>NC_088108.1:22613458-25113458 GCF_036370855.1 Dromaius novaehollandiae | reverse complement strand
TGGCAATAGCAGTTCCCCGGAGGGCCTCATCCTGCCCCACACCTCACCATAACACAAGCAATGCCAGGGGAACAGCTACAATAACCTGAAAGGAGAAACCTACAGTGTTAATGCTTTCAGGGCGCTCCTCAGGCGTTTTTTTTTCTACTTGGGTCCGTATTCCCCAAAGATGTGGGAGTTGCACTTACTTTCGGCTGAGTTTCTCACCCCATGGTTGTCACAGGCATAGACACAACACGGCACATTGCCCTGGGTAAGACGATCTGAGTTCCTATTTCCACTTGCAAAGTATTTTTATTCAGGGCTTTGCAGAATTCTCCATTTCCCCCACAAACCCCTTTTAAAACTTGACCTTTGTGCAAAATCCCACAGCTGGAATATTTTAATAGAAGTTACTGATTGTTATTTGTATTTACTTCACCTGTTTCCCAGCAAAGACACAGCTCTGGGTCAGACACTACCTAGGCAGGTATTTGATATCTCCCTTCCCTTATCCTTTTAAAGTTGTTCTTAGCTATGAGAAGACATCCTGTTGTTTTCATTCTGCTGTATTCATTCTGTTAAACTCTGGCTCTTTGATAAATCAAAGCAATTTTGGGCAAGACCTGGCTTAGTCCCCACAAGGCTTAGATCTGAAATACTGGCACATACAGTGCTCCCCACACCAGCCTCTCTCCTACCAAAGACACTTTAGCATGGAGACTATGGAGATTCACTAGGAAAAAATTTCTTATGCACATTTTATTCCAGTAGTCACCAGTAACAAGCCAAGTTAACGGATTTTATAAGATAGAGACCCTCATAATAAACATGAACTGCTTTGTCCTAGTTTTTTGTTTTTTTTTTTCCTCCACTCATTCACAGTACAAAGAGACATGGAGATCAAACTTTGTTACTACCAGGGAAATTTAATAGAAATGTTTTAACACTGGCAAATACAATTTATTTCATGCCTTTTGGAGAAAGGCCTTAAAAAAAAGGATCCAAAATGGAGACGTGACAAGGTCACAAAGGTCGTGAGCAGGCATAGCAGAGCATCCTACAGCGCAGAATATGCCAACATCCTCATTCCCATCTCAGTTCTACCTATTTATCTTTCCCTTCGGAGGAGGGCACAAGGGGCTGTTTTCTGCAGAAGGAACCAGCAGTCTCTCATGTTACTAAGGAAGCTTTTTTAAATTCCCTTTGCCAAGCTGAGTAAGTCCAGGCTTTCAGAGCTGGATGATGCATTCATTTTGTTCAAGTGGGACAAAGCACGCCACTCTGTCTCGTGGTGATGATTAATGCATCGCTATTTCCTGGGAATATTAAAGCAGCATCTTCCACTTGTGGAATGAAAGTTTGGGGATGGCCACCTGCACATAGGATATGTATGCATGGGAAATAAAAGTAGACATCATTTCTATAACCAGCATTTATGCTGGCATTCACAAATGCAGCATTACTTATGTGAATGAAGGAACCAGAATGCCCTAAAATTAAGCTTTTTGGAATATCAATAATTAGCTATGTAGAACAGTCCGACTAGATAGCCTGTACCAGTTTATGCCAGTACATTTGTTCTGATAAAGCAAAAATGAAAGCCAAGTCAGAAGCTAAAGGAAAAGCTAAAGCAAGGAGCTAAAATGGAAAGTATTCCGCCAAAGAATTTGAAAAAACATGACAATTTTATTAACAATGATACAAAAAAGTGTCACCCTGATTTTGAATCCCTGGAACATACACAGATCCAGAATGAAGTCACAAATGAACAAGGTCAGGTCTGCAGAGAAAAATACATTGATTAGAGTAGCTGCAACAGTAAGAACTGGTGAGCTTTTGGACACTTCTGAAAGTCCTCTCAGCAAACTCAAACAGCAAACTTCAAAACCAGATGCAAACTGAAAACTATTGCTCCACGTTTAACTAGGTACATTAATATGTTAGACCATCAGAGAGAACAGAACTTATGCCTGTGGAGTAGAGAGGGATGTTACTAAGGACAGAGCAGGGGAAAAAAATTTACAATAAAAGAATATCTCCTCTGAGTTTGGGATTTTAAAAATACTAACAGATTAAGAATTTTTGTTCCCAGGCCAGTCCAAAATATATTTTGTAGCTTCCACTAAAATATCAAGACTCAGAGGCCATGGACAGAGGGGTTGTAAGAAGCATTTCCCTACTAATAACTAAATGTGTTTCTGCCTTTAGTAACACAACTGATGCACTCAAGCCAATTATAGCCAGGGCAGCACAAAAGCAGGCTCTGGGGATCTGGGTGGTTCTGTTGTGGGGTTCATAAAACAACTGCTTGAAGTGTGAGAAATGCACCCGAAGAGAGAAGCCCACCAGCACGCTATGCAGTGCTGCTCCGAAGGAACGGAGCTGCTCACTAGCTCCAGGTAGGGCTGGGAGGCTGCAGCAGTCCTTCTCCACCTTGGGCTCACTTACTGCTTTTAAAAGCCACAAGTGTCATAAAGGAAAAAGGCAGCTTGTCATTGAGCTTTGCAAAAGCAGTGGCATTTACTATACCGAGCTAACCGAGCCGCTGCTGGGGTTACGGCCCTGCGCTCGGAGGGGGCAGGCACGACCAGGGCAGGGAGACGGAGCAGGAGCACCAGCAGGGCTGAGCTGTCATTTCATCTGGGCAGACAGGGCAAATGCTTGCTGCTAGAGAAGAGATGTCCCCATTTGTCAAACCACCCAGGCACAGCGGTTGGTGCCAGTCCACGGGTTTCACATCCCTATTCTGCTCCCGGTCCCATGCAGAATAACCTGTCCCCGTGCTCTGACTTTCTTTCCAGTACTCACAGCAACATCTACTGGCAGCACAACTTGATTGCCTTCTTCATGACATGCTGATCCAGCATGGGCTAACATCTTCTAGAAATAACTCTTCTAATATTTATTCATAGAGGGTTTCCTGCCTTAACATTCACAGCTGAATTCACAGAGTATATTTCTCTGAAGAGTGATTATTGAAATTAATTTCCTAGTAGCAGGGGGAATATTAGAGCTTCTGGAGCGCAGAGAAGGAGGGAGCTGCCTGGAGCCAAAGCCCAGGCACTCACACCATCCTTGTGCCCCTTCATCTTTCCTCTGGTCACAGTTTCACTATAACAAAAATCTAGGGCTTTGCCACCCTTTTACTGGCATCCAATTGGAGCAAACACCAAAAAACCCTGCAGTTAGCCCAATTTGGCATTAGCCCTGGAAACAAGGATGGACTTTTCAACCTATTAAAAAGAAAAAAAAGTGACCTCCTAATTTTTGGAGAAACATTTGTAATTCCAAGTTTCTCAAAGATGGGAAGATATTAGACAAGCTCTACAAATAAACTGAGGTTTTGGTTCCTACAGATGGCAAAAATCAACAAATACAGAGAAAACTGGGGAAAAAATTCAAGCCAATTTAAACTAATGACAATCTTTTTTTGTGTTCATGATCTAAAATATAAAATATGTTTTGAAGCATCACAATAATGTGTTAGGCCACACAAAATAAATTTATTATTTGATTCTAAGTATATTCAGAATAAAAATACCAAGCATAATTTGTTGATGAAAAGGCTTTTGGAATAAAATTTTTTTGGAAGATTTCTAGAAACTGAAATTTTGGGAGATGGTTTTCAATGTGAACAGTTTGAGGAAAATGAAGGTATAATTCATTAAATCTCTTATCTTGAATTAAAAGAAATACACATTTTGAATTGAAAATTTTGCCTTGCTCTAGCACCAGGATATGTTAGATAGAAGGGGGCAACTGCAGGTGAGCAAAGTGGAATTGCAATTCTAAATATTGATGCAAACTTCCCCTCCAATTTTGCCTAAAAGTGTGCATGTCTGGACATTTGACCAAACATATTGTAAACGGAAAAAACCCTCAAGTAATTTAGTTCATACACAGTGTTCAAGAGGCTTTTAAAAAGCTGCATTTACAATAAATTATTCTGTTCATGGAGTCTCGATTTTTTTCATATCACAACCAATGATGTAGAAAGGATTAAAAATTCAGTATTTGAATTGGGACACACCAATTTTCATGGCGGTCTCTAACAGAAACTAGAAACTGTTAAGCTGCAGTAACCTACTTCTCCTTTAAAAAACTCCTACAGGGTGATTAAGTTATGGTGGAATTACCTGCTTCTCTAAATGTCAAGAAAAAAAACTTGTAATCTCCAAAAACATGTTTTCTCAGTGACATTTCTTCAACTGAAAGACTTCATAAATGAAAGACAGTTCGTGCTGCCAGTTCAGTTATGAATTCTCTGTACTTTTAAGCCAGCACCTTTTAACACGTTTTACTAAAAAGTTCCTTTTCCAAAGGATGGCTTTTCGAGCATCCACATGGTCAGGTTAATACATTAAACAGCCTTTTGCAGCCACCGAGCAGGCCTGTCTGCAGCAAGTCCCGCTTTCCTGGTCGCAGCACATGCAGCCTGCTGTACAGGGCACGAGAAACACTGAGGCAGCGTCCTTTCTTTATGCAGAAAAAGGCGACATAAATGCCCAATTTCAGAGTATGAACACAGCCTTTATATAGTTTTTTTGAGCACGTCACCAGCGTGGCTGCAAGCTTGGTGAAGGGGCTGCCTGCCTCATCACTATTATTGGGGGAGAAAATGTTAATCTGATGCTGCCAGCTCCAACAACTCTAAAACACACCTAAGAATATTTCCCAAACCTGACGAATGAAGAAATACAGCCGCTGTGCGGCTGTAACACTCACTGCTATTTTCTTTATAGTGATAGTGGGAACCTCGTGTTTACTTACAGGATCGCGGCAGAGAGACGCACAGGTAAAATCCCCCAAATCGTCCTTCTGTGCAGAGGCTCTTTCCCACCCTCCAGCGCGATGGAGGGGCATCGACGGCAGCCGCTGGAGCAGGAGGTCAAACTCGGCTGAAACAAACGGAGACGAGCCGCGGTCAGCACAGAGCCGGGCTGACTGCAAGCAAAAGCTGCTTTTGGACGAGGAGAGAGGCCTTCTTATGTTTTTTTAAGCTCCAGCCAAACGCAAACTGCTCCTATTTCCACAAAAGTTAACAACAGTGCAACATTTCCAGGCATTAGTCACCTGCACCTTTAAAAAACCGTGTGTTGAAAGGGACAGATTCACAGGGCATAACAATTCCCCCCCCCGTTAGGAAATCCCCTTTTCTACTACTTCAGCTTCTTTCCAGTAAAAAAGAAAAAAGGATGAAGCATGTCTTAAACACAAAAAGCTTTCACAATACAGCTGGTTAATACCTCTGAGAAAGGAAGTGCTGGTGGGACAGTGTAAAATAGCATCAAAATCCAAAGCCTCATACATACTGACAGCACTCTGGAAGTAACTTTTCTTCCAAACACAGTTTTAAGTTATTCCTTTAGAAAACAACAGGACTTACCAGCAGCAAAGCTCCTGGGGGGTGGATGGAGCCAGAGGGAGATGTTGCCACCCTTGCCGGGGGGAAAGGCCCTGGCTGAGGACGGTGTCCAACGCGGATACGGCTCCATCTCGCTAGCGGCGACACGAGCGCGGCATGGCCCCCGGCTGCTCCCTCCTGGCTCTGCTCGGCCAACAGACAGAAACCTCAGCGCTGCCAACGGCACCAGGCCTTTCCTAAGGCCGCACAATTCATGTGCCCAGCTATATGTTAGAAAACCAAACGGTGCCACCCTAGCCAGCCGTGGAAAAGCAGTAAGCTCAGCAGACGGGGCAAGGAAGATGGCGAAGCGCCCTGAGGCAGCAATGGTGGCTTCGACGTGGCAGGCCGCCCGGCGCGTGCCGCTGCGGGGAGGCGGCCAGGGCCGTCACATTGCCTTTCCCTGTCCCCCTCAGCAACAGGCGAGACACAACACCCCGCTCCACAGACAAACCACCTCAGCTGAGGCCAACAGCTTTCATCAGGGCAGGCAGGGCCCCACCAGCAGAGAGGGCCCCTACGATCAGCCTTTAAAATGCAAAGCAAATGCAAAACACCTGGTCTCTTGAAACACCTGGCCTCTTTCCACCTGTAAAGCTAGGTTTCTCCTTTATCGTTACCCATTTTTGAAAAAGCTAAAAGCGGAAAGTGAAACACAAGGAGTTTTCTCCGCGTTTTTGCAATGCTGCCGTCACCACGCAACGCTTCTGCGGCGATCTCCGCTCTGGCAACGCGTATTTGATACGGAGCAGCATTTGTATTCGAACTTAACTCGAGACCAAAAAAATCACATTTTTAATGACGTCTCATCGTAAATACTATCTGAACAAGCTGCCCGTGCATCTCTCTGATGATATTACCAGGGACGCGGGTGGCGTGGCAGGTAGGAACCCGAGGCAGAGCGCTGCATCCTCTTCTCAGGTCGGCGCCTGCCTCCCTCTGCCTCCCCTCCCGCCTCGGTTAACGACGTCCAGACAGAAAGAAAAGCAAACCCAGCATAATCTAATCCGCAATGCAAACCATTAAACTGTCTTAAGCATAGCGTAATGTCTTTGCATGTCTTTGCATGACATTATGACAGCACAGAGATAAGGTTTTTGAGTAGCCTAATTTTAACTTAACATGTTTCGCTTTCTCTTAATTTTCCCTTTAAACGTGAGCTTCCTGAATTTATGATGCTTATTTGGGAAATAATTAAAACAGCCTTCTCATGGATATGCTCATTAAAATAGGTCCTCTACCTTAGCTTCATCATGACCGGGAATATTCATAAAGCTAGCATATTCCAAATGAAACCCCAACCTTTGCTCAGAAGGGAAAGGAAACTTTCATATCCTCTCAAATGTTCATCCCCACATTATTAATAACTTAATTCCATAATTATGTTGCCATGCAATAACCAGTCTCTATCTAAGGCCAATATTTAATGTACAGCAACCAAGCATCAGAAAGACCTGATGAATGCACCCGTCTCATAAACAGCTGAAGTGATCATCAAGAGATCTACTCCAAGATGCAAAGTTTCTCATCTTTTTTTTTTCTGCTTCTTTAACTTGTAACATATCGTCATTACATAAATCAGGGATGTTCTCTTGTTAATGCTGGCACTTTCCTGTATAGAAGAAATAGCGGATGGCCTATCCCACTCTGTCTAGCACGCAGGATTCCCCCCCGGAGATCGTTTTGCCCCTCAGATGCCTGTCCCACAGGCAGGTTAGACTTCGTGGCAGAGCACAATCCCTCCAAGCTTTTCGTTCGCCAGCTCACCTTTTGCAAAGGAAACTCCAGCCACTTCGAGGAAGCTCTGAAACGCTCTGGTCTTCCAAATCATATTGCCGAAGAGCAGCAGGCCCTTGGCTCCCTGCCAGGAGACACCTCTGCTCTTGTTTAGTCTCTCACCTTAAGAGTGAAGCCTTTGCTCACCACAGAAGGCTTGATGTTTTCATAAATTAAAGAGCTCAAGAGCAACCAGTTGTCAGTCTGGCTGATTTTGCCTCATACAGATGAGGCTTACGGTCATACTCAAGGTTGGCAGTTGCTGCGTGCCTAGAGCTGTGATACTGTTGTTAAGCTGCTCGTTCCCGTGGTGCCCCACAGCAAGCACCCTCTGGGCACCTGCTTCACCCTTAGGATGGTTTTGCACCTTATTTCCACCTTCTGCAAGCAGATGGCAGAGTCCTACTGTCTCAATATCTTTCATGTCACTTTATTGGACAGAACTGGTAATGGGATGATCTTTTCAAGTTAGGTTTTAAGGTCGCTGGATATGCTGTTTCCTCCACTGCTGAATTTTTCTCCATTATACTTGTCTCTGAGTGGCAAATGTAGCTCAGCCCCAACTGGAAGGAAGCATAAGACCTCAGGGCATCATTTGCTGGTGGCCGTGAACAGATCAGGGATCTTTCCACCACCAGAAGAGCATGGTTCCCATGGTCCCTCTCCCATTTCCAAAGGCAGGAAGAGGAGGAGCAGCCTGTGGGGAAGAGGGGAGATTTTCATAATTCTACAAACGTAAGATGGAAAAGATTCATTTTCTCCAACTTTTATGTCATGTCAGGTATTCCTCTTTGAAGTTCTCAGGGACTTTTACTTGGACTCAGGCATTTAGCCTACAGGGTTTTCAAGTCCTGTCCCAGGAAGAGCAGAAAGAGAAAGGTGACACTGACATCTGAGCCCGTAGGGTAGCAGATGACATACACTCCTTGCAGTGATTTGTGCAAAAGGCTGCAGAGAAAGATGAAGCCCAGCCAGGTCAACTCCTCCGATGTTCGACTGCCCCACAATCATACAGCACATTATTCCAAGGCTTAATTTGTTTAATTTCAGCTTCTAGCCACTTGATCTTGCTTTGCCTCTCTCAGAAAATCCAGATCACCTGCACTTGACTCACACCATTAGATGTTTTTCCCCTGTGCAATTAACGTCTGTAATCACCGTGTTGAGGGCTGACAGCAGATATCGTACAGCCCCACTGGCTGCTGCCACCAGCAGAGATCTGCAGTTCCACAGCGCGTACGTGAGCAGGGAGCAGCTGCGGTGATGCCTAAAGGAGGCTGAGGAGTCCCAAAATTGCTCTGGGCACCAAAGTGACTAACTAAAATTCATCTCTCAGTTTTTTCAAGCTTTGGAAACTTCACTGCTCTTAAGGCCCAAATATATCTGCACTCCCTCTTCTATTTTCAAGAGAAACATCATAAAATTACAGATAGACAGGTACCCCACGTACCCAGTCTATCCGTCCCATGGGCAATGAACTGCTCCGGGGGAGCAGGTGTCCCCTAGAGAGTTTGCTCACGAAGGGCAGTACACACTGAGTTAGACTCTAGAAGCTCAAAGAAAGTTGTGCTGGATGAAAACCCTTGCAAATATGCCCTAGCTGAAACAATTTGTGATAACACAGATTTCTTCCTGTGCCTTATGGATAATCATGTACTGAGCAGTTCAGCCAGTTCTCTAGTGAGATTTGTCTACCTGTAATAGATGCTGCCCAGCAACCCGTAACTGGAGTTCAACCAGATCTTTTCTAAGGCCAGTGCTACCTCTATGGAAAGGTTACATGTTCTGTGTAGTGCTGAAGTTACATAAAATGTTTTTGAATATGAGTCATGCTGCAGATGGATTTACCACCTCCCCCTCTCCCCCCCGGCACCCCTCCTCCCCAAACTGGCCTGTGCACGATTCAGGGCAGTTTTAATAGCTGTAACACCAGCAAAGCATAATCCCGTATCTGGGGTGAGAAGCAGGATCAGGGCTTGCAGTAATACTCTTCTGTTTACATCATTCACTCAGTGACTGGTAGTGAGTAAAGGACATGAGGATAAAGAAGGAAATACTGGAAAATGGAAATTAATAAGCAGCGTTTGCAAAACCACAGATAGCTATTGTAGCAATTTCTTTTTTTGTGTTTGTTTAGCTGAGGAGAGGTAGCCTTAAAGTCCTGGGACAACACTTGCGAAACGGAGGTGGGATCAGCCCATTCACGGCACTGCACAGCTGCTGAACAGCAAGACAGCCCAGCCCACGCTAAGCAGGTTCGATCATCTACTTGATTTCCACTTTGGGAAAGTCCCTCTGAGGAGATTGGACAAACAGAAGAGGCAATGAAAACAAAAGAAAGGCCATTTCTTCATAAAGTTTTATTGACAAAACCCAACTGTTATTCCCATCTTCATCCAATCAAGCAGACGGAACTGGAATGAACTGTGGTGCCTCGTGTTAGCCAAACCTCGTGCCGTCAGGGAACAGCTTTAGGATCGCAAGCACAACTACAGCAAGGGGACAACCCGATGCTGTTCAGAAAGCAAAACCAGAAACCACCCTCCTCTGCTGGCTAGAGACCGGGAAGGACAGCACAGCAAATGTGATGGGGTACATGAGCCAACTCCAGGCTCTCACGGGGCCAAAATCCCCTCTCGCCTCTCTCTCCACCCCCGGCTGTAAGGCAGGAGGGTGCAGAGGCTCTGCTTTGCTGTGGCAGATTCGGGGAACTGACAGCAGCAGCCCCAAATGCCTGGTCCGGCGTTCACCAGCACCTCCTCCACTTGCCACCCGGCCTCCTGGGCGCCCCTTGCTCAGGGGACGGGTCTTGCTGCGGAGGGGAAGCACCAGAGCTCACTCCGATGCATTAATACCGAAGCACAGCAGCAGATTCAAGGGTAAGGCAGTGCCAGGGTTGTAATAGCAAATAATTCATCGTTAAGCAAAGAGGAAGAGCAAAGACAGTCCCTGTCCCAAGAGCACCGGAGGATCTGTGTTGCACAGCGTGCCCGCTGCAGCGGGAAGGGAGTTTAGCCATGCACAGACACAGCCAGCGCTCCCAAAGCTGCTTGGCAGACAAAGATTTGCCAAGTTAAAGGCCCTGTCCTGCCAAGATTTCTCCATAGGATTAACTAGGCATGAGAGTGGGTGTTTTATGGGATGTTTTCTGCCTGAGCAGGGTGTGATGGATGCCGGGATAAGCAGGAAACATGTTCTTTCTCACCAGCTGCGGGCTAAAGATTTAGCCTGTGCATATTGCACACAGAATAAAAATGACAGTGCTCTTTGGGATGGTCAAAATTCGATAGTTGTGAAATGGCACAATTAAGGTTATCTGCAGAGGTTTATTTTGCTCCCCTTTATGTGTGCACATTATCGTTTCATCTTTAATTACATGATTTCATTTAATTTTTAGCAACAAACTCAATCTCGGGCCTCATTCAGTGCCCATATAGGCCATCCACACTCCATAAGCAGCCACTCAGCGTTTTGTTTTCTTCACTTAATGTGTGGTCTCATTCCTTACTTACCGCCTGCTATTCAAAGCATGCTCAGATGATAATGTCATTAATTTCCCCACAGACTTTTCTAAAGTACTCATCGCTATATCGAGTGCTTCACAAGCATTAGAGTAATTTATCTGAATACCTCTGTGAAATGGAGTGTGTATTTCTCCCTTATGCTGATGAGGAATAAAGGCACAGCGAGATTAAGCAAAAGGATTGACCAAATGCGAGTGTCCAATTTTCAAAGTCTAGACCTTACCTTTTCCAGGGTTTTTGCCACTGTTTAGCATTTTACAGGGTCAAAGCACAGTTCACAGTAACTTCAGCTTGCAATTATGAATGCTGTGAGATCTCTGGGACATTTCCAACCGCTCCTCTCCGCTCCTCAGACCCCTTCCAGCCCCAGCTGCCTGCCCTGGCATCTCCATTGCCCCTCGAGCCTTCCCACCTCGCTCCTTGCTCCCGTATTTTCCCACTAGTACTGTGCCTGCCCATAGAAAATACCACCAAAATGCTTTTACACAGAAGCGAGTGTCTGTTCCAGCATTTTGAAACAATTAAAATATTCTGTCTCAAATTTTCAACCTGAGATGAATATTTGGCTCATTTTGACTCATAAATATTTTGGCCCAGATGGTCTTTGGTATAATCCCACTTATGTAAAAATAACCCCATCTGTGTCTTGTGTATTATTTGGTACATATATAGGATTCATCTGTATCCATCTCGTTCACATATTTGGTTATGTTCTTCTCTTGCTGTGAGCTTTATGCAGTAGTGTGCTCCACTGCTCCCACCTCGTCCTGGCTAGAGCCTTTTCTACAATATGTGTGTCTGGTTGTCCCACGGCCATTGCTTTTTCATAAAGTTGACATATCTCATTTTTCTTCTTGTTTATTATCATTCTTCATCGTGGGTTGCAGAGGACTGGCATGCACAGATGTGTTTGGGTACACCGTACAAAGAGACGCACAAACTCTTCTAGAGCTTATTTTTAGACACTGTGCGATCACAACTGGATGGCCATTTTGTGCAGCTGAGACAAGATGGCAACGTTCAAAAACAGGAATCAAATTAGTTTTATTTTATATGACCTTTTGGCATTAGCAATCGAAACACAATCAGTACAACGAAAGACCCAAAAGCTCAGCGGTTCTGCACAACCGCAAGGGCAGATGCAGCTGTGGGACTGAGGCGTGAAGAAGGAAGCTCCCGGCAGGGCGACTGTTTCTCCAGAACAGCCAGAGATCGCCTGCGGGCTCCAGCCAGCAGAAAGGAGCTCTGGAAAGCGCGTTCCCTCCAGGACACTCTGCCGGCACCAGGAAAGGGAGGCAAGTGCTGAACTGTCACAGGGACCCCTTGGCCATGGAGCTTTTCAGTACTGCACCTGAAACGGGAGCCATCACCTCTTACCGCACCCCAAGAACCCAAGAAAGCTCAGCTGAAGAAGTCAGGAGCACAAACCGTGTCTCTGCGGCCCAGAGCACGCGTGTCACGTCCGCGGCAAACGGAGGTACTCCCCTTCTGTGGCTGTGCAGCTCAAAACGCCTCGCTTTTATCAGCGCTGAGCCCAGGCCAGCTGGACGCTGGCCAGACATTTATCTTGCCTCCACGCCAGGAAATCCAGGGAACGCCGGCCGAACGAACAAGCGGAGCGCGTAAAGCCACCCATCGCCAGCACGGCGGCGGCTCTGCCCAGACGCCGCCCAGCCGGGCCCCGGCCCCAGCCCCACAGGGATGTCAGTGGGGAGCCGTGGCGCGCCCCATAACCCCGAAGGACAAGCGTAATGCGACGATGACCGTCTTGATGCTTGAGCAGCAATCTCTTCGGAAAGGAAGAGCCACCACCTTGGGTCAAACCAGCCAGACAGCTGGAAAGTCTGCTCTGGGCTGACTGACCTTACTGGTGCGGTGGAAGGACAACTTTTAACAACAAGAAGCATTTGCGTGTGGCAGAGGGACAGAGCAGACATGCAGAGCGGCAGATGACGCCCAAACTGAGCTACCCAGCGGGTTTTGCAGAAAGAGAAACCACCAAAGGGCCCTCGGGGCACCAAGCGATGCCTGCTGAGGGCACCGGCCATCCCCTCCCGTCCTTCCCGCACGTCCAGCACAGACAGGGACGCGGAATCTGTTAGAAACCGGGCAGGAGCAGAGCCTGCTCAACCCGGCTGTCACAGCACGAGGAGGCACCAGTTCTCCCAGAGGACGGGCTGGGAGTTGACTCCCTGACGTTGGGAGTTTTTTAGATCAACATTAAATATCCATGTAGTGAAAAGAGGGGCACTCACCTGCGTGAAAATCAAATTTTCTAGGTTCATAAAAACATCACCCAGCAGGCACACTAACAACTCAGTTTCTCCTCTTTAACTTTGAGCTAACTGCTGCCAAAGAAATAATTCACCCATCCACAGTCCAAAGGTTATTAAAAAATTGTTTTATTAAGGCTAAGACAAAAGACAAAAATAAGCCTAATGGTGGACAAGATAGGCAGGACATAACACACAAAACTGCCCAACACATGAATAGACCTTCTAAATGTTCCTGAGAAACTTAACAAGGCCCCTGTTTTGCTGCTCTCTCGCTAATTTGAGAGTCTTTAGGACATTCTGATTGTATTGTGGTGTGGTGACTACAGAAAACAGTGAGAAGGAGTTTCAAGTATGTATGTAGTTTTAGCAGAGCTGACATTTAGCAGATTTTTCAATGTACAGGTTGAAGTAAGAGTCCCATAATTCTGTTATCTGCCTGAAAACTACGTTGATTGTGTAAAACTCCCTCCCAGTATTACAGCATTTACCTAGGTAAATGGCTATAGATTAGTTCTCAAAAAACAGCCTGGAGAATTTTTGCTGATATGCTCAAAGTCACCTTTGCAGCGTGCCACATCCGTGGGCGTATAACATTTGCATTTGACCCCGACACTCAGCCGCTCACTTGGTCAGAACTAAGTGTCCACTTGCAAAATTGCTGGGAACAATAATAAGTTGGTTAATGAGTCTCGAAAAAGAAACAGACTTTGCGAAAAGAATGAGCCTGACGAGCTCTGTGAGGGCTACTCCCTTTGGCTGCAAAAACAAATCAGAAAGGATTAAAAACACTGCATTTAATCCTGTCATCTGAAAAATGCACAGAGCAGAAAGGCAAGCCCGGGACTCTACGGGAGTCAGACAGCTACACTTGGGTAAACGCGAGCACAGGGCCCCGTCGTGCAGACTGGCCACCCCTGGGGACAGCGAGATCCAGACTGGAAACCTAACCACGGATCCTAAGAGCTAAACACTTGCTTATAAACCAGCGGCAATGAAAATGCTACATTAACACACATAAAAAATATCCAGGAAGTAAAAACTGGACAAAGTGCAGAGAACGAAGATGCAGAGCTGCTGGAGGAGCCTCTGCACCACCGTACGGGTCGGCTGCGCCGGCCGGCTCCCGCGCACGCTTTGCAGTGACAGAATGCACCCAGCACTTCAGCAAGCTTTAAAAAACAATACAAAAATCTCTAACTATTAGCGTTTTTGAAGGTACATTTCATAATCTCAAAGTGCTTTTCTGCCCGGTGCTGCGGCACTCAGGGGACGTCCCGCAGCCGTGAGCACGGTCCCATGCTGCCGTGCAGGGCAGCAGGCTCCACAGCCCGGTGGCACCTCTCGATTGCCATCCCGGCATGGGCACGCAACGACAATCCACGAGAGCTGCCGTAAATCCACCCAGCACGGAAGAGTCCTGCCTGGGGGTGTCCACAGGGCCGATACCCGCGTCGCTGAGCCGGGCATCCAGCTGGAGCTGTGCACCACGTGAGGTGGCCGTGTCTGCCCCGCCGCCGGGGCTGGGCTCCGCCAGGCTCACCGGACCGTGCCCGCCAGGCACGACAGGCACGTGCAGCAGGCGCAGAGGCTCAGCAGGGCCGTCAGCGCGGCCGAGAGCCGCGACTGCCGCTTGTACTGCAGGGCTTTCTTCACCTCCTCGCCGGACTGAGGGATGTAGTCCAGCGTGTGCAGCACGTAGTGCTCCACGTTGTTGACAACTTCGTGCTGCTCCGACACCAGCACTTCCAGGTGCAGGAAGAGCGCGTGCAGCTCCGTGATTTGAGCCTCCAGGTCCTGCAGCTGCTGGTGGCGTACCTGAGCCACGGCCAGATGCTGCTTGGCCTTCAGCACCTCCAGGTCCCGGCCCACGATGCGCGGAGGGACGGGGCTCTCCACCAGCTCATCAACATCCTTCTCTCCCAGGCTCAGGCCCGCCAGTTCTGCCTGCCTCGTGATCTGCTCCTTCAGCTTCCCCACGTAGAGGGTCTCCTTGGCGTAGTGCCTGTCGAGGACGTCCCGGTACCGCCTGACCAGGACAGAGAGCTGGTTCTGGCGGATACGGTGCCCCGCGCACCACGGCCTGCTGTCCCGGACCAGCCTGTCCTGCATGGCGCTGAGCTGGGGCTGGATGACCTTAGCTTCGTTGGTGAAGGCGGCTTTCATACTGCTGAGCCCCTTCTTCTCCTCGTAGATGCTGTCCTCGGTGGTGCAGCAGAGCACTTTCTGCTGCTGCTTGTCAATGCTCTCAGCTAACTCCTCTAGCTTGTCCAGGGCCAAAGAGAGGTTAGACCCCTCCTGGAAAACCTTGCTCATGGGACTGGCCTCCTCTTCGCTGAAAACAGGGTTATCGAAGGCAAGGATATCATCCGCATCGCAGGGGTCCCCCGCTTCCTTAACTCGCATCCGCAGCTCCTCCAGCCTGTCCTTCATCCTGGGCACCAGCTGCTGGCAACATCGGAGGCAGAGGGTCACCAAAAGCACACATCAGCTTTGCGAAGGAATACGTGAGGTCAGCTCTTCTGCGTCAGTGGAAGCTGTTAAAATCTTTCCTCCCTGAGCGCGAGCAAATATTGACTAAGGCAATAAGCTTCCCCCGGGTTTGCTCTGCGTCACGTGGCTTTCCGGTACCAGCCAGGTTGGATTGCATGCCAAAACTGGGTGGCACACTTCCCGCAGAGACACGATTGCGGCAAGGAGAAGGGTTTTATAATGACTGTGGGGGAACAAGGAAAGAAAAAGAGATTTCACAAAAAAGCAAAGTGAGAGGAAAGGTTCAAGCAAACACACCCACACCTCCTGGACCGCATGTGAAGGTCGTATCAGTCAAGACCACTGCTGTAAACCAGACTTTCCATGGGCACATCTGAGTAAAGGAAGAGATTCTGCTGGCTCAAAATCCTATTCTCCAGGTCTTAATACAAAGAATTTTTGCTTATCGTGAATCAAAGAAGCCCTGAAAGCCCAAGTTGCACCATTCAAAGGGATCACATTTAAGAGAGGCCAGAAAGAAAGGGAAGAGGAGACTCACCTGGTGAAGTGGGGTGGAAAAGGCGCAGAGCAAAGCTGCGAGCAGCTACATCCCGGCGGGACAGGGCTGGAAAGGGACGGCCGTGCCTTGCTGCTCCGCGAGGACTCGCAGCCTGCCAGCCCGCGTCGCTGCCTCTCATGCTCGCCGTTGCACGCCAGCACTTCGTGTGACCTCACTGCCTATTGACTTCTCCTGTTACATTCCCTTTCGCTGTGACGCCGTGTGACAGCAGTTAATTCCCTTATACTGTAAATAGCCTTTAACTTACCCCGGCTGAAGCACTTTGGCGTACGTAATAGTGCCAGCGAGGCACGGTCACGCATTTCCGAGCTCGCGGGAGCCCCGGTCCGGGACGCGGGCAGCGCGCCAGACCTCAGGCCGGGACGTGGCGCGCCGGGGGCGGCTCCGGCGCCGGGAGCTCTCCGCTCCTCTCCCAAGGGCAGAGCAGTGCTGCAAAGGCCGCTGCGGGTTGCAAAGAAGCAATAAGCTGCAGCGGTTTCCTTGGAGCTCGATACTAGGCACAACAGTAACAGTGCGCGAAATGGAAAATCACAGGAGCTCAGCCCTTCCTTACCAGCAGCTCAGATCGCTTTGCTAATATTTGTCGGTTAAAGGCCTGATCCAAAACCCACCGATTGCACAAGTTTTGGATCAGACCATCACTGGTTTTGACACACAGGCAAGCAGCATTGTGCTTTCTTTCTCAGGAAAGCAGATCGACGCTGCGGAGCTAATACCTTATGGAGGGAGTGCAGAAAAGCCGGCTCCAACCTCCCCTGCTTAACCACGGGCATCTGAGCCCTCCTGCTCTCCTGCCTCTGCCGTCTCTCCCCGCTGCTCCCACCACGTGCCCCTGAGCTTTACCGCTGTAGAAGTCTGATTTAACTCAACCGACAAACGTTTTATGCTAGTGCAGCCGAGAACAGAATCTGACCTGCTATAAATCCAGCAGGCCGAAAGGGACGGTAAAACCAGACGACTTTTATCACCCATCTGCGCAACTCCGGCTGTTTCCCTAGGATCAGCATCATTGTTTCTTGCTCCACCAGGCCAAAATGGGCTGAAATCTCCCGTTTTGCATGTAGGGTTTGTATATTTTGAATTCCTACTGAAAAGCCCTTTATACTTTCTGCGAGATGCATCAGGATATCTGACATAACTCCTATCCCATCCACCAGAACTGATTAGAAAGTGAGGAAAGGACTATCGAAACATCTGAAGGATATCGTGGTTATAAGCAGGCTGGTAAAGGTGTTAGTGAAGATAATGGCCTGGATGTGCGGAGAGGAGGAACCCGATCGGACAGGCTGTAACTGAGGGCTATTGCTAAACGACATTCATGCAAGCATATGTTGCTGTCCACCTCAGAGCTCAGTATGCCTTGAAAAGCAGCTCTCAATAATGATATAAGTGAAGGGCAAATTCTATTATTATTATTTAATACATTTTTAGAATTAAAAACATTGGGTGGAGGCAAAATTTTGGTACTTCCACCTCCATGAAGGTCTGAAAGACTCAAAGAGCAGAAGCACCGATGATGACAGACTCATTACTGGCCATGTCTGAGAGCAAACAGGCAAAATAGAAACCCATCCATACTGAGATTAGTAGCCAACACCTACAAGACGCTGAATATTTTAGCAGCAGCAGCAGCTGATTTTAGCATGTGCTTGACTTCAAGCCTATATTCAGCCCCACAATGTTTTTTGGCAGAACCAAAGCTTGGCATTTGGCAGAACCAAGCCCTAACTGATGTGCCAGAGGTGATGAACGTTTTAATTTAACCATCTACTCCATCATTCGGCTACTTTTGTATTTACAAATAGCCACAAGCTTCAATGAGAGATTTCATATATTCAATGCCCCCAAAGTAAGTATTTTTATTCAGGCCAACAGCAAACCATCAGCAAACCCAGAGGCAGAAGTCCGTCCTCGGTCGGTGCCTGTTGGCTGGACCTGTCTGCTTCCCCGGGTTAGCTGGTGCAGCATAGGAGCTCGAGACACGGGGTATTGCCAGCACCAACCTCACGGGCATCGTTTCTAAGGGTGTAAGAACATCAGGAAAAATTCTTTGGGAAGGCGGAAGGCTTCAGACAAGCTAGATGCTTGGATGGTGCAGATATAGCACGAACGCAACTCATCAAGTTTTCTTTTCAACGGAGCAATCAGCACATCTGAGCATCGTAGTACGAGGAGCCAGCGGTGCTCCGCGCCATCGGCCCGGGCAGGGACTTGCATCAGACCCCGCGATCCTGGAGCTGGGCCATTCACCCAGCAGCTGATCTCTGATAAAAGCATGAGTTTACAAGCAACTATTTCCTTTGCTGATAGCTGATCAGCAAACAGAGAACGGGAAACCTCAAACACTCTCCCGAGGAATACGAGCCCCGGACAGCGAGTGTTGCAGCCCACGCGCATTGCACCAGCTCGGGGCTGCTCCCGCAGGCTTCGGGCACCGCAAGGGCTGCAGCAGCTCTCGCACCTCCTCCACCAGCCCCGGGGCTGCCAGGACGGCTGCTGGGCCGGGCGGGTACCGTGGGGCATCTCCCTGCCTCGGGCAGCACCTCGGCCTCCCCTGGGGAAGGGATGCCCAAGCCTTGAAGCCAGGACCAGCCGTTTCCGTGCCTCAGGGTCCGCGTTAGCAGCAAGTGCCGTGTGCTGAGCCGGGAGCACCGACACCGCTCCGGCACGGAGAAGAACAACACCGGGCTCTAGCAGGGGCACGAGATGGCAGCAGGATTTTAGCCCGGCGTTACCGATCGCTGCCGCTTCGGCCGCCCTAATGTTCGATTCTAGCAAGAAGTGTCACAATATTTAGACCCAGGTGGAAAGCGCCGAGCGGCCTTTCCTCGAAGGTGCTCCAGCGGCGCCGGCGGCAGAGGACGGGCGCACTTGGCGCACGTGTGTCGCAGCCGCGGAGCTTGGCTGTATGGGCAGCACCGTCACACGGGCCCGGAAACAAAACGCGGAGCCCCGACAGCCAATTCCAAACTGCATTTTTCTGTGTCCCCCCCTTGAGGAACGAAAGAGCTGGATTCTTCATCTAAGTGCAATTTTTAAATGACAGTACCAGGACAAAAAAAAAAAAAAAAAAACCCCACCAGCAACAGACAGCAAGGATAAGACACATTAAAACTAATATTTTCCAGTAATTTAAATATATCAAGGTTATAAAAGTTTCCTTTTTACAAACATAGAAGTATCCTGTTAAATCAAAAAGTGATTTTCTCTTTATGCTGACAGCTCGTATCAGCGTTTGCCTTTTCAGTGGCCAAGCTGTTTAGTAAGCAACGCAAAACCAAAGGAAGAGTTTATCTTTTTTTCTTTTTTATTAAGACAATCCCACAGCTGGAAAATGAAACATCCTAAATTACATAAGTGACTTCAAAAAAACTCTAGAAAAAAATCTTTACAAATTTACATTTGTACAATACAAAAACTAACAGCTCATTGCATATAAATATTACATTTGGTCTGCCAACAGGTGGCATCAAAAATCCCTGAAGTATTCATTTAGAGGGACCTGAGATAGCGGATGTGAAGATATGGGCATAAATATCACCTGGAAAAAAAAATCCATATGGAAAGTAGACATAATTCTAATTGGGTTTGTGTATTTTAAATCATCCAGGACATGCACTGTAGAGCCTGGATCTCGTAAGCTCCTTGCTCCCAGATCACCCGCAAGCACTGGCATTTCTAAATTAAATCTGCTGTGATGACTCTTACGTAAAGAATGAATAGCCTATATATATAATTTCTAGTGAAAAATAATAATCAGCCGCTGATTTCGGAATCTGCTTGAGTGGTAATAATAGTAGTTTGCCTGTAAAAGAAGTAGCAGTTTGCCCGTAAAGCGGTGCGGAGCCCCCCGTCCCCAGGCCCCCGCGAGCCCCACCGCTTCCCGCACGGAAATCGGGGCGACAGGCAGGGCCAGCCCGTTGAAAACCAAAACCAAAGCAAAACCGGAAAAACTGCTCTGCATCGTCCACAAGTTTAAATATTTTGCAACCATTTACGCATCTCTAAATTTGCAAATGTGACCGTACTTATTCAACAGAAGTATTGAGCTCGTTTGCAAATGCAGCACCAAACCGCTTGGTTTTACTTTAAATTCTCACAGACTCTTATCAGGTACCCACATCCATGCACATAAATGTATTTAAGCACCATTTTTTATAATACTAGAGTTAAGGCGGTGACAGCGATTCCACTGGAAATCTAATTTTTCAGGGATTCATAGCACAGTTGTGTAAGTTTGCTGTGGGCTGAAACATGACATTAAAAATGTACAAGCTTCCAACAGGTCTTTGCATTTCTATTACTAAAAAAGACAACTTTTAGACTAAATTTTGCAGGCTGTTACTTACTGTACATAAAGGAGTTTTTTTTTAATGTGTAAACTTCTGATATACTAATATTTGAAAATTATCTATCGCACATGCGCAGTAATTTTCTATAATACATACTTGTAAGAACACAATGACAGCTCCCTACAACACTAAATAGAGATTTATCCTCGGATTGTTAACTGCCTCTTCAGTCTATCATGTAAATAACTAGCATTTTATAAAACTTTGCGTGACAATTAAAACAAACAAAGAAAAACCCCAAAATCAAGAAATGTAAACACACAAATACGTTTTTTAAATGTTAAATTCATGATACAGACCAACGATAGCAGGAGACTTGACGTCAGGGTGGACGAGACATCCTTACACCTACTGCTATTGAGTTTTTCCCTGTCGTTGAGCACCCCGATTCAGGATGAAACATTAATCTCGAGCTCTCATCGGACCGCGGCTATGGAGACTCGTTTTCTCATTTGAAGGGTGTGCGACTCTGCGCGGATGTCAGAAGCATCCTCCAGACACCTCGGAGCAGGATGTTAAAGTCTGCCTAGGTTCACCTTGCTTTTCATGGTCAGTAGCTCCTCAAAACACTGTCCAAAGCGACACATTTTAGCTGCTCTTGCCATATTTTTTAAATTACATGGAAACTCTGTCCACTACACAACACGAGGCCAATGCTTTTCAGTGCTTTGTGAACTACTTGGTCTTCATACGTTTGGGCAGTAGAAGCAGCTAAGCTACACGCTAAACAAATTTTTAAGGGAAAACTAAAATACACAACAGGATACAAAATTTTAAGCAACCAACGATCATCCACAGATTATTTCCCAATGATGATTTTGGGGTCGTTTATCGCCAGGGTGGGGTTGAGGGGTCGACCTCTGCTTACTCTTATGCATTGAACTGCTACTCCCCGCAAGAGCAACCCTGCCAGTTGTCAAGGCTCCGTCAAGAAAGCGTGCCGGACCCCTGCTCCTTTCAAACCCTCCATCTGCCCTTAATGAAAGGCATTTAGAAACTGCAGAATTTAGACCTAACTGCGGATGAGACACAAACGCATCTAGCGCGAAGGACCGCTCCCCCCCGCAACGCTCGGCACCGGCATCGCCAACGACCGCAAAGCCCCGCTGCGTTATCGCAGCGACCTGCAGGACCGACGCAGCAGCAGGGGAACAGCTTTGGGGAGGGCACAGCTTGGGCTGCAGATGACCCCGTGGAAGAAGTGGCAGCAGGAGAGAAGATGGACACGTCATGGGACGGCTGAGCACACGCTCGACAACTAGGACAGCGCTTAAAAAAAGACGTAAAGGAGCGATAAACTGCACGTACCCGATTCCAGCTCAAGCACCGACATAAAAGTTTCATGGGTTACTTCGAATGGAAATAGCCCGGGAGGCAGAAAACATGACTTTTACGAGTTGCACATTAACTGAAATGCATGTAGCAAGAGGAAAAAAGTAGTAACTCAGAGGACACAAAACGAGTGCGGCTGCCGTGCAGCCGGTGCGACCGCCAAAGCCGGGGCAGCCCGCGCTGCCCGCCCGCGGCACCGGAGACGGCGGAGACGCGAGCCACCCGACTCCCCGCGCCGATCCAGGGCGTCCCAGCAAGTCTGGAGTGCTGCTAACAAGCAAAGCAAGGCAGATAAAACAAAACAGGCAAAACCAGGGGAAAGTTACTTTTCTAGCCAAATAAAACGCAGAGAAAGAATCAAATCTTACACTCCAATAGTCTTGCTAAAACAATATTCATCAAAATACCATAAATTTCCAAGACAGTATCATAAATAACCAAACAGCTATTCCCTGATGATTAATTGGAAGAGAATCATGTTGTGCAAAAGCAGCATGGAGGAAAGATCGGGACAGGGGAAGAAGAAATACAGGGAAGCTAAAGAAAAGAGGTGGAAGAGAGCAAAGGAAAAGAGAAACTTAAAAGCAGGCCAAGTTTGGGCTGAACTGACGCAACAGCACATCAGTACTGAAAGATCAGCTTGATCGTTCGTGCCCTGGTCCAGGAAGAGAGAGCAGACTCGCAACCAGGACAAATCTGGAAACAGGGATGCACGCAAGACTTCCAGCCTCGTCTCTACGGAGAACCAAGCACGCAGGGCTGGATCTGCCATGGGTAAAACCACGCGGGGTGCGAGCCCAGATTTCGCGATGTCTCTGAATGCCCTCAAGTCCTCTGGCGCTCGGGAGAGGGACTAGGCAACACTTGGTGTCTAGAAGACAGTGTGATGCGGTGATGCTCGAGAAGTAGCTCTGCCTCAGCAGAGGAGCCCTGGCCTGCCCGGACACCTCCTTGCTGACCTCAGCTCTGCTGCGTTCCCAGACCTTCAAATCCTCTCCCCAGGCGACGAGCCCACTGCCGGCCGGGTCGTTTGGGGTTTTGTTAGAAGCGCGGAGATCAAGCCCAGGCAACGAGGGCCTCGGCGACTTCGCAAGGTGCCGCCTGGGCTTTGGATGGGGGCTGAGACCGTCCTGTGATCCTGCTGGCGCAAGGTTTAAATCATTTCACTGCTTCTGCTGCACCTTTTGGGTTGATACTAAGCTTTCTGTGGCTCCTAGTAGAATATGGGATTTGAGAGACAGTGTCCAAGTTACTGCAAAATTACAAATAATCCACAGAAGGAGGCTATGAGAAATCAAAAGCCTAACTCAGAGAAAGAAGCCAGATACAAAACCAAGTAAAAATAACATCTCTAAAAACAAGTTATTTCTTTCATGCTTATAAAAAGGTTCTCATGCACAAAAAAGCAGACTTTTTTTACAATAAGCAATAGCTCTGTTGTTCTAGCACGCCCTGCTGTCTAGCTCTTCAATCATGTAACGCATTTGATTAATACTTACGCCACAGCAAAGTGATGCTTCACTGTTATCTTCACAGTACTTCATTACATAGAAAAGATACATTTAAGAACATATTTCATCTTATTCTAATAGTTGCTAAAATACACAAACTTATAAAATGATTTCTCTGGAACCCACGTGTTTTATCTCTCCCCAAACCCTACACAAAATAAATTAGTAAGTGGATCGTCGGCCAGTCAGAAATACCTGAAAGCATTTCTTCTGCATTTCAAGATTTTCAGGCTTTAGAACAGAAACATAGTGTTTACATCGGCTGGGCAGAACTCACCTAGGAGGGGATGATTCCGACTACGCATACAGGCTTTTCCTGGTTACCCTATGTAGGAGGACCAATCATTCAAAGAAATAATAAATTTCTTATAAATATATATATATTTATATATATGAGAGATGATAAGACAGGTATTTATATTTTGAAGCCCAATACAGAACTAGGAGAGCCTCTGATTTTTTTTTCCCATCAAGAACAAAACTGAATTAAGCCCAGAAATGGACTATGGCTAATTCAAAACAATCATTATTAAAGGAAAAAAGTATGACTTTTGTACTGTACCATAAACTTATATTAATGCTCTTAACAATTTAGGATATACTCTCCTCCATCACAAAACTAAACCTCTGCATTTTTTCAAGTCATTTTGCATCTAACTAGAATTTTTGGAAAGCGAGATAAAATAGCTAGTGCTTAATACAGAAAGTCAAAAATTAAATTCCCTCTGCATCTGAGAATATACATGGGTCACTCTTTCCTGCCTGAGGTTTTCCAGAATTATTGACCAAGCTGTGCACAGAAGAACAAACTTAAGGATATTGGATGAAGGGTTTAAAAAAAAAAAATCTTCAAAAACTCCATCAAAAAATTCTCTTTTTTCATTTGTTCTCTCTGTGTAACCTAATTCACTCTTTTCACCAAAATAGAAATGTCAGATACATTTAGATAAAGGGAGAAAATTTAAGTCCCATATAAATTCCAACCAGACCCTACTGAGTAAAGAGGCTGCTAATCTGCAGCTCACCCCACGTGAAGACACATTTCTGCTCACGGAGATGGCCTGTCTTTCATCGAGGAGCAAGACTACAGATTTCCCAGATATCAACACGTTCTGTACTCTTCCTATCAAAGTTAGTAGTTCAAGTTAGTATTTTTCAGTATAACAAAAGATAAGTGTACAGTGCAACATGAATTCTCTTCTGGAAGCTTGAGATACAAGAGTCCTTCTGGAGGAGGAGAAGAGAAACGTATTGGTACTGCTGTAAGCCAAGAGCAGCCACCAGAGATACCAGAGCTCAGTTCGGCTTCCTCATAAGTTTCAAGGGGCAAATTAAAATAACCACAAATTTGCACTGAGTAAGTGGCAGCAGAAGTGTGTGGGAGCCAGTTGGCCTCTCTGCACAAGCAAATTACCACCTGCTGAAAGCATTATGCTTCTGAAAACTCTGATAATTACTTAGATTTGTTTTCATTGTGTCAATATAATGAAGATATAGTTACTTTACAGCTTAGCAAGCAATTCCATCCCTCTATGCTCCTTCTTGCCTCTTCTTCAACACATACTGAATAATAGCATCTATTTTCTTTTAAGTTTCCAGTAGTTGTAAATAGAGGTAGCTGAGCTACTATTAAGAATCATGTTATGCTTTGAAGAGGAGGAACCTTTCAAATGTTGAAGTCACCCCTTAGCTGCACAATCTCTATTAATACTATAAAAATATGAGAGGAGAAAAAGAAAATAGATGCAAGTAACTTTTGCATTTGGCACCTTTTGTCTAGATATTCATACTTCTCAAGTATTCTCTTTTTAATAAAGTTAATGCACACATAGGACACACCACATCAAAGGTTTGCTACATATTTACAAGGCACCAACCCTTTGTCACTTTTTACATGAATAAAGAACCGATAGAAAGCACATCAGGACCCCCATAACTGTAGTATAGACATACTTCAGTTCAGCACAATTCATGAATGTTTGGCCTGGGAAGATTAAAATAATCCAGATCCTTCTTACAATATAGAAACTGTAAACATTTTATAGCTGCCTTTAGGATTGGTGTATTGTGCAAAAGTTATAATTATTACTGTGTATAAGGATTTATGGCAGAAACCACATAAAAACTCTGTAAGAAGGTGCTATTTCTATAATACAAAAACAAAACAAGGGAAGAAATTCATAATCATGATTCAAAATGTCATGTTCTTATTGAGAAGCTGGAAGCCTCTTTAATGTGATGAGCTTGTAGTGTGTGGGGAAGAATTTCTGTAATTTAAGGCCTAATGAATAAGGCTTATTTTGACCAATGAAGTGTGGCGATCTGAAGTTTTAAAACAAATGCATACTGACATCATGGAAAAGCACCACTGTGAAAAGTGAGTGGAGTCCCCGCACAACTTGCTTGGTAGATTTTCTGGTAAAATCCCTGCAGTAGAAGGCCATTGAAGTTCTTTTAAAATTGTTCCAAAGTTTTTCATCTGTCAATAATTCCATCCCATGAGATGGCTCACCCTGGCTTTTTCTGTCATTTTCCGCACCCTGCCTGACCTGGAAGTACCAAGGTTCAAAGGATCCTCGGTGTGCACAAAATTGTCATTATCCGAATCGTCATTATACAAGACAGTTCTCCTGCCCTCGTTCCTTGTTTTGATTCGAGGTGGCCTACTGAATCGCCCTCCAAACATATTTTCACCAAATTGTCCTCCAAACAGATTTTCAAATTCATCATCCGTAATTCGGGCACGTTTGGCTCTGGTGGCTCCTCGTGAGGCTCCTCTACCTCCTCGGCCTCTTCTTCCTCCCCTGCCACCACCTCTTCCTCTGCCACAGCCTCTTCCACCTCTACCGCCTCTTCCCCCTCTACTCCATCTCCCCCACCTCCCCCATCTACCTCTCCTCCCTGTTCCTCTGCCCTGCCAGTTTCTTTTCCCACTGGCAATTTTTCTTTTGATTTTTCTTTTGGGTTTTTTGGATTGCACAACTTTGCTGTAGTCATGGTCTCCATCAATGTAATCCTGATCTGTTCTAGATGTCGATTCAGAGTCTGAATCGGAGCCACTTCTGCTGTCAGAACTTGAACTTGATCCTGATTCCCCACTTTCGGATGAAGATAAACCAGGTTTTTCTTTTAATTCTCTCTTCTTTTCCTCTTCCTCTGCCTCCTCCAGGTGCTCGTCATCCTCTGATGCACTTACTAACTTCCTCTTGACTCCTATCCGAAGTTCTCTGCCATCACCATTTGTAAGTGGTCCATCAGGAGAGTCATCTAAGCAAACACAAAATAATCCGATCAGTTATAATCATCGTGACTGAGCCAAATCAGGTCAAAAAAGTAGGATTCATCTCATCTGCCTTTGGGATGCATCCAGGAGAGATCTAACTCTGAGCTCATCGCGGTAAATAACTTCCATACTCCATGGAGACAAAGAGCTATGCTCTAAGGGGAAAATTTATAAGACTAAATTTAAACATGGTTCATCTTACCCTACAGCAAGCACCACAAACTCTGTTGACTAAGTATCTAATGAAGATTCAGTCAAGCCAATGAGCCGAGTGACTAGCTCAGCCACAAACATCTAAACTTACTCAGATGAAAGGTATTTTTGCCTAAGGTATCTAGGTAAAAAAAAATCCCCTCCAAAATTCATTTAAAACCCAATAATACACATTAATATAACGCTCTGTAAGTAGTATTTATTTACTCTCAAATACATGTTCTCAAAACCTTAGTCCAGGGCATATTTCAAGCACAATTTCAAGACAGTAAATAATTTAAAAAAGCTCAACAGAATTGCTGAACAACTTAAGTTAAAAACACAGTAAAGTACTGTGCTGGTTTAGGACCAAAAATAGTGCACGTTTTCAGAGCTACATATCTGACCATGAAGGTTAAAAACCTTCTCTAACATGGGAAGCCAAAAGCTTTGCTGTAGCAAACAGTCCTGTTACAACACAGGAGTAGGGACTTGCACTTAGTTTTGATTATGACCAAAATATTTTAAAATTTGTAACTTTTCCTTCTCTTTCGTTTCAACTTGATTAATAAAAGGACAAGGTTTGGGGAGGGGATTGTGTTGATTTGGTTTGCTTTTTTGTATTCTTTGGGGAACCTGATTGCTCTTAAATTAATTGAGAATTTAAGTTCTTCCATCTGGAGAAATTTTAAAACCATTCACTGAAGTGTGTGTGGTATCACATGTGTGCTACAGTTCAGAGAACAGACCTCAGAACCGTAAAAAGTAAGTTAACTTAATTCCATTATAGTATGGTTCAGGGCCATAACAGTGTTAGACTTGGGCAAAATGATCAAAAGCATCAGAGAGAAGCACTATCTTTCATTTCTAGGGAAACCAGTCACTCAGAGAACAATACTTCTTTTTTTCCCACCTTGTTTCACTGGTGTTGATTTACTTCTGATGGGTCTGTTTTTCCCTGGATCAATGGTATTTCCACTTCGGTTCTGTGTATTTGAGCCCGATGAAGAGGGCTGGCCTTCCATCTCTTCACCAGTGGCTGAACCCAAAGGTTCCTCTGCTGTATCTGAAACTTAAGACAGGTCACCACCAACTCAACAGTGTACCGTCTATCCTCTATTTACAGGGTTGAAATGCAAAGGCATTTTTGGGAGGTTTTGCATCACCTGAGTTAGCTACCTGTGTCAGAAGGTTAGTCTCCCCAGGCTCCCTCTCCAGTCATGAAGAGATGTAGATTCCTCCGAGTGGTAACTCAAAGTAAACTAACTTAATGCGTTTGAAATTGCTGTATGAGAGACACCCACGTACAGAAAGTCTAGGTTCTTGTCACTTTAATTCTTAACAAGGAGAGACCAAGTTTTCCGATTCCCTGACACTTACCAATAACTTGCTAACAGAGGGCCAATTTGAGCCAACACAATCTATGGATAACATATTTACGTGCCCTTGCTACTTGCTCATCCAACAGGTGGGTTCTACATGTGTCTCATGAACGTAACATTTAAACTAAATATTAAGTGCCTTTTGGCTTTTGCATCATTCTGCACATACAAATTGTTACAAGGGAAAGCATACATTTTAGACACTGTTTTTCTTAAAATTTCTCAAAAAAAAGTTTCAACCCACCATGAGATGAAACTGAAGAACTAGTCCTAGTCAAAGGCAGTGAGGTATTCTGGTTGGTTTTAGGCTGCATCTTCATTTGCTTCTGTTTCCCTTTTGGGCTGAAGACACAAAACATCCCAAAGAGATAAAACTGTTAACAAAAAACTTTAAAACAATCCCCCTCAAGTGTCTTTTTTTGCAGCATATGTATAACACAAATCATTTCCATTTCCCAGCACTTGCACAGCTGTAGTAACACTAAAAAGTAGTGACAATGTCATTCTGTTTGATAAACGCATGCGGTTTTGCAAAAACAAGATTTTATCTCACTTTTTAAAACTGCAATATTTAGTTTACTTTGATTGTATGTCATATAGAAGACCGTAAAGTGTTATACAGCTCCTTTTGGACAGTTACTAAAGAGAAGCAGAAATAAACTTTTTTTCCATTTTACCCATAAAGAATACTTCTAATTATGTAGCCTTTCACTTACCAGAATTATGTACAAACTACAAAGTGAGCATGGGATTTGACCTCATGATTTTACCACCTGAAAGAGCAACTGTATCAGGAAATGAGCAATACTGCTGTTGACTGGTTATTCACAAAGGTCTATCTACCACTGACATGAAATATCTCAGATGGTTCTGATAGCAAGTCTCACTGTCATAAAGTTACCTAGATGCTCTGCTAGTTGATGGTGAACTGCTACTACTTCTTAGTCGTTTTCGGTATCGTGGCCTTTTCCTCTTCCGACACTGCATTGCTGACTTGTATTCAGAGATGATGTTTTTCATATGATTTTCAAATAAGGCAGATAGTCGAAGTGTCATGCTGTAAATCTGGAATAAGAAGTCATAGCCATATTTATTAAAAGTTGAGTAACTGGAAGATTAGCAAAAAATCACCACAAAGATGCCCAGACTTCATTCTTAGCAGTCCAAAAGAAAAAGTCACGCTGACATTCAACTACAAGGATCTTTACAGATAATTTCTCTTAACAGTACATGCTTATTCTCACGAGAGAAAGTGTTTTCATAAAATGTTTTTAAGCATTTACAGTACAAAATATTTACAAGATTAAAGAAAAACGGATACCTGTGATATTGAAACCCTGCCTTTTTTGGATGTTTTTCCAGTTATGACAAACTAATAGCTAAATTCAGCATGAATAAAACAAAGCTCTTAATTGCCTCCTCATATCTATTCCTCTCTGCTACATCTACTTTTCTGAAAATTGCACAAACACCACCAAGAAGAATTCACCATCATTTTACAGTCAGAACTCTTCCCATTTCTTGCAGTGTCTCTCAATAAAACCTCTTTGATACAGGCTTTTCTATCCATTCTCGTAACTTATTTTTTGTCCAAACCCTTACTTTACAGCAATATCTCTTTCTTTAGCTCAAAACAAACAGTATCTTGCCCCACTTGCCTCCTTTCAGGATGCTGTTGCAAAGATGGTCAAATGGGCTAGGAAAAGCTCGGGATGTTGACACACATTTGGCCCACGTGGATGAACCTGCAGCGGCAGAAGGCCCAGCGGTGCACCCCAGCTCCCCCACAAAGATCACCTCACTGAAGCACCTCACACTATTTAAGCAAATGGATACTGATGGACCACTAAATTATTAGTTGATTCACAAGATGTTCAGTTATTAATACACAAGACTGGAAATTACCAGGGAACATGCAGCAGTAATAACTCATTCACCAAGTTTAACCTGGTATCAATCACACACAACACCCTCAGACCATATGTCTTTTTACAATCCTTTACTGACTTCCTTTCTATTAAAGCAAGCAAAAGTTACTGGTCTTCAGAGCTTAGCCCCAGCTCATCCTTCAGCTCTTATCCAATTCCAGGAGTTCAGTCCACCTTCAGTTCAGGAAACTTTTGAGCTTTCTCTCCTGCTGACCAACACTCAGGAGGAGATGCCCTATCCACAACACCATCCTACTTCAAGCTGCCTCTCACCACCCTGCTTACACCAAACACAGCAGTTGTCATTCCACTGATGAGCCAAGAGCAGTACTCCTCATTTGACTAATAACATTGCGCTGCCTCCTGTTTCCTCCCATTTAGCAGCATGTGTACTTGGACTGAAGGTTCTTTACAGCACACTCTCCTCTGCTTGACAATGCCTAGCATAATAAAATCTTGCTTAACCACACATTAGGCACCACGTATAAATTTTTCAGATTAGATTCTATGTCTTATTGTGCCCCCCTAAACAATGGTAGCTCTGTCTAGTCCCAAATGGCATGCATTTTATTCTTAATTTATAAATGTTCCTATTCCTTTTAGAAATATTAGCCAGCACTGTAACAAATATTCTTCTCAAATATGCTAAATGATGTGCGTGGGAGATGTGATTTTGTCAGAACTTAAGCATTTTATTTAATATGCAGCTTTTCCTTATAATAATAAGGTCATAAAACCACCAATTCTGCTTAATGTCTGGAAATATAGTAGGAAATTCTTTCTACGTTTATATCATGAAGACATCAGCAATTTGAATTTTCTATTTCACATCAGCAGCAGTAATAACTGCATCTGTGTCCTCATGCCAACTTGTGATTTTATGAGTGTAAACAATACATTACTAAAGCACTTGAAAATCTGCAGACAGTTTGATCATTCAGCAGCTTAGGATAAGCTGAGATGCAATGGACTGCATAGAAACACGTATCAAGCATAACTATGTTTACTTGGTCGGTCCATTACACTCAGTAGTCATTTCATCTAACTCATATTCTAACATTTCAATCTCCCCTCTCCCTCTCGCCATATCCTGTTTAGGGCTCCAGTCCAGCACATTTTTTCTGCCTATGCAGATTCCTATTCCTGCATGAACAAAATTGCACGCTGAGCACCGACAGGCAACAAAGGCAACACCATGCAGAAGCGCTGCAAAGTATATGAAGTAAACTAGAAAAAATTAAGTATCATAATGCTTCTCATCTCTTCCAGTAATAGAAAAATTGCATAATACTTGCATTAACAGTATATTAAAAAGGACTGTACTATATATACACCGCTACGAAACTGATAGCCTCTATTCTAGGAATAAATCACTGAAAAAATAAATGCAACTGGTGATCAGTTTTCTGCTACAAATGTTCAAAGAAACAACAGCAACAGTAACCATAGAATTTCTCAGGAGCTTTAAGTTCAGAAAGTTCAGATAAAAATGCACTCAGCTAAAAAGTGATCTGGGTGAGCAAAACAAAGCAAATTTATAAACACAGGTCCCAGTGACACGTACTCCTTATTTTTATTTTAAAATGCAGTAGTTTGCTCTCCAGATACAAACTATATTTCATGGACTGTATTCATGTAAGGGCAAGATCTCTGCAGAGAAGACATTTTTACTTACTCGAGACTTTTTATTAGGAGTGTAAGCTTTAGAGTTGCAGAATATTAAACGAATATCTTTGTAGAATTCCAAGGGACTGGTGTAGTTTCCTGCTTCCAAGGTTTCTTTCACAGTGCTGAAGTCCATAGGAGTGTCTACAATGTCTCGATAATCCTGTAAGAACACACAAGTAAATAATAAAGGTGAATAAAGGTGAATTCTATGTCAATAAAAACACCTAATTATTTACCCACAATTATTACCTAAAGTAATCATTACCACTTTAAACAGAGATTCTAGAGTTACTGCAAATAATTCTCTGAAAACATCAGTACAGAAAACACAGGCCATTCCAACTCGGAAAGGCAAAGCTTAGCAATATGCCCAGCAGGGAACTTTGCCAAAGGATGAATATTAGTTTTTTTCATTTTGAATAGGAAAGCTGTACTTACAGGATAGGAAAAGAGATCAACTGGCTGTCTAAAAGGCTCAGAGTCCTCTCTTTCATAAATCAGGTTTAATAACTGCTTGCATTGCTCTTTCCAAGCGTCAGGGCTTGCTTTCACAGGCTGTCTTTTTATTGGTCGTCTTACCTGCAGGGAAAACAGATACACTTTATCATTTTTCTGAGTATGCAGATTTTTCACGTTAACTTCCTATTAATTTACTAGGGATCTGATTCAAAGCATAAGTCCACAACTGAAAACAGAATTGCAATAAGATTAAAGCATAGTTCATAACACAACAATATGCAATTTGTAGAAATATGTTTCTTTCAGTAATACATAAAAGCTCAAATCAAGGAGAGGTATGCAATATTTCAGATCCAAACTTGCTATTTTTTTTGTCAGTTTTCACCCAATTTGGACTGAAAATGGACTTTGTTCTAGATATCTTTCAAAGCAAATAAAAACCGATTCTTCAGCAATTGAGTCAATTTTCCCATACACTAACATCCTTAGCTGCCAACACACATATGCTCGACTAATTTGCACAGTTAGTTCTACAGACTATAGCCTGTGACAAATTTAAACTGTTCCAGACCTAAATGGGTGTGATTCTGTACCCAGTCTATTTTCCCTCACAAACTAGACCAATGAGAAGTGTTTACTCACTCGTCTTTTTCCAGAGGAGGTTCCTGGAGCATCTGAATCTACATCTACTTCTGCCACCTAAAGGAAAAGGTAAAGATAACACACATGCATGCTCATATACACGAACAACAAGGAAAACAAACAGGGCTAAAACTCAAAAAGCGAACAACAGACACTGTTTTAAAGTACGCAAATGCAACGAATGATTCAAGCAAAATGGACACTATTTTCAAACTAGAACTTACATAACTTCAGAATAAAATAGGAAAAGAAATGAAGCATTTTATTTATCAAGTTTGCTTCCATAGAGACTACACATAAACATCTGAGAAACATAAATAGCTTATTTTAAGTTGGTTCTTAAGTCTCGGCTAAGCCCTAGTCTTTCAGAGATACATTCCTCTGCCTGAATGAGCAGCTGTACTGAGTTCACATAGTGCCTTACTTGGATTATGGGTAAACTATATTCTTTTCAGAATCTGGATCTCAAGAGATCAACAAGAATTTCTTTGTAACAGCTTTCTATCACTAATTAAAAATAAACAGGTTTTTGGGGCTGCTTGAAAGCTCTTCAGACAGTCTGGAAGCAATTTATTTTTTATTTTAAAATACATTTCCTTTCATTTGGCTATATATAGGATAACTTTTGTTAAGAGAACCAAGAACAAAGAAGCCTAAATAGAGGGGGGGGGAACCCACACTTCTCACTTAATAGTTCAGAAGGAAGAAGAAAAAGTATATGTACACCAGATTCCAAAATGAGCATCGAATTTGTGCGTGTCCAAAATGCAGACATCAGGTTATACACACTTACCTTACAGACAGGAGCTGCTATGCTGCCTAAACCATCGCAAACCATTTGCAGTACTTTGTAGCACATTTAAGACTTGCATAAAACGCGAAAACTACAACTATGATATACCCCAGAAAGAGAGCAGAAGATACTGAAGGCACTGCTAATATGCCTTTGCATGTCTGCACATTTAATAACTAGACCTCCCAGTGACTGACAAATGAGGCTTCTTACTACAGAGGAAAAAAAAATCTTCAGTGGTCTCAGCCAATCTGACTGGGGTGAAAATTTCCTCTTGATCCCAAGAACGGTGGTCAATGTGCAGCACTTAACTTGTCCATGAACATCTAAGCACTGCATATCTACTCTGGAATTTCTAAGTGAAGTTAAACCCTTACACACTAAGGGCCCAACGATGCTGAACGCAACAGCAGACCGGCATGCTAGCGGCACAGCCCGCCTCTGTCTGGGGAACAGAACGACCCTGTGGCACCTTACCCTGGGACAGGCCACTGGACCTACCAACTTGATCTGCTCTGTGGAGCCTGCAGTCTGCAAAGACTGTGTAGGGAGCAGCGGGGATCAGACCCCCTGGCTCCACTCCTGCACCACCATCAGGGGCTCAGCCGAGCTTCAGACACATCAGGGATACACCTAAAGAGATCCTTACTGAAGAGAAGACTCCATGGGAATGATAACATATTTCTGCTCTGACTCAACTCTACGGTGCCAAGGCAGAGACTGGGGATTAACAGCCTCTCAAAAACCAAGACGTGCTCTTTGAAGGGCCAGGGAGAAAGGAAGGACAGTTAGCAACAACGTTGGACGCTTCTGATCATTGTTCGATATGCAGCAGGTAAGATTCACAACGAGAAAGTACAGTCCTCCCAAATAAGCGCAGTTTGGAAAGGAGGATCTGCTATTTTACATCATGGGAACCCGTAATTTTCTTCAAAATACTCTTTTAAGAGTCTGTGATAGTAAACATAGCTATTATATGTTTATTTTTATGAAAGCAATAAAATAATTGCATTGTAGTATACATTTTAAGTGTCACATACAAATCTGAGGCAATAGGACCTCTAAATCTGTAACTTACAGATTTAGTGAATCTATAGTAAAGAAGACAAAAGTAATAATTATCTGCTGCCCTTAGAAACAAATGTTGTTCCACAGTAGTCTATTACAGTTACAAATGACACATAATGTTTCTGCGACAGCCATAAGCATATAGATGTTCTACCAGCAATCAAGTTTAACTTAAATAATTGCAAACTGCAACAATGGAAGACATCTAGGGGAAGAGAGGAGTGAGATAACTTCATAACTGTATTTTACTCAAACCAGCTCATGTATTAGAAAGCTACACTGAAAAAGTAAAACAAAAATGAGTGATTTAGGTTTCAAGAGGTCACAGCTTTAAAATGGAAACTACAGCACATTTCAAAATGTGTACAAACTGCATTTGAGCGGAGAAGGTAGAAGGAGAGAAAGGTAAAGGAAGTGATATCTAAATTGGTTTCTATCTGTCATTCCCTTCATTGTACAACCGACAGGAACTGACAAAGAATTACAAAAGAAAACCAGTTCTGCTGCCTCCCTGACAATGAAAGAGCTACTGTCCATCTGGCTCTCCAGACAGAATAATAACTCTAATTCATATTCCCCCTGCTTACTAATATTTCTTTGAACAACAAAACATTGTGCACTTAGAGAAGATTAAGACAGGCAGTTCCATGAATCAATTTTACAAACCGGAGGGAACTTATTGTCCCAAGTGAGCTACACAAACGGCCTAAACAGGCTTATCTCAAAAACTTAATGTAACTACCTATAAAACAAAGGCTCTGCAAAAATTCTTGCTCAAACTTCTTCCAGATACTGAATTTAAAAAGGCAAAAAATTCTGATGATCATAATGTTCTTACCTCTTCTTCTTCATCAGTACTGCTTAGGTCTTCTGCTTTCACCTTGTTATATATTTCCAATATATCGGTACAACTCTGATCTCTGCAGGGCAATAACAAAAGTCAAAATACATAACAAAATATCTCAGAAACCCAAGATGCCAGTTCTATCAAGTAAAAAGCATGCCTACCCAATGAAGCGAAGTAAGACATCTGTTACGATTTTGGCTGCCTTGACTATAGGACTGTCTGGCTCATTGAAAGTCCTGGCATTATGTTCAATGTAACGTACCTCCCACATCAGTGCTGAGATTCTCCTTAAAAAAAAAGGGGGGGGGGGGTGGAATTAGGTAATCCAGGTCCACAGGAAACAGCTTGCCAGACACCAAAGTACCCCATAGTGCTGATTGCCTTGAATTAACTGGAAAAGCTGAGACTTCCAGTTTATAGTACTATTTAGCTCATTTCTGACAACTGCAGTACAAGCAAAGCATCTGGCTCAAAGGCAGTAGAGACATAGATGAGGCAAATATGCTCTGCCTACAATGCATTCAGCTAAACACATTGTTCTAGGTTGGGCTATAGAAAATGTAGATTAAGAACAAATAAATCAAACTGACCTATAAAATCTGTTTTCAAGTCTCCTCCTGATTGTGGTGAGGTCAGTTGGATAAGCAACTACAGTGCAATACATGGGATAGGCACTAAGGTCCACCGGAACAGCAAAGGGATTGGAAATCTCTAAAAGACAAAAGACCAAAATAATTTAGATGCCACAGAAGATATCAGAAGGGAAGTAATACAATAACTACATTCCTTATAATGTCTTCTTTTTAACAATTCAGCAAAAGCAGTACAGATCTACAGCTGGACAAGTCACTACCCAAAGGACAGGATTCTTATTCTTGCATGATCTGTTAATTACATATGAATAAGCATTATTTGTTCAAGTATCACGTTTGTGATTTCTAGGCAACAGCCAATTGTATTGCTCAAAAGCAACATGGTATATGTACTTGCAACAGCACTAATACAAAAAGTAACATAAACTAAGAATACGGAAGTGTCCTGTGCATAAATATAGTTTTATTTAGTAGGGATTTAAATAATACCATGCTATCAAACAGTTACATTATGAAACTAATTCCAAGGTCCTTGTTGGCGAGGATGTTTGATGAGGACTTGTTAGTTGGTTTTGGGTGGGGAGAGGTTTAAGTCAATGTTTTGCTCATTTGTATTTGGATACAAGCCACTAAAAATCCTCATTAACTTGAAAGGAAGCAGGTCAAGCCTCACAAACAGGGAAGTATAACTGAGAAGCGCACAACATGAAATAAAAAAAGTTCTTTTCACTGATTTAGTTAAGCACGTTTCAAATACTCTATTCCAACTCCTAGCAATTCATACTGTCTGCCCTATAGTTACATGCTGTCATGCTGATATTCTTATAATCCTTCTGCCCTCTCTCCAAACATACCAAGGGAAAGAAGCTGCTCAATCCCCCGAATTACTCGTTCACATTCTTCATCTCTGGAATGGGCCCCCCATTCTCCTTCCTGGGGTTTGTACAAAAGAGCTGTCAGTTCATCTGGAGTCACAGGAACTCCAGCACCAACCTCCTCCGGATAAGCAGCTAAATATGAAGAATTCAACAACAGTAAGTACTAGCAGTGTCACAAGGCTATATAATGATATGTGGACATGAATTCAAAACACACTTACTTCCTTCTGGAATCGGTTCCATGTCCCACGGACTCATCCTCTCTCTTTCATTATTGTCCCAGCTATCAGAAAAAAAAAATTATGTTCAAATGCATAAATTAAAGCATTTGATTTTTCATCTGGCTGAATTATATAATCATATAAATGATACGCCTTTTCTCTAACCGACTTAAAAAAAATGGTCATGTCTATTAGAAATGGGCCTGTGTCACTAGCTAGACCTGCCTCCTTATTTTTCCCTTGTATCTCCTATACACGCACTGCATTGCTGTCCCTACTGATAATGTCGTTTTAGGAGTACGTTTGTAAATAAATAAATAAATACAAAAGTGGCTGATTACTTATTTAAATGAAAAAAGGGATTCTTGTCCTTGGATGTACATATTTAAGTTATATGTAAACACCTAAGACACCTGGGAGTGTGTAAACATCTCTGGTATATTACAACCATGTAAGTTCTTACTGGACACAGTAGCACTGGAAGGAACTATCAGGATATTCTGTCTGGAAAGGCTGCTGACTCTCCACAGTTCCAAACCACCAAGCATCATCTATTATACTGCGAAATCTATCCCCTAAAAGAAAAAAATATTAATTTAGCTAAAGAACAATGCAAGTAATTGCTAAACACTTTTTTTTTTTTTTTTTTTTTTTTTTTTTTAAAAGAGAATCAACTTAATCTTTCTTAAATGCACTACCTGGATTCCTACATTTTGCACTACAGGGATCAAGTCCTCCCTCCAAAGGGAGGACTTTTACATTTCTGGTAGTTAACCACAGATGCCTCCACACTTCAAAACACAGTATGACAGTAGATTCTTCTGCCATCGTAGACATACTAACAGTTTCTCTCATTTCTTTTTTCTTTTACTACAGCAACTGTAGCAAGCTTCAAGTAAAGTTTTCAACAATTGCCATAATATCATGTGTGGTACAGTCCCTTATATCATGTGTTAGACACGCTGTACACCATCTGATGAACAAACCACCACAAATCACAAATACATAATCTGACTCTGAAAAGTCAGAGGAGTACACTGCAGCAGTGTTATAGAAACATCAGACAGTAATCAAATATGGTAAGATACTCAAGTTAAATACAAAATAAAAAGAAATGTATAATCATCTAGGTTCTTTAACAAGATGTAAAACAACGTAGTATAAAATCTGTATACTTAAAATGTTGATATTTGTTGCAAACACTGCTTTTAAATAAGTCTAAAACACACACTACTTACCCAATCTCAAAAAAAAAAAATACAAACACTGAATTGTATCCTATCAAATAACTCATGAAAATGTTGCCAAACACATGCAAGTGGTAAACGGTAATTACCTATCTGCCAGTTTCTTTCTTTGGCTTCATTATAAAACTGATGCAGCACAAGGAAGTCAATAACATCTGGCATATCGTGGTACCTTTATGAAATAGAAAAAAAAAAATCTTCTATTTCCCAAAAGCACAGATCTACATGTACAATACAGACAAGCTTTTCAGTCTCCAAACACAAAATTTCATGCATTTTACTTTCAAATTTGGTGTAGTAACGAACAAATACCATCACCATGCCTTGAAAGAGGGAAAAAAAACCAATGGGGGATGGGGGGGAGAAGGGGGCTTTAAATTACAAGCAAATTTCTTGAAGAAAGTCACCAGCATTTCAGTTACTCACTTTATGGAAAATGATTCTCCTGTCATTTTGCCTGTGATTGGGTCTAGGAATGCAAGCTTCAAGCAGCAGAGCGTAGGAGGCCCGACTTCATATTTAATTCCTACAGTCTTCACAAATTCTTGTTCCTATTTATCAATAAGGATGAAACAGTATTATTTTAACTTGTTAAAAACAGAAACATATCCATGTTAAAGAACCAAATGTGTATAAATAAACCAAATTTGTTTCCACTCTAAGCCCAAGCAATTTCACCCATAAGATATTTCATTACCAAAAACTAAAAGTGAAAACACAGCCTCCTTAGAAAGAAAGATGAAAAAGATACAAGATACAAGATACCATGGTATATTTATGAACAAGATACCCGTATTTTATTTAACTGTTGTAGGAAGGTTCTAAGGAACGTACATTTTCTGGTTTTAACCACAGTGACAGCACCAAAGTTTATACATGGCAAAACCCAGGGCCTCTCACCTTTGCATAGCAACATACAGGGAAAATAAAAGGAAACATTTCCTTTTAAAGAACACAACAACTTGGTATGATCATATCCAGTCAAATGCCACAAGGTGGTAAGACTTCTTCCCTACATGAAATACCATCTCCCCTTCCTTATAAACTTGTGATGCCTTTGAGGATGTACTGTATGTCACTACTTACACTACAGCTGGAATCACTGGATACCCAAGACAAGTAACTGGATATTTTTCCACTAAAGCAATTATTTTCATTAACAGGACCACTGGCCATATATAAATATGAATATTAGCATATATAACATTTGGTTCTACATTTTCCTCTTGGTATGAGTTCTGAGTAAAGCAGAAATAAAATAAAACAACACTATGGATTAAGTATTAGAGGACTCCTTATAGTGATTCAAAGCAAAAGAAAAATTGACAAAACTATACAAACTGAGTATCTACCACACAATCCATAATATGAAAAGCAACAGTAAGATAGCCTTGCTCTTCCAAGAGAAGAGCATGCACAATTACACACTTAAGTAGATTCACTGTTTAATGGAGCTTTTGTATACATTTAGATCTTCACATGATGATACCACACTTGTCACCATTACACCAAGATCAATAAATAGTATATAAGCATTTAGGTCATCTTGGAGAATCAATAGAAATATAAAATACTTTTGATTGGTGGGTTCTGTATGAGTGGGTGTTAATGAGGGGGGAAAGCAGAGTTGTAAGATAACGTAGGTTGGAAAGGGACCTCCGGCAGATATCTTGTCCACCATCCCGCTCGTAGCAGGGCTAACATTTAAGTTAGGTCAAGTTGTTTAGGGCCTTGTCCAGGTGAGTTTTGAAAATCTTCAAGGAGATTCCGTTGTCTCTCTGGGCAACCCCTTCCAATGCTTAACTGCTCTCACTTTGAACTTTTTTCCCTTTAATATTCTGAATATTTCACATCTAATAGGAAAGAATACCACACTAGATAAACTTTCACTTTCTTTAATATCCCTTTGGGATCCTATTATCAAGACTGAGGAGGTGTAAAGGCTTTGTGTTAAGGAAAGTATCAATTTTAAGATTTATTTTGATATCAACATTTTAAATTTATGTTTTCATCATATTTTTCATATTGTTCAATGTCAATTTAATATTACAGAGACATACTGATGTTCAGCTCTTTGAAGTATCTGTTTAACTTACCCTGAGTTCCATTTTGTTCCATGGTTGTTTTTGCATGTTAATACTGTAAATTTTGGCTTTCCTTACTGCCCGCACATAAGCTTCATGGCCTTGCCTAAAGTATATGATCTTAAAAAGAAATAAGAAAAAAGTTTATTTTATTGATAATTGTATTCCTGTTTATTCAAAAATTCCTACAAACACTCCAGGCATCATTCTTTTTAAAACCAACTGGATGGTTCCTTATTGTGTTCTAAAGAACTTTTCTTCTTAAAAATATTTATCTCAGTCACCAAAGTAGCAACTAGTATGGGCTTCCAAAATTGAGATCATTAAGAAGCACATGTTTGTTTGAAGATGCAGAATCAATTCTCCCTGCTATTAATAAGTTATATGTGCGTAGAAAGAGATGTAGAAAAGCCAGCTGCAAACAACTGGCTTTCTGAAAAATCAGAACTCAGACTACTTTCAGCATGATTCATTGAAAATACTCCTTGATTTAATAGTCCTGACTGAAACAAGTTCATCAGCCTGGACAGGAATTTCAAGATTGCTAAACTCATTACCTCATCTCCCATCTGTGGGACAAAAGGTGAGCGACGCGGTATAGTATCCAAGATCCACTGCGGGGCAAGCCATTCTTCACTCGGTTCACCTTCCATCGAAAGCAGTCCACTTGGTTTCTTAAATATATTAGATTAAATTTGGAGTACAAGTTGTAATTGCTATTGCAAAGTATATGAACAACTGATTATACAGTTAAATATAAGGGCTGAGCAAATGCTATGCCAGCCTTCCAAAAATCCTGACTTTAGCAGGCAAGAAATGTTCTTTAAGATGTTCATAAATAATCACATTTCCTTCCTTAGAAACATTCTAAATGCTGGCTTTAAAAACAGCAAAAGGGAAAAAAAATAAAATTTACATGCCATACAGATGCATTGTACTCTTACAACAGAACCACCTTGGAGTAAATCTGACTGCAGTAAAGAGTGTAAATCTGGGGGAGTAAATCTCCCCACCAGTAACAGAGAGCTGCCTGCATGAAAAAGGAAGCACATCTATGTCACACAGCACAAAAAACAAACCATACCACCCTGATACTAGCATTACTGTGTGTTCTCTGTAGGATCTCTCTCACAGTATACTTGTTTTTGAAAAATTTTACTTTGAAAATATAACCACTTATGAAAAAACATTTATATTCATAGAGCCAAAAAGACCCTCCAAAATTAAAAATGCTAACCTTTTTTCTAGGCTGTTTAAGTTTCCTCCTTTTTTCCTCTAGTCCTTTTGTTCCCTTCATATTTTCGTCTTCAGAACTACTACAGATTTTCCGAGCTGCCTGCCTGGTTTGTCTCTTTGGAGGTTGGAGATTAATTCCAGCATCTGCTGTCCAGTCAGAATATTCACTTGATGAATCACTGTAGGTAATATAAAGTTATAAGAAAGAAAACAGCACTTCAGTTTTCACACAATGGAGCGAGAGGCTTAATCCTCCAACGTGCTTTTCTCGTTATGTGGAGCAGATGGCAGGATTAGAGCAAAATTTCATTCTCATATGAATTTAAAGAAAACCTGATTGCTATCAGATTTATACGTTCCAGGAGATTATTTCATCAGTTGCAAACTCATGTAAAACTGGAGTTACAGCTTATACCTGCTCTCATACTATTTATCTCACTGATTCACAGACGGTTATAAGGACTGACTGAACTGCATAGAATGCATGAAAAATTTAGATAACAAGGGCATAGTCTTTTAAAAATACTTTGTTGACTTCTATAATATCCAAATAACTCACATACTGTATTTATATTAGCTCATGTTGCTTCTAGCCATAAAAGCACAGCATTAAGAATAAGAAAGAGACTGTAGAACTTGTACACAAATACGTACTGACAACTGAACAAATTGGGACATACTAAAGTATGGATGGAAGAACTGTACGTATTTCTGTCAATATTTCTAGTAGAAACAACAGACGGGCACCTATTTTGCAAGCCATTCTTAGTTAAAAAAAACATTTTCTTACATATGGTCCTTTAAAACAGTTCTTAATCTTGAAAAAAAAACAAAACAAAACAAAAAAACCCCACACAGCTTCCTGCAAAATTGCAAAAAAGTGAGTCTTCAATATTAAGTTTTTCCACACTGCTTTTCACAGTTAGGTACTGTTATAAAAACTTCTACAATTGCATTGACATCTTAATACATACAAGTATTCACCTGTTGATGGACAGCAAGAATTGTGTTGGTTGGTTACCATTTTAAAATATCCAACCATACTTAGCGTGGTGTGATTCATCACTTTGCTTCGATCTTTCACAAGGTGTAATGAATTTGTATGGTTTATGAAATCAAGCAATAATACTTCTCCCTGAATTAGTAGTCATATTATTACAATATCAACTGGTCTTATTTTAATTATATAATTACTAAATGTAATAATTAGAAGACTAATAAAACTACCTGGAACTGCTTTCACTTTGCCATACTGCCACAGGATCATCCAAGGATGCATCACTTGTGCCAGCTGTCTCATCCTCCTGTATTAAAAACAAAAGGTTTCGCTTTTGGTCAAGTTTAAAGATGTATCATCTTTATTTACAAACAAGTTATATGACTTGTCTCACCTGAGGAAAGCTTTGTATTTAACAACTGTTTTAGCTTTAATTAAGTCCACAATTTCATTCTGTATTCTAATTAATTTTAAACTATAGGCTTATATAATTCCTATAGCAAGAGAAGGGTGAATTTTAATGGTATTAGAACCACAGTACGGGATCTTATTTCAGTGTTTGATTAATGTATTTTAGTGTGAAGTTAACATCTATTCTATCTACTCAATGCATTTACAAAGTGACAACGTTCAGTCTCTTTTTACTTTGCATGCTTCCTTAATGACAGCAAGTCATATTTAAGCTGGGATATTTTCAGCTCTTCCATTGCCAATATCAATGATTAATACCAATAATCAATCTCTTTCAACAATTGTCTACAGATGTAGATGAAATCGAAGTGCTGAATGTGATCACTAATACATGTGCAGTATGAAATCTATTATGTGTGAATGCTTGAAATAGCAAGTAGTTTAACACAAGCCGGTCAAATTTATTTGAAATGTTTCAGATTTCCAAAAATACACAAACCTGTTCTAAGCTAGTTTTGAATACCGAACTGGCATTGAGATAAATGATCCTTCTCTCTGCAAGATCAACACACTACAATAAAAGCACAAATCTAAGAGACTCAATGAATTGAGAGTTCCTTCCCAGGTGGAGAAAGAAACTTGGAGTCTTAATGGCAACAGTACTCTGAGCACATCTCTTGTCAACCATGCTATTTGTGAACTAGGAACATATTGAAAGAATCACTTGATGTATCAGACCTCAGAGGAGCTGTCTGACTCTTCCCGTGCACGTGCATTTTGACTTGCTCCTTGTTGATTGTGTTCTATCGTGGAGCGTGTTTGGTAGGCGTGCTGGCGTTTGCGTTGGTTTCTTCTCAAAGACCTTCCACTGCCTGGTTGATAATCAGTCTTTTGTCACAGGACAGAAGGAGCAAAAAGAAAAGATTAAATATTTAATAGTGAGCCACATTGCATAAAAGACGCTTCATTAGAATGACTGTACATTATATCCCATTTATAGATGACAACTAGGAAATCTAGAATTAGAATTGAAAAGACATCATTTACATACTTGTGAGTGTTTGTATGGGTGTGCATGCATATGGTTTTTTTGGTTCAATATCCACCCTACCTTTTAAGCCGTAGTCCTTCTTGGAAAGTGAGTTATGGAGAAATCCCTTTTTTCTAACAAATACCAGCAGCCTCTGGATAAGACAAAAACTAGCCACCTAAAGAAGTGTGGCACCTCTACTATTTCTCATAGTTTCCACAAGTCTGGAAGTTTCCATAAACTGAACATCCACTGTGGCACTGCTTTCCCCATTCCCCAACATTTTCCCACTATTGAAGCCTTAGGGATAGTGATTTATCACTGTTAATTGCATATTACAGTATAAATACAGAAAAATTACAATTATAGATGAGAGTTAGGGAGACAGAGTAACAGTACTGTTTATCTTCTAAATCATTTCTTTAGTTGGATTTTTTTTTTCTTTTTTTTTTTTTTTTTTTGCTTAGTGCTCAGAATTGCTTCACACCTAGGTTCCCTCTTCTACTGAATTAACTCACCCGTTGTAAGGTGTGGGATGGCTTTCTCTTCTTTTCAACAGTGTACAGACTAATTTCTATTTCACCTTTGGCAGCTCGACATTCTTCCTGGACCCTAATTACACATAGGAAACATCCATTTTATTCACTGAATCATCACATTAACCGACAGTCTGATTAAAACACATTAAAATACTGCTTGTTGCCTTGCTATAGAAACCTTTGTAAAAGTCCTCCAAGAAGTATTCACACATACTTCACCCCTAGAATCACATCTTCAGTTAAAGGAGCAAACCTGTTAGTTGAGCACATTATTTTTAAGGAAATCAATTTTTTTTTTTAGTAAAGCTTCAGGAAGAGTAGAGAAACAAAAATCTCATATTAAAAAAAGGAAAAATGTAGTAACAGAAATACGGAAGAAAAATTGGGTTGTGAATATAAGGAATTACCATTCTTAAGCCTCCAGCATAGACTAGCACTCTAATCCTACAGTCTGAATCTCAAGAAAACTCCAACCCATTTCAATTTGTATAACCTTTAACAGGTGTATGAAAGAAACGTTAAACATTACACGGTTTAATCCTTTTTTCCTGGCACATGTAGCATCTTACTTGCTGATGCCTGGAGAGAGCTCGTTGACCACAACTCTTCTGCTCCACGCCATCAGATCTCTCTCTGTCGCCATCTGACTTCGGGGAGCGTTGTGATGCATTTGCCGGACCCCTTCAATCTGACCGCTTCTCCGGAGACCAACATTTGGTGGAGATGTTACATCCAAACTTGGACTTCGAAGAGCTACAAAAGAAAAAAATTTTTCTTCACTTCTGCCAGTCATCAATCAAATCTAGAATTTAATGCTTAAGGGTTGCGCAGAGTTTCCTTTCGGTACCAAAGAACAAAATTCAGCTCTCTTTTCTAGAAAGAGACATCCATTGATCGTTATAAAATCTGTCACCTTGACAAGAACAAAGGTGATTAAAAATAGGAGGACAACCTCCTATGTCATCGGATCTGTTGGATGCACAACACTTGCTCTGCGTTAAGTGGTTTTGCCATTTACTTCTGACAAAGTAGATTTTTATGTATTGGTATTTGGACTATTGGAAATGCGCATGTTACTGTAACATCACACACCACTTCACATGTTCATAAATACTACCACTTGCTGTTATCTTTGAGATGTCTGATGCAAGCAAAGAATTTCCTGTGAGGAAATTTTTAAGGGCATTTAAGTGGCCTACAAACCAAAGTCCTGTTGATTGTTAAGAATCCTGACTTCAGAGCCTTTAAAACACTATGCTACAAGAAGCGGTGAGACTGCCACCCAAAGTAATAGACCGCTGCAAGTTTTGACATTTCTGTAGAACCTCAACTTGTTCTGTATTTGTAACGAGCCAGAGGCATTGCTCCTTCTCTCGACTTTTCCTCAGGTGGCACCATAACATGATGCTACCTACCCAGGAGAAATCACAGAGACTGAGTCTTTAGCTAACAAAGTGAGACAAAAAGGCTGATACACATTAGGACCAGGACAACTGTTGCTTAATTTATCTTGTCATTTGGGAATACAGTAACACAATTTTTACATGCTTAAATATGGTAACAGCTTGAATAAATTACATTCACAATTATACAAATAGATATAAAATATTTAGCTATTAAAATATCAATTAGACTATGTATAAAGTACCTAATTCACATAAATGGAGGCGGTTTATGTGGCAAAGCCACTGATTAAAGACAGTTCTGGAACATAAGAGCACATCAGTTTATATACCACTCACATTTAAAAAACGCTCTTTCACACAAATACAGGAGCATACAAATTTATTTTAATTGAAGATTGAGACTGAGCAACCGATAAAGCTATCATAAGCAGCAGAAAGGACTTCCTGTGAGCTGACGCTGGCTGCTAGACCACCTTCATGACACTACTGATTTAGATCAAAGCAAAAAGTGTATTTTTTGACATTTTTTACTACTATTTTACTGCTTTCTTCTTCAATTTAAAGGCAAACAACTCCAAATCTAGTAATCCTAGTTAGCTTTACCATGGAGATCTAATTCAGATGTGTATAACCAGTCATTTAACCTAGAACTAACTTATTAGCAGATGTAAATTTTTTAAAAGCTCAGGATGACTTGCAGCGCAAGTCCACAGCATCTGCTCTGTTACACAGAGTGCAGACAGTCAGCTGCTCCACCGTCAGCTGCTCATGTCTGACTGAGTTTGTTTTTAATTTTTAATAAGTGTGTACATAAAAAATAAAGTCACAATAGCAGAACACTAACAGCAGAGTAATCTCAAGCTTTGTAAGGAAACACTAAGACGGAGCAGACGCTTATTTTATAAACACTGATGCTCAGCTTTAGCATTTATGCTGCAACAGGAAGCCATTAGTCTGTCACGACATTGTATTCCATTGACATTCTCTAATTATATACTGTTATCTTGACATTATTAAATGGAAGGTATCATCTCTGCAGTGATTAAGTGACATCAAGATAATATAGTAAAATTTATATTTATTTTTATAAAAGGCTTGTAATAGAATTAATTACACTCTAATAGTTCTAAGTAATCAGATATCATCTAACTAAGACCACTGCATGTCCTCAGCTGCACCTCAAACTTATTTCCTCTGTTAGCATTAGCAGAATGCTCAAGTGCTCCATACAGATCAACAACATTTATAAGAACAAGAGAAGAAAGCATCCTCAAAAACAGAGTCCTGGAACATGCAGTAAGTTTAACACACTGATTAGTACCTTACCATACTTTACTCAAAGAAATGACTAATAGAGGTAAAGAAGGTCCACTTACCTCCATTAACAGAGTGGGATCTGTTGAGTGGAGGGTTTGGAAGAGTTTCTCCCTCATTAATTAGTCTTAGATCTTGTTCCCTCTGCAGCTCTCTAATCATTCCATCAAGAATACTTTCATCCTGGTCATTAGTTTGCTGCCCAATGACTTGTTCAACTACTTCGCCATCACCTTGACAAGAACAAACCCATAACTGCTTATAAAATCATTAATTTCTGTTTTACTAAACACCATAGAAACAATCAAATTCAAAATTGTGCACAATTTATCTATCTGATCTGTGCAACACCCGATCAGCAGTTATCCTTCTGCTCTCATGGAATAAATGGAGGCAAAAACCTCTCTTTAAAGAGAAGTCATGTTAAAAACCTAAAATTACAGACTATGCATAAAAAAATACAGACATGATTCCTTAGAAAGAGCAAAAAGAAATGATACTTCAGGAGGTATTAATGGAAGATACCTTATGAAGATCAGCATGTTGCAAAATTTATATCCACAAGAAAAAAAATGCCTGTTTTAAAAGACAAAAGGTGTTTTTTCAATGTCATACCTTTCTCCTTCCTTTATTGCATGTATCATTACATGGAGGTTAATGGGACAATTCTTGAGCATGTCGCTGTATACCTGACAGAAGTCCACAGATATTGGATACTGCAGTCTTCTCATTAGAACTTCAGAGAAGTTGATTCCTTACACTTCCTTTATGCCATAAAGCCACCCCATCTCCTCTTCTACCTCTATATTGAATTTAAACCACTATTTTCAGAAGAACTGAAATAAACAAATCCTTATAGTAACGGCCTACTGAGCTTGTACTCAATATGGTGCAATATATGTATTACACGTGAATTTCAGATGGCGTACCATTAGCCACATATCCCAGTTGAGGGATAAGTTGTTCATCCTTGCAATTTTCTCTCCCTGGTACTAGCCTCTGGTATCTTGTGGGATGAGGATTTCCATCAACGTCCACCAGGAATGGAGGAGGCATAAGATGTGGAGCCTGTTGAGTTTGTTCATCCAGAACATAGTTATTTGCATCACGGATCAGTGGTCGGTAATCCGTATGGAAGAACATCTGATCTGGAATCTGCAAGAAAAGCAATTTAGTAAATAAATAAATGGCCATTTGCAGCTGTCTCGCTGCTTTGGAATGGCTCCCATACCCATACACCCCAACTCCTACACTTAAGGTCAGCAGAAGAAATTTCATGATAGAGAATAGATGCCTACCACAAAGGTGTTCTGTTACCTAAGGCTGATGCAAAGATCAAAATAAGACACCAGTGGAGGTGAAGACAGAAGTGCATGCTTTGTTTCCCTGACTAAAGAGTCTCTTATCTGAATCTTTTTGATTTGATAATTTGATAATTGTTAGCAACTGTTCCATAATCTAATCACCATTTAGTCTGGGCAGGAGGAGGAAATAAAGTGTAACACAAATACCTCTAACACAAAATCAGGTTAAGACACAGATGAGTTTAAACTTCATTCAACCCACCTTTTCATAATACTTATTGCATCCGAAACCAAATAGTAGCAGATGTCCATGAGAGTCTGTGCAGGCAAAATGCTGTCCATCTGGTGAGAACTTGCAATCAAAAACAGCTCCATGGCCTTGGCCCTCAATCTGTATCCAAGCACACAGTATCCCTTTTAAAATCATGCAATCTCTATACAAGCATTAGCAAGAAAATTTCACCTGTGCTCCCTCCAATATTAAATCCTAATTCAGTGTAAATTCTCATCTTGCCCAAGACTGATTTGCACTTACATTTTTTCCACTTTAGTATTAAAGCTTCACTGAACAATAAAAGTTAAAGTCTTGCATTTTCTCATTTCCTGAAGTTTCAGTGCAACTTTTAAGGTATGTTCTGAAACAACCACTGAAAAGTCTCCATTTTATGTTACTGGAAGTATAGGGCAAGCCCACATCAAAAGATCATAAGAGACATATTAGCTCCACAAAAGCAGGTTTCACAAACCCACGTTCAGCTAGGAAAACCTAAGCTAGCTCAGGTCCAGAAGAAGTACAGCTGCATTTGCTCAACACTAAGATCAAAGCAACAAATCTGACATTGGGCACATTAAGACAGATGCAGCACAAAGCCAACCATATTGTTTCCCAGACCACAGCCTTGTGTTACAACATACAGACTTACTGGTTTACGTGTCTCCATCTTTTGCATGATATAACCACACTAATACACATCAATAATTTTCATATGTAACAGACTCTTATAAAAGATCCATTATTACACTTATAAAATGCAAAAACATACTTTGGCATTGCTTATTGAACAGTATACAATTTTCTCTTTAATATGCAGGATTAATATCCTTTAATATCCTCTTGTAACACTGGTCACCATTGGTATATCATGAAACCTGCTTGTGCCTTGTGTCCCATTCTGCACAAATGTGAAAAAAATACTTCCCTGATCATTCTTACCATGTTAAAGTAATTGCGAATTTTTGTTCCTTTGTCTATATCCCAGATAAAAATATTTCCATCGTGACCTGCTGAAAGTATGATCCTTTGGTCAAACGGGTGGGCTTCCAGAACAAAAACTTCATCATCATGACCCTGCAATGAAAGCAGGGTGAAAAAGAAAATTTTTCTTCGTGTAATATCTCCAAACATGCCAGTGTTTAGCGTGAGGACATCTCAGCACAGGCAGTCTTCTACAGCAGCTCAATTTCCTGGATCTTAGACTAGAACCATGTCTGTACTCAGTCCATTTCTCTGTCAGAGGCTTGGCCTTATTACTGCCCACTTTATAAATACCTCAGACCGTAGCTCAGCACAGTCAAGATGGAGTGGGAGGGGGAGAAAAAGAAATCTGTGGGGAGGACAGCTGCAGCCCTCTAATCTGGGCACAGGCAGTGGCCTCCAAAGGGCTCCCTTGTCAACCAGCAATCATCAGGGTCTAGCAGCACTTTGGTCATCGGCTCCTTCCCCCATGAGACATACTCCTCCCAATAGGCATAAGACAGCTGGCGTACTTCAGGACAAAACACCCCTCACCAAGAGGGACGATGATGCAGTTTAACTTCAAATCATTTTCAGAGTTCAATTTTAACAGTCTGGGAATATTTACTGGAATTTTACTCACAGATAAGCTATGAAGAAGCTGCCCTGTGGACGAGTTCCACACTTTCAGAAGGAAATTGTTGACCGCGGTGATGACGGTGGCATCGTGTCTATCCCAAGCCACCATAGTAACCTTCAGTTTAGTAACCTTGTCCTCCCCAGATGCTACGCTGTTTCTAAGGAAATTCATAATTTAAGAAAGAAATAAATCAGCAGCTATGTATACAGTAACAGTTAACAGCATTAGTGAGAGTATGGCTGCCACCACTGTGACTACTGGCCAACGAAGGAGAATGAAGCATGGGTACTGCAGTGATAAAAACAGGTACAGTAAATATTCTGTGTCATTGAGAAGGATGTAGAGAGTTTTATTTCCTTAAAAAGTAGTTTTTCTTCTGTTCTTCTTAAATGATCTTCCTAGCCTACCCAAATTCTTTCTTTCAAACTAGTCAGTTCTATTGTCTTTTCTTAAGGGCATTTTTCTTGTCAGTCATCAATATGATGCCCAAAGAAAACTCTATAATGAGCACAAACTTGCTAAATAAATCCAAACCATACTTTGCCAGCTAGCTTATTAAAAATGTAACCACACGAAATATAAAGAATTCTGCAAAAGCATAAGTGAAATGGACAAAAACTTTCTAATGGATTTTTCCATTTCTGCTTTTTGTGACTGTGCATATTCAATTACGAGCCCACTTACAGAAGCTACTTCAGGATCACAAAAACAAAAGCCCAAAGCCAAAACCCTAACTGAACTGAAAACCACATGAAGATATCTCATCTCTTATCTGAAAATTTAAGTAAAGATAAAATGCTAAAAAACAATCTGGATATATATTTACAAGAAATTCTGCCAAGCAAGCCAGGCCTTGGAATGAAATAAGAAATCCAAAATATGTATTTTAGAAGGGACACCATTAGAGAAAGGAATCAATTTCACATCTCTCAGTAACTTTTTGGTTACTGCCATTTGTCTTCGGGATGTGTAAAATAACCTTTAATGGGAAAGGCATGCTTTTTTACTAAACTTATTTACCGGAATAATCAGTCTCTTCTGTGATTTCAGTTACTATTACCTATACCAGTGACTGTGTGACTCTTTAGAAACTCTTGAATTTGTCCATATTTGCATTCACATCATATATTTTGCTCATGGTTTTTCTCTATTTTAATTTTATTATTCGTTATAATTTTAACTGCATTCCATACCACAAAAATCAATATAGCGCAGCGTGTGTTATAAAATAAAAGAAAGAAATACTAATAACCTGAAAAGACTGATTCTGGCAGTTGCTACTATAATTTTGCTGAGAGATGACATAAAACAATTGTTTTGGACATTTTAAAAAATGTGCAGGTCAGCATATGATCAGTGAGGATCTACTAAAACTTCTTGATATGAACTCTATTGATTTTTTACGTAGGAAGTAAAAATGTCTAAGTATTCACCAACCACTAGAGTAAGGACATATGGAGGTATTAATGTTTGCTTTTCAAGGCTAATTAATTATATCACTTAACACACAGAAACATGGAATTTTCAGAAAAAACACGCACTAATATTAACTCAAAATGGAAGTAAATAAATAGGTTTAAATATGATGGAAGATTTTGTTTCACATATAAGTGATGCTGCAAATTGTGTTATGTTTTGGTTTGCTTTACCCTGTCACTTTAGTAGCCATATCCAGGACTACGCTCTTCCATTCCTGCTGTCCGTACTGCCATATTCTTGCTGTTCCATCTCTGCTTCCACTCACAAATCTTAACCTATGGAAAAAAAAAAAAAGTTATGAAACTCTAAAGGATAAATTATTGCTGCTTTTGGTCAAGCACCCATATGCCTAACTTAAGATCTTATTTTCTCACTGTTCAGTAGCTTCCTTATGTAGTTTTCTGTCCTCAGCAAGAATATGTCATGTTGGGGCATGCTAAATCCTCTGTCAAGAACATTAAGGAGCTTGGCAGAGGACTGTCATTCACCTCACAGAAGGTCTCTACAAGCTCTTTTACATTACTCTGCAGCAAACAAATGTACACACATGCACTCATGTGCATGCATATATACAAGTGTGTGTGTATATATATATACACACACACACTCTCATAAATGCACACTTGTATACTTGCATGTGTATGTGTGTGTATATGTACATATATATGTACACACACTTGTTTTACCCTATATGCCCATAGGTGCATTTAACCAGTCATAAATCATAAAGTATCCATCAATTACTGTCACAGGAAACAGGCAGCTACAAAATTTTGGTGAGCCAAGGGCATACCCATTTGAAAGCGCACAGAAGCTAGAAAATATTTAATCTTTTTTCAACACTTATTCTTTATATTGTTTGTGCATCTCTGATCTGGAGAATGTAATTAAAAGACAGTGAGGTTACAATTTTCGTATCAGATATGGTACAGTACAAAGCAGTTCATATCCCACAACATTAATTATGTTTGGTTACAGCTAGCAGATGGCCTTGGAATGACTTCAATGTCGTAATTCATACAAGCTGCACATTCCCTTTTTAATGACATCAGCAAATCCCTCGAGAAGTTCATAGTGGCAGAAAAGAAAAGGAAAATACATGCCAGAAGTCTAGCATAAATTATAATACATTAACTTAGGGAGAGGGTGAAGAGAGAGAAGGAAAATACCCAAATGGAACAAAAGTAAGTAGCCCTGTCTGTGAAGCTGAATACAAGTATTTTCCTTTTAAAAGTCCTTCTTCAAGGAATTCAGCATCTAGCAAATACTTTCCAATTACATCATACCGCTTTGACTATCAATGTTACAGAAATCATTTTTTGTTGAGAATATACAAAAAAAGTTTCTCAAGTAATGGGCTTTCACATCCCTTTAAAAATATATTACATTTATATGTAACATTACATGCAAAAATGCAAGTCTACACGATTTTATATTAATAAGTGATTGCTTCACCTTTTCAGTTTCCCTGATCTGAATTTTTCCACCATGAAGAAGTGTTAAAAAAATGCTTGTGACAAGTTCCTATTTTGTTTACTTTCAACTCTTTCTTTCATTATATTAAAATAAATAGGAAGCTGTCACTTTTCCATTAAAAGCATGATAGTAGCAGATGAGTATAATTTCCAGCAACTATATGACTTAAAACTTTCAGTGTGACTTGTGCTTTCACATAATTTGGAAGGAACTGTTAGTATAATTATACCAATACACTCTAGTTTACTCCCATATAATTTTACATGACAAAGAAGTCTCATTACTGGTGCAGTTACACTGGCCAAGCTACAGTTTTGCTTGGATCGCTTCCTCCTGCGCACATCCCTTATACCTTCTGCCAAGCAAAATAAGGAATACAAACAAAAACTGGCATAGTTACACTTATATTATGATGCTGATCACTGCACAATGTTGATCACTAACCGTAGCTTGTCCTACTACTGTCCAACACAGCTGTGTTCAACACACGCATCTGCGGATAGGCATCTACATAAATTTCATCATGAACATCCTGATTTTAATCCCTATGATAAGCAACACCATCTTGTCTTAATAGTATCTTAAAAACTGAAGGCTCTGCAGGTATGAATAGTTCATTTCATAAATTTTAAGACCATAAGTTGGTGTTACCATCTAAACTAATTAATTGGAAATTCATAGGTTGGCCTAGAAAACCACATATTTGCCAGGCATGTTGTCAGAGGTAAATAAATTAATATGAATAATAAAGCAGATCAACAAAATGATCATCAAGACCCAAAGGCCTTACAGTGTAACTGCCCCATATGCTACCCCACAGATCCAGAAACAGGTGAAAGTAAGTACTCTAGCTCACCATTAGCCACATAAACAGACTCACACAATCTTCAATTCAGGAAATGTTAAGATTACCACGTTTAAGATCACACTTAGCGATGTACTATCCAGATGCACCAGTGACTCAGTGAAGACACCACAAAAATACGGCAAGGCGCTACTGAAGTATTACACAAAGCATCCAAATCCTTGTGAAAAAAATGAACAATTGTAATGGGAAGAACATGCGCAAAGGAAAGTTTTAATGTATCTATTACTGACACATTAAACAGGGGAGTTTTTATCTACCAACTAGTATGGATCCAAATTTGGGATGGGAGAATCAACTGCACCTTTACATCCCATTGAAGAGTGTTGTTCTGTGCTTACTTCCCTTCAGGAATAAATCTTGAATCTTTTGTAATTTTAGAGTTCAAAATACAAGAAGAGGGCCTGTTCACAAAAGCTGAGTTCTGATGAAGTAAGAGTGTGTTCATTAAAAAAAATAAATAAATAAAAAAGAAACTCTTTTTTCCACATGTTTCAGAAGTCCGAGCATCAGGAAAGTAAACTTTCTTACTCAAACCATTCCTTAAAGGCGGCCTGACAGAAGAAATCAGTCACCAAGGATTTAGATCAGACGAATAGCAAATGGTGTATGAGCTTGCTTTTCAGCAACATGTCAGCAATGTCATACTGTTAGGAAAATGTTTTAAAATTATGCTAATCACTGGTTGCTTTCTGGTTCCCAGCTGGTATAAATGGTACTGAAAGCAAATGCAACAGAAGTAAACATACATATGTAACCTATCAACAACGCTATCAGCTTCAATGTGAGTCTCACATGGATCATAAAGTAGAACACAATGAAGTAAAGAAAAAAAAACCAAGACACAAGGCAGTGGTGCGTTTCCTTGTTTTCATTACGCATGAAATTAACTTAGATGCCATTATTTCCTTGATTTCCTCACATCTCACCTTGGCAAACATACCAGGTTTTGTTTCTCCTTTCCTCTTCAGCTTTTCATAAACCATTGCACTGAGTTTGCACAACCTTTTGGCCTGAGCAGACTGCATTGCTCGGACGCTAATCCGAGAGCACACTTCTTTCGAAGTCAAAGAATGTCATGTTCCCACACTATTTACTAAGAGAGGACAGAGCAAGGGCAGTGGAAAAAGAGGATAAAGCGGCCTGCTCTTGTCTGCCCCAGTACAGAAACAAGGGAAATGTAACTGAATGCAAGAGCTAGCTAAGGTGCTAGTATTGTTGGTAGCTTCTCCTACCCCCACAAATTCACCATGAGCACTGGCTATGCAGGGCAAACAGACGTGCAGTGCAGTCACCATGCCATCCATCCCTTTGCTCCCTGCAGCTCCAGAAGAAAAAGCATGCCCCAAAGTCACTAATTAATATGAGAGCCACACAGTTAAATCACAGGTAAATAAATATGTATTTATGCTTATTTTTCATCTTGCTCTAACTGGACTGAAATCATAAAGCTGACTAGCTCTGGCCCGTTTTAACTAGATGACATACTAGATTAAAAAAAAAATAGAAAGAATAGCAGTTGAGAAACCAAATACTTGATCCCACTATGACTACCAAATCTACTCCGATGTTACAGCCATCTTACCATGCAGAAGCACCTTGCAAGAGATACTCCATTAGTGAAAAACAGACCACAGCTCCTTGTAGGTGATTGCTCTCCAGACCATGAAGCATACTTACTTGTCTGGCCATCTGTGTACGTATAACAGGTCTGACTTTTGCTCAGAACTATATTTATTATAATGCTCGCTTGTGTCACACAGCCTCTTACTCCAGAAGTAGCCCTCTCTGTGCTTAACAAGGCTGCCTGTGAAGTAAGACACTTACAGAGAAAGGCTACAGAATCTGGTTTGCAATTTGCTCAGTCTAAAAATAAGTGTCAAAGTGAACGTGGAGTCATAGAACGCTTTTGCTGTTACACCAGATTTTCTCTGAAAGGTTATTTGGAAAAATAAATATCATATTTCACACTGAAAAATCCCAGGGCGCCCACTTACCTGTCCCCATTGTTACAGAACTGGACTGCAACTACTTTGTCCTAAACGGAGGAAAAAAAAGTAGTAAGTGCTTTGTAAGCTGAAAAGCTCATTCAGAAAGATCTTAATGATGAACTTCGAATAAGCAAATTGCATCTTCCCACATATCTCTTATAACACACTGTCTTACAAATTTATGACTAGAAAAGTCACACTTGAAGTCAGAATTTCCCTGAAGGGTCATATGGTGACAGTCTTTAAAATAGAAAATCCAGAGAGGCAGTGAATTTGTGGTGCTCCAGGAGTCGCTCAGAGGCACAGGTGATGTCTGTGTCAGTCACTGCACCATACACAACCCGGCGTAAGCTCTGCCTGGGAAACTCTTACCTTTCACATTCCACACAGTTAAGAGTAATAAGATAGACCCTAAGCTAGCAAGTGTACCTAGTAGGTGCAACACGCAAGAGGAGAGAAAATGAGTGACTCAGCTAAAAAGATGATCACAACGGGTTTGCAACCTTTAAACCTGTCATGAAATCACTTTGAAATATTTCGTTGGAAAAAAAAATATTTGTAAACTTTGGCTTTATTTCCACATTTAATTATTCAGAAACAAATATTAAGCTTTAGACATGGCTGCATATTTGTCTTGGCTATATGCATTTGCTGTTCTTTACTACCACTGATGTTTCTAGGTTTTGAAAACTAAGCATCCAATTTTGGATTTCTTTCAGGGGTGAGCTGACAGCAGTCTGCAGTATTAGGAAGAGCAGACTTTCAAAAATTAAAGGAAATACAATTTATTCCAAACTTAAACTGTCAAATACAGAAAACAAAATCTCTTTTACGAGTAAAATACTTCTTAAATTTCTTGGCTCAGAGCTCTAAAAGACTTAAACGTGAGACCTGTGACTCCCATTGAAGCTGAGTGAATTAATTTAGGCCTCAGCCTATTGCTAAACCTGGCAGCAGGGCTACTAAGGTTCAAAGATAAATGCTCCAAACTCCTCACAAGCGACAGCCCTATCGGTACTGCTATAAGTAAGTTTTCAGATATATTGTTTACCATGCACATAATAAATAATATGATCATGACCTGCTCTCAGTAACAACTAAGAAATGAAGAAAGATTTAATACTATGTTAGTGATACTTTCTTATTATCAGGCTTTATTAAAATTATTTTGACATTCAATAGTTCTAACAAAAGCTATCAAGACTCAGAAACCTAAAAACTAGTATTTAAGCATATCATATAATATATTTAAAATAGAATTTTACAAGAATCCTTCTGCATTCCTCATGTTCCAAATTGGACTACATATTCTAAAATCAGAACTACTTTGTTTTTTCTCATTACAAAGATTTTTGGTCAAGACTAAAGTTAAATACTCAACAGTAAATTTAATAGGAAAAAATGATGTCTTGCATGAAAACTGCTAATCCAGAAGACCTACTTTAATCCCTCATTGCATCACAGACTTCCTTCGAGAATATGGGAAATTCATTTAGTCCCATGACTTCCTGGGGGAATAAAGGTTTTTCTGGGAGGATAAACTACATAAAAAACACACAGTGTGCAAACATCTGTCTCAAAGTAATTTATAAATAAATACACTACAAATTTCAAGTTGTTTAAGTATCAGTGTTGAGAGCCAACCGAATTCTAAAGACAGAAAACAAGTTCATTATGATGTACAAATCCAACCTAACTTCCTCAAATAAGGTAAATTAGGGGGGAAGAAAAAAAAAAAAAAAGATTTGCTTTCTGATTCTTCTCTTACCGTGTGAGATTCTAACTCAGCAATTTTCTCTGGAGATTCCGAGCCCAAATAATATATTCTTATCACATGGTCAGTACTACCTGTTGCAATGAACATGCCACCTAAGAAAGACAGTGTTTTCTGTGAGAAGAAAAGCCACCCAAGGAACTACAAATTTTAATCACTGCATTATTATCAAAGCAGCACAGTACAATTTGAAACAGAAAATTTCAATAGAATAAAAAATATAGCCTGGAAGAAGTTAACATAGACAATTTTTCTTTGATTTGTACTTTCTCAGACCATATCAGCTTTATCGTAACTACAAGCTCTACAGTATTTTCCAACCATAAACATTTGTGACCAAAGAAAGATAATATTCCAAGTTACAACATTGATCCAACAAATTATTCTGCTTTCCCTCAAACTGTGGTGCTTTCAGCCTATGCAGAAAGTAGACAGAAAACAGCTTAAAATCCTCACTGGTCAATATCAGGCAAAATATTTAAGTGAATTTTCAATACTTATTTGAAGTGCATCAAAAAATATTGCTGAATCAGGAGTCAGAGATTAAACTATTTTCTTTTAATGTGCATTTGTTCTCCATTTATAACATCGCACAAAAGGGGCGCTATTGCGTAATTCATGGCACTGACACGGTTTTATCAAGTTCAGAAATCCTGGTTTTAAAAAGGAACGTGGGTAAGGATCATATATGGCTGTAGAACAGCTCTCAATTTCAGAAATCATGTAATTTTGTTCTAATATTGCTCTACTTTTGAGAGCTGAAAGCTGGAACAAAGGACGTTAGTGAAGCTGGTATTTTCGAAAACATCCAATTCACAGGAAGAACGTGACCATTTACCAATCATTCAATAGACTGTTTTATAATTTGTTGTTCAGTATAAAGAAAAAGCATTCAATAGATTACTGAATAGCTGTTCACTAATGAGATAACCCAGTCTCGTCCCTACACTCCCAGGCTAGTACAAACTCTATTATTCTGTCGAGAAGCTCCACGTGCAGCCTGGTCGGCAGGAGGAGAGACCGAGACTGCTCGGTGGGAAACACTGGGAATTACCGAAGGCCAAAGACGTCAAAGGAGAACTGATTTAGCCAAATTCTGGAAGATTAGCAGAAGTGTAATCTTTTAAGCAGAGGCCAGCTGTCTGCCAGATTTCAAGAACTTTTCATTCCAAGAGACTAGAACTTCACAAAGAGAAAACTCTAATAGGCAAAACAACAGATTGAAGGCTTTAGCCTTCCTCTGAAGTGGTCAAGATATTTTAGCTTAAATTAAAAATAAATAAATAAATCAGCATGAAGCAGATGCTTAGCATGGAAAATTTCAGTTCAAACAATCACAATTTGACAATGTTGTAAATAACTGAAGATGAGTTTAATGCCATTTGCATTTAAAACAACCTGAAAGTCCTGTCACCAAAGGAATTATTATGCATAAAATACTTTCTTCCACTTTACAGTGCATACATACCAGAACTGAAGGATGAACAAGATATCTGAACACCAGGCCTGGACCTCTCTGCAAATTTTACAGGGCGATCCCTATTTGCAAAAACACAACATTTTTATTTTTTGTTAGTTTAATTCAATGCCATACAACAAGAATAGTGCACAGCAACTTAGCTGGTAAGGTCAACATGTCCATCCTAAAATCCTTTATTTCAGAATCCATACCCAAGTTTGCTATCATTTATTTTTAATTTATTAAATAAGAAAAACACCATTTTCTAAATTGAAAAGACTTTTAACTTATTTGTCATTACACTCACCAACTCAAATATATTTAAAACAGAAGCTTGGTCTACTAAAATTGACTGCCTAATGACTGTGGGTTTGATGACATTTGCAGGTGAGTGTTCTTCTGATTGAAAGCACTGAAACTTCTTTGCCTGCAAATTTTAGAGAAGAATGCGGTCCTAAACATAAAAGCTGAACGTTCTTCCACAACACTGGCTTGCAAAGGACAGAAATAATAGCCCAGACCTCTGTCTCCCTTCTGGGTCGTAATGGAGCGGACTTTGCAACACACGAGAGTAGACCCCTCTCTGCCCCCACACTGGTATGGCAATCATGCCACGGTGGTCCACCAGCCCATCTATAGGAGAACATCTCCTCAGGAAATTTGCTCACACATCCTTATTTAACTATCCCGGTACTCCTCTCCACTCTAAAACTCTAAACAAATTGGCCCTTTATTTAAAATAATTATAATTATCTAAACAGGCTTACTTAAATTTCACGGTGTTAGCATGCCACTGCCAGAAACAGATTGTTCCGTCAGCACCAGTAGAAGTGAGGTATCGTGTTGTTCCTTTTCTTGCTGGAGAGAACTAAAAATAAAATTGTAACAGTTAAATCAGCTAACTTCTTTCTTCCCTTACATGCTGGAAACTTGTAAATGGACTTAACAAGAGTTTCACATTTCATGATGAACATATTAGCTTTCCCCCAGGAGCAGAGACCTGTATCAGGAATAACCACAGAATCTGAACTTCCACAAAAATGAAGCTGCAAAAATGGAAGATACCTACATTTTGATGAGCAGGTCTGTTTTTACCACACAAAACTTAGTAAATTGAAGAAATGAAACAGAAGTCTAGACCCTCTTGTTTAAGCAATAAACTGAGAGATTACTTCTTCCTAGGAGCAGAACTGGATCAAGCATGGTAGCACAGACAAAAGTATTTCCTATATCCAAGCCCAACAGAGAGCAGCAGCACCATCGGATCCCTGCTCCCATCTTCTTCCAGAAACTCTTCTCTGCCTCCCTCGGGGGTAGAAAAACTTCTCATCCTAAAGCTAAAGGCTTTCACTTTGATTTCATAATTGCAGCAATAACTTTAATCCTCTGGCTACTGGATAAATGAATCAAGCAATGTTTATATTAAAAGCAATGACTAATTGTGGTGATTTGTTCTGATTCTGATTATTTTCTATAGCATCAGAGTTCTATAAAAGCATGGGGAGGCTACATTAATAAAAAATGCACATAATGCAAAACTAGGCTGTAAAATATAAGCCTCCAAAACATCATCTTAAAGTAAATAGCCTGCAGGTTAGTTAAATCAGACCAAATTGGAAGGGCAGGCAAGAGAAGGAAAAATCACAGGGAATTCAGGCACGTTGGAGAAGACTGATGAATCAAAAGCAGCAAGGCTGCCGAAGGAGGGATTCGGAGATAAACATGCCCGTACATTTCCCTCCTATGTGCAAAACCTGCCAAATTGCAGAGACTGTCTTTTCTTTATTCTGGAATTTTATTTTGTTGGATGTTCTCATCTGTCTGCATTTTTTCTTTTAACTGATAAACTGCAAATTACCAGCCATCATTGACTGCGCCACCTCTAGAGAGCCGAACGCTGGCAGTTTAGTCATTTTTCACTGCTCTGCTACTGCTCACTGGGCAGTTGCCATGTAACAACTGAAACTGCACATGCACAAGCGCGGATCCTCGACAAACCCTGATCTGTGCTGTACCGTGGCAGCTGCGATGTCTTTGTATGCTGCAATATCCAGGACAGTTCCTTAAAAAACAGACTAAGATACATTCCAAGCAAAGCAGCAACGTGGAATGAGGATTTTCAGCAGGCAGCATTTCTGTGAAATGCACAGTTAAATGCAGCTGGCAGAAGCAGGACCATTCATTCAGGCAGCAGCTGACCGCCGCAGAGTTTACTAGGAAACACCACCCTCAAGCTGGGGCAAATCTACACTGCCGAACACGGATGAAAGTTCAGCCCCTGCTGCTAATCCACAAATCTTAGTACCATTTTAATTCAAGGATTTAGGAAGATGTTATTGCTTACCTGTATGGAAGTAATGGAAGCCGAGTGGCCCTGCAGCACTGCGAGCGGGGCACAGGTTCGAAGACACCAGACTCTGACGACTTTATCACAACTGCCCGCAGCAAGCAGCGTGTTCTCGTAGTTAACAGCCATGTCAGAAATTTCGGCTGAGTGTCCTCGCAACGTGGAGAGCAGGCGCCCATCATCTGTAGCCCAGATTTTGACCAAACAATCATCTGACCCCTAATGCCACACAAAAATTTCCACAGTTTATATAAAATAACATACAGACGTTCTGTGTGCAGAATACACAGCGTAGACGTGTAAGTACCTAAAGCACCACTGAGCCATGAACCTGCCAGAAGGACAACGTCGGTGGGACCCCAGACAGGCACAACTATCTGAATTCAGGGGTCGTTTTGTGGCATCTGGGATTTAGATATTCATACAGCAGAAACCACTGTTTTATATTTCATGCTAAGATATGATTACTGCTGCTAATATAACTCGTCCCAGTATGGTTCAGTAATAAGTAAGGCAAATTTAAGAAGATAAAAAGTTTCATTACACACTATAAGCAGACACATTTATCTGTGTAAGCAATCTCCACTCAGCAGTAAAACCAGACTGATCATAAGACTTAAGCTCTAAGCCAAAAAGAGCATTTAATCATGAGGCATCTCGGCACCCCCGCCGTGATCCAGAGCTGTAAGACAGCTGTACTGCAAGGTTCAGTCTTTGCTAATGGAAGGATATTGAGCCACTCAAAGAGGGAAACTGTTAAATACCATGTGCAACTGAAATACTATGTCACAAAGAGTTCAGTTAGGGACAGGGCACGATTCAAAAGTATATTCAACACAGATTGTTGCAAAATACTTTTACTGACGTTAGCAGCTACATAACTTCGTACTCAATCCCAGTCAACAGCTACAAGAATTTTTAAAGAGTTCACAATCTTTTACATTGTTCAGCTACAACAAAAAACACTAATTTTGCCCCTAATTTCTGGGAAGAAAATTCCTCGAGCAGGAAGAAGAATCCTGAAGCATCAGAGTGCTAGATTTGAGTCCCAGCCTCCATTTCGCCAGCATGCTGCTAGGATCCCATTATATTTTCAGGAACATAATACAGTAAAACTAAATATAATGTCAACATCATTTGATTTTAAATTACTTGATTAAAGATGTACAGATTAAGTCATATCATTTTGACTTTAAATTCAAAGACAAGTCAGTTTCAGTACTTCACATAACTTCAGATTTTCTGTGGCATAAACAAAAATAGAAAGGCCTCACTATGATCTAGTATAATTATCACAATAACATCCCTATTTGACCAATTTATAGCAAGCAGAGAAGCTAGCAAGATAACACAAAGGCAACAATTAGCCTTCCAGGTAATGTTTATAAACAGCTATTGCTAAGAGAGAAGGCTGGTGAGAGAAACAGAGCAAGGAAAAGACAAGAATTAACATTAACGGTTGAAAGATGCATTAATTTGAAAGAGCCAGAATTAACAAATACACACAATAAAAAGCAAGGGTAGTATCATCAAAATGTATGTTAATATATTCTGAAGAAAAACTTGAAATAACATTCATTTATTCACTAACATATTACAAATTATAGCAGGTAAATTTTGTAGAGTTGTAAATAACAGGGGAAGCAATGAGGCCTTTTATCTATCATCAAGTTTTTACTGAAATGTATGGGAAGGCTTGCCAGCATTTCCAAAATTACCGAAAGGTAAAATTTAGTTTTTAAAAAAGTATTAGACTTAACTCAGCAAGCAAGATAATTCCAAATTCTGGAATACCGCAGCTGCCGTTCAGCAAGAAAGTCAATAAATAGAAAAATGAGCACACATTTCAAGTGAAGGTTACGGGCTCTGGGCTGAAACAACCTTTTTGTAAGGCTCTAAATGTGGAAGCAAATAGCTGGCTAAGATTCAGTTTACTGGAGCCATGAGCATTTTTAAAAAAACAAGTCAAGTGAAAATTCATCCAGAAAGAGACAATTTTTCCCAGACATTCCAAGATTTTTCTTCCCTTCTCTTCTGGAGGTTGCATCTGCATCTCAACCAGCAATTAAGAGGCTGTTGAAGGACTCAGAGAAAGAAATCAAACCAAGCAAATCAACCTTCCAAGAAAAGCACAATTTTTAAACTTACTGTAAAAATTCTTCTTCCACTGCGATCAAAGGCTATGCAGTAGACAGATGACAGATGCCCCAAAATCCGCTTGTGCATCTTCATGTGTTGATAGGTGGATGTTGGGAACAAATGGCTGAAACGTCCACATCCAGTTAATTGCCTGGCAGAAATGATATTTACTGCCAAAACAAAATGGAAAAGAAAACTAAGACATTGATTTTCTCCAGAACTCAAAGTAAATTAAAATTACATCAAACATAATATTTGATAATGTCATTTAACAGCTTTATTATTTTAATTCATAAATCTGAACCTCCTTAGTCTTCTCAGACCACTCTCTCATAAAAAGTGAGCCCAATCCTGATGATGGCTTTTCAATATCTACCACAAAACACCAAACATCTACTTTCTTAACAAAAATTAAGGCAAAAGGAATAAAGGTCAAAAATAAAGATTTCCTGTCACAACTAAAAGTTACTCCAAGTGCTCAATTCAGGAGTAGGATGAGTAATACTAAAGCTAAAAGTCTTAGAAACTCACAAAGAGAGGATTTCTCAACTTTTGCATATATAAATATATATGTATTATATATAAATAAACATTTTATACATAAATTTTACCCATTTTTCAGCTGTAAGAACTTTTCTTCTGGCTAAAAAATGTATATAACATATATATAACATGTATGTTACATATATATATAAATGCTATATGCTTTTATATAACATTTGTATAAATAATTGTATCTGCAAACATGCATTGAACTCACTGCATGTTTCACAAAAGTAACTTGAAGAACGGGCTCTGATACACAGGGAAACTTGCTTTTAAGGAGTATTTTCAATAAACAGTATTTAAACATACAACAGTACAAGCCAATTTTTGCAGGTTTCTTGATAACCACCACTATTCGAAAAATAGTTATGTTTTGCTGTGATCGTAAGAGACTGAAAACCTTAAATATAGTAACAGAAAATGTTTCATACAATTTCCCCTTATGAGTTTTGATGGCGTTTAGCAAATGATAGGAATTATTACCAGTATTTAGTAAAATGGCTCCCACACACTTATTTCATAAAAATTAGAGACAATGCAGGGTCCGTGCAGCTTTATTTACACTACTGGGAAATAAGAGGCCCAGAAAGTGATAGAGATGAGAATATTCAGAAGTATCAATCAGTGATTTCCCTAAGCCAAGCTCAGGGAGTCTTCTTGGTCATAAACTGCTGATAGATGCATTTGTCTCACATGGAATACAATAATTCTTAGCAGCAGATATATTTCTTTACCCTATATTATTAGGAAATTTTGATATTAGCAATATATAATCTCCTTGTACTAATTATGATATTTTTATTTTTGAATGAGAATAGTAAAATTTTAAAGTGCTTTTTTTGTTATGATAAAAATCTTTCTTCAGAGTGGATCCAGATCATATGGGAGGGTCAATGGCCCTCCACGTATGTTGCCCACAAAACCTCTATCACTATAAGCAGTAGCTCCAACATCCTTTCATTTTTGTGACAGTGTAATTGAGGAATAAGAAGTGTGAAGCACCAATGGCAAGGGCCCTGATCAGAACAGTGGCAGCCACAAAACAAAACTGCAAAAAATACCCAAAATTACTTCAAATTGCTATACTTAAAAGTCCCTTACAAAAACAGCCTTTAACCTAAATGCACAAAAGCTTCAAGTAAAAAAGCGCTATTAGGAGATTCAGTGAAGATAACTAAGGATCTCATTTCCTTGTCTAGTAGAAAGATTCATATCCTAATTCTAATATTTGATTTGATGCACAATTTCATACTTGCTTTTGATATTTAATCTTATCTATCCTAATTTATAGCACTTGAACTTTGGATTTCAAAGTTCTGGGAATTTTTTTAATGATGCTTCAAGACCTAACATCAGTGTATAGGTGGGTTCTGTTGAGTACCAGCAATAGCAGGCTTCCTGAAGAAACCCCTTATCTGGGCTTCACAGGGCCTGCTATTAAACTCCTTAGTGCCTTGCAATCCTTCTATTTAATATTATAGCGAACAAATTGACCCATTTTCTTAATTGTATCATCATATCATTGCCTATTTACACAAAAGAGATTACAGAAGATGTTTAAAAAAAACCCAACAACCCATCATTCCAAAAGGTTTCTAACTGGCAAGACACTTCTGTATCATACACAAGTAGACAGACAAATAGGCAATAAAAATTCATTGTTTCCAGATTCGCAGAAAGCATTTATTTTGGTTTTCAGCTGTATGTTCTCAAATTTAGTCTATTTTTAATAACTCAGGGCAATACAAACACTACACACCAGGAAAAAAAAATATGTTGCATAAAAGGTGTGCGTATTTGCAAAAATCATCAGGCTTACAGCATGACCTTATCTTCAGTCAATGTTTTTTCATGTAAAGATACATATTCAGCAGCACTAAAGAAGCAAAATGCACTGAACCGACTTAATTTACACTGTCTACCATTCAACTATTCAGCTGATAGCTGTTAAATGAAATTGTCTCCCCTAGCAAAACAAAAATGAGATCTTTAACCCTTTTTTCCACCCCTCACAGAAGGCCACACAGATCCTGTCGCGTTAGGTGCAATACAAAGGTACCTCCAGGTTAGCCTACGCATTATTTTTGTTCTGCTTTAACTATGTCAGCTTAGAAGCTAACTTCTTAATATTACACCTCCCTTTCCCCCACACTGTGGGCACCGTTATGCCAACATAAGAGATGCAGTCATTGAAAAATATGGTAATTCTGCTGTGCCTTTTAGTGCTTATATCATTTACATACATAGTAACAGTGTATCTGCCTTTAAACAATTTCAAGTGGCTTTGAATCTTTTTTTTTTTCCTTAAACTACACAAAGAATTATGTGAACCAGAAAAGTATATTCACATTTCAAAACACTCTCAATAACAGCAGTACCTCCCCCGTACCACCGTGTTACCATGTCCGGTCTCAAGATCACTATTACTTAAAATATATACATATATTTTATGAAAATCAAAAGGAGAGTTATTTTGAAGAGTGCTTCTACGATTCTGGAGTACAAATCATTGTGATCCTTCTGAAAATTTATCACTGCTATTTGTCGTAAATCACAAGAAGGAAATTCTAAAAGATATGAAGAACAGGCTGGTCCCTACAGCCCCACGCAGTCGCTCGGTGGGCGCTCAGCACCTTTCTTTTCCAGCCAAATCCCACATTTGCCATCCGTTCAGCCTCAGAGAAAGTGAAGGCCATTTCCATTTTTTCTGCATCTATTTCCCCATTTGTACAATGGAGGCAAGACTTCTCAATCTCCAATGGAGAATCAAAATAAATTCCGAAATGTTTTGATCGAGAGTTTCAGAGGAACGCAGGGCTGCTGCTGTGCCGCAGGGAGTACTGTCCTCTCCATGGCAATAGCATCTTTCAGCAAACAGCAAGTACTCAATGTACCAGATTCTCATTGTAAAAATACTTCAAGTTTACCAAACTCATATGTCTCACGCACACAGAGCTGTGTTGCTTTTTGTCTTCTCACGCTCTATAAATTATCAGTGCCTTCTAAACAAAAAAACATACAATTCCAGTTCTTATATCTTTTGGTAGAAGATTAATACACATAATATCTAAGTAGGGAATTACACACGCACAAGATAAAAAGCCCTGTGAAGTTTGCTTTCTTTACTACAATGATATTATTGTACTCACAAAGCCTAAAAGCCTTTTAAAAGGAAAATCCCTGTTCCCACACAGAGAATTAGCAACATAGTAGTCCTAAAAACTTCTAGCAACCTAATTTGTTGCTCCACTTCATACTATACTCAGCATAAAAGCTTCCAAGTCTACCCTCCTCACTATTTCCTGCTAAGAAAACCTTTTGCCAACTGTACTGATGTTGTTTTTACCCAGAAAGAGAGCATATCTGGTCTTCTTCTTTAAAAAAGCAAGTTTTGTCTGTAAATAGAGGGTCTTCTCTGATAAAGAGTTCTTCACTTCTGGCTGCTTAAATGACCACTACCTAGATGCAGAGATGCCACTGAGTCTTGTTACTACTACGAGCCTCTACCAGCCAAGATACTCTGCTCATAAGCCTCGTTGTCTCCAAAACATCAACTACTGCCACATATAATTTGTCTTATTCTCCCTTCAGGAAGGAGGGGTTTTCTCAGCTCAAAAAGATTCTAGGATGTAGGATTTTCCTTGCAATAAGCTCTGGGGAACCCAGGTTCCTGGCTTCACGGAGCGAGAGTTGAGTTTTCTCTTCCTCAGAGCTTGCTGCGAGCACCTTGGCCTTTCCCCGAGCATCAGCCCGGCCAGGTCCCCAGCGTGGCGGCATGCTGAAGAAACCCCAGCTCACGTCAGCGCCTCCCCAAGCTACCAAGCTGCAGTACTAACTCTGGGTGATGTGGTAAAATACCTCCATTTTCGGTTTCTTTCTCACAGCCCTTGGTCCTTGAAAGCACACACCTTCAAAAAACTTACAGTGCGTAGTGCAAGTATGCGTGTGGTTGCGGAGGGAAGTCGCATACATTGTACAAGAGTAATTCTTGAGCTGGCATCCATGCTGCTAGAGGTGACAGCTTCCATATGAAAACACTTATACGAACACTGATGCAGGAAGAACAAAACAAAAAAACCCACAGCAAAGAAAAAAAAATCCCAAATCAGACACTAGGAATTTCAAGGTTAAGTTACAACTTTAAAAAGAATTAAAACATTTCAGTGTGGAAAAGTCACTTAGCTGCAGCCATTCGCGGGCTGCTTTAATCTGCCTCTCTCTATAAACCTCTGCCTCACTCCATTTTTTTTGCAAGCAAAAATTGTAAAAAAATAAAAAAATTGGTACAAACATTTGTTTCAAAAATATTTTCCCCAGTATTAAGGGCAACAACCTCACATCATACTATTTTACCTTTTCAAATAAGCGCTATAACTTCTATAACTTCGTAATGGGAACACAACATTTCATATAGACATGACCCACAGAGAGCATGGTGCCACCTCACCCTAGGGCCTGGTCTAGCACGGAGACGGGGCACCTCTTGCAGCACGCACAAGAAACACCTCGCAAGTCTGGATTTCATACGAAGACCAGGAAATAAACACAGTGGGTTCAAACATTTGCAAAATACCTTTTTGGAGAGTGGGTGTGTGGCCACAAAGACAACCAGGCTTGGTAAGAGCACAGAAAGAACAAAGTGCTCCAGCTTTCATAGCTGCTGACTTCACAGACTCCTCTAGAGAACAGAAACCTCCCTGATTCTCTGATCTCATCAGACCACTGCTATTTGGCAGAACTAAGGTAGCTGGATTACCTTGACTATAAATTTTCATGCAGCTGAATTTCTTGCGCGCTGGGAGTTTTCTGGTTCAGAAACTCAGGAATGTTGCTTTCCCTAACAATAGTTACCCACATAAGGATTTTCATACTCAGGTTAAAATAGTGCTAGTAATCACCCAGAGAGGGAAAACAACCTTCTTTCTAAATTTATGTAGCCCACAAAAAAAAAAAGTTCTCTGGCAAAACCCACGTAGTATTCAAATCACGTTTATCCCACATGAGTATATCACATCGGTCATAAAAAGCCTTCCCAGCAACCTTTCCATTTTCTGACTGGAAGAGCACACAGGGAACGCTAACCATACTGCTACTGCAAAAGCTGCAAAGGAACAGGCTAACAGACCCTCCGCACAGCTGCTCAGCGTGTTATCCTGCTAGCAGCAGAAAGCTACGGCAGCATCTCCCCTTTCCCCTTCCCCAACAGGGCACCACAGATCTGAGACTCGACATGCAAACAACGTGTTCCTGCAGATGACTCTCATGGGCTGATGCTTTCCCAGAGACTCTCCCAGCCACAAGATCCCTAAGTGCGCTGGGAAAAGGCAACCCTGGGGATTTTTCCCCTCCAATTCCACCACGCATCACATTTATTTTGGAGTACGGAGGAATACAGATCACCATTCTCCCAGTCCCATCCCACCCCCACGCAGAGGTAAACTTGGCCGGCCCGGATGGAAAGGCAAGACACCGCAGCTACAGACTCACAGCTGGGAGGGCAACCACAAGCAGTCACACCTCACAGCAGAAAAAGCACACATGGTGGCAAGCTTAAATCACTATCACCCAAAGGGAAATGATATAAGAACTCTTTTACCTGCTATTCCTGCACCTCATTTACCTGACTACGCAGGCAATTGTGCGATCGTTTCATCTCACCCATGACCACATGTTATTATGGGTGTACATTACCCCAGACCAACTACTTCAGCAAGTTATTCCAGAAAACTCACAGCTGTCTCAGCCTAAGCCAGCACGCTGTGGCAATTCACAGTCAGACGGGAATCTTAAGGAGACGAGGCCTATTTCTTCATTCCAGATTTTAAAATGAAACACATACGCAGCATCTGCAGCTGTCACGACTCACCAGAAAAAGCACCAATTTTGCCTGCTCACAGAACTCAAGCAGAGTATGAAAGCCTGATACAAGCTCGCCTTCTAAGCAGCAACGTAGTATCATGTAATAACTAAGTATCATGTAGTAACAGATGCCCTCATTACAGCACTGCAGGTTCAGAGGTCACTTCACAGCTTTACCATTACCGAACACATACTTTAGCTTTATAACCTACTATACATAACACAAATATGCAGAAAAGAATTTTTGACTTCCAGTTCAGGAACAACAGTTGAGAACTCCAAAAATAACCCCTTTCGCATCTATAGCTTGCATATAGTCAGTTTTCAGTATTTTAATCTTTATATATATTTTCTCTCTTACTAATAATTTATGTACATACACTAAGGGGGACCATCTTCCTCCAGGAACCAATATTTATAAAAATAAATTCCTAGATAGAAAAGACAAGTTTCCATATAAGAGTTTTGTATGTCTTAAATAGCAATTCACGGGAAAACAGCAACAATTCATTCTGTTCTCTAAGACACTATAAATAATAATACTGTACTAACAGCACAGACCTCTGTCATGACAGCATGACAAATGCTAAAGTCTGATCTGCTACTATGGTTCATTAATAATATTGCAGCTTCCAAAACACACAGTCTAAATCTCTTCTTATTAAAGACTTCATCCAGGAGCCCTCACAGAAATACAACCTCTGTAGAAGTCGAGTGTGTGCAATAACTCTATAATCTAGCCTCTTAACAATCCACCAACGCAACTGCTAATAATAAAGTAGCTTCAGCACCAGTCTAAAAAAATACACAGAAATACACAGAAATAGCCAAACCAATATAAGGGAATCATTCTTTCTTTTTTAGTATTCATATTATAACTCAAACTGGCTGACAAAAGCAGGAAAATTACCAATCTAACAGTTGCCTATGCAGTAGTTCTATGCAAATATCCATTTCTTTTTCACCAAGACGACCCATATTAATATTGTTCTTCTGTCATACTATTACCACAACACCACAGACGTTATTCAAAGTGGGCTACTATTTTCACTAGGCTTTGTCACTTTCATTTTTGGAAAAGATTAATTTTCAGTAATGAGAGAGAGAGAGAAAGAAAGAGCACAGAAACACAAACAGTGGAATAGATATAGTACAAACAGAAGATGGTCATCACGATCCTTGCATCTTCAAAGGAGAAACTCCTGGCAGGGAGGATGGAATTTACTTAAGAGGAGAAATTATTTCCAGAAATAAGGCAAGGACTGTAATAAGTAAGAAAACTATCCTAATTATTTTCAATATTCTGATTTTTAAATTAAATTAATAATGACAGCTGGATGGAGTTCAAGAAAAAGGCTTCCCATTACATTTTGAAATCTTCCCATTTAACAGAGAAAAGAAACACAACTGAAAGGATGCTCTAACAAAGCAGGAAAAGTCTATGCACTTGCCCAAACATTTATGGAGTGAATAAAGATAAAATACCCTAACAAAAAATCAGATCATGACAGACTGGACTTACATTTATTCCTGAAAGAATCAAATTTGCTTGCTGAAACAATGGCTAATGGAAGTTTAGACTTTACAAGGGAAACACTTTTCAGTTTAAGCAAAATACAGAAGCTCTTAGATAGCTGAATGCCGATATATATATGCATTTTACAGGAGTCCATTTTTCTAACTGTGTAGACTGCTGAAACAGAAGTAATACAAATGCTGGGTTGGTGATTATTTCCTTTTTGGAGAAGGATGTTGCAAGCAGTCTGTTTTCTGTCACAATCAAACTACAATGAATTCTTAAGGCAAAATGTTCTCTGGGAGCCAGACACTGTGTTTTGGATAGGATTCCTGAATGCAAACACTGTCTACATGCTCCTGTGACCATCCCTATTCAATTGTATATGTCCATAACATGTGGGTGTATCATAAAAAATAGTTTACGCTTATTGCCCTGCAAACAGGAAGCTGACATGCAAAGCTTTTCAAAGTGGTCACAGCAGCTTAACATGTGTGTGCACAAACACTACGGAATTTGAAGTCTGAATAATGCAAAAAACAGTTATCCTATTGCCAGTGAGAATCTTTTTTGATTAGTTCATGGTGAATTGTCAAAAAAAGCCACTAATGAAAATCCATAGCAGTGCTTCAGTCAGTAATTTTCGACTTGAACATTGACAAAGATACAGGGAAGAAAAACACATTTTATTTATGCTTCAAAACTCACCCACGTTTGGTGGTTTCCCATAATTTGCAGGTAGTTCGGGAGGTCGGCCTCTGTGAAGAGCTGCAAAGGCAGATCCTTTCCATAGTGTATGTCTGAAGTCTGTATTGACAAGATTAACAGCTGATTAGTGAAACGATCAGTCAAACTGGGTCCAACTGACCTATTCTTCCTTGAACGAATAGCATCAAGAACCATTCCCAACATCCTTGCGTGTCATGCCTCGGCTTCCCAGTGCAACTATTCTCTTGGAAAATTAAGATTTGCCATTTTAAATAGTTTGTGGAAATTTAATGCTTAAAGGAAGTTGATACTCTGATTTCTAGCTCCTGTGCAACATAACTGTAAACATTTTCAGCTTATTTTTGCTTTGCTTTTGGTGAGTAAGGAGTCTAAATCTGACTGAAAGAAAAAGAGAACAAAATAGGTAGGTGTGCTTGGAACTGAGGCAACACTGAACTTTGGCATGGTTTTAGTCCTCCTGCAATCCCAATACATACAAGACCCTTTCTCAGGGACTGTACATTTGGCAATACACACACACACACGCATATTTCACCCCAAAATGGGGAGAAGGGATTTTTTTTTTTTCAGTAAGTCTGTTTTCCTGTAATTGGTGGCAATATGCCTTCCCTTCAGATTCTCCTCTACACCCCACTCCCCCCAGAAAACATCATTTTTAAAATGAAGACTGATTTCTTTAAAGGCTCTCCAGCTATCTGTTGCCAACTGGCCTCCGAGAGCCTTCTTTCTAGAACAATAGTGATTTTTCTGAGACTGTTCAGAGTGCCTTAGAAATTAGACCTGGACTTCTTCCATTTCTGGCCATCTGGAAGGAGAGAAATGAGCTTCCAGGATGAATGAGAGCTGGAACAGAAGGACAGTGCCACAGATTGGTGGACCTGTGTATCACCATTTAGATCTGCAAACATGAAGTGCACAAGTTTCTGTGACTCAAAGACTCCTGAGAGCGCCTTCTTACTAAAACCCAAGCTGTACCACAGAGTATTATAGTGAAACACATTAAAAACGGCACTCATGCTTTCTAAAATAGACTAAAATAGGTATAAATACTAACAGGAAAAGGAAGCTTCATATTAAAGCACAACTTTGGGGAAGATTACCCATGTATATCAACCTTGGAAAAGGTCTGCTACTCCGTATCGGTGAGTGTTGTTAACACACCAAATGGCACAAGGCCAGCTTTTCCTGAAGAAAAAGAAATACCCATAAATCTAATAGAAATCTCTCTGCAATAAATTCGTCACACGGCTTATCAACTGCTACACCTTCCAGTGACTCATCTAACCTCTGTCCTCTACTTCACCCAAGAAACTTTCATTTCCCTGCATAATCATGTTTATTTTCTCTTTGCATTTTTTCTGTTATTTTCTTCTAAGATAGAAGCTGAGTGTAAAAGAAAAAAACAGTTTCTCTGGAAGGTTGAGGTCTCCCTCCTCCCTGAAACGTTCCACACAACGACAGCGAAGAACAGGCAAAACAAGACCAAGGCCCAAAACTTTAGGTAAGGGAAATGTTTGCAATCAGCACATCCTTCACATGCTATCCAGTGAATCAGCAGAACGCTACTGTCCTGTTTAGCATCAGCGTCACCTCACAGGATGCAGTAAATTAAGTGTTGTGCTGCCACTGAAACAGGAAGGTCCTGCTCCCCGATCCCTGCTCCGCTCTCAGAGCGATGTTCCTGCTGTCGGTGCAACCTCCCACGCTCTGATCCTTCCCTGAGCTAACTTAATTCATTAAAACAGCAATAACAGATTTTGCAATAGTCGAGCTCTCTAAATCAGCTCACCACAGGATCAAATAAGCTCTGGTTGCCACAGGGGAAGAGTGGCAGGGGCACACAGCAAGGAGAGAGGTGAGCAACCACTCTCAATAGCAGATGGCCCTCAGATGTGTTCAGCTATAACACAAAAACTGTGCTCTCAGGAGCATTATCTCAAGCAGGACAATTTTTCAAAAGGACTATGGCTGCTGTTCTATTCACGAAAAGAACTGGAGGTATCATCAAATTAACTTTTAAGCAAAGAATAGCAAGAATTATCACTGAAGAAGCAGTCCCACCTTCTCCCACCCTCCAGATGCTACCCTGCTCTTCAAGCTGACACACCTGTCTGCATGACCAGTGAATCAAATAATGGAACAAATCAGCCTGAAAATTTGCCCAGAAAAAAAAATATACCTTGTTGGGTTATTTTAGACACACATATGTACATATATTTTCCATACACATGAAAAAACAGCTATTTTTCTGCTGGATCAGACCTCTAATCCAGTTCATCACATAGCTCACACAAATACCAATCCAAGATGCTGGGCAGGGCAGGGAATAAGCAGCAGGATCAGGAAACTGGAGACAAGAGCTGCCTCAGACTGCACTTTCAACACAAGAAACTTATATGTAACAGGGTCAACAGCAGCTGTATTTTAGCAAGACTGCAACAAGAAAGCAGGAGCTGACAAGCATATGAGATAAACCGGGTTTCACAGATACCACAATACAAATCAAAACAAAAAGTTTTTTGCTCATTAAAACAACAGGCAATCACACATAAATTGAAAATCTTACCTTTTGCTGCCCTTAGTAGAGACTGCCGCCCGACCCCCAGCAATGTCTGCACACCTAGAACACTCTGCGGGATTTCCTTGTCTAAAAGGGGTCCGAGTCTCTCACAGATCCTAAGAAGATAATCCGGAGGAATGTGTGCATTGACAGCCACCTAAACATACAAAGAACACACATGTTCAAAAATTGTCTCAGTCTTGCTTCTGCTGGTATTTACTTGTTCGGTTCATATAAAAATAGGACAGTTCAATGAAGTTACTGAAATAGTCTAAAATGAAGGTGGGAGAAAAAAACATCAAAATTAATTTTACCCAAGATGTCTTTTCAAGTGTCACAGAGCGTTGAAAGAGCCAGACCAGCAATTCAGGGCTGCAATAGCTACAGTTGCAGCAGGCTACCCTTCAATAACAACCAAAACTCCCCGAAACCCAGAGCTCTCGGTGCAATGCTCTGAGCAAACAAAGTACTGCCTGAGGACCTTTTTCAAAAATCTGTTTTACCTCCCAATTCATTCTTTTAACACACAATATTCGTTGTTTAGCTGAAACACCCTGGCCAGACGTTCATATTACTGTAAGAAGCACATGTGCAAAAACCTAAAAAATCTAAACATTATCCTAAGAGCAGAACCCAGTGTCCAGCGTTTAGCTACTGGAAATTGGTATTTTTTAAGACTCACGTGTAGGGTGCTAATTTGTCATCCCAAGAACACATTCTTTCTTTTCCTCTTTAGACAGAGACTGTTTGTTTTCTATTGAGAGACTAATAGTTTTTCCATCAGTCTGTTCAAACAGCAAAGAAGTTGTGTCTGGTTAAGCAGAATGTCCTGCACCTGCCTGACTTGTAACGTATCTGCTAGCCAGCAGCAGGAATTCCACATCAGACATTTAGCTTATAGAGATCTTTCAACACAGAGCATATGGGCACATTCCTCCCCTTTTTAAAGATCAACAACACAGGTCATTCTGCTCTTACGTGTCTGGGACTAACGACTGAAGAAAATACTTGTATTAGAACTATTTACAACTACTGTATCTGTCTGTTGCAATATTATGAAGAAACAGATGATCATAAAACAGCTTTTGTTTTACCAAGCCGCAAACTAATGTCAGATAATTCTGAAGCAGATCTGCAAGGGTCAGAACTGTGTTCATTGTAAAGAAGTGCAGGCTTGTGCCTGTGCCCACCCCTCTCTCCTATATAACCACTGCAAATGTGTCGGGTCACCCACCAGTACAAGTGATGGGGCTGTAAGCGCTTAGCACCAGTCACAGTAGTACCAGTTTTTGTGTGGCTGCAGTGAGCCAGACTGATTGCCCAGTCCGGCTAAAAACATGACCATGTTCCCCTCCGCACCAGCTCTGGTGTTCATCTACTGCAGCGTGAGCCATTTCGGCTCCCCTGGCCAACACGGCACTAAGCCGGCAAAAAGAGGAATAGGGTTTCTGCTAGGTTTAGCAAAGCTGACCGTGTATTCAGAGACGTGTCAGAGCTGGTAGAAAGGAATTTCTTTTAACAGCAGAGTGCCACCAGATTGGCCCAGCTGTGTCATCTACCTGGACTCACAGGGATATCTCCAGTGCTTGCACAAGCACATCTGAGGGGGCAGCACAGAGCTGGGAGGAAGCGAAGCAGCAGGAAGGAAGAGAAGGTACCTGCTTCGTCCAGAAGCGATGCCAAAAAATTGTCCATTGAACTGTGTCATCAAACAGCTTATTACAGTATGTCATTGAGAAATCGCTCGTTCCAGTTGGGCAATAGCAGTGGTGCTACTGCGGCTCAATGCAGTGAGTCACGTTTTGTAATATACCAACCTGCACCACAGGCAGGATCAACATGGTCCCACAAATCCACAAATACGATTTTAACCAACGAAAACACAGGCTTTTCTAATGACACACACGAGTTATCATGTAACTAAAAACAACCCAAACTCTTCCAAGCTGAATGGAAACTACAGAAGAGAGTCAGGGTTCCCTGCCCTACCTCTCACTTGCTACCTGTCAAAGGTATATTAAAAAAAAGCAAACCACATGAATGCTGAGCGCTTCCAAAGCTCCGGGCTTCTCATGGAAATGGAAGAATTGTCCCTTTGCCAGCAAGATAAGTGTGCTGACTGCATTACCACACTGTCCCACTCCATGGATTTCATACCGTGAGCACTAAGGAATGACCAGCCCTGCCTAACGAATGCTCCCTTCTGCTACTGACTGCCTTCTCCAGCAGGGACAGGTACCATTCTTCTGACCGACTTTCTTCAAAAACACACAGTTCTGAACTTGCGTTAGTACCTTCCCAGCCGCGCGGTCTGCTAAGACCACTGTGTAAGTATACATTTTCTTTAATTGTAAATTACATGATATAACAGAAGTCAAAGTGAGATAAAAGGTTTATGTGAACTTTTGTAGTTGCCTGTCATTCTTACCTCGTTCCTGAAATATTATAAATGTGTTAACATTATAAAATATTGTGTTATCCTGTGCTAGGCTCCTTTCATAACATAAGGGAGGATCTGAAACAAAGGCAATTCTACAGAGAGAATCTGCAGTTTAATGATTAATAAAATCAGGGCATGAAATTCTCTTACCTCTCCAATTATCAGTAACATGCTTCTCGGTCAACAACTGCCAGTTCTAGCAATTTGCTAAGCTTAAAATTAAAAGATTAAAAAGAATAGCCACTCCAGAAACTGTCATTTCCCATTTTACTTTTGGCATGGAAAGAACTTGTGCTCTCTCTAGAAATATAGAATTTCACAGTAAAACAAAATCACTCTTCTAGCATAATAAAATAAAACACTTCCCTTTCCCTCAGGAAGGTGCTGCTTTCTCAGTATCACCCCTGTTCTCATGTCTAAGGAGAGGCGCTGAATTAAGCCTGGCAGCAAGTATCCTACTGCGGAGACAGGGCCCAGGGCTACTCACACAAAAGCACGAGCGACTCGAAAAGGAGTCCTCAGTACATTAATTCAGTGCATTATTCTGACATGGGACAGTACCTTGTTGCATACGTATTTGTGGATTAGGCCACAGTTTTATACAGAACAGTAAAGGGAGTGAACATCTACACATACACAGACCTGTCGACATGCAAAGATCAAAGCGGGATGCGTCAGACTCGCTGAGCATGTGACAGTATTGCTACATGCCTGCTGGTGACTTGTCCGGCATATCCGCACATTAAGCGGCTCAGGATACTAGACATCTGGTCGATCACTGCCCAAGCCAGGAAAGTCGGCAAATCAGTGCTCATTTTTACTAGAACACATATAATTTTTTCTAAATGACACTTAATATGGAGCATGTTGCACAGACTAGGCTCATATCAAAGTGACCATTTACTTTTTATTAATACACCCTACTCATCAGATTTGCCACCTGCAGTTAGGACCGTATCACACTGAAGAAAAAAAGCTGTATGACTCGTCTTTCCCTGTACATCTACATGCTTCTACAAGCCAAAACAGCCCAAATAAGTGGCCCTTAATCTGAATATTAACATTCTGATTATTACCAAACAGCTGCACAGGCAGACAGCAATAGAAGCAAAATCTCCTAGGGATTTTTTCCGTAATAATTTCCAAATAAAATGCTTAAAGTGAAGCCCAGAGCAAAACAAACACGGTTGTCTTTTCAGGTTCCCAAAAGAACTTGAAACAGAAATCATTCCTTTTACATTTGCATGACACAGCTGTATACAGGTTTTTAAGCACCTCTCCAAAACATGAAGCTACAAACCTACAGACAAGGACAACAAAGTCTCACTAATCTAATTTTCATTAAAAGAAGGACAGAAAAAGGCAAAGCCTACCATCAGTTACAACTACATCTTTACTCTGTTTTAGTCCAAATCCCTTACTGCAAAAGTAAACAACAGTAAGGATATTATCACCTCCTCAAACCTATTAGAAAATGGTAATACAGGCCCAAAAAGCACTTAGTAAAGAATTTTTGAAAGAGAACGCCATTTCCAAAGGCATTTTAACTTAACACAGATGAACTGAAAACACACTAAGTGAGAGCAAGGTCCACATACCAGGATAAATTACAAAGAGAAAAACATTCTTTTGCCTCCAGGTGTCAAAGACCCTGTAGATGTTAAAAACATCAGAGCACAAGAATCCCACAGTACCACAGAAGAGTCTTGTAATATAGAAACCGCATAGAGCTTTACATGTCGAAAACTTATCAAGAATTGGGTAAAGTGAATCTATCCTTTTAAAAATTTACATAAAGAACCATGGGTGAACGTAATTCAACCATGCCTGCATTAACTAGTATGCAAATAAGTTGCTACAATGATAAGCAGCTGCAAGTAATGGGGAACTGCCTCTGAAGTCAGTGCTAGGAGAAAGCTATACCCCTAAGCCTGTTCGTGTTTCTGTTGTTGGAAGTGTTACAATATAATTGGAAAGACTACTAAAGCAGGGGGTCATCACTATACAGCTAAGACAGGCAAGAAATTTGTTGGTCCCTGTAACAAACAAACAAACCCTTCTGGCATTATAGTTGACAAATTCTCCTTCAAGAAATGTTTCAATAAACAGGAAACAAGCAAACAAAAAAAAAAGGACTCTTTGTGATTATTATCATAAGAAGACGTCTGTCTTCCCAGGGTTTAGAATCAGAGAGCTCTGAAACATCTCTTTTGGGAAAGCCAGCCAAACCTTCCTGCAGGGCACAGAAAATTTGCTGCAAGAGCTACGCAATGGAAGCGATGCAGAAAGCAGCAGGGATTTTCAAGGGATCCTTCACACCAAGGTCTCTGCGGGCAGGCAGTTAGTCGTGCCTCAGCAGCAGATTTCTAACCTCTAGGCAGCCGTATGACACTGCCTTCAGCTGCCAAAACAGCAATCAATTGACAACTGTATCAAAAAGCAACAGAGAAGACCAAGAGGCCCAGAAGGGCTGAGCAAGCAGGAAATTACTCAAGACCTTAAATATGGAATCTCAGCACAAAAGGAAGCCCAAACATTAGACTTGCACAAGACATCAGTGATTTGCAAAAATACATTAATTTTGAAAGCCATTATCCACTCCAGGGTTGGATCTACCATGCCACCAGATGACATTTTCCCGAGGTGACAAAACTGTATTATCTTTCTGCTGCTAATACTGGGATTGGCAATATCTATAAATAACAGCACCTCAGCCTCGTAGCTAGTTTTAAGTCAATGCAGATGGACAAGGCAGAAACTCAAAGCCAAATCCTATAAGCTGTTCCATACTAGCACGGCCATTCACGGATACAAATTCTCCACTTGAATACACTGAGGACCACTGTCCAACAACAGCTGATTTTCTATTTTTTTCTGAAAATACACATAATTTCAGCACAGAGACCAAAAGGGAGTTAGCCAGAAGAGCCAGCCCATCAAAAAGTTCCTGAAAACCAGACCACAGTTAGTCATTTTTATCAGGAATAAACACAGCTGATTTCTAACAACACTCCACTGAAGACCGTTCTGATACTGTAAATTAACTCAGTTTGACTTGTCCATACAACAGCTGACTCTACATTAGACTGCTACGGCTAAATAAAAATAGAATTATTAATCAAGTGCAAATTCTACTGAAGATCTTCCAAAGGGTAGTGAGGACCCTCCCCTTTACAAATATGTTTCACATCTCACGATCCCCAGCAGTCAACAACAAAGTAAAAACCACTTCAAGAACATAGATTGTTAGAGTATACCTGCACGATTACCTATACGGGCAGCCACATGTTGCACATCAAAAGTACTCAAAACTGGGCAGAAAAGACAACGGGAACACAAATGCATATTAAGCCAACATGCTCTGCATGGTTTTGCTCACTAGATAAAACTCTTGTTAGAGTATCTTAAAGTACCTCTACGCCTTGTGGTACCTGACATTTCAAATAAAAGACCAAGCTCAAGTGAAAAAAGAAATTTCGATGGACAGATGTCAGACTTTGACTCTAAGTCCAAGTAAAGTGGGAGTAAACATCACCTGACAAAAGTAGATTTGTGGGCAAATATGCTGTTGTATCTTTATCAGTTTCCAAATGCCTTAAGAGCAGTAACAATATACTCAGTGGCATGAGTAGCAGCATATTTTCTGAAAAATACAAACACTAATCTAAACAGTCACATTCAGAACAGAAAGGAAAGAAAGAAAAGTTGAAGATTCAGCAATTAGAACTAGAAATATTTAGTCAAATTTGCAGGAGCAGAATATTGGGCAAAGAAACAAAAAAATTCTGACTTCTCTGAATTTGTGAATTCCCGCTCAGTTTAATTATCTCAGGCCTGTCTGAGGCTGTAGTCTGTAAGCCTGTCTGTAGGTCTGTCTCAGGCCTGTAGTTGCAAAATTTGGCAAAGATTTTAACTGAATTTGTTTTTCGGCCTTTAAGTGGTCAAAAAGGAGGACTGTGTAGGAAAAACTTCACCCCCAATTATTAGCATCTGTAATTATTTTTGCTTTATTATGTGACTGAATTAATTACAAACAAGTTCTGAGTTATTTGTATACTTCACAACCCTGGCTTTGATCTAAACATTACGTTCAAACATCTAGCTACCTCTCCCTCGCATCTGAAGTCAAATAAGCAGTCCAGGTAATATAGAGTCATATGCATTTAAAGGTCCAAATTCCAACTACGTCAAAACCCAGGCAATGTCAGGAAAAAAGTCTTTCCTTCAACATGCTAAACATTGAAAGCATCATTTTGAGGATTAATAGAAATAAGCTCACTTCATCCCATCTAGCGTCAACCCATCTTGCCATAACGATCCAGTTACAGTCTTGTTCCTTACTATAAATCATATTAAACAGTTAAATAACAATAAGCAAAAGAAAGTCTAAAAGGATTGATTATTCTAGACAGGAGAGAATAATCTTATCATTAATTTTGATAGTTCTATAATCCAAAGCAATTTCCAGCTAATTCCAAGCCTGACTTTGCACCAGTTGTTTCTTGTTTCCGAACTTTTAACGAAATGTACACGGCTTCAACAGTGCCACCTAACATCCAAAAATGTTTTTAAGGCTTTCCTAGTTATGCGCATAGTATGAAAAGAAAAATGCAGACATTAATGTAACAGGTAAAGCAAAAATTGTATGTCTGAAATCAGACCTCATTATTTCCACTGTTAACATTCCCCTCAGGTACAAGGTGCAGTCACAAGCTAAACCTGAAACAGCTCATAGCTAGATTTTAGGTTCTCTAGGAAAACCACTCAGCATTAAAATTTATTGAATGCTGTACTTATTCCATTTCTGTCCATCCAATGTACCTTTTCTGGATAATTCCAGGACTGTAAGATGAAATGCAGTGTTCAGTTCTTAACACACTTTGGAAAGGGATGAAAATGTCTCATTGGCTACAAACGTCTCAACTCAGGACAACACAAGCAGCTCTCCCATCTGCATCTGAACTTCTCAAATACCGCTAAAGTGGAAAACAAACTATTGAGCAAGCTACAAAGAAGTTTGAGCAACAGTCATGTCAAAATCCCACATCACCATTTCACTGCAAGATGGGAGAGGAAAAAGAGTGGGTATTTTCGATTACTTCCAGGTAAGGAGATGGGGATGATCACCTGTATGCAGTACATCAGTATTGTAAAGCCTCTTAGTGAGCTTACAGCATTTATATCAGTGTCCTACATTATCACCCATGGCTTCTAGTATTAAAACAATTTGTATCCTTCAGAAACAATGAAAATCCCTTTTCAGTTTTGCTGCTTCCACGCAGAGATCATTAAGAATAGGTGCATCTTGCAGCCGCGGGACTGATTTTCCTAGCAGGAATGGAAAAACGACCATCTCCAAAAATAAGACGCGCAGGATCCGGAGCTCTCCCAGCCGCGCGCTGCCTCAGTGCAGCAGAGAGCTGACCTTTCTCAATGACAGATAACAGTTTAAATCTAGCAAAAGCAATCTCCACACATTTCATAGTCTTTTCACGGTTTTAACATTACATTTTAAAAACCCTTTCTTTTTTTTTTCCTCCTCAAAGAGCGGGCCAACGCGGTGCGACGGCTGCGGCGCAGGCCGTGACGCCAAGCCAGGAATCCCTGAATCACGGCGCCCGGGGACCGCCCGGGTGGCACGTAGGCGCTTCCCCTCCCGCGGCCGGGGGACGGGGCCGCCCCGCAGACAGCCCGGGAGCGGGGGGGGGAGCGGCGGAAAGCGGCTCCCCAAACGCCGAGCCGCTTCCTGCGGTCTAGCAGTGCCCGAGAGCCGCCGCGCTCAGGCGGCGCTGACGCTTCCTCCCGGCGGGGGGAGCAGGAAGCGCGGAGCCCGGTCGGTTTTGTTTACGGACGGCGGCGGGGGCGGAGGGGAGGCTTCCCCGGGGGCGTTTCCACGGAAAAAGTGGATGTTTCCACGGAAAAAGTGGATGTTTCCACGGGGGGGGCACTCCCACGGGCCCCCGCTTCGCCGAGCGCCTGCCGAAGCGTTGTCAACACCCCCGGGGGCCGCCAAACCCCGGAAGGCCGCGGGGGAGCCACCGGCAGCCGCAGCCCCCCGGGGCCGCCGCGGCCCGGCGCTCCCGGTGCGCCCAGGGCCGGGGGCGCCGGGCCGGCCGCGGCGCTCAGTGGCTGCGCTGCAGCGGCAGCCAATCAGCCGCCGGCTTGCATCGCCGCCCGCCGCGCTGCCGCTTGTTAGGCGCGGCGCCATTCGCCGGGGCTCCAGCCCCTGGTACGTGCCCTCAGATAACCCTCCCGCTCCCCCACAATAGGCGCGGCGCAGCCGGCACCGAGCGGCCCCCGCGGCGGCGGGGCCACCCCCCCCCCCGGGCCCTGACCGGCCCCGTTAACCCCCCTCCGGTCACCCCCCCCCCCCCATACACACACACCCCGCCAGCGCGGCCCGGCAGCCGCGGCCTCGGCGGGGCGCAACCAAGCCCCTGTGAGGGAAGGGGGGACGGGGACCGGGCGGGGGGTCGTGGGGGGGGGGGGGTACCGGGGGAAAGGGGGCAGTGAACGCGGCTCACCAGGTCCTCGAAGCTCCTGCGGTGCTCCTTGCCCTGCCAGTCCAGGCGCCGGGGGATCAGCTGCGGGAGGCAGACGGGGAGGGGGAGGAGGAACCGGGGGGTTGGAGACGGCGCTCAGACCCCGCCGGCCCCGCGCGCACCGAGCCCTCCCCGGGGGCGAGCGGGGCTGGCGGGGGGGGTGGGGGGGGGTTGGCGGCGCTGCCCGGCCCGCTCGCCCACCCCCGCGACAGCGCCCGGCCCGGGGACCCCAGCCCGAGCCGCCGGCCCCTCCGCCCGCCCCCCGCCCTCGGGGCGCCTCCCGCGGGGTCTCCGCGGCGACCCGCGGCGGGGTGGGCTGGGTTAGACGGGGCAGGGCGATCCCCCCCCCCCCCCCAGCCGCCGCCGCCACCCTGCCCTGGGCTCGCCGCCACCCCGGCTCCCCTGTCCCGAGGGCTTCCCCAGCCCTGCCCGGGCAGGCGCCTTACCTGGTGCTCCTCCAGCTCCTCCACCAGCACCTGGGGAGAGAGGCACAGCGCACACACACAAAGGACGTGAGTCCGGCACCGCAGCGCGGCTGCCTCCTTCCCCCACCCTCCGCCGTCCTGCCCCGTCCCTTCCCCGCCTGCCCGCCGGCTCGCCCCGGCGGCGGCCCGGCCGGAGCCCCCGGCGCCCGGCTCACCTGGGCGGATTTCTTGCACGGTCCGGACTGCAGGAACCTGGCGATCAGGTAGTAGAGCTCTGCGGGGAGGGCAGGGGGAGAAGGGGACACGGTTACAACGGGGGCGGCCCGGGGGGGGCGGGGGAGGGGGCAGCCCCCGCCGCCAGCCATACCCACCGGCTTCGAGCTGGGTCGGGGCGGCCGCTGTCGCCATCCTCCTCAGGAGGCCCGAGGGGGAGGGGAGCCGGCGGATGGCGCCCCGGGGGGAAGCCGCCCCTACTGCGGCCGAGCCCCCCTGGAGCCGCCGCCGCGGTGCGTGTGCGCGGCGCTCGCCCCGCTCCGGCGCCCGCCCGGGTTCATGGCATCGCCGTTCGCCCCATAGATATCCCGGCCCGAGCGGCAGGAGCCGAGCGGGCTGCAGCGCGCGCCGCCCGCCGCGCGGGGGCGATGCGCGGGCTGGCGCCGGGGGGAAGCGCCGCCGCCAGGGGAAGGAAGCGCCGGGGCGGAAGGAAAGGAGGGTGACGCGGCGGCGGGTGGCGGCGACGCTCTAGCGCGAGCTGCCGCTTCCGGCCGCGAGCTCGGTGGTGCGGCGGCGGCGGCCGCCTCGCGCCCTTCCCGCCGCGGCCGCGGGGGCGCCGCCGCCATTACGCGGCGCGCGGGGGCCTCGCCCGGCGGGTCGCGAGCGACGGCCTCGGGCAGCTGCCGCAGAGCGGGATCTCCGCGCCCCCCCGGGATACCGGGAGGGTGTTTGCAGTGCGGGGCTGCGGCGGGGGAGGCGCCTGGGTGCGGCCCCGCCGGGACGCAGCTGCGGGAAGGCGGAAGCGGCCGGTCCGCGGCCGTTAGGAGCGGCTTGGGTTGGCGCTGTTGGGCGGCTCGGTCTGTGCGGCCCTTGGGGGGGGGTGCTCGGCGCTGCTTTCCCGCCGGAGCTGGTAACCGGCAGAGCCCTGGAGCGGCTCTGTATCCGACAGCCGTATTCAGAAATTAAAATCGATTGCAGGCGTTCAAAGTAAACATTCGTTTTTCTAAGAAGCCACAAGAATTTTAGGATCTTCAGATTCCTTTCAGTCAAATATGACCAAAATCGAAAAACACATGAAGTTCTCATGCGCTTTCTGAGAGTAGGCAGGCAGTAGAAGACTGAGCGGGTCCTGATGGAAAGCTGAATTTAGATACCTGTCAGCCCATGCTAACTTCCGTTAAGAAAAACCTAACCGTAAGAAAAGGTCAGAGCAAGCATTTTATTAGGTACGGAGAATATTTATGGTGATATGACAAAAGGTTCAGGAAAATTACCGTTCTTGAGTTCTGCTTGTGAAACTTCTATCAGAAAAAGGAACTTTTTAATCCCCTGGGAATGTAGGTAAAGATACTCAAGACAAAATGTCGGAATATGGATGGCTGGTGTTTGGCAACTTAAATAAGTGTCTTGATACTTGGAGGTACTAACCATCTGCATCTCACATTTAAGTAAATGCGAACTGTCAGGGCTAAGTAATCAGTACGAGACGCCTGTTGTTATCAGTGCGTGTCATTGCCCCAGCACATAAAAATCAATGATACACCTTAAAGGGCATAGTCCTGTTAAGGCTCCAGAATGTAGGACATAGAATGGCTTTAGGAGCCAAATTAAATTTGTTTGCCCCCAGTGTCCAGGAAATAAAAGATATGATTGATGTTGCACCCGTTCCCTTCAAAGGAAAAGGTGTATTATCAATCACCATTGACACTCTTAAGGGTAGCACGTAATTTTTCCACGGGAAGCATCTTGTCAGAGCACAAGGAATTTATTTTACTTCAGCAATAAGTCGCTAAAATGTGTTAAGTGAGTTGACAGCATTCTTTAATTTAAAACTATATTTTGTCACCATAAATATCTGGCATTCCATATTAGAATTTCTTGAACAGTGTTCTGAGAGTTGGCCTTGGCAGTGCATCAATTGCTGTCATAACTGGAAAATAAAGCAAGACAACTCATCTTCATGCTTTGAATACCAAAAGCTGAATCATAGTAAATTGGTGCAGTTGAAACATTAAGAATAGGTTCATTTTTAGCATAGATTTATAGCATATATGCGTGACTAGACTTTTTGTGAAGTGCATTTTCAGAGTTCTTCCTGCTGTTACTGTCGGGATATTAGCCCTTGCTTCTGTCACCTGTTTTCAGGATGCTTCAGGATACCAAGACCAAGTTTCATTAGCTCTCTGAGAAGGAGTCAGATATATGACATTCAGTTGACCTGCATAATTTGCGTATATTTTAATATAGGTGTAGAAGTTTTTTGTTTTATGGCAGGAGCTTGGATTTACTGGCTGCTAGATCTCCCTTCTTCTTCGTCCTCTCAAGTTCTCGTTCTATTAATGAGAGTTTAAATAGGCAAAACCCAGCTTACCGTCATGGCTCTCAATCTTTTTTGAAGACAAGGTCTTCTATCAAGAGAGATGCAAGGTGCCGCCTTGCCGAGCTGTAAGCCTCAGCTCTAGTGGCTTTGCAGTTGTAGCAACACTTCTGCCTTTCCAGTGTTACACAGGAGCCTTTGGAGTTACAGTACTGGCACTTCTGTGAGAGATCCAGTGCAAAATTGAAGTTCTGAAAACAAATTATCAGTAAAATTATCAGTAAAAGAACATTGTGATATCTTCTGTCCTTAGGTAATATTTCTCCTTCCTGTTCTCAGCACTGATAATTGCAAGCTTATCTTTTTATGCATACCAGGAGTACAAACAAAAAACAGATGATATTTTATAAAATGGCTTGAAAGTACATGTCAGTCTTTCTGAGATAAATATAATTCTGTGTCAAGTGGAAACACTGCACCATAAATATTATATAGCACCATATCTTGGCATGGTCCTGTGGTAACAGTTACCTGATACATTTCTTCTTAATATGGCATGTTTCCTTGGCAGCTTTTGGTTGGTGTCTTACTGTACATGTCTGCTCCTGACTGACTTTTATGTGAGCTTGAAGATAGCACCGCAGGAGGCTATACCACCGCAACAGGCAGGATTATTCTTTTAGGGCCTATCCAGAGCCAATGGGAATTTCTACAGTAATTTCAGTGGGCTCTCAAGTTGAAAGCCTGAGACAGAAAATATTCGCAAAGTAAGCTCATCTGTCCTTGGCTTGTGTCCTTCCCACACCATCCAGAATGGAAGTCTTGCCAAATGCTGTTTGCCTAGGTTCATAGCACCTAGGGTCACAGGACCCCCAACTTAAAACTCAGAAGCACTCCACCTTGCAAAGGCTGCACCCTCATCCTTCCTCACATTGCATGATGCATCAGCATAAAAGCAGCACATTAATAATCACATAGCTATTCATTATGTATTTGTTGCAGAGTACAGGTATACAGGATATGGCATTCTGCATTCAGATGAAGTACAAATAGAGCATTAGTCATGCCCGTAACAGCCGTTGCGTAACTCTTCCCTTGGCCAGACTCCTTCAGAGGGATTGCAGCTGTGGTTTACTATTCTGCAGTGGCCCCCAATCCTTTTTCCGTGTCGCTGGTTCTGTGGCACCACACCTTCAGAGTTTTAATGTTCTACCAGTTGCTTTATTCTCTCCTAAGGTTTCTCTAAGGACTGTGATCGATACGTCTTCGGCTTCTCCAGGGTTCTCCCCTTGAGGAGTAGTCTTTGGCTGGTGAGTAATGCCCATCTGCAAGTTTAACTTTCATTCCCCAGGAACTCGTTTCCACAGCGCACTGCAGCCACTCACAGCTTGCAGCTCCGTGACTCATCTCTTTCTGGATCCCCTGCATCCAAGAAGCGGCGTATTGGGGAATGATAGTAAATCTCCTTGTGAAAGCAAGATTTGATGTTAGTGCTTATTCATCTCTCTCCAAAGCAGAATTCTGTGCGTAAATGCTAACAGAAGCAGTGGTAATGAGTAGTGAAGGAAAAACATATTAAGTGACATGATAATCTTTGCTAGTGAACAGCAGAGAGATTCAAAAGCAGAAATGCTTTAAGGAAGAAGCTTAACAGTTCTTCTCCATACTTGCATGTTCTTAAAAAAAAAAAAAAAAAGAAAAGGAACAATAAAAGGAAAGCCTTTGAAGGATTTTAGGCGTGGAAAGCTTTAGATAAAATACTTCTTTTAATATATACCTCTTGTGAATATTTACATCTGTCTGTACCTTAACTATGAAAGCTCTGAGGTCTACCCAGTATCCCTGTCTCCCTTTACAAATTCCCGCACAGTATTTAAAGGGTATTTTCCATTCGCATGTGATTATTCTCTCTTGCCTACCTGTTCACACACTGTCCCACAGGTAGGACCAGTCCCATTCTGCCACAGCCAAATGTTTGAAAGACTGCAGGGGCACCTGCCTCTTCCCTATGCCTCCTGGCAAGACAGAGTGCAGATTCTTTATCAAGAACATCCCTGATCCATAGGAAGCTTGAAAGGGTGGGTAACAAATGCTGAACAGGTACTGGGAGAATATCACTGTTAAGGAGATTTTTTTGAGGTTATTGATACAGGTCATAATTATGTGAGGTTGATTTATGAGACTTCATTTGATGCATGTGTATGCATTTTTCATATCTCCATAGGCTTACTTAATTCTGCTTGCTTTTCTACCTTCATATTGATATCTCTTGTCTCTGATGAGTATGCCTGGTTCCCTCACACAACATCTCTATATAAATGTTACTCCAAGTGAAAACCTGTGAGGAAAAAAGCCCTCAGAAAAACGGCCTCATAATTGTGGCATTGCACCATTTACTTATTTAAACCACTTTTAGCTTTAAGAAACCCCCTTGTGATTAACCTAATGCACCTTATCCGTCTGAAAAACTCATTTCTGACAACTCTCCAGTAATATTCCAATACCCATCTCTCCCACCCCTTTAATACACTGGAAGCCTCTCAGCACTTAACAATAAGCCATTTCTCAGCTTTTAGCTTCTTTTTGATGTACCCAGGGCTTCAGTAGTGCTTGCATTCAGGATCCTTCTCATACTTTAATTGTTAGCAGTCTCTACCTCCTCTGTGAGATGGTATATCACCTAATGCTCTATCCGGAGTCAAAAGTGGCAATTAAAGGCCATAAAAGGCATATTTAGACCACAAAAGTCCATACACATTCAGTTTTCTCAACTAAGTGTGAAAACAAACACCTGAAAAATCAGAAAAGAAAGGGAGTGACACAAGTTCTCTACCATACAAACAAAATTTCCTAGAGCCAGAGGTCTGTGATAGAATATGAGAGAACCCTGCAAAGGCAGAGGACAGGAGCTGAAGAAAGTACGGACAAGCAAAAGTGGCAGCCAACAGAAAATGAGAAAACCTCATCTCTGTTCCTGGTTGCAGTATTTTTTGCACAAAAAGTCATTGCTATCAGAGACAGATGAGTCAGTGCTCCTCTTGGAAAGCAGAAAGCACGCAGAGTGGAGGAGGTATGGTCGTGGAAGCAGCAGTGCTTGGTAAATGGTGTAGATTCTTTCACATTCACAAAGACCTACTTTTGCAGAAACCATGTGTTGGTGGTTAGTAGGCTGGTGGATACTGTTGGTGTTGGACAGCAAGGAGTAGTGTGAATGATAGTTTAGATTTAATGTGGTTTATAGCCAGGAGGCTACTACATTTCACTTAAACACAGACCCAGGTATCTTCTCAAAATTCAGTAAAGTGGTTCAGAATTTTCTGTGAACTAAATGAAAGCAGAATTTGCTAATTTGTTTTCAGCCAAATGTTACTGTTTTTTTGGAGAGGCAAGAAGCACTAAAGATCCTGAAGTGCTAAAGGTTGTTGTTTCAAGATGGTTATGCCTATTGCTTAAACTGGCCTTCTTTAGTAGGAATAGTATGACCAAATTCATTTTCCAACATTATCCACTTCACTCATAGTAGCTTACTGGGGTAGTTCATAGAATCATAGAATAATTTAGGTTAGAAGGGACCTCTGGAGGTTATGTAGTCCAGCCTCCTGCCCAAAGCAGGCCTAATTAGACCAGGGTGGTTTGGGCTTTATCTGGTCAAGTCTTGAACAGCTCCAAGAATGGAGATTATGCAGCCTCTCTGGCGAACCCATTCCAGTCTTGGACCATCCTGACAGTAAAAATTTTTTTGCTTAAGTCAGTCTGAATTTCCTGTGTTCTGACTTAGGACTGTTGCCTCTCATCCTATCGCTGTAGTTGACAGTAAATGCAAGTAAGCAGAGTTTTCACCTGTTTAATTTGGTCACTAAATTAAATTAAGTTACCCACAGCTAGCTTGTAACACTAAGCAAATGAATCTCTCTCTCATTTTATTTGCCATTATAGTTTCCTGGTGAGTCGTATTCTGCCTTGTCTTTTATAGCTTTAACATACCAGAAGTAAGTATGTGATTGCAATTACTCCAAAACCAGGCAGAAATATACAGTTGCAAATCAAAAAACAAAGTTTAGATTGGAATCATGCCTGCAGGTGTGCTAGAGAGGAACATGGGCTGTACACATACTTTTCAGTAGATTTAAATAGGAATGTGTGTCTGAATCCATTTGGATTTACGGGCTATAGGAAGTTAAGCATTTTCAGGTTCTTTTTTTCACAGCATTTTCCATCCACCTTTATATGCATCATGCTCATCTTGTATCTTATATATGCAGCCAAATGCTACACCAGGATATGAATTTTTTCAGAAGTGAAATCCAAGGTTTTTGTTTAAGTGATACAAAAATAAGTGCTATTCAGAAAGAACTTAGAAATTGGTGCTTTGTACCATACAGTTGTAGCCAGATATAGACACTGAAAAGTCAAGGTTTACTGTAAGATGATCTACAAATTCAGTAACCTCAGATTAAATTTTGATAGCATAGCTCATTTATTGTAAGTAAATATGAGATGCAAAATAATTAACAAAACAGTCAAGGTCGTGGGTTTTGATGAGTGCAGAGGTCGTGTATGTACATCAACATCCCGTCTTGTGGGAGAAATCTCAAAATTTCCCCACCTATTTACAGTTTTTTTCCCGTGTAGCAGCTGTTAAATAATAATCAAATAGCTGCTAGATATTATACAAGATCTGGTCTAGGTTTTTTGCTATTTTTAATTTTTTGATACCGTTTAATTTCACTGCTGCATCGTACCAGTCGTTCCTCTAGATGGTGCTCCATTACCAAGAGTTGCATGTAACACTATCCCATGTGAAAGGCTTTGCAGAAATCGTCCGGACGACACTCTCCTTTGTTTCCAAATTCTAGCTTATAAGAGTTTGTCTAAGTTCATGGATTACTTGTTTTGTATAATATAAATGTAGTGGTTCCTCCTTCGCAAGTCTTAACCTCTGTTTGCTGGTACGTAAAATGCCACCTGTCTGGAACAGGATCATCTGTTACTCCGTGGACTGATCCATATCTCATATTTCTTATGGCAGCCATTAACTGGTGTTAGCTGTCGATCTGCTAGACGGTAGGTAACGTCACTGATGCAATCGTGGTAACTTTTGTTTGCATAGTTCTCAAATTCATTCTCTCTGAATATTACATAAATAGTTATGTATGTGTTTATTTTATATACAGATAAATGCAAATTTTCAAATATGGATGAAATGTATATAAAAACAGGCAACAGAAATCTGTGTACCTATATACTCATAGGTCTATAAATGGAATGATCAGGTAAATAATGTTACTATTCCAGTAAAATCTATCACAACAATCCTGAATCTCAACGTTATACCTGAAATAGCGTGTAACTCATCAAGTTTTCTAAGTAGGAAAATTAATAATAGTTGTAAGCGACTAGGTAGTTTTCACCGTTGTTGGCATTACAATTGCACTCCTCTGCATCCATATCCAAGGGCCTGATTCTGATCCTGCATCACCTGAAGTCACCAGGCATCTCCGTGCTTGGATCAAGCCCTCCGTGTGCGATATTCCCCGGTTGTTTAATGCATTCCCTCTCGTGCAAATGGCCACTGCTTTCGTTCCAGTTCCCGTTCTGGGGGTTTAATGAGGCACGAAAGGACTCTCTGCCCTAGAAATAGTACCCGATACTTGTTGGATGAGCTGATTCAGCAACTTCAAATCTTACTAAATCTTTTAAAGGAATAATTTTTCCGTAGGGCACAATACTGCATTTTCAACTTGTAAAAGCGCCCGGGAGCAGAGGCATCCCGTAGCGTCCCTGACGGGACACACCGTGCCTGACTGCGTGGCTTGGAGTTCAGCACGTTGTCACAGCATAGCTGGGTGTGCAAATTTTACTGCAACTCTATCAGCTAAATATAATTTAAATAGAATTATGTCCATATGTATCCTATACATTTTCTCTGTTAAGTTGTGAGGATCTTTAATGGTTTAATTTTGTATGTCAGTTTTTCAAAAATGCTAGCTATTTTTGTTAAGGCGCCCACAAGCCTCATAACAGTTTTTAGAAGTGTTACTTTATTTATTGAAATAAAAATAAGTATAAAAATGTTTTGGAGTATTTATTATATTTATTGACATCCATATCATGTAATTGTGGTAAATAAGCTTTTTAATACTTTGGGGAGATATCATCTTGTAAAAAATAGGAAGTAAATGTATTACTACATGAATTTGTGGACTAGAAGACTGTCATATAAAGCTTGCCTGCCGTAATATGAGTTTATAATGAATTTTCTAAGTTGCTAAAGAACTAATGCTCCAGTTTGATAATGGGAAAACCAAATGGGTTCTGTGAGTCACTCAACAGCACCAACATGATGAAACCAAAGCAAATTAAATATGTTGGTTGTGCGGAAGAAGCAAGGCAAGGGATGTAATCCGCACTCTCCAAAATGTGAATAAAATGAGTGTGAGCTCTGAGTGGTGGTCTCTGCCCTGGAGGCCCTGTTCATCCCAGCCGTGCGTCACCGCAGTCACACCACGTCGGTCCACTTCTATTCCAGATACTTCCAACAGGGAAGGAGTTACATAAATTAAACAGTGGTTTCTCTAACGCATAAGAGCACTGAGCCAGGGCAGGTCAAAAATCCCTCCAACCCTCTGTTCTGCTTCTAACAGAGGCCGAGCGTGCGAGTGGCGTGAAGAGCGATCATCCCCTGGTTCCCCCTTGCAGCCTCCAGCAAGAAGGCACTGTCAGCATTTCCCAGACCAGATGCTGCATGCTCACCTCTAGGTTTAATAGCCTTCAGCAGATCTATCTGCCATTCCTAAATGCTTTTTGAGCCCAAATCAGCAAGTTCCCAAAGTTCATTATAGCTGGCATCACGAAGCACTTCCTTTGGATGTTTTAAATCTCTTCCCTGATAATTTCATTCAAGGTCCCCTAGAGTCTGTGTTACAAGGAACAGTCATTCTCTCTTCACCATGCTATTTATGTATACCTGTATTGTATTCTCTTTCAGTCATCTCTTCCAAATAAGAGTCCTACCCTGTCTAATCCAACCTCATATGGAAACTTTTACACACTGCTAATCCTTCCTGTTGTCTTTCTCTGCTGTATCCAGTGCGAGGTGAGAGGCCCGAAACTGCACAAAGCGTCCAGGCAGGTACCCCATGGACTTACGTAGTGGCATAATAACACTTCCTTTTTATTTGTTCTCCGTTTCCTCCCTAATAGTTCTTTACGGTCTGTTTGCCTTTTGACTGCCTCTGAGCATTGTGCATAGCTCTATGAAAATGTCAGCGCAGTGATGCCAAGATCTCCTTGCTGGGTGATCAGAGACCGTCTCTCTGTATACGTAGTTAAGAGTTGTCCCCCTCGCCATATGCATCATTTTGCATTTATCAGTAATTTCATTTGTCCATCTATTCCTTTAATAGCAGGTCTGATTTAGACCATAGGTTACAAACCAGAGTTAAATAATTGGGTAATTTCATATTTGAGTGCTGTCATGGCACTCTTGGTAAATGCTGTGCTGTGCTGGTATTTGTTGCTATTAATTTTATTAATTCAGTTTATAGCTTCTTCCAGTGATCTTCAGTTTGAGGTGATTTCTCCAACTGCTTCCTCAAAAAGGAAGGCTTTGATGTGATAACCTTGCTAAGTTCCTCTGTAGTGGATGGTGACCCACATAATTAATTTTCTTTTTGTACTTTTATCGTTTAGTGGCCATATACATTCTCCTATAGCCATCCAGTTTGCTGTATTTGGGAAAGTTCTTTTTTTAATATCCTTAGAAGTTTGATTTTCAACAAAAAAATATTTTTTTTTGCCTTAACTTGTTAGGGCTTTAAATTTAGCTTGCTAAAATATGTTTTGTCTGTCATCTTCGTTTGGATGGGATTCACATTTTTGGAAGGATGGCTTTACTTTCATATAGTCTCCTTTACTTTTCTACAGTTTTTACTCTGATTTTACTTTTACTTTATTCTTTACTTTAATATAGTCTTTTTTAATCTGCTATATAACTGTGCTAGTACAGGGGGGAGGAAGGGTCCCTTAAAGTCTTTTTTTGATAGAAGGAATAATTTAATCTCTGGTCAAGTATTTTCCAACACCTGCAACTGCTTTGCCTTTTTGGTTGTTCCTTTTCTTTTACACCAGTAGAGAGAGCTTTTTTCAGAGTTTATGGAATACATGAGCTCTGTATGGCTGAATGCTAGTCCGGTATTTAATGAAAAATAACACAGGAAGCCAGTGTATGTGAGGTTAAGATGTGAAAGGTAAATGGTAACCTTTAAGGTAGAACTCTAGCCCATGGTCTTTGCTTTCTCAAGGCATTGCCTTCCTGTTGCTGAATTATAATCGGATAAATGTGGAAGGCAATTGCACAAACTGTATATGTGAAAAAAGCATCTCCTTTTTAATCTGCACATTCTCAGGCAGTTTACGAAGTCTAAAGGAATCCCCTCCAACGCCTCCTGGACTCAAGGTCCTTTTGTCCAGGCCCGTTTTGCTGTTGAATTCCAGTCTGGCCTCTGCCCACCATCGGTCCCTGAATTTCTCTTACCAAGGTTTCATGTACTGTCTTCCTGGCTGGATCTCAGCATCTCTTTCCTGTCTTCTTCTGCTCTTCTCTTCTACATGTAATGCAATCAGTCTTTTTTTTTTAATGCTTATTTTACTGCTGTTTTCCTCTTGGGGTTCTCTTCTTACTTCTATTTGATTTTCCATGGCCCTTTGGCTGCCCTTCTTCCATTTCTGTGGCAGCCTAGCAGATCTCAGTCTCTTAATCATTTCCTTTTTTTGCTCCTTCTTCCTTCTCAGATGACTTAATTTGTTGCATCTTTCAGCCCTTGACCTTTCTTCCAAACCCTTCTTTCCACCTGGACTTCGTTGCTGCTGCTTATCAACTTTGTCAGTCCTCCATCTCTTTATACTTTCATTTTTTCTCTTTTATACAACTCTTTTTCTGAGGTGCTTCCAAAATGGCTAAGTAATATTTCCATGTGCGATACAGTGTACAGTGCCCTCGAAGGGACATCAGAAAATCCCATCAATAGTGACACTAGCTCTTAGCAGAGGTTTTTATTCAGTGGTGGCTGAACGCGGCTGGATCACTGCAGCACGTTTGCGTGAAGACCAGAAGTGCTGGGAGCTGGGCGCTGGCCTTGGAGTTGAAGCAGAGTAGAGGCTTTGCCTGTGGAGGAATATCGGAGTGGTGTAAAACAGACCGCAGCATTTATCTTTTTATTTTATTTATTTTTTATTTATCATTGTTGCATCTTCTTATTCCGATGCAGCGTCCAAGCTGTCACATAGATGGTGCTTTGAGTTAACTGGAATTATCTGCATAGTTTGCTAACTGGGGAATTGTTTCCTTACTTAAACAAGAAAGTGTCAGCAGAACTGCAGAGATCCAGAGGTCTCTTCCAACCAAAGTTACGCTAAGATTTGGAGGAAACACATTTCTATTCAGCTGTATTTTGCTCAAAATGTTCGTATTTAGTTCCAAGAAATGTAGTGGCACAAGTTGCAGAGGTACCTGGTCTTTTTGAGGCATCTGGCCCTCAGGCAGTGGTAGCTTCCTGCAGGACAAGTTTTCCTCAGTTCCTTGGATGTTTTTTTAAGAATTTCATCTTCTGTTTCTCATGAGCATGTGAAAAACCACTCTGTGCCTGCCAGGAGAGGAGAGCAAAGGGAAAAACCTCTCACTGGAACTCCCTCCTTGTTGCAGTTTCACCGCATCCATCCCAAGGGCAAACAGCTTCATCTGCCTCCGTCTTTGGTGACCTACCAGGGTAAATCCTGTTGCTTCAGCACCGTCGCAGTGAGGAAGTAAGCTCTTGGGAGTAGAGAAGTCTTCCCGGAGCTGGGTAGTTTTCTTCGTTTTTTGTAACCCACCTGTCTCCTCACCAAGGTTCCCCAGCTAAACATGGGATTTTTTCATGCTGAGAAAGTCCCCTGCGTATGATTTAATAGTCATTCTGACAGTCTGCACGCAAGACTCTGAGCTACCTTATCCACAAATCATTGCTGCAGCCCTGAGACCCAGCCACATCTGGGGCGACAGAGTTTGTTTAGTTTGACAATATGAATTTAATGAATAGGCTGCTTAGCACTGTAAACCATTTCCCTCGAATGGCTGCAGAATAAATGATGGGACATTTTCCAGTGCAATGCTGCAGCCGCCCAAAATACCATTATAAAATTCACAGACACAAAATAGAACGACTGCATTAAGCAAGGCTTAGGGGGATTATAGAATTAAATTGGTTGCCCCTTCCACCCTTCCCCCAATCAAAGATATTAGAAATCTGAATATAAAAAAGGATGTTAAAATAATACAATGGGTTTCACAAAAAAAAAACATAAAAGCAAAGAAACTCATTGTTAAGGCTGCTGCCTTATTCTAGACCTCTATTGTGTTTCGGCACAGCGTTTTGTTTTATACAGTTTGCTATCAGGGAGCTCAAGAACTGTGGGTAATCTCATGTACCACGTAGACGGCAGTGGCTTTAATGTTAATGTAATGGCTATGGCTGTGTGATTCCCCCGGCATAAAGAGAAACGTAGGGTGTTTGCAGCCCGGTACCGCTACCTCGGTACGTCCGCCACCGAACCGCTGTGCGTTATTTTGGTGCGCACTATGTGCTGCCTGGTATTCCCGGCTACGTAATTCCCCAGTGACAGCCGTGTCACCAGCATCCCGCTCGCCGCAGCGAGAGTTTGTGTGATGAAAGCTTTGCAGCCAGACTTGTTTAATCTACAGCAGCTTTATCCAGATGCCTGCGCATCTCCAGGCTTGCAGGGATCTCAGGTCTTCTGCGTGCGCGTAGCTGCGATTTGTTAATCTAAAGATGGTTTATGCAAAATTAAAAAAGAAATAAAAAAAAAAACCTTTAAAACTGATTTACTTGAATTGGTTTTAACTGTGCAGCGGAACAGCTGCCCCGGCACGCAGTCGCGTATATGGTCGGGCATCCAGGTTATGGGGTTTAGGTTAATGTGCAGCACGCTGTGCCTGCTTTAATTAATTAAATGAACTATAGCAAAAAACTCTTTCAAGCGTAAATGTAAATATTTTAATTATATGATTAGTTTATTTATTATATAAATATATAAAATTAAATATTTATGTCCGGTATGTTTACATACATAACAGTTTTCACCCAAATGACTGCAGAGATATTTCCTTACCAGGGAATCCTTTTTCTTTGCATCTTTCGTAACACCGTTACGGGCCCTCCCTTCCAAAACCAGTCCTGAAGGATTTCAAAGTCTTTATTTTAGTACAATTTGCTTCATAATAAAATAAATTCTTTAAGCTTGGGAGTCATGGGGGTACAAAAGTGAGACACCCGGGTGAGAACAAATAGGATTTACGGAGATTTGGAGCTCTTTGGGGCAAACACCCTTTTTGTTGTTGTACGTGTGTAGACTGCGAACCACATCAGCGCCCAGGGAAGACCTCGGAGCACAACTCCAAGACGAAGATAATTGTCGTTAATAAGGGTTAATTAGCAAAGCCACCGGGTTAGCTTTGACCTTGAGCTGTTTCAAATTCTCATTGCAAAGTATGGGGAGAAAGGAGAAGACGTGACATCTTTAAATGGTTGGAACCACTGGTAAATCATCCTGTCGGAGAGCAAAGGTGGCAGAGGGGAGGTGCTGGCTTGGCTGCTGGAGCTCCCCAGACGTGTAAGACAGCAGAAAAACACCTTTTTATTCTGAATTTTGCCCTCTCCCCAGCCGTCTTCACCCACCTGGGCTCATCCCTCTACCGCTGTCCGTCTGCGGGGATCTCCTTTCCTCTGCGATCCGTGACACTTCGTCATACAGATTCGAGCTGAAGTTTCAAGGTATTTTGCAACACTATTTAAAACCACTCTCCGGGAGCTGCTTGGGATCCTGACCGGTTGTGACAAGTGTAGCCTCAAAGAAAACCAAAACGGTGATGTTTCCAAACCTGGAAAATATTACTATGGCAACAAAATAACTTACCTTCAGATGAAATGTGCTATAGAAAGCAACCCTACATGTTCAGGGAACCAAAAATAAATTAATAAATAAAATCTTTCTTCTCCTAAGATTCACAAACACTTAAGCTACTACCAGAGGCTAATGCAGATTTTAAAATTTCAGTTTCTATCAGAGATGAAATATAAACCAAACACAACCAAATCTCCACCAGCAGGACAAATTCTCAAAAATGAAGTTGCATGCCAAAAACCTTCAGCGGTCAGAGAAATGCAGAGGCTTGAAGGGGAGGATGGAAAGGTGAGGGTAAGAACGAGAAGCCGCTGCTGCCTGAACAACCTTTTTGCGTTACGCTAAAACCGAAGCGAGCTGCAAGTGGCCCATGCGAGCGCAGAGTCCCGCATCGCGCGGGTTTACAGGCAGAGCCGAGCTGGGGCAGGGCTGGATGCAGAATCCAGACATCGCCGAAGAGCAGCGTGTTGCCCCCGAGTCACCTTCTGATAAAACACATAGAAGAATGTTTCTGTGGGAGATGGATAATGGCCTTAGGCCATAACTGCACAATTAACAGTAATAGCGTGTTGTACTGGGCTGAAGTAAAGCCAGAAGAAGAAGGAATACACTAATGGTTTGTGCAGCCCTTTTTACCTTACACTTTCCACCATGGTAGCGTAGATGATTTGCTCCCTTCCTGATGCTGATGATTTTCAACTGAGATGAAACGAAGGAAATCTTTATTTCTTTAATGGATGGGCAAAACAGTGTGTTTGAATGCAAGACAGCAGCTTCGGCAAACCATATGAGGGGTCCTAAATCTTCGTGCCATGGCCCGTTTCCCACGCTGCCTTCAGCGTGGGACCGGGGGCTCTTTGCAGCCTCCTCTGCCGCGGCTGTTGCCGGCAGCATCCCGCACTGCCTCTCTGCCCATGCAGGCGGTGCCACCCGTCCGGACTGCTGTGACACCGCTGGGCTTGCTCCACAGCCACGAGGGTTGGGGACATACCCGGCTGCCACCAAGGAGTTTTGGAAATGTGACCCTTAATGGCCCGACATTGCTTCATTCCAAATTTTTAATGCGAAGGCCCTTCCCCACACCGTGGGAGAGGATCCTGATCTGCACAAGGCTTTCCAAGGCTCCTTTCCACTCCCAGGACCGTTATTTCTAAAAGGCCACCTCCTGCTTGCAGGGAATAGGTGTGCGTTTAACTGGAGAAGACCTCTTAACCTCCTCTTAACTAAAGACTGTGAAGACCAGGACCTGGGGGAAGGGGAGCAGTGACCTTTACCATGAGTTGATCTAAAATGAAACAGCAGTCCTTATGTGCAAGATGAGACAGCTTCCTTCTCTCTTTCATGGCTATTTTGTATCTTTGTTTTCTTATCTTCCTCTGTTGTCTTTAAATAAATGAAAATGCCTTTCTTTGCATCTGGGGAAGCATAGCTTCTCCTTCTGTCTAATAAAGATGGTCACAAAGGAGCACTGCACATTTCCCACCTGAGGTTTTGAGGAGATAATGAAATGACCACCTGCATCACACCTGCAGTGGAAGAAATCTCCTGTTGAGCATTGGCAGTGTCCCCTGCATGTCTCCTTTATGGAGCCAAGCTGATCCCGACATCCCGCGAGGGGTAGGAAAGACAGCGCTCAAGCCCCTTCTTGGAAACGTCCTTTTGCTGGCGCACGTGTACTCAACCGTAATCTCCCACCGATCATATGCAGAAAACGTTTGATATGGAAGAGCATCAGAAGCAAACTTGCATTTTGCAATAAACTTCTCCAATTAGGAAGAAAGCCAAAATCAAATGAAGTTTCTATTGTTTAGCATTTAATTTCAGTAAATCGAATGTAGCATATGGAAATCCATGAAACAATCCCGTTACTGCCAAGGACAATTTTAATAGTGGCATGTGCAATGCAGTTAAGGCCCATCTTTTCCTCGCTAGAGTTCGAGTGTCTCAAAAACTGTCCCTACAACTCATACGATACCAAGACTCATCAACACATCAGCTCCTTACGCCCAGTAGGGAAACATGGCTGGTGTTCAGCTGAGGGGTGAGAGCAGAACTGCCCTAGTTCCTCCCCTCCTTTTCACCAATGAATTGTAAGTTAATTCAGAAAAAGTGGATGCCTAGACAGCCAAGCAAAAGATATCCTAATGTCCACGTCGTGCCCATTTCTCTCTTTGCCGCTGTCCACTGCTGTATTTGCATTTCTGCTACCAGAACAGCAGAATGTGCCACCTCCTTGCTGAAACCACAACTTTTCCAAATGCTTAAACTGCAGTTTACATGTCTGTTTGGTATTTAAGCTAAGTAGTACCTGATACTAATATTAATCAACTGTAACAGCCCTAAAGCTAGTGCAACTTCTTCTCAAGCCTGCTGTAATATTTTGCCCATTAAAATGAAAAAAATCGTTTATCTTTAGCATTCTGTGGCCAGCTTGACTATCCTTAGAGCAGAAACGGACACTGCCTTTAAGGTGTGCCAGACTTTTATAGACTGTTGCACGACAGATAGTCTGTGCTGCTGGGACTGCCCCTCTGTGTTGAGCACTATCTGTGCACAGGACCTGCTTCTCGAGAGGAGTGGAGATTTTCATAAAGAAAGAGAGCAAATAGAGACAGATATGCTAAGTGCGACGGCTATAATTATTGTAGACAGCAACCCAAAATATGAGTATCTGAGCATTCACAGTGAAAGCCATAATTAAAAAGGAGGATGAGATTGGGAGATGGACATTTTGCATAGTGAGAAATCCCTTTTTCCTTTATTTAGTGGATGCGCAAACTCACGGCCTCGCTTAACTTCGTTGCCTCGTTATATTACCTCGACGCTGAAGTGGCAGGGACTGTTTCTCTCTGCTTTTGTGCCTAGCTCAGATTTGTCTTCCTGAATCATCCCTCGCGGGGAAGGCAAGAATGATGCTAGGGTGGGAGACACCCTTCAGGTGTGGATATTTTAACGTTAGCTGTGCGCGAAGGGCTGTGTACGCCGCTGTGGGGCTCCGGCTAGAGCCTCCCTCACCCCTGTGCCCGTGGCCCTCCTCTTCCTCGGCCGCGGCTGTGGATGCACAGCGCGGCCAGACCACACGCGGCAGAAGCCCGTAACTTTTAAGGAAGGACGGCTTGCTTTTGCTCCCATGTGTTGCAGTTTTCCGCGTATGGTAGTGATTTGGTGCGGGGATGGCTTGGAACAGGCTGGTTTTGCTTGTGTAAAGCGTGTTGTACAAAGCCAACTTGCCAAAGGTACATGATAAGCAAGGGAATAAAAAAGAACAGATGTGAGGTTTTTTGTGAGTACACTGCGAAAGCAGGGTTTCTGGACCCGGAATATGACCAAGAGGTAGGTTTTCTTCCCCTGTAGTCATTTACAAACTGGATCAGAACAGACATCTTCATTTCCTAGAAACCACAGACATGTCAGCTTGGCAAGAGTCTCATGGCTTTGCCCCCGTCCTAAGACAGGAGGAAAACATTCGCACAGTCAGTGGCAGACATTTGTCTACCCTATATTAAAAACCAAAAGGAAATTCCTCAGCCCCAACAAAGCCTCTACCAACGCTTATCTGTCCTTCTAGTTGGGAAGTTTCCTCATATCTAAATCTTCTTTGCTGCAAATTAATCCAATTACTTCTGTCTCCTTTGAAATCCCCTGTTTAAGGCACTGGAAAATGATGCTGTCTCACCTCTGCCTTTTCTTCCCTAGAAGGAACCAGCCCTATCTCTTGAACTTGTCCTTTTGTGTCATGTTTTCCAAACCTCTTCCTTTGCTGGTTGTTCTGCATGGACTCTTACAGCTGTTTCATCCAGACTGTCTCCTTATTTTACCCATAATAATGCTGTATATGACACTGTCAGAAAACTTTCCAAAGATGTGGTACGTTTGCTGCTTCTCCCTAAACTATTTGGCCAACTACCCTGTCAAAAATAAATTAGCTTGGTTTGACGTTATTTGTTCTTGACAAATCCATATTGGCTGGGTTTTTATCATCTTAATAATCTCTATAAGTTGACTGTGTAGTCATTTGTTCCACTATCTTCCCAGATATCAGAGTTAGGCTGACTGCTCTGTGATTCCCTGTTCCTCCTTTTTAAAAATAGGTACCGCGCTTGCCCTTCTCAGTGCTCCGGGACCTGCCCTGTCATCTACGGATTATCAAGGATAATCACCAATAGTTCAGAGGCTATTACGGATACAGCTATACGTACAGGCAAAATACGATTCCTGCTGATATAGCTATTTCACGCGCCTTTGAAGCAGCTGACTTTGGAGGGAAAGCATGTGTGCAAGGGATACTTGGGCCTTAAGGGCAACGAGAGGACGGGTTTGGGGATATATAAATGTGACCATAATGGGGGCTGAGAAGGCTCCGGGGTTGTGATTGCCAATCTGACAGCAGGTCTAGGTACTGCCCCTCTTCTAGTTTGCAGAAAGGCTGCGGCTAGTTACCACTCCGCAGAGTGACGTGTCTTTGCCCAGCTCCTGGACACAGACGGGAGCTGTTTAACCTCTGTCACTGCTCACTTTGATCCTCTGATGACAGTCAATCATTTCTCTGCAACGATCCCATCTGCTTGTTCCACTGCCTGTTTCCCGGCCACCCCTGGTATCCACCACGGAAGGGCTGTTTAAGCCCCCAAATTCTGCCTCAGGTTTTTATTCCTCATTTTCGTGCTATGGGGCCAAGGTGAGAAGAGCCAGTTGTGGCTCCACAGCGGTTTTCTCCTAAAGGCTGCTAAGGGAAAGCAACCCCCGCTTTTTCCTCTGGGCCCCGGGAGCTGCAAACAGGTTAGAAATCGCTGGACACCTCGAGGAGGTCTTCTGGCTCCGCGCCGTGCCCGCGCCGTGGTCTGCGAGCCCTTTGATTTCCCTCCCACCGTGCTCCCTGCCTGCTCCTGAAGCCCTGTCAGCAGCTCTTCTTCCTTAGCAAGTGCCAAGTCCCAGGGAAGTTTCTTGGCCTCCGCTATTTTGTGGAAAACTTTCAGGATTTAGGCTGCCAGGCACTTCGTCCAGCCGCTTTGCCATTTAAGCTGGAGGTGTTGCAGCTGGGCCTCCCAATGTGCCCTGAGCTTTAGCAGTTTCTGCTGCAGCTGAGATTTCAATCTCCCTTGCAGGACATCTCCCTTCCCTTCTTGGGAAACCTCCCTCTTCGCTCCTCTTGAAGAGTAGCCAGCACTTTTTTTTCGCTATATTACTTCAGTCCTTCAGGCCATTTTCATGCCTGCAAGCACTTGCACCGCGTGCTCCAGGACGAGTAGATCAACAGTTCTCCCTTGGGAGCTGCATTCCTGCACTGGCACCAGTTTTATCCCCTTTTTAATGTGAGCAATCAAGTCTTGACGGCTTTTCGTTAGGGGAAGAAAGTGAGACTAGAGGCTGATGCTGCACTGTCGGTTAGCAGGACTGCGCGAGGGCGTGTTTGAAGTCCTTGGTAAGAGCCAAGTAGCGGTGGATGATTTCTCTGCTCAAATTCCCCTTTCTAGCCAATGCTTTCTTTAAAGGCATTTCTGCTCGCGGTTCTGCCGCTCTGTCTTCCTTCTGCAGCTTGCTGGAGAGGCAGAGGCTCCCCCTTAGAGAGCCTGAATCGGGGGCTACACTCGCAAACACGGCTAGCTGCTTCCAGAAAGAAATCCAGCTGCTGTTTTATGCTTTTCCTAAAGGAAAGAAGGGTGGTAAAAGTATCACATTGAAGAAATGTAGTGGGGAATTAACTCTGAACTCTAAACCCCCAAATGGGAGAAGTCAGTTGCCCTATCACGGCTTCACCGATGCAGCAGCGAGGAAGCAGGACACGGTCGCAGGAAAGGCATTAATAACCTGTTCTGCCTTCGCCGTGCAGCAGCTCACCAGGGCTCCCAGGCGGTCGGCCGCTTCATTTTTATTCTCTTTAATGGATATTTCGTGTAATGGATTCTGCCTGTCTCCATCGCGGAGTATACCTAATCTGATCTCCTAGGACAATGCTAACTGCTGACAGCTGGAGCTGTACCTCCATTTCCTGCCTTTTTATTTGTTTGGATTAAAATAACCTCACACACATTACAATTACAAGCTGGGGATTTTTTTTTATGTAAGAAGGGGAAAGAAATCAGCAACTTAGACTTCCAATGCATTTTACACCCATTCCTTAATAGCGTGATGTTAGCACCATTTTCCCATTTTCATGTTTAGCATTAGCCTTAAATTGTACTTGAAATCTTGAGTTAAATCCCTTTTGTGTACTAAATAGGCTTAGTGCTGTGGTGCCAATCAGCCTTCCTTCTCCCCCCCCGCCTCTTTTTTGGGTCTTATTTTTCAGAAAAAGAAAGCGTCCACTCATCTGACATAATTTACTAAGATTCCCTACTTTAGCAACTGAAATAAATCAGGCTATTAAAAACATCATTAGCAGCAGATGCAGGCTGCTTTGCAGATACCAAAGACTTGCCCACTCGCTCCCTTTCCATCTGCCGTGCTACATTCAGCCCCTGCCGCCAGCGCGAGCATAGGCGCCTCTTACCTCTTGTCTGTTTTGTCTTTATTCTCTTTAAGAAGAACTTATAAATGCCGGTCAAGACAGAATTTAGTATGCATTTGTTACAGGAAAGCAGGAACATTCTGCAGTTACTGATAGCTACAGATTACAGTATTTCTGACAGACGAGACAGCCAGAGTATTAACACCTGAAGTTCAGGCTGACAAGAGGGGCGTTGAGTATTGCCCAATATTGCCAATGGACAGAAGGTTCCACTTTTTCAAGAGGTCCCAGACCTCGCTGTTCCCGTTTGCTCTCCCAGCCACACTCCCTTGCTGCTCTTTCTGCCTTAAATCGATGGGCCGGGCTGGTGGGTAAAACCCCGGTGACTGATCTGCAAAACGCTGAACTCTCCGGGGGTCATTTAAACTCGGCGAACACCACAGCTGCCCGGGACCACCGCGGCTGGTCCAGAGAACCCAAGGTGAAAGCTCCTATGCTTTAGCACGGTCCTGGCCGCTTTTTAAATCGGAGCATGTGACTTTGATCTTTGCATTAGAGAAAGCTGGTGTAAGAGCCACCTCCGTGACCCTCCTGCACATCTGGAGCACGCGACTCGGCCTCACCAAGCGGTCGCTGCCGCGTCCCGCGTGGGGCTGCATGTGCCGGGCCCGGCGGTTGTGTGGGCTAAAACCTTTGCAAGCAGAGCAGTTCTCCTGCCTGCTCGCCTCATTTGCAAAAGCAACAGCATTCCTGGGGTGAAATACAAGGAATGGAAATGGGAAAGCTCAGCATTCCCGGTTCTGCTCGGCAGTAAACCTCGGGTAGTCCGTGCATCAGCGCAGCTCATGCTTTCAGAAAAGAAACCAAAATTGCCAGGTGGCTCAGCCAGGAAGGAGAGAACTGCTTGTGTCTAATTTTGTGATCACACTGATATGCTGCAAGACATCCTAAGTTATTCTGAGAATATTTATCCTCAGAAAGTCTGATAACGATTAAGATTGAGACATGTACATAGTGCAGTAGTGGTGTAAAGAGATGCAGAGCCAGATCTATTTTAAGCCAAGCAAAAGGGCAGGCAGGATTATGTAAAAACCAACCATTTTTGGTCGTTGTTTTTGTTTGTTGGATCTAGGACGTCAGGGTGCAAAAGCATAAATAGGTGCGGGAGGCTCCACAGAACCACGATTTTCCCCATTTGCTTGCGGAAGTTCAGCCTGCTCAGTGCCTCGTGCAAACTGCACAGTCACTGCAACGAAACAACAGCAAACCCCAGCAGGAATTTCCAGCAGATGTAGTTATGTAAGTCCAGGCTTCTATTTTTTGCAGTGACATGCTGCTGCAAAAATAAATACGTTTAAAAAATAATAAAGTGCTTCCTGGACGTTCTGCTGCTTCGCTCAGCAGTCCCCGGAGGAGAGCAGAGAAGAGATTCCTCTAATCATTTCTCCCTCCCCAAAGAGCAATTGATCTTCCCCCTTTCCATCCCTCCCCTCCCCACCTGCTGTAGTAAATCCATCTCTTTTTGCAGATCTTGGTGCAATCCTCCTAATTCATTATAGCCACCTGAATTCCCTCCTGTCCCGCCTCCACGGAAATGTGTCCTTGCAGCTCCTCTACCCGACAGCTGTTTCTCAAGCAACATGTTGATGGGAACGGCCACTTTTGGATGAAAGCGGGGACAGCGGGGCTGGCCCTCAGCCTCGGCCAAGGCACCAGCACTGCTAACATCCATGAGACCTTCTGCTCTTCTTAAAACCTCACCTGCTGGAGTCCCGATGAGAATATTTTAGGCCAAATAAACTGTGTGGCTGATGAGAATGTTTTAGGCCAAATAAAGTGTGGCTGAACACTCTGAAACCTGGAGAAGGGACATGCAAAGAATTCACATCACATTTCTCTGAAGACCCACGATTTTTGAACCACACTCCCAGTTTCAGGAGTGGCCCAGCTCAAGACTTTTGAGCGCGTGGGGCTGAGCATCTCCCCAGGGAGAGCATCTCCCAAGGTCAGGTAGTGACAGTGGGGGAACCAGGACTGAACCAGGAGAAAACAGAGCTTCAGGCTTTTCCCCCAGCTCTGCCTTTCCACGTCGAGGCTGGAGAGGCAGTTGTGGCGGCAGGACCATGTCCTCATGTGGCAGGAGCGGACACCCCGTACATGCTCCTCAAAGCCGCTGCGGTGAGGATGCTCTGCGTGTCCTGCGGAGAGCCGGAGGGCAGCCGGCCGGCCAGCGATGGCTCTCGGGACCTGCTGAGGTTCCTCCTGGGGGACATCGGCCTTGCCAACGCTGGGTGCAGCTTCGGCACTCTGGGTTTAGGTCGATGAAACGAGTTCTTTGGTTTTTCTCCTCCGTTAAGTTCAGCCCCAGAGCTAGGGAAGGGTCACAAAGACGAATGATCTGATGCCGTGTGGTGGTACTTCAGAGCTAGCTACCATAAAAAGGTGGGCGAGATGCTCTGCAGAGCACCCACCCACCCACCCTGCAAAACCCAGCCACTTCAGCTGCATTCTCAGGTGTGAGGATTCGTTTATATTTAAAGCTATGGGTTTTCGTCTTTTTTCCTTCTTTCAAGCTAAAGTTCTTTATAGCATGTTCAAAGACCAGGTCTGTTAATTAAGGCTATGCAGAAGTTTTTACATGGCAAAAGCAAGTTTTGTTCCTTCAGTCTATCCTCAGGACAGGTAGGCTGTTGCCTCTTTTCCCGTTCTCTTCAGGTCAAGAAAAATTAACCATCTGATACCTTGGAGCCATCCGTGTGGCTGTGCTCAGGCGTTTCGGGACGAGGTTGAGGTGGGTCACCAGCATCGCCCCGCGCTGGCTACCTGCTTCCCATTTCTGCTCCATTTCCAAAGCATAGTCATAATTTCCGTAGCAAAGCAATTTTTTTTCTGGGCTCGAGGACGCACGAAAGGAAGATACACTGCAGCCGTTGCAGAGGAATCGTCGTTGCGTGTCTATGCGTGTGTGATCCCCAAACGGCCGCCGGCAGAATAAACGGGCCCCGCGGACCGGCCTTGTGCAGCCACAGAGTTTCCCTTCCCCAAAAGTGCCCGGCGGCCCAAAGCCAAACACCGCAACTGGTAAATCCCAACGCTTTTCGGCCGTTTCCAACGGGAACGCAGGCTGCATGTGCGCGGCACGGGGAGATGAGCGGGTGCCTATGGGATGCGTATACATCTACGCGTTCCTGACCACGTCCAGTCTGCAAATTATGATTTCCCTCCCAACAGGAATTTTAAGCTGTACTTTGAGAAAATAATGAATGACAGATTCCCAAGCCGCCGCTTGCGGGTCTTCCCGCTGCCCGTCCACGGAGCGGTAGGACGGGTCCCGCCGTCTTCCCGCGTGCCCACCCGGCACCTCGAACGCCAGCCTGGAGACGAGCAGCAGGAACGATATTCAGTAACCGCCAGCCGTAAAGTTAAGGGTTTTTCCTTGAGTATTCATTTAATTATAGGGAGTGAAGAACTTGAAATATCTTTTCACGGTACTATGTTCACATTTTGCTCTAGAAATCTCGCTTTATGGGAGCTTTGCACCCATTTCAACGAAAGTCGCTTCCTTCCAAGCACTCCCTTGATATCGAACTAAGGAAACCGGATTAACAAAAATGAGGGTCTGTGACAATACAGAGTGCTTGAAAGTGGCTAAGGAGGAGGAAAGGGGACCCGAACGCGGGGCCGGTCCACGGTGGTCCGTTACGGAGGCGATGCCGAACAACCGACCAGCACGGCACGACGTGCTGCGACGTCACCCGCGCAGCAGCCGGGCGCTGCCTCCACCATCCCTCGGCATTTCTTTGCAATACTACTTTGTTTTTCCTACATTGCAATCTGGGGTCGTTTCCCGGACACCAGGGACTAGCCGGGGTGATTTTCCTTTTCCCGTGAGCCTGGAGCGCCCGGTGGAAATGCACCAGGTTTCCCGGCCCCGCGGCAGGGACGTCGCAAGTGATGCCAGCGCCCTGCCCGCGCTGCGCCGGGCACCGCGGCGATGCCCCCGCCACCCGCCCGGGGGTCCGCAGCGGTGGGGACGTGCCGGGCCGGACCCCTCCCCACGCGCTACGTGCCATCTGCTTTTCACGCGCCGCTGCCTCCGCTGCCTGCGCAGCCCTAATGGGGCTATTTCCCCCCCCCGGGTCCTTGGAAAGGAAATTAAAAAAAAAAGCAAGCGCGAATGGCGAAAACTGCTGCGCGCTGCCCTTTTCCTTTTCGCTTTTTAAGCCTTTTAGCATGCAGTTTTCCAGCAATTTGAAGGAAAATTGCCCTGGAAGAAAGAAACAAAAATCCGCCTTATTTTTTTAAACAAAACCCCCCGCGCCACACAGGCAGCTGCGGCGGGTTTCTGCTGCCGGCGGGTGATGTAATGGGCTTTGTCAGCCAGCGCCGCGATGAATAAACCCAGACCCCAGCCCCGGCCAAGCTTTTGATGAAACTCGGGAGGTTTCTGGTGCAAGCCATGGCGCAAAATGAGCTCGGGCCGCTGGTTTTGTCATGCAGATCCCGATTTAAGCGAAATGGAGATGAAAACGCTCTGCCGGGGCAGCGCGGGGAGCCGCCGGGCTTTGCGGGGTGTCGGGGCGGCACCGCGAGCGTCCCAAAGGCCGGAGCGCCCGGACCCCTGGGAGAAGAGATAACGGGGCAGGGCCGCTCCTGGCCTGCGAAGATAAAGCTGCTCCCAGCGCGCGGCGAGATGAACGTCGAGGGGCTTCAAGGGGGCGGCTCGGGAGGAGAGCACCCGTCTCCCGCGCGGGGATCTCCCGGGCCCGGGCCCGAGCATCCCGGGAGGCAGGACCGCTCCGCAAGCGAGGAGCCGGCTGGGGAGCCGCGGGGAGCTGGCTGCGCCCGAGCCCCCGCCGCCGTTCGGGAGCCCGCACAGCTCTGCAACAGCCTCTGCGAACAGGCGCCAGGTGCCCGAGCGCTGCCGAAACCGCGGAGCGACGGAGGAGCCCGCTGGGCACCGCGGCGTTGGAGCAGCTCGCCCGCAGCGGGGACCATTGAGGCAAAACCTGGTGGTTTCCAGCGCTAGGGGTTTTTTTCAGCACAGGGAATAACTCGTGCACAGGGGTGATAATGCGGCGTCATTTCTACAAAGGAGCTTTAAATTAGGATTGAGGAGCTCTGTGGCTAAAACACCGCGCGCTGCCGGCGGCGGGCCGGGTAACGCGGAGCAAGGCTCCTCGGGAGGAGCGCGTCCCTCCGTCCCCGGCACAAACCCCGCCGCGAGCCCGGAGCAGCTCCCCGCCGCCGCACGCATCCAGCACGGGCATCGGGTGCTGGCATCCGCTGTAGCTTGGAGCCAGACCGCACCGCTCGCTGCCCAAATATTTATTTGCATCCTTTTTAAAACGTGCATCGCTTACCCCACGGGTTGTAAGAGATGTACGGAGCAATTATCAGCTGCTACGTAAAATACAGTTGGGGTTTAGAGAAGGTGCTGGTCAGATGCCTTTTTAGATCCGTCTTCATTTATCGGATAGTCATTAGAGGCCCGATCGGTGCCACCTGCATCCCGGACGTCCGCGGGAGCAGAGCCCGGCACGCAGACGCTTGTCGGTGACGTCTTCACCGGCACCGCGGCCCGTTTTGCAAATACGGAGAACGACTTAAGGCACCGGCAGGGTATCCCAGCACCTTTAAAACAGCCGTTTCTCCATAACGTCGACGGCACGGTGGGAGCTTTGCAAGCCCAGCAGCAGGTCAGACCCGTCGGCCCCCGCTGCCGGGGGGGCACCGGCGGGAGGCAATCTGTCCCGAAGTGGCGGCTCGGCCCAGAGCTGCGTGCCAAGATACAGTTAGGAAAGAAAGATGGTTGTTTTGTTTCAGTTTTTCATAGCTAACAGCACTAAAACGCCCGGCGCTGCCTGGTCTGGGTTTCATTAGGCTGTTCCTGCAGGACCGCTCTCGTGGTGCTTCAGTACAGATCATTTCCAGCCCATTTTACACAACACCCGGCTCTTCTTGGTGCAAGGTAGCTCCCGTATCCCCGTTAATTACAGCCCTGAATGCTCAGATACCAGGCTGCACATCTCGAACTGCGTCGCTGAACGCCCAGACGCTCTTGTGTGCATCTACCGTTAACCGTGGACTTGAAAGTAGAGGCCATTTCTGGAGAAAACAGGACAAAGTTGACTCGCAAGATCAAAGCGCAGCTCTGAGATTTTGCACCTGCAGTTCACTCAAGGCCAAGCTCAGGATCTTTAAACCCCTAAGGAAAAAACTATTCCAAACTGTTCTGGTCTCTTCTTCCGACGATTCTGGCACTATTTGCACCGGGTAACGCTGACTTGCCCGTGACACACACCGCGCCGAGGTTGCACACGCGTTGCGTGGGCCCTGCTGCCGCTCCGGGCACAACGTGCGGGGCGGTTCCTGGGAACCGCGACCCTTCGGCTGGTGCTTCCAAAAACTGTGTCCTGCCCACAGGTTGTCCGCTGTGAAACCAGGACGATGACGCTCAGCTCCAAGGGCTCCAAGGGCTTTAGCACCAGGAGAAGCAACGAGAGCCGTCGCTCATCCACCCCTGCCAGCCCCTCCAGGAGAGCAGCCCCGGCAGCCAAGGCATCCCAGCTCTGCCCAAAGAGGCCCAAAGCTTCCTCATTTGGCACCAAATGAGGTAGACACACTAAAAAGCAGAGGGCAGGTGCCCCAAACTGCCCAAAAGTTGGCCGTCACATCAGGAATGGGATGGGGCAACCTGCGGCAACAGGGCGCCTGCCCTAAGGCCACATCCGCGCCGCAGACAGGAAGTTTCTTTTATGCAAATTCCAGAAGATAACAGTGAGAAACACTAAATAAATATAAATCAGTAAGTGTTATAAGGGCTGTATTACAATGACTGACTTGATGGCTCCATAGCCAGAGCCCCAGCGTTGGCAGAAGGCATGACATTGCAGAAGCTGAATTAGCTATAGCAAGTTATGGATACTAAGTTTAAAATCTGTGGGAGAAGGGCACCAGAAGGGCTTTCCTGTCCTTTAATTTTGGTATCACCCACAGGTGACAACAGCAACAGCACACAGCCTGGGCAGAGTTGCATACTGTGGTGGAAAGACCTTCTATGCCTCTAATGCAAACAAACATACAGATTCTGCATCAAGTTTATTCTTTTTAAATTATTTCTGGTAAGGACTATTCTGTTAGTGCAGTATTTCACATAAATTGGCCCATTTTTTCCATGGTTGTTGTTATGAATAATAAGCACTGCCATTTAGTGCCAAAGAGCTTCAAGCCAAGGGTGACCAAGCCGCGTTGTCAGCCCCCGCAATTAGCCTCATACTGACGGGGTCCTCCCTGATTATCAAGTTACGTTTGCAATGCAGTTACACAAGAATATTCAGACATGACCACCACCTAGAGGCAAGACCACTAAATGAAACTACAAATATTTATAGTCAAGATGGGCCAAAAAGGGGCTTAGAAATACTTCCTTAGCCCAAATAGAGTGAGAATGCAAGCTGAGTATCTAGACCACCTTTCTCCAAACCAGTTGTGGTCCCCATCTTACCTTCAGCTAATGCAACATCAGCCAAAGGCAAAACTTAGCAAAGCGGCCAGCCTAGAAGTATATATTTAGGGAAAGAGTTTTGCAAAGGGCACAAGAATATGGTGTCCTTTTCCTCCTGCACATCCTTCCTTGCATGGACAGAAGTGAAGAGGAGCCCATCATTCAACTCCAGTTGAGCCTCAGGGTCCTGGGTACCAGAAGAAACCCCCTCGCAGGCTACTTTGGCCAAGGCAGTGCTGAGGGACATGGACAGTCGCTGCAGTCCTCGACCTGGCCTGAAGGTGCCCGCGGGGCTACTGAGAAATCAAGGCAAGCAGCAGAGGATTCAGTAGGACCTGGCCCTACAGCTAGCCAGCGATGGCTGGTTTGGTTACATCCACGCTGAAGTTACTGCTGTCCAGCTATCACCACTCATGATCAGAGAAACGTGCTGCGTTTGAAGTTTCCAATTTTTTCTCTGCTCTTTGGTGACTTAAGCGTGGACAGGCTGGGTCAAACACACGTCCGTATAACCCAGTGTCCCGTTTCCTCCAGCTATGAACAGCAGTTGTCTAGAGAAAGGTGTGAGACCAGAGCTGGAGCATGTCTGCAGATGCTCCCCCAACTTCCAGCAGTTTGCGACGTTGGCACTTCCCGCACTGGGGGAAGCGTCTCTGTATGCAATAGTCCAAAGGAGTTGTCTTCCAAGAAGCTGTCTGATCACTTACTAAGCCATTACAATTTGGGGGATCCATTTAGGCAGTGAGTTCCCCAGCTTAATTACACATTGTGTGAAATGCGTTCGTTCTGCATCTGCCGCTGGGTGGTTTCACTTGGTACCTCTTTGTCTGCTTTGTCCTCCCCTACAAGAGCCACCGGCCCCTATTCACTCCTCCTCGCGCTGCGCGCGGCTGTGCATCCCCCTCCTCCCCTTCCCTCTTGTCACTCAATTGTTTTCAAGACAAAAGGGTCATTTATTTAATCGCTGCTGGTACTGTGTGCTAAAACTCTCCCCTCTAAGAGTTAATTACACTTGTTAAGTGTTTTAATTACTCCTAGGGTAATGGTGCAGGTATGGGTGAGGACTGCAGTGGGCTACATGCCCTGTAAAGGCACAGCAGAAAAGGCAGCGTCTGCTCCCAGGAGCTGGTGTCATAGCCAGGCCGCGGCAGCGCGGTGGTGAAACCGCAGCAGGGGAAGCCTGGCCCGGGCTGCACATTTCTGTTGGCAGCCTGGAAAGACGGATGGGAGGAGGCCTCCGGGGAAGGCAGCTCTCGCAGGATTTCCCGGCGACGGGCCTTCGGAGGCGCGGAGAGGCTCGGCTCTGCTTTCTCCGGCCAGCAAAGACACCGCTTTCCGTGCGAAAGGGAAGCGAGCCTTGACTGCGGAGTGCGGCCGGCACCTCCGCGAAGGTCGATAAAGTTGTCCTAAGGAAGAAACCAATTCAAGCAAGCATTCAGCCCTGGCTGGAATGACATGGCTTAGTCCTAGGATTAGCTAGGACCTGCCCCAACTATAACACAACCTGTGCCGAGGGGAGCAGCAGCCCTCGTATTAGTAAAGCCAGAAGAGGCTGGTGTGGTCTCGCAGAGAAGCCTCTGCCAAACCTCATAGTAAGGGTGAAACCTCTTTGTTGTTGGAGCCTAAACCTTCGCTGCTGCCTCTTTCACTTACCAGGGGAAAACAAACAGAAGAGGCCAGGAAGCTTTGTGGCCGAGATGTTTCACATCAGGTTTTAGCTCCAAGGTATGTGCTTCCATCCCCCCTAATCCCGAACTGTTAACCCTAAACAAACAAAAAGTCCAGCGACTTGGACAACCTACAAGCAGCTTTCATCCAGCATCCCAGGCGGGCGCTAACCTTCATCCCTGATGAACGCCGTGCACCTCCCCTCACTGGAAGGAGATGTTTTGAAGGGTCAGATGAAAAGTCCTGCTCTCAGGATAGGCAGGAGGCACCTGCATCAAGCAGGCTGGATACACGGGCACCAAGAGGAAGAGGCGGTTTGTGCCTGCGCTTGGGACGTGTCTCAAAGCTGGTGGCGATTCTGAGGCTTCTTGGGGAATTTTCCCCTGGACACGCTCTGCCTGAGCACGTGCCCCTCGCCGCGGCGGTGCGGTCGTTGGTCTGTCCTAGAGGGAATTCAGCCTCGGCTCTGCTTCGGGGAGCCTCACCGAGGGGCAAGCAAAGCGCTGCTCTCCCGGGGAAGACGGCCAGCACGGCCATCATCCGCTCTGCTTCGCGGAGGCCAAGACGGAGACGTGTTTCAAGTCCAGCTCTTGGTGCTCACCACCACGCTGAGCTGCAGGATGGCACACGCACACGCACACCCCGTTTCACCTGAGTCATTAAAGCCAATGGGCAAATGCAAGTGCTCACTGGACACCAACAAGACTGAGACCGTCCCGTCACCAAGGCAAGGCGCCAAGCTAAGCTCTGAGAAAAAAGCAGGGACTCGAGTCCTGGTCTGCCACGGGCAGGAAGGAGGAGCTGGCTGGCGGGTAACATTTCCTTGCCCCGCGCACATTTGGCTCCAGCAATCGTGAGGACTAAAGGGCACCGGAGCAGCCACCGGCCGAGCAGGGGCTGCTGCTCAAGGAAGCCCTCTCCTGTGCCCTGGGGCAGGAGCCCAAGAGCATCCATGAAAGCAGCTGCTCGGAGAAGCCCTCGGCATCGGCAGCCGGGCGCTCATCCACCAGCGCTGTTTCCCTTCTCCAGCAACGGCCACCGGAGCCAAACCCTCCTTCCCGCTCCTGAGGAGCATCATGTAGGACATGTCACCATTTCCAGCGAGATGAACCTGGTTTAAATCTTGCCTCACTGCTCTATTTTTAGGCCTCGATACTGCATTTTTGTCTGGGTTATTTACGCTGCCCCCACCCCCTTCTTTAAGAACGTCTGGAAACGTTTAAGATGTGTCCAGTTGTGTTGGAAGTGCCTTCGAGAGCTTCATGGTGTCAGTCTGATTTCTTCTCTTTTAGAAACAGAGCTTTCTAATTCGTGATTTTACCTATTTTATATCACATAAACACTTACTTTGTTTCACTTATTTTGGGTGTTGCCTGGATCTCACGTTCCCTCTAACACATTTAGACATCAGCGATGCATTTCCACGGGACCCGTTTCAAGCACTTCCTTCACTTGTGTCACACACAAAAGGCGGTGACGGCATTTCAGCCCGCGCGATCCTGCCCCGCGGGCCCCTCGCTGCCCTCTCCCACCGTGTCGGCAGAGGGGCCTGGAGAGGGGCCGGGAGCAGCACCCTGCCCCGCTCCTGCCTCCCTCCTCGCGACGGCGCGAGCCCGGCTGCCAGCCACCCTCACCGCGAAGAGCAGGGCACCGCGGCACAGCAGACCCGGGAGGCTGCCACCGCCTCCGCGGTCTCTGGTGACCGGCTCCCCTCTCCTCGGGGCACCGGGGAAGCCTCCGGCCAGCCGCCACGTTAACGTTGTTCTCTCCAACCGAGAGCAGCTGCTCGACAGCCCTGTCGCGGTGGCCCGAGGGCTGTTGCCAGCTCTCCACTCCCATCGCGGTGGCCCAAGGGCTGTTCATCACGGTGGCCCAAGGGCTGTCCTCAGCTCTCCAGGTCCATCGTGGTGGACCGAGGCCTGTCCTCAGCTCTCTGGGTCCATCCCCACGCTCAGGTTTCAAGCAGGGGCTCCCAGGCCAGCGGTGGGTGAGGAATGGCACCACTGGGGCAACCAGAAAGAAGAGCCATCAGTTTCTAGCCAGGGGATTCGATTTTCTTTCTGCTTCTTCTCTTTTCCCCATTTTAACAGGTTATTTACCCTCTTTTTTATCACAAGGACCTCCTTGTGGATGTCATTTTCTGCTCCTTTGTGGCAGCCTTGACGTTTCTCTCCTGTTACTCCCTTCGTGCTGCTCCAACATGTTGCCCTGATGGACACCAAGAAGTGGAAAGGCCCTTCCTCTCGCTTTCAACCCCCACTTTCCAGGATGGTGAGGAGCGTTTTTCTAGGCCTTTCATTTTTCTGACAAAGCAGTAAGGCAAACGCTTTTCCAGGTTCTGGCGGAGCCGGTGCAGGAACATGCCATTCCCATGCTTGGGAGGAATGGGAATTCTCAGTACTTTCGCTGAGACTCCACAGGCATCCTGAAGCAAACGCGACCCCGCGCTGCACGAGGAGACGACAGCAGAAGTGACATCATGAATCATATTAACGTACCAAACCCGGCAAGATGCACCACGTACGCTGGCACTATCTCAACACAGAGGTCGTCTTTGCATACGAGATTTAATGATTCGCAGGTTTCCTGTTCAACAGGAACAGCGTCAGGAGTACTCACGGCTGCTTGTCGAGCAGGATGCAAGGTTTGTCCGATAGTACCTCAAAACTACAACAAATATCTAAAACATTACGCCCAGCTACGCTGCCTGTTTGCACCAGGTTTCAATTTAAAGTGCAAGTCCACAGTCCATCCATACATCCCGTCCAGCCACTCATGAGCTCTACGGGTATTTTACCAGGGCAAGTTGTGGCCAGCCTCACTTTAAATCCATTCCCCTAGCTAAAAACATCGTGTTGCACTTCAGAGCCATCGCTGTCTAAAGAGCCATCGCTGTCTTTAGACTCATGAATCCATTCACCCCAGCGTATTTTCTAAGGTTTTTAATGGCTGGTATCGATAACCAAACTCTCGCAGTCATTTTCTTCCAGCAACTCTACGAAGCTTTCAAAATCGGCATCGAAATAGGCAAACACATAGTTTTTGTGCCTAGAGCGCTGCTGAACAGGCTGCCGAGGAGCTCCGTGAAGGCAGCTTCTTCGTGTACCTCAGACGAACCTGAGAACCAGCTGCACCCAACTGAGTGGCCACAGACTTTCCTCCCTTCGAAAACTCACGCTTGCGATTAACCATGAACTAAGCAAAGCCTGTGAGCTGAAGCGGAGTCAGCTTTTGATTCAGTGTCCGGACATCAGCCCCAACGGAGGAGGAGGATTTGGTAGAAGGAAGGTAAGCTATTTAGCTGTGCAACTCGCCCATTGCTCAGAAACATCCTGAATATGAGCAAGTAGGTTTGTCTGAAAAGTTCTCCATTTTCTGCACTTATTTGCAACAGGAATCCGATTGTAGCAATAGTTAAAGAGTTAAGAGCAACTCTCACATTGGCACAAAGAGAGGAAGAAATGAACAAAACCAACCACTCAATTATATGTTTCTGTGTAACAATCTGGATACTAAAATGGAGAAACACGACCTGACACACAGAATGACCTCAACTGGGGTATGACAGGCTGATTATACCTTGGCATATGGATGAGCCCTTTGCTAAGAAGAAAATATCGGTCATATTCATAGTGTCTGCTATTATTTAAATAACAATGTTTGAAACACTAAGTGACGAGAGGCTAAAAGTGAAGAGAAATGGTTCAATGTTACCCAGGTTTGCAGAGCGAGCTCACCTTCCTTGCTGAACCAGATTTGCTATTTTAGAGCCCTTTTAGAGAAACCTTTGTGTGTGTGAGGGGGATATTGCACGTATAAAACATTTTATTCCAATATGCATTTTCTCCTTGAAGCAGTAGAGGCCCACCGGTATTTCTTACTGCCTTCAAGCTGCATTCAGTCTGACCTTACAACTGCCGTGCTTGTTAGTGATCTTTTATCATTCAAAAGCAGGCTAAATTCAGTAAAGCATTTTTATGTGTAAAAATTTCAGGATGACATCTGAAGCATCCTTAGATCCTCTCCAGACGGGGAACGTTGAGAAGCTCCTTGGTTTTACTGTTATTCTGCATTTTTCAGACACTGACCTATGCACGGCATAGGAGATAATCCCAAGAGCTAAGAGAGATAACAAAACACGTGTACCTTAGCCCAGCCACCCTACAAAACTATTTTATCACATTTCCAGCAAAAAGCTACAGAAAGATGTCCATGACATGTTACTAGAAATCCTAGTACCACAGCAACCACATACATTGGCAAAAAGTAGCAACATTCAGCTTCCCATTCACCTTCCCGAACATCACCAGCTCTCCACAGGACGTAAAACGCCCACGTTTCCACCAGACGAGGATTCTAGCTACGTCTCTCCATCAGTTCTCACTGCAGGAGAGAAACTATGGAGTACACCTGAAAGTCACCATGTCTACATTGTGCTGGACTAAGGGAACACACTGCAAAGGAAAAGGCCCCTAAATGCTCTCTCACCTTTTCTGCTGAGGAAGATCTAGCTCAGTTAGCCCCGATGATTTTATACAGCACCTCTACAGAATGAAAGGTACAGTAGGAACAAAAATCCCCAGTGCTTTAGGTCTTGAAGATTAAATCCCCATTAAACATCATGTGGTAGCCAGTGCCCTGGGGTACCGATCCTGCAGCACACATTTAATGCGCTCAGAGTAAGGCACTGAGATAGAGTGAGATTTTGGGCTTGAGATAAAATATGCAAGCTCTTGGTATTTCCCATTTCTGGGTTGTGAAACAATCTTATGCAAAAGATAAGGTTTCTGCATTGCAGACATTTCTCTTGCTATTAAATATGTGATGTATTTGGTCATCAATGTAGAGAGACTTTATATAAAAGAAGGCTTTAAGAGGAAGATTTGAAGTGTCCTCGATAAAGTTAAAACGGAATAGCTGTAGCACCAAAACAAGATTAGGTAAAAAGCACTATTAAAACTCCACTTAAATACTGTCTCTGAGCCTAGCTGTCATTTCCCAAAATAATGAAGCTGCCACTAATTGGGAAGCTCATTACATTAATGTAAAGCACTTCTGTACATCTACTTGTATCATGCTAGGGGAAGCTGAATGAGTCCAAGAAATCATTTTATAAGTAACACATTTTTAAATAAAAAAACCATAAGCAAGTTATGGAAGCATGCACTTGAACCAGTACGATGAGCATTCCCACAGCATACCAGGACACTCGCTTACACTATTAAGAGTCTAATGCCAGCATGATAGTCTTTAAGCTTCTGTGGGGTAGCTTGTGCGGTATTTCTAAGAGGATCCCCCCCCAGTCATATTCAATTAATAGGCACATAAAAGAAAACTAGACTATACCATCTATAATTTATAATAACATCTATAACGCTTAAGACACATTTGACAATACCAAGTAGCTCACTTTTACTTGAGTAAGTAATGGAGTTTACAAGTTAAGCCTTTGCCTGAAAACACTGGCTGAAATTCCCAGCTGGTATAAGTTAGCACGTTCCCCCTGAAGTCAGTCTATTCCCATTTCATCTGCAGAGAGACCAGCCATAAAGTGGTATTTGTTTACATAACTGAAGAAAGCAGAGGCTCAAGCATGTAGCGTGGTGTAGGCTCGAAGCTTTCCAGCTGCACTGGTTCTCTCAACCTGAAGCCCTGTACTACTCTTCAGAATTTGACAGCTTTCCAGCAGTACATGTTTGCAGCACAAGCAACAAACCACAATCAGCTTTTGAGGAGTCTTTTTTATTAAGATAAATCCAGCAAAATTCCTAACAGTGGGTACATACAACCAACCTGCCCTTTTAAAAGAAATGTTTGTATTTCATTTAAAAACATGATTACACTTTTATTTATTTATTTTTCAAAACTGACAAAATAAAATTACATTTGGGAAACAACAGATTTCCAGCTCTTAGGTTTTTCATGAAAATATCTCACCTTCTTTATAAAAGCAACCCACAGAACCACTGGAATGTTTAACACAGTTATTTGTTTTGAGACCTCCCCACTTTAAGAAACCATACAACACATACAAGGGTAAAATTAAAATCTGAAGTCTGTAAGCATGACTTACACAAAAAGGGACACACTGACAGAAGTCAAAAGCTACCACCACTTATTCTTTCCATGTACCATACAAACTATTACAATCACAAAATTTAAAAACAATGATTTTTTTGTTTTGTTTTGTTTGTTAGGGATTTAATTCCCAAGTAACCGAGATGAAGATGTTCCATAATTAAATTCATGCTAAAAAAACCTGCATTTATAAAATAGTTGATAAAAATATTCCTCTCTGTTAACAATACAGCATGGAGGTACGGATACCAAATGATGGAGATAATAGGGCAGGGTTAACATTACTCGGACTTGGCTTCCTTATCATCAGATGCTTCAGCAGCTGGTGCCTATAAAAGTGTTTGGGAAGAATAGATATATTATTTTTAATTCTGATCGGATTCCATTCTAACAAGCATCAAAGAGAGACTAGCTTGTAAGCACACACGGACAAACATTTTATGTAGATAGACAAGAACGCACAGCTACTACAGAAAATATTAATACAACAAAATGTTGCCTGATAATTCTTGAAATTAAACACAAAAGAGTATTGATCGATGATCGAGTTAATACTGGAATGTTAAAAAACAAAGACGCAGAAGTTTGGAACATAGATCAGATTAAGATCAATCATATGCTAGGCAAAGTTGAAGTCCTCATCTCCGTAATCACAGGGATGTGTAAGAAATACATGTAAAACTGTGATACTTGTCTATTGTCCAAACTTCAAGGAAAATGGTTCTTACCCCTGTTTTCTATAAAAATATCTGCTATTAGTTTTTAAGTCAAATCATCAAAATTGCAAAGCTCCTGTCAAAGATGCTTTGAAGTACATTAGCCCCATATTACTTTTTTAGCAGAGAAACTTTTGAATTAGTTTTAAGAATGAAAGAATAAATTACCCATTAACTGTATAATGATACTCAACATATGAAGAGAGATCACTTAGTCAAAAGCAACAGAGAGTGCAACAGGCTTGTCTATCCCTAAAACAGCAACGGGGACCTGTAGCAAACATTGCACTTCTACTATTAGCAAGAAATCTGCTAGGAAAAGGCCATGAGGAGATGATTGAAGTTTGTGGCTAGTCCTAGAAAACAGTAGCTCTTAGGTAAGTAGCTGATGTAGTGAGAACCTGTAAGAAAGAGGCTTGTAGATGAAGAGACAAGACCAAGTTTTATTTTGCAGAACTTTTGTTGAATTGTTCTGATGCGAAGAATTGTTTTAAAGAATGGTGTGAAACTTAAAACCAGATTTCTGGCACAGTACCAGCCCGTGCTGAGCAGAAGAGGCAATCCAGCAGTCCAGAGAGGATATGCAAAGTCAGCTCAGGGCTGGAGAGCAAACTTACTGAGCTCAATTGTTCCCCAGATATTCTGCATTGCTCTTGTGCCAACCCAGACAGGGACACTAGGTACCACAGACCACCTGTGGAAGGGCTCTACCACATAGCAGGAATGTGTCTGAAGGAGAATGCTATTCTTTCAGGCTCCCTTTGAGAGTTGCCCTGCGCAGATACTGCAGCTGATCTGTCTTTACATGAGGGCAGTGAAACACCACCTTCTGACAGGGAGGCCCACTCATTAGTTCCTGCAGATGTATTACCAATACATCTGCGCTTACTCCCACGTTTACTGTAGCTAAAGTACCTCATTAGTTTTGGTATCTCCATTTTCAGAGTGGTTTTCTTCTTTAGCATCCTCTTGTTTAGTTTCATCTTTGCCTTTGGCTCCTTTCTTCCCTTTTGTTGCTGCTTTTTTGTCCTCCTTTTTATCATTTGCTGCCTTTTCTTTCTGTTAAGAAAGCAGACCAAGATACGGTAAATACGATTTCCACCTTTTACATCTGCATATGCACATTCTCAACTCTAAAGCTGTCAGCACAACCTGCTTCTACTCACTGAACTTCCCACTGACAAAGATGAGATGAAAGTTTCTATGGAGAAGTACTTTCCCTTCTATTCTGTCCCGAATGTGCTGCTGGGAAGTACATAATATAAAAGCAATCATGGCTGGAGTTAAAAGAATTCCCATTTTAAATAGGCTTTCAATTAAATTAGCTAAAAAAATGTCAGAGTTGAACTGGCCTGTATTTCTGCTGTGCTGCTGAAAGGCATACCAAAGAACAAAAAGAACATGTACAGCCAGTGGAAATACCAGAACACTTCAGATGTGCTGTTAATGCCGATTTAGAAAACTGTAACAAAGCTGAAGGACTTTCCCCCTCCCCTGCCAGAAATACTCCTTACTATAACAAACCACATACATGGTACACAAGTTGGGGCTCAACAGCATCACTTCAGTAACAAAGGAAACTTTGCAGTTATTATTTAAGTGCAGTTTCTTATACCAAGCTAAATCAAAACAAAACTTGATGCTACAGCTTCTGTAGTAAGAGTTTTCTATATGGTGGGGTCAAATCCTGACCCCTCTACAGCATCAAGACTCTCATTAGCTTCACTTCTGAGGATCTGCCTCTTGCTGCCAATAACTGCACTAGGCAAACTCGCTTCGTTCCTTGCGTGGTTAACCCAGCCCCCAGTACAGGAACCATAAATATCTGCAAATTACTAGTTGCAAATAAGTGAAGACAAACAGGTAGTTACTAAATTATATATAGATGTTCTCTGCAGATGGAGCTTTTCTAATGGCTAGAAGTTATAAAAACAAAGAAAGTAAAAGGCCTGCAAAGATGGATATCACAGTAATATTGGCACCTAAGTATCCCAGTACTGTTCAGCAGCGTTGAGATTTAGAATTGCAATATTGCTATGGTACTGGCTTGCTCCCTGTCCCCCGGACAAAACCTCAGCGGGCAGCCCCACGCCGTCCGCGGGGAAAGGCTCCTCCAGCAGCACCGCTACGCTCCAGATGCACGAGCACAGGCACGTTAGTCACCTGCTCTTCCAACATAAGCCACAAAGGAGTTTTAAAGACTTGGGACTGTTTCAAGAAGGGCATCCTTCCCCTCATCCCACTAAAGCAGACAAAGTATTGACAGAGACACAATTGCAATCTTCTGTAGCCCACTCTTGGCTGGTGAAGCCCCTCTTTAGAAAGGATCCCAGAAGAGTCAACAGGAGCTGGCTGCCCTGACGGGACTCTGAACGGAGAGAAAGCTTCCCGCAACACACGGCGGGGAGGGAGGACCCCAGGATCTCTGCTCCGGTCTGCACCACCCATGGCTTTGGGGGACAAACCTAATGGCTATTCTGCAAGGGATCGAGCCTCCTTCCACAACCTAATGAGTCCAGGAAAAAGTACCCAAGGAGATACTGCTATTTTTCAATTCCCAAGCTTCTTCCATCCTCTTAGCTACTTCTGAGAGGTATCACCAAGCCAATAAAGCCAAAGTATTTCATTTTTTTCTGTTCTTTTTTTAATACAGATAAGTTTAAGAGGATGAAATCTATTATTGCACACAAAAAACATTCAAAGAACCTGAAGGTTGCAAAGTTAAGCATTTGAGGGAAATAAGAATTAAAGATGCCTGCACAATTCCTATTACATCCCCTTTTGCATAGATACTGATCCAGTATCAGAGAGGAGTTTCTGAGAGCCAAAAATGCAGCTTCAGTATCCTGGCTTCAAATCAGCACCTTAAATGCAAGAGAAGAAACTCCTCCCAGGCCCCGCTACCCCATGTGTCGTGCAACGAGCAAGGCACCGTCCCAGCAGGACTAGATAGGGAGACTGCATCCTACCACTTACGCAGTAAGGCACTGGCTTAAGTTTTGATGGTTACTCACAGCCCTTAACTTTTGAATGCTCACTTTTGCAACTTGAAAATTCTGTTAACACAGGTCTTGTGCACAATCCCTGGGATGTTTCCATAAAAATAAAAAAAGAAGCAAACTTGAAAAAAAAAATCCAACAAAGTGCATCATATGCAACCGCAGTGACCTCTGCATGGGTCATCAGCAGAGGTTGAACTCAGGACCTTTAGACCCCCAAGGAAGCTCTCTACCACTTGGGCTAAAAGAGCAACTACCCGCAGTGGGTTCCCATCTTCCAGGGGGACCAGCCACTAGAGGGAGATACAACACACACTTTGCCAGCAGCTCACGCCACGGGAATGCCGGGCAGCAGGATTCGAGGTGCCCCTACCGCTCCGCAATGGGATCTCGCAATTAGGCTGCGCAACCAAGACGCAGATGTGAAAAACTTGCTCCGAACACCACCGCGATTACATAGCTGGGATGCGGGGCCCCCAAAATGGAAAGCGGGGATCTCCTTGTCCATTTCCTGTGACGTTTCTGCTCCTCCACACAGTAAAATGTGGAGGCAGAAGAGTTTTTGTGATCTAGAAGTCTGTGATATCCAACTGCAAAGGCTCTTAAACGTACAAAGAGGGGCTCCTCGCTCTCAGCCAGTCCGTCCCTTCTGTAAGTAAATGGTCTCTTGCACTTGTGCTTTGCCCATAAAACCATCTAAAACTATAAAGGAGGAAAATGTGTGCTGGGAACAGGCTAAGAAGAGTTAGAAGTTTGTTTTTTCCGGCAGCAAACGCCTAATACAATCTGAATAAGTACAGACAGACCTAACTGAACACGGCGAACGGTGATAGTTGGGAGAGCTTGTGGGAGGAAGGGGACACAAAGAAATGCCTCACGGATTCCAGAACTGTCCCCTTTTAAACTTCAGGTTTTCTCTCCAAAGTCCAAAGGAGCTTTAAATAGTTTATTTTTTAACTATACTGTCAGAAATGCCAATATTTTTGACATCTCCAAACGTAACTAGCCCAAGGAAGCGGGTATGTAGAACTTTATCTCCAGTGATTAAAGTTTGATAAACTTATAACTAACTGAAAACAATGTCTTTGAATGAAAATATAGTAAACTGTAACTAAAAGCAGTATGTTCAATGCCTTCTCTGACTCTCTGATCTCTATTCAAAGCATCATTTTCCCTACAATACATTACATGAAACTATAGAATGGCCTTGCAAGACAAGCAGTAAAGTCTCACTACAACTGATCTAAAATCTGATCAGGTTACGACATTCCTTCACTAGCAATTGGTAAAAATTACCTTTACATCTTTCACTTTATTTTAGCTCACATAACTCAATCTCAGTTCTTCAAAGGAAATTATGAAAAAACAAAATGATTGGTAATAGACTTTTTTCCCCTATGAACAGCTTGGAAAAGAGTATAATACTTCAGTTCAAGATATCTGAAATACTTACCTTAGGTGCTGCCTTTTTGGGCTTTGGCTCCGGCTTAGGCGGAGCAGGTTTCTGTACAAAACATAAGAAATAAAGAGTCAGATGAACACTACAAACGTTTTAGAAGTGTGTTTGTTACTTTTGAAAATTACTGAAACAAAAAATATTTTGTTTCTCCATTCTAGTATAAGGAGTAAACGTATCGGAGACAAATTGGTTTGTTTTGTTATCCAAAACTGTGTTTCTTCCTGTCTGTTTCAGTGGTTATGGTACAGACGTTGACTAGCAGTAGTAGGCGAGTCCCTCATCACTATGCCTGAGTATCACTGCCTGCTGGGAACGCAAGTCTCTGTCAAAGATGAAATGTAACAGTAACGTTTGCAGATAACTCGGTGTATGAACACATATCTTAGCTTTCACTAAAATGAAATAATTCTTTTAAAAAAGTAACCATTATCCACTTGGTATTTCCGAGGTAGCTTAAAAAAGGGTTGACTCCACTAAATGTCCGGTGTGTAGAAAAGGATGCCAAGTGGAACGGAGCCTACGTGAGACTGTGGCTTTGGGCTGAACCCTGCTGCATGAAATACATTTACACCCTGCAGGTCCCAGTTTATCCAACCCAGCTGAGCCCTCAAATTAATGGGCAAATTACAAGTGTAAGGTGAGAGTAGATAATTTATATAGCTATGAGTAGGTATCTGTAAGGAGAAGACCTACAGAGAGCAAATCCATTTGAAACCAATACTCTTTGGCTCTGGATACCTGTCGCATGCATCCAGGCTGTGTGTTAACTAACACAGATGTTCTACCTCACACGAAATACCTAGAAATGAGCCTACAATGGGCTCATACTGAAGACTTGGGAACCTGGTGTAGGAATTTTACTTTTAAATAGGACAATACTCTAACGAGGCCCCCAACTTACTACTGATAAAACAAGTAGTTTCTCTATAATTGTCCCCCAGAACACATACGATATGCAATGTCGTATTAAATAAACAAAGATACTTACAGCGGATAGTCTAGCCGACCTTCTCTTTGGCTGTGTAAAGAAAGAAGTGTTACTAAAATCCACAGAGCAAATAAACAGTGCTTCCTCCGAACTGTAACGCAAAATACTACGACGCGTACACTGCTTCATGAAGGCCCATGCAAATTCTAGGTATTTTATGAAATTACGGACCTCATGGCCATGACTTTCTAAAAGCACAGCTTCATTCAATAGTTCTCGCTCTATGCTGGCTTCTTTTTACCATGTTGAGGTGGTAAGTGATAAAGTTTCTTTACTTGCAGGTACTTTGCCACTAAACCTCTGCCACTGTGCAAGTAATTGTCACTCTGAAAGCGACCACCTCCGGCTCCGCAACGGGAAACGCTGCCGTTATGGAGAACAGCCTTCTCGAAGCCAGCGCGCCAGTCCGGCGACGCTCCCAGTCGCAGACGGCTTCGCGGCTGGGTTGTCCAGGGAAGTTTCCAACGCCATCTCCCGTGACAGACCGCGGCACGGGACCACCACGCGCCTCAACAGCGCGCTTCAGCCTAGGAGCCCCAAGCGCGCGTCGAACCCTGCTAACGACCGCCGACCCTCCGCGTGACCCGGGGCCGTGCAAATGCCGGGCAGCTCCCGGAGGAACGAAGCGCGCCGAAGAGCCAAGTCCTACCTCCTCCTTTGCCTCGCCTTCAGCTGGAGCCTGCGAAAAGAGCGGGAGAGCACGTTAGGAGCACGTTAGGAGCACGCTGTCCTCACCCCGGGGCACCGCGGCACCAACGAGTGCGGGAGCTCGGGCGGCGCTGGGGAGCGTCGCGGGCGCGTTGGGGCAGCCCAGGCCGCGGCCTCGCCTCGCCACCCCCGCCCGCTCCCCGCCAGGGGCCGGGGGACACGCGAGGCCCCCGCCCCCGGCCCGCCCCGCGGACTACGACTCCCACAATGCCGCGGGCCGCCGCCGCCGCCGACGTCACGGCGTCGAGGCGTCCCCACATTTAAAAAGTTCCCGCCAAATTACCTGCCACAACAAGGTCGTTGCCGGCCCCGCGCAAGGACAATGCCCCGGCGGCGCGGCCCGGCCCCCGCCCCGGGCGGCCGCTCCGGCCCGCGCCGCGCCGCGCCGCTGCCGCCGGGGGCTCGCGGAGGCCTCGCCGCGCCGCCCCCCTCTACCCCCCCCCCCCCCCTTAACGGCCGGCTGCGGGCCGCCCGGCCCCCGCGCAACCCGGCGGGCAGGGGGCGGCCGCGCCGCTCCGCGCCTTCGCAGCGGGGCGCCGCGCAACTGCGCCACGCCGCGCCCGTGAGGGCCGCGCGGGGCAGCTCCGCCGCGCTGCCCCGGCCCCGCTCCCGCCGCGCCGCCGCGCTGGGCGGCCGCGGCCCGGCTCCGCGGCCCCGGGGTGCGGCGGGCCCCTCGGCCGGCGGCTGCGACCCCGCTGCGGAGGGAGCGCGCGGAGACGGCGGCCGAGGCAAAGTTACTAATTATGGTCGCGAATCCCTTCCCCTCTTTCCTTCAAGGACAGTTTCAAATTCTGCGCCGCCTAATGGCTCCAAATTACCATTGCACAACCATCTGGTATGACAAGAAGTGGGAGAAAAAAAAAAGGAGAACAAAGGCAAACGCAGGAGAAAGAGGCACCGTTTAGACCCAAATCCTCCCGGGGAATGGCCCAATCCGCGCTAAAATGCCCCCGAGGATTAATGGGAAGGTTCTGGTCGTTCAGCCCTGGGCTTTTTGGAGCTCTCGGAGAAGCAGAGCCTTCCGTGCCTAGCACTGCCTGCCTGTGTTCTCCATAGGGGCAGCAGCAGCACTATGGCTGTTTGTAATCCAGCATGGAGACACTGCTCAGCCTTCTCCTTGCAAACAAAACAGCCCAAAGTGAACTCACAGGCTCCCCTGCTCGCACAGGCGAGCCCGAACACACATTCTAACCATCTCCCTTCAGTCCCAGCTCCACTTTAGGACACGCACACAAAATTAAAAATGCAAAAACTCCACATACACACAACACACACACACACAAATTACAGTTATCTTTGCAAATGCTTCTTTAATCTCTCCCCTTCGTTCCCCATCTCGCTCCCCTATTTTTTTTTTACTTACCTTTCTTTTGGGCATAGTTGCACCTTAATAGTTGATTGCAAAATATATAGATATAGATATATATAAAAAATAAATGTAACCACCAAAAAACTGTTTCAACCGTTCTGCAAAATTGCCAAAAAAAAAAAAAACGTATAAGGGACCAAGAGTTAATTGCAGCAGAAACTGAACAAAAAAAAATCCCCCCCTCTTTATTGCAAACAGTAAAATACACCAACACGCAACCAAACTGCATGAATGGAGAGCGCGAGATGGGTCCAGCCGCGGAGTGACGGGCGCGGCGGCCAATGGGCGCGCGGGCAGCGGCACGGGAGGCGGGGGCACGGCCGGGGGGCGGGGCCGGCGCCGTAGCGCGAGCGACGCTCACACACAGAGAGACGGCGGCGCTACGCTGTGTGCGCAAGGCGGCCGGCCTAAAGCGCGCGGTGAATACGGCGCCCCGGCCTTGGCGGGGACGGCGGCGCGGGGCTGCCCTCCCGCCTGCGCTGCCGGCGCCCCACGCACGCAGGCGGCTGCCGCCGAGCGCGGCGCCCGCGGCGGGCGGGGGGGGGGAATGGAGGGGTAGGCGGGGGACGCGCCCGAGCCCCGCGCCCTGAAAGCGGCTCCACGCGCGCCCGGTGGTGCCCCGGCCGCCGCAGAGCCTCCCTTCCCCGCGTCCCCCCAGAGGCTGGGAAAGAAACTTCCCCGAAAGTTACCACAGGCGGCAGGACGATGCCCGCCCCGGGCCTGCGCCCGCCAACATGGCTGCCTCGGCAGCTGCACCTTCCCTCCCGCCGCAGGGGGCTGGGGCCCGCCGCAGGGGAGGCCGCCGCCGGCCTCCTCCGGCCCCCGGGGGCCGCCGCCGGCCCTGCCCGCCGCCGTGCCGGCCTCGGCCGGACCTGTTGGAAGGGCGGGCGGGCGGGGACAGTGCTGCCGAGGCGGCGGGTGTTCCTCAGGACGGGCGCCGGTTACTTGAGCAAGCTGCGGGAGCAACAGCCTCCGCGCACGGCCTGCGTGTGTGTGTGTGGGGGGAACTGTTTTCTAGGCAGGGAATGAGCTGAACTGAGTTTTTTGCGAGGTGATTTTTGTGTCTAAGCACTAGCAAAGTGCGTAGAAGGAAGGGCAGCAGCAGCTCGCCCGCTCGCCTGTTTTAACAGTGCCAGGCGCTGCCGGCATGAAGCGCGCTTCCCCAGGAGCCCGGGCCTCCGCGCCCGGAGGGATACGTGATGCTCCTCAGGGCCGGGCATGGGGCTGTCCAGCCTGGTGGTGATGTGAGAGTTTGGGGCATAAACCTAGGTAGTTGGGAAACTTAAAAATCAGGTGACTCCAGAGTGTAATTGCTGCTGGCATTGGGCAAGGGCTGGGCAGGGATTTTCAGGATCATGGCTTTAGCTGTAGATCAGCGACGGTTGGGCTGAGTCTCACCTGAAGCACATAAGATCTTTCTGGAGTTGGGCCTGAGTTTAAGGTAGGCTGTAAGGTGACATCTCAGACACAGACCTCTGCTCTGATGAAGGAAAACTTCCTCCTAGCTGCATCTTAACCAATGGTTGCAATTTCCATCAGGGTTTCCATCACCTTTTTGGGTGTGTTTTTGTTTTTCTGTTTTGTTTTTGTTTGTTTTTTGAGAAAAGCATGAGCCATTTATTAATAATGTCACCTTTAGGACTGAAGAACTTTGCAACCAGGACTTAAAACAGGAGCTGCTGCTCTGAGGCGCAGCTTCATCCCTGGCAAAAGTCAGTCTAACCTCTTCCTAAAAACCTGCAATGAAGGAGAGCCTGTAATCTTCCTAGATAGCTTGTTTTGGCACTTAACCATCCTTAGAACTAGAAAGTTGTCCCCGATGTCTGAACTGTATTATTTTGGTGTGAATTAAGTAAATTTGCTTTGCCCAAACTCCAGCAGATGTGGAGAACAAAGTTAATGGCCATCAATTTACAATAACATTTTAGATGTTGTAATATTTCACATAATATTATCATGTCCCTCCTGTAAACTTCATTTTTTCTAGACTAAACAAATTCTGCAAAACTCATAGGTGATATTTGCTAATTTTCTTGTATCATTCTTAGTCTGCTCTGGACTCTTTTCAACTTGATGACACTTTTCCTTACCTCCATATCCAATAATCAGGGTAATTAGTTAGCCTGTCTTAGTATGGCATTTGCTTACTTTGCAATAGCATCATAGTGTTGGTTCAGATTCTTTTTCTGATGACCTGTAATCCCCAGATCCCTTGCAGCAGTACTGCTATCTGAACAAGCTGTTCCCCCTGTTCTTGAGAAATTCATAGTGACTCCTTGATTTGCTGCTTTTTAAATCACCTCATTTTCAAGGGCTTATATGTTGATAGTTCTGTTACCTACCTGGATCTTGAAGTTAAGCTGAGTGGTTTTCTGTTCATGAGTCCATCTTTCTCCCCTTTCCTCCAGTTAATGGAAATCCTTCCCCCAAATGGAATGAATTTTTGTAGATACACACCAGTTATTCAAAAATTTCGGTGGCCAGTCTCTTAAGTACCTGGGTGTGCATTTTCCAGGCACTGTCAAACTCGATATAACCATATAACTAAATAGTATTAAGTCTGTTCTTTCCTGCTGTTAGCTGTTTTCATCATCTTCTTAAAATAAATTTGACTTAGTAACTGGTCACAATTCACATTTTTTGAAGCCTGAAGCAAAGAAGACACTGCTTTTTCTGTGCCTTCCTTTATTTGTTCTCTTTCTCTGTCAATAATAAACAAGATTTTCTTTTTGTTTGCTCTTATTTCCAATGTGTATATATAGAACATGTTCTTAATCCTTTTCTGTTCCTTCCTTGCTGTAACTCATTTTGTACCTTTGTCTCTTGTTTTTGTTGCTACGTGTCTGTGCTGTTCCATTATACTCAGTTGTGAGCTCTTTTCCAGTTTTTGCACAATTTAGAGAGACTGTTTATGTATTTTTAAAGCTCCTGTTACAGCTATATTGTACTCTTGTTCATCTTCATGTTCGTCTTTTAATATGCTTCCTAGTTTTCTTCCACATTAGGATGGTTCTGCCAATGTGTCTCTTTCAGTAACTGCTACTTCTCCTTTCCTGTTAATCACTCCACCTTCATATTTGCAGTTAGTTGTACTTAATTAAGATTTTTTTTTCAAGTAGTTCCAATAGCTTTCTCCATCTTCTGAACTAGAAGTTGTCTGAAACACATTTCAACAGTTCAGGGTCCTTTTTCAAGAGAGACTGTGTCCAGTAATAGAAGTTCTCCATTAGCAACACGATTTGGGCTTTGGCTGCTTTTGTCAGTTGCCTTCAAAAGTTTCACCTGTCTCCTTGTAGTTACTGTTTCATTCTTTCTATATTCCGTGAAAAGTCTTTGTACAATTGTGGAAAAGGAATAGGAATTCATTGAAGAGTCCATCAGCATCTCCTCCTCCTGACTAGTACAACTTGCTTGACAGGCTGAATGCTTGGGTCAAAAGTTTGTGTTGGAAATTAAGCTCAGATTTAAAAGTCACTACCAATTTTTACATTATATTTGGTTTGCTTTCTTTTTCACCTTTATATTTTTCAAACATGTTTCGACTCTTCTAAAAATGCTCATTAAACCACAAACTGACCTTGATAATCAGTATTTAGAACATGACTTCTCCCTAAATAGATAGGATAAACCACTGCAAGATACTATTATGCCAAAAGTGTAAATTGCTGCTATTAAGCAGACTTACAGAAAATTACAGACCTTGTTATAGCTTATGGATAGTCTAAACTCCCTTCCTTCAGGCTAAGTGGAAAGAGCAATTAAATATTCCTTTATGTAACAATAATGGGAAAGAATAGGAAGTCACTTACCAAGTTGGGGCAGAGGGCATGGCTGGCTGAATCCACTTCTAAATCACACAAGTATGAAGTGTCTTTATGTAGGATCAGAACCAAGCAGCAGATAAGAGAAGCATTCACATGAATGGCCATGCGATGAAGAACTTAGTCCTTGCTGCTCCCCTTTAATGTTAAAGTGAAGGAGGCTGTGGTCAATAGTACAAATCTGACCCAGGTAAGGAGTAGGCTTACAATGACAGTAGTCACAGCATGTAATATGGAGTTTACATTGGCTCTGTGACTGTATAGTAGCTTTATTTTGGCTGTGGAAGGATAAAAATGATTTAATACGACATAATATTAGAATGGCATAGAGTGATACACCTAATCTGCCAAACAGACTGCCAGTGCAAAATTACCCAGTTAAACCTTTTTGATAAATTAGACCTAGAAAAGTAAGTTTGTTCTGGACCACTGGTTTGTATCATGTGACCTTTTTTGGCATTTTTGCTACATCTGGCTTTTTGATTCAGTATTCAAAGACCTACACAAGAATTTATCATATCACTGGACTATGTTAAATCAAAGCAACAAACCAGAAATTAAACTTTCTGTGCTACTGTTTCCATGAGAAAACGTCCTGCTAAAATTTGAATTCTGAATCTGTAAGCATAGGTATTTGAACCAGGATATTGACTTGCAGAGATAAAAACACCTGGTTTAAGAACAGAAAGAACAGAAACATATCACAACTATGTCAAAACAAAACTAATGAATAGAGCCAGCACTTTGAATAGTCCTTCTGAACTGTCCACACTAAGCCTATAGAGCAAAGCTCCAATGCTGAATAATTTTTAGAAAATCGTGAACTTAGAGACAAACTTGGCGCAAGAAAGTACTTTCAGGCTGAAACTATCACAGCCCATTCCAGTTTTTGCCTCCTAATCTTTGCAAAATCAGGCAAGACTCAGTCAACTTGATTTTGATACCCAGTGGTCTCTCTTCTAGTTCTGTATCTGTTAATGAGTCCTCTCAGAGCACTACATCTCTCCAACATCCTCCAAGATCCTCTTACCTATATCTTAGATATTGGGTGATTTTCAAAATATTTGCAGGTTCACAATATCTCATGTAGAGTTGCCTGCTGTTGGCCAAGGCAGGAATTTCCCTCAGACAGGATGACAGCCTGTTCTTGATGTCATGGAAGATCTCTAGTACTTGGTTACTGTTATCCTAGATCACCTTCTGGAACTGGAGCAGATCAAGATACTTCTAAACAGTGGCAAGAGGCACCTAAAACTAATCTTGATTGATTGACTTTAGCCTTTTCCAGACAGTTAAATATATGCTGTTTTTCCATCCCTCTGTGCTAAAATTGCTGTGAGTTTTGAACATTGTGAGAATCATTTCCACCATGGGATCTCAATATTCTTGCTACTCTCGTGGTCATGCTTAGACCTGAGATTTAGATCTGAGGCATTTTATTCCTTGGCTCATTTGTCTCTAATGCAAAAAATCTTAGTCTTACTGCAGGTACAGTGATTATGTCATTCTTCACACTGCTGTCTCTGCAATCAGAAGGGTGGATGAGATGCATCTGAGGGTGCTGAGAGATGACAGCATAGCAAAGCTGCCTTGACTGCTTCGCTAAAGTCAATAGGTAAGGTCTACCATGACAACTTCTGTTAGACTAGAAGCAAGTAGGACATAGACTCTGGATACATTAGACTCTCAACCTGGTTCATTTAACAATGAACAACCCCATAATCACAAATGCAGAGATAAGGGAAATTAGGATGCTCTGTGTGCTCATAGCTATGGCACATATGGCAAATATAATGAGTAATCAATATTAATACATATGTTGTTTTGTGACAAAGTATCATAAAATGTGTTTTCATGATATGCCCCTGGTATTTAAAGTGCCTGTTGGCCTTATTTTACACAACTTTTGGAATGAGGGGATTATTGATGTGTAGATGTTGTTTGTGCTTTGCTAATTTTATGATTTGTCCTGGGTAAGAATTCATTCATGTGTCAAATGAGTATTGATTTCAGTGAAACACTTAGTTCTTATTAATCTGGGAATATGAGGGTGTAACTCTGTTGACTTGTTTATAATGCTCATTGGATCTATTAGGTTGTCTTTACTTCGGTAAAACCTTTTGGCACAGACGGAGCTTCGTAGTCCCTCTATACTCGGTAGAGAGAAGCAGGCACTTCTGGGGTCTGATACATTTCTTTCTAGGATACATGTTCAGTTTGGCATTCTAAATATTCCCTCACTTAATACAACGGAGATTATTAAGATGTTTGGTGACTTCTCAACCTATAAGTAAAATGGAAATGTCCGCTACCCTTATATCAGAGGATGAATTCCATCAGCTCACTTAACTGGTATGATGAAGATGAGGGAGGCTGCAAGGGCAGAATACATAATGGCAATGGGAAACTTCTAATGCCTCTATGTAGACCAAGCAGCTGTTACGTCTAAGTGTGAATGTTTAGATGCTAGTGATGACTCGTAGGGAAGACACAAAAGGAGAAACAACTCTTGGTTTGGTCCAGGGCAGAGCACTAGACCTAACTTACTATTCTCTGAAACAGTGACCATAACATACTTAAGAGTCACTATTCTGACCAGAGCAGCAAAAGCCAAAGAAGTCCACTGTTCTTAATTTCAGAAAGGGGAACTCAATAAAAGTGAGAAGGTACCTTGAAAAAAAGCTGAAAGGAGCAGCTAAAAGAGTAAAAAATGTTCATGCAGTGTGGAGACTACTGAAAGGAATCACACTGGAAGCTCTGACCAAATGCGTAACACCTGTTAAAAGCTGCTTAGGAAGATGAAAAAAATTGAGCATGGCTAAAAGGCAGGACATGGGAGGCTATCTGAAGCAAGAACTTGTGCTCTAACGAGGAAAAGATTACAAACAAGTGAAATGTAAAAATACTGTTTTGACAGGTAAAACACAGAGCTAGACACAACTTGCAAAAGGCTTAGAAAAGCATGATCATTTTTCAGACTGATCAGGAGCGGGAAGTCTGAGAGAAATTGTTTTAGAACCAATGTACTATCAAGGTATAAAAAGAGTATGTAGAAAAGACAACACCAGGGTAGAAAACTTAAGTGAGTTTTTTGCATCTTGTGTTTATTGTGGAGGAGGCTGGGGAAGTTCCCAGATAGGAACTCACAAGCGCATCTGAGGATCCATCTCACACTGAAACATTGGTAAGGGTTAGAATAAAGCAACAAAATGAATAATAACAAACTAACCATTGCCAGATGGTCTTCACCACACTGACAGAAGTGCGTAAGCCTTCCTTTAAAACTACTTCCATACAAAGCTTTAGGAGGTGGCTAATGCAGCACATTTTAAAAAAAAAAACAGTTCTTGGGGAAACTCAGAAACTGAAAGGGTTGTGACTAAATAAGCATGGCTGAGTTTTACAAGACCATACTACCTTTTGTACTTTTGTTGCAAATCTTTTCAGCAGCTGTTTGAAGATGCCCAGAAAAGAAGGGTACTCCAGCAGAGAAGGGGAGAGCAAGCCTATGAATGGACCCCTTTGATCAAAAGTTCGCTGCAGCCATTAATGTATTGGCTCTCTCCATGTGTGCCAAAATCTGTCTTAAAACAATAGCATAGCAGGCATCACAAAAACGTGTTCTGTTCAGTCTGGCTCCTGAGCTGGTGAGAGCAGGGGGACCGGGCAAAGGTGTTTGACCAGACTTCCGGATTGCGTTCCAGAGCACGAGGCAAACGGGAGATTAAACTTTAAGCAAGGAGTTATGAATTGCCACCCTGCTTCTGGATGGAAGTCAGATGAGGACCTGGAAGGTACAGGGACAAGAACAGGGAGAGTCCCTGTGAGGTCTGCCGTATCTGAGTGCTGTGATTGCTGCTGTGCTATTACATGGTACAGACTGGCCAGCTGTGCGAACGGCCGTGGAGGTGGATGAATACCTGGAAGCTGAGCAGAATCTCTGTGTTCTGGCTGCAGTTACCCAGTGTTGGACGAACAGGTAATTCTGGCAAGAACATAAACTCTGATGCAGTCTTACCAGGCAATGCAAACATATGGCCGGAGCCAAAATGCATAATCTCCAATCCTTAGACTAGTTGGCACCTCTAAGTTTAGGCATGTTATGTTACTATGCATAAGGTGTAGCCTGCCAAAAATATTTGAAAGGGCTGTCCAGCCTTTGTCTTGGGTCACGTTTGGCACACCTGTCCACAGCAATTATGGGTATGTCTAACTTAGCAAGCAGTGAAGTGCAGTAGGAGTAAATCTATAAAGTGAAACAGCTGGTGCTGAGGACCAGATGTTCACACTATATACATTTTGCAGCTGTTGGAGTGCAGTATGTATGTACCTGGAGCCATCCTCCAGTCTAGTTTCAGCCAAATGTAATCAAATGAGCATGTTTCCACGATGCAAACGATCCAAAGTGCAGTGAGTGGATACAATAGGGAGATTCACTTCGAAAGCATACTGCTGATCCAAACTAAAACACCAATGTAGATGCACCCTGTATCACCTGAAATAACTCAGTTCTGGTGGCTTTGGCTCTATAAATGCTGAACTATCAGAACAATTACTTAAAAAATTAAATCACCCGTTACTCCTTTATTCACAACAAGAATCAAATTACAGAATCAAAGATTATAGTCTACGTATTCTTCACGCAGGCCAGTCCTCAGACATCTTCTGCATCTCCTTTTCCTCCAAGGAAAATTCAGTCTTGAAAAATGTTTTGATAAATAGAAGAAGAAATGTTAAAGGCTCTTGTAATTTGTAGTTTACTGTATCCATTCCTCTAAAACAATTGTGTCTTCCTCTGCCTGCCTTTTCCGAGGTTCCGAGGATATCCTTGTTACATCTCTTGGGCCAAAATTCTGTGTAGCACTGAAGATTCTTCAGTGATGACCTTGTTGCATTGCCATGAAGACTTCATCAGATTTGGGTAAGACTGGGACCGGTGACAGGGCCTTCCTGGCGTGGAGCCGCTGGGGGCCGGGTGCCCTCCAGCAGAGGGCTCTCGTCATTTATTTGAGGTTTCTTCCCATATTAGCTGCTTAGATTCACAATTCTGGATAAACTATTTTTGATAAAATATGAACGTGCCTCACAGCAGCTTTAAAACTCCCAGTTGTGTTCGACACTCCCTGAATCCTGTTGTACAACGTGAGGCTGCTCTTTTTGCAGCTGAGTCACTAAAGTAACAGCATCCCTAAAGAAACTATTCACATTTGCAGAGATCTGTAGCTGGTTTAGGAAGGTCTTAAAACTCTTGAAATGTATATTTAAATTAATTTTCTTCTCATTTAATGAGAATTATGTGAGTCTTAGTCATCTTATATTCACAGTGGATCAAAGCAATTTTCATGCACAGAGTTTGGAACTGGCACATTTTGTCAGGAAACCAGAATTGTCACAAATGCTATAAAAAGCTGTTTTGACTGCTTTGTTTACAGAGAAAATATTTTCAATGTTACTAGATGTGGCCTTGCTTTGATCCTACTGTTTCCTTTAATATTCTTAGTGACAATTTCTAGGGATGCATTTGGCACAGTAAACATCTTACACAAAGTGATACCAGCTCAAGCTATAATCCATGAATAGACATCATTTTATGTTCTTTCATTTGTTTTATGGCATAAAGATATACAGCTGTATATTATGGGGGATTTTAACAAACAGAACTCCATTAATTCCATTGTGAAACTAGTAACAGATGAAGAGAAACAAAAATGAATGCAGTGTTCTGTGCTGTGTGATTTACCTCCTCGTGTAACTGATTGTGATGTGTCTTACACAATTATAGATGAAAACAAGGAAACGGCTTTTCTCTGATTTCCAAATGGAGAAGTAGGAGGAGAAGTAGACCTGCTGGACTACCCCACCCCTCTTACATGAGCATGTTGGAGCAAAGGAAAGGAGTTTCCGCCCACAATAAATCAGCAGTACACTGGCATATGCTACAGCAGGACATTTCTCTTGCAGAGCATGGGTGAAGTCAGAAGACATATTCTGAGTCACAGTTTGCCTTCTGGCTCAAATTATTGGCAAGCTTGGTAGTTTTGAATTGGAAATGAAGAATAGATTTCTTATTTCCTATTGAGGATGCTGAGCTGACATTTCTTACCAATCACATGTTCCTCTGGACCCGTTTCAGGAGCTCAAAGAGATCTAGCTCATCTTGTCTAGTGACAAGCAAAATAAGAGAATGAACCCTGGCACATTTTTATGTTACTTGCCAAATATTTGCAATTGAATTCTGGATTTCTCTCCGTTGTTACAAAGAAGCTGTGGAGCATTTGGTGCACATGTGCTTCCTGACCTTTCGTACAAGACCAATTTTGCTGTTGATTAGTTTACTATTTTTCATTGCCAGATTCTACCACATTAATTTGTCAAAGTAGTTTAATTTGCCAGTACTTAGAAGCCCCCTTCCTCGTCTCTGTTTAAAAAGAAGAAAAATAAAAAGAGTGAGTAGATCTTTGTCATTACCTGCAACGTTTTTATCTTAAATCACAGAATGAGTCCCAGCTGGCCAGTCCATTGGGCATTCTGCCTACTGGCTGAGTAAAGAACTGAAGTGAGGCATTGGGGAATACTGAAATTCCTGCTTCCACTGAAGACAGCGGGAATGCTGCCACTTACTTAATGTTGCTGGTTCATTGTAATATATCAAATGAAAAATCTAAAGTAAAATTCAACTGTTGAATTTTCTGTTACCTAAACTGTGCTTTCTAGTGAAAGAGATACTAATAAAAGAAAAGACGTAGCCTGACAAGATGGCCTTGTACAAATGCACACTGCAATAAGTGAACAAAGGAATCAAGGAGACAACAATTATCTGTGACTATTATATAATATTATTTTGGTGGCTGCACAGTAACAGTAGATTTTCCTCTCAGAGGCATAATATCAATTTGCTCATTCTGTCTGAGGTTTTGGTCTACCTTGAAAAGGATAATTAAACACTTCACAACTGTTTAATAGTGAAAACAAAAACAATAGCAGGGATTTTAGGTGAGCAGCATGGGAATAGAAAACATTACACTATTCTGCCAATACAGTAGAAAATTTACTATTATGCCTTAAGAAAACCTTGTTGTTTCAGTAATACCAAATTCATTTATTGCTCTTAATAAATTTTCTTTCATGAAGATAAAATGCCTTTTAAAGTGCACTTTTGAGACTAATGATCATACCAGGGTTTCTAGTAGGCAGAGGAGACAGGGTGCAGCTCAATCCAGTAGAATTTCAAGTCTGGAGAGCTGAAATGCATTACAAGAAAGAGAAGAGAGTGGGCTAGAAAGCAGACATTCAGCCAGTTTTATTCCTGTGTCCCATCTGAGTCTGCCCACTTCTGTACTGGCTCCGCTTCGTTTCCCTTCTCTCATCTACTCTTTGAGTTGTCTACACCATGGAAAATGCCTTATTTCACTGCTTTGTTAATGCAAGCTATTGGGACTGCTGCAAAAGGCCCAAAGGAAGGCTGCAAGCCATAATGTACTGCAGTTTAACTGCATGCTATTTTATCATCTGTATTAATTAGGACCTCTGGATGAGGCCTCAAAGAGTTCTTAATTATTATAGTCACGGTGACACTTTATTTAGTGAAATTTATATTCAGCACCTATCTTCCACTTCTGTAAAAATGTGCTGCAAATATTACTTTGTATATTATATATTACTGTAGCAACTTCATAGAAAATAGAAAATAATTACCACTATAAACATAGCAAGATGAAATTTTATCCATCTACAAGTTAAGAAGAAACAAAAACATTGGTTCTGCTCTTGGCAAAAAGTACTAAAGAGGGAAGGCATTTCTGAAATGATTTTTCAAAACAAAATAAGCTTTCCTGCTTCAAATTGTCAGATGTTTTTTCCAATTGTAGCTATGATTTTTTTAAAAAGCCTATTGAATTAAATCAGCCATATTTGTTTTACTAATTTGTCAATACTTAGAGTAAGGAGAATTCTTTGGCAGATGACTTGCCTAATTTTGATATTATTCAGGATGTTTATTTGAATCTTTGAAAGCATCATCAGATTTATGTACGTTTTGAAAATGCCATAAACCAAAACATTTAATTTAGAATGATGAAGTCTACAAATGCAATCATTCATGAGATCTGGTTTGGGGAATTTAGAAATTTAATAGGAATAACTGATGTGATTTTAAATCTCTTTAAAACAAATAGATTTACTGTTAAAATTCTTCAAGGACTGTTTCTTCAGATGTGTTTGTACAGCTCCCTTCCAAACTGGACTGTAAAACATTGTCAGATTGAGAAATACATTGATAATTGCAATTTCCTATGAAACACCATCCTATGTGTCAGTAAACTCCTGATTAATAACAGGGAATGACAGCAGAAGAAACCTAAGCTTATCAGAAAGAATGAAAAAATACAGGTGGAGAAATTGCGAGGTATGTTTGTTTGAACTCTGTGTTTACTTCTCATTCTACACATCACAGCTGTTTGCTGAGAAAGAAGGAGAAAGGAAAGGAAGGAAAGTAGGAAGGAAGGGAGAAAGAAAGAAGGAAAGAAAAATGAAAGGAAAGGAAGGAAGAAGGAAGGAAAAGAAAAAAGGAAGAAGAAAAAATTCATTGAAGAGGAATTGGTTGGACTGTTTTATGTTCTTAAATGTGACAGTGTACTTTATACAGGAATTCTTTTATTTGCTTACTGAATTTTACTGGAGGCTGCAAATGGTACTGATACATAGTTCTTTGATACTTTATTTGTGTGGAAGATGCATTAGTGTAATTATGGGATGCTTAAGAAAAGAGCATTGAAACCGGTGGTGAATGTCCAAGCAGTCTATATTTTGACAAGGGTCATGTCACTTTGAGTAACTTTCACATTGGAATATGTTTTAAAAGAAAGCACTTCACTCTAAATATTATTGCATTCCTCAGTAACATGTACCCATTCCATTCTTCTTTTCCCATCCCTCCAAGTGATATTGCAATCAAAGTAATGTTCACAGGAGCCCTCCAGTAGGAAGCTGTACACTGGCTCCAGCCTGGGATAGCATAGTGCTGTCTAGCAAGAGCTGTAATGCATTACAGCTGGGACCAAGGGAAAGGTAAGAAATGGGGAATCTCTTGCAAGAATGAAGGAGACAGCATGTTCCTAGTATCTTGGTTAAAGTTACTTAAAGGTCCATCATCCATAGATAGAACTTAATCGACTGCTATATGTCTAACTTTCTGCAGTCCTGCCTCCTTCCCAGGAAAGTTTCTGACAAGAGCATCTTTCTGCTCTCTCTTCTTTTTCACAGCTGTATCATTAACTTCCATAGCCGTATCATTAACTTTCTTAGTTCCTTTGATTCCTTCCAAAGACAGACAGCATCCAATCAAAATGTCTTTGTCCTTGCTGTTAGGGCATATGCAAGTACAACTCCATTCTCATCTATTTTTAAAAAAGGCCCTTCCTCCTCCCTAAGCTATTAAGTGTTCTTTGAGCCTGATCCCACACTGCAGAACTGTTTTTCACTTCTGACTCAGCTGAAGATAGGACTGAGGGGGAAGGGGTGGGAGCTTTTCTTTCTTACTCCTGACTTTGTGCTTCCTGACCGAGATCTCTTATGGTTTTAAAATCCCCTCTTTGCTCATCCTCATGGGTGAGTCTCGTTGAGGTCCTTGTGAGCACCCATGGGTGCTGTGAAGTGTGGAGACATGCTCTTCACTGTGCTTTTTTACCTTTCCCTGTAAAAACTTGGCAGGTTGGAATAGAAACCAGCTGGGAAAGAGCACCTGCCGCAGCAAGGTGCTGTATGTCTTGGGTGGACTCCTGAGTGCTGCGGAAGGTGTTTTTCAGCGGAGACGGCCCACTTCAGCAAGGCACGGCATATCCCCTGGGTGGGCTGCTTCCTAGTGCCTTCCACAATGAGGACTTCACTGCCTGGCTTTTTGGCCTTGCAGGGCTCAGCTGCAAGGGGTTGAGGTCCTGCACTGCAGCGAAACCATCAGCTGTGTCTATTGCACCAGGGGCTGTTGTCAACTGTTACGACCTCTTTTCTTCGCGGGGAGGCAGGGCTGCCTGTAGAACAGAAAGGCCTCGTTTAAGCCACCATATACGCTTAAACGATGACTTCGCCAGGCGCTGTGGCACCGCCGCGTCGCCCGGGGCCGGGGCTCTAACTGCCAGGAGCAACGGTCGGCCGCGAGGATGGTTCGGGCGTTTGTAACGGCCGCGGCCCCGGCCCCTCCCGCCGCCGCCTCACAGGGGCTTCCCGCCCCTTCCCCCCGCGCCGCGCCGCACGTCTCGCGGTGCTCGTCGGGAACGCGCTCTCCCCTTTCTTCGTCGTCGTCGTTTTTTTCCCTTTAGCCGCTTTCCCCTCTTCCGGGCCGCGCCGCCGTGACTGCTGTGCCGGCAGCCCAGTGAGAGCGGGCGAGGCGGGGCCGCCGCCGCCGCCCGCCCCCCGCCGCCGCCTCAGCGCCAGCCCGCGCCGCCCGCACACACCCACCGCCCGGCTCCGCATCCCGCTGCCGCGCCGCGCCGCGCCGCGCCTCGCCTCCCAGCATGGTCATCAAGGTCTACATCGCCTCGTCCTCCGGCTCCACGGCGGTAAGGGCGGGCGGGCTGCCCCCTCCGAGCCCCGGCTGCCCCCTCCGAGCCCCGGCCGCCCCCTCCGCCCGCGCCCGCTTCGGGCGCTCGCGGAAAGTTTCCGCCGCCGGGAAGGCCCCGGGCAGCGGGAGCGGCGGCCCCGGGCAGCGGGATCCGGGGGGCGGCGGTTCATCCCCGCCGGGCTCCGACCCGCGCTGCGGTCTCGCCGCGGAGAAAAGCAGGGCGATGAAGTTGCCGCCGCCCCGCAGCGCTGCTGTCGGCTGCATCCCCCCCGCGCCGGCCCGCGTCTCTGCGCCGTGCGCTTTTTGGTCGATAAAATAGCTAGGGGAGCGCCGGGGTGTCCGCCGGGCTTGCGCCTTTCCGAAGGGGCGACGCGAGACCCCGCGGTTTCTGCTCCTCCCCGAGCCCGAAACACCATCGCCAGCCCAGGGGCAGCTCTGCAGCCTCGACATCCCCGCAGCGAGGGGACGGCGGAGTCGCCGAGTCCCGCCAGCGCGGTTACGGCAGCGCGGTGCGAGGCCTGGAGGCCGCTGGCTCCGGCTTTCTTCGGTGCCCCGGTGCCGCTCACGCTGTGCCCTCCGGACGAGGGTCCCTCCTTGGGAAGCGGTGCCCGCAGGCTGCTCCCCTTCCACGCCGCGCTCCAGCCACGGTTGCGGAAAGCTCCCCATCCCCTTCCCCCAACTCCTCTCCCGACCGGGAGCATCGTGCGCTTGGAGGGAGATCTGTTTACTGCAGCTGGTCATCAAAAATTAAATGTCGTTTCCTTTGTGATTTAGCGGCTTCTTCCGTGACTCCTGGCCTGTCTCTCTCCCCCACCCACCGTTAGGCTATTTTTAACGAACCCAGGGGGATTGCACGCTTTCACTCGCCTTCTCCTGCAGCTGGAAATGCAAAGTGCACGATGGTGTTTGGGTTTTTTTTTTTTGAAGTTTGTTTCTAGATGGTGTCGTCTGTCAGGGCAGTGTTGTGATCCGATGGCTTTGTTGCCCTCGTAAGAAATGATTAGCGGTGACAGGCACGTATGGCTGCTGTCTGGGTACCTACCGTTTCTTACCCTGTGGTGAGAAACACGGAGTTTATTATGGAAAGACTTGAGTCTTGCTTCATACGGCCCCAGTGCGTTTTATGCAGAGCTCGGTCAGAAGACTGCATTTTTTTTCTTTTTAAAGCAAAATAAACAAAACCGCTGGGAGGCTTGTGCCTGGCTTCAGATCTAGCTCAGGCTGATAGTGTCTTAAAGGTCATAGGATTTGTGCTTGGCCTGCGTGAAATATGGCCCAAGTCTAAACCCCAGGGGATTTTGTGGCATTTAGTATGAATGTGCTGGAGATTTACAACAGGCCAGCTATTGCATTAAATGATCAATAACTTTTGCTGCAAGTAGATAAGAGGCTGAACTATTGCTTACGTGATGGTCTCCCATGGGAGTGTTAGGCACTCCGGTTCTGGTGGAGGTTCCCAAGCTTTCAGAGCCCTATCTAAGATGTACCTGAAGAAAAAGCCCTGCCTCTTTCACTAAAATTTCTTTCTCCAGTTCAGGGCGTTTGCTAAGGCTTCAGCAGAAAAAATAGTCTGTGGGTAAACTTTGCTGCTGGTGGCCGTGATGCAAAAACCTCTCGCTCAGCTCGAGCAAGCAAAGTGTCTGAACACTGCTGCAGAAGAGGAGCAGAGGAGAGCACATGACGTACAAGTCTGTTCTTGGGCATCCCTGCTGCGACTCTTCTTCTGTGTGATTTATGCTGATCCTGATGCTGACGTAACGCACTGATGTTGATCTGGAAAAGATGGTGATCATCTGATGATCCTGAAAGTGTCTTGAAATTATGAATAGATCCAACATTCAGACAAGAGTCCAAGGTTTCCATCCAGTTTCCTGCTGGGTTTGTATAGAATAATCATCCTGAAGAAAAGAGAAACAATCCTTAGTACACCGGAAAAGTGATTCTTGTTTTCTAATGCAGCTGTTAATATGTTTGAGGTTGACTGATTCTGCTGATATAAATTGTTATCCGTGGCCTCTTAATGGCAGTTATTGATTTCATTCTGTGTGCTGATACTGAACTCCAGGGGCAGGAGCACTGATCTTCATCTGGACTGTTTTACTGCTTTTAAGCTCAGTTCTTGATCTTTACCTTAGTGGTATCTGGGATACTGTCTTGTTGTTGTGTGGGTACATGTGAGAGTTGATTCTAACTCACTCTTGCCTTTAGGGTCACTTCTGCATCCTTAGCTGTGGAATTTGAGTAGCAATGTTGATGTAGTCTGTTTTTATGGATATTGGCCATAACTTGAACATAACTGCACGTATTTTAGACACCAGCACGAATATACACACGTAGCAATATTGGCAACTGAAGTAATCTTGTGGTAGTGAGCAGGACTTGCACGTTCTCAGTTTACTGAGTAGACGAAAGGTGTTTCTGTTGGCAGGAGTCGGCCAAGTACCCCGCTGCGTGGCTGTTTCCCCTCTAGTGTAAGAATTTTATCTATGTTTTAACTTCATGTAAAACAGAGAGCAACCTCGCTGAAGGGAGAGGTTCTGCTTTCCCCTGAAATGTGCTCAGGGGGCAGGAATTGCTTTTGTGTGCTTTAAAACAAACCGTTGGGGAGACAGGCTTTGCTTGGAGGCTTAGAGGAGTCTTGGGAGGCACAGGATTGGAAACGGCCTGCTCGTGGGATGGGACACTCGCGTCCGGGGAGGCTGCCCCAGGAAGATGGAGCTGAATCGGAGTTGTCGCCGCGATGCAATTGAACCGGCTGTCAGCTCCATCGGGTGTTCACTCTGCTGAGACAGCTTTGTACGGCAGTAACACTCACCTCTGGGTTACTTGGTTTGTAAAGACTGAGTAAAAGCAAAGCAGAAATCAGTATAAAATCACATCCTTTCTAGATAACGAATGAAGATTCTGGAAAGCCTAATCTCCTTCTGAAGCCAAAAGGGGTGAGATTGCTTAATACCTTGCAGCCCCAGGCTGTAAGCCTTGGAGGGTGTTCAAGCTTTGTGGTTGCTTATTGGCAAAGCAATACTTAGTTAGGCAATGTAATTCTCCACATCACAGTATATCAAATGTTTCCCCAAGGCACTGTTCTCCATTAAGTTTACATTCAATAGTATGTATCTGTGAGGAAGAATTATCATATGCAATTCATGTCTAAGTAAAGGCAGTTTACAAGTGTATTTGAAGGGATGAATTTCTTCATTTATGACAAAATACCCTTCACAGACCATTTCTCATATACCTGAGTCATTCTGAGCCTTGTCACATGTGAGAGCAGAAAGTGGTTGCTGAGCTGCCCATTTATAGGTTTTCAAATGCTTAAGAGTTACTACGTGGTGTTATCTTTGGTGTGTGTCATTGGTTGCAAGGCAGTGTATTTGCATGAGATCATGGGTTTTGCTTTATACACAGTGTGTGATAAAGGTGACTGTATTTGTCGTGGTTCATTGCCAGGGTTCTCGTAAGCAGAGACAACCCAACTTACTGGCAGTTTATTATTAAGAGATTCAGCCAAGATATTATGATTGCAGTCTTAGTCTGGCTTCCTAGTTGAATTTCACCTGAAATCACGTGAGTTACAGCACAATTTTCTTGCTGAATTTGGAAGTCTTGTGCTGAAAGATGCTCTTTTCCTTTCATCTTTCTCAGCATGAGCTTTGTATTGGTGAATCACGGGCCAAGACTCGTGGATGATTGTAACTATGAAGATGAGCTGTAGATACCAAACATGGGAATATACCGGGAAGCTACTATCCAGCAGTCTTTCTCAATTTTGTACAGTTGAAGCAAACAGTGCTACAGCATTAGTGAACAGTGTTACTTAATAGGAGATGGTGCTGGAGGCTACAGACATGAAATGGCAGACCCCAATTCCACGCCCCAAAGCACCCAAGCGTTGGCTTGAATGGGGATTGTGGAGGCTGTTACACAGAATTTAACTATCGCCTTTTCTCCCTTAGCATTTAGATATTCTGGGGGCAAGAGATTGCCACAGCTTTCCTGCAGCACCTGGAGAACCTGCATGCGTTTTCCTGAGGGCTGTTGGAGTACCAGTTTTGTTGATCTCTTATGGAAAAGAGCCAGCCCTATAAATTCTTCTCAGTCTTACGAGCGTGCATGTGTTGCCAGCAGCTGCACTGCTCTGGACTACAGAACTTGTCTCGGGGAATTGTGTTTATCCATCGGATGCCCCTTTCAGGCTGTAGAAGCGTGCGAGAAATCTGGAAGCTGTAGCTGTGGAAGCAGCGTTTGCTTTCGGTGGCTTGCGTTGGGTGTTGTGCGCTGAGCGATCCCCTATGCCCTGGCCAGCTCCACGGGCTCCGTCAAGCGCTGCATCTAACCCATAGCATCCAAACAACGCTGCGGAGCCAGGCACTTCACATCTCTGACCCAGCGCCCGTATTTCCCTCTGTGCAGGCTCTTTCCCCCCCCGCTTGTTTTGATGGCTGCATGGGTGGTTTTCCTTGCTTTCCTTATGCTATGATTGTAGACATGGCAAAAATAGGAGATGTTTATCCAGACTCAGCGCCAGAGTCCTAAGTTTACATATCAGGCTCGCCACTGCTTTGGAAGAGTTTGAGAGAGGAAAGGAAATTTTAGTTTGTTTTTATGTTCACAAAGTTAGGGATTTGGGGTTTAGGGTTTCATCATCTTCTAGTATGGTTTTCTTTTTTGTGAAAGGATCTAGGTCTTCTCCTCTCCCATGCACCAGGAAATGGAAAGTGGCCTGTGGTCTGGAGAGAGAACATTTGCAAGCAATTACACCTACTCTTCTTTTCCCCCAAACAGCGCAGTAAGGCTCGGAAGCACTTGCTGGTGGTGCCGGGGCTGTATAGCCAGCAGCGAGTGGTTCTGGAGCGTTATGGGCTGGAACTGAAACAGAACAATTTTGGATAATGGCAACTGGAAATGAGTAGATGTTGTGTGTAACCACCGGCTCTCGTCCATCTTAGTCTTCAACAGTTCAGGCCATTGGGAAGGCTGGTGAGGCTGCTTCGAACTTCTGCAATCCCAGCAAAGTAGTACACGCAGAGGTGGAGCTTGTGCAAAATTTGTTTTTATGTTTTCCATTCAAATCTCTTTAGGACCTTTTTCTTCTGCTTTTCTCAAGAAATACAAATCATGCCCTCCTCAGATAAAAGGAATGAAGTCTGTGTGCCTTGTGCTTCTGTGGTGTTTTGCTTCTTTGAGCTTTTCGAGTGGCTGGCATTTTGTCTGTATGAACAGCACAGCGGTGCAGGGAGACGGAGCAGAAGATGGTGTTGGTGTTTAGCCTTGCTGAGGGCAAATGCCGCTGCAGCAGCGTAATCCGTCGTGCCCAGCGATTTTGTCGGTGGTATACGGCAAGCGTGTGTTTTTCTGTGGTTGCATCAAAGATTGCAAAGGTGACATCAAAGCCCGAATGCACGCAGTCATGTTGTCACCCTAGAAGCAGCTAAAGCGTACGTTTTGGAATTGCTTGTGTACTTCTGCGTGAATGTTTGGCGCATATTCGTGCAGTTAATATGAGAAGATAATACTGGTATGAATCCTGTTTTATTCTTAGAAATACTCTTGTAATATGATGCAAGTTTAGGTAAAAGATGTGATATGGGGAAAATAAGCTGCACGTGTAGTTTTAGAAACCATTTTCTAAGTGTACATGTAACTTTTCTATGATACTTAGCTCATATAGTTTATCATATGCTGTGAGTTAGAACTGCCTTGTTCTACTAGACTAGATACTGAGTTTAAACACAGCTCTTGTGTAAACATTATGTGCATGAAGTACTTTTTTGGACATCCAGTGTTAACCAGACTGAACGTCTCTCAATACAATGGTATGAATTGTTCTGAATTAGCGTTCTCAGGGTAGAAGACAAAATATGTAACATGAATCTAGCTAGACGGTTAGCTAGGATGCCTTCCATCTGTCTTGCTGTCTTTTTTTTTAAAGTCATTGTTCCAAACTGTAGATAAGTGAAGTGTCTTTCTTAAAATATTACATTCAAATTTTTAATAGTGCCAAAGGTTAAATTGCTTGCAGCTGTTGCAAATGCTTTAATATATCCAAATAAAAAACATTCTACTGTGCTTAAATAGAAACAGTTTTCTGACAACATGAGAGGTGAAATTATACTTCCTAGTTAAGGCTGGGAAAAACTTTGTGTTAGGGGTATCTGTGGACTGTATATGCAGGTATGACAGTGTTTATTTTTAGGGGGTGCATCAGGATTATGTTCTTTTTGTGCACTGCTAGAGGAGCGGAGGCTGCCTCTGAAAGGCTCTGAATGCCCTCCGCTTGCACCCTGATGCTCAGCGCTTCCCAAGATAGGATCCGCGCAGTGTCATGTTAGGGCTGAGCGCTTACGCTATTTTAATAAATATTTGCAGAGTTGAGCATATAACTTTTCCTGAGGCACTAAAGTTGCACGCAAAAATCCCTGTAGAAGTCAGCGAATTGGCATGCGTATAATGAGTAGAAGATGCCAAAAGCCAGGGTCTGTGGAAGGTTGTTCCTATAGCTTATTCCTCCCAGAGGAGGAAGGACTGGGGCATAGAGAGATAAATGGAACCAAACAAACATGGATAGATATCAGCTGTTTAAGCTGAAAGCAGAACTAACAAAAACAAATTCTTGGCTATTCTGTTTATAAAATAAGGCAATGTCATTGGTTACAGCAAGAGCTATATTAGCTCTGTGTTATGTAGCTGTTTTTTGTGTTCCCAAACCCCTGAGTTGCCACGCTGGAACCACAGATGTTAATTCCTTGCTGCTCATCAGTGACCTGGAAACCTCAACGAAACCCACAGTGTATATCAGAATTTTGTTACTCAAAAATGTTCCCGCTCCAACATGAAAACACAGCGTTAAGTACATTTTTTAACCCCAGCCATATTCAGGGAAGACCTTCAGCTTGTGATAAAACTGAAAGTACTTTTGGTGGTCACATCCTGAGAAAGTGCTTTGATTGGACTGTTTATGGTGTTGGTTGTTCCAGAGCAGAGCCTCATCCGGGAGCGGGTCCGTCGCAGGGCAGCGTCCCGGGGGACTGCTACAGCCACTTTCTGAAACTTGGCAGGCAGGAGGAAGAGAGCTGGACTTCAGCCACCAGAAGAAAATGTAAAGGTTTAACATTAACCCTCGGGCTGAATGAGGTGAAGTTAATGCTCTCTGGGTTCAGCCAAAGTCGTCTTCATATCCTGACTTGTAGCTTCTCCCAGCTAGTCTTGCCTGCGGGAAAGGGATGTGATGATTCCTTTAATGAGCTATCTGAAATCTGGTTTTACTGGGGCTCCTTTTGGCATGTGTGAATGCCACCTCGCTTGAAATTCTCAAGGCGCTCGAGCATGAAATTGTAATTATTACCTGCCGAGTAATCTATTGTTTGAATTGCTGTGGTGTCAGAGCCAAAAACGAGTCGAATGCCGCAGTAATTCTAAACAGGATCTCGGGGAAGTCTGGGAGCTACAGGCTATGTCTCTGTGCTGGACAAATTGATGTTATTTTTTGTGAGGCTCTTTCCCAGCGGACACGTAGGCAAATCGAGTATGGTGGGAAAGAGTCAGCAGCGCTATCGGAGAAGGAAGCAGTGTCTCACAGCTGCGCTATTCGAAGAAGTCAGTGAGTGCATGAGCAAGGGTTGCACTTGCTGAGACCCTGGCCTCCAGAAAGTTTTGGATGAGCTTTGGCCAGATTAAGAGTCATTGTCCTTAAAGAAACTAAACTGCCATGGCATAAGAGGAAAGGACTTTTCTTGGCTTATGTAATTGGTTACAAACCAATTATATAAAACAGATAACCAACATGAGTTTGGAATATGAAGGCGGCTCTGGCGATATACAGAAGTGGCAGAGGAAATCCTACGGGGATCTGCACTGAACAACATGACCATCAACGACCCAAAGAAGGGGAGCGAAGCGGCAATCTGTTGGTGCGGTTCAGGTGCGTGGCGCGAGACAAGCCTGCCGGAGCTGTCCCACGTGGCGGGGAGGGAAGAAACATGCCTTGTCCTGGGCAAGAATTGGGTTTAAATTAAGTGTGACTGTTCAGCAAAGAGGTCTTGGGGTTATAATAGGAAGTTCTATAAAAATACTGTTTTAGTGGTCATAAAAAGCAAATGAAATGTTAAGAATTTTTAAGAAGGGAGAGAGCGAAGCAGAAAATAATAATGCTGCATAAAGCTGCAGGGAGTCTGCATCTTTAAAAGACTAGTTCTGTTGACTTTAAAAGATGTAATAAAATTAGAAGAGATACTGAGTAGGGTGAGAAGGTGATCATTGTACAAGGAACAACAAAGTAAGGTAGGATTCAGTAGCTGAGAAAAGGATGAAAAGACATGAAAGGTGATTAAAATCATGGCAGGCTTGGGAGGACTACCGGGAAGCAATTGCCCGTAGCGTCTCACGGTGCAGGAGCTGGGGGACAGCGAGCCGGACTCGCAGGTGGCAGGTTCAAAATAAATGAAGTGCCGTGTTTGGCAGCACATAGCTTAACCGAGAAACTCATCGCCCGAGGATGCTGTGTATGGCAAAAATTGCATGGGTTCAGGAAGCAGTGAGACAAATTAAAGGGGAAAGTCTATTAAGGGCTATTAAACATAATTACTACACCTCTGACTCAAAACTGCAGATTATTGGAGGCTGGGAAAGTGTAATGTTGTAATAGCCCTGTGTGCTCAACCTGTTTGTGTGCCCTTCCCTCGGATCTGTGGCTGGTGGAGACAGGATTTTGGGGCAGACAAGAGCTGGCTCTAACCCAATGCAGCAGTTCCTCAGTTCTGGGATGAAATTGGCCCTGATCCTAAAATTGTATTAACAGTTTGCATGTAAAAAAAAATAAGAACTTGTGCAGAAAAAAATGTTCCATGGAAAAGAATGTGTGTGTGTATTTGGGGGGGGGGTTGGTTTGTTTTTTGTTCGGTGTTTATTACATGTGCCTAAGGCTGTAAAAAAAATAGCAGGCTCTAGAAGTTTTAGGTGTAATGAGAAGCTTTATTTGAAATATAAACAGATTCTGTATCTGTCTGCTATTCAGATATACCAATGCTGTTGAAATCTTAACCTCTTTGCTTTGCAAACTCTGAGATGCTGTGAGAGACTGTTGAGATGGGAGGAACTTTTAACTATATTTGTCCCCTGTATCTTAGAAACCAGAAAGAAAAAAAAATAGCGAAAGGTTAATAATAATTCTGCTCTTGGTTTCTGTCTCAGCAACTGCAGTTCAGCGCCGGAGATAAGGGCAAGGCTGCAGGAAACGCTGTGTGAGGGTATTTGTTGGGTAATAGCTGCTGACAGACTCGAAACCTTCTATCAGAGATCAGCACTGAAATCTCAGCGCTTGGAAGTTGAGCCAGACCACGCACAGGGAAGAGCTGCCTTTAGAGCTTCCATTTTACGTTATCATAAAATGCGCTGCAGGATCCAGATCGGGACTGGGACACTCGTACTCGAAGGCGTCAGCACAGAGTGAGCTCTGCCGGGCGATCTGAAACCTCAGTCCCGAGGTGGGACTGAGAGAAGTTTTCCAGTAATCAGAACTGAAATGTCAGCTCTTTTCGTGGGCTCTGGAGTTAAGGGGCAGATGTGGCTTTCAGCTACCTGAAATGTGAGTGAAAAGTTGCAGGAATGAACACGGCTGTTCTTTGTATGTGTCTCATCACTGGCTGCAGTCTGTGCTCACCAATTCTTACATGAGAAACACCGGCATTTGATGATATGGACAGCAGGTAGTTCAGAAAACATCATGGCTTTGCAACACGAGCAGCGGATGTTAGCATACAGCATAGTTAGACCTGGGTAATAAGGTGGGTTTGTCAAAAACCCCTATAGGCATAGGTCAAAATAAATTGGCAAAGTCGAATGTAAACAGAAAACAGGCAGCCTCTGGGAAAAATGATAAGTTTTCACGTGAAACCACATTTTTAGGAGTAGTGGTTTCCAGGCAGGTTTAAACAAAACATCTGTATGAACCTCATGGGTGAACCTTTGACTGCATTAATGTCACTGGGAGTCTTGCCACTGCCTGCAGTAAGACAAGGTTTTACTCCTTGGGAGATACTTAATGCCGCTTACCTACCGTCACTGCTGCGTGCGTGCTGCCAGCGTCCTGAACCAGAGCTGCGGCTGCAGGCCGGCAGGCAGAGCAGGAGGGGGGCAGAGCAAGTCAGGGAATGAATTAGAGAAGAAAATAATCCAAAAACCTTCTCGGTGGGATTGCATAGAAATGACACTCGAGTTAAACTGATTTATAGATAATAGAGATAGGTTTTTTTTTTTCCCCCTCTAGGCAGGAAATAGGTACAATATATGTGAGTAGAAATAGAAAGGAGTCACAAGATAAAAAGGGGCAGGTTTGCAAATTTATTTGTCAGTGCCCTGATAATCCTGATTACGAGCTAAAAATTCCTTTCTGCCCTGTAACGCAGATAAGCAAGTCTCATGGTTCTGGTGACTAAAACTGTAAAACCTCTGTCCTTGAGCAATCTTTGTCCGAGTTTCTCTTCCCTTCCGTGGTGTCTGAGCACGCAGGGCGGGAGCCTCGGTGCCCCCCGTCGAGGACAGAGGCTCGAGGTGTCCCGGCGATGAGGAGACCCAAGCAGCTCCGTCGCAGGGCAGGCTTTTCCTTCTAGGAAGTCACACCTGCGTAAGCGGAGGAGCAGCTGGACAGACAGCTACGTCTTCGATATAACGATCCAGGACGAAAACGAGCCGCTTGGAACGCCGTAGGGCAGCCATGGCTTCGCACCGCCGCCGCTCGAGCGCTGGGCTGGGACTGGAGAGCAGCAGGGGAACGGAGCTATTTTGGCTGCTGGCCCAGGGCTGGAGGACTCCATCCTACAGCAAATAAACAGCTGGGAGGCTTAATCTCTTAAAAAATAAAATGCAGTATGTATTTGGATAAGCGTTTGTACGCCAAGATCAAAAACTAACTTGTGTGGAGGCAGAAGGAAACTTGTGTTTTTTTTAAAAAAAAAAAAAAAAAAAAAAAAAAAGGAAAGAAAAGAGGAAAAAAAGGAAAAAGTACTCTACAGATATTGTGGTGACCAGAGTGATGTAAAAACTGAGTAAAGGCAGGGTGGGAGCAGGCACAGAGCTGGGCCCGAGGCGGATGGTTGCTCTTTGCTGGGCTCCTGCCGCGCCGCGGGTGAGCGTAGCTCGCTGGTGGGAAAGACCTTCCTGCGTGGGCCAAACGCTCCCTCTTTACCTTGCTGTCAGCACTGCGGTGTCCCCTCAGAGGTCCCCTGGCCCTTCGTGACCGTGGCAAGCAGGGGTTGGTGGCTCCTGCGTGTCCGCAGCTCCCTTGAGCGGCTGAAAGCTACTGCAGGTATTCCCGAAGCTGCAGCGCGGCCAGCTTTCTGTGGCCTTCTGCTTATCCCGGGGTTTTTCCCCCCTCAAAGATACAGTTCCTCAAGTTACAGTATTTTGTAGAAGTCTGCACTAAAATAAAAAAGGGATTTTTGGCCCTCAGGATGATAAATACTTGCAACATTAGCCAAGCAAATTAACAGTTTCCAAAGTTGGTGGCAATACAGACTATTATTACCTAAATCTTTTGGCTTCTGGACGCTTTGGTGTGGCTGCGCTGGGCTAAGCATGCTGTTCTATTTCAGCATAGCCTGACTCTTTCTGGAAAAAGAGGAAGGAAATCTATATTTATCCCAAAGCTTTTCTTTGAAGCCCCTCTTCCTTTCTATTATGGTAATTAGGTATTTCAGGGAGAAAAAGCTTTCTTCTCTTGATAAATTTGTTAAAGTTTTAGAGTATTGGAGTCCTCGCAAAGACACTATGGCTAAATAACGTCTGTGGCACCTGAGTTCTTGCAGGATGGAAAGTGATACAGGACTGAGGAACCTGGATTTGCTGTAGGAGCCCTGAGGTCATATTGTATTTCTTCTTAAAGTAATTAAAAAAAAAAAAATGTAACTGCCTGACTTGGTATAAAGGTAGTAAAACAACAGTTAGTAATATAAACTTCAGAGCCTTTTAGTCTTGTGAGTTAATTTAGTCTATTAGTGCTAAAACATCCAGGAAATAAACCTTCCTTTTGCTGCAGACCGCGGGAGCCTTGTGTAGCGCTCACCTGTACTTTTTAGCTCATTTGTTAACCGGTGTTTTTCCTGTTTGCTCTCTGCCACGAAGGCTCCTTGCCACCAACATAAACGCACAGGTTCTGAAAAACGATTACGTTCTTCGCGGCTGTGTCAATAAACACCCAGCGCTGTGGCTGTCCAGTGCCTATTTATGGTGCCTGCTGATTTCAGGCTATCTTCTCAGGGTGCTTCTCCAGTAAATGTTAGCCAAGTGCTATGCAGACTGTGGTAACTGAAATTTCAGGGTGGAATGAAATTTGACCTCTGCTGTTCTGTTTTAACTGTGGCGTTTTGTCAGTCCTTACAGATTTCAGCTGCTGTCAACTTTTTACAGACCTAGTTTCAATCTAAGACCTGTCCTGGAGCTTGCTATGAAAATGAAGATAAAGGAGGAATCATTTTGGCTTTCGGGGGAGACTGGCTGAAAAAACAAGGCTCTGAGTCTGACGACAGTGGTGACATCCAGATTTTCAGGACTGAAGCTTCTTTAAAGTTTCTAGAGCAAGTGGTCAGGTTTTCAGTAGCACCCAGAGTTCCTTTATTCCCATTTTTCTCAGCTATGCTGAGAACTTTTGAATATCTAGGTATTTGTCATGTTGAGGGAGTTTTCTGCGACTTACATGATGCTGAGCCTGGTTATCTTGTTGGAGATTAGTCTTCTGTCTGTTAAACTGTATTACAGCCAATGTCTAAAGCCTGTTTATGAGACTGGACTCTTCTGTATTTGCTTTTTTGGTAGGACAGAGCCAGAGATGATCCCTAACCCAAATATCAAGGTAAATAAGCAGTGATTTGAAAAAAGAATTCTTATTATTACCAACTAACAGCTTGGGAAAAGAAGCTCTGGGAGATGAAGGGTGCATTCAGAATTATTCAAGAAGCCTGTGACAGAAGTAGCTTTAAACTTAAGCATTTTTTTGCTCTTCCACATAGCAAAAGCTCTTGTTTCCTGGAAATTTTTCATGCCCCAGAGAAGATGGTGCAGCAGAGGAAGAAGGGCTGGATGTCGAGGGTGCAGAGATGCAGGCAGGGCGCTGAGCTGAGTTGTGTCGGAGAGGAGGTCGTTGCTCATGAGCGTTGCCCGTCTGCTGGCAACGTTGGAGCTGCTCTGGGTGACACGTCGCGAGTTCCTCCCAGACCCCCGCAGCAGGCTTTTCAGGCAGGCTCCGGGTTTCCACTTCCTTCTCCCGGGCAGTCTTGGAGCATGGTGGTCTTCAATGCACCGTGTATTTGGTGAGATTCGTCTGCTCTTCCTGGCGCTCTGATGGCATTGACACGTGATGATGGTCAATGGCTGTGTTAGTTTTATACTGTTCCTTGAGAGGAGTTGGTCTGTTCATTTTTACTTAACCCTGCTTGGAGTCAGCTGCTGGGGGTGGAAGTGCATGAGAAGTTCAGTGAAATGCAGCCTGCCAAATTCCGAGTTTGATGTAAAAACAACTGTGTGTGTTAAATGAGGAGTTCATGCTCAGCTGCTGCTTGGGCTTTGTTAATGGATAACCAGGATAAAGGGGTCTGTATTCCGGCAGTAGGAAGGCAGTCTCTCTGTTAGTTTTGGACGAGACAAGGGCGGTTTTCAGGCTTATAAAAGATAAATGCCACAAAACTGACTTACGAAATTGCCAAGGGCCAATTTGTTTTATGTTGTAATCATGGTATTTTTATTTTGTTTATGATAATTCTGAGTGCTGCTATGGTTTGTGGAAGGTAACAGCGCGCATGGTTAAAGCTATGGCTTTGTAATACATCAACTTTTTTTATGTTTTCATCTAAAGTAACATAAGTAGAGGCTTAGGCCTGGAAGTTTGGTTTTGTAAGATGCATTTATTTTGGCTAAATGTAGTCTAGTCACCAAAGAAACTGGAAGAAACCCCAATATATGAATATTTGCATTTGCAAATCCTTCCTGTTACTGGATGGGGCAAAGAGCTGAGAGAGGAAGAGGCCACGGTTCGATACGCGCTTTGCGTCAGCATTGCTGCTAAGGGAGGCAGCGCGGCATCTGCGGCAGCTCGTTCCCGTCCCTGCACCCTCCTTCCCCGATGTCGGTGCGAGCGTCTGTGTGCCCGCACGCTGCACGGCCTGCAGGACCCCTGCAAAATGGTCGTGCTCCCGGGAGGAGCCGTCCCTGCCCCAGGCTCGAGGGTCGTAAGCTGGCCGCAGCCTCGTGCTGCGGGAGATGGGAGCCTGAAGGCTGCCCGGGGAGGGGGCAGAGCCCTGTCCTCCCTGGCGCTGGCAGGCCTCTCTTTCCCCTGGGCCGATGCCAGGGGAGTCCCTGTGTTTGAGTTTTAAGCCGCTGCCGGCTGGTGCCGGGAGACATCAGGCTGTGTCCAAAGTTCAGCGCTCATCAAACAACCCTCGCTGGCAGGGTTTGCAGTCCTGTGGGAAGGGCAGAGGGCTGTGCTGCTGGTTGCTCTGCCCAGGTGGTACCCGTTGCCCAGAGCTAGCGGGGAGCAGTAGCCAGCAGGCATCCCGTTTTTTACGGAGAAGAAGAATTAAAGATTTTGCTGTTGCCCAGAGTGCTGCCTCCAGCTGCTCCATGTCGCTTCTTTGCTGCTCTTTGGTCCTAAAACGTGGAACTGAGGTTATAATCCATCCAGCTAGGGTGCTGAGCTGTCTCTCTCCCTGCATCCTTTCATTCTTCATCATTTTATCCAACCCAGATAAAATGGAAAGTCAACTAGATTTTCCCTCTGCCTTAAGCTCAGTGTATGCCATTCCTCGCGCTCATTTGTTAACGTCTCGACTGGGGACCAAGGTGCTGCTGTGGATGATTTTCACGTTGCCCTTCTGCCTCCCTGGCTGATACTCGTCTGAGTTTTCATGAAACAAGTAGCAGCTTTAAGCTCCAGTGCCCTGATGTGAATCGCTAGAAGAATACTGGGATTTCGTAAACGCCCAGCTTAATGTTGTCTGGTACACGTTGAAATCCTTCTGTCATTGCTCATCTCACTCCCTTAAAAATTCAAGTGCTTCTGGTTCCAGTTTTGCCACCCATGTGAAAGCCGTATAATAAGTCATGCACAGATCCTGCTTCCCGAGAGAGGACAAGTGCGTGTCTAACGCTTTCCCAGTTCCAGAACACCTCGCCCAGTGTTCAACAGTTCGAAACGCTCATTTGCATTCACTTCTTTTTTCCTCCTCTCTGTCGAGGCTGTTAGGTTTTCTACGGAAAATACCCACGTGATGAGGGTCGGAGTCTCCTCTGGTGACAGCTCGGAGGCTGCCAGCCCCTCGCTGGGACTTCCTGGGTTTTCATCCCTCCCTTCCCCAGCCGTTGGGGATCGTGGGCATCGTGTCCAGAAGTACTGAGCGAAAAAAGATTTGCTGCCATTCCATGAACAAATGTCTGTCATCAGCCAAAAAGAGAGAGATTTTCTATGTTAAAATCTTGCATTAAAATCCCTGAAAATAGAAGTCTTGGTTGCGTGGGGGTATTTTGCTTGTTTTTTGAAATCCAGGCGGTTAATCCCCTCAAGCAGTGCTGTCACTTTCCACATAACTTAAGGGGAAAAAAAAACCCAGCGAACCAAGGAGCTAATCTCCGGATGCACGGAAGGGCCCTGTGTTCGGAGCGTGACTGATGGTCCCCCGGGTGCTGCGCCCCAGCCAGCACAGTACCGTGCTCCGCGGCAGCGGCATGCCAGAAGTTTGCAGTTTAAAAATGCAGATAATTTATGGTAACCGTTCATATTTTATATACATCTTTCTGACCAGGTCCCATGTTGGTGAACCAAACCCTGGTAAATCTAGGGTTTGAGCCAGCAAGGCTTTGGGCAGGTTTGGGAAGACCTCCCTGCCCGGGTGGGTTGTGGCTGCGGCTTTGGGCTGTGCTGCTCCCGGCTCGGGCTCCGGGGCTGTGGGTTGGACGTGCGGGGAGCTGTGAAACGCTGCCCGGGGAGCTGCCACGTCCTTGCGGCCTTTCTGGAGATAAAGCAGAGCAGCTGTTGGAAGGGCAAAGTGGTCTTAGGTGGGTTGTTCAAGAGCTGTGATGGGGACTTAACCGAGATCCTTGGGTTTTTCCTGAGATGTGAAAACAGGTCGCTTTTCAGTTGTGTAATGCTTAGCAGTCCTTTTTTTCCACAGCAGTTAATGATCTTACTGTGAGTGTAAGTCAGCGTGTTGGGCACAATGCTGGGAAGCGAAGATCAGCACAAACGGAGCAAGTCTGTTCGGTTATTTAACCAGATTGCCACGGTAAAGGAGCTCTGCTGAAGTGGGTCTCGCGGCATTTAACCCTTCAGCTCTTTTCTCCAGGATGAGCTCCCAACGCGTATTTGTGCGTTTTGGCTGTCCTGGCATCTCCGTAATGCAAGTAGGACACCCTCGGAGCGGGACGTGTGGCTTGGTGTCCAGGGAGCGTTGAACCAAGACATCTAAAAAAACCAGGGAGTGGCCAGGAGGGAGGAGAGGTAAAGGCATATGTAAGATGTCGCCTTTTTTCTTGCAGCCAAGAAAAAGAAGAAAAACTTGTTCCTGAATTTGGTGGCTTTAGCAGGGAAGGAGGTGGGTTTGCAGCTGACAGAGAAGCATTGTCGTGTGCTGGAGCAAAATCTGCAGTTTATTAAATGGCACTTTTATAATTTGTCTTCAGATCTTACTGGTGGTAAAATGTTCTGTCTGCTAGAAACCCAGCAGAATCACAGTAGCCCTTTGAGAAGCAAGTATAAAGGGCAGTTTTATTTTATTACTATTTTTTATTTTTTCCTGCATGTTCGGATGTTATCTGTTGAGAGCAGAATTTGACTGTGATAATACCTTGATCCTTAAAGTGCCTTCATAGAAAGTAAACGTAAAACACATTAGAAAGTAATCCATCCTTCATTAAGCAGTGCTGCTACCACCGTTTGCCAGAAGCTGAGAAAGTATAAATAAGGAGATGTTACTTGTCCTCTTACTTGACTAACGGGTATAAGAGTCTGCCGTTGGCCACTGCTGGAGGAGAGCAGGCTGAACAGGCCTTTGGTATGGCACAGCGAGTCAGTTCGGATCTATTTATGGCCTTTTAGTATCTTTGGTGTTAGCATTTGACCATAGGAGAGCTTCGGGGAAGCAGCTGTCACGTGTCGGTCTGACCCAACGAGGTGATGTTCAGAAATCCTGCCGCAGTGTTAAGCGCAAATGCTATGGGTGTCCGAATGAAAGGCTCGATACCATCTGGGTCTGAACGGTTGGACTGTTGATACCGTGTAGCGCTCACGAAGGTGAGCATCTCACCCCTTCGCTCCGGTGACCGCTGGGGCGATGGTGCCTGTAAGGGGAGTAAGGAGTGTGAGGTCTGCTAGCAGAGAGCTGCTCTTGTGCATAGATATACGTCCCAAATCACCATGTTGCAGAACTATAGAGAGACTACGGGGTTGCGTTAGGGAGCGGTTGCTTCCCCTGGCCGCTTAGCTGTCGTGCTGCTCGCTGCGCTGCGTGTCTGCAGCTCGGCGCGAAGTGCCGTGACTCCGGAGCATGCGCCTGGATTTCCCTGGGAGCCCAAGGGGGGAAAGGCCACGGGGAAACGAGCTGTCCCGTTGTAGTGGAAACGGTGTACTTCTAACGGTGACGGAAACCTGGTGTTAGCACAGTTCACTAAAGGTGATGGTGTAAATGCGCACGGTGCTTTACACCCCGGCACAGAAGTCCCTGCCTGGACATGAATGCGGCTGTGCAAAGGCGCAGTCCAGCCGTGCTGAGCACTGGGAAGGGTGCTGAGCACTGGGAAGGGTGCTGAGCACCAGGCAGGGTGCAAGAAAGGGCAGAGCAGTGCAGCACCCTTGCAGAGAGAGGGGGCTTTGAAGGCGAGGGTCTGGAGGAGAAGGTGGCTTGTGGTTAAGAGACGAAATCGCTTCCAGCATAGGGATGAGAAGTGAATGGAAAGGCAGAGAGAGACTGTACTGCCTATACTCCAACATCTAAATGTTGTTTCAGGTTAGTGAATGTGTAAGATCCTATATTTAGTGTTGTCCTGCTGTTCTGAACAGCGTTAGGCGGTAAATTGAGATTAGTTTTCTAAATTAGTATCTTTCCAGCTGATTGTATTAGTTTAGTCTTTCCTTTGGAGTGATAGAGAAAAGGTTTCTTTCTTACTTTTCTTACTAACTCATTGAACGTCAATAGAAAGTTAGCGACAGGGCAATTAGGAACCTGTTCAACAGGCTGCTTTAATAGATTGCACTAGCCAGAGGAGCCGGGGCCTGTGTTACTGGCTGAACTTTTCAAAGCAGGCTAAGCAGACGAAAAGCCGAGCTCCCGGAGGGGGTTTCTGCTCTCCTTGCACTCTACATCAAAGAGCAAGTACAGTTCCGTGGGAGTGGGGTCCGTCAGCGGCTTGGGCTCCTCGGGGAGTCCTGGTCCACACGCCTCCGTAACACGGAGCGCGACACCAGCTTCTGTGTTTGGTTCTTCTCGCAGAAAAAATTGTTCAATGCGGTGGAGTCCCTCGACTCGGGTTTTGTTGCTTTGGGATCTGACAGGTTTTTAGGCTTTGGGTAACTGAATTAATGCACTTACAGTGGTGTTATAATCCATAAGAGAAGCTTTTATTTTTGTTCTCGTGAATCAGCTTCTGCATTTACATAATTTTGCACAGTTTTTGGAGCCAAGTCGTGGCCTTGTTTTGGGAGGTGCAGGCTTTGCCCTTTGTCTGAGCTGTGTTCTCGGCTCGGGCTGGATAATCCGGTCTGTGGCGTGTTTCCTTATGCCTGGATAATGCCCTGGTGCTCGTGAGACGTGCTTCCAGATGCGATGCAGCCTTCAAGTTAGGTTGCAAAAAGCTTTCCATAACCTAGGTTCTTCCCCCACCCCGCTCTGCACGATTGCTTTGCGCTCTTTCTTCTTAGGACTCGTACTTTGCCGCTTTTAAGAAAAAAGCGTTTTCCCAAACCACCCAGGAGCGCACAGGAGCGTGGTTGCTGCTTTTAGCGTGTGTTGCAGGCTCCATCTCCCGCTGCCTCAGCTCCCAGACCCAGCACGTGATGATCGTGCGGCCCGAGCGTGGCGAATGCCTGGTTCGTGGTGGCAAGAACCTTGTCCAAGTCAACACCTTTTAAGCTATGGAGGGCAAACCACATCCAGAGAGGCTGCTGCAGCGGTGCAGCGTACATGTTCATACGTCCTGGCCTTTCCCGAAATGGCCTGGTGGGAGAAAGTAAGTACATATGGGACCCATCTGGACGCTGCCTAATTTCTACGCAAAAAGAAGCACGAGTATCCCGTGAGCTTTTCCAGCCTCCTGTGTTTGGTTTAGGTCACGTGAGTTCAGGGTGGTTTTGCTGTGTTTGCCCTGAATCTTGTTCTTTACAGCCCAGAAACCAAGCGTTAGAAGAGATAACGATGGCATTGCTATGCGTAATACTTGGCTTAAAATAGCCAGACCAAAGAAGTGGTTAGAGTTCTGTAATGATAATTGCCCAGATCTAAAAATAGGGCTGTCAGGCACAGTGAAGGAGGCTCGTGAGGCGTAAATCAATGGGAGACACTTCCGAGGTTGACCCTGCAAAGCCCTGATGGAGCAGCTCGTTGCTGGAGGCATCTGCTGCGGGTTCCCCACCCTTCGACTCCAGTTTACAGCAGATGGGAGCCACCAGCAGCTGCAGAACTGACGCCTCTGCCGTTTAGAGCTGCTACAGGAAAAATGTCTGGATTCTTCTTAGGGAAAGAGAAAAAAAAAAAGGCTCCGTGAATATTACAGTGAGAACGGAGGGAAGGCTTTGGTGGAGGCCAAGGAGGGCTCCTTGGAAGTGTTTTGTCTCCGGACGGAGCCCTGCTGTAGCAGCCGGGGGTGGAGAACAAGCTTGAAGGGGCCTTGAGGAATCCGTGGCATTTAAATCCCCAGTTCAGCTGCCATGCTGCTCAACTCCTACAGCTTATGTTGGACCGGGAGGCAAAATTATAAGCATTTTGCAGCTGATTTGCAAGAATTAGCTTCCGTGCTAGCAGCTCACATGAGGAAGGCATTGCCATTTTAGAAATCAGGTGAGAAATGTTAAAAAAATAAATAAATAAAAGGGGGGGGTCTTCAAAAAAATGGCTGTTAATAGCTTTTCTGTTAGCTAGTCACAGCAACACGGGTGGTCGAGCCTAAAAAAGAAAAAATCGCTGACCCTGGAACAAGGAAAGAGGAAAAAACCACTGCCGGTAATGGACGTATTTAGCTTCATTTCTCTGTGCCTCGCTAGGTGACTTCTGGAGCTGCTTGGGACCGCGGCCCGGCCGTTGCGTGCGGCTGCCCGCTCTGCAGTCTGCTTTCTCGACTCGGACCCGGGGCGCTTTGGGAGCGCGAGGCCGGGCCGCGGCACGCAGCAGGACCTCGGCCTGGCGCGAGGCCCCGCGGCACAGTAATTTGTGTTGGCGGCGGCCCAGCGTTGCCTGTGCTGCCCCGCTCCCTCAAAAGGAAAGGTCTCTGCGGGTTATCACCTCGGCTGCAGGGACGCGCGGGACGGGGCTGCTGGCTGGCGCTGGGCTCTCGCCATCTCAGCTCGAGTTTTAGCTCGTCAGTCTGCAAAACATACCAAAGCGCTCGGTGGTTGCAAGGCTTACAGCAAATAGCGGTATCGTTTGAAGGTTTGAACTTTCTCATCTTTTTGCACAAAACAGGTGGCTCGTGTGGTTTGGAGAATCGTCAGCCTAAAATGAAACAACTTGTTTAAAATCATCCGTGGTTTGAAATGCGACTGCTCCCAAGGCTTGGTTGCTTTTTCTACCTAGAATCCTGGCTGGACCCAGAGGCTCGAGCTAGGGGCTGTAAAAACATCTTTAAGCTGGTTTTTATCTCTAACTTGACAAGTGAAAGAGCTGGATTCGCTGTTTTGCGTTCATTCTCTGTTTTCCTGGTTTAAAAAACCAAAATAATCGCTGAGTTTCTCCATTGCGGGGTGGCGAGAGGGAGGCAGCCGAGGCCACATCTGCCCCGTAGCTGCTGCTGTGACTGATGGTGGCACCAGCCATGGCTGCCAACTTTACACGAAATTTCTGTAAAATTGTTCTAAATCCTCACAACAATGTAAAAGCCACTTCATCACGCCTTAAAGAAAAAAGCTTTATTTTTCCCCGTGCAGAAGGTCGGGACCCAGCACCCCCACAACGGCCGTGGGGTGCCGTGTGCTGAACAGCAGCGCTCGCCCTGCAAACCGCCCTACGATCGCAGCGGGCCGTAAATAGATTTCTAAAAGATGCCTCTTGTCCAACAGGGAATGTATTTATAACCTGAAAAAATAATAAGACTAAAAGAAACCCACCCCAAACCCCCCTTGGCCGGCAGTACAAACCAGACTATTCTCTTCTGTGTTTATCTCTGTATACCAAACAAGACAGAGGAGAAATTTCTTTGAAGTGCGTTTCAATGAAGCCTTTAAGCCAGCTATTTCCTTGCAGGGCCGGCGCGGCGTATCCGCCTCGGCCCCCTTCCTTCCCCGGGCCCTGGCGGTGCTTTTCCCTGCAGAGCTCGTGTCGACGGCACGTTCGCATCTTCTCCCCGTGCCGTCAAAGCCCCACCGAGCTGTGCAGGTCGTCTCAGGTAGAAGCGCTTCCCTGAAGGTCAACTAAAATAATGAGCACGGATTTTCTTCAGTTGGCAAGTGCTTCTTCAAATAAACAAGTAGTCCTGAATTGCAAATCGATACAGAGGTAGGGGCTTGGCAAGAGCTAAGAAATACTAGATTTCAGTTTGGTATCTGAAATGAAGATTTCAGAGGAAATTTAGTTTTGCTTGAAGTACAACAGTAGTATTTCAGCCTCGTTGAGGACATAACCAACTTTGTCCTACTGCTCCCTTTGTGTTTATTATCATTCAGGTATTTTTTTTGAATGAGGGTAAAGGCGAGAAAAATATTTTGAGACTGAAATGTTGCAGCATTTTCTAGCAAATGTTCTGCCAACTTTGGGGTTAAAATTCCATTTTTGATGGACTATTTGTTGAAAAAACGTCACCCACCTCTACTCTTGACAGCTTTGATGTGGTTTCTCTTGCATTACCAAGGATTTCCTTGCAGCAGGACACTTGCAAACTAGAACATAGAATTGTAAATTCAACTTTTGATATGTTTTCAAATGAAGGGCTATACTTGCTCATAATCCTAAAATATACGTTTGCATAATGTTCCTCTGTGCACATGCTCTGTTAAAGCTTAATATTTCATAACTGGCTTGTAATTGGAAAGGAAGAGAGTCTCGATACACAGTGATAGCTTGAAAAAAGGTCTCCCGGAGGCCTGGGCTTGTAATGCTGTTTGCTTGGATTCTGCCTGCAAAAGATGACAGCGCCGGGGTAAGAATTTACTTAACCTCCAGCCGCTTGCCATAAAGGTATTTCCATCTTTGGAATGGATGTTGGAAGCCAAAACTGATTAAAAATGGCTTTGTGTGATTAAATGTTTCCTTTGAACACTGTCTTAGGAACATCAGCAAGAAGTATAACATTTCCCGAAGCTGAGTAACTTTAGATTTTTTTTTCGCTCTGCAAGAACGTGCTGGGAAGCGTGAATCACTTTGTTTTCAGACCGACAGCTAGGTGTTTTTTTCTTGTTTTTGGAGGGGGACAAGGTATGGCAGGGGGTGAAGCCACCCGTGCACAAAAGCAGCTGTCCCACTGTCCTGTGTGTCCCTGTCACCCAGGCAGGACCCCGGTGCGCGGCCGTGAGCCTCCGCTGGCAGGGCTGACTCTCGTTCCTCCTTCCATCCATCACCGTCCTTGATTTCTCCATCGTTTTGTGCTTTCACGTCTATCCGTGACTTTTCCTCCTCCGCAGCATCCGGGTTGCCTCGGCCCCCAGACTCCGCCGTGGTTCCCACAGCCCCTTCGTTCCCGGGCTCCTGCGCTTTTTCCATTCGTGCTCCCATCTCTCCGCCGGAGCCATGTAGCCTGGAAAACCTGTCAGGAGCACTCAGCATAAACAAGGATTTTCGTGTTTGCCAACTGTAGTTAGCTGCAGCTGATGGGCCAAAATAGCCGTCAGCCCGACGGCTGCGTGCGCAGTGCGAGGGGGTGTCCGGGAGGGCTTTGGCCAGCGTCCATGCCCAGCTAGGCACTCGGAGAGCGTTTGGGAAATGCGAGCGCTCAGCATTGCCAGGCGTAGCCTGAGGATGCTGCGTTTCCTCCTGCCAAAGGGCTTCGCTCCCCGTCCCGAACGCGGGCGGTGGGAGCCGTCTGCCCTGCTGGTGTCCCAAGGAGGGTAAGCACTGTTTGGTACAAGACAAAATACTTAAAAGCAGCAGCAGGCATCGTTTTTAGGGTCTGTTTTAGGCGCTTCCATCCCAGCGCTATTGCAGTGCCCAAGATTAACCGAGGTTTGTTGAACAGGCCCATACAACGATGCGATCTGGCAGCTCTGTCCCTCCTGCCCAGCTGCGGGTACCGCGTTTCTCCGGAGCGTTGAGCGCTGCTGCGTAGCTGCTCGTCGCCGAGGCTGAGGAGCCGGGAGGAAGGCGTCACTGATCTTCCAGCTTACTCTCTTTTTTTGGACAAAGACTAGGGTTTCAGACTAATGTTACATGTCAGCCCCAGTTCCTAGTTTTTCTTCGCAGTTTCCACCGTCTTGGAAGGAGAATCCCCTCCTTTGACCACAGCCGGCCCGAGAGCAGCGCGGGGAACGAACGCGGCGCTGGCCCGCTGCGGGGAGCCTTGTCTAGCGGAGGAGACCCGTCTGCAGCTGGGGCTCCTCTGCTGTCTTCCCGCACGGGCAGAGAAGGCATCCGCTGGGACAGCCCTGCAGAGCCTCGGCCGTGGACCGGGGCCCCGTGGTGCTCCCAGCCGCTGAGCAAGCAACACAGAGACTTTTCTTGCCCCAGAAGCTGATAGCCCAAGATGAGAGAAAATAGAGGAAATCGGGCAATGCGGCAGCGTAGAAAGGGAGGTGTTGCACATGCAGATGCCTAAAAGGAAAATTGTGTTTAAGTTGCTGGAGACATGTCGACTTCACTGGCCTGATCCTGGCAACACGTTAATGTTTTTCTAATGCTGTGAATTTCCCGCTGTCATCAGTGAAGGTCCCAGCATCCATCGCCTTTAGACGAGGGGTTCTGTCTTTGAGCTGTGCACCTAGATCTGTCATAGGAAACGATGGCAGCGTAGGATAGCCAGAGGCGTTTTCTTCATGTAGAAGAGACATCTTAGTGGCTAAGATAGTCAGGCTTCGTCAGATGTTGCATACTGTGTGGTTTTCTGCTACTTATATATATGTATATATATAGAGAGTGAGATGCTCTACAAAAGACTTGGGTAACGGGGTGGTGGTGTCAGACTGGTGAGGTGCTATGAGGAACCTATGGGTATGTATGTGGTTAGGAGACAGTTTGCTATTAAAAGTGATTTAAAAACCAGAGTTCTCAGGAGATCAGAATACTAATTACTGCTAGATGATAGAGCTGTTGCTGTACAAGGCAGAGTGTAATTTAATAGTGGATTGGGTAAAAACTATGGTTTTTGGTTTTTTAATTCTGTGAGATCTCAAAGTGTGTTCTCTCTGAGCTATTGGGTTTGTGCAAGTTGAGGAACTGAAACTAATGGAAATGGGCTCGATCCATAGTTTGGAAGTGGTGGAAAAGGGTTCATTAGAACATACCTAGTTTGGCAAAAATCATTTTAGTGTCAGGTCAGTGTGTTGCCTTAGATCGTGACCACTAACCAGCGTTTACAGTTACGAAGGCCCTTCCTTCATTTCAGTCCTCCAGAATGGTTTATGAAGGAAATACTGGCTTTTTTGAGCTCTGAAACATGACTGGCAGCTCTCCCTCGCTGCTCCCGCCTGCCGTGACTCGTGTTGTTACAGCAGAGTGAAGAAATCTCTTACCGGTGGATTTGTGTCTGCTGAAAAATGTTCTTCTGTGTAGCCTGCAACGTGAACGGCTTCCTCAGGGTGGAATTAGCCTGTCCATTTTATTTATTTTTAGCAGTGATGAAAGTTAGCTAATGCACAGCAGCAGTCTTCTGCTTCCTACCTGTCCCTTGCGTGCTCTGCTGCAGCGGCCGAGCACCGCTGCCGGGAGCCGCTTTGACCCTCGCGGTCCCTTTGCGCTGTGCCGATGCAGAGAGAGGTCTGCCTCTCTGGGGTTATTTTCGTTTAAAATGACAAGATTGGGTTTATCGCGGAGTAGTCCTGTCTCGTGGGTTGCCACGCAGCGAGGAGCAATGGCTGCAGCGGAGCTGTTGCAGCGTGAGCGAAGGGATGCTTAAGCGCGGCTTTGCCGCGTGAGCCTCACGGCCGCTTTTGGGATGCCGTGCTCTGCTCTCACCTCCTCCTTTCCATGGCAGCGGCACTTTTCCTCCGCGCACGTTAGCGATCTGCCCTCCCTGTCTCCCCGCGGCCCCCCGTGCGGCGGGGGCGAGCCGGGGCGCGCGGCTGCCTAATTTGGAGCGGCCGGGCTGCGGCTGCCTGCGGTGCTGCTCCCCATATAAGGAGAGCCGAGCCGCCGGGAGCAGCACAGCTGGGAGCGGCACATCTGCACTGCGCGCTGCGCTCGTCGCGGGGAGCCCATAGGTTAAATCCAGGCCTTGAGCCGGTTCTGTAGCAAAGCGAATAATGTGAAGAAAACAGATTTCCTATTAAATTCTGTTTTTTCGCTGTTCGCCAGGATGCGTGTGGTTATAATTTCCTTCGGAGTGGTAAATTCGTGCCGAGGAAGAGCAGAGCGTAAGCAGAGCAGCTCGGTCTGCGGAAGCGAATAACTCGTATGTGACGGTAATAAAAGCCACCTTCCCTGCAGCACGGCGGCAGCATCCTCGCGCAGAGACCCTGCCCCGCCGCGGGCACCACGCACGGATGGGGTCTCGTTCAGCCCGCGCAGCTCAGTCCCGAGACCTTTCCTTAAAACGCATCAGGATTTGGGGGGGGAACTTCCTCCCCACATATCTTCTACCCACATTGTGCTTCCTCTGTTTTTGCAGAGCAATAGTGTGAGCTAGAGCGGTCCTTATCAAGCCAGTCTGGTTTTGTAGCAGGTCAGTAAGGATAATACGTGTTTTGAGTGACCTCTTGCCCTTGCGGAGTTGGGTAGCAAAGCTTTTGCTGGCGTGGGAAGGCGGACTTGCCATTTCTCTCCCCTGTGGCTCCGCTTTTGCAAGTGATTTCCAAAGCTGTTCGTAGGCAGTACCTGCAGTCAGTACATGCGGAGCACAGCAGAAAAGTTTGGTTTTTTTTGCCCAAGAAAACATAAGGCAGAGGTACCTCAGGATGTCGCTGTCGGGAAATCCTTGCGGAGCGAGCTGCGGAGTCGACTTCTGAAGGATGATAAGTTTGAGTCTTGGATGGGCGAGTTTGGCCTGTGATTCCAGGGGACCTGAGGATGCAGTCGGTAGCTTGTGTGTCCCGCTAGCAAACGTCACTGCATCTAATGAACAACGGTCACCCCAGTTAATATTAAGGCGCTGTCAGCGTAGCCTCTGCAGGGTGACTGCTTGCACCTTTGCCTTTGGGCAGATCCTTAACAAAAAGCCAAACAACAAAACCTCGTAGTCTCCGTTACGAAGTGTCTCCTGGTGCTTTGGTGCATTTTCTGGAGGGGGTCTGGTGAACCGAAGGGAGTATTTTGGTCATGCATCTGAGTTCGGAATACCCTTGCGTGGGCAGGGACGGTGCCTGCGGGAGCCAAATCGAGGGAAGAAAGGGAGCGCTGACCCGAAAAGCGTGGGCAGCTGAGCCGTGCCCACGGGGAAGGAGTCAGTAAATCGCTGTGCGTCGGCAGTAGCGCAGTGGGTACCTGCCCTTGCAAACTCCTTGAAGCATAGCAGGAAAAGGCTGCTGGCTCCTCTGAGCTCGTGGCCCTCGGCCGAGCTTGGTGGGCTGCATCCTGCTAACCTCCTCCGCGTGCGTGCTGTGAGCACAGCACGGCGTGTGCTTCCCCTCAGCTCTCAGATCCTGGTCTCTTCTTTCTAAAGTACTCATTCTTGCTAAAAAAAAATTTTCCTATAGCTTCCATTTGCGACCTGTTTTGCATCCCGTTGTTTTTGCCTTGAATCCTGGAATTGCATAATCAGCAGCGGGAAAATGCTTTGATGACTAATTTTGTCTCCTGCTCCCTTTCTGACAGATTAAAAAGCAGCAACAAGATGTATTAGGTTTCTTGGAAGCCAACAAAATTGAATTTGAGGAGAAGGATATCGCAGCCAACGAGGAGAACCGGAAATGGATGCGGGAGAACGTCCCCGAGGACAGCCGGCCGGCGAGCGGGAACCCCCTGCCGCCCCGACTCTTCAACGACTGCCGGTACCTCGGGGTAAGGCACCTTCCCGATCCCTCGCTTGGTCTTTTCCTGTCCCAGTCCTCCCACAGCTGCAATGGTTTGTGCTTTGCTGTTTCAATCAACAGAGTTGGCAGCTGGACCTCTGGGTGTGCAGCCTGTGAAGGGCACGGAAGATGTTAAATGTTTACTCATCCTTTGGGGCTTTTAATAACGGTTGGTTCTTGAATGTCCTGCTCTAGAGGAAGGGTGAGACCTCAGGTCTGCAGATCCTCAGACCGTTGTGCTGCTTACTGGAATGAGCCTACCACCAACCTGCAGTATATGTATTTTTCCAGTGATGTTTTTTTAATAGCTTTGAAAGTTTAGGGTTTTCTAATTCTCATTTTTAACTGTAATTGTGGACTAGCATGTCACAGAAATCTGACACTGTTGCACCAGCCCTACGTTCTGTAGCAAATTCAGAGAGCTGTTCTGTACACATGGGTTTTTTCTATAAACGTAGACCTAGATCATTCTGTAACCTGTTATTCAGCTTCCACAAGAAGTGTTTGTATGGAGTGATTTCTGCCATGTCACTATATCAGTTTTCTAAAACTGAGACGAAAACACTTACCTTGGGCTCGGCTTTTTGTGGACTCTGTTTTGTGAAATGAAGGTGGTTGCAGTCCACTTATTCTAATGCCTTGCATAGATTAAAAATCATGCTGCAAATACAATTCCTACTTGTAAGTATTTTAATGCTTGATCAAAAGTATGTTGCCCTGCAGCACTTCTACTCAGCAGGCCATGCTTGAATGATTATTAGATTAACTGTTAATTTTATTTTAAAAACTTAATATCTCCTGAAAAGAGCACAGTATGCATTGCTCTCTGCTGTTTGTTTCTAAGTCATTTTGCAGTCTGATGCTGGCCTGCAAAGTCCGTAAATCAGAATCTACCAGTTCTACGCCTTTGAGAGGCAATGCTGTGGCTACTGAAAGAAACGATACTCAATCCCCAGGAAATTTTTTCTTGCTTGTAACAAAGGCTGAACTCGAAACAAAATCCACAGTGAACTAAGATACCATGCAGCTTTCAAAATTTTAATGACCGTGGTTTTGACATGGAAAAGTTTTCGAGTGACAGATCAGTAATTGTCTGTAACTGAAAGCTGAGAAGGAGCTAGTCATGAAGAGCTGAAAATGTCTATTACTTGCAGATATCTCTGTCTTTTTTTATGTTTTTTCTTAAAAAGCCAAAACTTCCATGCCAGTAGTAAATCCAGTTGCATACAGTGTCACCTTTCTCTCCTTGGCACAGCAGAGCCTTTAGGTGCGCAAGCAAATCGCGGCGCGGTTGTCCTTTATCAGTGAAATGTAGCCAGATTTCTGCTGCATTGCTGCAGCTGCCCAGCAGCACGGGGCACCGTTACGCGGTGGTGTGGGACAGGAAGAGAAAAAACTGCGTGCAGTTGTATCTGAGTGTTCGCTTATCGTAGATACTTGCGATTATCTATCGCAGATAGATAACGTACCCCAACTGCAACCCGGGAGAGTTCTGGATACAGTAAGTTTGGGGAGAGGTGTGCATATACTTCAGACCAGTTGCTGCTACGTGCTTATTTCATTGCAGAAGGTTTTGTTAAAGGAATATCATGTCACTTTGAACTTTTCACGACCAGCCACTGCTATTCTCCAAGAAAAAAGGTTTTAAAACTACTGAAAAAGGTTTTAAAACTACTTCAGCTAGGCTGAAGATCACACAGTAGAGGATCTCCAGGGGAAGATTTTAATGAAAGGTGTACCAAGCAGGCAGGCAAGGTTACCCTCTATGTCTGGGATATTTCTGAGTGGGTTTGGAGTGCCTCTCCAGCTCCCATATATCCCAGTGCGTTAGGGTGAGGCTGGGGCTTTATATCATACAGAGAGTCATTGCTCTTTGCCTCACTCCCTGTCTTTCCCGTATGTAAACAGTGAGATGGTGGAGTCTCCGCCCATCACACGAGAGGTTTCAAGTCCTTTTTTTTGGTCCTGAGGTTGCTCCCATAAAAAGCAATCCCGGAAGATGCAAAGGGACTCTAATTGCTCCCCTTTAGAAATCCAGTCAGTTTACGTAGCTGGATTCAAGTTACTGCAGTTTTAGCTTTCAGAAGGGTAAAAGTTAATTTTATACACCCGCGCATTTAAACCCACCTACGGTTTTATCTGATTCACCTTAAGCATGAACTTCCCTGTTGGTTTTACCTGATGCAGCCTAACAGGTAGCGGTATGAGCCAGCGGGGCTTTATTGGTGTGGGCGCAGCAGAGGGGCTGCGGCTGCAGGCTGCCCGTGCCCGCGGGCTGGCGAGGAAGCTGCTCCTCGGTCGGTGCTCAGAGTCGGACTGCTGGACTATGAACTTGCGAGATAACAACCGCTTTGTTATCAAGCAGCCCCAGCGTAGAGCAAGCACTGTCAGCAGGAGGGCTTCGGGGGGGATTTAACGTATTCATATGCATTTTTATCCAACTAGCACCTGAGCACTACGTGCACAAACTGAACAAGGATTTGGCATCCCTGATCTCTAGGCTGTCTGCATTCTCCGTTCCCTCTGTTCCAGCTGCCGCAGCCTCTGCTGCGAGTGCCCTGGCTCTGAGCACGCTGCAAAGCCTGCAGCGTTTGCTCATTCCTTACGCTCTCGCCTGCAGACGGACGGGCATGTGAGGTAGCCTGCCCGTAATGGCAGCTCCCTCCCCGACGTCAGCCCTCGACGGAGCCTGCTCGGTGCTGCCGCTCGGCCCTAGGGACGTTTCTTGGCCAGGACTCAAAAGAAACCCCGTTAGAGCTGGAGGGAGCCGGTGCTGTTGCTTCAGCTAAAACAGAGAGAAGGAAAGGCAGGAGTGAGATAGGGGCTGAGTCTGGAAATCGGAGTTGGGGAAGTGTGTGGTGGCTCGGCCAGCGCTGGGCTTGCACAATCCTGGGTTCATTTGCTTTTGCTTGCTCTTCCCTCACGTAGCAGACGACCAAGTTGAGTCATTTACAGAATTGCATTCGGCCTCAAATATTAAAAAGGGCAGAGAAAGGAGCATGTATATTTTTATTCTGTATTTCATAGTTTATACTTTTTTTATGCTTGAGAAGTGGCTGTGTGCATATTTAGAGCAACTGTGGTGCCCTTTTTAACACACCAGCAAACAGTATGAGGCTCAGACATGTGCTGTTTTGCTGGGCTGGTGCACTGACTGTGCTTACGCTAAAGGCAGCTGGACCTGTACCTCTGCAGCACATGAGTACGCATGGATTTAGAGCAAACAGCCCTACTGCATTTCATTCATTTGCCTAGACTAATCGTAAATGGCAAAAGTGATGGAAGAAGTTTACTTTCAGTTTACAGGTTTAAGTTTAACTTTTAACAGGTTTAAGAGTGGGACTATGGACCTGAGTCCACAGTCGCAGAGTTGCCATCACTAATCAGGAGTCAGTAATGACAGCTGTGGATTTAATGTTTCTGCTTGCAACTTGGTAAGGGCTCAGCCCAGCCCCGGAGGGGGGACATCGATGCCAGGCCAGTGACGGTGCAGTAAACTGCCGTGGAGGTTGTACCTCCGGGAGAGGCTGAAGCACCATGTAGCAGCATCTGTTGCTGCGGATGCCGAAATGCCCAGCTTGTCACCTTTTCCAAGCACTATAAATTATATGGCAGCGATGCTAATGATGGAAATCTGAGGTGACCCTCTGAATTTTGCATTATGCCCCAGCAAGCAGCTTGCTCGGTGTGGGCTGGGTAACATACCAAACTGATCTCCAGTTATTTCTGAAGATTCATACTTCTGTTTCGCTTTTTCCCCCCTTGCCCCTAATCCCAAGGATTACGAAGCTTTCTTTGAAGCCCGAGAGAACAACGCAGTGTATGCGTTTTTAGGCTTGACTGCGCCACCTGGTTCAAAGGTAGGTGTATACATTTTTCACAGTAAACTGCAACCTGTATTTTACACCTTGTTCTTCTCTGCTCACAGTAGTGTTTTGTGGTTGCCCCAATGAATCTACCTGCTCGTCTGATATTCAGGCTCCAGAGGCTTTGGCTTTAGCTTTCAGACTTCAGCACTACTGCAATACATTGTTGTGTGCTCATTTATGTAGAAGATGCTGTATTCCCTGTTCCTCCCTGTCCTTCCACCAGAAAAATTCAATGTTCAAGACTGATGCTTTTTTGATACCCTCACTGTAGAGCCACTTTGGATTTTTCTTTAATCAGATTTTTTTTTCATATTGTACACCCTGGGAACAAGTAAAAGAGCAGTTAATATGTGCACTGAAGAAAGTCCAAGAAATCTAGATGAAAAGAAATTGCCTCAAAATAAAGATTTTTCAATTTAGTGAAAAAAATAATTCAGATGAAGTTTTGATGAGACTTTTGTAATGGAAAATACCTTGAAAACAGTGTCACTGGTCTTCCTTGAAAGCAATTTTTTCCTCCACCCTCTTATCTGAAGCTTTGTTTTTCCTTTGCCAATCGCAAACCGGGTTGCTGCTGTGCGGATGCGATGGGCTGGGATTCTCCGCTGGATTTTGATGAGATAAGACAAGGCTGCTCTAGATGTTTCACTTGAGGGCAGCAGGATCTGCCAGGTCACTTCCAGCTTTCTTGTTCCAGTGGATAAACACACCGCTTCCTTTCAACTTTATTCATGTAAGAGTTGAAGGTCACCCTGTACATATCACTCAGAGACCTAATTTTAAAGGTGGATGATGATCAGTTTGTGTTAACTGTTACAGACTGTGGGTTGGACTGAAACACACAGTTTTGGGAGCCAAATGAGTTTCCAGGGATAACTCCACTAACGTGAATGGTGTAGTGAGGAAAAACCGCAGGATGCAGGATGCTTTCTCGAATACAGAGGCTTTCCCGGGTGCATCCGTATGATCCTTTGCTTACTCTGCGGCTGATTGCGTGAGCTGCAGAGCGACTGTACAACCCACCGCAGCCTTGGAAGCGCAGCGCTGCAGAGGAGCAGTTGGTGCCATGATGAATCAGGTCGTCTGTCTCCGTAACATGCACGAACGTTGCTGCATGCCTAACCTGCAAGTTACTGCTTTGACAGACGCCGTCTGCGTGGCCAGCAGTTGCTCTAATTTGGTCTGAAGGGTGACTTAAGGAAAAGGTTAAACTTAAGAAGGAGAAACGTTAAGGTAGTTGCACTCTGCTGAATTTTCGGAAGACTTGCTGCTGCTTGGGGGTGCATTGGAGCTGATGAAGATAACCTTTGGATGGGTGACTTTGTGCCCAGTGTATTCTGCTGTTGGCCTGACTGTTGTTATCTGTACTACAATTGCATGATGTCAAATCAGGCTGATTGCCTGCTGCCTAGAATGAGAAACTCATTTGTGGATGCTGGAATTGGCATTTACAGCATAGCTACAAGCAGCTAATACTGCAGTTAATGACACTGAGTCTGTGTATGGGGCTACATGAAGTGAAAGGAATCTAGGATCAGCCTGAGTGCCATTGCGAGAGAGGACCTGGACAGCAAACCCCCTTTTCAGGGTCAGTCTGAGAGATTTGGAAAGCTGTTTGAATACAAAGCTCCAATATTAATGCCAAACAAAACTGTGAGGCAGGCCTCAGAAATGAGCATGGGAATGGAAATAACTATTTACTGAGCGCTGATGTTTTGTTTTGTGCTTTGGGCACTGAAGAGTTCAAATGCACCTGCAGACCCCAGGGAAATACTCGGAAAATGGTTTGCATTTAATTTATCTTTAGTATCCCAACTTCAAGCAGTGCAGGCCTTTCAAAGGGAGAGGATTGGGTGAGTTAAAGGCTGTGATTACTTATTTAAGAAGTGACAGCATGCTCAGTGCGGGCCCTCATGGGAGCAATAAGGGAAAGTGAGAGAGATGGAAAGATTAAGATCTGAAAAGCTGAGCAGTGCCCAGGCAGCTTGCAGGATTAGGCTCGAGGAAAGGGAACTCGGCTTTCAAGGCAGGTGGGTTCGTGTGTTCACTGTGGAATGAGTGCACTTTGTGTTATTTCTACCCGCTTTCCTGGGGAAGAGAGAAATACCAGGAATCCTCTCCAGCTTACCACTGCCTCCTTTAAAGATATGCACCTGATACTGCATTTTCTGCCAAAAAAGGTTGGATGCCACTTCTGTAGTGCCTGTGACCGGCTAATGGCTGTGTGACAAAGCAGAGGACCGCGTCTTTGTTTCCATTCACAGAACCGCTTGTCTTCTAGAGAATTTAGAGCATTCTTTTTTCCCAGCCTTTGTTGCCTGTTTTTGTCTTTCCACCTCTTTCACCTGCCTTTTCTGTCTCTAGCTGATAGCCTGCCCTTGCACGAGCCGTGCGGCTGTGCCGTGGCTTCCCGGCTCTGCTCGTGGGCTGCGGCACGCAGTCGGAAGGGGAGCACGGGGATGGCGGAGCGGCAGCCCCAGCGTTCCCACGCTCCGGGGCTGAGCAGCGCCCTGCGACGCGCTCGGCAGCCAGCCAGGAAAGCCGAGACATCCCCCGGGCCCAAGATAACGGGGATACGCGTGGTCCTTCCTGCCCTGCGCGCTGGGGTCAGGGCCTGTGTCCCCTGCTCCTGGTCTGAGGGGCTCTTACAGGCTTCCCAGAAATTCCCTTCTTCCTCTTCCCTCCTGTCTTTTGTGTAGTATTTATTTGTTTGACATATTTTTGAAATCGTTATAATGACTCAAGCTTATGTTAGCAGTGACACCAAGTCTGCTATCTTCAGTATTTATATGCAGTCACCAAAACAAACAATTCAATTACATAAAAGCTGAGTTTAGCATGTTTGGGGCTTTTTCTCACAAACAAGCAAGCCCTCTGTCCTGGAGTGCCCCAGCAGAAGCACTGTGAATCTGTTCATCTTTTTGAAGGCCATGCCAGTGTTGAGATGTAATTGCACTGATCTTCAGTCAGAAGTACATTTGCAGAAACCATTTTCAAGGAAACTATTTTGCTTTTGTAGTTCCTTTATAACAGCAGTCATTTTATTCTCGTTGGTGACCACCACCTTTCTGAACATACAAAACCCCAAGACTGAAAAATGCAGGTTACTGTTTTTAATGTTTCTTCTGGAGCATACCAAGAAATGTTAGAGGTTGCGGGGGGAGTTGTGAGCTAAACTACAGCAACTGTTTCTTGATCTCAGTGGGAATCAACTCATTATATCTGTTCTTTGACATCTGTGGGCAAACCTGGTCCTGTCGTGGTCAGGAACGTGGAGTGAGCAGCACAGAAAACGTGAATAAGCGCATATTCCTGCAGGTCCTGTCTGGGCTAGGCTGGAGCTGGAGGTAAAGCCAGCACCGTATAGGATTTGCTTTATAATGTAATCATGGGCAGTGGGGACTCTTTGAGCTGGGCTCAGTGCTGCCACTTGGCTTAATCACGTACTTTTGTAATTTTTGTCATGTTGTATGGACACTGGTGCCTAGCCCAGGTATGTGTAAGTTGTCACCTTGCATAAAGTACTAATATATATAATTCTGTTCTGCTATTTCAGGAAGCCGAAGCACTGGCAAAGCAGCAAGCGTGAATTTCAACTGCCTTAAATGCTCTGTAAAGGGAATTTCCACAGCTTTTTATAAAATAGTAAAATTGTCTCTGCTTCAAGAAAAATAGATGTGATTTCTAACATTTGATTGGTGCTTGCAGCATTCACAGTACATTAATACAAATCTGAACACAAAGCGAAAACGTGAACATAAAGGTAGAAAGCATGGAGTGTGTTATTACAAAGTTGGAAGCATAGGAAATTGAAGCAATTAGACATGATTGATTTTTCAAATAGTTTAAACTGTCTTGGCATTTTGTCCATTTTGTGTAAACTTAAAGAAACTATTTTAGTACTATTAATGCAGATGTGGTTATACCTAGATATCCAACTATTTAAAAATATGGAAAACAAGCAACAACATTAAACCTTATCAGATACTAACTTTAGTGCCTGAGTTGCCTCAAAAATATTACTGAAATACACAGTAATTTTTCAGTGTCTTTTTAGATTCTGGTTTAAGCTGAAATTGTAGGTGGTGATGTGTAGTATAATAACCATTGTAATCACTTTTGGAATTGTTGTTTGTTCTTTTGTAGAATGGATATTTAAAATTGTATTGTAGCACACTGTACAGATGACAAAAAAAATGCCATGTATTTCTCATTTAAGTGATCTATGTGGGCTCTTCCTACAAAGAAAAAGGGATTTGGGCAATGGACGGCCTTTCCATTGGTAAGCTGACCACATAGCTGCCTAGGCACAACTTTTTGCATGTTTGTGCGCAAGACTTGGTGCACCTCAGTGAAATACACGCTAATTCCCAGGCAACGTTGCAAATAAGCCAAAATGGCCAGAAATGGCATTTCCTTACCAGTGTAAGGGTGAAAGCCTTTAATGTAATTCTTTACAAAAATACCAGTTCACACTGCTTATAGTGTTAGATATCTCAGTGCATGTCCAGGTAGTAATTAGTTGCATATAGTATTTTTTCAAATGAGGAAGTGAAATGTTTGAATAGCAAGAACTATTGTAATTAAGCAGGGTTTTTTTTTTTTTAAGGTTTAAAAACTTATTTCTATCTATTGCCATATCATGAAGCTATGACAGGAATTGCAAACCTATTAAAAGTGTCTTGTATTGGTGAATTTACCATGTGCAATATTAGCCTGTCCATTCTCCCAGTGCTCATCAGATAGCTTTTTTGGCCATATTCTGCAAAAATATAAATAACTAGAAGTGCCCTGAACTGTAGGAAATGTGTGGGTAATTTAAAGTGCATTTTGCACCACATAAGGTACTTATTCCCCCAAAGCAACAAAGGACTGTGAGAAAGATGATTAGTCCTCCGGAGAGGATCACTCTGATAGCTCTGCACACACACATTTTAATTTGCTTTGCTTTATGAAGGTAGAGAAACGGGTGGTATAGCTCTGCAAAAGGCTGCAGCATATCATCACCATGCAGTTACTTTCACTGATGCAGTAAAGCAGTGCTTTTAAAATACTTTCTAAAACAGTTTACAGCTTACAGTTTTAAAGTCTGAAATTAGGAACAGGACAAAAGTAAAAATGTATGTTTACAAAGACCCTCTAAAGTGCAGTAATTCAATACTTCTCTCACCAACATTTGTTTAGAACTTTTGTTCCATTCACTGAAACTAATGTTTTTGTCAATGTCCATTAAAAGAGAAATGCAGCTACTTGCTCTTGGTTGGAGAAAGTTCTTCTAGAGAAGATCATGATGAAACTTCCACAGATATGAGAGTGAGCAGGATCTAGTGTGGAGCCAAGGTAGTTAAACTTTTTTTTTTTTTTGGTCATGTTTTATTTTTTCCGATTCAGGGGCCTGGGAGTAAGTGTTTGAAACTTGTGCTTATAAAAGCAAGCACAGCATCATAATAGCTAGGGGTAAATTAATGTTGCCTCATCTTCAAGATTAACACACACACATTTGTGCTTTCTTATTAACAGGCTTTATCAGTAATTGCTGAAATTTTGTGGAATTTGTTTTTAGGATCTTTTAGGAGTAGAAGGTGGGTTAAATTTTACATCCAGTGTCTGATTTTAATCATTCACTGTGATTGCATCATTCTAAAGTGAGGTGAGCTTGCTTTCTTAATGCTGGCATAATCTTTCTCTTTGTCTAAACCTGGTCATGTTTTTGAGAAAGTAAGAAAGGATACTAGGTGAAGTTCTGTGAAGAAAGTGGAATTTGACACACAAGTCACGATACTCATGCTTATTTGCTGCGTTTCCTGTTTAGGGAAAGTATGGCATAAGTTTTGTGCATTACAGTCATTATTTTGGAGAAGCTATAATTGAAAGTGACTGCCAAATTCTGTCAGTTCAGTGACCCAAAATAGTCTGAAAAAAGGTCAATCTCTATTTCTGACAGTCAAGAAAATTGCCAAGTTTTAGAAAGCAGAGTCGGTTCCCTCATCTAGTCCCCCCATCCTTGCCATATGGTAGCATTCAAACGGTATCTGCATTCCTAAGAAAGCTCTGTCGAGACAGACTGAATTATTTCTTTGTCCGGGGAACAAGGCACCAACTCAGACTGAAAAATACCTAAAATCTTTCTGTTGTGGGCTGTGTGTAAAACTTGTATTTGTTTTGATGAAGACCTTTTGCCTGAACTAGAAGTGGTAGGGATGTGTTCCCTATAGGCTACTTCTCTGGTTCACATACCTGTTCTTAGGTTAATGATGGGTACAACAACTGAATTTGTTCATTTCTTTCTTGAACTCTATATTTTTCCTATGTAGAAGGCAGGCAATAAGTATTTAAACTGTATGTTAACCATTCCTGAATCATTCCAATAAAATTGTTTCAGAATGCTTTCTCACACTCTTGACTCTTTTACATGATATCTTCATGGTTTTAAGTGGCCCCATAAGTTGAAAAAAGTGCAGGTTTCTAGTGAAAATAATGATTAAAAAAAATACCAGGATCTATATAATAAAGTGAATATAATGCATGAGTTTTCCATCCACTACTGCATGTTAAATTTATTTTCTCTCTCACCTGTGACAGCTAAGGAGTTTTAATTATTTAGGAAACATCTACACAAAATAATATCTTCGGGGTTTTTTGAGTTTTTGGGAGAGTTTTCAATACACTTCCTAATTAACCTGCTTCCCTGCTCCTCCCCCAAGGCACTTATCAGGTCAAAGTGGACAGGGCAAATCAACTTCACCCCATGCTTGTAAAGCGGCCAAGCAGCCCGAGCTGCTTTTTTTCACAATGTGTAATTAATTAGCTTTATGCTGCTCCCAGCAGGGGGGCTGTGTTATTTAATATCTACGTTGCCAGAGAGGGCAGTGTTAGGTATCTATTTAAACTAAAGCTATTCATTTTTACCTTCTCTGTTTGCCTGGTAGACCCAGCAGGTACATTCTTTTAAGAGTCCACGTGTTTTACATACCAAAGTATTACACCACCGAGAAGTGCTATAAAAGATATATTTTTCAACCCCTAAACTGTACTAGGATTTGCCCAAATCCCAGACTTGTATTCAGATGCTCTTAAGGAAACCGATCACTTAATTTTTAGAGTGGTTTGTTAGAAGGGAGCTTACTTGCTTTCTATTTATAGAGTCAACTTTTTTCTGTATCTAAACAAAAGCACAACTGAGAGCGATCAGTTATCCTCATGTCTTTAAGTAGTGTTTATTGCTTGTCTTTCACTCTTGCTCTCCAGCATTATTTAGTGTCTTAAAAAATGGTCGACAATGTAAGTTAGGGAAAACAGCTTCTGAGGCTGTTTCTAATTATAAGGAATCCCATTTACTTTCACTGTATATACACTTCACTTGTATAACCTGAATAAATCTCTTGCTTTCTTGTCTGTTTATAAAAGTCTTAAAAAACAAGTAATTGTTATTCATTAATGTAAAGCTCAATATAAATCAGTTTCAAAAATCTGTTTAAAAACAAAATGCATGTCTGCGTATGTTTACTTAACTTGCTGTTTCAGGTTATGATAGTGTGCACTGTAATAATAAACTTTTCTACCAATGAATATGGGATTTTTCTCATTTCTCATTTAATATTCTTAATCCATATTTTGTGGAAAATTCTGTAAAGCCTGATTGTATCATTCAAACTCCAGAAATATCCTGCAATACACACTCAAGGTGTGCAAAGTGGAGATAGATGCCTGCTAGTCCCTTACAGTCTTCCTCACAGAGTTGATTGAGGTTAATTTGACAAACACAAAGCCCAAAAGGTAGGCTCCTAAACAGAGTTAGTTAACTTCAGGTAAAGTTTTTGTCAACAGAAGTAGGTGAGATTTTACATGATTAAGTATGCTGAGTAATGACTGGCTCTTCAGCAGCTCTGTTACTTGAGCTGATAAGAGTTCATTTACATACTGTATACAAAGATCTGAGTCTTTGGTTTTTATCTTTTTTTAAACATGAAATGAGAAAAAGGTTGCGGTATTAGCTAAAGCTGTGCACACAAGCCCACAATTTGAGAAATGCAAGAAGAAATACTAGGAACAACCTAAGATACATTTTTCAAAGCAATAATTTAAATCCATTTACATAATAGATTCAGACTTATCAGTAACCTGCATTAAGAACTTAATCAGGCCACATCCCTCCTGTGTTTTCCCCATTATGGTAGGAGAATTTTAATAGTTAGTTTAAAATGAAACTGAGACAAGTCATTACCTGGGAGCAAGCCATTGAGGTATCCTGCCTTGAGCTACTGTTTTCCTCTTTTGCCAGTCTTGTTTTTTTTTTTTTTTTTTTTTTTTGGGGGGGGGGGGTTGATATAAATACAAGACTGGGAAAACATGTATTACTACTTAGGGAGAGGCATTCTGAGTTTACATTTTCCTGCTTCATCCCCAGCCTCTGCTAAAGAGCTGATTGAAGGTGCAAGTTAAAATGAAGGCACCTACCTATCACTTATGTCCATGTATTCCACTGGAGAGCTGAGTACTATCATCATGTTTCTTCCACCTATCTTATGTTCTTTTTTTTTGGAGTCAGCACACTGTTTCTGAATAACCAGTGTTATGCTGTCTGCTACACCAAAACAGAATAACTACATCAAGTAGCAATTTTAGACATCTATCAGTCTTTTAGAAGAGTTAATTTCTGAGAGGTACATTCACACAAGAGGAAAAACCCTAGAAGTCATTTTAGCACTACAGTTCATTTAAGCTGTGTTTGAAGCTTCTTTTGATATGGAGAATGAACGGCAGGAACAGGAATCAACTGGTGAAACTACTAGGTGCTTTCATGAAAGCAGAATGGAGACTACCGTTAACATCTGTACTTGTTCTGAAAATGGATTACACTTAGCATAAAAAAGGATGAGGTGTGAAGCCCATCTGAAGAGATCAGGAAGTAAACAATTATCAAGTAATTATCTTTTAATGAGTGTCCCACAAAAGCAAAGTATTTTGTGATTCATCCATACTATGTGGTTTTGGTATATTTCAGATTGAAAAGTTTATTGTGAACAATGTTGAACTATGTTGTAACGCCCTCTAGAAAATGCAAAAGGATGCTAAAAGCTGACTTAAGATGACAAAGCAGAGATCACTGTTTTACTACAGAAAATCGAAGCGTTGTAGCATCATAAATTCCTGGATGTTTATTCCGAGTACCTAAAATACACACATTTAGTATGTCCCATTCGCGAACTACCAAACGCCAAAAGCGGTCCTTTAGACGGTAGTTTCTTCTCGTACAGGCTTGTCTACTGGGGTCATCTTCAGGAACTTGGAGACTTCTTCATTTTCAGTCGCTTGGTATAGCATCTCAAAACCCTTAAAAACAAGCACAAAACCGAGCAACGTGATTCCCGCGGCACTTCAACCTCGCCTTGAGCCCCTTCCCCGCGCGGAGGGCAAGTTACTGCTCGGCCAGGCAAAGCCCCCCGGTGGCTCGCGACCCCGACGGCGGCGCTGAGGCCGCATGAACCTCCCTGCGAGGCCTAGCTGCGAGGCGGCCGGGCCCGAGGGCAGCGCGGCCCCTACCCCGCAGTACTCGTCGCCGTTGCATATCTGCGGCGGCGTGGCCTGCGGGTCGCCCGCCTTCTCGCGCATCTCCCGCAGCCGCCCCTCGCTGACGGACACGTCGATCAGCTCGTACCGCAGCCGGTTCCCGTCCAAGATCCGCCTGACCTCGGCCTGCCTCTGCCGCACCTGCGCCCGCAGAGAGCGGCACCGAGGCGAGGCGCCGCCGCTGCCGCCCCCTCTTCGCCGGCTCGGGGCTGGGGCTCGCCGCGGCCGCCGCTCACCTGCCGGGACCCCGTCACGCTGCCGCAGTACACCTTGAGGGAGCCCATGGCCGCCGCGCCGTTGCTCCGGCAACCAACCGCCGCCCCGCCCCCGCCTCTCTGATTGGCCGCTCCGCCCGTCGGTCAGCGCGCGGCTCGGGGCGACCGTTGGCGGCGGCCGTTAGAGGCGGCCGTTGCGCGGCGCCGCCTCGCTGGGCAGCCGCCTCGCGGGCTCCTCCCGCGCTGCCCTTGCCGGCCCGGGCCGCGTGGCGCAGCGCCGCTTCTGCGGGGCGGGCCCTGACCCCGCCGGGCTGCTGCTCTGGCTCGAGTGTCCTCGCAGCGTGCGGTGTGTGAGGCCCCGGGTCTGCGTGTTCTCCCCCCCGCGGGCGTTGTGCGTCTGAAGACGCAAGTGTCGCCTGACTCTGGGTCCTTTTCCAGCCGCGGATGGAAGCTCGGCCGAGGTCCCTCGCTGGTTGCGGTGGCTTCCTTGCGGCTTTGGGGAGACCCTGTAACCGCTCCAAGCTTTGTTTCTTCTGTACCTGCTTGGTGTGTAGTAAAACTTAACTGTGGTTATAAAAGTACTTTGCTTTGAGTGTCTTTAAGCAGCAGAAAGCCCCGTGTGGGTGTGTGCATCCATACGAATTAGTGGCAGTTTCAATCCCAAATAAGAGGAATCGTTAGAGGGGTTCCCCCCCTCACCCTTTTTTCTTAAAGCTAACGGTAAGTGCCGAATTTCTGTTTCCTGAGGAAAAATCTGCTTGCTCCAGAAACTACAGTTCTGCAGTGGAGACAAGCTCCGGATCCGTGCCCTTGGCCTGTGAGGACCGGCGCCGCGGAAGCTGAGCGGGGTGAGCAGCAGGGGGCACGAGAGAGACGCGGTCTTGTGCCGGCAGCCGGCAATGACTGAGGTCACGAGCAGCGTGGATTCAGTGCAGTCAGTTTTGTCGTACTGTGCTTATAGAAATGTAGTGCCGTGCTTATTTTTGTTTTAAATATATACATACATAAATATATATTTATATATATATATTTTTTATATATAAATATATGCTCTGTGCTGGCACTAAGGCAGACGTGCATGACCTGAGCAGAAGATGCGGGTGAAGCGCGAGGCCCGCTGGCGCGGTGTGTACCAGAGGGCAGAAGGACGTGGCCAAAGCTCATCGTCTTTACCCAATAGATAAAACCATAAATTTAAATCCAATGTAGTAGGGGTAGAAGGAACAGCTGCTTTTAAGCGTATGAAGTTTTTCTGCTTCCATGCTGGTACTTAACAAACAGGAATGAGATTTGATAAGAGAAAGATCACATTCTTTGGGCTGCTTTTTATTTGTAAATATATACTGATAACTTGAATCTTTTATCACAGTAACCACAGAATTGGTAGTCACATCACCAAAGAGCTCGAACATATGTTCAAGTAAATGAAGAGCTGCTGCGCAAAAATGTTCTTGAGCCTTGAAGAAGCTGGGTGGTTAAAACAAAGTACTGCTAGTTTAGATGGAAAACAAAAGACTTGCAACAACTATGCTTGAAAAATATTAGTTAATGTAGTCAATTTCTATTTCATATATATATGCATATAAAATACATAGTTCGAGCTGAAATAAGGGACTTATTTAAATTCTGCAGTAGTGCTGCTATTTAGTTATTGTTAGTATAATATGATAACTGTGTATGGCAGTACGCAATGCTGTATTGTTTACTTTTTTCATATATGAATGATTTAGACAAATATAATTTCTCATTATAGATTCTGCTTTAAGTTTAGCCTGGGGATTCAGACATCCTTGTCTTGCTGGCTCTGTTTCTTCCAACTGTAATTTCTATTCAAATTTTGAAATAACTGTGGTGTCTGTCTTGTTCTGATTTTATCTCTGTAAATCTAAGCTTTTTGTGAGATGATCTTATTGGTGGAAAAATATTAGTTTCTTTGGATGTTGATGCATTTGACACCTGAGTACAACTGAAATGAAAGATGACTTGTTTTTAATCGCACAAATGACTAATTTACCTAACTTGTGTTTTTTCTTCCTCTCTCTCTCTGTTGCTTTTGTGTTTTGGTGAAACTGCTTCACAAAAAGTATGCCTACAGCTGGTGCTAATTACAAACTCAGTGAAGGAGGCAAGGTTTAAACTACATGGAATTCGAGCCACCCTGTTTCCTGTGAGGTCTGATCCTGTCAAGGCTGGGGGCAGGAGCACTCTGCTGAAGTGGCAACCAAATCTACCATGTGAAAATTGAACTCCTGTAGCGTGATTTTTTGTAAAAAAAGGGTGTGTGTGTCATTTTAAACAACCTTTAAATATGAGCTGAGTTTTATAAGTGTTCAGTGGGAATCAAATGAGCTTGCATTCTGCCTCCATAAAAACTGAAGTGTGCTGTGAAGCAGAGGGGAAGAGGAGGGGGTAGGAAGAATTCTGAAGAGACCCCTTCAGACTTACGGGATCATAGTTGCTTTCTGTCTTACATTAATTCACTTCTAAGGCATGTCATAGTTCTGCCGCCAAAACATGTTGAATGATGGGTCGCAATCAATATGTTGCTGTACTGCTATCTTCACTCTGTAGTTTTGTTCTGTGTTTTTTTCCCCCCACTTCTACCATTACGCTAAGCAGCATCTATTTAAGAACTTCAGGGTAGTACGTGGGTGAGAATCAACTTCCAATTTTTTTTTTCTTCTGAGAAGAAGGAAATTTAACAAAGAAATCAACAGAAAACTGTTGAAATTGTCTATGGACTTGCTTTTGGTCTAGTACTTGGGACTGTTGTGTGGCTCAGTGCATGAACTCTGCTTTAGCCTGTGTGAGGCTAAATACCATTTTCTGGTGTTTTTGTGCATTTAGTGGAAGGTGCGGATCTTGTAACATGAATTTAGTTTTGCAAAATTATAAACGTAAACTTGTAGAACATTTTAATGTTAAAGGGGATAAAACTAAGATAAAGGCATTTTGAGCACCCTCCTGCTTTTTTCTGTGTTTGGAGACCTCTGACAGTGGAAAAATATAATTTGAGAAGCAGACTTGGACAGGCAAATATAAAAAGTGGATTATGCACAAGTTCCTTGAAGTTTAACTTTTGAGTGTTTGCTGTCTGAAACTATGTAGTCTGTTCAGTAATAGGGTACTTACTGAACCTTCAGACTAACGTTATTTGTCGAAGAATCAAATTACTAATGGAAATCTCTTTGGTAGGGAGTAGCCTCTCTATATAGAGAATGATAGTATGTTTTGGAATAATCAGTTTACATGTGGATGTTCAGTTTCTTTCAGGAATTTGCCATCTCCATTTCATCTGAATTAAATAAATACAAAATAGCCCACTCTCCTGTGGTTTTTTTTAAATTTTTTTAAAGACTTTTAGATGGGTATAGATAATTATCTGATGGATAGGGGAAAAATAACTTTTCCTAAATATTTCTAAAAAAAAAAATAGTGTTTTTTTTTTTTGAAGAAGAACTCTGTATTTTAGGAATTATTGTAAGATGTGTAAAAAGTGTTTTAAGTCTGGATTCTAACTGTAAATCAAATGTATTAACTGTGTCCTTGATTTGATTAGTCAGAATGTAGTAACTCTTTAGTTACCAGTCTGTAACCGTTTAGTTATAAGGGTCTGAGAGAAGTTAGCAGTGAAGGAAAACCAACCGAATCCTTATTGACTCTATTTACCTTATGTTCCAGATATCTAGTGTATTTTACTACAAGCTAAAGCACACAGTCATGCATTCCAATAGTATAATTGTCACTTGTTTTCTTAAATAAGTTACGCTTTTGAACAGAAACTAAGCTTTTTGCAGGAAATGGGTAATAATGGATGAGAAACGAGTAATTGTCCCCTAAGAAGAATCTGACCTATTCAAGATAAACCATTGCTTTGTAGCTATCTGTTTAGGATCAAACCCAAATCTGTCATACATCCTAGATGAATTATTATTGCCTTTGAGGTCTGCTAGATAGGCATTAATTCTTACAAAGTCTTCAGTCAAGTCTGCCCACAAAAATTAGTGTATCTGAGTATCTAAGTAACTAACTAATATGTGCTACAGTTGGATGTTACTGTTATCATTTGTCTTTGCCAGTAAGTAAGGATAGAGGTTGTTTACAGATCTGAAAGCCACATTTGAAAGTCTGCCTGTCAGCTGGGCAGCTTGCACTGAACAGGAAGGACAGCAGCAGCCAGCATTCTGCTTGTAATTTGGAGGTTAAATAGAGGTAGAGGTGAGACTTGACTTTCATTTCAAAATAATCTAGCCTTTTAACTTGCCTAGAAAGCCATAAAAACACAAATATCTGCCAGAGGAAGCCACATCTTTGAAAATTTGCTGTTGACTCTTTCCCAGAGATCAAACCTTACTCGCAGGGTCATCTTAGCCAGCAGCCTGGCCTTCTGGACTAGGACGTGTAGCCAGGCTTCACATGATTTCTGCAAAAGTCCCAGATCTTGTAGCAGCCAAAGGGGCCTGTGTTATCCAGATTACAGCTCGCAGGAGTAGGGTCTCCACAGTTCTGTTCTTAGCAGTCCTTCTACTAAGTAGTCAGTTTGATTTCTGGCTTTAATGGCTAATAAACAGCAAAAATGCAGGGGAGATATGATCTACTTCCAGATAATGCTTGATCTGTTCTTAGCTTTATCTTTCATAAACCACCATTGTACTTTTCCTCATGCTTTTATATATTATGCTCTGCAGGTCATTACACTTGTATATCCTGTTACAGCAGTTTTGGACAGTGAAACACATAAAACAGTTGGAAGAAACAGCTGCTGTTCAGCCTCCTGAAGGAACTGTCAAACTCGTCTTTCTCAAGATAGCTGGAATGGATGAAAAAATAAGTTGCACAACCCAAATGCTTGATTCATCAAGGCTGGCTGGAGAGCTGCTCAAAGACAGTGCCATCTGAAGTCCATCTCCTGGGCCCTGGCAGAACCTGAATTTTAATATGAAGGGGATTCACAGGCATTGTACCAAAGAGGTAAGGCCAGGTGCATTGGATCTACAGTGCATGTGCAAAATGACCTCACATCGCCTGCAATGTGTGTGCTCTCTGCAGTCAGGAGTCATTTGTGTATATACACATGTACTGTGTGTATATGGACATTGCCCGTGACTTAGTGATCTTTTAATCTCAGGGATATGACAAAAAACTCAGGGCAGAGGGCTGAATGGATTGTATTTGTGCTCCAGGCTAGAGGAAGGAAATACAGAAAAAAACATGGAGGCACCTGTGGTATGCCTTTGAAAGAAAAATAATTTTTGAGCCCCAAGAAGGTGGCTTGGATCAGTGAGCAAAGAGACTGTCTTTAGCTGCCTGATGACTACTACCTTCAGAGAGACAGATTCTTATATTTATTCTTTATAGAGAAATAAGATCTCATCAAAATCTTGATGAGCACTTAGTGTCAGTTTCTTCCCCAGCGGAGGAAGGTCACAAGACAACAAATTTAGCTGTTTGTTTCAAAAGGGGAAATGATATAAATTGCCTCTGTAAGTCAGGTGGATGATAGCATCAAAACTGAACTTTTATGTAGATGGAAGCGTTCAGTGGAATTCAGTTTCAATTTTGAACAGCCTGGTGAAGTACAGATGCCCTGATCACTTACTAATTTTTGTTGTTTTTAAATGACGCACTAAGTAGCAATTATGCAACTTGTCAGCATTGCACCACAGTCAGAAATATCTCAATTCATTTTTTTAACATCCTCTTTTAGATTTGCTGTTACTCTGTACTCAAAAACTACACAGTTTTCCACTGGGACCACTTCTGTTTTAAAAGGAATACAAAATGAGGAACTAAATGGTGTGTACTTTAGTTACTGCTCACACAGACTTCAATGAAGAGAGAGTATGAGAGAATCTATTCTCTTTCAGCAGCTGTAGTAGCAGAAATCTAAGCTACGTGATTATCCAACTGTCTTACCCTGTTAGAATTGGTAAGTCTGGGCTTTACATCTTTTTTTTTTTTCTTCTTCTTCTTCCTCCTTACATTTTGTTCCAGAATGCAGGCAACATTTACTTTATTTTAAAAAGTGTGTGTGTTTTTCTTTTTTTTTTTTTTTAAGGTTACCATGTTTTAGCTCTTATTTTAGCACTATGAGCATTTTCAGAGCAATGTAGCTAATTTTTATAAGCATTAAAGGGTCTGGGTATGTGCATACTGTTTTTCAAAAGTGAATTAGGCATGGAGTATTCTAAATTCCATTGATATTCAACAAGATTTAGACTTCTAAGTGTCCTCATCTCTTTCGAAAATGGCACTTTCTCTTCTAAGTCCCTTAAGTGCTTCAGAAAATGTTGTCCTACTTTTTGCATATGTAAGTGGTTCTGTAGATAAAGTAAACAGTTATGCTAATGTGACCAGGAGAAGGCATGGTGTGCTGTCTTTCCTGTCTGTTTCAGTCTCACTTGCAAGCATATCCCAATTCCGGTGTTACAATCAACTTTAGGCGGGGGGGAAATGCAATTTTTGCTTTAAAAAAAGAAAAGGCGGGGGGGGGAACAGTTTTACTGTGGCTGTGCATAAATTTAGGAGGGAGGTAGAAAATTATACGGATTACATAGTGTGGTTGTTTATACAAGCAAATGAGTAGGATGAGGAGAATCTTCCCTGTTGTATATCAGATGTCATATTAAATTTGTAGAGGTGTTGTGTGTGCAGAAGAGCTATCCGGTGACTTGTGTGACATTACTCCTGATTTAAATTGGCAGCAGCATGAAAAGAATCAAGCCTTAGTTGTCCATGATGTAAGTAGAGCTTTTAGTGGATTTCTCGCAAGAGTACAAAGGACATTCCAGTATGTTATGTTCTTCAGGAGATTTAGTACATACTCTTCAGTAAGACAGCCTCATTCCTTGCTTCTCTCTACTGTTTCAAACCATGAGCGCAGTAGAGATGCGTGAAGGTACTTGAAATCTGCAGAGATTAAAAAAAAAGAAAAAAATTGAAGCATGTGGGGATTTCCTTGTGTTCTTCTTTCCCATTCTTCTGCAACAGGAGTGGTTATGATCTTGCCCTCAGTGAATTTAAGCAAGGCACAGCTTTAGCTGGGAAGATTCCCATTGGTTTTAACAGTAGATGAATTAAAATGAAATGATAAGGAGCATAATAGATTTTGAGGCATGTAGGCTAGCTTTTAATTATTCATGTGCACTTAATAAAACTGTGGAGCCTTAGAGATAAAAGCACGCTACTCATACACTATTTGCTGTTAAGCTCTGGTTGGGGGAGACAAATTAACTATTTATATCTTTTAAAATCATCGTTAGGAGGGAACTTAGAAACTTTTGTACATGTGAATGCTCAAGTGCTGCATTTGGGATGCAGTTTTAATAGACATGAAGAACTGTCAGCATCTTTTGAAGGTTCTCAGCACTTAATAGGATAGCTCAGGCCAATTTAGAATCAGCTTCTAAGTCCAACTTTGATCTTGACTGTCTTCCTGCATCAGGCCTTTAGCTAATAAATTATTGTCTTTCAATGGGAAAAGATGACTTGCAACTGACGATACAATGTAGACAACAAGTGAAACCATCTTGTTGATTTTTTTGTTAGTCCTTACAGTGTAACAGTTCATGAATATAATCTGTCTCAGCTAGACCTAGTGCAGAAGAGACACCTAAGAATAAAGGTGAAACTAGAGGTGAAGAACTTGGTGAATGCCCTTCTCATAGCTTCAGAAAGTTTTTTGTTGACCTAGGTATAGATGTTAGATTTTTAGAAAAGCAAGCAAGTTACTGTTTACTAAAGAGAAACATTCTAGAATAAAAGCAACATCACAGACAGTCTTCATGAAATATGCATTGTTAATTTTTTATTCTTGCTTCTTTTTTTCCAAATAAGCTTGAGGTACTTTGCCTGGCTTTCTTTCACTCACAGGTCTATATGGAAGTCTGGTGATAAGGCTTTCTACCACTGGTCATCATGTTGGCAGAAGGCATCTTAACAGGACTTGTATATAAAGAAAACTGTGATCAAGATAAGCCTCACAAATGTCATGTAACCAAAAAGGATAAGGAGGGAATGTGGAGAGAGAAACTTGTAGACAACCCCAAAATTAAAGAGTTTGCTACTGGACATGAGAAGCAGGACAAGATCACTGCTAATAGTAGCAAAATGGAACACAAGAGGGACCCTCACTGGAAATCCATAAAAGAGTTACCTGCAAAAGATCAGAAAGTACTTGTTAGAGGAGCCACATCACCAGCTTTGTGTATTCCCAAAAGAGGAGAAAATAATGAACAGCTGGATTTGTATAGATCCTGGTCATGCAACAGCATTTATCAAAACTATCCTGACTTACATATTGGGGGAGACCGTGTGGGTGACCATACATGTGACTCAGGTTGTGTTCTGGACCATGTGTGTGATGAACTTCCTGATGGCCCTGTTCTGCTGTCTGCAGATATTCCTCTAGGTCAATCCCCTCTATCGGAACACCTTGAGAAGCCTAGTGTAAAGTCCCTGTCTGCAGATGAAAGTGGAGAAAGGAGTATGGTGCTCTGTGAAGAGCCTCTTTCAAACTCCATGCTCAACAACTACATGGAAAGAAAAGTGGCAGAGCTCTATAAACAGTTTTTTGAAGAAAACTTGGCCAGGTGTGGTTCTGTAACGAACCTCCTGACTTGCAGTTTGATAAGGAATAACTTGAATCAGATAAGCTTTCAGATATCCCAGGAGCAGAATATGGAAACATCTAAAGCTAGAGAGGTGCTCTTACATTCTCTAGCTTTGTTTAGTTTGCGTAATGCTACTAATGGAAATAGCTCTGAATTTAGTACTCCAGACTTACAGATCTCAAACCCAGCATGTGTGGAAAAGAGCTGCAGGATACATTTCACATCATAACTGAACTGCGTAGCTGAAGAGATGAATAGAATTCAGATACAAATATTTCACTGTAAGGATTAGATTGGGAAATGAAAACATAAGACACTACAGACTTTTTCAAATAAATGTTTTAACATTTAAAATACTTTGTCTATGGTGCTCTTATCAGAGGAAGATAAAAGTCACTGTTGTCTTTTTCTAATTTGGAATAAGAAATGAACTTACCTCTAAAATGCTGTTCAGCCGTATTTTTAAATGGTGTGAGCCCCACTTCTAAGACTCTGGCTCTGTGAGTAATTATACTCATGTATCATTGGATTTACTCCTGCAAGAACAATCAGTCAAGGCATAAGTGCTGGTAAAATTATGATGGAAGAGAGTAATCCATCCCCCTAGTAAGGAAAAGAGTCAAATTTTCTTTGAACTGGAATGTTGAAAACTTGGGCTCTGACTATATTGCCTAATCCAAAGTCCAGCAAATTTTGCTTCTGCAAAGCTTGATCAGAGTGGCTGAGAAAATATTTCCTTGGTTTGAAAATCTTGTCAGCAGATAGAGATGTTCAGAACTCTGAATTATTTTGTGTATAGTATCATGTGTAAGAAATATCAGCCTTAAACATTAATCAGGACACTCAAGAGGTTCTAATATTATTGCATATGTATATTTGTATTGCATAGGTAAAGTATGTTACAATGAAAGTTAATAATTTCCTAAGAGGTGAAATAGCTGATCAAGATTGTGTTTTATTTTCTGTTTTAAAAACATGTTTTTATTTTAAATAAATTCTTTCCTCTTCAATGAAATACACTTATCTTTCTGTCATTATGTTATTATTTTATGTACCTTCTGCATTTTTAGTAAATGGACTCTGTCTTTATTTCCTTGGAAATGAAGCTCTTGCAGCCTAAACAAGCTAAGATTCTGTTGCAACATTCCTGAAAAAAATATTGCAAACTTTTTTTCCATCTTCATGTGGAAGCGTAAATGCATAATTCACTAGGGAAACTTGCTTGCTTAACCTTAAAATGTTTTTTTCCTTCCTTTCTGGTCACTTCTCAGTAAGTATTTTAGCTGGAAATTAATAACTGTGTTGCCATTGTAAAATGATAAATGAACTAGGCCATTATCTTGACAGCAGAAGTTTTCTACTAGTAAGCAAACATCTTCACTCACTTGTATTATGACTAACTGTGATTTGATAGAGCTGCAGTTTTAGGTTGGTAATCATGAAATCCAAATCCAAAATCTATCAACAGAGCTATGCTTGTACAATTTAAAGCTTCCCGAATACGTGTTATAATGCTAGTTAAATCATTTTATTTAGTTACTGATGCCAGTCAATGCACAGGTATGGGGCCAGTTATAAAGAACTTCTCAGTGAAACTTGTTTTTTAACAACTAGCATAAAACAAAACTGTCTCTGTTTTTGAGATACGTCTCTTAAACTCTGATATGTAGTATGTGTTTTCTAAATCTTTGTCAACCTTCTAAGAGAATATGAAGGATTGTGTGATCTCTAGGTAATAATACATCAAATGCAAACATACTTGTGTTTATAAATCAAGGTCCTTGACATCCGATCAGTCCTCTGAAGAGATCAAAGTTTTTATTTCTTTATTTTTGCTTTTCCTTTAATCCAGCGTCTTTTAGTTGTGTGTGTGGGGGGGAGTTTCCAAATCATCAGTGAGAGCTGGCATTTATAATGAAAATATCAGTAGGCTTGAAAGAATGCCTCAGAACATTGAGATGATCTGATTTCACAAGGGATTCACCTTGGAGCCCCTAATTCAAGTATTTTAGCTTAATTAGTTGTGTTTATTGTAATACAAGCAGTATGATGGGGCTTAGAGTTGAGATTGTGCCTGTTTTGCCCTGTAGAGAGAAGGAAGTGTGCAGAATGAAAGCATGCTGACTGGGTCCTTGATAAGCTATACCTATGCAGAGACTGCTCTCACACTGCTTGCTCACGGTGTGGGGCTTCTCCTGCAGGATGATGCAACTGTCAACTCTGTGCAATCATTTTATGGGATGTCAAACAGTCTGCTAAATGCAGCAGCATGTGTAATGGAAGGGGAATTGCAAAATATCTCGAGATTGTAACCTTTTCTGATGCCTTTCAATCTCTTTTAGGAGTGGTAGAACTTAACTAACATGCCTGGCTCACTGAATTTATGGAAGTAATGTCTAACACATCCAAACGCAAGCGTGTGGATTCGATATGGTATTTGTATTCGACTTTGAGACCAAACCTCAAAACTCAAATAAAACACCAAGCAATTTGCAGACAAGGCTGTCAATCTGATAGGCTTTTTCATGCAATGTATCTAAGCATCGAGCCAATTCAGAGTCTGAGCAGAGTGAATACCCCTGGCTTTGATGTGTTTTCCAGCTGTTACGCAGCTTCGGTTTGGAGCTCTAGGAAGATGGGCACTCTGCTGCTCTTGAATTCCCTTGCAAACTGGGCATTCACTTCCTTCAGCTGTCTTTGAAAATCTTATTCTTGCTCTTTGTTTCTCATCTGAATATCTAACTTTGAATTTTTGTATGTTGTTTTTTGCACACAGTGTTGGATCTGAGCTGGATTCTTCCATGTTGGCTTTGTGGTAGGATGGATATTTTCAAAGGTATAGAAGAGAAAAGTGAGATTGCTAGAGTTTGGCGATTGGCAGGAATGAGAAGAATCCATTCGTACAGCAAAGGATGGTTTGGAGTGACCAAAATGAGACTCTTTCCCTCCTGGTGCAAGTGACAAGCAAAAACAAGAGTATATAATAAACCTTTTCTGCTGCTGTGTATTTTCAGGTGCTCTTATAAAACAGTCCTATAAAATAAGATCAAACTCATGAATGTCAGGCTTAACTGGACATTCCTTGCCTGATCAAAAATTCTCATTGACGTTAGTAGTGCAAGGAGTATACGCTGAAACTGGTCCCTGTTTTCTAGGAGGATGATAGGAAAGGATACTTTATTGTTTTCATGCACTGCCCTAATTGCATGTGTCTCACTAACTACCTTGTCAGCATGCAAAATCAAGCCAAAAGCCCTTCGGAAGAGGCTGAATGACTTCATTAAATTCTGGAGGAGCCCAGAGCAGGCAGCACCCTAAAGTGTTCCTTCATTGAGATGAGGAGAATAAGCTAACTGAAGGTGAGAGGAAAAATATTCAGAAGGGCATCATTAACCAAAGGATTTGCAATTAACCATAGAAAAAACTCTTCTGTGGCATTTGTGCTGCCTTGGCCTAGCCTTTTATCTCCCCTGGGACGTGCTTATAGTTCAGCTGAAATCTTGAAATAAGTTAATTGCATAAGATTCTTCCTCAGGACATGTGGAAGTCAGAGTTTAAAGCTGAGGTCCAGATTCTGGTGTTTTTTCTATGCTTCTCCCCAGCCCTGGGAATAGTGAAGGAGGAAATCTGTACTTAGCTCTAATACTAACCTTAAAGTCTTAAACTTAGATCTTAGAAGTTAACTGCAGTTTTAATGCTGATGTTAATGGACACAGCAGAAGCTGCTGAGTAGTGTGACCTGCTACAGTGGGAGAAACCCCTATAGACCTGCTTCTCTCATTGTTATTAAATGGAGTGGCAGAGGAGGAGACAATAGGAAAATGAATATTCTGTATTTGCCAGAATCCAGGATAACTGTGAAGCTGTGTTGATCTCATCCAGTTCAGAAATGGTTTCAGAGCACACTTTAAAATTAATTTTCACAGGTATGTGGACAATTTTAGCTCTAATGTAAATGTTAGAATGAAAACACAACAAGCAATATTATGAGAAAAGCTTTAATCTGTAGCCTTTATTATCCACTTAAGTACTTTTCTTAATTCCATTTTATTTTAATTGACATGTTTCAATTAATGACATGCTTTGGATTTATTTATATTTGAAAAATACTGAGCCACATTCTGGATTTAAGTGAGAAAACTTCATCAGCTGCACTGGAGCTGTGCCCATTTTCACTAGCAGGAAAAATGGCTCAGTAAACTTAAATTACACAGGAAAATCACTTAAAAGGTGTGCTTTTCCAGACTGCTGAAGGACAGCAGATGTATTTTATTACAAATGAAAGCAGTGCCATATTCTACAGGTCACACATATGAGGCCAAATTCTAGCTGGCAGTTGCGTTTATGCATGTGCCAGAAAATCTGAAATTGAAGGAGAAATATTGGCAGGGAATTTTCCACTTTCATTTCCAGTTCTCATTTTGCATTCCCACAGAGAGACATTCATCAAGTACTGTGACCAGAACCCTGAAAGAATTTGTGCTTTTTATGTTAAATCTGTTCAATTTAACTGCGATATATAGCTAGGACCTCATCCACCAGCCTGGTTTCTATTGTCAGTGGTGGAAAATAAGCCCCTCCAGAAGGTGACTAAGCCCACCTAGGTGAGTAAGATTTTTACATGCCAGATCAACATTTACAACTATTGTGATACCTATTATACAGTCAAATAATAATATCTGCTGGTGATTTTCTTCAGTACCTCTTTAGTTAAGGATTTCCAGAGGTTTGCAAACATTTTGTGAATAAATCTCAAAATTTTAGCTCTCTTTGGAGGGAGGATTATCTCCCACAAGAAAGGATATCCAGCTGTGCACAATAACAGTTTCCATTAATGTTCTAACATTCTGCTGAATGAACTTTAGAAAGATGATTATCCAGCTTCATTTCCGCTAGTTTATGTATGAAATTGTAATTCTGATTTTTCTTTTCACATTGCTCCTATTTTATGTACAGGTTCCAAAATGTAAATATCTATTTATAGTTGAACTCATTTTTCTTTGCCAGAAGAACATTTCTAGTTAATTTATTCATGATAATCTCATCAATCTGCTGGGAATATAAATCAGCTGTGTAGTTCGGCAGCCCCTTGGTAAGTGAATGCCCAGTTGCTAACATATTCTGCCAGTACCACACAGTGTCCTGACTACCTGCAGGCTTCTAGGTAGATATAAATGTGTTTAGCACTGACCTATGAATCCTAAGTGGCACAAGACCTTCCTTCTTGACACTTTCCCTCTGTCATACTGTCCCACTTACGGATTGCAGATATTATCCCTTTGATTTAAAACAAAACAAAATAAAACAAAAACAAACAAACAAAAAAAAGGAGATCTTCACCTTCGGCTGGTGTTTTCCCTGAGGGCTTTGCTCTGTGGAAGGCTTTCACCCTTTCATCCAATTCAGCCTGTATGTGTTGATTTTTCTACTGCTGCTCAGCATTCCTCTGTAAGCAGTGGGATCTCTTACAGCAGTAGAAGTCTGATACAAAAAGCAACAGCAAAAAGACTGGAGGAATATTTGATGCCATCTGAGCAAGCCAAGGATGAATTGGTGCATGAATCAGCAACAGGGCTGTCCAGAGCCGAATCAATGTAACTCCCACCAAATGGAGTTCTGGAGCTCCTTTTATGACAACATCTATCAGGACTTTATTTTGCTTTGGTATATTTGTTTAGGGTTCTCTTTTGGGGAGAAAATATGGGGCTCTTCTCACAATCTTTTTCAGTTGCTGCTTCTGGGAAACAATATGACATCTTGCCAGTTTCCTGCAGCCTTATTTATTGATGTTTTTTAGGTGCTGAATGGCAGGTGACCAAGGGTCTCAGAAATTTTGCCTGGTGAATGTTAACTGTAGGGCTGAGGAGCTGCGTCTTTACAACCAACCACAGAAGAAGCAATAAGTAAGACTTGCAGGGGTTCTTCTCCATTTCATATAAATGCTTCTTCTCCTTGAGGGTAAGTGGAAACAGCATCTTTCTTAAATACAGCTCCAGTTATGTAAAATTGAAATATGGCATCCTGAACTGCACTCTGTGAAACTCTGTTTGATCTGTCAGTCAGCAGTGGTGGCAAGTTAGCAAAAGCTGACTTACATGTGTATTTTGATAGTTTTACTGCATTTGAATTAACCACAAAGAGGGCTGCTAACTTTAATTTCCCCCTGCTGTTTACACGGGCCTGGAAATACTAGCCCAGCTGCAAATGGGAACTTCTATTCACTGAAGTTGAAGTTCTTCACTTTATGTTAACCAACACAGTATGGCTCTTATTCACTTGTCGTGCTTTTGTATCAGACTTTTCTACAAAATCTGATCTTACAGTATCTAGATGTAACATGTCCCATACAGGTTTCACAGGTTTTAAGGCACAGTATATGCCTGGAGTTCCTCATGAATAGTGTTCAGTGCTTTATTTTACATGCTCTATTTTAGTTCTGAATAATAATACTTAGTCATGGAAAATAACTGCTTTCAGTTGTTCCTCTGAGCATTTAGAAAATAAGATAGTTGAGCTGTCTCACAAGGTTATTGCCTATACTACAGAAGGGTAGCAAATTCGCTTTGCATCATAAGATTTACCAGTAAATGATTCCATACTGTAGAAATACACTCTTAAAATATTGCTGACGTGTAAGCTCTGACTTACTTTTTAGGTAGCCATAAAGCTCCTCCTTGGAAAATTTCTTATTTTGTGCAGTGATGTGTTTTCTTAACATCCTGTGTTGCTATTTTTGTCTCATTCCCCATCTCCACTCACTGCACACTTCTGCTTTCCACTGCCACGTTTGTAAGACACACTGTAATCCTTACCAATTTGTTCAATTGCTTTATCCATTTGCTTATACCTATAAATTTGGTGGTGTAATAATTATTTACATACTTACTAACAAAAGTTAACAAAGTGCTGAGCATGCACTTTGAGAACATCAGATGAAAGGTTTTACATAATTATGCATTTGATGTTGTTAAATTCTGTTGGAGTAAGGGTAGAACTGTGGGTATGATGCCACGTTCTTAAATGGTGACCGATGTAGATACGAAGGAGTATCTGACTCTTACTTTTTATGTCTCTTTCTCTTGGCTTTCACGCATAACTGAGTTTTGGCAGGTTAACCAGTTGCTGCTCATCACATGAGTAACTGTAAGGGAGACAGGGCTCAAGACACGCAGCTCACAAATGGTTCCCTGACAATATAATGATGATGCCTGGTAGGATGAGTATGCTCTTGGTTTCTTCTGAGCCTGGCAAATGCTCTCTGTTTTATTCTGTGCCTTGAATGTCATACTTTGTTGTAACTGCTCATTTATCCCGACATAACCTTTCTTTACGGAAAAACCCTGAATTCTTTCTCGTGCAGAAAAAGTGGAGCAAAAGAAAACCCAGACTTGCACCCACTCTCACCCTTTCTGTGTACATAAACTATATTACGCTAGGCTCTACCTTGTTTTAAATGATTGAAATTTGTGAACTTGCTGGAACTGGGAACATAATTGTGAACTAATTTCAAAAACATGTTGGCTTGAAGTTTTAAATGAACAGATTTTGTTCATTCTTATTCCTCTTTCCTGTTAGCTGAAATAACCAACTTTTTCTGGAACAGAAAGTGAAAACTTTAATACTACATATGGAAAAATTGTGAAAGTTAAACTTTAAAATCATATGCCTGCATGTTTGTGCTGGTTATGTTTGAATGCTCAAACAGGGAGCTGACACAACACCGTTTCCCCTTTCTAACCATTCACCTCCCACACTCAGTACCAAACATATAAAGCACAGATTATTGATCACAGGCAGTGCCATTGCATTAAGATGGCTTTCAGACAGATCCACTGAATATTTTTATATAACGAATACCTGTTAGGAAGTAACCATGTTTAGTCTACAAAAAGAAATTGAAGGCTATAGTCAGCAGATAAAAGACTCAAGAAAAAGTGTACTTCTCCCAGCAGTGCATCCCCATCCTCGGAGTGCACCGCAACACGCTGTGCCATGCGGGCGTGCAGAAGCAGCAGCATAGCAGTCAGTGTGTTGATAGATGGGGATTGAACACGGCTCCAGCTATTGAAAATGTGTGTCAGCAGAAATGGTGAGTGCTCTGAAGCACTGGGGAGCAACAGACACAGCCTCCCTCCAAGAGGACGATATTTTCCTTTTTATATCGGGCCACAGCACTTAGCGTTACCTTGGGCGCATCGCTCAAGCGCATGCGTGGTACAGGGAGCGCCTGTTAGCAAAGGCAACCGGTGGTGGTATGCCAGGGTAAGATCAGCGGTGTTTTGCAGCTGCCATGAGATGCTATTTCAGTGTCACACAGTGGAGAAGTGGTGAATTGGCTCCCTTGATAGTGTTTTGGGGAGTCCAAGTGATTGAGTAGGGGCCACCTGTAAAGCTCTAAGGTCGTTAACTTTGTGCAGCGTTTCCTCTCTTGTTCTGGGTTTGGAGGTTTTGCTTAATGCAGTCTTTTGTGGAAGGGGGAGGTGGAAAAAGATTTGGTTTTCCTTATCTTATCCTTGCTCTGCTTCTGAACCAAGTGAAAAGCATTCTGTTTCAGGAGTGCTCTGTCGTAAAGCTGGTTGTAAATGGAGAAAAATGTAAAATACATTTCTGGATTTTTATCCAAACTGAGTTGAAATCTCAGAATTAAAATACCAATGTTATCACTGGTAAATACACAGTCTTCCAGAGGCATACCATGCTGCACATCTTTGTCTGAGCTGAAAAATTATTGTATAACTATATATTCTTGGATCTACTGCACCTTTATTATATAACATTTATAATCATACGTTTTAATGCAGGTAACACTGCAGTATGCCTGTTGTAATCACTTAGACTGATTTCCAGGGTTGATTTTTCCTCTTTGGCTCTTGTTTTATTCTGTGATTGCAAAACTAGCGTGACTATGCATCATGACTACAGTCATATTCAGTGTTTGGTTTGTCCAGACTTGCCTATTTTCCTGGTGGGTGCTGAGCAGATTGCTCAGAGAACAGGAAGAATTGAGTAAGCTGGTAGAAAATGGTGAGCAAGTTAGAAGATTTTCTTGCATCCTCCTCCACGGCTGAGCATGTGCGTGCGTATAAGGGAAAGCAGCAAGAGAAGCAAGGGAGAGGAAGAGCCTGACATCCCTCTCCTTTCCCAGCAGCCAGACGGCAGCTGCAGAAAGGATGGAGATTGCTGCGTGCAACCGATTGCCGTGACCCGTGGGCACGGCACGTGCTCCTCCTGCTAGGGAAAGGTCCTGTGGGAGCTGTTCCTGCCACCACAAGATACAGCTCGGTCTTGTCACACGTAAACCTCCAGTGAGAGCAGAAAAAGTCTCAGGCTGTGCCCTGCTGAGGAGGGTTTGGAGGATCCTTGGTTTGGGCTGTTAATCACTGAGGCACAACTTTCTCCTGACTGTTGAGTCACGGGGACTGGGCTTCCTTCGGCTGCGCTTGGCCTCTGCGTCTCCCAGACCGACCCACTGTACAGCATTAACACTGTTGCTCGGAAAGGTAGCTTTCTGGGTTGATAGGCTATCATCCAGTGTGATAAACAAGACTTAAATGATAGTAAAGAAACATTTATTTTTTGCTGTTTGGGGGGCATCTCATAAAAATATCAAAAATAAATTCCTATGTCAAAGTGTAGCTAATTTTTGACTGGATCAAACAGAAATAGTTACCAAACAGTCTCCAATCCTATTAGATGTCAACTGGAGTATTTTCTTTTTTCCATGAATTTAAGGACTTCTGTCTCATTTGATCACTTAGAAAGAAATGAGTAGCAAAAATATTTAATGGGAGAAATCAAATACAATCACTTGAATGTAAGTCTTATTTGCAGTTGTGCGAATTCTTAGATGTGTCTCAGGGAATTAAACATCTGAAGTTTAATTCAGAAAAAATGTTTTTAGGTTACCGAAAAGGCCAAGCGTTTGTTTTTTTACTGAGGCCACAGTCACGGGCTTCTCTAGTTACAATGATGAAGAAAAATATTAACGACCATTTAGTTTACAAGACATTTAAGCAATTGCTCAAAGTGCTCAAGCTGTTGTTGACAAAAGTACAATCCAAACAGAAGTCAGTGCCAAAATGATTAAAGTGTACTCAGCCTGCAATTGCCCTATAGGAATTCTTTAAGACCATGTTAATTAGGCAGTTGTTAAATGTAAAGTTGTAATGCAGTCAGTTTGAAAGCCTGCTCTCCGAATGCTGCTTAGAGGGGAGCATGCCCAGACTGGTGTGTTTGCAATGGTGGCAGATTTATAGCCATATGGAAAAAGAATGGGTGCTAGGCAAGGGGAGCGTGTGGAAGTATATAAGTCATTCTGTTTTGGATCATCTTCATGCTGAAATTGGGGGACCATCTGGTGGACTCTCCATTTAGGCAAGGTGAAATTATCAGTGATAAATCTGTATTTTTCAAGTTGGTTAAATACTAAGAAATGAAGCACAAAGTTTGCAGATAGCGTTGTATGCATTCTCTGCAGCTTCTTGATCATGAGAAGGTGTTTGCATTCGGATGTCTTTATCACTTGAATGTATTCTGTACTCATTTCTTCTTAATATGGAACTTGCTCGATGGAGTTTTGTTCATATTCCCCCTAAAATTAGATTTCTGAAGTCACTTTTGTTAAATATACGTTCTTCTTTTAGCTCCATGGGGTGCACATAAGTTAAGCAGTAGATCAGCTCAGCTAGCTCACTGCAATGCAAAGTTAGGTTCTCAATAATCTTGGAGGGTATGATATACTGAGAAAAATCTGTGTTGTGACTTTAATTTTAAGGGCTTTTCTATTCCTGCTTTCCAGAAAAACTGCCAGCGTGATCTTTCCCAGGAAGGGAAGTGCGATCGGGGGCTTGGTCTTAATTTCAGTTCCGATTAAATCTTCTTGCTAAATTGCTTGTCTGCTTTATATATTTTGTGTGTGCTCACAGGTTTGTGTATATATGAAAATTAAGTACTCTTCTGTCCCCGCTTCAGCAAAATAAGATCAGTATTTTATGCACAGACTTCACTGTGCATGTTAAAATATAATGAGAAATGCAAGCAACAAGCAGAAGTTAAAAAAAAGAAAAGGAAAAATAAGGTGGTTATATGTCAAAACATGTTTCCATTTCAATGGGGAAAAAAGATTTTGCACATTCATAAATGGGGATGGCATTTTTCTGCAAATACTTTAGAAAATGTGTGTAAACAAATGACTGTTTTGTGATACTAGTGGGAAGAATCATATTTACATAGCTTATCAAATATTAATACCATTAGTATTTAGTTAATATATGTATTATCTTTTTCACAAGAAGCTGATTAGATGGTGTACAACAGCAACTTTTTAAGGAGATTTACTGTGTGTCTACTGCAGCTTTTGTCACAGAACTGTATCAGTTACGATCGAAAACTGCCTTAAATGAGGAAGTAGATCTAAATTTTTGCTGGGGGGAGGGAAAGAACGATCATCCCGATTCAGCTTTTTTGGAGAGGCTCTTGGATATTATTTAGTTTTGGAGTAGAACACTTTGAACTAAAGCAGATGGCTGTTTTGTGCAGAAAGGAAGGGTTTTTTAGGTCTACTTGCAACCCCCCTGCCTCACCTGCAGACAGGTGAAAAGGGTGATAAAGCTGAAACATAATCTAGGCGATCCCTAAACAAAATGCATAGCGGCGTGTTCCTATTATATATGTTCCCCACTAATCAGGACTCTGTTTCAGCCAGAATATTCTTCGAGAAAGGGGCAAATGTGGGACAAGCGGAGCTGCCGTGCCGCCAGGCCGAGTTCGCCGCAGCGCAGCAGAGGGTTTCCCCAGGGGAAGCCGCGGGTGCACCCGGGGGTCGTCCACCAAATTACTTCTGGGACCGTGCGTCGTCAGAAAGTAGGTGTTCCCTGGGGGGAAGGATGCAGAAATCGTTCTGCTTCTGAGGACCGTATGAGACGAAAAATCAATTGCTCTATCATGCCTGTAGTATCAGCGTAAAAGCAAAAAAATTTGGAAATGGATGTAAATAGGGGATTAGATCTATTCATGGTGTCTGAAGAGTGGGAGATTTACAAAGCTAGACTTGTCCCAGCTCTACCAGAAGTGGTGTCAAAGTCGGAGCCAAAGTCCTGTCTGGGGAGAAGGCACAGAAGGGCTGTTCAGGTATAAAAGATGATCCAGCGGGGTGGCAAGCTGCGCTCCAGGGAGCCAGGGCTCAGCGACCGCAGGGTATAGACGGTGTTGCCTGGTTTCTAGACGAGGTACAGATAACAAGAAGGAGTGCAGAAAAGCGTTTGCAGTGCCTAACAGAGGTCCTACAGAAACTGCAGAGATACTGTTTGAAACTTAACAAAGACAAGTATGAGTGACTTTCAAAACCAAGTTCCTCATTTAGGGCACTATACACATTCGGAAGGAAAACTTCTTAGAAGAGAAAGACAAAAGCTGCTGAGACTGGACAGAACGTCTCTGAGTTTAAATATTCTCTGGCAACGTTGCACTCTCATCATGTGACCCTTTCCAAATTTCCTGGTGTTAATCAGGAAATCCGTTTCTGCTCTCTTTCATAAAAAACGTGGTTTTGGAGAGAGAGGGAAAATAAGATTTGAAGTAAAACAGCAAAGAACTGTAATTCTTTGCAACATCTAACGTTTTGCATTACTGCAAAATGAGCCTGTGACACCAATTCTGCAAGAGTTAAGATGGGCGTTTCCTACGTCCATATGAATTTCCTACATCCATATGGATGGAAATGACAGCCAGTAGCATTTGGTTCCAGAATGGTCTCAAGGATTGAGAGATGAGACTCGCAGATGGAAAAGAAGCCTTAGGCCTTTCTGATGTTAGTAAACACCACAAGTACTTATTTGAACATCTTTTTATTCTTGCGACAGATCATAAAACCACAGGTGAAACTACTGTGGGTGAAGATAGGCTTGTCCCTGCTGGTAGCACATGGCCCTTGATTTTTGTAGCTTGCTGGGATTCTGTAGATAGCAGGCCATCGGACAAGCATGCTGATGCAGATGCTCTGTGCCAGCAGCCCCTATGGAAAGGAAAGCACATAAAGGGAAATCCCATGCATAAACTGTCTTTCCAAGTTGACCTCACAGATGCAGTTAAGGAAGTTGCTTTGTGAAGAGAAAAAGTCTGCTGTGTTTAGGGTAGCATACTACCGCAGAGCAGCTGGGGTTGGGAGGGACCTCTGGAGGTCATCTGGTCCAACCCCCCTGCTCACAGCAGGGTCAGCTAGAGCAGGTTGCCCCAGGGCCATGTCCAGCTTTGTTTTCAGTATCTCCAAGGTTGGAGACTCCACTGCCTCTTGGGGGAACCTGTTCCAGTGTTCAGCCACGCGCACAGTAAGGAAGCGTTTGCCTACGTTGAAGTGACATTTGCTGTGTTTCAGTCTGTGCCCATCGCCCCTCGTCCGGTCACGGGCACCGCTGAGAAGTCTGGTCCTGTCCTCTTCACTCCCTTCCATCAGATATTTATGCATAGTGGTAAGATCCCCCCGAGCCTTCTCTTCTCCAGGCTGAACCGTCCTGGCACTCAGCCTCCTCTCCTATGAGAGGTGTTCCAGTCCCTCCATCATCTTTGTGGCCCTGAGATTATGCACTCTCCAAATAACAGCTTCACGTGATCAAAGACTGATGTATGTCTTTTTCAGGAGATGGGGGTTTGCTGTGGAAAAGCAAAGACTATGTTTGGTACAAACTCTGTAACAGTATAATACCCAAAAGCTCACAGAAGAGGAAAGATTTCTGCTTGGATTACTTGAACTGCACTGAAGACTGGGAAGTAGTAGCACTCCCAATGGTGGGAAATGCTGAAATACGCTTTGGACGCAACCGTGAGAGCTGAATTGCTAAATTTCTTGAGATTATAAGATGTAACTCCCTGTGCTGACCATTTCTGTTTGGCTACAATTCAACATAGGATTTTCCCATGTTATTAACTTTAACGTGGTGTTATAGGTGTGAAACTTCACAGACTCACAGTTAAGTAAATGCTTAAACGATTTACTGAATTGAGGCCCCAATAACTTGGAAACTCTTTGCGGTACCATAACTAAAAGGTACATCACGTATTATTTTTCTTTCCCCCTGTATAAGGCATCTGATTATTCAAAGTTCATTCTCTCATAAATTTCAGTAGTTAATATATGAATTTCCATAGATGATGGAAATTATGGGATTTAATTTACCATATTTATTTTTCTTTAAACGATGCATGCATTCATAGCAAAAATCAGGAGGCATGAGTTACAGTGTACTCAGAAGCAGCTGCAAGTCAAGAAGCTAAGAGAAAAGAGACTTCACATCTTTCCGCTCTGAAACGGTGTAAAGAAAAATAATTTGTTGACATGAATTAAGGAGCGTAATAGCAACAGTTAAAATTAACATAACATAACGTTTTCATTACAGGAGCCTGAATTCTGATCGCTGTTACCATATTACAGAATACTTTGTTCTGCTCATAATTCTGTTCATTTTAGCAGAAACAAGGTACCAGTCAATACAATTATGGGGATCAGAATCTAGTCCTGAAACCTATAAATGTGGGAAAGCACATTGCATTAGAAAAAATGAAAGCATGTCAATAAACATACGATCAAATGGTACTCGCATTAAAAAGTGGTTCAATAGTGTCAATAGCCATTACAGGAGGAAGAAAAAGTGGTGTAGAATTTTGAAAAACACTGTCTTTACTTTGTTTTTTGTTTTATTTATAGCTAGTATATAATGAAAAATGATACATGTAAGAAATTTCTTGAGGGAAGTGGCAGGCTAATTTATATAGAACATCAGGGTAAAACAGCTCCTAACATAAAAATGAGTGTTCTTCAAATACTAACAACAAGTTAGAAAATTCTCACTGTAACAAAAAAAATACATGCAAAATACTTTCAAAGATCTTCTCAATATCCTTGTACAGATATACGCACAGCAAGCCAGTAATGAGATTGAGAAGGATGATGGAGCTTTTAACCACATGCTTGAATCTTTGCAGGATGAAATCCAGTTTGCCCAGAGAAGCTCCAATGCTGCACTCGTTTGAGTATGAATTTATAGGAATATGAATCCATTGCTCCATCAGCATGGAGCTTGTTGCAAGGTTGCAGCCGTCATTACAGAAAGGAAGAAAGAATACAAGAGAAACAGCTTCACTGAAAACTCCATACAGAGTACTGGCTTAAACTCTTTCCCATGTGTTACTGTTAATATTTTATAACCTTTTCTTTAGGATGATGGTGCATGCACGTGTTGGTGGTGTGCATGCATGTGTTGTCACTTCACCTGCAATTTTTGCTTACTCCTTAAGGTCCTGACTTTATAAATTGGTCTATTAGAAAAAACAGAGCATAGTTTAATGTTATCCTCTCCTTTGACCTTCCTCTGATAGTCTCCTAACTCTGTTTTTGCTGTTGCTGTTTTTTCTGGTTCCATTGATCAAAAGGGTGTTGATTCAACACACAAAAACGTTTTGCAGAAGGCACTGCTGAGCTCCACTCTGCAAGTCTTTTCTCCCTCCAAGGTTCAAACACTTCATTTTTGGCTCAAAACTGCTTCTGCTATCCTTAGCTTTGACACTGAGGTACTGTACATCTTTTGTCATCTGTTCCTCAGTTTACCCTTCCATGGAATTCATCAAGAGAAGAAACCTCTTTTCTAGCACAATTTCCCTTTTTCTGATCCTAGAGTTTTCCAGGCACCGGAGGAAGCTGCTAAGAGCATTGTCTTCTCCAGGCAGCAGACAGTGCGCTCTGAGCTTCATCAGTGGTTTTCTCCGGGTAAAAGCACACTTTGTGAAGTGGAAAGAAGAAGCTGGGGAGATCCACAACAGCTGCTGGTGAAAGCCATCCAGCTATCGGTGTGTTTGTAACTGACACCTTGTTTTACCTGGTTGACAATTCCAGAGAGACAACAGCTTTTCTGATGTGGCAGTAGTAAATCTTCACAGCATCACTTTCTTCTGACACTGAACAAGGAATTCCACCGAAACTAGGATTTTAACGTGTTTTCTGAAGCTGCTATCTCTGTACCCTTCTCACTGCGAAGCTTCTGCTTGTATCACTTCACGAGTTCCTACTGAGAAGCTTTCCGCTCCCTCTTGAAGGGAACGGTACATATACACCTAAATTTCGTTCTTTCAGAGTAACGAGGGATCCAATAACCTCCCTTCTTCTTCTCTTCCTGTATCGCGACCTCTATAGAATTGAATTATTGAAAACAGAAATTTAGTTTGCTAGAAGATGATTTTAATTGGGGGAATGTTTCTGTGTTTTAAAGTAAGCAAATCTGGTAAAGGCATGTTATAAAATCTAATTAACTGTAGTAAATTACCAAGAAATCACCCTTAGAATGTATCACTGCATCTCTCCCATCTCCCGAAGTTTTTTTTGTCATCCTCCTCCTTTACAAGTCAGATGAGAAACAGGGAGCTCATCTGGTGTTGACAAATGCAGGATATGTTGGTCTTTGACTTTATAGGAGAAAAATGGGTCACCAGCATGTTATTGGCAGCTCAAGTTTGGTGTCATTTAGCCAGCTGAAGGGAAAAAAATAGGCCATTGATTAGTGCAGCAACAGCCTAGGGCCTCTGTATTTTAATTACATATGTTCTTTGGACTAAATTCATCCCTGGTGAAGCATCATTGACTTAAATGAAACTCCGTAATGGTGGAATTTCCCCAATATGTTTTGTTCTCTGAATTATTAACACATCTAGCAGTGTTGTGAATAACTCTGTTTCCCAAAACAAGCGTTCAGGTTTATGTAAAAGCTGGTGTTTGGAGACTTTAAAGAATCCCTAAGACCAAACAGTTTTGCATCCTGTGACATAATCAGAAGCCATTTCTAGTCAGAGATATCTCATAGATTTTGTTATTACCTATCTTGCTATCTTTTTGTTTGCCTGTCTGTCAGACTTTTGTAAGAAAGTTCACTCCTCCTCTTGGCTTTTGGGGGGCTTTTTTCAAGGAGCGAAGAGAGAAGAGATTAAATTTTTCCTGTTAGCTCTTAATGCAGAAAGAAGCTTTAAGCAATTATTGAAATTTATCGTTCCAGCACGTGAGACCTTCCTCCAGCACCACACTGTGGGTTTGTATTTAGCATACGAAAGCTGGCTGCTTGATTTCCCAAGTGGAAAATATGATAATCAGTAACATTGCTGCCATGTATTCTCTCTACAGGGACTGGATTACAGATGAGAAGTCCAGTAAGTCCACAGTAAGGTTGGTCCACTTCTGGATGGGGCTGTTTGATGTGGGACCCGTTCCATCAAGGCCTGGCTGCTATAGCAGACGTCAAGTTTATTTTTCTTCCAGGTAGGGTATCTGAAAGACTGGTAGCCAAAAATTTTAAGATTCAGAACTAAAATGTGACTCCTCTTTCTCTCAAACATGCAAATGTACGTGCTTGGACCACGGGTGGATGAGACATTTCTTCAAGGCAACCTCTGAAGAGAAGCCTTTGCCTATTTGGGCACTTGATATCAAAAGGGCGAGACTTTCCAGGAGGGTTTTCCCAGCTGGAAACTAATGGACTAGGGAGGAGAGTCACTGCGAGGCTGAGCAGTTGCGTCTATCTTCGCAGCAAGCCACACGGCCGGGGCGAGCTGGGCTCCGCAGGGTGCCGTAGCCGGCAGCACTTCCCAGCCGCCGCACGCGGAAGCGGGAGTCGGAGCTGGGCAGCAGCCAGCGACTCGTTCCCCGGAGCAGACGGCTCCCCGGGCGGATGGAGAGGCAGAGCCTGGGGTGCAAGGCTGCAGCCACTTGCCTAGTCGGGCCCTTGCTCACGTTCTTCCTGCAGGCCCCCAGGGCCGGAGCCCTCCGAGGCTCCCAGCCGCCGTCGCGAGAGGAGGATGTTCTCCGGGAGAACGCCAGCTGGGCTGCTGAGGAAGCCCAGGGGAATGAATCCTTGGAGCATGCATTTTTTTCTCTGGATTACCAGCATGTCCAAGTCCCCTTTGAAATCACGCTCTGGATCATGCTTGCATCCTTGGCCAAAATAGGTAAGGCACCAAAAATCTTGAGAGGGTGAAGAGGACGAGGTTCTCCATGGGGACAGGGGGGTGAGGGCAGCCTTTGCTTCACCAGCTCCCCAAAATGCTACAGGGAAAGGCAGCTCCTGTTCTGCCTGTTCTCCGGAATCCCAGGAACTGTGGAAAGCAGTGGGGCTGGGAAGAGCAGTTCTTTCCTAACTGTGTTACGTGCACTTTGTCCACTGACGACTTCATCTTAAAATGAAGCCTTCTCATTCTTAAAGAAGAGTGCCAGATCAGGCCAGTCACAAGGGATAATTCAGTCTGTATGCTAGGTGCTGTAAAACCTAAAATAAAAACTCTAACTACATCCAAGAAATTATATTGTGCAAACAGGACCTATAGTTTTCTTTCTTTTAGTAAAATTTTCTCTCAGACTTAAGGTCTACAAATGTATATATTTATGTAATACTAATATGAATTGTGAGTGGCCACCATGCCCTTCACAAAATATTTTTGGCTGTGGTAAAATTTCCACAGGTCAAATAAAATGTATTTTTAACCTTATGTTGCAATGAACTGATGTCTCAATCAATAGTAATTTTAAAAAGTTTAGTATTTTCAGTAAAATTTAAGATTTCTAGTCAATTGCTTATTGGGTAACTTTACCTTAATTATGCACATATATAATTACTATTATATATTTATTGCTATTATCATTACTGTATTATAATAAATTTAAAATAATAAATGATTTATTATTATTACTTTGTTTTTGCTTTTATACCAAAATGCAACCTTCTGAATGTCATAGCATGGAAAGTTTCCTCATCCAAATGAGGAACTGAAGCTGTTTAGCCAGTTTGGGGTGATGAGATAACAAGGAATATTTCTCTTGATCTGTTTTCAGGGTTTCATCTCTATAACAGGCTGCCTTCTGTTGTTCCAGAAAGCTGTTTACTGATATTTGTAGGACTCATTATGGGTGGAATCATCTACGGCTTAAACGACAAGTCACCGCCCGTTATGGACAGCGATATCTTTTTCCTCTACCTGCTGCCGCCTATCGTCCTCGACGCAGGATACTTCATGCCCAGCCGTCCCTTTTTCGAGAACATTGGCACTATTCTCCTGTACGCAGTCGTGGGGACAATATGGAACGTGTTTGGGATTGGCTTTTCGCTGTACGGGATCTGCCAAGTGAAATCTTTTGACCTGCAGGATGTTTCGTTGCTCCACAACCTCTTGTTTGGCAGTCTGATAGCTGCCGTGGACCCTGTGGCAGTGTTAGCTGTGTTTGAGGAGATCCACGTCAATGAAAAGCTACACATCTTGGTCTTCGGCGAATCGCTCCTGAATGATGCAGTGACGGTGGTAAGGACTGGCTTTTATTTTCAGTATTTAGTGTCCAGAGGAAGGACTGTCTCGTGCTGAGAGGTGGGACCTGAGATCTGCAGAGGGAAGGACCTCTTCTAGCAGAGGACTCCTTGGCCAGGTGTCCGGCCTCAGGTCCCGAAAAACATTTGGGTGAACAACTGTCTTCAGCTTCAATAGAGCTGAGGATCTGGCACGTAAGTCTGGAGTTAAAAATGTGTTTGAGTGCTACAGCACTCACCTGTCAGGCACCTGCTCTGCAGGGAGAAGCAGAGACTTCTGAACTCACAGAAATGCCAGCAGCATATTTTAACGTTATTGCTATGTGCGGTCATGCCTGGTTAATGCCTCGTTAATGGCCATTTTTCCTCTTTCTCTTTCATTTCTCACCCAGGTACTCTACAAGCTGTTTAGATCTTTCTGTGAAATGCCAGCCATCAAAACTGTGGATGTTTTTGCTGGAATTGGAAAATTCTTTGTGGTTGGCACAGGAGGAGTTTTAGTAGGTCTTACTTTTGGGATGATTGCTGCCTTTACCACGCGATTTACCAAGAATATCCGTGTAATTGAACCGCTCTTTGTCTTCCTGTACAGTTACCTTTCCTATCTCGCTGCGGAAATGTTTCACCTTTCTGGTATTGTGGCGTAAGTATGTCCATGAATCTCGTTTCCCAAGGAAAGTTTCTGGCTATATTTGCTGAGAGGTACCAGTCAGAACAGTAACCAAGTTTTAAAGTAAGTTTGCTTAGTTGGAAACCTTTGTATGGCAATGAACAGAAAGTTTAAAAGCCTTTGAAATAGCTGAGGGATGTAACCTCATTCCACAGGTTACACAATTACATGCCAGTGGCAGTAGGGACTCTTCAACTGCACACAAATCTGTGGATCTGAAAGCCTCGGAGAAATGGCCCCAGTACTGTTCTGCAATAGCACCTAGTTTCGTGCCTGGGAAAGCTAAAGGACTCGACTTCAAACAAACATTGCAGGAGAAAACATGCGCATTCTCAAACCGCAGATCATAAGCCATCCTGATCACTAGTGCTTCAAGCTTCAAATGCCTCGTCAGTTTATTCAGGTTTTTGTGGGATGTTTCATGAGTTCTACTTTTTTTATTTTTGGAAACTCTGAAAGTTCAAACAATGAGGTTTCTACTGGATTTTGGCAGGGCCAGAAGAGGCTTCCAGGCATATTTTGTTATCTTCCTTATTAGGCCCAGGCAAAATGAACATTTGAAAAGCTGCAAGGAGCAATTTATCCAATTCTGTGGACCTCAGCAAAGTTTGGGTATGGTCTGTGCTTATAGCAAGTCTGTTCTAACGTCATCCTGCTCTGTCTGTCCCAGCAGTTAGTTAGAGGGTGATGGCCTCAAAGGCGTGCTGAGGCAGAACAAACGATGACAGAACCAAGTAAGTGATGGAGAGGTAGTTGTTTATCCCATACAAAGGTGAAGTCTGGAAATACTCCCTCTCTTTGGGACCGAAGAGGTCTAATCAAAACATTTGCTTTAGAGATTTATCTTGGAGATTCTGACTTCCTGTCAAAAGAGGTTTAGACAACTTCAGATCATGTATTTGGTTTCCTAAGTGAGGCTGTTGCATTTTTGTGTTCTCAGTGTGCACGTGTCTGTTCATCACCCCTCTATCTCCAGTAACATTTGAATCTGCTGACCAATTTCAGATACATTTGTTAGAGGTCACAGTTTCAAAGATACTAAATGCTCGCATGTTTTTATGCAAAGGGATGGTCAGTGAAGAGACACCATTTGTATTCTGTCAGTTCAGTCTTTTGCAAATTGTAATTTATAGACAATACATTTTATTTATTTCTATTTTTGCTGGGCGTGTCTTTCAACAAGATGAATAATTATGGGTCAGATCCTTCAATTTTAAGAGAGATATTTGTGCTCAGCTCAGTGTGAATTTTGCCTGCAGAAAAATTAATTTAATCTGGAAAAGTAGATCTAATAATCCTAATGTTCAAAGAAATCTTACCTCAGAAAGAAGAGACGGATAAAAAACGCAGCATGAGTGATTCAGTCCTTCTGATTTCTGTGGGCTGATATCTGTTGCATCTAGTTCTCCTACCTAAACAAAGTCAGGTGATGCTGAGGATCACAGAACTAACAGCACTTAATATTCCCCTAAAGACTATAAACTGCACTTAGACTCCATTGATAGCCACAGTGTAAACAACTGTAAACCTGATAATAATGAAGAAAATGAAAAATTAAATGGTCAGGTACCAGCTAGACACAGGATTATCTGGGATATCTGTTTTAAAAATAATGCTACTCCTTTGGATATAAGCTATTCCCGTATCTTGCAGATTTTATTTCCTCAGCTGGTTAATATGAGCAATATTTTAGCATTACTGAAAACAATTCTAGCTCTGGGAATAGGTAAGATAAATCTATTTATAGGAACATAAGACAGAATAGTGAAATAAATATGGTGCATAATCATCAAGGAGAAGAAAACATTCAACCCTAATGGTGTCTCCTTCTATCAATCATAATTTACTGTACCCATTATGGAACCCATATTCTTTTGAATAATGTATTGTTTCTAAAGCAAAACAGTTGCGAAGGCAGCTGATTCCTGCACTATTGGTCTTGTAGTTGCCAAATTCCAAATGCCTTTTTATATATCTTGATTTCAAACAATTCATTCATTTGTGACCAGGGATAATGCATTAGAAGAAGCAGATCTGGGCAGTTTCTTTCTCTGGAAAATAATTTATTTGCCAAAAAAATCAGTTTTGCATAGACCAAAAAAATTTGTGAGTGCAACCCAATCTGCTAGAGAGCTCTGTATGCAAATATTTTTTAGTGCTTTAATTTCTTCCTTGTTCTAGTGTCAGTGTTCCTCTTTGAAGGGACTTTCTCCTCCAAATAAGCTGCTTTTTTTTTCCCTTCTTTTAATGGGAATGAAGAAAAACAAATAATTATTTTAAGACAAAAGAAATAGAAATGTTTTGCATTTTTTTGCTTTTTTTTGTTTGAATGCCAAGCCAAGTAATCAGTAGCTCATATAAGGTGGAAGTGCATCTTTGTTTGAAACATTTTTTTCCTAGTTATTTCTTGTTTGCTATGCCAACCAAGTATCTAATATGTATCTCCCATAATAACATTACTGATTTTCTTAGTGCTTTAAATAGAGCAGAAGTTAATATAGCTGTTGTTCATTACTTTTGTCTTGGTCCAATAATGTATGCAGAGTTATGGCAATGAAGATATGTTAATGGTTCACTGATGAGCGAGAGAGAAAATGGCCCTTATTCTGCTTTCATTAACAACAGTGCAAATTAAGAGGAACAGCACAGTGGCCAACTGTGTCTTACTGAAATCAAGGGTTGTTGAGGAGAGAATAGGAGTCTTTGGTCTTATACAGGTTACAAAAATACAGCTAGATGAGAACTCCTTTCGGCAGTGACGACACGGAGACCGTGATTAGTTTGTGTCAATAGTTGGGCTGAAAAATGACAGCAGTATTTGCTGCCTTTCCAGAGAGCTGTTCAAACTGTGTTGTGAATATACAACAGATTGCATCTAGTCTACGGCGTACACATGTTCTGCTTAACTGGAACAACTGATAATTTCCAAAGAAAGGGTTTTTTTTATTCCCCCTGCACTTGAGCTTGAATTCTGCCTTGCGTTTTGGTAGTGAAAATGGAGGGGCATGTATGACCTTCCTTTCCTATCTGAAGTTTCACAGCTGATACTTGCTGTTTCGAAGCAGAAGTAAAAGCTCACCCAAACTTTTAAAAATCCCAACCCCCAATTTTTGTCAAGTTATTAAGACTCAGCACAGGTTTCCCTTATAGAAGTTATTAAAGAAAATAAACAGGAATCAAAAAAGACTGTAAAAATGACCGATTAAAACCAAGGAAATGGTGGGAAGGAAAAAGAGGTAATTAAACAAGGGAACTTCTGCCATGGTATGCATCATCAGCTCTGCCCATTTGCAAACTGTCCTATTCACTGGGAGCCATGATGCAACCCTGTTTTTTCCACAAAAGTGCAAATAATGCAAATAATCTCCTGTGAGAAATTCTGTGCTGAAATATGGTGTTTTCACTGCAAAGCAATAGTTGCCTGTCTGTTTTCTGAATAGTTACTGGCTGAGAGAATACTGTATGACTAAAGGACTGCTGAGGCCAACATTTATTTGGACACCTATTTGCATCTGTTTGGACCATGTATCTGTCCTGGCTGCAGCTGGTGTTTAAAGTCTGTGCGCCAGACCCATGTTCGCTTCTTCTAGCTGAGGATCTACCTCTGCAGATTTGTCTACATGTGATATCATGTTTAAGGAGAGTTACCATGCCGTCACCTGTGGTAGGAACTTGTGATGCTGTAAAACTCCCCCGCGGGCAGCGTTACTGAGCAGTGAAGGCATCGCAAGGACTGCAGTCTCAAGGGGAGTGTGCTTCCATGCAATCATGATACGCTAAGAAACCTCATGAGGGAAGAATGAGCTTTTATGACCCATAAACTCATGCCCAGGGTAGCTATGCAGTGCCTTTGCTTTGCATGAAGCTCACTAGTCTCCTGGTGTCCCACCAGTTTTACGTTGGTTTAATGCTAGAGGATTCAGTGGGGTTTGGCTGGGTTTACAATGTTCTGCATTAGAAGGAAGCCTGGCCTTTCGTGTAAGAGCAATATGTACCAAATAGCAATGGAAATCAGATCTCAGAAACAAGTTCCCTTTGTCATTGGTGGTTCAACATTTAGGACAAAATATTGCTGTTAGAAAATGGAGCTTTGACTCTCTGAGCACTAAACAGTTTTGACCTTCTAAGATTGCTAGACTGAAACTGTATTGATTTGAAAAGCTGATGAATTAAGCTAACCACATGTGTCCTGTAACTTGAAGAACCAATTACCCATGAAAAATTACAAGGCAGAAGTTTTAATTGGTGCTACACAGCTCTGAAGTGACCTTGGATATACAGAGGGAACTACGATGTTCTGACTGTAGTGGCACTCTCTAATAAGCCATTTGTTGGCTTGTTGTGCAGCCTGATGAGTATTCCTTATGATTTTTTTTTTACTGCTTGAGCTTTTTCTGTCTTTTGGTTGCTTGAAGTGGATGGCTTCTTAGCTGTGCCCAAAGAACATCAGTACAGCCCCAGCTGGGCTGGGAAATATTGTGTGACATACACTGAATGTTTGAGTTTGTCCAATTTTAAGCTGGCTTTGTTGGTGCTGGCTCTTAGGTGAAGTAGTGCAGCATTCAGGTTGCTCTCAAACTACACCAGGTCTTATAGCATGTTATTGTCCTAATGGTCTTACCAATATCAATGGATGGGTGTAGGAAGCAAGACACTACCCAGTGAGATGTCTGCAAACATATGACACTCAATGAAGCCTTTTATTTATTTATTTTTTTAAAGGACAATGTGTCAATTTTGTGTGCTTATGTAGAAAAAACTAATTGTTTTCTTTTCACTTTCTCAGCATCATTGCTTGTGCTATGGGCATGAAACGTTACGTGGAGGCCAACATCTCTCTGAAATCTCACACCACAGTCAAATACTTCATGAAGATGTGGAGCAGTGTTAGTGATACGCTCATCTTCATCTTTCTTGGGGTTTCCACCATTGGAGAAAACCATGAGTGGAACTGGCCATATATTTGCTTCACTGTCATTTTCTGTCTCATCTGGAGAGCACTAGGTATGGTGAAATGATGGATTTTTATTTGTGGGAGTGAAATATATGATTCTATTAAGTGAGAGAATGGAGTGCGTGTGTGTGTGGGGGGGACTTTGAAGAGTACAAATTATTTGGAATTCAGAACATGACCTTAATTTCCAGTCTCTAATTCATGAAATAATTCCTTCTGCTTTCTTATCTTCTGTCCCACTTGTTTTATCCTTTCTTTGCATGGAGAATGTGATAGACTTCCAGCAATTTCATATTTGATGAGATAAACTGGTACTTGATCTTAAAGAGCAGAGGGTTTGTCTTCTCGGGTCAGTGGTCTAGAGTTTGAATCTTATTATCTTTTTTAAATGATGCTCAAGCCCATGTGTTTTAGCTGGGTCTCATGACCCACTTGATGTCCTCTCTATCCAGATACCTTAGACGACACTTGAAAGGAAACTATACCTTTACTGAAAGGAGTAAGTCAGATTTGGTTGCAGCAGAGAAAGTGATGGATTAAAGGCTTTCTTTATAAAAAGATCCTTTGCCAAATGTACTCTGAAGCTCCACCTCAATTTAATTTCTTTATACACCACACGCAGACAAGCCTCAGAGTAGATGTGAGTTGGGAATACAGTAAGACTTGGCAGTACTTTAATGTTACAGCACTACAAATTCCCCCTGGCCTGTGCAAGGAAGACCTGGGCAGATGGCATCTCTGAAGGCTCCACTTGCTTGTTTGAACAGTTAGACAATTTCAGTGTCACAGAGCCTTTTCTGTCCAGCTTTCCATGGCAGGTTGCTTGTTGCCTTTAGGAGGGCAGGGAGATGTGGGCCACTGGCGCTCTCCTCACATATGTTGTCTCCTATTGTTGATCAAATATGCGGGAGAAGTTAATCACACCTCCTAGCAGGACATGACAGCAGAAACATGAATTGTCTTTGCTTTGAAATCCTGGAGTCACTGGGCTTTCGGTAGATATAGAGACGGAGAAATTAGGGTTCATGCAGAGTTCCCCAGTAAATTCCTGCAAAAGCAACTTGTTAAGGACGGTGAGAGATGCTGGGTTGCTGAAGACAAGAGCAGCCTGTGAAGGTCTCTCAACCATCCCGTGCCCTACACGAGCCCATGGATGCAAAGCTTGGAGGAAGCTCATTCTGCCTGTCTGTGTATGCCGTCCTCCATGCATAACACAAGAGCTTTTGCTTCTAGGCTTGCTGGAACTGGAAACTATTCTGAGCAACCTAAGGAAGTTCAAAGCTGAGGTTTTCTTCCTTCTACTCATACTTGAGAACTTCAGATAGGATTAAGAATGACCAAAACTAAGTGATAAAAGGAGGAAGAGGGATATGTGTGAAAATCCTTTCCTGATAACTGTGGCTAAGACTAATCTTCCTGGTATCATTTACTACAAAAAATTCAGCCCAGGTCCCACAGTATTCTAGGTTCCCATCTTCATGTGTTGTAAATGACCAGAAAAACAGATGTGCTGTTTTACGGTTGTCTCTGGTTGTGTCTTGCCCTGATTTGGTGTTCACGAAGGCTGATTCTCCATTTTCATAATGTGCACTTAGTGATGCCTGTGAGTAAAGACTGGCTACCTTGTTAGTCCACTGAATTTAATACTGTGTTTAATAATGTATAAAGATTTTTTCAAAGGACAAGCTGAGAGAGCTGAGCTCCATGACACGACTATTTTGCTGTGTTCTTCCTTTGCTATTCTTCTCATTTATGGATATTTTTATATATAAACTGTATGCCCACAGATACAACAGAGCATACGTTTTGGCAAGGAATTTGACAGATAAAAGCATTCAAAGGGATTTATGTTTACAAACCACTGAGTCAAACCAAATGATAATTTATTTGAACTCAAGTTTGATAGACATTTCAAGCAATTGCTTAAATAGGATAGGCCATGATTAACAAGACATAGCAGAATGTGTTTTATTAGCTGTTAAAACATGCCAAGATTTGTTTTAATGACTCTGCACCATAAATGCACTTGGAAGCATGCTTATTAGTCAGTTGTACATACGTTCAAATGTTTTATTATGATTAAGTGTTTTTCTTCTGTTAAATTATTTGTTTAAATTAAAAAAAGTTCTGAGTTATTTTGACTTCTTAGTTTGACAGCTCTTCATTGCAAGAGGGAAGGAACGTTAATAGTAACGCTAGAAAAGCACCTAGCAAAATCCTCCAGCTCTCTGAACATTGCTATTCTGATCATGTTCTCTAATCATTTAATCATCTAATCATCTAATCACCTGCCCTGGAGCCCGAGGAGGAGCCCAGGCACCGACCTGCTCGGGCCTGTCCACACTGAAACCGGACGCGCTCGCGGGCCCAGCTCCAGAAACGCGAGACAGCTATGGAGTTTTCCTCCAGGATTTGGGGGCTTTCTGGCTGATGGTTCTGGTTTTAGTACATAAGCTGTACCTTAGCCCTATAGTGGTTTTAGTCCAGAACCTTTCAGTGTAGACTAGAGCTTAGGTTTTATCTTTTGTAGGTAAAGGGGTTTGGTGTTTCATAGCTGAAACTGGGTCCTTTTCTTCTCTGTGAGAATCATATTTGCAGCTTACTCTTGCTAGCAAGGGATCACAGATCCAGGGTAAAGTGCTTACGGCAAAGGTGTAAGAAACTTGGTGCTGTTGGCACAAGTGGTTCTGCCTTGGCTGCTTCCAGGACCACGTCCCACCACAACTCTTTGGCTTATGCTAGCTTAAAGGAGAAATGATTCAGCTGAAGCCTGGGGACTGGAATCCCTTTGACGTAAGAGATCATATAAAAAGCAAAATACATGAATTATATGACAGCAGTAGTATTCTACCGTTATCCAGACACCAGGGAATTTTCATTCTCTGTTTATCAAATTACATCCCCAGAAGAAAACATATTCTGCCCAAAATAATTGTATGTCATTTCTTGGAAAACACCGGCCTTGAATTAGTGTAGGGAATGCTAATAATTTATGAAAAAGGACTAAATTAAGACAAAGGCCAGGGTATCCGCTCAAGTAGATTTTATTCCTTTAAATCAGTGGTGCTGCCTGGGCTTATAATAGCTGAAGCTCTGATTTAAGGTATGCATTTAGGCCTAAGAAAGGTACCTATTACCAGCTTTTCCTTCCTCATTAAAATAATTTGTGTGTGAACTGGTGGTTCCACTTGGCTCCTGTTTCTCTGTGAAATATGTTACTACACAGCATTTGTTTGAGCTAAAAGTTACCAAGAACCCTGAAACCGAAGTACTTCACATCATCTGTTCTTCTTGGCACCAGTTCCACAGCATTGCAAGGACTGCGAAAGTATTGCCAGGTTCAGTTAATTGAGTTCACTATTTTTGAGCATCCCCAGATTTTTTTGTTTTCTTTAAACTGTTCTGCTGTATGGTTGAAGTTTGGTTATTTTTAGTTTCTGTGTGTGGGAAGGTGTCTGATATGTATATTACATATGCGCTATTTTTTGGAGTTTATTTCTTCAATGACACTTTACAAACACCCTTTAAAAAAATCAATAATGGTGTGGGTTGAACTAATTCCTAGCAAAAGTCAATGACAATCTGTGTCATCAGCTCTCAAAATGGCCATTAATCTTCAGAAAATGAAATGTTTATCGTATCAGTTGATATTAAGATCAGATACTGCTTACAAATTTAAGGCCCAATTTTCATCTCACTTGCACAGTGTCCTTTGACTTCATTCAAGTAAATTCTCATTAACACAGGTTCTAGGGAGCTCTGAAGCAGCCTGTAAAGTGTTGGTTATATAAGCAGATGTCTGTCAAATGGATATTGTCACATCACTAGCTCCCTCTTTGACTTTCTGTAGCTTTATGCATATGTTTATGTATTTGCAAAAGGTTATAAATTACATCAATTGCTGTATCATCTTACATAGTCCAAAATTCACACAGTATAAATTTTAATGAGTGAAAAATTCCTGTAGAGACAACATTATTGTGGGTAGAATATTTATCAAATATTTACAGTGTCTTGGCTATTGCTTGGAAACTTCAAAATGGGAAAGTAACTTGTAACTAAATTATTATTGACAGTTTGCCTCGAGAGTATTTATAACCCAATCAATTCAATCATTCATTATTACTGATTAGAATAAATCAATTACTACTTCAATTCAGTTCTTAGAATCTGTAACTACATCATTATACTGATCAATGTAATATTTAGGCTGGCCCATGACCATAAGAGTTTCCCTAAAAACATTTAATTAACTACCATGGAAATATATGTGCTAATTTGTCTTATGCTGCCAATAGTTATTGTTTGTTCAGTATTTAGTTGATGCTTAGCACTTACTCAAAACCAAACTGTATGTTCTGGGAATCCTTGGTCGTGGGATAATACTAGCAGCCCTTGCAGAGCTCAGAGCTCTTCTGAAGGAAGCTCCAGGTTCGTGAGAGGACTACGATAAGCACAAGGCTGAAAACAAGCCGAGAGAAGTTGCTATGAGATGAGTCACCTAAAATTTTATGGTTGTGCAAAGCCAACAAACTGTGGCCGGTTGATGGTGTTTGTTGTGCTCCCTCGAACCAGAAATGTTTGGGGCAAAGGTTTTTAACCAGACAGGTTAAATGTAAGCCCACTGGACCAGATTAGAAGGAAAGCCAGTGGCATTAGGAATATATTGTGTATTACCACCTTTGCCCCTGGGAACGTCTTAATCAGTTTTTCCCACTTGAATGTTTTTTTGCTGTAAAATATGTCATCCTCTTAAAGAGTTTTATCTAATTTGTATTTTTGTTTGATCAGTTTCCATCTTCTTTCTTGCTTTCCAGGGGTCCTTGTACTGACTTTCTTTGTGAACAGATTTCATGTCAACACCGTGACCAGCAAAGACCAGTTTATTATAGCATATGGGGGTCTCCGAGGTGCAATCTGTTTCTCTTTGGTTTTCTTGCTTCCTGACTTTCATAGAAAGAAGCTCTTCATTGCAGCAACAACTGTTGTCATCCTCTTCACCGTGTTTGTACAGGTAAAAATACTCTTAGTATGAAAACATGTCACGAGCAGATGTAGAGAATAACCTTCTTGTTTTGGGGTTTTTCTTTTTTGTTGTTTTTTTTTTTCAGGCGAATAACCTGAAATCTAAACCATTAGATTTGATGCACAAGATAATGAATATATGAATTTACTTGTTGTTAAGACTTTCCCTGCATCAAGTGGTTAAGCATATAAAAATTTAAAAATATTACTGAAAGAGGCAGAAGATGTGAGACTGTATCATGCATTTGTGAGGCCCATTTAATAATTGTTGACTTATAACATCTACTGTAGCATTTTCCTTGATAACATGTCGAATCTTTAATCTGGTCCAGTCTTATTGGGGTAGCAATGGTGAAAACCTGGAAGAATGATGCTGGCATAGATTTTTCACTCTGAAGTGGTACCTTTACTTGTTTTGTGTGGTAGCACAGCCAACACCAAATAAAGCTCTACAGATAGAGCTTGATATCTGAGCAAGGTAAGAGCCGCCTGCTATTGCAGGCCTTGTGAAATGAGTCACGAGCTGAAACACTGCCTGAGCCAGGCTGTAGAGAAGGTCAGTTTTCACAGTTCCAAAGGTGAGAAGCTGGGAGATATTGGAGATATTCCAAACCTACTGAACATGGACAGCAAGAATTTTAAAAGTGGCTTTTGGTTTTGGTGATCTCGGTTTTGGCATTTCAGAGAGGGACAACTTAAGGGGCCTAATTTTGAAGGAGTGTCATCTTCTCATTTTCTGAGAGTGAGCTCCATTTTATTGGGGCGTCCAACAGCTGAAGCAACCATAATCATTAGTTGCTTATGAAAACGTTTTGTATATATGTACATGTGTATATATGTCTGAGATGTTCTCACATTCATGCAGCAAAGCAGCTGTAGTTATTTTATGATGACTCAGAAGAAGGCGATAGCTTCAGCTCTTCCACTGGAAAAAATTTTGGGTGTGTTACTTGTTATAAAGGAACGGAAAATCAGAAGTAAATAAAATCTTAGCACATTTTGTTTATTGTTTATTTGCCTCTGATTTTTCTTTTATAACTGACTCACTGAGCCCTGTTGCTTCCTGCTTTTTCTTTCTGCCCCAGTGAGTGTTGAGTTGTTTACCAGCCGGTGGAAAAACTGCGAGTGAGTGCAGCCTGCCTCTGTTATGGCATAACCTTGGACCTGGTGAGGAGAGGGAGGTGGACCTCTCACAACGCTGGTAGCTGCTCCCAGATATGGGTTTATTGTTTAAATCACCACTGTACTTTGCTTTTTTTTATTTATTTATTTCTACTGTGGATGTTTTTCACAGAGCTTCGTCCAGTGGGAATGCCAAGGGACCATGCACAGCTTCAGCTGCTCCTGGGGAGCATCTGGGAGGTGTTATTTCTGAATCCTGCTCACACTTTCATTGTGGGCAAGGACTCAAGTTGTTCAGGCTTGCAAAGACCGCGGCTGGGGCAGAAGCAGGGCTTCAGGTGCCTGGAGAACTTTAAGATCAAAGAACCTCTGTTCAGGCTCCTTTTGGGTTAAGTAGCCGCGGTGGTTTTGGTGTCAGGTTCCTGAATTCCACCTTGCTTGTACAGAAGTTGCTGTTTTGGGTCTGGTGCTTTATGTTTGTGCTCCGTAACCACTTTAGGTAGAATGATGAAAAGGGATCCAGAATATGCAGTTTTCCCTTCTCCTGAAAGACAAGAGATACCATAAATGAGACCAATCAAGGTTCAAAATCTACTTCCATCCTGTCTTGTTTTGTTTTAATGGAGCATCTGCCATGGGTTTCCAGTGAGCTGAAGCTTGCATCTGTTTTACTGCTGTTTTTATCAATACAGCAGCAGGTTTTGCTTCAGAGTCTGGCAGGAGAATCCTTGGAAGTCTAATGGGAAATAGATGCTGGTTTTGCTAAGATGGGTCCCAACAGAAAGTTTGTAGAAGTTACCTTCAAAATTCTTCTGTCCTGGAGTTTTCTTGTGAACATATTTCTATTGTTTCACTGGTATTTCTCTCATTACTAATAGATTGCCTTTATTTATAACTGATTCTTTAATTAAGATGCCTCCAGATATGTGAAAGCTGAGATTTGAAGGAAGTATTTTGCTTCAGGGGTGCCCCGAAGCCCCCCGTGCCGTTCGCCGGGAGGTGCGCGCAGCGGAGACGCAGCTCTCGGCATTGCGATGACATCTAGCGGTAAAAGCATTCCTGGGAATTTCTGCGAGCGGAGGATTTGGGATCTGTTTCCCTACTGTTCTCCGCCTCGTTAACCCTGTGCTGAAAGCAGCGGCGAGCCTGTGATGGCAGGGCCCCTTCCAGAGTTCCCGCTTCTCCGAAATGCGCCTGCTTTAGTTCACCCTCAAAATTCAGCCAGGCTTCAGATGAGGATGCGATCAAAAATGAGGGTCATCCGATCCAGAAAAGAGCAGGACAGAATTGCCTAACTTTCTCTGTCCTCAAAAGCGCGGAGTTAAGGTCAAACTTTTTTTTTTTTTGCGGACTGAGCGGTTGTGGGAAGTACAAGACGGTGACGGATGCTCTCACCTCCCGCAGTGCAGGCAGCGCGGACTGAGCAGGTCACCGCGGGAGGCGAGGCCGGCGAGCGGGTGGTGTACGTGGAATAATGGCGTTCAGAAAAGCTCCATGGGAGCTTCCTTCGCTCAAGTGCTCAAGGCCCATGCAGACTCACTGACCCAGGGCCTGCCCTCCTCCTCCTTCCACCCCTCAGCCCACTCTCCTGCCATCGGACAGAAGGTAGGAAGCAGCTGTGGGGGCTTCAGGAGACCCGAGGTCACGGTGACAGCTGCAAAGTGGCCTCATGGCTCAGCGACGCCCTGCGACGGCGAATTCCTTCCACTTGGCCTCCGTTGGACCCCGTGGTCAGTCGTTTGTGACTCAGGCCCTGCAGAGGGGGCACGGATTTATTCCGGGATCGACTCTGCGCGGCAGAACTTCTCCACGTCCTCCTAACCCAAGTTATTAGCTGAAAAAAAATTCAATAATGAGTGTGATGTGCCAACAGGCCTGGAGCCGCGTAGTGGAGGGCAGCTGGAGGAGGCAGTTTCCAGGCCTCTTGTTGCAGACTGAAAGGCGTGAGCAGGGGCCAGGGGGTAGGGTGAGTGCAGTTAGGTGGAGGCTGACAAGTTTTAAGATGCAAATGTGGGTCAGAAATTGAAAAGACACGGTCACTAGGCACGTCCGTTCATGCAGAGACGCTCTTGAGTCTCAGACAAAGGTTGTTCTAAGGCAGCAGCTCCATTCTGCGGAAGCTTCGGAAAATCCTTCCCAGGACTGGGAAAGGGCCTTTGTGTAACCTCAAAGCTCAACTGGTGATGTCATCTCCGTGCTAAAGGGTGAGAGTTAAAGAGCATCCCCCGTGGGTGCGTGTCAACGGGACGACCCCTTGACCTTCAGCCATTCACTAGGAGCACAGCCGCTGTACAGGCAGACTACACTCAGACTCCAGATACCTGCAGCACTGTGTAACTGAGACCACCACAAGAATGAAAAATACGTAAACTTGCTTAAAAGCCGTATCAGAAAAACCTTGCTATAGCTCAGCATGAAAGAAAATAAGTAAAAATAATAGATGCAGATATTAAGGTAAACCTTTAGAAATGTGGGTTTTTAAATCAGTCCTGTAGCTTCTGAAGTGAATGGGACTACTGCCAGCCACACCAGTGGATGCAGGGTTGAGGAACGAGTGTCTTTAATATCCAGGTGTCCTTCACGTTGCATTCCACTTTGGGTGGAAAAAACAAGTGAAAAACTGGCAGCAAAACAACTTCTGTGGATAGTGGGCTTTTTTTGGTTTGCTTTGTTATTCTGTGCAACAGGTTTTCTTCATATTCACAGTGGCATTAATACTGACTTGGAGAGAGCTTTTCTGTGTTAAAACTGGATAGAAGCTGTGGGAGACGTGATCTGGGTTGTTATACACTGGTTTACGGCCAGCAAGGTCTCTTGTGGGAGTAAAAATCCACTTCATTTTCTTGGATATCCTGACAATGCTATCTGAAAAGACCAGAGATGTAGGCAGTTAGGCTTGTCCATACATGGCTCTATCAGTGCGTTATATAACCCAGGAAACATGGCTATTTTGGTCTTTCTAAACCAGTTGCATAAGTCTCTGCCCACTCCAGGCCTGGTTAATGATTTTGAGAAGGTTGACTGAGCAATTGTCAAGTGCTCCGTGGTTCCAGACAGGCCTGGATATCTGCCACTCGGACCAGAAAGTCCTCAGAAGAGCTGTGGGCTTGTCTGGAATGTCACAAAAGGCCCTCGTTGTTCTTTTTCTCAGTGTGGTTTAAAAATTAAATACCATGTTCTCCATTTAAAGTTCACTCTTTCAAAGTATTGGCCTCTGACCTCTTTGGAATTGTTAATAAATATAATTGTTCTGAAGAGGTTTTTGTGTGGTGCCCACACTTATCCATTAGCTACTGGATCGCTGGCAGTAGAAAAACTTTGTGTGAGCCATGATACAGCTGCCAGTGTCATGTCATATGCTTCTGGCAAGTTATTGCTCGTGGGTAGAGGAGTGTTTCTCGAAGGAACCCTCTTGAAGTCACAGGAGATCTCCAGGTGTGCAGCTATCTGAAGGTCTAGAAATGACCTGTGGGATTCCCATGACACTCCTCAGGTGAAGAAGGGACGTAGAAATTGAGGTGTGTGGATGTCTAAATTTGAGAGCCCTGGTCAAGAAAACTCCACAATGCCACTTCAGCATGAAAACAAACACAGCTGATTATCTAGGCAAGACAAGAGACCAAACTGCATGGATCCTACTTAATTTTTGTAATATCGATTATTTCTAAATTTGTTAGATTTACGTTATTTACTCTGAATTATGATGCATTTTTATTGCTATTACCAATTAAAATGACACATTAATTGTTCTTGCAATTAAAAATGTGTTCATCTCTCCACTGTGCCAACACTTGTGACATTCAGAAGTCTCAATCAACTTCTCAATCATTTTGCTGTAAACATATCCTAGAAAAATCATTTCATACAGAAGCAAGACTAAGGCGTGCATCACAGCAGCATTTTAGACGTTTGCTCATGAGACTTAAAGGACATTAGAACTCTTCCCTTGACCCTTCCCACGAGGTGGGTACTTTGATTAGTAAACTTAGCTACTTGCTGAAGATCTTTGGAGCGATGATCTGTGACACATGATACTCAGAAAGTTAGCAAACACGTCGCTCCCTTCAGTGTGGGCAAGCCTTGGCAGTGGCTGTGTGCTGTGAAGGTCTGAGGACTATCATCGTTTCAGGCATTTGAGCTTTGCACATTTCAAGCCCCTTTCCATCTGGCAGGCTGCGGCAATAACTAGTCACAGGCTTGATCTTGAAATTATTAGTTGCATTTCTGTGGTCTTTGAGATGCTAGAGGCCAGATTAGGAGAGCATAACATTTCCCCTCTCTGCCAACTCCCATCCTAAAGCCTGCGAGTATGTGAGTTCCCACTGACAAACCGCTACCAAAGCTCTCCATGAGCAAAGAAAATGTTTGGGTTACAGTTGGGTGAGTAGAATTTGCAGAGTTGTCAAAGCTTCACAGATATTTTCTTCCTAATAGAAAAGATCTGAGGAGAGGTGCTATCTGAAAGAGCAGGCCTTGTTCTGACAGAGGTCACCATTCTTGCTGCAGAGACTGGAGTAGCTGTTGTTTGTGTCCATGCTGGTGATTTTGCTCCAAAAAGGGCAGTGCGAGTGCCACTGCAATATATGCAAGTTGGACTTGATACGAAGGAAGCCTGATCTCTGTGTTTGTGGTTATGTTGCAGGGAATGACCATCCGTCCTCTTGTCGACTTACTAGATGTTAAGAAGAAAAGGGAGAGTGCTCCTACAGTGGGAGAGCAGATTCATATTCGGGTAAGTGACTCGCCCATCAGTACGTGGCCAGAGGTCTGCAGCGTGCTGTGCCAACAGCCCGGAGCCCTTCTGGAATACGGTGTGCCCGAAGGACTCTGCAGCCTTGCAGGCTCCTGTTGATTTTGTCTGAATTCTCTGCAGTTCAGTCTCTTTCCAGGTCTGAAGTCCTACACAGCTCTCTAGTCATGGTTTAATTTTTGTATTGGAACAGCACTTACTAACCCAGTCAGACTGGCATTGCATTAAGTGCTGTACAAATACAGCAGGAAAAGATGATCATTCATACAAACGTTTATACTCTAACCTAACTCCAACTTTACTGCTTCTCTGAAAGGGCTGAAAGAAAGAAAATGAGACCAGGATGCTTTGAGGGTTGGGATCTTCCATGTGATGACTGTTCACCAGTCACAAGCCCAGTTTGGGACAAGGTTAGCTGAAGTTACGATCTGTATTTTAACGAGGATGAAGCTGAGATTTAAACAGTAATCAGTAATCTTGATAGTTAAAAATAGCCTGCAACACAAAATGGACTGAAACAGAAATGAGCAACCAAATGCCCAAGCGTCGTGAGGACCCAGTGCTATGGGAGCAGCTTAGCTGTAGTGTTTGTACGTTTGTGTGTACTGGATGTGTGGATCACATCTCTCCACTTCCATGGCAAAACTCTAAAGACTGCCGCAGCCAGTGAAAATCCTCTTACTTGATCTGAACATCAGAGGAGTCATTATTTCTCTCTTTAGGAATAAAGACGCTTCTGACACATGGAAGGGCTGCTCCGCAGGAGTCTTTTCACATCCAGTCTCTGTCATGGGGCAAGTTCAGCCCAAATATATCAGCACAGACCCCAAGGCGGAGATGCCCACTTTACCACCTGCACAGATGCCGACTGGCCAAGAGCACTGTCCCACCACCGTCTGGCTCATAAATAATGGTCTCCCCGTGGTTTGTTCTGCGGCTCAAAGGCAGCACAAACGGCCTGTCAGAGGGGCAAAGGGTAACCTGAGGGGCCCCGCTGCAAGGGTGGGTTTTAGACATACAGTATATGAAACTAGAAATAAATTTTTCTTTTTTAGCTTGAAATTGCAAGAGATTATTACATGTGGGGGAAAAGATCAACAGTGTCTTGCTTCTCTAATGCAATAGCACCGAGTTCTACGGTAAATTAACTTTGTGGGATTGGCCACCTTCCAATCTGAAATTAAATATCAGCTATTTCTGCAGTGACCTACATAGATTTTATTTAATTGGGAAAAAAAATGTTTAGTGTGTTCCAGTTTTGCTGGATGGAGCGTGGCATAGTAGTGATAGTCTCTAAAATGCGGTAGGTTGAGGGATTAAAGCTTCACGCTGCAGCTAAAGAGAGGTGGAGTGACTCTTTTGTGGATGCAGTACCACCCTATCAGCAGCGATCAAACACGAGTTCTTGCACTTCCAGGCCATTTCTGTGATCTAATGGATCACGTATCCTTCGGGATAAGCTAGGCTGGCCAAACTGCACAACTGCGTGTTATTGTGAAAAGCTGAAGTAGCTTCCTAAAGCCGCCCGGGTCAGAGCTCTGCTGAGCTGCTGGAGATATTCAGCATGCAGCGTGCTGCGGGCAGACTCTTCACTCCTGACCAGCTTTGCACGGAGGGGCCAGGGAGAGGTGGCACAGAGGTGGCTACGCTGGCTCTTCACCCAAGAAACGGATAAGGCAAACATGCAGTCAGCTTTAAAACCTCTCTGTGGCACTGAAAAAAGAAAGATAGAGACCTTTGCATAGGCTGGAAACTGTCCCAAAGCATTTTGCAAATGAATACACTTGGGAAAGTACTTTATTTAAAGGGAGAGCAAGTCATGCTTAAAAAATCTGAATTGTTGCAGGTGGCAGGTCAGACACCTCTTTATCAGTCACCACCATCTATTTGTATTATTTTTGCAAACAGTTAAAAATAAGGGAGGTGGGGAGGATAAGGCAAGCACTATACTGGAGGGAAACAGTGAAGTCCCCATACCCCAAGGGCAGAATTCATTTCACCTTGCTCTCACCATCCAAACGTGGCCTTCGTAGTTGAAGACGACTCTTCCAGAGAATGATTCAGCTCCGTGAGAAAGCAAGGTATTCTTCACACCTAGCTGAGACTTTAAATTGTTGAAAGCAAGCTAAGTTGAATGCCCCCCAAGCACTGTCAATGCACCGAGAAAAAAAAGTCAGAGAGAGTTTGCACCGTGTGTCATTCAGCCGAGGTCCCCGCAGTCTGACCGGGTGCAATGGCATGGGATTTTTAATGAGGCGATACACTGTGTGCGGTGTAAAATACTGGTTCTGAATATAATTGTTTATGACCAGTTGTATTTCTGTAGGTATTTCTTCTTCAGGAATATTTTTGCCTTCTTTTGGGTAGCTAGAAATAAAGACATTAGGTCTGAGGACATTTAAAAGGAATGTTTGGCATCCTCGCAATTAGTTTGTATTACAGAGCTTTGTCTAAGGTTAATAGAACAGTCCAGTGGGCTGAAGAGGCTTTTTGAATAATGAACAGAGAATACTTTCTTCTTTTGTTAGTGTCTGAGTATTAAATCATCTCTGAAAAGGTGTTTATTGGGAAAAGTGAGCTGAAAATTGCTATGTACCAATTAAGTTAAGTAGACAAGGTAACAATGCGGGTAGGTAGAAAGCAGGCACTCAGGAAGCCAGAAGCAGCTTTCTTCCTCAAATTTATTTCTTCATCCAGATACTCATGGCATTTAGTCTTGAGTCCCGGTTTTACGGTTCTGGCTGACAGATACAATCCAGCGCTTGCAGGAGTGAACAGATCACCGTTAGTCGCCTGATTTGAGGAGAAATGCTTCAACCAGCTCCACGCGAGCCAGCTCAGGTGCTGGGAGCAGTCCAGCTGAGATAGCGCAGGATTTGTCCTAGGCTGGGTCTAACCGCGCTGCTGGGGTAGTGCAGGACCGCGGCCGTGCTGCTGACAGTGGTGTGCCCGGGCATGCAAGCAGTACTGATGGTTAGAGATTTCCTTTCTAAGTGCCTGTAGTGTCTGATTCTCACGTGACGAGTACAGAGATCACAAATTCTTTGCAGACATCCCTCCTCCAAGGCTTTGATGAGATCAATTTTAATTAAGTATTAGTTCATTTATTTCCCTCGCATATTCAAACTGGTGGGAATGAGGTGTTCAGTACTCAAACTAATCACTGTCTGGTAGAGGGGATCTCTCCTGTCTTATGAGCACTCACCACTACGGACTAACGGGCGAATGCAAAAATCACAGATGAGAGAAATGTGTGTTTTGCAGCATGGGATCTGATGGAGCCCACCCCCAAAATAACCTTGGGAAGCCCTGTCTTAGGTCAGTGTGACTGAAAAAAGATCCCAGAAAGGTAACTGGTGTGCAGTCGTGCTAGCTGGCTGCTTTGGGCCTTAGGAGAGCTGCAGAATGGGGAAGACTGGCTGCTGACGTGTTGTGAACGCTTGACTTTGTCTGTTCCTGACCAAAAAATCTGGAGGAAGCCCCAGAAGCATCAGCACTTGAGTGTGAAGGGGTGATGGCCAGTGGTGGAGCCATGTTCAGAGATGCCAGTAGGAGGGAAAACAACTGGGGAAATTGCAGAGATCTAACTTATAGGTGAAAAATCAACCTGTTTGGGATTTTTAATATAATTTTAAACAATAACAATGTTTTTATGTAAGATGCAATGTGGTCAACGATTTTATTCAGTGGGAAGTGTGTGGGGAAGTGCAGTGTTTATTATTCAGGTGGAAGCTTCCCTCCTAAGTTATCTTCATCTATATACTGAAGATAGCTTTCTCCCGAGACACACCGTCCTCAAAACACACAGCATGAGCAGCGCCTGCTTATCAAGCCCCAATATGCAGGACATGCAAGCCATTAGCCAACCTGTACATATCGTAACAAACAGATCCATGTCCCTCAGTGATTATTCTTTGCTTGCACAGACCTGAAAGAAAGCAGCCAAATCACTTATTGTGCTCCAGAACCGAGGAATACACGTGTAAGATTGAATGGGGAATTAGGCCGACAGCTCCTGTTCTTGTTTACCGGAGCTGTGTACCGAGCTGCGAATGTCCCGCGTTTTGTCTGCTGGCTTTTGATGTTTGCTAACCGAGTTCATCCTGTATGCAATGCGTTGCAACTAGTGTATAGCAAAATCCTCTCTTCTGTTTAGTTCTTGGATCATTTGCTGGCTGGCATAGAAGATATATCTGGACACTGGGGACAGTATTACTGGAAAGACAAGTAAGGATTTGCCAAAAATACAACTGTGTACATGTGTAGAAAAGAATGAGTCTGGTTTCTGTGCCGTAAGTTTCCGCTGCGGATAGCTGAGCCTTACTCATCCTCGTGCCACAGAGCAGATGAAGAACGGGCAGCTTTTCCGTGGGCAACGAGGTGAGACCAGGCTGTCGAGACCCTGACTCCGAACAGAGCAGAGGCTCTCTCCTTCCCTGCCTTCAGGTCACAGCTTGTGCTTCACCCTAAAACAGACTCCTTTCTCCTCTCCTGTAATGTTTTCCCCTTGCCCAGAGCAATCTGCTGAAATAAGTGAAAGGGCTGCAGCAGCAGCCCCCCCCCACCCAACATGGGCAAAATTAAGAATATGCTGTGGCCTTGCACTGCTTGGAGGTGCAGCTGTTTGGCGTGGAGTGATGAGTTACAGGCTATCGCTACGGACCTCTGTAGCAAAATGCCCAGTTTGCATTCGGGTCTGGTAGGTGGTACAGACAGGAGAATTTTCTTTTTGGGAAAAAAAAAAAGATGGAGAGCTTGAAATATATTGCTAACAATCTAGCAGGTTTAATTACTTAGCTGCACAAACACAGATTCACCCAAATTGATAGTAAGGAGTCTGCTTAATGCAGCTGACAAGTATTCTCTGCAGACTGACACTTCTTCCAAGCCCCACTAGAGGGTCTGGAAAACGCTGGCTGCTGGATGCCGCCGGCCTGGCTCCTTGCAACGCAGTGCGCGGCTGAATGACTTCGTGTAGAGCCAGCGATAGCCGCACTTGAGTGTCAGTCTTTGATACCAACTAGATTTTTTTTGCAAGAACTGTGCTGCATTTGAGCAAAAAATGAAAGGAAATGGATCAAAAGGAAATCTGGAAGCTGCTTAAATAGCTAAATCCTGTTGCTTCCGTTTGGGCTAAGGCATTTCCTTGCGGTGCTAGTAGAGTTCATGATGGATTTTTCAGGACTTTTTATTGCAGTTGTAGATATTTTAATACCTTAGCTCATGTATTAAAGTACAAAAATGATAAGGGCCTGGATCCAACCTCTTAAGCAATATAAACCTGCTGGCTGGCTCAAATCCATTCTGGTCCTGGGGAATAGTGACACAAGGCCGATAACTGTATTCAAGCAAAAGAACTTTGCAACATCAGCACAGAAGTGTCTTGTTTTGCTCTCGAGCAGACTAGAATATTTCAACAGCAAGTACCTGCAGAAGATCCTGCTTCGAGAGTACGACCAGCCGAAATCAAGCATCGTGCTTCTCTATGAAAAGCTGGAGCGGAAGCATGCCATCGAACTAGCGGAGGCAGGGCAGCTGGGTCACGCGCCGTCCCATCCATCCTTGCTGTAAGTGTTCCCCTGCCTGGCTTGTTCGCAGCAATAGTATGTCAGAAGGATTTTAATGAGACTGAGTCCCTGCTCGTGAAAGCCAGCTGGCACAATTTCTCCTGCTTATAAAATATCATGCCCCTCAGGGAGAAAATCAAGACTGAGAGTCACCAAATTTTCTCAAAGAAAGAATTTATTTTTTAGTTTCTCTGGAAAGATTTAAGTGGTACTCAATCACTTGACACACAATAAGTAGACAAGCAGCTTTATATTAGAACCATGCAAAATCTTCGTAAATGTTCTGTTTGTCTTTGGGTTCTGTGTACCGAATCGCCAGGTCTGATGTCTCAGCTTCCGTGAGTGTTACCTGTCGGAGAAAGGGATTTGCTCAGTCATGTAACCTCATACAGAATAAATCCTAAAGCAGTGTTAGCTGCAGCTGAACTACATTTCTATAAACCCAGTCCTTGTACACGGTTTCTATCAGGTGATGAAAGGCCAGGACAGCAACTTTTATTGACTCTGTGTGTTTCCCACCTCTAAGTCTCCAGAGTCGTTGGGGAGGACTGCAAAGACTCGCAGTGGCTCCTAAGGATGTGTTGCACCAGGAGTTTGCAGTTGTTTCCATCCTCTCTCCCTCCCACAGCGGGGAACTCTTACAAAAAAAAATCTTGCAGACGTCCCTGCCTCTCCTGCACTTCCCTGCCTGGCTGTTCCGTGGGAAGGGAAAACAGCCTGGGCAGGTGCAAAGTAAACGCTATTTAAAGATGAGCAGGTGGACAAGCAATCTCCTGGCATGGATAAACACAGTTTCTTTTTCTTATACCTGTAGGTGCACCTGTATCTCCCAGAGACTTGCACTGAAATGGTGCTTTAAGCGCTTGCACTGCTTTTTGATAGCTTTGCACCTTTACATTTACTGAAAGAAACAACGGAGAAAATGAGCATAGGCCGAGAGAGCAGGGTCAAACATTAGCACGTCAGAACGGCCATGTCACCTCTTAAATGGTTTTGCTCTGCCGTGGCTCCCGACGCTGCTTTTATCCACTTGCTCCAGGGAGCACAAGGATGGCACAACCCGGCGTGAACGCCAAGCGCCCCTTCCGCGGGGAGCTCCGACTCAGCCGTCAGTCACGTCAGCGTGTTCCCCGTGGTGGTCTCTGGGAGAGCTGGCGTGAATCTCCCTCCGGACACCGCCCTGGGCTTTGGGGAGGCACCTGCTGTGCCACCATCCGTCTTCTGACCCAGGGCGTTCTGTTCTTCCTTGCAGCTACAGCCACAGGACTGCCGTAACAGACAGAAAATCAGAGGATGTCCTCAATCCGGACGTACTCGAAAACATTCAGGAAATACTGGCAAGGAACCTGTACCGAATACGGAGAACGGTACAGTCTTTCCCCTCAACCTGTTTTTTAGGTGCCCGGTAGCACAGGTTGTCTCGGTTATCTCAGCAGCCTGAGCAGATGTGAATATTTACCTAGTTCCTAACGAGGTCTCTGTGTGAACAGAGAACAGTTGGCTGTGTGAAGCGGGATCCAGTTTCCAAGTCACTGGAACATTTCTCTTTGCAACGTGACAGCTTTTGAAAGGTTCACCAAGTCAGCCTGTAATTTCATGGAGTATTTTAGGCATCAGCACCCAGAACCAGCAACGAGACCTGAGGAACACAGGGATATTCCAGCATCAGATTAGCAGATCCAGCAGTTTCAAAACTTGTTTTTACCTACAGGCCAAAGATTTGGCTGGTGGTGGCCCTTAAAGCCTTTCGGTGCAGTACCATCCTTCTTTGCATGAGTGCACGCTGAAGCCCCTGTAATGCAGAACAGCGACACAAGGGAAAAGGGGGCTTAGAGTGCAGGTGTGCTCAGGACGAGCGTCTCGAAGCCAGAGAATGAATAAACACCATAAGTAAAAAATGGGAGCCATGGATAAAAGGAAGGGCCTGGGAAAACTGAGGAGACCCCCAGAGCCTAGGGACAGGGAAGACCACAGTGATAGTTAATCCACAGAGGTTTTTAAAGCCACTCAGCAGTTTTGCCATGAAACTGTTGAATCTGGGGGTGCCTAAAAACACTGGCTGTTTACAGACTAACTCGGGCATAGTCCCTCTGTTTAAGGTTTTACATAGCACCAAGGACTGTGCATTGTAATTGCTGCTTGCATGGTGATAACATGGAGCCTTATCCTTAAAACTGAGCTAAACCTTTGTTTTATGGGCTGTGCACAAAATACCGAATCCTTGGGGATGTGACTGATATGGGCATCTCAGCACAGAGGGCTCAAATACCCCCTTCTGTCATTTGCTGAGCTGAGAGAAGTGACCAGACAAGGCTGTGAGGAAAACTATTGAACTGTATGGGGAAAAATGAAGGTCTTCCTTCTGTTTGCACTTGCTCTTGCTGAGATCCAGACTAGCCCCTTCTAGCAATGGCATTATCCCAACTCCCACTGATGTGAGTGGGAGATTCTACACGCTTGGTTAGTTTATGGCTTTTGAAGCAAGATTTCTTATTCCTCTTCATGCTAATACATGATTTATATGTTAAGGTGGGGCTAATACAAAATCCTGGAGGGCTGGGCAGAGGGACCGAGGCAGCTCTAGCTGAAGCCACCTTGACCAGAGTAGTTGCAGTTAGGCTGGTGTTTCTCCTGGACTAGTACAGGTGCAGCTCAGGCTTGTCGTTCAAAGATCACTTAGGTATTTTTGCACAAAGAAGCAGGGAATAGGCTGCTGTTCAGGGCATGCCCCTGCTTCTGGAGTCTCATCTTATCCTCTTTGCCTTTTCCCTCCAGTTTCACCTCTAATAGGTAAACCAGTCCATTCCCATAACTGGGCAGGGTGGTCACAGGGTACAGGCAGGGTAATCGGTGGGAAACCGTGATGCCTTTGCTCCTCCGGCTAAGCATGGACCTCTGCCTCAGGCCCTTTCCCCCTTGCATTGCCAATCCGTCGGCCCTATCGTTTGATGCTGTTTAGCTACATCCTAAATTTAATGGTGATCTCTTTGGCGTAACGCGAGCAGGTGCCGGCATACAGCAGGCACACCCTTCCCGGGGAGACCGAGCCCGCAGAGCAGGCCGAAGAGATCCTGATCCTCCGGCACAGGAGCCTTCGGATGGAAACGAGTGAGAGCGACGCAGTTGGCTCCAGGAAGGAGGTAAGCGAGAGTGGGAAACGCTCGTAACGGCAGAGACACAGTGCACCATTCGTTTTTCCTAATGAGGGATCTCGTGCTAGCAGATATAAACAGCACTGGAAAGAGAGCTGCTTGCTGCTGGTGGTGTTTCCCCTTACAGACAAATCCCGTCACCTTTAAAAAAAAAAAAAAAAAAGTGTGACTTAATCCTAAATTACATTGCAATGACTAGGAAATACTGAGGGTGGCCTGAAAAAAAAAGAAAAAATCCAATTCCCGACAAACAAATGAACCATCTTGTGCGTAGCGCTCCTCCGTCCTTTGTGAACGCAGGCTTCCATCCATACTAGGAAAGATATTTACTGAGCAAATGTTATTAATTCAGCCTTGGTTTGTAGATTTAAAGATCTGTTTTTCCCATGTTTTCTTTTCTGGGAGATTTCATAAAAGAATGGAATTTGGTACGCCCATTGTCACCAGTCCAGATGTACTGTAAACATTTGGAGCTGTCCTGGTTTTTTTTTCCCCAAAAATCTTTTGAAAGGACAGAAGCATTACTGTTGAGCTTTTTTATTTATTTTGGAGGTGGGCTTTTTGTTTTTAAAAGGAGCTACAGTTCTGGGCAGACTTGAAGAAAATAAAATAGAAGGAAGTGTTGCATATCAGATTCCTAAGAGAACTACTTTAAGCCCAACTTTACTACTGGCATAATTCCACGGTGGTTCATGCTCTGAATTAAAAGAGGAACAGGGTAAATGCTTTGCTTTGGCTGTGCGTGGAGACACATATACAATGTCGATGGCTGGTGAAGGATGTCTTCTGCTGATGTCTTTGGAAATCAGTGAAAAGATGGGCAAAAAATTCCCTTGTGGGAAGACAAATGGCCCTGAAATGGTGCATCAGGAATGGACTCAGTGGTCTTTTGCGACTCCTCCCACTCTGTACAGCTTTTACTCTAGAGGAATTACTATTAAGCCATAGGTTTTGCTCCCAAACTCAACAGGTTCGATAGTCAGTAACTGCTGAGCAGTGTGCTGTTCCTCAATCTCGCTGACTTCTTTGAGTCTTAGCTTTTGCTGGCTTGAGCACTGTCCAAGTGCAGACTGTGTCCTCCAATATGTATAGTAAGACTACATCACTAAGGAGCACAGAGTGACCTTTTTAAAAGAAATAATTTATCTTTCTTTATTTAGATAGCAATTTTCCATGACAGCGCAAGAACTCAGGACTGCCGCAGGCTTTGTTCCACCCTGGTTTCTTTGTTGAAATGCCAGTCACTGAAGGGCCCACCGAGAGCTGAAGCAATGTACCAAATGCTTCTGCCGCTTAGTCCTTCATTCACAGAAAGGTGTTCCAGCTCTTGCAAACAACTTAAAAGATTTAATTTGATCATTTACATGCTGATTGGTACTTACAATTCAAAATAGATAGGAAAGAACATGGCATGTTCCTGTAGAACATTTGGTATAATTAAACTTCAAAAGAACAACATCAAACTAGCGCTGATTTTGTGCACAGCATTACACGCTCTACGTGAGGACGTCTGATCGTTAACCCTCGCGCTCCCGCTTCGGTGTCCCTACTGCTCCCATCAGATAGTGGAATAACTTTAGCAGCAAATTTAGCGCCTTTGGAAGGCTATTGCTCCCGTTACTCTGCATCCCCACAACTGGCCTTTCAGCAGACAGAATATTTTTGTGAGGTTTTCTGGGAAGAGCAAAAGCAGCAGGATTTACTCGGCAAACCACAGATCAGGCAGCAAGCTGGCTTGTGCTGTTACAGCTGTCTCTCAACGCGTCGGAGGGAGCAGCTGTCCTAAAACGCAGGCACAGACGCCGATTTGGTGCTGCGACCCACCACTGCACGATCCTGCAGGGATCGGCTCCGCTCCGGTAGGTAGTTTGCAGCGTTGCAGCACCGTTCTCAGCGCCGCCTTATCAGCGTTACGCAGCTAACGCTGTGAGGTGTTATGCAAAATGCTGATTTGGTGCTTAATACTGCTGTCTCATAGGAGTCATTCGTTAGTGCTAATCACATGCCTTCACAGCAGCTAGCTTTTCTTTGTTCCAGTCTAAATAAAGCAAGTGTAAATACTGAGAGCTTATTCTAGCGGTATTCTTAAAAGCTGCTCTAAACCCAAACAACAGCCCTCTGCACCTGAAAGGAAAAGTCAGATGTGTTTTGCATGTTCACTATTTTATCTGCTAATGTCTTAGAATCTCTGTCCCATTTTATTGCAAATAAAAAGACACCTGAAAGTCGTAGGACAAGATCCTGAAAGAACTTCGGGATATTAACTCGAAGTTGCAGGATGCTAGAAAGCCGTGATTTCATCCTGCCGAAAGACGGGCTGCAGCATTAGAGTTCCTTCAGAGGAAAGAAGGAAGACTGGTAAAAAGTAGACTTTAGCTCATTAAAAGCAGCCGAATATTTAAAAATTCATATTGAAATGATTAAAATAAACCAATCAGATTTAGAATTTTCCGTCAAGTTGATAAGTAAATGCCATTTTAACAAGTTATGAATAAAAAATAAGGCTAGTTCATATTGGAGAGTTTCTAATTGTCACATACTCCATTTTTTCTGGTTCTAAAGGGAAGAGTTTGCCCTTATAAATTTTGAGACAGCAAGAAAAATATATAAAGTCTTGTTCTAGGCAGTTTTCTATCCTACATTTCACCACAAGATGGAAGCATTACAATTATATTTGCAAACGAACCTGGAAATCAAGGGACTGCGAGACAAACTTTAAGCAAAGGGCCACTGTAAATCCTCCGGCGCTGGTGAAACACGTGTGCCATCCCCTGTTTTCAGTCTATTTGAAGAAAGCATTTGCAATATATTCAATCAGTTACGTGTTATGAGCTGAGCGAATAACTAAGAAATCTGTTTGATTCAGTAGACACACAGCTTTTTGTGTTCGCTGGCTCTCTGCGTGTAGGGCTTTTTTTTAGTGAACTTGTTTAACCTTTTTCTGCTAGAATATGAAGCTGTGGTACCGCAGTCAGGTTCATCTCGTAGTTCATTAGGTGCTGGTTTGTCTTTTCCTGCTCTATCAGTCACCGCAAGCATCGGGCACGTATGGAAGCAGATCTTGCCATGGGTATGTGGGTTCTCCAGCCGGAGGGGGAACCAAAGGTGAAATTTGCCTGGCCCAACGTTCAGCTTCTGGTGGTTAGACATCTGGCTCTTTTGGTAGTCGCCGGCACCATAAGCAGGACAGGCACCAACCTATCGTCAGCACCTGTTTTCAGCCAGGAAAAAATCTCTAATCAAAACTGGATGGCTGTCATGGTTTAGATGCCCAGCTTTTGAGTTTAGAGCAGCACAAGATGCATCTTACATCACATTGGAAAAGCCCCTGCCAAAGAGAATTTGCAGCCCAAGTAGGCAAGGCAGAGAAAAGAAGTAGGAAAGTAGCAATCTTTATCCCTCTTGAGTCAAAGGCCCAGATTAAATGATTTACACAAGACAGAAAAATCCTGGCAAAACTAAGAGGCGAGTCCCGCTCTGAATCGTAGCCCGGAGGATCAACTCCAAGACTCTCTATCTCCAGCAGAAAGTTCACCTTCCGCAGCCCCAGGGCAAAATTCCTGCAGAAGGCTACTGCTTCCTGTAGCTGTGTATCCTGTTGGCTCCGATCACTGTGTTTATTTTCGGTCTCCCTTATTTTAGGAAAGGATCCAACTCAAAATATCCTGGCATTGTGGTTTCTGAGACCTTGGATATCTTCTATTTACTCCCGAGCACCCAGAAAACCTTTGCACCTGTAGCCAGGCAACTTAGTACTCCTTCCTTCTGCCAAAACACGAGTGCGCTGCCCCAGAAGGAGCCTATTTGGAGTTGCCTGTAAGCCATGTGCGTAAATGACATACTGCCTTTAGTAATTATGTTGGAGTCCTTTCATGGAGCATGCTCGGAGAATCATTAAATGCCCCTGGGAATGGCTTTCCAGGGAGCCGGGCTACCGCTGCTCAAGCCTGCGAGGCGTTGTTATTAAAATAGTCAATAAACCTGCGCACAATGGGCCGAGGGCAGCGGGTCCCTCGTTAAGGGAGGGAGAAAACGAAACAAAACAAAACAGAGAACCAGGTTGGGAGGTGTCCAGAGTTATTTGGCAGCCTGGCTTTCTGGACCTAGATGCCAAATCACAGCTGCGTAAGAGACTTATTCCCGGTTTACAGAAATACCAGACAATTCAGGCAGCATTGTGCTAACTGGATTTTCCTGAAGGATGGAGATTAGCACTCGAGTGAAAGGACAGAGCGCTCGTTAGTGCGAGCCCGCTACCTTCCTGCGTGGCCTGCAGCCAAGGCGATAAACAGCCAAGGTGAGAAATGTCCCCGTCCTAGATGGGGGTTTGGTTCCCTTTGCTCATCTGCTGCATCCTCCTCGCACCAGGTCTGCTGCCTTCGGATGGGATCTGCTGAATGACTCCCAGAGGGTTCAGACCTCTTTCAGCAGCTCCAAACGAACCGGCGCCTGTAAATATTTCCCCTCCGAAATCCCTGCCTTGTATTTAGTCTATTTTTAGAAGTTATTCTTTTTGTTTTTCTTGGCAGAAGTAAAACAAATGGCAACCAAGTCCTTGGGGATTGTAAATGGCTTGGTTATGAACCGTGAGTGTCATTAACAGCCTTGCTAGCAATATTCATAAATGCATTAAAGCACTTTTCTTTCTTACTCACAGAAGGATGACTCCTACTCGGCACAGGGTGACTCCAGCCCGAAGCCGAAACTGTGCCGCTCCTTAACCGGTAAGTGGGAAATCCGGTGGGTGCCGGCAGGGATTTCCTACCATCCCATCTTCTCCCCTCGCCCTGTTGCAAGGGTATATTCAAGCAAATGACAACAATAATTTGTGTTGAGTCCATGGCACGTCCATGGCATTCACCGTGCACCAAGATGCCCATTGCTCTCTGCCGGCAACCCAGGTGCTCCAGGCAAGTGCTCGGAGGCAGGTGGCAACGCTGGGAAATTAGCGGGGAGGAGGAGTGAATCCCAAGGCAGATGTTTTCCTTCTAGCTCCCTGTGTGCTGCATGGGAGTCCATGGGCTGCGACACGGAGTCTTGTCCTCTCCCGTGTCCAGCCAGACACGTGCTTGAAGCTGGGGCCGGTCTTCGTCTTCCACCAAGCACTAAGATCATTGGCGCCAATTGCGGATCGTTCTATCTGTGATGAAGCTAATGCATAAGCTAAAATTTTATGACAATGAATATTTCAAACCATGGAGTTCATGCCTAAATGCTTTCCAAAAATTAAGGTTTGTTTTTTGTTTTGGGGGTTTTTTTTTGCTAAGTATCATTAAAATGCATTTCAAGCCCACTATTAACAGCACTGTTCCAAATATTGGTTATAGAAGGAGCAGTGGCTCAGGACTTCATGTCTTTTCATAGGCACAACCCCAGTTTTTAGATAACTGAAAGCTTAGTTTTTGCGCTTAAAAATGGTTTAATATTGAGGAAGCCTCACACAAAATGTAACTGATGAAAACTGTAAAATAATCTTTCAAAACGCAGAGAACAATATCATTGTAACCTTCGAGCCGCAATGAAATGTTTAATTTCCAGGCTTCCGAGAGATTTAGCATGTGAGATACTGAACGTTATGAATTTTTACAATACTTAGCGAAACACTGTTCAGCACAATCACTTCTGTAGAGGTGATGCCCTGAAAAATTTCAGTTTTTATTGATCCTTAAAGTAACGTTTCCTCCAGAGATGGGCTGAGTTGGATTAAGGGGATGGGGCTAACATTAATATACAGAATATTTCTTTATTACATGTGTACTGGAAAAATATTTAGGAAACAAGAAAGTGTTATTACTTTCTTTTACTCCTTTTGTTTTTTCTCCAATTCTAGGATTTTTTTCCTTTGCAATTTTCTTTAAATAATAAACTAAAAGCATAATAAATAGCTGTAGCATGGTTATCACCTCATCTGCACAAAGATATATTACTCCAGCTTTGCAAGAAGGAATACAATTTTACGACACTTGTGTGTCCATAACTTGTTAAACCCAAAGTATATCTGTTGTGGATGTAGATATTTTAATCTAGAGTTTACATTAACTGTTTAAACTACATTTTTCCTGAAGAAAAACATGAATGTGGTCAGGACAACCTGATAAAAAGCTGTGTTTTGGGATGGTTTGTTTTCATTCTCTCTAGTCAAGACTGTGCCCCAGGTAAGCAGACCAGACCCCACGCATAGGTTGGCCAGAGGGCTGGAGGAGGCTGTAACTCTCCCGTCCTGATCATGTATACATCCAAACAGCCACGTAATAAGGCAACACAAAACTATATGTGCTCTGGCAGGACACCTGGGTAGTACAGCTGTTTCTTTAAAAGCTGTTTTAAGATAGTCACTTATATGAACTGTGTGTTCTGTGCTGGTGGGAACTGGCAAAAAAAAGGTTATTGATCCAGCTACACAACATATTTCAAAACACAAAATAGGGTTGAAATTGTCTATTTTTTCTTCCAGCTGAACACTGATCTTTGTTATCTGTTTTATAACTGAAACGTGATCTTTGTAGTGGCATAGCGCATCCCCGGTGAGCAAACAGTCGTCTCAGTAGCTCTCAATATTTCTTCATTACTGCTGACCCACCGAGGAGAACATTTCTCATACGAGTCTGCTCTTCTCTTCTCACAGTGGGGAACGCGGAAAAGGCACGGGAACCGAAACACAACCGGTCAAAGTCTGTGTGCGTCAGCTCGCCTCCGCAGCCCGGTGCTACTGCCCGCGTTAATAAGAAAGGAACAGAGGAGGAGTTAACTCCAGACGTCTAAAAGCCCAAGTGATGCTTTGGGCTTCCCATGATGGATCTGACTCTGTTTCATGGTTGCATACAACACAATCTGCTTTTCTTTTTTTTTTTTTTTTTTTTTTTGATACTAGAGGCCAGCAACACGATCTTATTGCAAGTAAGAGGTATGTTGGAAAGGACAGCACAGACAGAGCAAGATATCCTGAGCAGTCTGCATCAAAATAGGTACTTTCATTGCACAGCGCTGTATTTTAGAGATGCAAGGAAAATGGAAAAGATGCACAGAAGACGACTAGCAATAAAAGATAATACCTAAGAGAGGAGCTAAGAAAAATTAGCCTGTTCAGTCTAGGAAAACTGCTGAAACTGCCTGCAAGTGCAAGAATGAATGTTTTAATAAGATGAGGTGTCAGGTCGTCTCGTTAGTCAGTGGGGATAGAATAAACAGCAGGGAAGATTTAGATTATATGTTAGGGAAAACTTGATAATCCTAAGGAGAGGTTTATGAAGCAATGGAGCGCGTTGCCAGGAAAGACGGTAGAAACAGCGCAAGTCCACTTCTACTCCTTGGGAATAGGTGAGTCCTGAATGAGGAAGACTGATGATGTGAATTCCAAAATTTAGTCATGTTGTGAAAATCAGGCACTGTGCCTTACCAGAGAGTAAGCAAGTCTCACGCCTACATGCAGCTCTTTTAATGATAACGTAATACAGTTGGGTTAAAAGGGGAAAATACATTCTTACTGATTTTTTTAAATTTATTTAAGGGATGCTTATCCTCAAAAGTAAATGTCCTATGGAGAAACCAGCAAATTTTCCCTTTTGATACATGTAAAATGCAGCTGTCACAAAGCACCATGCAGGAAGGAGAGAGGAAAAGGGGGATAGTTACCGAACTGAGTCATTCCTCTCGCACAAAACTGCTGCGCATCTGTTGGGGATGGGCTGAAACATCTGCTCAGGACCACGCAAGAGCCATTGCAATTTTTTGTGCCTATGCCACAAACGACCCCGACGTATTCTGAGGCTCCCTCTCCTGAGCTGCCTTCCTCCTCTCCCTTCCTCCTCTCCCTTCCCGGCAGTGCTTGCTACCTGCCGGCTTTCCTCGGCAGTGGTTTGTGGGGCCTGGGAAGCTCCAGATCCAATGCTGGTACCAGAAGAGCATCTGGGAGTGCCAGCCCCGCGAAGGACAGGCAAGCGTTGTGCTGGGGCGGTTTGCAGCACGTCTGCAGAGGCGCTGAGAAGATCTCTGCTCCCATTGCTGAGACCTGCAGGGCCTGAGGACGTTTGAATTAGTCTCCTTAGGACACCTGGCAGGGAGAAGGCCTCAAAATCTCTCTGCTCAAGAGTGCTTCAGTCAGGAAAGGCACGGTCCTTTGCAGAGCAGATGCAGACGGAGAGAAGCACTCCAAGTTTAGTACCTGAGGAAGAAAGACTTCTCCACATTTGGTTTTTTTTCCTTGAAACTCCACGTAAGTGTTCAAGCGTTTAGATTGTTATCCCTAGCTGAACTCAATAGGCTAAGGTTTAGCATGGACATTTTTCCTTCTCTTCCCCTTCCTCTTCCTCTGCATTAAATAATGCAAGAGCATTTAATATGAGCAAGTGGCCAAAGACACTCTTTCTGAATTAAAAATAAAGTCTAGGAATCCACGTACTCCCCTCTGTGATATTCTTGGACTTTCAGAGTCCGTGTCCCCTGTGTGCTGAAATACTCCCCTGGGAGACCACTGCCCGGTGTACTGCAGCTCTCATTTTAAATTAAAGCCACAAAATTGAATACATTTGTTTTACAAAGAACTGAAGGTCTCATTTTCATTTGAACAAACTCCTTTATGATGTCCTGACATAAGCTGATATATTTTTTTACTTTAAGGCCATTGTTCACTGCCTCATTGATATAAAATTCTCTCATTGCCAATGAAAATCTGGCCTCTCAGCCTTACAGAGGTATTTTGTGTGTATATACATATATATGTATATTTTTGCTGATTTTAGTGTAATTCTATTGTTGTTTTCAACTACTTTACTAGAATGTTGGTTTGTTTCTTAGTTTAATCCACATTTGCATTGGTGTCATGTGGATTTGTAGACACTTTGTCTGGAAAACCGTCCATCTTTGAATATGTTGCGATGTACAACATGTCCCATGTTTCTATCTCAAATACATTGTGCTATGAGATCATCGAAGAGTTATTACCTCCTCGCATCCCCAGCGTGCTCAGGATGAAGTCGGTGGTGGCTCTCTGAGACAGACGCTCCGTTCATTTGTCATCAGCCTAAATGAACCTCAACCCAGCAGGCCTGGGAGACCCGTTTTGCAGAGCAAAGCGTTCAGCTCTTCCTTGGGCAGCCCTTGTTCAGTGATCACAAGCAAGTCCAGCAACTGTAATGATAAAAACGGTCTGTTTATTGGCATAAGCAATCGCATACAAGTGAGAGGAAAATAATGCTAAATCTAATATGAGTTTCCCATCGTGTAAAATGAATTCTCTGCAATATTGTTAGGGGTAACTAAGGACCTTACCAAACGGTGGCTGTTTTGTCATGTCTTGATTTCTTTGTAATACCGCAGTAGGCAACAGATGTAGAAAAAGCAGTACACTCTTCCAGATAATGGGGTCTTTAGAGAACTGGAATTTTCTCTCACAAGGAAAAAAAAAAGGAAATATTTTGTTTTCATGTTGTTTCTGCAAAGATGCAAATATCTTGTTTCTTGTTGAGCTAAAAAATAGTCTTTTTCTGTTAGTTAATCAAAAATAATTTTCCCTGGCACGTGTGGCCACTGGTGAGGGCAGTGTAAGCCAAAATCTCATCTTTCACCATTTTCAAACGATAATCTTTCAGAATAAGTGGTCTCTGAACAGTTCTGAAACTGTAAGTTTTCCTCTCATTTTAGTACCGTAAGGAACATTTCAATGCTAGAATTTCCCGGGCTATAGAAATTCTAGATGTTGATCAGCTCCAAGTTTGTTAGCACTTGCATGGGGGCCGGGGCCAAGTTGCTGGGGCAGGCGGGAGGCCTCGATGCTCTGTGCCAGAGCGGAGGCTGCTGCCTCGTTTCCTACTACATGGGTGGCTTCAGCCAGCCCCACAAGTATGTGCACACCCATAAGCCTGATCCTGCAAAGACACCAACCCGCCCCGTTAATCCCTTTCATACCTGCTTTGCGGTGCTGGGACCATAAATATCTCTCTGCTGTATTAACAGTTTGCTTGATCTGCAGAGAAGACAAAATTCTGTGCAGTACATACTTTCCCAGTGAGTCACCCTGCCCCAAATTTAACCTTCCAGATAGTATGGATTTTTTTTTTTTTTTTTTTAAGTTTCTTTACAAGATATAATAGCGCAGCTAAAGCTTTCATGAAATATTTTCCAGTTGCGCGGTGGCCATGCCCTATGACTAGTATAAATTTCAGCCTAGAAGACATTTGATAATCTTTGCCACTATCCAGTGTTGGTGGTCTTAAAATTCTACAACCCAGTGGAAAACTGTTAAAAGCTCAGGCTTCAGTGCATGCCTAATTAATTCTTTGCAGGGTTTTAGTCCTTTAAAACATGAATTCACTGTATCATTGAATATTGCATGGTTCTGTGGAAATAAATTGCATTGGTTTGATTCCCTTGGTAGTTCAGAGAGTTACTGCTCTTTGCTTACACTGGAGTCTTCTGAAAGTTAAGCTTAGAATAGGCAAAAGTGGTCAATGCTATTGAGTAGCTCAGTTATTGAGTGACCAAGTGAGATCTCAAAATTACATCAGAAAGGTTTGGGCAGATAGAATAAATATTTTAAAATGAGACTATAAATCTTTCTTGCACTCTCTACGAAGAACTTGTGTGAAGCATGTGGATTTTTTTTCTTTTGAGTTTTGACCAGAAAATCATGCTTGTATTTATTTTATTTCATGACTATTTAAGGTGATTATAATGGCTGAATCCTGGAAAGTACTGGCAACCCTTAAGAAGCAGGTGGAGCAAACTGAGCACTTCTCTCTCCTGATGTCAGGTACGGGGGCACTCGGCCTCATGAGGAACATTCAAGCTCTTTCCGGCTCGTACGCCTCTTCGAAAAGAGCCGTAGAAGGGAGCGCTGAAAAGGAAGCAGGCTGATGGAGATGAACCAGCGGTTATAATTTTAAGACAGAATTAAAGGGGAAAATGTCAATATGAGTACGTACTCCTCTCCCTTCCCTCTCGTTTAGTACTGGGGGGTTGCTCTCTAGAGTGCTGGTTGTGCTAAGCCTCGGGGAGGTTGGTGGCATTTCAAAGCTCACACACAGGCCATGTGCATTGCTCAGTGCGAACCGGATCGCTCCACTACCCAGGTTGGTTTCCTCTTGTTCCGAGGTTTGTGGAGGCAACAGTCAAACAGGAGACGCGCAGGAGATGTTCACCCCGTCTCCCTTGGGAAGCGTTAAGTCGTTGGGAGCGTGACAGAGCAGCGAGGTGAGTCTCCACGTGGAAGGACTGGCAGATCTCCAAAGGGACCGAAGGGAGATGCTTCACGGCATCGTGAATGCTGCCCGCAGTAACTAAACTGGATTCAGTGCACGGGAGAAGGGTGAATTCGTGGAGGATTTGGGGGTGAAAAGAAGGCCTGAAAATATGTCTATAAAATTGAAAGAAATTCTGTGCTTTCAGCATGAGAGAATGGAAATATATTGATCTATCTAAATAAGACATTATGTTATTGTGGGCACAGGTGAAAACACGGAAGAATGTGACCTTTCACTACAACTCAGACGATGCTGATGGAGTCCTCGATCAGCCAAAAGGTAAAACACTGACTCTGGGACATCTGAGCTGACTATCCCCAGCTCTTTGCTAGAGCATGTGTATTGTGAAGATTCACAATTTCAGTTTAACAGCTGAACGAAAAAATCATTAAGGTCCGTTAGGAAATAAAAGTCACTGAAATACCCAGGATGCAGCTTCTCTTTTCTTACATGCAAGCTCTCAACTCTGTCCTTGATCACGTCTTCATTAGATCTCGCTGACAAAAGCAGCTCCACCATGGCACCAGAAGAGGTTAGGGAGCAAAGACTGTGTCAATTTTTTTTGGTAATGTTTTGTGTCTGATGATTGCATAGATTATGGTGATGTTTAATTAATACATCTGCTTAGCTCTGGCATAGCACTTTTCTTCCAGAGATCACTAAGCAACCTACAAAGGACAATCAACACCATTACCATTTTTTTAGAGGCTTAAAAAGCATGGCTAGATGTTGTGGGTTTTTTTCCAACAAGGCCCACTTGCTAAACCAGATCTGTGAAATAATCCAGGTAAAGAATCACCGCTTTCTGAGGCTGGAGGGAAGAGAGATTTATGTAAACCCACCTCGTTTCACTTGCTTAGACTGAAGCACGGCCAATGGTTGCACTCTCACAGCTGAGCGTATGGAGCAAATGCACCTCCTAATACGATTTCACCCCAGAGACATCCCGGCTCGGATGTGGCCTCTTGGTGAAGGATTGCCTGGAGCTAAGCAGCAAGGTAAGTGCAGGACTTAGAGGACAAGGTGGGACCCCAAGCCTCTGCGAGCGGATCCTAACCACTGCACCACATGGTTTTCCTCTTTGGAAAGACGCAAATCCTCGCTCTGTTGCTATAGTGCTTCAGGGGTGTTATATTAACTTACTTAGGCACCAGCCAGCGATGAGAGAAGGCTACAGATTAGTTCGGGATGATTGCTTCCCTTCCCTTAAGGGCTCTCCCGCGTAAATACATTCCTTCGGCCTGGAGAAGCGGACAGAGGAGAGTCTGTTCTGCTGGATTTCAGCACTCCCAGGTCTGGGTCAGGCCCTCAAGGAATTCATAGGGGCTCAAGTGTGAGAATATGGAAAATGTTGAAAACACAAAAGTCGACTGAGCCTCCCGGAGTTTTTGCTTTGAGTTTAGCGGAGAAAGGATGGGGTTTGGGGGATGTTCTTGGAGACACCATGTTTGTTTTCACATAGGCGCTGCGTATAACATAGCATGCTCAACAAGCAGATGCTCGCTTTACTGAAGGTGTGGTCCGAAAGTAAAGTTAATTTTCACTATATATACTGTGCTGGGGCCGGGGAAAGGATGAGCAGCCTTTCTGTCTCTGCACATATAGGGCCTATGGGATAGCACGGGAGCGATGGTAATCAATAACATGAGCCAACATTTGTTTTGCGTGTTGTGATGATGAGTTAGGAGTACCCGCGAATGGGACATGAGCGCCCGGAGACTGTGTTAGCGGGGGTTTGTGAGCCTGGGACCTCCAGATGAGAGGTGCTCTAGGTGCCTTAGTTCTGCAGATGTTGGCCCTTCACTTTACTGTAGAGAATAGTCCTGCTGATTTTGGTAGTACCATTTGCCTGATTAAACGCATCGACTCATCTCCAAGGATCAGAAGTGAAATAAATACTTGGCCAAGGTGCTTCATTAGTGGATGGGGCTGGCAGCTCTGAAGGGTAGTTCAGACCAGCCAAGATCTGCATCACCTTCTGGAGGTGCCTCTTGGACATGTGTGCGCTGGGGGTGGTATGTGCCCAGGCCAGAGCATCTGCAGGAGCTGGGGCCAATGGACCAAGCATCACTCCCGTGTTGCTCTAAGCCTTGCGGTTAGCTAGCTGTGAAATAATTTTTTTGCATCTCCCAAATGAAAGGATATCTCTTCGCTGGAGGAGTAAAATCAGGGCTAGTAGCTGGTGAGTGAAACCCTGGTTATGTTAAGATCTTCTCTTGATTTCAGTAAAGCCAGAGTTTATCTTTTAGTACTTTTGTATAATAAAAAGTGCTCTTATTTCTGTTTCCTCGCCATCCTACAATGTGTTGTAAACACACAGAGGGTTGCACCTGTGTGGGGCTCGGTCCGGGCAACCCCTTTCTTAAAACTTTCCCCAAATAGGCTCACTCAATCCCAGCCCTTCCTGGAGAACTATTTGGTTTTGAAAACTTACGGTTTCTGATTATTTCATCAGAAAATCCCCAGTCCTTTCTAATTGCAGTGGGGGGATGGAGGGGCAGAATGATTTATTGGCTGTTTTCTTGCTGTTTCTTCTTTTCCTTCTTTTAATATACATGTGTTCTGTCCGCTAACAAGGCTGTCCATTGCATTGTGTGAAATCTATATGTACAGCATGCTTATACAAAGGGAAAACACAAATCTAGTTCACCCTTCAAAACCAGAATAGGCCTGAACCTTACAATTAATAAAGATTTTTTCTTCCGAAGAGTAAAGGAGCTATTTTTTTATTAGCCTTTTAGTCTCTGGGAGAAACATTCTTATTATAAGAATTTTAATTGTATCTACTTTTTTCTGCTCACCCCTAGTAGGAAATCCCTTTAAAAGAAGATAGAAAAAAATCATCATAGCGATGTACATGCAAATAAGGTGGCTATTTGTAAACGGGATTTACCTTAAAAGGCAGAAGGCAGAGGAAGCCACATCTGGGGCAGGGAGCTGTAACCGGTAGCTTTGGCCTTGGAGCCGTGTCGAGCCCTTCGGCGAACGGGGCCGGCCGAGGCGTGCGGGAAACCCAGGCACCTCCAGAACAGGCAAGCGAGGGGTGCCCAGAGCTTGGGGGAACCCTGGCCACGCGGGTCTGATGGTGTCCCTAAGTGACAGCCACAAGCCCCTAACGCGGCAGATGAACACCCCACATTGAGGGTCCGTGTTCCCCAGCGGGGATTTAGGTGCCCAGGGGAAACGTGGGGCCACCGAAGTGGCTGCGTTGAGCCCATGGCCAAACCCCTGCGAGAAAATCCTCCAGCCCAGCGCCTGCTCCCTGCCACCGCTCTCAGGAGCTCGCTCTTCATCCCGGCCTGCTCGGGCTCGGTCCTCGTGTCCTTGGGTGCCGTCCCACCCAGGCGCTCCTTGGCCCCATCTGCCCCCAAATCAGTCAATATTTGCTTGTTCGGGGGCACCCGCAGCCTGTCAGCATAAGGAGCCTGGAGGCTCCGGTCTGTTTGGACACGACGGGGTCAGTCCCTCCAAAAAAAAGCTGAACAGAACAAAATAGTACAAGAACAAAGCCTAGTTTCCATTATGTTGAATATTGCATAGGAACGAGGACCAGAGACCCACTGGTCTGGTGTACTGGGGGCGAGGGGGGAGCAGAGAGGGGCTGTAGCCCCTCAGGTGCATTACCAGCTCCCGCTGAGCCCGCGTGTCCCACCATGTGCTCTGCAGCAACTGTGCAGCCCCACATGCACGTCGCAGCTGCTCCTGCCCATGCCACAGGCACAGTTTTATTGTCTGTCGTGTCCAGGAATTTTTCAAATCCTAATGGTGAGGAACACGTGCGTGGGGGTGTGCCAAGGAGAAGGGAAAGCTTGTTGAATGGAGAGTTGTTTTGACCTTGCAGACTCAGTTCCTATTCTGCAGCCTAAGAATTTGGAAAATGTTTGGCTGCGCGTATAACAGCCCGTGAGGAGCCAAGGCTGGGCACTAGCAATGCTCTACCTCAGCCACACAGGGTTGTTCTGCCAATGGGACTGAGAATTACTAAGGACACCTTCCAAATGGCAAACAGCGCTAACTTGCAAATATGCATTAGCATAAATACGGCAGTGCCAAATACAGCTGCATAAAAAGCATACCCATAAATGTGGAAGTATGCATTAATCCCTTTTTTTAAAATCACAAGTGCCCACTCTGCATTTTAATTTTATGCAATTACAGTGCAATTTGCAAAAAAATGCTCACTTCTGGTGTGTCAACTCTTGTCTTCAACGAGCTTCTTAAAGCATCACCAAAGCTTCCCAGTCGATTGTGCTCAGCTTTGAGACAAAAATCACAAGACTAGAAGGCAACTGATTTTGCTTGTCGCTTAAGTCAGGTTTAGCCAGTATTACATGTTAGTTAAATGGAAAATGATTGAAATTACATTTATTGGAGAGTAATTAGATGATACATATATTGTACTTTGTATTTAACTAACCATTTTAGATTCAATATAAAGAGGTCATCTCATTGTAGGAGTTGTTGCCTGCAAAGTAACCAGATGATTACAAGATGGGTATGTTATTACAATTCAAAACTATATAATAAGACTGGACATGATGCACTGCCCAGGGATCGGCTGGTAGATGGTTAATGTCTAGAAAAGGCTCTGCTTGGGGTATGTAAATGCAGAATTGCAGGGGAAATAGCAAAGATTTACAGGGTTAAGTGAGCCCTCGCAAATCTCTAAAAGTGAGAGGGTGGCCAGAAAAGCGGGTGCCTTGTTATGGCAGGGTGAAGGTCTCAGTTGTCCAGATCCTCCCTAGGTCAGTTTGGTGGCTGTAGGCATTTTGTTTGCCTGAATTCAGAGATCTGAGTTCAAGCTGAAGAGAGAATATTTGCCTGAGAAGCTGAGTTCAGTGCAGTGCTTTGGATTTTGCAGGTGTTACTCTGCTCCCGAACAGTGAATCTGATCCCGCTTGTTACCCTGGGTTCAGGAAAGGCATTATTTAAATTATTGGATGTATTTAGTCAAACATCGGAACAGGTTGCCCAGAGAGGTTGTGGACTCTCCGCCCTTGGAGGTATTCAAAATTTGGTGGGACACAGTCCTGGGCAACCTGCTCTAGCTCAGGCTGCTTGAGCAGGGGCAGGGGTTGGACTCGATGATCTCCAGAGGCCTCTGCCAACCTCAGCGAGTCTGTCATTGTGTGGTTATTTTATTGGCGTCCCTTTTGTGTGGTTGATGAGACTAAGTCTCATAAAGGAAGGTTTATTTGACCAGATCCTGCCTATTACTTGGTGATTGGCCACTCTAAAAAAATATCTTCTTTGTATTGCATCTGGGAGTGTCTGAGATGACAAGGCAATGTGCGGGGAGCGTTGGCCAGAAGCACTCGCGTACAAATGCGCAAGAGTAGTTGAGATTGCTTCCAGAGGAGGCAACAGCTAGAAGAGGGAGAACAAGTGCTCCAGGAGGGCCACTCTATTTTTATTCATTCAGACTCAGAGGGCTAAGAACAGCTAGTTTCCCAAGCAATCCTGCTGAGCAAGCTTGTGAGGTGCGTAGCTGCTCTCTTCTCCCCCACGAATGAGAAGAGGTCTAAAAGGGAGGATGCGTCATGTCAGAATGATTTCTCCTCTCCCTTAGTTGACTGAATAGTTTGCTTTAAAGAAAAGGGACAGTTAAGCAGAGCCAAGACATATTGTATACTTTAACTTCCCTGCAAGTGGCTTCTGTACTGCAGTTCTCCCATCAGATGCACATCCACTGCTCCCTATATTAAAAGGCTTCATGTATATTTAAGGCTACACAATGACCTCTTTACCTGTCAAGAGCAATTTGTTCAGTCTTAGGGATTTAATTCCATTATATTATCAGAAGGTATTTTGCCATTTTTGAGACCCATCAGGATATCAACCTGACCTTGAGATGATCTGCTGGCTCTAGCCTGCAGCTCAGACCTGCTCTCCTGTTTCATTGCTGACCCCCCCTTCTCTGCTCCACCACCGCAGATGCAGCAATACCTTCCCACCTTCTCGCACATCGTCTCTTGCTCAGTGCAGCACTGCTCTGACACTGACCTGAGAGTCAGCAGTGGGGTTATGCACACTGTGGTTTATCTTAGACTTTGTGCTACGGTGATTCTGTAACCTGACCCACGTTTTCTTTCTTCGTCTATCTACACAAGGACTGTCTTGGGCAGGGACCTCTCTTCTGGAATCTGTCAAATGCCTCACACGCTTGTGCTGCCAGATTAAACAAATAGCAGCTCATCCAGTGTGACTATGAGGAAGAGAGAGCTAATGTATTATTTAAAAGCTACCCCAGCCTGCAATATTTAAGCAAGAACAATGCAGATGATACAATCAATTACTATAATCTAAAGTCTATTCTGTTTATAGAACAAGAGCAAGTGTATTCATCAGTCCATATGCCTCAACAGTTGGCTAGAAAGGTAGTCAAAATTTTACCCTCCTCTCTCCAGTTTCCCTAAGCAAGGCATAGTTTCTCTGCTATATCCATATGTGCACAGTTAACTTTAACTATTAAATTGATTCAGAAATTAATTTGGCAACACAAAATCCCATAGGATAAGGAAGCCAACATCTTCATCCATCCTCCCTTTACAGTGGTTCATGACTTAGGCTAAGGTTAGAAAATCATAATTTGAATTTTCACTGTGATTTAAATTTTCTCCCCCAGACTCTTGGCATGCACAGGAATATAGTTACTGCCATACAGAAATTATAATTTTCCTACCCTGGCATCCTCTTTCTGGCAGTGATCTCCAGCAGATGCTTCAGCAGAAGACAAAAAAAAAAAAAAAAAAAAAAAAAAAAATTAGGAACCAAATGGCAATGAAATTCCATGGAGGAATCTTCTCATTCCCAACGATGCACTTCTTCCAAAGCATGGTTGGATGGTGGGAGTGCTATGAATGCTATATATTACACTCTTCTGCAGCAAGAAAGTGGAGAAGAGGTTATCTTTCTTCAGCTGCATAGCAAGACTCTCTAGATATCTCGGTACGTATACCTCATTTGACTGCTCCTTGTGTAGCTAGATGTAGACCCATCTGATTTAAATGCATTTGCATGGGATGATTGTATCACATCTGAGAGCACCAAGATTTTAGGAGATTTTGGATTTCTGTGAAAAAAGCAGGAAATAGGAACAAAGGAAAGAAGTAATTCAGGAAGTGCCACTTCTAAACTGCAGTTATGAGGGTATAACTTAAGATATGTTACAGACGTGGCTGTAGAAACTGTGACCTCCATGGAATGGTAAAAATCTTCAGATTCAGATTTACTCGTGCGGAGTACAGCCTCAGTGCTGATCTCACGCGTGCAGAGGGCTTCAAAAACTAACCGGTTTCCTGGACAGCTCTTCATAAAAAATACTTGTGACCTATAGAAGTTGCCCAACAGGCCAAAGCTGACGACTCTGCATTGCTCTTTTAAAATGAGCAGCCATGTGTCTATTTGGAAATCTTCCTGCTCGGTCTCAATAGCTATTTGTCATGTTTCTTTAATGCCACAGCTGTTTGGTTATGCCAGGTCATCTGCTTTTATTAGTCCTTTTCCCACCGCCCAGGGAAACTCACACCAGTCATGACAAGATTCTTATCTGGGTCCAAAAATAGCACTTCTCTTCATCCCCCTCTTGCAGTGACCCTGGCTACTTCGGTGCTTTCCTCCTTTTCCGAATTTCGGCTTTGCTGACTACCTGCTCTACCATGAAGGCTGCAATAGCCGCCTTTGTGGCAGGGCTCCTCGGCGGGACGGGCGTTTTGCTGTTCCTCATCGCTTTCGGGACAGATTATTGGCTTCTAGCCACAGAGACGTGTGGAGTCTTTGAGCATGGAAATAATACCCTTCACGCTGGGGAGGTAAAAACTGAAATCTTGCGTTGCTTTGGAAGAGAAAGAGTTAACTTATTTAAACAATTTGCTATAAAAATGCTTGAAGGAAACACAACTACTTGAAGTTTAGGTGCTGGCAGTTACAAATCTGTGATAATATTTGTGCTTATTGAATGTGATCCACTAATGTAGAAATTCAGCCTGAGCTAACTTTGTAATCAGAACCAGCATTTTCGCGGTATCTAGCGTTCCGACTGCAGTAATCTCTAGGAAACCGTTAAAATCAGCACATCTGTATTCTGGCAGATATTAATGTTAGGGAATGAGAAACAAAAATGTAATAGCTTTGCTTCTTGACAGCATTTGCTTCTAAAAATAAAAGATATCTCCTGATATTTGCTGTTGAACTATTTTTCCCACTGTAGTTTCTTCATTTAAAAATAGTTCATATTTTAAAGTGCAGAACTTGGCAATCAGTTAAACCTCCAGTGACATGACTGCAGTGCAGACAGAAAACAAAAGTGAACGTTAAATGCATATAAGAGAGTAGACAAGAATTCCTTTCCATCTGACGTGAAAAGATCTATATATTCTAAAATTAAGTTTAATATAGGATGTTAGTTAGCAGGAAGTGTAATTTTCGAGACAGTTTGTTATGTTTCCTATAGTTACCACTGGTATTTTATTGATAGCTTCTAACATTGCTTATTTATAGATCTTTTTAGAAAGCTTGATTTTAGCTGAACTTGCTACTAACTGTTCAATGAAATAACAACAACCAGACCAGTTCCCTGAACCTCCTGCTCTTCAAAAATACTTTTGTGCCAATCAGTGTGTGGTTTCAATTAAAAAATGACAGAAAGATGCTTGTTCTACACAGTCTTTTTTGTCATTTCCAAGTTCAGTCAAGTTAGGTTTGATTTTTTTCCCTGGTGCGCTGAGCCGCATTTGGTAAGCGTTGGGATGCCAGCATGAAAAATTGTCTTTAGTTTCAGAATCTCATAATCAAATGTAGGACGCTGTTTGCTTGATCCATGTTTCCAAACTGCTTTCTCTATTGGAAAAAATTCTGAGAGAAGGATCCCCTAGCAGAAGTCGTCGTCTTGACCGTACCAAGCAGTAGAACGAAACCCCGGCGGTGGCAGGGTGGGACGGGCAGAGCAGTGCAGCCCTGTGCTTGTGCACTTAGGAAATGACATTAATTGTTCCAGCTTTTTGTTTGTGCTACTATCTTTTGAAGTGGAGAGATTAGAGATGCTGCACCACACAAAATAAACATCTCAGGCTGTTAAGATGTGCTCTTGGCATAGCGTTAGCTTGCCTATTGCTCAGGCAGAGTGACTTCAAAAGTGCCAGGCAGAAATAGGAACAGCTTTTATTCTTTCCTCTGAGATATTTTATTCCTATTGCAGACACTTGAATTGTTGTTGCCGGTTCTGTACGACAGGTTGTGCTTTTGCCTTCTCCAACCTTTCTTAAACTGGCAAAGTCTACCCCTAACAGATAATGATGATCTTGAATTTCTGCCAAACAGTGGTTAAATGTGCTGTAGAGGCACTGTCACCAGGCATCCATCTGACGATGTGCCATTGTCATAGTTTGTATTTTGTTCTGAAAGTAAAAGCAGAATCAGGTCAGAGCTCCAGAAACTGTCATAACTTGGTGCATGAAGACTTCAAGGCAAGAGAAGTATCATCTAATACCTCCTCGTTGAGTCCCAGCTCCTTTCCTCACTTCACAGCTGCAGGGTCTAATCCTGTAAGGAGTTTCTCTGTCCTCCACAGATTTTTTTTTGACAGTCACGTCTCCTTTATCAAATTGGGACAAAGGTAAAATTTTTAGTTATAGCTTTAATCAGTGTTTGGTATCTAATCCAGGATTTATATTGCAATATCCTCTCTTCTGTAAAGACCTAAATCTTGCTTTTGCAGGTATGGTCTGTGGGTTGAAGTGGACTGACTAGAAGAGGAGTATTTGTCAATGTTCTTAGCCTTGTCCATGAGAAGACTGTTATATACAAAGAGTAATTTCTGTCTCACATAAGCTGCACACAACTTCTGCAGGGCTAGGCAGGCGGAGAGAAAGGAGAAAATCTTTGGGCTGATGTTTAGAAGAGGCCCAGCAGGAGTATCAAAGCTGGGTTGTCCTCTGGGGATTGAGCAAGGCCACACATGGCTCCTGCAGAGTATAAGCAGTAGGAAGGACATCAGCACTGTTGCTTGGCTCCTTCCTAAAATTACTGAGGCCATTCGGTTCGGCTCTGTTCTGTAATTCTGATGAGGGCAGGAAGCCCAGCGAAGCAGCTGCCTCTGCGTTCCCCAACTCCTCCCAACCCAACCCAAACGACAAGAAGGTCCCCAGCAAATAACACAGCCAGCAACCCACCAGGCCAAAGACTCATTCCACCCATGCAGCGATCACCCCCTTATCAGCCTGGCTTTTGCTCTTCCGTAGGCTGAAACACTGACGGAGGTCAGAAAGGAGGTCCTCACTTTCCACCACGAGGGCTTCTTCTGGCGGTGCTGGTTCTTCGGTGAAGGCGACGTGGGGACCATCTGGAGCTTCTGGTACAGTGAGTACCGCCGGCGTTGCTGTTAACTCCCCTGAGCACATTGCTGTTGTAGGCTCGTGTCAGCACGGCCATCGCGAGCCTCTGATTCCACCCCGTCATATTTTTAGAGTTGAGTCATAATCTGAATAGCAGCAAGTAAAACAAGGGCTTCCATAGGTGAGGAGAAAGTTGTCTATTCCTTTCATTTTTGTTTGTTTTTTTTTTAATTCTTGACATCTTTCCATCAAAAGCAAACCTGGGTCACTCTTTTTGTGCTCCTTTTTTTTTTTTTTTTTAATTTGAATTTTGTTCTGGGGGAGTGGGTTGTTTGCAATCATGTAGGAACCACTCGCTGCCTGTTAAAATATCAGCTACAAAGTCTCATGGGATGATGCCTTCCACCAGCTAGGACAACTCTCCCCCATTATCTCTGGATGCTTGAGTTCAGCTGAAAGACTGCTAAATTTGAGTCCATAGCTTTCTTCGCCCTTAACGTTGCTTTTATACTAGTGTTTTCAGCCAGCAGGGCATTCCATGCTCCCACCTCTCATTGATTTCACCATGAGTAAGGCTAAATGCTCACGGGTGCAATCTCCCTTGGTGCTCAGGACTTCCTCTACAGAGAACCATACCCAAACGTGTTTGTTTTTAGGCACCCAAGATCTTTTTTTCCCCTTTTTTCAAGAGATCTTTCCTGTTTTGTTTTTTTAAGGTCATTGAAATCACACTTGTGATGACTTCACTGTGAACAAACAGGGATTGATGTAAATTTCTTTTTTTTTCTGAAAGCACATTCATGTCTTCAAAAATTGAAGGAAAAGGGGAAATCTGTTCTGAGACACCAGTTGGTGCTGACTGGTGGCCCATGTGCAACGAAGTGTGGGGTCTTGGCCCAGTGAATCAGCTGCTCACACCGGAGAAAGCAACCAAACGAAACCACCACGCAACACGCAGTGCCTGGTGCCAGCCCCCACCAGCAGCCAACTGGCCTGGCTTAACGCGTGGCGAATAATTAGAGGACAGCATCTCCCTGGGATGCTACAACCCTAGAGACGTATCGGGGGGAAAAAAAGATTTAAAATAAGGTCTGCAAAGGTTTTCAACATGCATAAGCCTTGACCTCCAGAAGGCCTCCAGCCATGCGATTAGCAGTCGCTCACACCCTGCATCGTTAAACGATGCTCGCTCCAGCCGTCCCGGAGCCTGCAGTTTTTGCTGGATGCCGTTTTCGGTGACACATGTCCTTTCAAGGACGAGTCTGCGGGAGGTGGGCTCGCCGAGGCGTGTCAGCGGGAGCCCAAGTCTCCCCACGTGGTGGGTTTCGCTGCGCTCGTGCTGCTTCGGTTCTCCAAGAGATGCACGCGGGGCTGCAGAGAAGCACGACCGCGGAGGAGATTTGTATGAAAACAAGGCAGGTTCCCACAGTAAATTCACTCCATGGTGATTAAAATTTCAGATAACCTCACTGTCCCTCAGTCCCTAACCTCTGTTCCCTGTAAAATCTTTTAGGAACATTGTCTGCCACTGATCAATAGAAAAATTGAAGTTTTTCATACAGAAATTAAAAAAAAAAAAAAAAGCTCGTGAGGGGGAATTTACCATCTAATTTCATTATATGGAAATACATTATATAATATCACGTTACCTGAAGTAAAATGACTCTTTTTGATAACAAGCAAATTTGTATTACTTCTTTAGGTATTTAATATAATAGGATTGATCACGGCAAATTAATTTGCTGCTCTCATGGATGTAATAATTAATTCAATAGGTATTCCATAGTCAATTTAGCATGAACTAATGTCCACCTATTATAAAGTGTTCCTTTGAGCTGGGGAACATATTTAAATAAGTGGCCAACCATTAATTAATTCATTTAACATTCATTCTATTACTGTTAATCATGATAAGCCTCGGTGGTATTAATATTGATGGGACACTTCCATTCTAATCGTGCTTCCCTTTCTCACAAACCAGAGATCTTGTAAGGTAGCTTGAGCCAGTACCCAAAAATCTTAGCCCTTTCCAGGGAGTGTGACAATTTTCTGGAGGAAAATAGCAATGGGAATACATGCACTAATTTGAGCTACTCCTCCTTTCATGATTTATATCTGCCTCAGACTCGGTTTATGAAGACACGGCACAGTCTGGGTAGCATTCGCGGATCCAGTTATATCTCCCCTCTCTCATTACTCTTCCTTCTTTTCTTTCTAACCACAATTTGCTCACCTTCTGCTTTACTCCCCTGCGACTGCTTTGTAGGTTTTGCAGAATACGACACTTGTTATTTGAATAGTACGGCTTTGATTTTGCATAAAATAAAAGCAACCTTTTTTTGTCGTTGTTTCTACTCTTTTTCAGCTAGCCAAGCACATCCCAAGTACTGCATGCATGGCTACCTGTTTCCCATGCCCATTGCTCTTGGACCTTTTCCACATCCTTCGTACGATACAACTGCAGGTAGGGTCCTTACTTGTTCCCCAACAGCTCTTTTTCCAAAAAAATCAGTGTATGTCAGTGTTTCTTTCATTGCAAATGTGTGTGGGGAAGAAGAAGAACGTATTTGCCTTTATATAGTCTGTGTAAGAGTGCCAGAAACTGTTTAGTGCCCTAATTTAAGGGCACGCAGTGGCTGTACACCAGGTACTTCCACCGGCCACAGCTAAGGCAAGGGGAGCAGCTGGGTCTGTGACCACGATGAAAGCAGCCAGAGAGAAGGATGCCATAAATTGTACCTTCCCACACGACAGCGAAACCCCGTATGCACCTTCTAGAGCAGCACGGCTGCTCACCAGCCCTTGTTTTGGGGAAGAAGGGGAAAGTGCGATCAAGGCTTTTGGAAAGCTCCTTTACAAGATGGTCTGGCCTCGTCCAGCCGCCCCAAGCAGCGAGCAAGCTGTGCCCGGTGTGTGCCTACGTCTTCTCCTCCGGTCCAAGATGTGCCGTGCTGTGAGCAGTGCACCTTCCCTCCGGGCACCCCAGCAGCAAGGGACCGTGCTAAGCCCATCCGCTCCTCTCCCACCTGGCTCACCGAGGCAGAGGGCTTCTGCTCCGTGACCAAACCCAGAGCCTGTACATGGCCAAGCGGGGAGGCGATGGACAATATTCCTCCTGGGTTGGGCTTGTGGCAGTCCAGCACTGACCCCCTGCCAGCGTCTGCTTCCCGGGAGAGCCCTAGCGCTGGTTTGCTACAAGAAGAGATAAATAATCATTGCGAAACCAGTTGAACACCAGGTTCTCAAAGACCCACATGAGTGAGTGACTTACTTTTAATGCACTGAATGCAACACGGTTGCAGAGCTTTCCTTTCAACCAGTTCCCTTTTTATTTGTGTTTCTCTGTATTTTCAGAGTTCTTTAATGAATCAGCTGCTGTTAGGAATTTTAATTTGCTAAATTGGTGGCAGCAGCTAGAATTAATTCAATGATCTTTTTTGAAATGAATTGATTTCTTTAAATAGTGTGCATCACTCTGCGTTGCCTCTGGGGATCTAGGGCAGGCATGCTGCACAAACAAACATCTTGACCTTTTCCTTAGCCTTTAGCAGTACCTTTTTATTTTTATTTTTTTTTATGAGGAATTAATTAAAAAAATATTTGTCAGTAGGAGCATTTGAGGGAGAGTAGCTATTTCTTGTGCTCTGCTGTGTAAGGTTCCTGCCTCGGGGAACATGCTGCAATATAAAATGGATACGAGAAACTTGTCACCGGTAAAAGGAATAGCCCGTTTCAGGCTTTGTATAGCAAAAATCAGGTGAAGCACGGGGATGTTTTTTCGCTTGCGAGAGACCGTCGTGATGTCTAGTTTCTGAATGATCTTGCTAATAAACCCACTAATTTTTCCCTACCAAATAAAGGGCCCTTGAGCCATCTGTCCCCGTCTGTCAGCCCTGCCGTGAAATCCCTCCCCGAAATCCCTCTGCCAGCGGCTGCGGCAGGAGCGGCCGGAGAGGGCCGGAGCGGCACTCGTGAGCCGGGGAGGAGCAGACGGACCTTCCCGGTGCGCCTGGCTCGCTTAATTTAAACCACTCAATATTCACATGGAAAGTACGGCAGAACGGGAGGCAATCCAAGAAGAGGGGTCCCCCAGCCATCGCCTCTTCCGCGGTTCTTCTACCTTCTCGGCAGCCGCTTAGGCTCCCCAGGAGAAGCGGGTGATGCGAGGTTAAACACGAAAATGGATTCTGTGGTTTTGGAGAGCTGAAGATACTTCTCTTTTCCTAAGTGGCTCTCCTGACAAAATGGTTTAAAATGAGCAAAAACGTATCTTCTGTATGTCATCTTTCTTTAAGTGTGAATCGTTTCAGAACGACCCGCTTGCTCCTGCTCAGCTCCAGTCTTTGCGACTATCTCTTATGGAAAACAACAGGCAGAGCGAGAGGCGATGGTCTGAGGGGACCGGAGACGTCAGGGCAATCGGGAGCAGGACATCAGCGGGTTTTCCCTTGGAGATCACTGCCCTGGGCCAAGCTTTAGGGTACTGAGGGGAAGAGACCTGGCAACTCAGAGACGGAAATCAGTGGTCCCAGCCCCACTCCAAGCGATGGGAAAACGGCTCCAACGTGTGCTTAGCTCTAACGGGCACCGTTGCTTGGAGTCGCAGCAGAAGCCCCAAAACGCAGCAGCTGGAAGGGCAGCTGCGTCGCCCGCCCTGATCTGTGACTTGGAGTCCGGCAAGGCCATTAAAGGGGGGACCGTGAGCTCCTGTTCTCCGTGCAGTCCTGCTCTGCAGCTAACAACAACTGACTTTATCTAGAATCAGGAACTTGGTGCCTTCCAAAAGTGCTAATTAAAATGGAAACTGGTATGATCTGATTCCATCTCTCTCTTCAAGTTCGGCTATTATTTTTTCCTTCCTTGCCAGGCTCTTCCCTCTGCAACAGGCACAGCTAAGCGTGGTGTCCTTTACACTCGCATTTTGCACCCTCGGGTGCCATGGTTTCCTCACCGACCCTTTCAGCCTCTTGCACTGGTTCCAACCCCATTATTTGGGGCATGCCGTGCAACTTAGACTTGCACCGGTTCTGGGCATGTTCTCTCCATGCCCCTGCAGGGAGTTAGTAAAACGCGAGCTACAGCTCTTCGCAACACGAGCAGCAACTCTACCCAAGACCCTGCTCCTAATCCCGGCACTCGTTACAGCAAGGTTATTGCTTTTGCTGCTGCCGAGGCCGGAGTTACAGGCATCCGTCTCGCGCAGCCGTCTGAAACCCGATCTGCTTGCGTGGGCTCCCTCTCCTTTCCCGTAACCGTGTTCTTCTCGCCCGCGCAGTGTACAGAGGCTTCTGGACGGCGTTCATCACCGTGGCGGTGGCCGCCAGCCTGGTGGGAGGGTTCCTGCTGCTGTGCGGCCTGCCCTTCGCCAAGCCCCGCTTCTACAAAGCCGGGGGCGGATTCCTCCTCGCCGCCGGTAAGCTGCCGAGTGCCGGTAATTGGATGCCGGCGCCCGGGATGCGGCGCCGCGTCCCGCTCTGTGCACGGGCGCGTGCGGAGGGGAGGCCGGCGGGTAACGAGGCGCTGCCGGAGACGCGCCGACTCCCAAATAAATGATCCCCCCCTACCCCGGCTAGGAATGAACTGCTGTGCTCCACCCAGCCTGAGCAAGGTATTCCTTGGTTGCAGAGAGGCTGGGGCTTGGGAAATCTGCTTTTTCTTTTCCCGCGCAGCCCAGAGTGCAGAGCTCTGCGTTTCAGCAGAGTCCGTGGTCGCCACGACCCTGGGCAGCAGCGAGCTACGCTCCACTCCTGTAAGCAGCCCTCATATCTGGAGCTCTCCTGTATTTCTTCTTAGCATCTGGCAGAGCTGACAACTCTGGAGGGAATCCCCAACGATTTAAAGTTGGAGGACATATTCAATCTAATCTGAAAAGATAAAGCAGTATCCAAGCAGGAAAATGAATTAAAAAATGATGTGTATTCATTATTCCCAATAACATCACAAGTTATTCCACTGAATTATCACCATTTTCTATAACTTGGGCTTTTTCCTTTTCGCTTTTTGAGAATGGATAACTAGTTTAACTGTAAGTTGATCTATAACTGTGGCTGAAACTAGGAAAAACATCTTCATTGCAATCTCAACAGTTAAAGGTTGAAGCTCAGATGAACTTCACACCAAATGAAGACCTTCATCATAGAGTCAGGCCTTTCTCTGAAACAATTATAGTTAATTAGAGACCCTGCACCAGGCCCTGCTTCCTCAAACACAGCAGGAATCAAACAAGAGCCAGTGTCTTTACTCCCAGTTTTAGCTTTTAGTATGCCTCCGTTTTCCCCCCCGAAAATGTCCATGAAAATATTTAACAAGAGAGGTCTGAAAATTGACCCTGGAAGAACTCCTTTTAAACTCCTTCCAAACCCACCATGCCCTTACATTATTACCTTCTGCTATCTTCACCGTTATTCAGCTCCCTAACCATTTTATAGCTGCTTTCCTAATCTCTGTCTCCTCCAGATGTACTAATAATTATCCATGTGACACCAGCTGTGCTGCTTGTTCAAATGAAGCTAGATGACATCTATCTATTTGTCTAAAAAATCTAGAAGACACTAAATCAATGTGGCCCTACCTGCCTCTGCTAATTCACTTTGCATTTTGTCCAATTTTCCGTTTGCCTCCAGGCCTTTAGTTATTGAAATAAGGGCTAGCAAGCCTGTGGGTATCTGCCTATCTCTCTCATATACAGTTTAATAAATGCTTGCTTGAGCTTAATTTTTTAAAGGTAAATATTATGTGGTTTTACACATATGAATTCCATCTGTGAATGCAAGAAGTCTTGCTACAAAACCCCTATTAGGTATCCCAATGCCTTCTAGTGAGTTGTTGTGAGGTTGGGGCCAAGTATTTGAATTCTCTTAGATTTGACACTTTGTGGTTACACCAATTAAAGCACTACTTCTTCAAAACACTACATCGTCTGCCAAAACGGAAAAAAATGAGAATTCTTCCATTCTGGCACTGGCCAGATTTTTAAGAAAATTTGAAGTAAAATATCACACAGCAAAGAAAGTAGAGTAATGTTGAATCACTGTATTTCATTTTTTCATTATTTTTGCACTTTATTCGGCTTCTTTTTGATTAAAAGACTGGGACATCGAATTTGACACTTTTTAGAAGAGCTGATTATGCATCACATAAACCTCTTGGCATTAGACAAAGATGCCGCTGTTGAAATAGAGTTTGTATTAATGCAGTTTCAATCTGAGCACCAATCAATGTTATTAACTATCATTAGGAAGAATAAGTTCAGTTGGAAGAGACTTACTGCTATATTTTCAGTCTAAATGAAAGCTAAAAGAATTCAATATTATTTTGGCATTTTCAGTAAGGTTCACTTAGACTTTCAACTGATTTTTTTTTTTTTTTTTTTTTTTTTTGGATCCTGAATTCAAACTTCAGCATCCAGCTGGAAATGGACTTTCTGCTATATTGGGGATGCATCCCTCCATGCGTATTTTCTTGCTATCTCTTCTAAAAATATTTTGCATAATTGTATAAGCCGTGGGAACGATAGGTTTGATACAGCTTCAGCTCCCTAGCCATTCCTTTCCTTCGGCCAGCAGAAGGTGGAGTGATGATACAGGAGAAAGCGTGTGTTGTCTTCTAACCGTGGCCCATAGGTCAGTGTTAATTAACCTCCTTTACGAAAATGATCTCTCCTTGAGGAAGTGTGAAAGCATCGGCACTTTGTAGAGCACAGATGTTGTCTGGCCATTAGACGGTGAGATTGGGCACCAAGACTGCCGGAGTCTCCTGCCACCAACTCTTCAGGTGCCCCAAAATGTAGCATTATTCCATCCTTAACTTCCCTGCGCGCCCTGTATCCGGGTGAGGCGTCTGGACCTGCGGGACATCGCAAGTCATAGTCATAGATGGTCATACTGTCAAGTCTTCTGGTAGTGGAGCTAACAAAACTGCTATCACTTGCGGAACTGAGCATTTCATTACCGTATGGAGCTCCAGACGCGCACATTTTCCTCCAGGGCAGCACTGGCAGTAGCGATGGGCTCCCAGCTCTAGGTTATTTCAAGGATTTCAGTGTGTCCCTTCATTTGGTGGGGTAGGGGGGGGTTCGGTGTGTTAGGGTGAAGTTTTTATGACTCAGTCAGATTCCTTCGGGTTTTCTTTCCAAGATGCCCTTTATTTACTGTACTTGCAAAAGGACAAACCCAATAGTCTGCCAGCTACCGTAACAAATGTAGCCCTCAGTGGGTGGTATTTCTGGGAGCTCTTTCCAGAAAACCAAGCCATCTCCCTTGGTTTCCTCCGCTGGGTGACTCAGGAAATACAGTCAGATCCTGCCTGATATTTACTGCTAGCTGCATTGGTACAACTATTTCACCAACTAAGCCTTGATCCTTGCCAAGCTGCTTCCAAAAGTGACCGAAATGCATGAGCAAATAACGAGCCTGTTCCTTGCCTTTCTACCATCTGACACCTCAGACTTCACTTCAGTGCTTCCAACGGGAAGAAAGACACTACCTGCTGACTAATTTTAACTTGTTTCAATAGGCAGATGACAGTATGATTAATTATAATTACCTTGACACCAAGAGTGTGGGTGAACGCTGTATCTTCTAGAAACAGTGTTTAAATTCTTAAGATGAATCCACTTTGCTGAACTCGTGCTCCTCAGTTTTTGTTTCCTTTGGGCATTTCAGCAACCAAGTTTAAAAGTAAGAATATGCTTCCTCCAGACCTGGGGGAATTACTGAGCCTGCAGTGCTGCTGTAACGAGCTTGGATCAGCTGCAAAGCCATAGGTTTAAGTGAAGAAATGACTCGAGATCAACCTGACAACCTGGACAAGAGGGAGGAAGATATTCTGGAGAAAGCAAAAAACAAATGATGAACATACAGGGACTTTTCAAAGCCAACAGTGAGATATCTGGGTAACGTTAAGCAGCATAAACAGGAGTTCATTACCAGCTCTCCTTATACTAGAAAGCACATGTGCATGATTAAATAAATAGTCTATATTTCTCCCAGCCACTGTGATCCCAATGCTCTTTTTAGGCCATACCCAGTTGTGTGGTACACACAGGTGTGCTCTCATTTCTGCTCAGCTGCCTACGCAGACCAGATTGCTGCGATAGAGGAGCGTTTCCAGGGAGCAACCGGCACCAGCGAACCGCTCCTGGGCTTCAGGAGAAGTGCAAGGGTCCTGTGCGAGGAATACTGCGAACGGTCTGCTCTTCAACGCTCGCTGATTACAACACTAAAAAAAAAGCCTCTTTGATAGTGTTATGGCTGGAAACTGCTGAATTTTACGCTCAGGTTCCTCTTCCCAAATCAAGAGTTCTCCAGTTTGGCAGTTCTCGGGCTTTTCTCGTACCGCAAAAGCTCACATTTCTGGAAAGACTGCTGAAGGTCACAGTTCCATTTTCTTCTTTTTATTAACATCTTTAAGAGGCAACTCGTGAGAAAGGCAAATGAGTCGCTAATGGTCAAAGTTCATTTTTCTTGTAATTAGCAGATTATATGAAAGTTCAGTAGCTTCCTCAGAATAAGAGTTAAAGACTGAGTTCCTTCACCTGTCCCTACAATTAGCAGCTATAAAGGTGTCACGAGGATGTAAAGTGAGAGAAAGAAAAAGACAGACTCCAATTTATCCACAATTAAGGTGCGAGTCTCCTTCGGAAAGGGAAGATTGAGCGCCGGGGGTTAGTTGTCGTGCCGTTAGCCCCTAGATGGAGTCAGTCGTGTACAAAGGAGAAAGATTTAATAACCCGCTTCAATTTTCTCGCAATTAGCCCCTCCCCAGAAGATGCCGTTGACCTCATCAGCGTTGAGCCCGAGTTTCACAGTTAATTTTTTCCATACCAGCCTAATGAATAGAGGCAAAGCGGGAAAGGGAGAGAAAGAAAGAGATTACTTTGCTAATTTTCTAGCCAGCAGAAACCACAGAGCTGTTAGGAGGAACGTAGGGATCGTCTCGTTTGACAAGCCTGTCGCTTACACTTACCAAAACCCAACGCGCAGCGGCGGAGACAACACCAATCTGCTCTGCAGGAGGACGTTTCTGCCTGCCTTAGCAACCTCTTCATCTGGCAGCCTGTCTCCACACTTAGCTATTAGCAGAAAGCTCATCTGTAGCAAAACAATCTCCATATACTATGGTCGCTTCCTTAGCTTGACCCCAGAGTGGCTCCTCTGCTCGGCACAACACCTATTCCTGTTCTTTTCTTCATCTTGAGCTATTCAAGCGCTTTATGGCGTTACAGTAGCTGTGTAAATGTCAAGACTCTAGGTCTGATCAATTTTTATTCATCCCTGTTTGATTTCTGCAGTTAAAACCTGAAGAATGCAATGTCCCCGTGACCTTTCTGCTCCCTCTGCTAGCATCTGGGGCAGCTGTGTTGACTCCAGTTTGGGCTCTCAGTAGAGCTGTGCAAAAAAATATAGATTTTTTTTTTTCAGTTTGCTGACCAAGACGAAATCTATCTATGTATATAGAAAGCCATTTGTGGCTGGAATAGAACGAACATGTCTTTCAGCTATTACTGAAACAGAAAGCCCCCAAAAGGACATGGTAAAGCAAGACATTTAAAGCAGAAGTTTATGAAAAATTCAAGATAAAAGATCATTTGAAAATAAAAATGCCAAATACTTACTTTGAAAATAGGAAAGTGAAACATCCTGATATTCTCACTGCAAATGGATCATTTTTAATGCCTGAAAGTATTACAAATTTTAGACACATTTGTGAATACTTTTCGTTGCTCCAAGCAAGTGTTTTTTTGTTGAAAAATTTTGCCCCCAAATTTTCAATCAGCTCTCCTTTCAGCACTTCCATCTTTGTTTTTAAATTCCACTCATCTGTTTTACTTTCTTTCCTCCTTGCTGAGAGTCTGTAAATCCCGGGGACTCCTCTTCCTCAGCTGTAGGTTTTCTAGAGACGAATTTGCTTAATTTACATTTTTGTGGCATTTTCACAGAGCGTTAAAGTGTTCTTAATCTAGATCCCGTCGCTGTGGCTGTGCCATCACCTCCAGTGCCTGTTCAATGATAAATCCCGTGGTGTTGAGGTCTGGCACTGCTCCTGGGGGACCGAAGGGGCTGGTTCCCCGCTCATCAGCACGTTGGTAACCCCAGCGTGATTTCCACCCTACTCTTCGTGCGTGTCTCCGGGCTCCTGCGCTAGCAGCCACCGACGTTTCGTCCCTTCACCTTTATAATTAAGAACTGGGCAGATAGATTTTAGTCCGATTTCCTAAATAAATGAGACTTAGGCAGTCTTAGTTGTCCTGGGACTAAATTATCTTCTGCCTGCCTGTGATTTTCTTTGGCCCAGTGATTTTTTTTCCTATGGGCTGGCCCATTTCACCCAAGCTTTACAGGGGATAGAGGTTGTGGAGGACCCCAGCCAGAGGTATGGTTGGAGCTCGAGTGGCTTGTCTTCTGGCTTGATGCTGGTCCAGGTAGCACCAACACATTTGGGAAACTTCCTCAAAAGAAGTAAGTAGAGGACTGGGAGGTTTAGTGAACCCAAAGGGAGAAGGCAAACCAGAAGCATCCAGCATGGGCAAGGTCATCAGAGACACCAGGGGAGCGGGGGTTGTTGCAAACAGGTCTTGTAAGGATGTAGGACAGGCTTCAATAGTTCCCCCCACGCACAAAAAAACCTTGTTTTTTTAAAGAAAAGTAGATGGAAAAAAACTCTAGAAAAGAATGTACTGTACCCATGTCCTCTGTCCCTCAGGGACTACTTTTTTATTTGTGTCTATTACAGTAGGTATTATAAGTTAATGAAATATAAATCGATCTTTAAAAGAGCACTTTTCAAGGTTCAGTTGCTATCTAATTAATTTAATTTTAAATTACATCAGTAATAAAGACTTAATTGCCTTCTTATCAATATATTGTATTTTGTAAAGAACATGTGACTATTAAATATTCAATCATTTTCTTATAGTAGAGTAATTGGTATTTTAAGTGTACAACTATCATATTAAGTGTAAAATATTTATTTGTGCACTTAATTTCAAGTGGTATCAAAATCTCAGTGAACATTCAAATATTACAACAGCTGGTATTTAACTCCTAGCCTGCCTTTTCAGTAAACGTAAGGACTTTTCTATATAAGGGGGAATTATCTGAAATAACAGAGTGTTGGGATGTAAAGTATATTTGTATGGTTACACAAATTCTTGATTATTAAGATTCGAGTTCAAGTCCTAGGATATAGGAGACACTTTAATAGACATGACAGTTCAGGCTAGGGAGCTTCAACTTTTGCACAACATATGGTGAGGATTAATTGCAGAATATTTTGAAACCTCTATGCCTTCATATGAGTCTCATTTTAGGCTACAAGATGTGAAGCAGAGGTTTCTAACAACAGATTTGCTTATATGATTAAAAAACATAGTTAAGCCCTGACATATTTTCTCTGACCTGGGTTTCAGGAACTGCCATTGCTAAGCAGATATGTCAATGTCAAACTTTACTTGCTTTCTTTGCTCAGCATGGAAGCTGACTTTTTTTAGTTTAGAAGCTGCCGGGAAGAATAATTAAATACAGTACCAGCTACCTTTCATTAAAAAACTGCAAAGGGAGAAATTAAATGCAACAGAAGACGTAACACCCCAAGAGAACTATATGGTAACTTGCCAGTTAAATTAATTTGGAACTGTTCACTTCTAGTATAAAAATATTATCTGCGATGTTGCATTTCTTTCATATATGTATGCATATATATGTGTTATATATGTATGCATGTTATATGGTTAATGTTTAAATATAGCGAGGTTCTACTTTTGAAGTAGCAATATCAGACATTACTGGAGTAATTTCAGATCTGTCATCACACCATCGCTATTTCGTTTTAATACATGTTGACTTTTAAATGTGCTGCATGTATTCTTAAATGTGACACAGTAAAGAATATTGGGACCGCACTAGTTTTTGTCACCTGTTTCATACAGGGGAGTTAGACCTGCATCCTCTTATCATCATCATCATTTTGAATTATGGGGAAAGAAGGTTCCTATTAAGATATCTAAGTCCATAAATAATCCATTCTGGGCAGCATGAGGTTGGGGAGGTGTGTGCTCTCCATGTGGTTTTCAGATGCTCCTGAACTCTTCTTGTAAGAGCTGACCTCATGAAGTCTTCTACATGTGTGAATATGGAAATATGAGACTGGTGGGTCCCCTGAGAGATCTGCTATTTGGGTCAGAGGCAGCTTGCAAGACTCGCAAGACCTCACCCTCCCTAAACGAGACCTTGACCTTGAACTCGCGGCTCAGAGCTGAGTGCGGCCTCTGCCGTTCTTGCATCTGGGTGGAGAGGAGGGAGAACAGAGTATCACTTGCCAATGTTGTGCCGTAAAACGACTTCATAGCCGCATGGTATAAGCTGTTTATTATTCTATTATTAAATAGCTCATCTGAGATTGATACACCATGGCTATATGCCTGTTCCACTTTACTATGTTTTATTTCTCCATGAAATAGGATCATCTGTACTCCCTGCCATGTGTTTTAATAGTTGGTTGCAAAGCTGGGTTTAAGGAAGAGTAACACAAGAGGCGAAGGGAAACTCCCGCGGGCTGCAGCAGCCGCTCCGGTGTCTGCCGTCAATTCTGCTCGCTCGCCCGGTGCTGGGGCGTAGCTCCAGCGCAGAGCAGTTTCTGTGCCAAATAAAGCTTGCCACCAGCAGAACAAATCCCCATATCTTCGCATTTCTGGTGGAAATTGGATCTGACAGGACTTGGAGTAGTAGATTTTTCCTCTTGGTAAAGCAGAAAGTAAGTCTTAGTGTCTTATTATAACTCATCTTAGGAAAAAAAAAAAAACAAAAAAAACAACCTATCTCTAAAATGGGAATCCAGAATTAGCCCAATGTGGACCCATATCGTGAAGATCAGCCATGTTTCTGAAAATTTCATCATTACCACCTCCAGCTGTAACCATGCCCTCAGGAATGCTGTGGGACCAGGAAGCCCAGCAGGCAAAGTCAGAAGGTGACATCACGGTGACAAGAGCATGTGGCATCACTTGTGCGTGCCGATGGCTCAGGAGCAGATCGTGTTAGCGGTGGATTTCTCCCATGCAGAGTGGGTCTGGTTTTCACGGGACTTTGAAGCGCAATTTTGTGAATATTGCATCATTAAGTTTTAATGCAAGGGACCTGCAAGAATAGATGGAAATCTGTCGCAGTCTCTTTTCAATGTGATTTCTATATTTCATGTGCTGGTTACGGTCTGAGAATAACTGGTCTCTGTCTCTCTCTCTAGGATGCTTATTTCTGCTGCTCGTGTTTCTGTTTGTGATGTGGAAGGAGTTTGCAGCTGACCTGCAGAAGTACATTCTCCTGGAGAGGAGCGAAAGGTGCATGGACGAGGTGCCCGTACACGTGTATTACGGGTGGTCGTTCATGTTTGCTGCTGCAGGGGTGCCCCTGGCTTTACTGTCCGGACTGCTCTTCTATCTCGTTGGCAGAGACATTATGAAGTCCCTGGAGTAAGAGAAAGTTGCGATGCTGAGAAAGCCTCTGAGGGAACCAGTGATGCTCCTTGTAATGAAATACACCCAAGCTTTGGGGACTAGACCTTTTTTTTGTAGCTATATTTGACAGCATAGGTGCATGACTAAATTCACTGTTAAATAGGGTTGGGCTGGAGCACTGGACATACAGATCCTGATGTTTCAAAACCAGCTCTGAGCTGAAAATCCAGCTTCAGAATTTTTACATTTTGGAGAAATTTAGACATGTTTATGGATTTTGTAGCTAGCCTGCCCCTGTGATGGGAAAGGCCAGACGCCCGGTGTGGAAACATTGGTATCCAGCCTTAGACACCAGTTTTTAGGTCCATTTTCTCTGCAGTCCAAGGCAGAGTCTTCACTGCAGTGACCCAGCCACTACTCTCGGCCTGCCTGTCGGCTTGGGGCCGCACACGTGTTCAAGAGACCTGGAATTTCATATCGCTCCCAGCATCCTTGTTTCTCGTAGGAGGTAACTGAACCTGGCCGTGATGATGTACACTATAGTGTCTATTTCTGAAAAGCAATTAAGGATGATTTTTTTTTTTTTGCTCGCTCTAACTGGCGTCAAAGCACAACCATTTTAATGGCACGTCGGGAAATGCGAGAAACTTTTTTTGTCATTAAAAGCCCTGATTCTGAAGATATAAATGTACCTGAGCCTAACTTTCAATTCACAAATAAACCATTTCTGTGGCACGAAACATAACACTTAATTAATTAGGATTTCTTTAAGATACCATGTTACTGCATGCTCCATCTTTTCTGAGGATTCCGTTTTCTGGTGATTCACAATCCGAAGCCTGACAGGCAGTCATCGTTGGGGGAAAGGGAATGGGAACAATAGTCATTTTTTATTATTTAGTTTTTTTATGGTAGTACCTATCAGCCAACTTGGAATGGGACCCTCTTGTATTCTATAAACATAGAAAAAGAGACAGTTCTGAAAAGACAACCTGTATATGCCATTTAGGTATTTTTAAATTCCTTCAGTTGCTCAGGTCCATGGTATCTGACAGACTACTGTGCTCCTACGAAGAGTGATGCACGTTAACTCCATGCAAAACTACTTAGGTACAAGGAGGTGAAGCAATTTATACTGTATATCTGGAGGTTTGTAAAATCACTGGAGAAGTGACAAGATTTGATTTTGTCATGTTTTTCAGGTTGGATCTTAGTGCTTTGAAGAAGTTTCTTGGGCCCTTGCTTGTTGAACTGATCTGCGTGAATTTTAAATCATACTTACTGAAAATACACGCTTTACTCGTGGATGTCACAGTTTGTGCTAAACATATATCGTCTAAGTTTTATGTCATACTACTGACTCAGTATAGTTAATTAATAATGTAATGCAAATTTCTTCTAGAAAGCAGTGAAAACCGTTGACAGTATAAAAAAGTTTGTTAATTCTCTTCCTGAAATATTATTCAAGTCTGGCATTTGTCCTTTTGGAGCTAGTTCTAATTATGCTTTTGCAAGATTCATGGCATACATGCAGTGAGAAATTGTAATTCTCACATGTAAAGATTGCGTCTTTCGTATGGCTTGGTCAGCAGTTCTTAAGTAAAATTCACAGTGATTTCCATTAATGGAAATTTTGTTTGAATAGAATTGGTATATACACTTAAAAATCACATTTTTTTTTCCCAGTGAATAGATGATTCATGGCATTTACAAATGCACATATATTTCAATGTTTTATTTGGCAATTTTAAAGTGCTTTTTTCATGGTATCTCCTTGCTTTATGCCTGTGCCCCATCAGTTCTTCAAGTGATAATTTCTCACTATAAATTGCTTTTGAATAATTTTTGTCATTTAATTATCTATTCGGTGTAGAGATGAACACTTATGGTCACAAAGAATAAAAGTATATAATCCAGGAGCAGAAGAGGTCAAGATTTACAGTCGCTTGCCTCTCACTGATCCCATAAAACAATCCAAGCATGCAGAAATGATGATCCCATAAGAGACACCAGGGCAGAAGTATGAGAATGCAGCAAGAAATCCGTCAGACTTATTGATATCTGTGAAACTAAGGATCCCTGAAGTTGTGAATACAGAAGTGAGTTTTATATTATAGAATGAAATATTTATTAACTTTCTCCATCTGTTCTTTAAAAAATTTAGTTTAATGCCATCAAGGCATTTATGCAATGCGTTTAGCTTGATCATACATTCACGCCGTCGGGAGGGAACCCTCCCCGGAGACTTGCTCGTTCTGGATCAGCTCTAGAACAAGCGGTAGTTTAAAACTCAATCACTATTTCCAAAAACGCATAACTTTGAATCATTCTTGAACAAAGGCTTTTTTAAAACTCTGTTAATGAGTGTACTGTGATAATCTGCATCAATAAGGATATAGAAAATAAGATTGTAGAGTAGAACAATTAAGTTTTAGTTAGTACCTGTATTAAAATGCAACATTTATAGCCAGCATGTTGACCAAATGCATCCTTTTGCTGGACTAGAAAAAGTCTAGTTTCTTTGGTCTCAAATTTCTAGTGGCCAAAGCAGCTTAAGCAGACAAAATTTTCTGTAAGAATCATTGATTCTGGAGGGGAAATTTCAAAAATAAGCTGATGGATTCAATGGTATGTTTTGAAATTATGGAAACCACAGTCTCTCATCTGTTGAATGTGAAGGCGTTCGATGAAAGGCTATTACAGACTAGTGACAGGGACCTAATTCTGATCCAAGTTCTGTCAATGTAAATCATGAGTAATTCCAGAGACTGCAGCAGACTCTTAGCACTGCTAAACATCTGTAAGTCAGATCAGAACAGGGACTAATACATTCAAAAATGCATAATTAAAACAGTGATTTCATATCACTGATGAATTTTAGTCAAGGATTTCTTCAAGGATGCTTTTCTCACATTAGCATTTGACGTTAGTAAGCAATGAATAATTCCATTTTTTCTTTCCAACATCTGGGACACTTCCTGCTTTATTTGCTACTTACTTAACAGTCTGTAGGAAATATTAATGATCTTGGGTGTCAAAATACAGGCTCTGTGGATCATAGTCAGGAGGCAGTGTTGTGTAGTAGAGGCTGCCTGTCTTGAGATTAAGAGGCTTGATTTTGGTGAAAAAAGGCATTGATTAGTCTAAGAAAGGACTATTATCGATGGATGGACAAAGGCACTTGGTGGGCTGAAGACACAAGAGCGGCTTCAGGGCAGGTCACCAACTTGATTCATGAGGCTGAAAACACCATTTACTATGGGACAGAGCTGTTGTCTTCTTGAGCAAACAGGTACTAACGTAGATATCTGCCGTCACCCATGGGTGAGATCCCACCGGGGCTGACCGCAACGGCAGAGCTGGTGCTGGCGCTGGGTCCATCGATGCTCCCGGACGCAGCAAGCAACGAGCCAGGGCTCCGGGCAGGAGATGGGGCCAGGGACCAGGTTACAGCGTCGTGGGGCCGGGACCAAGGACCCGGGGCCGGGCTGGAGGGGACGGGCGGGATGAGAGGAGAGCTGGCTCGGAGCAAGGCGGCAGAGGCCACTGACGTACATGCAAGAGGCTGAGCATAGAGATTTATTTCACGTGCAGCATAAGTACAGCTTATGCCAGGACTTGGTTTTGCTCTCCAGGAGTGATGGAGATGGAGGAGGTTAAGGGAAAATTAACCAAAATTAATCCCTGTTAGGCATATCGACTCCCCACCATGGCTTGCATGCTTTCACCCAGCAAGACCCACACAAAACTTTCTATTTTTCCTATTTCTCCAGAAGAATCTATACTATATGGACAGGTAATGTTTTCATCGTGATTAAACAAACTTTTACCGCCTTGATGGGCTCGTTTGCCCAAATGTGGATGTCTGCAGAGAGAGCACCCACCTCTGAGCTACTTCCCTGAGGATTTCGCTGTGGACTTGCCGGTCGCTGGAGCTCAGGGTCCCGCTTGTCCTCAGCAGCGAATGCGGACTCGGCCAGGCACGTGGATGAGACCTTTAATGGAGACGTGGGCTGTGGCAGAGAACAGCAGCGTTTCCCCCAGGTAACACGAGCCAGCCCCAAAACAGGAGATTTAACCCCGTGTCCGTCATCCGGAGCAGCCGCGGCTGGGGAATTGCTGACGCAGCGCTGGGGAGCAGCCACCGAGCCGGTGGGAGCGGGGACAGATGCAGCAAATCAAAGCACAAACAAAATTAAAATGAGTAAGTAAATAGACCCTAGCTCCATGCTTTCTGCGCCAGGCTGTACATTATTCCCGGATTAAGTCGTATCAGCTAGAGTACGTTTTACAGGAGTGCGCAGCGCCTCGATGCCGCGATCAATAGGCTGTACATGCTGCAGCACAAAGAGCCCTTATCTAGAACACCACTCCGAATTCGGCGAATTTATTTTATCCCTGATGCCTGCAGAGCATCACTCCTGTCTTCTGCGTTAATTTATTTATTCCGGTGATCTATTTTTAGCCTTTCAAGTACTTGAGATTTCAGAAGCAGATTTCTCCTACTTATTAAAAAACATCTGAATTGAAAAACTTTGTCTAAAGCAATGTACTTGTTTCCGGATTCGGTCACCCCGTTTTCTCTTGGGACGCAGGGTCCTGCTATCACCGCGACTAGCCGTGACCAGAGCGGATCGGAGGAGCTGCCTCTCCCGCTGCTGGTCCATGCACGTTTCTAACCAGCGCTGGATCCTCACCGGAGCATCTCAGCCTTTTCCAAGAAGCCGCTCCTCTCCTCTTCCCAGGCACTGCCTGCGTTTGAGGTACATTCAACATGCTGCACTGCGTTTAGGTTGGGAGCAGTGATGAACACGGTGCTGTTCTTACCGCGTGAACCTGAAATACCGACGTTACTGCAGCAGGAACGCTTGGCCGAAGCCAAAACCCCACTTTTTAAGCAGCGCAACTGCGTAAATGTTTGCTGTTAAAAAGAAATAATAATGTGAAAAAGTGTTCTGCAGCCACCCCTACGATGCTGCAGCAGCGTTCATTATCAGCGCCGTAACGAATCCATCCTAATTAACCCAAACGGTAGGTATTAAACGTTTGATTACGGAAGAGTAGATTGAAGCTTCATAAGCTTTAGGGATTGCAAAGGAAAAGAAAAAATCTCGTCTGACCTTGGCTGACTAGATGAAGGATGTCTTTGTGAAAACTAGAAAAAATAAAAATAAAGTAACATAAAGGGCCACTGTGCGAAAAACACAGGGTTAATTATATTTTCCCTCTTCATTTTCCAACATTTCTCTGCGTGGCTTACATTAAAAATGCAACAAATGCCGAAAAGAACAACCCACTCAGCGAATAGGGACGTTACCCTGGCAAAGCACATCACCTGCCCTCAGAAATGTTTCTGTAGAGTCGCAGAATGTCATTGTTTTTCTATTTCGGATGTTTTTTAAAACCTTTTCTTTCTGTTTAACAATCACGGGCAGCGAGAAGCCGTTCACTGAACCATTCGGAAACGGGGCTGAGACGCCGTGCGATGCAATGAAGGCTTTAAGAGCTGAAGCTTTTATTACTGCTTAAACCTCATCTGCTACAAGCTGAAATAATTACAGCGCGTGGGGGATACGTGTGGCTCGCTCAGAAACAGAGGCATCAGTTTGGGATCTATCCCTGCCAAAAAAAGTAGGGAAATTTAACAAATTAGATGAAAAAGCGGCTGGATTAGTCCCACTGCTTGGGATTTCGGCTGACCGGGATGCATCAGCTCACTGCCTACGAGGGCAGCGGTGCTTCCTCCCGCCTCAAACGCAGCCCCGCCAGCATCGACGTCGTCACCTGGCGAGTCAAATAATTAGCTCTAAAATCCAACCGTCAATCAAATTTATTGCCTCGTGCTTGAATCATGTCCCCTCCCAATGCCAGTCCACGTGCCGCGCGGCGGTCGTCCCGCCAAGCCCGGCAGAGCAAATCCTCGCGGCGGCAGGGGCGAGAGCGAGCGGCCGAGCCCTGCAGGCAAAGCCGGAATTAACAATAAATTCAGCTATGCAATTACCGCAAAGATGGATTTTGCGTGGCGTATATATTACATTGCACCTTGTCCGACTGGTGCATGGAAACCAGGCCACAGCAGAGGCTTAAACATCCCTCGGGTGAGAAATCGGCTGGATTTGCTTTGGGGCAGGCGAAGGCGCCGCGGGAGCCGGCATCCCGGAACGCGGGCAGGAGCCGAAGGAGCCGAGACTGGGACTGAACCCGCCTTGCTGACACCCTCAGCAAGGAAAACTGGTTTTTCCCGCACGGCAAGCGCTTTCCCCTATCTTTTTTGGCCCTCCCTGTGCATTGTGCAAATACATATCATCCTAACACAAACACATACATACTCATGCCCACACACCTACACTTCACGCATTAAATATATATAGAAATCACTGTTTTTCTCTGCAGAGAGCCTTCGCCTGCGCCGCAGACACTTCAAAGGCTTCAAAGCAGGGACGCCTGCAGCGAGGGCTGAAGCTGCGCGCACAAGTGCTGGCTGCAGCTGACACCAGAGGTTTCCGGATCTTAGGGCATGGAAGATTTTTCATGCGTTTTAAATTAATTTAATTGGAAAAAAAAATCGAAGGAGAAATAGCTTCAGATTCGTTTTTGAAGGGGTTTTTTTTTCTTTTTTCTTTTTTTTTAACTTGAAAACGCCAATTTGAGATTAAATATGCCTTTAAATGACTTTTTAAATGAAAACATACTTGGTGTTTAAAAAGGGACTGCAGAGGCTTCCTCTTTGCAGCCTTTTCGAGGAGGCAGGACCCTTAGCAGCGATCACACGGACGAGAGCCGAGCTGCACCCGGGGCCAGGCAGCGCCGGGACGGCGGCAGCGGGAGATGCCCGGGCGCTGCGGGATGCACCGGCACCGACGCCGGCTCTCACTTGGCCCTGCTCCCCGGCTCGGATGCATCAACTCTGCAGGTAAATACAGACTTTTTTTTATATTGCACATACCACAAGCCTGAGTCTGCTGTACAGAGGAATTTGTTTTACTGCTCAGCTGGTAGGAGAGGGCTTTGAAGTGGGCGCAAACATAGTTGTATGTCGAGTCTCCGTGGGGACTCTGGACCATTTCCGTTTTTCCAGGCATCCACAGTTGTCATTTTCCCCCACCAATTCCTTTTATTTTTCCTATTGAAAGCAGTGGAAGAACAGAAATGCCGCACACCTGGTATTCACGGAGTGCGAGTTTTCTTGCCAATGTGCCTGTTTAACCGCTGTCTTGGAGGTAACCCCTACGCTATGGACAGTTCAGCAAGGAAGGGGCAAGGCTTGGGGGCTCTTCCTGCCGCTCTCCATCATTTCGGGTTGCTGGATGCCCAGGGGAGGGATGCGGGTGACCTGGATTTGGAGATGCCCGGGACCGGCAGAAGCCAGGCACCGGCGGGACACGTGGATGCTCGAGGAGACACCAAGGGCAGCTCCTCTTCCAAGGAGCATCCAGGAGGGATGGCAGGGACTAGCCCGGGAAAGCAGGACACAAGCTGTGCAAGCCCAAAAATCATTATTTAGACATGTCTGTAATGCTGTATACTCTATGTTTTAGGCCAAATCTTCAACTGGAGTAAATCGGCGTCATGCCAGGAACGCACTGATTCACGTACTGAGAGCAGCGGCCGATACCACTGGGCAGTGGCTCCCCAGCAGCCCGGACGGCAGCACTGGCTGTAATAAAGCTGGAAAACTTCATATTTTGGAATGGTGGCGTTATCCTTTGCAAATCCTACCGACCTGCAGGAATTCCTCCCTTGGGGAAGCAGGGCTGCTGCCAGAAGCACTGCTGCCGAGCCGGCGTGCCGGGACCTCGGGCAGCAGAGCCCCACGCCGGAGCCCCTGTCGTCTAGAAACTGATTCACCGAAGGCTTGGTGCGGCCGTCTCGTCAATACGAGAGACGTGCAGATAGGTTTGGTCTCCTAAAAGCAAATCCACCTTACGCGTCTCCTCTTGCTCCCTTTGTGTCCTTGGTTAGGTATCAATTTGCTCCGAGTTTATGCTGGCAATAAATCATCACCTAGGCGCTGTCTGACGCTGGCTTATCGGCTTTGGCTGGAGAACAGCCAGAAAGGCAGGTATAGCCCAGGCGCTACCGATTCCCTTGCTTGGTCACCTCCTGCATTCTCTGTTTTCTTCAAAAAAGAGTAAATGCACACGTAGCTCATGCGTCTCACACACCCAACCGGCCGGGCCCTGGGAGAGGCCAAGGAGAATTCGGCAACCGCCTTCCCGCGGGGGCAGAGCCGGAGGGAGCCTGGGGCCGGAGCCGGGTCGGAGAGTCGAGGCTGCCGCGGCCGAGACGGGTCTTGTGCCTTTCCTCGCATGCCTGCGGCTCTGACCTGAATTAAATGCCAAAGCAAAACTCAGGGCAAAAGCTGAATCACTCATTTAATTTAGCAGTGAAATCACAGCAAAGCACTACAGTGCTACCTGGCGAAGGATGCAGTGATTTCTAATTATGGATTACACAGCTAATCAGTACCAATCAACATTTTATGATCTCGACTTAATATTTAATATAATGTTAATTATAATTGCTTTTGACATAAACTGTGTCAAATACTAGGTAGGATTTTGCCTCCCAGCGTGGGCCGAGCCGGGGTGCGGGCTGCTGCGGGCAGGGTCTGTGCGGCGCCGGACCGGGGGCTGCCGCGAGCGGGAGCATCGCGCCCCAAAATCCTGCCCGGCAGCGCGAACCCGCCGCCCGCTCCCCTTCCTGCTCGAGACGGCCTGGAGTCGTGACGCTAATTAAGTGGCGGTGAGTCTCCGCGTTATTAGGATGGAGTTTTTATCACACATAAGTACCTTGCAGCTACAAACAAGGGAAGTTCATTTAATTAAAAATAATTTCAGCGTAAGTGAATGTGAGCATAGTTCAATGAGTCTGAGATATGTTTAATTTTTTTTTTCAAAGTCTAACAATAGGCTGCAGGAAAAATCCAAATAATCTGGATGATGCTTTCAGGCCATTTCTCTGCATTTAGATCCCCACATTTGCTTATTCTGATTTCCACGTACACCCCCAGCTCGGGGAATCGTATTTAGGAGCTGTGTCCTCACCGAAGCTGGAACGTTTTGGTTAATGACAATGGGAAATTCGAAAGCGTTTTTTTTTTTTTTTTTTTTTTTTTTCTAAATGCTCTTTTTTCATCCTTTTATTATCAGAACTGTTGGCCTGGACAGATGCAGAGCTCTGACCATCCCCAGTGACCATTCACTTCATGATTTTTTCAGCATCCTGGAGAGAGAGGTATCAGGAGGGGTCTTGCTTCCTCCAAATATTTTGCAGCAAAGAGTTTAAGCAAAATACATCACCTCCAAAAACCCCTTCTGGCTTTGAACTTTTCACTGCCCTTCTGGATAAATCAGAAGACACTTCTGCACTTCAGGGTCTCTGATTAAAAACAGAGAATAAGGAAAACTGAGCAGGACATCTTGTAGCTGGCAGTGCTCGGACACAAGGGACATCATTGTTTTTAAAAACAGTCTATTTTTCTTGCATACTACTTAATCAAGGCAGTTTGTACTTTAAACTCATCCTCTTTTAACATGAAGCTCGTCTGAAATAGAAAACTGAAGGTCTGCAAGAGTGAAATCCCGTAACATGATTTAAGATGACATTTCAGCTTTCCCAGACGTTGGAGGCATTTAAGCCCTGCTAACACATTGGTGTCTCCAGCCATCGCCTCGCTTGGCCAGTTCCAGCAATTTTGGCCTCCTTACCGACAAACCGACCTACCGCTCACGTCTTTGGAGCACTGGGCTCATTACAAACATAACGAATGCCGGCAAGTGAAATGCTCCTGTATCATGAATCCCAGCCCGGACTGCGCAAACTGGCTGCAGGGAGACGCGGCGCCGAGCTCTGCCTCTGAAATACGCTCTCCTCTCTACCATGTGATGGTCAGCCTTAAAGCCAAGCACCAGGAGATGTATTTGGGGATCTGTCTTTCAGAAACAGGTGCTCCCTGGGCTGCCAACGAAAGTTGTCAGGGCCTGTGAAATCAGGCTACTGTATCTGGAGTTGAAGGGCGAACAGGGGGACTCGTGCCACCTCCCCACTCCCTGCGACCGCGGTGGGGACGGATGGGCAATGCCGAGCCGGCACCTGAGGCCAGCTGCTCCAGATAGCAGTCGTCTCCACGGGTTATGGGAGAGAGCTAAATACAGCTAATATGCCTTTAATATGGGCAGCAGGAATACGCCGTTATTGCACCCAGGAGCGCAGAGCCACCAAAATCAACGGCAATGTTCTTCATGCCTAAAGTCAGCCCAGAAGAGGTCCTGCCACATTCCGGCGTGAGCTCCCAGCCAGCGAAGTCAGTTATATTTTGCAACAGCAAAATTTCTGCTGCTTCAGGGATTCAGACCTGGAAGGACTTATACAACGTGGGGTGGGAAGGATGGTGGAGCCCAAAATTCATCCCCTTCCCCTCAGGCAGGTATTGAGCTGCTGCAAGTGAGTGGGGACAAACCAGCATCTGCAGGAGCAGTTCCTACCTGGCGGGGCCAAGGGGAGCCCGGGAGGTTTTTCCATCTATTATTATAGGGGAAACCTGGCAGGACCTGGCCCTGCTCGAACGCTGGTGTGGGACACCGGAGCACTGCTGTCCAAGCGGTGAGCAGCTGCTGCGGAAAAAGGACCCCGACCACAGCCCTGCTGGGAAAGGGGCTCATGTCATCTCAAAATGCAATCAGCTTGCAAGAAGAAAAACTCAAATTTTTACTTGATGTAAATTTTTGGAGGACTTTTTTGAGGTCCAAGAAATCACCAGTGTGAACGAAACCAAAGTATGACTCAAGCAGTTTAAAGAAACTTTCACCAAAAAGGATCAGAACAGGAGCATTTCAAATAGGAAATGTAAGGCTCTTCTGCACTTCATATCCAACCTCTTAGGACCTGTTGTGGTACAACAGCCAGGATGGCAAGAACCACATCAGTGTGTAGGCTACAGGCTCAGCCATCTACAGAAAGAAACCCAGCCTCAGCCGTGGAGCCAGTCCAGGTCCTACAAGATTAATTACACTTTCATCTCAATACAGTAAGATCTGAATGCTTCCAGATCGTGCGTGCGAAGTTTAATAAAAATGCCCTAAGGAGATGCAGGTTTTCATGGCTGAAAGACTTGTATTGAACTTTTTAGGATATTTGCACTAATGTCCTGTCTAATAATGCTATAAAGATGAGAGAAAAGGCAAGTGTTCAAGAGATATATAATCTGTATCTCACAGAACACATGCACAACTAAAAGCAGAAATTTTGCCCGCTTCCTGGATCTGTTATAAATGGACACGTTCTGCACAGCCTTGGTGGCACTTTAAATTCAGCTATAGCTTTCCGCACCCTTCTGCTGCATAAAATCCCTCATGCCTGTTACAGCCTCCTTGAAGCCTGTGTTTCAATTCATTACCAGCAGAGCTGAATGAACAAGTTGAAGTGAATAATTCATCCAACGAATTTCACCTCTTTTTCAGTACACAATTTCCTTTGATGGATTCATTATTCATAATTATTTGCTGAATAGCTTTGGTAAATAATTCTCTGGCTGTAGATGGATGTTGAGAATTTTGTTGCAATTGTTTAATAGTCAAAATTTAAGCTCTGCCCAGTAAGTGCAGTTGGTTACATGAGTCATGTTGGTGTTTTTTCCCTTCTCTTCTCCAAGCAGATGAGTGACACTGGTTAACTCTGGTTTCTGTTGTGACCATTTCATTTACGCAAGTGACACTTTCTAATTTGGGACCATCCAAAATCTTCTTCATAGGCCCTAGAGACATGAGCTTTTGGTCTGTATTTTAAAAAGCAAAGCCCAAGCAAACCCGGAGAGTATCATGAGACAGTTAATCCTGTGTCGGGCGAATTCATTATATTCTGGATGCTCGGTAGGAATAGCAGGGTACGGGGCTGGTCCAGACGCCGGATTCACAGTGGAGGGCGGCTCCAGTGACACCGCAGCACCCAGGGTGTGGGAAGGACTGTTTTTCGCAGCCAAAGGGACTCTTTTCAGCCCGATTCTGCGGTGCGGTGACCCGGCCAGGGCCGGAGGACATGGGTTCCTCACTCATCCCTGTCACAGATGTGTTGTGGACTTGGTACAAATCCCCCGTAACTCACTGTCATACTTTTTCCGGGTGTAAAGTGATGATGTTTACTAGCATTTATTTTAAATATTGCAAGCTGTGAGCAAGGCGGGCTTCACAAGTATTAACCATCATTGCTGTTTTATTCTAGTCACCTTTCAGGCAAAGCTCCCTTGACTTATTACGAGCAGGGTCAGGCTACGAGTTGGAGGCTGAAATTTCACATTGGTTCATCTCTAATCTCGCCATTTCCATGTTAATTGTATATGTTAAAACATTCAGACTTCTCTGTTTTGTTATTTCCCCATATCGTGGTATGTATAGCATCATTAACTTAAACATACATTTTAGATCCAGTGCTCATACATAAAGACATGGATGAAAAAAAGACAAAAAACTAATTTTAAGTGCTAAATGGAACCTGAGGGAGGAAAAAAACTAGACTGAGGCACATTTTGCATAAACAGCCATGGGGAACACTAAGCAAATGCAAACAAAAATCTATCTCATTAGGAAGCTAAATAGACGTTTTGGTAGAAATGAATGTTTAAGGTACCCAGCCACCAATTTTGTCCACAGAAATCCTCTTCACTGAATTCCTAGGCAGTCAAGGAAAGGGCTAGATGTGTATTGTGCCCGATGCAGGAGGGCTGTGGGACTTTTCCCGCAGAAGCCTGGTACGTGCGATGAGGAGCTCAGAGATGATCTAGGCTCTGGCCTGCTGTTCGCCCCAAACATTGGTTCTGTTATTAAGTCTTTCAGATTTCCATGGTGTTCAGTATTGCCAAAATTGTAACTTGGACATTTTAGCAACAGTCTGAAGCCAGCGAACTCCAGAAATGACCTTACTCTGATGGCTTGCTGTCCACGAGCTGCAGAGAGCAGTCCTTCCATGACGCCTGCTGCTGCGTGCCCGGGCCTCCCGCCTTCTCGCAGGCCTTTTTTGCTGGATGCACTTTTTGCATGCCTATACTTCTCAGACCTGATGGGTTCGGCAATTAATTGCAATTAATAATACAGCAACTTCAGCTTGAAAAAAATAGGCAGGTTTAATTTGTGCTGATGGGACTGCTTAACCCAAACCGGTAATGCAGGGGCGAAGCCCCTTTGCAGGTCAGGCTGCCTCTGCCTCCGGGGCACGTATCCAGTCCTAGAGCCGAGCGTCCCCCCGGCTCTGTGCACACACCAGCCTTCACCACAAAAACACACGTGGCCAGCGGCTTGCACGGGTGACCGAGGGCACAGGGAGATTCAGAAGGCAAAAAGGTTTTGCGTCTTAACTACTGGGCAGTGATGCTAAACAGCCTGGTGTCACCTGCCCAGATCCAGCTCAGGCCAGAGAAATTTAGCTGTTTTCCTGCTCTGCTAGCCAGTGTGACATACAGCACATTATGAGCTTTCATATTGTGTTTCTCCCTGTGGCATTACAAGATGCTTTGTAGCAAGAGCCAGCTGAAAGCAAGAGGGGGGGAGGATACGTGTGGCTTAACAGGAGGCAGGTCGAAAGGGGCCGCAAGCACAGGAGCAGCTTTTCTGCTTTGGAAAGGTCACAGCAATTTCGTAATTTCCCTTCTGCCCATCCAGGTCTCGCTGAACACCTCCTGCCTCAGTCTTGGGCCTCTGTTGGTCTCCAGCGAGGCCGCGGGTTGCCAACCTGCTCCGACTCCCACGGCGGCTGGGACGGTGCAGCTCCAGCCTCCGGTTCTGCACCTCCCGAATGGCAACGAAGGCGAGCGCCGACCAAACTCGAGCAGCCTCTTTAAGGTATTTATTCATTTTGCATAACCGGTCTGAAAAGCCGGTAGCCGAGTGGCTGCACGGGCTGCTCAGGGCCGCACGGGTCCCCTGCGGGATGGTGGCCCCACGGCTGAGACCTGCCTCGGTGGCCCCCGCCGCCCCTGCCAGCTCCGGCAGCGCGGACCCTTTTATGTGGCTTTGATCTCCGCACTCCTGATTTGGGAAAACAAAGCTCAAGATAGGAGACGAGGTCCTTATAGCTAAGCCCACTGACTTTCAAAGGCAGGCTTGGCTTTTCCCTATCTAAATCTATTGTGCCACTCTCCCGTTTACTTTCTCACAGCCCCCATTAACTTAAGTTAATATTACCATAAAGGAAATTAATGCTACCCCCCACACATACAAACAGCCCCCACCAGAGCAACTTAATCTCACTCACATGGTTACGCAAAGTAATTACGGTGCCATAATACTGCTGGCACTGCTACAGCGTGGCGTGAGAGGTAAAGCCTTCTCATCCATTAAAGCTCTTACAACCTCTACTTACATAGGTAGTTACATATGTAGCCCCATCCTTAGGAAAGGTTAATTAAACCTCGTAGCTCTGGCAGGAGCTGCATGCGGTGGAGGTCAGGAAGGAATTTCTCCCATGTACAGCAGGACACAGTCCCTTAGGCTTCGCTTAAAGAAAAGATTAACCTCCCAGAAGGACTCAGGAGCTCAACCGCTTGTTTTAAAAGGGGGATTTGTCAAACCTTCACCCCCGTCCCTCTGCCCATATAGCAGAGACCTAAATAGCCCATGTAAGAGGTACTGTTCAAAGCCTGGGACCCATCCGCATGACCTCCCGGTACAACACCTACGCGATACGTCGCTAGTGCCCATACCAAGGGCTGGATTCTTGCAGTTTTTTCTTTGTACGTTTAATAGTCCCTGACGCTGCCTAGACGACATAGCAAGAAAGTTCCTTTTCTTCCTGGGACGTATAAGCTACGAGTGGCAGAATCTGGCCTTACCTGTGTGGGCTTTCGAAAAGCAGATGTAGCCGGTTCATCACCTGCCTTTTTACGACAGGGTAGGGAAACGCAGCGGAGAGTTTTACCGTGATAGCTGCGCTCTTCGACTGGAGTAGGCAGTTCATCTCAGCATCTTTAATGGCCTTACCTATTTGCTGAAAATACGCAATCAGTGCAAATGGCTAATGAGCATCCTATGCAAACAGCCGAGTGCCTCTTTCCATACATCACCCCGCAAATAACCCTGCTACGAGGAAGGCATCCTCATAGCCCAAGCGTAATCAATAGGCGGAAGCTGTTTCAATGGGAAGGTTTCCACTTATTTATTTATTTGTGCGGCGTGAGAAATGAAGGGGAATATTATAGGAATAAACAAGAGACTTCTCAGAAATCTCTATGCAGGCGGCCACACTCACGCACAGACACGCGCGCATAGCTAATGTGAAATGCCAGAGTCAGAGGAGACCACCAACCTTAAAGCTACATTTTTGCCACATTTCCGTCGCGCCGGTGCCGGAGCTAATGTGCAGTGCACATGATAAGAGGCGGCTGTGTAGTATGCCATCAGTGCTACCTAAAAGCAAATGAAACTGGCATAAATAATTGTGCTGTAGAAAGCCTTTCTGTTGCACCTTGCCTATCACTGACAATTTACATATCTTAGGAAAACCTTTGTCAGCTTCTGTCATTTCTGCACTATTATGTGCCTTTCTGGATAATTACCAGTTAATGTGAAAAAGCAGATGGAAAAAACCTTGAAATTTCTGATAGAGAATCCTCAAACCTCTCCCCTTATCTGTGCACAGCAGCTTCCTGATTTCAAAAGAAGTTTGAAAACCTTTGTTAAAAATGTCCCTGATTCCCAGTTTGAATGAACCAAATGACATTCAGCTAAAATTATTCAGCTTTTTCCACAATTAAATTCCATTATCGTGAACTGCCAAAGTAAAATGGAAGGTCTCTTAACTAATGTGTCGGTTGTTTGCTTGTATTTTTCGTGGTGTGTATTGTATAAAGCTGTGTGAAGTAGACGGAGGATAAACAATAACTGTAATTTTGCATCAATGAGTGGGGCATTTTTAGACCCTTCATTATGGGAATGCATTGGTGTTGGTGGCTTTTCTTTTTTCCTTTTTTTTTTCTTTTTTGTTAATTCCTTTCCCTGAAAAACCCCACTGAGACCGATTTGATATTTCACCAAACTTAAGGAGCAGTGGGTAGTGACAGTTCGGTTTTTAGTCCTCTAAATGATTTCTTTATGCAGCCTCTGCATAGCATGAGTGCTTGGAGTTGGGCAACTGCAAACACTTTCCCTCTGCCTTTAACGAAGAGGCAGCAATAGGAGTACACAGGAGAATTAATTTAATTTAAAAACATTGTTCACACAGGCAGTCTGTTTTCTTGGTTGGCTTTTTCCCCCTTTCTTCGAGCTGGTTTGAAATGGAAGTTGCCTGTAGTAGAGAGGGCGCAGCTGATCTGCCCATGCGCAGAGTGGAGCAAAGCACCCCTCCCACGGGACAAAAGCTCCTGAACATGGACAACACAGGGATTCGCAGGGCCGTTCTTGGTATGAAATGTGTTTATCAGGTTGGTGGTCTCAAGGTGAGTTTTGCAAAGCATTTCCTTAGTCCAACGCTATCAGCAACAAGTTCTTCTCTGGGAAAACTGCAGGATTTCCATGATTCACATGTACCCAACATTTGTTCTCTTTGCGCCGTGGTCTCTGGCTTTGGTGGGCTCTTGGGGTGAACAAGCGCTTGGGAAGGCGCTGGGCTGAGCCGGTCCCACGCGATGCTGCAGAAGTCTCTCCCTTAGAGAGCCGGGTGTCCTCGAGAGCTCGGGAACGGCCACAGGGAGAAGCAGAGGACGTGTGCTGGGCTTGGGAGGGGAGAGACCAGCGCGAGGACCTGGTAACCTGGCAGGAGAACAGTGCTGGAGAAGGCAAGAGCAACTGAGAAAGCAAAAAGCAATAAAGATACAAGGGTAGACGCTTTTCTGCTGAGGCACCTGGTCTGATGCACAACAGTAACATTACACTAGGACCAAGGAACAACATGTCCGTAGAGCACAGAGAGTTTCTCATTTGTACCAATTTCACCAGAGCACACGAGCATGTGTATGGCAACTTAGAAAAAGCTTTTTTGCTTTAGATACTACAAAGAATGGAGGTAAGGAAGTGTTAGTGAGGAGCATTATAACAAGAGATAAAGCAGTCTGCTATCGTGAGGGTCTATCACAGAGCCGTGCAAAGGCGGTACAGTGTATGACTGTCCCGCTGGTTTCTGTTGGTGGTGTTTCTCTTCCTGATTGGCATTTAGAGTCTACATCCCCACAGAATGACATTTCGGCTGCTGATTAAAATCATTGTCTTTTATGGTGGAGAAAGTTTGTTCTTCAAAGTGAAGAAGATTAAAAAAAATGCTGCTGCAAACAGTGATGAAAAACAGATGAATAAAAACAACCAAAAAACGTTTTAAATCCATTATTTTCAATTAGCTCTTTAATTTGATTTGTCATTTGCACTTGTTGTTTTACGTCTCTTATTGTCCAGCATTTTATTTCACACATCTAACAGTATTAAATCAGACTGTTTTCTAGTCTTTGCTTTCTTTTGAAGCCTCTTGAAAGCCTAAAGCAGACTTAAAAAAACAGATATTAAAAGCTAACTTTCATCTCGATGCAGGTTATTTGTAATCAGACCTTACACATCAAGGGCTCATTTCGTATGTGTTTGGCGTTCTGGAATTATTAAAACTGCAAATCCATCTTATTCAAAATATTGACCAGGTTTTAGTGTTTTGAAACTTCAGCATTACACTTGACTTCATCAGCAGGTACAAGAGATGTGGTGTTCTTGATTGCGGACACTTATATTTAGTAATGGTGCAATAAGTCTACGTGGGCTTTTGTTTACAAGATACAGTATTCATGTTGCAGACTTGTATTTTTTCACCGGTAAGCTCCGAATGGCTAGTGGCTTATGCTGAGCATTGGGATATAAAATAATCTATTACTAAAGGAACAATATTGCTTCCGCACTGTGAATTAACAAACCTTGCTGTGTATCTTTGGAGAAACGAATCACGCTCCACAGCTGAGTTACTTTCTCATCTAAATTGGAAGTTAACTATCAGGATATAACCAGGAACAGTTTTACAAGTCACTAGGTTAGCATCTCAACTGGCTTTAATTCTCAAAGTCTCAGAGGAAAACACATGGGCAGCCATGAGTCATGTTGACAGAGAGCAGATGCACTTACTCTGTTACCTTTTAGTGCCTATTTAAACAGGACAAACACATCTGTATCATGTTATTGACATGTTTACACATGTTGAAGTCCATCACTGAATCTGGGCCTGCCTCCAAACTCAGCTCCATTGGCTTCTTTCATGTTACTCCCACGTTGACACTAAGATGAGGACATAAATCAGGCTTTTTCTCTCATTCTCCTTTATGCACTCAGCAAAGTATTTCAGCCACCCACCAGAAAAGCATCTTCTTTCAGATTTACAGTAGCATCTGGCCAGCTTCCTCTTGACATCCCTTCTGTAGGCCATTTGATCATCTGCTTCTTCAAAAGAATGTACAGCTAATGCCCATTATCATGTAGACCCCTTAATACCACCGTTGTCTTGTGAAGGAGCCTTAACAGGGCATGGAGGGGCTCACTTCTAGGTTAAGACATTGTTATACTCTCTGAATAGTTCAAAAGTGCCTTAGTTTAAAAGAGGGTCAGGCCCTTTATTTTCTTCAGCTCTTCCCTTGCCTTTAATTTCTGCCATCTTCTTCTCCCTTTTATCCTCCTCGCTGTTCTCAGCTGCATGCTTATTACCTCCTCGGTATTTGAATATTCTCACTTACTGCGCACAATAGCATGACTGGTTTTCAGAGCCGGTGTTTGTTTATTGAGGTTTTGGCTGATTAATGCCTTCTTTGAACCTCCGAGCCTCACAGCAACGCTGATCCCCGTCTCTCAACCTTTTGTTGTCCCTTAAAGAGCTCTAAAAGTTTGTTTTTTTTACCAACATTCCCATTTTTTCATCCAAAAATGCGCAACAAAGGACGAAAAAGTTCCAGTTCGCATTTTCTATTTCTATGCCTTTTCATGGCATTTGGTGTTAGCCGTAGCACAAAGCAGGCCTGACAGTAAGTGTCACCTCTGGCCTCAAATATCCATGGTGCATTTTTCCTTGCTGTAATATTGCCCATGTGCCATCCCGAGTGTCTCGGCTGGCCTGCGAAGCCGGCTCCACTCTTGCTGCCGGGGTTGCTCCAGCTACTCGCAGCCTTCTCCCGCGGCGGCTCGGATGGGGCCCGAGCGTCAGCACTGAGAAAAGGCAGCTTGTGAAACCCAGCACGTTTCCATGAAATGGAGCTTTAACTATTTTTCCACTTCAGCTATGCCCTAAATTCATACCATACTAGACAGTGGTCAGAAGTTTGCATCATTTGGTCTTCATGAAAAATTATTCAAGCATTTTTGTAAGTGAGTGGTTAGGAGCAGGAGGGAAGAGAGACCAGGGTTTTCCTATGAGGTAGAGACCCACCTCAGCTTATTTGTCTGAACTTGAAGTTTGTCCTGGATGCTCACGACAAAAGTTGCCATACCCATTTCCCACTATTTCACCCATCCGGACTGCCTCAGCAGACGTTTTCCACTGCAGGGCTCTACACAGGTGCCTGCTGGCTAATCCACGCTACGAGGAGTTGGTGGCAGCTCTTGGGTCGGTGATTTGTGCACATGCAGCAGCAGTTTGCCTGAGCTCTTTTCTTGGATGTGTGTGGTTCAACCCTACAGTGGCATGTGAGTTATAAGGGGAAAGAGGCATATGTATTTAGGTCTGGATTTTTCACAAGGGAAGTGTCTCTTTTTAAGTTCAATTGTCCCTTGAAAACTATACATCTGGAGTTTTGCACCTGCAACCAAAAACCTCCGGGGTATTCTATATCTGAAAAATCATTTGGCAGACATCAAAATGAAAGTGTGTATTTTGTGGGTTACAGAAAGGAAGATTTAAAAAAAAAATTAATGTAGGAGGGTTAAGCAAAGCTCAGAATACTCTCTCTGTGGGAGAGGGGAAAGTTTCCTTTTATAACTGAGAATTTGCTGAAATAAAGTTTGTCATTATAATTGGCTCTATGTTCCTATCTGAAGAACACATGAAGAGATTTACCTTCAATAATTATTGATAATAGTGTTTTGACTCTGAGTCAGAATAGGAGCCTGACCTTTGGGAAGAAGAAGCAGCAAGTCACCAAGCTTAAATAATGTCAGTGACAAGCACAGAAAGTGTTGAGTTACTTTTTCCCTTTCAGAATTAAAAGGCTTATCAAAAGAGCCTTTATTCACATACAGACTAGAGGTCCCTCTGCCACAGTTGTTTTAAATATAGTCCTAATAGTCATGTAAGATGGCATTAAAATAACAGCTTTAATGAAGTTGATTGCCTTCCTCATTACAATTTTCTGTTAAAATCTTCTGCTTCCCAAGTGTGACTCTCTTTGCCTGTCTTCATCTACAGTTCAAATCAAAATAGCCTCAGCCATTTACATGCTTCTTCCACTCAGTAAGTTACTAAGTTTATCTGTACACTTCAGATATCAGCAAATACATTCTTAAACCTGAACACTGTCATGAGACTCTCAAGAGGAGTATGTCAAAAACCCTCACCACAGTCTTCCTTTTGGCTTAGGAATGCTGTAGGGTTTGGGAAACTCCAAGAGTTCTGCAGTGCTGGGGATTGACATAGCAATTAAAAGAAGAGCCAGGAAGCCAAGAGCACAAACATCTCACCATGGCCATCGAGTCAAGGTCAGGGTCATCAGGAGAGACCTGAAGGAGACGACAGCAGAAGTGTTGCAGGAGTTCGCGGTTGAGTCCTGCTGCTTTTAATCAGCAAGGGCCCCAGCTGTGACCCCCAGAGCAGTGGGGTTCACCACCGTCCCCGGCTTACAGTGTTAGTAAGGATGACCTGGCCATTTTGAATGCATATCTCAGTGACAAAAACCTCTCAGCCACTAGCCCCTTTCTCGCCTTTTCTCTCTACCCCTTTACACATTAAAAAAAAAAAAATTATCAACTAGCATCTGTAAGTCATGGTGGTTTGCAAAGCGGAAGCCCTTCAAGGCTATCAGTAATGTCTGGCTAGCTGGAGATACAGCATTTTCAAAATTATTATGCCACCCTTTACCAAATGTAAAACTGAAGCAAATTTGCATGCAAACACAAATGAAGATTGAATGCACAGTTTTATTAGTCTTCAGCATAAATTGATTCTGTTATTCTTCTCTGGAAACCCTCAGCAGCTTAAAGACGTTCATGTTGACTGTCTGACCCTAAGAATTCATGCTGCGTTCCAGGACATTATTACTATTATTAAGATTGATTTTTAAAGTACTAAGTAAAGTACTAAGTAACGCACATGGGAAGTGCCAAGATTAGCATCTGCAGGAGTTAGTCAGCCTTCTGTATCATCATATTTTACCAAAATACCCACAATGCTCTTTAAACACTTCAAGTTTTTACCACTTTGATACATCAATACCAGAAGGTAGAGTGAGGCAAAACCATTTATGTACTGCCCCTGTACAAGCATGGCAAATTACTAGCCTTAAAAATACAATGACTCTTCCTTAATAAATCAGCACTGGGATTCATGTTTGTGAGCACTTGCAAATAAGAAAGTTTTCAGCAGAGTCTGGAAATTTTCCAGTTTTAAATGATGCCACTTAGTGTCTAATTATCTGCCAAGAAAGTTTCAGGCATGTCATAAACGTAACTGTGCTGCGCTGCACACATCCAGCTGCGAAGCCCGGTCTGCCAGGCTTGGGGATGGGGTGGGTGATCTTGGGAACGTCAGGCACCAAGTTTCACTTTGACACAAGCATCCAAAAATTCTACTTCACCGCTGAAGTTAAACTCACTCTGAGTACGTACTTTTCTCCTCTGCCGTTTTTTGTTGAAGGCGGTAGCCCACCCGGAGTGGTGGCCCTGGTGGACATCCCTCCTGCAACCCTCCGGCACAAAGAAGAATCCTTTCAAAGGCAAGACAGCCTTATCGCAAAGGGACCATGCAGCCTTTGATCTCCCCTGAGCAGTAACAAATCAGGCAGTGTTTGCTCTCCTGAATGCCTCCATAAATACTACCTCTCTCCAAATAGAAAAAGCCTGAATAGATGCAAGACTTGGGCCTTGTAAGAAATGTTTTTCCCCTCTGGGTTGTCAGCCTTAAGGATGTCTTTGAGCAACTTCAGCTGGCACTCTAAGATGAAGAAAGTGCATCAATTGTGTATCTATATTGTTGAATTTTCAGTTTGCCAGCAAATACTCAACTCTGCAGAGCAAAGGCTTTTAATTCATGTGGGCAGCTACTTGTACAACCTCTAAGCTGTCCCTATCCCTCTTTCATATTGCTCCTTTTCTGCCCTGTGTCTTGCATCCCTAGACCTGTTTGGCCCTGACCACTCTGGCTGGAGCAGGAGGAAAGTCCATCGCCTCTGTCAGCACAGGGCATTGGGGGGTCAGGAGCTGGTGGGGGACGAGGGGCTGCCTTTGCTTCGGGTGCCACCACCTGGCCTGTGGAATCATCCTGAACACGGCTCTCGTAATGCTGGAGTTACAAAATGACTGAAAGAAAAGGTGATGGTCAGAATCAGTCTCCCCCCTACAAGCATATTTATCCATGTCCATCCTAAGATGACCCACAGGATAGCTTGCTCCTAGGTGTCCTGTTGCTTTTTCACATGTCCCTTAAATTTTCATCTTGGAAAGCTCCAAAATAATGGAGTAAGAAATCAGAGCAAAAGCTGCAAGGCCGCCTGCTTTTTCCAATAGCTATTGTTGATGTTATTGTTAAACATACAGTAATCAGGGGCTTTGGATGGGAAGGGAGTGTTTTCTTTCAAATAATCTGGAAGGTTAAGGTATCACTCATGGTATAACCCATCTGCTGTACTGCCAGGCAGAGCGCACAGACAGAAAGCTGGGAAAGTCACGTCATCAGCGCAGCGGTGCCTGCAGAGAGCCGTGCTGGGCGAGAGCAAGGTCCCAAGGTCCCAGCCACGCTCGGCGATGGCACTTGCAGCAGGGCAGAATCTCAAGGAGCCAGCGAGAGCAGAACTGGGTATTTGACCTGGTAGGAAAGAAGCCCTCACATGCCCACCTCCAAACCAGCAAACTCTCTAACCCTGTAATCTATTTCTTAATTTTTTTTCCCTACAGTGAGGACTGGTTTGGCAACTGTACAAGCCATCGCGCTGCTGCAAAGGAAGCGGAAATTGTGCAGTGTCACAGTGGGTTCACTGGAGTTAATTCCAACACAAGCAAAGCATAGACGTTACCTTCTCCCAAGACATCTCCAGTCCTTCTGTTTCATTACAGCTCCATCTATAAAAAGGACCCTGATTAAAAATGTGGCCTGTTGTTTGATGAACCAGGAATCCATACTTCCTGTAATTTTCCTTCCTTCATCCTCTTTCTCTGTGTTTATATGTCATATTCAGTAAAGTCTCTTTTATTGAACATCTGTTTGGTACATAGTAAGCTTATTCTAACTCGGCAGGAAAGCACCTTTACTCCAAAATAAATTAAAACAATGTATGTGCCTCTGGCCAATAGATCATTGGATGGGAGTCATGAATGTACATTTGTAGATATTTGATGGGAAGTTTATCATTTAAATGATGAAAATACAGTACTTCGACATATGGATCATTCAGATCTACTTTGTTTCCTTTCCAGTTGAAGAATCATTGTGCTTTTAGAGGAATTAGAGAAAACTAAGAATTTAAACTGGGCTGCTAGTAAAAGCTATTATCAAAAAGTGAAAATGTAAAAGTAAGATGCAGGGATGCAGTCTGAGTTTGAGAGGTTCATGGAGGCCTACAATGGAAGAAAACAGTTCGTTTTAGGTGGTGCAAACAATGAGCAAAGCAGTGCAATACCCGAGCAAAGAGGAAATTAAAAAGAGAATTAAAGAAAGAAAATAAGAATTAAAGTACAAAGAACCCCTCTGCAAGGTACATTTGTCATCATGGAAAAATGGGATTTTAAAATTTCATATCCTCTCTGCTGTTTTATTCTCATTATCAAGGTGCATCCAAGTGACCTCTGTGGTGATCTGGAGTGGACCACGGCCATAGCTTTAAAATGATTTTTGCCTTTCACACCCCATCTATGATAATTTCAATAATGAGGGACATTTTCTGCTGTGGACCCCAAAGGTCCCAACTCTGGTGCCTCCTTGTCTGCTGGGATAGTCCTGCTAGCAGGGAAACAATCCTGCCAGGACTCCAGAAAGCATTTCCTGATTCTCGAGACAGTTAAGCTACCGAACACCTTTAGTACAGCTATCAGGAAATAAATACGAGTAAATCGAAGCCAGAACAGCAGCTGGAGTAAGCAAGGAATTGAAGAGTATGCTTCTCTTTGATTCCAAGTTACTAAGATGCACCTTTAGTATCTTACAGTATGAAAGAAATATGCCACTCGGTATATCTAACCAATTCATGGCAGTGTCAGCATCGGGAAGTTAAAACATGAAACATTACCTAATGCATTTAATCTTCAAAATGTGTTTTAAAGGAGACATAGCTAAATTTGCCATCCTGAGACTAAGATAACCTCTGGCCTGAATTTTCTACTGCGCACACCATACAAACACCAAATCTAGACTGCATGATTCAGTAAAATGTATTCTCTTCTCAGAATTAGTTCTCAACGATTTCTCACAAATAACCTCTAAGCTGAGATTTATGAACCACATTTTTCTGCCACATTTAAAACATAAAATATTACCTTGTATTCTTTTAGTGAACTCAGTCTATTAAAGAAGCAAGTTCACTGCAGAGTATGTCTGGTAAGTATAAATGTATACTTATATGCCTAAGTATAAATTAAGCTGCTACCACGGAACAAGAGGTAATGGTATAATAGATTCATAAAAATCATGTGTTTTGTGTCATGAACAGTAGTGCTAATGACAGAAAAGAGTATAAGGGACAAAAGTGGAAAATATTACATAGTACACGTTGCATTGCATTTCTCGCCTAAAGGTGGTATAATGTCTAAAAGGGAATATGTCAAGAACGTAAGATAATTTTTTATTACGCAAGTGCATCAGGCCAGTCGCCCCAGTATGATTTTTCATCACTGCGTGCCACTGAGTGGGACCAGAGCCCAGCGTGGCCGGGATGCTGATGCCAGGGAGGCGAGCAGCGGCGGGAGGCTGAGCACAGCCTTTCTGCGCCCAGGCTGCATTTCCACTGACTGCAAAAGGAAAATTCCCATCATGTTTTTGAAGTGAAGCAAGAGTTTTTACTGGCTAAATACTGCAATTTCAGGCCACATTTCATTAACGCTTCATCGTAAATCTGTGTTTGTCTCTAGAACATAGTTCCGCTGCAGCTGGCACTGTGCAACGCTGCCTCTCTGGCACATGGCTTCCGAATCAGATTTATTGTCTGGTGCATGCAAAAGCTACTACGAGCATTTTAAAGAATACCTTGCCTGATAGTCATCTCAGCTGTAATCACTTGCATGAGAGCAATCACACCTCTGTGGGGCAGAGGCTTAACAATCTATTATATTGTAATTAAGTTTGGCCATGTTTACACTGCTTGATGATGATGCATAAAGATTAATTTGCCTTTCCATACCCATTGCAAGAATGTACTGCATAGCACCCCATTAAAAATTGGAAACAGCAATAAAGTCTCCAATTATTTTATATTGCCTTAAGTCTATCAGAATTCATCCTTTTATGCACCATTACTTTAATTTATTGGTTTATCATCTATTGATGTAGCAGCAATTATGACAAGCCATTCTATATATGTTTTTAAATATGATGATAGCATCTTCTTTGGAAAAATAAGCCATCATATCACTTTGCTTACCTTATTATTTGTCAGTTTGAGGAGGTCGATGAAAGCCTAAGAATTACTTTTCACTACAAAAAATTGCACAGAGAGGCAACTAAAACTGAGTTCTTCTGACTGCCATTGGAGCTTAAAGCTAAAGAAGCCCAAGCTCTTCAGTGTGACCCATGATGACATGAAGCACAATTAGGCCAAAGACAAAAACATAAATATACAGTTTGATCTTTTTTACTTTGGGGTTTTTTTTGGGGGGGGGGGGGAATTTTGATTAGAAATCTGAATAATAACTGAAGAGCTTAGCTCTGATTCAGCAAGACACTGAAATTTGTAACTAGCTTTTGAACACATTAATTTCCTCATTCATTTTAGGGTATTTACTGACTGAAAGCTCTGCATGAGTCGCTTGCTAAGCCAAGTGCTACAGCAAGAAAAGAGCTCTTGAACGATGGCGACATTCATATCTGCTCTCAGGAGCTCATAGAGGCAGTGCTTTTTCAGATGAGTCTTTCGGAGCTTAGAATTACTTTGGAACAAAAAAAAAAATTTCACTTTGATGCAAACATAGCGCAAAGAAAAATCTTATTTATGTCTGTTTGCTTTGTTTAGGGACAAGGTTCAGAGTAGCTAGGTCTCTGCTCCTCTCTCTAGCACGCAGCAGCACTTGCAAAACTGTTTGTGTGAGCTTCTGGGCTGCGTTTTCACATATCGTTAGCTTGGAAAAACACTGGCAAATAGTCGAAGTCCAGGATGTGCTGACCCAAAAATTGCATCATCTGCTGAAGAATGTTTCTGTACTTCGTGTTGACCCACAAAGGACTGAGCAGGTACACTACTATGGAAGTGCAATAGTTGCGATTACCACTTTCGGAGAGCCTTTAATCCACACACTTAGGAAATAACTGCCACCAGTTTGAGTTTTCTCAGAAGTCATTTGCCAACACGCACTCCTTGTCAAAGAGTCAAGTCTCTTCCTTTATGCCTGTGGGCTTTCGAGGGCCTTGAGGGCTGTGTGTAACCTATATTAGTCTGGAAATTTCAGGAGGGTCTAGCAGGGGTTAGTTTAGGACCCTGCGAGGCAAAGGAGGACTGAGACTGAACCTTTTCCCCTCACCATCTGGGGTAGGATTTGCCACCTTCAAGTACAGATGTCCAAAACAGAGTTGGTGAAGGCACCCTCCAATACCTTCCTCCAGCAGTGTGCTGTCTCTTCGCTTCTTATATGGAGGCCCCAGGTGCACGCAACCATCTTTAGATTGCTAAATTGGGTGAGGTAAAGCCCAGCCTTGTGTCTTGGGGGACTATAGCTTGTCAAGGCCTGAAGATTTCAAGGTCAGCAGACTTTGCTCTCCCAAAATACCTTGGCGTAAAGGGTGCCACCACCTGAAGTGCCTTGGTGCCGTATAACTAAGCAAAAATGATGAACTTCACTAGCAGCTCTGTTCACCACAGCTGTGTTAAACCTCTAGTGGGTTTAAACCTTCTGCATTTGACAGAAAGGACAAAATCCTTAGAGGAAAGAGCACTATTAGCCTCTATATATTGATTCTTAACTGATCTTTTCCCCTCCTGCTCTCGTCTCCCATGTGCATAGCACTTGTGATTCCTACTGCTGTGATTCCGTACACACCCTCCACTGGGGTAACTTAAAGAAATGGGTTGAAAATTGTCCTCTCGCAGTCCTCAAGTTGTTCTCCCATAAAGCTGACATTTACTCTGCACTGTTTCACATGCTTTCTGAATGAGACAGCTTGCCAGCTCCAACCCACTTCTAAAAAATCTGATTAACAATTGTGTGGAGTGGCATAATTGTGATTGGCAAAGTGTCGAAGAAAGGAGAAAAATATGCGTTGTACAATACAGGCTGATTATGAAGCAACATTTACACCACGCACCCAAACTTCATTATCCAGCTACTATCTTGTCTCACGAGCCAGTCCAAGTTCAAGAACTCGTTTTACTACAGTTTGGGAAACTGTGATTGACTGTACTGAAATACGATTAAGCTTCATAAAGACACGCAGGTTGCTTCCAGGCATATGCTCTCCTCCTGAAGCAGAAACATGGCTCTGAGGGGCCTTGTCTTTGCTGCGCTAGTGGAGCGAAGCAAATGGTCACTGTAACTGCACCATCGCTCTTGCAGGGCAGGATTTCTTCTCCCATTCATCACTTTTTGCCTTGTGCTTATATGCACAATACTCCTGCTTGGAAAGGTAGGGGAGTGCCTAAGGCATAGTCCCCCTTAAAGGCCAAAGCAGAGACTGCAAATGGCCCAGGAGGCAGCTGAGCAGAGGAGCACTCTGGGAGCTGGATGGACGCCGGCATTCGGACCTGCGTCCAGCTGGGACACAGAAAGGGAGGGCTGCGGCCCCAGTGTGCGCTCAGGGGTTTCTGCTATATTTGCCTGCTTTGCACATGGCAGATGCGGCGGGGTACGGGGTTGTCCCCGGCAGGCAGGATTCACGTCCCCAGACGAGGGGATCCCTCCGTCCCTGCAGGCAGCCTTGTTGCTCTGGAGGCAGCAAGGGGCCAGTAGCTCTCACCTCCCGGCTGCCTCGGGACTGCATTTTCTGTGCTTCGGTGGGCAGCGTCACCTCCCCAGCTTCCACCATGCCACGCATTACAAAAATATACAGTGCTTTTGCCAGAATTTTGGTACATCGCAAAGCATGTCTGCAGGCCACGCAGGCTGCTGGAGCCGGAGGGGAGAGCTGGCACGACGGCATGCTGACAAGCGCTGAGCGGCTGCTGCAACGCGCTCTCCTTCCAGCGCAGGAGAAGGGGCGATAGCCTTTGACAGACCGTCTCGGAGGTGTCCCCCTCCTGTACAACCCCTCAAGGAAGCCGACAAAAGCTGAAAGCAGCCATCAGGCCTGGCTGTCATGCAAAGGAAATGGAGAAAGAGAAATGCCTGTAGCTCAAGGAAGACATTAATAGGAAGATGTCCTGAGTACAGCAGAGACAGTTATCTTGACTTCAACCTCTATTATTTACCCGTATGAAAAATGGAAGTTGAAGTCAAGGTAAGTGTTTCTATGGGATTTAGGATATATTATTTATATATCCTAGTATAAAACACAGTACTTTCTATCCTTGCTCCTCCTGCACGAATAGATGACGATTAGGTACAGACTACACCCTGCGGTCTGACGGGATCTGGATAATACGGAGCACTTTCCAGCATGCTTTGCCATTCACTAGCTAATCCCCACAACGTCCCCACAGGGCATGCCAGTAACTCTGCCCGTGCACGCTTTGCAGACTGCTTGCCAGCATCGGTGGCCTGGCACAGCTCTGCTCAGCTCCCCAGGGCACTGCCGCTGCCAGCCCCAGCTCCCAGCCCTGCACCGCCAGCGCCGGGCGGCCCCGTACCTGCAGGCAGCACAGAAAGCGACTGCTCGGGCTAGGAAAGCAAGCAGCAGGCCCTTTTCAGCTTCCTCGGTGTTTCCTGCCTCCGTCCTCCCAGGGATTAGTGCAACGGGGAAGAAGAAACCGCCTGGGTATGGATGAGCTGGTTCAGAAGGACGAGCAGGAGCAAGCTGGTGGAAAAGGGAAGAGTGAGAGCAAGCAAAGGCATTGTGCTCTTCCCACGACACAGGGACGGGGATCATTAGCACCTTCTGCTCTCCCTGTCCAAACCACATGCCCCAAGCAGCCCACAAACTCCTTCCCACGCAGGCCTTCATCTGAAGAGAGGGAAAGAGCAACCAGAGGTGCCAAGGGAGGAGAGGGAGCACTTGGGGTGCCAGGACTGCTGGAGGAGCTCTCAAGCACAGCCCATATTCCCTGAAAGGGCAGGTGGAAAGCCAATATTGTGATAGGGGCTACTTTATTCACGGGGTGCCGTTCCCCACAGCCTCCTCTTTGGGCTTGGAGAGGACTACTGGGAGATTTCAGAGCAGGTCTTGTCATTTAACAAGAAAACATCCTAACAAACAGCTCCTGCTTTTACCCATGTTATCGCCTGTGCTTTATGCGGCAATACACAGCAGCACAGGGGCAATAAACTGTTTGACCATTTCTCAAAGACTTTACGGGCTGGTGCCACAGACCGCCAGGGTTCAGGCACCTCCAGGGCTTTTCACCAGGGACACCGTGCACGCGCCCCAGCGTGGGGAGCATCCAGGAGCTCACGCTGCCTCTCGAGTAGCTAAAACCAACCTCTGCTTGTCCAGGACGTGCTTTTTTCCCCGTTAAGCTGTCGCCTGTCCTATGCAAGAATGCGTACAGACCCTTCAAGTCCATTGCCAGCCCAGCGTCCATGTTTCCACAGCCGTTAAGAAGCCTGCAGATAAATAAGGCTGGGCTCTGCAGGGCATTTCTCTGCTCTTACCCCATGCACGGGGAGGGTGGCAGTTTGGTGGCATGTTCCTGCGGCAGCGATTATAACCAGGACCTGCCATTACATAATGAGAAGGGTAATGGAGGAAATGAAAATGCCATCTGCAGTATGCACCGCAGGGTAATAAATCCAAGGTGAAATAGTAAATCTCCAAGAAGTTACAGAAATCCAGATAGATAACCTGGTGGAGATGCATTTATTGTGTAGTGCTACAAGGTTTTTGTCTTATCTCTAATTTTATAGATCTGTGCAGCCGCAGCAGTCCTTGGATAGGGCACATATTTGAAAATACTATAAATTTCACCTCCTGTTTATTTCAGATTCATTGGCGCTCTGTCTTTACTATCTCCTGGTATTTTACGCCTCAGTACTCGAAGAAAAAATGTTTTGTTTGCACTAGATCTAATATGAAAACTCTCTTTGACATTTAAACTTTAGTATCAGTTTGCCTACAGTGTTAATATCACTGAAACTACTTACATGGATTAAATTGCCTACAGTATATAATGCCAAAATATGAACATAGTACATTTACCGATTCAACCCCTTGAAAGAATTATTACCATTAAAATATTTAAGGTCACCTTTACAAATGCAATAAATCAGGTCTATGTCCAACGGGGAGCATTTAAAGCTCCCTGGCTGGAGTAGCCCCCAGGGAAACGCCGGCTTGATTCACTGTCACGTGGAGAGCTGGGTTTGGGGACCACAGTGGGCCACCCGCTCCTCCGGGTGCTCAGAGCCCAGGCAGAGGGAAGGGACCGGTCGCGGTGGCCCCGCGGGCTCCCGGGGCACCGGCGGAGTGACAAGGACGCCCGCAGACCCCTGCGGACCCCCACCGTAATACAATTCTTCTGTTGAAAAATAGCCTGAGCTTTTAAGGGGAATTCAAGAGCTCAGACCTACGGTGATGCATTAGAATAAAAGCCTAAAGAGAAGAGGAAAAATCCCTAGTATTTAAACCTGTTAACTGAGTGGGTGAAATAACAGCACGTTTTACCCCACTGCCCCTCTCCTTTAGGTTAGATAGTGCTTTGAAAATTGGTCTGTAAATACAACCAGCTGTAAAAACTGATTGGAGTTCCCCATTTTTCCTCCCTCAGTGCCTCCATATCATATTTTCTTGGCTTGTAAGTTAAAAAAAAAGAAAAGAAGAGAAAAAAACCACACCTTTTCCTCCAAGCATAGCCCTGCAAACTCACCCTGGCACCTGAAAGAAAGTGCCTCTGTGTTCTCCCTGGCTCAGACATCATCACCACAAAGAAATAATCTGCAGCTAAAACTTTGTTAAAATTCTGCTGGTGCTGCACAAACCCTCTCTGCCCTCTTACACCAGCTCTGAAGGTCTTGCAGGAGGAAAGAGCAGAAAAAAAGTAATTTTTGTCATTAAAGTCAGATGATGTAGCTCAGTATGCCCTCAGGAAGCAGAACTGATGAGTAAGAAGATGCCATTTTCATGCAGTCACTTTTCTGCTCAGAACAGCCTATTCATGCTATGGGTCTGGTTCTCTAAAAATCCTTATTGAGGTCAACACAATTTACTGATAATTGAAGTCAGTAGAAAGTTTTGGTTCAGTGAGAACTGGCAAATCAAACCTATCAGACAAATTCTTAAAAAAAAAACCCCTTTATTAGGCTTTCATCTTAAATATTAGGATTCAGCAAATTTTCTGAGAACAACCACTATGTAAAACTTTAATCTTATGAGTATGGATTGTGACTGTAATTGCAAAAACCAACATCCTCCTTCTGCACCACATTCCCTGCCTCTGAACGTCAGCATTTACTACAACATTATATATGTGAGATGAATTTACACTTGGTTATTATTCATATTTTTGCTTGTTTCCAAGTGATTATTTTTAAGTGCTGAGTGTAACACCCAAATCTATAATTGCCCATCATAACTTACAGCATAAGGAGAGAAGACTAATGCTTATTATCAATTTTTAAGACAGACTAGTATGCTTAAAGATATGATCATAATTTTTTTAATTTCACATCAACAATTAAATGTGATAATTGATCAGTGCCTCATCTATAAAAGCTTGCCCACACAAACTGGTGGGAGATGTCTTCAAGAGTTTTCTAGATCAATGATCAGTGCTTATTTAACCAGCTCTGCAGGCACATTATTTTATGAAGACTTAGACAAAAAAAAAAAAAAAAAAAAAAACCTGCAAGAATTTTTAAAGAGAGACCATACAGACTAAATACATAATTTCTTACTTGTGCTTGTTGGCAGTTTCATTATGCATTCAGCAGAGCGCAGCAGTCCGCACTGCCTACCATCCTGGCTTTCCCACTCTGCTTGACAGGTGATCCTTTTCTTCCTCCCACTGCTGATAAAGTCTGTAATGGGGGCAATTAAACTAACAGTGCTTATTAAGGACAGGCACTCCTGTTACTAGATATTTCCAAGCCACCTTGCTACTGCAGCTCCTCAATAGAGATGCTGGAGGCTGTTACCACACATACCTTTCATTTTATGCTGTAATTGCTGGAGGGGATCCCCTCCATTACTGCCAGTAAAATATTCTTAAAATTCTTATTTTTCTTTGGAAGGGAGGATGAGCAACCCACCTTTATTGCATTATGGATTCCTCAGGGGTCCTTCATTTCGGTTGGCTCCCCTTGCTCTTCCTGGCATCTCTCATTTGTCCACTTTAGATCTGAATCATTGCACCAGGCACTGTACGAACGCAAACTAGGAGACAGTCCCTGCTGCAGCTGTTTACAGGCCAGAAAGAAAAAAAAAAGGAGGAGAAATAAAATCACAGTGAATTGGCATGATTTTCCTGAAGGGCTTTTCAAATGAAGGTGAGGCTTTTGCATTGGCTGACTTACTGGTTTTAAAATATTCTTCAATTTAATTGATCTAAATGCTAATCTGAATTAATCTAAGGTACTTTGTTTAGGCACATAACCCATTTTCTGCAACTTCAAAGAGACTGTCTGACTTTCAGAAGTGCTGAGCACATCCAGTTCCCTTCAACCGTGAGCAGGAACGCTGACTGCACCTGAGAAATTGGGCAACACTGCCTGTGCTCGTCTGTCCAGTTTTCCTACATAAACAGCTAGAATTCCTTCAGCAAGGATTACCCAGAGAATACTCCAAATCTTAAAAGAAAATCTAACTTTCAAAGGCAAACAATGGCAAGATTTAGAATAACTCCTGAGTTTTAGCAGATGCTTCATAACATAAACGGAAGTGAATTCTGACTGAGCCCTTTGCATATCTGGACTTCTAACCGTTCTACCCGTTAGGATTTAACAGTTGGCTAACACATTTGATAATCAAGTGTGTTAATATTTTGCAAGAGCGACTGACAAGCAGATTGTTGTCAAATCAAGAATCCATCAGGCTGAGAATATTGAAGTTGACATAGCCTGATAATTTACAACTTTCTCCCTCAGTTTCTCATAATTTACGTTCCAACCGCTGAAGGAAAACCCAGAGCCAAAGAAAATTGATGGAATCATCATCCAGCTTTGACACTCCTGAAACTTCAGATTGCACTTTTATACACATGTTGCAGAGGGGAATGATCAATGTGAACTTGTAAACTCATCCTTTACAGGAACCCTGCTGAAATCGGAGCAGCTGGATCTAAACTGGCCATTTCCTTACCTTACTGAGGCTTTGTGGTATACTTCAAATACTTTCCATTTAACATTATTTTCTTTAACCCAGTGACCTAATGGTATTGCAACTACTGAATCTAGGTTGTTAGTTTATATTGCTACAAGTTCTTAGTCCCAAGTGGGTGATACTTGGATGAACACAGAAGACACCAAGTCACTCTGGTTCAGCCACTCTTATTAGTTGTATACATGAATGGTCTCATCAAATGGAACAATTCCGATGCTTATATTCAGACTGGTGCTTATGTTTCTCACTGAAGTCATGCCTTGACAAATTGTTTGGGAGTTTCTCTATTGCACATCATGACCCCTAAAGGGACTCCATCAACCAAATATATGTGGAAGTCATTTCCTGTCGAGTGCCATAAAGCATACCTGTAATCATAGAAATAGAGTGCAAAAAAATCTTCCTTTGCTTCCTCAGAAAACCAAGAGTTGTTTGTATATGTGGAAAAAAACCAACAGGCTTACTAAAGGCAAGACAGGGCAGAGGGTAACGTTTCCTCGGCTGAGTGAAACTGATTTTTAAAGGCATTATGTACATACTGTTTTTAAAGCCTATGAACCCAAATTCTTTGCTATTATCCCTCAATTTATTTGAGCTCTGGGCAAAACACCTATCTCAAACTCCAAAGTGACATTTGGTGTTGACACTAGGGAAGGAATTAACATCTCGCTCTACTCAAAATCACACTTAGCTACTTGGCGAGATCAGACAGCACTGGAGCTAGAAAGGGCTTACAAACTCACCTGCAGGTCCAGAAGCACCCTCCTAACCGATAAGAAAAATACTATTGAAAGTATCTTCCTAAGGAAGGAAGGAAGGCGAGAGAGAAGCAAAAAAAGCACTCATTTGCTTAAAGTGTAAAATAAAGACAAAGGAGTAACAGCTGTTTAGGCCTTTATTTTGCTTGTCTCGGTTCAGCAAAGTATTTTAGTACATGCATAACTTTCCATGGATGTAAATATGCCTAGTGACTTTAGTAGGACCACATGCATGTTTAAATAACCTCAGGCTAAAGTGCCTAGCTGAACTGGAGCTTTAATGCACTTTCAGGCTTGTTCATGTTACTTGGCGCTTGTGTCATATTTTGCTGTATCTGCGCTTGTTGCCCATAACTAAATGAACCTATTAAAACAGAGTGTTTTACAAGTTTGCCTTATATTAACTGTCCTACACATTGCAAATAGCATTCACTCACTAGCTCTGTGGTGAAATTATCATTTATTTCTTGGGACTCTTCAATCCTAGTAAAGATGATATTGGATGGAAAGGCTACAGCTTTCTGTCATTAGCTCATTAAATGGAAGAGAAGAAGGGTTCATACTACACAAACACACACATAAATGAGCAGAAATAATAAAGCAAAGAAACATTTCTATGGAAAGCCAAAATCACTCCCAGTCTGACAGTATAGCCCTGCATAAAACTCACACAGTATATTATGAAAACAAAAGGAGGAGTTTGGAAATAATGTGAAAGCACTTGGAAATAACAGATACTTAACCCTTATTTCATTGAGCAATTTCCACTTTACTGTCATGATTTACGCCAACAGCTAAACTGAATTCTGCTGAACTCAAACTTCTAAAGCTGCACATTTAAAGTATATTTGTAATAAATATTATCCAGCATTTTTGCAGTACTTTAAAGGAATAAAATATATTTTTGAATTTTTTGAGAGCAATTGAGGTGCGCCTTCTTCAGAAATGTTGTAAGCTTCAAATCAAGTACTGCAGTTCTAAGAAATCCATTAACCGTTCACATCTAAAACTCATCCGTCAACACTCTGCCCTGTAATGCACATTGTTGTCAATTTTTGTCTTATTTACCCCCTGCTAATAGCTGGGCTCAGTTCCAAGAAACTTAAGACAATTGTGGAGAGATGCAGATCTAACATTTTTCAAGTTGACAGCCAATAGTTCTGAGCATTTAATTCCCAAGACATAAGAATCTCTAAATCCTGCTTTTGTAATTCTCTCAGGAAAATACATCAGAGCCAAACTGTTTCTGTGCAAGCCTAACTAAAAATGTTATTGTTTGATTCAAATTGTATCTTTCTTGGCAGATTTGTAGGGATTGATCCTGGCAGCCACTGGTATTTTAATACGAAGCTGAGAACCCAACAGTTCTTGATAAATTAGTATCTGTATTGTAACTGTAGGCATTCTGTCCTCAGCAGTATATCTTAGGTAAAGGTTCATTTAATTTATCCCTTGTTAAAATTTAAACAGCTATGCCAAATTCCACCAGACTTGGCATGTATGACATGACTAATGACTCTGCTAAACTTTGAGTCAAAAGCTTCAATTCTGAAATGTATCATCTTTATGTATTTGCCCCTGAGCAGCAGCTCATAGTAAGAAGAAAAAAAAAAATCATTCCATTTACTCATGTTTGAAATTTAAGCAGCTAAACACAATTCTAAAAGTTTTACAATATTTATGCATGAATTTGATAAGTGGTTTATGCTCAAAGCAGAAAGCATGAAGGGTCAAGGAGACAGGCAGCAGCAGAAATCGGATAATGCAGTCGTAGTAGTCTCACGGTGTTTGCTCAGATACCAGCAGTCGCGGTGCAAAGCACACACCTTGGGGTCCACCTTCGGCTGGTTCATCTCCCTTAAAAACGCCCCCACTTATCCCTCCTGGCTCAGATACTCCTCTCTCCCTTCTCGTTACTGCTAGACCCATCTGTATTTCAGTCAGGTTCCCCCTTGAGTCCTCACCTCCTTGTACCTCTTCCCTGGGGGAGCTCATCCGTACGGATGAAGCCAACTGCGCGCCTCGGCTTTCGGCTGTGCTACTCAGCTCCAGCTGCATTGTCTTCTCTGCAGGTCTTTTTATTTCTCCTGTGCATGGTGAGCCACCCATTCTGGTTCAATACGTTTTAAACAGAATTATTCAGCTTTCTTCCCAAGCCTGAACAGATATACGTGTACCTGTGGTGGAAAACACCATCACAGTCTGTCTTTTGATCCTTATATAATACTGACTTCACATTCGCTTGCAAATCTCTCTATATCTAAACCTCTAGGCTACGTTTAAGTCTCAGGTTTTTTTCTGCATGATATTGCTAGTATGTGGCCTTTCCTGTTCATCCGTACAGCAAACTACTCGCATTTTCTATCTTCGCAGGACCATAGGGACCTCCAGAGGCCACCCAGTGGGATCTGCTCACAGGGGGTCCAGCTAGAGTAGGTTGCTCAGGAACTCATCCAACAAAGCTCTGAACATCTCCACCTTACCCAGCTCAGTGTCAGGAGAGTAACAATTGCCTCTGATCATCCCAAACTGCCAAGTTCCATCTGTTAAATTTTTAAAAAAGCAATTTCACACATTCATCCAAACTGCCCTATGTGCATGGGAAGAGCTACCGAATTCTTCTTGAAATCCTTCTGTAAATTTTTCCTTTCTTGGAATGCCTACAGAAAAATTTGGCACAGGTTATATTTATGATGTGCAGTCAATCTTTTCTCAGCATTTTCTTGTACTAGTCTAATTGCTTCTTTGTATTTTATCTCATATTTAAGTTTGCTTTCATGCAGCAATAACAGATCTGTCCCAGGCCATTGCTAGAGCATCAAGGTGCTGCAACACTAAAAAATAATAACTAATTGCATAATTTCACAAGTGAGTCAGTCACTGCTGACAAAGGTTTTAATCTCAATCCTGTGTTTCTGGCACACTAAAATCCTGTTTATGGGATATTCATATCAGCAGTTGGAGATTTGGATTAGCATTTTCCTTATTTCAATATCATAAGCTGCATTAATTTTACATGCTTTACTCCTTGTACAACATTAGTGTCTAGGGAGATTGGACAGGTTTTTCCTGTGTTTACACAGGTCCACGCTTGTCTGAAACATCTGTGAGCTGTTGTTATTCTGTTTGCAAACAGAGAGGTATTGTGTCTCCTAGAGGAACATCAAACCGACTTCCATTCCTACCATACAACAGAACTAAACGACAGGGGTGCCACTGAGAAATGAACGCCTTCACCCTTCTGTTACCACTCTTCACCTAAGCAGAGTCAATAGCACTTGAATGTTGCTGGGAACATGGCAAGAGATTTGTCTGAGATTATTTGGTAGTTCTCAGTGCAGGTACTAGTGGACCAAGATCCCTATCCCAAAATCCACTGGAATAATTAACATGGACTGTCACTTCCAGAGGGAACATGAATAAAGCATGTACAATGTACAAACCAAGAGAAACACCTAAATTGCTTTTTAAACACTCCTTTTAAGCTCAAGTTGAGATACATATTTCCAGGGCGACATGAGACAAGCTTGAAATTTGACCTGTTCAGTAAGTTGAGAGGATGAACATGGATTTTCAAACTATGGTTATCAGCATGTTGCACCTTTTGCTAGTAATAAAGCCACTTCTAGTATTGTAACGAAGGGCCCCCCAACGTAGTTCATTTTAAGGGCTTTACCCCGAGCACTGATGAATTTTACAACTAGTTAAGTTAAGTGAGGTTCCAGGCTATTTTGCCACACTTGTGTTCCAGCAAGATGTTACTGTTCTTCGAGGAGAACGCAGTAGGCCAACATATAGGCCAAACCCAGGGAGCTCATCCTGACAGTCTTCATATTTTTAAACTATCTCAGTTTTAAAAAGCAGATAGTTTTACTACAATTTTTTCTTGAAATAGATCCAAAACATTTCAACACTGATTTTCAAAGGTAACTCACTCCCCTCTTGGCCTTGTGATTACGTGTTTGTGCCTGCTTGTAAATAACAAGCCCACCTCAATGTCAAATTTGCTGGCACAGTTTTGAAAGTCTGGCTGGTTTTGAAAGTCTTTAGCCGTAATTTGAGGGGAACAAAAAAGTGAGGGCAAAATCACAGTACTATTGCTTCAGGTATCTCTGAATCTTCAGGTCCCATGTAAAAATCTCCAAAGGAACTCGGATGAACTAAGGGGAGTTTTGCTTGAGTGAAGAAGGTAAAAATCACCCTGCTAAGCGGCAGCAATTCCTATCCATATTTGGGGAGAAACAGCATGAACTAAAGTAACAGAGTAGAGATCTCTCGCTATAGCTGGCTGAGCATTTTTCTCCAATCTGGTATCTGGTGCAAAATATTAATCAGTCCAAAACAAAATCTTTCACAAGAACATACCTAACTGGCCAGGGTGTCAACGGCAAGCTTTTCCTCCCATGCAATTCAGTCGCCAGCGCGTAGCGACCAGGTAAGGCACTCACCTGGGGAAGAAGTCCTTGTCTACGTGGTGGGATGTGGGGGCAGGTCTGTCTCGTACAGCCCAGGGAAGCGCTCTGGCAGCAGGTCATCCTCAAGTGGGTGTCGCTCCACTTCCCTTGAAGCTATTGCGGCTCACAGAAATACAGCAGAAAGTTGGGGTTTGGAGTGAGAACTGGAGTTTCCCATTCCCCAGATCAGTAAGATCTGCCGATGCAGCCGTGTGATTTCCTCTCCACTGAAGGTGCACGTTGCTGCTGTTCTGCAGCACACGTGCTCAACTGCCTGACTGTGAGCGACGACCTTTCTTCAGAGCAGCAGGAATTGATCTTCTTCTGAAACAAAATGGGGAAAAACAGACATCCTGAAAAGACTGTCAGGACTGTGGAACTGGCTCAGAATAAGAAAGCCAGCTGCACGTCCCAACAACCAGAACATTCATCAATGCAGCAATATAAAACATATTGGTGTATTTCCAGCATTGCAATTCACCTGCTAAAATGTGAGCCTGATTCATGGTGCTACTCTAATTCTACCTCAGAAAAAATTGTCAAGAGACAAGAGAACGAATACTAGTATATTAGTATTTATCTGTATTACAGTACTCTTTAAAGTCTTTTGTGCCGGGTGCTCTACTGGAATTTTAAAACAAGCAAGTTCCTTCTGGCTCATCAATCTACTGCTTAGCTGGAGTCAAAACTGGCCATAACATTTGGTGGCTGGCATATTAAATAACAGTATCATAGGGAGAGGGATTAACGAAACGTCAACTTTATAGAAGCCAGTATTAGCTCTCTAATTGTAAATAAAACAAATAAATCACAGTTTCTCCATTTGGCTTGTACAGCTCAAAAATCTTGACTTCACTGGGATTTAACTCTAATTTTCAGCAAAACTGATAAATCATTTGAATACTCATCTAAGGTTTATTCTAGTTTTGGCAAAACATTCTGTTGGAAGCAATAGCAGAATGCTGTTCTCAAAATATAAAATTCAGCTTGCCTTTGAACAGAAGGCCTATTACACCCGAGAAGGCGGCATGCGTGTTTTGCACTGACCCAGCTCTTGCCTTGCCAGCAGGGATCCCAGCATATGACCGCAAGCAACCACAGTCTGTACAAGGTGGAAACATTTAGCCATGTCTAGCAACCATGGGGCTTTCTTCCTTCCAAGCTGTGGGGCCAAAAAAACTGTGAAGAAAGGAAAGGCTGTGAGGGAGGGGCCGGGCAACGGAGCTGTCGGTCAGAGCCGAAAGAAACTGTTTCAGCAAGGGCAGCTTTGAGAGGACCCAGTTTGATTGCTAGGTCAAATCTGACGTAACTTTTTCCAAAATGAATTCATAAATGCCCAGGTGTTTCATGTGGCTGCTTTCAAAATATTATATAATTATATATTCAAAATAATGTATAAAATAATGTATTTTGAAAGTTTACCTAAATTATGATTGTATAAAAGATTTGAGAGCCTGAAAAATGAAGCAAAATATTTTGACTTGAAGCAAATGCTCTGCTTGCTTCATAGTGAAATGAATCCTTTGGTTTGGAGGAGAAAGAAAATCAGGATAAATGTGTTAGAGAGCAGAATGTGGTCCATCGTGTTTATCTATGAGAAACTTCCCCTTATTGCTGGTATTTGCAGAAGACCCTGTTTTCAACAGCTACTAACACTGCTCCCTTGCTAACTGCACAGCTTGGTAACGGTTGTACAAAGATTAATATTTTGTTGAAAACCCGCCAGCTGGATGCCTAGCCCATCTCTGGGACTTCTATCCTTTGATGGACAATAAATATTTTCAGTTAAATAAAACCTTAAATTATTTTTGAATAACACTTTTGAACAGTAGCTCTACTGTATGGTAAGAGAACTCCAAAAACTAACTGGCTCATTTTTTTAACTTCACTATTTGATGGATACACTGTAAATCCAAGATAAAGTACATTTAGGCCAAAAGGTTTGAAAGGTGATCTCTAATCTTACTGTAGGTCTCCATCATCAGTTAATAAAAATACTTGCCAAGGTATTCAGGATCTGTTGGTCTGTTGCTTTCCAGATAACTGCTTTTATGGGGCTGATCCAGTTCCCAGCAAAATCATAAGCGAATCTGGCATTGCCTTACTGCAAATTTTGTGTATGAAGTAGGACAGCAGGGGATGAGAGTTTCAACTGGTGCAATTCAACATCATTCCATTAAAGCCAGTGTTCAGAATCTGTTGCTGGGTATTTGGGGTTTATCAAATAAATTCATTTCCTTAAGAAATGCCAGGACTTCGGATATATCTGGATTCTGCTGAAAGCCAACAATTGTCAAAATTATTCTTAAAACTTAGTATTGTAAGGTGCAAAGATATTTAGGTATCACCAGCTATGCCTTGCTTTACTTTATACCATAGAAAAGCTACCCAATCAAAATTAATGTCTTGGTTTAACCAAGTATACTGTTGAAACAGTAGCTAAACATGCACTTCAGCTGTAGCTATGTTGGCATAATTCAAGAAGATAAGATCTTAAATGAGATGTTTATAGAGAAGTGAAAAGTCCTTAACAAGCCAAACAATACTGAATAGCTTTCTGTGGTCTTACGTAAATTGTGAATCAAAAAAGCAGGCATAAAGGGTCCCCAAGATCACGATGCTCACTGTACGAGAAATTATTTGACCAAGATTCCCTATAGCATAGCCAATAAAACAGTAGACTTTCTGCCACCAGACTAAGATGGCTAAGGAATCAGGAGCCAGACAAGGGCTGTAATGCCTATTATTTTCCCCTAAAGTTGTTGCATCAGTTTCTTTTTTAAGCCTCCTGTTGACCACAACATGTTCATGATAGTTGGGCACCTGTTTCCATTACACAATTTCTGGGCCTATCAGGCCTTTAATAAACCTGTGATAGGCTTTCTCTTCATGGGTATGAATGCTAGATTTGGAAACTTTTTATGAAATTATAGGTATATACTCTCCTTCCTTAACGCACACTGTTATGAACTCATAGCAGAAATACCGTTAAATATGAAGCTTGAAGATGAATCATGGAGAAAAGGTCAAATTTCACTTTGTTCTTATTTTGGAGACATATATTTCTTAATGTTGGGCTAAGTGATGGAGATTTTATACAAGTATTTTCTAAACAACATTTATGGATCACTGAAAGACTCACAGCTTGCTGGGTGTATAGATTGTTTCTGAAATAATTGACAGTTTGAAGAATTTATGGAGATCCTGACAAATATGGGGTTCAATGAGGCTAAGATTTTCTTTAAGTTGGCTGAATGTGTAATTTAGATTAGGATTATTAGCATCCACAAGACACTAAAAAAAATTAGACCTTGACACCCCAAATATTTGGAAAAGTGTTTTGTTTTCACAAGGGTCAGTTCAGAAGGGTAGGTCCAGAATGATTACACATGGCCACCACAAGGAACCATAAGCAGAACTGGATCTACCAGAAAAGATAACCAAAGGGAGGGAGTTCCTGATTTACTTGTAGCTCGCTTCCCAGCAGGGAAGGACTTTTTGTTTCTCTATTGGGCACTGCAAATTTTGTCATTCCAAGGATAGCGTCCCAAACTCAGCAGCACTTGAGGAATCTGAAATTCTAATACCTGTTACTGTGCCCCAAAGCTGCCATGTCTCACTTAATTAAATTTATGAAATATTTAGCATACATCTAGAGCAAAAACAACATGATGACAACATATTATCTAGTATGAGAATAACATAATGACCTTGGACCAAATCCATTTTTCTAACTCACAAATATATTCCCATGGCTTGATCTGAAGGCAAGGCAGGTAACGCACGGAGAGCATCTTTGGCATTTGATCGCATCACTCGCACTGTAGCATCATTTTTAGTCTGCATTGGGTACAGATAGCCCAAAACTCACCAGCACCAACACCCTGGCAGTAGAGTAACTAATATTTGGGCACTTTCAAATGTTTCCATTAAGCTAAAGGAATGAAAAGACATAACTGACCACTTACTTGTTGTGCTGACATACATCACACACAGCAGTTTCTTTTTGGGGCAGCCTGATTGAAGACGAAACAGCTTTGTTGTTAAACACCAGCTGAGAATCTGGTCCACAACATTATGTTTTAGGTTGCTTTACATCTTTGTATCCCAGCTATTCAACCTATGGGGGTTTTGTTGTAGTTTTTTTCTTCAGGATCAAGCAACTGGAGTGAACACACATAAAGAAATATAACATTCATATTCAGATTAGCATATATTGCTTACATATATGTATATACATATACATGCAGGCAGACAACATATAATGTAAATGCATGTGTGTGTGCGCACATGTGTGTGTACCGGAGACGAAAGACACTTGCAAAATACGTGTAGAGTTCAATGCTCTCTTGCACAAAAAAGAAATTTCCTGAAACAACGCATCTGAAATACCCTTACAGATGTTTCTCTGCATTACCAAAAAAAGTCCCCTGAGCTAAAATGAAAATTGATTTTGAAAAAAGCTGAAGGATATGAGTGGATCATCATAATTGGATCAACATGCTCCAAAAGCTTCAGGCTACTTCAACTTCATTTCTTAGCTGACAGCTTTCTTTTGGAATTCTTCAAACCAAACACAAATGGTTTGATTGCAATATGTGAAACATTTGACCATCATATCCTTGACAGTCAGTCCGCTGCAGGGGAGATTTGATAACTGTTGTCAAATTCATAACAGCCATTCTAATCCAAAGAACCAAGAGGAAACACAGGAGCCGCTTCAACAAAAACAGAGACTGTATTAATGTAAAATGACACCATTTACAGGGAAAATATAGAAAAAGCCTGTATCGGGTCTTTTACAAACAGTGTTGCAACCACATGAACAGATCTTATTGGTCCTTAATTGGTATATACAAATTTCAGGGAGATGTTAAAAATCCAGTTGGTTTTCCATTCAACATTTAGATGACAAATTAAAGCAGTAATAGCAGCAAGTCACTCTGAGTATGTGCTAATATATCGGCATTATGGTCTGGATATCACATTACTCTACAGTACTGAGTCTACCCTTAACCAAGGCAGAAGTGGGGCATCAGAAATATTCTCTTTGCCTTGCACAGTTGTGGTAGGACTGCACAGCCTGCATTTCCCGGCAGAGAGGTTTGCGGGCTTGTGCAAGGCTCCCGCACACTGCTCCAAGCCAATGAGTCGCTAAATGACATGAACAGGCCAGATTAGGGAGCAGGTCTGTGAAGCTAGCTGGTGCAGGGAGAAAGTTGTGCTGCCCTCGCAATAGGGGTGTTGTATATTATTCTCCAGGGCAACACGGCGTTTCTCAGGCTGAATCAGTTTTTTCTGGGAATTTCCTCAGAAAGCCAAAGCCTACTAATGCTACCTCTGGGCAAAGTACTCGCAAATATACAATATGCAGCATGAATAGTTTCACTGGTGTCATAGACTAAAAGTAATTCCAAGTAATTTTTAAATATCTAAATGTTTCATGCTAAGGAGAGCAAGTTAAAACCCAGAATCTTTACAAAATTTAGAATGTTGACACCGTCCATGTCAGCACAGATCTCACAGCAAATTTTCATAGGTCAATACAATTTCTAGCATTAAAAGGATGAAAAAGCGTTTTAAAAAAAGCTTATTTCTATGACCCACCAAAATGAACACTGCAACACTAAATAGCAGAAAAGAATTGAATATTATCATAGACAAAATAATTACTGGATGTCAATATTGTATTAAACATTTAGTAAGAGGCATTTTAATTAATATATGTTTTCTAAAGTTGAAGCTTCAAGATCTTCATTGAAATTTTATGGAGGATTTAATTCATAAACCAGAAAACTGCTTTATAGGAGAAAATACGCTTGATTCTCACTGAAGTCATGCAGGATTGCAAAGTACTGGATCTCAGGAGCTTGTTCTTCAGCAAGTGAAAATCGATTTTAAAAGCAAAAAAGTTTTTGCTAACAGATAGTCTCAATCAAAGCCAGTTATAGGGTAAAGGATAACTATTTAACAAATACATCTCTTCAGGGAGGTTTTTACTGCTTGACTTAAGCAATACCAAGCTTCTGCAAGACCCATGATTAACCTCGGTCTTTATCACAGTGATTTCACCTTGAGACCTTACTCCAGCAGTTGGATTCCCGGGACAGATGTGCACCTGAGGTGCCCCGCTGCTTCAGTGGTTATTGACTGGGCTCCTAAGAGGGAGCCAGAACCACAGCCCTGCTGCAAGCAAGCTTCTCCCACTAAATGCCTTTTTGGATACTCCTCCATTTTCTTCTATGCAATGTTCTCCTAACTTTCTATTGCTAATTTTGCCTTCTGCATATTAAAATTTCCATTTCCAAATTCCTCTTTCTCTTTGGCAATACACGCAACAAAATATTTAGTCTCAAATTTTCACTTACACAATTATCGCTCAACAGCAGAATGAGTTTTTCACATTCTTTTATCTGTTTCTCTGTCTGAAAACTCAGGAAGCAAAAGGGATAAAGTTTAAAAACTATTCACAGTTCAATGTCCTGCAAAATTAAAGAAACATCTGGAAGTTATTCTCTTTCAGAGTGATTTTTAGCTGACTAAATGATCTTGTCTGTTGTGCTGTATAGGCCTATTAAAGATAAAGACCTAACAGGAGTTGCTCCCTCCTACCTGAAATGCACAACAAATCACATTCCAATGGTTTCTGTAGCTCCTTAAATCCTTGGGATTTTTTCCTCCATTTAAGAACAGCATTAATTAAACAGCTATAAAACTAAATTAAGAGAAAGCAATAACATCTGATTAGAGCCAAGAAAAAAATCAATAGCTCAGCATGAGCAACTAAGGAACAGAAAAATATTCCAGACGCTTCCAAAAGAGGAGTTTTAGCATTAAAAACCTTAGCTCATGGGAAAAAAGATGTTATCTGAGCTGAAATTTGGTTTGAATAACTGGGATTAATAAATCTGCATTCCTTAATTCCCTCTCTAGCTATAGCTGGCAAGCATTTTTCACGTCTCATACTGAAGCGCTGTATAGCATAGCTGTGCGACATTGCATGTTTTGCTTCTCTTCACCCTGCTTCGCTCGCGTTTGTAGCTGGCAGCTGTCCGTGCGCCTTCCTGGAGCCGCAGGTGCAGAAGGGATGCCTGGACCTGCCGGACCCAGCTCGCTGAACCGGCGCCGCTCCGGTGCCAACGGCAATGTGCACCTTCGCCATAGTGGGATTCTTGCAAATTGAAGATCAAGACTATCGGATGTAAATAAGATTGAGTTTTGACATTCTTTGGGAATTTCAGCCAAGAATACCACCCAAGATGAAAGATGGTAAGGCAACCGGGCTATCAAATCAATTTTCTTGGGAAGGCTGCCTATACTTTTAAAAGGTTTAGCCAAAAATGTTTAGGGTGTTGTCATATTAATTCAGGACTGTAATGTTAAGCATTTGGGGAGAGGAGTAAGAGGCAACTGTTTTTGATGTGATAATGCTGAGAAGTACTGTTATTTTGAGAGTAAAAACAGATTTGGGGAAGGAGATGAAGTTTTTCTTATACCACAGTAACTTTGTTTCAGTGGAGCCACGCAGCTGGAAAACTGCACATACAGATTCAGGTCTAGTATTTTCATAATCTGTCATCTGCTTTGCCAGATATATTTACATCTTTTCCAATACACATATGTCTAACAGGACCATCTTCCCTCTCTGCCTGACTCCTTTACTCTGTGTTCAAGTTACCAGTGGATCAAAATAACGCTTACTAGCTTGTCTGCACATGTTTGAAATCTATTTGATGGCCATTATAGGAGACAAGTTTTCAGGTGCAATAAGGTGGGAACTTCTGCCTAGACATATAGGGACAACAGATTTACTCTATTACAGGTTTTATTCTTACCAGATGAACTAGAAAGGATGATGTTGTGTTTCTGCTCTGGAAAAGAACTTTCTTCCTATGCAAATGTGATGGCTATGTGAAACGCACCAATTTAGACCATGTGCAGAACACATTGCCACACCACCTGAAAGCTGTTAGTGTTTGAGGGTATGTTGTCATATATGACAACAGGCAGCTTCAGGGAGCAGATGTAGCACACGACTGGGTCTTAACTGCAAAACATGCAGCCCCTTTTGTGCCCAAGATGCATCCCTTGCCATGCAAAAATGTTCATCAATTTAATGATAAACAGAGACAACGAAGGGCACCTGAAGGAAAACTGACACTTCAGGACGAGAACGACATATGAGAAGCAAAGACTGTTTTCAGCTGGAATTTCCCAAAGAAAAGTGCTGTATCTCAGTGAACTTGCCTTCCAGTGCCAGTGAAGCCTGTCTGAATAACAAAATGCTCCATTTTGGCAGATTCTGTCTACTGTACACTTTGGCTGGCAGACAAAGTAACTTATTTCTATTTCAAAGCTGGCCTATATGCTGCCGATACAAAGTAAATAATGCAACACCCCTGCGTATGCTTTGCTCATAGGAAGCAGAAAATCACACCAAGACATGCCATTCTCTGATGACTTCAACTACGTGGTATGGTTTTTCCCTGGTTTGTCATAATATGTTCCCATGTCGGGTGCAGTGTGAAATCTCCAGTGCTTGAAGCAGATGAAGTTTTATAAGATAACATCAGCAACCACGACCCGCTGCATTAACCTCTCTATCTAAAGAGTCTGGAAAGCAAGAAGATCCCCAAGGCCGCAAGAGAAGTAAATCTTTAAGCATCACCCACGCCTCAAAAAAAGAACCTTCACTGCGATTTGTACAAGACAACCTGAATTCTAAACTAGGCACAAAATGCTTATATTTTATTAAGATGACATATATATATGATAAAACAAGGTGTCCTGTCTTCAAAACCAAGCTGGGTTTTAGAGTCAATGCAAAGATTTGAGTATTGTGTCAAGAGAAGCTGCTTCAGGAGTAACTGCCAATTTCATCTTCAGAGATGAGGCAATAAAATTGGTCTCAATCCCCAGGGTGGCTTTGCCTTTTTACAGAACCTTTTCCAGCAAAACAGATTCTAGTCGAGAAATTGGAACTTAGGTCCGTTGCACAGAAAATGACAGGTATTGATGATTACTGATCCAGAACAATCTATCACTTACATTGTGAAGAAAATTAATGAATTCAATGACAAACCATGCTATGAAATTAATTATGTTAAATCTCATATATTAAATATAAAACTTGGGAATCTATGATTTAAAAGTTGTAAGATATCTATTTTTTGTGGCCTCAACAAGGTACATAGCTATCAATATTTTTCCTAACCTCAGGTAGTTTTCTTCCTATTTCAAAATGGAAAACCAATTTGCTGCTTGGGGAGAAATAAAAAATAATAATAAAATAATGCTTAGCTTAGTTAAATGGCCATGAAAAAAAAATAATTGATTACTAAAATTTAATATTCAATGTTCAGTATGAAAAGAGACTGGTAAAACAGCTACTAAAAAGCACTTTTGTAAAACTTATTCCAGAAAGAAAATTCACAGCACCAAGTTTGCTGTTATTAAGGTATTGAGCTGAGATCAATATCAGGCTGGGTCAGGATCAAAGTGACTTATGCAAGCATTAGGTTGAAATTTAACAAAAGGGTGTTAGATATGAACTCAACAAACTTCTGGCTAAAACTGTATGGACCGACACAAAATCTGCTTATGGCATTATGACATTTCAGACAAAGGAGCTGATACATGTGGCACCAACTCCTTCCTCCACTCTATTCTCCAACGCTCAGACACAATTCAGTCTTCACAGCCCCCTCACTCAGTAGATGTAACATACAGAAGAGAAAGCCAGGCACCCATCATAATAAAATGAGAAACTAATACCAATAAAATAATTCCTGTGGAATATCAACATACCTGATTAAAGGGATTTTTTGCAACTAAAAAATTATATTAAATATCATATAAAATATCCACATTTGAGGATATCTTTAACTAGAAGATTAAAAAAAGTACTTTTGAGAAAAGACACCTCAAAGGCCCGTATGTTTTTACAATACCTCAAGTGTAGACAATAAAAATATCTTTTCAGAATACAAAGGAAGGCCCCTAGGAGAAACTATTACAATACTTATCAATGATACCTCCCTCCAATGAAGAGAATAATTAAAGTCAGATTTTGCATACATAGCAGGAACACCCTAAGATATAATTTTCAAGCTAAGTAAATTTTAAGATCTGCCCAGAAACTCCTGGTGGTTCCAGAGAATTTCATGTTTTGCAGAAGGACGCAGGTGTACCAGCTAGTGCTGTCGCCTGGATGTGGAATGGCTCTTTTTTTGCTGCTGCTGCAGGAAACGACATTTTTCCCTCTTCTCAACAGATACTGACTGACTCTATTAATTTGGTCCTTGTTCAAAAGTCATCCCTTGGCCTTCTGCAAGACAATTTCTACTGCAAAATGCTTTTATGTGAAATAATGGTATCAGAATCCAGCCTTTTATTACCATTCAGTAGCAGCTTTCTGCTATTTACCAACTTGGATTATATTTATTAACCTTTTATTATTACTTTCTCATGCTTGTGGCAACGTATCTGGCATTGTAATTACTCTTCTAGGGTATTACAGAAAGATCATCCAGAATCTAGTCTTACTCCTAAATTCTTCCTTTTTAAAATTAATGTAAGAGAACATTATTTAATCAACACGACCAAATACAAAGCAAACAAGTTAATCCTTTTGCTTTGAAACTGGCTTATATAGATACTTAGGATTGTACGTATGTATTTTGACATTTAAATCTTGTCACCCCTGTTGCTCCCCCGTGAACCACATAGCAGTTAAGAGCAACGACTCAGCACGGAGTAGAGCAGATACTTGGTCCATGAGCGTTGTTACGAAGACTTTCCATTGACCTCAGCCAGTCCTGGGTCTGGCTGTTGAAGGTGTTCCCCACCCTCAATCTGTGCATCACCAGCAAGTACACAGGCAAGACGAAGATGGTACCATTAGTACACAAGAAGCAAGAGTGGCCTCACAAAACGAGGAGAGGCCCTTCTTATCCTGCTAAAGCCAGAGTTTAAAGTTTCTTCAGGTTGAAAAAAAGGACAATATTTCATTTGAACAGGAAAACTGATAAAAACAAAAGAGAAAAAAGGAAACAAATTAAGGATCGAAACACCCACAACTTTAAGGGGAAAAATTTAAAAACATCAATGCTGGGATTTATCAGAGCTCACGTTCTGACTTCAGCCATCACAAGATCCTACCTGCTCTCCTGCTTACTGCACAGCTGGGAACGCTGCTTCTCTTGCTCGGAGCAGGGGATATCACTAAAACAAAATATGCAAAGTTTTTCTATGCAGAGGAAAAGACTTCAGACTGAGGACACCAGGAGATCACTTATTATGAACTTTGCAGGTGGCAAGTAAGACAGGAAAACGTGCATCAGGTAAGTGGGTTTGCTACAAGTCTGACATGACTCCAAATGCTAAGTCCCACTTGAGAAGCCAGGAGCATGCACCAAAATATTTAAAGATATTTGTCAAGACTGAGCAAATACCATTTTCCTCCAGTAGCCTGTCAAACTAAAACAATATTTATAGCCCTGCCTGGTATTCTTATTTTTAAGAATTACGTATGTGGCAGCAGTTATACTGGGCTGAACAAAAACTGTCCTTGCAAATAACGGGAGCGCTTGCTGCCCCCGGGACGGTTTCGCATCTCCGCAGGGCTGGTCCAGTCCCGCAGCAGCGGAGGGCACTCGCAGTACAGCGGCTGCTGCATCAAGGCCAGGAGACGGCTCCCACGGCTCCGGCACACAGCAGCCGCGCTGCCTGGGAAAATCTGTGCTTTTCACACACCGGAATAACTTTAAAGGCAGGGGTAAGGAGTTGTATTAATGCAAGCAAGTGGTAATCATAGCGAGAAAGAGGATTTCTATGCACCCGGCTTGCGTGAGACTGCAGGTCCTATCTCTGAAGACCCAGAAGGACCTGCAGCAGGTTTTCCTGACCATGGGTTTAAGGAAGCCTCATTTCGCCCTTTAGGGAATAGACCACATTCTCTGTTTCTATATTCTAAAATACAGAAGTGGCCTGACCACTTTTTCCTCTATATGTTTAAGGTCAACTACTGGCTCCTGATGCCACACCAGTATAAAAAGGCTTTGCTTGAGGGGAGTGCATCAGATCTTACCTCCAGTCTATGATACAAGCCCAAGAGCAGCTATGAAACTCTTGCTTGTGAAGCAGCACCTACTGACAGCGTTTTATCACATCTCCAGCTTCCCAAGAAGGGCTGGCTGTCAGCACAGAGGAGGCACGAGGGGACCTGCACCAGCTCCGGGCTCAGCGGCCAGACCCCGCTACCTCCCTCTGAGAGTGGAGCCTGGGATGTAGCCTGAGCTGCGGGAACTGCGCAAGCACGTGCAGGGGCCACGTGCCTAAGGCCATCACCAGCGACAGGAGATATTTGTATGATAAAGCTGATACGTTTTAGTGTTGCAAACAGTAACTAAGGCTTATTGAAATATGCTAATTTTCCCACATTTCGAGTGCAGAAAACACAGTGCAAACAAGCAGGGTGGAGCGATCGCCGTTGTGAAGCCCACTGGCGCACTGCAAACATGGTGCGAGCTCGCATCAGCTCTACGGCTTGCCCCGCTATGCTGTTACAGCCCTCGTATCCCTGCCCAACGCCTGTGCCGGTCAACAGCGCGCAGCCCCGGAGCCTGCCCATGCCAGTGCAGCCCCCAGCCGCGGGCTTTTTCCACCCAGAATTGGTGCAATCAGCCACTAGCACCTCCTGGCACGTGCACAGGCACCGTGCAGCAGCCCTGAGCAGGCGCACGGCACGCAGTTAGCATCAGCAGCCCCACTATGGCCCCGGCCAGCCGTCGGGAAACCGGCACTCACGGGCCCCAAGGAAATACTGACAAACCGGAGGGAGCTCAGAGGAGAGCGACAAACATGATTAGAGGCCTGGCGGGATTGCCTTACGAGGGAAGATTAAAAGAGCTAAATATGTAAAGCTTGGCAGGGGACACGATAGCAGTCTACAAATATTTGAAAAGTGTAAACAGCAAATAGGAGGAGAAAATATTTAGCAGGGTAATAGGAGCGCAGAACTCAAATAATGGATGAAATTAAGAAAGGGAAGAATTAGGATGGCTATTATAAGGGGGAAAAAAGCTTCTCAACAGGGAGATTTGTTAGCTTGTGAAAAAGATTCCTCAGGAAACAGGGGAAAACCCATTACTCGCTGCATATAAAACTAGATTGAAGTAAATAAGGAGAATATAGACTAGTTTATGAGAAACAATTCAGTACAGGCAGAAAGACAGACCAGATGACCAGCTTCACTGAATGATATAAAAGCATAATAGACATGTCATTTGGCAATGGCAAATTTTTGACTGAAAGATATGTCTTAAATGATGAGAAGGGTTATAATTCAGAACGCAATTCAGCATTCGGTAAGTGGAGAACACATGGAGTTTCTTGTCATATATTTCTGTTTTCCCCACTGCCTTCCTCTCTATACAGGAGACTTTACAGCATGAGAAGATCCATGCTGATTGCAAAGATACAGGCATATATATATGACACATACATAATGATTTTACACATGTGATCTCTTCATACTTATTTTACTGAGAATTTCCAAATCTATTTTAACCCAAGTTAAGAATTCCCTAATCCAGATTATCACTGAAAAGCAAAAGCAAACCTAATCTAGAGATGTAATTTGAAAGGTAAATTGCCAGAGCAAAGGCCCCATTTCACTGACAGAGCCAAGTAAAGGGCTTCACTGAAAATGAGAAAGGATTAGGCCCCCAGTAAAGTATTGCTATAGCAACAAAATAATTTATGAGAATATGTATAACAAAGCCAGAGCCACAGAAACGTAATGGGGGAAAGGCTCGTACAACACTTTCATAACATCACGCTTCCCTTTGTAATAACTAACACATTGAAAGGAATGAGCATACTTCCATTTTATGATTTTGTTTTTAAACTAGCTTTATCAACAACATTTGGCAGTTCTCAGTCACTGACAAATATTGTGCACATCCTGGTGGAACAGAAGATGTGGTGTAATTAACAGACGCAATCACACGCTAAAAAGCATCTCTCCTCTGATTGATAACCAGGGGTTGCCTAAGTTTGTGTTGACAATTCACAAATAGCTCTGTTAAGACCCGTGTGCAGAAACGCGAGCGATAGTGCTAGATGCGCAGCCATTAATCACGGCCATCAGTAGGCCTCCCATAGTGGTATGCAGCCGCTTTTAATGTATGTTTTGCTAATTGGAAGTTACAATGGTGGTCTGAAGTCCCAGATGAATAGCTGTTCCAACTCCACAATGGCACACAGAAAAAGCTTTTTGCATTTTGCTGTGGAAGATCAGTGTAAGAGTTAGAGAAATTTATTATCACCACCATTTATTCTTTAAGGCTATAAAAATATGCCAGTGAAAACCCCCAGAAAGGTTTAATGCATTGCCAAAGTGCTAATTTTATTCTTCATTATTTCCCCAAACCTACATCCTAAACCAAAGCTTCTGATCTACACAGAGCTGTTGTTTAATGTATTTCTGTATGTAGATCCTTGACAGAGACCATTTTTCTTGCCTCTCAGGTGGCTCATATAGCGAGATTTATGTCCATTATGCATAAATTCTTTGTAATATTGCTCTAGCATAATCAGCAGAAAATCTGAGAAAGCACCCACAGCAGCCACAAAATACGATCGGAGATACTTGGACTTAGGCCACCTTCTTTAAGTCTCAAGAATTCTGTTGCCATAGAAATCCAAGGCTTATTGTGGCCCCGATTCACCAAACTCCAATGGCAGATCATTATTTCTAGAATTACATCATCAAGAAGTAGCCCTACGTCCAAAGGCAATATTCATGGGCTATTAACACCGGAACCATTGATCACATTAAATCAGAGCTGGCAAATAAAGACTCAGAAAGACTCTCGGGTGCTCAATTCTAGAGCTGGCATTCAACCGAAAAGCAAAAAACAAAAAGCTTTTCCTGCTTTTTAAATAGCACTGGTGTTACAGGGAGATTCAGCTCCCTACAAGGATAGGGAAAATACACCATAGAAAATGGGGCTCCAGCTGGAGATGTTCTAGATATCTCTGTAGGTGACAATCAAGCCTTGCATTCAAGGGTAGAGTTTGCTTACTAGGTGCATTTTTTCACGTTGACCATCCTGCTCCAACATGTAGGTCGGAGGGACCCTGAGGGTCCCCTCCGTCGATTTACAGTGGTGCTCGGTCCCAGTACTGTCCTCACCAGCCCTGAATGCACAAGTCACTGCAGAGCAGTACCTCTGACAGCACAGGCAGGTTTGAGGTCCTGCAGATGTGTCCAAGGCACTCCCTACAAGAGGCAGGTATAAAAAAATTATTAATAATAATAATAATAATAGAAGTATTTCAACAGCATTATTGCTAGTGTTCTTGAAAAAACTAAGGCTTCCAAGTATTACTGGTCTTGCAGTACCAGATATCAACACCTAACTTCTACTCAAATCCCAATTTAGATACTAAGTCTTTAGGCCCTGAATTTGTGGCCTAAAAAAATACCCCAAAACTTCACTTTCCAAATAATCTGTCTTTCTGGCTCCACAGCAGCCTTTGTACCTGAATATGATTAAAACACCACGCAATAGCCTAACTGGTGTTTCACTGCATAGGTCCCTAATGCAGTGCCAGAATCATTCTCTCTGGCCTGTACTGATTATCACGTATTTACACATCCCAGAATCATCTTTGGTTCCAGCTGTTACCAAGTGACTACATGAACGCCCAGCTCCCTCCTGCTCAGGGTGAGATGATGTAGATAGTCTTTTCTTAATTCCTTTGTGGTGCCTTGCCTCTCACTGCTCTCCAGTCGTCACGACTGGTTTCCAGAACATTTATCTGCCCAAACGCTGCCTTAAGCATGTCATTCCTATAGGTACGGGCCATTTGTCTGCAACTCTGTGTCATTAGCTATTTGCATCTCCTTCTCATGTTCTTTATTTGATATATAAAGAGAAAAAAATTAATCCTAATACCTTTCTTGTGACTGTCTGGTGCTGGCAGGTCCCCACGCTAGCAGGGCAGGACTTTGCAGCCAGGGCCTGTCCCACCCCCAGTACCTCTGTGGCATGGAGACGGGGAGGCTCGCAGGGCCAGACACTGACATCGCATCAGCTCCTGCTCACAGGAACGGCCTTTCTGCAAGACACAAGCCTTTAAACACTTATATGGCTTCCTACCAGGATAATGGCATGCACAGCAGTGATTTATTTCTGCTTTCGTTCTGATAGGTAACAGACAAATAGACTACAAATAAATATGCAATATATACATATACATACACACATGAACACACATATACCAATTGATATTATTAGATTTTTTTCTCCAAAAAACCTATTAGTTTACAATTAATATTAAGGCAAAGCACAGGAAAAAAAAATTTCGTGCAAGTACAGATCTCAAGCCACCTTTTAGGTATTTGAGTTGCCTTGCTAAAATCCAACAAGACTAGCGACAACCCCGAATACATGTGCCTCTGTCCTAGCAGGCTCTGAGCCCATCCCCACAGGACGGCAAGGGCACACTCCCAAGGGCAGGGCTACGACTCCAGAGAGGTCTTTGCCTGTGCAAGTGGGTTTCCCCTTGCTGTTGAGGAAAATAACCCAATTATTTAGTCTCTGGCCTCAGAATTTTCAAGAATTTATCAGTCAAAGAATCCACACGTAGAAAAGGCAAAATAAATCACAGAAGGACAATAAAAGGGCTATACTGACCCTCACCTCTCCTCCCTGAGACGGGCAAAAGGGACACGCAGGGAGTTAAACACAACCCTTGAGCATTGCCATCAGCCCCTGCACTCGCATTTTGCGCCCCGAGCACAGACCTGCAAGGCGGGAGCCGAAGCCACGGCCAGCGCGTCCACCTCCCCGAGCTGCCCACCGCCACGGCCACCTGCCGCTGGGAAAGTCCTTGGACTGCAGGGCTCGTGGGAAGGACATTGCTTTTGTAACAACAACTAAGTTCAGCAAAAACAACAAATAAGGATCGACTTCCTGGGAGCAGTCGGGTATGTTTTCCTTATTCTAGGCCTGTACAGGGCTTTGACGTTCTCATCTTTCCTTCCCGGTTGGCTGCTAGAGGTAGTTTTGTAGCAAAGTCGTCCTTCATTTCATAGCACAAACACGTATACAATATCCTCAGATCCCCACATCAGCAAAATCCTTCAGCTTTATTTTAAGCTTAACTGTGTTCTTCACTACGGGTTAGTATAAACGAGTAAGTAGTAATTCTTATGCAGGGCTTGCTTCTTATCTGACTTACCCTAGTTTCACATCATCAGGGAAGTTATCCTGCAAGATCCAGAGGTTCACCATCATCATTAAAGTTGCACGCAAAGTCCTTGATGTGCAAGCTGGGTGTTCAGGAGCAATTCCCGATTTACATGCCAGTCAATAGGAAAATAACTATACCCAAATTGGTTTTGGCTTTTTCAAAAATTAGTTAGATTATTTATCAGCAACACTGTCACTAGTCTTCATGAGTCCTCAGGGAGAGGCTGTAAAGGCCCATGAAGCAATCAAGAGGGCTGAGAGGAACTGCAGCAAACCTGGGCCATCTAAAAAGCTAGGCACCTAGCACCCAGATGGCCATGTACCACAGATAATGAACAGGTTCCTCCAGAAGACGACTCATCCCATCTCTCAGCCGATTCTTGAGGAAGCTTTTGTCTACATTTTAAGAGGCTAAAGTAGGTGAAATAGATCTCTGTGCCTTAACTGAAGGTTGTTCTTTGAGAGCTGCATTTCATTTCTCACACAAAACCAACAAAGTCATCCAGATTTTATGGGGTGGGTCTTAGTTTCTGCAATTCCCATTTGTACCTCTAGGAAGACTGTCCTTCATATTTTATTTTATATTATATATTAAGATACCAACTATCCAGGAAGTCCACAGAGGCAAATTAAATTGCAGATTCTGAGTCTGTTTTGATGCACTATTTAGAATGTGCTCAAATACTTCATCATTTCAACTGGATGCTTCTGGTTTTCCGTTTCAAGAAAATATTGAAATAAAAGCCTGAAATTCTGAGCAATTTTCTTCCTCTTTCTCTGGCTTGACTGACAGCATCCGTGTCCTCTCCCCATCTCTGCACTGAGGCTGCACCAGTGATCAAAGGCACCCAAAGGCACCTCTGGAAGAGGGTCTCTCTCTGAGAGCTGTATCCATCTCCAAAATGTCTAATCTTGCCAGCATATACCTCCCTCTCCACTCCTGTGCAGCAGCAGCATCTCTTCTGCCCAAGCTGGGAGGCACTAAAAAGGAGCAAAGACCGCTGTGACCTTATTCCATCCTTAGCAAAAGAACCGGCCTATAGTTCAGCCTCCACATAACCCAAATACGAGACAGAAATATCATTTCTGCCAGAAAGCATTATTAAACATAACTTGGAACTTCCAAAAATGCATTTTCCATGGGTACCTACTTCATATTATATTACAGTTTCTAAATGCTTGAACTGCTTTTTTCTCTGGTGTGGGATCATTGCCAAAATAAGACTCCGAGTGCTTTTAGAGCATCATCAGTAAGTGGAAGTGGAAGTGGAAGTTGGGTTTTATCCTCTTTATGAGCCCCTAGAGGGAGACATGACCCACATTTTCCTACTAGGCGCCCGCTGGAGTCAGACAGCAGCGACCGGCTATCAAGATTCCCGGCTTCTACGCGGCCACGGCACGTTAACGCTGAAAAGTGGCGTGACTGAACAGATTAGACATGGCTCTGTCATGTTAGAGAGCTGGGTCCTATTCACAGCTCTGCTGCGAGTGATCTCATGGACCCTCTTTGCTACCTTATTAGCAAAATGGATATATGGTACTTGACTACCTCCTGGAGATGGGCTGTGCAGCACTGGCCTGTTATATGGGCTGTACACGGAGCAGCCAGAAATAACCCAGTGGGAGCCCAGAGCGTAGCATTTCCCGGGACGCTCACGGCCGGGGGAGAGGAGCACGAGAGCGGGGGAGATGCATGCGCGAGCGGGAGGCGGCAGATGCTAGTAAAAGAAGTCTTCAGCCAACTGGAAGAGATGATAGCTCCAACTTTCCCCTCCAGGGAAAGTATGGCTATATCAGCCTATAGCTTGTCTCTTTTTTTAAACCAAGTGCACAGTAATCCCCTTTATCGTCTTGTTCATGATGATAATCATATCAAAATTAGAATAAAGAAAAAATGATTTTAAAAAGCTAAAAAAAGAACAGAACTGGATTATCAGTGCATTTGCATGGACAATAAAATATCACCAATTCAGGAAGATAAACTACATGGAAGATTAGTCTGAACTGCCAATTTCTTAAAATGTTTCTCATTTCTTGGTTATGGCTATTTTTGCAAATGTGATTTCTGAAAGGGAAATTTCTTTCAAATCAGATTGTTGCCCTAGGGTTGTTGACCTTTATTTCGCCCATCTGGAAAACAAATGAAGCAGGAAGGATAACAATATGAGATACTAATCAGAAGTGCTGTTTGTTTTTTTGGAAGCTTGATTTCCAACTTATGCATTTCCCCCTAAAGGCACTGCCAGCAATACATTGGATAACTCCTCTATAAGGAAAACCAGCCATTTGGCCAAGAGTCTTTTTGTGGCATCTTACTCGTGGTGAAGCAAAAAGAATAAAAAAGCCAAATAAATAGTCAAAAAAAAAAGAACACAGCTGTACTTGCGGCAGAGTTGGCTGAAGAGCAGGTGAGGTGCCTTGATATTGTTATAAGAGTTTTGTCATTCCAGATTTGACCTAATAAGTTTAAGTAAAGGCTAATTAGAGCAACAGACAAGAAAAAAAGCTATTATTGTTAATTTTAGTAAAAGAATTGTAGCATAAAAACCATTTGCAAACAGAGCTATGAAGATAAGCATGTGTGGGGAGGGGAAGGATCCACTGAAACAGCTGAGAAAAAAAAATGAAAAAAGCTAAATCACTTATCAATTTTTTTCTGCTCCCTAAGCAACACTGACTCCCAAAACTTGGATGCAGAAGAACACCACATTTTGTTAGATTTGAAAGGGAATTTTTTTTTTTAATTTGGAGGATTTGAGTTTGGTAGTTCTAAGTTGTAAGTTTATTAGTTCATTCAAGCTTGAAACAAAAACAGATTCTGGGGATGATAGTAAGACTCTTTTTAGTAGAAATCTGTAGGTAGGGAAATCAACGATTTTCAGGCAGCTCTGTTAAAAGAAGAACACCACTTTTTAGTATTCATGACGCGCTACTTTATCAGTAACCTCTTTTTCCCCCCCCTTCAGCAATATGCCTCATCCAGGCATCGGATTAGCCCTAAAACCTGCCGCAGTGGTCCACGAGGCTGCAGGCTCTGCGGCATCCTTAGCCCAAGGCCTCCATGGCTAGAGCTAAACAGAGGGCGAGCGCTACCTTTTCTAAAGGGAGTGAGTCTGGAACAAGGAAGAGGATTTGGGAACTGGGGGAAATCAGTGTGCACTAGCACTTGCCAGCATCAAAAGCAGAAAACTCTGGTAGGAGAAAGAGGAAAAGGGAGTCATAACGAAACCACCACTTGGAGCTGCTGCACCTGCATGAGGAAAGGAAGAAACGAGCAGGTGGGCAGCATATAATGTAGACTTTGGGGAGAAACCTAGGCATCCGCTACTTGGGAGAACAAAGGTGATGGAGCGAGCCATGGACCTGTGCCACAGTGTTCAGCTCCTGCGCTGCATACAACCTTGAATATCAGAATCACCTTTGATGATAAATAGCATAAATGGTGGCTAGGACACTGAGCTACCATAGGATCTTTAACATACTCCTGTACGAGCCACTGAAGATGAGCAAGAGGGATATTGGTAGAGAGTCTCCTCTGAAGGACAGACTGCTCATATCCCATAATACTATATCCCATTTAAAAATAGCAAATGATAGTCAGAGGAATAATAAAACCTAGAAAATCATACCAAAACCCAGCAATACATCAAAGCCATTTTAATAGCTCTTAATAGTCACTGACACAGCTACTGTACTTGCAAGGCTGGATGATGGAACAGGCAGAGGTTTCTGGTTTTACATTCATTTCATCCTAAAAGTTTCTGTTGCTTCTTGCATGTAAATTATAGATAATGATTGTGCTGACAAGAGGTTGCACTTAGCTGACTCTGCTGTGAGGTAAAATTGGAAGAAAATACCTGAGTAAAAAGAACTTCTCTTTTTTCCCCTGGAGAGGGGAGAGAGAAAGGAGAAAAAAAAAAAAAAAAAAAAAAAAAAAAAAAAAAAAAAGAGCCAACATGCAAATAGTTAATTGCATGGGGCTTCTTATATTTCTTGGCTGGCTAGTGCACCAGTGCCATAACTCAGTGCTTCTAGATACTAAGAGAGGAAACATTATTTGATGTAGTGGGGGCAATCCCATGCTTATCAAATCATCTTGCTTGCCTGTAAAGCTAAGCTCCAATTTATGATGTTTTATGAAGCCACAGATTGAGCTAAGGCTATAAAAATTGGGACTTAATATTCAAGAATAAAAATGCATAGAGTACCAGTGAAGTGACATTTTTTTTAAAGGACTTGTATCCTCCTTGCATTAAATATAACCAGAGAGTGTGACAATAATGGCATGCTGTCCACTGGAGAAAATATAAGACAAACTGCACTGGTTTCTTATTTCAAAAACATTGGTACTTTCTGCTGTGCATGTATTAAGGTAGAATGATAGGTCATATAATAGAACAATGGCAAATAAAGCACTGTGCATTGTAGTGCCCTTAGCAAGTTTCTTTTTATTTTTTCAAATTTTCCCCTCTGAGAAAGCACAGAGAAGCCTCTCAAAGCACATCTGCTTGCCAGACCTGCTTATTTTCTGAGTGACTGAAGGTACAGAAAGAAACTGAAAATTTACATGCAGCAGTTTTGAAAAGACAGCCCTCTCTCACTTACCCACCTGAAGAAAAGGATGAGATTCCTTTCCCCATGTTTGAAAAGGAAAGTAAGAGAGATGGGAAATTTTCCAATCCATTTCTGCATCCTCCAGAACCTTCACTGTGTCTGACACACCTTCCCACCACCTTCATTCACTGCTCTTCTCCTATAGGCATTAGGGGAAGACACTCATCTACTTAAGTCTTTAAGGCCCTAGTGAAACAAAGTACAAAAATACCTGTTTCATGTTAGGCCTCTATTAAGCAAAACATTTAAGCACTCACCTAACTTCCAAATCTGTTCATACAGCTTAAGGCCTGCTTAAATTATTGCTGTAGAGAGACGGAGTTACCTACATGCTTGATGTTAAGTGCACAACTGATACAGTCTTCTGAATCTAGGTTGAAAATCCTCAGGAAAAATTATCTAAGTTAGATAGCAATTAAACAAGAATTGTTTAAAACACTGTATTTTTACTTTGAGATTTGGGGATCTAATTAAGAACCTGGACTGATATATTCAAATCGGCCCTGCCGGCTACCCACAGGATTTGAGTGCCTAGCTGGCTAAAGCTCATTTGAACAGTCCAGCCTTGATCATTACAGAGATGTGCTAACAGCAGATGTGGGCCCCATGCAGTCTTAAAGAATTAAATGACTTAAAGCAGTGAGATACCTAAAGTCATTTCTAACTTGATTTAAATATATAAACTTGCTCAGACTCCTAAAACGTCTCAAGGATATGCACAGATATCCGCTTCAGGAGTGGCCTCTGCCAGGCAAGAAGCTACTCCCCCAGCTGCTCATTAAAACCCTCTTGCTGGAGGTTTTGAACTGATCTGTTGGCAAAGCAGTTCAAATGAGCACTTTAACTCTCTTCAGGCAAAATATATATATTTAAAAACTGGGATAGCTGGGACCAGTAACTCAAACAGTTTAAACTAACCTGGCTGAGAGGAATTAGGAATGTGAGCATACACTGCTTTATCAGTGGATTAACAGGGGAGGCAGTGCCTGGCAAAGAAGATGGCGCAAACTAGCTCGAGTGGTATCAGCTCTCACTGGCGCAGACATTGTGTTTCCATTCCTGTTTTGCACGAGTCAGTTGCTTACCTACTTAAGCTAAAATTATAACACATGCACACAAACATTTAATATATTCTTTCCGTATTATTTCTCATTAAACTATTTCAACACAAATTGCACAAGATCCAGGCAACGTGGCACAGGACTCCAAGATTTTTTTAGATCCAGCTTCATTGCCAGTGATTTGCCACGGGACCCTAGCAAAATTGACTAAATTCCTTGAACTATCATTATGAATTTGCAAACAAAACTTCCAAGTGAAATACCTGGCAACAAATTCTGTCTGAGATTGCTGTTCCTTGGATGAGATCCTGGCTCTGCTGAAGGCAGTGGGAGTTCATTTGAGCCAGGACAAAACACGAGTCTGTGCACTGGGCAAGAGGCATTCTGGGGCCAGAAACTCATTTCATGCTTTCAGTGTTATTTTCCACCAACATAGGCTTACTGAACAGGTATCAAGAATATGTTTCAGGTATTATTTTCCTTTCCTGCATTTTAAAACCAGTGGCACACTTGTGTACTCAACATTTACAAGCCATGATTTCCTTCGCACTCTCTCCATGCACTTCCCCAGGTTACTGACAGGGCTGGAAAAATCTAACCCATGCTGAGGCAGAGAAACAGCTCACTAAAACACCATCTAAAACAGGAGGTTTGAACTCATTGAAACTCTATTATACGCTTGAGTAACTCCTGGAGCAATAGAGAGCTATGCATGATTATGTAGGCAAGCAGAAATATGCAAGGCAGATGTTGTCCTTACTGCCACACATCGAAATTCCATAACTGGCCTCGATACTGTTCTCTCCCTGATTGTCCATTTGTGATGGTCACACCAGGATAAAATGGTAATGACACATCTATAAGCCAGGTACCCCTCCTTATTAGGTATTCAATTTGACTAATGCAAACTTGGTATAAAAGCAAAAATATCAGTGATGGACTATCACCGCAGAAAGAGAAACTAAAGCTCTAGGGCTACCTAAACTCAGCAGACTAAGTGAAATATTTAAGAGGAGAAAATGTGCTGCTGGCATTAGCCTGATCTACAGTCAAAGGGCATCTTATCCCATCTCCATTGGATATAGTCGGCTCTAGATCTCCAGAAGCCTAGTCATATAATAGGCACGTTCATTCCATTTCATTCTCTTTCTTATTCATCTTCAGTCTGCTACTATAATGAGAGAAGCCTCTAGAGAAGATGACTTCCAATAATAGATCTCTGCTACTTCTTATTTTGAGCAGATGCAAACTAGCATAGCATACTAGGAGTAAACTAGCTCATGTAAACTAGTGTAGCATTATTAGACATCAGCAGGGAAAAAAAAACAGTTGATATCAGCTTTGGGCCTCAGCTCTTACAAGAAATTTCAGTAGCAAGTAGTAAATACAGCCCCATTCCACACACCTGGAACAACAGTCTCACCCAAGACAGTAGTACAGCTTTAACCAGCACTAGTGAATTCAGCAAGGAGGACCATTGCATCATAAAAGTAGAACTTTGTTTTACATATCAGATGAAATAATACCAGTAAATAAATACCCTCCCCCCCCCCCAAACTTTGGGAGGGGAACAGAAACATTGGAAAAGAATCAGCTCAAAATCGTAAGTTATAATAACCAAAGAGACACTTAAGCCCACAGATGTAGATTAATCACATTGAAAGATGTGAATCCCATGATTAGCTCCCTTTCCCCCACCCCCAGCTGTACAGGAACAAGAACAAAATGGCAAGCTCCCAGCCAGGTATAGCTGCAATCCAGAAACAGCAAACTGCTTCTACGGGTCACACGAACCGTGCAGCCACCAGACAGAGCGCTCACGTCTCCAAGCCCTTCTGCTGAAAGCCTTCCAGCCACGTCAGCTGTAGTCACGCCTGACGGGGAGCTGCGGCACTGGAATTATGTTATTATTATCCACATTCCTATTGCCTTCTCTCAGTCAGATTTTGAGAGTTTTGTGTTGTTTTTTGGCAATTACCAGTTCCTTTGTTTGCTGCTAAAGCAAACAGAGAAGGCAATGGTGAAATCAAACAAAACAAAACAAAACAAAAACCCCTCCACAGAGCTGGAATAAAGGAAGAAAGAGAGGGGAAAGGGCTAGAAAAATGAGTGAGAGGAAGAGATTCGATTTTACAATGTGGTACCTCACTTCTGCCGTTTTCAAAAGTGCCTTATAATTTACACTTTTTTCTTCCTACCATGCACACTGGATTGTCAGAATTGATGATTTAATCAGAAACTTGTGATCTTCAATATTTTTCTTCAAGTCTCAGCTCCTGAGACTAAAGTCTCAGCTCTTGGTCTCAGCTCACACACAGACACAACTAATAACAATTTATGACCCTCAGGTTTTCAGAGAAAAGCCTTAAAATATGAACCTTAAGGACATGTAAAAGAACATCCTAATTTGGGGGAGAATCATTTTTAAGCACTTGATAAGGATTTCTTCAGTGTTGTCTGGAAGTATAGCATTGGAAAGGCAAAAGGGTAAGGGGGAAAAAAATACCACCCGTAGTAGAAATATCTCTAAATCCGCAAATGTATATGGGTATACTTGCGGAAGTCTCAACCCTTTTTAAAACTGAATATATGCGTAGTTCACACATTTGCCTATATATCCATAGTTCACACAGATACCTACTCAATCACTCTACCTGGACATGGAAGTTCCAGCTACACAAATACGTGAACTTGCCAAACTTCCAAAATCTTACTGCTCAGAGTTCTTACAAATCTGACTAATTATATTGTCCCCTATTACCACCATAAGCGAGAAAAGATTGCTAATGGTCACATCACCAGCATTCACCAGTGGAGCTACTAGCGTGGAGACAGGGCCAAGCCCCATGCGCCTTCATCCTACAGGAGACAAACGTACAGGAAAGCGCAGGCAGCACAAGCATAACAGCTGGCCGTTCAGGAGGCTGCAAGTTAGTCTTGACAAGCAATTTTGGCATGCAGGGCTGGATGCCTGCTTGTTGCCCCCACAAGCTCCCACTCTGATCCTCCCTCCCCACACACAGGCCAGGAAACGGCACTTTGGTCCTATCTTACTGCAGATCCACTGCAGGGATCTCACCTTGCGTGCTCGGCACCCTCCTCTGAACACCTGCCTCACTTTGCCGCGGTCACAACCCTCTAAGGAAAAATCCTGAGCATTTTAATTAGCTAGGAGCAATTCTGAGCACAGAACTTGCACAGATGGTTTTATCTTGTAGTTCAGATGTAGCTTGCATTATTCTTCTCTTAGGTAGAAAACTCATCGGAGATCAGGGAGGAAGTCCTGGGGTGGTCTGTTTTTAAATCACTCTCACATCTTTTATTTCAACTAAGCAGTTGTACTTCATTCCTTACCAGCACAGCATACATGAACATATGTATCACATAGTAACACAAATGCCTGCCTGCAACTGCTCAACAAACCAGAAAAGCACTACCTTTATTCAGGTAGTCCATCATTTTAGAAACCTAAAGAGTTTATAGAGATGATTGTCAAAGACACCATCATTTTGTAGTTAGTATAATTAATAAGGTGTGCACAAAATCTAAAAGTGTTTTAACACATGTTTTCAGCTGAATTGCATGATTGTTATAATAAGAGAGAGCCACATGTTAACAGAACACCAGGGACCCAATCTGATGCAACTGTTAAACATCAATAGGAAAAATCAGAGAGGAAATACCAAGTTTCCTTTAGAATCATTTTGGTTTTCAAGAGCTGTGACTTCTATTTAGTAGATTTTTGTGAAAGAGCCTCTGTTTATAAAAATTATCGGGTAGTGTTGGCTGTCAGAAAATATAAACAGGCAATTAGTGCACTAAGTAGAATGGTACAATGAACTCCCCCTGGCAGTTTCCTATCTGGAGCCAACAAGGCCCTGATTCTCTGAACAATTATGCACGTGTTTAAGCCCACAAGATCACCTCATGAGTCCAGTGGGACTACTCATACGCACACATTAAAGCACATGTAAATGGTTTGTAAAGACTCCGAAATATCTTAGGGAAATGGGATTTCAGGAGCGGTCAACGATCTTGGTCCAATGTGGTACCACCCAAAAGCTATTTTGGAAAGCCTCCTGGGAGCTTAAGGGTTGTACACACAGTTTGGGCTAGCTTTAATGGATATGGCCTTTCTTGTGGCCTCAGAAAAAAGACCGTTCACTTCCATGCTTTCATACTCTCCACCTGAACTCTGCACCACATTTTCCTATTGAGATTCAGCGATAAAAGGTTTCTGGCTCTGCCACGAAATAATAACGCATGCAGTGTATATACAGTTTCAACCTTTGTAGTGAACACGGACTTACAGACTGTAGAAGTGTATGAACAACAAAACAACCCTCACCAGAGAAACATGATTAATTACACAATGTCATCCAGTTATCTTCATTTCTTCCACTCTATAAAAATCAGTGGACCTGATTTCTTGCATGAAAACCTTATCATCAAGGTGTGCTGAAACTGCTTGCATTACGTTAGCTCTGGAACTGTCTCTTCTCTCCTATGTGTTTGATCCTTAAAGTTAGTCTCCTGAACAGACACAAAGGCAGTAAAAGTCTGATAAAATCAGTTTCTCCTGTGGTGCTTTGACATATTTGGGGAATCATTTTGAAATTAACTGGGCAGGCCCAACATAATTGGCACTTTGGAGCTGCCAGCATATCAGTCGAAAAGTAACACTCTTCTGAGCATGTTCCCCAAGTTAGGGAGCTCCTGCAGGAGGCACATATAAGGGACATTTAAGGAAAGCCTCGTGAATGGATTATTCTGAAATTGAACTGTTCCAAGCAAGTGCTCACAGTGGGGGAAAACTGGAGGAAAACACCTCACTCCTCATAAATGAAAACATGGGCAAGATTCCTCAAGAGGGAAGTGAATGCTGTTGAGAAGGATGTCCTTTCTTCCTCCCTCTCAAAATGATGCATACAACTAGATCTCCTGACACAAGTCTAAAGCCTGCGGAGTTATTCTTACTGACACCCACGAGGGAATCTACAGCTGCATTTTTGAGCTGAAGGGAAGCACAGACACTCAGATTTGACTGGAGGAGGAAGGAGGGGGCAGAAATCCACTGTCTCCCAGACTCCTTGCTGCTGTGACTTCTTACTGACTTGAAGTACCAAACCATCTTCTCAAGTCCATCTGATTAGAAAGCTAACTCTTGGGAAGGTAAACACAGGACAAGGCCTCCACCTGACTTTCATCAGGCTGAGGGCAGAAGGTGGGCTGACTCTTGCCACCGTGCTCTTTCTCATCTCCCCATGTTTTGTACATACTAGAAGTTGACCTAACTGGTTCATCCCGATTCTAATTGGAGCCTTTATGTTAAATGCAGAAGTACTTATAACCCCCACTTAAAAAGGATGCGAGTCAGGCAATGAGGCACAACACTTAAACTCTGCTCATCTATAATATATATTCCTATGTACGGAAAGCATGGACAGTGTCAAATGAAACACGCAATTAGTCCCCCTCTAAGAGTGAGCAGTTCAAACTGTAACATCATGCCAACCGTGATTAAGAGTGATACAGCACATCATCATTGTCAACACTATTCAACCAATGTAAACCTTAGTTAGAAATGTACTTGTCAGAGAAAAATGCGCCTTTGATTTCTATTACACTTTCCCCAGTAATTGCTGTCATCAGTGGCAGGTTATTATTACAGTTGAATAGAGTTTCAGTAATTACTTTTGCACAGATTCTAACAGCTTTTAGATTGAATGATATTCTGACAGTTTGAATACTCTTGACAACAATTACCTTTTTCCTGGTTAACACTGATTCAGGAAAATTAAAAATTAAATCTGTTCAGAGGAAACACTTATGTATGGCACTAGTAAGTGGGTTGATACAAAAATGCGTAAATTGCAGAATGACTTACACTAAAAAGTTCTTTTGCTCTTCCTCTTATGCTTTAAAAAAAGCAAAAAAAAAGTTAGCACAAAAAAAAGTTAGCACTTAGGATACATACAGTACATGCTGGTTAGATTACCAGTAAGTGATGTGAAATAATTCAGAGCACTTCTAAATCCAATTCCTACTGATCAGCTTGAAAATGAAGGCACTATTATGGAGGAAGGCTTGTTGCTCCAACCCTAATTTCTATCTTTGGTAACAGTCAGATAATGGCTTTTGACTTTCAGACTGTTAATCTCACATCACCAGATTATTTTAAAATAATTTTTAAGCAAAACATCCAAATTGGCTTAATGTGGTAGTCTGGTGAAAACTACCATGTTTATTTCTGAAAAATTTATCTAATGTTACAGGAGTCATAACTTAAATGGCTTGATTAAAGTCTCACGCACACAGAGCTCTCCAGTTCAATTTCCCTCTTTGACAGGATAACCGGCCTTGTGGATAAGGGAGACACAGTAGATGTGATCCATCTTGTTATTAGTAAGCTTTTTGATACTGTTTCACATGACATTCTTATAATAAAACTAAGGAAATATGGTCTAGAACTAGACAAAATTACCATAAGGTGAGCGAACAAATGGCTGAAAAACTGCTTTCAAAGAGTAGTTATCAATGGTTCACTGTCAAACCGGGAAGAAATTTCAGGTGAGATTCCACAGGGATATGTCCTTGTTCCAGCTGTGTTCAATATTTTCATAATGACTCAGTTAAAGGAAGAGAGATTACATTTATAAAATTTGCAATGTTGAGGAGCTGGGATGGTAGGAACCCTTGGGAGGTCTGGATCAAAATCCAAGAAGATATTAACAGTTTGGAGTGATGGTCTGAAATTAAGATGAAATTCAATAAAGCCAAGTAAAGCGTTACACTTACAGAGGGGAAATCAAATGCAAATGGGAAATCGCTAGCAAGGGAGCAGTATTACCAAGAAGGATTTCAAAGTTATAGTGGACTATGAACTCAGTATTAAACAAAGGAATGATAATGTTCCAAAAAAGGCAGTTTCAGGAATTTACTAATAAGAGTATCTTGTCCAGGACCAGAAGGGTAATTATCCTACCCCCATTAAGTTGAGGCCTCACCTGGAATGCCCCATCCAGTCTTGAGGTCATATTTTTTAAAAAGATACAGAGAAATTGGAAAGAATTCAAAGAGTCTCACGGACAGCAGCAAGAATGGTCAGGGGCTGAAAAAGCATGACTCATGGGAACAGGATAAGGCTGTTTAGTTTATTAATGAGAAAATTAGGGAGAGATAATTAACAGCCTTCCAGTTGGTGAAAGGCTACAATTAAGAGTATGCTCATTAACTGTTTTCCACATCCTCTAGAAGGAAAGAAATCAGTTTACTTTTCAGCAGAGAAGAATGAAGTTGGATATTAGTAGAACTTTTCAAATCTTGGTGTAATGGAGCGCACTGGAAAAGGATGTCAGGGAAGACACAGCATCTCTTCCTCTAAAAAGCTAATTAGCCACATTTGTGTAAGGAGTAACCTAGACATCCATATCTGTATACAGAGAGCTGCGTTTAAACACATTCAATGGTTCTGCCAACAAAATATGAGACAGTAAAAATGACTAGGTCTTAGAAAGACTCTGCTACTGCGCTGATAAAGTCCAGCTGGACAAGCCTACAGAGTGGAAAGCAAGTGCTGGTGAGACACCAAAGTAGACCCCAGTCAGTCTGATAAAAATTCTCCTTTCTGTTGTGACTTGTACAATCACACACACCCCAACCACAGAGACTTACTTTATCAGCGTGTTATCCCCCTTTTACACCATCGTTCCACCAGTTAAAGGTGGAATGACACCTTGGTAAGCCAGGCTTGAAGAATTCCAGGCAGTTATTACGTATATACACGGCAATGCTTTCCTTTGTGTCAAGCAGAAGCGATTAAGAGAGGAACCAGCCAGTATAAGTGAGATCGAGCCTCTGAAGGAACTGCCACAGCAAAGCAGAGGCTGCTGCAGGGACGCCCCCAGGAGCAGCCCTCAGCCTGGGGCACAGTGTAAATCTCAGCCTTGGATAGAGTTAGGGCTAGCATTAAGCAGGGCCAGCTTCTACACCAAGGACAGAGAGGTCCACCTCTACCAGAACTTCATACACCCTCCAACTTGCTAAGTCTTAAGTCCTTCAGGAGCCCCAAAAGTGACAAACTGTTACAACTGTCACTGGACATATGCTGAGAAGTTTACAGCCTGACCCATTTATTTAAATATAGCTAATGAATAAGTTTTCTTTGAAGAGATCTTTAGCTTAAGTTTCTGCATTAATAAATAATATTACAGGTGCTGAAAAAGTCTGATGCATTTCTCATGGATTAAGCTACACAGACCATACAAATAAACTACATACAAATAAAAATACACTGCATACAAATAAAAAAAGCTAATTAGTATCCCATCACACGATTGTTAGGTAGTATACATTCACTACAACAAAAGCAGCAGAAAATTGGACAGACCAACAATAAAAAATTCAGATTTTCATTATACTATATTAACATGTATTTAGTAAGGCATCAAAAAGCTTTTAAGTAATATCTGTTGAAAATAACTTGGTTAGCTTATGAGTATTAGTCTCCCCCCACCAATCTTCTGCTCTAATGGATTGGATCTTGGGCATAGAAAGCTCAACCTGGCTCCAAATTCAAGCTTGATTAAAGTAAATTCATGGAGAAATACCACCTTTATGAGATGGTGATACCCCCTAAAGCAATTGAGTTGCCAACTGATGTTAATGAAGGTAACTCTTGACATCAACACCGCTAACTGTTCCTTCAAAGCTTTTATTTTATATGCATTAAATCTAACAAGGAGGCACATCTACCTTTTTGTACAGCCATCTGCTTTAGTTAAACTCATTGCCCTGTTTCAATTGCTGTTTCTTCCAAGAGATACATGCTGGCAGATACGAAGAACACCAGAGTTAACAGATACTTCAGGATTTAGATTATATCTGGGAATGGCTTACTAGGCTAAGAAAAAGTGTAAAGTTCAGTATAATTGTTTTAAGGTCTGCAGACAATCCTCATGGCATAAAAATACATAGAGAAGATGACTTGTACAAGCTTCTTTCACCCTGAAGGAAAAGAGAACCAAGTCCCTCCCTGAAGTGCATAGCTTTGGCCACTGAAGGTCAACTGTCTCCAGGCTCTGATGGGTAGAGGATGGGGGAGTGGTAAATTCATAGAAGTGTGAACCATCAAATAAGAATTACTGATGACAAAATAGTCCTGTGTGAATCCCTTTATTCAAGGAGCTCAAAGATGTCTTGTAAATAAAACGTACCATAGGAGAAATGCACAGCAAACCCAGGGTTATTGTGATAAGGAGAGAAGAGCAAGAAGAGTTACATGTAGAGGATGGCTACCAAGGAAACACCACAATCCCTTCTTTTCTCTCCATTCATGTCCCAGCTGTGAACAAAACTTATTTGCTAGAAAGTCTCTCACTCAGGTGTGGACATAGAGGAGACCAAGGATGGAACTGTGGATGACAGCTTCTTGCGCCTGGACATTCCTACTTCTAAAGCTCTCCTTTAGCTGCTGTCCCAGCCAGGATATGAATCATCAGGACTGCATTAAAACTGTTTCAAGTCTATACTCAGACTACAGACAGAGTAAAGGGGAAGAGCATACATGATAGAAAAGACCACAGCCACCAGGGTCTTGAAGGAGGGAAGGGGAAAAGAAAAAAAGAGAGATGATTGTTGCATTAAGTTTATCCAGCTACCATGGTGGATAAGACACACAAGGTAGAAATACTGTCAACATCATGCCTTCAAAAATTGTGGGTCAAACCAATCAGATTCAAAGAAAAAAAAAGATTTCCCTTTTACTTGGAGTTTTTCATCCTCAAAAATCTTCAAATCCCTTTTCACTACTTCCTCTACAAGCATAAGAGCTAAAAAATTGTTTATGTAAAAAAGAGCTGAGATTCTGCAATATCACTTTTTTATGACTTAAGCTTAAAATCAAAAACCAGCAAGTATTACGAGACTTATGATCAAACCTCAGAAGGCAGTGAAACTGAACTAGATAGAGAACATTGTTAGGTTAATGTCATTGGTCTGATGAAAAAGGAAGGATACAACTATTACATTTTCTCTTTCCTCTGTTCAGTAATAAGTAAAAACCCACTCCTCAGCCTGTTCTTCACTCAGACCACGCAATATTCTTACATGAGATGGTGCAGCCTGCACTTGAAAGCAGCTTTCAGGTAGCACTGGAGAGCAGATCATTCAATTTCTGGTCCCTGTCATTTACTCTCACTGAAATGGAAACAAGAGCGCAGGGAGTCCCAAAGCCTTTGCTGCTCCTCCTCCTCCATGCATGTCCCTGGCCAAAGTACAAGGGGACATAGCTCAGGGGATTCAAGGCACAGGACAAATATGCTGCTCCATACGTATGGAGTCTGTTGCAAAGCTGTGATTGAGCCTTTGGTTTTCAAAGCTACTACCTAATTCTGATGTACATGTGTATTAAAATATCATTGTCTTTTTTTCCTGCTCATTAGGATTATAGATTTAGTTTATTGTTATACTTTCCATAGAGTCTTCTCTTTTTATTAGCATTGTACAATCTGCACAAAAGCAAAATTTGGTCCTTTCAGCTCACTGAAAGGGAGCAATCTTTTACATGACAAATCCAACATTATCATATGTAAACCTCATTTACTATGTAATGTCTTCCTGTTTCCAGTTCATTAATTGAATGAAACCTATTTTCACATTCTGGTAAGCAGCAGTGTTCTCTAACTAACATAAATGGTGCTTTTAGCAAAAAAAGATGAAGATGTAATGTTAAAAAATATTTCAAAGTGATTGATCCAAAAACATACGAGGTGGGGGAGGGGACAGAAAAGCCAAAAGCATTAAAAAAAAAAAAAAAGAGTTTTATCAAAGAGGTTAATAGATTATGTAGTATATTCATAAATATTATTATTTTTAGGATGTTATTTTCACTATATTTCTCAAAGATAAGAGTGGTGGCTAGAGTAGTTAGACATAGAAATATAGAAAATATATTTTATCAGATTAGTAACTGCAAAGTAACTGTTCCATAAAAGGTAACAGCCAAACAAGCAAGTGTTCTCGCCTTGCTCTGCATTGGGCCACGAGCAGCCAGGGATGGAGGCACCTCCCGGCCCCCAGCCTTGCCGCAGGACCTCTTGCCGTACAGCATGCAGTGGCACCCTGCTAGCCAAACACAGCTACCAACGTCCGCAAGACAACAAACAAGGCCGTTTTCTCTAGAAAACAAAGTTCTAAATGTCTTAACTCTGACACAATATGGCTGCTGAACTGCCAGTACTAGAGACAGTATCTGTACATACCTCCCTATTTATTGATGAAGTCCTGGTATCTTGTTTATTATCTTAAAGCTTTCATCACAATGTTCTCCTCTTTAAAGAGTATATTCTGGATGCCCCATAAAGTCATACCAGTGAGATTATCTTAATACATTTAATGCAAACTCCAGAAAAGTACCTCTGACCATAAAGTTTTTCTATTAAAAAAAAAAAAATTTCCAAGTCACCAACAATTGATCAAAAATGACTTCTCCCAACGATGAAAAAGCATAAGCTACAAGCCTACTTGTGCAACACAGATGTAACACAGATGATATTTAGAAATGATAGGAAAAAATTTTAGACCAGACTGCGTAACTATTAAGTATTTCATAAGCTTTTGTAAATGCTAATTTCTTCTACACAGCGGCCTATATTTCTGCCTGCCTGGAACCAGAAAAAAAACACACAAGCACATCAAAGCTTGGCTTAAAATCAGCCTCAAATTATGCTACAGACATCAGCTGTTTCCTTATCAAGGCGTTCAGTCACACCTAGCTCAGCTAGTTTACCTGAGCCAAAAATCATCTAACAGATATTTGAATAGAAGCCTGCCTGGTAAACTATAACTCTTTTCATTGCAAAACAACAAAAAAAGCCCCAACTATCTCCCTGAAAAAGAAATCGCAACAGAGTTTATTGCAGGTTCCACGCATGTTCCTTCAGAAGACTAGTTATTATTTTCAGCTCTGTTCAAGTCCACACTCAGCAGCCTCCCAGACTTGCATGATTTGGGGCACAGGAGCCCGCTGGTTGTGCAGGGCTGTGAGCCTGGAGCCAGGTTTGTGAGCTCTCCCCTTAACAGAGTTAAATACTATACTGGTTTTGCTATTTTGTTTAAACAGAGGCCGCATTTAAGGGAATTGCGGTTTCAATACAATCAAGCATTAGTGAAATCTATAGGCAAACCTCTCCGCTTTCAGGGACGGGTCGGATTCGCAGTGCCACCACAGCTAGGCCAGCTGCGTACTGCAAAGCGCCGAGACGCAAAGCCATGAGTGCACACTTGCTGCATTACAATATCCAGTACGCGGCTTCATCCAAAGAAGATGAAGCTGGGCTGGGAAACTGCAGGGCAGGTGGGGATGAGGAGGAGAGGAGGCAGTAGCAGGGAAAGGAACAACAGGCTGCAAGGGGACTCACTGACAGGCCTTGTTCAGTATTTTCATTAATGTGGGATGAAAAGCACACCTGTGAGAGGCAACCGCAGTCTTAGCAAGTATCACATTAGCACTGTGTTTCTTTTACAGCTGGGGAAGTATTAATGCCACTGCCTACAGAAGTGAACCATTCCCCATCAACCACATGCAACCATACTCTTCTTCAGCTCACACCATCAGCATTTTCCAGGTTTTCAGGCTCTGGCACTCCAGATTCATTTGCATAATAAAAAAATTCAAACACAACTGATATTAAGATGAGAAAAATCTGCAATTTTGAATTGCCAGCTACGTCCCTTTTCTTTCTGACCTCGATCCAAGCCTTTATAGGCTTTTTCCAAAGAAAAGACAAGCTCATAATTAGTGAATATGACCACTTAATGGGTCTATTCTCAATGAGCTTTTAAATAAAACAATAAGCAAGCCTGGGAAAAAGCAACTTAGTGAACTATCTGCAGCCATTTTTTTTTTTTTTTTTTTTTTTTTAAAAAGCACAGGTCATGTTATTTCAAAATCAATTGCTTTCAGCAATTATTTCATCAGAACTATGTCATTCCAGAGGGAATGGACCCAAAGCCTCTTGTTGCCAAATAATTTAATCTCAGTGCATCTGGAACTACATTTTTTTCCCCCCCAAATAAAGCCAATTCATAATATGGGTGGATTTGTTATTTTTCTTAACAGAAATGTTCCATGACAACTTCAAAAAACAAATTCCACACAGGAAAAAGTTCAGTTACAAAGCTTTTTTTTAAAAAAAAGAAAATAAAAAAATCTACAAAACCATTACTGTATAGAATGACTTGTTTACAAAAATGAAACTCCAGCTGACCAGAAGAAAAGGAAAACAGAAATATGCAACTCAATAACATTTGTGAATAGTCATGTCTGCTCTAATAATTGTTAGCACAGTGACAAACAACACAAAAACCTGTAATACATCCCTAAAAAGTAATTCCTTAACCCCTTCTTGATATCTTACAGCCTCACCAGAACTCAAGTTGACAATCCCATACCACAATTGGGGTTTTAATCCCACCACAGGAGACCTAACTCCAGAACAGGACACAGGGCCAGTGGGAGTCCTGCTGCCCCAGCCTGGACCTGCCCCCATTAAGTCAGCACTTATTTAAGAAACATTCATCAAAATTATTCTTATTAGTCTTACTATTCCCAATATCCATACAAGCCATTGCTAATTAAAAAGCAAAGTTACTATTTTTTCTACTGAAAAAAAAGAAAAAAGAAAAGGAAGAAAAATCACATGCCCTTTCCTGTGTTGCAGCAATTGCATTGCAGGCTTCAAGAGACAATTTGTGTTGTGTAAACACATTCTAATAAAAAAAAAAAAAAAAAAAAAAAAACTGATGGAAATCATGAGTTGGTAATTGAAATATCTTATAAAAATATCAGTTTGGTTTTAGACAAAAAAAAAACCAAGCATGCTGTTAGATATCATAGCACATACACAGCCTTTTTGCCTTCCACATCACTGAGATAAGTGCTGGCATAGCCCAGCCTGCTCCAACCACTCACCCAGCCCTGTCCTGTCCTGTCCTGTCCTCAGCATGGGCTGGGGCCTTGTGAACCTTCCCCTTCCTGCTCCCCTGCAGGGGACAATTTCTCCTTCCCCATCCCACAGCCTATTACAGCTAAAACAAGCAGGACTCTCCCAGGTGCTTGCTATGGGATTTAATAAACAAGCTGCATTGTTAACCCTTTAAAACACATTAAGTATTAAAATAACCATTAGTTATCCTTAAAGATTCTTTAGGTATAAAACTGTCCCCGACCCTACGACATACTTAAAGTGAAGGTACTATGTGTTCTTATCATTTCCCTTCAGCATCTAGTCTGCCAGGAGAGTCTGATTAACAGCTTTGCATCCCTATTCAAATGCCTTTGTTAGGAGTAAGTCTTTGCTCTTTTAGATCCTCATCCAAAGCTTTTCAAAGTAATTGAAAAGTCTCCCATTGATTTGAACGGGTGTTAGCCCTTGCTAATTGTTCCTTTCACATTAGAGTGAAAACAAAGTCTTCAGCTTTCATTTTAAATCTATGAAGTTCAATCTCTTGGACCCTTACTTTAAGAATGCTGACGAGGAGGGAATGGGAAGAGGAGGATAAAGCACAGGAAAGAGGGCTGCGGATAGGTGGTGAGCATATATGCTATACAGGCCACGCGGTAAGATCTGATACTTCATGTGGATTGTGGTTTACTACCCAGAAAGGCTCCAAATGTTGCGGGGTTCAGAAGTTCATACTCTATGCTACATTGAAAATACTCACTGCTTGCCAGAAGAACTGAGCTTAGAATCCCAGTCTGATATTCCCCAATAGCTGCTTCTGTGAATCATCTGGTTTCTCCCCAGGGGGCTAATTTTTTAGTTTGCTCTTCTCCCACATGCAGGTATCATATTTATTCAAGGCAGGTGTGGATGGAAAAAAGCTAGAGGTCTAGAAATCTGGAAACTTCAGTTTAGGGTATCTCAATACCAAAAAGGTATTGAGAAATCACAAGATGCTTAGTCAAGACCAAGAAATGCGACTGAAGAACTGGAATAAGTGAATTCTGATGGAAAATAAAAGTTAATCATCCACGTATTACAGTGAAAATAGACAGGATTTCATAAATACCCCAAACATCAAAAAATAAAATGAGCATTGTTTTTTAAAAAAGCTAAGTTTTAGCTGGGCACATTTAGCTACTGCTCCACAATGCAGTCTCCTGGGATGTAAGAACTGGGAAAAGCTCCATGACATGGGGTAATTAAAGGCTATTTTTAAAACTACTAATACCTTTGCCCTAGGAAGGAAATGAACTGCCTGGAACTAATAGGTCTTTCCATCTCTAGCTTAAAAAAAGCCTACATAAATACAATGATACGAATAAATACGGATTTATAGGAGAGGGAAAGGCAACTGTAACACATGGCTGCATTTCGTAGGAAACTGGCAGAGAGCACGCTTAGCTGGAGGAGCTCCCTGCTCTGTGCAGTAGGGGTAGGAAGATGGCAGAATGCTCTGGACAAATCATCTATCCCAAGATGACATAATATCCAGTAAATACACTTTAAAAAAAATCCCTCTTACAAAGAAATCACTTTTTTCCCTCCATGAAGAGAAATTTCACCCTGGAGTTGTTTCTAGAAGGTGGTAAAACATAACAGATGAATGCTGCCTTGCATAAGGAACACACACATGCATTTAAATCACTTATATTTTACTTTTTTATGATGCAATTGTGGATTGTGTTATTTTGCATTTGTAATTAGAGGTTGAAACAGATGGTAAAGACTTGGTTTGAAGTGATGTACTGGAGTACGATGCGCTGTGTATCAGGTCTCCTGTTCCACTGAATACTGAGGATCGAACTGCATCAGGAGATGGTCAAGCAGCGAAGTGTTTGTTGCACAATGTGTGCTGAAAAGTACCAGAACCGAGTTTCTAGAAGGTCAATAAGCATTTGTGAAAATCTACTATTTCTTTTCCGAAAAAGCACTCTTACAGTGTTCTCAGTACCACGCTCTAATTTTGGCAGTTAGGGTATTTATATTTCAGGACATTTAACACTGTATAATTAACATACTGGGAAGAGGAAAAAGATAAACAATATTTATAAGATGGCATAAGCGGGTTTAAAAATCATATTGTTCACTGTCTTGGAGGCTGAGTATTTAGAGAAAAAGCTGACACAGCGACTGAGGAACGCAGAGATGTTCACACCATCTTGTCATTCGACTGAAGTCAATAAAATTGCATTAGCCAGAAGTCTAAACCAAGATCGTTGCTTCTGCTCAAGGACCATTGCAAAAGTAATAAAAAGCTATTATTTCCTGAAGGTTGTTCTTTATGAAATTATTTGATGATTGCAGTCCATTTTAGTGTAGCGATGTCCCTGTCACCAAGGATTTGGTGCAGATTATTCAGTGGAGTAAAATAGCCTTTCTAAAGGTCTTATGAGACACGCTATAGAATTCTACAGCAGGACCTACTCCAAAGCCCAGTAAAGTCAAAAAAGTGACCCAAATTTAATTCTGGGAGTTTTCTATTAGATCCCCAAATTTCTATTACATATTGGTTCAAGAGAATCATCACTCAGGACAATTTCAAGCCCATCCCCTGATGCAGTAGCATGATTAAGAAAAAAAGAAATCAAAATAAAGGCAGAAGCATATGAGGAAGCAGCCATGTTCTTTATGCATGTATCAGATTTTGTTCCTAATAGATTAGTTTCTTACAGCCCAGTTAAACCTAGCCTGATATCAAACAACAGATCAACTACAGCATGAATATGGTGTCTCTACTTGTATTTGCAATTTTATGAAACAGTACTCAGATTAAGAGAAGACAGACTAAAGTCAGAAACCTCTCAGCTCCATACCACTACTCTACAAAAGCAGAAGGAGCATAACTACAAACCCTGTCAATGATTTGTATTCCACAGACCATCTCTTAAAGAGCTAAAAAGGCTTCAAACATCAGGAAATGTAAATTCAAATCACTGCTACAAGACAGAAAGTGTAATCTGTCCTCTAAAGAACCTCAGAAGACTGTTCTGTGAGTGTTGCCAGCTGAGCATCAAAGCTGGTATTTGGGAAACAATCCCAGCAATCTAACAGGCTAGCTTGTGGGCAACCACAGCATTATTCTGGCTGCTCAACACCTTGTAACATGGTGAGCTAGACCCAGGTTGTGCCTGTGTCAGTATAATCCCAATTAAAAACATGCAGTTCCAGAACCAGAAATGCTTCATTCTGTGCTATAGCTCCTGGTCACCAAAGCTGTGCAAAGTGAGTAAGGTCTGAAAACTGCTCTAATGTAGTGAAAGACCAGGTCTTTTTCTGCTGCTTGTTCATCATGTTCTCTGGCTACAAGACTGACCTCTCAGTCCTCTTCCTCCAAGAGCTCAGCAGTTTTTGAAGTAGCTAGGATCAGTTCTGCAATTTCTTTGGACTTTCTGGAAAATCCTAGACCTTTGAGTTCAGTGTGCAACTTCTCCAACTCTGTCCTAGTAGCCCATCATCACTTAAAGGAGATACATTTCATTCTCTCATTAAAAGTAATCTACTTTGTTTGGTTTTTTTTAAGAACTTTTTTCCTATAGATGAAGATAAATCATTTAAAAAACACACAATCTTAAAGCAATCTTACAAACATAGGAAATACATAACTGGAAAAGCACAGACTCCTAAACTATAAAGTGGTCACCTCGGTACTGCTTTGAGTGACAAGGATGAGGTATATTTTAACAGAATCCCAAAAACAGGAGCTTGGGTCAGCAATGCCACCAACAGCAATCAGGGAAATCCCACATGAACTATCCAAATTCATTATTAAGTCAACCAGATGAGCCTCCATAATAATGAGCTCCTTTAAGTTTAATCCTTTTAATTTATCTTTAATCTGATAAGTTTTTACAATGAAATACCAATGAGAACATACAAATCGCTTTTGCCAACCAAACCACCCATTACCCACTTAGAGCTAAATGCTACCTAACACATTTGTGTCCCTTTTAACTTGAATATTCAAATTCTATGAGTCCCCAAAAAGGACAACGATAAAGACTCTTTTCTGCTTAAATGAGGATGTAAAGGGTTTCTCTGACTTTACGATGGTCTTTGTGTTTAAGAGTCCTTCTCGCAAACGCAGTGCATTGCCTGCTCTGAGGGGATGAAGTCTGGACGCTCCAAAACTGACTTCTCCTAAGCAAGATCTTCAAAAATCTCATTCAGGTTTTTAAAAATTCTTTTGTTGTATAGATACAGAGAGTTTTTAAAACTAACTGTTTAAAGGATGCTATGAGGCCAGTGTTTGAGGCTTTTAAAATTGTAGCTTAGAGGCTCTGACTCACATCTGAAGGTTGATTTAAGTTAACCTTCACTGAGATTTTCTTCCCCATTCTCTTTTAATGTGCAATTTGGTCTGCCAGTACATTTTGTTTTGCTATAGGATGCACTAATATTCAATAAATGCAAGAGGATAGTGAAGTATGTTTGTTGCACTTCTCAAAACACGCTCTAATATTCAGTGAGTAAAATTTCTTATCACCTATTGTCTACTTATATCCTTGAATGCTATCAGGTCCTATGAGAATGAGAAAAAAATCCATCTGATTTTTAAACATAATCACATTTTTATTTTTAAAAACATTTTCACAATGAATTAATATTAAAGTTTTGTTTTTACTATCCTGCACTTTTAAATAAGGCTCTATTAGCCTGTGTCAGATACCACGGTAATGGAGGTAGCCCTCACAGGTATTCATGCCAGCTCTGGTGACTGCACGGTGCTGTACAGTTGTGTGTTACACAGCCTAGCAGCAGGCAGGAGGCTCACAAAGAGCAGCTCCTGAACTGTGAACTGCCTCCAAAAAACTCCCGCTGAAGTCCACCATGCAAATGATGGCACAGGACATAGAGGTGAGCCACTGAGCACCCACGCCTCTGCCAGCAGTGTATACTCCTTCTGAATGATAAGCCATAACTCAGGAGCATGAGTATCCAAATGTCACAGTTACTGGAGATAAAAGTGTTTACACACTGTTTGTAAAGATGTATACAAATCAAATAAGGCATTTACTAAGCTAACAAGCTCCTCAGATACAGGTCATATTTTGCTACCGTAACTAAAAATCAGTAAGACTGATCAAAGAGTAAAATACCAGTGACTGCAATAAACCACTGACTGCTGGCCCTCTGACAAATAAACACAGAGATAAAAAACCCAGAGATAAAACGCACAGAGATAAGAAAAATAGACAAGAGTAGGGAAACAGGAGTGAGGAAATTAGGAACTAAGGCCCAAAGTGGGCTGCCAGGAGAAGGATACAGGAGGCAAGGAGACAGATAAGGAATGGATAACAGTTTTAATAGAGGGCGGAGTAAGAGCAGGTTTATCCTTGCTACAGCAAGAGCGACAGGTCTTAACCAACGGCAGGATCAGAGGCAGAAGAGCAAGCAATCAAAGAGGACAAAGTAATCAGGGAGACAGGAAGGGCAGTGCACTGGTGGCTGTGATGGATTAGGAGGCAAGATAAGGAGGCCACATTTGGTGAAAAGGGCTTCCCGAAGTGTTAGTGATCTGGAGGGAAAGCAGTCAGGTGTAGAAAGCCGACCGGCAGCTCAGTGAGGAAGGAAAGATAAAAATCTTACAGCAGGAGACACTCATGGATGTGTATCGCTGCAGTTGTCCCAGCGCCCACCTTTCCCTGTGCCCCAAACTCAGCAGCGTTTGTAGCTCCGGGCTCTTCTGCAGGCAGAGGAGCCTTAGCAGTACAAGACATCACATCACCTGGAGCATTGCTGCATCCCTCTGACATCGGTATCAATGGCAGGCCTCTCCTCGACTGTCCCAATAGACGCTGCATGTTTCCGCACGCATACTGCTTGATTTGCACGCATGCTGCTAATTTTAATGGAATACTATTAATAAGCTGTTTCAGCACAACGACATGTTCTGCCAAAGAGCAACAAGCTTTTATTCAGAAAGCTCAGCGCTCTTTCTTAGTTCTAGTAGGTAATTTCCTACCAAAACAATTTTTTCAATAGAAAATGAAGTTTTTAACATGGCGAAATTTTCTAAAAGAAAAGGTTGATATTGTCTCCTCCCCAAATAATTTTTCTATCAAGAAAATCTAATCCAACACTTTATTTATGGTGGTGTGATGTTCAATTGCGTCATGATCATTCAAATCAGAAACTGTAGCTCAGAGGAGTTCTACTCATTTCTTGCTCTGCAATGGATCCAATGTCCAATGGCTACATTTCCTATAACACACGGTGGTCTACACACACACACACGCTCTCCTGCTGGAAGTAGCGTGGGCATTTTATACTAAAATAGATCCCTGGGCACAGATTTACCCATGGGAATTAAATAAAGGAGACATGCAAAAGATACATGCAAATTTGAAGGTAAATTTTGAAAAAAAAACAATGAAATCCCTAGCTTTCACCATGCATCTTTGTGCCTTTATGTCATGAGCTAAGCTACGCCTTTCCCATGTGTTCTTAGATGTGATGATTTCCTTCTTAAAATAGAACAGTGAATGAATGGGAATTCAAGAAAATCAGATCTGTATATACAATGATTCTTTATTTGTTTGTTTGAGGCACTATTATTATTTTGACACAGCTAAATGGATCTAGCTATACCATACTAATCCCCTGTGGATACTCACATACAACTATCTGTTTCTGTTTGGCCTAATCCCCTTCCAAAGACACATAAACTAAACTGAAAAAAATATCAGAATAAGTGTGGCCAAAGAGGGAACCATGGCACTATAATGACTTAAGTTAAACTGTATATTTAAGGTTACTCTGGGATTACACCCCCATGTAGTCCCTCTTTAAACTTGTGATAGCTTGTGACTACTCACAGAAATCTCAGACGTTTCTACCTGCTGTTTCTCAACCTGCAAGAACAAGAAAATGCTCAATGAAATTGAAAGGCGCTGAACAGACAGCTTAAGGAGAGACCTACTTTTCACACGTCACACAGCCATCGCATGGAGCCCTCACTGCCACTCGCTGCAACTGAAGTGATGGCTCATGGGGTTATAAAAAACACTAGATATTTATACAGACAATGGGAACATCTCTACATATATTCAGAATGGATTTTTAAATGCTATTATTTCAGGACAAAGCTAACCATTTATCCACAGGAGCTTGACAAAAACAGCTCTGAGCAACTTACTCCATATATATCCTTTTAAAAATGTACATATCCTTTTAAAAATGTACATACATTTTTAAAAATATATTCCACATTCTTTTTAAGCATCTGACAGGATACTCATAATCCAACTCCAAAGTGGTATCTGTAGCCACTATCTTCAAAGGCCAAAGAATCACACTGTAAACCACGGTGCAGGGCTCCAACCTGTCTTTGGAGGTTGATCTACAAGATTCCACTGTCTGAGTTAAAATAGCTAAATCTGCTAGCTCTAAGTCAGTACTGTAAACCACTATAAGGTCCAGACTAGTATGTGGGCATGGCAAGGATCCATGCTGATAATATATGGGTTACATTTGTTTTTTAGGAATATTCACTAAAACAGCTTTTTCGATAACTATCAATATTATCCATCCTATTAGGCTGTTATGAGAATGGATTTAATTTTTTTCAACCTGACTTTTTTTTACTAGCAATGCAATATTTACTGAAAAATCAGATTTAAAATTGCAGGCTGCTTGCAATCTTAACACTTAGAGACTTAGGTCTCTTCATATTTTTTTAAATATGAAAATGACCTGCAATAAACAGATCATAAAATCTTCCTGCAAACAATGTCTGTTTACTATCTTTTGGAGATTGGTATGGACAAAGAAATGAACCAGAATGCCATAAGAACAAATTTTCTTTTGGGAATTCATTCACATCTGTTTCTGTATGAGGACAGGAGGAACAGAGATAAAAAAAGGAAAAAAAAAGGAAGGAAATGTAATTTTAAAGAAGGAAAAATGGCTGCACCTGATCTTTAGCTGAAGATTCTGATTAGTTTTTATTTTACCTGATCTGATTAGCCCAATTCTTATAAACATCTAAGAAAAGAGAGATTTATCATGAAAGTTAACTCTCTTCTGAAAAGGCAATGGGTTTCTGAAAACAGGCATACCTGGAAAATACACTTGCCTGATTTTTTTTTTGCAACTCTTAATGCATCCACTTCCAAAGTCGGTTGATGTACTGGGTACAGCACTTAGCAAAAGCTTTTCTGTTCAGTGTGTTTAGTAAAATGTTAATGCGTAACACATTGCTGACATGCTACCATCATTTAACAGGTAAGTCACAAATCGAATGAAAAGACCGATCAGTATAGAATGAGGTCGTTTTTTCATTCTTTTTTTCATAAAGTGTCCGACCTGCTGCAGTGGACAATATTTCTGAAAAGAAATATCCCTTTCCCCCTTGGTCTCTCCCAAGTGGGTAAGAGCTGACATAGACTGTGCTGCTTTGGCCAGAAGGGAGGACGGTGATCCAGGCTCGCTAGCATCGAGGAGGAGGAGGTTGTCCCAGGTCTTCTTTCCACATTTACATTTGATAACTCACTCCCTGAGTCATCAGCTTTACTAGCTGGCTTTACGATCTCACATGGGAATAGCATTTGGAGAAGAATGACGTGGTGTGGATTATTCTGTTTACAGAACCTCTTCGCACCCCAAGTATGGTTTCAATTTTCCCTTTGAAATTTAGATCAAACAATGCTGCCAGCATCGATTCATTTCTCCCAAATGTTTTACGTATTTTCAAATCTGCAGACAGCTTGTGGGCCATGTCTTGTGATAGCGCTATGGCGGAAATACCACTTCGCTTTTAAGCCTTCAGTTTATATGCCTTCAGCACAACCCATAAATACAGTATATTGCTGATATAAAATCAATATAGAATCATCAGATTGATAACTAAACAACACCAAACTGTCTATGAAATGTGAATTAATACTATGATGCCTTCTATAATTTATATCAATGGCCTACATATTTTTCCTATTTGTGAGAGAATAGGCCTGATCCAGAACCAAGTGAAATGACTGGGTACTCTTTTTGATCAATGTCCACAGCACACACAGCATGTTTGTGATGAATGTCTACTGTAACTATATTCTTTAGTATAAAATAGATACGGATAAAAGTAGTCAGAAATGATAGACTTTCTGCAATACGATTATATTGTTAACTTCTCTGATTTTTCTATTTCTGGTTTCACAGAATGGAAAACTGATGTAATTCTGTGATGCAGACAAATACCCTCTATTAAATAGATTAAGATCATCAAGTCTATTTTGCTTGAATTTCTGTAACTCCAGAACACACCAGCTAGGCAGCCTGACCTGACAAGTGGTGAGTACTTCCAAGAACTATTTTATTTCAAAGTTGTAGGGCTTGTAAAGGTTTTAAAGTTATAAATTCCTGTTTTTACTGGAGCAATATCTTTAAAGATATGCAAATAGGGATTTTCTCAGCACTGTTCAGAACCAAATCTCAAGTGATTTGTCACTTTTGAATACAGAGATTGCTTTATAATACAAGCAAACATTTTGAAAAAGAAAAATTTCCTGTGGAAAAAAGGCTCATTGGTAAATCACCATTAAAAATCTTGGTATGAATATCCAGCCATCTCACTTGTTTTGGTAGGTGACCTTTTAGATTCTGGAGCACTGTATTTTTATTTTCATTTTGAGAAATTTGCTACATTTTTAATATAGGGACAAATCCAAAACCCAGCAATGAAAAAATGAAGTTTTAAGTGAATTATAGGAGGTTTGGAATAAACATCAAACCAAATGACCACTAACAGTATATTCCCAAAGCCAAAGTTGTTACTGCTGTTTCTCAGATTGCTACAGGTTCATTTTTTTGAAATACTATGTTGGGTCCAGTAGACTATAGAAATATGTAATCTACTCTCAGTTAGACAGATATTTAGAAAAAAAGATCTATTTACATATCAGATGGACATATACACAGGAAACATTTGATAGATGCATATGCAGATAAAATATCACCAATTTGATAACAGAATTTGCTACATGCTATACACAGAAAATTATTTTGGTGTGAATAATGTATATTTGTAGATGGACTTCACCTTTGTATTAGGATCCCTCTAGGAGTTGCAAATACTTAACCAAGTGGAAGTGTATGTAATGTGAATAACTTCATACTTATTTCAAACTTGTATGTTTTAAGCCATATATCACTGGTATCTAAACATAAATCTACTGGAATTTACTATCATACACTGCAGATCAAGAAACACGACAGTATTTCAGAAGTGCTGAATGTATATTACATTGGATAGCTTTGGAGATACTTACTTTAGGATATAATTACCTACATTTAGGGTCCAAGACCAAGACACAATCTTAAGTTCTGGTAACATTAACACTTGCAAATAATCATCACTACTGTATCACTCTCGCACTCCACAATCTGCTAACATATGTCTACATTTTATACGTGTTTATGTAGCACTTTATATGGAAATGTTTCATTACTGCCCACAGCAACATGTGGCATTTCTTCAAGAACATTTCAGCACCTTTTAACATGGTTTCTTCAAATGTCTTCCTCATTTGTGAGGATTTCATTTCACAAATCTTATCACTGTTCAAGCAGATTAATTTTCTTAACTGCTTAATATGCATGCTCTAGGCATTTTTACAAAATGTAAAATATACAGTACAGAATTAATATAAATAACAAACTACTGACAGACTATTACAGATCAGATTTAAAGCTGGATGGTTGCAGACACCTCCACGTTAAGGCTTACAAGTCTTTTTATTGTGGCGGCATTTTGTCTAAAATTTTTGTTTAGAATATAAGAGAATGTTTCAAATTAATTATTGTCTTAACACTTTCTCTAACCATAAACATCATGTTCCTAATTACCAAAACACTGGTTACTGATGTGGAACACTTTTCATAACATGTAACTGGAGAGTGTTTAAGGGCAGAAAGTTATGTCATAATTCTAGTTTTTCTGAATGTCAGTTGCTTGCACTCATTTTTCTGCTAGTCTTCCCTCCGACCAGACATCTTCCAAAACTGCAGAAAACATAGTCAGGTGAAGAGACATTCAGGCAGGTAAAAAAGCAAAGAAGGAAGTAAGGCTCTCTAATACAAGGACTCCTGAGCCAGTGAACTCCCACAGTGGTCACTTCCTAAGAGACTGAGTGAGACTCAGAGAGACTAGTGATTTCCACCAACACTTTTGTTATATCACATTAAGAAATGGGATTCATCTCTCCTAGTTTCAGCCTTCTAAAGTTTAGGGATCTGAGGACAGCTGGGATGAACTTTCAGGCCAAACTTACTACTCTCCGTCAAATTCAGAGCAAGCCTAGACTAACTTTAGTTAGACTAACGTCTAGCTGTTATGTGCTCGGAGCATTGTGAATCTTGCCAAATTGTCCCCCGAAGGTGATGATCCTTCCAGCATCTTGTTCACCTTCCATCCAGGTTTAGATAATCTAGTCTGATATTAGGGAGACACAGCATTACCAAGGGAGGAATTTGGGCTTATGCCTTACAGCACAGTTACAGGAATCAGGAGATACGGACACCATAACTTGCCCTCACCTTTGAAGGGCATAGATTCTATCATTTGCTGACTTTCATGTGGGTGATGTAGATTAATCTAATTACCTAACGACCTTCAAGCTGGCTGGAAGAAAAACCTGGCAGATGGGCACAGCAACCTCTTCCCAATGACTCCAGAGCTGAACTGTCCACCTCAGCCCTTTCCTATTCCTGCCCTAAATGCATTCATCCCAGCATTTGAAAAACTACAAAGAAATTCCCTCTCTTTGAGTAAGGATATCGTACACTGCAATCCTTCTGATAGGAACACGTTGATTTCTACTGTAAGGTCCGTGAAATTTTTTTGAAGCTAGAATGAATGTAATTTCGCTGCTGCAAGGTTTGATATTGTTACTGCTGGAAAGATGAGTCATTGTTTCTTTCATATATATCATCTGAGTTCCTATAACTGTCTCTCATCTAAATGTTAATTGTATCCAACAGAAAGACTGTAAATGAATACTCTGTCAATAACACTGTTATTAATGTTTCCTGATAGGCATGGTGAGAATAGTTTGTAAGATTAGAGTCTAATATTTCCTACAGAATCTATCTCACATGTTATGCTATTGCATCTACTTTTCATGAAAACCTGCTTGCAAGGTTTGGGGCTTTTTTAATCTTTTCCTTTCAAGATTAGCCCTATTGGTAACGTTTATGAACTAACATTACTACACGCCTAATAGTGATCCACATTTCTTTGGATCACAAGCCGAAGTATTCAGTTGCCGAGTATATGTTTCTGAATTGCTAAGTAGTGCATTTTACTGCATTCACGCGGTGCAGCTGGTATTGTAAGACCTGATGGTAACAGGGGGATTACAGTGTTAGGTTTGGTTTAGTCATCTGAAGCTCTTGATTCTTGCCAAAACTACCTCTGTCTTTCTAAATGAATTCGACATGAATCATTGGCAGCAATTCCTTTTTATTGGCTGATCACCTACCTGAAACAAAGGCAGGCAAAAAGAAGGCCCCATGTGTTTGACTGGAAAATAGACAGAACAGCTTTTCTGCAGTGCCCCATGTGTATAACTGATTGAATTTACCAACCGAAAGGAGCAGCACTAATGTGCCAGCCACCAAAGTCATGTGCCAGAAACACCTAAGCAACAGGTGGTGGGAGCCTTTGCTTTGATGTAGCAGGGTTTGTTAAGGGTGGTTGAAAATATTGGGAAAGTTTACAGGCACACACAGCCTACTTTGTTTGAAAAGAGCAAATAACCTATCGAAAGGCTGAAACCCTCCGCCTCCCCCCGCTTCCCCCATCTTCTTTTTCTCTTCCCCCACTGTTTCTTCAGATTTAGTCCTTTTGTTTCTTCTCCTCCAGACATCTGTCCTCTTTGCCTGGACTGCTGTTCGGAGCAGCTAAAGTACATATATACTACCTTACGTACAACACGCTTTGATAGCTCACAATGAGACACCAAAGCTGAAATAAACACATAGCTAGAAAAAAAGTTAAATCCCTACTTCAAAACCTGTTTTGTGTTTTCTTATTTCTTAAAGTTATTTTTAAGTGTTTAAACCAGACCAATTATAGTCAGAAACTACTTCACTTAATCCATTCCTTTATCTCCTGGGAAAAATCACCAAAGCAATTCTCAAAATGTTTAAATCCCACAGTGTGCATAAAAGCAGCAAGTAAATCTGCTCCTTCCCAGGCGAACCTTAAGGATTTTACTGACATCTTTAATTAAACTAGCAAATAGGTCGGTTTCTCTTGTATTCTGACCACTACACTGTCAACAAGGAAGAAAAAAAAATTGAAAAGAAGGATTTGTACCGAAAAATAGCACCAGAAACATTTGTATAATCATGATCATGGACTGGAACTGGAATGTAATCAGGAATTATTAAACATTATCAACTACTTCCTGGCAACATATTCCTACAATAATACTCCTGCAATTACAGTAAAGTTAGTTATGAAGTAATTAATCCAAAATTTGGAAATGGTGCAAAACCCAAAATGCATGCAGCTATGCAAAAGAAAGTTGTGTTTATCTATGTGAATTTATAAGGCAGATTTAATTCCAAAAGGGAGAATTGTGCAATTGTTATTTGATCAGTAATAAGCACAGATGGCTGCAAAGAAAACGTTCTCCAACCTATCCTACCATTTCTACCCCTCAGCACTTAACAAAGGAGAAAGGAGTACACAAGTAGAGAGCAACAGAACAGGGTATTCAATATTTTTCAGATACAGAAGGGTAACTCTACATGCTCATGTGTTATTCACTATCCATAATATTACTCATAAATTTACCCAAAGCAGATCTTCACACATGATTACAAAATCCCATTACAAAAGTTATGCCCAATGCCAGTGGGCAACTTGTCACAATCTCCTGTAGATATCATCCCCTTAAAAAAAATCTTTTTCTGCCTGCTTGGGAAAACTGAGGTGCCCAGGGAAGAAAAGGTTTTCATTGCATGACAAACCATGATCCAAAAATTCTGCTCTCAGCTCTGTGGAAGAAGGATTTATGACGCTCAACTAGCAGAGATAGCAATTAGCTAGAATACTCAAGAGCAGAGAGCTTGACAATCTGATGAGTTATTCTTTTGAACTGGGGCAGCAACTCATGCATAAATTTTCTTGTAAACAATTATTACAGGAATGCACTGTAAACACAATTAATCATCTCAAGGTGTTATCTCTAGGTATTTTCCCCACAGATTATATGCCACTTGCTCAATAAATCAAATTTTAACATAAAGACATCAATAGCTGGTATTATTAATATTCCCATTCAACCAAACATAGTTGGGTAGCATCTAACAAGCTTTGATTACATTTTGAAAGCATAGAAAATACTACATAAAATAGGAAAAAGAAGATGTGAATTGTGAAACTTTGAATGAAAATAGGATTAAAGAGCAGGCATATGAATCAGAACACTGACTTAGATAAAATATGAGTACTTTGTAATTTAAAATGCATTTTCACTGATATGAATTGGAAATAGTATAGAACATCTTGTTAATAGGAATATTAAGTTTTACATCATCTTAGATAGGTTCTTCTTACAAAACAGTATTTACAAGAGCCTTACAATAATAGGCTGCCTAATGTTTCCATAAGATTTCTTCATATGATATAAACCAAACACATTTTCATCTATTGTTCATAATTATCAGCTGGGGATTTCAGAAGCGGGCAAAAGGAACAAAAGCTTGCAACTCTGTTTCATCTCTTACAGTCCACAGTGCATTAAATAACGTGCACTCCAGATTTATTTGAAAACCATCCCTTCAGAAGCCAAACTCTGAGATTCCCTTTGGGGATCATCATATGGACTTTGGCAGGAGTTGAGAGAAAAACTGGATCAGAAGAGTAGGGCTACTAGGGCCGGGGGAGAGTCAGATAGGGCAAGGGGAAAAGCAGAGAGGAGGCTGCTGGAGCAGAGAAGTAGGAAAGAGTAACGCAGGAGGTCACAGAGCACCAAGGAGCATCCCTCTGGCCTGTCAGCTTTGAAACAGTTTGGAATAGTTTGCTAGGAGGGGAATATACAAGAGGCACAAAAAAGACACCAGAAGGGCTCACAGAAACTGCATACAAGGATTCTCCCTCCAGGAGAGGGGAGAAGAACAGTACAAAACAGCTGCCTAAGTGGCTTGAAAGCTGGAGGGAAGAGGAAGTACTGACCTCTGCAATTTGTGCTCGGTTATACCTACTAATGTTCCAGACAACATCATTATTCCTGTTTACAAACCAAAGAAATGTTTGCTTAGACTTCTGCTATTCTGCACAATGCCTTGTACAACTGATGACACAAATACATACCAGCTGAATGAAACAGGTGACCCTGGAAAAAAAGGGATTTGTTCTTCCTGGTTTCCATGTATTCAGATGAGTCCGGAATGAGCCCCTCCGGGGGCCTACAGATGATGCCTGGAAGCAGACTCTACGAGATGGAAGACCAGAGTCCACCACCCTTGACTTTGTCTTCCTTTGTGAAACCAAAGACACTGCGTGAGAGATGCTTCAGAATTTACATCTTCCAAAATTCAACTGTTCATGGTGCTTTGCTAGTTCCCAGTCATCTGTGCCTCTCATTCGGCACTAGGAAGTCAGTGTAGTGGCTTGCTTTCTTCTAGAGACTAATCCAATGTTGTCTTTCCTTGGATCTCCTTATACTTTGAATCAGGGCCACAGGAGATAAATGCAGGTGAATGTTCCAAAGCATTTTCATACCAACCTGCTTTATTTCATAGGGATAATTCACATAATTTGGTTACGTGTTAACATTTTTTCATGCTTCACTCTGGAAATCAACCATCTTCAAGATTTCAGCAAGTCTGAATGCCTCTGCTTCTCTTCAGAAGCTGACCATTTTATAAACATGAGGTAAAGGATCCATTTTTCAATTTGTTCCCTGAAGCAGAATAAGGGAAACTGGCCATCAGAGAAATCACACTACTGTAAAGTATTGGCCTAATGGTCCCAGGGATTTTTAAACTGATACTGTTCAACAACATCAGTACTAGTATTGCACCGCAGAGACAAGATTTATCAGTTGATATGGATGGCAAAATAGCACTGCTTGTTAATTATTTAGAAGACCGGGAAGTCACCTTTATACATTTTTTTCTGGGCCTTTTTCACCAGTTTTTATTACTGTCCACTCCTGGTATATCATACAGCTCTCAAGATAATTTGGTACATGTAAAGCTATCACTTGCAAATGCAAATAAAAATCAATTAAATGCATATGCACATTTGTGTATACATGGAAACGGGACATATTTTAAAACATTTGCCCCTTTATGTTGATGATAGTTCTTATACAGCAAACTATCTAACCGGACATTCACAAATGTAAGGGAGACAGCTGAGAGAGTCCATAAAACATGAACAAAAGGGAGCAAAATATTCTTGATGAGCTACCTCAATTCACCTTAGTAAGTTCTCATCGTGGCACTATCTGGCACTGCTAATGTGCTGCACACCCATCAGTGTGAAGCAGTTGAGATGAGTTTTCTGCTTATCAATGGCTTCTTTTTCTTTCCGTGTCTGGCAAATTTCTAATAGTGGATGATTTCCTGTATGCATATCCCATTTATGGTTTGTAGCACAGTATTATGATGAATTTACACTATCAATGAACATTGCTGAAGGGCCTCATTAACTTGTGCAGGCGGTGAATTTGTATTTTTCAAAATGCCACTCTTTCTCTAAAGAAATCTAGCTGACAGTGGCAGTCAAGTACTTGACTGGTTAATAAGGCAGCTCAAAGGAAACAGCTTCACTTCACTGCCAGATTTTGTCCTAGTTTAATTTCTCCTCCTTTCTCGACAGGTTTTGAGGATGAGTGAAGATAATGCATTTCGTTTTTAAATCTCTGGGTCCTCCTGACTATGATGACATAAATAAAAGCAGAAACATGGAAAATTATAGTGATACATTAAAACAGAACCGGTAACAAAAACCTGGGGTTCTTGCTGAGATTTTACTCAGGCAACTCTCTACTTTGCCTAATTAGGAAGTTTCTTTAAATCCTGCTAAATCCCAATTCCACTTTTCTATGCCTGTAAGGTCAGCAAGATAATCATGCCCATAATGCAAGGCCTCAAACCTGAAGGCATCAGCACCCAGCCATACAGACAGACTGTAACCTGCAAACAATTCAAAAGAAATCTTGTCAGACTGGTTGCAACATATGGAGCTACAACTAGAATATTTCCAGATATAGGAAATACCAAGCATTCTGTAAACAGAATCGTTTGAAATATTTTTTGCAAAGATATTTTTATGACTGGTAAGTTTCAAGAGTCTGTTCACAATCCACCACCTGTGTTTTTCTCAGTGGAATATGGTTAACATAAAGGGTTCCTATATAAAAATTATTATCACACACTATATCTTCCAATACCTTCTCAAAGCTTCATGGAAGCTGCAGAGTCTATTTGGAAATCTGGTTCCTGGAATATGTCAATATTTAGCTGTGAGAGATTTTTAAACATACCTAGATGCTGATGAAAGATTTTGCAGGAGGGGCATCCCTGTGGCTAGGACTGTGCTGCAGCCTTTCGAGGAGCGGTCCGCACAAAGGTCTGCGGAGTTCGGGTAAGCTAGTCAAAGAGGAAACGTCCTTCCATTAAGCCAAGGACTGCTCTGCACCAGCCTGCTTGTTTTGGAGGATTTGTCCCACTGTGGATGTGCTGAGGTGTTCCACAGCCCTTTCTCAGATGACAGTAGGATGATTTGTCTTAGGGACTTGGGAGGAGAAGAATGAACAGAAAGGAAATGGGAGATATGCATAGGTTGAAGGGTTTATATGTGGCTAGTGAGGGTGGGCTAAGGCAAAAAGACATGCAGGAACCTGGGCTAAAAGTGCAGCGTAGACATACTCAGTGTCTAGTACACCATATGGACAAGTGAGACTACAAATAATGAGGTCAAGCTCGGGAAATTGCAGCAACAGGCAGGACAAAATGTAATTTTCATTTACTCTTAGAAATCAAATCTTAACTTGAAGTTAGTATTTTCAGACTCTCTGCTTAAACACATATATAACAAATATGTCTCTCTACATACACACATTCACATATATATGTAGGTGAAATAAATCTGTAAAACATGAGAAATGACATCCACAAAGGTACATTTTTAGTAACATAGAACAGAAATGATTGACAGAACAAAGCATATGGAAACGAAGAAGAATCTAACCCACATTTAGATCTAAGAAAAAAATATTTGCCTGAAGGGAAAATATTAATTAGTTTGTCTACATGCAAGATAAAAGTCTGGAAGACATATCCATCAAAAGGCAGCAGAATAAACAGCAAAATGGAAATTATTTGTAAATTGACAGTAAACTTGGCAAACATTGAGGGGGTAAACAAGTTATTTGGCATGCAAAGCACTCAGAAATCACAGCCTCTGTCAGGAGGCATCTGTGCATATATTCACTTATTTGACAGAAATTAACATTTTGCAGAAATCTTTGTTGCATGCTAAAGATTTCTTCACCCTCCTTAATTATTCTAATTGCTGCTTCAAAATGTTCCATATAAACATGAAAAAGACATTAAAATCCACCAAGTCCAGTTCCCCATTATCAATAACACACACTAACTCTGTACGGGAGTTTTAACACAAAACCTACTGAGACATAAAATATTGGCATAAATGATCTACATTTGTTTTACTTCATTGAAATTTGAGAAACATGTGAAGATATTTTAAATGTCCTTTCAGTATTATGAAAGGTTTTAAAAACAAAACACTGTTTTACCAACAAATGCAATTAATCCAACTGCTTAGAGGCCTAGGGTTATGGAGACCACTGTTTTATCGTTAGTTTGCCCTACCGTGAGAAAAAACAAATTGCACTAGCTGCATTTGTTCTACATCACTGTATGTGTGGAAATTGGAAGTGACCATGCCATCACTAACTCTAATGATATGCTTTTTCTCAAGAGTAATCCAAAGCAATGTGCAGTTTAGCTATTACCTTTCTCGTGCACACAGAGTGGTGTACAACCTCGTATCGATGTGATGCACCAGGTACAACCGTCATGCCAGATATCCCATCAGCCTAACGAACAACCAGGTTCTGGCTGTTCTGGGACGGGAAGGAAAATTCGAAGGTGATGTGCCTGGAGAAACCTGACCTTATCTCGACAGAGCCACAGGAGATGACTCATTGCAACTAGGAAACACCGAGACACAGGCAAGAGGTTACTGAGAGCCTCTCCCCACCCCGAACACACTTTTCCTTAGGATAGGTAATCCTGAACTGAGGATGTCCCAAAGGAAGTAGGATTTAAACGCATCTATCTCCTGCAGGGGGGATGCTCCTCATGCACAGGCCACTCATCATCCCCCAGGCCTTGCTGTATGTGGTTTACTGGCAGGGCAATGATCCTTTTCTTTTGATTGTACATGGTTGAATAACATGCTGATTCCCCAAACTACAACAGACTCCATAAGGATGGCTGTAAGGCTTAACTGTTATTTATAGCCATGGATTTATGCAGGAAGTTATACTGCACAGTCAACGTAAAGATGGATTTTAAAAATTGAATCTGAATAATATTTTTTTGCAAAATTTAGACCCACATACTGCACCTGACTCTCACTAAATATAAATTCACACAGTTCAGATATGTGGATCTGTGCTGTTTGATTCCAGGTGAAGATCTAACCCTTTACACTTATGCATCATTTCTCATTGTCACATTGTAGCCATAATATATATCCACCAACAGTTTGCAAAAATGAAGTAGTCTAGAGAAAAATTGTAACTATATTTTCATGAGCTTGGTCTTGATACACTAGCTATTTCTCCCTGTATTGCTGATTTTCATATGTGGGCATGGCAGCCCAGTTTTATTAAAACAGCAATAGCAGGAAGAGGTCATTCAAATAAATCCGAGCACTGAAGGAAATCTCATGTGAGCCCAGATTAAAACCCAGCAGAAATCAAAGTGCGGAACCTCGCCAAATCTGGGATGATTTGTTCCTTTTCGTTACAACTGAAACCAAGTCAAATACTCCCTTTCCTCCAGCAATCCATTCCCTGGTAAGCTTCCAAAGCCAAAATGTCTTGTTTTCTGCATTATTTTTTACATATCATAACATCTAAGTAATTTGATAAGTTGTCAGGTTAGATGCCTGTAATTTGAGTCATTTACAGCTATGTGAGGGCTACAGTTTATGCAAATGTAAAGACAGTAAAAACTTGGAAATTTTTCAAAAATGCCAAAGTAACTTTTAATGTTTGTGATATTTATGAAGAATTAGGAAATACAACATTTTTAGGAAAAAAAAAATCCAGGAATAAAACATAACTAAAAAAAAGCAAAGTAAATAATGAAACAGAAATCATTTGTACTTCCATGACACTTTTATAAATATTGAATTGTAGTAAGTTTCCACACAGCCTCTCCTTTATATATGACAAATTTCTGCGTGCTCGGTACTCTGACAGACAGGACTTTATAACAGTGTTTTGTGAAGTAGTTGAGTAGGTATTGTAGGAAACTAAATGCAGGCGTATATACACAAACATGCACATGGGTGTACAACAGTCCATAGAATTGTTGGGAAGTGCATATGGCAGCAAACACTCGCCCCGATATTCTTTCTTCAAAAAGAAATGTGCAGGGCTCTTCCATTTTATCGAAGAGCACCTTTTCTCAGACCATAAGCCATCTCCTCTTTCAAAACAAAACCACACAATTTTCTTACCTTGAGACAGGCTTGAATTAGAGATTAGAAATATTAACAGTGATTCCTCAGCAAGTTCAATTTTAGAGCAGTGCCTGTCGCTCTCCTCCGGGAGCTAAGCAGAGTGGGAGAAACTCCCTCTGTAGATTTCCTAAAACAAGATGTTATTCGCTAAGCACCAGAGTTCTTCATAGAAATGTATCTTAAAGCAACAAAAAGACTATCCACGAGGCAAGCCCAGTTTACATGGCATGATGCCTGTTATACAAAGGTTCCCAAAGAGTCTGCATTTCCTTAGTTGTCCCAAGACCACTGGGTTCAAAACAGCACCCTATTCTCTTCCAGAAAGGTTCACTCTCTACTTGAGGGAGCATGTTTTTAAATACGCTTAGTCTTTTAGTCATTTTCAGCACTAGATCTCCTTTTAACAATTTTTAATTCTCTCATGTGAAGTCCCAGCACTCACAAAATAATCATTTCAGCTTCACAGGAGGTGAACATTTAGGATCCTTCCTAATGTGGGCTGACCACACTTCTCTAGGACTAGATGTTTTATTCATGCTAATATTTCTCTCAAACTAAAATGATGCTGCCATAGAGCCTATCTTAAGTGACATTAAAACACTATTAATATGGTTAGGCCAGAGGAGATCTGCATCCTCTCTAGCCGTATGAAAGAACCAACACTGAAACAGCGAGAGTTCTTAAGTACTGCCTTTTCCACCTTCCTTATGGGCCTTATGTCAACGGTGTCAACACCTGCTGGCTGGCCGATAGAGGCTGTACAGATCTGAACAGTGAGGTAGCATAACACTGTAAAGCAAAGCCTAGAGATGTCAACAGGCTTATGAATTATTTAGAGCACATTTCAATAAGTTTCAATACGTAGGTGTAATGAAAACTACGTATTATTTTGCCATATTTATAATAAAAAAAAATTCTTCTGACTTTTCAATGTGTACTCAAGAAAAATGCATATATAGGAAAAAGCTTAATAATCAAGGGGAAAAAAAAAAAGAAATAAGCAAGAATATATTTTACCAAACAAATTTTGCCTCAAATGTTGGGTATTAAGTAGCTCCATGTTACTCCCTAGGGTGACAGACTAGTTCTCTCCCAGTGCTGTTTGTCTGTGACTCTCTGCTACATACCCAATTCCTACAATTCCTACAATATCTGAGAAAGGAATGAACTTTTATTATCTGATGTAAGGCTAACATTATCACTTCTTCAGGAAATTCAGAGTGGATAACTCTTTGCCCCAGAAGTTTAAATCTAGCAACTTTAAAACATTCCTATCAATCCGAGCTCCTACCATAAGTTGAAAGCAAGGCAGTCTATGCAGCTACAGGAGTTCAGGTTAAGAAGAAAGCAGTGCAAAGTTATGAGTAACAAAATAGTTATTTCTCAAACTATAGCTAGATGTCATAAAATTAATTCTTTCCAAATCTTTGTTTAAACTAAAAGTTACAGTCATGCTCATGTTGATTCTCACATGGTGCAAATATATAAGAGAGCTTGCAGGAAGTGGTTATGTCTCTTGCAAGACCAAGCAATGTAAGTGGAAAGAAAGGGACAAGCTTTCAGGCACACAAGGGCACACATGCTCTAAATAATTTATAAGTCTGTTGACAACTCCAAGTCCTGCCGTGTGTTATTTTGATACCTTACTATTCAAATCTACAAAGCTCGTATCTGTCAACTATCAAACTCTTGTGTGCCCAATAGCTTGTTCATTTTTTCCATCTCTATCTATAGAGTGTCTATATAGTCTAATAAAAGATAGTACCTTGCTCTACATATTTTGCCTCTTGAAAACAATAGGGCTTCTTAATGGCATCTGCCTATGGTCACATTTACATTTTGGCTTGTTTACACTGCCAATCCAAATGGTAAAGTGCCTGAATACCCACTGCTAAGGGGTTCTGTAAGCTGTTATGTATATAATATATATGAACACTATCAAATATATAATTACTTAAATCAGATTATGATTTTCTTTTGCCTAACAAAAATACCTTCAATTCATAAGGGAAATATTTATATTATTATTTATCATTTAAACATAGGAAAGGAAAATATTTGGAGAGAAAAATCTCTCAAAGATACTATAGTTCTTTTGTATCTTTAGTTTTCAGACAGTCACTCACATTGTTTCTCCTCAGTTAGCTCAACAGACTAATTCTATTTAATCCTTTTCTTTTTATATGTAAAATGATACAGTTTAATGCTCCACAGTTTAATATCTGTGAAGTTTTATCTTTATTTGTTTGGAAAATTTGAGTCAGATACTCACCTACTGTAATTTCCAAAGAACAAACAAATGAAAAAGGGCAGTCCATTTTCATGCAAATCTAGCCAGCTGTTTAGCTCAGGCTGCCCTTGCGTTCTGATGTGAGGATCTGCATAAAAAACAAAGTGGAGATATGATAAAATATAAAAGGCTGACAATAACATGCAAATCGAAATCAGTCATTGGAAAACTGTGGACTCATTGTCATCAAAAGAATTAGGTGGCAGAACAAAACAAAAGAGCCCTACTGATAAAAGTAACTATGGCATGATGGCTTTAAAATCTACAGATTTCTTATACCACAAAGAAAATTGAAATTAAACACCTCTCTAGACTGTCTGCTTTTAATCTTTCCCTTCTGAGCTCCTTCCTGACATATTCTCTGTTCACTTTTTATCAAAGGTCATTTATAATCATATTTCAGAGATAAAATAAAAATAAAAAATGCATTTATTTCATAAGTTTTAATCAAGTGCCCAGACAAAATACTAAAATAAACTGCTGAACATTAAGCAGTGTAGTCCAGATACACCAATAAAACTAGAGAAAATATTAGTGGCTCGCTGTTATCAAATCTAGAATTAAATTTCGGTGTATAATTTTGCTCTCATTGAGACTAAATAGTTTCAAGGCCCAACAGAATAACAGCAAATGCCTGAATTCTGTTACACACTGAGGCAAGGATGGTGAAACATCTCTCTCTCAAGGAGAAGCAAAGTATCATTTCTTATTAGCTATACATAAGAACATCCCCCTATGTAGGGTGTTGGGAGAGTATTGCATTACTTTATTGGAGGAATCTTCTGAAAATATTCAAACTGGTCTAAAATTGTCTTGCTAAGCTCTTTTCCTTCTCAGGGAAAAAAAGGGTTTCCAACAAAATACAATTTTTTGTTTCAGAAGAACGAAAACAGTTTTCTCAAAATTCTAAAATATTTTAATAGCTAGATCATGTTAAATAAAGAAATTTAAGAACTTGTATCTTAGGTTGAACAGAGAAGGAATTTTGTTTTTACTTTTCTTTGTATTGATGTTTTATCCCTGTTGATAGCTGCTTTTCTTTTTTTTTTTTTTTTTTTAGAAAGGATGAGCAGCTTTAAGCAACTTGATATTGAAATAAAAAGAAATAAAATTAAGAGAATAAAAATAGAGTGTAAAAATCAGAAAACACAGGTTTTTAACGACGTTGTAAGCCAACCTTAAGCCAGCCTACTTCTAGTTCTTCTGACAACACCAGTGAGCTAAATTCACACTGGCAATTCTTTTCAGCGCTGGAACTGCACATTGCCTTCCTATTCATTTGAATTTGAACCAGTTTTCCTGTCGTGGTACATGAATCCCTTCTGCAATTTCACTGTTTTTCTGTGCTTTCCCTGTCCTTGTGCCTTGCAATACACACATCAATCAAACAGAAGAGCATGTTCAAAACTCCCAAGCCACAGTTGGCTACCGCAGTAAAGCCAAGCGGTCAAAGTGCAAGTATCACTCACCTTTTAGACTATGTGGAAAAATGCCGGTACATGGAAGACTCAACCTTTAATTTAATGTTGATAGATGCACATATTAAAAGCTAAAAGAATGTTGATATTGCATACTGAAGCACTCAAAAGCTAGGAAATGCCAGAATTAAGGGTCCCTGTGCAACTTTAATTTGGCCTTTGCCTGTCTCTGCTACAGTAGAGCTGTTAATTACATGCTCACAGACTGTTTTTTTCCCCCCTCCCCAGAGAAACACGGTCTCATACGTGTACAGGGATAACTGTGCACGAAAATAAATCAAGATTTTTATTTTGCTGTTCCTGTAGCTGGTGGATATGTAGCAGATGAGCCAGAAAAGAAGCCGGAGCAACACACGATCGGGGCACCATTTAAGACTATGTCGGCGTGATGGAACGGAGAGCGTGCAGAAATCCTGTAGCCTGTGCTGCACAAGAGAGCTTGGGTCCCCGAAGCAGGAGAGCTGGGTCTGTGTGGTGCTGCGCCTAAGCTGATCAGTCCTAGGTGGTGATCACACAAATATGCTGCTTTGGGGACCAAAATTAGCACCTCAGCAAGGCTCTCTGCCCCAAAGACAACCAGCTTGCTCGCAGTGCGCACCGTGACGCTGGCTCGCATGCTGCAAAGGTGCCAAGCTGCAGGTAAATGCTATTTTGTTTCCTTATTTGTTCAATTCCGGGTGCATAACAAGATGCTAAAAGGAAACATCCTGAAAGCAGTGCAGCAGGGAGCACAGGGACTGATTTGCAAAGTGCCTCAGAACTGCAGTGAGGGCAAGGAGAGAGTCGAAAGTGGTTACTACTGTGAAAAAATCAAACCTGAGGTATCTCATCATGTGCATCCTTCAAATTTATTGGTGCTTTGAAAAATGTTAGCTTTAATCTCTGCCTGACTGCTGGTATATAAAAAGGAAATAACGCATTCATTCCACAATAATGTAATACTTCTCTAATACTCCAAGTATAACCACTATTCATATGAGTAGCAAAGATTAATTAATTTTTAAAAACTGTGATGAGAACATCAGAGAAAAATCCATGAGGAAAAGCCCGAAGTTTGGATGGTGATCAGGGAATAAAGACTGAGGCCATGGACCATGATAATGAGATATACTACCACTTGCTGGAGGGGAGGGTCCATTTGGACACATTCTAGTGCACACCACATAACAAAACCCAATACTGTTGTGTGCATTTATATATATAACTACATATATAAATATATAAGTAAATATGCCTGTATTCACATTTTCTGACTTTTGAGTGCTCCACTTTGCAACCTTTGTATTCTTTTGCAGGCTTTTGTACGCGATTTCCCAAATAGCTAACACTAAAGAAGCGTTTAGCCTGCAAAACAATGCAGCCACCCTTCAGTTCATCAGCAAAACCAGCATCTCTAGACTTTTTGCACTATCTTTTATACCTTAGCTTACGGCACAATCTGTAGCAGTAGAAAGATTTTATATGTCACCTACCACTATAGACAATGGAAACTTACAATTTGTCAGTGGTTTCACAGATATTTAGTAAACAGAAAATAATGTTCAGTCTCAAGCTCCAATCAATAAAAGAGTATGCATCATTCTTTTATATGGGACACAGACTTTTCTACCTGTGACTTACTGTTTGCTGTGCACCATATAGGCTCCTGTCCTCCCAAACCACCATCAAACAGCTTTGTTGTCCCTCTTATCCACCTCTGAACATATCTAATTAAAACTTTTCTCCTATCCATTCTATACCGCTCCTGAATCAGCAAGGGGTAAACCGGGAGCAGAGGGGAAAAAAAAAAAAAAAGTCTCCCTTTTTCATGTCCTCTGGCACTGCCAGAAGGGGATACGGCATCATGAGGAGCAACTCCTGCTCACGAAACTCCCGCTCAGCCGCAGTATCCCTGGCTGTAACAAGAACAGTCATTCTGTATGGGTGCCACATCCACAGTATGGTAGGCATGTAACTGTGAGGAGACGGATCAGCCTCAGTGCAGATGGACTCCGCAAGTGCAAACAGATTTTTAACATGCGTATAAACTAGGCCACAGGAGGATTTTTTTGACAAGAACAAAAAAAAAAAGAAAAAAAAAAAAAGAAAAGAAAAGCGCCAAAGTAAGTAACTACCTGCTCCAAAGCCTGGAGGAACTAGAGCTTCTCAAAAAATGATTGCAATTTTAAAGTCAGTGAAATAACATGCTTTCCTACAGTCTCTTTTTTTTAAAAACAACTTGTTCATTTTAGCAGAAACTTCTAAAAACAAAATGCTTAACACACACACCTGGCATGGAAAATTTCATCTCCAACATTTGAAGTCTGTCAAAATTACATGCAAATTCAAGCAGGGAGTTAACATAAAGTGCTGGGCAGCCTTAACAAACCACACAGCCTGCAAAGACTATGGAAAAGGCAGAAGAGAGAATTCAGTAAGAGCAAGGGAAGCACAACCGTAAAGTTTTACAGGTGAATTTTTCTCAGCCCCAATCGCAAACACTACAATATTAATGGCTGATTTTGATTAGGACTGTAAGTGCCTTGATCCGCACCACTCAGTAGCAAAGACCTCTGTTAGAAGTCACCCTCCTGCGTCTTCTCCTGACAGGTAACGAGGCGGGGGGCGATTATGGCACACAAGAAGGCAATGGCCGCACTCACGGCATGAATGGGTCCAGAAAGACAAGGAACTAATGCAAACAGTATCAGTGCCTAGCAACCTAAGTGAGTGGCAGAGTAACCCTTCTGCAATAATGAGGGGACGAAGGTGGAAAAGATAAAGGATCAAGGCATGGTATTTTGGAGATACCAAGCTCATTAGAGAGAAGGATACATTTTCCTGAAGATCCTGGAGGATCATCTTCCACCTGACTGACCTCCATCTCCTCTTCTCTGACTCTACCTGTATTTCAGTTTTGTAAAATCAGAATTTATTGTCATGGCAAGACAGGGACAGTCATATACCCTATCTGTCTTTGGAATACTCTCAGCAAGAAGGAATCAATGAGTACTCCTTCAGTGCACCAACATTAGCATGGTTAGTCCAGCTCAGGAGGGTGTATTTGAAGTGCTCTTCCCAACTCACTTTAATTCCCTTTGTGGAGCACAGGAACAGGATTTCTTTTGGATAAAGCTAAACTCCACAGCACCGAATTAGAACTAGTCCGAGGTGAGCAACCCCAAATGCACGCAGTGTGGACAGCGAGGCCTCGGCACTGCCTTCCTTACAGCCCTTCCCGTCGAAGCACAGAAGCAGGACTGCCAGCACGGCTACGGGGAAGACGTTTAAACCTTCAGAGAAAGTCTCCAACCTCTGGTGTTCCCCTACAGTTTTCAAGCTGTGACAGCAGAAAGAATATAATTTGGGGTGAATTTCCTTCATGGTAATAACAATTCTCTTTTAAATTGATATATCTTTGTTGGGTTTCTGGAAGATTTACAGTTCTTTCAGAAGCGATATGCAAGTCATTAAGCTCAAAATACTAAGGGCAAACACTAGTTTACTTAAGCACAATTATTTTACTGAAATCTATGGACTAGGCCAGGATTTCAGAATCATGAGTCAGGCCTCAGGAAATAATGAAATTAGCTCTAAACTCAAGAGATTTTAACATAAATAAGTCATAGAGTCTTTTTTTGGTTTCTGGTTTATAAAATCCAAGGTCATTTGAAACTAGTGGACTTGCTTTTTTCTTTTAATGGAAAACTGAAATTCTCATACCACTGTTCGATCTCAGCAAAGAGGGCTTTAAATAGCTGATAGTTGTAGGTCATGGTAAAGTCACAGAAGCTGGAACTCTGTGCACAATGAAAACTAGTTCTCATTCCTATGTGCTTTTATTCCAGCCATATCAGGCATCAAAAATTGGTCCTATTAGCACTGATATCGTATGACACATGATACAATTCATCAGCATTGCCAAAGCATCTAGAGGACCTGAGCAGCCTGGCAACCCTTTGTGCTCGGTACTGTACAAAACCACTTCAACAGAGATCTGCTATGGCACCATGAGGGTACAGAAAATGACCAGCCCTCAAAATATTTCATTTACCAATAAGTTCTTTTTCTTGTCATTTAGCACAACATGAAAGTTGTGTGTCAGTTTTTATCCTCTGGATGTATTCCTAATATTGCTATTGATAGCAGTACTGTTAGTATTATACCATTTTAATAGAAAGAAACATTCAACTCGTATTTTGAACTTTTTAATCTTTCCCTGTGTGGGGGAAAGTAGAATAACTGAAGCTTATCTATTTATGCATGTGCCTAAATCTTCAATGCATATATGAATTTAAATCTCATTACATTATAACACACTGCTTTAAAAATACAGATACATTTTAAGAGTATGCTACATAATTTTTATTTTTCTTCCACATAAAGCCAGCAAAATCCTGCATGTTAATACTTCAAGAAAATAAACTTGTGTAAAGATTTGCCTATCCAAAGTACAGTATAATTTAAATTTAAATCCCTTAGAAACCCAAAGCACTGTGTTTATAATATGAGAACAGCGGGCAGTCATGCCCTTGACTGGAGGGCATGTCATCTAGTCCTCTCCTTCCCTGCAAAACCATCAGGCTGGCAGTAGTGACAGATGAACAGCTTACCATTAATTTCTCCTCTTTCATGCCTTCAATCCAAATGGTGCATATTCTCCACAGGGAGGCATCAAGGTCTTTGCCTTTATTTCTCTTGCATACTCACACTGACTTATAAATCAAGTGCAGATAAGAAGAGAGGGCAAATATCAATCTTTTTTTTTCCTGGCCAGTGCCCACTGGCACACTACTGAGCTTTGACTGAAAGGTTCTTCAAATCTTTATGTGATTCATAGGCAAGGGAGCTCTCTGTGAGGACAAAACAACAAAGGAAATTTGAGAGATAGGATTTGTGTATCTTGGCTTATAAATTAGAAGCCTTCTCTCTGCAATGTTTAAATATGGGTTACAAAAAAATGTGACTCTAAGTTGTTATTACTTTATTGAAAAAGTCTTTGTGGAATATAAAATAGGCAGGGCTTCTTCGCATATGGCCACTGAAGCAGCTATAATCAGGATGTTGTGTATTCTCAAAACAGTCTTTCTTTTGGGGGGGCATCTCTGTTTCTTGCCACTGAAGTAATCCAATCCCTCAAAACAGATTGACTTTTAATATAACTCTGCTGCATTAACGATTAGCTTTTGTCTCTCTGTAAAAACAAGAAATCTGATTTCAATTTAAAATACACAGGGCCAGATCTACAACCAATACAAATTAGCATAGCCATACAGGCGTATATGCGGTTCTGCTGATTGACAGTAGGAGAAAACTTGTTCCACGATGTTTTCAAAGTACAGTGGAGAGAAGTTTATTAGTTTATTAACTATATTTTCTTTGAAACTGCTACTGAGTCTTTCAAAGTTAAAAGAAATCTTCCGATTAGTTATAAAAAGATTTTTTTTATACCAAGTGGCACAAACCACTGTAGATTACACTGATTTTTTTGGCTCATTAGAGACTTACGGACTGGTTCTGTAACCAACCCAATAATGCAACTAGGAGACATGGCTCTTCCTGGGTCTCGCTTGCTCTCTCTCTCTCTCTTTTTTTTTTTTTTTTTTTAAGTGCTTTAGTAGAAGAATTTTCTATTCACTTACAATAAATTGATCTTGCATTTAAAACATATATTAAATCATTGGTGTGAGTGATGCAACATTATTACATGTCAAGAAAAAAATCTATATTATGATAGTTGTTGACAAATGATAATATTATTTTCCAGCTAAGCATGAGGTGTTAATGCTGCTAAATGGCTGCAAATGTTGACGTTAAAGGCTGCCTGCTGGCCATTTCCAGGTGACATATCTAGGGATTCGGGGCTATTTCATTTTCTAGCCTTTTTTAAGGCTTCAGGCCCCATCCATAAATTACAGCTGATGACAAAAGTGGAAGCTAACAGTGGCAAAATTAGGCCCACAGGCAAAATAATTATATATACAGCCTTTAGCAGTGAGGGAGAAAGCCATCAATCAGCCCCCAATTATTCACTAGTTAATCAGCTCTGCCCTTCCTTTATTGAAGGGTTACAGTGTAATTAAGTTGGCAGCATCCTTTTAATTCATCAAACATACAACACATGGCGGTGTTTGCTGCAATCAGGGGACAGCACCTTTGTGTGTTTGACCCCTAGCACTGCTGTAGGAGATGAGGAAAACTTCAGAGGTAAGAGAGACTATTTATGCGAAAGCACAGTACAGCGCGTGCAGCCTTCAGTCAAACAGCTCCAAGTTAAAAAAACAACAGCAGGGTTCAGAACGCTGCAGAGTGTCGACAGAGCATTTAATAAAATTGCTGCATTTCACAGAGAGTGCGTGCGAGGCGGAGATGATAAACACGTGCACGCACGTATACATAACTCAGTGGCAGCACAGACGCTCCAGAAAACTTGCTAGGCTTCTCTTTTCTGACTGCAGTTAATAGGGTTATTTCCGTATCACTTACAGCAGGCAGCTCTAGAACGCTGCATTTACGGAGATAATACTCAGAGGCTCAGTCCCCAGCAACCCCTTTCTGATAATGCGACAGCAGCAGAGATCCAAGCGTTGCTACGGATTCCCTGAATCGATGGTGGACCACAGAATACACACCGGACACTTCCAGGCCATCAGAGCAGATGTGAAAAGCACGCTGGGAAAGTGCACGTCTCTCTTGTCTGCAAATAGAGTGGAAACGTGTTTCTCCAAAAAATAATTTTGTGGAAACCAAGTTTAAGACAATATCCAATGCAGTTATCTGAAGGTAGTATGTAACGTTTGTATCCTCTCTCAGGTTAATGGGATAGGATTCTTATACTACGGAGTAGACTCCTATTTTCAGTGTTTTGTCAGCACAGAATTATTTGGGCATTGATTTTATTTCACCAATAAGGGAAATGACTCAGATGCTGCACTGTACTGTTCCTACTAAATTTTAAGATATGAATGCATCCAAGGCTAGGGCTACCATATTTGCATCACTTATATTTGTATATAAACCCAAATAATGCTATGTGTTGTGCACGTCTTTACTTCTCCCTATATTTACCCGACCAGAAATCTGTTTACCTGCCACATATGCCTCTTGCTCTCTGTATCCTTAGAGATGCTGGATGTCCTAAGTGTCCTTGGTACCTTGCTAAATAGATGCAGAATTATTTATTCATAAACAAGCTCAGTGTTTCTAACCTGCTTGTAATAATGAAGTTTTACACAATCATTGGCTAGCCTTCATGATACAGGCAAACAAAACCAAAAACCTCAGCATTTGATTGCACTGGAAATCTCAACATTCAGAAGAGTTGGCTTTTTTTGAAACTATTATTCTTCTCAAATGAAAAGTAAAAGAGCGTTACCCTGGTGGAGACTTTTCAATGGTGATTTTACCTCATTCAGAGTGGTCAAGGACATTCAGAAGTTTCTCACTATTTACCAAAATCCCTTTGCTGAAACTGCAAAAACTGCTATTTTTTTTATGGTTGGTTTTTTTGTTTGCTTTTTTTTTCAAGGGGGAGGGCAATGGCAACCCAGAATCACATGTCTGTCCAGAAATCCCTAGGGTGCCAGTCTGTGGTTTCCAACTGAGTTTTATCATAAATCTAAAGGAACGTGGGCAGAGAAGTAATTTTCTGGTTCTTTAAATCCATTCTCCCGCTATTTTAGGTTAAAAAAATTTCCTGATTTTATCAACTTCTGCACTAAAAGGGAAACAGTAACAAGTGAGCCCACTGCTGATGAGCTTACCTGGGTGATGTAGGGGGAGTAAAGCCGTGGGCCGTTCTAGCTGTTCCTGCCAGCAGCATCACCAGCCATCCCCTCCTGCATCTTACCATACTCACTGGCAAGTCACCTCGAGCCTAACCAAAGACGTACTATGATGGGCGACATGAAAAATAAATGACTGTTTTGTATTATTCTCTCTCTTATAGCAACCTTGCCCTATTAGATACCCTACCATATGCAGAATTTTCAATACCACACGTTGCCTTGGAGTCTAGCACTCCCCCAGGAGAGCAGAGCTGGAAGGTGGAAACATGACCTCTCCCGACCAGGAATTTTTACCATCTTCACAATATGAGTTCCCTAAAAGCTAAGGAAACCTCACATCCTGAAGTCACTTCAGATCTTTTGACAATTAAATATTCTCCTACTGGTGTCGGGCGCGATATAGATCATTATAATGTCTCTGGATTTATAACGCTGCAGTTCAAGCTGATAACATATAATCCTTCTGTCATTGTATCTTCACCAAGTATAAACAACTTTCTTGCATCAAACTAAACTAAGCCACTGAATATCACTGTGAGCTACCTAAGAATCAAAGAAATTTGCATAAAGTACAAGTTATATCCTTACTAATGAAATATTTGTAAATAAAAAATTAGTATTAAAATATTTGTCTCCTGGTTGTATGCACAACCTTTTACTGTTTGGTTTTTTCCATTACAGAAAGTTGGCCTGTACAATTTAGATCCTGTATTGTCTCAATGTCAGTAAGTATCAACTTTTCCTAAAGAAAAAACATGCCATATTGCAGTCAACCTAAGTCATAGCTCAAGACAACACAATCATGTCATAATATAATTTTATACAAGGAGATTGTATCTGTTGTTATTGAGGGTCATTGAATTCCGTCTGTCAGTGTTATGCTATTGAACAGGTTCAAGTAATTGTGCTGATTATCAGAAAGTATGTTTAAAAACTGTCACCATGTTTATGCCCTTCAGGGTCGCATTTAAATTATGCGGATAAACAAGATCAAGCAGTGTGTACTGCAACGAAGTACAGTTGCTGAGAGAAACTTCGGAATAAAGTTTATCTGAAATGTGAGAAATTTACTGGAAGAAAGTACTTTCTCATACTGACTCTGTTTTATATGTAAAAGGCTGAACAGATGTAAAGCACTTATTTTTCAAACAAGCATACAGTGAGAAAACAAGAGATGAAAAATGCCTGAAAAGGGAAAACTTCATTATTACTTATGAAAAGTTATACCTGAGCAAGAAGTAATTTTTTAAAGTATATTAATTCAAATTTTAAAAATATTCAAAAATTACTCAAACCCACCAAGTCAACATGGTCAAGGAAAAAAATCTGGGGGGCAAAATTCATATTAGGTTAAACTCTCATCTGCAATTTTTAATTATGCAATAATTTCTTAACACTGATTAAGTATGTAAACCACATCATAGTTTTTCCTAACTACCTTCTTTTTCCATTTTAATATACAATTTAAAATTCATTGCATCTTGACTAATCAAATAAATTATCCATTTGGAAAAAAGACAATTCAGTGCGTCTATTGGAGCTGAACACATCAGCGAAAGTTGCAATGGTATATTTTGTTCAATTTGAGTAACTTTTTGATTTCATGTATTTTCTATGAAGAATATTTTAGTCATGTTTCTGTGAATGTATTCACTTTTTCATGGACAATTTTTAAGCAACAAGAGATAATGAACACTAAGGAATTATATATTACTTGCAAATTTATTCTCTTAGCTGTTTGGCTTAGATAATATGCCATTCACTAAAATATAAACAGAGAAAGCCCAAGCGGTCCCAGTAGGCTTCCAGTTAAGTGCATTTTGGTTAAGCGCACTACTTTTGTGGTGCTGGTAAGAGGTATTCCCATCTTGTTCAGCAGAATTTGGAGGTGTCTGTTCTAATTGCTATTTTCTAGTGATAAATGTTTTCTTAGGAATAATACAATTCTACGTATCACACTGCTCAGAGCAGTAAAAAAATTACCTAGGAAAATTCAGTCATCTTCAGCTTTCACATGATCAAGAACAGGTTTTGTTGAGGATACACAATCATAGTCACTGTCTGATTATTCCTGTTTACTTGCACAGACGACCAACCGAATTCAAGAACACATACTAATAGTTCCCAATATATGTTTGTAACTAATTACATTTTCTACAGCAGCTACATTGAGGACAGAATGGAATGAGAGGGCAAAAAGCCTTAAAACATTCTGATAATTGTTGTACAACCCCTCTAGCCTTCTGCTAAAAAGCACAGCATAAATACATTTCGGCTATCTACTAATATTCTAGAAAAAGAGATTATTTGTGATGCATAAGGAAACAAAAAGAAATGTAGTAAGCAGTCACAAAGCTTATATCCTTCATCAATCTGGAAAACAGATATTTGGAGTAACTCCCGAATAGTCACAGAACAAGTACTAAAACACACATTTTTGCATGGTCAGTCAAAATCACAATATTCCTTACTTTTTAAGCATGCAACTTGAAATAACAAATAAACTCAAGAAACATAAACTTCCTCACAGACGATTTCAAAAGAGGAGAAAACAGACTAAGGCATGTAAGTGAATCATTTGCTTTGATTAGCTTTACGTTCCCTTAGGTGAGAAGTGGTCCTCTAGGCATACAGTCTTTTCTACACAGCAAAGACTCTTACCTGTCATTCCCATGACAAAATATCACGTTCACATGACCTTTCACAAAAACAGAATTCAAGAAAATGTACGTGTTAAAAGGATAAGAGCTACAGAAACTGTGTGGAATAAATATCAAAATTGCTCAAAGTTACATCAGTCCATCACAGCATTGAACAATACTGGACAATAATATACATAAGCTTAATGTGAGCCAATACCGCATGAAGGTGGAAAACTGTATTCTCATCATATAAACTCAAAGGAGAACATTAAACATAAAAGCTACATCAGTTATATAAGATAGCTGTATGGCTCTTACAAGAGGATTTTCCTTTGCATCTGTACAGAAAGAAGTCAGGTTTAAGCCTAATGCATTACAATCATTTATTTTGTGGTGTCCAGCTAATGGGATAAAGACAAAGCAACTTCCAGGCAAACAGCCTTGTTAATCAAAAACAGCTTGGGCCACTTGCACATGTTGTTCTGACTTTCTACATGGGAACTTCCATTTCCCACAAGAAATGCACATAAAATAAACAACAAAAAATTACTGCATTTCCTTTTTGGACAGCTACTCATAGACTTAGTACATTAACATTTTTCATCTGAGATATCACCTAAACAGACATTTTGCCTTCCTTAAACAAAGCCCCCATATCTTTGTGAAAGACTTTTATATTTTAAAAGTTATTTCCAAGATGTAAATACAAATATACTGACTTCTTAAAATATTTTGTAGAAATTTGTGTAGCTTTTGATTGCTTACTGAAAACTAGATCTTCATCTTGAAGAAAAGAAAACCTGAAGAAAATCACCTAAAACCATGCTTCAAGCAGCAGAATTTTGCATGCTGTGGATGCTCGCAGTACCTTAATGACTGGTAGCTTGACAGGTTTAATACATTATCTCAAGAGATGAGGCAGAGGACTATACCACAACTGAGGCAGCCGCTAGAATGAAGTAAGTGAACACTAAGTATTATCATGTTGATTTCTTTGGAAATGACAAAATTTCCACAAATTATTAAGACTATATGCCACAGTTTTTGTCAGTAAAGGACACCCAGGAAGACTGCTAATATTTTAAAAAAGAAAAAAAAATACTGAAGAATTCTAACACTTGCAAGTGAGAATTAATTGTGAATTCACCACAAAAAGTCATTAAAAGTAAAACCAGAAAGATGTTGAAGATAATAGCTTGTATTTGTGTAAAATGCATGAATTAATGAATTCTTCATAGAACCCGTCTTCTTTTATTCTGATTAATAAATCTTCTTACCATTATAGACCAAACAAAGCCATAAGAAAAGAACCCTATTCTTCCTCCTTTACCTGTTTACATAGTCCCCTTCTTCGCTCTTATGGTGTATTTACATTTAATTAAGAGGTCAGAGTTAACACCTTACCACTGTGTCTATCTACTGCTAAAACTTCACTTCTGTTTAAATAACACCTTTTTCCTAGAAGCACGCACATATTAATGTATTCTTGAACAGAATATTAAGTGCTGCCGTCTCTGTAGCACGCAGTTCTGTGTTGCATTGCTGAGTTAAGTTCACACAGCACATTTCTTTACAGTCTTCAGTAAGTGTAGTAGTTGCAATTATCTCCTCCATTTTGAGCAATGTACCAGCAGGACGGAGAAGTTACTGGTGATCAGAAAAGAAAGGTGGTGAAACTGGGGCACCCTGAGGACAGCTATGTGTACTGACAGGCATGTTTCTGTGCAAAGCTGCAGCTATGCCAAACAAAAAAGAGAATCTGGACCCAGGAAAGGGGCTAAAAGCATGTACAGATTTGGCAGAAGGGGGAAGAGAAAAGAACAGGAGAAAAAACTTTTATGAATTTTTCTGCCATGGCAGAAGGGGATGTGTGGCTTAGCAGAGATGGCAAAGGGGCAGGTCCTGCGGCATGATTACAGGTAGACACACACACCTTCACACCAGGGTTAATCTTGCTGCTCAGTGAAAGCAACACATCATGGACTTTCTCAGAGATGCCCTTCAGAGGGATGTCATCACTGAACAGCGCTTGTTAAAGGACACCGATGGCTGCAACGGATGATGTGCAGTTAACGCTCCAGAAGAAAAACAGGATAACAGGAAAGTGGTAACAGCAGGTCAGCAGAAAATACTCCACAATATGACTTCCAAACAGCCTACTGCTGATGTAAACATATACCAACTACATACCACACTTACCTGGCACGACACAGTGGCATGTCCCCATTCAACTGCGTCTGCTCCTTAGCAGCAAGTTATACTTCCAGTTCTGGACTTGGGCACAAAGTGACAGGTATGGGACAATCTGGGTTTTCATAGCTAGTCACTGCATGTTGACATCTTTGAAACTTTCCTGTCTTTCTTCAAAACCTCTTCTGCCAAAAACTCTTTCAGCAGTTTACGCTCTGCTGTCCTCAGAAAACTGCTTTCTTAGAGGATACCAAGGGATTTTTGTCTTTTATTTTTTTTCAATTTATACTCACTTGGTTTGCTGTCTGCAGTAGCTCATAGCACGAAATCTCCATCCCCTCTTTACATGCCAATGCTAGTATTTGCCTTAGCTTCTCTTGGTCCTTGTCTTTGGGAAGTACAGAGACTGTGCTCAAGGCAGGCCAGTGTACAGCAATACCAGATTTCACAGTCTCCCTATGACTTCCTTTCTTTGCCCATCCAGAAAAACCAATTTTCAGATTGTCCATGTTCATCTAGACAGGCACAAAACTCTCTGTGTTTGATCTAGTGGTTTAGATTTTGATCTGCTTGTACTTCCTCAATACTGGGTTAAAATCTCCGAGTAAAACTAAAAATCTGCTTGAACAGGGAGTAGAGTAAGTCAACAGAAAGTTTTGCAGTTTCAAATGAATTATTAAATCACTTTCTGGACTCCGCAGAAAGAAGAAACCTAAAACTTCCCTTGGGATTTCAAACTCCAGTGAACTTGGTTAGTGTTCTGCATCTGTAACAAGTCTTGTAATCAGACCAAGTAGGCTTCATTGTGGTCTCTTTTTTGTTTTCTTCCACAACCATAGTAAACACATCTCTCTTTATCCCATTACTTTTGTTTGCATGGTCCATGTATTTCTTCACCTGTGTTTTCAAATGCTGTTAAACTCCCCCCATTTCTGAAGAAAATCTGAAACACTAGTAACTGAGTATTCCCGAGGCGACCTACAATAACAACCAGTGCAGAATTGTAAAGGATATCTGCTCAGGAAAGGGATTTCATTTCTAGTGGGCAACTGCAAACAACAAGGGAAATATTATTTTTTTAAATTAAGATAAATACCTTAATGGTGTACTATTAAAATAATGTGCCCAGCTAACACAGATCTAAAAGAGAGGCCACTATCAAATTTTCTCTCTTTAGGGATACCTCCTGTTAGCAGTAGAGGAACATTAATCACACTGAGACTGCTTGTTTGAGTTGCTCTTAGAACACGGTCCCTTTGTTCTCATCTACTCTGTCCCCCAGTGCTGGAGGAACTTTTTCGTCAAACCTGATAAAGCTAGTACTGTCACTTAACTCTTCTCTGATGTCCTCTTATCAACTTCATTGCTTAGATGTAAGGAGTGAGATAGGACTTCTGCTTCTCTCCTTAACCCTGGAAATGTAACTTATATGGTCCCACAAACCACCACATGTACCCGTTGCAGCCATCCACTGCATCGTGCCAGACTGAGTCCTCTGAACTAGGACGCCCTCCTCTACACCAGTGTTAGCACTTTATAGTAAGTAGTATAGGGCTAATAATGAAACAAGATTAGACTGGCTGGGGTGCTGTCCACAGCAGCTGGAGAGAAAATTCAAGAGATATGCAGAATGAATTGCATTTCTATGAGGCGCCAGTAGGCTCGGTGACCTTGGACTGGGCGAGGTGTAAAACAGGCACAGGCAGCCGTTGAAGGGTTATGTGAAATCCCCTTGAGAGCACGTGAAGCACAGACCCAGATTTGTGGGTCGCTATGTCGGGGCAAAACTCCCATGGTAAATCCCCTACTACCATTCACACACAGACCGAGTTCTCATTTAGCACATGGACCTACTGATACAAATGAAAATAAATAACGAACACCAAAAGCAACAACCCACTCCTTCACACTGCAGGTCACATTAGTTACATACAATAAGTAAGGTAATGTGAACATAATGACGTTCAAGAGAGTTAAAGTGAATGCCTTCATCCTTTTGTTGTTTATCACTTAACAAAATGACATTATAGAGATGCTTTATGTATTTATTGGAAGGGGAGAAACATCTATCAAAGCTCATTTTAGCTACTGTTACTAGCATTAGACTTGTTCTCTTCTGCCGTAAGTTAGAACAGGACTGTCAGTGAGGAATGACTGATACGGGAAAATGGTTTTGCATCATATGAGATACATACAGAAATATAATCATACCCAAGGTCAAACATTAGAAAAAGGTTGGGCATTTGGGGCAATGAAAGCAATGCTGTCAGTTATTGAAATCTCAGCAGGAGATTCAGCTCCATTAAAACTGAATACACAATTACTTTCAGCTTGCTACTTTCCATGCATCTATAACTAGTTTGTTCATCTTGGTGCCCCCTGTGTTAGTCAGAAAAGGTAAGACTTGAATATTTTGAGGAATGGATATGATACTCCTTTCACTAGAGTTTACATAAGTGATAGAATGACAGTATAATATATATGCAACTGGTGAATCACTTCAGCAATTAATATGGCTTAAGAAACAGACATAAGAGATAGAAGTAACCGGCTCTGTCCAGGTACCTTTAAATTCTCCATGAGTATTTTGCTGACTTTATGTGACTGGCCTCCTAGAAGATGCTCCTCTGGCAACCAGAAAAAGAAATGCTTGGGATGCATGTTAAGCAGCACTGTTGGAGTAATATGATGAAGAAACAAAACCAAAGGAAAATAATGTGAAGGAGAGAAACTAATGAAAGATCATGAGAAAAATGAATTTTAAGTGGGTACTAAATGCGGCAAAGGAGAAGGATGACAGGAAGGGCATCCCTCAGATGGGGCTAAATTGCACTGTTTTCCAAGAAAGACCATGGTACAGAGCAGAAGGCCATTTAAGTCAAGCCATCTCAAAAACAGGGATGGAAAGAAAAAGTAGTGAGAGCCCAACTGGAAGCTTTGGATACATATGGAGGAAGTGAAGAGAGGCTGCACCATCCCATTTTCATGTCAGGGTGAGGAAAAGGAAACAGCTCCTCCTCAAGCCCTCCTATTAAAAATCGTGATGCTCCCTCCTTGCTCCCGCTTCTCCTACCCAAACACTTCTCAAGACTGCCTCACGGGACAGGGAGTGGGACAGGGAGAGGAGCACAGTACCCAAAGCAACCACGGAGACAGCATGTGTTGGAGTTTTCTGCAGCCGAAGGACAATACCGCAGGAGCAGCAGACATTGGTACAAAAGCAGTGGAAGTGAGAGGTGTATCTGAAGAGCAGACAAAAACATTTCGGCAATTGCAGTGGTACAGACAACGCCAGTTTGCTCCTCCCCAAATCCTCCCCTGCTTGCAGTCCTCCCCTGAAGACAGGATTTAAGCACTTATTTAACTCCAGCACTGTCCCATAACTTCTACTGGTATGGAGTTACCAGTATGTTCAAATTTAGATATTTTTGGAAGCTACACTAGACATCCAGAAATTGTACAGGTATTTGACAACTTCATGTACATCTTCCCATTTAAACTACTCTCTGCCTGTCAATGCATCTCTGATGAGACAATTTTTGTTATAGATGCCTGTCCTGTTTCAAACAACATTTATGAAATCATTTAAAAAAAAAAAATCATCTTCTTAAGAGATGTTTCCTCCAAATATGAGATTTTTATCCAGGATAGAGCACTTTTCAAGGTACCACCCAGATGCTACAGTTTCTTAGATCAATGTCAGTCCAGTGTTTGGTGATCTCAGGATCAGGCTCCAGAGATGAAGCTTCCAATCTTACCTTAGAAACTAACTGATTCCTGCAATACTGGGGAGACTTGGCATTTTTGATGTGCTTTGTTATTTCTGAGCTTTGAAAATGGGAACTCAAAATGTAACATAACAATTAAGTTCGGAATCTAAAAGAAAAACCAAAACCCTAATCTTCTCTTTCAACTTGCACAGATTTCCATGTTGCTAACGTTAAGAAGCTGAATGTAAGATAGAACTCTATGGTTATAAAGTTTCTTGTATAGACTGTACCCACCTCAAAGCCTCAGCTTACCATATCTATGCACTTCATACCCCCATTTTCTAATCCACCATGTATAGTTACGTGTATCCTGTTATGCCAGGAACATCCAAATAATTGCATTTACCAGGTGCTTTTGACACACTACTATGCACAGTTCAGGCCAATTCATCTCTAAAAACTCTCCCCAAATTCCTGATTCTCAAAGAATTTTCCAAGATGCAAGCATTATTAATAAATAATATGGATTAATATTAAATAATTTTCATTATTTTTGAAGTTAGAACAAAAAATATCCATGTTGTGTTCCTCAGTTATTCCAGTATGATGAGCAGCAAGATACTCATCTACATCCACAGCTGTAAATACCAGAGAAATGCTGGGAGCATCCTTTCCCTTTCCCTTCTAAAGCATTTGTTTTCCACTTGCAAAGACTGTGAGGTGCTATACTGTAATTAAAAAAATTAAAAATCTCAAATTTGTGATAAACGGGAAACACTACTTCCTTTTATAGATTTCTAATCATGGTAACTTTTATCTTCTCTCATGCATAGCATAATTGAACTCATAGATCTACTGCAACCCAGCTTTACAAGTGATAGATAGGTAATATTCCACTATTCATTCATTTTTAAATTTTCCAAACATTCAGAATGCAGTTCTTCTTTTCATATGTAACCTAAACCCTAGGTAGTAATGGAAAAGATGGTATACGGTTTTTGGAAAAGACCTGTATAATTCATTTCTTGCTTTCCCACACAAATAACACAATCTGCCTTAGCCAGTGTAGCTTACTTCATATATTTGCAGCAAAAATCACAACACCTGTAGGAATGTGGCATGCCACTTACTAAAATTAAAGATGTGCCTACTGTGTCACTGCCAAATAGGTGACATTTGTCATAGTAGAAGCTGTAGCACAATACGTTACTAAAACGTGAAGATCCTCTATGTACCAAAGTGGCTGCTTCTCTAACTACAGCACTTGGTCTAACACAAGATGTTTTACCTCCCTACAAACCTTACCTCCTTTACGTTACTAACCACCACCCTTCCCTCTCACATGGTACCTAAACATACCAGACCACTTGTAGTTTCCTTACATTTTAAAAAGAGAAAAATAAAATGAAAACTACTACCTGTCACAGCTCTGTGGTTAACTACACCTTTGGCGTCAGCCTCCTCCAGGGAGCATTCCTGGGGTCACTGCCCTCCAAGTGTCACCTTTTTCAGGTGGGACTCTGCATCATTCTGCCTCAGGACCAAGGTATTCTGGCTGTGCTTCGCTTACAGTCCACTACAAATAACCCTAGCCAGTCTGACCCCAGGACTTCTTGCAACTTCTCATTATCAGACACAAAAATAACTATAATGCATAGTTCTAGTTCTTTAAATAGAACTATACATGTAGTTCTGTTTATTTTTGAGAAATATCTCATAAAACAACAAACCAGGTGCATAATAGCTTAGCAGTATTGCCCATCAACAGCAAGGAACCCTGAGAGATATAGATAAAAATTCACCTTTCTTAATACTAGGCAGGGCCTCCAGTCATGTCTCTTGCCCCAGCCCATCAACTTCCTTGTTTGTGAAGCCTCTCAAACTGAAACAAGCTGACTATTTAAATACTTAGTTTTTCTAGATGGCTAAAGCTCTCCAATTTGCAACAGTTACTCCCCCGCCTCTTCCCCAAGGATTACAGAAACTCAAATCATGCGCATAAATGTGCACACACACACACACACGTTTTTTTGGCGTGTGTGTGTGTGTGTGTGTGTGTGTGTGTGTGTGTGTGTGTGTGTGTGTGTGTGTGTGTGTGTGAGAGAGAGAGAGAGAGAGAGAGAGAGAGAGAGAGAGAGAGAGAGAGAGAGAGAGAAGTATCACCTAAAGCATTGGTAGAGCAGTCTTCTTTTTTTTAATTTTAATTTTATTTTTTACTGCTCCACATGTCCATAGTGTCTAACACATCTCAATGGTCTTTGAAGTTTTCATGCTTTCAAGGTCTCACATCTGTCACACTAGCAGTACCCTGCCACAGATGAAAAGAATATAATTATGGATTTAGTGTAATCATTGATTTCTGGGCTCTAAACCATTCAAAGAAAGGTCACAAGTCCACAGGGTTGCCCCTTAGGAAAAGGATTTGCATCTGACTATTTTATTTAGCTGAAGACACCCCCAATTAAATATAGAGACTCTTCTCTTTGGGCTCTGCACCTGAGGCAACTTTAAGAACACAGATCAATCTTCCCAGCGCCAACTGTGTCTTATTTGCACCAAACTGACACAGCTTCTACCTGTTATAGACAGTAGCATGTGACTTTTGCTAACTAGTCCCTTTATTTGCTACACTGAGTCTCCCTTTGGAGAACTGCCATCACAAACGTGGAAGGCATGTGCATCTGAGGAACTGCACTTTGGGGAGGATGGCAGCGTGCCAGAAGATTGTGCCTGAAGCTTGGGAGCTGCTGTCAAACCTTCAAACATTTAACTTACTACAGTTTTCAGAGATCCGCAGTGCAGATGTAAAGACATAATTTTGCCCACAGTGTTTGGATTAGCAGTAAATCTACTAATCCAACACAATATCCAAGGGGGCATGGCTAGATCTATGGGTTCATAAATTCACACCACTCTTTTTATTATTCTGAGCCCCAGATGGTTTCGAATGGGCACAGGCATAATGAGATCTTGGAAGACATTATTATATTCTTAGGTCAAAATTCTCAGTCCAATCTCTTTTATCAGGCTCAGAGCCTTTGTGTCCCTGAAGTGCTAATACTTCATGCTGATTGACTATGCAGGCTTCTGTGGGAGTTCACATTATTTTTGGTACAATTATTATTATTATTGACAGCAAAAACTCCACAAAAAAGATACCCATTTTATACTACTACTTATGTAGTCACACTGTCTGGAAACTACAATGCCTCAGACCTTCTTTATCATGTTTTCATAACAAAACAGATGAGGGGGGAAAGAGAGGACAGGATAAAGGTATTATTTTAGTAATGAGAAGACAAAGTATGAGCTTGATCATAAAGACTAGCAAGCTTTATAAATGCATCTTTGAACTGAGTGAGGGTTTTCTTTAGTGCTTTTTTTTCCCCCTCCAATAAATGGTTCTTTTGAACCTGGCAGTTGTAAGGAAGTGAAACAGAACAAACTTTGAAAAGTGTGCTTGTCTGAGTCTCCTTACACCGTATCTGGCTGAGAATACAGGTGGCCAAGCACAGAAAGTTCCTGCCAATTTCTAAAGTTACACTTTTATCCACTAAACAAGCATCCTGATCCGGGTTACCAAACAGGGCACTCAACAGGAGCCTCAAAGTGCACATATTAAATATCACTTATTCCACAGCCTGGGCCATCCAGCTTAGTAAAGCTTGATCTAATACTGTTTCACTCTTTTCCTGTGCTCACTGGATTTTGGGTAATGGACCTTCCCAGGAGACTACTCTCAGAAAGTATCTTCTTATAGAACAGTTGATGCACATGCTTCTATTTTAAAAAGCACATGTTCAGCACATTTTGCTTTTGTGAAATGGAATATGGTTTAAGTTTGTTTCAATAAAAAAAAAGGGATTCTGCTGGAAGGACTTATGTCAAAGTGCAAAAGGTTTTATACACAATGAACAGGGTTTTTTTCTCCTGAGGGCCAAAGAGGAGACACTAAAATGAAGTCTTTTTGCCACAATAGCAATTGCTGTTTTACACACAGAGGAATCTACAAGGCTGCCTGTGATGAATTCTCCACCTTTGTATTTATTTTGGATTAGAATGATTTAATCTAAGAGTCACATCAAGACTCAAGACCTTGTCTTTAATGAGAAACTTGATATGTATTCACTGTAAACACTTTAAATGTCAAAGTTTAACGGACAGTATTCAAAGGCCATTATCATAGTAACTATGCTTTTATATCAGCACGGCTGATAAGGAGTAATTCTTTTAAATGCACTCTTCAGAAAAACAAATATAAATGTTAAATAATAAAAAAAATCCATGCAGTACATAGGAAGAGAAAGGAAGGACAATAACAAATTCCCACATAACAGTAGACTCAAAATCAGGTCCTGGCAGAGACTATCAACAGCAAAAAAGTATGAATTAAGTGTCAGTCCAACCGGTTGAAAACCTTTGAGGCTAATCTTTATTCAGAAAGGCTTGAAGGCCACCAGCCTTTCTATATGCCCCTATTTGTATATCAGCTCTGCGAGCGCACAGCTGGTTAGGGCACATATTGTGATGTGCAGCAGGATATCTGAAGCAGAATTTACAGAAAATGCTTCTTATGACTAAACATCGGTTGAGTGAAGCTCACGTGTTCAGCCTTGTTTCTCTGCCTAAGCTCACTGTCTGTCTGCCTGTCTAACTGCTTCAGACTGGTTCACTCTGCTCCTAGTTTTGTATATAAATAGCCAGGACATATTACTGACATATGCTAGGTATCGGTGAGCGCTGCGAACAAAGTGAATTTGTGTTCAGCCTTTTTTATCCCCAGAGTTAGTGTCTAAAACCATCTTCAACAAAGTTGAACAAAGTTTCAAATAAAAACAAAGTATTGAACAAAGTACTACAAAGTTTCTCACTGAGCTGGGCTGTTCCCTTCTCCATGCTTCTTTCAGGTCCTTCTGACCCAAAGAGACATTAAGGGTGTTGATATACTACATAGACATATGCATCCTCTAGGAGTAATTTTCCCAAATCTTAGTGTATAATTTAAGAAGTTTGCATAGTACAACTTAACAGAAGAATCGTAAACTTCCCACAGAAATCCAAGAGTCTGCCATCTTATTAAAATGAACTGGAGCCTCTTCCCCAGGTCTTCCAATATGCCTTATCCACCTTGCTTCCTGGGACTCTTGGGCAAAGCAAACTGAGGTGATGTGCTGAGACGAAGATCTCTACCCAAGGGGCCTGCAAAAGAGCGTTGTGCTCACTTCCACTTGAGCTCAGACTAGACTACACTAGATAGAAACAGCATCTTTCTGTGCCTTTTTTCAATAAAGCCCTGCACTGTTTGATCCATCCCTTGCACAAACACATAAAGTGTCCTGCATTTCCATACGCACTTCATCTCCAGTACAACACAGCCTACTTAAGGAATGCACATGTAATGGTTTCATAAAGAAAGATCCTTACAGATATCCGAGTACTGAATCTGAGAGAAGGTGGAAAAGCTGTGGTGTACCAGATTGAAGATCCATCTTGATCGGGAAGGAATTGCTTCCTCTGAGGAGTTCACACATCAGTCACAGAATCGAAGGCTGTGACAGGGTTATGTTTATCTAAAAGAAGAAAGCCTGCTCAAGCATGCTCAGTTTTTATCTGTAGTCATGGACTTTGTCTACCAAGTTATAGATAATTTTATTTAATTGCTTTTAGAATCAATTAAAACATTTTGTTCATATGGAATGATACAACAACCAAAAGCTATTGTTTACTCATTCCTACAAAGAGAAACTTTCCCTTTGGCAGCAGTGTTGAACATTAAAAGGAAATGATAATCATTAAATTCATACATATTCAGAAAGGCACCAAAAAATTATTTTTCAGACTGATTCATAGAGATCAAAAACCCCAGTTTATATGGATTTAGTCTGACCAACTAGCTAACATGTAGTCATGTTATATTACCTGGGCATGAGGAAGCTACAGAAATAGGAAAAATAAAAGAGAGCTTATTTATCCAAGTGCTACAGAATACAATATGGATTCACTTGCGGAAAATGAATCATTAATGCCTATTTATTTAATTTGCTGACTAATCTTTGCGTATTTGCTATTTCATTTCAATTACATCTCTACTCCAGTCTCAGTTACCTATGATTAATAAGAGAGAATACGCTGCAGATAACTGACTACTATGGAATTTCCAGAATTATCCTTAAACTATTCTTAGAGAACAGCAAACAGTACAAATGTTAATTGGTTCTGACTTATTTTGCTCTGCAGTATACATCTCTTTTGTTTTGTTGCCAACTGATAATAAAAGGATATAGTTCTTTGGCAATGAATAGTGACAGCAGTATAGTGGCAGGAAACTTGTTGTATACATAGGATTTGATTCTCTGCTAACTAATTCCATTGCAAATCAAATCTGTCTCTATTGAAGTCAACAGAGTTTACACTCATGCAAAGTACATAGTATCTAAGGATGGATCAGGTCCAAACACTCCACACGCAAATAAAGAAAGTGTCAGCCCTAAGAGTCGGCTATTGATACCCACCAACCATAGTAGCCACTTACAGGGATGTGGCATTGATTATCTGTCAGGTACTTACTCAAGCTCTTGACTGAAATTTTTCAGATAATAGCAGAAATGAACAGGCCTTTTATCTGACGCATGCTGACTAGCTTAAAGAGAGAGAAAGAGAGAGAGGGAGGGAGGGAAAGGATAATGATTTTTCAAAGATGCACATTTTTGCCACCTTGTTTTTTGTGGAATTCTTGAATCTTTCTATGAAGCATGAAGTACTCCCCAGCCAAAGACCAAGACTTAGAAACAGTCAGGACTGGCCTCCTACAAGTTATTATCCTCTCCTGATCCTTTGGAAAGGATTTCATAGCTACTACTCTGAAGATAATAAAAAGCACTGATTGAGCATAAATGAGAAATTTGTGACTGCACAAAAAAGGCAAAAGCACACAAAAAACTAAAATGTACTACTGCATTTTTATATCTGGATTCAAATAAAATTAGTGTTGTTGGTGAAACAGCATATGTGAAGACTAAGACAAGAGATGCAGTATCAACTTCAACATTAAATATTAAAAACATGCTAGAGAAAACTCTCCAAATAATCTCAGAGTACTTGTTTGTAGTTGTCTTCTGCTACACAAGTGGAATTTCCAATCTTCTTTTTTCTAACTGGCCAGATTTGCTTTTGTCAGTATTTAAAAAAATCCAGAAGTGATTGTCCTTCACCTCTCTCTACATTTGCTCCCAGCAAAAGCTAGCTGCTCTTCTGGCACTTTGGTGCCACTGGAACATGTCCCGAGTCTGGCTGGACCTTACATTGCTGCCTTGCACGTGGGGATCAGCCAGATGTGCTGTGTCCCTCAAACCAGGCACGGGAAGGGGCAGCTCTGACTCCTCAGTGCTCTTGCACCAGAGCTGGGGTCGGTGTCCTCGCCTGGAGCACGGCTATCTGCATCCTTGCCAGTAACGCTCAGCAGCCTGATTCTGCTCAAAACTTGCTGTGGTATTTTGAATTGCTGGATTGATAAAGAGGATCAGCTACGCACTTTAATGACGTTATAATATGATTAGTTTAGATACATGCTTACTGTATCTGCTTTCTGAAGAGTCATAAATCAAAGTAATAGGAATCTCTTTTTCTTGTATTTAGTATGTTAGGTCACATCCTTTGTTCAGTTTTAGATCACAGAGATTACAGAATTCTCCCTCTCTTCTAAACTTTGGATCATTTTCTCACATGTGATATTGCTAAAATTGCTTTCTGGCCTCTCTTCAAATGGTAGTTGCTGGATGACATATTATGAATACTAAATAAATTGGAACTTTAACTATGCCTGTGCTCTGTGTTTGTACTGTTCCGCCTTGGAATATGGTAATTTCACATGTTCAGAAGACAAAAAAGTAATTTTCATTATTAGGTGAGTATATAAATTGAATGATATCATAACCTTGGAAAAGCCGCTGCTGTGTAAGGAACTTGCTGGGTGCTCCTGACACTATGAAAGGAAAGTATCACATAAACAGAAGGTGTGACAAAGGGTAGCATAAGATATTACCTCATTTACGTTTCTAAGATCTACTGTTATGTGATACGAGAAATGGATGGAAATCTATCAACCAAGACGTTAAGATTATGCAAAGTTAACTGATCCAGCTTGAAGCAAAGCAACAGAATAAGCAAGTGAGATATGCCTAGCATATTCCCCAATTGGGAAGTATTAGAAAACAGATGTATTTTCCAACAAAGCAGATGAGTAAAAACATTGATAACTGAGATAAATTTTACTCCATTTTTTTTTTTTTCTGATCAGGCTACTACTGCCATTCTAGCCAAGGCACTGAGGATGTCTGAACAACAGGGTGACAGTTTTTGAAGGATTTCAGAGATTGTTGGCGTGCTCTTAAAAATAAATAAATAAATAAATAAAATAAAAAACCTTTGTTTCATCGTTTTACATCTTGGTGGTTCTTGTTTTAGTCACAGACTGCTGGTGAAAGAAAAGAGGGAGATAAGAAGCAAAAAATAGCTTGAAAATTTTCAGCCTAAATAACTAAAAATAATCTAACCTTTTTCAGCAAAACCTGAAGTTCTGAGATACTCTAATTTACATCTAGCTAACCCCTTTCACAGCTAAAGATTACCAGGTACAGATTTATTAGAGTTCTGTTTTCTTTCCATTGTCCCAATACTTTGCTTCAGGCACTAGAAATGCTTTAGAAACCTCCTTCTCTCCAAATTTTGCCCTAAAATCTCAAACTGCAGTGTCTTCGAAACTAGTTGCATTGTCAAAAATGTGTATTAGTACGTGTATGATGCATGTGGCCAAATTCTTCTATGTTACATAAAGCTATATTGCATCATTTCATTTTAAGACTACTGGGTCCAGGTTTTTAAACCTTGGTTCATTCAGTACTACAAGACTAAATACCAACAGCCCATTCTCAAAGGGAATTTAGGACCCCAAATGTCAAGAATTTGGTCATATGGTTCATTTGTGAATGGTTCAGTCACTAAGTATTTTTCATTGTTTTGCCTACAAAATGAATACTACAACTTGAAGTGAGAAGAACCTGGAACAGTTCCCTGAAACCAAAGACCTAATCACTGAGATACAGCAATTCATGTGTCTTAATCTATTACTGACATACACACGTATATCTGACTTGTAAATTATACTGGGCGGCTAAATTTGATTCATTTGTTTATAAAGAAGGTAATTTTGTCTGGAAAGTTTACTGCAAGTGCATCATTGCTTTGGAAGTATTTTTCTTTCTTTTTTTCTTTTTTAAACTTGCTGAAAGACTAAGCATTATCTACTAATAACATGAAGATTCAGAAAAGAAAAGGTCAATTTAATTGGAACTACTATTTCCTGGGGTTTAAAAGGAAAATGTTGAAGCTAAGATGACATTGACAAATTGCTACTATTTATTTAAATTGTGTAATGCAATCTACCAGTAGTTCTATAATCTGCATGTTTGAAGCAGTTGACCCGTCCAACTAATGCAAACAAATTAGCCTCCCGGGTACTAGCTATATCCTATAAGCCATTAAATATCGTAATCTAACATCAGTTTAATAAGCAAACTCTCTTAGTTAAAGTGTTATAGTGAATATGTGTTATAAAAATTACAATATGTGGGGTCTAAGCACAGTGGAGGCCATGTCAGTAAATTTGTCTTTTCTGTCATTCAGGCCAAATATGTGCAGTGGCAACAAAGCTTCTATTTCACTGCACCTCAGAAGTATGCAGAGGTTCTGTCCAACAGATATCTTCATTACCTCATGATTAATTTCCTTAAAAGTCCAGCAGTGGTTTTAATGTTTTAGTTCAAAAGCTCCTAGCACCGATAAATTGTACAAATTCCATTCCTGTAAGTAAATTGGTCTGATGACAGTGTGTACCTACTAAATATTCCTAAGAAAATCAGACTGCTAATATGCCCATTATATGCAAGCTAGAAACAACTCTATTTTTCACTGATTTACAGAAATGCCTAAGAGTCTAATCCAGAGACACCAAATTCATGCAAATAAACTCAGCTGAAGGGAACAGGGCTGTTTACCTGAGTAAAATATGAACAAAATCTGGCGTAATTAATAAAACAGTGATTCCTGCAAGAATCCAATTCTGCTGCTTTGTGAACAGGCAAAATTGTCCTTGATATATTTCTCTACTGCGATAAACATACCAATAGATACATATATTAACTATTACTTTATCACACTACCTGGGACGTCTATGCACAGCCCAACTCCTGAACTGGCAGTGCCATCTCCACCTCCTGTTCAGCACCCTGCGGGAGCAAGGTCTAAGAGACAGGTCTGAAGACTACTGATGTCTTCCCTTTTATTTCAGTGGCCACTGGATCAGCCCCTAACAGACCAGCTAGTCAGTAAAGTTTTGTAAGAACAAGGAGATTGATTTAATTAGTCCGTGCTACCTTTATCTATCAGGAAAGTAAAAGTCTTATAATCAAAGGAAAGCCGGTAGGTTACGTATTACTGACAGACTATAAAGTCTTTACAGGAGCTTATGGGACTGAGTCACACGATTAACTGTCTAAGAAAATTCCCTGGTTGCAGTAAATAAAGTACATTTCTAGCATACTGATACCAGGAGAGCATCCCTTTACATGGGCTTTTCTGCAAGATAACTAAGCAACAACCTCCCACCCAGCACACCCCCCACACACACACACGCACACAAACTCAGTTCCCAGAAAATTCTCTGACAACAGAAACAAGGCTTTTTCCAAGCTGTTGTTAACCTTCGTTCTTACAATTTATGTTTTCTGGGGGAAAAAAGATATTATAAAGTTATGATTTTAATAAGAACAAGACTGAATCTCAATTTTTCCACACTGAAAAGAAATGGGCGGGATCAAGTATTACCTAGGGAAACTGCAAAAATGAAGAGAGAAGTAGAGGCTCTATAGTAATTTGGGGAATCCTGCTGTTGAAGTACATGTATTAGCAGTTTTACATGACTAGGCAGAGTATGCTGCAAAAAGCAGAGGATTTGAAGACCCACCTGAAGAGACCTAATTTTGATGAATGTTACAGACAGTGAGAAGGGGCTGACCCAAACGCTCCGATTCAGAGCAAACAGTCTTTGCAACTTTTATGATCTTCCACAGTAAAGTTATGAACAACTTCCCCATATCTTACACAGAAAATAATCTCTTTTCATTTAAAATATCCTTGACCAATAAATTATAAATCCAAAGAGATCTAAATGTATCCGTTCAAGAGACTAAAATCGTAACACCTTGTCAATGTGTGCAGCAGGGTGGAAAGATTATAATAACCATCATAGGTGGTTGTTTTTTTCCACTGCAAAATTTATAATGTATTTTGCTTTTCTCTGAGGAGTAATTAAGTGACTCATGGATGAGATCTAGAAAAATCGATACTTGTCACAGGTAAAAAACAACGATCATGGAAACAGGAAAGTTTACTGCATGACTGTGATTTGAGTCTTTTTCATATTCCCTGCCCAGTGTTGAACTCTGGTTCTTTACAATCAGCTTATTGTTAGCTATTAAATACTAATTTCTGTTGACTTAAGATCTCTTAAGCTGAAATTACATTGCAAGGTGATTTGAAAGATAAGTCATTCTGTATTTTCTGAATTCTGGATCAAAAGCATATGCTCTTCAGTATAACCAATACAGGCTGGTGGTTCCATTTTCCATTTGTATAGTATACTGCAATGCCTTGTACCTGTTGCACACATACTGTTACCTGGAGAAAACCCGATTACTTTGTAGCTTAGTTCAACTTAAAGTTAGAATTTACAGAGAAACATTTACAGGGAAACAAATCCAAATTAACATGAATGATAACATATGAGGTATTTTAAATGAATAGTAATTAAAACTTAGTAGGATGATAATATGGTAATTAAATATCAATTGTTTGCGCAGGACCACTTATTGAGTTTAATAAGTATGTAAAAGATATTAATCTAGTTGTCATGCAATTACCTCATTGAGGGGGAGTAGGAATATGTGCGTGTGTGTGTGTGGGAAGAACAAATCATAAATGCAAAATTCAGCTTAAAAACTGCATTGAGGATACAACAGAACTGAGAAAAAAAATATAGTGAACTCAAGTGTTTCTTTTCTCACCTCACACTACGGGGATATCCAGTTAGATACAGCAAGGTAAGCTGTGGACATAAAAAGGTTCATGGGGAGGGGGGGGACATTTGAGAGATTTCTGTGTGTTGCAAAAGGACAATTAACAATGCTAGCCCACAACGTTCTGTGCTCTGGGGAGCACAAGGCTTCCTTCACTTCTCCTCTCCCTTACGCCTGACTGCAGGCTTAGTCCCTCCAATCCCACCCTGCAGGGCAAGGCCGCTCATGCTAAGTTTAAGCCCTTATGGCCCCTCGCTGCAGTGGACCTGATGCCCAGGCCTCCACCACGATCTCACTAGGCAGCGGCTTACTGTTATGGCACCCACAAGGAAGTTTTTGTCCTGCAATAAGGCAGTGCTTGCTGGATGACAGAGCTGAAACACAGGAATATTTAAGCATATATATTTGAACTCACCTTGTGATCACAGCTCCTGCACTTATAAGACACAGTGTCTTGAGAATGCAGACTGATAGGGGTGTGCACCTGCCAGGAACCCTGTCTAGGATGGCATTTATTGACAGCCTAAATCTGGTCCTTTGGAAACTTCTTTTACGGAATCAATGTCCCTTCGATACACTCTGGGGGCACAAAAACATGTTCTGAAAAGCACCAAGTTGTTGTTTAGCTGAAAGCGATTAAAAGCAGGTTAGATATTCTGCCTCGCAGAATAATCTGTAAAAGGACAAAAGCGCCTACCAACGCTCTGATAAGATTTAAAGATGTTTTTCACTTCATCCTCCAAATTGCAATTTTCAAAGCACTCAGACCATGAGGACATGAAGACTCCTCCTTCTAAAAGGCCAGGAGGCCTGAACCCTCCCCAAAGCAGCACAAAAGATTTCTTCTGGGAACTCTGATAAACAAGAAAGTCAGCTCCATCTTCCCTCAGGCTTCTGCTTCCAAATATGCATGTCCTTTCTTTAGTCACGGAAAAGGCTTTTTTGGGGTGCAGTGAAGAGGATGCATGCTTTCTTAAGATATTTCAATTCCATTGCTCCTTGCTTAATTTTCTATTTTGTTCTTGCATAATATTTTCCCCAAATGCTAATCTGTACTATGGACTTGTATCGTTGAAGGAGGTGTCCACTGGAAACACAGGCGTAACTATATTAAATCATTGCAAATGCAGCACTAAATAAAACATCGAAATTTTGAAGAACATCTAGGCATTCATCAGAAGAACTTTACGTAGCTGGGTATCAATTACTGTACTTACAAATGTCATTTAGTACTTTAAAGAACTGCTATTTTTACTTGCCATGGGCTATCATTCCATTAACTGCTTGATATATAAAAAGAAGATCTGTGGGCAGTTCCATGGGATTTTACACATTAATGAAATTTTTGGCGATGTTATTATGGCAATTATAAGCACACTGACCAACCTTACCTCTCCGTAAATAAAAACGGGCACCTCTCATCTGTATATCACAATGCCATTCAACGTGTCAGATTTTTAAAACAGGAGATGGGATGGTCCCCACGTTTTCCTTATAAATTACCCATTCCTCCTGCCACAGCTTTGGAAACAGTGCCAAATTTCTATAGCTCAAAGCAGTGATAAAATATTAACCGTAACATACATGCTATTTCACAGCCCTGCACAGAAAAAGACAGTGTTCTTATGTTCCTGTGTTTACGTGGGCATTAGAGCCACTGAAGGTAGTCACGAAACACTTCTGAGTTCGACTTCTTCACTCGCTGAGGGAGCTGGAGTTCACCTGTATTATTCCCAGCAGGACTTTGACAGGTCTGTTCACAAAAGCTCACCAAAAAGGAGATCCCATACCTTCCTAGAGGGCCTGTTCTAATGTTTAACCACCCTTTTTATCCAAAGCCTTTGCTGCAAACTGACTTAATTCCTTATTCTCCTATCCCCAATAGGAAGAGAGAGGTACTGGCTTTTCTACTAAACAAAGCCAGCTCATTCAATCCTGTCTCCAACCCATTCAATCCTGTCTCCAATCCACTGTTTCTGAAGCTTTCACTTTTTTGGGACTCTTCAGAGCTCCGATTTCAATGCAACATCCTTAAAGAACAAGGGTTAAAACCAGATGCTGCTGGGACCAGAGCAGCACCAAATACCTGCCCTTCCCCCAAGCATTAAAAACAGCAGAGGCATCTTTGACAGTGTTTTGAGCACACACAGAAATGAATGAGAGGAAGAGCTGCAAAATAAATTATAGGGGCCCGTGCGCTTTGCGGCTCTCCCACCCGCTCTGCGGCACTGCTTTATGAAGCCTCCTGACGTAGCCGTGGAGGGGAGGGAGCATGGAGTTGAGAAGCATTTTCCTCCTTCCAAGATAAATTGTTAGACAACCAATAAGCTTAATATGCGGGGGAAGAGGGAGAAAAGAAGAGGGAGGTTAAAAGCAAGGTTTGGAGGAGCTCTGTGAGGAAAATAGAGCCAAGGCAATTTAAAGAGACATCAGCAGAAGGCTCAGTGCCTGTTTCGGTGCTATTATAGCAGGGCAGCTCTGCTGAGCTCCCAGGGGAGCTTTCTCTGAGCCTATCTTTTTCTCCCAACCATCCCTGCGGCTAGACTTTAGCACATGAACACTGTGAGCCTCTTTAATTAATTAAAAGGAGAGAATAATTAATGTAGCAAATCTTACTCTGGTTTGGGCCATCAGAGAGAGGGCAGAAGGGAAGGCGGGGGAGAGATTCACCTGAAACCAGGTTATTTTGTGCTGTGCTAGAGATGGAAAGCGACTGCAAGTGCAGTACATGGGTAAGTCAAAACAGGTTTAGCATTGCTCTGCATCCCCGAAAAGCAGCTGCAGAGAGTGTATCCAACCCACAGAAACAACCGGGACGGAAGCCTCTCTAACAGGGAAAATACTCCTTGTAAATGTTAGTAGCTTCCACAGTACTGTCAGTGCAAATATGTTGATGGGTCACATCGTTTATACAGAAAATAATGCTAAATACTGGAAAGACTTCCCATACCATATGTGCACTCTTATTCTTTTTCAAAATGTTCAGTTGTTAGGAAAAAAAATAAAAAGAGTTGTGTTTGGGAGAGAATAAGCAATCTGCACTGAAGCTCAAAAGCAGGCTTGCGTTTGAAGTGTCAGTTTTCGTTTTTATCACCATTTTATCACCACTAAGGGAAAGTGCTCTGCAGCATACAGAGCACTGCCTTATTCAATAACATGTTAGAAGCAGTCTTTTTAGTGTGGAGATAGAAACAAACAAGTGGAAAGGTAGAGGCAGATGATTAAATGGACTGAAAATCCAGGCTGACACACTAGTACCAACTGAACAAAACAGGGGTCAGGGGAAAGGTACAAGAGCATGAATGAGAACTTAAATTATCCAGCTTAAATTCCCACTTTTTATTATACGCCAATGGCTTATCTCATTGCATTGCCTTGCATTCAGAGGACGTGTCTGTATTCTAGATTGTAGAAACATTCCCAATTACAAGTCTATAGATTAATATTTCCACCACTGCAAAGTAACACAGGGCTTATTCAGTAGTCCAGATAGGCTCTTTCAGCACCAACACTAAGTCTGTGGCTGTATATAAGCATGTTACTGACTTAGACCACTGGCCCAGCTCTCTGAAATGATTTCTTAGGAGATGTTATGCTCTAAAATGTTTAATCCTACTTAGGGGATTTTTTTTTTCCCCTCTCATTTGAAGATCACTGACCTGGTGCATGAAAATATTTTCTCTCCATAGGAGGCAGACCTCTTCCCTTCCTCTGACTTTCAAACCACCACAACTTTGAAGAATTACTGTACATCTTTCCCACTCTCTAGAGCACCCAGCTCCTTACCCAGGCAAGCCCCCTGATGTGTTCAAAATATAAATAAACATTATCTACATTAAAATCCTTAATTTACATTTATACCTGTGTGCATTTTACAGATTTCTCTCTCCATCCCACTAAAAGTATTTATTTTTACCAACCTCTATGAACAACCAACTTTGGCTCACAGGATTAAAATAAATTAAAAATGATTTTTATCCTACGGTTTTGATTCTGCTGTTCCTTTAATTTTGCATCTTTGGCCATTTTGGTAGATTTTTTGATAGATACAAAAACAGATTTTTGCTGGGGTGGGACACACCAACCATGAAGAAGCTGCTTTTGAACATTTGCACTTTGAAATCAATCAGGATTTATGTGAAGACACCACATACTTCTAGCAAACAAAGGCCAATTTCTAAGTTTGTCACAGAATCTTGCAAAGCTGAACTTCTGAGCGGCTTGGCATACACTTACACCTAGGCGCACGACTGGAACTTGAAAAGGCTTCAAGTCATCAGGTACATATTTTGGACTGTAATAGTATAGAACCGGATGGTCCAAAATTGTGAGTGCTGGAGGACTGATACCTGAGACCGAACACCTCCTTAGTCCCAGCTTATGTAGTCACTGGGTGAAAGAAGAAAAGGTTCATGCGCATAAGCACGTAGCAGCGCTCTGAAGCAGGAGGGAGAATTTAGGCTGTGTACGATGTCCTAAGAGCTGCTCTCTTTCACCTCTTTACAAGCCAAGGGGAAAAAAAAGCTGTGGGGCAGAAAATTGTTTCAGGGCACGATTTGTGCCACAGTCTGAGAGATATCAATAGATATCAGTTCTGAGAATTAATACATTTAGACTGATCAATAGATAAAATATTTGCAAAACAATTTGCCCATCTGTGCTTGAAAATCCCATTCTTAATAGCTATCATTAAAAGAGCAGCCTAACAGAGACAAGATTTCCGACTGAACCCCACTGAGATTTGGATGTACAGATTGTACCTTTGGAAATTACAGGTATTTCCAGCTATACAATATTATACAGAAAATGCTGCACTGATGTCAAGTTTGGTGTGATATTTCATTTATGATGGGAAAATTAATGACACAATATATTGTAACAAGCTATTTTGTCTATGTCATATACACATGCTCAAAAAGAAAGCAAAATGCGACCCCATCAGTCATCAGATGCAAATAACTGAATCAGGAATATTTTTTTATTCTCAAAAATAGTTTATTCCCGTACTCAGAGAAAGCTGGGGATAGCTGTAGTTAAATGGCCCCAAACCCCCAGTATATTGTGTGCACTGCTAAGAGTACGAGATGCTGCTACTTAGAAGAAAACATAATCTTTTTAAAAATAAATATCTTTACAACTCCATATATACAGAATAAATAATTTATACAAAAAAATTGATGGTAAAACAATTTGCAGCATGAATTGCACTTTCAAGTATTTTTCTTAGGAGAAATTATCTCATCTGGATATTTTTCTAGGTTCAAACCTCATCTTTCACAGCCATACTTTTTCCCCCACACTTTAATACTGTTTAGCAATGTAAAGCATTAAGCCATCAAAGAAGTAACATAGAGGGATGGCACAAGAGACACCTCTATTGAGAACTTTTTGTCCAACATATTACCTTGAGGCTATTCAACAAGCTGTATCTTCACCAAAACTGCACTGGTATCACAGTGGTCAGGGAAGGAAGGCCTGTCTTGTGGTGGCCAGGAAGAACTCAGAAGCTCTCTGGCATGCGGGGCATATACCTGAACTTGAGGATCCTGAAAAACTTTGTGACAATGACACTGAGCCATTTCAGAGCAAAAAGAAAGTAAGGAGTATGGGCACTTCAAAAGTACCTTTGCTAAAGACTCTCTGCCTTATTTTAACTTAAAACGTTTTTGACTTTAATATAATACCCACCAGAGAACAAAATATTACCAGGCTGAACGGCTGCAGCACTCTAGACTGAACTCCACAACTCATGGCATATCAATGAATCCCTTCGGGAATATGTTTCTTCCTTTCCGCACTGAACAGCAAAGGATATTCAGAAAAAAAAATGGCCAAGAATAAACTGAAGAGGACGCTTATAGTTGCTCTGCTGTGGGGCCTGGTTTGCACACAGGAAAACAAGCTGGATTCTCCCATTTGTTCTAAGTATTATCATTTTAGGGAAACTCTGAGCTTACTCTAAGTTACACATCGAAGTCCAGTCATGACTATTTTATTCCGGTTGCATATTACAATACTAATCATCTCTCCACGTACAACGTCACTTGTGCAGCATCTTAACGGAGAAAAAGCAGGACTCTCCCTTCTCCTTCTGCGAAGCTTAAGAAATTATCATGCAGCAATGGAAATATATACCTTCATATGTCTGTATGTGCCAAATTTGACAGAGAATGCCCCCTGTGTTTCAGCAATACCTATGTTTAGGTATTCAGAGGAGAAAATAGTACTCTTCACTTGAACTGCATGTATGTCACTCTTGTGATACTAAACATAGTCCTCAAGAAGTGAAACAAGCTTACTATCCATATTATTCTTGTAATAACATAATTTCAAAGTGAAACAGTAACATAGCTGTGAGAAAAAGTATACAGGTTTTTTTTTGAAACTGAGTAACTACACAAGTAATCAGCTGTGTGACCTCAAAGCCCAGTCATTAATTAAACTGACAATGGTTAAGAATAGGTGAATCCTGTAAACCATGGTGGAAGGGTATGATTCTGCTAGACTGGGCATTTCAGTGGCAGAGACTAAGGCATGCTGAGAGACCAAGGATAAAGCAGGAACTGTAAAGAAGTAAGTTCCAAGGTTTAAAGCGGAAATTTTCCCTGGAATTGCAGTTGATACACCACTGTATCGAATCACTTTTACAGGACAGCTGAAAGAACCTAACCTCACTGAATCACACAAGTTTTCAGAAAACAGGATCAACTGGAAAACATTACCTGTTAAGGCAACAACATCTTAGAATTTATGAAATGTCCTTTCTTTCTTTGGGAATTTGCAGTTATTATAAAAAAAGTTTAAAAAAAAAAAAAAAAAAAAAAAAACTTCCAGGAAAGCAAATTAAGACTTTGTGGTCATTTTCTATTACAGTGCCTCTCTTCCTCCCTAGCCCTCTGACCACAGATCTTATATATAAAAAGATTATTGTCGGGCTGTTCTGAGACGGTCATTACTACTTCCTGTTGGGTCAAAACAAAAAAAAAATTCTTAGAAATAAAGTCTTAGGACTGGCAGCATTTTAGTATTTGTTCTCTAGTCTGAGAGGACCCATCCACTACTCCCAGCCTAGACAGTAAATCCACTGCCTGTTCTTTACTGCAGGATTCCTACAGCTTGGTCCACAGGATGCCTCCACTGTGGCCACCAGAAAAGCACCGATGAGCCCCATCCCTCCTCCATCAGAGAGCTGCCAAGGCAAGGGAGCGGGTTACTCAACATGTACCTGGGTCGCCGAGCCTGCAGCCAGCTGAGACCCGGCACAGCTGGGACAGGGCCCAGCGACTCTGGGTCCACCGGCACGTGGGAGCTGGAGGCAGCAGGAATGAATCCAATCCTATGCTGCTGGAAAACTGACTGTCAAGCCCACACTGGTGGCAACATGCCATGGGTCCCCTCTGGCAGGAGGAGTGGAGGGATAGGGTCAGTATGGGTTGCCTGGCAGGTCCGACACCCTCTAGGTCAAGATTTACACCCTACGGTACACGGTCAACCTCAATCATAGCAGCACCATAAGCCCCGCCAGACACACAACATATGTCATTCCTTGCTCCGAACTGTTAGAGATGAGAGCTACTGGCAACCCACAGGGTAAGCTAATCTTTGTTTCATTCACTTTTACAAAATATGTATCAAATATATTCCAAAACTTAGAATAGGGTCTGAACCTGGCTCAGTAAGAGCAGAGCCTAAGAGAGCAGATGGACTGTGACTACACTACTTCAATATATTCATTACTTAGGCCATTAATTTCCTTTTTACTGAAAACATCTGGCATCTGATGCTCAGGGGGAAAAACAACATGAGCCAAAACCAGTTTTAACTACAGGTTCATCCTCTATGAGTGCAGGTTAAATTCACAAAAAAGTAGAGAAAAGGACAGAAATTTATTTACTGTTTTAGAGGATGAAAGAAGATACATGCTATTAGATACAACATCGATTAAGTGCTTTTGTACAGAAAACTCACTGGATATGGTTTTCTAATTGCTCTCTGTAAAACCCAGGGGAAGAGTTATTTCTTTTTCTTTACTCTGGCCCTTAGTGGGAACAGTTATATAGTATCTAATGTTTTTGAGGCTCCTACCTGTTGGGCTTACAGCACCACCAATCCCCAAAGATCTTCTTCCTGTAAGACTGCGACACTGCTATGAATCTGCATATGCTTCTGTTTCCTGCAGAATGTTCTTCATAATGCAAAATATGTTTCTTATTAAACTAGCAGTGTCTGGTCAACTGCAGGTTTTTCAAAATAAACTTGTATAAAAATAACTGCTAATAGAAAGGTATCACAAAGACAAATTGCACCTAATGTGACAGTGAGGTATGCCAAACTAGCCTTGAAATTAAACAGTATTTTTCTAATAACTAATCTCAAATAAAATTCTATTAGAAGACAGGGAAACCGACCATTTTCAGGCTCTGACACAAGGTTTTCTTAACTAGCTTATGGAACCAACCTTCCCATATAAAAGTAATTGAACTGCAGCAGGGTTCTCATCACTTTTACGAAAAAGCAATACTTCCTGTTTTTATAACTTTTTACCTACTTTTAAAATCAATGTTTATTAAATAACAGCATACATTCCACACGAGAAAAACTGTACCTTCAAGCCATCATTTTGGAATGAACTATCCTTCTTCTACATTTGAAAGCTTTCTAACAGGAATATAAAAAGTTTTTAAAGTGTTTGTGGTTATAGATGAGCTTATTTTTAAGCTGCTCACAAAATGAGACAACTTCACCACCCCATAAAATAAAGTATTATTAATATAACATGGTAGATTTTGCCTGAAAGTGATTTCAAGGTTAGACCGTACTGTTCATAAGATACTACTGTAAATCTGAATCATTCTCCTTCAGCTAACGTAAATAAGAACAGACATTTCTGGTAGCTTCCCACCTGAAATATTTTACCTTTAAGATAATGGAAATTAAACCATTAATGACAAACTGAAAGAACATGAACTGGATGATGTCTTTCTAATAGAAAGCAGAAGAGAGGAGGAAGAATTGTAAAAGTATGTTACTTCTGTGGTGGTATTCTCTAAAATCTTACATAAACAGATTTGTAAGTTAAGAATTACCAGCTGGCAAGTAGGTTACAACTCACCAGAAGTCTGACCTAATCAGATTTCAGCTGTAACTGGGACAAAGACAACTCTCCAACAATTTACAGTGCAGCAATAAAATAGTCAACAATGCTGCACTAATCAAACTGTAAAGCAGCTCTCATTAGATGACTATCTCTGCATGAATCATGCACTATTAAATGTTTAGGTTTTAATTAAATGTAATACATAAAATTTTCTTGTAATGAATATAGGTACCCATATGCCTCTATTATTCTTGACTTCAATAATTCATCCATTTTTCTCACATCCACTCAGTTGGACAATTTATCGTATTGCCCGAATACTACTGGAAGTCATTTATGGGGAAAGTTTTTGATAGTAATTTGCAGACCAACTAGGATTATAAAACTGCCATTACAGATATTGAACTCTTTTCTTAAACTTGTATCATATGCAACAATTCTCAACGGCTATCTACATTAAGAATAAAAAAGAGTTCTAACATGATGAAAGGATTTCAAGAGTGCTTAGGCTTGGGTTCTCTGTCTCACCATATCATTGAGATCAAACTGCGAGTATGACCAAAATCCTACCTCTTCTCCTTCACCCCTCCCCAAACAGTATTTGATTCCATTTATTCATTGTTGGTACATAGCCTATGCTGATGGACTCCACACATTTTCACTTTCTGGGCACTGGGAAGAGGTGTAAGTGGGACTGGATTATCACCTGCAGACAGAAGTTTTGTTCTGCTTGCAAATTTCTGAATCTGGAAATTGGAGCATTAACTCTCCAAAAGATTTTTTCCCCCTGCCCTTAGCAGGAGTGGCCTGCCTATTACTGCAGAAAAGTTCCACATTTTCACTTCCAGTCCCTATCAGAGGATAATATCAAAAGAAACCAATATAATTTCAAAGATGAGAAGAGTCTGTTTTACCTATATCACTCTACTCATCACATCTCATAAACTGCCTATCTCCTTTGTTTTATGATCTTAGCTGCAGACACAGGTCTAACCTGCTTCAGCTCACATCCGAATCCGATTTCTGCAGAAAAGGAAGATGGCACTTCTATACTTCTACTCCACACGTCAGCATGTGCAGACCTGATCTCTCTCAGTAAATAGATTATATACAATATTTATAAAAAGATTAAGCTAATCTGACATTTAATTAATGGAAACTGCAATATTTGACTTTTTATTTTAATAAGCAACACCCTTTGTTCCCACAGAAATCATTACTAGCAGCATGTTAAAAAAAAGCCAGAAAGATTTAACAAAAGGTTCCATTAAATTAGAGAGCAATAAACAAACACAGCCAATTTATGCATCAGAGTCATTAAATGCGTATCCTCTCCAACACTTTCTTCACAGATAGTACTTAGGTCTGATACGATTGATCTGCAGGGAGCAGTTACCTTAATTATAAAATGAAACACCTCTGCTAATGTAGTCTTGGAGCCTTGTTAGTTTACACCCCAGACATGTGGCTCAGAATGGGCTCCAAATGCTAATGCCAGTAAAGGCAGACATTGTCAGTCTCTGATGTGTCGTGCTTGGCAGTCCATGACTATACTGTGTATGAGGCACCCCTGTTTTTTTCTCTCTCTTGCCCTTGGGGTGGAGATAAAACGCAAGAACTCTTTGGTCCAGCTCAGCATGTACTTTTGAATAGGTCATTCATGGGCAGCCATTTGTACAAGAAGTCTTTTTTATCTGATTATCTGCCCTCATTGTTAGGGCTTGCGCCTAGATGTGATGAGCCTTGCAGGAAAAATTAAAGAAGATGTAAACAGTAAATGCAGACATTTTGCAACATAGCTAAAAATAAATTGCACTACAGGCAATTATGCAAGTTTTACTGGATACATTAAAAAGACATTAAATGCACAGCTGTTTTAAGTGTCTTTTAAGCTGATAAATTAACTGTCTAATAAATTGTAAGATTTGTCAGCTAATAATGCTATTTTATCTGCTTTAACATATGCCTTCCTAGTTCATGAAGCATTATTGTAAGTGCCAAAAGGAGATAATGTGCATTTTACAGTGTTATGTCTTAAGTGGAATGGATCATTGGCCATGAAGAAGTGTGTTAATAAATCTCCTAGGCTTTGTTAATTGCACTCAATGAAGTGTCACTGTTAAAACACAAAAGATGTGATAGAGAAAGCTGAACATAATGTCTTTCAGTTTTACAATTAACAGTTCACTAGGCAAATCGACCAAAAAGACCATAATTTGTTGAAGCCTTATTAACTTACATTTTCCTAGTCAAGGTCATAATTGTGAATGGCTTAAAGCTATCTTTTAATGCTCATCAAGAAGAGTAACCTTGCTAGAGAGAATGAACTTTTCAGTCTCTCAGTAGCACTTACCACTCTCTTTGCAGGTAGAAGACAAATAAAGCTGAACTTTGTTACACAGCAGTCTCTTACAGTCATTTGCCACCAATAAATCAACTCTAAAGGCGGGAAAGAACTTTAAATATCTTTTCTCTTCAGTGAATAAAAAAGCGGAAAAACAGGAAAAAAAATCATTCTTAAAATGTAGTAAGCCTACCACATCTACCATAATACACATGGAAGACTATGGTTTTTTAATTTGAAGAACTATTCACTGAGATTTGAGATTTTTTTTTCACTTTCACTTGGAAATTGAATCCAGTGCAGAAGAGAAAACACATAATCCAATACTCTTCTCAAACAATTATCAACATCAAATACAGTCACTCAATACCCTTCACAAAGAATGGCTATTTCCATATTTCTTACTAAATATTGGTTATTGAACATATTAACACATTACAACATCTCATAAGATTACCACTACTGTGCTTTGATGCAAAATCTTTCCACTTAAGACCATTTTGTGATAATGTGAAGTATTTTCTTTAGCAGAGTAAGCAGAGTAAACACCAATATTGTTAATTTGGCAAACATGAATACAGACATATGATCACTATCTCACTAATCTTCATGAACTAACAAAAGCACATGATAGCAGAATAGTGCCTAAGTGTATGTTCTTCCTAAAAATGCCTCAAAATGCAGAATACAATGATTTCATGGAAACTGTCATATATTTAAATCTCAGATGACAAATGCTATCATTTGCCATTGATGCAACCATTACATTGTGTTGTACTACTTTAAATGCTACCAATGCCATTTGATTTGTCTGATAACAGTTGTAGTACTTTTCCGTGATGCATACTACATGTTAGAATATATTTAAAATGCACATTAATAAATCATTCTGCAAGCACTAAAAATAATAAAACGCATCCAGCTTTGTTGTTACTAGGTTACAGGATGCCACTTTGAACACCGCAATCAGAGCATGCTTCTTAAAGTCTAACAGTGAATATCGATTACCCCATGGCTGGGCAAAAAGATGATATTCAGGACCCTTGGGCTGTGTTCCTCGTTGCTTCACTGTGAGATAGCCCTTTCAGAAAGGGAGAGCAAAGAAGGTGCAAGAAGCTTGCATCAAGGGCTCCCGGGACTGCACAGAGTTGCATTCTTTGCATGGGTAGGCACAGCATGAGCAGCAGAACAAGCGCATGGTGCAGGTGGGATCCATGCCCTGTCCCCAACAGCACTCGCCAGAGCACAAGCTGCAGCAAATCCACTCAGGGGAACACAAGCAGGGAGCGCGGGGAGAGCACGTGTCAGCCATCCAGTGCTTGTTCTCAAGCTACTTTGTGTGCCGCACCTCAGCTTTACACAGTGCTGGGCAAGACATACAGGTGTGCCATGTCCCCATTTGCCCATTTCAAAATTAGGCACAATAATATATACCTTTTGCCTGAGATGCAATGAGGTCTAATTTACTGTCTGCCAGGGACTCTGCAGTTCTTGGATACAAGGTACTATCTAAAACACAGAGCATTACTACTAACAGACAGCAGCACATCCCAACACAGCTGAGACTATTTCTTCACAGTTTGAATTAAGTTACTTCAATTTCTTCAAACTCTTTAAAATCTTGCTAAGAATTTAGAACCAGAAGAGTCACAGTTACCAAGACTAGTCCCTGGGCGTCACAGGCAAGTATGTCAAAAAAGGCAGTTTGGGATGACTCTGAAAGACTGCACATGCACAACTCTTATAGAAAAAACAAGTTTCTATCAGAAAACTAAAGAAACTCCTTCCCTTCCAGGAAGGCTGCCTGTTAGCACATTACTTTACTGACAGGATTGTTTAAGCAACTAGCAGAGCTTAGGTGCATGCTGCAGAACAGCTATAGAAAATTATTTCTTCCAGTCAATAATTATGAATATGCACTCTAGAAACCTCTCTGGAGGGATAAATTCATCCAACTAGAAAACAGAAAACAGAACACATGGCATCTGTGTCCATGTAAAGCAACCTGTGTTTCAAATTCAAGCTAGCAATGAGGCCAAAAATTATTCTTGAAAACTGTGTCGTGGATAATTTTGCATAGTGCAATAACTGATAGACTCAGTGCAAGAAAAACTTACTTGAAAACACGATCTGATTTTTTATATATGTATATATACAAGATGTGTGTGTGTGTGTATGTGTACACACGCATGTGTAGAGAGAAATATAAAGGTACGCATGTATAAATAGGTACGCATTTCCACCACACTCACTCCATAGCTGACAAAGGCAGTATCAAGAGATACACTGAAACCACTTACTCTAAGATAACACAAAACAGCTTAAGCTAAAAAGATGTATGCTTGAAATAGAGTAGTTTAGCTACATAAAAAGTAAGAACATAAGAAAGCCATCCTGGAAAGCTTTTAAAATTTGGTACATTGCACCATTACAGTTGCCTCACTTTCTTCTTCACATGCATATCAATAAAAGGACAGAAATACAAGATCATGCATGTAGTCAAAACTATTTCTAGAAGCTTGTCAGATAGACAAGACTTGGTCCCAGAGCTCTTGAGCACAGAGCTGGCCCCAGCCAGGCCAGGCACGCTAGCACAAGGACACGCGCTGCCCTGAGAGAGGCTCAGCATGCCTCAGGCAGGCAGCGTTCCCGTCCTGCTGGCTGGGTACAAGGCTGGTTGGGAACATCTATTAGGGACAATCAGTGAAACGCTGTTCTACCAACTACAACCAAATAACTCCCACAACTCATAAAATGCTTTCTCACGATTTTAAAAGTCATAATTCTGAAGTCAGTTATTTGTCTTTGTGTGCCATTTCTAGAAATATAATTAGCAAAAAGTCCAAACATCTATGATTTGGTTTCATGCGTGTGTTATACAGGCAAACATCAATTATACAAAGCTCAAAGACATACAAACTTTGCGTAATCTGAGATTTTATTACATGTTTTTTAAGCAGTCTAACTGGGTTGTACAGTAAGATTCATATACTTTCAGAGTGAAATTGAGTCCAGTTTTGAGATAGTGTTTTTATATTTCATGATGGTCCTATTCAATCAAGAAGAATCTATTACTAGTCATAAATGGTCAGTACAGATGAACACAGATGTTTTGCCTTGGTAGACTGAGATCCCTTTAAATCTCAAATACAAATTGAAACTTTGAGAATTACAAGGAGAAGGCCTAAGGCCTCCTATATTGAGCGAAGTCCCACAAATAGGCCTTCAAAAAATACACACCACAAGTTTTGCAGAATTCAGCGAACCAAACTACCAGATAACGTGTAATAACTGCCTACCACCCGGTATAGTATCTCCTGAGATAACAACAAACTACTCTTCCTTAGGTTAAAAAAGGTTGCATGACTAGACAAATTTCCTGTGCTAATATGATAAGACCATGAAAAGAGACCTAAAGGCTAAAAAAGACCATGGAAACTACATTTGAGAGGAAAGGTTCCTGCGACTTTATCTGGGAACCAAGCTGGCTCCTAGTCTTCAGAGAGCTATGCAAGAACATTCAAAGCATACTTCAATGTATTTCTTTTCCATTTTTTTTTCATATAGTTGGCTTCAACAGTTCTTAACTAGTTCTTAAATCACCTCGGATTTAATTTCTCTAAGCCACATTTAAAGAAAAGAATTACCATCTGTCACAGTTGGTTAATCACAATCAATGTACTACAACTCATTCACTTTTTCTTTGAAAAAAAAAGAAAAAATCACTTTCCTTTACTATAATTTTCTAGAATCTCTGCAGTGAAGGCATAGAGCCATCCTTTTCCGATATGAACTACTGACACCACTACCAAAGTTAACTAACCTATTAACAAACAAACAGATGCTGGTTTATATAATGGTGCCACTGCTACTTCTCATCAGTTTTATTACCAAAAGCCTCAACCTCTGCTCTATTTTTTATTTCATTTAGTCTCTCGTGAAGCTCAGAAAGTTGCAACATGATTTAGGTAAATGATGACTCCATAAAGACAGGGAACTTCTAGAATGCAGAGTCACCATAACAGTATTAAAACTGTAAAAATAAAATGCTCTGCTAGTGTTCGTTTGGGAAACAAAACACTCAGGACAAATCAGTAAAAAGAAAAAAAAATGAATGCTACAAGATTAGCACACATGAATCCAGTGAAACCTGAGCATTGACTTAACCAAGCATGGCTAAACCTGGAATAGTAGCAAGAAAAGAGATTGCAATTTTCTTGAAACTGTGAACAAAAGATCTGAATGCTGGCAAAAAACAATGAATCCTCTTCATTCACTGAAACCAACTAAGTGGTAACAAATTGTGAGTTTCCAGTTGGAGACAATTGACCAGGAATAATTATGCAAGATGCTAAAGGCTGATTTAACTCTTTCTTCTACCCATTTTTGTGAGACATCAGAACAGAACTATAATAAGCATTGCATGCTGGGACTTATGCCACATTAGAACCAATTTACTTTCTCACAGAGAAGTTCATCCTGCTGAGAGAGCAGGTTTCCATAGATAAAAGATGGGATCTCAAAACAAATTAAGGATACATGAAGCATGCCTGCATTTTACTGTAGTAAATTCTACAGAGCTTGCCTGTTGGCAGGGGTAACCTGTTATGACTTAAGCAGATACCAATCTCAGCTATATTAAATAAATGAAAAAGCTGAAGTTACTTAAGCAAGCTCACTATGTGGGAAGGAACAATAGGCTTTAGAAAAAGTGGATGCAGCCTTTTCTTCCCTTAACATTTCAATCCTTCATTATTTAAATTAATAACAATTTTGTAGACAATTTAGTTGGTGGGCAGAAGAATTGATTTAGAAGAGAAAAAGTACTATTTTACTTTGACATGACAAAGGATTTTTTTAATCTTTTTTTACAGATCATTACATTAGAGTGTAAGGGGTCATTCCATAAGTGTTTTGAGATACTGTTGGATTTCACATTTAAAATGTTGCATTATCAGTTTATAATCACTTAATGTGGAGTACAAATAAGGAGATTTTTTTAAAGGAAGATTCTGTGTCACTTTGTTTACTAGCTGAGATCATTTTGCATGCATTTGTTTGAAAAGCACAATTTGTTTTGATCCATCCTTCTCAACCTTACAGATAGGAAGAAATGCTGGAATTATTTGCAAATGAGAATCACCTTCTTAACATACAGAGACTGTACAGCAGGCAGAATAGAAATTGCTAATCCTAACAGAAATTGCTCAGCACAAGCATGTAATTAAATTTTTCACCAGAATAAAAACAGTCTTACTACTTGAAATATCAGGTACCCAAGCTTAAAATTTTGGCCAAAAGCTACATAAAGTCAGGCTTCTGAATATTTTCTATTTCGTGGCGTTGACATGGATTTAAGACTGTAGTGTTTCTAACACCACTTTGCTCTAATTTTCTTAATTATTTCTTTGTCTTCCATAAAAGTGGTTATTGTCCTGCAACAAACAGGCACAAGCTTATCTCTCAACACTGGTAGTCCCACTCACTCATACAGTTTTAAAAAGTCTTAGCAAGAGAGGACCTTCAGCACCAGTATTTCAGGCCTGTTCCACCAGCGCAAACAGAGAGCTCTGCTAGAAGTAGTTAGTTTTACCATTGCTAGCACCAGCCACTAGAAGGAAGTGTGCTCATGCACAGTGAGCCAGCCAGGCACAGAGCTAGCCCTACGTGCTGCCCATCACTGATGCTGCCAAGCCACTTGGATTTAAAAATATTCTATAAATAAATTATTGTTGCATGATTATACCGAGTAATCTGTCAACAGGATAGATCAAAGGATCTAATGATGTAGATAGCAATATGCAAATGTCTAAAATGATAAGATAAAATGCCTAACTGGGCAGGCAAAAACTCTGATAGAGCATCACCCTGCAAGCACTATCTGCACATACAGAAGCCCAGTTCTTCCAAACCACACTTCTGGGAGTATTCTTTTCTTACCATTCTGTAGTATACAAACAAATATTATTTGCACCTTTACTTCACATTGCAGTATATCTCTTAATAAATCAGCTATGTACTTGCCAAGGCAGAAGGGCATATATGCTTTTTCCTGATTGTGGTCTATTATTTAACAGCTCAGTAAATATTTTCCTCATTCCTTTAATACATGTTTGAAGGATAAACAACCCAAAGGAGAAAAATCAGTCAGGTGAAAAAAAGGCCGTGTAGGCCTCCATCAGATGAAGTATGTATTCTGGTAGCAAACAAAATAGACTATGAGAATCACCAAAAGCAGAATGCACATATTTGGGGGGAATTTTGCAATGAGTCTGCTCCTGACACAGGGCAAGCAATCTCTAAGCAGTCTCATCACTAGATTCTAGAAAATATATTTACACCTTTTACGCGGTTATAAATAATAATAATAAAAACCAAGGGATTTGGTATTATTCTAGGTAAAATAAAGTATCTATATATTCGGTATCTATATATCATAGTATTTTACAGCTTAACATCTTTTCTCAAGCACCACTGTAAGGCTAAGGAATACTGTTAATGCGTCGTGTGCGGGGAACCGAAGCCAGCCTGCAGGTAGATGTCCGAGGGCATGAATTGCTAAGACTTAGAGCTGTGCTGACAACCACACAGCTCCTGCAGTAAAGCTGGCTGGCAACACAGAAGCAGAGAGCGCAGCCTCGGAGACCTGCATGAAACACCTTCCTTAGGGGCCTGTAGATAAGGTAAGGAATTAAAGCAGGCTCTTCCCACATCTTGGGTAACAACCTGTTACACCAGTCCCCCTTCCCTTTTCCAAGCCACAAGCCTCACATGCACGCAGAAAAATCATGGCTTTTTCCCCACTGCTCAGACTCACCTCATTTCTGGAACTTATTTAATTATTAATAGAGATTAACAACAGTAGAGCGAATTCTAGATCAACCTTTTTATTGAACTGAACCATTCCTAAAGCCCTCCTACAGAATTTATGTTCCCTACTGCCCATCTGTCTCATCACAAAAGTCAAATCTACCTCCTTTATTCCCTGGCTGGGTCAGCAAACTTGCTTTGTCATCTTCTTCTCTGTTTTTATCTAGGTCTAATATTTCTTGAAGCCAGCAGCATTTTGGTTTAAGAGATAAAGAACTGCAGATGCTGTCATCATCTTTCCTTTGGATGTTGGCATCATCTTTCCTTTTATGCTAACTAAGAGTGATAATCAAGCACTACCTTCACATGAACTGTCTAAAAAACCATGATGGTGGTTTCATATGAGATTTTTTGATTCCTTATCCATTCCACCAAAGCCAGAAGATTTCTGGTACAATTCCAGGAACAAAGATGCATGCAAATCATCTGCTTAGTTGCAATCTACATCAGAACTTCATGTTCTCTGAATTTAAGAGCATTTTATAAAAACACAAAACCTTACAGACATACACTAGTAAACATAATACTGGAAAATTTGCATCAAATCCTCTTTCGACCTCCAAAAGTAGTAGTAGCAGCATGTTTAAAATAAGAGGTCAAGTGTAAACAACAGTTCTTGACCCTTGAGTCTAAGCAGATGAGCAACATCAAACTATCAAAAACTAAAAATTGTTGTCATCTTCTACTCATGCTTACCATAAATCCCCACCAAATTTGATACAGCTGCACTGCTGAAAATGAGAGTACAATACAATCTAGAATGACTGTTGCATGAAGCTTTCTCACTTGATAGGCACCAAGCTTCTCCATTTAGGCTCCACTTTAAATACTGCAAGATCTGCAGTCTAAACAAAATAACGAGTCATCAACACACTGTCAGTTTTCTCACAGCTACACTTTTCAATGTTCCCTGAATCTAAATTTAGCCGGAAGGATCCAGGACTCTCCTGTCTCCCCTATCCTGCTGCACTTACCCTAAAACATGAATCTCTGCTGTCATCTTCTCTCTAAAGTGGCCGGTGAAGTACCTTGCCATTCCCCTCGTCACTGACTACCTGAGAAAGCTGACTGGGACCCACAAGCCCCCTGCTTGATGACTGGTTTCCCAGTTACTAGCTTAACCTGGAAGCCTTATTCTGTTGGTTTGTTTGCCTCAGGTGCCTGAGATAATTCCATTTAAATAGACCATTACTGTGGTTTAGCATAGCTCTTGTTACCTTCTGCGGGAATTTCAGCCCCAGAGTGTTTATAAGCTTAAAAAACAGAAGGCAAACAAGCCTAACATTCAAAACGGTGCTTGCAACAGACAGTGGGATTTACCATGGGTATTAAGAAGATTGTCGTGTGCATATGCTTACACTGTAGCGTGTAGCAGGCGTGCAGCCCCTCTATTCCCATTGCAGCTACATCTAACCCTGCACCATCAGAGAACAAGTGTATGTGGCTTCTGGAAACTGCATTTCCCTTTGTTTCTTTTTCAGTGGCCACTGTGCAAGAAGAATTGCAAATTAATTTAAAAAAAAAAGTCTTTTTTCTACATTAGTGGTTGACATCTCAGTGCCATAAAGATAAACCTTCCACTCCGCAGATTATGCAGCCACTTTCGCAACACACATTGCAGAGGAAGAGGGTGGCAGGGAGCCAGTTGGAACTCCAGTCCTGACAACATATTTTTGCAGATTATGCAAAACTGGCAACATTTAGCTTTAGAAGAACATCACAGCTGTTCTTCTTACCCTGTCAACCCCAATCTCAAACTTGCAACAAGTTGCATTTATGAAGGGCCTGCAGTGCTCCAAAAGCGGTGTTTTGTACACACACAGTTACATAACAAGCAAGAAGAGGATGTAGAAACTCTTACAGCATCTCTTTCAGGACAGAACCAAGTCAATCAGCCAGCAGATATCTTACAGGCTTCCAGAGAAGTGACTAGCACGGGAAAAGTGATTTTTGTTATTAAAGTAGGTGCCTGTGCCCAATATAATTCATGAGGAAATAGATGAAAAATACCAATACAAAAATCAGGCAAGTATATTCCATTCATATATGTGTCCCTTAGTGTCAACAGCATGAACAGTTTCCCTGCACATAGATACCTTTCTCCTTTTGTGAAGCATTTGGGGAAATCACTTCCTTAAAAGAAATCTCCTGGCAAGCGGGTGCGGCCTCCCGGTGCCTTGCCGGCGGGGAAGCCCTGAGGGCGGCAAGAGGCTTTCGGCAGGTAACTGCAGGAGGGAAATGGGGGGAGGAAAAAGAAAAAGAAAAAAAAAAAAAAAAGAAAGAAAGAAAGGCGCCCTTTTAGTCCCAGCGGCCGCTGCCCGTGCCCCGTCGCCGCGAGGAGCCGCAGGGCAGCCCAGCCCCGGGGGCGCACGAAACCAACCTGAAAGACCCCTGAGGAGCCGAAGGGTCTTCCTGCGATGAAGGCCCTGGCCAGGGCGGGGGAGGCGGCCCCGGCTCGAAGCTGTGCCCCGCACGCCGCGACCCACCACCGAGGAGCGGACCCGCGCCACAGGCACGCGCTGGCGGCCATTTCGCTCGGCCCCGCGCACCGCGACGCAAAATGGAGCTGCGTCACCGCCGCCTCGAGGGACTCCAGCGCGCGGGCCCTCACCCACCACCCGCTCACCGCCGGCTGCGGCCTCCCGCCTCACCGCCCTGCCCGCTTTCACCTCTTCCCGTGCTTCAAAATCCAGAAGGCTCCTAGCTCCGATCCGGAGGCCGAAGTCGAGGAATCTTTGGCCGTAAGAGGCGCCTGGGCGGCTCCGGCAGCGCCGAGCGAGCCGCTCGGGGAGCACGGGACCCCTGTGAAAAGAAACAACCTCCCACAGGAGACCAAACGGTGAGAGTTTTAGATATTTTATTATTAAAAAGGGGAGGGGGAACATTGCACTTGATAGTGCACGAAGTACTGTAGTAGCCTGTAGCTTGTCAACTCGTTGCTTCGTGGATCGCTTTGGAGGTGCCTTTGCGCAGTGCTAAAGCAGGATTCCCGCCCGTAAGCAGGACGCCAATCCCCACGTTAACGCGCGTACTCCTAGCATCGGAACATGATGGATTTTCTAACATATTTCTAAATGCCCACGTGAGAAAAAGACTGTATACAAAAAAAAAATTAAGCCCATAAATAAAATTAAACGTTATGTCTTTTATTGCATGATAAACCAAATGGAGAGGGATATTGAATGTGTAGGCGCGTTTGAAGAAAAAAGAAACCTGGTATAAAAAGCAGCATTCAAAGTCTCAGCAATGTATATTCAAACACTTTAATTTTTTTTTTAAGGCAAAAAAAAAAAAAGTTTCGGGTACAGCTGAGCCTGATCTTACAGAAATTCCCACCTCATTAAGAGCCTGCAGCCCCTCAGGCTTCATGTAGAGAGGAAGAAAAATGATAGTGCCCACACTGTACTGGGAAAAAATAATGTAAAAACTGTACACAAAAATTAGGTCATAGACTGTTTGCTTAAATTACTGGAGTTGCGAATTTATGTAAACTGGATAGTGCTCAGGGCCTGAAAGGTGAAACAGGCAAAAATACATTTTCCTGACGAAGGTTTGACCTCCTGATTTGTCTTTTGTCACAGATACTTGAGGTCTAACACAAGCTGCATAGTCCGGGTACAAAAGGCAGACGCGGAGTCTGGGTTATAAAATTTGTTGTATTAAATTGTCCAGGTCAGGCAGAATTTTATTTAACCTGTTGTACAATTTTGGATATCTGCATCAGAGAAACTAGAACCAGGCGAGATATTGCTGTATATTTGTGGCTGTACAGTACAGCCCCACTACACATTGGTCAGTACATTTGTACTGGCCTGCCTGTAGTGATATTTTTCCAAGAAAACAAAATCACATATTGTCACTGGAGAAATTTCTTACCATTCCCCACAAAATGACTCCCTTTTGCAGTGAATACACATGGGATTGTTAACTCTTGACATTTCTTTAAGCCTGTCTTCTTACTGTGGTGTAGGTGTATGCTATGATTTTATTTACAAAAATTTGTTTGTTACTATGCAAATGCAGCCAGTCCCTATTGTGATCATTTGCACTTAGTTCATTGTCTCCAGTTTTGCTTGTTGACATAGCTGAGTTTCCATGCTTTCATAGATTTTTTTTCTTTTAATTGTCCATTAGTGTTAGTTCTAGATTTCTGAATAAAACTCTGATTAGGTCCCAGGTTTATGGCATGTTATACGATACAGTGCTCAGCTACTGTCAAGAGGGATGATAATATAGGAAGAGGTAGGAACGCATGGCTAAGACTGTTAAACAGCAGCAAACATTCATTGATCTGTTCTCCTTTTTCTTCACTTTCTACTGAGAAACTTGTGAAATAAAAGTGACTGAAAGACTGAAAAAGGTTAAAAGACTTAAAGCTTAGTGGCAGAACTTCTTTCATCTAATTCCAGAACAAGAACTTCCTGTGTTTTAAAGCTCTGGATAGGTCTAGAAAAGCCTACAGTCACTTCAAAGCACCTGAATAATGATTATATCTCAGATAAGTCTATTATGTGGTTGATTATTAGTGCCAGCCAGTGGATAATGATTGCTCTAGAGCAAGTGCTGATAAATCTATCTAAAATCAGAACAAAACCAAATCACTATGGATAAGCTCTGCTCACCTGATAAACATGATACAAGCCAAGGTTTGTACTTGTAGGAGAATCTGTTAAGGAAAACCCACATTCTTTCACAGATATCTTTTAATTATTGTTTGGGTTTGATCATATTACTAATAATATGCCTAGGATTTGTTTGGTCTTACAAAGAGAAGGAGGTATATTCGTTCATGCGTTTCAACTATATTTTCTTGAATGACAAATTTCTCAAAAAGCCATTGAACAGAATTAGCATTGGTTTTAAAGACCAGAAATGTAATAGTGAAGTTGCTGTTAAATTCCTGCAATTCCTCAAAGGTATTCAAAGAGAGCAGATATTACGACTATAAAATAAAGTGATATATAGGAGGAAAGGGGAAGTCTGCACAAAGATTGGTTTCACTTATAAATTTCCAGCATTATTGATGTCCTAGGCTTCCACATATGTGAGGCAGAAGGTTGCCAACAACACTATTTGATGGGCAAGAGGAATAATGAATTTCCTAATGCAGAAAGACATTATTTCTTGGATCTAATCTTCACTGATGGTGGCAAAGAATTTTCATAGCCTTTTCATCTACTCATATCAAAGTCATAGTTTCAAAATAATTTAGAAAGAGATTCATTTTTATTAGAAGCTGGCAGACAGGTTCTATCAACTCCAGTTTGCCCAGCATTTGGGCAGTGATGGACACCGAGGTAAGGTGGAATTCAATGCTAATTCTCAGCAAAGATCTTCAGAGAAGATAATGTCAAAGACCTCCTACAAGGCTAAGAGAAACGAGCAAGGCTAGAAACCTTGTATTAAATGAACAAGTCATCTCAACAGCAGACAGCATGAAACACTAGCATGACTACTGTACATTTCTAATATATGTCAAGGTGTGTAGGAGGTCTCAGAATTTTCAGAATCATTGATTTTCAGAATGATGTTTAGAGCTGATACCAAGTTCATTTTTCAGGAATAGAAATCTCTTCCCCTTTATTTATCAAAACACAGTAACGCCCTGAAAGAGAATGTGAAGGGTTAAATACTTGTTTCTGCTCAAATGTGTTACAAAAGCATTTGAAGTGACTGTTGCATGAAAGGAATGGAGGTGGTCTTTCTTTTTTTTATTGAGAGTTGTTAAAACTAAAAATTCCCATATACTCTCACTTCCCTTTAGAGGTCTACTGGGGTTGGCTTATTCCTTTGCTTTGATATGCAAATTGGCAGATTGCTTTCCTGCAGGGGACACTGGAAGCCGTCCAAGGAACACAGAGGAGATGTCCTGTCAGGAGAGCAGCCGAGCTGCCTCGAATGGTCCTTGGACAGCGCTGAAAGCCAAGTTTGTGTTTTGGCTTAAAAATAAAATACCTTTGTTAATAGTTTTTACTTCCAATATAAATGTTTATATATTTACTCTGCTAGTCATCTCAGTTAGCCAATAGCAGGAAAACAACAGTTTAGCTGTTCCTTTTCTACTCAGTTTTGTTACTAAACTTGCATTCCTTTTTTTAAGATACTATTTATGCTGCTCTGGATCTTTTTGATAAAATATCACTTATTTAAATAACATTTAAACTATTCAAATACAATGAACAGCTACATTAAAAAAAAGGGGGGGAGTTTAATTTCTAAAGGTAGTTCCCCATCTCATTCATTTTGTATCTGGCCCATTTGGTGGGGAAGGTACAAAGGAAAAGCAGATTTTAGTTTTCATTTTCTTGTGCCTTTAAGTTCCACTTTCTTAGCTTCTTGTTTTTCTGCCTTTTCTTTTCACTGACATAATGGAGTACCTATAAAAAAAGATTAAATGGTACCATAAAGTTTTATTAATGCCTTACATCATTGATATCTTCTCTGTATTGATAGTTCCACTTCCATTATTGCTACTTAGGCATTTAATTAGTGATTCATACAGTATGTTGTAAACTACGGTATTAGTGTTAACCATCTATATAAAAGCCCACATTATGTAAAAACTCTTTCCAATATCATAATTGGAGTATAGTTATCCACTTTAACTGACTTGAATTAGATTATTATAGATTAATTTATAAAAAGTTACTTGTAAAGGACATTGAAGATCATGGAATATTAAGAGTGGAACTTCATTACAGTAAAATGGACTTCAAGAACAGTGGCACTGTCTGAGTTTTATATAAATCCATTACAATCTTTTTGTAATATGAACAATAACTGTTTTATCTGGCAATTCAGTAATACTTAAGGATGGTAAGACAGATTGTTTAAAAAAGTGTGTGGAAATAAAGAGAGAATGTGCACTTAAATCCAGGGGAAAGTAGTGGAGAGAATTTGCTCTTTGCAGAAGGAGCTCAGATAAGAGCATAAAATATACTATCAATGGATAACATGGAAGAAGTCAATGGCAAGTCATATTATTCAGAGGATGCAGGCTAAATACTAACATGAACTTGGAGGAAACCACTGACCCAGATGGGGTTATTTAATATGTATATCACAGTAACCAAGAGCAGAATTTAGGCCAGATCCACAAAAAAAACAAGCTGTTCATGTTTTTATCTGCATTCTCTCCCATGTCAGCATCTATATTCTTCCACTTGACTCATGAGATGACACATTCAGCACAAGTTTGCTGATCAAGCAAAATAGTATCAAGCAAAGGAAATAGCTTAGACTACAGTTTGGCCCTGGTGCAAGGAAAGAAGTCATAAAGCTCCTGTGAACTGGCTCTGTCCATGTATGACCCAGATGTGCCACTCGGTTACTTTCAGTAACCGAGAGGGTGCAGAAGCTCTTTGTATGCCCAGGCAACCTAATCTTTGCCAAAAGCTAAGAGAACAGGAGGTGAACAGCTACCAGTTTGCTCTTTGCTACTACAGGATCCCCCTTATTAAGGGGGATCTCGGCAGATGAGCTCTACTGGTTACTTTACAGAGTCTTAGCACCATCAAGCACTGCTGAAGGACTGTAACAGGCTTCAGCATTGCCCTTGGACTTTTGTGATTGCATTTAACTTTTATCAGTCCAAGCTTCAAGATGCAAAGAGTAATTTTTCCTCCACAGTTTTTTCCTTTTTAGAATGATGCCCAACCATTACTTTTTGCTGACAGATAACACACAATACAAATTAACATTCTCTGCCATTTGCCTCCTAAGTTATGTGATGGATTTGACTGATTCCTCAACATCCCTAAGTATTTGCCTTTCTTCCAGAGAGGGCCCATCCCAGGTTTCAAATTCAGGGCTTAATAGACACAGTGCAGAATGGCCTATAATATTTGGTTAGGGTTAACAACACTGTACTTGCTACCTGTATACTTGCATAGTCCCTGAACAGCCATGCTGTATTTCATCTGGGAGGCAGGAGTTTCAGAAATTGTTTCACTGAGTTAATCAAACAGCCTATCTAGCTTTACTACCACCTGTCGAGTACTATTTCACAGGCAGTGTCACTGGGAATAGTACAATAACAGTGAGGCTAATGATGTTTAGAAACGGCACAGAGCTGGAAAATACCAGAGCTACAGGGTGATGAACTGCTCACCCCAAGGGCAAGCTCAGAAGAACATCACATGTAGGCACAAGCAAAACTGACCTATGCATCTGCACGTTAGCTATCCAACCAGTCTTTGACACATGCAGTTCCTGGGGTTCATTTATTGGACTCCTCTTATCTTTCTAAGATTTTTCACACATACAGCTTCTGATTCCTTCAGGCTTTTTGGACTCTTATCTGCAACTTTCTTCAGACACAAAATTTTAAAATTTAAAAAATTTGAAAATTTTAGCCCATCTGACCATTTGTATCAAATCCTCTGTTTTCTACACTTTCCGACTGTCACCTCTGTACTCACCCATGCAATATATCCAGGGGTGAAGCAGTCGCTGGTAGGAAATCCTGACCGGCATGGAAACAGCAATATCTCCTCACTCAAATGGGCCAACATAGGCCTAACTTACTTCGGCTTCCTGTACTGATTTCCTGTACAGTACTGAGTAAGGTTAGGGCCCTGACTACTGCTTTTTTCTGCCTTTGGATCATTGTGCATCTGAAAGATTTACATATAAAGGATGCACAGTGATGACTCCTTTCCCTGGCACAGTGCAACTTTCTACTCTAAGATAAAGTTTATCTCCGTGGGGGTCACAGCTTCTTTGGGGGATAGTAGGTCATGGACAAATGCTCCTAAAAAAAAAAGTAAAATAGAGAACTTGCCACTTTGCAGTCAAAGTTAAAGATACATTTGTTCTTCAAGTGAGCCCACATCAGCATGCACAAAGAGAAAAATCTGCCAAATTGTAACACGCTGACGTACGTACAGCTCTCTCCGTAGGAGCTAAATTAGAGAAACAAAACCTACAGTTTGTAGGGTGTTAGTTATGGTGCTTAATGCACAACTGGAACAGGACCAAATACAGTGATAATGAGGACAGCGAACAGAAGGGACTAGGATAGAACAGCACTAGTCATTTCAGACTACTCCAGAACTATAATTAACAATGTATGGTTTTCCATTGCTAATTTCTCTATGCAACAGCACACTCTTTCCTCCTGTCTTTTGTCTGGGCTAACCAAGGGTACTTTCATTGCATCTCACTGTTAAGATCACTTATATTAAGCTGTTTTAAGCCACATTTTTTTTTCCATCTCTGACACAGCTCAGAAACCAGTCCTGTTTTTAAGAAACTGATCTCAAATTCTTCGACGTTCCCAGCTCCCTCTTTGCTCTGTATTTCCCTTTCTCTTCCTTTGACTATTTTGAAAGCGTATACTTAAAAAAAAAGAAAAAAAAAAGTGTAGTGCAGAGAATAAAACATAGCTCTGACTCCCCATACTGTTTCTGCAATTTCTCTCTGACCGTAAATTTTATAGGAGACTAATAGAATGCAAAACACATTAGCAGTACTGCTCTGAAGTCCCTGTGCTACCGGGTAAATAGGAAACGCACCAACACATTTAGAATTTTGGCCAGTGAAGTACCAGCACTCTTCATTGATCTCATTAAAGACCAATCTACATTCAGGGAAAAACAAAAATCATGAGATTTTAGACTCTTTAAACAGAAAAGTTACCAACTATATGCACATTAAAACAGCCCAAGGAGAGGCATGAGAGGTTTTTTTTACTCTTTTAGCCTAATGTTAATAATTACACTATTCTGTAACAATAACCTCTTTTCATTACAAGAATTAGATGTAAATATACTCTGCAACTTTAAAATAACCAATGTGCACATGCTAGCAACACATTTAAATTCCATTTACTCTGGAAAAGGAGGGAATAGCAGGGGAGAAGTAAGAAAATCTGTCAGAAGACAGCACAGTCTCAACTTCTACTTTACCAGAAGAGGAAGGGTGGAGAAAAATACTTTTGTTTAGATCTCTTCCCTCCTCTCTTTTGCTAAATATAAAATAGAGAGGGCTAACCTGTAGTATCTTCACATACCGAATAAACCCAACCATCATAGATGCCTCTTCCTGGGGACCTAAATTTTTATTGCAGGTCTGCCACAGCCTTCACCGCCTTCAGAAAATCACTTTGCCTCTCCATTCTCAAGTTTCCACAACTGAAAAATGGAAATGAGAATACATACACAGCTTTTGAGAACAGAAATGTAAAGCCCTCTTTTGGTGCAAGGTATTACTGTGTTGATGATGATGAAATAAGCTTTCATACGTTACTAAATTATTCAAGAACATCTACTATGGTTTTACCTCTGGCAATCCCAGAATGCATCTCATTGCCATTACTCTGCAGGGAACAGCAGTGTTGAGTAAATGGCTATGAAACTCATATATTAACCTCACTTGGTGGCTGGAATATTCATTTCTTTTTGAGTCACTTTGCTCTTTTTGAGTCTTTTTGAGCAAGAAAAGAAAATCTTCACTCTTAGAAATCATCTTTAGCTGACACATTAAGGAGCAAAGCTGAACAAATAATTTCCAGTGGATAATATGATGAATTTATTTTCCTTTTCTCTGTCCCCAAGCAGACTGGGATTTCCTCAAATGTATTTGTTATTTAAATGTATTCAACAACTATCCTTCCCAGTGTTTTTCTTGTTTACTGTGCCTGAATGCGTACAGTATCCTTCACCCTTTTAGCTTTCGGTTTTGGGGGCTGGTTTGGGGTTGTTCTTTTTCTTCCTCTTCTTTCATTAGTTGTGCAGATATATTTAAGAGATGAGAAAGCATCAGATTTGCAGGGTTTTTTTTTTTTTTTTTTTTAATATACAGATGCAGTTTCACAGTTTTGATGCACGATAGTAAAGGGTGGTTATGGCAAACACCCTGCCCAGACCTAGCTGGGTTACTAGCCACGGTGTCCTTGATTTTGCAGTGCCCTCAATGGTGGGCATATAAACAAGCACATATATTAAATGTACTGCCCATTAATTGCTACTGAAGTATGATCTCACATGCAGCATTTTAGCTGAGCACTGCAAGTTGAAATAAAAAAGCACAGACTCTGTGGCAGAAGGAGAGGAACGTTCAGGATCTTTTCTCAGTTCGGACAGCTCTTAATGTGTTAAGAGAAATATCAAGAATATTTTCAGTTTTCTCCTCATTTTCTTTATTCCAAGCTATGGGGTTGGCACATTTCTAATCTACTAGCAAAAATATGGCCTTGGCTGTTATTCTCAACTCCACTATAGACCTGGCACAGGTCACTTTTTTTTCCCCTGCTTTAAGTTTTTCTCTATAAAAAGGTAGATCGTGTTACTTTTTGATAGATCTTTCGAGACCCATCTGACCTGGGTATTATGGTCATTCATAGATACAAAATTAGCTAAAGGAAAAAACCTTCAGACAGTGAGTGCTTGGAGATACATTTCTCAATTTCAGTGAGTAAATCAAACCTTTACCTTGTACACTCGTGCTTAAAGTCTGAGCATATATTCCACATATTATCTGACTGGGTACTATCCGACACCTCCCGTGATATTTCCTCTCTGTATCAAGAGATATCTGAAGTACAGTCCTGTATATTTTTACTGTGGGTTTGCTACTGAGAAGACAGACTCTACAAAGGGATATAAAGCAGGTAATCAATAAACTGGGATTGTAGACAATCTGCAATATATTAGCAGACATCCCCAGTCATTACCAGAGTATTACCCATTATGATTAATAAGCAAAGAACAATTGGAAAAATGTGTTGGTATTGCTTCTAAGGAGGTGGGTTTTTTCTGCAGCTTCATTCAAAATAAGACAGCCACACTTCAACATTAAATTTAGTAGTTACTGCCTATAGAAAGCTGCTTCTGCTTTTAATTAAATCAACAGCATGTCTCAAGAGCCACCCCTACTAGAATCACCCACTTGTGTAAGTGTTCAAATTTACCCAGTAGCATCATTCTGGCTTAAGGCACTGACACTCTTTCTGCCTCCAGTGTGAGCACAGTGACTGACAGCCTAACAAAGCAGGCTCTGCAAAGCCATTGCCAAAATTGCCAGTTTGGTGACTGAAATTGAAATATTTCAATTATTTAACTGAAATAAAATGATATTTCAAGTAGTTTCTGGCCCCTTCTCAATGCAGTCTGTTTTCAAGTTCTAGTCTCACTTCTCCAAATGCTTCAATAAAGGCCAGATTTTGCCAACGCAGAGACTTGCAGCAACTGCAATGGATGTCAGGTCTGGTTCTGTGAAAGTAGGAATTTCCTGAAAGCCATTTATGCAAACATTTTATTTGTCTTTCTTACCCTTCATTCCTTTCACTTCTTTAAAGTTATATATCATCAGTCAAATGACTTTGGCGTGTGGCATTGATCAGCCCACTCATACTGGAGAAGCCATCCAGAAATATTTTGGGGGCTCGGAACTACTATTATTGCCCTTGTGCCCGGGGCTGCCTCAGCACGCATCCTTAACAGAACCCACTAACGGTCTGAGTAACCTTATGAAATATCATTTTCTTTGCACAAACTTTTCTAAAACATTTTTCTTACTGAAATAAACAAACTTAAACATGAAGCCTTTCCTCCTCTCCTCCCAGTCTCCTCGTCTCTGAAAGCCCAGGAAGTGGGAAGAAAACGTTGCTTTCAGCGAGATGCTTGTGTTTCCCCTTGCCCTTGAATTCTTAAAAGAAGAATATTGTTTCATATTCTTCCAAATCTGTACTCCTTTCCCCCATGCTCACCTTACCTTCTCTTCCTCTCTTTTCTTGATGACTCCATTTTCTTCCTTCCTCACTGTTTTTCTTTCTTCTTCTCTTCTAGTGCTGTTCCTCTTATTTCACCATCTGGTTCTATTCTCCTTATCTGCTCCTTTCCCTGTGCTGCAACCCTCATTTTTTCCCTGCTTACTCCTTCCCCTTCTTTGTTTCTCCTTGCCTTTCCACTCACTCTTTTCCTGTCCTATTTCCCTCATGGTTTTCAAAGCGAAACACAGCTAGGGCCAGTTTTCCCTTCCTGCCTGGTACTAATTGAGCATTTTATGAATTCCCACTTCTGTTGGTGGCTTTGCAACTTTCTAGCTTGCTATTAAATGAGACTGGAACGGCACCGAGACAAACGTACAACTGAAAAACAAGCCAGCCACAGCCGGAAAATTTTCCTAGAGGATGAAAGTTGCAGATTCCACTGCTTTTTTGTGTTTCTCAGTTTCTTTTTTAAAATTTCTTTGCCATTTTCTGTGCTTAAGATGTGAGTTGGACTTTAATATGCAGTTTAAAAAAATCTTATCATGAACCTTTATACATATTCAGTGTTGAAGCAACAAGTAACTAAATTGGTAGCCTTTTTGTTTTCTTATCATGTGAATCTGTTCGTGAATGCTAACAAGCAGCTCTTTTTATACTTTGTCCACTCAATAATAGTCTAATAATCTTATCATGATGTTTTCTTGAACTTGAACTAGGTGTACAAAGTTAAGGATGGAAATGTGGGAAATTACTGAATTATATAACATTGCAGAGACGTTACAAGGAATTCTTATATTTCGTGGCAAAATATTGCCAATTATTGTAGCTGTCAATTTAACAATAGGCTTATTCACTATGGTGTTTGATTAATGTGAAATTATTCAGTTGGCTACCTTGTAGTTGGCCTATTTTTGTGTCCAATTAGTATGCTAATAATGGTAATTATGTTCTATACTGCATGTCTCATCACCTAGAGGGTTTTTAAAATGATAAAATAATGAGAATAAACAAGCTGATGCTGACATTCACTGGGCCATTCTAATTACTTACTGAGAGCACACTAGGGAATCAACACTCAACCAAAGAAAATGATTCTTGCTTACTTTGTTAAAACTACTCTTTTCAAAGAGCATTAATAGTTTGCTGCTGTTTTCTTTATTACAAGGGACTGCACTATTTTCCCTTTTATTTGCCCTGTTAATATACAGTGCCAGAAAAAAAAGATAATCAAATTATGTTTGACTGAAGCGATAACTGTTTGCAGGAGGTGTCAGAAAAACAAATAACTGTAATTGCTGAATTATACACCTTTGTAATGGCTACCATTTATTTCTTCACTGTGTGATAAACATACCATCACCTTTCCCACCAAGAGAACATGGCATTTCTTCAGTGTGGCAGTATTACCATGTGGTGGAAAACTGCCAAAGATATGCGCTAGGGTAGGCTTCTTTCGCATGCGCTGCCAAAATCTATACCCGTAGCTAGTTTTCCATGCTGTGCCTGTTCTTTTCACTCTCGTATGGGTGATGTCCTTTAGCTGGAAGGAACAGCCCCACTTTGGTAAGTTCCAAGCACTTATAGACCCTCTCTTGGGTTTTTCAGATGTTGAATATTTCTAAAGATTAGGCCCTAAAAACCCTATTTTCTTATGAAAGCTTTCCTAATGTGTTAGGAGCATCAATCATAAACAATATATAATAACATATCTCTTTGTTTGTACTAGCAGCCCATTTTAAAACAATGTCTGGCGTCTGTTTGTAAACATACTCACACGAGAAATACATACACAGGCTTTAAAAAGCCATGCATTTCTTAGTCTTCTCTCATTCGGCAGTAACAGTATGTCTACTCACTGCCTGTTTTAGAAAAGTTTGCCGAGGACGGGACTCACAAGAGACATCTGTTGCAGTAACACCAGAATGAAGACGCAAGATTTTCCAGTTTCAGCACAAAGGAAAACTGAATCTGACACGGAAGGTAAAATTGAGTAAAAGTATACAGGGGTTTTCAGTTCTTACATATCAAATAATTCAGCATTTGTGTACAGCTTCAGAAAGATTTTTTTTTTGAAAGAACAAAAAGCTGAGTGACAAACAGCATATGATAAAAATGTTATTTGAAAAAATTACTTTCACAAGGTACAAGCAAAGCTATACTAAAATCTGGAATACTCAAAGGAAGACAGGAAAGTTACACACCTCAGATAGACAGACACCAGTTTGTCAGGTATAGTCTAACTTTCAGCAAAGTAACAGATTCTGCAGAAGTTGGATGCTTAAATACCTCTAAGGTTTAGAAACCTGGCTCCCTTAGGTGCCTTGGAAAGCCTATTTAAAGCTATGAACTGTGATTAAAAAGACTGTTTTAACATAAATCCATACTAAGACAATATAAAGAAAAAATAATATAAACAATATTGTGCATCTATATTAACGCTAATATTTTCTTACTCATAATAGTAAGTTTTAAGACAATCCATCATAAACGAGAGTTATGGGTGATGGCTGTGAACACTGTTTGCCAATACGGAGCAGGGACTGTTTTTAATAAAGGATGTAATATGTGACATGTTAATAGGGAGTCATTTATGCACCATATATTGGTTAATTCTTTCCTGTCTTTTTGAATTATGTTTCAATATATCTTACGTGTTAAAGAAATGTAACTACGAACAAACAAGAAGTTACTATAATCTTGGAAAAATAACAAGAAATAATTGAGAAGGAATCTGAAAATTCATTTCTTTGCAAGGTACCAGATAAATGTTCAGCTTAGAAATATAGCTACAGAACTAAGCAGAAAATCTTGGATGTGTCTGTTCTCCCTTTCTGTCCTCCCCCCACCCAACTGCCCCCAAAGGAAAAATTTTTAGGGTTTTTTTGGGTTTCTTTTTTGGGGGGGAGGGGGTTTTGAATAATCTTAAGTATTTATTTTCCACCCCACTATAACTAGGTTTATGCAGGAAAGCTTTAACACTTTTCTAGTTGCTTACAGAGTTGCACAAATATTTTGAATTGCTGTTTGAATTTAACTCTGTAGCATTCTTACAGAGATAGGTGAAGTCTTTTCAAAACTTGCTTTTTTTTGGACATAATTTTTCTTTCAGAATGGCAAGCTAATGCAGAAAAGGGAAACCATGCAAATTTGAGATTGGTGTTATTTTGTGACTTGCATCCATTGGGGAGATTACTACCACTATTTGTGCCACAACCACTGAAGAATTATCACTTTAATTAATTCTTGCAAGAGGCAAATTCAGAGCGACAGTTTCACTCTGAAGTATGTTGAAAGTGTTTATTGTAGGTTAAGAGACTCAGCCATGCCTAATAGAAACATAGCAGCTTCAGTGGCAAATATATTCGATAATCTAAAACTTTTTTAAAAAGCTAGACTGAACAAGCATGAAGGTAATTGAACAGTGGAGCTAATGATTAACTGTTGTACATAGATGATCTCGATCAACTCATCTGTAAATCCTATAACTTTTAGTAAGAAAATAGTTATTATAAATGACAAATTATGCCAAGTTCCACATACTTTCTATTTCATGATAGCTTCAACAATTAATCTCTCTCAGTAAATTCCAGGGTGATATTTTTAATTTAGTGTGTAATTTCATGCAGTATACATCATTATCTTTGTGAGCTTTTGCCAAATTAATTAGTGAACAGGAAGCACAGGTAGGTGCATTCAAATAATAAATATAAATATGTACATATGTTTATATATATACACACAAACATTCTCAAACTGTTTAGATCTTTGAGACTTAGGAAAAAAAATCACAAGAAAGCAAAATTCCATTCCAAATCTAAAATCTCCAAATATCATTGCTGTTTCTCACAGTTACATTACTGCTCACTGTCGAAATGTTGTAGAGGGAAGAGAAAAAACTGTTTGTATTTTCTTGTACCATTAGATGGTTAGGAAAAAAAGATTTATTTTTCTAATGCTGTTTTTTGAACATTCTTCTGCCTGATGAATTATCTGGAAGGAATACTTGGGTTTGGAGGTGGGGGGTTGGGAGGATGTGTTGCTTTGCCACGTTCCATTGAACTTCTGAGTACTTTTTTAACTAGGATAACTACTAAGTTCTCCTGCAAGTTTGCTCCCAGTTGTCAGTTTCTCCTACTAAGTAAAATTCTTAGCAGATTCCAGGAAAATGTTCTAAAAAAATTGGTGTATGTATATATACAAAAAAGTCATACAAATGCACTCATCTAGCAAGTGTACAAGTATACTTTTCTAGCAAGTCAGTCAACCTCTGATTTCTTCATAGCTGGACAAGTCCACACAGCAAACCTTGGGGCATACTGAGTTGTTTCCCCACACTGGTTGGCACTTGCCAACAGCTGTTTAGTCAGATGCCTAAATAATCTTAGGATCATTCATTCCTTTCTTGGTAAAGTCCCACTATCATGCACCTAGAAGTCAGTTCTCTTCATAAGGATTGTATTGGGTTGAATTTAGCCTTTAGTTGCTATTGCTCTTCTGGTGATACTGGGAAATACCCAAATTTAACACCTTCTCAACTCCCCTAAATTGAACAGAGATATTACAACAGAGATGAGCTCTATGCGAGCAGGACAGAATATTTCTTCTGTGTCTTCCGCTCACCCTGTACGCCTATAAAGAGAGACGAAAAAGCAAAGGCAGACATAAGCTTTTTTTTAAACATCAGAATTTGAATACAATAGGGCAGTGGAGCGTAGAAGAGGACATGTAGCCCTCATCTTCCACAACCACTATCCCATCACGAACTGCAAGCATTCAGTTGCCCTAGCCATTCATATTTTATTCCATTTTCTAAGTCAGGCCTCCCATATTTTTTTTGCACTGTAACATCAGATTTCTCAGCACATGACTTCAGCAAGAAGGGGAGTAGATGAGTATCTTCTACCAAAACACAGTCCAGTGACCTAAATTACACATTCAGCAATGGGAACGTCGTGAGTCCTAAATCTCATAACCGTCTCTTGGGGATCAGACTGCTTCTGCTATGACAGCACTTTTTGGATAAGCAAAGATTCCTTCCTGAACTCAGAGTCTTTCCCCAGTTTCCCAAGATCAGCTATAGCAGGCCAGAAACAAATAAATTATAAACAAGCTACTAATTAATTTAGGTTACAAGCCAACTTGAGATGTTTCCTAGCACATGAGTAATGCAAACATTGGGGCATTAAGTTCCCTCTCTGGGTTGCTGCTTTTAAAACTGTAATTAAATCATGTAAAATACACTTTTGCAAACAGCAGGGCAGATACATGTTCATGTGTGACTTGTCTGCACCTATATTGCTCACTTCAAAACATGCAGCATATTATTACAGTTAATTACTTTATTATTAACTAGCATTGGGTTTTCCTTCTTTCAAGTCTGAAGAGGTAATGCTGCTTGGATAGAGAGGACAAGTGGAAATACATTTTTACTAGTACTCACTTGGAAAAACTGTATTTTGTTGTGCGAGGCAGCAATAATTAAATCAGTGAGAGGAATCATGTTGTGGGCAACAAGGTACTTGTAGCCACCAGGTTCAAGAAGGAGTTTTCTAGTGAAGAGCAGCATAGCCAAGTCAAAACAGGTTTTTCATTTTTTTCATTGCTTCATAACATCAGCAGAGTAGAAACAATCTCAGAGTTATGTTGCTTAATTTACCATTCTCTGGTGATGCAGTTGGTGAAGGGCCCAGAAGACAGGGATCCAGGGGCACCAAGGGGCAGAGCAGTGGACCATGTCTGCAGCCTCTTTGGGCCATGAAATCAGTAAAATGGACTAAGGGATGCTGGTCTTGCCCATGATCGTACACTGGTACCCTGTATTAAAGTACTAGACACAGCATATGCATGTTTTTTCCATAGGCATGATAAATACAGTTGCATGCACTGTTTAATTCCTCAGATAGCTTTTTTGTCCTTTGCTTCAGCCAAACGTCTTGTGTGTACATTTACAGCTGCACAGAGTCACTCCAAAACATCAGCAGTGACAATGGCAGAGTTTGGGGTGCTTTTTTACATTTACTTTGCAAAGGTATAAACAATGACAGAGGCCTGTAAAAAAGCAGAGTCAACATTGCTAGTGGGAGATTGACCTTAAGACAAGCAATGCTGTATACACAGGCTCAGGGTAAAAATCTTTGACAGGGAAAGTAGACAACAACAGTTTAGTTTCTCTTTTTATTATCTTGAAGATTTATTTTTAAGATCCTTTTGTTTTGTTGCATGTTTCATTTTGTTTTTATCTTGCAGAAAAATGTTACCCTGATTAGGAAGTCTCCCATACTCCTCCTCAGCCCAGAAACCCAAATACTCTTTTTTTTCCCCCTCTAATCTGTGGTAATTAATTACATAGTTAAAAAACAACTGCCATTCCTTTGCTGGAAACAATCAGTGATTTCTACTACCCAGTGCTACTCATATGCATTACTTCGATGCCAAAAGCTCAAACCTATTCTTGGCTGGGAATCCACTTGCTTGGGGAAGTGATGGTCCCTGTAGCATACAGTGGTTCCTTGCCAAAGTAATTGGGGCCAGGGAGGGAGTACCCAGGCACTCAGAAGCCTGGGTCTGCACATGCCACTGAAAATAGAAAATAAAATGTTGCAGCCATTAGTGAGTTGTCATTAATTGTTCTCTTGATGAATGAATATCTTTGAGGAAAGAATTCCCATCTTCTCCCAGTAATAATTATTTCTGCCTGCCTGACAAGACATCTCAAACTAAGAAATTCACACACAAGGAAACAAATCCCTGTTTTATTTTGAATCTTGTTTAGGCTTGTACGGCGCTTGAAGTATGTGCCATGGAACTGGGTTAAATGAGAACTGCCAGTGATTTTATTCCTTGGCAATTATTTCTCATGCACAGGCCTTCTAGCACATGATAAGCACTTGGATAAAGCCTTTTCTCCATAACAAGAAAAACATTCACAGCACTGACAGCCCTCAGACCCCCACCAACACTCCCTGTCCAATCTAAAAGGATCTTAAACTAAAAAAGAGATCATACATCAACACAAAACCAAAAAATCCCAGCCACAGCAGTTTTTAACCTTAAAATAGGAAAGAGGATTAAAGAAAAAAAACACTCTCAGTGAAGCATCCCAGGATGTCTGCTATTTTGTGTGTGCTACACAGGCCTCTTCTCCCAGGGCAAGATGCACACCCTGGCCTGTTCATGAGGATGCCCAGCTTCTTCTGCCTTCCCTTCATGGCATAACTACAACCAACCACATTTCCCCCCCCCCCCCCTTATTTTTGTAGGGAAGATGCTTGTATCTTCTAATTTATAGGGAAGATACAAGAACCTTTCTCCCAAAGATTTGGCCTTATTTAATAGTAGCTTATTAAAGGAGAAAAATCAAGCTTCTGGTAATTTTCCTGGAAGATGCTAGTTAACAGAGCAATACAAGTGGTCCCAGCTGACTTTGCATCCTCGTTAGCAGTGAGCTGTCTCTATTAGCCCAGTAAAAAAACCTTACATTTAATACATAGCCTGCTTTTTCCTCCAAAAACCAGAAACCACCAGCTATTTGAAGTGTCTGTAATTTAACAGCTCTGTGAAATGTTGGAGAAAGACCCCTCCTCCCTAGATATTTCACCCTGAAAAAGTAAATATCATGGCTCAGAGGATCAGAAACAGGGTGCAAAATCTCACCTGTGATCATCTGCTTTAATAAATCCTGGGCTGGGGCAACCAGAAAGTTACTATCATCTGACAGCAGCCAAGCAATATTTCAAGGAGCTGCCAGCCAGACACTCAAGGAAGGGCATTCTTCTGGCAGTTTGGATCCAGAGTGGGTTTCTCAATAGAAACAACGCAGTGCCAAAGTGGAGCAAACAACCCAGTCCCAGCCCTGGATGGCCACGTGGAGGAGGTGCAGTGGGAAAACTGAGAACCAGCTTGACCTGCCCAAGCTTTGCTTGTGACTAAGCGCAGGCAGCTGTTGCACTCTTAAAGGCCGTCCACCCTGCCCGTTTCTCCAGCTCTGCATTCATTTGAAATCACAGCATTTCCAGTAACTCTTGGAAAAACAGTTTCCTGAAGTGCCTTGCAAGAGTAATTTTTCAAAAAGCTAAACTTCAAAAATACATAAGGAAATAGCTGTCCTGCCACCCAAATGCTTGCCACCTCATAAATAAGCTCATCACAGACAGATCCAGAGCATGGCTGTTGAGCACAATGGTTTGGGCCAAGCCCTGGAGAGATGTGGGGAGGAGCAGCCAGGGACCAGGAGTCAAGCCAGGCTCTAGCATGGTCTCCAATGGCGTTGCAGACACTGAACACTGGTGTGAGTCATTGCCTTACAAGTCCCAAAAGTTATGCAACCATTCCCATCGCAGACTGATAACGTTTTGACGATACAGTGTTGGTCTGCAGTCCACAGAGATATATTTGCCAGTTCCCCAAAGCCTGATGCTGCCTTAGTAAATTCTACATTATCTAATACGACTGGCCACAGCAGCACAGCAGTCTGAAGGAGATGTATTTGAAGCTATATTGAATATTGATCTATGTATACTTTACTGGCAATAAACTCCATAATACATAGCTGGACATTCCAAATCATACATCCATTCTCTGAAGGTTCAAGGATATGGTTATGCCTGATTGCTTTTGTGTACTTAGTCTCTTCAATGCATCTTGCAACCAAGGAGTTAAATAGGGTGCGATATATGATATGCCCAGAGGAGGGGAAAGCAAAAAGCAATTCTGAAGCTTGTTAAAAGCTATAATAGGAACTATTATGTAGTATGCCACATAATCCCAAAATTCAAAGTGGACATGCAAAACTGAACTTATTAGTTAAAACATTTTCAGAATAAAAGTGACTAATAACTACTTCAAGAAAAAGAATTTAACAAATCAGATAACTTATATGGAAACTACCAAAAGAGAGAGACAGAAATAAATTGTTTTGACTTGCAAGTTTATGAAGAGAGCACCAGGAATATACAGGAAGGCTAAAGGAAACCAGATAGTCTTTTATACCAGTTGAGTCATTATAGTTCAGAAGTCACATATTGAAATGACATTCCTAACTGTCATTTCTTTGCCCTGCAAAACAGTATTAATAAATGACAACAACAAGACTGACCAACTTCAATCTCTTACCAAAGAGTAACAAATGCAGTGCTTTAGGTGTCACTTTTATGCAATTTGTCATCAAAAATAGAAAATTATGTAAAGTCCTGTAAATGTACTTCTTACTGCAGGGGTTTTATATCAAAAAAGGTGAAGACCCTGAAATCTTGAGAGTCCTTGCAAGTAAATTAAGACATTTGTTTCCCTACCAACAAATTCCAATCATTAATTTACATACTTTTCCTATAAAAAGAAGAAAAGAAATATTTGTTTTCTTTCCAGTGCCCACTGCAGCATCAAGTGTTTTTTCTCCCCCTTATTGCCAGTTGCATATCCACAAGAACAAAGAGGGACCCCAGGAATGAGACTAGCTAAAAAAAAATGAGACTTCTTCAATTGCTTCTTTTTCTTCTTCAGCCTTGCAAGAACAAACACAGAGCACACAAAAAATAAGTACACAAAATAGGGAGTTCTGCTGACTTGCATTTCAAATTCATACACTATCCACATACTCCCATTTCCACTGACTTGTTCAGTTACCACTGCTTTAGTTGAAATTAGTCTCATTTCCCATTTCTACTGCATCCAGGCCTTTTCAAGTAATTCCACAGACTGCATGCCCCTTCCCTGCAAAAGGGTTCATATTCGCCCTCAATAACTTCCCTATATGACTGTTGTCATCTAATTTATGTCCTATCCAAGTAATTCAGGTTTTACACACATGCCCTATTAGCTTTACAATTAATAGCAGACCCACCCAGATCACATGCACCTCTCCTAATCCCTGTTTGGTTCTGGCCCTGCATACCCAGTTCTCCAAAGAACCTACATCCATCTATTCCTTCCCTTTAACTGCAGAAACAGGTCCATCCAGGTCAGTCTGCCACCCACAGCCTCCTCCTCTCCTTCTATACTCTGATAGCAGAGGGAACAGCACTAGCAGAACAACGTGGACCTTTACCTCATCTCGCCCTTGCAAAGGCGGCAGCAAGAGAAGCAGCAGTTGTTCTTGTCCTGACAAAGATCAGCTCTAGCAGGTCTGCCTTTTCCCCTCTCGGTCTTGGAGAGGGAGAAGGCTGATTAGAGGCTGCGGAGCAAAAGAGCCCATCTCTTGGCTGTACACAGCTGGAAAGTTTACACAACTTCCAACAACAGCAAAGTCTAGCTGTCAACTCCCAAGAAACAAGGCTTTTAGTCAGAGGGGATTTCCCCAGGTTCCCACAAATAGGTGAGAAAAAAAACCAGTGGTCCATGCAAAAAAAAAAAAAAAATCAGAGTTAGTAGACTTGCCTGTAGAAGGGAACACCAGTCCCTCTACTCTCTTCACGATTCTGACCCATCTTTAGAGAGGACACTGTACTTATCTTGGCTTTCCCCTCTGGCTGAGCACCATTCCTGTCCACTTCAAATCCAGCCCCCTGTTCAACTCTTATTACTCCCCCATGCTACCCATTTTAGCTCCCCAACTCTAATCATGTACCTACATGGACTGCACTGTTTGGACCAAGCTGAGGGTTATCAACCCAGTTACTAGAGAAACCTGCACTCAAACTGCTCGAGAGTGGTGTGTAGCCCACGAGCTCCAGTTTGGTCACGGCAGGATAGGAGCTCAGTGGCAGCAGGAAAGGAGGTGTCATGGGACAGCTTGCCACGGGCCAGCTCTGCAGGCTACAGGGGTTCATCGGTGGTGCGTCCATTGACGCTGAAGGAAGTCAATAGGGTGTTTCAGCAGCACTGACATTTTACAGTGTTGACACCTAAATTGTCACCTTCTGAGGAATTCCCTGCCAGCAGGTGAACGGAAACCCTGCACACCTCTCCGGAGGTTGTTTACAGACAGACCATCTGTCTGCAGAGCATGATAAGCAGCTCTGAATCAGGCCAGATTTAGAGGAGTCTCCTCACAATTTGAATATATTTGTTTAAATTGACAAAACACCTAACTGATGTTGAATCAAGTGAATGACTTCACCAAGCCAACCAGCCAGATCTAGCCCATAAACATGAAATGTCTCCAAGTCATATTTGCCAATACTTCAGGTGAAACATTGATTTTTTTAACAATGAAAAAAGGCAGAAACCAACATGAATTCTGATGTATCTAAACTGGAGTGCAAGCAAAATATGCAAACTAATTAAACTTTACCTCTCAAGACCACCAACAAATGCCTTAGGCAAAACACTATTGGAAGATTGTGTCATCTTTCTTAATCACCTTCCAGAGTATTTCTGCTGCCAGAAGTCAGGTGTAGCCTCTGCAGCGCTGCAGTTCAAAGGCTGTGGGAACTGGGTGTTCAAGCCCTTTTTCCTAGGCCTGCTGTTCCCCAAGCCCTTGGATAGATGGGGCAGAGAGACAGCGTTTGGGTTCAGCTTGAGCCCACTGGTACTTTGGCCTGTGTATCAAAACAAGGGGAACTTAACATGCCAGCTAATATCCACAAAATAACAGGAATTACAGTCACAAATGTATATCATGACAACTAATACTGTGACAAACCTTAATTTTAAGAACATTGCAGATTTTATACTTTTTTCCACCCCCTTCCTAAATTAAATTCCTTACAGACAGTCCTGCAAACTGACATGCATTAGCTGGTCATGAGCACTGCACCCTGGAAGCTTATCTACTCTGTTTAAACCCAGAAGCACAGTTTTCCAGAACTGAAAAGAAGCAAGTTCTTATTCTAGAGAGCAAAATAAAATTGCAAAGTTATCTCAATTAGCTATATAAAATGAGGAAAACAAAAAGCACACTGAAATCAAAACATAATGATAATAAAAATATTTAAATAACCTTATAAAATAGACATGGGCAAAACACACATAGTAAGCCCAGGTAATAACTGATTTTTGATTTCGCAACATACCTGGAAAATAGAAACAAAATTGTTTCTACAACACTTACAATTCCTCTGAAACTATTCCCCTGAAATATTCCACCACCACTCTGCTTTCCCACACATGCTTATCAGACATACTGAAAATATGTCTTATGTATATGAACTTAAATAACATATGAAGAGAAAGAAAAAAGGAGGAGAAGAAAGCAAATAAATTAGAAGAGGCTCAAATGCTTTGATGTTTAGTGTTCAGCTACAGTGAGTGATGGGTGATAGAGCAAGTAAGTAGACATGCAGTTCTGTTACATTAATATTAAACTTGTTCTATTAGAAAAAACACAACACAGAAACTCTCTTTAATTAAGCTTTGATGAAATCAAAAAATACTGTTGCTATTGGTTTACACTCCGCCAATGCCTTAGTCCATCATTGCTTGTGGTGCAGATCTTATTAGTCATAGAAACAGCTCAGTGAAGAGGAAGAGTAGCATTGCATCCCCAAGAATCACGTTTGCTGCTACGTCCCCACATTTGTCCTACCACAAGCTGTCTGTAAACGTAATATGCCCTTGTTTTCCAGATCATTATGCTTCACTCACTGCTTCTAGCACTGTCAGCTTACCGGGGACATGGCTGAAAGGACTAGTCCCCTGGAAGCTGGGATGATGCCCTTCGCCTGTGCCATCGGCTGCCGGCCCTGGGACCGCCGAGCCGAGCAAAGGGGCCTGGGCATGCAGCACTCTCTCTCTTGGGGAGCTGGGCAGAGGCCGGGGATCGCTGTCGCGGCTGCCAACGAGAGCAACATTTTAACTGCTTTAATTGCTACTCATCACTTTGGCTTTTGGTCAGCCAGAGGATGGGCAAAACCATGAACTTGGCCCAGCATGCCTAAGTTTTTAAAGTAGAATATCAAAAATACAACTTCCCAGGGAATAATTCAATTCTGGTGACTGTATAAGAAACTAACCACCGAGTCACACCCTTCTAGCTTTTCTGAGAAACAATGAAAAAAACAGGAGAAAACAAATGCTGGAAGACTATGCAGAAAAACAAGATGCCTAATTCTTCCACAAAACCAACTTGTTTAGGTTCAGGTCAGCCTCCAATGGCAGTACATGATGATGGAACAAGTTGACCTTCTCTGGCATAGACATGATTTCTCAAGCAAATTAACCTTTTTCTCACCTACAGACAGAACAACAAAAACAAAACAAACAACCCATAAATCAACCAGTAAACCTGTTATTTTAGAAAAGACAGAGTAGTGAAGTAAATTCTTCCAATATGCCCTTACATCATTCATATGGACAGAAAAACAATTACAAAGCAAATCAGATCCTTTCTTTAATTGATTGCACTCACAAGTTCTTTGCTCAAGAAGAAAAGTTGCCACAAAAATCAACCAATATTTCGATTCTGGACATTGGGGAAAATATAACTGCCTCTGGATTGTTATTTTTCTTTCCAGCAGACTGCACAATATGTGAAAGAAATCAAAACCTTCTTAGTTAATTCTTTCCAAAATTAAATTTTTAGATACCGAGCTTTAGATTGTCACACACGCATAAGAGATTGTTGAAAAGAGTACAACCCACAGATACTTGTTTTTGTGTAGAAGTGTTCTCTTTTAGCAGAAAAGACAGACATGTACAACATGCAATATGCCTCTCCATATCAAGAGCCAAAACTAGAACAGTGTCAGAGTTTAACACTGCAGACAGAAAACCTAGGCTAGGTTTTGGAAAGAGGAGAGAGCAGGTTAAAAAAACCCTCTTGTCACCTCACTGATCAACCTTTGCCCCGTTCCAGTAACCTGCACCAAACTTTAACAGAAGCTGGAGGGGAGATCCTGCTCTACAGCCATGATGGATCTGAAGCCTGGCAGGACACAGGCCAACTGAAGCAAAACCAATTTAAAGCCTGGGGAAGTCTGGCTTTTCACACTTAGCACAAAAAAGCAAGCCAGCCCATGGAGCTGGTGACTGTCCCATTTGTTCAGCTCAAAGTGTTATCCTAATTCAAGGCTTTTGCCCCTAGACCTTAGCCTGGTGAATTCAGGTCCAGCTTTGCACATTGTCTTCCTCACTAAACACCTTAGTTGCTGTCCCAGCATTACATTCCAAATGCCACTAAAAATATCCTCAGACATACATACATTGAGGAAGAAGGCTCTGGTACATGTGCAAGTCTAAACAAAACTCCTTTTAGCTCCTTTCTGCAGGTTTATCTTGAGGAAAACCCTTGCTCCTTAATCCAAACGCAAGCCTGTCATACCACCTACAGTATGATATGCTGGAGCAGCTTTAAGATTAATTGCCTTGATTTCAGCACATACAACATTGCAGTTCCCCTGCATGCCTCTGCAGGACTGCTGCATCTCGCTAAGTGTCAGATTATTGGGCAGGGGAGAAAAGAGTGGGAGGGAGCTGATGTCAGATTTCTTTATTTCACATATCATGTGAAATATGAATGTAAAATTAGAGTTATACTCAAATTGAAGAGTGCTTCTCCAAAACACCCCCAGACCTTTGTGCTTCAGAAGCTGGGGAAAGGCAGCTCTGACTAACCTTGTGCCCAGAAAAGGACTGCTTAGGAAAATTGGCTCTTTCCTGGTGACTCTCCACCACAAGTCAACATAAAGTTTATCATGATCTGTCATCCAGCATCTTTGCAAAATTTGCTCAAGAACTTGTTTTCATTTACTATTTAATCCAGTTAGAGCTTCTGTACTGTTCTTTAGAGGAACTTGTACACAAGGACACACAAAAGCACCTCTGCCATTATATCAGACTCTACCTTCACTTGACTGTTCATATACTCTAATGAGGAAGATAGTGATCTGGATTGAAAGCCTATTGAATTAACTCACATAAGGCAGTCTAATGAAAAGTTCAGCCAAAACCAGAAATATTTTTACAGTGTCAAGTACTGACTTCAGATCACAGCATACTTTGACTGGGCCTTTTAGTCATTAGTTCAGCAGCCACCTCAGCCAAAAGTCACCAGTCAGTGCTGATTCTTCTCCTGGCAAGAGTTTGTGTAGAGGTTAGGTTGTAGCCATGGCAGAGATTCCAAATATTTTTTTTTTTAATATATTCCACTAAATGATTATCCATTAAGTAAAGGAGGTATCTTTTGCAGTAAGAGCTTTAGTGTTGTATGTAACTAATGATGAATTAAAGCTGACCATGTAAGTAATCAGGATGCAAGTTGATCTGATTTTGCACTTTACCAGAAGAGAGATAGATTAACTATTTCAAATACAACACAGAAATATTTATTGTGAGAACAAACATTTACAATTAAAGCTCCCTCCCACTCCAAACACACACTTATTTGTGAAAAATACTTTTTCATCTTGAACTGAAAACATGCACTGTGATTGAGTTTCCACTTGAGATAGAGTTTCCCACTTGAAATTCCAAAGGAATCAAAAAGAGAGAGAGAGGTTTAAGGGAAAAAATTGTTTTCATTTTTCTAAGAAGTCTTCATTGGGTTTTTTTGGGTTTTTTTTTTTTTTTTTAATCTGCTGCGTTTCTGCAGAGAAATGCAGTAGGTGGGAGATGGAAAAAAAAAGCAATGAAGGAAGACAGACATTGTTTTCAGGTTGTATTTTATAAAAATGTTAATTACAGTAAGATACACTTTCAAGAAACACTTTCAAGCACAATAAGTGATGTATGGCATTTCAATTTTATTTTTTCAAAAAGATACTCACTCAGGAAATCATGATAAACAAATTAATGTAATCATCCAATAAAGAGGAACAAGAACGTTACATGAAAATGAAACTCTAAGCCATGACACTAACAAGGTCACTTAAGTCAAATTTTTATTAGGTTATCACATTATTTAGATATTTAATAACTACATGAAAAAATACAGAACACATACATTCAGAAAGTTTCAACACAAGCTATTTGACATGTGCTGGGAATAGATTGTATGTGTGATTATAAAGGAGTACATTTAATGGAAACCGCCATTGGGATTTTTCTGAAGATTGGGGTGAGAAAAATAGTTTTACATGTCTGGAGAAATCTGGGGTTTATTTGGAACTCATTTCACATTTCCTTGAATAACACATCCATAAGAGCAGACTCCATGTTTATCAATCTAAATTGGCCATTTCAGGAAATTTATGGAAGTGCCACAACTACAGCCAGTACTCTGTATTTTCTGTCAGTCCGCGTGTGTTCCATCCCAAAGCAGTTTGGTCTGATCCCATGCCATCACATCTCACTAGATACATCACTGCAACCAGCCTGGCTCTCCTTACTACTCAATGCATTTCCCACAGACTACTGCTATTTGCAGTGTTAGTGCTGAAATCACACCCTCTGCAGAAGACCTGATTAGTGACTTGAGAAAAAAGCAGAAGACTCTTTTCCCAGGGCTGTAGTATACCTAATAATTCCCTTCTCTGTGTTGAAAAAAGCTAGGCTCTGCACTCACTGATGCGCATCGCTTGCTGAACACCCTCTTTACCAATTCCCATGTCTCAGGCAGCTTTCCCTTTTCTTTACTGTGGGTCTCACCAGACCCATCCAAGTGTCACTGTATTTGCTGAGCCACATGTTGGCTAGCAGACCAGGACTCCACATTTGTAAAATGAAGGTGTCTCTTCACTGCCAAAATAGCTTTTAAAGTGCTTCTTATGTGACCTGCATATGTTGCTACAAAGTCGAATCCTGGTCTTAAAAGAATAACAGAAAAGTTTGTTAACAAAGCAATGAGCGAGATGGGCTGGTGTAATTCTTGTTTAATTTTGCAGTCTCTAGCACAATTCAAAATACTCTACACTCGCCCCTTCTGGAGGAACAGGCCCATGATTGCTTCTGCTCCAGGGCATGAGCTGCAAGTGCCTTTCGTAGGAAGCATCATCTTCCAGGTCGGTGGGAATCTCTCGGGCATTCCTGCTGCATAGCACCTCCATGCCCCGTGAGAGAGAACCAGTGTTGCACTGCTCTGCTCTGCTCTCTTGCCCCAATTACTTTTCTATTGAATTTGTCCACTTAGGCCTGGGCACTAGCTAGGAGAAAGTAGTTGTACAGAGCACTATTCCTAAAGTAAGGAAGACAGTTACAATAGTGACAGATTATTCGGTTCCTCAAAATTAGGTGGATGCTTAAATGTCTAGTTGAGACAAAGCTGAAGTGAAAGGCTAAGGTCTGGAGAGGAGAAGATGATGCAACACATTGTGCAAGATTTCCCTGTTGTGCACAGTCCTATGGTACATCCTAGTTGTATGTTATTTTCATAACATATAGTATGTATAAGTGATGGCTTTTTGTAAAGAGTAATTCTTGATAGAGAGTTCTGTAACAGCAATTGTGCCTGGCAATGCAGATAAGGGCGAGAGCTGGCTAAACAGACCTGCAACCTTTAAGGATTTCACTGGAATTAAAGTTCAGCTAAAGAGTTAGAAAACAAGTAGGTTAGATTTTAGCAGAGCAAAGCTGGGAGTCTCAGTGAATGCAGGATGAAATTCAACAGGATAAAGCCAGGGAGAGAAAGGACACAGAGGAAACAAAGTGTTCAAAGACAAATCAATGTATGCCCAAGGGTTATGCATACCACCTAGCAGTAATTGCACAGGGAATGTTCAAGTTGTTTTTGTACTTTTTTTTAAGCCAGTGTGAAGAAATAGAGAAATTTGAAAGTAATCAACAGTAAAAAAAGGCAGACATGAGTTATAAAACATCAGATACAGAGCAGGATTGGAACAATTGCATAATGAAGTTGAAAACAAAAAGCAATAAGAGAAGCAAAGGCAGTGAATTGAAGGAAACTTTACAGGGAAGTAAAATAAAATTAGAACAGTTTTCAGGTACCATGCAGAAACAAGAGGCTAGAAAAGCAGCTCAGGAATCTGCCAGAGCTAAGGCAGGTCAGGATGTTAGCCAAAGAAACAACCACATTAAAAGACTGAAATATTGCTTTATGGAGTTGGAAAGTATCTAAAGTTTAAAGCTTCTCGCAGGAGAAGACAACATAGAAGAAATAAGCCCTGATGTGTTTATGTACTTCTGTAATTAAGATCCTAAGGCACCTAACAGGGCCATACCACAAAGGCTGATGTACAGACAAACCCAGCAAGCTGAGATGCTCCCTAGCAGCTGCAACTGCTTCTAATGTGTGAGAGGGCAAATGGACCCCTCTGCTGAGAGGCTTGATGACCTCCACAGAGCTCAGGCAGCCATAACCATCCAGTGGATTTAGATAGGTGTGCCAGAATCAAGGCTTCTTAGGATGAGTCAAGAGTTTTCAGAAAGTCCTAAGGTGAAACAATCCAAAGCAACAGCCTTTGAAAGGGGCCAAAGAGATTCTGTGGATGAACTTCCATAGAAAGAAGCTCCAGTTACACCACCTTGCCAATTTGTGTTGGCATTGGAAGTTACACAGTCCTTGGCATTTTTCTTAAATCCTCAACTGCTGGAATCATTTGACTGCATGTCAGCTCTCACTAGAAGATGAGCTCTAGTCTAGAGAAAACTCAGTGCACCAGAAAGAGGATAAAGAATATGAAACATTATTAATATTTTAAGAACTATCTCCAAATCATTACCTTGACTAGAAAGTCACAGACAATCCCAGCTGGAAGAAACAGAGTTTACATTTCACTCCTCAGTCACTAAAGAGTTCCTCTCTGATGAAAGACTTCCAAGTTCACCAACTAACACACATGTGACCTTACACAATCAGGTAGAGGTTTACAGCGTCCCAGGGGGCACCACGCACCTAATAACTGTAGGATAGACATTGGGCTTATTTTTTTCACTTGGGCCTTCCCAGTGTTGAGCTCTCTTCACTCAGTGCAGGTGGAGGGTCCCTGCAGAGACAGGAAGGTTTACACGCTTGCCATTCCAGACCAGGCAAGGGACACATGCTGCTGCCCCACATTAGCCAAGAGTAACCTCAGCTAACACAAGTCTACAACCACCACAACCATGGGAGCTGGGGAGGAAGAGTGTTACTGTAGTTTGTTTCCAAAAAGGTTCACATCCTTTAACTAAACACAGTATTTTCCACACTGAACCTTGAAGGACATATTCTCTCCAAATTCAAGATATCATTTCACCTTTACCTTTCATTTACATGATCTCTTCTAGTAAAGAAAGATTCTATTGAAATAGTCAAAAGAACCAGTGATTGATTCATGAGGCCTAAGACACTGAGGATTTCAGTGAGAGATTGAGAACTCGGCCAAGGAGCCAAGTGTTTCAACTGGCCCCCTCCGAGGAATCAAACTTTCTGCTCATATAAACCTCCAGAAATATGAAGTGAAACTGCATGTCTGCATGGTGCTTTCCAGAGGTACTGAAACAGAGTTTTTCCTGTTCAAATTGTGCTTTGAGGAAATCTCATCATACTTCGTCAAAATGGCAGTGAATATGGCTCATGTCAATCCAAGCACCTACAAACTACCTTGAAGGAATGCACAGACTTCTTTGAGTGAACTTCCCATGCTTTGTTGTGCCCACTTAGTCGTACACTCCTGTTAGTCTTAGGCTGGAAAGTTAGTTCAGAGAGCACTGAGGAAGGTGAGGATAAACTTTGAGGTTATGCCTCTCTTGCACCATGTGACAAAATCCTTTAGAGTAACAAGCACTAAGAGTGAAACCCAGTAACTTCTCATATTAGCATCCTAAATATTGTTTGTTATTTGCTCTTTGATACATTGGTTTCTCTTCCCAAATTTGGGACAACATTTAACCAATAAGCCAAGCAAGTTGTGTAAGTAAACAAAAGGAAAAAATGGTGTCATCATTTATCTAGGTCTAGAAAAGTGCAACTCCTACTGAAATTAAGGCCTGGTAAGAGATCCACAACACAATTTATTTAATCACTTCTCCTAGGAATGAAGAAACAGCCCAATCCATGTTTTGTTGTACACTTAAGCTAGTGAATGGGTCATGCTGTAATTGTGTTAATACACTGAAACAAGTGTGGTGATTTTATGCTCTTCCTCAGGTAGTAAAGAGCAACAAGAGATGGAAAGCAGTAGATTTGGTTCACTGTGCTTGTTAGACTACTTGACATTTAGGTGGTGGTTAGGGTCTTCTGCCTAAAAGGCACAATATACTTTTCCCTTTCCTATGACAAAATAAGGGGTAATTTAGTCATCTTTGACAACACATGGGATTAGGTGAGAGGAAAGTTTTTGCACATTAAACTGGCATTTGCAGCTTCAAAGGAATTTCAAATAAGTCACAAAAGCAGTTCTCTGGAGATCACCCATCCCTTCCTTTGGGTGTGCTGTACAGTGCTGCCTGTTACATACAAGGACATATGCACAATCTTTGCTTTGTACAAAAATATTTGCTGTACAGTTCTCCTCTGGCAGCATAACACAGCCACCAAGAATGATGCTTGTAGCACTGCATCTGGGCAAAAAAAAAATGCATCAGTGCCAGCTGATCCAAAATTTGTTCACAGTAGTGAGTTACACTAAACCTCCCTTTCTCATGGCTGCTCAATGAAAGGAGTAGAAGAAATACAAAACCTTGTCTTACCTCTCAGGTTTTGGTACTACTCCATTGTTAGAGATAAAGGACACTAAACTCGTTAGCATTTGTGTTTGCTAAATAGGTTGCCTCAGTTCCACTTTGAGCCTAATGGTCATTTAAAAAAAAAAAAAAAAAAGACAAATGTCCTTATTTCAGTATCTGCCTTAGTTTTACATGTATTTCAGTGACTAAGGTGAGCCATTAAAAAGTTAGATATGTGCCATGTGAATCTTTCTTTGAAGCTGGAAACAAACAGCAGGCCTTTTACCTCATATGCATATTTGTGTTTAATAAGTAAAAATACCTTGTCTTTGAAGGCTACATAGCTTCCTTTCTGCTGCCACTAGAGGGAGAAACCTATTGTTGGGATCTCATGGCTTCTGGTCTATATTTGGAATAGAATCAGAAATATTTCTGTTATATGGAAAAATCTTGTCCCCTATGTGATAATCATGGATAATGCAATAGAGGTCTTCCAAAAATGAGGTGGGATGAACTCCCCCCACGCCTCCCCAAACAAACTCCAATTACAATTCTCAAACCTTGCAAATGTAAACACTACTGCAATTGTTCTTGCTTTGCTGGTAGTACAAATCCTTCCACTGTGTTTACTCCCATTGCATGCAGGGGTGGGGAGTCTGAACAGGAAGAAATCAGAATAGTGGGTTTTCTATCAATATAGGAACAAAGGATGTTTTCTACTGGCTTAAACTAATTCTGATGGAAATACTATAAAGTTAGCAGTAAGGAACACTGGAAATCCATTCTGGACTGAAAAAGTCCTGAAGTAGTTTATTTTAATGAAATAAATATTAAAATTCTGGATTTGTACCACCCTCTCCTTTTCTCATCCTAGTACAACAGAAAGATGCATATGAATGAGTACTTCTAATGTTGCTGTATTTTAACTACTTGAAGTAATAATGATTACTGGTTTTGATGAGTATTTATAGTAGTAACAAGGCCATTTTGGTTTGGAGTGCAAAACATTCAAACATGGGTTCCAAAACCATCAAATCCACCCTTCCCTGCCTAACTATGAAGTGTCTCATCTTCATACACTGAGTAACCACAGAAATGCACTTTCAAACATGGGCTGCTGGTGGCTAACAACGAGCAGCCAAACCTGGCTCTGGCTTCATGACGCACAGAACAGATATTCTTAGCAAGAAAAGAAATTCCTAGACAACAGAGTATTTACAGACTCAGGGCTTGACCACATTCTTCCTGGGATACTCACTGGCCTTTTTCACTACAGTGAGGAGCAGCACCACTGACCATGAAGCTTATGAACAAAGAATCTTTGCGTATCTTATGATTTAGTTGAGCTGCAAATGAAAGAAGTGTCACATTCCTAGAGAAAAACATACCCCCAAGTTAATTCCTTCCTAGGCATTAATGGCAGTCAAAGGGGCCCTGTTAATTAATCAGGGAATGCTTTCATTTGGAAAGGACCTCTGGAGGCCATCTGGTTCAGCCACTTGTTCACAACAGGGCCAACTTTCAAGGCAGGACCTCATTCAGTCAAGTTCTGAGTGTCTCCAAGGATGAATATTCCACAGCTGCTGCAAGCAACCTGCTCTAGTGTTTGATCACCCTCACTTTGTAGGATCTACTCTGTATAACTAATTTAATTTTTTTTTTGACACTTGTGTTTGTTGGCTGTCATCCTTTGCTGTCCACCTCTAAGACCATCTTCATCTTCTTTGTAATCATCAATAAAGTAGTTGCAGATAACAGCTAGATTTCCCCACACACACTCTAGCTCTTTTCCAGGCAGAAGCAGCTCAGTTCTCCCAGCCTCTCTTCGGTATCATACTATCCAACCCCCTGATCTTGGTTGCCCTCCACTGGACTTTCTCCAATACGTCTAGGTCTTTCTTGCACTGGAAAACCCAAAACTGGGCACTCCAGATGAGGTCTCATGTGCTATAGAGAGGGAAGTAACCACTTGAAATTATTGCTGACTATGCTCTTGCTGCTGATGTCTTCACTGCAAGGGCACATTTCTGGTTCATGGTCAGCTTGGCCACCTGGACCCCCAGGTCTTTCAGCAAAGCTGCTCCTTAGCCAGTTGGTCTCCAGCCTGTACTGTTGCACAGTTACTCCAAACCGGGTGCAAAACTTGGCACCTGTCTGTGATGACCATCACAAAGCTTGGGAGTGCATTTCTCCAGCCTGTTGACATTATACTGGAGCACAGTCCTGCTCTGACATATTGTCCACTTCCCCCAATTTGGTATCATCCCTAAACTAAACAAATTTACAGCAGTAAAATGAGAGGGACTGGATTAGAGCCATGTCATCTACTGCGCTCTGGATCCCTTAGTTACTGTGCAAGGGCCACTGAGGCCCTGAAGGGGGGAAGAGCTTCCCACCCCTCATCCCTCACTTCCCCAGCAGCTGCACATCCACGGAGCCAAGGCATCAAGCACCAGCAGCAGGAACAGCAGAGCTATTTGAGACCTGCTGCAATACCTCCCTCACTGAATGTGAGGTCCTTTTAGCACTATTTCTGTAAAAGAGGCTGGAAACTAAAATTGTAGCCATTACTAAAACTTTTTAGAAACAGTATTTTTGTTGTTTTCATCATTGTGAGGATGATTGTTTTTGATTTCTGGATGCTAAAAACTGCAGGTGTCTTTGTTCCAGCCAAGTAATTTTTTTCCTCCTGCAGTGGTTTTATATCAGAAAGCTTAAGACATCCCAGATTTTTCCATATATATATATATACACACACACACAAGATAGAAGACATTCCAGAGTAACTTTTCCATTCTAAAAGGATTTTCACCAGCCTTAAAACTTACCACATATGCAGTATGTCACTCAAACATTTCCTTTAATTGCAAAGTTTCTGTGTCAAAATCTGTTCCAAAACAACTCTACAATATGTACTTCATATAACCCTGAATTACAGGTTAGGCTACATTTTAAGTATGAAATATTAAATGAGATCATGATAGTTAAATCATTCCATTGTCATTCCAATACTGTAACTTGGGTTGGCAGACCTCATACTGAATGATGTCACCAGTTATACCTTGCTATAGTTTTGAACAGAGTCCAGTTTGTATAAATTAGCTTTAATGGATAAAAAGTGTTAACTTTTTTTTACCTCGGATCACACTGAATTATGCATTTTAAAAACACTAAAAAGCAGCTGATACCAATGAGTTAAGTGGCAGGTTAAAATATCCTGCAGTGACAAATGACTGAAATAGGGTTAGCAGGGTTGCACCAATGTGCAAGGCAAAGGGACCAGGCAGTGAGGGACACTCCTCAGCCCGCTGCACTTGGGGAATGACCGCAAAGTGCCACCGTGCAGGCTGGACGGACCATCCGAGCTATCCCTGAAACAGCAAGGGCAGCTGTAGGCTGGATTTCACCACTCTCCACACATTAAGTACTGTCCTACTTTGCACAACTCCCAGTGAAATAAATAACTCAAGAACCATGCAGCATAAATAACAGCAGAACAGTTAGAAAAATCATCTCAGCCTTCTAAAAATAGCTTATTTTTGGCAAAGCTATTCCTTCATGTCTTTCCTTGAGAAGTAGTGATGAACAGAATACTGATAGGAAGCCGCTAATAGAGGGTGCCTCAAGAGCACCATTAAGAGGCACATTTCTCCCAGAGCCTCCTGCTTTTCAGACAGCGAGTATTTCCCATCTCCTTTTCTCAAGGTTACAGCGGTGACTGCCCACTTTCTCCATTTTGCCCAGAAAGGTTTGCTCAATTCTGGTGCAGGCCAGGAGCCTGGCCAAATTCCCAGGCTCACATGGTGAATTGCAGCACAGCCCCGGCTCTCATTTTGGCTTCACTGGGAACGAAAACCACCGGCTCCTGACCGGGCAGCTACGCCTACCCCATGCCCATTGCCTTTCCTGGCTCATCTTGCAACTCTGCTGTTAACTTGCACATTCACAAATGCAACAGTTAACATCCTGACTGGGATTAAGCTCAGAAACGCACATCCTTGATATGCAAGATTTCCAAAATGAAGTTTCTTGATTCAAATGAAACTGTCCTCCTGTCAGCACAGGTCTCAAGTCAGACAGTCATACTGACTTCACACAAATCAGCTCTACTCCACTAGTTTGAGAGGTTTCAACAGCTTTCCTCCAAAACAGAAAAGACTTGAGATTCAGTCTATATCCAAAATGCAAAATAAAGGTTAGTTTCAAAGGCATTCAGGGTGGAGATGGGGAAACAAAACATCCTCCTTTCCTCCTGTGCACTGAAGCCACTGAGATTTTTAGTGCTGTCGGGACTTAACCCACAGACTGCTACAGGATGGAAGTTGTTGTCTATGCAACATCCTGAGCTCCTCAGAGGAGGAGCCTGGGCAACCAAAGCATCTTACCATCCCATGTTGTGCTGTTCTCTGAGTTCCCCGCAACATATTAATATGGAAAAAGTATCTGCACTGGTGATGTTTGAGCTACACGGGACATCGGGGATGGGAGTGACAGGAGTCAAATGCTGTGCTAAGCATACACATATAGCCAAATAAAAGGTCAAATCAAAGACTATCCACATTCAAGGTTTATTTCAGGACCCCTTCTTCCATCACTACTAGGGGATCCACGGCCCTTTCAGAAACAAGCTGTTCCTGCTATTGCTGGCTTTGGACAAAAAGCATACTGCTGCTAACCTCTTACATAAAGTGAGCAGACAAACAGCTGAATTGCTGACCCCTAATGGCCTTTTCCCTGGGATTTGTGGGTTTGCACAAAGACGCCAACATTTTACATGCGGTCCTTGATGGAGTTTGGAATTGTGCAGCGACGCTGTCTGGAGTGCACACTCTTAACCCAATTGTTTGTGTACAATGTTCCTCCTCTCCGATGCCAAACACTGTAGGTCTCCGGGTTTTTTTTTTGTTTTTTTTTTTTAAGCTGCTTGGTAATACACAACTTCGAAACCCTGCATATATCACTGTTGCCATTAACACTGTGATATAAGTGCAAGCTCATCTTTGTTATAGCCGATCCCGTTTTGGCTGAGCACGCAAAGCTCCACGGATCTAAATGCCCACATTGTTACACACTTCTTTGCAACCAACATGCAACTGTTGGGTGACCATACAAAAGAAAAAGGTACACAGCAATATGCATCAGGTTTACTGTATAAATGGAACATACTTAGCAAAATAAGTTGACTCAGCTTGAGTTTTGAAATAGATAATTGTCTTCATTGTTACTTGCAAATTGATTTATATATGTTTTTATAAATATTTATAACAGATTTTTATAGACTAATTTATTAATTGTCAACAGATAAAAGGTAGGTAAGCAAGTACCATTTTCCTTTGAGAATACATCTGAGTTTGCCAGTGGTTCTCTAGTGTGTCCATCTGCAGTGAAGTGGCTCATTTCCATCACTTGCAGGCTACGCTGGCCTGGCTGGCGACAGCCGAGACCCCCATTTCTGTTCAGCAAACCATGCTGCCTCTAGAGCTGCCCCCCCGCCCCCCAGGAGATCTGCTAAATCTACTCAGATACTACAGTGAAAGCACATACTGCAGCTGAGCATTTCAAAGACCACAAGCAACCCGTTCCTGACTCACTGAACATCCTCAAGTGTCCCTCCAGTCTCGTATCTAGGGAGAATCAGAATAACGCAAGTGATCCGGTAGTCAGAACTGGTGTATTTGCACAAACATGAAACAAGCTAAGGATGAAAGCACCAAATGCTACAATACACTAATTCAACAACAACAAAACAGCATTCAGGCATAACAGCAGGCACAAAAATCACCATTGTACTTCTGGTTTCCACCCATTCCAGCTCTGAGCTAAGAACTACAGTACATATTCTTCTGTGTTCCTCAACTGTACTAAATCCTACCTATGAATTTTTGTTTTAATTCAAAAACATACTAATTGTTGTGAATACACGAAGTATTACCTGGGATAACACTTCAAATGCAAATTAAAGGCTCTGTAAAATTATTGTAATGCAAGAGTACCATGGTTTATTAACAGCAGATTTGCAAGGTTAATTTTCAATTATGTATTTCTTATTAGTTTCCTAGCTGTCTTGCTATTATTAAATTTAAAGAGGAAGATACTTTCAATGTGTCCAGCTTCAGTGGCATTATTACTGATAATTATTCCTATTTTCCAATTTGTGTTATTCTCGTGTCTTGCAAAATTTGTAATTAATGAGCAAATAATTATAGCAGCACTTATTAGAGCTGCTTTAGTTAAAGCTGTGTCAGCTTTTTGCATTAGGCTCCCCATTTTTCAAGGGTTTATAACTCAAGCATAAAAATTCACTCAGGGCAGAGCCTTGTCATAAGAGCTGTCTGCTGAGCATGATTTTTTGTTTTTAAATGTTTCTAAGCAGCATTATGTGGTTCCTTTAAGTTATTGGACATTTTAAAGTCTTATACTCACAAGGGCATGAATTTTATAGCTCTCATTTTTCTGCACTACAATGCCTCTAAAATAAAGACATTTTATTTTAAGGTAAAGGCATTCACCTTTAAAAAAAAACAATGAAATAAGATGCATCGGCATCTCCAAAGACCAGAACCAGGTTTTTAGTGCCCAATGGTCATTAGCCTTACAAAGTAGACACAGAAAAGAGCTTGACATTCAGGGATGTTTATGCTGATCCCGACTCATTCATGCACATACTCAATTAAGGCACGTGAGTGGCCCTTCGGAGTCAACAGGCCTGTCCGCACACTGAGATGCGCACGCATTCACTGCCCAGATTCAGCAGAACAAAGCATTTCTTTGGACACAAGTTCTCGGCTGTCCCTATTCACTGGGAACAGTTGTCTACACGCTTTGGAGAACTGAGCCACCAGGTTCAGCTCTCCAAGATGCCGAGGGCCCTGACGGCCATGCGTGGCCAGGCTCTGCAGCCCCTCGCAGAGGCACCCAGCGGTGCTCAGTACCAGCCTGGCACCAGCCTTAGCCTCAACCTGCTGCTTCTCATTTGTCCGCAAGAAAAAACCCCAAAGGGGAGGAGCACAGACAGCAACACACAAGGTTACGCACACCCATGTAACCACCACGCTGACTTCCCCATCCCTCCCCACGCCTAGGAGCTCATGGACACCAGCAGCTGCCGCAGGAAGCACTGCCCCATGCCTGACATGGCACAACCACCCCTTCATCACAGCCCCTGACGGCTACTAAATAACAGGAAGGTGAATTTGGCTTTGCGGTCATTTTTGTTATGCTACACACCCCATGTATTCTGTTGCTTGCTCCTTTTATGGACTGCTAACAACCATGAGCACCTGACAACTCAAGTAGGGAGTAACAGGCCTGGAACAAACAGGTCCCATAAAATGTAGGTGCTACTTCACACTTAAACAGGGGTACACAAAAGCAGAAAGCCACAGGGAAAGAACAGATCCATTAGCAACCACACTGCTGTCACCAGCACTAGCAGAAGGGATAACAGGAGCCAGCAACAGGTCACTGCACAGGCACAGACACCACATCAGAGAGCACATACAGGAGAGCTCATCACAACTGCTTCCTCAAACACCCAACAGCACATCACCCTCCCAAACACTGTCAACACATGAGTTCATCACTACGCATTTTTCTGTATGCTTCCTCCTGGAGAGGTTTTTTGGGAAAATTGCCTAGCTCCTGGGCTCTGGGAAGCCAGAGTCCTGGAGCTGCTTGACCTGAAAACCAAGTTTAATTAAAGCAACACCACTGTAATTCAGCAAGCAGAGAATAGTAACCACTCAGCAGTGCTGCACTTATCAGGCTCAATTCATTTACTTAAACTTTAAAGAGCAGATTAAGACCCTTCCAGCTGAGGGCAGGGGGAAGCCCAACTCCCTGGGAGACACAGCCCAAGAAAGCCCAGCACAGCAAACACGGAGGCCTACCTGCATCAGCCACAGCAGCTCACAAAAAAGAGTGAGGCCCTCTTGCAAATCCGTGCAACTCCTCCCTTAGGCCTGCTCACCAGCAGACTAGCACATGGACTCCACACACCTTCTATTTATAGTCTTTTTACTAATGTTAGCTGAGGCTCTTCACACCCCTATTTGTATAATTAGCTCCTCATCTCCAAATTAATTCCTGCTGAGGGAAAACCATTTCCTCCTCCATTAGCCAATGCAGAATCACCATGCTGGAGCTGGCAGCTGACCCAGGTGGATGGGGGTGAAGGACGGTGACCACAGCTGCTCCGTGCTGGGTGTGAACCTTTCTCTTTGGTGTAAAGAGAACTTTTTGCCATAATGACTAAGGGGATGCAAATGCGCTTTCTCACTGGTGCAATTCTCGTATTTCAAGAGCCCAGTACTACCGTTAGCAATTCCACCCGTAGCACTTTGCAACCTCGGTGCATTACAGGAACGCTGATATCTTTCTTTCTGCAGAGCACGCATGCAGAGCATGGCCAAACTATGGCTGATGTTTTTATTCTATAATAAAACCTTGCTATATATACCAACTGTTCCTCCTCATTCTAGGTGCCTGTCTATCTTTTAGGTAAATATTTTCTCTTGCTGACCTAGTGTCGTGAGCTTCCCCAGTTAAGATTAGTTTGCTAAATCTAGTCAGAGGAATCTATCTGTGCTGATATTCCCTAGCTGCTGATGGCCTCACATTTTGACTGTAACCATGGTGCTGCTGGATTTATCATGGCTGCATGGCACAATGTGTATCTCATTATTCTTTCCTGGCAGCTTTGTATAGCTTTTATTTAGCTGTAAAAATAATTTACATTTCTTGAGCATCTGAATTAAAGATAAAATAGAACTATGACATCGAGGGCTGGAGATTTTATGCAAATTTATTTATAAAAATAAATCACACTACAAAATTACACAAATGTCTTCTACAAATTACCCATCTATTAAAAAATTAAATATTTTGTATCTTAAAAACAATGTCTTAACACATTATATAGTTGCAATGAGAATGGAAACAGCAGAAAACCCAAAGTGAAATTTAGGTCTGTGGGTTGCTGGTAAGATCAGTTATGTGACATGGAATTTTTTCACTTCTACATCACTGACTTGAAATTGCCCTGGGTCAACAGCACACGGTTCTCTTCATCAGCTGCTGCTGCTGACCTGAGAGGAAATTCTGGCTCCACTGATGTCAGTGAAACTCCTGGTTGACTTCACTGGTGCTGAGATGTCACTCTACAAAGTGATGTACGTGAAAAGCATCAACGTGACTAGTCCATCTCATAGTGACCAAGCATCCCCATCACACACACAGCCAGTTGGTTACAAATTTGTATTTCTGCCATCTTTGAAGTAACTTACCCAACTCTTTCCGTGTGCAGTGCACTCCCAGAAACAACCGAGGCCATGAAAAAAGTATCCAAATCTTTCCAGGATCCCAAAGCACGGGAACTGTTTAGCACTTGGTCCAAAAGTTGTGTTATTCAAATATTCTGAAATAACGTTTCTGGAAAGCCCTAACAACTTCCATCTACTTGCAGTACACCAAAACATCAGACATCCAGGTATCTTTTACTGTCTTTCAAGATTTCAGAATGGAATTGGATATATTTTAAAAAGTGGGATACAGGTTATGAGGGCTTCCCTGACTATAAAGCTGCTTTGAGCAAATAATTAAACACAAGTCAATTTGATTTCAAAATAGTCATCGATTTTGAATACAAATATTTCCACTTCATGAAACTTCTCTAAAAACTATTGACACTTTCTTTTTGCTCTAACATCACTCTTTTTTAACTCCTTCAGGTGCTTGGTTATTTTAACATTTTCTCCTCTTACACAAGGTTTCTGCATTATATTTGTGAAAAAACTGTAGTTGTTTTCTTGACTTTCCAATAAATTAATCCATACGTGTTCTCAGCTTTGATCAAGTATTTCAGTATGACAGCTCTTCTGCTTGGTGACAGCGGTATCCAAACCATATCAGAAACCTCTGTCCTTCTCATCCTTCTGCCACCACGAACTCGCCACTGTGCACTTCTGTTCCTGTTGCGCATTGTCCTAAAAAGGGTGGAGAATTATTTCCTAAAAAAAAGAAACACAAAAATATTAACTGGCAACAGACATGCAACAAATCGCCGAATGTTTTCATACTACAAATGAACTCCTGCAAAGATGGGAGAACTGCGCTACTACATTGCTTCTCTTGCTCACTTCAATGCTAACGCAAATTACCACACTCCCAGAAGCAGCACCGCTGAGAACGGATGGTGCAGCGCAACGCGCGCCCGCCAGTACCGCACGCGGAGCAGCCAGCCGGGACAGGCGGGAGGAGCGTTCGTGCCACGCGCCTCCAGCCTCAGCTCCCAACTCTTTCAGCCCAGTCTGTGTTTCTCCATCCACTTTTAACTGCAGATACTAAGGAATGGCTGGTGCCTTGGTGATCTGCTCCTCACTGATCTGCCGCGACGTGGCTCCTCTTTCATGAGTCCCCTCCGCACGCCGAGAAGCGCTTTGTGCAGAACCTCTGCTGAACGCTGCAGGCGATACCATGTGCTTTCTTTTGCTCTCCTTCCATGTGGAGGCCAAATATAACTCTTGAATCAAAAATAACACACAAAATGCCTTCTCCTTTAGTTAGAAAGTAGCTCTGCAGGGTGTTTGCTACACTGAACCTGTGTAAGCTGCATCACCCAAATTTCTGAGCCTCTGCCCATCATACTGGATATAAAAGCATCCAGCAGCACAGGATTTTGTTAAGTCTTGCAGAGCACTTGTAGACAGACAGAAAGTCAGCTGTACTCTCAGGCATGGTAAAATAGTTCTTCAAGTATTTCATGCTAACTGATGTGCAATTTTATTTTGTCTCTTGCCTGCCACAATATGTTGCTTGGCTTTCTCTGCATACAGCTGGGGTGAACCACAGGACAAAACCGCTCCCGATTTGCATTTCTGCCGGCTGCAGATTGCCTGCCATCCTGGGGGAGAGTCCAGGCAGCTGAGGAGTGCTGCTTACCGAGCACCCGAGGAGCTGTTTGAGTTTTAAAGATGATTTTTAATTATAGAGTGGGTGATTCAGCAGTTAAAGTACCGGGAGCAAAAATGATAACCAGAGAGCAACATTTATAAACAAGCTCCCTTCTAAGCCTTGCTCCTTTGCCTGGAAACTGCCATATCAGACAGGGAGGCAGCACTTTCGGGCATGCTTTCCTAAGGGCTGCTCCTAAACATTAAAGCCAGCGATTGCCAGGCTGGTTTGGAAACCCACACCGCTAACCCCTGGGGAGAGTGGGCGCCAGGTTTAGCCCAGGGGAGGACTCCTGTCCCTCAGCTGCTCCTAACCTGGTCTGTCTCTCTCCTTTCGCGGGGAAAGTGGCTGTGCAGAGCCACGCGGTGCAAACCAGCACCGCCATCAACCTGAAGGGTGGCAGGCGAATCCCGCTCCAACATCCCAATTCTGCCCTTCCAGTTCAGGCCACCGATCACGCTGATCTGCCCGCTCGCCTGCTTTCAGTTACTACTAGCCGATACCTCACAACTGCAAAGACCAACTGGGTTGGATGTTTGCTCTGCTTCTTCATTAACAGTTACGACACACTAAGTAAATTTGTTTCTGTGACATGACACATCACAAACACATGTGAAAAATGTAACTGGTTGCATCAAACTAAAATTAGGAAATAACATTAGCTGTCTTTGTTTATTTACTCATGCGAAGTTCAGACCTATCATAAGGAGTCTGAGTGCTGCACTGCACTTCAGAACGGCTGTAGGGTTTTCTCTTGGTTCAGTGCAGACATTGATTCCACTATAATTTATAAGAACTTAGTAAGATTGAAAAACTCGGTCATCTCCTAAATGTTATCACATATTCTACCATTACGGGGCATCTTTACTTGCTTGTAAGAAATGATACCTCAGTACTGCAGTGAGCAACAGATTCGGAAGCACAAGGAATACAGGCTCAGGTAAATATTGCCTTTGAAATTATAATAAACATCACATTATTTTAAATTTGTTGTTTTGAACTTCACCTTCTGAGAAATTATGTAGGATTTTATAGGGATGAAGCCCTGTATTCCAATAGACAAGATTCATAAAACAAGCCTCTGGAATTTACAAGGCTTAGAAATTTTCTACGGGTGGTTTTCACCATCCCACAAAATTCCGTAGAAGAAATGGAACATAATTCTCTATTACAGTCTATGGAACCATCTAAAACACAAATAAAAAGGGTATTATTTCTATACATTCTGGTGGATTAGCAGTGAGGGTGTAATTCTAATTTTATACATTTAGTTTATCGCAGGTATGGTATCTTTTCTAGTCAATTATTGTTCCACCAACATAACCAGCAGATACTGCAGTGTTATGGACAGTCTGATTCCCCAATACCACATTAATCTTGACATCTTAAGAGCAGCAACAATTAGCACAGAGTGAAAGAAAGCTCGTAGCTATTGATGTTCAACTTTGCATCCTGGCTTGTACTGGCCCAAAGATGAGGGCATCTAAACTATGGAGAAGAAATGGGGGGGAAAAAAAAGGAAAGAAAGTGTATGAATTAGAAATGTCATAATTAAGAAGAGACATGTTAACTGGAGACTGGTTTAACGAATATAGAATAGTTTTACATCTCAGGAGGGAGTAATACTGCTACAACCTCAGACAGGGCCTGAGGCCCCAGTCAGCGAGGACTTTATACGCCGAGCTCCCAGCGCAGACAGTTGGATTTAAGCACATGTTTAAGTACGTGGCTGAACAGGGATGCTTTGCTAGATCTCTATAAAAGCACAACCTTCCATTCTCCCAAACCATATGGGTTTGACTTCCCATATGGAGTGACAAAATAAAAATATATTCTAAAAATAGCTTTCAAAAAATGCACTGGCTGAAGGCTGTTTCCTGTGCTACAACTTGATTAGCCTTGTGTTTTATTTCTTCAGCAGCGATTTCAATTTATCTCCGATTTGGAGCATGAAAAGCTGCTTTTACAGTTGTAAGCAGAGGAGAAAAAAGCATCCGGGAAGCAAATATCGAGAGCTCTTCTGGCTTTATAGGAGCTGCAGGAACAGGGAAAATTATTTTAGAGCAGCAGAAAACAAAGTGATATTGGGAGATGATCTATCTTCGTAATCTATATTTACATTCTCTGTTAGACCCTCTGCGAGTGTAAAATGTTACATATTCTGTGCCAGGTAACCTAAAGGAGCCAAAAGGGGTCCGCGAGGACATGCTGTGCAGCAGGAGTCCCCACCAGCCCAGCGCCTGCCCCCATGAGCTGCGCACCGCTCGCGGCCGTGGCCCTGCCGGCTCCTCCTGCCACCCTCCCCTTGGTGGCCGAGTGTCGACTGATAACATCGAATGCAAAGGATTTGGCAGTGCTGGGAAAAAGTTGCTGAAGGTCTAGGCATTCACATTTGGACTCTGTTGGAATTTGTCTTCTTAAAATCATAATCTTTAAAAAAAAATACTGGAAATTTTAAATTCTCTGCCTCTCAAAACAGCACAGTGCCTTAATCCATGTCAAGAAGGGTCAGAGAGCAAACTGGCAGCGAAGCGCCTCGGGAGCTGCAGGCAGCGTCCGGAAACGGGAACTGCTGCCTTGGAGGAGAGGAGCAAGGAGAGGACGGTGCTGGCGGGAGCCTCTTACTGTCGAGTTCTTACATGAAGACTCATGAAACAGGTATCACAGCCACACTGAAAAGGTGTAATTTTCTCTCTCTCAGAGTGGGAGGCAGCAGGGGAACTGCACCATGGCACAAGCACAAGCCGCAAATGGGCCTCCCTGACAGCAACTGGGCTTTGAGCAAAGGGCTGCGCAGCCCTACACTTGCTACGGGGATTTTTTCATTTGGAGTCTGATTCCACAAGTTGTCCCAATAAGAAATATTCAGTTGGGGTCTGATTGATACAAAGCTGCTAGGACTCAAGAGGTTTCCCACGGATGCACAAGCTCTGCTTCTTAGCATTTTAATTTCTTTAATACCAGTGGCAATAAGAGCAAGGATGCCTGTCATTTATTATTCTACACTATACAAGTCTGCCCATATCGTACACATCACTGCAGCTCCGGAGAGCCTGGCAGCATGCTAACACGGGAATCTCAAGGCAAGGTAACCGTTCTGGTCACAGGCATGCATTTCTCCTTATTTGTGTCTTATAAAATACATAGATAGATAGACAGACAAAGATAAGTAAAAACAGTTGTGGCCAACTTACCAGGATAATACAACAAGTCAGGGCATCATTATGTCTTATTTTTACAGCATTTCAGTTTTTCCACATTTGGCAATCTTGCTTGTTTTTATGCAAATAATAAATGTGGATTTTATTCAGGCCTCTGACATTGCCTTAATAATGCACCCACCGGCAGAGCTTTCTATCCTGTTTGTGGGTTAGTATTTGTTGCTGTGGTGACAAAAGTAAAATAAAACAAACAAAAATTTTATTTGATAGAAAACTAGACTCCTCTTGTCGCACCTCGAGGCAGCAGAGCTCCTTAGCACAGAGCGGAGTAACGAGCACTGGTGGAGCTGAGATCTAGACGACAGAGCGACTCGCACCTCACAGTTAATGCAGAGAGAACGAGTAATAAGGAAAGGGCCAGCTCCTCAGCCGGCTGCTTGCACCAGCCACGTATCCGGACCAGGAAAAAAAGCAAGATTGATGGCAAGGACTCCAGCTCTGGATAGTGGTCAGGCGCTCTCAGTCTCCCATCTCCTCCTCCTCTTCCTCCTGGGTATACATCCAGGCAGCAGCTTTAACAGATGCTGACAGGCTGACAGAGTCCGGTTAACTTACTGCGCTCGCTGACACTCATTTCCAAGCTGCGATGCCAGGATGCATGGCAGTTAGAAATAAAGTTCTTTTTTTCTCTCTCTCTTCAGTTTATTAAAGCTTTAGGAATGACTTTTCAAATCTGAGTAAAAGCTCAAGATTTACCCTTAAGACAGACTTCTATAATATCTGTCTAAGAAATATTAAAACCCAAAGTGGGAAAATAAAAGAATATCAAGAGTGGGGAAAAAACTGATCTGTAAAAGCTTTGGAAGAGAAAGAATTAGAATCCAGCTTTTCACCAAAGATTTTATAGGAAACAAAATCACTTAGGAAAAAACTATTTACAAAATTCAAAGTATATGGCATCTGCTGTCTTGGTATAATAAGGGGTAATAAGTAACATCCACAGTCACAAGAAGTTAGTCCAGATACTTCTGTCAGCAAAACTAATTTTGCAAAAAGAATATTTCTTCTAGGAAGAATACTCTTCTTGTTTAAGATTACTTTTTACATTGCTAACAAGTCTCTTACCAGTAGATCGTAAGTGCCTCTTAAGTCAGGAATATGTTTAATGCTCTGAGTGCATTCCTGCAGTCCCTTCTCAGGAAAAACTATTATTGAAGTTCATGAGGATTTTGCCTGAGGAGGTTCACTGCAGGTATTTGATTCTGTGTTTGTAATGTGCATCATTACAGAAGCTGTTAATAATTATTATACAACACCAATCTTCAGAAAGATGATATAGGACTACTCTGACCTTTTTACCTTCCCTTCCATCTAGAAATGAGAGTGTGTTTTCAGTGCTTCATGCCCAGATAATAGGAGAGTCTGTCTGCCTCACAGGATTTGTTAGGTCCTCTAACTTCAGGAATTTGTCCTCCGCTCTTCCAAAAATTATCTGATACATCCTAAACCTGGGACCTACTCAGTTGGACAAATTATTTAAGACAATAAAAGTACAGAAGAATTTAACTTTAATAGCAAAGCAATGGATGGAAGACAAAGGCAACCAAAAGCGGCCCTCCCCAGACAGCACTGAGGGGTCCCACTTCTCTAAATGCTGCAGAGGAGGCAGATTTCCACAGGAGATGCTGGAAGATATGGGGCTGCGCTCTCTGACGGCGAACAAGAGGAGGAACTGCACGAGGATCTGGTATGGGAGACAAATGGAGAGCAAAAACTTTCTGACAAGTCACCAGAACAATCTGAACTGTGAAAAAGTCTCTATCGTCCCCTCAAAGATAAATCCAATTACATCAGCTACAGCTGAAGTTAATGACAAGCCTTAAGCTCATTTTGGCACCTCACCTGTACAGTCAAGGACCATCTGTCCTCCACGAATGTGCGTCTGTATGCTGCTGCTGTCAGACTGCATTGGTGCTGAGCCGCGAAAATGCCAGTCTTGAACAAGAAAGGCCCAATGATACCCTCTTCTGTGTTGCTGGGGAAGGAAAAAGAACAAAAAGTGCTTTTAGATCTAGTAAGAATTATACAACTGACAATTGGTAACACCTGTGTGAAACAATAAGCTGCTGGGAGGGAGACTATTGTCAAATATTGCCAGCCGACCTAAGCAGGCATGGGTGTACGAGAAAGAGGAGGAGAGAGGGCCCGTAGCCTTCGCTTAGCACAGCACACACCCAACGTCACACGATGGAGCCGAGGACGCACAGCCCTTCATTGCCGCGGCTGGATCCGAGCCACAAACACTCCTGCGAGAGGCAAGCCGCTGATGCGCACCGTCGGCACGTCCGCTTGCTCCGTGCCGCTTCCCGCAGAAAGCCCCACAAACAACCTGCCCCTGAGAGCTTCCCGCAAAATAAATACGGACTCCTAATTCCAACACAGTAATGCTCACTTTTGCAAAGGAAATATTTCAATGATGAAGAAAAAGGATGAGCCTCTAGCTTGGGATATTTCTGGGCAATTCTCTGATTTCTTTGTGCATAGGCAGCTCACTGAAAAATAGAGATTAGAGGTATCTCTATTGAGTTTGTGCATTATGAGAAGGTATCTGACAAATTTAAAAATCTAAATCCGCACCTAGAAAAGAGGTATTAATTCCTCACTTTTCTCTATTCTTTGTTCTAAAGGCTTCGTGACAATTCATGTCAAAGAGCTAAGTAAATATTTTCTTGCACTTTGTAGAAGATGATGTCAGGCAGTGATGGAAGTGAAATACTGACTTTATATAACTGTTTGTACCTCAGATAGAATTGACTCATTTTGTAAGATTATAGAAAATGCATTCTGTGATTATATATGCCCCTAGAGGCCTTGTGGAGGTGAGATTATGCATCGCACAATGTTATTTTATCAGGAAAAAAATGGACTAAGTAAATAAAAAATCTGCAGGATGTGACTTCATCATGCACTGTCGACATCTGCTTATATGATTTAAAGGATGTTACTATGAATATTATAGTTGCTAATGTAAATGATGAAGAAATCATAGGTCAATCATATAATAATAAATATTAGCATAGGTTTCCCAAGGCCAGAAATGGCTGAAATTGTGATTGGAATTATGATTTTAGTCTTGAATTATATGATACTGAAAACACTTTGGTCGCTGCTGCCTTCCTGGAACTGTTCCATTAAAGCCAGACAGATATGTTCTCCAATCTTTCTTATTCCAGAAATAACGTCACCTTTTCATAAGGATTATTTTTCTTTTATCCACATAGGCACCTACCTCATCTTGCACCCTGTGCTAAGTGATGACAGTAGAGCGGTAGGCTGAGCTGCACACGGTCGGTCCCTAGCCATTGCCACACAAGCCTGGGTGTTGGTCTAACTACGCAGCATCCTAGCGCTGCCATCTAGCTTAGACGCTTGCAAGTAGGGCAGAAAAGGAGGTGCACCTTTGCAAAGCCTCCTAACTCCGTACCGTGGGCACAAAACAAGCATCTAACCCAGCACTCAGCCGCGAGCCACTTTCCTCTTAAACACCAAAATAAAGTGCTCTCAAAATGTGTTAATGCAATAGATGATATATTACGTTTGATGGTCCAAACAATTTGGTTTAAACTGACAAAGTAACTGAAACTCACGGCACTATTTATGACCCCGCTGAATTACCCTGGACATACAGGAAGGCACAAAAAAAACGTGGCTGAAGCTTTAGCATAATTCATTTGGGAGTTATCTGGCAATACCTTATACAGCAAAACATCACTGCAGCCAGGCTGGCACTGCAAAGCAAACGCTTTCTTGGTTTTTAGCCCAAAGCCTTGAATAAACCCAAAAGCTAGGCCATGAACTGGGAGTTGCTTGTTTGTAAGAAATTATGCCTAGAGCTCAGGGACTGGCCTGAGAGACCTTCCCCCTCTGCTGTGCAGACGCCAGGGGTATCTAAACAGCTCCTGTCTCTCCCCCTCTAATCATTAGAAACTGGATCTTAAGAGGGTGAAGAGGCTGCTCGTCACTTTAAAGCATTACCTGTCATTTCTTCCCCTGCTTCCCTGGCTTCCTACAACCGGCCCTGCATTTAAGGCTGCATGAATTTGTCCCAGAGCAGTCTGAAAGTCAGAAGCTGCAACACGAAAATATTTTAAGCGATAGCAGTTCTTGGGTGATTACTGTATTACCTGGGGATTCCTGCCAACCAGAGCATAAGGGGGGCTTTGGAAATGCTGTAAAATCGTATTTTTACAGGGAAAAATACCCACAATATAATCCCATAATCCTATCTGAATATTGTGGTGGTTTTCCTTTAATGCTTGTTACTACTTACTGATGGCTAGTTCATAGTTAAATGGCCATGGTCTATCTGTTGTCTAATCCTGAAACACTCCATACAAAGAAATCTAGATATTCCATGAGTATTTTAGCAGAGTTACACAAAAGTCTAAAATTAGGTCATAAATTATATAATCTTGCAAGGAAACAACAAATTTAATGACTATGCCAAAGCAAAGATAAAAGCCGAGGAAGGAAATAGCATCTTTCTCATTAAATATTAAGGAACAGATCCTTCAAACCTTTCTAGTGATGAACTCTGTGGGAGTCTGGCATCTGTATTTGTGTATATTCTATAGAATATGCTTAAACGTCATATACAAGTACTAAATGTGATTTAGGGAGGACGCACATAATAAGTATATTTATAATGCATAAATACACTCCATCAAGACCAGAGAAGGTGATTAGTGACAGGTTCCTAAGAGGTTTAATCAGATATTGTGATGGCTTATTTTTAGTGTTGCTCCAGAAGGGTTTTTAATTATAGGACACTCAGAGCAGGTAGAGGCATCTCTTTTTCACACTTACAGAGGCAGCAGATATCACAGACTTACAGATCAGCTCTGTTCATTCTCAGTGGGATTCAAGAAACTCTGTAAAAGAAGAAAGATTACTAGGTTACAACAATGGATTTGACAATTCTATGCAACCTTTGAATCTCTTCCCTGATGCTACTGTGCAGTAGTCTTTCTTCTAACCTTATACAAGACAAATCGCTTTTTCATGATTTGATCTATTTAAACTAATACAGGGGTGAGATCTCGTGCATATTCCCCTTAAAAGTTTTACACAATTCCTCCGGGACTGATGGCCCACACTGATGTCCTCGGTATGTTAATTAGGCTGAACAAGAATCTCTGATGGAATATGCCAGATAGCGCTCCTGTCCTTGCTGTTGTCAAAGCTCCTCTGATAACCACGGCCGTTTTTTCAAAGATTTAAGTCATCTGTGGATTGACTATATAATCCGTGTTCTGAAGCCTGGGAAAACTGCTGTTGATGCCCTTGGCAAATTCTTATCCTAAAAAGGCATGAAAAAGAGTACCAAGTAATTTCAATTCCATAAAATATATTAAATGCATCACACAGGTATGTAAATGGGAAACTCCACAACTGTAATTTGCCCATTTAGAGCCTGATCTAAAGGCTATAAAAGTTAATTTGAAATCTTTTCATTGATTGTAATGGGCTTTAGATCAGGCCCATATTATTCTCTGCATATCGTGTTTGTTTCAGTGCAATACTGCATTTATCTAAAACATGAATTATGTGTATTATAAAACATACAGATCCACAGCCTATTTTACAAAGACAAACCTTGTGAAGTTAACTGAATTTAGCAACATATGTAAAATCTAAAAACCAAAAGAAACTGTCCCAAGTAATGCTTACATTTCTAAAATGTGAGATAAAAAATGGGGAGCCCTTCTTTTCATTATATACTAATGCAGTATCAATGTATTTTAAACGTCACAAAATCCAAACAGAATTTCTCATGATTTCTCATCTCTGACTGCAGTAGTTCACCAAAAAAATGACAAGCAAATGATTCAAAAGCTCTTGAAGAAGCAGCATTTTTTTCTAATTTGCACAGAAGAAAAAAAATATTGCAGCGCACATTGAGCAAGGGATAACAGTATTACAGTCGCTGCATGGAGAATTTAGCCACTCATAATTCTAAATCCTTCTCAAACACGTTATTGCTATGAGGTGGCTAATACCAGCCTCTACACAACAGGGCTCCCATAGCATTAACCATGAGAGATAGGCTTCCAGAAAGAACCTATAGCAAAGTAATTGTAAATCTCTAATGATGCATAAAACCAAGCTGAATCGGTCCTGAATTCTCAGCATAAAAGAAATGAACCATCGGAAGAACCAATTGTGGTGGCACTATAACATACCCCAGTGTGGAAACTGTTTATGGTGTTTGCTGCAGTGAAAATATTCCTACTAATATGCAAGCAATACGAATTCATTAAAAATGCCTGAATGATACAACTTCTCATGATACCATGTGTGACATGAAAAACAAATCATTAGCCAAAAGAAAATCGGATGTGTACCAAAACAATTTGCTGTCTTCTTTCTCAGTCATAGCCAGTATTGTGTAGAACAAATTCAGTGGGGTTTGCATGTTCGTAAATCAACATTACAGGACTTGCATTATGATACGGTGATTCTGAAGGGCAGGTAGGACCTTACAGAGCTGGGCTGCAGTGGAGCTTTACCCCACCAAAACCACCTGTCTCTCCCCGGAGGTGCCGACGTCCTGGCGTTGTTCAGGGCACACTCTGCGCTGCCTCTGACCCAGGCTGGACGGCGCGGGAAGGGGAGCAGCCTCCAGCCTCATCCCCTTCCCTGGCTTTGCTCACTCGTGGGAAAGCCCGGACGGGAGCCGGGCTTCGAGGAGCAGCACTCGCGTGGGTGGTGGCACAGCCACATCCGGGCAGGGCTGTCCCTACCAGCGTGCCAGTGTAGACCAAAAACCTCCCGTTTTCTCAATTCCCACTGGCTAAGCGGCCAATAAAATATTTACATCTGTAACTAACAAGACTATTTAATTCATTAATGATGCAATCCAAAAACTGTAACAATCAACCCAGCTCATTCCAGCAACCTCGGTGCACAAACCTGGACCTTCACCCATTAATCCACCGCTGTCTGCGGCAACGTGCTCCAGGAGCATATCAGATTGATTATCCGAGAGACCAGAAATCACTTACTCATGCACAGACAGGGACAGGCAGGCAGAGGCAATGCAAGTTTCACCATGCAGCTTTACCCACGGGCTTCGCAGGGCCATAAACAAGACTTTTATTTGAGATGAGAAGCTAGTTTTACTTTTGCGTCTAGAAGATCCTAAGCTTTTTCTAGACACTGCCTAGAGGTGTTGCATGGGATGACACTTTTCTAACGCCGGGGCACCTGTCCACTGAGAACTAGACTGACAATACCGAAACTGTTGTTTTTGTTTGTTTTATCATTTCACAACTCTAAGAGCCAGACATCTGAAAGCTAGGATACATCACCACACTGTGTCAAAATCAACAAATGCACAGATTTGAAATCTGCATATGTGGACAAAAATAGGGTATATCTGAAATTAATTAAAATTTCTAGGCACTACTCAGAGAACAGTATTTATCCATAATAAGCATGCATTAATATATATCATATTTAGTGCATGGTTTTCTGTGAAGGTGCAGTTTTCAAGTCTGAGGTAGGAAACGAAAGCTTAGCAGTGACTTTTTTATTTTAAAAAGCATTTTTAAGAATTCTCACATGAAAAATAAGAAGTAAATGTCACTGATTTAAAGCCAAACTGAACTGAAAGAATACGCAAGTGACCCCCCAGGGCTTTCTGCAGTTGCAATTGCAGCTAGGTGCATTACAGACTGCAGTTGCAGTATATGACGTACCATAACTACGTACACGTGTTACAGCATTCTCATAAGCCCTGCAGAAATTATGGGAAGAAAAGCGAACCAATTTTGTGGGGTATTTAAAAATAAGTAATACTGGTCTGACTCTGTTCCTACTGCAGTGAATGAGATTTTTTAACAGTGACAGCAGTAGAAAAGCAGTCAGGATAAAGATAAAAGGTGAAGAAATTAAATTTCCCTATTAGTTTAAGCATCCTCCTTGCACATATATGTAACAACAAAGTAATGGAGGAACAGATGAAAGAAGGGCAAAGCAGTGCAGACACGAGGGTGAAATGAGCTAGTTCACACTGCTATAAACTTCACTCACACTGGGGAGCTGCTGGCACCATGAGCATCCTTTCTATTTACTTCCATGTGAGGGGTCTTACCCTGTGTAACAGCCACCAACCACCTCTCCAGGTTTCAGCCACAAACTAAGAGCTAAGCTTTGTCCACTTGTGCTGGGGCAGCAAGGAAAAGCAGGAGCAAAACTGCCCACGGTGCACAGCCAAACACGCACAAGGCAATGAGCTGCCCCCTCTCCACCCCCAGCACTGCAGAGGCTCGAGAGCTCCACACACCTCTGAATTTTGGGCAGCATACAAGCTGCCCCAAAAATAAGCATTTGCCCTGCTCCTTTCTCTATCACACACCCAGATCAAGTAACTTTGAGAAATGTAAGAGAAGCTGGACAGTCACTCCTAGATTTCAAAGCCCTGGAAGTTTTTGCGGGTGTTCATTTGGAAAAAAAGTCCAAACTACTTAACCCATTGCCCCCCTAAGTGCTAGCAATGATACTCCATTTGACACCTCTATATTCAGAAGTTCCTCAATTTTTTCCAATCAAATCAGATCAGCTCTAATTAAATACAAACAAGAAACTAAAGTGAGATGACTCCTTTACAGGTGCCTACATTGATTAATAGATAAAGAATTCATACCTCCACCAAATTAGTTGACAAACTCTACTGTAATTTATTCCTTGCACATGAGAATCTGTAGCTCAGTGTGCTCGCATCAAGACCGAGCTCCAACTCCCTCTGAAGGCATTTTGTGCTGATTGGCTGCACCCACCGGGTATTTACATCCCACAAATCCTGTCCTCACATTCAAAGTTCCTCAATATGGCTTTCAGTTTAAAATAAAGAAACAATGATTATTCCTGCATAGAATACCATTATCCGTGAATCAGGTAGGCAATGCTGGCAGTTGCAAAAGAGCCACGTTATTTCTTGGTGAACTGTTCTGTTGGTTTTCTTTTCCCTTTATTTTCCCTTGATGTTTTCCTGCATATTACCCTGCTCTGGAAGACAGCAGCAAGTGGAACTTGGTTTCGCATATGGACTGGATTTTGCTGCAGCCGTGCACGTGTCGCTTCAAAATCAGGCTCTTCAACCCTGCAGCTAACCCAGAACAGGCCTGTCCACTAAGCAGTGCGTTGCAAGGAGAGCAGGACCCTCCCTGTCAGTCCCCAGTGAGCTTCCCAAGGAAATTCGGGAGGTCAGTATTGACTTCAGTTCAGAGAGACTTGGCTTCTCTGCCCGCCTGCCTGCTCTCTGCCATGCTATGCCAAGGCGTGGACCATGGCAGCTGACCAGGAGAACCAAAGCTGAACTCTGCTGCCCACGAAAAGGGAATTAGACCTGGGACAGAGACACCACTCTGCCATGGAAAAGGGGCAAAGCTGGGATATCCAGGTGGAGTAAACCCCTTAAAGAGGTGGGCTTGGAGGATCCAAGGCTTTCCAGGGGTCTGGCACAACTAGCGTGTGCAATAGCATCATGATTAACCAAGAAATGCTCCTGGGCTGGAGCCATTCAGAGATGGGCTCATATATTTGGAGATGGGACTGACTAAGATTATTTTCAGTGAGTTTATTTTTTAGAATAATACCGCCCAGGTTTGGGTATGAACCAGCAGCTGGCAGGATGTATATGTGGTTTAATCTGACTCATTGATTACTCTGCAGCTCAAATTTTGCGAGGGGCATCCAGACCTTGAGATGGATATCCCTGTGTTATATAAATGGAAATCAATAAATCTATTCAGAAAAACATAATTTCATTTTGCTTCTTAATCACAAATTGAGATACATGCATTTCTCCCTTCCCATTCCTCCCTGACTTAAATATATCCTGTGTTATATAAGTAATTGTTTTGAACCCACCCTAGGACACAGTCAGAGACATGACTCCAATATTATCAGTAAAACAAAGCAAAACAGTTCCATGTCCCTGCTGAGTTTGTATATACACTCTTAAATGAGCAGATTCTCTCATTATTCACTCTGATCTGGTCATTGCATGCTTAGTCACAGCTGCCACAACAGGTGTCCAAGCATCCTCCACCCTTTGTGTCACCAAATTTGCTTTCTAGAGTTTGTTGTCAAATTCCTCTGCTGCCTTTCTAGGGTGGCTTTGCTGTTCTCTCAACAGTGGCTATTCCCAGGTTCAACTTTGCAATTACTTCTGAAATCATCCAGGGCTGGCGGACTTTGGATGCAACAACTCTTCATCTTAAGCACCAGTTTTTCCCTACAATCTGGTATGCATCATCTCATCACACGAAACCAGTTTATCCATTAGCTTTGGCCATTCTGTTTTTGCCTGGGTCTTTCTCAGTTGTTTCTGAAATCTCCAGTGATCGCTTCTCCTAACAATTGCAATCTACAACCATGTATTGTAGAAAATATGTGTGACCTATACAGCATTTGGGATCTGACTCCTTCACTAGACCTGATTATCTTCCCTTATGTCAAACAACATCATGAGTTTCCACTGACTTCAGGGTTGCTAGATGAGGTCATGCCCTGGGACATACATTGTATTTAACATTAAAAATTCTTTGGAATTAACATTTATGGCCCCAAATACCCTCATCTGTTCACTTTTGCTTCTTTAACATCCTTGAGCAGTGGTTTGGGGCTCCCAAAATTCATTATGGGCTGTGGGACTGCTCCTGCCCAAGGCCCTTTCCTCTTACTGTAAATGTAGGTACTGCATTTTCCCACTGAGCCTACCACTCACCGAGGACCTTTTGCTGTTGAAAGCCTGGGAGTTCTTAAATTATCAGCAACGAACCATTGTGCATTAACAAAGTTTACCTGATACAATATTATATCAAACATTTCTTATTCTGTAACAAATGCTTTCTTAGCTGGAAGCAAGTCTCCTCTGACATTAAAGTACCTCTGCATAAAGAGACAATTTTATATGATTTTTTGCTATTGTCTTCAAAGAATATAGTATAGTTTGAGGGCAAAATATCCACAATTCAACCTCTTCTGTGTTTTGTAGGCACCAAAATTTAGGGCCTGATTTCCATGGTGCTATAATCCATCGGTCTCATTGATTTGCAAAGTCTGGTGAAGGAGAAACTAGAGTAAAAGCCAACTATGTAACTTACATCGATCCCCTGAAGTACTAAAAAGATTGGGCTAAAATACTACAGCAGAGGCTTTCTATAATTTCACTTCAATAAAATTACACAGGAGCAAGGAAAATATTCAGCTTTTGATTCACAGAACAAATAGATTCAATACAGCACTAATAGCATGTAGTTTGTTTTTTCCCTAAAAACCTACAGTGCGGGGATAAGACATGCATTTACGGCTCAGGTTTGATCCCTTTCAGATCAAATTTTTTTTAGCATACACTTACAGTACTGCCTTCCCTGCCCTACAGCATAGCATAACATCTCTATAGCAATTATAATTGCTTACATGGACATACAGTATTACAAAGATCTTTAATGCATCTCCCCCACTTTTAATGCAACTTATTAGCTGACAACCAAAACAAGAGGCAGTATCATGCATTTACTCAGATTCCTACTGGCCACCTACAATGTAAAGAATTCATCCTCTATAGTGTCACACTTTACAGTTCTTTGGACATATTAATTGTTTAACATGTGGTAAATTTACTGAAATTCTTGCTGCCTTAAAACTGAATAGAAAATTCATTTCCTCTCTTTGCTTATTTTTTCCTTGTTTCCTGTGTTACTTTAAAAGCAAAGTAATTACTGTTGACATGTTCTTCAGAGGGTTTTGCTACTCACTCTCACTTAAGTGTCCAACAGTAACAGTTTCATGATCAAGAAGGCAGGGGACTGTCTGCAGCTCCCGGAGGATTTCAACTCCTGTTTTGAAACTTCCCAGAATGGGAAATCTCGATGACTTTAATTTGATCACTTGCTAAATCAGAATGGCAGCAGCTCATCTCCTTTGCTACATGGGGCGAGTCTGACCATTACATACTGATCTTAAAGAAAACATAAATCTACAATAGATAAAAGGAAATGAAGAGAGGTGAACAGTGATTTGGGGGCGGGGGGACTGGAAGCCAGTGGACTCCAAAATCAGTAGTGCAGAGAATGTGAAGGAAATGAGCTGGGTGATAGCTGCCTCTTACCTCATTCTAATTGCTTTAATTTATGGCTTTACTTAACTTACTTTTTCCAGAAATCATTGGACAAAATAAAAGAAACCTTGAGGTGTCAGATGTTTCTTCCTCTATTCCTTGTCTCCTGAACTGCAACTCATCAGCAGACAACACTTAAAAAAAGGCAACAGGATAAAATCACTCCCATGTGATAGAAAGCAAGAGTTTTGAACTGACTTTCCATTTCACACTGCATTTCTATAAATGTAAAAGCTCAATGTTCCATATTATTAACCTCCTTCTATTCAAGGATCCGGAAAAGGTGGCTGTGTCAGCGACCCAACCTAAAGTTCAAGACCCTTACGGATGAAGCGATATTTTAGAGCACAATAACTACACAAAATCCTTATCAAAGACTGTCACAGAGTTGGAATTACCAGTGGTTATCAGTCAATAATTGTTAGAGTAACTGATGGGTAAGCGGCAACCCTTCACATGCAATTCTTCTGTGGGAATGAGAAAAGCAGCTGGAAAGAATTCATAACAAGAATCTTGTAGAGCTCAGAGAAATGTGATGTATAAACAGATTATTATTTCCTGTGGATACTGATGATAAATGAACTGGATTTGGTATGTCTAGGAAATATCACTACTCTCTAAGCCATCTGAACTCCCTGTGGTTCAAAGTAAAAATCTTTCCTGTAACTTATGAGAACTCAGCATAAAGCAAGCACTAAATATCTGGGTCACCAGAAATAAAAAGTTGAAAATACCTCTTACGTGCTTTTTATTCAGTTAATCTTTTCTGCAAGTTTTTAATGCAATGACTCATTGATTATTGCAAGGGGTGCTTTATAGGGCAAATTAATTTATATAAGAGAAACAGTAAGAAGTGCTAAGTAGCCAGACAAGTAAACAAAATGCTAAGTGTGTTGGTCATCTGGCTGAAAGGCAGCCCCAGGGGATTCCCATTTCTGTAAATCAGCTATTCCAGTGAGCACTACTAATACCTGCACTTCTCTTTCCTGATCTTTACTTATGCCTACAGCTTTTATAAAGTATGAAAAATCCAAATCGAAAAAGCAAAAATAATCAAGACTCTATTCTTTTGTCAGAAAGGAAGTTACCTATAAGATGATGATAGCTAATTATACGAGAAAACATAGAGTAAATGGGTTTTCCATTTAATTTAAAGAAAACTTCGATTCAGAGCATGGTCAATCGGTTCAGTGTAATGAATGGTATTTCTAGTACGACTGCAAAGCAGGAAGAGTAGAAAACCTATGTTTATGGTTAAACAGAGAAAAGGCTGATGTTTGGAAAAGCTGGCTGTATCCACCAAATTAATGTTAAGATGCTTTTATGGGCATGGGATATATCTAAAGATATTACCTGGCTTTTCACAGTGCCTACAAAAAAACTAAATTCTAATGAAACAGACATCAAAACATGGAACACACAGTGAAAACAGAGATGAAAAAGGAGCCCACATCCTCCTTGGCACATCTCCGGTTCTTCTTTAACTGAAGTCACGCAGGGTATATACCAGCGTATTTATGAACTCGGTTTACCAGTTCAGTCAGCAACAAATAAGGTTGCAGCTGCCCTTCAAGAGCTGCACACAAGGGGAGAGCTACTTTAAAGAAACAATATAATTCCTCGTGAGCTTACATTAAGACTAGTCACCTTGCAAATTATCTTGGATCACAGAAGACTTTGCACCACTAAAAGTATTCAGGAGATGGTGGAATCATAGCTTATGAAGAGCCCAGCCTCCCTGCAGTAACTGAATTGCACAAATCCAGAGTAAATGTTACCTCATATTTTGACCATACATGTAGCTACAGCACACAGGTATATCTTAGATCCTGTAATGGTTTTCAACACTGGGAAGAGTTCCTATCATGCTCATCTTTATGCAATAAGGATATAATACATTCTAAGGCTGTTTATCTGCATTAGTCTCATTTTATCTCTGTGAGACATGCCCTTTGTTGTTGACATCCTTGAAAGCAGAATTTTAGACTTTTGCTAGAAATACGCCATGAACATCAAGGAATGGTAACAGCCACCTCAGTTTGCAAATAAATATTTCGTATCATAGAGAAAGAAAAAAAAAGAATACCTTTATACACGAAAACTTTCCTAGAAATCACAATACCTCTAAGAAGGGGAAGATGCTAAATTCAAAAAATAAATTGGTCATTCAGATCTAGCCCGAAAGGTGCTATTAATTCATTTCACACTGCAAACCTCTAGGGACAACAGCCACATCTTCCACTGTGCAACTTGTACAGTCAAACTCCAAGCACATTGATGGTACTCACCAAGCACTAATAATACAAGACAGCCTGACTAAGGAAACTGAGACACGATGACCTTGGATAGAATAACTTCCATTTATGTGAGATACTTCTTACAGTAATGGACAGTTATCAGGCTACATAAAAACTGAATTAGAAACAGCAATTTGAAATATGGCATTTAAAAATAACATGGAGTTATTTCATTCCCTGGAGATCACTGGTTTCCCGAACAACTGGATGGATGATAATAAGCCATTGTGCATTCTTTTCCGCGTGTCACTGACCTAGCCCCAGTGGTGTCTGTGATACTTCTGTGGGAGGCTAATGCTGGTGGGTAGATCTTCAGCTGGAGTAATTCAGCCCTGCTCGCTGCATCAACATAAAACAGGCAGAGATCATCTTCCAGTGGAGACACACGAAACTCAGAAAGTTTCATTTGTTGATTTGAATAAAAAGAGAAAGAAAGATCCCTTTGCAACATCAACAAACAGGTAAGTAGGAACATACCCACAAATAGGAATTTGGGGATGACTTCAAGGACAGGAATTTGCTTGTTTGACCACATGTAAAGATTTCAAGGCCGAATTCTGTGATGAATGCATGAATTTTAATTTTTGACCTGGGACTGATTATATGATGAATTTCAAATGGCTGATGTCACACAGTTTTTTTCTTAGTTTGTTTGATTATTGCAACTGAGTGTGTGGTGAAAATATTCACAAAAACAGCTGCATAATGTGTTATTATTACATTGGTAAAATACTTTTAAAAAGTTTTAAATTGTATATGTTGCACTGTTGATCCTTGCAATGACTTACAAATAATGCATTTATACATCATTTAAATCATGCATTATAATTTATAGATTAGTTATTTTGTTTTGGTGTTAATCAAAATCTGAAGCTGTATGAATGAGCTTAGGAGATACAGATTTTTCATAATACGCTCTAATAAATTAATGATACTACATGATCTATCACAGAAAAAACTGCCATCTAGTAATACAATTGTACCTGTTTATTTAAATATTCCACCTCGTTCTTGTTTGTAAAAAGTTAGCAATTACAACACAGTTAAACTTGTGTAAACAGACAAGTCTGCACTGGATAAAACCTCCCACACTGAGCATCAGCTCAACCTCGTCCACTGACAGCGTAAATTCAGAGCCTTCTTTATTACAGCACAAAATAACATCCTGAGGAAGAGGTATTTAAGATTTTGTTCAAATAACTCTTGTAAAATTGGCAGGACGAAAATGACTGCCCCAAAATCCATCCCGACATAGCCACAGAAACGGTGTTTAGAGGGTGCTGCCTTTGCAGCACACGCAAGCAGCGATGCTGCTGGCTCAGCGCAGAGCATGGCACGCACAGAAGCCGAGCGGCACGGCAGAAAAGGAACCGCACTGCACGGGAACTCCCTCCTGGGTCTGTCTCTCCCTTCCTCCCAGGCTGGAAGCTCACACATGGTGTCCTGCGGCTCCCAGCCATCCCTGGAGGACGCACAAGGGCTCTGTGAGATGGTGGCACTCCTGTGAGGCAGCCATCTGCCTTGTTGTCCTCCAGAAGCTGAAATACATTCACAACTTCCTGAATTTAACATTTTTATTTAGACTTACTTTCCCATAGTTGTCACAGAGATCTTCTCAAAGCCCAATGGATGAGAAATGAGCCACCAGGTAATGTCTCCATTAATGCAGCGATACCATCAACAAAGTTTTCCTCATGTATACAGTTTAGGGCACATGCTGGACAGAATTAGCCAGGAGTTAATTGTCATTGGTTTGCCTTTGAATTGTGGTCAAGCAGCTTCGCTGTCCCCATACACAGGCTACGCTTGAGGAACCACCATCTGAACCTCCTGAACCCCAAAACGTAGCTGCCTGCCCAGGCTCCGCGTCAGCACAGTCATGTCGACTGCTCCTCACTGAACGTGCCGGAGTCACAGACTCCCGGAGACCGCAGGACAACGCAACGGCTACTCGCCGCCTGCTTGCTGCACAGTGCCATCTTAGTTAAATGCTGACACTACTTAATGTCTTTCTTATACATGGAAGACCTGCAGCAGCTGTTGATGAATGCAGTTACAGGATGGCCCATGTTAAATCTCAGATATTTGTATTTGTAAAGCTGCCTCCTGCCGTGATCCAGCTCGCTACGGCCATCTGGATTGGTGAGAAGGCCACTGACGACACGTGCAAGGGCCATGCGGTCCATGCTGGCAGCGGCGATAGATAGCAGGACACCGCGCGCGCGGGGTCCCGTCACTACCTCCCGGCTGCCATCAATCTCTTGCACAATCTGGAGGCCGTCAGGGCAGGCTGGGCGCTGGGTCCCCCGGTCCCGGCGGGGCAGCACAGGCCAACAGCGGCCCCTCTCCACCGCCCTCAGCTTAGGGGAACCGGTCTGCCTCGCCTAAAGTCAGGTTTTTTGGATAGAGGATGCACCTGCGCCTTCAAAACCAAGACACTTTGGAAGCAGAACTTCCTTCCTACAAAGAGAGAAAACCCCTTCACCTCTCACACCTGCCACTTCTAGCATTTTTGCTGCCTGGAACAAATTGTTGTTGCTGTTTTCAGGCAGAAAGGAGCAGTTTAGCCCAAATGATTTAGAAATATCATCATTTGCCTCCTTCCCTACAGATGGCAAACTCTTTGGTTTCTGCCACCACTAAACATACAAATAAATCATCAAGATATGATCTGCTAACATATTCAAAATGATGTTTGGCCTCAATTTTTTTTAGCTTCAAACATCAATTTCATTTCATAATGAATACATGCTTCATCTCATAACATTTCATTTTTCATACATTTAGCAAAATTGCTTAACTGATACATTTTTTTTTCCAAAACAGCTTTATTTCTACCCTAAAAACATGCAAATCAAAGACTCACACACTTACATAATGTGCAGAATTCCCTACTGTCAGTTCAATCACTAAATTATAAAATATTCATAATATCTACATTTTTTTACAAAATGAAATTGGTAGCCCGACTTTTTTATGTAAATCACGTTAAGATATATGGACAAAATTTTACAGGCATCTCCATGTAGCTATTTCCATTTTTATTTGCTTTCCTCTCCAAAGGACAGCCTCCCCACCACCCGCCCGCCCGCCCGACATGCAGGCAGCCTTATCGGAAACGTTGGCTAGGCACATCCCGCACTCACTTCATAAGCTTAATGCCCTTTGCAATTCTTGTCTGAACAGTTGTTAGTTGAAGACAAGAAGACTTATTTCTATTCATTCCCTGCATAATCCACCTTACGAATTTACACCTCACCTATCCACACATTCAAGGACCTAGAAATACAAAATATTTCCTACTGTGTTTTAAACCCACATCCTCCTGGATACAAGATAAGAGCTTAATAGCTTTGACACTGCACTGTTTTCATATTCATGCATAAGTTATGGATATAGCAACAGATCAGCACTTCTTTGTGATTCTCATTGGCTCTGGTTCGCTGCCTTAAACTGTCTGAGTCAAGGCCACGTTTTAATGCCATAGACGCTCTATTCAAATACCAGTATGACCACATTTTAAAAGCCACCCTGTACCACTTCATTGCCGCAGATGTCCTTTACATCTGGCAAGGGCCGTTTCTCTGCATGTCAACAGTAATTCAGTTTAACAGCTGTCTCTTTTGACAAGCTTAGTGTCAGACTCTAAAATGACAGGGTGACAGTTTTCCTTTTCTTTAACAGAACATAGTGCAAATTAACCATTTGAATGCAGGATCACTGAATGCGTTCAGAATACAGTTTTTAGAGGGAACTGAATAGGATTTAGGAATTGTTGGTATTATAACCAAAGCTGAAAACCTATAGGGTCTGACAAATCAGGGCACTTCTCGTGAAATTGAGATTTGTACCTGAAATCTAAGTGTTCAAAGCCCAGAAAACCTTAAATTGAGATGAAATAGACATCTAAGGTAAACACTGGGTATTTGCAAACTGGTGTGATAAGTACTTTTACTGCACGGCATAAATACACAAGAGAATTTTCTGTATATTTAGTTAAAGTGCTTGTTAATGCAGCAGCTAATGGTATCATATGTATCAGCTTTCAAACGTAGGCACACTATTTTCTACAAATGCCATACATACAAAAGCATCTCTCAGCATAATTTCTCCAGGACTAAAACTATGCCTGAGATAATACTGTACATCTTAATGATTGAAACCTTTAGCACAAAAAACTGCTTGTGGACAGTAACAAAGTGCCACCGTGATTTATGAGCAACCAGTAAACGTTACAAAGACACCACTTTAATCTGGTGCAAGAGTGAGCTTTATGAGGCTGGCTGTATTAGGCTCGCATAAAAGTGAATAAAAAAGATATAAACATTACACTAAACATATTTAAACTGCATATTGATGTAACTTGTATGGTGAGCCCCTTCACTGTGTTAATGTTATAACATGTCTGCCACAATGAGGATGAATGATATGCCCCTGATTTGGAAAATACAAAGTCCTAGCCTCATTCTATTGAAACCAATGGCAAAACCCAAAGTAATTTCAGTGGGACTAGACTCCAGCTCATAGGATTTATGTTATTTTAAAGAACTATCAGTATCTTTCTGCTGTTTGTTCCTGGGTGAGCAGTTATACCTAAAGCACTGCAAAAAATTGGTGATGAGAAGATGATACAGAGCGCTTAACATTTAAGTGCCTTTAGTAATTGTTTTTGTTTGCTTATTTATATGTTGTGATAAGTATTTGTATGTGTTATCCGTTGCCACAACATCTGGGCATCTCATAATATTTAGCAAGATTCACACTCAAATGCTTATTACTATCTCTAAAAGGCATGCACGTTTGTACGAGCTGAAATGGAAAATTTTCACAAACTGCTCAGTCTCACAATACAGCCATGTTCTTCCTCTTTTCTTCAGCTCTCTTTAACACATACCTGGTCATTTCCTGTGGAAGAAACCACTTATTCTCAGGCACTCGATAGCTGGGCCACTCGTAGTCGTGTGCTCCCACAGCAGATCTTGGTGGTTCCTTCAGCAGATCCCATGGGCTCTCCGTGGCCCAGCTTGGCCCAGCCACAGCTGGAGCACACCACCAGTGCCTGCAGCCCGGAAGACACAGTTGCATCAACAGCACTACTCTTGCTGAGCAAAATTTGGTAAAATTACCAGTTGACCTCCATAAGAACTGAGTGCTCTGCAGGAGCTGGGACAGACACGATGACCCAGCCAATCTCCTAGTGACTCATCTCACATCTGACATGTCCTATCTGTCCATTTTCATGGAGTTCATACTCTCATAACCAGAGGTAAGCCTCTCTAAAGAGGAACACACATCATTAGTATTTTATTAATATACCATGAAGCTAAGTCAGCTCCAATCACATATTTTTAGAGCAGCATCAGCCCCATGGGAGCACACAGGTTGTTAGGTTTGGAGGGGTAGGTTATTACTACTACTGCACACTTGTAGCTCAGCTAAACAACGTATATATAATCATTTAAAATACTTAACCTCTCTAGAATCTACTGCCTGAAACACTAATAATTCTATAACTTAAGCTAAACAGAGTACTATTCAGTTGTAAATTTTATGTCTACTATCTCCACCTCTTATGAAGTGTGAAAAGAGGCTTCATATCTGTCAGTCTTTTCTCAGAAATGACTTTCCCTGATTACTTAAACTTTCGTTAAATAAGCTTTCCACAAGCTGTAAAAACAGAACGCAGTAGGGAAAAAATTGGCTCTCTTTTAAAAGTGCTGCAAAGTCTCTTTTTGAATGAGTAATTAGAAATGTGTAAACTCTTTTATGGATATGTGAGAAGCACATACAAAAAATTTGACATTCCATGCAAGTATTTCTGTGTGCTATCAAATTTCATTGTATTTAGCAGAGACCAAAACTATACAGACCCAAAATACACATGCATTAGTGGACATGGGTTATTTGCCAAGAATGAATTTACATACAGTACAAGTAAAACATCCTAATTTAAATCTATGACAATGGATACTCACATTCTTAAAGAGAAATCAGAGTTGTTTGTCTTTCCTCTCATATTTATACAGATTGCAAAGCTGTTGACAGAGCACGATTTGAGCTGGGCCTTTCCAACTGCTTACTGTTATTTTTATTACCATTGTCAGCTATCTTTTTCATATCAAGAATCAAGCTTAGATGAAGATGTTCTGATTTTTTGAATCCATAAACAAAAAAGAGATGCGGCGTGACCTAGCAGTCAGGCACTGAGCAAGCAATAAGGAAACCTGGGTCCTATTAGCGGTCCTTGTCGGCTTACAGACCTCCTAAAAGGCCTTAGCTAAATCAGTGCTCTTTTCCATGTCCTTACTTCTCCTCAGCCCTTTGGCTGTCCTGCCTATTTACCTGCGAATTCCTCAGGACAGAGGCACACTTACTGTGTATGCACGCGCCCTGAGCTCGAGGCCGGTGTCCATGAAGGGCCTCTAGGCCACTCTGCTGTAACACGAGTCATAAAAGCAACTTTCATAAATTGCCACCATCCAGTCTCCGACAAGGTATCTGCTATGAGAGTACCTGTATTCAATCACAGGCGGGACTGCAAGAATATCTTTCAGTGCCTTATGGCATGGCATGAAGGCCTTATGGTATTGGAAATATTGGATAATAAACAGCAAAGCAGCAACATTTTTGCTGTTTTGACATCAACTGGACTGTACCTACACAGGCACCATGAAGGCAGGAGTGAAATACCTACCTAGGAACACAGACTCCTGCCTGGAGGCAGGTAGGCAAATGCAGTATTTCTGGAAAGGTTTGTCCATGCTCTCACCATGGACAAGTAATCCATCTCCAGATCAAACTCTGCAGCAAACACCTTCTAACTTCATTGCCTTAAGTCAATCCGTCTCCCTCCCCTTGAAGTCTCACTTCATCTGTGAGAAAACATAGCTGCATATGAATAAACATAACTACCTTTGACCCTGGGCCTTCTGATCAGCTCCATGGCAGGGGGAAATTATATTAATCTAAAGAGAAGGCGAAGACTCCTGTACGCGCTGCGAGGGAAGGTGGGTGCTACCACGGCACGCGCTCCCACACGTCCCCTCTGCCCCAGCCGCCAGACGGGCCAGGGTGGCTCCAGGACAACTGTCTCAGCGGAGGGGCCAGAGCCGGCTACAGACACTGCATGGAAAGCCTCCCCCCTCCAAATCGGTAGGAAGTTTGCTGGAAAAGCCAGTGGGTGTCATGCTGGGCACACGTACTGTGCACTATAAATAGTAATGTCTTCTATGCTTCTCTCCATGGAAAAATCTGCAGGAGGGGAAATAGTCTCAAATCTGTGTCGTTTTCAAGCCAAAGAGAACCAGACTCATTCTCTCCTCGGTGGGGAAGCTGTGGGTAGGGGGTATGCCCCCGTAACCCCCCGAAGCCCGCGGAGCCTCACGCATCCAGGTCCCCCACGAGCAGAGCTGCCCTGCCACCCCAGCTCCCCTCCGGCACGCGGGTCCCGCAGCCGCTGGGCCTCCCCCCACCGCTGCAAACCGGCCCCCTCTCCGAGGAAGGTCACCGCCGCGGAGCAGGGCCTACGCTGCGTCGTTAGGCAGGCGGCATTAAGCACCACATGGCTCCTCGCTCCCCGATCTGCCAGTGCTAAAGGGGAGCATGCCCCGAAGAGCAGCTGCTTCCCGGCGCCGTGCCCCGCAGCTCCACGCTCCCCTCTGCATCCCGCAGATTCACAGCACGGAAATATTTCCGCGGACTCCTGAGGAGAGCAAAGAGCACCACGATGTTCTCTCCCTTCTTGCTGTAAACATATTAGTGCTTTTTTTCCCTCCTAATCCCCAAGAGAGTGATTAGACGCACAGGACCCCACCTGCAAAGTTCAACTAATAAAGCTGACACTAAAGCAATGCCGTCACTCCTATTTCTCCACAACCCTAGTCCAAATAAGTTATCTGGCAAAGTACTCATATGTGCAATTTTGTACCAAGTCTGTCATAAAACCAACCACGGTGTGAATGTTTTCAAGCAGAAGAACAAAAGTGTAAGAAAGGAAAAGGCTTCACACATCTCAAGTGTGGATAATGTACTTAATATTCCCAGAAGCTATTAGATGGAATGATATGGGCAATTTATTGTTTTGCCAATGATTTATTTTGGTTTAATAACTTACAGAAGCCACAGCAAATCTGTAGTGCAACTTCAACTTCCTTTAAAGAACCCCACTTAACTTTCAAACACTTTAACTTTCAGGTCAGATCTCTGTCATATTGATAAATGGATCTATTTAAATTTTTATCACTGGAGAATTCTCTCTCTTGTGTCTTTTTGACTATCAGATTTCATGCACAAAATACAGAATACTTGTTATTTTTTGTTATCCACTACAAAAAAATAAATTGAGTCATGACAGAAAGCACAGATGTCACTGCAAAACATCTGTAATTTGTCTGAGGACGTGTGTGTGAATGCAGGGAAGGTCTCTCATTTATAGGGGTAGTATATAGTTTATATTCATTATTAACTTAAAATAGAGACATATCAACGCTCAGTTAAATTGTACAATTTCACTACTACCACATATTTCAGTTTTGACAATATGGTTGTCCTGCAAAACTTCAACTGTATCATTCCTACAGACATTTCATATGAAAAGAGGTATAATATTTCTAGGATTAATGTATAAAAACAAAGGGTGAAATACCCTATTATAGAATATATATACTAATTGCAGACTATCCCTGTGTTAACAAGTAATTAAGTCAAAGTATTTTGCACTCACCCTCATAAGGTATTACTATGCATAATATACAAGCCTCAAGTGAAGTTTAATCTTATTTGGCTATCTGACTTTCTTCATTAAGCAAACTAAGAAAAACTGATGCAAAGTCAACAAATTTTTAGATATTATTCTAAATAATCGCCTGGTTTTCCTGCCAATAATCAGGATCAAAAATATAGTCCTTATAGCCTGAAGTATGCTATATATGTTTAACCTTTACTTTAAAATGGTATTAAATGCTGAACGCTGTGGCTACTGTACAGATAGTAAAAACAGATACTGTAGGAATATAACAGTGTTTAATGACAAGTTACAAAGAGTTCTAGTGAAAGAAAAGCAAGAGCAAGAAAGGTTAAATAAACAGAAACAACAGTGCTTCCAATCTTTCTTACATTAACGTCAATAACTAGAAAGTAAAATTTATGCTATATATGATTTGATTTCCTGATCTGCGCATTAAATATTTACTTCTAACTATAAACTTATGTGAGATCCAAACAAAACCTAATTTGCATTATTAATGATGCAAGAAATGTGATGCTTAGTCTCTTAAGATTTGTAATAAAGAAGAAAATATGTTAGAGATTTACTTTGTTTTTCATTTTAAAAGGCAAGTTAAAACGATAAAACTTATTTAATTAACAGAGACTCTATTTATGAATTAGTTGTTCCTGCCAGCAAGAATGTTAAAAAAAAAAAACTGTCTGAAACGAGGCTGAGACTACAAAGAGTCCATTTTCAGCTTCAGAGTCTCAAGGGAAAAATCAAAGGGTTTCTTTCTTTCAACAGTTTGGGTGAGATGATATTTTGAGATGTTGACAGCTGCCAAACTGCAAAACCAGTGAAGAACTACCAAACTGAAATCGTTTTTATCTTTTTGAATTTTTCTCAATATTCAACTCAACCTTCTTTTACAGCTCACGACTGAATATTTCTACTCTGTTAAAAGGTTTTTCCCTGTTTGGTGCCTGTGTCTATTGCTTTGGGCCAAAAATGAACTCTCTCTTATCTACAAAATTGACCCAAAAAATATGGTTTCACTATTACTAGCTATTAGTATTGTTGCTATTATTATTGTTACTTTCAAGGGTAATGCTACAGTCTCTAAATCCATGATCACAGTGCCACCGTGTAAGGTAGCATGCACAGATAATAAATGAGCTAGTACCTGATCAAGGCAGCGGTTCTATTATTTAATGCCATAATCTCAACACGCATTGCAAGCAGGAAGAGCCGCGTACCCTTGGGAAGCCTGGCTGACTTCCTAGCTTTCTGCCTATGTGCCAAGCATTGTAAGATCAAGACCTGAAATCATGTACTTTCAAGTGCAAAATAAAGTAATGTATTAACTGCCATCCTTTTCTTATTTCTTATGTGCTGAATGTGAAACTAAATTTTAATGGTTAATCATGTATCTTTTTCACATTGAAATTTTTCCACTTTGTTTACCTACAAGATACTAGTAAAATAAAACTAGCCATCTTTGTTCTAATAACCAAAATAGAAGTTAAAACCTACTTTTAAAACTTGCCTTCTACTTTTTATAATAGAAGCCATTTATAAGATATAAAACAAGCTGGTCTTTAGTAAGTAATATCAATAATGTTCTTTGTACAGTTCATATTATTTTCTATTTCTCACTACACTGTTTCCGCTTCTAAAACCATTCTTTCTTTTGTAGTTCCTTCATCTCTATTGATCTCATGACCAGCCATATGGTGACTTCTCACCTTCTTCAGATGTCTGCCCCGCACTTCCTCTTAAAGCCATCTTCCCCCTCAACCTGTGCATTTCTTACTTCATCACATATATTCATTAACCAAATCCAAGCCCAGCAATCCCTCTCCTCTCATTGCTCAAGCTGTCAGCCTCAGAAACAGCCTCTGCTTCAGCTTCCCCTACTCACTTCTGCTTTCTTCCCAGTCTTCCCTCGTGTCTTCTCTCTCACTGTCACACCTGTCTTGAACATCAGCTCTTTAATCTTTCTCCAAGCAACCATTTCCCTTTCTAAACTAGTCCTTTAAGAATATGTCCCAGGGACCCTTCTGTTCTGGTCTCCACTTATTACCTGGCATCCTTCTTTACCTGTACTCTGGTAGCACCTGTCTCTTTTTGGTTTGTTGGGTCTACATCAAAGCCAGTTCACCCAACACCTGCCCAAAGGCATTCAGTTTAATATGCAAATCGTAAAGTGAAGTTTTGCCATTCAAGAATTGCAGAATTTGACCCATTCATATCACATCCCTTTTGGGGCTTTCTTGTTGAGGAAATTCAAGAGTCATTCTTTGGTGCAGGGAAGGCCAAGGTCTGGTGGTTGATGGGCCAACCATGGAGCACTGCGTTAGCAGAAGAACTTATTTCTGCTGTATTTTGCCATGATAGCACTGAGCAGGAACAAACATCTGAGCTTCTAACTCTAACCACTCTACAGAGAATATTCTGGATTTCTGTAACAGAGCAACTCTGTGCTCTGCTCCATAAGACCTGATGAAAATATTATTTGGAAATAGAACGAATGACTTCTGCTGACACAGTTCTGCTCCCGCTCCTCAGAACGTGCATCAGCTGTGCTTCAGGGCTGTTTTATAAAAACATTTAACATGTAATTAAAACATCATCCAAGAACCAAGGTTCAAGTATTGGTCACTGCCAACATTCACTATCTTTAAAAATCAAATTTATGTAAGAATTATCATGAGAACTTAATTCCCAGCAAAGTGAGTGATGTGAGAGAGAGGATAATATCCCCAGCCATACTTGCAGACCTATTCAGATCAATGATCCAGGAACTAACTCACAGTTACATGACAACCTAGAAGGAGTTTATATCAAAAACAAACTTTTTTTTTAAGTTTGTAAGCACCGAAGGCAGAACATAACTGCTTTGGGAGAGTTCCTGTCAACACTGAAAGAAAATCCAAAACACTCCCCTTACAAAGAGATCTATTCATATCATTAATCTCCTAAACTAGTAAGATACAATATACAAGGGCTTCCTTAACTCTGAAAATAATACAAATAAATACACAAAGATCACTAATTCAATACTTAATAAAACATACCAAGACTCTCAAAATGTTTCTCATTCAATACACACACATCTAACTAGGCAATCCACACAAGCGAAGCGGGTGTCACAAGGAGACAAGCATCAGTGGTGTCACGAGGAGACAATCGCCTTGCCCTCTTAACTCGTTGATTAAGAATTTTGTAACATGTTTGGAGGAAGAACCTCACATTGGCAGAGACTTGGCACAAAGCACAATGCCTGAATACTGCTCTCCCTGGGATCAACAGAAGCATTGCCACCAACTTTAGTGGGGCAGAGGATGGCCACTGGGTGCCCATCAATGCTGTCAGCTCATGGGCAATACTCACACAGCCTTCAATAGGTCAAACGAGACTTTTGTTTGCCCTCCACTATTCCCACAGCTCTTGCTCCAGCAACAGCCATTTACATTTGAAAATAAAATCTGTCACTCCCACAAACCAGGTACTTTTTTTTTCCTGTTTGAACCTGAATGAAAAAAATCCAAATCTCTGGATGTATGACATCAAAGCATGGTAGAAGGAAACTATTGGGATGGTGTTCTGGCATTAATGCAGAACTAGAAAGGAAGAGCAGATGGGCAATGAGGAAGCAAATCTTGTTGAAATATGATTAAGTGACACTGAAGATAAGGCAAACCATGAAAACTAAAGGGCAGGTAAGGGGATTTTAAGTGCAATATAAAAGGGGATTTGTGGCACATGTAATTCCCCTTTAAATGTTGATTAAACATAGATTGTTTTTTTGTCTCTCAGTTATAGTTACAGATATTTCACTCTGTCTCTGCTCTCTGCAAGCATCAGTGAAAGCTGAAGGTGCTTGGCACATTTGTATCTACAGTATGTTTATGTTTTACTCTTCCTCACTAAGTACATTTACAACTAAAGATGAAAACAGGAGGCATAAAGAGAAGAATATGCCATAAAGTATCTTTAGCGTTCTATGAAAAAAAGTTCATGATATTCTGGAAGATTAACATTTCATTGCAACCAAGCTCCAAATCAAGATTTATCAATTCATTTATGGCGAAGCAAGCCTGGCTTTAGATCACACCATGTTACTTACATGCCATTTGCCAGAGTAGGAAGTCTGTTGCAAATATTATGGGATTGAGGAACTTATTTTTTTTCTGTAAAATTCTTTGTGCTGATGCAAGCAATTGCATATTTCAATAAATTATTAATTGTGAGTGATTCACCATTCTTAGCATTAAGAGAAACAGGTTTATTCTACCTTTTCTGTATATGCTGGTCTCCATCAAATCTTGCTTTCACAATGTCATTTTGGTCTGAGGCTCATTTACAGAACATAAGTGGAACAGAGCAAACAGCCCTCCCGTTCCCTGATGGAACAGCCTGCTCAAGAGGTAGCATTTCAAAGCGCTTCGTCTCGTCATTTCTATTACTTCCTCTGCCTCTCAGAGAAAAAGATTTAAATCAACTCTTAAATTCAACAGAATCCATGTGAGAGAGAGGGAGAGAGGTATGGAAGACTTCTTGTCTCTTTGTTGGCCAATGCCACTGACTTTCACTGAACTCTTCTGCAACCTAAACTCCAAAGAGCTCCTCAGATACACCTGCTACCTGGGAACCTCTGGGGCAGCACAGCACGAAGGCAACCCTTGTCGGTAGATCCAGAAGATATATTGCTCATTCTATTTGAACAGGAACTTGAGAGGAAGTGGGAGCTTCTCTGTTTGCATCAGCACTCTAAAAAAGGAGCCCTCTGTACCAATCCTGCAAAATCTTTCAGCGAGACAGTCGTTACGGGGCAACAAGCTTCACAAATACTCCCCACACACATGCACAGACCCTATGCAAAGAGCGATGCCTGGCTCCCACTAACATTTCACCCTGCAGTTAACCTTTCAGATAGTTCAGTAAACAGAGATGACAACGAAAAGATGAAGAATTCTGATCATGAATAATTGTTTTTACATAAACTTTTCTTATAGCTCACCTAGTGATGTCATGAATAACTGACATCTAAGAGGACACAAAAATTAGCATTATACTGAGAGAAACATGTCATTCTTTGGAAATCAAATCTGTATTTTTTATTTTATGGGACATTGTGAATGAAGCTTATGGCTGAGGTTGAGCACCTGTGATGTGTACAAATCTAGTACTGCTTATGGCTATTTAGAAAGTTACACAATCCACCACAGTTTTAAAACAGAATTTAAATCTGTCAATTCTCATAACTTCCAAGAAGGCAAATTTACCATAAAGAGAACGGTTTCCACTTACTAGATTTTATATTCAGATCTCTGTTGCATGGGTTGCCACCAAAGAAGCCTTTTATGCTAGCACTTGATCAGTTGAAGCCTTCATTTTCATTTTGGTTAGATTTAACATGATAATGAATATTCCAGTGTTAGTTCTGGGTAAACCGATAGGGTTTCACCTCAAATACCCTCCTTTAAACATCTCATGCAGGCACACATTTGCCGAATGGTAAATAATTTAGCAGCAACAGCACAAGGACACCTGAGATTTATTCAAAATGCAGGCGTATCTGCCTCATTCATATACTGACCCATGTTTCTGGTCTTGTAAACAGCATCAGTAGTGCAGCAAAGAGAGTAAAGGCTTTATTACCTATTTATATCTGCCCCTTGCAGCTGAGAGCATTTAGAAAAAATGCACAGCTTCAGCAAACCGCCTGCCAGCTCTGGTGAAAAAATCCCCCCTGGGTGCACCACAGTCACCCATTAAGGCTCCATTAGGCTCGCCACTGTCCAGCCATTTAAAGTGGGATATGAACCAAGCCACTGCTCCGAGATGTGTGCGTTCAGCACTGGAGCGGCTTCATCACACACCAAGCCCAGAGATTTGAGGAATCCACTGGAACAATAACAAACACTGCCAATTACCAGTGTATTTTTCTTAAAATTTTTTGAAACTACAGATAATATTTTGCCTTTATTTGAGAATCTGGGTCATTTACAAACATTTACCCACCCTGTATGAGGTAAATTGTTGCATGCTCATTTTATAGGGCATGGAATGTGGATGAATTAATACCACTGCGAAAACAACTCGATTTCCTGACCTGTATTGCCGTATTTCACTCTCTATTCATAGCCCAACTAGGCTTGGGGGCAAGGGGGTAGATTTCCCAACATCATTGTTAGGGATCTGCTATTTCTTTACGCTTTTCACTGATTTTGCAGTTATTTGCTGATGTTTTTCTCATATTCTTCTTTTTGCCAGTTTCAAGTTTCCATTCCAAATACCAAATACTTTCCTCTTTTTTTACTGCTGTTAACACTATGCAGATCAAACAAACACAAAAGTGTTTCTTCAAAAAATAATCCTTAAGCATATCCTGTAGTTTAGTTCAAGTGACAGCTGAATATTTGTTTCATTAATAAGTAATTTGCAATTAATTCATGGAGTCATTTCTAAAAGAACATTGTGATGTTTCCATGGTTTTAAATTGGCAAAACATGAAAAATTTCAGTACAAATTGCTCATACGCATCCACTGGTATCCAACTTCTGATGAGGAGTGTCCCCTTGATGTGGGAACACAGCTGCCATTAATGGTAATGGGGAATCACTTACATACAACATGCAAACAATTGCTGTACTTTGGATTTTTCTTTCAGGTGCATGGGTGCTCACACTGCTTCCTTCAAATTATTATTAATGATGTTACTAAATTTAAATTTTTCCATTAAAGGCTCATAAACAACTCTTCCCCACACTGAAAGATAACACCCAATCTGCAATACAAATTGTTCGACTTATCTATTTTCAGTCAAACGGCTGGACAAACAAACGTGTGTTCTCCTGCCATCTGAAACCAAAGATGCTCCGGCTCGCGAGGGCTCTTGAGCTTCTAAAATCATTACAGGAGTTATGAGCTGCTCCGCTGCCAGCCGCAGGTGCTCTCCATGGACATCCAAGGGGATCCATTCTCAAGCCTACAAAGGTCAATCTCTGCCCGTGATGGGAAAGGTGCAATTCACAATGACATTTTATTAAGAATTAAATAGTAGTTTGACACCTTTCACAATGTTCTCTCAGACTCTTACAGACTGGCATAATTTGTGTGTAACACAGGAAAGCGTCTTTCATCCTGGACACCAGCACCACTTCCACTCTAACTCCCAGTACCTGATGTCTGGCCAACAAAGACCAAGGACATTTCTAAGCTAAAGAAACAATTATAATTGTTGCCACATCACCTTCTCGATAACCTTCCCCTAAAATTGTAGGTTAGAGAGTTGTCTGTAATCATTAATTGCCTGAAGGAGACAGACATAGTACGAAAGCAACAAACCTCTAATCAACAGAATGGTAGCAGTGCAGAAGAGAAAAATAATTCCTTAACAAGCAAGTTGCAATAGTTAAAAAAAAAAAAAAAGGAACATATAGTTAATACCTTGCAATTGCAAAATTAAAATATTGGAAAAAGTAAACATGATGAGTTTGTGAATACTTGGCAATGTGATTTGCTGGAACTATGCTATTTAGATGGAAGCATTTTCAGGTTTTGGTATTCAGCAGAAAGCAAATCATTTATATTAACAGATTGATATAGCTCTGCAGTGACACAAAACCAGTAAAATATGTACATATATATATATATATATATATACATACATACATATACATATATACATATATACACAGACACACACATATATATAATCCCAAATGTTTTTCAATTAAAAAATAAGAAAAAAGTTTACTAAAAAAAACGCCCAAAGATAAGCGATTCTAACTGAGATACCTAGATAGCTTACTTGTTGGTGTCTGAAAAGGGAAGTTCTAGTCCCTTTTATAAAAATCTAACCGGAAAGATGAAGTTAAAATTAGCATTTGAAAAATCAGTGCGATGCCGTAAGTTATGAGCTAAAAAAGTAATAAAGTTGGATAAGAGAAACTATAAATTATCTGGCAACAAAATCTGGAAACAATCAGCTATTTTATATCTTCCATCAATATACAGTGCTTTGTTACACAATGATTTCAATGATAAGATGTGGCTTTGCCTTGAATGCAATTTGCAACCTATTAGCTTGATCCAGTTTCCACTGAAGTAAATGAAAAGATTACCATTGACTTCAATGAGAGCTGGATTACACTGTTCACATTCACAGTGCAGAAAAAGATCTTAATGATTATTTATGCTAGAAACTCCAGTGTAAAAAGAAGAACTGGTGCAAATAGGAAGAATTTGAAGAGAAAAATGAGCATAGTGGATATAAAATATGATTCCAATAAAAATTGAGATTACTAATTACTCTGAATAAGCTTATAGAAATGCTATAGATTTAATTAAATTGCACAAATATACTTCCAAATCCAATTATAACAATGGAGCAATGATTACACAGTTGCATTAAGAGTTAAAATAAAATATTATACTAGATAAATGGGTATATTAGAAAGGCATTATTAGATTTTCTTGCATTTATCCACTGTAGAGTGCCACCAACCCTTGAAGCTAGGGACAGATAGAAAATAACAGATAGAGGAGAAAGACTGAGTTCACTTGCTAAATATAGCCAGTAACATCCAAGGTATTTCTGCTAGAAAAGATAAATAGAGTGATACGAGATACCAATACATGACTTGCACAACAAATCAAAACACTGAACCTTATTCACAGTCTTACAGCTCTACCAGAATTAGCAACACTTGTAAGTACGGGACCATAGCAAAAGTAAAACTGAAAAGGATTTACTGCAGAAAGTGGAAACATCCCAGAGAAAACACAACGTACCAAGAAAAAGCCAATTATTACAGCCATCAATATTCTGCAGTGGACTATCAGAGGACAAGAGATGCCGATTCAATTAGGAAAAAATACAATCATGCCTATCATTTGGCAGAAGAGCTATGCTTACAGATAGGAAAAGGAACACTTGCTTTATTTGTATGTTTCAATAGTAATTTGATACTTTTCCATCACGTCAAGAAATTAACACTCATTTTAAAATATGAATGTTTTCAGGCATCTAATATGCTGGAAGCTCATCTTGCCTCTCAGAGAAGATTAGAGGAAATAAATACACACACAGTTTCACAACAGGTCCTCTTCAGATTTAAAACTAAAATAAGTCCTCTCTTGCTTTGCTCTCTCCGCTCCTTTAAGTTTATACTGAACTTTAAATTAAAAAAAAAAATGTATAATATGCATCAAGTTTGCCAACTTCTGAAATCCATGGGAAATATTCACCAATTGCCAGACACTTGCAGGTGATGCTTACATCACTTACAACTTTACCTGTTTAAAAAAAGAAAAACAAACAACCAAAATAAAAGCTCACCATACAAATTGTATGGTTTTTTGTAAGAATTCCTCTCTGACAGATTGGTAAATGCTTCTTCGGGAGGTTTTCTATTAATAAACACCTGCACCTTACCCATATTTTGCAGTTAGAGGGAGGAGACTATGAATGAGTTCACTTTACACTGTCACATAGACTGTAGCTGCCCCTCTAGGTACATGCTGCAAACCAGCCTGATAGCATAATAAAAAAATAAAAATAAATATAAAAAGAAAAACAGCCTTTTATTCTGCTTTTACTGTAATATCGTAAAGACAATCAGAAACATCCACATGCCAGGATCTGCCTCTGCTAAGCAAATCTCATAGATGCCTGAATTTTCCAAAATGGACAGGATTTCTAGATATAGAAGGGTGAAATCTTTACCTCCTTCTCAATTAAAAGGAGTCTGTCTCCCTCCCTTCAGATGCTGAAATAAGGAAGACAACTATCCCTCCGACAGCTGTATTTTATAACACTCGGATGAAATGCCTTTTGATTTAAGGGTTGCGTGAAGGAAGAAAAAAATCCACATAAAGATTGCCAGCTCATCTAACCCAAATTTAATCACTCACGGTGTAGACAGCTATATTTGAGCTAGTCATCTAAAATCCCTTTAAAGTCAATGGTGAGAAACAGATGTTTTTAGGATGCAATTAATTGACTGGAAGGAAGGGGAATCTCTCATATACGGAAAAGAACTGTGGCCCAGAAGGTTCTGCATTTCTCCATTTACTTTACAGGGAGTTCAAATGTTCATACTGTAGTCATCCAAAGGTAGGTGAGAAGAACACCACCTAGGACATCACTGACTATTAATGAGTATCAATAATTTTTATCTTTCACTGTTCTTCCCTTCTATTTCTCCACCTAGTCTCTCCTGAGGTATCAGTTCAGTTTTTCATATTATAAGCCCATAAGCCCATGCATCAGTAAAATTAGCATTCATGTGATGGTAATGAAAATTTTTTGATCATGTATCACCTGGGCGAGAAGAACTGAGCCATCAGGTTTAGATAACACATCAACTGGTAGTTTCATGCCAATTGTCACAGAAATATTCAGAACTGAATAGATAAAACTTCCTACCCCTTCGCCACTCTCCCAAAGATACAACAGCCCTTCAGTTTCCAAGACTCTACGTAACGTCAAAAATGTACAAGAAACTTCTGATGGTACCATATATCCTAAGGAGCTGTGCTTCCATGGAGACAAAGAGAAGTGTTCCCCTTCAACAGGGCACGGAGTGCCTGTTGACTTGTTCTGCAGGTACTTTCTGAAATCATACAAATGAAATGCACTTTGCAAAGTTTAATCACGTTGCTTTAAGTAGAGGGGCACCAGCCAGTGGAGTCCCACAGCTGTTTTTCAGCCAACTCGTCCTGTCTCAAACGGCTCCCACATTTGGTAGCCACAAGACCCCTGCAGAGGTGACCTATATACTGTCTGAGGCAAGAACGAGAGGAGGGAAAGAACGGTTGATCTCCAGGTACTCAAATACTCCCTCCCATCCTCCTATCCCAGTCAGTATCTACAGAGGCAGGATTTGGTGCCTTGTCACTAGACAACATAGCAGGCTTTCGGGGAAAGAAAAAAAAAGAACAAACAGTAAGTCTGTGTTCATTATGCAAGACCCACTGAAGTCAAATTCAATTAAATTTTGCCAGACTTGAATAGTTTGGAGACCCCCAAATACATTTCTTTTGCCTGATCTACCACCCAATGGATAGCCACGTGCAATTTTGTTCTGCTGCTTTTACAAGCTGGTGAACCAGCCTGTTTCCTCTCACCCACCAAAGAGCGACCATTGTACTGAAGATCTTTGAGAAACGTGCAGCACTCTCTGACATAAGGGAGTAAGTTTTGTTTCATGTTTTCCTTATGCTGGGGCATTCATCTTCAAAGTGCCTCACACACAACCAGGGAGCCTCAGAAGCATATCAGGGGCAATTCAAAGAGCTTTACACAGAGCAGGAGGGGGTTCCTGTTCAAAGTTGCAGCTTTGCATCTGCCAGAGAAGAGCAGATTCAAAACCGAAGAGGTCACTTCACCTACCTGTAGTGGGCTCTCATATTCAGAAGACTCCAACTAAAAATAAGGGATATTTAGACAGTGTGGTAACCGAAACCCTCTAGGCAATGTTCTTTCTCTCTCTCCCTCACACACACACACACACACACACAGAGAGCACTGCCTCCCTTAGAAAAAAAAAAACAAAACTGTAGGAGACATAATGGCCTCCAGAAAACTTACTCACAGATTAGCTCCATCTATAGTAACCTCTTGGCTTGAGCATAAAAGTTTCCAAAAAGCTGGGACATCACAGATCTCCATTGTTCAAACCACCTGAAACAAAGAAAAGATATTTAGTAACTGTTCAATATATATTAGAATAGCAAAAACACTGATTTCTTTTAATTACTCAATTTAATGCCTTATAGAGGAAATATTCCACTTCTTTCATAAATAGCAATGATTACCTGTCCTATGGTTGGACCTGGAAGCCTCTGAAATTAAAGGCTCTGTGAGGATGGGCACCATCCGAACACAGAGTAAGACAGAGCTTCTTTTCCCAGAGTTTATGATCTACACAGGTAACACAGAAAAGTATGGAAGAAAATATTGTTCTCCTCATTTGACACGTGCAGAGCAGAGGCAAGGAGAGACGTAGGGTTCCTGTGCAAGCAGATCTACAAAGGTTTAATGATATCGATGATGTTAAGGAAATCAGAAGTGGATTTTTAAGTGAAGCAAAAGTATAGCAGCCTTGAAGATTCTCTACAAGGGTATTGCACCAGCTACTTCACTTGGGTTTTAAAACAATTTAGATGGAATCTTCCTAACTCCTACTTTTAGATGAGTTGTAAGTAGCTCTACATCTGCAAGGAAGTCTCATATTTGCTACTGACATCAGAGGGCAGTTGCATCTTAAGAGTTTAATCCTGTTGTCCTGAGCTGGAGGGCTCAACCCTTGTTTCCTCTGCCATCACAGGTCTGGCCCTGCCACCTCCCTATTCCTTCACTTACTACTGCAGATATTAAAAAAAAAATCTTTGTATACAGTTTCCCCCATCTGTAATAGTTCTTCAATATCTAATCTCTCCAAGGACGCTTTTTTCAATACCAGGTTAAAATGTGCAGCATACTAGATACTGGCCTCTAGTCTCTGTTCTCATACTCCTCTTATTTATACTGCAGGTATCTCATTAGAATCTATGAAGCCTTTGGGACAGTCTTTGTCTGAATGCTACTGCACATATACAGTTACACTACCCCCTGTATCAATTTTTTATTTATTAGAAGTAACTTTTTTTAAAAAAATGTATATCTTAAACATTGCCTCCACTGCCACATGCTTCATTTTACTGCAATGCTGACTGTGGCATTTCAGATTCAGTACATTTACTTCGTGTTGAGTTTATAAAAGCAGGCCAAGATGGATCATAAACGTTATGTCTGATTCCTCTTCTTATTTAACATGTTTTCCTCTTCTTATTTAACATATTTGGGGATTTTTTCCTTCTTCAACTTTTCATTTCTATTCAACAGTATACATATATTATTCCTTTAAAGCACCTGATCAAATATACTGGGATCTGGGAGATAATTTTCAAAGAGCTTAATGTACTTTTAATATAATGCATGTAATACATATATTCTATTGTCATGTACAGTTTAATTTGCTATGAGGCAGCTTTCAATAAAAACCAACCATATCAAGACCCTTCTGTGTTTAAGGCTGCCAGAACACACACTATACTATATAATGCACTTTCAGATTGTTTTAAAAATATGTATTTGCAGCAGAGTGCATGATTTTTTTCCATATTTTATTCTCACTCTGGTTGTTCTTGCAGTGACCTCACCTGGAGCAATGAGGCTGCAAGCCTTCCGTAGGTCTTCGCAGAAAGAGCAATTGGTTTATGCCCCATATGTTTCCCAGGTTGTGAAACAACATAAAAGTACAAATGAAGAGCCTCATACTATTTTTCTTCCTGCTGTGTGCAATGAAGTCAGAAAGTATCCCTTACTCAGAAAGTTCCTACAAATTACCTCAGTATACCTGAGCCACCAACTGTAATACAACATTAGAACTATTTTCTCCCCCCACTCACATTGTCGGCACAGCACTGCCTCTCTTCTCCTGCTGAGCTCCTCCAGCAGGTCTGTAATACTGTCTTTCTCCATGATGCCTGGTTTGAAAGAAAATCCTGAATGTGAATGAAACACGAACCTTTGCCACTAAAATACATGAGTTATTTTTTGCATTATCTTACATATTGCAGAAGTGACCCAATATATTTGGGGAGTCTAAAACTGAAATAGATTTAACACAGCTAAGGAATAATCACAAGAAAGTGTTCCATATTCGGTTAAGTATGAAGTAAAGCTATCTGTGTTTTTTTCAAAGAAAGCTGAGGCAACCTTCCATTATATACAACTACATCAATTATACACAGCTTTACTGGAAAAGCATTAACAAGTACGAAAGTAAAAACACAGAGCATTATTATAAAGTCCAGCAGGATGAAACTACTTCCTTATATGTTAGGTAAAATGACAGAATTACTAAAAAGAGGAAGATGGGAAGGAAGGAGGAATGGAAGAGGGATTTCATGGTGATATGTAACTTGATCAGACTCCCCGAGACAGTGACTTTAATCCCAGGACACTGTATGCTGCACATACATTTTTAGAAATCAGCCTAGCACCCAAGTCCGCATGACCTACCTAATTCTTAGATCCCTGATCTTAACTCGGTATTTCTATATTTCATATTTACTTCTAATGAGAAAAAACATTATTTCATAAATGTGAGATTTTAGAAAAAGTTGCTTTTCTTAAAGTCTGTTTAAATTGTTTCTGTACTACCCCAGATCATTTCAGACTATTTAATTCACTCTAGTTTTGGCCATATTTTCCTTTGCATGATAGGTGTCATTCATCATTATATTCCTTAAAAGTTTGATATCAAGTTCTTCATATATCTAATTTGGGTGTAATTCAAAGCTAGGGTAAATCATTACAACTCAGATGAAGTCAACAGAAGCACAGTGACTTACATCAGCTTTATGTCAGTAAATACTGACAAGATTGATCTCAAACTTTTTCAGAACAAAAGATTTTTGAAGATGGATTAAACAACATAAATGCTGAGCTGTTTTGCTAGACTGCAAATGGCATAACACATGCTTTGTGTGACATCTCTGAATTATCCCTTCGTGGTAATGTTGACATTACATGGTATTGACTCATGGAAGAAGCTTAAATGCCCTTTTAAGTTTTCAAGACTCTTTGACAAAGCACTATTTCATTAACAAAATGTTAATGGAATCTAGGAAGCTTGAATATACACTATAGCCTGCTGGTTTCAAGCAGCTCTATTCACTGACCAAGAGATGCGACTGCAATAGAGCAATATAATTCTTATTTTTAGGTCAAGAGAAAAGTGTGGAGCTTGAGCAGAACACTCATCAGTGAGCAAGGTGCTCCACTAAAGGGCTACCACACCTTCTGCTGGAGAAGGTCAAAATAGCACTACCATGAGAAAACACATAACACGGGGTAAGCTAGGATGGAGAGCAGGGCTGACTTTGGCTTGGAGCTAAGGCTTTTTGCTTGTGAAAAGGTGGAAGACGCAGAGTTCATCACTATGCATAATACATGCTCCGGAGTCACGTTTGGGAAAAGGGTAATTACGTGCCTAGAGCTAGAGCTGGTGCCTCTATGTATTCTGCTGATGACAGAAATGGCTCCCGAATAAGCAAAGGGTTTTGTATTTGACTGGTCTACCTCTAGGAATAGATCCCAATTTTCAGGTTCTTGATCTGACCCAGAGCAGGGATTGAGGGTGAGATTAGGGCAGCTCAGATCGCTGGACTGCTGCCTAGCTGAAGAGGATTGGCCTCTCACCAGTTTGTACTAGAAGACAATAAATACAACGAAATGCAACACTGAGCCCCCTCTCGTGGAAGCGGGGACTCCCGTGTTTGCGCAGTTTATTTTCAATAACATCACTCTAACAACTTTTTTTTTTCCTCGAGAAGAGACCTGCCCATCCGGGCAGGAAAGCTGCGCGTGGGGGCTCGCAGTGGTCAGCCTGCTCCCGCGTCCCCCAGCCGCAGGGGAAGGAAGGGCTCCCCACGTGTCCTGCGTCACTCACCGTGCTGACAGGGAAAAGGCTGCCGTGGCAAGGCGACGGCACGCTAGTGATTGATTTTCACCACTGCCAGAACCTTTCACCTGTGAACAGCTGCAGACAGACAGCAGATCCCGTCCCGATGATATGTGCCTGGCTGGCTGCTAGAGGCGATTTTCATCACGGCACGCAGCCTTCAGCTGTGGCTACATGCAGCCCGAAGCTGGGAATACCTGAGCACTGCTGAGCAGTGTCCTGCCATCCGAGAGCAAACATACTGTTGGACTCTGGGAAAAAAAATTTTTTTTTGAAAATGTGTGTTTTCCAGAGTCCAACAGAGCAACAGGCTGTCTGTGAACAGCCACCCAGGGGTCCTTTCACTGATACACTTACAACCATTTGCAACGCACACTGCGCATGACTGACTACTTGCTCACAACACCTATTTAACATCGGTAGATACCTACAGATACCCTGTAGATGCCATTTGTAAAACGAATCTTTGCAGGAAAAGTGACAGAACTTTTCAAAGGCAAAGTTCACATTCACGCACTGAAAAGTGTTTATAAAGTTAAGTGTTAAGAGCAGTGTTTATAAAGCTAAGCTCTTCTGCTGTTTTCTATATCTGCTGTTGTTCTAAGCAATAAGGAAGGTTGCTCTTACCAGAAGAGAATGTAAGGGAGGGGCAGGGAAGTGTTAAAACTACTTCCATTTGCTTGCTCTATGCGTTTGACAGCATTTTGTGTACCACCCGTTCCCACACTTCCTCCCGAACGCTCCACTTCCTTTCTCACACGGGCTCGCTCAAAGAAACAAGGGTAAGAAAACTGTAAAAAGAAATGAGAAAGAGCATAAATGCACAACCTGGTTGGGGCCCTCAAGGGCCAGCCTGCTACCTGAAACGGCTTTTTTTCTTTTTTTAATTGTTTACGTTTCAAGCTGACAGAGACCCCTAAAGATAGGCCAGCGCAGTAAACACAGACCTATGCGACTGCCCAGGCTGACCCGGAGCCTCCGGGGACCCCGTCCCAGCTGGCCGCCCCGGCGCTGCTGGCAGTGCTGCCTCCAGCCTGCACGGACTCAGGGCTGAGGATCAGAAAAGAAGAGAGACGTTCATACTCCCATACTCATACTGCAGGCTAATACGCTGCAAAGAGCATCTTATTTTGCTAGGTTTTTTTAATTTGAGTCAAATCACCTTTGCTTTTAGCTGTGTAGAATAACTACAGTCTTACTAACAGTCTGACACCCCAAAAAGAAGAAAACAGTCTTATACAAAAGGGTGGCGGGGAAAAAGGAGACAGTACCAGGCCAAATGCAAAGCACAGACAATTCATCTTTCCAAATAACCTTGGTCGCATTCACCAGGGGTGGAGGAAAGCTGCACCACCTGAAGAGCGCATGGCTGCACGGCACTGATCCAAAGGAGCACTGCAAATCCCCTGGTCACAGTGTTTTCTCCAAGCAGAAAGAAGTTCATCTTTTAATTCATCACCAAAGTACAAGAGAAAAATGCAGAGAGCATGGCCTTGGCAGGCAACACAGACAAAGCAGCACTCTGCTCTGCCCTACAGATGTGGCTGTTAGAGGACACTGCTTCAGCTGAGTTTCCCCAAGATTTTGATATAACTAAATTAAAAATAAAAGTTTGAAGCTCTTCAAGAATAAGTAAATAAAGTCCTAAATGGTTGCCATGGTAATAACAGGCATACCAAAACCAGTAAAGTTTAACCTCTGCACAAAATGAACAGAAGCATATAAGCAAAGGGTCCAGGTGAGCTTTTAGGGCTCAGAAGTCCTACTCCTATGGAAACGTGCCTAATAAAGATGAAAGAACATGTAGAACATTCCTCAAAGTTTTCATGCAGAACATCACATCTTTCAGGATAAAACAGCTGAGAGGATGCATGGAACAATCTAAATTCAAGGGAATTACAGAAAGAAAGACATTTCCATCTAGACAAGTATTCACTTAGCTGAGAACACTGCACTTTGTGATCTCTCTGGGGCAGTGAATTATCCACATGAATTAACAGAACTCCATTGAGCTCCAGCAACCAAGCAGGACTGGGACTGGCTGAAGATCTGCCCCATCACGTTCACGTCCCGTTGCCAGGAAAGCATCTCCCACCCTCCAGATAGCATTGCTCAAAACCCTGTGTGAATAACCACTTTATAACGCGAGACACTTATTATGCAGTGGGTCACTAGTAGCAGGGTTGAAAAAGGGACATTCAGATCTAAAGTCACAAGCCTCTATAGTCAGTGCTGAAAAAGTTAACTCTGTCCCAGGGGCTCTTGTAGACTTAGGAGTATCAACATGTTCTAGCATTCAAAGCAGAACAAATTGCCGCAGTATGTTAGATAGGGTTAGAGAAAGCTGAAAACCTTAAGGTCTTGCAAATCAATCTGTATATTACACAAAGGTTTCTCCTCTTTCATACTTGAGACAAATCTAGATTGCATTCTTCTTACCTTTAGAAAATGGTTTAGTGAAAATCTCAGGTATGTTCTGATAAAAGCCCCAATGAAAGCAGTAAGCACGGAGGAAATATGCATCTCTGACTGACCCCGCTTTAAAGACTCCTGTATTTTCCTGCCTCTGTACAAAATAACAATACTCTAGAAATATAAAGACAACTGGGAGGGAGAAGTTCTGCAGAACAAGCATTTCACTTCTAACTCTCCACTTCAGCCCCCTCATGATTACACAACTTTCTAGCATCCTGACAACTCAATATAGTTATACCCATACTTCCATTCAGCTGCCACATTTAGTCACAAGTTCTGTAACTGTAAATTAAAAACATTTTTTTTTAATTTCCTCAACTACATCTGCAATGGCATTAACATCAAATTCACCAGATGCAATTGGCACTACATGATAGGATTCTTCTTTTGCATTCAAAGGAAGGAGCTGAGCAGCAGCACGTGCCTCAGCCTGCCACGGCAGACAGAGGAGAATGTGGCTGGGTTACACTTGCGCCAGTGACCAGGCACCCATCTCACCTGCTGCTCTTCAATGGAGGGGGGCCTTACTTACTCCAGAAGAAAACCACCTGTGCAGCACCAGGCAGAGCTGATTTTTTCATATGATAAGAGGGTACTTACTATCTCTTTAGTGAAACAATTTAGTAAACAGCTTTTTTCTTTTAGTATCTGGGTAGGTCTTTAAGTCAAAAGATCAAAGAACTGAGAAAAGTTAAACAAAAACTGGTAAACCTAACATAGAGACCTTCCAATCATAAATATTTGTTATGCTTAGCATAATAGGCAACCTTCAATATACTGTTGTGTTTTGAGCACATTTAAACACCCTATAGGAATTCCTTTATGCTGCTGTTATTATTCCAGAAGAACTTCAGATGAGTTTGGATCCATCATCATTCATCATGTCAGCCAGTCTACGGATAGTTACACACGCTTGTCTGCTCAGTTTTATCAAATAGCTAGCCCTAGGTTTTATTAATTTTCACTGTTTGCAGAAATCATAGAGTTCTATGTTTATATTACATCCTAACTTACATCCATTTTCCATGAAAATAAAGCAGTGTTTTAAAGGCACATTAGGCCTTCTGGTACTGGTACTTCCATAAGAAGGGCATTGCAAATCTTCCATCGCTGCTTGTAGCTTGTATTTCTCCACTGGTTTTGTTTGCTGTTTACTGTTTAAACTCAAGGAGAAACATCTTTTTGTTGTTAACTGCATTCCCAAGGGCAAACAAGTGTTTTGTACAGTGGGTCTTTTTCTTTTTGGATGTCCAGCAATCCAAATCTTTTACTCTTCAAACAGTTTTACATTTGTGGGATCAGTAAATATCCCTACTCATCATGGATAAGCACTCCAAAAATTTGAACTTCTTTTGTCACAAGAGAGAGGGAGAGAAAACCAGTGGCAGCATAGTTATCATCAGCTGACAGTAAGTCAGGCAGCATGGGATTTTGCTCCCTCTTCCTTAAACCACAAAATTTTAAGAAGAGCTGACAGAATTGGCTGTCATGGAAAGAGGCATACTAAAACCAAATTCACGCATTCGTGGGCTATCCAAGCTTGATCCGTAAGGCTGCTGGTGAACTGGAAAACGTGATGTTCCCAGGCACAGGAATTTCACTCCAAAACATTTCCCGTGCAGTAATACCTGAAGCCAGGTAGAGAAAATTACAGGGTTTTAGTAGGATATTGCGGCAGTTCAACAAAGGTTTAAAAGTAACTATCGCCACAGACGCCACAGCTTTGTGCAGACGAACTGATACTGTGCAGGGAGCTGCAGTTAGGCAAGGTCTTGACAGACATGTTATTGCTCATATACACAAGGTTTTTGCAAGAAACAGGCTAAAATTTTAGAGGAAGGATGGAGCCATAAGATGTCTGATATCAGCAAAAGACTTTCGAACACCAACCAGCATGTGACTTTTCATAGTGTGCGTTTGGTGCAGCTCCAAACCTGATCCAGAAGGATCCCCAAAAGGGCTGCAGCCATATTCTTCTTCTCAGCCAGGGAAAAGTGGCTTTATTAAGGATATCATGTGGCTCTCTTGAGGGTACACAACAATCTCCTAACATCATTAAGACAATAGGCATGACTAATTAACTGCTAACCACAACAGCTTTCCAAAATGTCCTCCCCTCCCATAATTTATTTCATGTACGGTTTAGATATTTATACAAAATATCAATTTATATAGCATGCATACAATACAATTGTTTTTATAATATATATATATGAGCATATGTATGTTAAATCATTGTGATTTTACTTTTTGTACTTTGAATGGAGCCCCCCCTCACATTATTGGCAAAGCCACAATTGTTAATTTAGTATTTCTACTACAAACAGAGAAAAGGGAGAACGAATATTGTGTACATGCATATATATATATAATCATTGTATACATTTCCTTTAGAATATTATTTATTAGATTATACATAGCACTTCTTTCTCCCTCACTGCGTTTTCGCACTGTAAAAGTTGTGTAGAAGAGGCCAAGTGCAAATCAGAGCAAACGCTGGCGTCTGAAAGAAAGGCTCTAATTGCACCCAGACGCAGCACAGCCCTGCGAGCCCCATGGGCACATGTGGCAAACACAGCACCAGTCACAGGAGCCCACGCTTCAAAGAGACAGCAAAATTGGTGCAGAGGAAGCACCTGCTCAGGACATCAGCTCTGCTGGAGTGGCTCGGGGTCTGCAGCTCCAGCAAGCTGCATTTCCACGTGGATGGCTGCACCCTCGTTCCAACAGAAGGGATTAATATGATCCTGACACCCGCATCTCCAGCCTTCACAGTGGCCTCTGGCAAGTGCAAAACACAGAGAGAAATGCAGTGCTGCTCTCCCAGCTTTACCCACAGACCTCTCTCTTATCAGAAGTCCAAAATGTAAGGGACTGTTCCACTGTTCAAACCATGCTCATGCGTGCTCTCTTGGATTTCGTAGGCTTGTCTGCTTGTCCCGAAACACACACTCCCATGAGGGACTTAGCTGCTCCTTGGTGGTGGCCTGCTGTCCTGCTGAGCTGATTCCCGAGAGCTGACTCCTCCGCGTGAGCCAGCAACCCTGCCTGGCTGGGTGGGATATGCTACCCCTTGGCATGTCTTCGTGACCCCTGGAGCTGTTTCTCCCTGCTGCCTTGTTAGCTCCATGGGTTCCTGGGGGAATCTGGAGGTAGTACTGGTTTTCAAACACTTCCATTTGTAGCACTTTAATGATCTGTTGTACCCAAATCTGTGGAGATATTTACAGCATGAACATCCCTTGCTATTGCAATTCCTGTGATTCATTTTCAACTTGTTAACACTGGTGCCAGCTGCAACAAATTTTCCTTGGACAGTGAAAATAGGGGTGTGAGAGCATCCGTGTGTTCAGAAGCAGCAGCAGAAGCGACGGAGATGTGCACAGGGGTGGCAGCAGCACTGACACGGGTCTCAGTGCAGAATTGCAAGTGCAGGGAGCAGGTTTGAGTTCTGGGGGCCAACAAGGCCCAGTAACGAAGAATGAAAAAGCAGGTGATGAGCAATGGGGGAACAAGCACATCCGATGCCACGGCGTATGGACAGGTATTGCATGCATGGAGTCACTTGCACCCCCATCCAGGAGCCAACTGTGATAAAAAACAGCGATGGTGTTCAGGGTAGTAAAATACCCAATCCATTTAATGATGCTTTCAGTAAAATAATTTCTTTGAAGTCCCTCAGATTATGACAGCAATTAACTGAAGACCTGTCTTTACTTTTGTTGTTTTACCTACTCATATTCAAGATCAACAACACCACTGATAGTGCAAATTATTTCTCTGCATAAGCAGTAAAAGAATGTGTGTCACATATAACCATTCGAGTGAGCTTGCAAAATGACCTTATTACAATTATAGCCACAATGTGCAGTTTCTTCAGTGTGCCTGGACTTACCCTGATTTTTTTAATAGCTTCCATTTTGCAGACGTAAGACTGTAAGGCAATTCATTGCATTTACTACTGAGAGCATTTAGATATCTATCCTAGTGTACCTACAGATCAGACAGGTAAGGATTTCATCACTGGAGTACTTGTTCATAGAGAACAATACACACAAATGGAATTGTGAACTGTGGCTCCTCTTAATAAAACTGTTCCCAAAACACATCCCATTTCTGTACTACATATACATTCCCATATTCAAAAATCTTTATCTAAATGTACACAATGTATATTATTTATATTGTAGCTTATACATAACAATGCACATAGAAAAGCAAATATGACATCAAGTGGAGTAAAAGCAAATGTAATTTTTAAAAAGCCTAAAAATCTAACTGAGATATGAGTGAGTTTCTCATTAGAAAATGAGAAAAATAAGAAATGAGGAAGATAGTAACCATGAAACTAGAGATCGTTAATCTAAAAATGCCCTTGCAAAAAACTTTTTCAAGGTTTTTTGTTTGTTTTGTTTCTGTTTCTGTTTTTTGATTTGTTTTGTTTTTTGTTTTTAAAGTGAGCAAGAACGAGGATAAAAGGAAACTAATTCCACACTAAAAGGGCCTCCTACAGACCAAGCACGATGGCCTGCTGACTCCGGACACAGAGCTGTAACCTCTGCAAGAGTACAGGCATGTGAGTGCACACAGCCAGTCGAACAAGGTTCAAGCTAATGATTTCACATGAAGGCAGACACTGAGGATGTCTAAAAAAACGCAGCTGCAATTTAAAATCAACATGCAACTTCATAGCCGACCTCCGTAAAGACCGTAAGGAGGCCGCGAAGCAGGCAGCGACAGCCCCAACCAGCACGTACCTGCGGGTGCGGCTGCGCCCTGCCTCGGCCGCAAGCCGCGGGGAGCACCGGGACGCGGCACAGCCCGGCGCAGGGAGGGCCCTACGCGGGAATCCACTGGCCAAGACTGCATCTCCAGACCCAAAGAGGGCACAACAACACGCCCCTTACAAGTGAAAAAGAATGGAGAAATAGTCAAGAACTGGGATTTCTCTCCTTTGAGATTCTGGAATTTCTGTGAGATATTCCAATATTTTGACAAGTGCTTTTGTGCGGAAGGTAAATGGAATCTAAAGAAGATTCTTGCAAAACTGAAGTTACGAACACGTTTTATGGAAATATTTCATTTTAGTAAGATAAAGTTGTCATAGTCTGAGAATGCTGAAACAATCCAAATGTAACGATATATAAAATTAAACATGTAGTAAACATGATAACTACACTATAAATACAAAATGGAAGCCTGAACGAATTAAAACATTTCAACATCATTAAAATGAAACATTTCAACATTACACCAACGGAGATGAAAGTCAAGTGATTCATTTGAACACATTTTGTTTCAAAAGTGGTAATAATCAACAAAATTCCTATAAAAGTTTCAGTTTTATTAAAACTGAATTTGGATTCAGAGCTGTTGAAAATGTTTTGACTACCTATACCAAAGAATATTGCTGTCGTCCCCTCCTCCTCCGCAAAGGCAATGTAGGTAAACAGAACGGTGCTACTTAGACTTGCTGAAGGAAATACTAAGATCTATAAAATTTTCTGTAAAGCTGGTGGTCTAAGCCTATTTCTCAGCAACACTGTTATAAGGAGAGGTAAAGCAAAGCCATTGTTACCAAGACTTTCTTACTGTAAAAAAACATACTACCGTGCATTTACTGGTATGCTATGAAATATCATAAATCATTCTGACAACGTTATACTTGTCAAAATAAAGGCATAATATACATTTTGGGATAAAATAGCCTCAATCTTATTTATTTGTTTGCTCGCTTGTGCCATTTGGCTTTTCTCAATGGGTTTCCCAATCGTGAATTAGTGAGACTCTGCGGTAAATACATAACCATGTGCATATTCACAGACTTACACACCAGGACTATCTGCATATAGCACTGTACATTCATTCAAGAGAACTAAAAATAAAGCTTTCAAAGGACACTTCCATTTTCCTGCAATATTTTTTCTTTTTCAGTATTTTCCCCCTCCCCCCCTGCCAAATATTTCACTAATGCTCAACAGTGGCATGGTGTAAGGGAGTTCTGCATGGAAAGCTCCTTCAGCTGCTTAGCCCAACAGCATAAATTTGATCTCGTAATTAGTATTCAGCTCAGCATCTTGGATAGAAACCAATGTTACAGCCAAGAGGTGGTTTAAATCACATAAATCATAGATCAATGACAGAACTCTAAGCACTGGATAGATTACAAAAGTAAGCTTTAGTTAAAAATAGATTAACCATTTCCCTGCAGGAATTCCTTCAAAAAAGCCCTGAATATAAAACAAATAAAATTAAATCTGATAATTTTTTCTAATGTATGCATATACTAGATGAATTGTTCTTTCCCTTGACAGTTACACACTGATTAAAGAAATGTGTTAACATGCTATTTCAATGGAAAATATTGTAAATTGTGGAGACTTTAATTTTTTTAATGAGCCTTTAATAGCCAGAAAGAACATACCAGAAATGTTGTGTATAGCTAAGTTTATAGTAAATATCACAGCAACTAACAGATACCTCTTGACTTGCTGTTTTTATAAAAGGGGTAAAATTCCATCCCAAGCTAAGGAAAACGTTTCTGAAAAACGTTTTTTGAAGTATTTCATTTTTTTCTTTTTTAGCAAATAAAGTGCCCAGTCCTAAGAAGTGTCACAAGCCATCTGCCATCCTGGTTTAAGCACCCATCGGGGATACCCAGCATCCCGAAGGATTGGGCCCAAGATCACCAAATGATTACAGGGTCAGTAGGACAGGAGATACAGGGCTGAATCTCTTCCCTTTGACTAAGGAAGGAATGCAGGATTGGGTCAAAATCTCAGCCGGAGTAAATTAGCTTTACCCCAACGGGGAGGTATACTGAATGTACGCAGATTATGCCAACCAAGAATCTGCCCCATCTGCCCGCAAACTAAGAATATCATGATGCAAATAAAAGTATGTGCTTGCTTCTATATATTTAACCGTGTTTTCCTGCTCTGAGGTCAGACATCATGGTATTCATGAATAGCACGATGAAATTCAAAAGCAAAAAACTTTTCACCATATTGAGGAAAATTTGCATGTCCGTTTTGTTAGTTGCTGAACTCAAAACAAAAAAAATATATGAGCACCACCTCAGCCATTTCTCAGGTTAGAGAATTGTAGGACTCCAAGCCATTAAGGCTGGAATAATTTATCTGAATTCCTCACGTTGACTGGCAGGCACACAGAAGGAAGACAGCTTCTTTAAACACACACACGCTCGCATGTACACATGCGTGCGCGCACACACACACACGCACACACACACACATGCACAATTTGAGGCTGCTAAAACAACATCAAATAGATGAAAAGCAGCCTGAACATCAGGTACCTAATCCTGCCACCTTAGACACTCTTTTTACACTATTTAACTGCGAGTTAAAATTGGTTATGATAATCAAACAAATGATCAAACAAACCGAGAGAAACTCAAAATTTCCTAACCCTGGATTAACAAATTTTGATCAGATGGAGAACTGAACGGGAATTCACCTCAGTAAAAGAGCTGCACAGTACCTGTACTGGTAAATAACTATTTCAGCCAGGATACAGTGAAAACAAATTTCCTGAACATCAATATCTGGTTCTATATTTAACTCCCCATAAATCACAAAAATGTGAATATAATTGTTATCATCGTATCTAGAATTATAAAAATAAATAATACAGTTTTCATATGCTTTCAGATGTTTTCAAGTACTCTAGATCCGAAAAGGAGACTGTTTTTAAACTTTTAGTGCTGTATGGAAATTACTACCTTCAATTTCCACAGACTTGTTTTGTCACAAGATGAAATAAAAAAGCAAGCTGGTGGATGACTATGTGCGAAACACCACTCAGATTTCTGAACCGGAAGCCTGTGTGATAGAAGACTGCAATATATGCAATCAAGAGACGGATTCAGACAATAATAACTAGCACAGGCTCCAGGGCATAGCAGAAAGCGTCATTTACTGCAGACCTGATCCTTTAAACACCAGTCCTATGAGCAGTCCAGTGGAAAATAGATGGGACTGCTCATGTAAGTATAGACTATTCATACAAGGAAGTTTCCAAAGAAAAGACACTACATTGCTGTTTTCTAAGGTGCTGAAAAATGCATATGAAGTTTAGTATAACTAAAAAAAAAGAATCTCTTTTAATAAACTAAATTGTCAGTGAGATGTCAGGGTTAATTTTTAAAGGCACATTTCCCTCCAGCAACAATTCTTTTTAATTATTTCAATGTGAAACACATTATCAGGCATGTTTGTTCCCTGTTCTCAGCTTTTAGCGGCTGACACGAGATATGTGCAAGATGTTACATCTTCTCCCCTCACGCTCGCGCCCATAGGTGCTGAGTTCCCCCGGTCCCGGCCGCAGCGGCGGGTGGCCAGCACCTGCCTCCCAGCACGGCGGCCACGCTGCGCTCCAGCAAAACCCTCGGCTTGGCCTGCCGGCCTCTGGGGCCCCCCGCTCACAGTGCTGGCACCAAGGCCGGCCGGAGCGAAAGCTGCGGGATTGCAGAGTATGGCCCTGCACATGCAAGCGGAGTCACTGGACACAGCGCGGAGCCCGCGCTCATGTTGTTTTAAGGAGTATCGAGTGACTGTGGCCGGCTCAGCGAGGCCGTAATCCACCTCACAGCGTTCCACTGGATTTGCATGGGAATTTTTCCAGATTTTCTTTTTCTTTGAGGTTTAATAGTTCTGTTAATAGGTAACACAAATCAGACAAAGTCCAGTGAGAACGATGCTAATACACTCCAGTGCACAGGGCTAATGCAGGACAGGACAGCACAGGCTATTTCTTCAGGAGTTTATGAGAAGCACTTTTTATTTTCCTCCCAACTAGTAAGAGGCACTGTCCATAGACTCAAAATAAAATACCAGCTCAAAAATATGAGTGACAGTAGAAGAAGTCTAACAGTGGTTCCAAACTTAGGCATGCAGAAGAAAGTCTTTGATCAAAGGAAGGAGTGCAGCGTCCCACAACGCAGCACGTTTGACCAAGTATTTCAGACAGCAAAGTAGCTTTTCTATCTTCTAATGCAATTTCAAACTTGAGAGAAATTTAAAGAAAAATTATTCTAAAGTTCCGTAATATTCCAGAACTTCCGCCGATCTATTCTACCCTCACTTTGGTGGGAGGGAAGGCTAATCCTGCTCCTGAGGGTGAGGGGGAGAATGAGGCTGGAAAGCAAAAGGCTTTGGACCAACTCTACCAGATCGGCTGTAATCTAATGGTCTTTTTTATACCACCTACAGTAAAACCCACTATATAGCTAGTCATAAGATTAAAAGCTTTTCAAGTTGCTATCTTGGGAAATTTCTTTCAAGGAAATTACTACAAAGCCTTGTTTTAGTGTGTTCCCCTACTGTGCATCCTACTGTGTTTTTTTAATAAGGAAAGCTATCCATCCATAGAGGTGTATCCTGTTCTCCATGCTTGAGTGTCTAACAGCAGGCACATACAGTAGACACTCTGATGTTTTGCCTCTTTAATTTTCACTCCATAATGCTGGTGCCTGGTTTTCCTGACTGCACCTTCAGAGTAGTTTAATTATGGGTGTGCACAGAATTTTGAGAGGGGATTTCCAGTAAGAAGATTCAGCCATTACAAGCGTGCTTTATACATAAAGATATTAAGAAATTTATACCATAAAATAACACCCTAATATCCAGTTATTACAGGATGGAAGTGCCAAAAAATTACCAAGAGAAAAAATACAAATAGCTCATGACTAAAGCAGAGGTGAGTAGATATGGAGATGGTTCATTTGAGACTTTAAAAAGACAACCGTATACTAAATACAGAAGTATGGAAGATACACAACCATGCTTTCAAGTAAACAGGACACAATCATACGTTTCGATACACAAACTCCTAACAAAATTAAAATCACTCATGGCACTGAATTTATTAGGCCAGGGAATTTACCACTGACTTTGACGAAAATTTAAAAAACAAGTCAAGCAGCTCTCTAATAAAAGGTTACTGTACCTCTCAGACATCAAACTTGAAGCATATTTTTAAAACAATGGAGCAGGTACAGGTTATAAACGAGCACTGCTCCATTGACTTCAGCCTGGATATGAAAATTGATTCAGTGGAGCACCAACAGTTCTCACCAGCTGAGTATCTGTCCCTGTAATCACAACTAAAAAGATTTTCTTAGTCAATTAAAGGCTTGAAGTCTTTACTCACTCACACGAAATCCCCGCTGAAGTTGGTGCTAACAATGCATTCATTTCAGTCTTAACAAACTGCAGTCCATGTATCGCCTAGTGACACAGCTAGTGCTATATACTGGGATAGGCGCTTCCGCAGTCCTAAGGCATGGACAGAGCAATACGTACAGTTCCATACTGTCTCGCGTGGTCAGGAATAATACCTGACTATCCTCCGCTTCGGTTGCATTTCTTTAGTAGCTGACAAAAAAATTAGCACATTCATTATTTTTGCTACCGGGGTACGAGCTATACGAAGAAAACATATACCTACACTGACAGAATGGGAGTACTTTAATTTCCAAATTACATACATAAATAAATCAAACTATATAACCTGATAAATGAAAGATTATGAAAATAGTAATATCCTGCAAAATCTTGAAAGGCTTCATAATTCCTCAAACAATTATCTTCTGTCATATATTTGTGAGTAGCCCATGTAGTTCAAGAACAGAAAATACAAATGTGCTCCTTTAAAATTCATGAAACCACTCATTCTGTCATAAAAGCAGGCATCTTTCATGGCTACTTATTTCACACAGTCTCATAACTAATACTGACAGATATTTGGAATGCAAAAAAATGAGCACTGGACAAAGAACATTAGCTGCTCAATTCTTACATTTTAATGTTTAAAACAGAAAATAAAATCGCATATTACATACAGTTAAAGAATTTCTGGTGTAATTAAATTAAAATTTGTAGATAAAAATGAGATTGTACAAAGACTGGTGGTATACTGCTACCAGGATTGGGCTGTGCTGCATCCATGACAACAGGATGGAAGGTTGCTTTTAATACTATTATCTTACATACCCACAGCTGAATGCTAATGCAGCTATACTGAGGAAATCAAGTTTCAGATCTGTATCCACTGAACTTACATCCACTAGGCAGGGAGTTTAAAAGCCAGGCTAGAATACAAAGACTAATATTATAGCTCTGTCAACTCTCCAAAGGTCAGCTATTTCAAAAGGTATACACAAATATTAATTGTCAGGTAGTTCTGTACTGAAGACCAGAACCGAGGCAAAAACCATGGTTGTGACCGTAATTTTCTTCCAATTTTATTTTCTAAAATGGAGGTGCAGAAGGGAACAGAGAAGATTAACTCAAATTAGTTTATGTTCTATATACTGACACATGATGATTCTGCTTCATGTAAACACTGCCGCCAATAGGATTTTACTTGTTTTCCTCAACGAAGAGGGCTAGGAAATGTGTGGCAAAGCAGCTATGCGGCTTGCCCTTATTTTCCAGTGGAAACCAGCTGTTCAGCTGACCTGTCCTTATTCTGGCCAGGGAGGTCAGCTCCTGATTTCGACCTGCCCTGTGCCTTCGCAAGGAGTCTGTGCCTTATCCTGGGTAAAAGGAAACACCCCTCGAGGCAGCTCAGATACCTGCCCAAGCCCCTTCTAGCAAACATTTTTCCTCTAACTTCTTTATTCATCTTATTTTGGCTTTTAAAATACACAGAGGTTTTTACAAGATCATAAAGAACAAGTTATTATTGGGTTTCAAAATGGGCAGCTAGTTTAAAATTTCCCAAATAAATGAATTCTGCAAGGATCTCAGGGAGCTGTCTTGTAAAATCAATGCGTCTCTTTCTCATTGGTGCCAACCAAATCAAAATGGTTCAGTAATTCCCCAGGCTAAGAAACCCCCTAAAGCCTTGTTCTACTAGAAGTGATATTGTGTGAGTGGCAACACTGATCCATCTTACACAAGTTAAAGACAGCCTCACAAAACACCTCACACTCGCCATAGTGCACAGGTAATTTTCAGATGTCCTTACACTACCTATTTTTCTTCTCCACCCCTAGACACCTCTGGATGAAGAACAACGGATTATTTGAGCCACTGACCACTTTCCTGCAACAGGCTGTAACCCATTGCTACCCAAATTCAAATCCAACTTATTTATAAAACACTGGCTCATACCATACATTGTACAATTCATTTTTATGCGCAGTGTGAGATCGTTGCAGGAAACTCTCGCACCACCTCGTTTCACTAAAGTGTGAGGACACTTTGGCAGGAAAAAACGGTCAATTATTTTGTGAAAGCGGTCTTAGAGTTGCAGAGAAACAGAGAGAAAGAGAACAGAACCAAACAAAAACAATGAAAGGAGACATTTCTAGTGAAGGCTTCTTCAGAAAAGAAGGTACTACTAGCAGGAGACCAAACCGGCCACACTGGAAATGAGAATTCACTAACAAAACACTGCCAAAGTGCAGTTCTCGGGGAGGTCAGTTGTGCTAGTATCCACAACACTACGAAGAGTATCCCCCTCTGTTGAAAAATATGGCCTCAGTAGTGCATCAAAAAAGATGTTTTATTTAAGAAAAAGGAGGTAACAATGCTCAGAATGACAAAAGCATTGGCTTCTAAGTGGCAGAATGAGACAAAGTTGTAGCATTTTATGAAATTGTAATTGAAAAAGTATTCAGTTGTTAGTGGAAGTGTATTTAAAAAAAGCCCCCCACAGAGCTGTAATAGAAAATTAATCCTCAGAGCAGTAAAAGTCCCTGAGGATGTAGAAGGTACCACAAAGTTACCTACTGTCCCAGATTTTCTTGTTGCTTCCCTCTGCTGACAACAGTCGTCTTTTCTTTAGAGTATCTGATATCAATTTACTCAGACACCAGGGGCAAAAAACGATTTCACTTCCCTCATCTGAAAGACACTGATCCCCAGAATTAGTACTTCGAACAGATGCCAAGGTAAAATAGTGACACATTTTCTAAACTAATAACCACAGGTGGCCATAGCAAATTGTCCAGAGTCTCTCAGGGCTGCCCAGGCAGCTACTACTCTGCTGAATTTCTGATGATTCTGGTAAGGGCAACATCCTTAAGTGCAAAGTTATCTCCCGCCAGCCAGGTCTTGCTGTGTTCGTATTTCTAGAAGAACCCCATAAAGAAATGTCATTATTTTTAATGTCCTCTTTCAGATAATACCCATTCGGCTGCAGCAGAGAATGCAAGGGAGTAACTTCTGTAAGTTCATTTTCAGGTTAAAAATCTCTTAAAAGAAATTAGCCCCCATTTAGACATGTATTAAGCACTAAATTAAATTCATGTGCTACAAGAAATAACTTCAAAGAATGTATCTACACCACTTAATTTGGCAAGAGAGTCGGTCTCATTCCGCTTCTGTTTCTAGTTCTGGGAGCACCAATGGTGAAAAATGCCCACGGAAGCTGCCATCTGACCAGAAATGAACCAGCTGGCACCAGGGTATCCTACAGGTTCTTACTTACTCTGTACGTGATGAAACCTGCAGCTTCAGATAGGGCTGCCACCCTTGAACACAGTGTGAAATTTTGCCCAGCTAACAAATGTTTTCACGGACTTCGGTTCATTTGTTTTTCAAGAACTTTTTGCGTATTTTGATTATGCTGAGGATTTATCACATGAACACTTGCAAAAATGAACTCCCCAGAAGTGCCTGCTTCTACGCAGAGAAGAGTGAACATAAGGAATCTAATTTAGGTGCTCGGGTTGCAGCCCAGTCTCCCGATACAAGCCCTGGCAGAGGAACGGTCTTGCCAAGATGTCCCAGAGTGGCACTGACTCCAGGCAGCCTGGGCTTCCGACCACGGTTTCTGTTCATGCAGAGTTATGCTGAAGCAGCCCAAATCCCTCCCATTCGCAGCCCAGCTGCTTGTTCACGTCCAGCACCACTCTGCATTGACCTGGCACAACCATTTGGACATAGTGATGAGCCAGACGGGGGAAACAGCTTCAGCTAAAAATTCATCTATCTTGCTTTTTTGCAGGACATTTTTTGTTCAGCCAAAGCAGTTTCCTGCCCAGTTCACCACCAGTTATGCAAGCAACTGTGCCTGCACTACGAACAGACAGCAAGGGGAGGAGAAGAAGGAGGCGGACAGATAACGGAAGGGGAGCAGGGGCTGCTTAAACTGCCTCTGCAGTTGTAGAAATGCTTCTGGACTTGCTGCAAGCAGAGGTAGTGCTCTGCTACAGCCAGAGGCAACCTAAATTGGATGTCTAAAATTAGACAGCATAAATTTCCTCCCAACTTGGTGGAACAGTATAAAATGAAGGTGCCAATCTGACAGCAGAAACAAAGCCCCCTGTTTATCAGCAAGGACACCTATACCATGGGTAAGCAAGCCTCTATACTTTGTCCATCACATCTGACCTAGAATGATCACTCAAATGCAGCAAAGATCTCTCAGGCTTTGGACTGGATGAGGCTACTAACAAGGTACAGCAGACCATCAGCATCTAATCAGCAAACTTGGAGGATTGAACTGAGACCACCAATTTATTCCAACATAAACCACATAATGACCAAAGCACATGAGCTTGTTGCAGCCTATGAACCAAAAGAGCTGTCAGACCACTTTATCAGAGTGGTACTGACCAAACCAATTTATAACTTGATCAGCTTAACAGTGACATTGTATTAACAATTTCCCCATCTTCTCCAGCTACGTGGAGATAAGCGAACCTGGTATGGGTACACTCTTGCTGTTGGCTTCACTCTGCCCATCAGTAAGTTTGCGGAGCCACCAGAAAGGTGTCTTCCTCCCTGTGTTGTAGTAGACACAGCCCTGAGCCCAATCCGAGGCCAACGACAACGGTCAGCGTTGAAGCCACACACTGATCAGCTCACCGAGAGGCAGCTGGAGCAAGAACCACCACTGCCCTTCAGGGGTTCAGCTGCTACTTCTGCATGTGTCCCCACCTCCTGGGAATTAAAGGCAGCCTCTGTGTGCAGGTGATGCTGGGAGCAGTGCACATGGGGTGGCACGCCACTCACCTCCCTCTCCCCGCCCCACGTCTATTGACCCCTTCCCGCATCCCTAGATTTCTGTCTTTTTGGTTGCAGCGTTGCTGATGCTGTCGCTACTGGCCTCACCCTCACAGACACTGAACTCCCTCCTCCTTCCTCCCCAGAACAATCACAGCACCTGTGAAGACTTCCACAGAACATTTCTTTCCAGCTCCAAAAACAGAGGAAAATGAATGGCAAAAGCATCTAATATTGCCGTTAATCTATCATTTTTTATCATATTACTTAGATGCTCGAATGAGCTTCCTCACTCGGAAACTCCCCCTCTCAGGGCAGGTGCGCAGTTAATCTGGTTCAGGATGCAAAAAGCAGCCTGCAAAACTGTGAGACACCAAGCAGAACTTCACCTTTGATCTTCAGCTACTTCACTCCCATTACCACGGTTTCAGCAAAGACTGAGCACAGAATCCTGCTTTCTGCCTACAGGGGAAACTGGAAATGCTCTTTTTTTATCCCACAGCCTTTTTGCAAAACAGGCAAAGACTGAAAATATTAATGCATCTGAAAAGCTTCTGTCCTCCCAGTCAGCCCTAATTTGGGACCTGATTCATGCATGGAAAAGGACACAGTGGATCCTGGTGATCCTCCAAGGGGTGCGAGGATCTCCCCAGAAGACAGCTCTGGTGACAGGCACAGGGTGGTCCCCAAGCAGGTCACGCTTGGGGAATGGGACTTTGGTACATTCCCAGCTCCCCCTGTTTGAGCACTTTTCCTGACTGCTACAGGGCAGGCAGGAAAATGCACCGCAATTCAATGTGTTCTGGCAACACATCCAGCAGATTTCATTTCAGCCAGAGTTTCTTCCACTGATTATTAGACTTGGTACCTTTTCCAGTCAATTCTGTTCTTTTGGAAAATGAAATATAACACTAAACAAATTCAGCAACTCTTTAAAATAAATCTGCAAAGCAAGTTGTGTTCTGGATGCCAGTCTGATCGGTTGGAATAAAGATGCTCAAACCAATCTAATACTTCCTGTATTTGCATAGTTTGGGTGTGCAAATATATCATAGTCTGGCTATTTTTACTGGATGCTTTAAAATATATGTATATGATTTGGGTACGATTCTTTAGTGTTTACTTCAGAAAAATTCTGAGGTCGTACCGTTGCTTCTGAAAAAAATCATATACTCCCAGTCCAGTTGTTTTCCAGTTGTCATCAGTTAATGTTGTCTTCAGCTCAGGGGTTCAGGTTTCATTTAAAATGGTCTTGCTCACATTTTAGTCTTCTTTTCCTTAAATAGATATTTCTGTTTTGCCAAAGACTCACCAAAAATTACTTATATTTCTCTTACTAACACAGAAGTCTGACAAGACAGAAAAGTTATGACAGAAGAAGGTGAGACAGTCCACTGCTCGAGCTGATGCTGAGTATAACATCAATATTGTTATAGCTTCATAAAATCACAGAGTCAAATCCTGTAAATGTGGTAACACTCAGGTTACTCATCTATCTACGTCTGCAAAAGCAATCACTTGTTGCTGCGCAGCACTACACTTCAGTTAATAGAGCTAGTGCACACTTCAGCCTGCACAGCTATGTTTCTTACTTTCCTTGCCCTGCGTATCCGAAGAAGAAGGACATGGGTAAGAGGTAAACTGGATTCAACCACCAGCCACTGAGTTCAGATACATGGTTCCCATTTTTGACCAATTCTATGTTTTCCAATAATTTCCTGGCACGCTTTTCTCAGGCTGTTTGTAGTGTCGAGCACTGCTTTCCCTCCTTCCCCAGCTCCACGTCAAACATCACATATGGCACCCATGTGACAGCATTTGGTATGTGGGATCTGGCAGAAAAGTGCCACATTACCAGTAGCAATCACGGCAATAAACGGCACAATGACACACAAAGAAACGATTTCCAGATTTTTTTTCCTGGGATGTGGAGAAAGCATATGTATAAAACATCGCCTCTTAACTGCAACTCGCTGTGGTGATAATATAACATGAGTTCGCAGTCATATGTTTTCTTTAAGCCACCCGTTCCTCTCAGAAGGCTTAACACTGCCAGGTCTTGCGTAACCTTGACTCCCAGCGGCATCTCAGTGTACAGTGCTCCGTAGCGTACGATCTAAAGAGCAGAGAGCATATATCTGCTCCAGCTAAGTTGCCGCAGTTGAGAGTTGTTTGCGTTTAATATACACCCTTTAGCATTCTCTGCATTACGGGGGGGAAGGGAGCTATAAACACACTTGAAAAAAAAATGCATTGCTCACATTTTTTAAAAGCTGCCTCGGGCAGTTATAAGTTATATAAAGTTGCTCCTGTTCCTGTTGTAGCTATGCCAAAGTTATCTAAGGTGACTAGCATAAAATGACAACTCAAAACTTTGAAAACAAGTGTTTCTAAATGCAGCCTTTTCAAATACATAAAACTGGAACGTAACTGACAGCCCACAAACTAAGATATGATTTCCAAATTTCATTGTAACTAAGAATGCTATTTTAAGAATTTGTTTAAAAATACACAAAATATCTACACTTAAAAAGAGAGTAATTACTTGCAGGTTAGCAGAGTCAGAAAGAAACTGTTTTTGTTACCAGTAGCTCCACCGATGGACCTCATTTAGCCTGACACTTGTATAAAAAAAATGATGTATTTTGTTTTACTGAGCATTTATTTGCTGCACTCATGATTTCTAGAAATCCTTCATAATATATCACATTAGAAAGAGAAGATAAAATGAGAGATATTCTGGGGAAAATTACCTGCTTTTCTTAACATTCTTCTTCCCACACACACACGTATTCTCTATTTCCCACACACATTCAAAGCGCTGCAACACAAGTTTCAGGAGCTAAACTACAGGAGAAATCCAAAAGAAAGTATATTTAAAAATAACAAAGACAAAAATAAAAGTCTTTCCTAACCAAACGCAATGGTAAAAAGTTGTGCATTCTGTGTGTCTTTCATGAGAGAGAGAGAGAAAAAAAAGACAGGAATGATTAAAAATGTACCAAGAGCCATGAATGCCATTTTACTGTCATTTCCTTTGATTAACCTTCACCTGACCTCAATCCCTAAGGCAATTTCAGTTTCTTTTTGTTCTTCCATTTAAATTCTGCAGTACACCAGGTGAGTACACCGCTGTCACTAAAGAACATTCACAGAGAGCAGATTGTTTTTGGAGAGGATTTCATAGAAAATGCTTGCTCTGGAGAATCATCTGCAAAACCTTAAAAGGGACAATAACAGGTCACATCTACTCCAAAACTGGGATTTTACAATCCCCACAGAAATTACGGGATGACTTTTTCTAGGCGTTAGTTAAAATGCTGGTCAAAACACACCAGTTTAAGCCAAGCAAGGATCTCAGTGTTGCTGGCTGGCGCCGACTTACCAATGCTGTCATGGTGGCAGTCCTGACTAACCTCCGCGCTGCATCCGTAACCATGTCAGCTGCCAGCCCAGTCGAAACATGTACGTAACCTGTCCACTAGAATGGGAAAAAACACCAGCCAGCATGATTATAAACTCTTTGCAGAAGAAGTAGATCCTGTGTCTAGCGTTTGCACAGAAATCTTAGAGTGTAATTTTTAGTGCCGTTTTAAATCTCTCTATTTTTGTATGAGTCTCAAGATCTTGGGGGTTGAGTAGAAATCATGAAATGTTTTCATACTTAGATCAAGTTTGTTCATCAAACTTCAAATTGTATAATAAAAAATGGCAAAGTGGGAAAGGGGCAGAATGTATCTACAAAAATTATGTAAGAACCGTAAAATACATTTGATAATGCAATATTAAGGAAGTCTGACCTATTTAGTTCATCAAAAACTGGATTAAGGGACAAGCTGATCATCATCCATAAGAACTGATATGATGCTCAGGGTTCTCATAACACATTTTTAATCTCACAGAAAAATACATGATTGAAAGGTCAAAGCCTAGAAGCAAGGTGCACAGTTTTAGCTGTTAGGAACAACTACGAGCCACTGCAACACCTTTGTCTGGGATGTAGAGATACTCCATCACAAACAGTCTTTAATATCATTCCAAAAAGTATTCTACAACATAAGCAGAAACTACGGATTCAATGTAGGCTTTGCTTTCCATTGCTGTCAGCCAAATATGTGATCAGACTGGTTCCATAATAGCCAGGTTTAATACTATTTACCCCAGAAAAAATTGGGGGATCTTAAAAAAAAATTTTTTTTTTGTCCCAAACTGTGACACAAAGTGTCAACATCTTTTGCAAACTGATCATCCAAAAAGGTTCAGTTTGGATCATCTGACATATATAGATACAGATCATTTTGAAGTGATTGGTTTGGTCTGGCCTTTTTAATTTTCATTTTTTTAGTACTTATGGATTAAAATTTGAAATTAAATACCAACCTGTTGGGCTTCGAAATGCTACAACAGCCTAGTCTGGCAGTTTTAAAACTCTACTGTTCTAAAGGAGACAATTCATTAATACTGATGCTTTCTTGTTAATAATTTTACTCTCCGCAAACTGTCATTCCCTGACAACATGAAGAAGTTGCAACAAGAAAGTGCTGTTTACCTCAGTCATGATCCTTTTCTGAACTTAAATATTAATAATGTATTCATAAAATACTTAGTATCCCCCTCTCCCCAAAAATTCGGCTATCTTCTAATGCATTTATGAGAGTTATGCTTTCTTGTCATTTGTAAAGGACACATCTGGCTATTTAAATGAGCTCTGTGCACGGGACTAGGGTGTCTATTCAGTGAAAGAGTCTGCACACAGTTTTCCATCACAACATCTATGCTGAGTTCCAGTAAAATGGCCAGCGCTTTAATGACAGATGTACTCACCTGATAGAGCGCAATACTTAAATGGAGGAACAAAAGGATTTGAAACTGCCTTAGGGAGCGAGGTCAGGTGAAGGTTAATCAAAGGAAATGACAGTTAGATGGTATGCACGGCCCTTGAGATTACATATGTGTATTTTGTTGGGAAATATTTTACTGCGTTTTGCCTTCTATTTAGGAAGAAGCCAAAATAAAGTGCATGTATGAAAAAAATGCAGGAGAATCCAAGCATCCTCTTAGCCCAGTAGCGCTCTCATTGGTGTGAGTCAAACTTATCAGCTGAGAGGTGAGGAAAAAGAAAAATGACAACCACTATTACGTATGCTTCACTAGTATAAAACACAACTCACACCCCAGCTGGGAGCTAGGGAAATACAATAAAGCTGTTAATGATTAGAACCTATTACCTCAGCTCTCATTTACCTTGCTCCCATATTTATTCCCAATATTTAGTGGTCTTCTCTCAAAATGGGTGCCTGAGCTAATGAGGAAAAACTACAGCTGGAAAACACCGCAGAAGTCGTCTACAGAAATGCGTTTGTGTCTTGTAATGAATTTGATTTGGCCATATTCCTGACTCATTTGCATTTCCTTTCCAATAATTTTCATGCATTTGGATTTTTACTTTCAATAATACTTGCTAAAACTGTTTTTAAGGTTGCATGCATGTGAAAAGGAATTTTTAAATACAATCTCCTCAAATATTTGTGTAATTTATTATAGTATTGGTCCTCAATTAATTAGGGAATTAAACCAATACCACATGATTTATCCATCACAAATAAGCAACAAACCTTGAATTCTGATTTCTAGTTTTGATTAGAAACCCAAATAGTCAATAGGTCTCATGAAAAATTTTGACAACTATTTTTTATTCTTCTCACAGAATAAAAGGCAAAATTCATTGAATGAATTATTAATTATGAGTTATTCATCCAGCTCTACTAAAAACTAATCTGTTTCTTTTTTTAAGCATCAAAAAGGTCTTTCAAATATAAGTTGCAATAATGAAATATGGCAGCAGATCTTGAAATGTGCCCTTACCCAGTCTGCAGATATGTGAAAGGTTACAGTACCAGAGTTATTAATCCCCCATCACTCTGACAATTGATTTTGAACACAGTCTGTTGCAGTCTTTATAATGCAAGATCATAAACGTTCAAAACTAATTTATTGCTCTTTGTTCCACCTGGCAAAAATATACCATCAAACTGAGTTGTGTTGAAGCAAAGATGCAGATTAGTATTTAAGTCTTTTATTTTTATCCACATTTGTAAATTTCTTTGTAATACCTGTGTGTAGCCAGAAACATTCACAGAGAAGCAAAGAAAGAGGAAGAGATTATACTGTCTTTAATCAATAGAAAATATTTGTACACACAGCAATAGGTCTTTATTTTTTAATTAATAAGAAAAAGCCATTATTTAGATTTGTCACCACCGATATTTTTGTTTTGCACTCTTTGTTAGCTGGTATGTTTCCGATTTTCAAAGATACACTTGTAGAAGCACTTGCTCTATCTGCATACGTATAATACGTACCAGGCAAGGAGTCTCCACAAAGCAGTGAGGAATATGCAAGATCTGCCATCCTAGATACTTTTTAAAAATGACTGTTTTCTAAGCCTGAAGCAATTATATTCATACTGAAAATTCCCTAACCTGTATTTTCTTACATTCACCTATATATGTGACAGCTGTTACCTGTCATATTCATGCCAGAGAAGTATTAAACTCCAAAGTGGGACAAATCAGAAAAGGGAGGGAGGGAAGGCAGAAAGGAAGAAAAGGGATTTTGTGAGGTACTCCAAGCAAAGTGTAATAGGGTAGATATACTTCTGAAAACAAGGAAAGGAAAGCAAGGCCGCACCTCACCTCGGACAGATGCTTCTAACTGCCTGTATACTTTGTACCTACAAACTCAGCACTTAGAGAAAGGAAGCCCAAAACCACCATTGCATCGCTTGGGATATCTTTGCTATTTCTGAAGCATGCTCTATTTTTCTGCAAATGCAGACATTTTTACCAATATTTATGCGAACTTCTGGGACTCTCACAAGGCTTTAAGAGAACAAAACATGTTTTCATAAATATTTCTCTACTAATACCTCAGCTATATACTGTATTTTTTCCCGCTCATGTTCTTAAGTTTTATATACATTGCTCATTTGGTTTGTTCTTCACTTAACACTATCTAGTTTCCACGATTCACTTTGCACTGACGTAACACACTGGTTTGTGAGGATGAAGGGTTATTTTTTCAAGGATCAAAAATAATATATTACAAAGAAGTTTATTTTAAGAATAAAATCTTGTCCCATAGACTAAGCATTTCATAACGAACGAATTACAAGTTTTATAAAGTCTACTACTGAAGTAAGAAACTGAAACACAAAAAAGAGAGAGACATGGAGGAAAAACAGAAGAGTGTTTCAACATCAAAAATATGCCTATCTAGAAGTCTCTGTATCTCATAGCTGCTAAAGTAATTTTTCTCACTAGAAAGATAAACCTGTAAAATTACTGGTCTTTTCAAAATAAGTGTTATGACACTTTTTAATTTTACCTATTTGATAGTCCAAGAGTATAAGCTCCCTCTTTCCATTATCTGGAGGCAGCATCATTTAATTGTCCTGGCAAGTTTACTCCTTCTGAATTAATATTTTTACCACGATTATGAAGCGGGAGAGCTATCTGGCTGTCTGCTAGAACTGTTGCATTCATGACTTGTAGACATCTGTATGATATTGAAATTAATTTCCAGTATAAAACAGTTAACAGAATAACCCTAGATAAAGGCAACTATAACATTAATTTCATTCTTTTTGTTGGCAATGTTGTAAAGTCCATTGCTCAAGTAAAGAGCACTCTCCTGAGCCAGATACAAATTAATTTTACTATTCTTCTTCAAATACAGATTTTAAAAGTCAACTAAAGGCTACAACAGCTTTGAAACATTTCAGTGATTGTTTTAATTACCTACCATACAGCTGTGAGACACTGAAAAAGGGAGGGGTTGAGAGAGAAGGGAGAACAACACCTGGTGTATCAGCAATTGTTTTTCTGACATAAAGAAAAAAAATAGGTTGCAGACACTAAGACCAACAAAAAGTTCGAAGTCAGCACGGGTTTTTTGTAAGTACATTAATGTGGTATTTTTATTCTGGACTAAATGTTTTTACTCTGTCAATAACTAGTTTCACTGTCAGATAAAACCACCAAATCTCCAAACTTCAAATATATCAGTTCTGACATGTTTTAAATCTTGCTTTTCAACCCAAAATTGATGCACAAGCTGCAGTAAGTTCCTAACAGCACCTAAAGGGCTTTTTCCTAGGGTCTCCTTCTCTAGCAAAAAACTCACTGCACTTTTACATGCAACTACACAAAAAAAGCATATCTTTGCCATTCTGACCCTTGATAGAATTGGGATCTAAAGGCTATTAGGGCCTTCTGATGGCCTTTGACATCCTGGCTTCCAGCACCTCAGCAATCAGTCAGTGCTGAGGTAACAAAAGCACACTAAAATGTACAGTTGTCAACTCTATGCTACATCTGTTGGCCACGCTGTTAGGAAGTGTTGACCCCATCATTTCACTGTAAACAGTGCAGAAATCAACAACAACAAAAACATAAATGAAAAAGGAAACTGGATGTCAAAAGTCAGGTCAGCAGATTTTATTTGCACATGTGTCAGTAAAGATAGAAGGAATCACTGAATTAAATTAAATCAAAGCAAACCTGCTAATTAAAGCAGCTAAAATTATGTTTGGGAAGATGTGTGACTGGTTTCCTGCTTATCTGCAAATAAGCCTCCCCATAATATAAACATGTTTGTATCTCCGCTTCATTTATAATAAGTCTTTAGGCAGATTGTAATTAGTAGTTTGGGTTTCTAATAGAAGATCTATTGTGTTATAGAGAAATATTTTCCCTGACCACCAGAATACTTATTAGTTCAGCTTCGTTCTCAAGGGTTCTCACCTGTTCTTCACACACTGGTCAAAATCTTGTCTGAATCAAATTGTTTGAGTGTGTGGCTGAATACCATCATCTTCATAATGCATTGCTTGCAGCTAACCACAAATGCAGGCATAGTATTCAACTCCACCTACAAGCCAAATCAGAAATTATTACCAGTTTTGGTTGGATTTATTCTGTAGTTCACTGTTCACTTCAACTTTGAAAGAATGATCAAAAGGATCATGTTAGGGAGTAAAAGAACAGGTTCAAAACAAAAGTGTTGCAGAAAAAAAGATGAACTACAAAAAATGAACTTTCTGTTTCTGTTTTACTTATTCCCAAGATCATGATGCATAATTTTATACAAACCCAATTACATAGCTCAGTGGTTTACTGGCAAAGCTGTCCAGAAGAAATTACGTGGCTTTAGCTAATGTGTATGCCTACTTACAATCAAAATAAATCCATAGAAAATTACAAAACGGCCACAAATAACAAAAAAAACCTTGATATTAAGTCAAAAACGTATCAAAAGTGACATAGTATGAAAGCTGAAAAATAGTTCACCTTACATTCTGTTTTCACTGGATAACTAATAAACCATGGTGAGGGTATGGATTTGGTCTTTCAGATCACGCACTAATTATGCAGGCCAGGATTTAACATTAAGCATAAACATAGTTTCATTGGCTTGAAAAGCATGATATTTTCTTTTTGCCCTTTTCATAATTTTTTAAGGATTAGTTTGTATTGTTAATGGATGCATGGATTGAATTCAATGGGATTACTCAGATGCTTACAGTTACTCATGAGTTTGAGCACTTCTTTTAGATTCAGGGCTATAAGGCATTAGGCCACAGAGCTGCATGTGCATCATATTAATAAATGGCTACACAAATGGACTGTGATCTGTTACTGATACCTTGAAAAAGAAGACTGTCACCAATAATGTTGCAAAAAATGTCTGCATATTACTTAGCCTGAAAAATATCTATTTTTTGTTGAAACATTTCTAAACCAATAAAGAATGCCCTGGAAGGAGCACAGGCTCTTTTTGATATACATAGCATAAAGTGAAATTTCTAAACCAGAAACATAAAAAAAAAGTTTCTGGTCTTTTTTACTGCACAATAAATAATTACAGATTGTTGCATATATTTTCCCTGAAACAACCACTGGGCACAACTCTTAATCAGAGATTTTATTTGACACAGCCCAGAGTTCATATACTCACTTACCTCAAAGCAATTGCCTCCTAAAAATACATCAAATTGCAAATATGTTAAAACCCAAATTTTGCTGCAATTGCATGTGCCAGCACTAAGTCCTACATCAATAAGAAACCCCACTGATGTCAGCATGACTTGTGACAACACAAGATTTCCCTCCCCTCAGTACCGCTATAAAACTGGATCCTTGGTGAGTATATTTGAATTATGTGGATTATATATGATTAAACAGATTTGGATTAAATCACGGAATGGGCTGGCTTATCAAGAATATACTGAGGGTACCACATTGATGCACAATAATCAAGGTGACCTTATAGACTTATTATAGCCCATAGTAAACTCCCATCGACTTCAGAGGATGAGAATTTTTACTCTGCAAAGATCAGGCTGCAAGATGTAAGGAGTTAAAATGCTGCTTTCCTGATGAATAGTTTCCATGCTTTAAAATTATGATTCAGGCAGCAAAGAGCAATCTTTCTTGCAGTGGAAGCCGGTCTCAGCTAAACTCCTTGAGCTCTGTTCATTCATCAGCATGGAAAATATGGCTGACTGTGCCCTGTCCTAACATGCAAGAAAATCTGAATAAAAGAGCACAACATTTGCAAAAACATATATAAAACAACACCCACCAAAATGCCACCCAATCCAAGTCCGCCCTTCATTCTACTGTTACATTATCTTAACTATTTTTTTAAATGCTCTGAATATTGCTATGAAGCCTTACTTTTTATTACTGGTATTATGTTTAGTATTCATTTAACCAAGAAAAATAGCTTATCATTTGTTGTATAAATGTACAGTAAGGTTAAACATAAATGACAGACAACAAATTTCTTTCTCAGTGGAGTAGCTAAGAAAAGATCTGATGAAATGATTCTACAATAACTTTCAGCTAACTAGAGCTAAACTGTTAACTTCAAAAGCTTCAGACAATTTACAGGCTGCTGCGACAATATAAGGGTTTTTACAACTTGGAAGTGTGCGGCTTGTGGATGCTGATACACATACTCATATTTAATATGGGTAACATTTGGCAACCATAGCTACGGAGGTCATTCTGAGGGTAGGGAGTAAAAAGACCTAACAGATATTAAAAAGCAAAAAGAGCCAAGCTGCCAAAGAAGTCTGGGGGTTTGGCAGAGTAACGAACGAGTCATCAGCACAGCTTTCCTACAGCACGGCTTTCAGCTTCCCGTGCAGAATCCTATGCCTCTCTCCTTTGGATTAAGTAGCCCAGAAGTTCCTGAACCTGTATATAACTTTGAAGGGAAGGAGGGAAAGAAAGGGAATTTAATCGTAACAGTTACACTTTTCTGAAGTTTGCTGCAAGTTATGTATCTGCCAAGAAAGATTTTTAGCCCAAGATACCATATAAATTTTTCAAAAGGCTTGCTGGGGGTGGAAAGCTGTTATATAACCTTTTAACGCTTCAACTGTTGGGTACTGCGCTGTATCTCATATGATCGTGTGTAGTAAACATTATGTTCCGAATCTCTGCGTCAGCCACAGCTGACACAGGACCTGTCTTCTGCAGTCAAGCTGTGGTGAAGCATAAGGTCTGGGAACTTGTTCCCCTTTAACATCCATCCTCTAAACAAGTCCTCCACCTCTTCCTCTCCTCCACCAAAGACATTTTTAGTAAGATCACTATGCAGCTAATTATATTACCATGGCATCCAAGTACCACACAGTCACGAGAGCTATTTATTTTAACAATCCTTGGTTTTCTAGAGAAGAGTTTATAGAGAAACATCTTTACATTTGGAGAACTGCGGCACAAGGTCAAGTAATTTGTTCAGCATCACTGCAGAAGATCCACTGAGCAAGGGACTGCCCGGCGTCGAGCAGCTGCCAGAACGGACTAGATGCCACGGCAGCTGCTTGACCACGTGTGAGCCCACCATCATGCTTTCAGAGCCAGTTCTCAGGAGACAGTGCTGCGATTCCTGGAGGTAACCTCGAGCAAACTGAACTAAGTACCTATTTCTCACCTGCGCTCTGCAACCTCTAGCTATGCCCCTGCCCTTGCAGCAACACCAGGCTGCAGTGACAACACCAGGGCCTCGCCAGCTTCCCAGGGACTTCCCTGGTACAGTCCTGGTGTCTTCTACCACAAAGGCAAAGGAGATGTTGGGCAGCCTGCACCCAAGCAGGACTCAGCCTCAGACAGGAGCAGTATGGATGCCCAGCGCTGCATGTCGCTTGGACCCAGAGCGCTCCTGGCAGTGCTCTCTACCACAGTGTAGCATCTTCCACTGATTTACTAAAAGACTCTTCCAATCTTTCCATTCACTTTATCATCCCTTTTCCAAAAAGGTCTCTTTTTGTTCTTCTCATCTGAAACTTCATGCAATAGCTACTTAAAGCCCTGATACTCACAGAAGAATTGTATCTCTTTTAAGTCTACACAATTGAACAGTCTCTTGGGAACTTCTGTATGTATAAAGTAAACTGCATGGAAATAATGACAGGAATGAGAGCCACCGTATTTCTGTCAGGTTCCCAGAGTGTCCTAAGCGTCTGAGCAAAAGTGTCTCTTAGAAATGATCTTACCTACCACAATTTTTTCACAAACTGCTCTCTTGCAAGAATTATTTAAAGATGCGTTAAATAGAGGAAGTATGCATTAGCTATTCCTTCATTGATATAATCCTCTCCTTATCAATATGCTATCCGCTGAAGAAGTGGGGAATAATTACAAAGACAGAAGTCCCATGTTATTTGAAACATGAAAAGTCATATCTTATGTACTAAAAACACAAAATACGTTTTAATCAGCTGCTTCCTCAAACAAGAACCGCTTTAAAAAAAAGTCATGTAATTGTGATTTTATGAAACACTAGAATCTGATGACTTAAATGGTTCAAGTAGCAATCACACACACACACACACACACACACACAGAAAAAACAGAGGAACATAGCTGGCGATAGCTAAAACTCTGTAAACACAACCAGTTCAGACTTTGCCATGACTGTGTTGAAGCCTCAGTCCACACACTCAGCCCTTCTGTGTCCCCAGCGAAGCGAGGGGCAGGCACTTCGGCTGCACCACGCTGCACCCGCTTGACAAGGGAGCTGCGGACAGATACCTGGCTGGCATCAGGAAGGACAGAAAGCCGCGCCTGGCTCTTTCGTACTCCACACAATTGATAAAAAATACTGGCATTTGAGGAGAGAGAGAGGATTCAGATGCAGGATACCAGTCTCTGCCAATGGCTCACTATAGACAAGCTAACAAGGTCAAAATTGGGGGTATTTTCATTCGTAATAGTTCAAGACAGATCCAAGCATTTGATCGCCATTCTAGGTCACAGACCACGTGTCCATTTGCTGGGCAAAACACAGAATTCAGCAGCAAACGTCAGGGAATCTGGATTTTTCAAAGGGCCAACTTCACCAGTTCTCTTCTCCAGCCTTAGGCTGCAGTAGCACTGTGTGTTATTCAGACGGCATTCCTTTACTATGAGCCTCCTATACACGATGGTCTGAAATGAGCTATTATTTGCATGTATTTCCCATGTGGCTGAACTCCTGTGACCTTGCCTGAAACCTGACTTGCCTGAGATGGTTACTGGAGGGGTCTGATCCCCATTAGCCCTTGCAGAGGTGAGCGCTAACTCGAGGGCTCTTTTCTACACGCCATTCCTCCATGCAGAACCGAATTACTTCTCAGTTCCAACGCCTCTCACCGGGTTCCCTCATCTATTTCCATTTGCTCCCTCTAATAGACTCTTTAGTCACATCTGTGCTACTCGATGAGTTTGGTCATGACTTACTGCAGCCTGTGGTTTATGGGCCTATTACCTCTATTAGGTCAGTTTAAACCCTGAAGAGTTGTGTGTAATTCTTCGGTGTTGCTGTCTCTCACTACTCTGATGCTAAAATGTTTCTTTATATGCACTTGCACAGGATTCTCAGGAGATACTTACCAAAAAGCAACCATAACAAAAGCAGCAGGTCTAAACACACAGTGGAGGGTTTAGGTGGCACTTGTGGACAGCACACCGAGCTTAGTCTCACCTCCAACCACACAACCATCTCAACAGGCTTTATGGTGGAAACCGGCTCAACCACAGCAGTTTGACAAGTTCTTAATTTATTCAGTTAACATAAACTCACAGTACTGCCTCCTGCACTTGACGATCAACCAGCTGAACTACAACAACCAGACACTTATACCAGCATATCTTAATACTAAGATATATTCTGCCAAAGAAAAATCTTACTATTAGAGCTGAGGTCTGTTAAAAGTGAGAGTGGACTTCAAATAGTCAGGAGTAAAGGAGTCTGGCCAAAGGTGTTACCCATTAGAGAGCTCCTTTTTATGATAAAACTTGTTTAAACCTTTTCCACAAAAACACAGACATGTTATCAGTCTGCTCTATGGTATTTTATGTGCAATACTTGCAGTAGTAGAAAGATGACTTAATTAATATAGATAGCACAAAAAAAATAGCATATAATCATAAAAGAGAGAGCTGAAACCACAAAGGACAAGGGTTTTGCTACGGCTCAGCAATATTTTTGTTAAGTTTCCAGTCCCTCTTCAACAGTAGTTTTAGAGGAATAGCAGTATGCCAGATACAGTCATGGAGAGTCAGTGGTGGACACTGAGAGTAAAGAAAAACCTACCACAGAAAATCAGCATCTACATTTTAAGCCGCAGCAGAAATAGCTGCCTAGCTATTCATTAGAGATGGGATTTGCCATACACACTCTCTGATGCTCTGTTATGCAAGGTAGTACTATGTGCATTCTTTTCTTCCACAGAGATGTAGTCTAAAAGCATTCATATTTAGTCCTCCCATCCCCCTAAATCTTTTCCACAAAGGACACTGTCACCACCAAAGCTCTGCAACAAGGATCATTTATATATCTGACAACCTTTAAACCCCCAAAGAAAGGAAAAAGGAAGCAGTAAAGCTCTCTGTAGAGCTCTTTGGTGGAACAAGCAGAATTATGAGCAGCAGGAGAAATATGAGTAATTAAGACAACAGTATATCTATATCTTACAGCTGACAGAGTGAAGCTGCAAGTTAGCTCTGGGCAAGGTGTTAGCGGAGGAAAGAACTGAGCACAGTGTTTCTAATGTTATTGTTGAAAAGCCAGCCCAGGAAAAAGGCTAAAGGGACAATTTCATTAAAAAGAAGGAAGTAGGTTGGCTTAAGAGAGCAGTTAGATGCAGTCTTGTAACATTAAAGGAACAGGTCAACAGCCATCCGTAACAAGACAAGCAATCATTTTGGGAGTCAGCTAATGTGGCACTCTTACTGTTCTTAAAAGGAATGATCTTAAATTATCTATTGGTGGCTCATACAGAAAATTAAAGCTACAGAATTGCAGTACAGCACAAAACAAAGCACCAGGGTGGATCAAGGAGAGCAGAGGAGAACAGACACAACTTTGCTCAGCGAGCAGCCCAAAACTGGTTGTTTTCTGGCAGTCAATATTTATACAGGGACAGCTTACTACCGAGGATACAGCGTAACTACCACCAGTGTTTCAAACACTGTGTTACGGGGGTAACTCAGGTGCAAGTACCCGAGCTTAAGGATGGTTAGTTGTTCTTTCCGTGTGTTGTTTCAGCTCCAACCACTATTCGCGCTTCAGCTCCACGGAAGGGGCTAGATTCTCTCCTGCGCTGCAGCTTTTCTGACAAGTGCATAAACTCTATTTCACTCCTCCTTCGGGCCCCCCGTGCAAGGCATGCTCCAGTGATTCCCCAGCTGGCAGAACGGTCCTTTGTGGCTACAGCAGCATAGTTTATAGCAGCCCTGAGGCTGTGTTTTCCATCTAGTATATATAAGTGAATTAGTGCAAAATTTGAGCTTACACAAATCACGGAGCCAGCGCACAGTTTGTCATGGCAAGGCAGCCTTTTCTCATGACTGGAGCAGCAGTAATGAGGTGCGGTAAAGAAACTGTGGGCTGCATCCTTGGTTCCTGTATTAAAGCTGTTTTTAGAGCTGGGAAGGGAAGTGCTTTTAGTTGAGAGGAAAAGAAAAGACAAACAGCAGCTCCCATATGTACATAGATCGAATGTGCGGCCTGCTTAGTCACCTGGGGCCCGCAGCCAAAAGATCGATGTGTGGATATTCAGAGGAGAAGCCTTCCTCCCCTGCCTCCCAGGCTCCATCTGCGTGACAGAGGAGACGGGAATTACAGAGTGCAATATTTATGCTCAAGAAATTGCAGAGGGGTTGCTCCAAATTTACATTATGGTAAACAAGAGCAGCATTTGTCCAAATGATAAGAGCTGTAGCAAAGGCAGAGCCAGAGGGCACCAAATGCAGGTCACCAGCTGCATCTGCTGCTGCCACCCAAGAAGAGGAGCTGTGTGTCAGCAGCACGGGTGGAACGACACACGGGGACAGGGGACACTGGGAGGTGCCAAATCTCTTCCTAGTTTCTCAAGTGGTTGCCCCTGTGTGCATCTCACGACCGTTTAGTACAGCCAGGTTTCTTGCCACAGTCTTGCTGACTGCCCCTGCAGCTCATTCTTAGTATACATTTATTTGTTTGCACCATGCAGGTACCTAGAATTCCCAGCTCTTCTCAAGCATTTGTGTGGCCCTATCAACAGCTGCAGTTCTCCAAGCAGCACTAGCTTACCTAAAAAATACACCTGTAATGGTTTACAATGAAGCACAGCGTGGTGTATTCCCTGCTTTTTCCTTTCCAGCTTTGTCATAAATCTTAGCTGTGCAAGTGATGAATCATGCCATTCCTGACTATCGCTTATTTGGTGGAGAGAGTCTGAAACTAAGGGTTGTCTGGCTACAGACTATTCTGCGCCATGTTCTCTGACATAAAGAAGTACGTGTGCTTGTGTGAGGAGCTTGCACTGTCCTCTGCAACACAACAGTGGAGGGAGGCCTGCGCTTTGCATATTTCAAATCACAAACTCTAATGGCTCCTTAAAATACACACTTATATTCAGCCCATAAATCAAAACAGATACAGTCAAATCCTGCTTATAGATCTAAATCCTTTTTACACTCTTGTGTAGCTCCATTATGTACCTAAGGTGTCACACTGTTTATGTATTTCTGCCTCCAGCTTCAACCACATCCTAGCTCTGATTGAGAGCACCAGAGTGTGCAGCCCTTAAAAACTCAAAAATCAGCACTTCTATTTCCCACTTTCCTGAGCACTAAAATGCATCTAAAATTAGGAAAAATGACCTCCTGTCATTTTGTTGACTTGCCAATGAGTTTATTTACTCACTCATTCCACAGAGCAATTGTTTCATGGAAATGTAAAAATGTTTAATATTCCAGTGCGACACTAGACAGAATACCTGCAGCTCACCCCCGTGCCAAGCAAAGATAATGTCAAGACTGAAATCTCTCATAAGCTTCATTTTGTACAACGGTATCACCTTTAATAAATACGTCACAATTCTTTGGGATATAGATTGCTATAAAGTGAGTACAGAATTTCATATTATTATCATACTATAGATAGCATTGCCTTGATAAAGGATCAAAGATCAGGAAGACAAGAAAAATAAGGAAATAAAACCCAGCAAGAGTCAGTTCTTTAGCCAGCATAAATGGACACTGAAGTCCATGGAACTGTGTCCATCGGCAGGAGTTGATGGTCTGACCCATATGCTTACTGCTTGCAAGGATGAAAATTAAAATAATATGCCTAAAAACAGAGATGGGCTTTATTACATCTGAGAGAGGTTTGGATTGCCTAAATGTCTGGAGAAATTTTCAGCCTGCCATCATAAAGGCTTCAAGGCTGTTTACTCAGACTTTCCAATAGCTCCTTCTAAAAAAGGATGATGAGCAACCATCTTCAGTACCATAGATTTTTAATGTAATCTGTTTACAGTTTTAGAACAATTTCCAGAATAGCACGTTTTAAATGTCCTGAGCCTTTAGCATTCTCACTTTGATCATCTCCCATCACACTATGGTTCAGAACATAACGTGATGGAGCCGGGCTAAGGAATCTGCCAGAAATGACATCATAAAGCCAAGTGACCTGAAAAAAAAGTGTTTTACTTGAGCGCCACGGTCTTCTTGAACATTTTCCTTTTTTATTTTTTATATGTTGTAATTAATGTTTTACTTTCGCTGGATTTATTTTGCTTGCATGAAAGCTCACAACTAGTTCTCAGAAAAAACTCCTATTGCAAATAATAGGAACCATATCTGACCAAGGCAACCCTGCAGGGGGTCCTTAAATAACAACATTAAATGGTTCTTTTGGGATTTGGACAGATAAAATACTTAACACTTTCTTAGGAAGTTAACTCTAAACAGTAATTGTGGATTTTGTCGTGTGTGGAAGAGAGAGACTGGTCTTTGACAGAGTTTATATTACTACCCTGATATGAGCAGACAGCTGCAAAAATGAAGTGATATCAGTGATAAAAATATTCTTACTACATTTAAGCAGGAGGAATTGCACAGCAGTAAAGGGAAAATCCTGCTCGCCTCCAGGTATGCAAGTAGCCCTTATACATGAAGACAGTGACTGACTGAAATGTCACTACTGACCAGAGGACATAATTACGTAGTATGTGACTGCTTTAAATATTTTTAAATGTCTCACATTAAATTTAATGTATATAGTTTACATTCATTTTGAAAATCTGATCTACACAACAGCATGTATTGCCCTTTTAATTCCAGCCATGTTAGAACTGGCAAATAACTTGGCAAAAAAAAATGTTGTAATGATAGCCCCCTTTCCCTCTATCTGATGTAGAAATACAGAATTTCTAGTATTAAAAGTGATTAAATTTGGTGCATTTCCAACTTGTATTTTAACAATGCATTACCTCCTGAATTGCTGCATAAATATTAATAGACAGACTGATATGGAACTTTTGCCCGTAATGCCCTTGGAGAACCATAATCATGGCAAGTGGAGCAAAAGAGATGAGAGAGTGTACTGAAGATGGTGGCTCTATCCCCAAGCTTCACAGGGCTACCCTGGGTCAGCCACTTTCCATGCAATATCATAGCTAAGCAGTATCTCAAAGCCTAGGCTTTGCTTAGTAGGAGATGAAAATCCTATTGACATTAATGTGCCTGATGCTCATCCGAAATACAATAGAAAATTTTCCACTGATACCAAGAAGAGCTTCACTGATTTTTATCCAAATTAGCCATAGACTTAATTTTTGCCACCGTGCATTTTTAAATTTCCTCTGCAGATGTCTGCTAGTCCAATCACCTCAGGAATGATTATATAACATTTACCTACCTGAATTTCAGCCCTGCAATATAATCTCGTTAAAAGTCACAATTGTACTGACTACCACTTAAAAGAAGCCAGGTGGATACAGACCCACTGAAGTCATGTTCAGCCTTCTTGAAAATTGGCCAATTATTTAGATCCTGAATATGGGCTTAGGGGGCTAAAACTCAGGATACCCTTTTGGAAAACCTTTTTGGATCACCTCTGACAGCATTCTAACCCACAGTAAAACATGTTTGTGTTTTCTGAGAAGATGACACTATTGATGTTTGTCACTTTATGCGAGAACCTTACTTGAAACGTCTAAATGCTGCCAGTGTGAAGGGCAAGGAGAAAAAAGTTTTCTGTCTTACAACATCTATTACATAGCTGTATTTTGGACACTGGTGGACTACGCTAAGGGTTAAGTTAATTTAACTTTCACCAAGTTAGAAAGCTATGAAAGTTTAATCACAAATGAACTCCAGTGGGCAGCTGGTAGCTCACAGACAAATGTTCTCATTTTTATTCTTTATAGGCAGTGCTCAAATCATCATAAACCATATTTAAGGAGGGAGAAATTTCATGAGGGGAGGGAACTGTTCTATATGATAGAATAAGAGAAAAAGGCAACCTACTGTTTTAAAATTTAAATCCAACAAAATTACCAGAAATGCGACTGGAAATAGAACACAGAGAATTCATTATTTTGTTTCAAAGTTAGTTTATCATAAATCTGCCCTCTGACATGTAATAACTAGTAACGTTTCGAAGGTTATTTGATAGTAAGTTCAACAGTGTAGGTGACTGAACATGTGAGCTGCATGATAATGAGTCCCAAGGGAAATCAGGCTTTAGGATGCAGGGTGAAGCATCCCTAGGCTTGTATTCAAATGGAAAAAACATATTCAAAAGTTTATTGTTTATCTCATAAGAACATCAAATAATACACAGTCCTTCGACTCAAATCTATAAAGCACACTAGAGAACTATTTGCTGGGGGAAAAACGCCTGATTTGATCCAAATTCAAAATACCTAGAAGCTTGTACATTGAAATGCATAGAAGGATTTTGATATAAAAAGTGGAGGGGAATATTTTGGTTTGTTCTTTTACAGAACTGTGAACTAAGAAGTAGAGCAAGTCAATTTGGTCTTGCATGAGAACCTAAAAAGAGGAGCTGGAGAACATTAAAAATAGTTGTTTTCAAATCTTCTATATTTCACTGCAACAAATAGAGTTCTTTAAGTATGACAAATACAAATGGTACTGCTCATCCTAAATTTAATTTTAAAAGTATGTCAACGGTAATTGATTAATTCTTAGCATACAAACTAATTTAAAGCCAATAATGAGAGCAAAAGATTTTACTTTTTCAACGAGGAGATGTGGTGTATACATCACACTTCAGGAGTATAACAGACCCCACCTCTCAGTTAGTTAAGCTCTTAAATAATGAGTCTGATGCTGCCCCTACTGAAGCCCATGGTAGTTTTGTCATTACTGATAATAGAAACAGAATTGGGCCCATTAGCTGTGCTGGAAAAGCATGTAAGACAGAACTTTTTTTATATAAACTCTCTGTATCGCAAATGCCAAGGGCAGCCAGCATTCCAAGCCCTTAACTACACAGCTGCTGGCAGGCTGCCACCCAGCCTTACATAGCGATGCAGAAACCACCACAACATGCCCCGCGCTCCCAGCGAGCGCTGCGCGCGGCAACATGGGGTCACTTACCTTCTAGCTGTTTTCTCCGGGCACCGCAAATTTGCTACTTTAGTATTTCCGCTGATCTCTAGCATATGCATATTTCCTGACTTGGAAAAGTTTATGGGGAATGCATTGTGTTTAACGATTGCTGTTTGTGTTTGGATGTATCACGCAGAACTCTCTTACCGGATTTCCATCTTAAAAGAAACATCCGAGGTATTAAAAGTAATCAAATACGACTCATGCTGTTTAGGTGTACAACCCTACCTGTCAAGCATACTGGTTGCCTTCTTTTACCATAGTTACATATTCCTCTCTGTTCCAAGAGGCTGTTATTTCATAATACATTTTGGACATTGAAAGCAAAACTCGACTTTACTGCCAAGGTATCTTTCAATAACCAAAATCCATTTTCTGTAAGTCTTTTCAAACTGTCCTCTTCTTTATTCATTATGTAAATTGTTACATACCCTATACTTAAGTGGTGAAAAGTTAAGCAGCATGTATCTTACTTTACATCACTCTTAACAATTCTTAGAATTATGATGGCATTTTTCAGAAATATAACTGACAAAGGTTTGCTGACACACCACAAATTATAATTATCATTAAAACTCTAAATTCTCTATTGACAAAAATCAAGCGTTGAAATGCTCTTATCTTGACAAGCTCTAAATATACAAGGAGTGTTTGTTTATTCACTCGCTGTGCTAGTATATATTTCCAGCATGAACTGTAAATACCGTTTTCCATACCTTAACTTTGGAAAGACAACAGCACTTAAATATCTGAATATACGCACCAAAGGCAAGCGTAAATAAAAACAGACAAACAGGTAATAATGTCCTCTAAAATGCTGTTTACTATTCTTAATAGGGAATCACTACATGGAAGATGATTGGAACGAAAAGCTAAGGCAATTTCAAAAGTTACAAATATATATATATATTTAGCACTGATGAGTGCAACTTTTTTAGACTCATTCTTTGAAATATTGTTATTCAACATATTGTTATTCAACTTTTTAAAATGTTTATGAATGTAAGAAGTACCAAGAAAATCTGAGCTATACTAAAACACAGAAAGACATTAAAACATGGTCATGGCACTATTAGTACAGATATTAAATACAAATAGTATAAAACAAGGTGGCCAGACTTGTACTGAACTTTTATTATTATTCTGGAAAAGAGTTTAAAAATGCCCGTTACCACATTAAGTGAGTTCTGCTCCGTGCTGTAATATCAGAACGTGCATAAATCAGTGTGCTCATTTTCCTATCAAGCATAAAGCTTCTGTCTGCTAGTTATCAGAGGTATTTGCAGATATACACAGAGCAAGCCTATTCGGGGTCCTTCCTCTGTGTGGTCTTTTAGAACTGTCGTTATCAGCTTTCTGTTTATTATTGTGCTCAGTTTAAAGGGAATTTGCCAAGTGATCCCTGGACTCCAATCTTTAGGCCTGTTGTCAGGACAAATTAATTTCTGTGGAAACCCACTGTGCCTCAGATACCATCTAGGAAATGTAGGATTAATGGAGTCCCTGTACAACAAGCTTTGTAGTGTGGCGGCTGGGGGAGGGGAGCACGCATTGTGAGGAAGTGGGAACTAACACAAATAAAGCCACCGCACCTCGGCTTCGCTTGCGGGGGGCTGTACATTTTTTATTACAGAAACTAACATTAGTAATATTGGAAATACAGTACTGCAGCTGACTGTGAACAGGCAACTTTTTAAACAAAAAACTGCAAATGGAAACTATATACTGCCAAAGATGAGGGCACTGAGCTCTAATTAACAATATTTAAAATTTTACAAACTCAAGCTAGTCTCTTCAGTAGGTAAAAACAGCATATTCAAGGAAATAGCCGCCTGTGCATCTTAGTAGGAAATAATGAAACTCAATACATGATCTTTTGGAAAAGGGGTACTAAAGCAGGATTTGCTATAAGGCCAGGTCATAACTATGTTAACTGACATTTGAGGGTTTTTTTTCAAAATGTATATATTTCATTCTTAAAAAAATGTTGAACTGACACTGTTCTTGAACAAATTATACTTAAAAAGAGACTTTCCTATCTAGAAAAAAAAGAAGTAATCTATTTTTTTAATGATGCCAAATCAGAGCTGTTTACAGGTAAAGCAATATTCTCCTTCAGGTTTTTCCTTTGTCCACAATGTGGCATGAGAGAAGAGAAGAGCACTGATACATTTTTATGGATCCTTTTCTCATTTTCAGAAGGATGGCTGCCTGTGGTTAGATATACAGGTTTAATATCTAGCAAATTGGGAATCCTTACCCTTATTCTTTTCTCTTAAAAAATAAATCAGTTGAAAATATACGGGCTGAAGCTACTAGACACAGAGGGCCACATTCTACCTTGTATTACATCTGGTGACTCCCCTGTGCAATCAGCCAGTTGTAAATCAGCCCTGAAGTTAGCCTAAAGTGGCACTAAAACACCTAATGGATTACAAAAAAAATATGAAAGATACTATTCCTTTAAGGTCAAACGCTATACGCAAAATTTCACTTTCTAACATAGTGTTGTTATGCTATTAAGCTGTTAGCAGCAGTGTTAATTTTGCCACACAGAACAATCCATTTCCAGTGCACCTCTAATATCTTGTAAGACTGACAGATACAGATGATGAAGCTGCACCACAAGGCTCCTTTAAAATCTCTCTCCAGTTTCCAAATACCTCAGCATACACTGCTTTTCCTTCACAGGGCAAAAATAGGAGCAGTGTGAGAAATCACATCTTTTTGCATGTCACCACATTTCTTTGGAACAGCATTTATGGAGGAGATTCATTTTGGGAGACTATTTTATTAAGCTCAAACTCACCTGCTTATGAGACTGCTTTCTTTATATTAAATATTCCAAATGAGTGTATTCTTCCATAACTAAAACATTTAGATTAATCTTGAGAGACTTTTTATATGCCAGTTTTTACTATTACAGAAATTCAATTAACTCCATAATTATGAACACAATTACCATCGAGTGTTACATGTGATTTGGTGGTAGTAACTACATGGCACACAAATACACATTGTTTCATGTTTCAAAACTTATAGTAATGACAATAATGGGCAAATATTTCCAAAGATCATTCACGGTCTTCAGGTTACCTGCACTGTTTTACGTGAACAAACTATTTGTAAATAGACTGTTCACATTTTGGAAATTAAGTGTTTATTGCAGTAAGCATGTTATAGGCAACCAGTGGGCCAGATTCCCAGCTGATGGAAAGTTGCCCAAACTCTGACGATTCACCTTAAGTGCTGACCTGACTCAGTTAACTCATTCCACTACAAACTCAAATCCACAGCTAAAGGCAGCAAATTAAGCCCTGGTGATTTATGCATGTTTAAAAAAAAAAAAAAAAAAAAAAAAAAAAAAAGTAAAACATGCTGAGGGGAAGAAGGGAAGCTCTATAAAGTCTCTTAAAACTTTACATAGGGTCACTGCCAAAAAAGAGCTTCTGTGGGCAGGGGAAAGGCTGTATGCGATTGCCACAGCACTGCTCTAAAAGCCCTTCACAACAGGCAGGATGACCGGGTGTTTCAGGGTGGAGCTGAAGGGTCAAGAGGCATGATCTATACGCTGGTACCGACGCACTCCCGGGCAGTAACCATCATACCAACCCCCATGCAGGTTATTCTCGCAGCAAGCAGGGTGGCTGTGCGCTGGACCGCTGCCAGGCAGGCCATGAGAGCACTTTATTGCTCCTTTAGAAACGTTAAAGTGCGCCTGCTCTTATCCCACGTAATGAAACACCAGAATGTGGTCAGCAAGGGGCCTAAGGACATACATTTGGCTTTTTCCGATTGAGGTTGCTGAAAGCAAAGTTTAAGAGGTCCCCTGTAAAATGCAACCATGACATCGCCTTATTCAGAGAGATGGAGAGTTCAAAGTATAGCGTCACTCTCTCAGTAGACCTGTGTGTATCTTCACCACTTGCTAAGAACAAGCGCAGAAATACATCAGGTATCGTCACCACACAAAAGTCAGCATTCCCTTGCCGCTGTCACACAGAATTTGAATAGCTGTGGCACCTCCTACGTCACAGACATTTGTTGACTCCTCACTGGTAATCTGTTTATGCATGCATTGTAGTAGGTACCATACTCCTTCTGTACAATGCGGCTCGGGTTGCATCATTACCATACTATATTATAAAGAAGGCAAACTGTGTTTTTATCTGAGCTTAGATTATTTCAGGCATTATGCAAAATAATTCTGCTATCCTCCATGCAATCTTTTGCTCAGACCAAAGCAAATCTTTAGTTCATGTAACTCATCCTAGCTTCTTGAATATCCGTACTACTACACCAATTTACATCAGCTGAAGATTTGGCCCCATATACTCTTCTTAATCTGATAAGAACCCATTTTTGTTTACACAGTAACATCTACAGTGATCTCCAGCTTCACCACTTCAGTTCTTTGTATAAGTCTTTTCCACCTACAAGTAAGCACACAGATGGGCAAGACCCCTTCGATACAGCAACTAGGGCTTTATCAAGAGACAACTTTAACTGCAAAAGAAATCAACAGTGTTTTACTACAATTACTGCTCAAATAATTTAAAATCAGAATTACCCATGTGAGTTTTCTAAATAAAAAGTAATATGCAACCTACAAATCTGAATTCAAACCATGTTCATGTATAACATTCATAATGTAAAGCCCAGTTACAGCTCAGTCCTTGGTGGATACTAGTCAGTACTGCAAAACTATCGCACATATTATGCTAAAAAAAGGTAATGGATATAATAAGAAGAGGAGTCAAAACATTTCCAGACTTGCCAATGGTTAGGTCTTACCAGTGAAGTAAAACATTTAAGCTTTAATGGAAAACTATAAATGCAAATATGTATAAAATGAACCATAAAACAGGCTTCTTATGGAAGCATAACAATGTATGTTCTCATAACAATAATGGCACAAGTATTTCATAACAGGTGAAAGCCACTGTATCTTTGTACACATGCTTTCCTCACTCCTGGCACAATAGCCACGAAAAGGTCACCGATAACAGGAGTTTTCCAGACCTTGGGATATGGAATCTGCCCCTCATGAGCCTGGTTGCATCTGCAATCTTAGTCAACGAGTGAAACCAGCAGGGCAGACAGGAAGACGGCCAGACAGACAGACAGAAACAGAAAATACCACTGGGAACTGGAGAAAAGGTGCCTGATGGAAAGAAGACTTAACTGCTATATTTTGCCATATTTGAGGTTACACAGGATCGAAAAAGCTCTCAACTACAGTAAGGCTCCCTTGTCTTGCCATATGCAATGACTGTAACATCAGGCACACAAAGCAACCCCTCGGTAAGCCACGGCCCATCCATTCTCATAAGCGGAGCCACCTCACAGCACTGACGCATCCGGCCCACACCTCAGGCCTCCCGCCAGAAGGGACCCCCAGCACACGTCACGCCTGGCCCCGCACGCTGCCGACCTGCAACACACCACCTGCCACCACAACACGGACCTGGACTGTCCATCGCACCGACGTGCAGCATCAGAGGGCTCAAACCAGCAAGACCACAGTGCAGAAGCTCTCATTCAAAATCTGTGAAACCTTCCTCATGCCCAGGAGCCTCAGACATCTTTTTAAAATGCACTAGAATCGAGCTGCCATGTGATTTGTTTTCCAAAACAGTATCTCACTCTACTCCGTTGTGTAAGAAATGGAGTCCTTATTCCTCTTTAATATTAATAATGTGGGGAGCTACATTAACAGCTAAGTTTTAATTTCAGAAACATTCTGACATTCATATAGAACAGATTACAACCCCTCCAGACTACTTTTGTTTTAATTATTATTGCTGTTAGTAGTATTAGGATTAGTATCATTGCAGGAGTGATTAAAAGATCCTGGACATGTTATTAAAGTAGTCTAGAACTACTCCCTTCTTCAGCATCAAGATATATTCTGCAATTCTATAAATAAGAACCATCTTTTTTGAAATTAGAATTTAAGTATTGCCCATTCTCCTAAACAGAGGTACTTTTGGTATTAAATTGTACATAATAATTATTCCACACATTTGAAGCAGAGGCAAAAACATTTACTATTTAATGCTGAACACCTTCCAGATCTGCTCATAAAATGTGAAATTAATAGAAGGCCAATAACAAGCCAAATCCTCAAAATTCTCACGGAAGTCAAGGAGAGAGATATGTCATGGAAGCAACAGAATTAGTCCCTGCTTTCATTTTAAGGTGATTATTTGTGAAGCAGATGCACAGGGCTTATGAGTTTACAGAAAGGGCTGTTTTAGCTGTAATTTTGGAAAATGCATTTTTGTTTACTGAGATAGCACAGCAGTTTAACTACATATGTTTGTGCATCAGAGCTCTTTTCCATATTGTTCACTAAATAGAAATTCAAAAGAGTCTTAGGCATAGATTAAATGCTTTCAAAATCAATTCTAGACTGGCATATAAGTTAACCAGTCTGACCTTGTAATTACATAGTAAACACTTCTGTAGGAAACAAACTGTAGGAATATTTTATGTTTCAATAATTATTTGAGATAGTACCACATATAAAAATGAGAAACCATGGCAATATTTAAGGAAGTTTATCTACAGATAATTGGATGAGGTATTAAAATAGCACTCATTCAGGGTTTAGGGATACTATAATATTAAAATACATTAACAAAAGATGATATCCAGTACACAACTCATCCAAACTGTAACAATCATTTTGAATTTCACTTAGCATTGCTAAGTAGATAATCATATAATCTATTTCCTATCTGATTACTCTGAATTTTTAACTCTGGAAGCTTAACATCAAGACATACAATAGTCAAGAAAGCAGTATTAAGATACACAGTTATTCTAATGGCTAAAGAGCACCTTCCAAACTAACTTAGGAACGATACAAAATAGCGATAATATAGACCTAGTTGATTATATATTCCTGTGGATGGAGTGCGTATTTTACGCCCAACTACTAATGTGCCTTGCAACAGATTTTTTTTTCTTTCTTACTAGTGTCAACAGCAGTGCAACCCCAGAGCTTTCAAATAAGCGTTTGCATTAGTTTGATCATATAAGTGTGCTATCCAGTAATTAAACCCAGTTTGTATTTTGAAAGTGCACAGTGAGCGATATTCCACACAGAGCTAAACTGTATTGTATTTGTATCCATCATCTCTCAGTTCTGGGAAATCCATAAATTCATTCGTCAAAGGTAACAATACTCGCACAAAATTCCTTCTAAATCTTTTGAAATGGTTTGTTCAAACTCTTGACATAGCATTTTGCTCTAAACAAATTTCTAGACAACCTTGTGATTTTCCATCTCTGAAATAATACTGTTTCCCCTCCATGAAACTAGAACAGAGGGTCTGAGAGAGAGGAAATTATTAAGCATTCTAGTGGGTTTTTTCCAACAAAAACTAAGATAGAGGTCAATGAATAAGTATGTGCAGGCTGGAACTTAAATCCTCTGGGGTGACTGTAGGCTAATTAATAATTAATGCCAGAGACATGGTGTTTGAAATGCAGATGTGATAACTGGAGGCCTGGCAAAGCTGTTCAGAGGAAGCAGATTTGGATGCTATGGGGAATAGGCACTCCCTTGCCGGCTGGCTCTGAAAGCAGACCTGGGTGCAAAGCAGGGCCTATGGTTTAGATTATATTCCCCTCAGCTGTTAATTACCTGAACCTACTTTGAAGTTTTTCTCTTTTTATCCTCTGCATGAAAAGAGATTGGTTCAGCCAAGGGACTTGAAAAAATGATCAAATACACGGAGTAGAGGAGGGGAATAGAACTTCAGATATAAAAAAGATAAGGAAGAAAAACACTCAGTGAAACATACAGGAACATATTAGGAAGTGCATGAGTGTGGCTCCATGTTTCAAGCAAGTTATGCCGCTCTAAGTTATTTCAGCCATTAAGTAAACCCCTGCGCATTTTATGAATAGATCTGTTACAAGGGATCTCTCACTGTATATATATAGTTTACATTAATTATTTGACAAAAGTACCATAGGTGATTTTCTATGCTATTTTTAATTCAATAAAGTCATTTAAACCTTCTTATGTTTGGGGCTATTTAATGAGGTGTGCAACATTAACAGAATCACCAATGAGCTGTTACGACCAGAATTAAGATTTTGCGAAAATCACTCATTCTCGCGAAGCAGGGAGACGCACACGCGGAGACCCAGCTCTAAAACCACGCGGGAGCCTCGACTGCCGCGGAAGCCCAGGGGGGTCAGGTGCCTCCTAGCATCCTCTGCCTGGGGCTCTCCACGGGGGACCCCACGGCGAACATGCGATTTCCGTGGCAAACGGGGAATGGGGGTGGCACGCCGGGGCCCTTTACACGCAAGACACCAGAGGCTGGGTCTGTGGGGAGAAGGCAGGCCTGGGGGAAGGAAGGGAGGAAGGAAGGGAGGGAAGGAGAGCACTCCTGGTCGGGGGAGGCCGCCAGGCCCGAGACCTGCTGCTCGTGCGCCCTCCCCACTGGGCCCTGGCAACGGAGGCGAGCGGCTTCCCAGGGCTCGCGCACCCCCCACGTCCCCAGCGCCCCCGGGCCCCCACCTCCCGAGCGGCCCGTACCTCTGCACCGGGGACCTCGCCACCACAGCCAAGAGCGTCCTCACCGCCACCGCCGGCCGCAGCGGCGCCGGCCCCCGCCGCCCGCCCGGGCAGCCCGGCCGAGGGGCTCAGCCCGCCGCTCCCCGGCGGCCCGGCGGCTGCGGGGCGGCAGGGCGCAAGGCCGCGGCGGGCCGGGCGCTTCCCGCCCCAGGCGAGGCCGCGGGAGGGCGGCGGCAGCCCCCGCGCCGTTTGCCACCGTTGTGCCGGCGTCCGGCCGAGGAGCTGGGAGCGGAGACGGGGCAAAGCCCCCTCCCTGCCCCGGCTCCTCGGGGAAGCGGCGTCCCGGAGCAGCGCAGCCCTCTGCCCTCCGGTCAGGGACCTTGGGGCTGAGGGAGGGGCCCGCGGCCCTAACGGTCCCAGCCGCTTCCCACAGCCCCTAACCGCCTCTAACGGCCCCAACCGCCCGTAGCCGCTCCTAACCGCTTCTAACGGCCCCAACCGTCCCTAACCGCTTCTAACCGCTTCTAACGGCCCCAACCGTCCCTAACCGCTTCTAACGGCCTCAACCGTCCCTAACCGCTTCTAACCGCTTCTAACGGCCCCAACCGTCCCTAACCGCTTCTAACCGCTTCTAACGGCCCCAACCGTCCCTAACCGCTTCTAACCGCTTCTAACGGCCCCAACCGTCCCTAACCGCTTCTAACGGCCTCAACCGTCCCTAACCGCTTCTAACCGCTTCTAACGGCCCCAACCGTCCCTAACCGCTCCAACGGCCCCAACCGCCCCTAGCCGCTTCTAACCGCTTCTAACGGCCCCAACCGTCCCTAACCGCTTCTAACGGCCCCAACCGTCCCTAACTGCCTCCAACGGTCCTAACCGCTTCTAACGGTCCCAACCGTCCCTAACTGCTTCCAACGGTCCTAACCGTCCCTAACCGCTTCTAACGGCCTCAACCGTCCCTAACTGCCTCCAACGGTCCTAACCGCTTCTAACGGCCCCAACCGTCCCTAACTGCTTCCAACGGTCCTAACCGCTTCTAACGGCCCCAACCGTCCCTAACTGCTTCCAACGGTCCTAACCGCCCCTAACCGCTTCTAACGGCCCCAACCGCCCCTAACCGCTTCCAACGGTCCTGACTGCCTCTAACCGCTCCAACGGCCCCAGCTGCCGCCCAGCGGCCCCCGGGCGCGGGAGGCGCCGCCGCCGGGACACGACGGCCCCCGGCCGGGCAGCGGGGGGCGACGGCGGCTCTGGGGCGCCCGCGGGCGGCGGCGGCGGCGGCGGGGCAGCAGCTGAGGCCGCGGCCCGGTAGCCAGGGGCAGCCGGGGGCTCGCGGAGGCGCCTCGCCCGTTTTCGCGTGGCGGTGACAGATCGCTCCCTTTTCAGAGCGTCCCCAGAGGCTTTTTTTTTTTGACGGTCTTCCCCGCTCGTTAGGCTGCCCTTTCCCAGGCTGCCCTGACTGAACTTCCCCGCAACTTGAGTGAAACCCTTTGAAAAATTGGGGATGGGGGGGGACTTTTTAGGTTTTTTTTATCATTATTATTTTTTGGAGCGCAATCTCACATGAACTCAGGGCTCGCTGTGTTTAAAAATTACTCCGACGATGCCCGGGTGCACGGCGCAGGCATCCTGCGTTCAAGCCCATCGGCTCGGCCGGGCCCCCTCCAAACCCGGGGGTCGCTGACGTTCCCCCTCGCCGCTCCGTGACCTCCGGGAAACGAGCCCCGGCACGGCGCTCACCCACGGCTGCACAAAGCCCAGAGCGGAGTTAATGACTCCTCAGTGCTGAGGGAGCCGGGGAAAAACTGCTTCATCTCAGCCCAAACGTGCCTGAAACGCTGGTCCTAGCCCAAACATGCCGGCCGGGGGGTGTGCGGGGAACCGCGCCTGGGAGAGCGAGAGCGCGACATCGGAAGAGGATTTTAATGAAATCATAACATTAAAACAGTTTTATATTAAATCCTGCTAATTTTCTAGGTGAAGGCTGTGAAGTGAATGTGAGGAAGCATTAAAAGGGAATTGAATTTGCATTCCTTATGCTACAGGCACATGTTTACATGACCTTTAAAACAGAATTAAAGCTGTATCATCAGCAGCTGTAGGCAATTCACATTACTAAGGCAATCAAATCAGAAGGCTAAACTAACTATAAAACATAAATTAAACTGATAGAGAATCATCCTAATTCACTAGGTTTACTCGCAATTTACTTATCCACTACTAGTAATTTCTAAACAGTTTGCGGAAGAGGCGAAGTGGAAACGCTCGAAGGCGGCAGCTCGGCGAGGCGCTGCCCAGCGCGGCGGGGCGCGGAGCGAGGCGGCCGGAGCCCCGCGGAGGGGAGCGGGGCCTGCGGGCTGCTCCCTGCGAGCCCCCCGCCGACGCATGCCGGGCTGTCCCGAAGCTCCCGCAGCCCCCTGCTCTCTCCGGGACTTTCATAGCCGCCGTTTATTTTCTGAAATATGGAATAACGCGGTGGCCAATAGGTTGCACCGCTCCCTTCTGCCTCCCCCCGTCCCCAAAGGGGCACTTGCAAACGTCGGAAGCACAATATAAAAACCCAAATCGATACCGCCGGTAATTTCATTAAAAGTTTGCAGAGCGCCGGTTCCCAGCTCTGCTCCACCGCCACCGGTGCGGCGGCAGCGCGGGGCCCCGCCAAGGCCCCGCGCATCTCCCCGCGGCCCGGCTGCGCTCCCGCGGCAGCCCGCTCCCTCCCCTCCCCTCGGCACGCTTTGATTTATTCGTATTTATTTCTCCGAGGCAGCGGGAGCGCTTGCGAGGCGCGCAGCGGAGGGGCTGCGGCTCCCCCCTGCACGGCCGCGCTCATTTCGATGTGCGCGCTGCGTTGCGCCGGTTTAGCGCTCGCTGCGCTCTGCGCCCGTTCAGACGGGCTTCTCCGCCCGCTGCCCGGGCTTTAACCGGGCTTCTCCGGGCAAAAAGAGCTGCCAGGAGATGCCCGGGGACGGCGCGAGGTGGGGAGCGGGGGGGGCAAAGCCGCAGCACCGTCCTGCTGCGCGGCCGCCGGGGCACGCGTGGGCTGGGGCGCAGCCGCTGCACCTGCCCCGCGGAGCGGGCGCGACTCCCCCGCGAGAGCCGCGCAGCGCCGGGGCGCTCCGAGGTGCGAGGCACTGCGGGATCGCCAGCAGCGCCCCATCACTCCCCCCCCGGAATGGTAAAGCTGGGGAAATATATAGTTAAAACCCCCCACGCATTGAAATTACTCAGCGAGCTAGCAAACAACAATGCAGGTATTTGTCACCCCAGGACCAGAGCTGTTTGTCTTCACTGTCTCATTAGGCAGCAGAGGTTAAACAGCGCGCCGGTTAGTGCGTTTCCAAATCCGATCCGCTTCCCTTTGAACATGCCTGGACAGAAATCTGTGCGTTCAGGAACTGTGTTTTAGTTATTTTTAAAACCTACGCAGAGTGGCCTTCGATTTCGAAACGGAGCCAGGGTCTATTCCCGCCGTGTATAGGAGTTATTATTGCCCGCACATTTACACTGCTCCCTGTATCGATTCTGTTCCCTCGCAGAGGTTTCGGTGATGTGTGAACGCGCTTCGCGAGAAGCCCCCAGTTTCCCTCCGCTACGAAACAGCCGCGCTGCTACAGCCATGCCCGGTCCAGCCGCCCGGTGAGCAGAGTGCAGACGTAAAGGGAAGTGATCTGCCTCGTCGTGCACAGCCATCAGCTCCCCCCGTGACCCTAAAAACGGGCACGCAGGGAAGCAGCCGCCGCGCCCGCCGCCCGCCGCCCTCTCGCCCTCCATATTTCTCGCCTAAGCACAACAAAACCCGACGTTTCAAAGCGTGGATTTAGCAAACGGCAAGACCGGCTCCGTGGCAATAATGTGCGCTTTGGAGAGACTGCCCGGAATATTTTTTTGCTCTCAATTGCAAATTAACCAAATGTTCGATACGATACCTGCTACAAATTAACCAAGCCAGCAAAATAACAGTGACCTGAGCATGACGTGGTAGTGCACAAATGAACGACATTTCTTCCCCAGCAAGTACATTTTTCAAACATTAACAATGCACATGTGGAAAAAAAAATAGGAGATTCGAGCAGAGCAGCGAGGAGTCGCACGAAAACGATTTGGAAAACGCAGCGGTTAGAATACAAATGCTATTTACCTTGTGATTTTCTCTGCCCGTGACTTGCTTTATTGTCCCTCCCTAGCCTCTCTCCATAACGCAGAACCAGCCCAGGCAGCAGCAACGCTCCTTCAGCGCCGGGCTCGTTACTAAAGGGCTCGTGTTCTTAGAGATTTGGGGGGCTGCATTAATTCTTACATTAGGACTATTTTAATTTGCAATCTGTCAGTCCATCTCCTGGCTGCGGCTCGGAGATGGCAGTGTGCTGTGGCTCTCCCTCTCTGCACAGCGTTTACTCACGTTCAAGAACAGCCAACAGAGACCCCCCAAAAAAAAAAAAAAAAAAAAAAAAAAAACTAATTGAGCTTGTGTCGGTATTGGCTAATTTCTGCTAATACTCTGTAAATTCCTCTTTTCCGCCTAACCTTCCCCCATGCAGGTTGGCTTTGCACAAAGCATCTCCGGAGATGCGGAGCGCCGCGAGCCGGCGCGGGGCTGCGCTCGGCGCGGTGGCAGCGCCTCGCTGCGCGCAACGCGGCCGCGGCTCCTGCCTTCCGCGGGGGCCGGCGTGCCCTCTCCCGGCCCCCCCCCGCGGAGGCTGACTCGGCTTTTACATTTGCACTTGTTCCCACCGAGCGCGGGCGAGCTCGTCCTGGCGCTCAAGCGAACTTGTGTTGAAGGTGAAGTTTTCAATATAGAGGTCATGACACCGAGGCACCGCTTACCGCTCCGCGCTTCATGCTGTATTAAACACAATCAAAACGACCCCCTTTTAGGCCGTTTTTCCCCCCTCCTGCAGATGAACAATGAGGAAAAAAAAAAAAAAAAGAAAAAAAAAGTCTAAAATATAACAGAGTCAGATCCGCGCCGGTGGCGATAAACGCGCTCCTCGCGCTGCGCGACCCGCGGACGCCAAGCGCCGCTGCGCGGGGGCTGCGCGGGGGCTGCGCGGGGGCTGCAACCCGCCGCCTGCTCGGCCCAGCGCGGGGACTCGGCACAATCGCAGCTCCCGCGCCTCCACGCCGGGGCTTCTCGAGAGCGACTTCTAGCTGCCCCGAGACGGTAGCTTCCCCCAGCTATTGTGGGAGCTTTGTCACGCCAGGGCTTTAGCAGGAAAAAAATAATATACATATATATATATATATATATAAAATCCATCTATCTGCTGGGGAAACGTGGGTCTCCCGAGCGCGAAGGCACCTGGAGCCAAAGGGCCGGAGAGCACGGTGCAAACCCAGAAACTTTTTTTACTTTAATGGGTTTCAGTCTATGAAAAATAAGTTACAAATTCTTGCAACAGTAGCTTTGCATGTACTTATTTTTCTCCCATGTCCAGACGGGGTCGTCTATTGAATAAGGCTCTTTTATTCTGCATGGGGCAGGGGATTTGTGGCCATGGTCCCCCTTTTATTCCTCTCTCTATGGAAACCCAGATCATGGGGAGAAATATGCGAGGCTGAATAAAGAAAAGCAGCAGAAAGGACCGCTTGAGAGCGGCATCTGTTACACTTGGGAAGTTAGACTGACAGGAAAGAGCTAAAGAAACCCTCTCCAGCAGATTAGTTAGAACAGCAAGAAGATTTAACTATATGCAGATAAAAACACTTTAAAATAAACCATACTCTGCTATAGGCGAGATCGGAGCCTCCTCCGCCAGGAGCGGAGCGTCACGGCGCTGAGCTCTGCCTTAGACCCATTTGCAACAAATATTAAAATGGGACATTCGGGGTTTTATTTCCCTGCTAGAGACTCTGCCTTAATTAAACGGCGGATCCCAGCATCTATTTTCACGGGCAATGGGATTTGAAAAATTGTTTCGGAAGTTAAAGTGCAAATTAATTTTAAATAATTTAGCTGCGTTTTGAGATAGGGTGGATTTTTCTTTTTTTCTTTCCTTTTCTTTCTTTTCTTTTTTTTCCCCCCCTCCGGCTCCGGTGATATTTATTTCGAGACGCTCGCGAAGGCGGAGGGGGGAAAGGATGCTCGTAAAACCCTCCGTCTGCCCCCTCGCAGCCTGCCCCGCGCTCGGCCGCGGCCAGCAGCGCGGCTCTGCGCGCAGGGCCCGCTCCGCGCCCGCGAAGTTCGCTCCGAGGCGCCGGCGGCGGCGCGCAGCCCCCGCGCAGCCCCCGCGCAGCCCCCGCCGCCCCGGCCCCGCGCTGCCGCCGCTGCCGCACCCGCGAGAAATTATCGCGATTATGATTGTAATGAGGGAAGCGGTGCTGCTCGGCGCGGGAGGGCTCGGCGGAAAAGCTCACCTTGCCTCTACGCTTTTCCCCCATTTTTCCCGAATTTTCTTCAGATCTGTCTTCCCGGGGAAACTAATGCCTTAATGACTTTCTGGTAGCTGCAAGCCTTCTTTTATTTCTGCTAAATATATGAAAATGTATGCAAATTTAAATCAAGCTTAACCTAGGAGCTCTTGCAATATATTTAATGGAATTTCAAACCAATAAGGGGACTCTGATGCAGTCTTCTGCAAGTGCAAATATAATTACGCAGCTAGGTTACCTCCGAAATTATGCACGGAAAGGTCATTTTTTAACGGGGGGATTCGCGGAGGAATGAGGTGCCGCATTCGCTCGGCCCGGGCGCCGCAGCAGCGCCAGCGGCCCCCGCGGCGCCGAGCCGGGGGCCCCCGGGGCGGCGCGACCTGCGCGGGCGCGGAGAGCCCGGCCCGGCCGCGCCGCTTTGCCGGGCAGCAAATTAGCTCGGTTTTTTTAATTTTCCCATTTTTTCCCCTTTTTTTTTTGGGGGGGGGGGGGTAAACCGCGCACACCTGGCGCTGCGCGAAGCCGCAGCTCGCTCGTTTCTCCTGTATTTCCAACTTTGACGGGCGCGGGGCGGCGCCGGGGCGGCCCGCGCGGATTTTGCAGCGCGCTTTTGGGGCTGGTTCGGGTTTTTTTCCCCTTTTTACCCTAAGGGGGCGAATCGCACCCCAGGGCCGGGCCGCCCGCGGAGGACGGCGGTGCGGTGCGGTGAAGCGAGGCGAGGCGCGGCGCGGCGAGGCGCGGAGCGGGCCGCGGGGCAGCGCCGCGCTCCGCCGCGCTCCCGCCTCTCCCCGCGCTCCCGGCGGCGCCTTTAAGCGGCGGCGGCGGCGCCCCCCGCCTGGCGGCGCGGAAGGAGTTAAGCGGCGGCGGCGGCGCCGCGGCCCGGCCCGGCCCCCGCACCCGGCGGAGGGATTCACTTCCTGCTCCGGGCCCGCGCGGCCCGCCCGGCTTTCGCACCCCGCCTCGGGCCGGCGCGGCCCGCCCCCTCGGCTCCCATTGGCCCGCGCCGGCGCGGCCCCGCCGCCCGCGCGCCGCCATTGGCCGGCGCGGCCGCCCGTCGGCGGCGCCGCGGCCCCGGCTGCGGCGCCTGGTGGATGTCAAAGGCTGAAGCGGCGCCGCCGCCGCAGTATAACTCGTAGGGGCTCCTCGCCGGCCATGGCCACAGCCGCCTCCAACCCCTACAGCATCCTCGCCTCCAGCTCGCTGGTCCATGCCGACTCGGCGGGCATGCAGCAGGGGAGCCCCTTCCGCAACCCCCAGAAACTCCTCCAAAGCGACTACCTGCAGGGCGTGCCCGGCAATGGGCACCCGCTGGGGCACCACTGGGTGACCAGCCTCAGCGACGGCGGGCCCTGGCCCTCGGCGCTGGCCTCGGCCCCGCTGGAGCAGCCGGACGTCAAGCCGGGCCGCGAGGACCTGCAGCTGGGCGCCATCATCCACCACCGCTCGCCCCACGTCTCGCACCACTCGCCCCACGCCAACCACCCCGGCGCCTGGGGGGCCAGCCCGGCCCACAGCGCCTCGCTGGCCTCGGCCGCCCAGCCCCTCAACGTCTACTCGCAGGCCGGCTTCGCCGTGGGCGGCATGCTGGAGCACGGCGGCCTCACGCCACCGCCCGCCGCCGCCGCCGCCGCCATGCACCCGGGGCTGCGCGACGGCGCCGAGCACGGCGAGCTGGGCGGCCACCACTGCCAGGACCACTCGGACGAGGAGACGCCGACCTCGGACGAGCTGGAGCAGTTCGCCAAGCAGTTCAAGCAGCGGCGCATCAAGCTGGGCTTCACCCAGGCCGACGTGGGCTTGGCCCTGGGCACGCTCTACGGCAACGTCTTCTCGCAGACCACCATCTGCCGCTTCGAGGCCCTGCAGCTCAGCTTCAAGAACATGTGCAAGCTGAAGCCGCTGCTGAACAAGTGGCTGGAGGAGGCCGACTCCTCCACGGGCAGCCCCACCAGCATCGACAAGATCGCCGCCCAGGGCAGGAAGAGGAAGAAGAGGACCTCCATCGAGGTGAGCGTCAAAGGCGTGCTGGAGACTCACTTTCTCAAATGCCCCAAGCCCGCCGCCCAGGAGATCTCCTCGCTGGCAGACAGCCTACAGCTGGAGAAAGAGGTGGTGCGGGTCTGGTTTTGCAACAGAAGGCAAAAAGAGAAAAGAATGACTCCGCCAGGGGAGCAGCAGCCGCACGAGGTGTACCCGCACAGCGTGAAAACGGACACAGCCTGCCACGACCTCTGACTAGCGGGCCGGACTGCAGCCGCGCGGATTTGCGGCCGGGGTTTTAACTTATGTTGAAGGAGGGAACGCGAAATAACGGGAGACTTCGAGCCGGGGGCTTCCCGCTCACCGTCTGGGCAATATTTTTTCTCTCAAACCTTTTCGCTGATCAATACGTATTGTTTACTCGCAGACAAGGTTTGTTTTCGGTCTCCGCTTAGGAAGAAGAAAAAAAAAAAAGAAAACCCACGGGAAAAAAAAACAACAAAAAAAAAGGAAAGACAGATGTGTGCCTATGAATAACCTTCCAGCGCCTTGGTTATATCAGCTGTATTTCAGGTGAATCTGTTTTACAATAGACTAGTTTTGCATTTTTAAAGACTTATATAGCGTTTTTAAATGTCTGAGGTGTTTTACTACAAACTGTACACAATATTTGTGACCTAATTTGTATCGAATTGACCAGTCAGACCTTTCTCCCTTCCCCGCGCCCCGGGAATGTCAGTGAGCGAGGAAGAGGGGGCCGCCCGGGCCTTCCTCCGCGCCGGCCGCCCGCTGCCGGCGGCTGCTCCTCCGCCTTTTCGGGAGCTTCCTAAGGCGGTCGGGTTACAACCCCGACCCCCCTGCGCCCCCCAACAACGACAACTCCCAGGGACAAATTTTAAAGCGAGCCGAAATTAAGCATCGCAAACAAAACCGCGGCACTTGCCGGTGCTTCTCTTTCCGAAGATGGGTCGCGCTTTTTGCCCAGCGCCAGACTGCGAGGTCTGTAGTAAAACACCTTTGTAATCCCGCGCTTTGGCTTCGGAAATCAGTTTCTGTGTTTTGTTTCGGTAGCGAGGAGGAACGAGGGGGCTGATGCATTGCGGGGGGGCGGGGGGGGGGACAGAAAACGCCCGCATTTGGTTCACGCTGAGCTGCTTTCCGCGTCACAGGGAGCTGCCGGGGTCGTTGCAAAGCTTTGCTAAAAACGAGCAGGGAGGGAGAAAAAAAAAAAAAAACCCAACCACCAGGACGAATAAGTCAATAAAATGCGAGCGACATAACCATTTTTTGGCATAGGGAAGCGCTGAGCCGCGGCCGCCCCCTCTCCTCCGCCCGCCCGCCCGCCCGGGGCTGCGCACTTTCCCCTGCGCCGGGGCCCACGGCCCATGGGTGCGCGCAGCCCCGCGCAGGCAACGCGCAGCCCCGGGCCGGGCCCGGCGCGGCCGAGCCGCCAGGCCCCGCGCCCGCCCCGGCGCTCAGATTTTCCCTTTCGACATTTATATTTTTCCAGTATTTTTCAGTAAGCGCTAAAAGAGAAAAAAAAAAAAAAAAAAAACTCGACACTGAGGACCTGCCTATTTCTGCCAACTTTATAACTGTACAGTTTTGTATATTAAACGTTTTTTGGAAGTTATTAATTTAAAGAAAGATCATTTAGTTTATTCATTTAGTAACTGATGTATAATAAACGCTATTTTCATTAAAGGTTGCTTTTTTCAACTATTTTATCCAAAATTGCCTATTGCAGTTGCCAACAATTATTTATTTTCAATAAATTCCGCATTATGTTTAAAAAAAAAAACGTTTCAGAAAGAGAAAAAAAACCTAAATAGGTGTCGGAGAAAAAAATAACGAAACACCCGAGTCGCTGTAACGTTTGGTTGTCGACGAGTTTTAGTCAAGGGGTTTATATTGACGCAATATTTTATTGTTGTAAAAGGACAAATAATAATAATAAAAAAAAGGTTTAAATAAACATTTTTACAAAAAAAAAAAAAATGTCGCGTTGTTTGTGCGCGGGGAGGGGGCTCTCGGGGGAGGCCGGGGCTCCCCCCGGAGCCGGACCGCGGCCGCCCTGCCCGCGCCTCCCGCCGCCGCCGCGCTGCAGCCGGCCGCACCCGCGCAGCACCCGCGCACCTGCCTGGGGCCCGGCCGGGGCTGGCGGCGAGCGCAGCGGCTGCAGCGTAACCCGGGCTGAGCCGGCATACACGTACCTATATATATATAAATATATATATGTATGTGCATGTGTGTGTGTGTATATATATATAGTTCAGTATTTTATATACGCGCGTGTGTATGATGCTGGCAGGAGCAGCGAGCCGGAGCCCAGACGCGCTTTCGCGCAGGTCGAGCCCTGCCCGAGCGGGCGGTAGCCGCGGAAGTCCCGCGCCTGCTGCGCGCAGCCCCCGGCCGCTCCCCCGCGCGGGGCGGTGCTGGCTGAAGCCGAGCAGCCGGAGCCGCCGCGGGCAGCGGGGAGCTTTCGTCCGCGGTGGCTGCCGCGGAGCCGGGGAGGGTGCCCGGGGGGGGCTCCGCGGCAGCCGGCCAGGGCGGCAGGAGAGGGAGAGGTGCTGGGCGGGCGGCAGGGAAACGGCGAACTGCACTGCATCGCCGAGGAAATGTCCCTTTTCTCCCCTCTAAAGCCGGACCCGGGAGGAGGCAAGCGCAGGCCGCTCCGGGAGCGACTTAGGGGAGGAGAAAATTATCTTTTCCGACACGCAGCACCGTCCTCAAAGAGCCCCGAGCGGGGAGGCAGCGCTGCTGGTCTTCAGGGAGCGAGGACCGGGTCCCCGCGAACCACGAGCGCAGGCAGACGGGCGCTTTCCCACGTCCGGGGCGATCCCCACGCCGACGGCAAACGCTACACCCGGGCCTTGTTAGCCAGAGGGATCTGGAATGGAAACAGTGAGCAACGCTTTATTTTTTTAGCCATAAAACCTGATTTAATTTTTGTAAATCTTTGCAACTTCCAGCACAGCGCTGATGCCACAGTCTCGGGGATGAGTGGCCTGATCCTGCTCATGCACTGAGGCAGGAGACTCCAGTTGCCTCTGCAGCGGTCAAGGAGGGTTTGTTAGGCCAAAGCCCCGTGAAGGGGTCATGAGTGGGTTGCTCGAGTACAGACTGAGACACCCAGCCCTGATCACATCACGGGTCTTAAGGCGACGCTTTTTGCTGCCAGGCTCCTGCCAGCGCTTCAGCTTCACGCTGCTGCCTGCTCGCGGAGGTAAAGTCGCTCACGCCACGAGCTAGGCATCAGCCTGGGACAGCAAGCTACAACGATTTCAGAAAAGGATTAAAACAGAACAGGAAGGAAATATAGCAAAAAAATCACATTGCTCCAGTCAGTGCCAGGAACAAAATAAATGTGGACCAAGTAGCCTGTTTACCAAACCATGAGTAAATGATTGCTGTTTGTAAACACCCCCAACCCCAGCATGAGAAAACTCTTTGCATGAGAACATGCACTGAGTAGTTATGCTTAATCTTGAAATTCAGGGTCCTCAGAGGTAAAGCCTAGCTTTAAAACTAGCACTGGTTTGCAGGAGGGACAGAAGGCGTTTTACTGGAATTAGCTCGTTTTAGAGTCATTTAGCTGTTGTGTAAATACAGCTATAGACTGGTTTTGGTCTTGCGGGTTTCTTTAATAAATTGTGTTAAGCGTCAAAAGAGATACAATGAAAGACAAACAAACAAATTTACAAACAGAAGTACTTTCAAAGACTACCTGAAAGCCGGCAAAAAATAAGGAAGGAAAATTCCGTTTCAAGAAAATAAAATCTCTGCTCATTATTCCCTGTCTATCTCAGTAGTCCTGTGAGCAAAGGAAACTCTTTTGTGCCACCTAATGTTAAGCGGAGATCACTGTTGCCTTTGCTCTCCTGTCGCACACTGAGTGCGGGCAGAGGCCTGATTTCCGAGGGTGCTGAGCGCTCCGTTTCCATTCCCCTCCGCACGGGAACGCGGAGCCCAGCGCTGCATCCCCACACGCTCCCCAGGAGACCGAGCTGATGCTCGGAGTTGCCCCAAACCAACAGCAGAAGAGAAACTTCAGATCCACACTCACGGGCCATGGGCACTCCTGGATATATGAAATTATTTTAAAAAGACATCTAGAAGGGGTGGAAGGGACCCAGGGGCATAATCTTAAGAACCAGGTCTTGGCTGTAATAGTGTAAATCCGGAGTGAGTCCATCCAGGCTTTTTACAAACTGCCCATCACCATGCGTCTGCCAGAGCACTGGCTGCAAAACTCGGATTTGCAGCAGCTCCTCGCTCAGCTCTGCTCTGCGCCCTGATGAGGCCTTGTCTCCGCCGTCTTTCCGCAGGCATAGCTCCCAGTGAAGAATTAACATACCAAGAATTTATGGTGTGTACTTAGCAGCCATTAACACTAATGGAAGATACTAATTTGGTACTTAAATATCTCGCACAGTCCTTTAAAGAAGAAAGGGCTGAAAGAAAGTATTTCTCTGATAACAATGAATTACATTGCTTTTGTGATTTTAATGGAGAGTGTTAAACATCTTTAACAATTTTTGAGGCTGAATCTCCTTTGCTTTTTATGTTATTTGAAAAGAAGAGAACCTGCGACTTCCTTCATATTTAAATTTCAGATATTCTCAAGCTGTGTTCTCCTCCCCTTTAAAGAAGGCCGGTACCATATGAAGCTGTTCACTTGAAAGTAAAATTACTAAAAGTAAGCAGAGATGCTGGCCTCCCTTCATAGAGGTCCTTAGAGATCATTCAGAATATAGACCAATAAATCCATACCTAGATTGCATTTGACCAAGAGACTTTAAAAATCCTTCAAAGTGAAGTAGTTAGAATTTTTCTTTCTTTCTTTTTCCTTTCTTTTCTTTCTTTTTTTTTTCCTTTTTTTTTTTTTAAGTACTAATTCCATAGCTTCAGGTAGAGCAGACTGGAGCATCAGGTCGTAATGGGCCCTGCGTTCATATACCACTGATTTTTGTGGCAGATCCCCATCTAGACAGAGGTACATTTAAACATAGCTCATTCCGTCAGGAGCTAGGAAATGCGCGTGGTAGGGGGTGATGCACATTGCAGCCAATTGGCTAAGGGTCCGATCCCAAAACACAGACATAATTAATCATTTTACTCACGAGAGCAGTTTCCATTTAATTTAGTGAGATCATCCATGCAAATTAAGTTATTCATTTGTATCTTTGCACAATCAAATTTGAAGGCTCCATCCTAGAAAACTGTATATACAATATTTTAGGCAGGTGACCAGTCCCACTGAATGGCTGATATTCCTGAAAATACTCACAGAGATCGGGGCCTAAATTTGTACTTGCTTCCCCCTTTTTCTAAACTAGCATCCTGTAACCAATAGACCAGAAAGGCTCCACAGCAATTACATATTTAGGATATGTGATAGCTGTAGTTAAGATCTTTATGACTGATTGCAGGATAAAATTTACTTTAAATGTGCAAGAGCCCATTTTTAAGCCACACTCTTTCAGCTGGTTTTCATTATATATATTTTTAAGGATCAAAAGCAATTAGAGTGTACAAAGTCTAAATGGTAAATAATTTCCACATCAAGAACCTTATTAAAGCAACAAGCATCTATTTTTGTTAACACTGTAAAATACAGAAAGGGCCAAACTAAATAAATCTCTGTTTTAACACGCTAAAAAATAGCAAGACTTCTATTTCCACCCTGAGAACCTATATGTCAAATTTCCAACCCAAGATAGGTTTTGGTTGAGTTTTTAAGACTCGGGAAAACAGGGTAAACAAGGGGATTAAACTGCCCTATTATGCGGTGGGGATGTGAACGGTACCATAGTTTAAACACTTTGCACTTCTAAAGGGATTTGTATACAGATAGCTATATGCCATTGAATTTTACATCAGAGGGACCCTGCGTGGGTAACTTTGCTGATTCACAGTTAGTGCTATACGCTGTGCCGGGCTGTAAATATCTGTAGAATCAAGTCCTTAACTAAAATGGTAAAACAGTATTAAATCTTGGGAAAAGACAGAAAGGAGAGAGAGAGAGGCATAGCTGCCATTGTTAAAAGCCTGTCAACAGCAAGTTAAAAAGCTAATGGTAAATATCATTTATACTGGCCCTCTTTCTACTGTGGTATTGATTTCTAGATTCTGGCTCTGCAGCTTTCTGCTCTTGCTGCTCGATTTTATGTTAGAAAGTGATGCTTTAGAGCAGCGTTAAAACTGCACTAAGAAGTCTGGTTCTGCAAAAGTGTTTTTAAAAATACGAATATTTCAAGCAGGGAATGTCAGAAGCAAGGCAGCAGCCTTTCTCACCATTCATTATTATTAAGGCACCATAAATGCTTCTCCATTATTCTGCCACTCCATTTTTTTTTTAATTATGCCAGTCCTTGGCTTCTGTACCTCAAGTACAAATAATATTTACCCAACATAGAAATGACATTTTTGAACTGCAGTTGTTTTCTTTTTGGCCAAGGCATGAAGTTTTGTTTTTTGTATTTATCTTCAGACTTTGGAAAAAAGAAAATCAACCCACAGATCTTACTAACCATAAACTGCAGAAGGGTGAATGACTAAATCTTAACTCTTAGCTTCCCTCCCATTTCGGACTTGGTGCAAGTGGCAGGTAATATGAGCTGTGTGCAAGACCTCCCTCCCTGTTCAGGTTTTGTAGTTCTGTCTAGATTATGGGATTAGGCTCTGTTACATATATCTACAGTTAGGAACTTGTGATCTAGTTAAACCAGATTGAAAGCCTCTCAGCAGGTGTTTGGAATCAGACTCCACAACAGAAATTCTCCACAATTACTGTGGAAAACAGTAGCTTTCATTGCAATGCCCAATACTGGAGCAGGAAAAAAGAGAGTAAAATCAAAATCCCAACAGAAAACTCTTTCAGATAGAAAAAATTTGCCACATTTTTTCTTGCTAACACAAAAACAGACGCTGGTGAAACACTATTTCATTATATGTTGTTTCTGCTTGCTTCATTCAAACTGTATGAACGCATTGGATCCCTTAGGCCTAAGAAAGGCTAACCTCGTGCTAGAATTTGAGTTTGTACAAACCGTCCTGTACGTTTCATGAGGCATTACTAAACCTACAGGAAGATTATAGTTCTACACATTTAGACTCTAATGATTTAAACCTGTCTTACCTTTAATAGGCTTCCTCACGAAGGAAACTCAATTCACCAATGGCAGCTCTGTCCAAGCAAAGATTTTGCAGGGTCAAATCCTCCCGTACCATACGCTTTTGAAGAGAACAGAAAAATCTCTCAGCGTGATATACTGCACAAAGTGAACAAATAGAGGAATGACACACAACCTTATAAAACTGGGGGCAGCACTTACGTCCTGCCAAAGCCTACTCGTATGTCCAGAGGTTCTCGTAACCACGAAAGAGAGAGGATACAACACATCCCGAATTAGACAGCCATGATGACTTTAAACGGAAAAAGTAATACAGTTATAGTAGAGTCTAAGATAATTTGTTTGTCTTTGTGAAAAGATCGATATAGAAGTGAATACAAGATTATGTGACTGGAAATGCTTTTTTTCAGCAAAAAAATGCACTTGCATAATAAGACAGCTATATCAGGATTAGATTTAGAGTACAAAGCTTAAATTCAAAGATTTTTGAGGACTGGCATATGAGAAAAATGTCAGCCTGGGATTTCTGAGCTTTCACTTGAGCATGGTGGAGAACCTTTAGTTAGAGTTAGCATCACTTCAGCCTGTTCCAGCTGAAACAAGGAAAAACAGTGGCCCCTGTTTTGCCATAACTATCGCAAAATTTTCTGATTCAGATGAGTATATTACATAAGAAGCATAAGGTCAAGGGTTCCCCTTTCTGCCATCCCTACTGTCTTGTATCTGGCTCTGTGGATGTTCTTTGTTTTTGAGTTACAGCAGCTAACTCCAGACTCCTAAGCTCAGACAAAGCCTGAAGTGGGATGCTTGTTCCCCTCTCCAAGCCCATCCAGTCTGCCCTGCTGTAGCAGAGAGCTCCTCACTAGTGCATGCACTCTTGACCCTCTGTGCAGGTATTCTTTCTTTCCTAAGCACAAGCAGTGTTGAATCACTCCAGACGTCATTCCTGGCACAGAAATAGCATGCGTAGCAATTTAAATCCAATTCAGTAAAACACAGCGCCTGTTACAGTACCTTCATCCCAAGTCTAGATTAAAAAACCTAAAGTTTTTACTGCCTGATGTTTTATCCATTCGCTGTGCTGTGCACAAATTTCAGATGATTTCCAAGTGCAGCACATCTGAAGTTTCAAATCCATTGGGCACATTCCCGCTCTGTAACATCCTTAATCCTTGACTGTAAAATATTTTCTGATGTTTTATACAAAATAAAGCATGTAAAGTAAAAGAATACTGAACAACTATTTTAGCAGAAAAGTCTTGACAGAGTTTTCCTAATCTCCTAAAGAAAAGGAAAACACACATAGAGAATTCATTCTGGCATTGCTGCTTTACCTCTTGTGTATATTTTGCATAGGCCAAGCAGTGAAAAGCAGAGAGAGGAGAGTAGAAACCTAGTGTGGCCATAAGAGAGTTAAAGGAAAATGAGTTAAGTAGGTACTACTTTCCATCCACATTAGAATGATTGTCTTAAAAATAGATTTATGTCATGCCATTTCTTCTTCTTGCCCCAATCTAAGCCACAAAAACGTGGTATCAGAATTGTAACGCCTCATATATTCTAGGGAAGATAATAGTAAACTGCACTACTTTGACCTTTTCGGTATTTCTGCTGTTGGATTCACTAGCCATCCCCATCCTTCCTGTTTACAGCCTTGGTAACCTGTAGGGATGCAGTGCAGTGGGTAGCCAATGAAAATACAGAATATTGAAAAGGTTAAAGTCTATGTTTATGAGTCTATTAAATGTTTATAGTCTTTCACAAGCTATACTGGGCATTAAAATTATGATATCTCATTCTCATAACAAACACTGTAACGAGAACAGAAAATGGCAAAACATGAATCCATTCTGAAGGCAAAATTTGTAACGAGAGTACAAAAACAGCACAGTATTAATTCACTCCTTTGACAACAGTCGGAATGGACCAGATAGCACCACAAGCCTGAACCACACACAGTACAACTCAGAGACAAATTGCCCTGCTGGAACATACCGGTGGCCCATTTCATTCGGCGGCAGATCTCCAGCGCTGACCAGCAGTGGATGCTTCGGTGGAAATGATGAAACTTAAATGGAGGCTGGAAATTTCCTTCAGTCCTCAGAGTTTTAAACTAGAATATATAAAAAAAAACTATTTAGAGACCACTGATACAGAGCAGTGCTGCTGGGGATATCACTCCTGTTCCCACAAATTCCTCTAATCCCATTCAAACCACTGGGAGCTATCCATTTTGCTCTTGCACATAACACTGAGTTTTATAGGCCAATTAAACACTCTGCAATTTTTTTCCCCTTTTTCTCCATCCTAAATATATTGCATCTTAATTTCCACTGTGTGTTGTAAGCTCGCCACAGTACGTTACCGAGTGCCTATGAACATCGAGAATTTACATGACTTTCGGCAAGGTTCAAAACACACCTTCCATCCCCTGGCTTAGACCGTGTTATTAGTCCCCTGTACTGATCCGATCACATGAACACATGGAAAGACCTCTACCGCAAGCAGAGTTTTGGTAACCCAAAGAGGAGCTGGGACACTAGGGGCTTCACTATTCCTAAGCAATTTTACATGGAAATTGGTCAAATACAATTATTATTTATTAGCTCTGCAGTAGCACACCCCAGTCTCGGCCACGGAAGGGGATCCCTTTGCCAGAAGAGGCACAAAGATGCTGGAACTTCCCATCACATGTGCAGACAACCAGACGGACGGACGGACAGACGAGGGAGCCCGGGGAGACCGCGAGGCAATGCTGGCTGACACGAAAGGCAACAGTCATAACATCCCAGCTGTTTAGTCACCGACAATTTTCCTCTAGCACCACAAGGGAGAAATTTAAAGAGAAATTTGAAGACAAATGCTGCTGCTAATGACCAGGAATTTCTCCCCAGTGTGAAGGGCAATGCAGGAGAGAGTAATGGAGAAAGATGTTTCTTTGAACTACAACGGATAGTGATATCAAATCATAAATAGACAGGCACACATAAACATACGGAGGATCAAAGGAGCCACGGAAGGGCAGGCAGCAAGCTAGCAGCCAGGAAGGAGCTTGGAGGCAGGCCAACTGGCGCTCGCAGTTGTTTTAAAGGTCCCCTGAAAAGTGGGATAGCAGCAGGCATCAGTTCAACGCACCCCACAAATGAACAGGCTTTGATGGCCAGGGAGTAGCCAGAAGCCTCAACGGAGAGAAACAAATCTTTGTGTCCTGTTGGCTGGTTCTACATCTCAAAGTTTCTCTCAACAAAAGAAAGGCTAGAAGGGCTACCTAAAAATACAAGTGAATACTACTGCAGAATCCCCAAATCAGAGAACGCTACAAATGTTGTGGGTCCCACGGCTGCTCTAGACAGCTCTTTGTTCCCCAGAAGTCTATATTATGATATGACCAGGTATGAACACAAAAGACCAACTTCTCTGATACCCATGTAACTTAGGTACATCTATCATATTTCCTCTTACTCCATTAAACAACATCCATTTGGGGAACTACCCTCATTTTGCAAAGCTTCCTACAAAATTAATCTGTTCTGATGAATCAGGGTTCCCTAGCACTGCCTACTTGCATTTTAAAACAAATGCAAGGCAAGAGTTCAAATATGGAGAAGAGAAGCTGATGAACATCAGCTTTATCTGGATGATCCTGGCATTTTGCATGGTTGATGCTACACCAAGAAATAACAGAGCTGCTTCTCCACAGCAGGCCCTTGGGAAGCTAGAGGCTTCCCAATGACCTCTGGTGCCTGGAAAGGTAATGGACACTTGACAAACGTGCCATCAAAATGAGAGCTAGTTAACATGAAACAAAGCACTATAAAATAAATGAGGAGGGAATAAAATGAGTAGCACTTAAGTAGGATGACTGATGAGGGAGAAGCTGGAGGAATACTGAAGCTTGGGAGAAGAGCAGCAGACTAAAGAGCAAGGAGGGTTTTCAGACGGGGTTTTTTGAAAAGATCAAATGAAAAGAAATTTGTCAATCAAGTTACAAAAGGATACCTTTAAGATAGGCCCCAAATGGGATATCTGCTAAGAGGAAGCAGTATTCTGCAAAAGCATCTCTTGAGACGCAGAAAGGTATGACCCTACTCCCTGTCACTCTCCATTCACATGAACTCAGACATGGTACTGAACAAACAATGGTAATAACCTTAATGGTACACTCACGGGTCATGCAAAACTCAAAGTAGCATTTTTATTCGGAGGGCTGTCAATGTGAACCAAATCACAACAGCTCCGACCAGCATTCCATTAACTCTTGTCCTCAAGAGCTGCCAGCATCAGATTTTTTGAAAAAAGCAAGAAAATCATAATATATGATTGCAGAATAACTTGTTTCCTGAGGATGTTTCTTTCTGATCCCCATGACTCATATTTGGCATATGCTACACATTTTTTTTAAAGTCTATTCCAGATAATACCAAGAAGTGTTTTTAATAATAAACCATCAAGGTCTGTCACAGACTTTGGACTGGTTGAAACTTTTCTTTTATTTTCCTACTGGAGGTGATACCTGATTTACATCAATAACCTTGCCTCTGGGGCATTTTGGACCCACTGGTACTTCTAGATACTCTTGTGGCATCATGGCACGCTGTAACATGAACACCAAGAGCCACCAAAGTCTGTGCTCTGACTCTCCAGAGTTAATAGATTCATGTAAAAATGACATCCACATTTAACTGCAGGACTGATTTAATGTGGTACATCCTTCTGGATGTACCTTCTTGAAAAAGGATGTGCATTCTTGAAAAAGACTTGGAAACATCTGTGAGTGAAGAGGGTGGTCAAGCACTTACCACCTCGCTGTGGCCAAACAAGAAGGTATCACGCCTGCTCTCGATGCTCTTCCCTTCTTGTGTTGGATTGCTCCTTTCCTAGTGTTTCTCCCAATATGATACACCCAAATCACTAAGCCACCAGGCAGTCTGGAACTTGTCATCTGAGAAATTGTTTCTCTGCACACATCTTGCTGCAGCACCAGGACATTCAGAACTGGTCTCAGTCTCTGCTTCGGGCTTGAACTTTTCCATAATCCGCAGTAGGACGTGCACATATGAAAGCTGTTTTTTTTTCCCCAGCATTTCACAGTTGAAGTGCAATGCAGTTAGTTTTTTCCTAAGCATGTCATCAGTTGTGAGGAAGAAAAAACACAAATATTAAAATCACAAATATTGCTTCCTGAACAGCAATATGAGCTAGCCCTTACTCAGTTCTAACACTCATTTGTATTCGGTTTTAATCCAAAGAACTGTCTTTATTTGGGGGGGGGGGGGGGAGGGTCATATTCCAGCTTGAGCTTATATAAAGCAGTAAAGTTGGAAGCAGTCACAAAAGAAAAAGTAATAACGAGCAAGAACAGTGTGTCAGTCTCAGATTTTTTTCCTAACTAGTCTGCGTTGAATTAAATTGTAAATGCAGAATTCCTATTTCATCAAACAGTTTCAAAGACTTAGCAAGGAAATTTTCAGTTGTGCATAATCAGTTCAGTTTTTAGATAACTATAATCCCATAATTTACGAACTCAAACAAATACGGATGGAAGTATAAGTGAACTAATGGTTACTCTGTCAGATGTATCAAAACAATAAAATTCAAAACAATGAATTCACAGAAATACAAGTAATTCCCTCTAAAATTCACCTTTTTATTTGCCGTGCACGGTGCTGAGCAGATTTCTTGCTTACAGACGCCTTTGCGTTGGTGATATTGGTGAATTCTTTAAAGAACAGTGCATCATTATCAATGAACTTGCAAGGAAAGTTGAGTGCATTGAGAAATGAAAAACCTTGAAAAACAAAGTTACAGGAATGAATGACCGTCAGCTTTTCACTGACGGTCACACCACCTTTCACCGCAACCCAGCAGGGCCCTGCTCCTCCAGAGGGGTCAGGCTCCCAAGAACCATGAATCCAAGCAGCCTGAAAGGGCTCGTCCTACTGCCTAGAAAACTTTAAATTGTCACACTGAATCAATGTATTTACACACAAATTCTCCTGGCAAAAGAATAAATGTGATGCTCCTTTCTCTTAGTTGCAAATGTTGAAGATATCCATTCAGGAGGCAAAAAACCCAATCAAACAAAAAGCTTTGTGCTCTTATAGATAACCCAAAGAACACACTTCCCTGAAATACATTTTGTTTAAGAATAGCTGTGAAAATAAAATATGTAAAATCAGTAAAGGTATTATTTGCTACTATTATCCTCCAACAAACTAGTCAAGGAAATTATGCTATTTTTTCATTTTAAAAACACTTTGATAATTGGTAATGAAAATAACAGGTCATTTAAAATGGCAGTTATTACAAATATATGAAAGTAGTAAAAACAAGACATCAAATATAATGACGTTTGATATTTATTTTATTATCTATTATAGCACTAATATGCTTCTTTGTTTGTTTTATAAGAAAGCATTAAAAAACTATATGCATAAAATATTATATGTTGCAAGGATTAAAAACGTACCACAGGCACAAAAGCAGGATTAGTATCACTTAACTTTAAATTGCACATTTCTATTTAACTAATATGCTGTATCCAGCAGGGACTAAGTGAGACATGTAGACACAGAAAAATGGAACAGAAAGAATTACACACTTATAGAAGAAAAGGCACATGGTTTAGATAGGCTATTGCACATCTTAGGTGCTTTACCTCACCAACGCCTTATGGAAACCAGCCATTTCACAGCCATTTGGACCCAATCCCAAGAATCCAGTGTTATTTTTCCAACTGCATTTGCCATTTACCCCTTGCGCTGAAATACTGTGACGTTTCCCATGGAGGTGAGGTCCCTCCGTGGGGTTCGCTGGTGACTGTGGCTTTGCGGATGGCTTTCGTGCCTTCGCCACTCCGCCGGTCTTGAGGTGACACCTGAGATGTTGCTCAAGGGCAGTGAGAAGTTGGTTCAGGGAACAACTTTTCCGGCTAAGCTACTTAGCGTACTTGGAGCTGCTGTTTGTAACACTGGTCGTTTCTGGTTTTCTGTGGGTTTAATGGAGGTTTTTGTGTCCCAGCATCATCAGAATAGGAAATTCATCATCATTAAATGTGCTTTGAGAAGTAATTACTCTCACATTTGAGAAAACCAGCCTTTACAAATTTAATTAATTTTAAAAAAGAAAATAAAATCCCAAAGTAGGAATTTTCTTCCAAATGCCAGTATAAGAAAGGTAAAACTACCACTCCTTTCCATGCTTATACGAAAATATTTGGTCTCAGTCCTAGCACACAAATATTTTTGCTGTAAATTTTGTTTTCTTCAGCCTCTCCCGGCTTGTCACCGAGGCATGGAGAAGTGCAGACTGGCCATTAATTTTTGCCATCCTACTTGAGCATGAAAGTATTAGCACAATACGTCCTCACAGAAAATCAGTATACTGGTATGAATCAAAGCAATAAAGAGAATACAGCATGGCACTGAAAATGAAGAGTTGTTGAGCTGAGTAGACAAGCTTATGATTAGATAAGAATTGTACTCTCTGAATGGTGTTTAACATCTATGCAATGTATCCGAGCAATATATTTGCGCAAACATCTTGTGTTCCAGTAGTGAAACATATCATGTGAAATGAAAGTATGATGAAAAATACCAAGCCTCACAGCTCTTCTGTTGGCGACGCGTGGCCTCGCAGCAAACTTGCATATTCCTGCTTGCTCTCGCTGCTGAGCTATTGATTTTGAACCACTCTGATTCCCCCGGCGTCTGCCTGCAGATGCAGAAGAGAGGAAGCAACTGGGAAATCAGCAAAGCGGCAAGCTGAGCAGCACAAATTGGTAAAAATTATTTAATACTGGGAAGCTGATCTAGCCACCCCTTGGTAATACTGTCAATTAAGCATATGGAATTAATATTAATTATCAATAATGAATTGATGGCAAATGTAATAGTGAATAGAGAAAATAAGAAGAAACAGCACATTTATGATGCAAAAATGTTGGCTGTGACTGAATATTTCTTCTCTGAAATCTGTTTTGGTTCCATTAGGAAGTACATTCATAACTATATTATCTTAATATTTTAGTTGCAAATCAGCCTAAACAGATTGGTAAAAGCCATAAAACAAATGTATACACTGAAATTGTCTGATCCAAGAAGTTATACTCTTTCAAAAAAAGCAAATCAGAAAGAGAACCCATAGAAATAGTCAGCAAAAGCAGTCATCTCGCAAACAGAGGAAACTGGCAGCACTTGGAGAATACTTTAACGAGAGGCATAGTAAAATATCACTCCTAGCCCATGCTAATATGTTTATGCCTGCTAACAGGTTGCAGTAACTTTGTTCTTATGTTGGGAACAAGGGCCAAAAGGAAGAGGTAGCTGCATTCTATAAGCAAACAAATATTAACCTCTGATACAGGATTTGTGATGGATAAGCTATAATTAATGTTTTAAATCCATTTCTGAGTTCACTTCTGCACCCAAATTGGAATATTTGAAGCTTTCTAATATAAATTAGAGTAGCCCTGACTCTGAGAACATGGGAAATGGAGTGAGGTATTGGGGACTGTGTCTTTAAAAGTCTGGACAAAATGCTATTAAGCTCTTGTTAGCATCATACTGTGAAGAGTAGAACAAGACACAGAGCAACAGCAAGTTCCCGCAGGAAGCCCCATCACCGAACAAGCGCCGAACACTGCACACCAACGCAGGCAGAAGAAAAGAGGCACAAAGCTTGAAAGTGAAACAACAGAATGGAAAAATCTTCTTCAAAGGTGGAAAACAACTGGAGAAGGTTTAGATGGTGCTGTGTTTCGTACCTGCAAGAAATAAGATGCCAGCGAAGAAAAACAAAACTCTCCTGAGAAATAAGGCACAGCTGGGGTCTGGGACATGGAAGCTGGAGGCAGACTTGAAACCAAGGAGTCATTTCAGATCTTTTTCTTAAGAGAGCAACCACAAGTGGCGAGCACGGGGCACGACCGGTGCCCCAAACACGGGCCTGGGGAATGCGGCAATGTCCTGTGGGCAAGGGACCGGAGATGTCCCGCTGGGCACCAAGGGCTTGTGGCCCCATGCCCCACTCGGGGAGGCAGCTGCCTCCAGTCCCCGTGCTGCAGGCCTTGCTGTGCTGCAGCTGGGCAGAGGCAGGCAAGGAGGCTGCCTTTTTTTCCCAACATACAATGATTGAGAAAGCTGCATAAACAAGTGTATACATTTGTCTATGTATATATATATATATATACGTGTGTGTGTGTGTGTGTGTGTGTGTGTGTGTTTATACATATATATAAAAACTTACTGCTGCTGTGCTATTTCTTCCCCTCGCTGTGCTTCCCAAGGCAGCATGCTCATGCACAGCCTCTTCTAGCTTTTTTCTTTAGGGTCTGGACATGTTCACTGGAGGGAGGCAATACTGTGAACTTTGTTGTCATCCTCAAATTCTTTCCCAAATGCTTTGGCCTCTCAACCACGTGTACCCCAGCAACAGCAGCTCCTTTCCCCAGCAGAGTCGTGAACAGGTCTTCTCCCGTGCAGGCGGACATTCAGTTTTCCAAGCCGAGGTGCGGATAAGCTCACTGGTGTAAACCCTGGTTTTATCTGCCTGCTCTCCTTACGCATTGCATTTTCTTCAGTTCCAGTAATGCTGGTCTGGGCTCATATGTGCTGCTTCTAACTCTACATTTAAAAACACTGAAACCTTCAAATCTGTGAAAGACATTTTCTACTGCATATAGAAGATGACATTTTGGAGAAGATGCTTCTTCTCCAAGATGGTTCTTTCCTATTTAGAAAGATTTTCCATGTTTGTTTAACTAAACTGAAAGGTGACACTACTTTATATGTTAGGAAAGTATTTAATAGGAAAATTTTAACTACATTTCCTGGGTTTCCTAGGACTGCTCTTTAGCACATTAATGAGAACTCTTTGACCGACCATGTTTACATGCAGAATTTGAAAACAGGATTAAACTAGACTGAGCTTTTTGGATCTAGCGTTAATGTGGGAGACGTGAACTGGAAAAGAATATTCAAACATACCTGTTAGACCAGCTAATCAATCATTTCTAAAATGATTGTTAATGACAAAAATTTTATCTAGGCAATAGACTGGTTTTAGAAAAATGTTCAAAGTTATTCTAGAGCTGCATAGTAAAAAAATCACTGTGGTCAACCTGAAATGGGAATTTTGTTTGCTGGGTGCCCAGGACTAGTCAGCAAAGGATTGATAAAAGTGTATGGGGACTGCTGGAAGGAGTTCAGGGAGCCCCCAGACTAATTCTTCTGGGAAGAAATATGAAATCGAGATGGGCAGGGACAGTAGTCAAAAAAGGGATACAAGCAGCTTGTCTTTTCATTTGGCTGGGGTTTTAATCTATGTGCAGTAAGTAAAGAATGAATATTAGTTTAACCACTAGTTTTTCCAAAGAAGAAGGAAAATATCAGGGAGCCGGAAGGATCTGCATGTACCAACAGAGAAGTTTATGTTTGTCAACATTTACCAACCCTAAGAAGAGCTGAATGTACAGCTGGTAAAACAGAACATAGGCGCATTCTCACAAAATTGCATGGTCTTTGCCAAAATAACACCAGCTGGTGGTAACTGAAGAATTTACTTTCTTCTGGAAAAAAAAATAGAGTAAGACTGAGAATAATGATGATCTGACACAATGCACATCTGACTTTACTACAAATCAGAGCTGTGACTTCTTAGGTAACTTCTTTTCAAAGCATGTATCCTACTGCCACTCCAGCATGTTCTCCACTGAGATAACGGGGTCCTGAAAGCACAGCCAGCCATTTGAAAGTGAGAGAATAAAATAGCCAATTTTTTTCTAAAACACAACCCATCTCAGGTTCAAAGGAGCTGTTTTGAACTGTCAGACACTTAACACTCAATCCTAGATTCCAAAATCTACAATTACAGTAAAAACTTAAGTGAGAAAAATTAGGCTGCAAATATTCACTTAGCTAATTCCCTGCAAAATGTTTATGCTTACTTTCTGCAAATTATTCTTCTACATGAGCTCTCCAGGTCACACCACCAAGCTGGGCTGATCAGCGTCTCTAGAGGAAGCCGTAACCTATCTTTGGCTTTTGCAAGTAACAGGGAAGGCATTTTGGCATTAAGACTGATGCAGAGCTTAGGAAACAGCTGAATGAGGTTAGCTCAAAGCCATTCCATATCATGAAAATCTAGATGTACTTGCATCAGTCTCCTAATACAAGTCTCTGTACAAACATGTGGTCCCTTTCTTGAGGGACTTGCATACAAATTGAAGAGCTGACGAACTTCAGAAACCTGCGATCTCATAATCAGCATTATTACTTTTAAAGGCCTGCTCCAAATGCTACCCTCCATTTAACAGGCAAAGTGATACTACTGACGGTATTGGATGTAAGCTCTTGAGGATTTCTGGTGGCTGGGGTGTAATCGTGTAACTCAGGGTCAAATACTAGCTAATGTGAAAAGTTTTTAAATTAAAAAAAATATAATATTTTTGGGTTGTATAATAAAACATAAAAAATACAATTAAAAAACCATACCATTTCAGGATTGCCATTTCACTACAATGTTATTTAGAGACTGTGGGATACCAAAGGCCTGGTGCCTCCAGCGCTCATAAAGGGCATATATCTCCCAGCAGCAGCGTGCTCCAGCGATGCAAGGCCACTTACACACTTTTGCTTTTACAGGTTTTTAGAGCAGTGTATTAAAAGATGAATTGATTACTTTAGTTTAGTGCATAATTATCATTAATGAGACAATCATGGTTAGTTCTTTACAATATTTCTTTACAGGAACAATGAATCCCAACCAAAGCCCGGACTTAGGCTCATGCTCACCCAGTACAGAGCCAGACTCCTCATTCCCAAATTGTACATGAAGTGGAGAACTCTCCTGCACAGGGCATTTTTGCTTGAAATGCATAGAAACCCCCCCCCCCCCCAAAAAAAAAAGACTAGGTTGTCTGGGGGCTTAAGCTTTTCCACACCCTCAGTGTAAATCACGGATTTAGTCAAGCCACATACTTGGACTTTGTAGTTGGAACAGCTCTGGGGGAAGCTGCTACACCAAAAACAGTTGTTTAGGAGGGAAAAATTTCTCCCAAGTCATGGAATGAAAAAGGTCTAAAAAGAGAAAACTCCTCTTTAGTTTTACAGTGGAGATTTAAATTAATCACAGTGGCTATTATTATGAGCTGATCTGTGGCATTCTGCCCATCCTCCAACCTGTCCCAAAAGCAAGATGTTCAGGGTCACTTACTCAGACAAAGAAAGATTCTCATGAACGCAAAACCCAGATGAGGTGCTTATTCCTGCAAACTACTCGTCTGTTGTTGTTTAAGAAAAACAGTAATGCAAACTGAAGTATATCAAACTCATATGATACACACAGTAAAGAAATACATGCAAATTACATGTACTATTTTCATTTTGCTATTAGGGCTTTTTACAGGGAGAACCAACTAAAACACATTTTAAATTTAAGCCAGATTCTACCCAAAGCCCTTTGCAGTTTTTTGCATAAAGTAATTCATCTGCTATTGAAGTGTGCCCATAAATAGGTGCAACATACAAGCTATTTTAAAAGCAGTCAGCAAAATGACTTAAAAGTTTAGGATAGAAATTGAATAAGAATGTCATATCCAGTTCAAGTGGTGAGGGAAACCGAGATAGAAAAAATGTCATAATGGGATTTGAACAGGAGGACTTAGGCAAGCAGCAATTCCACTGGAAAAAAAATATATTTTTAGTAATGAATGATAAAATCCTTACTCTGTGACTTGTTCACAAAACATTTTCCGCCTGGCCGAGACACCCCTCCTGCTGCCCCATGTCCTTATCTCCGCCTGACGCTTGGGCGGGATCTCAGTGCGATACACCTTTGCGTGTTGCAAGTACCACTGGTTTTGCAGGAGCCTGGCAGAGTTATTGGTTGCAGGGGGAGGGAGCGGGTTGTTGCAGTAATTTTCATCTTCTCCCCTTGTACTTAGGAGCATTGCAACAGGTTACATTAGGCTCTGCTCTAAATAGAAATTATTTCTAAATTAAGCTTGTCAAAAATGCAAGTGTTTTACTAGCCACATTTATATAGTGTGAGAGAAAACGGCCATAAACACCTGTTTGGAATTCACCTTTCTCACCCAGATCGCAAAACAAGAAATTTTAGGCATCGATACCAAAAGGTGAGTCCTGAGCTGCCTTTGCAGAGAGCAAGAGCTCAGCCCACTACATTCCATTGGCTCCCCCTGTTGTTCACACAGACACAGGCTAACGTGGAGAAATGCAGAAAACAGCAAAGATTTTCCCTGTCTTTTGCTTTCAAAATGTGTATGTTTTTAAATAAAATCTGATTCAACATTTAAAAGAAAATATTTCAGAGCATCAAAAGGCAAGCGAGCATTAAAACCAAAGTTCGTAGGAAAAGCCTTATCTTGTACCAGAAAAATAGGAATTTAAAACTGGTCAGGATACAGCTTCACTTTACCAGATATATGGGCCAGTTTTACTGAATGTTTCAAGAATCAGAAGCTTCAGACAGAAATCAGTTTGCGCATTAAAAGCGGCCACAATTCTTCAACACTTACATGAGGCCAAGGGAAAATAATTCTAAAAATACGGGTGCTTTGACATTAACTTTAAATTATTTTTTAAGTAAATTGGTTGTAGGTTTATTTATAGCTCCAAGCCATTAGTAGCTCACACCACATGGAATAAAAGGGGGAGAAAAAAAGGCCTTCAGCTGGTGTAAACTGTCATAGTTCGAATGGAAAGGAATCGGGACCATTTATGCTTAGTAAAGGTCTGCTCTGGAGTACTGTTCAAAAATAACATGAATCCCTTCTCTTTAAGGAGAAGGACTGTCTGACTGTCATTCACATTGCCCTTTATTTTTATCCGTTAGACAAACAGAATGAATGATCACATTTATGCTGTAGACGGAAAGCAGACCCCACAGGCTATATGTTGGGAAAAGGACACTTTCTCTGGAGCAAGATAATACTTGAAAAGGTGAATGAAAGATTTTAGTAAAGGGGAAAAGGTCCCCTTAGGACCTTTCCAAATTCTGAGCTCTTCAGTAAAGTCAGCTTCATTAATCCATAGCTAGCTGTGAGTCCAAATGAAAAATTCATTAATTTTGTGTCCTATAATTTATTAGGTGTAGCAACACTCCTCCTCAGTGGAAGAACTGAAAGGAGGGGACAAGCAGTGATCCTTTATTCTCTTGGCAAATGCATGGGTTTGCAGAGGAAGAGCTGTGAGAAATTACACTTGCCTGATGAGAACAGCCCTTGTTTGCTCTTGCAGGGGCACCCTGAGTTGTCCAGAGGAAAATGTAAAAGTCAGTCAAAGACCTGAAATGGCCACAGCTGTAACCATGCCAGGACCAGACAACAGCTGAGACGCCACAGTGACCATTTCACTCCAAAGTGGGACATAAAAAGGGAATACACTAGAAATAAGGACAACAAAGTCTTTTATATAGTGAAGTAAAACACCACAGGACCTAGGCACTGATTTGTATCCAGCGTGCCAAAACTGCTAGATAGCTTTTATGCCAGTGTGATGGCATACTACAGAGTTTTTCCACAGTAAACTACATGAGAAAGACGAGTTTGGGTGCAGGAAGTGATAAGGGGCAGTATAAATGATTCTTTTCCTTTTCAGGAAAAATCTAAGCACTCCCATCATTTCACATGGCTGATATAAGGATTCAGTTTTATTCCCAGTAATACAGTATTTTGTCCTTACATGACCCTACCCTTCCCTTCCTGTTTGGAAAGGAATAAATAATTTTCCTTACTTTCTGCCAGGAAATGCAGCTCCTGAGTGAGGTGAGATGGCCCGTAGCCAGGGCTGCATGTCAGGCCAGCGGCAGAGCCAGAAGCAGAACGGTATCTCCAGACTGCTGGTACCAGGACCCTATTAACATTAATGGTTAATTAGTGTTTACATTTTCAAAGCAAAGTATAAACACATATCTGCATCAGCCAATACCAGCCACGATGGGAAAGTGAGGTTATTCAAAAGCAATTTCCTTTTCTTTCAGAGAGGCATCTCTAGTAGGTAGCACCATAAAGCAGAATCTGAATTGTCACCTCCCATGCTGTAAAAGTACAAAGCACAGTAGCAGCATTGTGTCACCAGCTACGCAGTAGCACCAGTGACTGTTCAGACTGACACGGAAGGTTAAATAATAGTAGTTAAAAAAAAAAACCCAAAACAAAAACCCAACCCTTCTCGGATTCTGCAGCAGCCGTATATGATTTCAATTATGGAAATATAAACTGCCTTGATAGCCACATGGATAAACTGTTTGAAGAAGCAAATTATTCATACCAGAATTAATTGTTCTTTGGAACACCAGAAAACTCTGAACAGCTGTAAAAAATGTTCACAGTGAAATCTGAGTCTAGTTGAGGTTAATCTGGGTTTAAGTTTCTTTACAGAAATTAAAATGGAGTTCAGATGAGCCAGAAGTCCATGAAATCAGCTTGTTTCTCATGCCTGTATCTTGCTTGCAAAAGCAATGCAGATGCTCTGGCTGTCAGCACCCTCTCTCCTCCCAACCCTTCCCCCCCACCAAAGAAATCTAAGGCAACCAAAAACCCCTCCTGGCCTATTTAACTAAGGCCTAGGATTTCCCTCTTTCTACCAATGGTATCTTCTGGAGACTGGCTAGCAAAACATCTCATTCATTCTGGGCCAAGTTATTCCACTTCAGGGATCACATAGATAAACAGTTGGAGGAAAGAGACACAGATCTGAGGATTTTTCTCAATTACTCAAAAAAAAAAAAATTACTGTGGGGGAAGAAAAAAAAACCTACAAACATTATTCTATCATGGATATTTCCAAAGCTTTTCTCATGTGGGTATTAGTATAGCAAAGTCTGTTCAAGGTTTCTTGCTGGATGGCTATGATAGGGAAAGAACAGCTTATACCTCTCATCAAGGGCTTCTTTCAGATGCTGGAAGTTAGGGAAATACTATGCAATCTGTTGTATGCCCCAAAAGACTGAGAAAAAAACCAGTCTCCTCCTCCCTAGGCCATTCCTGGAAGGAGACACTAGGGACCACAGACGGAGAGCAAGTTTCTTGAATAGCAGAGTTGAAGCCAGAAGACTTTGGAGTCTGGAGTAGGGAGTTACATGATCATCTATTTCTAGCTAGCCAGGTACCACTCTGAAAATAAAATATAAATATTGATTTTGCAACCCTAGCCATAAACTGAGTTCCTCTGGGCTAGTGGAAAATTACTATTGGGAACAAACAGAGCTGATACTGAAAAAAACCCATAGCAAATTATTAATTGTACCTATGACTATCAACACTTACAAAGAACATCTATGCAAGGGTTAGTGGGTTATATAAGGTGCTAATTCAGCTGCTTTAAGGAGGGAAACTTAAAAAAAAAAAAAAAAAAAAAAGGCATTCATCTGACATGGAAGGAAGAAGCCTATCCCACAGTGCATAACCTAAACTGTGCAAAAGCTAGAACTGTAAGTACTAGTCTCATTATTTGACAAGAACGGGAGATCATTCAGGCTCAGATGAGCATCACAGGGAAAAAGCTGGCAAGATAACACACGGTATACTGATTAAGCATAGAAAATACCACAGTAATATCTTTATTCCTTCTTCTCTTACAGTGGAGTTCAGGTTTTGATACTGTGACAAGGAAACATCTGAATGTAAAAGGCACCTGGGAAAACAGAAGTTGTCACTGTGGCTTAGATAATCCATCATAGTAACTTTTCTTCAAATAGAGCCATACACATATATATGTGTGTGTATATATATATATATATATATAAACACATACATATGTATATACATGTACAGTGTAGAGGAATTCCTCATGTAATTAAGAACATATTCATGACCCCTACCTATGTCCAATGTTTCTTTGAATCCTGCCATCGCTTAAACCCCACTGACCTCTTGGAGCAAGGCGTTCCAGAAGATAATTATACATTAATTTGAGAAATTACTTCCTTTGAAACTTTTATATTTATTGTCTTTCACTTTCCCTTTGTTGCTAAATAAGAAACTAACTAAATAAAATAACTTTAGAAGTTCTCATCAGTCACAAGCCACTTTGAAAGTGAAAGATCCAAGTTTAGTGATACAAGATGTGGAATCAAAGCTTGGTAATTTCAGCCTGTGCCTTTGGAGTGCTGGTACTGGAGACGATTCAGTGTGAAGTGTTTCATCTCAGCAGTTTTTCCTGTTACATTAGGTTCACAGTGTCCATGATCATGGGCTAGCACAAATTACATCTTTTGGAGCCCTGCGCTGAGCTACGCTAGAGACACCAAAAATGCCACTTTCCACCCAAACAAGTTTGCAGTCCCTGGAAGCAGGACACGTGAATGAGTGATGTACTAGGACCATCCACTTAGCAGGCAAGGTCGGCATTATCGTGGAATCATATGCGGGTACATGCTAAGATTTTTGGTAAAGCATAAATCACAGGAATTACTATGCAAATAGACTACATATGATTTTAAGCTGCACTTGTATTCTTCTCTGAAAGCTTAAATTGGAATTAAGTTTTGTGCCTGTCCTCTGTGCAAGGACAACTTTTAAACATAAAACACAGTGTATTTTATCATCAAAAGGATAAAAATATTCAGACTAAATAAAAATCATGAATAGAAAATTTGCAAAGATTGCCTTAGTGAAACACAAAGATAACTGAGGAAAACAAAACAACATGCAGATGTCGTTATCTTGCATCCATGAGGAAAGCCTCTGAAAACATACATACCAGTGGTAATGCCCTTTGGAGATTTATTGCTGTTCGCAGATCTCATCAGAATATTGCAAGTGCTACGCCTGTATTGCCTGCCTATAGCATTTTAATCTCCTGGATGATTTTCTCAAATGTAATTTATTTTGTAGTGTCCCACAGCCCTGAAGTTAGGTGATAAGTGCATTTCACAAAGTAGGTCTCACCTAGGGAAGTTATACACAACACTGTTTGGAAATGACACCCACACAGCAGCTCAGTAACTTGGATATTGTCACTCCCCTTAACTCTTAATCCTTTGCAAATAACAGCTTCGAGTTACAGTTGCCTGATACAATGTGAAGCATTTATTTGTATGCCACATCAAGCTAGGAAGGTAGATTGTGCATATGTGAGGGCACAAAGGTTGAAAATTATTTATTATGAAACGCAACTTTGCAAAGGCTTAGCCAGACACCTTTGATGTTTTTGAAGAGCACAGTCTAAGCTCATTTTTGGAATAAAGCAGCTAGCTCAATGATATCTTCATTTCTTGAAGACAGTTGTTCAGTCTCTTTTCTATACTGTATGTTCCGCATTAAGTCATTATCTATGCTGTTCACTCCATTAATTCTGCTAGTTTTATTAGCAAAGTTCTGCTGCCTGGTCCTGTAGCAGTGACAAGCATTTCTAAAAGCTAATCTGACAGATAATGACTCCATTAAGTGTTGAATACTAATTGGTTTACATCAGGGGCCTGAAATTAATTGATGTAAATAAATTAGCACCTGAGCATGCATCACCCCAGCTTTGGATTTTCCTAAATACCAATGATTTTTAAAGCTTGTATCTTCAGCAAAATGCAATGGAATATAAACAGACAGGATGAGTAATTAAAATGTGGCAACAAAATAAGACTATCACGATGAGCTTAACAAAGATTGTTTACCAATTGATGGAAAGGGTAGTGTCTGCCTGCAGAGTCTGTTTACACTGTTCTGACTTGTACAAAAGCTACTTTTTGACAGCTTCCAAAAGATATAATTATCATTAGTACTAATAATAGTGAAGCTGACCCACACACCATTACTAAGATTTAGTAAAGTTGTGTGATATACAGCGAATGTATGCTATTAAATGCAACAAACACTTCCCCCCCCTTAAAAGTCAAGGCTATAAGTCGTCAAATATTCAAGGAATTAATAATAGTTACTGTGTTTTAAAAGGAGCAAATCTCATTATAGAGGAGATTTGTCATTAGAATGATACAAATAATGACTTGTTTCTAAAGCTTAACTGTCCTGAGGCATCAGAGAGTAGCTACATATGTACTTTAGGCATTTCCAAAGCAGTTCATAGGTTGAAAGACACCAGCAAAGAGGATCTATTTTCATCTGCTGAAGTGCTACATTCACTTTCACTTTTATAACAAAAATAAAATCCACTATAAAGCCACAAAACCCTGTGGAGAATCCATGTGTCTTGGGAAAGCAGATAACACTTGGAGCAGTAAAGCAAATACGGCGTAAGGCAATATTCGGTTGGTGCGAGACGAGGCCAGGGCGTGCCGGTGTGTGCTGCAGCGGCCATGCAGAGCTTACGCGAAAGCCACTGGAGCCGATTGAAAGACACCGGTTAACTTCAGTGCGCTTTGTATCAAATTTATAATTACTCACATAAATTTCAGATCGGCTCCACAGATTATTTTTACATGCACCAAAGAAAGCTTTGTTTTGACAGAGATATCACCGCTATGAAAAAATTAAATGACTTAAAGTTGTCCTCCAAAGGATACAACCTAAATTTCCAGAGGCTGGCGTTTTCTTCCTGGGGGAATTGGGAAACACAAGGTTATGAGGAAGAAATTTGTTGAGGAAAATCTGTAAGGAAATCAATGCGCGTGTTCTTGAGATACACAACACGGTGTCTTCTATGGTAAATAATTTTTGGTACGATTTCATTTTAGTGAAAAGTAGAAAAACTGCTGTGACCAACCAGTGGGGATAATTTCAATCACACGCTACCGTTTTAGAATATTTGACTAACAACGTTAAGACGTAAATCATCCCCTGGAAGGACGCGTGCGTTGCGCCCGCAGAGCCGACGAAGGAGCCCGCTGCTCGCCCCGGGGCGCTCCGGCAGGCACGAGGACGGCCGCCCTCCCTCCTCTCCCTGCCATCCACCCGAACACCCCCGGCTGGAGCCAGGCCTGACCTTCCTCACCTGCGCTAAGGCCAAAACCCGGGGCTCGGCGCCTGCCTGGCTACGACGCTCCTCCACGACCCGTTGTTGTTGTCTTCCCTGCTGCATCCCTCCGACAGCCCTCTTTGATTGCGTGTCAATGGAGCGAGTCGTCGCAGACAAACAGCCCCAGCGCTGCGCTGCGGAGGTAATAACTAACCACGTGAGTTTGGTGCCCTACGCGCCGTTTGGGGAAGGGACTCCAAGGGATTATTTGGCGGGGGAGTGGTGGCACCGCACACCGCCATGGCTGCCACAGAGGCCGCGTCACACGCGCCACCTCGGCCATGGGGGGGACCCTGGCGGCAAGGCTGCCTGTCCCCCGCACCCCAACGAGCCCGCTGCGGCTCCCTTGGCCCCCCGAGGTGGCCTTGGGGACAGGGCGGCCCCACACCTCCCCTCCAGAGCACCTACCAGCACGGGGTCTCCTCAGCCACCCCCCTCCTGCACTGCGGCATCTCCTTTACCACAGGCGGCAGCGGCCATCTTGCGGCGAGGAGCCTCGTGCGGAGCCGCGGGCTCACAGCTGCCTCGTCGTCTCACCCTCTGAAAAGCAGCGGTCATAAAATCAGCTGTTTCTCGGGGGTAACACCCCGAAAGAGTCTCTTTCAGAGCTATTAACCGGTTTTAATAATAAAGGTAAAAAGGATTAAGGCATGAATAACCGTGAGGAGATCTAAGAACGTATATCCCCTTTGCCACTTACAATAATAAAACCAAGATACGACTCTGAGTGATTAAGCAGCTTTCAAAAGTTGCCTTAAGCTAACTAATAAGCCAGAAACGTTTAGTAATATCGTGTCTTATGACACACACGTCCTTCAAAAACGTCCATCCGAGAGCGAGAGAAGACAACTGGAAGCGTTGCCTCTTGGATAACACCAGGCAGCCTCTATAACCGTCCAGGTACTGGGCCCAAACCCGCTCCTTCGCCTCACGTGATTTACCGTTTACAACCCTTTCCGCACTTAACAAAGCAGCAGCGTCCACAGAGGCACCAAGGGTTCCTTCATTAAATACAAACGAACAGGGAAGAGCATCAGGTTTGCTCATGTGGTATGTTTTCCCCCCTGTTTAATAGTTCTGTTTGGACAAATTTAGTTAATCGTCATCATCCTCATGACAGAGGTGTACCGAAAGAACATGTTTGTTTTGAATGGAAGAAATACAGGTATGTAAAGATAGGAAAGCCAAGAGCACAGACGATGTGAAATGGTAGCAGAAGTGTTGCTGCTGTACCACACAGAACGCTCGCTGCCAGAAACAGTGATTTGTTTTTCTCTTCAGAGGTCATAGGATGTGATGAAATGTCATCTAGCAATAAGGTTATGGCATATGATGATGTGACCTCACTTGATTATCACATTTAGGAAAGAAAGAACTAATTTGTTAAAAAAAAAGAGCCAGCACAACAACAGCACTCTGCTGCCCACTCTTAAGTGAAAGGACTTCACGTGGACAAGTCAGAATCGCTCTTTATATAGCTGAGAGGATGCGTATAATCCTGCCGAAAAAAATCATCGGAAAAAATCTTGCACCACAGTCAGTAAAACTTTTTCCCAATTATTCTGCACACACAAGCGATCACAAAGCAAGAAACACATTATAGACGGCTAGAGGAAAGCTTTCCGTTTGTGAGGAAGGTGAGCGTCTAGGGCAGTGGTGGGGCAAGAAGGGGGTTGGTCTGGTTGTCGGTATTAGCTGGTCTTTGAACATTTGGAAAGTTTCTAAATTTCCTGCCTCCCTTAATAAAGGGCTCCGGAAGTCCAGAAGTGTTTTTACAAGAGACTCAACAGGAAAGAAAAAAAAAAGCAAAAGGAAAAATACAAAGAAGATAACTTCCAGTCTTGAGCACAAGCAGTAGATACCTTACAGTCTTATACTATCATCAGCCCTGTTTCTATTTTCCTTGCCAGCTGATAAAACTGTAAATGGACCAACTCAATTTAGTAGCTATCCCAAGCATGACCATCATCACAGAGTACCTCCACACGATGACACAGGACACCACAGGCGACTGGACCACGCACCTCCTGCACTGGGCAGTTCCTATCTGGAAGAGGGCACCAGTAGTATCAGCTAAAAGACAAGGAGTCATCACACATGTCTTTAGAGGCTTTCCCAAATGGCATCAAGCAGGAGAGAGGACATCCCATCAGAGGGACGAGGGTAGTTTCTTTTAAAGTCCCTGCTGGAGAGGACAGACAACATCATGCCATCTTTCAGCAGCCAAACCAGCAAAACTCCATCATTAAAAACAAAATTGGACATTTCAGTTGGGCCTGATGGCTTGAAAGCCATCTGCCCGGAGACAGAAAGAAGAATGACACCAAAGGCTTCATTTACCAAAACAGTTACGCAAAGGCACTGAAGATCTCGGTTTCTCTCTGGGTCCTGGATGGAAACACAACCCATGATACCTACCCTCAAACAGGGGCCTCCTAGCTAGAGCTCTAAATTTGCTTAAAGCAGGAGGTAAATTGAGCAAACGAAGGCAGAGAGTCGGAGTCCTATTCTGCAGGATCACAGTAAAAGGAACAAAAATTTGCAGATGAAGTCATCCTGGCTGGTACACTTGGTGGCTCTGCTGCTTAACCGAAAAATCTTCACTTTCTCCAAAATGGTTTCTTCCCCACAGTAAAGCGGCTTTGGTCGCTCACACTTGCTTGCACCTGGGCTTGGTGCACCTCTTACAGCTGCCACAAAGATGCCCGCGGCTCCTGTGCTGCAGTGGACGTTAACGTGGCAGCAGGTCACCCCAGCACCCCGAACACCCATTAGGGAAGGGGCCAATTAACCAGGCCGCAGCACCCGCCGCCTGGGCGCAGCCCAGCACCTCAGTGCCTCTCTGCTCATCGCTGCCTCCCACATTGAAACGAAGGGGATTATAACACTGCATGTTCTCATTGGCTATTGGCAAGACAAGCAAAGCAATTAGGCTGTTATGGCAATTTTATGGTGCTTATAAAATTCATTAGTGGCCCATTAATTAAATTTTGTCATTAATATCATTATTATTATCTTCTAATTCTTTTTCTGCTCAGGTTTTATTCACTTGGTCCTTTCCTTCTTGCTTTGCCTTTTTTATTTGCTTCCCAACATAGATGGCCCAGTGCAGGCCAGCATCAGCAGGAGACACCTTCTTCCAGAGACACACGTCTTCCCTGGGGAGATCTGAGCACAAAGGGCCTTAAAAAGGGGCTTCTGGACAGCTCTGGCATGCGATTTATCTGCAGCTATCTGCCCTGGACAACACATGTTTGTTCAGTTGCAGGATGAAAAAAAAAAACCCTTTTAAACAAAATCTCTTTTGCATGAATTTGTGTTTTGAATCAATGGATGACTTCTGCTCATTTCTCTCGGAAATTTGCAATGTTTCAAAACGATGCTGCTTTATTTATTTATTTACTTACTTATTTTTAAGCAGACATGCTGCAGATTTAAAACTATCATCTTGTGAAGTGGAATCCTCCCGCCTAGGTGATTTTTGGAGGATTATTCTTATTCAGAGGTTAGGAGTGAGAACACTTTTTCTTTGCAAACATTAGCCAGGGTTCTTTTTCTTGTTTGCCTGTTTGTTTTTTAACTTCACATTGGGAATAATCTCCGAGACACAGTTTCATAATGTTTTACACTAATTTAAGACTGAAATGTATTTTATTTGTATACTTGCCAGTATTTTGAAGTCTCCCTCCCAGGCTCCTGTCCTCTTTTGAAAGTCTCCCGAGACCCCTTTGATGCTCCTAGCATGAACGATCCCACACCCCAGAATGCAAGAGATTGTCTGAATTGGACACTTTCCCAGAACAAGTTTGCTGGTTAAAGGGCTCTGTTTATGATGAAATATAGCTTAGTCCACAGGGTCTTACCTTCAGTATTTTCAAACTGTTGACTTAGACAATATTAGCCAGTATCTTGCTTGAAATATCCCTCTTTCTCCTGTAAGAGAGACCAAAAGACTTTGTTATTTTCAATAAAATCCCTCCTGGGGCCCAGTGTGGCTTTGTTTATTTTGTCCTAGGTTTTAACTGAGTTTTGAAGCCTAGAGTTTACAGCCAGATGGTACCATAAATGGGGCTGTCTTGCCCAAAGATTTTGTCGTTGGATGCTGCCCTGCACCAGATGGGAGAAAACAACTGGGAGGTCCCATGCCACCATTGCGGGGCATCCTGCGTTTCTGCGCACACGCAATTAGCCACGAGCCATTGACGACGAAGCACAGCACCCAGGGATGCTCCGCTGGATGATTTCCGAGGCTGCCGTCCCCTGTGCTGGGAGCAGCAGTGATGCCTCGCTCCACACCCAGTGCAGAAAGGATGAATTTTGAAAGGAGCTGGTGCAGACATGGGGACCGTGCATGCAAGTGCTGGGTCAGGCCCTCAGCTGTACATAAAGAGGAGGAAGGTCATTTTGGTCAGGTTTGGAGCTTTTCATTCATTCGCTCCTTGCTCAGATAAAACTTCCATTAACCTTGCAAGTTTGAGTTTTTATTTTTCTGAAGCTAGATAAGCAGACCCGTTTGAATGCTCAGGGAGTCCTGTGTCCACTGCGCAGTGGCACTGGCTGTAATTCCTCACCGTATCCCTTGGCAGTGGTTTCTACTGAGCTATAATCCATTTTGTTCGCTACTTGCCAAGTGCCGGGCCCCAGAGCTCTGCAGAGGACTAGGGGAATCTGCTGGGATTTTCCCCAGACCGCAGAAAACTCTGGACTAACTTTCCTGCAAGCACTTACTACCAAACGAGCCAGTTATGAATTTGTTTTTGAAGTGTATTCCCAGGGTCTGAGGTGTTGTGTTTCATCTGCGTTGCAGGCATCATGTTACTGCAACCAATTAATTCAAAGTGGCCTCTTATTATGGCAGGGAAAGAGTTTAAAATCAAATATTGAAGCATACTAGCTGACAAAATCATATTGGAAAACAACATTTGGGCTCCATAAGCCTGACTCCATTCTTACACACATCATCAAAGGATTTAATCCTAATACGTATAACTTGCCAGTGCCCTGTCTCCGACACATGCCAGCAATATGGGCTTTGGAAGAAAATGTTCAGACAGGAAGCATTAAGTTGAACGAAAATCTGCTCTTGTAGCTGCTCAGCTTTTATCAATTGACATCATTCCTACAACCTCGCAGCCGCGGCGCTTCAGCAGAGAGGAATTGCCGCTCCCTTTTCAGTCCCAGTAAAGATGAGGCTCAGCCTCCACAACGCTGCGTTACGTCTTTGCCTGCCTCTTGGACCCACCTGCGGCTCGCGGAGCCTTCCAAGGTCTTGAAATGGCTGGTGGTATAAAAACAAAACCCATTCATCTTCATTTAGCCACTCCTAATTCACATTTGTACAGTGATTGGAAAATGAAAACTTGTTTCCCATAGCAGATTTTCTTCAGTAAGCAGAAGTTTAACAGTATTTCCTTTTGCTTTGACAAATGTCGCTATTAAGTTTTAAAAAGATAAAAATTATGATATGAATGCTGCTCCATCAGCGAATTCGGGAAGAGGAAAGTGCATGCGTAGGAGGGCGAGTGCTGCCTGTAATTCAACATTGTTGTTGGTAACATTTGATAAATCTTTCTTATATGTCATTTTAAGGGCAAGTTAAGGGGCCATGAGACTATTAAAGCATAGAGTGCATAACTGTTGATGGTAATAACAAAGTCATCCTTTTGACCGAAGTCATTTTAATATAATGCATTGTTAACTCAAAATCATTTGTCTTTGCAAACGATGACCTTTCTTTTCTATTAAGTCTTCATTGTTTCTAACTTTCTTCAAGATTAAAGCTTCTTTGTATTTAAATAATAGACAAAAACTGCGTAAAGGTTATTGCTTTCAAGTGTGGTTCTTTTAGGTGACTAATAGCATTTTTACCTATCACTTCATGTAAATTGTGAACTTATTGCATTATATTACTTGAAAAATAAAATTTCAGGAACAGAAGACGAGACCTGAGTTACGTTAACTTCCCCGCTCCTGGCGTAGCTGATGAGTAGCTGGCTGCACTGGGAAGTTCATTTAATGAATGTGTGCCACCGCTGCCGCCGCTTCCCTTCCAGAAAGGCCTGGTTGCTGCGGCCGGAGCAGCCCGCAGGAATTACAGCCCGGGCAAAGTTTGCCTTACGGGAATTCCACAGCTGCAATTGCCTTCATCCTTCATTTTGCAAGGCTGAATTGCACCAAAGGTGGTAATACAATAAGCCTCCACTGTTATAGCAGAAAAATTAAATTTGCCATTATTATGCCTTCACACAAATCCTTGTGGAAGAGCTAGCTTTTATTTGCATTACGCAACTATATTTCATATTGCATTGGTTAATACCAATGTCTTTAGAGGTCATCAAACTCAACAGTTAAAAAAAAATCTAAGAATTTACAGCAGTTAAATACAGCTAAATAATTAATGATGAAGAAATTGAACTTACCATTGAGATTGGATTAGGAACCAATGTGGGACCCCACTGCTGTAGAGCTGGCTTCCCCGGGGAACCTCCCAGAAAAAAAAGGCAGACTTTTTATTGCTTTCCATATCACTAATAAAATATGAAAGCAGAGAATACAATAAGATTTTCATATCATATTAATGACCTTCAGAATGCAATCAGACTAGCAGCTCTCACTGAGCAATTTGCTAACATAATATAAAATTGTTAATATGATATGAAGGTCACTAAGACAGTATAAAAATTAGTGTAATGACAGCAACTAACCTAGGCCTTTTGGCAGCAGGAACAATTAACTTGCAACTTCATTTTTGCAGCCTGTGCCTCCCATGCATGTGTCAAGCACAATATCAACAACATGCACTGCAGCCCCATGAGATTCAAGGGAATTCGCCTCTGCATGCCTTCAGCTCTCCGCAGCGTCGCTGGCTCAAAACCTAGTGTATGAAGAGGTGCCTCATTCTGCCCCTCCAGAACACAGTCTCAGGGTGTACAGACAAAAAGAAAGAGAAAAAGAAATTTCCTTCTGCAAAACTGAAAGAATCCTCCTAATAGGCCCTGTCATGCTGACCAGGTGCCTTGAGCTCCTTGGAGGGACAGCACTATGGTAATATAAAATACACTTCTAGAGGAGAAGACAGAAAGCTCTAGAAGACTTGCCACTGAGGAAAGCTTTGATTTAAGGAGATTTATGGGAAATAAAAGAATAGCTGTGTATCTAATACAACCAGGTATTCAAAAATGAAAATATTTCAAAATTATATTAAAGATTTTCTACTGAATAAAACTGTTGTTTAGCTCTGGTTTTACTACGTAAAGCATGAGAATTTCCATCAAAAAAGTTCTGAAGAACTTCAAAATCAAGGGTTTTTTTTAAAGCACTTCACTCCTCCAGAGTAGGATAACTTTGTTTTTCACCATGTAAACAACACTGATGAAGTGCTATGGAGAATGGCAGGTGAGCATTTTGAAAACATTCTTACGAGGTCTATTTAAGAAGTAGATCCAGCTGGAATAGAAAGTCTACCCGTAATTTCCTATGTAACCTTTAAGACTAAGGCCTCTTTTTTCAAGACTGTCAATTTGGTCTCAAACTAAAGGCTACCAGCAGAGGAGCACAAACTCCATACATCTTTGTGAAACTTAGGCATTTGCATCTCAACATTTGCTGTCACCATTTGTAGCACGCAGGAATGGAAGTGGCAGTGGAGCCCAGCACTGTGAAGCCACAGGTGTCCCCAGGGACAAGGAAAAACATAGGACTGGGACAAAACCAACAGGATTTCTTTTACCACGTAAGACTCCTCTTCCAGATCCTCCAGAGCTCCTGTCTTCACTGAAACCCACCTAAACTACTGGCATACACGACGTCCTACCTCAGGCCTTCCACAACTTAACTACTTGTTTCATGAAGAATCATCTCATTTTGTTAATTTTGGACTTGCTGGCTTCGTTTGACACCTCTCTTAGTAATCAGTCCTTAAGGGACTTTGGTGAGGCACCTTGTCAAAAATCTTTAGAAAATATTAATTACAGCACTTCAGAGTTTTCCTGTCCTCAGCTGGAGTTGTGTGTGTTATGATGAGGTAGGTGTAACTAAAGTAAAGACTTGATTGAAATTCCTGGGGTCAATGGGAAAGTCTCTAAACAGCAGGAATACGGCAAATCAGGGCTTTATTTCCATAAACATCACTTTTATATGTTTTTTTTTTTTTTTTTTTTTTACTGGCACGCTTTCTCCTATGTGCTGCAATCATTCTTCAGCTGTGCAGCGTGCAAGAGGAGGTCTCTTCTCCTGGAGACTCATTGTACTGAGTCAAAGCCCCTTTGTATGTATTTTATGTAGGAATTGATTGGTATTTAATTAACCTACACTTTATGCCATAGCCAATCTTTAATTAAATGCATCCTTAAGCATAGAATTTAAAGTGTTGCTAGAATGACTTTAAGTGCAGAAAGCTTTTTTATGTTTTCCTCATAAATGGGAAAAAAGGAATGAAGTAAATAGCTGCCTGAAAGAGGAGGTCTCTTCAGTCAGACGCAAAATTGTTTGAAGAGAGCTGCCCACCTACAGAAGGAGACTTCCAAACATTTCCCGTTGGATATGTGAATTTTCTGGAGGGTGATTCTAAAGCAGTAGCAAAGCTTTGAGGGAGGGAAACCCTTTAACTTCCATGATCTCTTTGAAACCTCAAAGTATCGTGCAGCCTTTGAAAAACAAGCTGCAGTAAAAACCCACGAGATATTACCAAAAAACTTTGTAATGCTAAGGAAAACTGTAGTGATTACTTTTAATATCTTAAGTAGCTAAAAAAGTATTTTTCAAATAAAAATACCTGTGAATGAACAGAAAACCTTCATTATAAAATAACTGAGAAGGAAAGCATCTTTCCACGCAAGCCAGTGTATGCTTTCTTTGCAAAATTCTATGCCTTTTTATAGAAAAACTCTGACCATGACAAAGTTTAGAGTCAGCTTATTTTCCATTGCCTTATAATTCTCATCTGCTGCTGCTTATCTGAACTATACTCCCCAAATACATGCAAACAGGTGTAATATTTGCTGTAAATGTAAAAATGCAAACATTTGTCCATAGCTTACGGTCAGAGAGCTTCATCCGCCGGCTTGGCCGGGCTGGGCTCCACGGCTTGGTGACAGCACCGCGCCGGAGCTTGGTGGCCACCTTCCCCCTCTCCCGCTTCTTGCTCAGGGAGAGACCCTTACATGATGTCAAGGCTGGGGAGAACAGCATTTTCATTAAAAAACCGGAAGGTTCAGCAAGCCTTGGCTGCAAAGCCAGAAGGCTTTCCCTGGGGAAACGCTGATGTGTGGATCATCCCAGAGCATCTCACCACCTGACTGCTACAGGACGTGAGTTATCTGGGGATTAAAGTAATGAAGATTGTCTGGAAAATATGTTACGCAGGTGAAAACAACGGTAATCAATTTCAATAAATTTTGAACAAGTGATCAAATGAATGATTTACAGATTTGGGCAAACAGATAGACAGGGACACAAGCAGCATAAAAACTACAGGAAAAAAAGTCTTATTTAAATCAATGCTGTTAATAAAATTTACAGTTATTCAGGTGCAGTCATTTTCCAAATCTCATTTATTTTTCAGTATCAATGCTGCTCATTGCACTGTACAGTGAAAATAAATGAGCTACCCTGCCCTGCGATGCAGTGATGGGGTCCAGGGTTTCAAGGATTATCATATAAATGTTTCTTCTTCTTTGAATAGAATCACCTCTTACAAGAAGTAAGATTTAAAGAGAAGTTTCTGCAGTTATAGCAGGAGCTAGATACGATCACCTGATTCAGGGAGAAGTTTAACATCAGAAAAATGTTAAAGTAAGAGAAATGCTAATTTTTGAAAGAACTTAAAAATATCCCAACAATGTGGCCTGCAGAATCATGGGCTATAGGCACAAAAGGTATCTATAGTCCACGATGGAAGAGATGGAAAAGATGGAAGAGACCTATTGAAGTGTCAATCATCAGTATGACACATCAGCGCAGCAACTAGGTTCAAAACATGACCTCAGAATGAAGCATCAAATTCTTTCAGTTAAACACAGTGTCAAAGAAAGCACTTCTTTTTTTTTTTTTTTTCCAATCTTCCACCCCATTTGGGGGGATAAAATCCATCTGCCAATTCTAGCACAAACACCTCATTCAACCTAAATTTTTCTCCACCTCTAAGGCAAAGGTGCAATAAGGCACAGTTAAAACGTGCATATGAGATGCTTTCCCATAGAATAATGTGGTGGCTGACGCGGGGCTGCAGGTCTACAGCGAAGCGCTTTCCTGACTGCCTCCTGGCAGACGTTGCCAGACATGCCAAGCACTTTTCTGTATATTTATACAGCAAAAGAGCTGCCGAAAAAGCAGCGATGCAAAGCAGTCTGCTATCCCTGGCTAGCCAGGGATCAGGGAAGCTGCGCATGAACCGTGGTTCACGCAGATGTTTCGGCTTTCGGGCATTCAGAGAATACCTAGGCATTGGCTAGAGCTAAGCTCCTCTTCTACCAATGAAAAACAGAAAAGTTAAGCATGATGTCATAAAAAAATTGTGCTGTCGTTTAATGATGCAATAGCGTCGCCTGTGCCAATTAAACTGCCCTCGGTTTCAAGTCTGTTCACAGGATTCAAGTCTGCTGACCAAAGAGCCACATATATATGATGGAGAATCCAGAAGAGTAAGTAATAACTAGAAATACCTTTCATTACTATATTTGTGAAGAGTGCTTATAGTTCAAAGTTTTCACTTAGGAAATTAAAATTTGCTTTTTTTCCATTTCATCTGATATAAAAAATAATTTTCACATACTGTGCTTATTCTATTAAGAACTTATCTATAATAGAAAGCAAATGTAATTTATATTTACATGCAGCAATGTTACTCTTATCAATATATGGACACACATGCACGTGCACAAACTTACGGTATTCTAGTTCATACAGCCTCGACAGAGTCCCTTTTTCTAGGATGCGAACGCCACACAGCAGTCAAAAGAAACGCAGCTCAGAGCCATGCAATATCACAAATAATCTATAGCTGATGAACGTTTCAAGCAGGCCAACGGAAATTATCCTTTTCAGAGGAATTTCAAGCAGCCCTATGTAATCCATCCCAACAGATCTGCACAATTTAAAAATTTCTAAATGGAAACACCGACTTGCAAAGTCTCACGCTGCCACTCCAATGTGAACACCAGAGGACTGAAAGCAGTGCAGCAACATATATTTTTAATGCTTGCAGTATTAAGGCCCTTAGCCCCCAGCCTAGACCTTACGTTGCCAACAAAGGCTTATTCTAGAAAGCCTATTTGAGCACAAGACCTAAATTACAGTCTGCTTTTTTTCTCCAGATATGGCGATGAAGTTTACGAGGCTGATGCAGAAGAAGAAATCCGGGATGAAGAAATAATGGGAAAAATGATTAAAAGCACAAAAAAGGAACCAGACATTTTAGAAGCATGCAGTAAGTCACCTGCTGCAGCCGGGTTTGATTCTTCTGAAGAGTTAAGAACACAACCAGAAACAACAGAAAAAACATGTATGTAGTACACTAAAACCACAGCTTACTATAGTCTGACAAAAAATGTAAAATTAGAATAGGGATGTATTAGAAAAAGAAAGAACCTTAAGTTTCTTAGAAACCAGATCAACACTATTGCAAAGCTCCTTGTGAATATCAAATATGTTTTGACCGTGTAAGGCTGAGTGTGCATATGCAATTCATAAAACATATCTGTATAAAATCATACCCCTCTCCCTGTTTCATTAAACCCTCGTTTTGTTCCAATTACCTGACATACAAAAAAGTCTCAGCAGCCTCTCCCACTGTTTTGCAGTACTTTGGGGTAACTCACCCAAAACTCAGCAGAGTTAAAGCAGAGCCCATTGAGCTTACCTTGGCAGCAATGCTGAGGCTTTATACAAATTGGGGCTTTCTTCTACAGCAGTGACTTTAGCCTCACTCATAACCTGCTTTCTATCACCATTTTAACTGGTTAGAAAACAATACAATTAGACAGTACAAATTCCAAGGATGGGCACAGTTAAGTTGGTGCAAATAAGCAGGTATCAGCCTACATTTCCCTCTTTCGCTTACCTCCCTTTCCCCAGTCTGCAGCAACCATCTCCAACTGAATGGTTGGATAAAATAATAAATACTTCCATTTAGATGGGACACAACCCATTTGCAGAACTGCTGAAAAATAGTAAATTTGATGTAAGGTGAGCAGGTAAGAAAAATGTTCAAAACAGCTGTAAAATTGCTGCAGTATCACTGGATTGTTCTGCCTCTTTCAGCTGAATTGTTGGGAATATTGTGGTGAGGAAAAAATGAAAGAGGAGCTGAGAGAAGAAGAGCTACATTAAAGAAAGGGCCCCAAATAGGATTTGTTTTGTTCTTTGTATGAAATACTCGCAGAGGACATTGTCTAAATTTTAAAGACTGAACTTCTAAGAGTATGAATTAGCCACGTATGTCTGAGCGTTGACCCAATAACTGTTGCAAATACAGACTCATGAGTACTCTTAGAAGCCTCCTCTACTGCTTGACAGGCTACTTTTGGATTTCTTTAGAGTTCTTAGCCTGTTCATTGCAACGATATATTAACATTGCTCCAGTAAAAAAATTTGTAACATTCTCTCAAATTGAGACACATTTTATAAAATGACGGTCAAGATGCAATGGTGAAAGAAACACAGTTATTTCCTCTTTTGAAAACGTTATTGCTTTCCAGTCCTAGATTTGTTTTTTGGTGAGCTGCCACCAAAGTCCCTGATCAAGACCAACCTCCTCTTTGCAAAACCTGCACATCCCAAACGCAGACCACAGACAAGACATTTTCCTCTTTTCATTAATAAGCAGGTATGTAGCTAACACAGAGCTTAGGTACTGTTTAGAGGAGCAGTATTTCTGTTTGTTTTCCTCTAAAGCTGATCATGGTTTGCATTAGACCAGAGAGCAGCCAGTGGCAGGATTTTAAGCAAAATGTAAGCAAAGTTCTGAAATTATAGATCAAGCTTCTCCTCCACCATGGAGAAGGTAATGCCTTCTGAAAACTCATTGCCATTCACTTCTCTCAAATTAGCACTGAAAAGTTAGTACTAATGGAAATCCAGGTCCTGCTATAATCTAAGAAACACCCACGATGTCTTTTAAGGTATATAATACAAGCAACAAAACATTGATACTGTGTGCAAGACAACATCTTTGGATGCAACTATATGGAAATAACTATTTTCTCTTCCTATAATGTAATTAACATTGCACATGCACGTTTTGCTAAAATGAAAAGTTTTAATTAACCAAAAATTGTTCCAGTGCTCAAAAAAAAAAAAAAAGAAAAGAAAAAAAAAAAAAGAGGAATGGACGAAACTGTACTTTTGAAGACATTTGTAGCAGGTCACTGAAGGTAGCAAAGTGGTCAGTTTGGGGAGGGGAGGGGACATAGCCAACTGCCTGAGCACCTTTTCCCACTCCGCTGTCTTCGAGCTCGAGGAGGGTGGTCATTACAGCAGCGTCCTACGCACAAGCGAACGGCTGCTGCTGAAATTCTCTCCCTATCCACAGGCAGCTGATTTTGTGATCCATGAGTCTCATCAGGCTCATCATCATCTCAGACATGTTTAGAGTCTGTGCTTTTGTCGCCATAGTAAACATTTTGCAACTGTCAAATACCTGATCTCTAGCAGTGAAAAGAGACCCATTAAATTGTCTTGAGGCACATATCTCAGCAGTCACCATTTTCTTTAAATGAAAATAGCGTACTAAGAACCTCCTGGATACCATTGTAGGTCCCATAATGCACACTCATTTCAGGGTATACTTTGTAATTTTCTTTGTATGATAGAAGGAAAATAATCACTTGAATTTTAAGCCCATGACAGCTCAAGTTTCAATATCTTATTATATTCCTGATAGACTTTTCTTTTCTGAAATTGAAGATCTTTATAGCTGATGAAATAGGAGAAGCGAAAGTTCTGGAAAAGGCCAATAAGGACGAATCTGCGAGAAAGCATTTTGTGCGTGTTGGTGGGATGCTCGCCCTGCCTGTACCCGTCCCAGGCCCGCTCTTCACCGGAGAAGAAATGTAGCTTGGCCCGTGCTGTAAGCTCACGGGTGCAGCAATGAAAGCAAGAAAGAGAATATTAACTTTCCTGTGCTCCCCGTTTCACTGCTGCTTTCTCCCAGGAACGCTGCCAGGGAATTCTGAGGAAACACCATTTAATTCAAATGTAAAGACTCTAAATAAATGAAATTATCTACATTTGTGAAGGGTTTTGTCATGCTATGATGTTGTCTGTTAAGCATTAACTGTATGCAATTCTGTATGAGATATAGACGATTTAGACAAAATCCCTAGCAAAGGGTGCAGATAACTCACAGGTGATCCCTCCAGGTTGCTATTTTTGGGGAGACACCATGCCTACCTGCGTGGATTAGACATGACTGTCAAAAGCTCTGATTTGTGCTCCGTAGGTGGGCAAAGCCCAGTGTTCAAAGCTGAACCTATCAACAGGCTGTCCGAAATCGAGCAGTTAAATGTTGCTAAGAGAGCGTGAAGGTATGCCGCTCACAGAGCTCGGCTGTGAGGAGTACGTTGCACGTAAAGACCTGCGTGCCCTTTTGCTTAACCTGCTCCTCGACGGCCAGCCCGCTGGCAGGGCAGCACTGGAGGAAGCCAGAAGTCACCAGCAAGGGGTTGGAAATACCTTAATCTGAGGGAGCTGCAGATGTAGCCAGCTTCCCACACCAAAAATCTTCAGAGGACAGAGACATGAGACTTCCCTGAGCAGAAAGGCTAGAGATAGACTTATTTTCATTTCATATGAAACATCTGAGGACTACATTTTGCTCTAGGAGAAAAGGGGAAAAAAGGAAAATAGAATTGGTAAGGAAAGGCAAAGGAAATAAAACATAGTTACGTATCAAAAGAAGTACGACAAAGACTTTGAAAGACGACACAGCTCACAGAAAGTTGCCAAGCGCTTTACTAGTGTTGAAGTCTTCCTTCCCAGACGGTCACCCTTAGGGAAGTGCTTCACGTAGCTCCGGTTTCATATACGACACCAACTTCAGGGTGTTCAATATTCTCATCTATGAAAACCACTAATCTTAAAAGTTGCAGAAAATATTATTGTTATACTATATTGCTCCCAGTGAGCCGTACCGCTCATCCCAGACAAGCCGTGCCGCCGCGCCGACTCTGCGGGAGGCTCAGAAGGAAGTCCCCGACCTCGCTGTTTTTACCCTAACTGCCTTCATTGTAAAGAGCTTGCAAAATTATGACCACGATTTGCACCTGACAGACAGCTGAAGACAGCTTTATTTTCCTCCGTATAAACGAGCTGCACTGTGACACCGCACGACGCAAACGGATGTAATTTAAGTGACAGAGAATTAGTATTCAGACTATAAAACTCCAAGGCAGAGGTTGCTCATTTTTCTCATCTACTATTAATTTCAATCTACCAGCATATGCTTAGGAGAAGATTGTTTTTTCCTTATGAAAGCTAGTTCAACACTTCTTGTTTAACCAAGAACTGTGAAAGTGTCTTCTGTAGCCACCTACTCCAGGGAAGAGCAAATCCTATTAGTCACAATTCCTTGATTAAAAACCCCAATCTGTTCAAATTACTTTCCATTTTAAAGCAACGTAAAAACGGCAAAACTCATTTTCCTCTGAGTGACACCTTCTGCAGAGTTCAAGAGTAACCGCACAGATTTTGTGTCATTATTTGCCTACTTACTAACATAGATGTGATGATTTAGGAGGAATTAACGTTACAGATGTACGAACAAAGCGTGAGCAAATGACGTTCTTCCCTATAAATCCAAACCAGGACATTTCCAACTGAGCCGAGTCGCTGCTGGAACGAGCACACTAGCTCACACAGAAAAGCGGCTTTCATATACAGCAGCGTATTCCCTGCATTTTCATATGGATTTTTTTTTAAAGGACATTACACAAATACTAATTGGTAGAAACCTAAAGACGGGCATTAAGTCACAACAAGCAAAGCGCCTCTCTTCTCACATTGCCCCTGTCGGCGTCAGAGGAATTGCTGAGCTTGGTAGGTTAATCTTGCTGCACTATTACTTGTTAACAAAATTCTGCATGAGGGAAGAACTTAATTTAATTTAATTTTGTCTTTAAATTGCTCTGTTGCTCGGGAAAGGTGCGTAGCCCGCAATGCAAAGGATTTACAAAGCTGCAACGCCCAAGCGCCGTGGGCTGGCTGTGCACGGGCTGCTGCGGAGCGTCACCGGTGCACCCTCATTTTATGACGTCATCTGCCGAGCAGTGATGTCATAACACAGGCGAGCCACGAGGAGGATGTCCGCAGTAGGAGCGTGAGTACCCGCCAGCGTGGCGAGCGGGGAAGCGTGCCCCGCTGGGGAGAGCGCTGCAGCCTTGCAGAACGCCTTAGGACGTGTGGCTTCGCGAGGGTGCCCTGCTTTAAGAAATAGCAGAAAAAAAGCAAAAAAAAAAAAGCCAAAAAACAAAAATCAGGCTTTGGACAGATCATTGATTATTGAGTACTCAAAATGACAAGCAGAAATTTATAGTCTTTCTCAGAAATATGTGCTACTCACTCATGTGAGCATACAGATCCATCTATGGTAATGTGATTCTTTTCTATACATGCCAAGAATGGGGAAAAAAAGTCAAAAAAGGGTAATTCTCAGCTTATGTAACTATTTCTGCAGCACAAAGAATCGCCATTTTTTGGCCAGTCTAGGATGACAGGTTATCAGACATAAGCTAGGAGATGCTTATGTGTCACCCTAACCCCGGAGTGTGACCTGACCGAGGAGCAATGCTGCACGCAGCCCCAGGGCCAGCCTCCGCCAACAGAGGAGCGGCATTCGGGGCTGGTAGCCACGTGTTGTAGTTGAGTTGGGACCTGGGCATTTTTCTTCCAGATTACTGTATATCATTCCTGAAACGCAAGTCCATCAAACCAAGTTCTCCTATAGAAAATTTTTCATACTATTAAATTTTTTTGCACTATTGAAAAGATATTGACAATACTTCTAGAAAAATAATGTTACTCAGAGCTCCCCTCAGCAAAGGCAAAAATGGTGCATCAAATATATTCCTTGTAAGAGACCCAAAACTCCAGGTATCCCAATTTCACTTAAGGAAGGGGTAAGATCGATGTGTACCAGAAAATCTGCTGCTCAAATCTAGTCTCGTTGTGGTTCCAACAGAAGATTTTTCCTAGGAAAGCACCTCGAGTACAACCATTTCTTTTCAAAGTGATGACAAACATTTCCATGGTTCCTGACAGCAGTAGAAGGTCGCTGGCTCCGTCCGCACTGTCCTGGTCTCTGCCACAGCTGAAAGGTCTCACTGAGCCGCTCACTTGGACACAATGATCCATGAAGAGACTCACGGCTTTCCTAGAAAATAAAGTCTGTCTAAATCATTTAAGCAGGATAACGCCTTCTTCCTTCACGGAAAAATGCATCTTTCAGGGCCTGTCTTATCTTTGTTATGAAAAAAGAAAAGAGGGTAAGAAAAGAGCGTTAAGGCAGCAGATATGGCAGCACGTACCCCACGGCAGGTATTTCAGCTACGGTTCCCGTCGGTCACTGGAGAAGCTCTGACAAGGGGCTTCCAAACTCCCCGGGTCCCAGTGTCAAGGCATCCTCCTGCCTGTCTCACCCAGCTGTTACCGTCTGGGGAAAACTTGTTATGTACAACCGGACTCATCGGCTGTCACACTCTTTCTCTGTGGCCACATCCACCTCCGCTTCATTCCCTGATGTTATGTCATGTATTCAGCCTTCGTCCCTCCTAGATGAACTGCGCAAAGAAGCCATTTTTGGCAGAGCTAACGAAGGGAGGATGAAAATATTTGGGGGGAAAAAAAGAAAGAGCGTGATTTTTCCCGATCCAAAGAAGCTTTTACTGAAAAGTAAAAAGCACATTTGCTCGGTTTAACCTTTCCGTGCTTCTTCCTCACTGACACACACAGCCCGAAGGGACGAGGTGAGTCACCCAGGGCATCCTCAAAGTCTCCACCGCTTCGGGAGGTGCCTCTGCTCCTCCTGCCTGGAGACCTCTCACCTCCCCCCAGACACGAAGCCCAACAGAAAGCTGTGTAAATGCTTAGAAATTGGAGGTCAGTTATTATGGACTTCAGATCATCCCTGACATACTTAAAAGAGTAGCCGGATATAAAAGTTCATCCCTCTCAAGCTGAAGGTGGTGGACCAGCAAAGAGGGGCACCCAGGAGTCTTGACACTTTGACATCTTACCTACAACTTCTCTTAAATTTAAAGGACAGACTTAATTCAACCAGGAATTCATTTCTTGCCATAAGAGATACTACTGAATTCAGCATCATCTTTCTGACAGATTATCCCTCTGGCCTTAAAGCACATCACACGTGAGAGCTGCAGTGTCAAGGCTCTACTGAAAGAGCTTTTTCCCAAGCCATCACCGGGTGTCGGGAAAGTCTTTGAGGACCAAACTGCAACAAAACAAAAACTTCCTGCCTCAAACGCATGCCCAGGCTGAACTCCGCTCATGTTCTCAGCCTGCACAGTATAGTCAGTTATTTACCTTGTTTTCTTGATATTTAGGATTAACTTATTACATTTCCAGATATTTCCCCACAGACATTTTCTTAAATAGCTTACGCTGAAATAGTCATAAACCTTTGGATGGTCCAGCTGATTGTTCACCGGATTTCTTTTCACTAGGGTAACTCTGTAAATTAGGTCTCCCTTCTCCAAAGTTTGCCTGGACGAATGGTTTCATTAATAAGAAAAGAAACAGAAATCGATTCAAGCATTCAAAAGGCTTTCAAGCAAAATAATTTCAAAGTAAAAAGAACTTAGGAAATTTCAAAAAGTAGAGAGAAGACTTCAGCTCTTTTCTATAAATCCTAAGAGTTTAAAAAATAAGGAAAAAAATAGAGCAGGTTAGAGAAACTTGCCACGAAATGCAAAGTTTCACAGCTGGATATAATGAAAAATATTTTTGCATTGGATTTTCAAGTGTTTTTTTCCCAATAGAATGATACCTGTTTACTTTTCCTCTAAGATTACTGTATAGCCTCATCCATCAAAAAACTGTTTGATGTTTTAAGTTATATTCCCCTTCCCTAATTTTATCCAAGTACTAAATTGCATACAGCTTTTTGGGCCCGCTTCCCAAATAACCACCTCTCCTTGGCATTTACACCTTTGGAAGGCTTTAGGGCAGGGATCCTTTCGTTGGTCATGTAGCCCCCTTAACGGCATCCATGCCTAGTCCTCTGCTCCTGATAACACATGCCAGTTATGAACCCTAAAATCAAGGACCTATGAGTGATGTATCTCCTTGCAGAAGAGCAGATGGGATTATATAAATGCATGTCTAGTTTTGCACATTAAAGGAAAGGCAATTTGGGAGGTGCTGCATTGAGCCCAGCGACTGCCGGGGCACCCCTGCAACAGGGTCTGTGAGCAAACGCATCTGCTGATACCCTATAAAGCGTCACAGGTAGAAAAGCATCCGATTCTTGGCTCCATCTAGTTTGTAAGGACGTTTGAAGGCACGTACTGGAGCATAAATCATTTACAGTATACCACTGATTCACGTGAAATTTAAGTTAGTTCACTCTGAACTCAAAACAATTACCACCGTGCTGATTCTGTACAATGTCTCTTCCCCTGGGAAGAAAGCATCTAAATCAAGTTCAAGCTTCAAGTCACAAAAATTAATGATGGATATTCTCATCTCGACGTGCAGGAAGTCGCACACATAAATCCCCACGTCCTGACGCGCTCCGTGTAATCTTCAGAATTACACGAGCCCCAAATTCAACGTTTAAATTAAAAGCTCACTTAAACTAGGAAAACCTCTCCGTTCTTGCGACTTATTCTTCCACTATTAAAGAAAAACATTAAAATGGGGAGAAAAATACAGGTCCAGATCAATTTATTTGCATCTGGTTCCTCTTCAAATGCTAACCACATTAATTTGGCACAGTTGCATTTTTTGCATACAAAACCATCACACTAATAATTTCAGATCTAATGATTTACAGGGGAAAGGAAAATATTTCTGGGAGAATGAACTGGGCTTGAAACAGCTCCTGTTCTCCATCAATATAGTCCTTAATGTGGATACTCGGATGCTATTTCTGGACCTAGTCATGAAGCCATGTGATGGGCAGTAAAAAGCAAGAAGCCTACGTTGTTTGGAAACTTTTCACCCGGCTGTTTTGTGCTTCGAAACTTTGTGAAACTTGTGCAAGTTTGTATTTCATAGCTTTTAGAAAGAGTTTTAAATACAGAGTGCAGACACGGGCGGCCAGAGCAAGCCAATAAAACCAGCCACTTGGTTTTAATGTCTCCTTTTTATGTTTTTTCCAGCCAAAATGCAAGATTCGCACTCCGCGAGGAAGAGTATGTTGCAGGTAAGAGCACGAGCGAAGAGCTGTGCTGAAATCCCTGCTGCTACCCGAGAGCAATAACGGCTCCACGGCAGGGGCTTAATCCTGCACGGCTTCCTACCCGCGGGCTTTGCCCTCCTGGTTAGGGCCACGGACTGAATAGAGGCACAACAGGCTCCAAAAACCAGTAAATAATTGGCCAAGCCGATGCCTATGGCTTGGACAAGACCTGATTTTCCAAGCGTTCGGAGTCCCAAGCCTTTCCCTCCTGAGGCAACATTACCGCTCGCCCCCGGGCCTTGCTACTACTTGAACTAGAGCAAAAGAGTTTAAAAAAGCATCTTTTCTGTATGGACAAGGTATTGCCTGCCACAAAAACATGAAGAGTCATTAGCCAAAATCGTAACCAAGCCAGAGCATGTGTAAGGGCTGCTATATTTATTTACAATATTATGCATGCATTACTATGCATTAGCAAAATGTGACTTACCACTTGTCTTAAGCACATTAAACAAGAAAAAAAACTTTCTCCAAACAAGCAGAATTTTTTTTGCATTGATTTTAAAAGCAACAAGAAATTTTTCACCACCCAAATACACCCAGGCCTGATCATTGTACACAAGTTACTTTCTTTGTCTACACCAGGCTCTATCTTTCTTCCATCTACATTTCAGATGATACTGAAAGTTTTAACTTGATGCCACAGCCCGGGATCAGCTTTCCTCTGGAGTTCCCGAAGCCGCGCCGGCCGGGCACCAAGCCCAGATCGAAGCCATCGGATTTGCAAGCCCATGAAGCCAATGACGTGAGTATTTAGGAGGGTCACCACATCTCCCCAGCTTAAAGGTCAAAATAACAGGGGCCACACGTGACTCCAGCTACTCTACGGGCTGGGTGTCGGCATTTGACTTGGGCATCCCAGATGGTCCAAAGTCGCAGAATTTGTGTTTATAAAACAAAGATAAATTTGGAAAAGCATCCGAGAGCATCTGGGTGGTGCCTTCCCCGGGGTTGGTGCAGCCGAGCGGTTTTCCCGCAGTAGACGGTCGGGGAAGCCGCGAGCCCCAGCCCAGCAGGGAGCCGGTTTAGGGAAGCCCGGACCCAAACACAATTCTGATTAATAGGCTATGGATCAAGAATAATAATAACCCACGGGTCATCTTTCAGCATCAGGACACCCCTGTGCCCCCGCACACCCGATCCGCCACTGCCAGGGCTGCCTTTCTGCCGAGGCCACCGCGCCGGGGACATGCCAGCCCCCCGTGGTCCCCGTCCTCGCCGCCGGCCCCCAGCAGCCCCCGGCCGCCGCTGCCCACCGCCCGTGGGAGGCACGCGCTCTTCTCCCTCTTCGGGCAAAAAAAGCCATCTCCCGCTCCGGCCACCAAGACGACCACGATTTCAGCTTTATCGCCGGCTGCTGCCAAAATCAGGCCCCTTCCAGCATCTGCTTCTTCCCAGGATACTTCTAGGACAAAAACTTCAGTTGCTTTAGAGAAAAAGAACAAGCCGAGGTCTCCGCAGGCTGAAATCGAGCCAAAGCCCTTTGCTCCTCAGCTTTCCCGGCCATCGCCGGCGTCTTCTCCCAGGACGCCCAACCAAGGCTCGGCCAATGTCCCAGCGCCGGCGGCAAAGCAAAGCCCGCGCAAAGGGGGTTTTACGCAAGCGTGGGGAGCGCCGGCTCCCTCGGCGGCGAGCGATGAGACCCGGCCGACGTCAGCTGCCTCCTCTCCGTGCCTCAAAGTCCTTTCGCTGAAGAAGGGATTCGCCGTGGTGCCGTTCCCCAGGCCGAGCCGAAACCCCGCGGCCGGGGGCAGCGCCCGCCCCGAGCCCCCAGCTGCCACCGATGCTGCCGGAGAAGCCACGGACCTGCCCGGACCCCCATCCGCTGCAGCACAGCAGAAGAAAGCTTTGAGGTCCGCACCCTTGGTAAGGATATTGTATCACCATATTATTAAGAAATTTGATTGAACTGAGGACTTTAAGCTTGTTTTTCTCCACGGGTGACCCCGGGTCTGCTGATAAGCGTCACCTCTCCCAAGGGTCCCGGCCCCCGACAGCAATAACCGTCCTGCGTGGAGACCGAACGCGGGAGCTGGTCCATCTCGCGGTCCCGTGGTTTGTGCTGCTCTCACGAACCCTCGGGACGGGCCGTCCCTTTGCCAGCTTAATCCTGCGTCTGATAATTATCAGGATTAATTTCTCCTCCTCCCCCAGCCACATTCCACGGTGCCTGTTCTCTCCTTGTGCATTAACACTTTTTTTTTTTTTTTTTTTTTTTTTTTAAAGACTTATTTCGCTTATTTTGGAGTAATGGAGAAAAGGACAACCCTGTTTTTCTGAAAGTAGCAACTTTGGGTGGGGGATGTCTCAGAAAATTTAAAGAAAGTTTAAAAGCTATTTTTATCATGCAGTTTTCAATTAAATAATTGCAAAATTTTTTTTTAAAGTCCAGCCTGCCGCTGGCTCCTAAGTGATGGGCAACAGCCCTGCAAGGCGCAGGCACGCGCAGCAAGGAGCTCAGCCGTCCGCAGGCACCAGCTCCTGCTCCTCGCAGGACGTGGGAGCAGGGGCAGCCCGGTGGCATCCAGCGGTCCCCTCCGTTCATTAAAACCTTCATCATTTGTCCCCCCCAAGTCCCAGTCCCGTGCGGGCAGAGCACCATGGTTGCCGCCAACGCGAGCCGCTGGCGCCTGGTCCAACCCTTGGCTGGAAGAGCCCAAACCCACAGCTATTCACCCACCTGGACGTTCATGGGGTTGGGAGAAGGAAACGCTTTGCCGTGAGGGTAGCAGAGCCCGGGAGCAGGTTGCCCGGAGAGGTGGTGGCACCTCCATCCTTGGGGCTGTCCCAAAGCCGCCTGGACGGGGTCCTGGGCAGCCCGCTGTAGGTGACCCCGCTTGGGCAGGGGGCTGGGGCAGGTGACCTCCAACGTCCCTGCCACCCTCCGCCGCTCCGCGCTCGAGCCCGACCTCTCTCCTTCCACAGCCTGGAGCCAAGTGGGTCCAAAAACTCTTGTAGAGAAGCGTCATGCGGTGGGAGCGTCGTGGAGGACAGCACAGCGCCGGGATCGCACGGCCACCACCGCCATCCAACGCCGGTCAATAAACCCACCGGCAGCGGCTGTGCTCCACCAACACCGCTGTTCCCATGTGGTTTACGGAGGGGACCCGGGTGCCGGGCAGCTGCCCGGAGGGTTTCCGCGGGGGAAGAGCCGGGGATGGGTGGGATGGGCGGCTTTGGGGAGGAGCACGCGGGATTCATGTCGATCAGCTCCTTCCTGCAGTTCTGCTTGAAGAGTTACCACCCAAGGAGGGTGGGAAGGGGGTTGCTCGGCCGTCGTGAGCTCGCGAATAAGAGTTGTGCCGTTTGCCTGGGCACGAGGCAGCTCCGAGGGAGGGAAAGGGGAGTTTTACTAGGAACACGTGCGAAACGTGCTGAGGGTATTTCCGAAGCGGAGAGCTGGGTACGGTGTTAGATAAGTCACTTACCTCCCCGGTGCTGTCCTCTCCAGCGGCTGCCAGCGGCCAAAGCTGCTTCAGGAAAAAGCGCAAGGCGAAGCGTCGCTGATGATCATCCTGTTTGCAAATGAGCTTATTGGGGAAACAAATTAAAATTCAATATCATAAAACACAACAAAGATAAAAATGAGAGAAAAGAACTGCTTGTTGAAGTTAATATTATCCTAAACATGAAGTTTCTCAGGGTCTGCCTTTGCTTCAGAGCCACTTTCTGAAGCTATTTGTTAATACTGAAATATGAAGATCTTGTCTCGAATGAGGCATCGGCAGCCCGGGGCAAGCAAGCATCCTCGCAACCGCGTTTCTGCCTCCAGCGCTTGCTCGACTCGAGCCAGAACTTACCAAAACCTGAATTCAAGAATTGCTCTGTAAACTTAATTTGGGCTTTAGCGGGGATAACACGACTTGTCCCACGCTGTAGCTGCAGGTTTGTGCTGGGGGGGGGAAAGTCGCCAAGAAGTAAGAGACACCCCAGACCGCAGCTCTCGCCAAGGCCCCGCAGGGAAACGGCGCTTGAGCAACGCCGCGCGTTGGGATCCAGCGAGGAGCCTCTGCATCCCGGGAAACGCCGTGCCGAACACGAGCGTTATCCCGGGGAAAACTGAGCCCTGGAAACAGCGCTGGGCAACTGCCATAGATCAGGGGCTGCTAATTAAATCCAGGCCTCTCACAGAGCTCTGTCGCTATATATACTATATATATATATACACACACGCACACATATACATACATGCATAGTATATATTATACTGTGTTAGTACCAAAGTGAGCCGCAATCTCACGCACAGAGGGTTTATCCTCATCCAGCCACCCCAGGTACCGCAGCTCTGGTTGCTTTGCTACTTCTGCAGCTAAAAACCAGTTTCCAATTAGAGACAGGTCAAGTTAGGCAATAGGTAAAACGGGACTCACGACCGTTTTCTTAAAACTAAGTCTTAATTTTATGCAAATAGGGTTTCAAACGCAGTAAAGCCGCAATACCACCAACACGCACCACGCCAAGCCCATCCGGCGGCTGCGCAAACCCACGGACTCTTTGCAAGTTTTATCTATACAGACTAAAATAAAGCAAAGTAAATAAACAAATAAATTAAAGCAAAGTAAATAAACAAATAAAATACCTTTGGTGGCAGTATCTCCATTCACTTTATAGCTTGGTGACAGAATCCAGCCCAGAACGAGACAAGTGACTTCACTGATGAATATTTTTTGCTCAACCAGTTTCATTCTGTACTTAATTTGATCACACTTAGTAGCTGCGGTGGGCGAGCTGAACATGTACATCATATTAAAATATAACCCTACCTTGAACAAACCTGGGGGAAAGGGAATCCTGTCTTCACCAGGAGAAGGTCTGGGAATACGCTGCCACACGCCTCGTACGACAGCACCCAGGGCTTGCAAAGTCCTTTTAAGAAAGGATGTGAAAAAGCAAGGTTTCTGCAACACCCAACTCTGCCTAATCCAGCCTTGCCACAATCAAAACTTGTATTTTCTTTGTATTTTCTTTTCCTCTACTTTCAAACAATTTAGGGCCAATTTCAAATTAAATTCAAAGGCCTTTCCCTGTTTCAGAAAATTAATCACTTTTGGCATTTATTAGTTATTCATTCCTGTTTAAAACACGTTTTATAATTCATTGAGCTACCTCAAAAATTAAATCCTTAACAGCCCAAGGCTCAAAATACGTTTAAATAAGAATATTAAGCACAGTAATAAATAGCGAAGAATTCTGAAATATTAATTTGGCCTGTAGCATTTCAAATGTTTATTTGCAATAATTAATCAGGGACCCAGTTTACGTTGCCTTTGTCAGGAGTTTGCTGGGAACTTTCAGCTCCGTTACTAATTTCCTCAAATTTGCCCTCCCCATGGCATACTCCATCAGCGGCGACTGTTTCCAGCACGTTTGAATTAATTCTTTTGGTTGTTTCCAAGTGCGACTGTTTTCACGGGACAGAAAATTGCCCATCCTGGTAAGGGAGAGAGAAAGGGCCATGGAGAGATGGAGGAGGAAGGAGGTAAAGGAAAATCCTCCGCGGATGGAAGGTAAATGGCCAGAAATAGTGCGGGACATTTGCTTCCCATGTGATGGATGGGAAAACGCCTGGACCAGGCGCTGCTTCCCTGCAGCGACATCCCGGGTGCAACTGTGCAACGGTGCCATTGCAGATAAATTATAAAAAGCAATTAAATTCCAGGACCATCCTCCTTGTTATATAACATCTCGTAATAATTTGTCTCTGATCATTTTCGTGTTTAGTAAGAATTAACAAGGTTCCTAAAAATCTCGGTCTGGCTCTTCGGCAGCGAGGAGGAAGGTTTAGCTGCCGGGGAGCAGCATGGTGCCGGGGGACCGGCGCGGTGACGGCGGCGGTGGCGGCAGCCCGGTTTAGCCGGGATAATGTCACCATCTTACGGACGCGAAGGGAAAGCGCAGCGGCGCGGGGCCCGGGGACGCCCGGCAGCCGCAGGTGCAGCGCGGGGCTTCGCTGCTTGCTTTGAGGTTAATCAGAAAGTACTAAGTCCTGAGGCTAATTTAAGTCTTTCTTAGATTATTTTGTGGTATTTATTGTAGTTCTGGAGTCACTGTAGCTATTTTTCCTAGTAGTAATTTTTCAAGAGAAGAGTGATGGAGGGATCACATCCTTTTTGTGCAGCAGCCCTGGGCTGCGTGTGTCTCAGTATTACAGCTTTCTCACCTACAAAATTACTAAATTCAGCCGCAAATCAGTGGAAGATAAAACATTATGTGTTTCTCACCCACCTGCTCGGTCAGATTTATTACAGAGATCCCCCCAAAAAGCCTCAGGGCTTTCAGCGTGTCCTGGTGCCGCGTTAGCAAACGCTCAGAGCCTCTGTGCTCTGTAATTCCCCCTCCAAAAAGCCTTTAACATTAAAAGCAAGCATAAACCCTCTGAATTATGAGGAATCTAGCTGTTCACAGCCACGAAGTGCAGCCGTCTCAGCAGGGCTCAGGACCCAGGGCTAACGATTTTCTCCGGCTCGGCCACCGCACACCTCCTGCCCTTGGTGCGAGGAGCCGGGCCAGCGTCGTGCAGCCAATGCACGAGGTATTTGGCCCTAAAGGCTGCTCCCGCAAGACCAGGAGGAAAACGAGCCGAGTGAAAGCAGCCGCAAGCATTTCCCAGGAAATCCAGGATTCCCTCCGCCGCCGGGCAGCAGAGCGGCTCCTAGCAAGCAAGCTCGGAGCAAAGCAAGGCTCAGCTCAGCTCTCCCGGCAGCGATATATAGTCACAGTATATAATCAGCAATATAAAACTGCAATATACATATATATATATATATAAAATTGCAATATGAAACTGCAATACAGACTCGTTGCAGTATATCCTGAGACTGATCCTTCTCCTCTTAGCAAAACTTCCCTGGCGGTCCTTGAGGTAGCGGTGGTGGCTGCCACGTAAAGCCACCCTGAACAATATTTTCAATAAAAATGGACATTTCCCATAGTCAACAAGTGACCCGCTCGCGTAAGGTGTCCGCGAAGAGCAGCCTTGCCTCGGCTATGTGTCACCTGGCCTAAGACAGAAACGCCTCACTAGACCCCGTCAAAGCACCGCTGCCAAACACCAGCGCAGTCCAAAGCCACTAAATTCAACGACCTTGTGGGAATCAACCGAAAAATTCTGGGGGAAAAAAAATGTTAAATAAAAATTTAAAAGATACATCCTGCCAAAATACTGATTTAACTGTCATTTTCAATGTGTGTGCTAGCAGACACCCAACATCACTTAATGCTATATGCTCATGCTAGGGCAGAGATGCATTTGAACGGGAGTGTGATACGGTAGCAACCAAACACACTGACCCCTTGTCCAGCTGAAACTGTGCTAAAAGAAAACGTTTATCGCCACATCCAATAATAAATCTTAACATCTACTTTATAACGACGAAGATTTAAGGTGCAGGAGGATGCGACGCCTCTTACTGCTGGGACAAAAAATTAAATCACTTATCTTGCAACAGCATATTGCGTGTGAGAGGTCACAAGCAAGCTGCGGTCTCCCTTCTCGGTCGCCTGTGATTTTATCATGTGGAAGTGGAGAAAATTGTGTGAAGCCACGCGAAGCCTCGCCTTGCACGCCTGGAGCGGCACTTTCGGGAGTGTACTCCACTACATTTTAAGTGCTTTCTCACTTTAAAACCTTTTCCCCATAAAAGAACAAAAAGTGGGAAAGTGCCTTTAATCTCTTAAGCTTTATGACTATGTCACATACAAAACAGCTTCCTCCACTTCTCCCCCAAAAGATGCCAACGCTGGCAAGAAAAGAAAACAGTACAGAATGCGTCTTATTTAATCCATTCCTAGTCTCCTCCTTCCAAACACTCTGCTTTTCCTTGTCCTTCGTTTCTGGAAATAGACTTTCACTGGTATCTCACAAATAAGTTTGGTTTTTGAGTTTTTCTTTTTTAACTCGTGCCTCGTCCCTTGGGAGCACACGTAGCCTGATCCCACATGGGCGAGGAAAATCCCCCGGGGTTTTGCTACCAAGGGTGCTCAGGGCTGGGGCGGTGCAAGGCCAAAGCAGGGGTCATGTCTCATAGTCGGTGTTTAGGAATTTATCACCGGCAGCTTTAGAGAGATGCTCTCACTCCCGGGAAAACGGCACCACGGCCAGGTACCACCGCCGAGCGGGGCAGCTTCAGGGAACGCCGTAGCTGCACTCGAACGTGCGGCGAGGAGCCCCACGGCCCCGCGGGGACAGTGCCGGAGCCGCTCGCGTTCGGGGCAGAGCAACACGCTTCTGCGGCAGCGCCTGCGGCTGTGCGTCCTTATACACACGCACCTATACGCACGTGCGCGTGATTAGCTGTAGTTCAGTCAATTCTCTTCCACTGGGCGCACCACAAGGCTTTTTTTTAAACAGACCTTCCCCTACAGCAATAAAGAGTTCAGTCGCTGATCAGGACGCTGCTGGTATCCGCTCCGGAGGTTGGAGCCCTGGTCCTGCATCCCCAGAGACATTGCACCTACCTGCCGCTGGGTCTTCATGGGATCCTGCTTCGCTTTACACCGCGTGTGACACCCACCTTCCCCACGAATCGCTCGGCTGCGGCATACACCCCGGGCGCACGGCTTTCAGCCCGCTCGAGGAGCCGCTGCATCGTTCAGTGCAGCTTCTACGGACTGGACCTCGCTGTCAGCACAGCAGCCCAAGATATTCTTTATTCAGTCTTTTTGTTAAGGGATATTAAGGCAAGTTTTGTACCCTACGTATGTATCAGTTCAGAAAAACTACATTCAATCCAAGTAAAACTTGCTCTGAAACTTGCCCGTGGTTTGGGCTGCAACGTTTATTTGCAACTGGGCAAGCACGAAGCCCGTGCACGCAACACGGGCAGCACGTGGCAGCAGTACCTGCTGCGACACAGTCCACAGAAAAGCCTATCTGCTGGGGCAACCATCACACCACCTTACAGCAGCCATCAGCTGAAGAGGAATTTAAGAGCTGACAACTGCAGAAGCAGCTTGGTTTCTCTACCATCTGTGTCCTGCCATCTTCCCACCAGGTCCTCACCACATCCCCCATCTTCTCCTGAATTCCCACGTTTTCAGCTCCACATAACCAGCCTGCCCCACTCCCCGCAGTTTCACAGTTCCTCCCGTCTCACCCACACACCTCCACCATCTCCTCCTCCGTTTCATCATGTCCCTCAAGAAGGGAACAGATGCCGACTGATCCGACCCCCCTTCGGGGAGCTTGCCCCCCCAATCTGCCAGCCGCTCAGCTGGCTGCAGGCGGGCAGGACAGCCTGGCTCACCTTTGCAAGGGACAGTAATTCGGACCGCTTCCCTCCGCAGCAACCTTCACCGCGCGCAGAGCAGGAACTGGGTAATCGCTCGGGGGTCAGCGCACCCGGGTCCCTCCTGAGCGCGCAGCCCGGACCCGGCAGGTCACCGGGGGCTGTCGGGGGCTCCAGCCACCAGGCAGGACGGGAAGGGCTTTAGAAGGGCCTTGCTGGAGCAAACGTAGTCCACGGACACTAGAGGGAGCGGGGTTACTTCATACGATTTTGGGAAAAACCTTTCTGTGCATTTGGAACAATACAATAACTGGAAAACAAGATATCTATAACCCACTTTGAATACAAACAGCAATACCAGTTAATGAATACCTTAGAAGCATTTTAAAACCATGTATTGCTATTTAACTTAAACATTCTTATATCCAAGTATTTCATATTCGTGTCCTGTAACGGGCATTACTAGCTATATATTGAGATGTGCAGGAACCTGGTAGCAAGGACGCCTGCCTCTGCAGGACCAGCTCACGTGGAGGACGGACAAGCCCTCGATAACCTGCAGCATCCATCAGCCCGGCTCAGGCGAGGGGCAGCGTCCGAAGGCACAGCCCGCTATCTGAGCGCCTACAGCCTCACATGGCAAACGCACATGCACATAGCTAACTTTCAGCGTTTGTGCGGGACGCTGTTTTTAATGCATTTACTCATTCCTGAAAGTACCACCTAATTTTCCTTTGCAGGAAGTCTATAAACAGTAAGCCAAAGCTGCATGAATACCTGAAAAAGAACATAGAGGAGGCAGATCATCCCACCCTGAAGTAATACATCAATCCTATCAGTGAATGTATGGTTTATTGAAAGGGTGCCATGAAACACTTTACTGGGAATATAAATTTATGAACAGCTCTTGATGTATCTGAGACTTTTGGCAAGGTTTACCACGTAATGCAATTCACAGTATATTCTAATTTAGGAATGTTTGCGTAATGTTTTTATATTAATTTAAAAAAAGTTGTTGAATTTCCAAATCATAAATGATCAATTTTTGTTAATTATAAAATATTATGAATTTGCAGACTTTTTATTCTAGTTCTCAAGGAACTGCCAGCTATTTAAAACTGTATCTTCATCATTATTCACAAAGTTTAACAAAAATAAATACAATTTTGAGGTTGTCTTTGGCATGTCGTAATTCAAGGCAATAGTATCTTTAGTAGCACAGTGCAAAGAAGGACAACATACCATACAATGCACTACTAGATTCAGCCTTACAAGAAGAAGAGAACGTAGTACAATGCAAACTTTAATGTCAATATATACAGAGCTTTAAAGAAAACATTTTTTTAAAATTAATGAAATAAATACAATATGATACAAAATCCACAATATGCTTAGAGAAAGAAATGACAGTTACAATATCTGTTAACGGGGACCTTTTGTATAGTTTTGTCTTTGAAGTACCTCAGAGAGCATGTAATTCATTGCACACTGTTTTCAATTAATGCCCTTTCATATATCGAGATTTATAGCCAGTCATGTGCCAGAATAGTTTTAGCTTTAATCAGAGTATCAGTGCAAGAATGCCAAAGTGCTTGGGATATTACGACAATGCAATTACTTAGCAAATGCTGCTCATAAACCTAATGCGAAAAACACAAAACAGGAACACTTTGTCCTGCAAAGGAGATCCACCTTCAGCATCTTTTCAGTTCACGCACACACATACACACACTCCCAAACAAACCAGGATTCAATGTTAATTATTCAACCCCCCTACTGGTAATAAGTTATTTCCCAAATCTTAATTATTAAGAGACATAACCAATTAGAATATAAAGATCCTCTAAAGCTTTCAAAACTAGAATTTTTATGAAAAAACCTGTTCATATTTAGGGAATACGAAAACCTCAAGGAAACCAGTAATTGATTAATCTGGGGGGATTTCTAGTTAGGTAAGTTACCGAAACGTTCAACTCAGCTTTAGCTGCACACAGGCTTTTTTCTTAATTTGTATTCATCCTTCCAGTCCCAAAGGAAAATGCAGGTTTATCAAAATTAACAAGAGAATAGTTTGGGGGAGTAAACATTTGGAAGAAAATACACTGAAATAAGGACAAACAGGATTCAGAGTGTACTTAACTGAAGAGGCGTTAATGCAGAAGGATGGAACATTACCAATGATAGCACATGCATGTTACCAATAGATATCAATATATACTCAAGAACATTTTTGAATAAATTTTCAAGGATCAACTTTTTTTTTTTTTTTTTTTTTTTTTTTTTTTAATAGAGAGTGCTCCCACAGCATTACATAAGGACTTTATCCTACCTAATGGCTTAAGACGCCTTCTGAAAACTTTAGAAAAAATCTGTTCCTTCCATCCTCCTTTCCCTGGCACAAATATTTGCAAACTTTTAATTCTGGATAGGACTGAAAAAACTTAAGTGCTACAGAAGTACATAAAACTCCATATCTGCAGTGATGTCTTAGCCTAATTCCATTGATACAAATCTGGATAATTATTGTGGTATTCTGTAATTCATTCAAACTCCACCCTTGCAAGCTATCTTCACTTTTCATTGCAACATTTGAGGACAGAGAGAAGAGTACTAGATGTAGCAATCTGTCATTGCAAACAACCTGTTTATAAGTATACTGCAAGCAATTTCCAATGGTTAAAATTGGCCAGAAATATTTTTGACTTTTTGATATTTTGATCAGTTTCTTCAACACATGTATAAAGTTTAAGCTTTGGAAAATAATTAAAACATGGAAGACAATTTGACACAACTGACCTGCGTGAGGCTTTGGATGCTTTCTCTAAATGCAAGCGAACATTTAAGCCATACAACACAGGCCTCAGTTAGACAGGATGCTTAGACCACCTACACCTTAGCGTCTTAGTGTGGTCAAAAAGAATTTACTACTTTCAAGCATAATGAAAAAAATACACAACTACCGACAACAGCGTTCAGACCGCAAAAGCCACAAAACAGTGGCTTAAATCACCCCACCCATGCTAATGCTCTCTGATACAGACACTCCTCATTAAGCACCACTGGCTGTTGTTGATGCCACTGCATACATAGCTTTTGAATATAATACAGGAATACAATAGAGTTCTTAATTTTTTACTGAAAAAAAAGATTATTTGAACATAACTGTAGTATCCACAGGGTGAAATGATCAAAAATGTCAGCTGCCTGCTCCAGCCACAGTTGATATGCATGGGAATCACCTTACTGTAGTGAGGACTGTATCAGGCTCTTTGTGAACTCTAAAACTAGCACTGATTTGCAATAGACATCACCAAAATTAATCAGAAGAGAAGCCATTTTGCTGGCAGTAGTAGAGGCCATATCCAAAACATTAAATCCTTTAAGATAGTAATTAGTTCTCTGGCAACTCCTCTAAATAAGGAGCATGCCTTCCCAATTTCTTCGCAACTCTCTAAAAATTTCATTCTTAAAGTTAGTATAATACTAAGGTGGTAACTAGTTTGGAATCTTTAACTGTGCAGAGACCGTAACAAAATGAAACAAAATTACACTAACCTTTTGCTCCAGCCAAGAGCACATTCAAATAAATGTAATTCCATTTCAAGTGCTTAACTGATCACTCAGGAGCAGATCATTCTACTTTTAATTACTTGATTGAACAAAATCTATCTTTGAAAAATAAAAAGATGGAAAATATGCATGGAATTCCAAAATATGAATGAGAAGATTGTTAAACACTATAGTAACAGTAGCCTGTAAATGATGGCAGACCTCTTCTGTATTCCTGTATATCCAAAAGATTCCAAGACTGACATGCTGAAATACTTACAGCAAATGAACCTTTCCCCCAAGACTAAGCATTAAGATTGGCATACCAGGTACACTGATCTGTTCAGACAAAGATGTTTGACCACGTGTTTTCCTCGTGATAGGACAAAACTTTGTAATGTTGCAGTGACCAAAACCTTACTTTTGTTCCAAGAGTACCACTTACACTAGAGGCTAGTAATGAGATAAAAACCAGCAGGGATAACTTTACAGAAGATGTTTTGAATTCTGTGCTAACAATCAGAACATCCATCCTGTCTGTGCATTTTTCCTCTTACCACCTCTGTTTTGCACACTGAGAAGAACTTATTATCTTCAGCTGCTTACAACTGCTTTTGTGCAAAATGCTTCTAAGGTGCTTATAACGTGGTGCTTCCGAGCAAGCTAAAAGAAAATACCAGTGTAAACACTGTTAAATGATTCATGAATAAAGCCATTAAAGACCAGCTGCTACCATATGGGAAAGCTGAAGACAACTCAAGTTTGACATTTTAGTTGTGTCCTACTCCTTGCATTACCCCTACCTCCAACCCATTTCTTTCTTCCTAACGTTTCAACCTACGTTATACCTTGACCAAGGGCTCTATTTTCACCATTTCTGCTTTTTCTTGGAGGGGATTCAAATTCTTTTGGCATTTATAAACTTACAAACAAAATTATACTGATAGGCTGCCGATAAGAGGTTTACACACATTCTTGCACACAAAGGTCTCTAGTAATGAAGAGAAGGATGAACCAACTACATAAGAGGCAGATTTCAGACTGAACAATAAGCTTTCTATGTAGCAGCTGTGTTCTTTGATAACTTTCAAGCATTTCAAACAGGCACCTCAAAATTAGGCACAAAATGGCCCCTAAAGCTTCCAACATCTATCGAACACTCAAGAAATTTAGTATGGGGTATGTTCTGCATGATACAAATAGCACACCTACGTTTGCTATATTAAGTCTCAATCTACATATATCCATACCTAACTATTTGGCCAGATAATTTCCATCTTCCCTCACCACAATAAAAGAAAGCAGCTTATCTAATAGTCCAATGCCATCAAGTACTTCACAGGTATAAGCAAAAGCCTGCCAGCATCCTCTGCATTTTAAGATCCGAGTTTGTTGCTGCTCTTGGTAGTTAGGCCAGAATTCTCCCGAAAGCTTTATTTTTTCTGTCTTAAAATGCAAAGTTATACCATTACAGATTTCTTATGATTGACTACAAAAGGGATTTGGGACTGAAATTCAATAATGAATCAGATCAATCTGAACTACATTTGATTTTTGGTCACTTGGATTCTCTAACTGTTCACAATCTAACTGTTGGTCACTAATATACTTCCTAATATTTTAAATGTGCATCATCCTACTATATCAGTACAATTGTACAGTAATGTCTAAAAACTGTGAAAATGCTTTATTTTAAGCTCATTGTCTCTGAATGCACTAGTTCCCAGTCTACTAGCAGATGCAAGTCACCACTGGTTTTGAGTCAGAAAACCTCACGATGATTCCGGCCCTGAGATTCGCTTTCTCTCTAACACAGCATTTAAGAACAGCTAAAGCCCTAACACCAAGACAGAGAGAGTGAGTGAGTGCTGGCAACAGGATATTTTCAGTAACTTGTGCAGAACTGAAATCTCTCTGGTCAGAATTCCCTTAACTGGGCACACTGCAAGTCTTATTTATTTTCCCAAGCTACCCCTACAGTTAGGCATATAGGATTTTGTATTTATGTTCTGTAATATTTGTACATGCGGCTAGAAATTCTGATAGAAGCAACGTTCCATAAAAATCAAATAAATAAAAAATAAAATCCACACGTGCCAAGTTTGCTATAATAAAGTGTCAGCTTGCCTCATATGACGACCAGAATTAATATTGGATATAGTCAGTAGAAATGACTGCCAAGGCAGCAGTAACATAGTCATCGTACAAATGGACAGGCAATATTATTAACAAAACATACTGGGTTGCACGGTGTCGTCTTGAAGTGATATCAATATTATTTAGATCCTTAATTTTGACAATTTACACACATACCTACTTTCTCCAGTTCAGTGCAGAACACAGTACCGTTCATGATAACCACTAGAAACGTTCATCTTATATGAGACCATTTGTTAACTAGTATTTCCTCTGGGCCACAAGTGATTAAATTAAGTTTATGGGTAAAGTGCAAAAAATTACACATCCTTTTTGTTTATATTTTCACATAAACTTATCAGTTATTGGCACCATGCAAACACAGACCTCCCAAATTAGCACTAATGCATTTAACACTGGCACAATACATTGGTCAGCTTTTCATAATAGTAATGAACAAGTTAAATGATTTAAGTTGAATGAATTAAGTGCCCAATTACAAAATAAAGAATTTGTCCTTCACAGTAGGGTCTAACGGTGTAAAGAAAAAAAAAAAAACTTACACTGACACTTTTTTATGTACAACTTGGTCATTGGCAACGGTCCCCATTTTTATGAACCCAGCAGAACTACACAGAATGAGAAATAATATTTGCAACAGATCTCAAAGGACAGTGTAGAGAAATTCATTATGATGTACCTGATGGTTAAATTAATTTAACAGATACGGCCTGTAAAACAACACAGTATGAACCTGTGGATTTTTTTTTCTTTTTAAAAAAAGGACTTTTACAGAATTCAAGTAGTGTAGCAGGAAACCGTAGATGCCTCTTGATCACAGGTCAGGCAAAATAGAGCCACTTATTGGATTTTTCCCTTGCTTCTGTTTGCTAAGGTGTCCCAGTGGATCTATAAGTCTGTTGATGTTAGCTTTTTCATGCTCCGTCGCTGAGCTAAACTCGAGGCTGCAACAGGCTCTAACACTGGCTGAAATGTCTTGTGATTCAGTGCAGAATATGTGGCAGCCATGGCTCCCTAGAGAACAATAAAATACATAAAGGCTGTAAAAATCACTTTTATCAGGAAATAAAGCAACAGAATATTAAATTCTTAATGAACTCTAACAGAAAACACAAAACTTATGACAGGTCAGAAATATTTTCTAAGGTTTGTTTCGAAAAAACATTTACTGCTGAATCCTTCAGGTTTCTAAGCATGGGTGTCTAACATTCCTTTTTATTCCCTCTGTATTTCTTTCGCATACCTTAGATGTAGCGATAACCTTTTAACGTGGGTGAGAATTAGTATCTTCTAAACAATGTTAGCATCAATTTATCAAAATCAGCCACTTAACTGGATATTCAGGTCCTGACTTAAAAACATGACAGAATTAAGACTAGCTATCACAGGTCCTTGTTTTTGAATCCAAAACTGAAGAATTCAGTGTGAGGAAAGCATGAGACAAGACAGTCACTAGACTCAAATCCGAAATGATTTCTTGAATAAGAACACCTGGAGACCTGTAGAACTCTTTCAGATAACTTTATCAGGTTATCATATGGCATAACCTACTCTAATCTTTGAGAACAGAAAAAAACCAGTAGTCTTCTCCCTTCCACATAGGAAAAAAAAATTTGTTCACCAATAATTTGTCAGCTTAACGTAACTTAAATGAGTATGTATGTACAAGTGAACAGAAAGTTAATTTCAAGAAACGAGTTCTGCCTATAGTTCCAAATAGGACCCAATTCATTGCATGTCGAGTTCTCTCTTTATCTCCTTATCCATTATCTGTGACTGGGAGGACCAATGCCAGGAAAAACTCTGACTACAACAGAAACAAATTTAAATGAAGTAAATTATATTTAGCAAGGAATTAATGAAAAACAGCCAACATCTGAGCTGTGATTAAACTTCATTCTTATTAGTCAAAATGTTGAACATAGAGACTGCAAATGCACTGATCGGAGTGTCCGTGGCTGCACCCAAGAGAATGCAACGCAATCTTTTGAAATCAGAGAAGAGTTTTTGGCAGCACCGGCTGGTTATTCTGGCATTAGATAGCAACAAGGAACTCGAGGATAAATAAGCGGGAGGAACTTCAAGAACAGCTACTATCCATACTACTTGCACTTCTCTTCACAATCTAGCAAGACTCCAAGCCCACAAAGTTAAGGCAAAAGTAACTTCTTTAGACAAGGAAATAGTTTATTAGATAAGCATGCCTACTTCATATTTATTTCCACTCACTTTACAAGGGTTTTCTCCCCTGCACTATAAGGAAGTGAATATTAGCCTATTAATCCTCTGGCATCAATGCAACTACGTAAAGAACAACTTCAGACACAGTCATTACATTAAAATAGATGCACTCCTTAACAGAAGTTTCCTAGTGCTATAAAAGTGTTCTTTGTAACATTTTCCTCCTTCATTAATCCATATTTACAGCTGCAGGCACAAAGCAAAGAATATTACACCCAACTGAAATCAGAATGGTAATTCGGCAGTGTTAATTACCAGAGGGCAGGGGAGGGCAGAGAGGGTGTCCTTTCTTAACTGGAAATTAAATTCATAAGTAGCAAGAGGAGGGCGTGGGGGAAAGAGAATTGGGTTGTTTTACCTTTACTAGATGCGGTGCATCTTGCCTGTTTAGCTGATAATGCGGCAACTGATCCCTACAGGCTATCCATGAATGTTTTAATACTTGCTCTGCTGTATACCTCTGATGGGGATCTACATGAAGCATATGGGATAACAAGTCCTAGATAAAAGTGAAAATATACGTACTATTCAGTTAAAATAATCTTACCTCAGATTTTAAAACATTAATTATTGTCAACAATGAAAAAATAGCCTATGTGGCAGGGATTAACACAATGCAAACACACACACAAAATCAACAGATGAAGTGGACCATTCTGTGCCTTGACACAGCAGAAGTCTGAAAACAATGTGTTGTACTATTTAATCAGTTTAACAGAGCAGGCCTTTATTGTAAAGAGACTTACTGTTGTTTGTGCTTCATATTTCAGTTTGTTTATAATTGATACCATCTTTAAAAAAATGATACCATCTAGCCTGATACTGGGCTAGAAATCCTGATCATTAAAATTCAGCAGAAAGATTTTATGGGAGAGAATTATCACTTGCAAATAGCCCTCATTTCTACTACACACTTGGTGTCTTATGACTATATAGTACAAATCTAAATCTCATATAGTGATACACTACTGAAGATTTTTTCCTTTGAGAAGCTATACGAAGAATAAAACCAAACAGAAATGAATACTACTTTTTGCCTATTTAAAAGCATTAGTAGTAAGCTATTAATTTCAATGTTGGTCAAAAGAAGAGCTGTATGGGAAGGGCACAGAATAAAAACAGGAATAGCTTGAAGGAAAACAAAAAGTGAACAAGCTGACAGAACGTCCCCTATCTGTTATGTAAAAGAAGTTAAGCATTCATAAATACACAGAAATGAACTATTTGCGCCAAGACAGAATCGCCCAACAAGTTTTCTGAATCACTCATATTGAAATGAACAAATACTGCAGTTCCAAAGGATTGGGAAAAGATCTAATATTAATGCCAATATATATAAAGGTAAAACCAGTGACTAAGAGATCTACAGACAAGGCCAACATCAAACCCAGAAAATACACACAGTAATTGATGTGCGATGCAGTCTTTAAATAAAGGGACAGCAGCATAACCAGGCTACCAAAATTTTTGGCAAAAAACATCCTGATATATTTGATTATTAGAATACTAGTCTACTTGCTGAAAGCAATAACATCAATATAATAGACATACTGTAAAGCACTTGAATTTAGTGCAGTAATGTTTAAAAGAAAAACTGTACTACAAAAAAATTCACCTATTTAATGGAAAACGAGCTAGCTATCAGTCCTAACAAAAAGATGCCATCCACTGACAGGATTTGTAAGAAACCTCACAAACACCTGGTTTCTGTCCAGTAAAAACAATGAATAAAAAAATACTAATGAACAGAAAAGCCTGTATTGTGACCTATCCTATTTAAAATCTTTATCATTGACCTGGAAGAGGCAGAGGGCACGCTCATCAAGTCTGCAGATGACACCAAACAAGGGGGCAGTAGTTGACACATTCAAAGGCAGGGCTGTCAAAGGGACCTAGACAGGCTGGAGGAATGGGCCAACGGGAGCCTTATGAAATTCAACAAGGACAAGTGCAGAGTCCTGCACTTGAGAAGGAGGAAACCTATGCCAAAATACAGGCTGCAGAGCAGCTTTGCTGAAAAGGAAGTCTTGGTAGACAGCAAACTTAACTTGAGCTAGGCTTCATCAAGTAGACTGAGGGAAGTGATTATCTTCCTTTAGTCAGCATGGTTGAAGGACTAGAGACAGCAGACAAACTGAAGCAGAGATGTTCCAGTTTGAAATTAGGAAAAATCTTTCTTATCATTAGGACAGTCAAGCATAGGAAAAGGCTGCCCAGACAGTTTGTACAGTCTCCATCCTTGAAGGCTTTCTAAATCCAATTGGATAAAGCTCCGAGCAACAAGGTCTCATCTCACAGCTGACCCTGCTTTGAGCAGGAAGTTGGACTCGATTACCTTTACTGCAGTGAAGCTTACAGATAACAATAGTAAGCAGATGTGTTAGACTAGGCTAAGTTAGGTACAAGTTCATTTGAATTCTACAAAAATACAAGGGGGAAAAAAAATAATACATTTACACCTTTGCTGCATCTGAAACAGTATCCCAGTTGCCTCCACTTAAAGAGAATTTTCCACTGCCTATCCGTACCAGAATCTCCTCAGGAGTATCATTAGGACCATTGGCAAATGGAGTATAGCTATTAAAAGAGAAGAGAGAGAGAAAAAGAGAAAAAAAAATCATATTATAAAGAATAAGAAACAAGAAATAGGTAAACACCTCATAAATCATTCTGCCTAGATATCCCACTGCTGACAGAAAAACACTACCTACTATTAAATACTTCTTATATCAGCTTTTCATCTTTGAAACTTTATTATTTTCTTTTTTCCATAACTGTGGTTATTCAGATAGAATAAACTGAAAATGAAAACTAAAAAGATGTTTTAAGTTAACAGTATTACAATAATGCATTCTAACCAGCAAAGGCCATCAAATAAATGCAAGTGATTTATAAACAAAAGTTAGGCTAAACTGCCAGAGTATATAAAGTAATACAAACCTAGAGCAGTACCCTAACAAGATGGCCTAAAAAAGTTGGAGTAATTTAGTGTCTGAGGTTACATGCACACATGTGCATTTAATTAGAGAGAATGAGCACAACGGACATGCACATGCATCTGTCTCATTTGGGAAAAACTACAACAAAATATTCTGGTTAGTTTTTACTAATTGAGTTTGGGAGGCATAAACCACAAGGTTGTTGGTTTTGGAGGCTTTTAATAGTTTACAGGATAACCTGTAAATTCAGGTTATTTTCTATAAATCTTACTGTGAAGAACACGAAAGAATTAAATTGACAAATCTGAAAACTTATCTTAATGACTTAAATACACCTTTTAACAATGCTGAAAGTATTATGATGCCTTGGTATCTCCTGTGGTCACAGGCTAGTACCAAGTTCAAATTAACTATATAAAAACTCCTTACTCACATTAAGTAGTTACATTGTAAGACCCTTTATATTTCAAATTAGCGTGACAACAATAATACAGCTCAGTGCATTTTATCTTAGTACTTTGAAAGTTCTGCATAAAACAAAGATCAGTCAAAATCTTCAGCAAAGGTTTAGGAACTATCCCAACTAGTTTAAATCTAGTACTTCAGCTGATGAACTTAACAGTGAACACAAAGGAAGGATCTGAATACATGCTGGACCACCTCCACCCCATACTTTTGACCTGTCATATCTTTGGTTCAGTTCATGATGTTTCTCAAGTGTGCAGGCAGTATACTGCCTAACATCTGCATGCTTGGACCTGAATCATGTAGAAAACTGGATTTTCTTGGCAAAACTGTAGTGGTGGTGGTGATTTTACATGGAAAAGTACAATACAATCAGGAAGAAGAGTTTCCAACAAATTGTATTTATCTATAAGACTAAAAGTCTGGTAATTCTTCTGTTGGATGGAACAGAATTCAGTGGCAGACTGATAAAGGTATAAATTCTATAAGTGCTTCACAGTGATTAGTGAGAGTTTAGTAGTGCTTAAGTGGCTGACCAAAGACTAGGTGTTTGGAGGTGACAGGCCAGTGGCTCTTATTAGGCAGCCACAGGTCAAGCCTGTGGAAGGAGATATGAGAAGGTGGACTACATGAGAACTGAGATGGGGAGGACAAAAGGCAGAAGGAGAAAGAAGAAAACCACTGTATATTTTCAGAATAAGTTCTTTTTCCTAGACTGGGGAGAGGCTATGGCATCCCCTGGTCATGTATTATAGAAGAGAGATGCCTTGAACCTGTAGGCTAGATAAGCCTAGTATATGCAAACACTTACAAATTAACAGGTTCCTCTTTCTTCCACTACAGTGTCTCTGTCATTCTGCATCCAAATCAATGATGCAGTATCTTATAATTTTAATAAATGCATGGATTCATGCAGCATGCTGGAATTTTACATATACACATGAAAAATATAAAAAATATTTCTCACCCTGCCAACATTGTGTAAAGAAGAACACCCAAGCTCCATATGTCGCAAGCAGCATCATATCCCTGTCGCATGAGAACCTATAAAAAAAGAGTTGAAGTTTTTAATCTATCTATATAAAAAAAATACCCTTACCTCTACACACATAATTTAAGGAAGGATAACTCAATGTCAGGATAATTTCAGAGGTTTGATCATTTGTTGCTAAATATATGGATTACAGTAGCTATTGACAGTAATTCAGGTTCCCAAAACACGATCTCTTAAGTTTCTTAGTAGGCTTGCATCTTATTTTTAAGGGTAGATTTTGCTATACTTAAAGCAGGTTTATTATAAACACATGCACCAGTCAGTGTTTTTGAAGTATTTATATTTAAGGAAAACTAGCAGAGTTTATTTTATGTTATTTTTTTAAAACAGTGCCACAAAGTTTAATTACTTGACACATCAAAAACAGGACAAAGAAAATGCATGGCAGCTTAAGATACCTCTGGCGCCACAAAGTTTGCAGTGTAGCAAGGAGTCAGAAGTAGTCCATTTTCTCCTCGAAGCTGTTTTGCAAATCCAAAATCACAAATCCTGATAGAATCAGCATTATTTGAATCATCCGTGTACAAAATATTACTAGGCTTAAGGTCTCGATGCACTACCTTTAAACAAAGAAAAATTTTAACATCTGTCATCTCAAAGTGCATATTTTACAATTCATAAAAACTACTCTCTAGTTTACTATACTTAACAGTTCTACACAATTACATCACTTTTTGTTTCATGTAACACAGGAATTCTATTTTAAGCAATCTCATTAAAGAAAATAAAAGCCTGACTTACAATGCATCTGGAACTAACATAAGTAATGTCCAAACAAGCAGAAGAGAACAAGTATCTGCTGTTTCATAAACTGTAAGAGTAAAAATGGTTGCCAGAACAACAGGATCGGTTGTTTATATCATTCACCTGTGTTAGACTCAGAAATCATCTTCTGCCTTAAAAATAATCCAGCCGAAGCACATAACAAAAAGCATTTGCTAATTATAAGAACTGTGAATGCAATTAGGTCATAAAAGAAAACACTCACTCCTTGGCAGTGCAGGTAGTCCACAGTCTTAGTTATAGTATATAATACAGCACTAGCCTCTCTTTCCGAGAAAAACTTCTGTCTGAGAATTCGATCCAGCAGCTCTCCTCCTTTCATCAATTCAGTGACAAGGTATATGAACCTACCATCATCATACACCTGAAGAAATTAAACAAGCACATACATATACCACACATTCATCCAGATCCCCTGTAATTATATATCCTGAAAAGCATGAAAACTACAGACTAGATTGTTAACCTATTCACTTACATGAATATAAAGCACAAACACCAAGCACTGTCAAATTTAATTCTGCAACTGAAGAGTCTCAAAGCATGAAGTATAAAAAAAACTTGTATGTCATCCTGTGAGATGGTGAGATAACAGATTACTAAATCATCGAGCCAGAATAACTCTTCCCCTCCATAAACTATTTCTAGCTGCTGGCATTTCGCATATACATGCCAATATGCAACTGCTTGTTCAGCATCAGATTACCAATACATTAGCTAGTAGTATTTTAAAGAAGAAGAAATATGACAGTCTCTAAAAATTACATTTCTCACATCAAGTTCATTAAACTTTCTTCAGTAATATTCTTCTACTTTTCCAGATGCTTACAAAGCCTTCAGGACGAGCACAACAAACAAGATCTGAATTTCAAGCCCAGAAATGACAAAAGAACTCCTGCAAGAGCAGGGCAGGCAAAGAAAGCCTTAGAAAAGTAGTCAATCACAGACTTTTCCTTCACTGGTCCCCCTGAAAGCCTTCTGTAGCTTGGTAAAACACAGGGCAAAATTTAGTTTCTTAGTTTGTTTTTCTTTTTTTCCTCTTTGTTCTTTTTTTTGGGGGGGGGGGGGGAGAAGCTATGGGGAGGGTTGGAGTAGAGAAGCTTGAGAAGACTAAAAACAACATTCAGAAAAGACTAACACCAAGTTAATGGTATATTTTGAAATACTCAATACACCACATGTGGTGTTCTTCCAATTCACTTCTCTGAGAAAAAAACTTGCAACCCCAATACATCACTATACATCTATATATAGATTGACAACTGTATAATAAGAGGTGGTGGAGAAAAGAGAAGTACATACATCTTTTAAAGTAATAATATTTGGATGTTGTCCATAACGCATCAAAATCTCAATTTCTTCAGAGGGATCCCTCTTACTTTTATCAATTATCTGTAAAATATAGTAACAGGAAAAATCTTGGCTAAGCAAAGTCTATTTCATGAAGAAAACTAATTTTTTATTTATATTCTCACTTCAGCAGGACAATCAAAATTCTCAGAGTTCATCACTTCTTACTAACCATGACTAATTCATCTACCAATTTCACATCCTATCGTCTTATTCAATTCTTTCTTTATTGTTACTATCAGTTAAGCCTGTATCATTAGCACAGTCTACGCTGCTCCAAAGGACAATGCAATTCACTGGACTGTCTGAAGTGTCACTGCTTCCCTGCAGCCCAGTTCCCACCTCGTACATCTCACTTATTTTACTCCAGGTGTGCTCATCGTTGTTCTATACTTTCAGGCTTCAAGCTTATAAACTCAAAGCCAGCATACTTCATATAGTTAACACACAGTTCTTCAGTGACAGAACTGCAAACACAAAAAACTATACAAGACCACACACAGTTTCAATGAATGAAGAATACCATGTTTTTCATTTCTCACAACATATAAGCAACTACAATAACAGAAAATTAGTGCATTTTAAAAAGTTTATTAATCCACTGCATAATAATTTCAGAAGTGTCAAAATGAAATTTATTTCAAGTACCTTTACAGCAAACTCCATATTTGTAGCTATGTGTATACATCGCTTGCAAACAGAGTAGGAACCAACACCGATGTCTTCTTTCAGTTCATATACATCAGTAAACTGTGCACTGTTTCCATGAAGTTGCTTAAAGCAAACAAAAACCACACAAGCTGTCAAATAAAGCTACAAAATGCTCTTTGCCATACTACTATTTCCAGCAGAAAAAGTTTCTTCTGCTTGCCCATGCTTTTTCTTTTGAATTCTGCCTACGGAAAAATAGAAAGCTGCTTTTTTAAACCTCTGGAATCAAAGTACCCTGTGAAATTATTTTAATAACACACCTTTTATAGTAGTCTTCCTAACAAGACAGCAAACACTAAATATTGGTCAGTCTTTGGCATTTCAAAATAAGGTTTACTTAAAAATGTTTTACCTGTACTATTGGCAGTATATTGGTGAGTGGTGAGATTTTATGATCTTCTACAGTAGTAGTTGCAACAAAACTAAATCCTTTGAAGAGCTGATGTGCATTTGCACTAGGTGGGACTCCTGGAGAATCTAATTACATATACATTTGATTAGCATGACACATCTGTATCCCAGCAAAACTTTTTTATTTTTAATTAATGTTCACAACAAGTATGTTCAAAGAAACATTTTGAAGGAAGGGAGGCAAACAAAAACAAAACTAGATGCTGAACAGGATTTCTATTCAGTTGCCTTTCTAGCTTCTCTTATTTCAATATCGCACACAGAATAAGTATTCCTGTGTTTCATTTAAGAGTTCAACATGCTACAGAACCTAATGTATGAATATATGTTTTTAGGAACACATTTCTTGAAGCACAAACACCTTTTATGAGAAAGAGCTAAAGATCATAGCCTAATGTTCAAGAATAGCATAATAAGGAAGAGTGCTAGAAATTTCAACTTCAGTGATGTAATGTGCAGATATGGCAGAAGTAAGATAATACAAGAATATTCAATTAATATTACTGAAAAACTAGAACCAAGTTTTTCCTGGATTATCTTACATACACCTCTGAAGTCACTGTTTGAAACTTCAGAATGTAAATAAACACACTGGATAATTCTGTGTACTCTATTAGAGCATGAATTGTAAACATTCGCCAAACAAATGGGATACCTCGCTTTAAATGTTGGATGCAACAGTAAAGATAACATTACATTCCCCCCCACTTCTCTACCTTCACATCAACACCCCCCGCCTTTTCTCAAGGGTAAAGTCAAATTCAGGGTGGCTAGTGGGTGGAGGAAGAGCTCAATGAAAAATTATTATAATGTTAATTTAAGATTTAATTTTAATAATAATAATGAATAGGCTCAAGAAAGTTATTTAGAGCAAGTCATTTTCAGAGGAATAGTGATCCTGAATAATAATCACTGTTGCAATCAAACCTAGTTTACTTTTAGTATTAAATAGATTTCTTTAAAAAGCACTGCATTAAAAAGTATTAGCACATGTCTAACTTTTGACCATAACTAGGAAACTACATTTCAGCTGGAAGTCTTCCTCTTTTCCTCTTCCTTCTTTCTTTGTGAGCAGAAGTTTAGCAGGATATCCCATTCCATTAAAAAACAAAGTGAAGAGGAACCCGCTGAGGAGAACACTCTCCTGCAAAGTACTGGAAATCTGTTGCAAGGTGTTTCTTTTGTTGTGTCAGTGGCTTTTTCCTCATGCAGACAAAAAGGAAGTTAATACTCGAGATTCCCATTCAACAAATTCTACTAGGTATTGACAATAAAAGGAAAAGGAAGCCTGGACGGATTAAGACAAAAATTAAGATTAAACCCTCTTCTCTTTATAGTAGAACTGGACTTGTGTTCTACTTCTCTCGCCGTTGCATCTAGGGAAGATAAAAGTAAGGAGGAGAAAAAAGAGGAAAAAAACCCCTGTACAATGTGATAAATGTCACAGTAACTTCTAGAAGGTCTTAAGTTTACATATTTCAGTTTTTATTTCATATAAAATTCAAACATCAACCATTTTAATTTTCCATTCCAATTCACAGATACCAAATTAAAAATATTAATTTGTCCCCTCTATCTGTGAACGTCATCAATTCATAACTAGAATATGTACGATTACCTTTTGGTGTTTTTGCTGTGAATTCTGGATCGAAACAAAAGGTATCTTCTGGTTTTCCAGAAGCAGGTTTAAATGGAGGTTGAATTTCTCTTCTGAATAGTTTCTGAAGTAGGAGGACAAAGTCATATAATGACAAGTGAATGAAACTTGCACGGGCACTGTCACTTTGCCAAGCTAAAGGCAACTGAAATGTCATTGTTATATTATTTACTATTCCAGAAAACTATTTTAATACAGAGTGAGTAGAAACAACACAAACACATTTGTAAAAATGGACTTATTTTTATGTACCTTTGATTTGAAATGCTAAGTAAAGGAGATGTTACCAAGCAAGTCAAACACGATACAGGGCACTTTTTTTTCTTTTGAATCTGCATGATCTACTAGATCTGTACTTTTTAAACTACTGTAACAGGCTGCCACTTGTCACAGCCCCCAGCAGCTCACTTTCAGCTTATTACAGAAAACATGGAACAGCTATTGTGCACTTTAACTATCATCATTTCAGACCTGGGTCACTGCTATTTAGGAGAGTTGTCAGCATCCTGAAAAGTCCACCCCAAGGGGAAGATATGAAAGACAGTCTTTACCTTTCTATTGTGTGAGAGACTTGTCCAACCAACTCTCAATACTATTCTAGTGTTTTCCAAATCTACTGAGTTGGGGAGAGGGAGTGGAAAGGCAAACAATCACTCCTCCTTTTCTTTTCCTTTACCCAATGTATGTTAGAAGAATCCTTTGCCCAAGAGATATCAGCAATACAAGTCTCATTTATAGTTCAGGAAGAGAAAATCTCATGTCAAACAACATCATGAAAGCCTCCGTAAAGTTCAGGGTATTTTGAGAACATATTCTTAGTACTTCTCTCATTCTCACCTCTTTCTTACTGTTCTCTTTATTTAATCTCCCTGCACAAGAACAAGCAACACATCTCAATCCTAAAAATCAAAGAGGAGGGACACGAACTCATCCCGAAGTAATAAGATAAAATATGGAAGCAACCATTGACATCACCATAGCTAATTAAATACGAAGCACTGTCAAACACAGGAAAATAAAATTGATGTTAAAAGTATAAAGCCTTTGAATTTTCCTGCTAGTATTTCTTTCTAATTCAGCCTCCTAAAATCAGTAAATAATCTTCAATCATATTAAAACAGCCTTCTCTTACTAAAAATATCTACATAAAACAGTAAAATTTTCCTATTACTTAACACACTAATGAGGAATTTGTTATGGTAAATGCTGTATAAACACAGAAGTCCCCTTTCTCAGAAGTAAATACAAGAAAAAGAGGAGGATAAGGACAACATGGTTTAAAGAAACAGTTAAGCACAGTATCAGTTAGCACTGTAGGCAGTCGTGTCAGCACAGCAACATCCTATTCGTTCTGTCTGGGTTTTTTTGTGGGCATTATAGCAAAGGAAGGTTTTCGGAGGGGATTTGATATAGGGTATCCTGGTTTTCTGAATGTTTCTGAGCAACATATCTCAAAAGCTTGGAGAATCACTGAGGAAAAGCATCAAGATGATTGTTAAAAATTTAAACAAGCAAGCATAGACTTAAACAGACTCCTGATCATCTTAGAACACCAGAGTCAATACTCAACTGTGAATAGAGTACGACTGATGAGACAGGAATATGTTATAGCTCTCAACAAAGAAGTCCAAGAAAATTATAGTCACAGTGAGTTTTCGTGCCCTGCACAGCAGCATAAGGCATACGCATAGTAGATGGACACTTATTCAAGAGAATGTTTCTTGCACACTGACGCACACCAGGACTGTCAGCATCCTCTCCTAAATGCAAGGATTCTAACAGACAACATTGCAACTCCAATTATTTAAAAAGTAAATGCACAATCTATAATTGTCTTAATACTCCCTACATCACAAATACTACAGCTCAAAAAGCCAAGTAATGTCATAGTACAAGATAGAACATAAGTCAGCAGTGTTACAGGGTTTGTGCCCTATTCAGAAACAAGTGCCTATATGCTGCAACATAAAACAGTGATCATTCAGATCATTGTGTACTTACATTCCAGTCAACAGTAGAAAAAAAAGGATGTCTCTTGATTTCTTCAACTCCATCTGAACCAGCGCCTGAACAAAGAAGATACTGCATTTAAAACACTTTTGGCTACGGTTTGCATGATTTGGCTATGTGATTGCATTAAAAATTAGCTTTTTCATTTTTAAAAACAATTGCGTAGACACAGTTATTCATGGTAATCAGAAATACAGAAATATTCCAAGGACGTAAAATACTTCAGTGTATGCCTCATCAGGGAGACGAACCAAAGCGTAAGAAGCCCACAGAGTCTCAGCAGTGTTTTGCTCCGACACTGTCAAAGCAACATCTCTCAGCAGTGAGACCGCTAACAGCTCTGTTTAAATACTTGTCATAGCCTCAGTTTTCATTAAACATATTATGTGCATACAGTACACTCAAACTGAGTGGAAGAAAGTTCAGTGAATTCCAATTTCTGAAGATCCAAGCAGTTTACAAGATAAAAAGAATGCATTTTAAAACCCTTTTAGAGAAAAACTTCAGCTGCTGAAGCTTAAGCAAGACGGCAGAATTCTGCATCCAGCACCCCGAAGAGTCACTGGCCCAGGAAAGTAGTCATTCATCAGACAAACCAAGAAGACATGATCTAAGCTAACAACAAATAGTATATAAAGTCTTACTGACCACCAGCATCAGGGCCTGAGAGTTTCCAGTGGCTATTTTCTTCAAACAACAATTTCAGCCAACGTGTTTTTATTTCAAAGATTCAAATAAATTCACCAACCTAATCTATTTGATGGGTTCCTTTTAAACAACATCCTCAGAAGACTTTGTGCCTCAGGGCTAAGGAACTGAGGCATTCCAAGCTTTGCTCTGTGGAAAAACAGAAGTAGTCAAAAAAGAAATGTATTTTACTAAAAATGCTCTACGTCGACTTAACTGTACAATTTGATCTATCAAGGATCTGTTCCAAAGTCTTGGACAGTATACACGTTTTAAATTGTTAGCTTTTCCATTTCACATTATACATGAGTGATTTTCCAATAAAAAAATGTATTTTCAAAGTTGTCTTCATAACACCAGTAAGTTATCATCAAAATATTTTTACCAGAATCAAGTCCCAGAAGAGACTCACCAAACCCCCAAATCCTTCTATTTTTTTAGTCCCTGAAGTTCCTCCTGAAGAAAGAGCTTCAGTGAGTAGCTCTTTAAGCCATTATAAAGCTGGTGCTGGTAAACATTACCAAATTTGTTTTGTGAAAAAATTACACTAAAGCCAGGAAATTACATGCAGAACTGGATGTTACATCATCTTTCACAGGTAATATCACCATAAACTCACATTCATGGTAAGTTCAAACTGTCTTTTGTTAAGAACGGAGCTTCTTTCTTGTTTCCTTTCTCAGATACTACCCCCTCAAAAGGCCCATGGCTCCCCACGTGGTCTAAACAAAATTCTTTTTTAGCTAAGCATAAATAAAGACCAGTAACTGTTTGCCAAACAGCTTTATTTACTAATGACCAGTTTACCCAGTTTGTCTCGTTGGACAGCTTGTGTTGTAACAGAGGTAATTTAATACGAAAAATGTGAGCACATTAGTATGCTCTTCATATACACAAAGCAACACGACTAACTATTGCTTAGAAAATAACGTATGCTGTAACAGCAGGAAGACAGTAAAGTCGTAAATAATGCTTTTCTAATCCACTGTACTGTTTTCATCTTTATTATAAACCTACAGTGAAAATACCAGTTTATCCTTACAATTTTAATTCCTGCAGATATTTAACAGTATTTCCATAATCTGGGATCCAAACACAATTTGTGTGGGGAGTTTTGGGCTCTTTTGTTTCTGTTCTAGTCTCAATGCACTCAAGCACATGGAGTTACAAACTTAAAACATGTTTAAAGTTACATTTTTCTGACTTTCCAAAAAATAAGAAAATATACTTACTTCAGTATCATATTCATAGTTTCATTTCGATCTTTACCTTGAAATGGTAGTGTACCAGTAAGCATTTCAAACTGAAAAGAACAAATGTTAATCTAAATCAACACTTTTTCCCCTAGTTACTCAAAGTGTAAAGTACTGTAGTCCTCCATATCACTACATGAGACATTCAATTGAACTCTTAAGGATTATCCAAAAAGTTCAGGTCAGTTTTTTTCCCTCACAGATAAATTACAAGATAATAATAATAATGGCAAAAATAATGTAATGATGATGTAGGAAGATTTTACAGCTATAACCTGAAAACCACTTAAATTAGAGAATCATAAAATCCCCTCTATAACCTAGTTTTATATGTTGCTCTATCATGAAAGCAGCAAGAAGGAATTCTAAAGCAATACTCTGGTTTGAACTGTAATGTCAGTATGCATATTTTGGCCTGATGTTAGACCACCAGCCTATCTAGCTTATGGGAAAGGCATAGGTGCTAGCATTACTGACTTATTTCACTATTCCACTCAAATATTCATTCTACAGACTTATACTGTAAAAAGTAAAAATTGCATTTTTACAAAAATGCAATTAATACTCCATCAAAACCAAGCCTTCTGCTTTTTTTCTTTTACTAAAGTACCACATGAAATAAATATACAAACTAAAGTTTCATGCTTATCATTGGCTGCAACTCTTTGAAACTGTTAAAAGAGTTTATATACAAACTCTGAAGTTACTAACAAGTACTCCTTCCAAGGCTGCGCAGGCAAAAGGTAAATTTTGTTCATATTAGTTACTATTTCAGCAGCAATTCAGTTATCAACTTCTCTCCTCCCTCCACCCAAGAACTGAATTCTTAGTTAAATCTGGACAAGCTTATTATGAGGAGGTTATTTAACACCCGCTTTCGACACCGGGAGCATATTTCTGCCCTCTAAGCACGGGAAGCAAGGAAGCATACAGTACCATGAGCACACCAAAGGACCACCAATCGGCACTCTGGTTGTGGCCTCGCCTGTTTACTACTTCAGGTGCCATGTATTCTACCGTACCGCAGAAAGAATAGGCCTTCTTTTCTTGATCTACCGATTCTTTGCTGAGTCCAAAGTCTACAACAGCATCACAAGAAGAGAGCAAGTAAAGAACTTTAGAAAAAAGTGCTGCATGCAGTATTGCAAAGTGAGAGCCTGACAGGTGTCTGACGCCTGACATCTAGAGATGTCAGATGTACTACACATCAAACCACTCTAAGTCATTAAATTGAGGATCAGACAACATTACTAGTCAAAATATAAGCAATTCAATAGTTAAAACATTATACATTTAGAACCTCGTGATAATCGAGAGTTCTCATTTTCTCTGTGTCTGCTAGAACACGCTGCCCACTTTATTAATGCAAAAAACCCTGCATACAAGTGAAAGCGAGTTTCAAAGAGAAGGCAGGCTGCATGGTCTGGTATTACTGAATGATGAATAAGTAAAATCAGACTAAAAATAATGTTGTTACATAAGGCAACACAGTTCTGCAACCTGAATCACAAGTTCAGTAAAGAAAACAGTCTTGCATGTCTGCTCATTTTATCTTCAGAATATTTTTTTCTCTTAAACGATGCTATTGAATAGATAGGTCCTTGTTAACCCAACTCTCAAGATGAGTCTCAAGGTTCCCCTTTGCAAAGGGAAAGCTATTCCTAATGAATAATCCTCTCAATTCTTCTTTCTACTTTCAGGAGGAAGTGAGAATTTTAGGATTCCTCATTGACCCAGAAAGCTGCCTCAGAAGCGACTTCCAAGCACCAACAGAGATGGAGAAAATAAAACAAAAGCAAACCCCCCAAAACTAATCTTTCATTTTAGTTCAAGTTGAATTCAATTTAAAAGTACCATGCAGAAAAAATTACGTCATTTAATCACCATTTCCTACATAACCCCTTTTAAAGCACTTGTGGACAATAAAAATCCTGCATTGATAAGGTTTCTGCGTGACACCAGGAAAAAGCAGTAGTTTTATACCTTGGTTTTGAATATCAGCATCATTATAACTAATATTCAAAAAAGGGGGGGGGGGGAGAGAGAAAGCAATTCAGATGCTAAAGTAGTCTAAGAGAATTTTAACTAGAAATCAAACATTTTAATATGAGTTTAGATGCTTTAAGATTTTTAAAGGAACCTCACAACTTAAAAAAAAAAAAGAACCTGTGATACTTATAATGAATATCCAGTCACTCCATGTTAGAAAATATCTAGGTAATAATCAGCTGTTTACAAGTAAAACTACTGTGTACATATATTCCAGTAAGTCTGTGAGACTTTAAATAACTCTTTCTAACTTGGGATCTAATAGTAATATTTTGATATCAGAGTACATAATGAATTTTACAATAAAAATATACCACCTTAATTGCAATTTTAAGAATTCAGTAATTCACAATAATTTATTTTTCCAAATACAGCATTCAGTCTTAATTTGGTAAATAAAAATACATCTTTCCTGGGAAATTATAACTGTTTCTATTTCTCCTACAAACTTTTATGCATTTAAAAGTAATAAAACAGAAATGCAAAAAAAAAGTTAACATTTCAGAAGTCTTATTGCGTGCTAAAATCTCTTCTACATCAAAAACATGTCTAAGACTTTTAAAAAGGAACAAAGTCAGCAATTTTTAGCCAGGGTGAATAACCTCTTGATCTTCAGCTAAAGGCATTTAACAGTCAATCTCGATACAGGTCACGTTCTGACCTGAAGAGTGGACTGTTTTTAGTTACTAAAACATCACCTAACCTCAATGGAATCTGCTTGGACATAAGGATCTGCTAAGGGACTAGGCTGCACAATCAGGGCCTGTAGCAGATATTCTAAAGTACTTCAATAAAAGTACCTGGTGATAGATAAATACCAGTTAAAAGAAAGGGATACAGATTTATTATAAAAAAGCTGACAAATAAAAAGCTTTCTAAACAACTAAACACAGGCTTTATACATACTCCAATCATCACTATTCACATCACTGCTTGTAAATATAAGCTTATACACAGATACTAAAGTGCTATGCTAATAAATGCTACCTACCTGTTAACTTGATATGTCCTGCTTCATCAAGCAAAATGCTGAAAATTAAAATTGACATTCACCAATACACATAAACAGGAATGTTTACATACAACATATAAAATATAATAGTTAACAGCTTGGATCTTGTCCAACAAAAAATACATCTTTTGACTTAAGTGTAATAATGTTGGCTTATTACATTAATGGTTTATTTTATTTATTTATTTTTTTTTAACTTTTTTTAAGATTATGTAAAAAACCAAGGGGTTTTTTTAGGTTTTTTTTTCTTTAACATCTTTATAGTGGAAAATGCAAAGCAATAAGCAAAGTACATGTAATAGTGGTAAAATACATTTTACTTTACTTTTCTGGCTTCAGGTCCCTGTATACAATTCCCAAGCTGTGAAGATGATCCAAAGCAAGGGCCAGTTCTGCGAGGTAGAATTTCACATCTTCCTCTGTAAACATAACCTAATAAGAACTGTATAGATTTACCTTCTGATCTTGTCTTCAGTTTTTAAAACTGTAATCTAAAAGAAAATACTTCTGTCTGCCTAAATTTAAAAAAAAACTTTCACACGTACCTTACGCACTGACAATTCATGAATTCGCCTAACACAAGTGATATGCAAGAATGGGCTAATCATCTGGTATACAAAAGAACTAGGCTTAATACTTAAAAGCAAACACATTTCTGCAGTTACTGCAAACCATTAACTTTCAAGGTAATAAATTTAAATTATTATATTTTGTCTTGCTGACCACCAGTGCTCCTTCTGGCACTACGTCCTACATAGACTGTTAGCTACCACCGCTTCCCACTGCATCATAAAATCTGATACACAATTCCTTTTATTGTGGCATTTTCAGTGGTTGACTGTCCCTGTCAATTCACATTACCAATATTTAGGAAAAAAAGGACACAAGATGAAACAGTGAAAATAATCATATGAAGAGCAGCAGTAAAAACTGCAGACCACCTAATTTGCTCTTTTCAGGAAAAAAAAAAAACTTAAAGAATGCTGTGAGATAGCAAAAAACTGACTGACCTTGCATATAGGACACTTTATAGAGCTGCATTTCTGCCCCATATACCCAACAGGTTGCTTCTAATATTCATATACATGAATCATAACTGCTTTGGCTCTTGTCAGGTTCTACAAACTATACAAATTAGCAGAGAAGCTAATCTTTACAACTCCAAATTTTAAAAAAGAAAAAAAAAAAAGAAAGAAAGAAAAAAAAAAAGGACACACACTGATTTATTCCTTATTTGCTGAAAACACCAGGAACAGGGAGAAGAAACACCTCAACTGCACAGTAAATAGTTAACAAGGCTTTTCTATAAATTAAGGTAATTGGATTTAATGGTTTAGAAATACATTGATTAGTTCTTTGAACTGCACATAAATATGCAATCTGCTTTACTGGCAACAAGAAATATTCCCAATTTCCATAGTAACAGGAATTAGTGCTGTGTGAACAACAAAGCTGTTATACAATAGAAACAGCACAGAAAGTTTCACCTTGATTTTATAAGAGCAAAGGTGATACTGCTTTTTATCTATGTGCAAAAGAGCAAGAGGAAAACTTGGATAGCATTAGTCCTTGGAACAGCAAAAATGCAAATAAAAAAATGCTAAATGGTGATCTGCAACCTTACAATAATAACTAACTTCATTTAAACTACCTTCTGTGTCAAATTAAGCACAATATAAATCAACTCTGTTAGATTTTACCCAAGAAATGAAAACTTTACTATGTATTCACTTCAATTCCACTTCCACAGCTGAAACTCTCATACCCACATTAAGACCAACAAAACTGTTCTAATAGCCTCATACTAAACCCATCTAATTTAAAACAGTCCTTGCGTGGCAAGTATAAAAAGCCATAGGGAATTTACCCTCACATGTACTGTCCATTGTCCACTGCGCATTATCATGCGCCTCCAAAAAACTGCTTTTCTTCCTACTAACAAGTAAAAAGGCCCTCTTTTTCCCTAGATATACACAGTGAGTCCTTAAAAGCCATCACAGAAGCTATCAGAAGTCTCCCAAAAACCATGCAGAAACTTAACAGTAAAAACAACTTCACAATTATTGCTTCTTTATTCCCAAAGGGAACACACACCTCTTCCAGCTGCCTAGCCAGTACTACTACAGATAGACTTGCATCCCTTATTTAAGGATCTTGCACAGTCCGTAATCCCAGATGCATTATTGCCAAAAGACTAGGTCCTGTTATACTAGAATTCCTCCTGTACTTAGACATCCTATACCAAAGCAGAGACTGACCTCTTCCCTACATAATGTTTCAAAACCCCTTTACAATTTTGCCAGTTCCCTTAAGACAGCTCTTAGCCTTTATTTTAACAGCTCATAGTTGATGAATTTTGAATTCAATTCTTAGAGAGAAGCACTGTTTCACCAAGGTCAGCTTTAAAAAAATTTTTTTTTGCAATTCTTCCTTCTGTTTTGCCTGTCCCCAAAATGAAGCTTGATTTTTTTTAAAAAAAGATATACAAAAACCCCCAAACCTAGTTCATGTCTTACAGATATGGGTGATACAACAATCTCTTTCATATCACAAATATCAGTCAGACATCCAGTTTTGCTGTATTAGAAAGTGTCCTTCTCTATGCATGAGAAATAAATGCACTTACACTAATGAAAACACTGAAAAGCTCTCTTACTGCGAAGTTGCTGAAAAAATTACCATTAAAAATTTAGAGCTTTAGGAAAGGTTTGCAGAAAGAAAAAAAAAAATCTTATTAACATGTTCATAATATTTAAGCTAACATATAATGAATATTTGATGACAAACACTTAAAAATAAATAAATAAGCAGGCTGCATCACATTCTCTGCCCTGAAGCTACCTCCCCAGAAATCAAAAAGAGAAATGAAAAATTACAGTTCCAGCAACATGCCAATACTAAGTAAAGAGGAAAGAATGCCTTAAAAAGAGTCAATATTCTCACTTTGTGAGATTGTTAAGATTTGTATCACAGCATTATGAAATTTTACAATGTAGCAGAAATCTCCTATATATATGGGCTTTCAGGATCACCTAAACCGACCATGAGCTTTGTATACATCTGCTTGCTTTATTGCTAAATCTTAACTTACTTCAGTTAGGTTTCCAAGCAACAAAGCATTTTGAGACAAAAGAACTGGTCTATGTAGATATTATAAAGGAAAAATTCAGGCTACTTATCAATACGCATTGATGATATCTCTTAAGGTTGTAGCCCATTATTCTAGAACACACAAGAAAAGCCCAGCTAAATTGCTAAAAACTTGACTGTGACAAGAATTACAGGGGAAACAGCTATAGAAAACAACCTTGTATGGACAAAAATAAAAAATAAAACCAAAAATCCCCATCTAATATTGAGTTGAGATAAAATTTTAGGTACTTACCTCTTTGGATAATCGTGTGAATACATCTCCTCCCCTGAGAAAATCCAATATTAAATATAGCTTCCCTTCAGTCTGAAAGGCTTTTTAAAAAACGCAAATCAATAGTTGTACATGACAAAGATGATCTACAAAACAGATTCTGAATGCTCTTACAACCTGAGGATTTTAGTATAATAGAATACTTTGGTTTTGCAACTGAAATAATTCATGTAAGTTTGTCATGTGCAGCTGAATTACTCAGTTTTATGAATGAATAAGCACTTCTTCACAAAAGATGATCTCAGTCATAAGAGATTATTAAATATTAGGAATAACAGGAAAACACCCAGACATACGTGAACTACTGTATTGTGGTTTTACTCAGTGAAAAGTAAAAACCTCTAGAAAATTCTAACAAGCTTTGCGCAAGATTTTTAAGTACAAAGTACCTTATCTACAAATTTTAAACACAGACACACATATTCATTCATTTACATTCCTTTTTAGCCATGTGATTTGAAGTAGACAGACCCTAATTTGGACACTACAAAAGTGAGAAAGACAAAGATTTTCTTAATGCAAGTTTTGGGTGGCATATTTGAACTGAGGGTTTGGGTGTCCTTTTTTATTTAAGGAAACTTCCACACAAAGTTGGAAGTCAGTCCATTAATTTATTGCAAATTCAATATATTTCAAGCTGATCACACTCTTATTTTTAAACAGGGGAAGCTATTAGCAAAGTTAAAGACCATCCCTCAACCAGCTAGTCACTAGATACCAATGCAAAAATTATCTATCAGTAGAGAATGCAATTGTAGAAACGATGGGGCAGTTTGCTAGTATAAAGACTGTGAAGTAAAGAATAGAAAGTAACAGATGCAAACTCCGAAAACCCAAAAGTGCCATACAGCTCTCATAGTATTTTGAAGTGTACTGCTAAGAAAATAACAGATCTTTACATTTTTCTCTGTCAGTAAAGACTCTGCATAGGCACTTGCATAGGGGCATATAATCATTTTAATAAGAACTTGATTTCATATTAACCACAAATGCATTTACAACCCTTCAAAAATGTGAACAAATTTTCTTGCTATTCGGTGCACCAAGAACATGTCAAATTAAACTTTCATATGACCAACTTAACATGTTCTTTAGTCTTTCACTGGAAGGAAGACCTGATTGGAACTCCATCTGAATAGAGGAGTATGTAGGTAGTGAAAACATTCCTAGAGATTTGCAGTTAAACACCATATATATTTGCATCCTAGTGGCAACTGAAGTGTCAAGCTACTATATCTATACAAAGGGAATCAGCGTGAAATAGTTTCAAAAAGACACTCAGAGTGGTCCGGGAATCCTAACACCAAAACTAACATACCATTGTAAAAGAAGAAAAGGTAGGCCTCAGGCAGAAAAACACTGGCTCTGTTAAGTTTTGCAGAGGCTATTCAGAAGAGCTGATGACTTTAGTGAAGAAAAAGAAAGTCTGTGTTCTGTACTCAAGTGCCATCATGGCAGAACGCTTCTTCATACAGCTTAGTGTAGTAACATATACTGGAAGCCAGCAATATCTAGCTGTCAGTGTCTTGTTTTCTTATTCTTCATGCAATCTTTGTATTAACTATATGCAGTCTTTCTTAGTTATACTTCACAAAAAGCTATGGTTTAATGCACACCACTCCAACATCAAGAACAAGATCAGTAATACCTTCAAGCAATGAAAGAAGCTGTAGCAAAAAATAAATACCAACCATAGTGCAGTTTGACGATAAAGGGATGATTTACTTCTACTAATATATCTCTCTCCATTTTTGTACGAACTCTATCTCGAACTGAGAAAAAAGATAAGACTCGTATTAAACAAATTTATGAGGTATAGTACAAATGGAGGAGAAAAACATACAGAAAGTTTTAACTATCTAAAGAAGAATTTTTTTCCTGTATGTTGCCTATTTTGTACTTAATTTTTACTTTTCCCACAAAACATGTTTTCAGACAGCAAAACTATATTTTGTTCCTCACCTGCTCCAGCTTTTTTTATTGTCTTCATTTTTTCAACATATCCCAATATTTCATGATAAATCACATTTCTTTCACATAACAAAAGTTCACATCTACACATCTAGCCAGATAACTTTAACCTCTGAATTAACTATTTCAACTGAATATATGTATGTTTTCAGTCTTTTAAGATCACTTTTTCCTCTCCAACTAGGAACATTCCATGTTTTTACCCAGTAGAGTTGCCTCCATTAAAGTGCCCTCCAGAAGCCAAAAACATAGGTTAGCTTGCTATGGCTCCCATAACGAGAGTGAATGGCTCAGCATTTTAACCACTATAGAGCACTAACCTAACAAAGATAAAAGGAAAATTGTTTATGAAATTAATTTGCTCTAGTATAATGAAAAAGGCTAAGTAGAATTAAAGAATGCAATTTAAACTATGAAAGAGTACACTTTATAATTAAAGCTACCTGACCAGATTTAAAATAATTCTTAAATGTAAATGTACAAATTATTCTAGAAAAAAGTCAGGCATCAATGAAAAACTATGAACTCATCGAGAAAAGAGATTTAAGATAGAAAACTACTTTAAAAAGAAGCATCTACAGAACTCATTTAAGAGATACATGTGCCCCTAATAAGCTGCTTTCTAAAGTTCTAATTAGATATGCATACCTTTTAAAGAAGCTTTTTTCAAAACTTTCATTGCATAAAGTTGCCCAGCATCAGGACCAATTATTTTCCTTACAAGGAAGACCTAGGAATATAAACATTGTGTCTCAAATCACTGCTAAAAATATTTTACGTAAAAACAACCTGACAAAAAAAACCTCACACAAAACACACATTAGTACATCTTTACTTTTAACTTCACTAATGCAGACAAAGAGATAGCATGTCCTCAGTCTCATCCCGTTCCCCCAGAACTCTGCACAATGAAGACTGCCAAATATTCACAGTAGGTCTTTTTGCATAAACAAGCTTGGTAATCAAATAAGCAAGTATAACAGAGCACTTGCAAACCTCCTGTTGGTTTCACACAGCTTTCAGCGTTCTTTCCGAAGTGTGCATCTCTAAAGAAAGAGCAAAATTGCATTTCCTTTTCTATCAGTAATGAGATACAGTATCTGACACAGGTATATACCCCAGCAAGTTCTCCTAAGCAGCGAGATGGGTCATAAACAATCTACACGCTCTTTTCTACAGTGAACAGTCTTAAAAGAAAGCATTTATCAAACAAGTACTCACATATCATGTGTTTTTTATATTATTTTCTTGGATAAAGACAACAGCAGGACAAGTCAGCCCAAGGCTGTTACCACTCATACTAACAGACTTTTGAGGTTTAGGGCCAGAGTCTCAAACACGCAACAGGTTATACTAGTGAATTCTGTAAGAGTGGCGAGACAAGGGCAAGGAAACCTCTCCATTTAAGGGCAGAGTACCCTTCCCCTCCGGAACAGCAACCCCAACAGGTTTTCCTACTCTTTTCTTTCCAGAAGAATTTTAAAGACATTCAGTATATGATTTGACACTAAGAGAAGCATAGCATTAGAGAGAATAATGCAGTATGAACACATGCATCTCCACTGACTAATATTCTAAATGCTACCGCTCTCACTTTACAAAACTTTTGGTATGTGTTTCTGTTTCTGAATTGTTATTAGAATAGCAATTATTATGAAAAAGGGGTTTGCAGTTAATATTGACAAGTCAAGAGAATGCCAAGAGTTATTTGAAATAGTCTCTCTGATCTTATTTTTATTCAGATTTTCATTAGTACTAGATTTATTTACATATATACAATAGAAATTAAGTATCTATAAATACATACACATACATGTACACATAAGTGTGTGTGTGTATATATACGTACATTATATATATTTTTCTAAATCAAAAGCTTTTGCATTCAAGAATTAGAACTTCATGCACTGCCACCAAGTTGTTTGGGGTCAGGGGGAGAAAAAAATATATATAATCATGCTTCCTGGTTATCAGTTGTTCTGTTTTTGAAGTTTTGCCAAATGACTGATCTACAGCACTGCTCTCCTGTTATCGTAAAGGGAACAATTCAAACATCACAAAGTAAGAAAACATGCAGATTAATCTACTAGCCACTGATGAATTAAAATGTAGCTAGTAAAGTAAAAAGCACTGGCAAACATTTAAACGCACAACAACTAGCAGCTTGTAACAATGTAAGGCATCCATGCACAAATTATGAATTCTAGCTAGTAAGGATGTAAATAGCTGCCACCGAAAGCCAGCAACAAACAGCATCTATTTAATCTGCAGTCAAAGTCCGCGTAATCCTACATCCGGCAGAGATGCAGTGGGCGGTTGTTCAACCGTTGACACGGAGCACATATTAAAGCACAATCGACATGGACACATACAGGCACAGTGATTCACCTAAGCTAATCAAAGCCCATCTGCAGCAGACTAAGCCCTCGAACGTTATCAAAGGCTGAACAAAGGAGCTAAACTAAGAGACTGGAGGTTTAATACCACTCCGCAGAAGCAAAGTAAAAACGGGTAGAGATGGATTGTAGTACTACTAGGTCAGAGGAAACAAACAATGTGTTTGCTAAAAACCCAAAGGGACATCCTTGGGAAATACGAGCTGGAGAGAGAAAAACAAACATCACAAAGGAAACAGCCATTGATCTGTATTGCTTGTTTTATCTTTCAAATAGAAAACAGCAAATATTATATAAATACAGCTCTGTTCAGAAGTGCTGCAATTCTTAAGCCTGATTCTTGAACCAGTACAGCCAGATTTTCAAAGCTCTGAAACAGACGGCTCAGCGTGCTGGTATGGTCCTGAGCAAAAGTGTTCCTTAAGCTCCAAAGTAAGAATCACTCTCTGGGTAAAGAATTAGATGTCTGCACCAAATATGCTGAAGCCTGGCAGCTAGCTTAAGACACCTCAAGTCAGGAGTAACAAATGCACAGAGCCTTTTAGTGTCTGAGGACCAGAAGCATACGCGGGAGTCAGCCACCAGCTTTACCAGATAAAGAAGTTTTTCTTAAACTGTACGATATTAAGAAAACCTTTTAAAGGCTATTTTTAAATCTATCACTTATTCACAGAATGCCTAATGTCTAACAATTTTTCCTTGTCATACAACCACATGCACAGGTTTGTTCCTGCCATGAGAAAGATCAAACCAGAAGAACAGACCAATTTATTTTACATATTTTTCCAAAGGAGGAAACAATTTTATAGATGTTGCAAAACTGTCCTAGGGTGGTTTAAAAAATAAATTAGCTAGTTATATGTTATGATTAATATTTTAATTAGTGTTTCAAAACCGTGTGAGACATTTGATTGCTAATTTCACTTCTGCAATGTAACATCAAGTAGCACATTACAAAAAAGTAATTATCACAACAGAAAAAAGTCACCTATCTTCTACAACCTCTTTGAGCAATTTTCCACTTAGTGTCCTTAGCTGTAGATAATCTTCTACATACAACAAAATAAAACATTGAAATACATTTCCCAGGTTATTTACTTTACTGTTACTTTGGATAAGATAAAGCTACCACAATCATTCCTCTGTATCTACATCAGTACAGTTTCCATATATTGAAAAAATAGTCAAACATTCACACTGTGTCAAGTACAATAATTAAAAGAGAAGTAGAGAAACCATGATCTCCTCCTAAAATGTCTATCCATGCTCATTACACAGCTGGTGGGTCCCAAGCATCCATCTAAACTAAAGAAGATGGAAGACTGTATTTTGGACATGAGATGAAAACAAAGTTTGTATCTTACCTTTCCAAATGATCCCTGACCAAGAACCTTAAGTAGTTCAAACTGTGCTGGATCTGCTTTCTCACATCCTTCTTTCACATGATGGGTAATAGGAATTTCTTTCACACTTCCCTCATCCTATTAATATTATTTCAAAAGAGGAAAAAAAAGAAAAAGAAAAAAGAACAGTCCCAAATTAATCCACTTACTAGAAGTGCATATGTCTTCTTTTTACTCTTTTAAATAAAATACTTAAAACAGTAATGAGGCCTCCAAGAAGCTGTTCAAAAACATTTTTCCAAGCTTTTTTATAAAAAAACAAAAAAAGGTGCATGTCTAAAATTTCAAAACTGAAGTCAAAGTCTCATCCAACTGAATAAAGCTCATTTCCTTCTGCTACAAATCCTGCAGCTAAAATAAGCAGGAGTCTTCTTGTAGGAAAGGAATAAACTCAGATTTTTAAACTAAGCCTGAGATGACCTTTCATGCTCCACCTTTATTTCACATGCCTTTAGTTTTCCCAGTGACTGCTTTCCTCATCCTTCCCTTGCCCAAGCTATTCTTAATGAAAGCTAAATTGAATTTCGTCATTTAAAGTAATTATTGCTTTTCACAGCAGCAAGTGACAAATATGGTCATCCACTACTGTAGCTAAAGGAACATGCATCATTTGAAGATATTAAATAATTATGAGCCATCTTAAGAACTCCAAGAATTCCTTTATCTAGTGGTGGAAACAGCTCTGAGGTGCAGCACCCATGGAAAGATGATCCAGTGTGAAGTCCTGCATAGAGCCGAGTGCAGTTCTGTGGTAAGGAAAAGATTTAGGGTTCTGCTGATTTTTGCCTGTTACTCTAACCTTTCGCAAGATAGGGCACAGCAGCTACAATTATGAAAGCACAAACATCCATGATGAAGACAAATCCGATGATGTACTGCAGCTATATAAAATTTATGGTGTACAAAAGAAACCTCTGGGAGCCAAAACAACCAAGATTTTGAAACAAGTATCCTGACGTGCTAAGGTCTACAACAGCAACAGCAACCTGAGCTGGAACATGGAACAGGAATGCTATCCCTCTGCCTTATTAAAAATATCAATCAATTTCTTGTGCAGAGCAAATACAATCCAATGACAACTGAAAATCCTGCCTGATCTGCACTGCTTCCATGTCTTTAGGGGATCCAGGTCACTACTAAGTGTCCTCTCCTTAGGTCTTCGCCTCAAAGTTCTCCTAGCACAGAGATACCAGACAGGGGGGACCCACAATGAATCTCTCTTCCTGAATGAAGAGAACAAAACCCACCAGCCTTACTACTTGAAACAGTTTGTGCTAGCAGAGAACATCTTGCTATACTCAGGCTTGACATAAGATTATGCCTAAGATCATGTTAAAAAAAAAAAACGCTTCTGATCAGTTATCACTTTACACAGGAGTACCTAGATGAAATCCTCTAGTTGGTGCATTACACAGAAGATCAGAGTAGAAATCTGACTATCTAAATGTGTATGTACTTACAGCAATAACAGAAAGGAAATTAAAAGAAAGCCTTTTGCGTATTGTGTACAAAATAGCATTTACCCATCTGATCCTCAGCATTCATCTGCACACCTGAGCTCGGTTTCCTGCAGGCAATGCACTTGCACTGAACAGGAATAGGATCTGTTAGAAGAGCTTGGCAGTTATAACTAAGATATGAGAAGACAGTACTGTTCCTCACTCACACAGCAAATTAGTTTGTAGGTGTACTAGATATGAAAAAAGTCAGTCCAAGCCATATGGATTGTTAACGACCCAATGGCCCACAGAAGAACGGTTTCCAAGAGCTTCCTGACCAGCAGGTAACATCTCGGTCAGGAACCGGAGGGCTCCAAGACAGGGCAGGATGGCTGCAGTGACAGGCTTCACGGTCGTGAGCAGCTTTTACCTGCTGTGCTCTGAGAGTAACTAACTGATTTTGTATAGAGAGAGTACACACTTCAATTTTACATCGCCAAGCTTACAGAATACGGCAAGGGGAAGCTTCATATTCCAGAAGAGCAAGCAGCACTACTGGGCAATCTCCACACTGCATTAACTTTCTGCACATTAATTGCCTTGTTTGTCTAGAGGAAGGAGGAAAGAGTTCAAACTAACATTAACATATGCACAAACTGCAGTCCAGCTGTTACTGCACATTAGTCCTTTCCCTCCCCTACATTTCCTATTTATCCTCTTTCCAGAAAAGCCTATTCCTCCTGCCCGATTCCCATGAAAAGGTAGATATTAACACAAGCAGCTGCCTGGATAACAGATTTTCTAATTCACACTCCAAACAATTGTTGCTGTTGTGGTCTTCCAGTAAAATATTTCATAATGGCCCTAGAACGGCTTTCTGGCCATGCAAGTCACTGATACATTGCAACTGTCTGGACATAGATTTATCAGCCTGAAGGAGAGAAATGGAAATAGAGGCGCATAAAGGGTGAGGAGCAGAGAGGCATTCAAAATAGCGGACACTTGAAAACATCCTTCACAGTTTAAAGATAGCAGTATTACCCCCTTTATATGATAAAGGTTCTTTATCACAACATCAGCTGAAGCTTACAAACAGCACAGGTGGAGTTTGTTTCTGGCAAATGACTCAAAAATTTTGAGTTCCAAATTAATCAGAGAGTGATCTGCACACTCATAGTAAGGTTAAATGATAAGTGTCCTGTTACAAACCCAGAGCAGAAGGATTCACATACTGTACAAAGGAGAGCTCTAATTCTGATGATCTGGTTTGTAAAGTTTAAGGAACAGAAAAAGGAGATAGGGATTACCTATTTATCCATCAAAAAGGTGTCATACTTGTACTGCTTAATAAAGACACAGTGGAGGTTTCTGCCAAAATTTCATTTCAGCAAAACATACTATTTTGTCAAAGTCTGTGAGGATGCATCAGTTTCTGAAAAAACTTTTTTTGGAGGGTGCATAGGGAGTGGAAAGAAACTGCAGCTAAACTAACATATTAACCCAAGTTGCAGCAGACTTGCATCCCAATCTGTATTAAGAATAGATTTAACTATTTCAAATGAAGAGACCAGTGATCAACTGCTTAAGCATCCCTCTTTTCTTTCTCATGGGAGCTAATACTGCAGCACCTAACGAAATTCTCTACACATCTCATCCACCTCCTAATGTTTTGATGGGAAACAGTAGAAAAGATATTTTATTTTTAAGCTACTTTATTTTGTCTCTTTGTTCAGGAAAAAACAGCTGACATCTAGCAGTGACACATGGTTGACATTCCAACTTAATCTCTTCCATCCATTCATCTGACTATGTTACATGTAAGATACACACATCCCTTCCAATTTTAACATGTACTTGGAATTTAAGGCAGGTGAAAATGCTAGCATTTCAAGTCATCTGATGACAGACAGCAGCAATTCCTCTCTTGCACACTGAGCTGTACAAGTCTTAACTGTAGATTCTTTCTGTGAAATACGTGAATACTCTATTGAGAAGCCTTTTTACTTCAATATCCTAATCTGTATTCCCTAACACTGTGAACCTCTGCATGAGAGGAGATCTTTAAGAGTTCATCTGCTCTTCTGTTTATCACCCACCTTGAATCATTAGCCTGTGACATCACATCTGGTTGCTGTGGAGACTGACAGAGTATTTCTAAATGTGAACTCAGGAGAAAAATGTTTTCCATGCTAATAAAGAATAATTTGAGATATGTATTAAATGAGGGGGTTTTTATAACAAGTTTTAGCTTTACAAAAGATGTTTATGTAATTTCACCTACTTACCTACCATTAAAGTGCTAGAAATTGGCATGACTGAAGTACAAAAAGATGTCAGGATCATCAACAAGGAATGAGCAGATACAGAGCTGAATGGATATATAAGCCCGTTTCATTTTTATTTCCAGTTTAGTCTCCATAAATTGCAAATGTGGATATCTATGCACGGCTGCTTGGGCAGCAAGTCTATTCCAGGGCTCAGGTAACAGCTGTCACCTAGCTGCCTTGCAAAAGAGGCAACCATTCCCAGCAGATTAAACAGAAGGGAATAAAGCACTGAGAGAAATGCCACAATCAGTTTTGGCATTTTGCCATCTTTCTTAGTTGCAGCTTGACTGGTTTGTAGCTCCTAGCGCCTAACAAACCAGCTCTGCAACATCCTTTTGGTTCAGGTACACTGAAAGATTGAGACACAACCCATTGCTCGTCTTTGTGTTACATGGAAGACAACTACCATGCTGAAGGCTTACTTACTTACTCCACAGCATGAGGAAATACACAAGCATTACAAATTTCTGTCCCCAAGAGTTTACCCTCTGAATCATTTACTTAAAAATTATTGCAATACACAGCAGTGGTTATAGCTGGTAAAGAGATCTACTTGACCCCTTCCACGATTCTATTCAAAATAGATGGATATATGTGTTGCAAAACAATGATCAATTTTTCCAAAGTCAGCCTCTTCATCACGTGGAGAATTAGCCTGAAGTTTACTCTAAGATTTAGCCAGCATACAAAATACTGATCTTCAGCATCTAAAAATACAAGTTTTCAAGGCACTGGATAGAAATCCATGCTTAACAGGGCTTATCTGGGGTATTTCTATATAAAAGTCAAATTAGTATACTGATGTAAAAATTCTGTTCTAAGCTGACAGAAATTAAGTACATTTTACATGAATATACAGCAACTACATAAAAAAGTCATCTGTTCTTCCTTCCTAACATGAGCAACACTAAGCACGCTGGTCCACCTAAATTTTACTACCAGTTTTGATCAAAAAAATCATTTTACAGAAGTAAAATTAGAAAAAATGTTTTTACCACAGCCTTTAAACGAGAAGGCACATCTGCATTCAGCAGTTCTCCCAGCATTGTTCTTGTTTGTTTTGTGTTTCATGAAGTAAGGGCGACAACTCCTGAAGCAGGCAATTTGTACGAAGATGGGCATCCTCCCTGAAGGCTATCCCCATCCTAGCTTTATAAACAGAAGTGGCACGAAGCACTGAAAGAAGTGAGGAGCACTGAAAGAAGTGAAAGCCACTCCTGCTATAGAAGCATCTCAACAGTGATGGGCCTTGGTGTCTAGAAGGTTGAAGGTTGGACTGAGCATCTCCCTGAGGTTGAAGGATCCATAAATGCTCCTTCCAGCTTGGAGACACTGCCATAAAGCACCACCCTCATGCCGCAACCTTTTCCAAACAAGGCACTTACTACCCAGCTGTTAATTTTCAAAAACTTGTGGGGAAAAAAAGTCACCTCTGAGACTTGGAGCCTGTCCAAATCTAGTCAAATAAAATGCTAGCTTCAAAAGTTATTAAAGAACAGGCAATGCATACACTTTGTTTTAAAACACAATCATGCTAATGAACTTCTAAAGCCAACACATATCAAATGTACCTACATGGTAGGAATATGGTTCGCCTTCTTCCATGGGCTCATCTGCCATTTTAAGGCCATTCAGCTGGAGAAGGGAATGCAGAATAGAAAAAAGAAAAGAAAAATTAGCAACATTAAAACCAAACAATTTCAAACAAGTGCCAAAGTTCATAATTTGACAGAATTACATTATAAAGCACACAAATGAAAATCAGTGGGTTTTGTTACTCTATCTTAAAACTGTAGTTTCAAACAAAAAGTTACCACTTCATTTAGCACATCCCTTTGTAAATATTGTTCCATAGTGTTACTTAATTGGACTTAATTTAAAATACTTTCTCTCTAAGAGCTACAGATACAATTCATAAAGGAAGACACTGACGTAAATGCTTCCTTACACAAAATCTATGTTGCAGACATTCTTTGAAAACCAAAACTCTGTTGCTGAAAATTAATTTGAAGTTTAAGGAGAAAAGATTTTAAGATGATTTTAAATTGTGGGGGATGGGGGTGAGGGGAAAGTGCAAGAGAAGGGAGAATGGAGAACACACATACCCCAGAATACTTTTTACATACAAAAATATTTAAGAATTAATTACCTATTTCCTTTAAAAATGATGTACACCTGGACAGAAGTAAATGCCATCCATGCCATCCTCTTTATTAAGAATACCATAACACTTACAAGCAGCTACCTTTCTTTCCCCCCACTTCAACCAACAGCAAAAAAAAAAGATTCTAAGCCCACAGTCACAATAATAAAAAAAAAATCTTAATTTATAAAGTTAAGTTCAAGCTCTCCTTAAGTAATAATTCAATGCAGTCTAACAACTGAAACTTTAAACATACAGAAATAAAAAGGACATGCTCTGTTTCAACACGCAAAGTATTAAGACTGGAAATACCTGATAAATGGGTGAAGCCAATTATGGATTTTACTAGTGATAACTGTTAATTTATTTATATGTTAACTGCTCAGTATCTCCACCTTCATGTGGCATAGATCCCACACAAGAAAATACTAAATAAGAATATCACAAAGAAACTCAAACTACTTTTTTTCCTGAAACAAACAAAAGTTCAAGCAATAAGTTCTATAATCAAGTAATAACATTTTTTCCTTTTACTTCTCAGTTTACCTAACACATGGACCAGTCTAAGACACTGAAATATGGCACGATCATCAGTATGCAAGTCAGTAAAACACAGGACTACAAAGAATGCTGAAAGGCCACACAGACTCTATTAAAAGAAAATAAAAAACCACCACCACCACCCACACACTTGACAAACTGGTAGGGCAGCAGGGACAGGTTTAGGACACCGCAATTGCATTGTTCAGGCAAAGCCTCTACCACCTGCACTGCTGCCTCTAGATGAGCTCTTGATTTCAAGTAAATCTTGAGACCTCAAGTCCTAAATTAATAAATTTAATAAATTTCAAAATTAAAAAAATAAATTCAGATACAAAATTTTGAAAAGTAATTTTACAAGACACTAGCACTTATTTTTGGACTATAACTTCACTTCCAAAAAAAGAAAGTAGTACAGGGTGTTGATTGTTTTCACTGCTTTCTAAGTTTTTATTTATTCCCTACTTTCTCAAGACCAAAAATCACTAACCCATTACCCTAGATTCACAAACTTCAAATACACTACAGAAACCAATATATTACTTTGAGGCATAACTTTTGTTTTTTGCATAAAGTTTTGCCATATTAGATACCTGAAAGGGGGAAAACATACCATTATGCTTTGTATTGTATGAATGAATTGAATACATCAAGGCACCATAACCCCAAAGTTCAGACCAAATGTAAACTCCAACCTCACTTCCAACAGTTCACTGCTACGTGATCACTCTCACAAAATTACTAGATTACATTCAGGTGAGAATTAATGCAGAGTTAATCCAAGTTTGTTCATAAAACCGGCTTGAACCTCGTAAGGAAAAGCCTTTGCGCTCCGGATGTTCAGAAACAGGATACGATTCTTCTCTCATAGACGTTACCAAACTTGGACAGCATCAATTTGCAAGGAATTCAGTGTGCATTTCTTTCTTTCCTTTAAATATAGTCAACATTTTCCAAGTTTTGTTATTTAAAATTAAGATCTTGAATTTATATTACACTAGCCAGCAGAACTGCAGATAAACTACTCTTTTCAGTGTAACTCCAGGCAAGCAGATATAGACAGCTGTCACTGCCTGAATGTCCAGCATGTTATTTGATCTACCGCGTTCCTCAGCGTACACTGTAAGCATACTTTCAGCTTTCTGGCAAATCATATATAGTAAGTTATTGGATTTTTATGGCAGGTAATCAAATGTCATCTTAATTAGCAATTTCCTATCATACACTTTTCCCCTTCATTGTTGTTTTTTTCCTGTCCAGTCTCTCCATAATTACAAAAACTGGGATGTCTGCCAACTTTTGGCCCAATAAATTTTGTGTTTAAGTGTGTAACTCTACTTTTATAGTCTGACATGTGAGACTATACTTTTAGCTCATTGATTTGTGAACCCTGGTCACCGTTCGCTAAATAAATTGTTGGACTGGAAGCCAAAATCTAGTAGTTTTAAAGAAACCACAAACTTGTTAATCACTCGGTTAAAAAAATTCGATGACAAAAATGAAGTCATTACTATTTTCTATAGTTACTTATATTGGCCAGGTTTCAATAACTGGAACTATCCATTCATATATTTTACACAGAATATTAAAATTCATACTCAATTCCTACCTTAATGGAAAACAAATACAGAATTCTGCTTCTGCAGATGACTAGGACCCCTTTTAGTGATTTATTCAAACATTTATGCACAAACATATATTTAGAACTATTTTAACCTGTAAATAATAACTCACTAAATATCTATGAACACACAAATTTATTATTGAGAATCAGAAAACTCACACATCTCTCTACAGTGAGCAGGTGAAAGGAGATGAGTGCCATTATCCTGAAAGAGATTCTTTCATCCTCAAATCACTTAGCTGTTCAATACTTCTACTCTTTAAAGTTTTCAGTTCATTGTAAAAGTTTAGTTTGCATTTTAATTAAACTGAGACATTTAGACAAGCTGTATCAACGCTTTCCAAATAAAATTTTTGAAAATTAAAATATTTCACACTGTTAATCAGTATAAGTTAGCAGAAACTACTACATAAAAATGTGGGAATAAAATTAAAGTAAGAGACCATCCAGCAGATAAAAAACAAACAAAAACACCTTACTTTTCCAGAGGGGCAGGCTAAAAGACCCAATCCTTCAATGCCAAACTGCCTCCGAGGTTACAGAGTGCAAACTGCCTTCTAATTTAAACACACTGCAGTAGCTGCAATGGATCCCATGACTGGCTGGGACTCGACCATATTACCTTGGGCATGTTCTTCCTCTAATACTTGTGACAAAACAGAGGAATCCCAGTATTACTACAGATTAGAGGCTTTTCTTTTTTTTTAATATTAAGGATGTCTCAACTGTTTACTTGGTAAATGCCTCATCGTTTGGTGGGCCAAAAGGTTTCGGCCAAAAGAGATGAGACAAACGGTCAGCCAAAGTGCCTAATCCACTGGTGCATTCTGCCCTGCTTTTACAGGCTGTCATTTAGGTATTTGAACAGAATTTAAAATTAGAAGGAAAAAACAGAACTAGGAATTTTATAATCATAATATTATTAGAAGTAAGGAAGTAATATTTATCATCACTCATGTAGAATCTAATTTGGCTTCAAAACAGGTAAAATTTTACATACAGATAAACAAAGGCTTCTGCATCCTCTAAGGTACCTCCTTCCGTGCACTTAATTTGCTAAGTTAGTAAAACTAAAATCTCCAGACCTACAGCTCTCATAATTCTTCCAAACGACAAGACAAACCAGTTTGCTTCCCCATACACGACCGTATTCCTTCAAACACACTTTAGCATCTTGAAAAAGTAAGCTTATATTAAAAACTCCAATTATTTTGACAAGACTTTGAGAAGATACTTTGGGAAAAAGAAATACTGTTAAGAAAACTCCATTTGCTCCTCATTTGTTTTGAGCTACATCTGTGGAGAGTTTGCATCATTAATTTAATTAGCAGCATATTGGCCTACTGAATCTTATTTCCTGGTATTTGCTTGGGAAAGTTTTGTTTTCTGCACTCACCCAAACAGGTGAGGGCTTTTATTATTTTTAAACAACATCTAGAAGTCACTGTAAGCATAACTGAAGCTTAAAGGAATTTGTTCTTGCTATAAAATATCCACAATTTCTCTCCATGCAACAGTTTTTTAAAAAAATACTATAGCCATTGTTATACTGTTATACGGGCCGGCCTGCTTTCAGGAAGGAACAGCCTCTCATAGCACAGCGATCAACCACATGAGGTTAAAGACAAAGCAATGTCATTAGGGTGACACGACACAGTGATATCGATTAAAGCTGATTTCCATTCTACCATGAAGTGACCAGAAAATAAATAAATGTCACTTACAGATTACAGTTCCCACTTGGGACTCTAGAGGCCCATGCTTAATGTCCTTCTCATAAGCTCACCGCACAACCCTATGCAAGTCTGAGGCTCTTTAAGCCTCAGTTCCTCTCACAAAAAGGAGAGGCCACATAAGCCATTCACGCTTAGATATATCAAGTACAAGAGGAAAATAAAGGCATGTATCCTACATTAAGAAAAGGAGAAAATAAAATTGGAATGATGATGACAAGTACTCACTGCTAGTGCTCAAGTGCCTAAACCCACAGTCATTTATCAAGGAATTTAAAGTTATTTTCCTGTGGTAAATAAAATGTGCAATTCAGATAGGATAGCAAACCTTCAGTAACGTACAAGTACTGATTTTAAAAGAATCACAGAATGACTGAGGCTGAAAGGGACCTCTGGAGATCATCTAGTCCAACCCCCCTGCTCAAGCAGTCACCCAGAGCAGGCTGCCCAGGACTGCCCAGATGTTTTGTTTAATATCTCCAAGGATGGAGACTCCACAACCTCCCTGGGCAACCTGCTCCAGTGCTCTGCTACCCTTACAATACAGGAGTTTTTCCCTTATGTTCAAAAGGGCAGTGAGATCCCTTCCATCCTCAGAGATCAAGGGAGAACTATGTGTGTCTCACAGCAGTTACAGCTGTAACAAGATATAAACCTAACCACAAACACCGGGCTCACTGAACTAGCAAAGGATTTGATCTTTTTCCGCTACTGACAATCTGGGAGAAGACTGTAGTTCCATAATGAAAGTGTGTAAAACAGCACTCCAGAAAGTGTGTTTGATGACAGATAAGAGTACACTAGAAAAGAGTACAACTTAAAACTGACAAAAACAATATATTTCAAGTTTCATTCTTAATGTAGTAAAGAATTATATCCATGTAAATAGTCAACATCTATATACTGCGAGTTGATAAGTCATAACATTCTTCTAGTTAGAGTTATTGAGAAGTTTCTCCAAAGCTTTGCAGGAGGAATTCAGGTTAGCTATCTTGAACAGAACATTCCCCCCCCCCCCCCCCCCAGGTCATTTCAGAGATTCACAACTCCACAGCAGATCTCTAAAACTACCCTCAGAAGTGGTATACCAAAACACAGCTATTATTACATTGCAGCACTTTTCAATGCATAAAGACACTCATTGTTTTCTGTTTAAGAGTATTAACGTGCTTTTTTTTCCTTCTCCTTCTCCTAAGAGAGCTGGTTTTCATAAGTCTTTATAAAAACTGTACATTGTTGCAATAGCTGAGTGCACTTAAATCTCAATTTCTCAACTGCATGCATCTACTACTACTTTTATTTTCTTAGCATAACAGCACCTAACTGTAGAGATGTTCAGAGATGCACAAAACTAGGTGGCTGAGTCATCCACGTCACTGCCAGTAATTACTCACAAAGGCGTTATGCAACTATGACAAAACTCAGTGGCCTTTGACAGACCAGGCACAGAACATGCTTAAGAGGATGGACTACAAGCACTGGTGAAAGTGAGAGACGTAGTTATTTAAAATGGACATGAAAAACAGATTGGTACGTACAACAGCAGCAATGTTCAACACATGAGCTTGCCCTTTGCAAGGCAGCTGCTTCTAATACGGTAAAGTTTTACAGCTGAATACTTTCATCTCTAGTCACTTTGTTATCCTGACCTTGTCATTTCCCCATCAGTTTCAGCCTATTAAGCAACTGTTTACTGAAGTATGCATTTATTTGGGAAATACTTGGGATTGCATGTATGCATTTCACAATACTCATAAGTAGCAAACAGCATACATTTTAATTATTAAATATATTTTCCATTTTAAAAAAGGCATACAACACCACTTTATTAAACAATACTACCACCTTTATCTAAAGACTATTTGCATGTTCTCAGTAATCTTTTTTTCCCTTAACTTCCCTTTGTCTTTAAAAGCTTCACAAGGAGTAAGAAAAGTTAAGTTTCAATTTTTCTCTCAACTCCTAGGCAAAAAAATCCAAAGTTACTGTAATCTATACAGTTCTGAGTATTTTTGCATTTGATTCAGTTTGGTCACTAAAATGTTAACATCTACTTTCCTGATTCTTTGAAGATTGCAATCACATTTTAGTGATCTACTACAGTTATTTATAAGCAACACCCTTGCTATATCTATTTTTATTACCATGAAAATACTTATTCATCCTACATTCAGGAGGAAAGAAGTTCACGCAACATCTGAAGCTTAAACTGCATGACAGAGACGCTTTCTACCTATGCTTAAGGAATTCCAGTGGTCACAAAATTGCTTCACAAGTGACATTTTGTCACAGGAACATAAGAATTCCTAACCAGATGAAGAACTGGACAGCGTACAGCCAAGGATTTAATCTCAGCACTTCAAAGAAACTCAACATGAACAAATGTAAAATAATTAAATCCTAAACTTCTTCCAAAAGTTAATGTTGTTTTTATGCCTTGAAGCGTGAAAATTTGTTCCCTACCTTCAAGATCACGTTCTTCTCTTGCCAACTGTTTTCAGTTCATCAATCCGACACAAGTACTACTTCATTGGAAATGCACTTATTTTTAATAATGTAATTCTAAATTTAGTCAACAGGCAGATTCCCCAGAGAGAATAATTTCTTAATGTTTACCTCCAATGATACAACTAATGGACAAGAGCACTAATAAGTGCAAGTAATTTGGCCTTCAAGATGCCGGATGACTACCTCAGTAATATTACTGACTCTCTGTAGTTGCAGAGGTCAAGGTCACCTAGACATATCAGACTGCAAACACGGGGTTGCATTAAGCATAAGATACAATTCATTCTATGAACTTTAAATGAGGAATCCAAACCAAACAAAAACTCATTTTAACATAAAATGAACCATTGCTAAATCCCAATAACCAAGTGAATGGAAACTTCCACACAAGTCAAAAATACTACATGTCCCTGAGATCCCTTTAATATAAATATGTTATGACAGTAATAAGTACTTGCTAATGTAATTTATGCACTTCATATGCAACTTGGAAATGTTTTTGGTATAAATGAAGTCTTAAACACTGCTAGCCACATGCAACACAGATGTAACAAATGTGATGTCTCATTTTAATTGGAGCACAAACAAAACAATTATACATAAATACTGTCAAGTAAGTAGCTCATGTACAAACTTGAGGAAAGCATAATTCAAAAAATGACTGTTGTAACATCTGAAGGCAGCTATTTGCAAACACAGAGCTGTTTCAGTTGGACATCCATCATCATATGCTCTGTTGGCAATATGGGCAGAACTTCAGGCTTCTACAGCAGCTCGTTGCTAACCTCTTACTTCTTGAAGCATTTGAAGATGACTCAAACATCGTGTCCGAGATTTGCTGCGTTGGAGCTCACACAGGTCCTCCCTCTCCAGCCACTCTTGCTAACTGTTGATGCCATGAGGCAAAGACTACACAAAAGTGGCACAACTGAGTGGCAAAAGTAGTAACAGCCTTGGCAGAGGGGTATTTGCCCAGCCGAAAAATACTGCAGAATTGTTAGAGAAGTGCAAAAATAATGAATGTTTACATTTTGACTACATGACTTGAATTATTTTAACACCGACATATCACACTACTCCTTGAGAACTAACGAATGGTGCCACATAAGTCTTCTGAAACATGCAGGAAGTTTCATACCCTGACTACAGCATTGCTGTTACAAACTGTAATATTAGCACTAACCTCTGATACCTCTGCTGACTTTTCATCCTTACTTGTAGCTTTGCCAGCACGATTAGGATTTTTCTAGCATTAAAGTACATAGACTGTGGTTAAGTATTAGATTGCCAGAATAAAAGCGTAGCAGCCATGGCGCAGAAATGCATGTCCAGTAATTACAGTGCTTGGAAATGGCACTTTGTAGACAGCAACAGAAAGTAAAACAAAATAGTAAGAGATTTAAAACCTCCCTCTGGGTTTATTCCTATTGTGAATTACTGTATATGTATAAATAGACATTATCTGAGACAGTAATTTCAACAAGATCCTCTAATGGAGATTCTTTCATTCTTCCCATAACTTTAAACTAGGCCTATTTTGTGCACTTTGTACTGGGAGACGAATTTGCCAAAGACCTTTTCGCTTATGATAAGAAATGCCTAATGCATCATAGAAAGCAAGTCTGACCAGTTTTGAGAAGCTTTATTTAGATAACATCTCATGTCCCTAAAACACCTGGGTGTAATCTTCTATTTGCAATAACTGACAACATTGGATACATAATCTTAAGTTGCTGATTTAGAAGTGCGAAAGTTGTAATACTTGAGCATAATGCAATACATTGTGTCGAGATACACTATGTCGAGATACATTATTAGAGCAAAACCCATTTTACCTTTTTTTTAAATTACACCTGGCACTTGCTTCTATTAAGAGAACTGAGCGATACCTCGAAGACGCTCTTGGAAGTTGCCTGTTCTTCTAAACGTTTAAGCATCTGAGCCCCAATCACCCCCACCCCAGTTCTTTCCGTTAGTCATGTGTATGATAATTATCATATAGTTATTGAATGAAAAACACAGCAACCTCTCCTAGTGACAGTCTGGCTGGATGCACACCCGGATCAGTAAAATTAAATTTTGAGAAAAAGTTAAAGTTTTCACAAGAGACAGGGGAACCGAGAGAGCCCACAAGGAGCCCTTCGCCGGTTGAAACCCGGTGCTACCGGTAACCACGACGGAGGTGGTGGACGGGGCCGGGGGAGCCTGCAAGGCGCTTTCTTAAGCGTTATTCCTCTCCGCCGAAGTTTGCCCCGCCGTAACTTCCCACGTGCCGGTTCTCCCCGGCAGCGCTCGCCCGGGAGGGGAGAGCGGAGGTTTGTCATCACTTTCTAAGCTTAGAAACCGCGAGCGGCGGAGCCCCGGGGTGCGGGAAGCGGCGCCGACGGCGGGAGCGCTGGAGCGCGCCCGGGGGAGCGGGCTCGGGCGGGCGGCGGCGCCCAGGGCAGCTCCCCCCCCCCGGGGCAGGGCCCGGCCGGTGCCGAGGGGGCAGCGGCGGGCGGGAAGGGCCCCGGCGGGGCGAGGCGCGGGGCCGCGGCGCTCTGCTCGCCGAGGCCGGGGGCGTTGCGGTCGCCGGCGCGGCGGCTCGCGCAGGCAGAGCCACGCGGCGGCCCCGGCGCGGGGGCGGCGGAGGGGGAGGAGGAGGAGGAAGGAGGGGGAGGAAGGCGGCAGGTGCCCGCAGGGTGCCCCCAGCCCGGCCCGGCCGGCGGCGCCGCCCCGTCCCCCCCCCGCCCCCGCCGCGGCCCCGCACTGACCTCGCCGCCGCTCACGTACAGCTCCATTTTGTGGCAGGGCGCCGGCTCCTCCGCGTCCTCCAGCGGCGCGAACGGCACCATGGCCCGCGCTGCCCGCCGCCCGCCCGCCCGCGCTGCCTAGCCGCGCAGCCGCCGCCGGCCGCCGCGCATCCCCCGCGCCGGCTGCGGACGCTCAGAGGCGGCGGGCGGCCGAGCCGGCAGGTCCCCTCCCCCTGCCCATAGAGCGCGGCGGCGGCGGCGGCGGAGCTCGGGCTACTGCTGCTGCCGGCCGGCGGGGGCGGCTCCGCTCTGCGCTCCCCCCCACACCCCCCCCAACATGGCGGCCGGCGGCGGGGCGGGGCCTGCCCAACACGGGGGTGACGTCAGGGCGGGCCGGAGGATCCCCTGCATGGGGAGGGGCGGGGCGGGGCTGGGGCCGGTGACGCGCGGCCGCTTTGAACGCTTCCCCCCCCCACTCGCCCCCCCCCGCCGTGGCGGCGCGCGCGCACCCGGGCGGGGGGGGGGGTGCAGGGGGAGGCGGGCGCGCGGCGGCGCCTCGCTGAGGGAGAAGCCCTCAAAGGAGAGGAGGGAGCGGAGCGGGGCGGCCGGGCTGGCGGCGTGCGGCGCCGCACGGGGCCACCCCGCCTCGGCCTGCCCTCGGAGGGAGGGAGAGGGGCGGGCAGCGCTGCCGCCTGAAGGGCCGCGGCGGGCCCACGTAACGGTCGCTCCTGTCACCGCCGCCGCATGGCAGGTTCGCCTGAGGCTGAGGAAAACCGAGTGAAGGCCTCGAGGAGCAGCACGAGGACGTCAAAAAAAGAAGAAAAAATAGGTCGATCCTGTTACGTCAGTGAAGCTACCCTCTAGCTAAAAGACGGGAGACTCATTGTGCCTTTGTCCCACAAAGAACATACCTTATGTGTATAAAACTTCAAATACCTTGAATTCCTCTCATAAAAGCTGCAGGCACACTTGGGACGCAGCACGCCGGCACCTTCAGCAGCCTGGGCGTTGGGATGCAGGCTCTGCAGTGTCCAATGAAGTCATAGGGGAAAAAAAAGTGGGTTTTTTTTCAAGATTCAGAGGTGGCAGGATATGAAACATGGGCAGTTAGAAATGGCAAAACCGTAGTCACGTTCCTCCTCAGTTCTTTGTAACCCATGAAAAGCCTGATGTACGTATAGGTACGAGCAAGAGACTCGAAATGCTCTCGCTGTGGTTACAAACTCCAAGGGGATGAATTCCTTTGTTTCTAAGGATGTATGTTAAGAGAAATACTACGGTATTTCCAAACCTGAGGGGGCATATAAAAGACCATGGATGAAAAAGTGAGCTTTTCCATCACTGTTTGATCTTAAGAGCTGGGAAGTGTTACAGTGTGAAAAATACATATTTTTAAGGATAGAAGACTGCCTCGATGACACTGAGGTTTTTAGTTAAACACTCTGCAGGACTTTTACTAAGCCCTGCACTGTAGATAACACTAGCAAAGGAAGTGCCACACTGTTCTTAATGGCCAAATAATTTTGATGGAAATAGCTTGACCAAGGGAACAAGCTGGTACACTGCATAGTCCACGATGCTTTTGCCTTCCTGATGTCTTTTCACCCAGAAGTCAAGCATCGTATGAACAAGTGCACGGTATAAGATGCTGTGGTGCTGTAGTCCTTGATTAAATCAGAGCAACCTGTTTCACAAAGCTAACCTCTGCCAATAAATTGTAACGGTGCCTGCTGAAGAGAATTGCCTATTGTGAACGTATCATTACAGCAACTGCCAGCTATCATGTCAGCATTTCCACTGTAAACCTGTTTTTGCAGGTCTGTAACTCAGCCATGGGAAACCAAGGTTTTGGACTGAAGCAGGGAATAGGCACCAGGAATGTTCTTCCATCATGAAAATATAAAGTATACAAGGTAATGTAGGACCAAAGTCACCGGTACTTAATATTAACAGCAAATTAATTTAAATTATAAATACAGAACTGTTTAGGCTAGGTAACTTGCAAACATTATTTTTGTCGTAGTAGTATCGTGCACATGTGGGGCTTTTAATGTGGTTAAGTGACAGGAGAAAAGGGGACTCCACAGATCCTCTAGACAAATACAGGCAGTACCAGCCAGCTTCATGGGCCTCCAGGTCACACGCTGCTCCCTGCCCTGGTGCCTCTGCTGGCACACAGGCATGGTTAGTGTCATCCACGTGCATCCACAAAAATCCAAATGGCCATATCTTCTCTGTGAGATTAAATGTGTATGCATTTGAGCAGTGTCGTGAGGCAGATCTCAATTTAAATATAAAGGAAATCAACTGAGAAGTGCCTTATCTTTTTTTGAAAGTGCTTGAGTGCTCAGCAGGAACGTGTATGGAAAACTTGTCTTGGGATGCCATTGTCCTGCCCCAACCTTTTCTTTTTTTTAATGCTACTGAGACTTTTCCTATTATCTCAAAAGATAACAGGTTGCAAGCAAATGTTCTCCATCCCCAAAGACCTAACACTGTAATATTTGAGGAGAGCTCAGAGAGAAACAACAATCAAAGAAATGAGGATTGTTATTAATTTCTTATCAAAGGTTAAAAAAAGAAAATTATGATACATGTAGATATAATAATGACTGATTCGGTAAAAGTAAATTCAAACCTTTTTTTCCATAGGTCTCGCAACCAAAGAACCGGAAGCTATTCAATAAAAAGTCAACAGTATGTCACTGAAATTCATAACTTAGCAAGATCCAGAAAGAAATGGACTTTTATAGAGATCTAAAGTATCAAAAATATAATAGCAAGTCATTAATTTAGGAATAGTTCATAAACCTCATGCCTTGGGTTTTAAACCAATATCTAAATGATAGATATCTGGACATATTTTGTACCCTTTTCAGGAGCATCTAATCTAGCCCGTGTCCATGACTGCATAGATGTCAATTCTCATTTAGTGTACAGTTTTCAGATGAGTATTTTTTGCATTCTAGTATCTTCATTTGTACAGGAATCTTTACGTATTATATTCCTCAGCATGTCATTGCATCATCAGCATGACATAACCAGTTTTTCCTCTATCAGGTACAGTACTGACTTTGATTAGATAAAGATTTCAGAATAACCGTTTTCTAAATATTTGTTCACTTTAAAACTAGCTCTACGACATGGCAAAGTTGCTGAGAATGCTCTTTTGCCCAGCCCTGTCGGAAAGGAACTACAGGAACAACAAACAGGTTCTGCCGCCAGGATTCAGCTCGCGCAGTGTCGCGAGCATGAACTCGCACCACGCAGTTGTCCCTTTTATAGAAATCGGCTGGAGCTGAGTGACAGCAGCCACGTTTCGCTTGCTCGTTCAGTTTCCCCGGAAGTATCAGTCATACGCTTGAAAATATGAACAACAGATTGCCTGTGAGGTAAACAGCGTCCCTGCAAATTTCCTGCCTATCATTACTAGCAGTGAATTTTTCTGAGAGCATATTATTCAGCATTCCTCCCTAAGTTTTCTGTCAATCTGTATCAGCCTTGTCCCTAAGCAAGACTATTTCAGAAGGATCCTGCAAACTTCATGTTCATTCATCCATAAAGTTTTCCAGCAAAGGAAAAATAAGAATATTATCATCAGGCCAGCTTCTTCGGTTCCCCTCCGCCCCCAAGTTAATGATACTGGAATCCTAACCATGCTAACCATGGCCAATATAGTGCAGCTCCACCCTGGAAAACAAAGCAGAAAAACAGTGTGAATGTAGGAATATGTGAATAGTATCTAGTTCAGAGAGATCTCAGGAAGGAAACTATTTAAAAAACAAAGCGTGAGGAAACTGCCCAAGCTGAGACTAAAGCTTTTATTCTGTTTTTACTACAATGGTAAAACCCCCGAAAAGGAACAGATGCAAATTAAGTTTGTGCAGATTCTGTTCCAAGCAGAATGTGAACTCTGCATCAACTGATACCAATTGTGACGGTGGTTTCGGGGGGCTATAGTTAATTTCTAAGGGCAAGTTTACTTAAGAACGTAATTATATTTCACCTTTGGTATTTTGTACAATACATTGAACAACGCTTGCAGAGTTAGAGCAGTACAACTCTTTCTTTTCTATTGTGTGGATGAATTTACGTGGGTACAAAGCATTCTTCTATGAGTGTGGCTCATTCTCATACAAGAAGGAAAATAAGCTGTCCTGATGCATAGAAAATGTGTAGTCCTATGCTCGTGTCTACTCCAGATTTGTTCCAGAGTAGGAACCGATTTACCTGGAGGGTGACGTACTGTGGAGACTGTGCTCCCACACTGGTATAAGACCAGTACAATATTTTCATTTTCAGTCAAGTGTCACGGTTGTGGCTACTAAGCTGTGGGGATCCTTTACACATAGCATGAATGGATCTGGTCCTAATAAGGTAAATGCTACAGAAAGATTTACACTGTTCTAAAAAATAGCATCACAGTACTGAACATTTGTTTGTATTCAGATTGTTACTGAAAAGTATCACGACAAAATCTTCAGTCACTGTCAAATTATTCTGAATATGAAATAAACATGAGAGTCCATATTCCATCCTGTCTATACTGATATTTTAAAAATGCAAATATAGCCATGTTTGCATGCGTTATGTCTATATTTACAGAAATGTGGTAGAAAATATATAATAAACAGTTCTGGTTTTGTTAAACTGTTTGTTATGCAGTTTGCCCCCTTCTACGGAGGCCAGAGAAGTCACTTACACAAGCTAATGGCAAGAATATTTTTTATACTCACTTATGGTTATGTTGGATATATGAAGCAAGAGTGAAGAGGCCCTTACAGAATCCCTGCTTCAGATTTATGAATATATTTTTCCACCTACATCTTTTGTACTTTTGTCGTAAGTTTTAAAAAACCTTGTTGAAGGTTAAAAAGTGAGCCAATTTAAGAGATGATCACTGCATTGAGAAAAAAGATCCTCGATGCTCACTGTTTCACTCTGATCGTTGAAGCAGCACTCTTGTCTCAGGCTCTAATATGAGTAGCCACCTACGACACGGGACAAACTTAGCAGGAAATTTTGGCATGTTTGTCTAAGAGGAGCTAAAGAGAGCTCTTAGACATATGGAAAATACAATGAATTTATCTGTGCTGATCACATTACGTGGACAGTAGGATGTGAAAACTGCGGATAGAAAGGGAATGAAACTCCTGCTAGAGTTTTTGGTGCTTACCTAAATAAAGTTTTCACTTAAAACTTTGGAGTTATTCTTCATTCCAAAATGCATTTTGGATTCAAATATCCTACAATATAATTAAGGGATTTTTTTTAATCAAAACTGAGTGAATACTACAAACCAGTCAAATGACAAATCTCAGAAGTTGTATACAGTCAAACGAAAAGCTACATAGCGTTAAATTAAAGGTCCAGTGTCCTGTCTCCAACACTGGCCGGGAAAGCAGATGCCAAACAGAAGATAAAAACAGGGTAAGCAGGACCTAACAATATGTCTCCAGAATTTGCTTTCCGCCTACAGCAATTCAGGTTTCCTGAGCCATGGATGGTATCTATATGTGATTGTCTTGACAGATATTTCTTCCATGAATTTGTCCAAGCCTCTCTGAATCGCTAAAATTTTAGCAACCACAACATCTCTCAACAACTGCCACAGCTATGCCTTGTCTGTAAAGGTATCTTGCTTTGAGCCTACTGCTTCTTAGCTTCATTTGATGTTCCCTAACCTTATATTGTAAGAGAGAGTAATTAATCACCCTCTCCACATGCGCACGATTTTGTATATGGTATAGTCCCCAGCTCCTCCATTCTGCCTCTCCTCAGTTTTCGAGGCTGAAGACTCCCAGGTTATTCAGCCATTCATGAGTGAAGGATGGGGAAATTCCAGTTTCTCTGTACACATTTTCACTAGCGATGTGGAAGTAAATATAAAATAACTACCAGTAGCATGCACAAATTACAAAGAGAACGGAAAGCAACAAGGAGAACAGAGAAGTCATAAGCTATCAAAGTCATTTGGGAAATGACAGGCAACTCAAAGTAAATTACAGGCCTACCCCAACGGGTGGATGAGCAAGCTGTGATCTGGGAAGGAGGGAGCTGGTTTCGCCTCCATGCACAACGCGATAGAGACCGATACTTGTGCACTGCGTACAGGTGGGGAATCTGTGTCTAGAAAAGCATGGGACAGAACCACAGAAGTACTCGAGCCTAGACTTAATGACTTACTGTGAAAAACCTGAAGGCCCAGCTTTATCAAACCTTATTTTAAGCACACATCAACAAGAATTTCTTTGGTAGTTCAGTTCTCTTTCCAAAGACTGCAGAAGAAAACTAAAGCAAATATATTTCTCATTTGAACACCTAAGGTTTGCTGCACCAAATGCAGGTCAAAAAAGTAATTAACTATTGAAATAAATTACTACCGCAGTGTGAAGACATTAAGAGATGGCAAATCTACACAAACAATTGATTGTTTTTTAACTAAATCTCACATAATTTCCTGTTTTCCAAAACTTACTTCATTATTTTTCTTCAAACCTGTTTAATCCTTGAAGCTGAAACCGAGCCTGAAAAATTCAACTTGAATTCACAGTGAATTTTGCCTCAGAGCACAGAATAAACCATCGTGATATTCCAATGTGCAAATATATCAACAACGATGTATACTTTAGGATTTGATATGGCATCTAAAATCCTCATGATCTCAATCTTCAGGGAAGTTTTTATGGCAGCAGAGGGTGTTACTTTTGAAATGCTGCTTCCTAACTTAAGCTAGGAACCCACATATCTTGCCTCAAACTAGTACCCTAATCGTCTCAGGTAAAAATTCTTCCCATTTCAGAAGATTATAATTAAATTATTACTGAGCTATGTTTAGAAAAATGTCTCAGCCTGGAAGATTAAATAGGGAGTTAGTATCTATCAGAAATAAGTCAGCAGTAGCTGATTGTGTCTTGCAGTAACAAGATACTGAATTAAAATATTATATTTAGAATTTGTTTTGTCCTTACCATGGAACAAAAGGACTCGACTGCATGAGTAATCTTACTGGGAATACAGAGCAGATCGCTGAATGCCACTTGAGTAATATCAGTTTAGGTCTTGAGATAATTGCTATAATACCCAATCTTGGAGAATCCGCACTCTTGGCGAAACAGAGATCAGCATCCCTTCCCCATCCAGTACTCCTCTTGCAGTTTCTAAGGGTCAACGTAACTTGAATTGATTGCTGTTTCTTTTTCACTCTTGTCAAGGTTATTTTCAAGCCATCTTGACTTTGCTTCTGTTCCAATTGGACACGACTTGACTCATCAGTTCTTTATTTGGAACAGACATCACATTTCTTCACTTCATCAGTTCTCCTCCCAGTGAGGTCACTTGTTTGTGGCCATGCAATACTTCCTCCAAGTTCGGATTTCTCGGTGTAACTCGTTTTCACACTATCCTGTGCAAAGACTCTTTCCTAAAGCCACAATTCAGCCAAGGGTCTATTCTGCAGAAACATGACTTTGAATTCAGCAGGATATAAGCAAATGGTAAAAACTGAGGACATTCTGAAATGCGTTTCAGAATCAGTATCTGAAGCCCAAATTCTTTTTGCATTGAAAATGGTGACAGTATTCATAATAATTTCAGCGGGAGCATGATCACTCTGTAAGTAATTGCTATCAGGAATTTAATTTAAACCCCATTTGACTGACATTTCTTGTTTGCAAGATATCTATTTTAGGAACAATGTCTTGCTAGTATATCTCTCTTCATCTTAGTCATGACTGATAACAGAATAATCATCTCAACTACTTTCCTTTTCTTTTCCTGAATAATAGCTTTATTGAATTTTTACATACCAAACATACAGGAATAGAAACAATTAGACAAATAACAGTAATATATGCAGATGAAAAGGTAAGTGAATAGAACTTGCTTGAAACTCTATCGTATACTGGATGTCAGGTTGAGAAACCTTTTCAATCACATATGATTTGTTTAAAAGACTGAGAAAAGATGCAAGTTTGCCTTTGAAGCATGCCTATAAACTCACATTACTCTAAACTGGCATTGCACGCACGTATTAAATACAGAAAGTCTAAGTATCATAACTCATAGCTGCTCATTACTTCTGTTCTTTTAGTTTAACACACCGCTCTACAAGAGTTAACCGTTCAGTCATGTCAGTGCCATCTGACAAGAAAACACTACCACCAAAGTCAAAACTACTTATCCCAGTCACATTGTGCTCTTCCAGGGCAAATCTGAAAGAGCAGTTACAACTGTAATTTATTTTTAAACAATATCTTCCGTACAGGGAAATGTCACAGAATGCTTCGCAGTTCATTTCATTATCTTGTTTCTTCTGCTGCTTTAATAAAGGGCAGTAATCACAGGGCAACTGAATGCTCAGACATTATTGTGGCTGTTCCCAGTTCTTTGTAATATTTTCTCACTTGCCATCAATCTACGAGGACAAGAGATTATAAAGATTTTTTCAACAAGTTGACTGTGACACTGAAAGAGCTGCTTCTCCTGATGACGAGCTGTCACCGACATCGATCAGGAGCCATGACAGAACAGCTGAAAGCAGTAAAAAACGACAGGCTAACGGACTTCTTAATGATACCAAAAAAATGCAGTCCAGACCGTCGGAGAGGCAGCTTCTCACTGGCTTCAGTGGGAGGGGTTGTTAGTAAACGTTGTGTATTGGCTTCAGCGAGAAATGCGAGCACTTGGCAACGCAAGGGAAGCATCTACTAGAGTGAGGTCAGACTTTTACAGAGTGGATGTTACCCAGCAAACCAGAGCCTCAGTAGATCACTAAAGAGTAAACAATATATAATCTTCTATTAGAAGAAAGACGCTAGTAGAAGATACCTTGAAAACCTCTGATAAAACTATGAAGGGTCAACTCCAGCCTGGTCCGGGTTCATGTAATTTCACCAATTAGTGGAGTTTCACTGAATTTAAGCCAATTTTAATTGAGCCCTACAGCTGACATGACAAGGCTTTAAAAAATACAGCAGAAAGGAGCTAGACCCAGAGCCTTACCCCGCCAGCCTTAAAGAAAAGCTCTTGGTACTTTTTCCTGCAACCAGCACAGTCTAGCACCATCTTTGTGAGACCCTCAAGGGAAGGACAGCAAAAAGCAGCAGGGCAGGTCTCTTAAAAAGAGGAGGAACTAATTTCTTAATATAAAAAAGTAATAAGAAGACTCATTTTTTTAAATGTGCTAACTGTAATATAAAGAACTGAAGAATGAAATAATGCTGGATTTATGTGGGAAGGAAGCATATTTAAATATAAAATGAATGTATCTTGCGATTACAGGAACTATTGAAAGAGATAGAATTAAAATAATTCAAACATTCAGATTTAAATATTAATTCTAAAATTTTGAAGTACGCATAAATACACACAAGCACAGGCTATTGAGAGGGGGATGAAGTTCAGATCAACTCAGAGGAAAAATCCGAGCATGGCTTAAGTGAACGCTAAGATCATCACTGACCTCAGGATTAGCAGTAGGGGCTCTGGATTGTGTGCCGCTGCAGGTGACAATTCTGGGACATCACAGTTAAGATTTGCTAGATTTTATGTATGGAGAGTACCCTAACTGTTTCCCGATACTTCTTTTTTAAACCACATGAACTGTGAGAACTCACTAAAATTTAAATCAAAACACCCTCCTCAGTTTTGAATTACTAAACAATGGGTGATTAAGCGTAATTATTAAGCTTGCCGCAACAGAAGTAACAAATTTCTTCTGTTATGACAAAGTCCTCATTGCTTAATGCATTTTTAAAGGCAGTTATAAAGTATTTTACGTGCAGTCGTTTTACATCCACCTATTACTATTGTTTACTTAGCTTACTAGGTGGAAGATATTTTCACTCAGAGACTATATTATATTTATATTAACGGCTGCAGACAGCCCTATGGATCCCTGCCGTGGTGCTGTATGGATTCTATAGGCAGGGAGCGATGCTGGGACGGGCGCAGCGCTCCCACTTCACTGGCACCCCGTTGCAAAGGCCGGTCGGGCTTCAGGGGAGCGTACGTGCTGCATTGGTTTCCTACGGAGCACAAGAACTTGTCATAAGGGTTTTCGTTCATAAAACGTCGGACTGAGGCCATGGTGGAGGGCAGATGGGAGCAGGCCACCCCGGCGCAAGCGAGAGCCTCGCCATGCCGTTGGCCATGGGCCACCCGTCTTGGACACCTCTCCTTATCTCACTTGCCTAATGACAACAAAATCCTTCCTAAACAGACCTAGTTTTGATCGAGAAGTCATGGCTGGAGCTTTCACTGGGGGCCTGAACCCCAAAACCGATAAGAACATTGACCGGCCCTAATGCAACACAAGCTCTTGTATGTCTTTGTCCTCATCCCGCTCTCTATGCAAAAACATCTTTCCTCTGTTTTTTTCCATACGAGTGCCATGCTTCTCAATTTTTGTTTTAATTTCTTCTCCAGCCTGCTGGAAATTCCTGAGTTCTCCAGAATCAGCTGCTTTACCTCCAGAGCGTCTGTCCTTCAGCTGGCATCCGTTTCCCCCCGAGAGCTGCACAAACATTTTCGTGTTGCCCTGAGAGATTCAGACCCCTCTGGGACTTCAGGAGCTCCAGTCTTACACGTGGGTTATTATATTCCTGGTGCATCATAGTCAGACATCGCTCAGAAACAGCATTTGACAAAGATCTGCTTTTTCTTTTAAATACTCACCATTGCTTCCTACCAGCACTGCACAGCATCAGCTCCACGGGGCCCGGCTGGCTCCACCAAGAGCTCCTGAGGGGTACAAGTTTCTCCTTTTACTACAGATAAGAAATACATATTTATAAGCTTACAGTTTTTTTTAAAATGACTAACAGATTGAAGGAGTCACCAAAAAATGTCTATTAACATATCAGGTCAGATCTTGAATACAAAAAGCTAGTTTCAGTGTATGACTTGTATCCATTCAAGATCTCTTTCCTTCAAGTAAGAAATACTTTTAGAAAAAATATTCATGAATACCGTATTGGTCTCTGCAAAATTTTTAGGATATGGAAAATAGTATGTAGCCCAACGTTATTATTAGATAAGGGTAAAAATAGCCTTTAAAACTCCTTTTGAGCAGGAGAATTTTGGCAAGATTGAATTTGAATTTCTGCTTTTAATTATTTTACTGCTTTTAATACAAATTATTATTTTCTGCACAGATTTGGGGGGTTTTGCATGTAAAACAGTCCTAAAATGTTTCAGTGAAAAATCCACAATACATAGCTCATCGTTAGGATATAATCAAACAGAAAGGGTTTTTTTTTCCGTTATTGAGCCAAAAATCAACCGTCATTTCATCCCACTGCTACACCTACAGGCAGCATTGTCGGAGCGGCGTACTGCACAGGAGTTTGCACCATGGATTCTGTTCCTGCCGAGCCGGTGCCAATCCGAACCGGCATGATGCAGGATGACAGGCTTCTATCCAGGTGACCTTCCCAATCACATTTTGGATTTATTAAGTGAATTTCACTTCAGGATCATAACCGACACCTCCATGTGTTCAGCAGTTGGGTTTCAGTGTTATTAATTAGTTTCTTTCAAAGAAGGGTTGATAAGGGATGTGCATCAGATAACGGCTTTGCCACTTAGCTCTTAAACACTGTCTGTTGCTTTTTTTGAATGCACTGATAAAGATGACATTTCCCTTTGCACATCTCCCCCATTTCCTACTTTCTGTCTTCCGTTTCTCTCTGACATATTACTGCTCTCCCTCTGCCATCCTGCTTTCTGGCCTGTGTTTTACCAAAGTCAGTAATGCCCAAAGTTGAACCCTGAGTTTTGGGAGACCAGTTAGCTCTTCAGGCTTGGTCCCCATTCCCTGCTCCTCTTTCTCTCTGCTCTGAGACTTGTATGTGTGTTTTGGGCATCTGGTGCATTTGCAGCCTTTCTCTGTTTGCAGTGAACGTTAAAGCAAACACTTCATTTCATTTACAGTGCTCTAGCTCTTCGGTCAATAAACGGCACTCTCTTCTCCTGCTCTTCCTTCCGCTAGTCTCTTTATGCACTTAAATCCTCCCTTTTACTGCATTTGCATGTCTCACACACTTAACCTTTCTTTACAGGCTTACCTTTCTTTTATTATATATTTAGACAAGCATTTTGTTTATCAATTTAATCTCCTTTTACTGCCTGTAGTTTCAAGCTGTAGTGGCTCTGCTCATTTACGGTTCCTCTATGGTCTCCTACTGCTACTTGTGACCAAGGCGCAGGCAAAAGCAGCGTTCTGGTGATCCTGGATCCACCGACGTTAAACTGTGATGCTCACAAATCTGGGAGCATATGGAGCCAAGCCTTTGCCTTATCTCCATTCTTAATAAAGATATTTTACACCTTGTCTTTGCCTCAAAGTAATGCAAATTCTGCATTGCCTACATTTGGCGGCTAGTGGCAGACCTCAAAATTTAAGTAAGAGCAACTCTTGTGCTAGAAATGCCAACTGGGGAGGAGAGGAGATCTCCCCATCTCAGTCCTTCCCCTTGTCCCTCATGAGCGCTGCCCTGCAACCACCCCGGGACGAGGCACGCGAGGCGCGTTTGCCCCAACCTCCGCGTACTCGCGGTCCTTCTTTTCATGCGTTCAAAAACACAGTGTGGGACAATGGATGTGCAGCCCCGGGGCTCATAACATCCAACCAGCATCAGCCCCTAGGAGGGATGTTGCAGGTTCCTGGGACAACCCTCGGTGCGGTACCTCGTGCCCTGACCTGACACCCTGTCTGGGGTTCAGCACCCAGACGCGGTGTGGCAGAGCTGGAGGTGGCACCCGCTTTCCCCTGCCGCCAGGGACCAGGACGCGGCAGCCATCGATAGATATGTATATGTGTATATATGTATAAGTTTATATATACACATACACATGCAAATGTATGTGTATATATGTATTTATATGTATATATATATTTTTATAGACACATATATTTATTTATATTATATATAGCTCCTATGTTAATGTTCTCTTCTCTGGAAATTATCTTTATCCAGGCAGTCAGTCTGCTGCTGCTGCAGGGCAGTCACCCCGCGGTGAAGTCTGGCTGCACGGAGAGCTGGGCAGCCCTTTGGGGCGGCAAGCAGCAAGAGGGAGAGGAACACGAAATAAACCTGCCAGGCTGGAATTTGGTCACTGCCTGCGTATTTTCGGGAAAAATGCAAAGTTGGTCATTAATAACGGTACGTGGTCAGGATGTCGGTTCGAGCTAGACGTGGAAAACCACGGCGCAGCGGATAACAGCGTAAGCTCCAGTGCCGTGCGGGGACACTGCGTCAGCGCGGCCGCGGAGCAAGGGGCTGCCGCCGACACCGGCCGCCGGCAGCAGTGACGGGCACCACAGCGCCCGGCTGCGTGCATCATGCAGCGACGCTTAAATATAATATCCTGCCAGCTTTGTGATTTTTTCAATATCTGGAGGACGTGGTATCTTGGAAACCCGCTGCTTCGAGCTGCCCGAATCAATCAGCCGGTGAATCAACACATTGCTGCAGCACGGGAGGGGAGAGCGGCGCCGGCAGCGCTGCCCCATCCCGTCGCCCCTGGGGCACTCAGTGACCACCTGCAGCCCCTGATTTTAATGCACGTTATCTTATGAGATGGTGCCTTTAAAAGAGGCTAAAAGGGAGAAGACAGGACTGAAATGCAGCATACAAAGGCGATTTAACTCTGCATTATGATATGTGCACAAATTTGTTTTTTATTTGTCTTTTAGGCAGAGCAAGGCTGGTTTCTGAGTCCTGTTTTCTACATATGCTGTGTGGACGAATAAGCAGCGCGCTCTGCAAGTGGGGTCACGTGTGTCCCCCCGCTCCCGAGGAAGAAGCAGGTCGTGCGAGGTACGAGTGAGCTCACAGCTCGCTGACGTCAGCCCGAAATGACATTTTCAGGGAAGCACTCAGCGTTTTATAGGAATAAATTTTAGCTAAATTAACCTTTTTAAGGAAGCTAAAAACAGAAAGCCGTATTTCTGAACTGCAGTCACAGAGCAATCAGTTATGCTAAGCCTTGTGCATGCAAATCAAGCATCCCTCCTCTTCCCGTGGACCTCGGCTCAGCAGAGGGATGCCCTCGGGGGGGATTTGCACTCCGATACATGGAAAATAGTGGAAAAGAGCACATCAAGCTATTAGTGTGCTTACAAAAAAAAAATAATAATCTGTGCTTGATTGAGAAAGCCAAAGCAGTGGGAATTGCCAAGTGCTGCTGCCACGAAGGGTTAACGAACGGGGGCCTTGCACCAGGGGACCGTGTCGCTGTGATGAAGAAGAGGACGGGAGCCATCACCGAGGCTCACGCAGCTTTGGCTGGTTAGATTGAAACCCTGCTGCTTGGTGGCCCAGCAGGATGGCAGCATCATTAATCCATCAGATTTCATGTAATCCATGAATAATCTGATCCGCAAGCCAGAGCTTAACAAATGCATCCATTTATTCCTCTCAGATGAGTTTTGCTTCTTTGGCCAGCCCTTCAAAAAATGCTGAAATTTTAGATAATGGTCCAAAAATGGGATTATGTAGCTAGGAGAGTGTGGGTTGCTGAGAGAAGAGATTGCTGAGCTAAATATTTGGCAGAATTAAGAAAACCAGGAAAGACATGTGGGCATAGAGAAATAATTCAATATTAAAATTCTGGCAGAATTCTTAAAATCTGTTTATGGTTCAGATTACAATGAACCATTTACTCGCTGTTATTGGAAATAAGGCCCAGTGTCTAAGGGATTTTACTTGCAATGATTTTGCAAATATTACAGAGTGAAAATTATTGATAGCGTATTTAAATATAGACAAATTAATTTACCATACCAACTCGTCTTAGCATCATTTGTAAGATCACCAGAAGGAAACAGCCACCAGTTATACAGACATACGCTTGCTTTTCCAAACTAACATATACTGAACATATACTGGTTTTAAGGAACAAATGAAGCTTTCTGGAACAAGGTACAGTTATGAATCAACAGGAGAGAGAATAACCAATGATTTCTGTTGTTCTTCGAAGCTGCCAAGAAGAGGGATGAAGCAGGGCACGGGCAAGCGACTGCTGCTCTCAGTCTTGTACTGCACTATCGAGAACCGCTCAGAAAATACAATATAAAACTGTTTCTTGGAGCTTTTCAAGAGAAGTAATTCAACCAAGTTAAATAAGCCTCTGCCTAGAGAATCCCTCAAAGCTCTCATTTAAGGTTCTTCTATTTTAATACGTATATGTGGGGAAAAAACATGCGCAAGGGTTGCAAGACACTTGTTCTTGCAGTGCTGTTTGGTTTATTGGACTCATACAGCACAGTTCGGAGTCTCTGTCTATTTGCAAAGCAATCTTTCTCAGTGAGACTCATAGCCAGACAAACTGGGTAAAGAACAGCCTGGTTCTCAGTTTTCTGAGAATAAAAGAATGACGTATTTGGATCAAAAACAGAACCACCCCTGAGACTGGGGGTCTGTATGACCCAAGTCAGCCGTGCAGAAAACCAGACTGAGATGCACTGCACTCATTACTATTTTAGTACAGTACCTATCAATTATTTAAGAACAGCTATGTTTTTCTAGGGAACATTTTTTCCTTGAAAACACACATCTCACTTTAGGAATATTTTTTAACTATTACTTTTCCAAATGCTGGCATTTACCTCTGTTAAACTGTGGCAAAACCATTCTATGATGGTTTTGATGCAATTCTTATAGTGGACATTAGATTTGATATTTCATTTTTTCAAAAACGCATCTCAACAAAATGCGTTTTCACCTCCCTTTTTATAGAAAGAATGACACAAGACAGTTCCTCACAACTAGGGCACCACCAACCACGCTGCAACAGAGCCAGGCACCAATGCAGACGAATGTCACCATTTCTTTTCCCCCAGCGTGACGGGGGAGAGGTGCTAACACGAAGCTTTCTTACTTGAGATGACATTTCAACCAATTCTGCCTCACTTCCTTTTTTTTTTGTATTGGGTAGAAATCTGCTCCATCCAATACATACACAGAAGACTATACTCACTAAACTTAAGCCAGGCTTAAAGTTAGGCCAGACTTAAAGTTAAGCCAGGCTTAAACTTAAGGAGAAGGTAAAGGGAGGCTTAGCTTTAAGCCTGGCCTAACTCAGTCTCTATAGCACTAAATTAAAGACACTTTCCTACTAAAGAAATCAGACTGGAAATACTAGAGTTCAAACCAACTTCCTCTCCCTCTTTCTTCTGAAACAAATGAAAGCAAGTAATAATTCAAAACCGTAATATCAGTCTAAGTTTACAATGTTAAGAAACTGCGCCAGAGTCACCCTAATGTCCAGGGTGTCCCCAGGGCATCTCCAGCACCTGAACCCTCAGGGGCATCTGAGCCTGCAGTTGTTGCTCGGCAATGCAGTGTCGGTGCTGGCTGTCCTCACCAACTGCCCTTTAGTATGTGTTATCCATTATCAAGATAATACCAGGAAGACAAGAATGTTTAGTCGGAATTTTGGGGAAAAAAATGGCCATAAAGAGAGAAAAAAAATGGCCATTAGCTTAAGGACTTTGTAACTCTCTCCACCGTGTCCCCCTTTTACCCTCAGCCCAGGCTGCCAGAGCCCATTGCTGTGAGCTTGGAGCAAATCAGTAAAATCCCTGTCGCAAGGGAATGACATCTATAGCCATGCAGCCCTATCGCTAGGCATCGATACCTCCCGATCTCTAGAGGCACCTATAGATGTCGCTCTGAGACCGGGTTTGCTCTCGGTTGGCATCCACGGCTCTCGGCATCGATACCTCCCCATCTCCCCAGGCAGCGATGCCTATCGATTTCCATACCTATCGATAGGGGCAGCATTGGGGGTCCCTAGGGCCACCCCTGGGGCTGTGGCGACCTATCAAAATCGATCCCTATCGAGAGGTATGGAAATCGATAGACATTGATGCCTGTTCATATCGAGAGGTATTGATGTCGACTATTGTCGATGCCTTCTGAGGGGAAAATTGCTACAAGAGCGAAAGCTGCAGGTGCCTCTTGAGATCGAGAGGTATTTGTGCCTATTGATAGGGCTGGATCGCTATAGATGTCGTTCCCTGGTGATACGTCTGGAAATGGATACTCATGGAGGCCTCTTGATGTTGAGAACAATCAATGATGATAGTCATTGGTGCATATGGAGAGCAAAATTGGTCCAAGAATGAAAGCTATAGATGCCAGTCAAGGTCAAGAGTTATTGATGGCTTTAGGTAGGAATTGGTACTGATAGTTTTCCATAACTCCCAATACCTATCGATATTGATCCCTCTCGATAGGTGGCTACATTTGATACTAATAAGGTTCTTTTCAAGGGTGAGTTTGGCTCATTGTGCCTCTCTCCAATGTTTTAGTCTGGTCTCCAAAGGAAATGAGCATACACCACTCTGGTACCTGTGTCCTATTCTCTCCCCAAATATTTTTTAACCCAGGGGGCCATTTCTTCTGCATTCAGGAGACAAAAATCTCAAAGATAAATATATTTCATGAGAGTTGGCTGCTGAATGGAACAGGGACATCCAAAATAGTGCCCCTTAGGGAAAGTGCTAGCATGATCTGTGTCACCTGCTGGCTGGCCACTCATTCCTACACCTGTACTCAAGACTGCAGTAGATCATGGCCACCAGTTAATGGGAGGGAGTTGGGAAGCTGGTGATATAGCAGAATAGGGGAGAGTTTGCAGGGTAGGGGAGACGTGCTGGAGGGGGAAGCTGAAGTCACAGTGTTGGACAGGGAATACGAACAAACCCATAGGAAGCTGGGCTTCATATTTTCCACTGCTCAAAAGGACCAATTCTATTGCTCTTTTGAATAGAATAGGAACATCAGTCTGGGGGCCTCGACATGCGGTTTGGTGTTCTGATTAGGTGCATTGCCTGAACGCACTGTCACCACCTGAAGAGCCTCTCACATTCCCACTTTCTTCCTATCGAGGAGACACAGGCTAACCTGGACAAAAGGGATTTTTTTCCATAGACCATTCTGAGAGAAACCCGGTCAAAGGGACACACAGGCTGCCAGGTTTCCAAAATGGCTTGGGGTACTGCTGGTTACAAGAGAGTTAAACTTTTTGCAAGGGCTTGAAGGCAATTTTGCTTCGCTGAACTAGCACTGGCAGAAATCCTTTTGAAGGGGATGCAAAACCCCCTTTGCCTCTGAACATCAAAGCCATTGCCTAAGTACCACTCCAGCACCTGCAGGCATCTTAATTAATCAAAATTATGAGCCCAGTTAAACAACCCAGCCATTAAGTCCCAGCCATTAAACATCATCAAGCTTTATTTGGTTCCCTAAGAAACATCTTGATTAAATGTATTGCAGTTAAGCAGAGGGTGCTGTAGCTGTGGAAATGAGATAGAAGCTGTTTACAGCTGTATCCCAATGAACTGCAGGTTGTTGTCTTGCCTTGCCCATGCGTTACGTCCTCCAGCTGTGGTCGTGGAGTCACTGTTGCAGACTACACCCTCGTTTTGACTTGCTCCTGCCTTCTGTCTGCACCATGGTATTGCACCACACTAGCTGCTTTGTGGTTTTTTACCTCTCCTCACTTAGATACTGTTTCAAGGTAAGATACCAGTCTGCTTTATTCCTGCCTCCCATCTTCCCAACATTGCCCTTAATTGCTCATCCCAGCTTGCACTACTCCTGCCTGTCTAAGGTGTAGTTCTGATGTTCACATCATCTTGATATCCTTCCTAAAGTCCAGTCTGGAAATGATTTTTTCCTTCCTGGAGGTCTGTTGTATTCTAGTCCGTCTCTGTCTTCACTGTTAGAACCGTTTTTTCCTTCAGTTCAGTTCTTTCCCCAGCCCATCTCAGCCATGGGAGTGGGTCAGAAGCTGGCAACCATCACATTAATATAAATTCAGAGTAACTCTCTGTTGTTCTTTTATTCGTACTCGGTCTGAGGACTCCGGCTCCATGACAGAAAACTTGCTCCATGTGCATCCTCTCTGCCAGCCTCTCTTAATTTCCGTGGGATTTCTTGGTCAATGACAGGAGGTTTTTTGCTGTGGCCACTCTGCCTTGTCACCCCCACAACAGGCCCAGTCTCTGCACGGAGCGGGGTGACAGCAGACGAGGCTGCGGCACTAAGGGAGCAGCTGGCAGGTCCACAGCTCCTCGGAGAACCCGAGAGCAGGAAGAGCCCAGCTCTGGTGAGACTGCGAGTGGGAAAGGGAGCAAGTCCGGAGGGGCACCTCCCGGACACGCTTCTCAGCCTTTAGCCATTTCCAGAGCGTCCTCTCGCTGGGTTTATGTGTATTTTTACAAAATTTATTTGTATGTTGTGTGTGTTGTGGTCCATCTTTCGGCTTCCCCCATTTTATGTTAGCCACGACCATTAACAGGTATTCTGCAGGGTATTTGGTGTTACAGCTGCCTGGCTTTTATCTGTACAGATTTGAGTCTGCTTACACCCAGCTCCCCAATTTGGGCCACCTCTGCTGGCACCGGAGGCAGGAAGACGTGCCCAGCTCCTGTGCATTACTTTCTACTCATTCCCACTCCTTAAACATGCTGTGTTGGACAGGATCTGCTGAACTGCGCACAGTATTAAGCCTGCTTGCCCAAACAAGGCTTCTTTAGCAAGATCTGACCAGCAGCGAAAGCTTACAGAGACCATCTGTGATCAACAGTTGCTGAAAACAAGACTTACTCCTTGAAATGCCAGGAGAACAGGCAGAATTAGGGTTCAGCAAGCAGGAGAATAGGGACAGGCTGCATTTTAACGTGTCCCAGCTCGGGATGAAGTTTGGATAGGTGAGGAAGAATCTTTCCTTGCCTTGAACTGGTTTATCAAGGAAAGGGTTGGTATTTTAGTTTTTGGAACAGAAAGCTCTGTGGCCATCTTGAGTGAACTGCTTATTTCAGTGATATAAAGACAGGCCTGTTCCACAAGAGCTTTCATTGCTTGGGCAAGTTTGTGGTGGGCCCCTGTTACCATGATGTCTCATAGACTTTCGATCTCCCTTGTTTTTGTCCTCGTATCGACCCACTGTGTCAAAGCTACTTTCCCCATTCTACGGACTGAGAAACAGAAAAACCAGAAGAGTTGTTCCATATCAAGCCTAAGACAGAACTGGAACTTAAATCTAGATTTTCCCAATTTTAACCCTGCGGTCTAGGTTCTGGGCTGCTCTCATTCCCGTGTTTCTCTAAGTCTGTTCTTAGTCTGGTCATCCCAGTGCCACTTAGTTGTTTTGAAAGGAAGAGTGCTTCATTTTTATACTGATCAGTTTAAAGCCTGGATCCAAAATTTCTACGTACTCCTTTCTCTCACTGTGTGAAACGCAGTTTTATCAGTATCTGCTTCCCTCCAGATAAAGTTTATCTAAAATAACTAAGCTGTATCTAAACTACTTTCCTGTATTCAGAAAGATCTCTTTCACTCCTACAGCATACAGAGTATGTAAGGAGACAAGAACGGTATCGCTTCTATCTTTCTTATCTAATCTCGTGCTCCAGCGTTCGGTGCACAAGACTAGACTCCTGTGAGCGAAGCAGATGGAGCTTTCCAGCGTCCCCTGCCAACCGCAGGGCCGGTACTGGCAGTCAGAGGGGTGTCAACACACCAAGGAAATTATCAGTGAGGTAAACTCTGTCCCCAAGATCTCCCAAGATTTGCTCGTTCTGGTAGCTTTTAGCACTATCTTCCCCGACTGTTTGGCCGCCTGGGCTGCTGGGTACGAGCAAACCAGGCCAACGGGCAAGGGCAGGCACCAGCACCAAGCTGGATGTGCAGCGGCTCGAGTTGGCTCAGCAGACGCAGTGCAGTCACGCGGCAGCTGCCCATGTACCGTCCCACACTGGAGTGGGTGCTCTGGGACCTGCTGGTTTTGGCAGACCTTTATCCCTCTTCTCTGCAGCACCTGCAGCTTGGATTCATCCCGATTCTCTGGAATCTCCTTCAAGAGCTGTTGCCAAATGCAGTTAGTCACTCTGTTGTCTGCCTGTCGTCTTGGCCCTGGGGAAGCTGCCTGGAATCTATTGGGGGGAGGTTATTTTGTTCCGATAATCACCACAAACAGGTGGCGATTTCTCTTTTTGTCTCTCTATTCTCTCTCTTGGTCTTCTCCTTCAAATAGATTTTACATCTAACTTGTGATGCAGAACAGCCAGTCCCCATTTTGCTGTTTTCCTCCTGATTATTTTTTCCATTCCCATTTCAGGGAGCTCTGACCTCTTCTCTCTCAAGTGCTTTTTCTCCCTTTCCTCATTCATTCTCCCATTAGAACAGTTCTCACCAGGGTCTCCTCGCAGGTGGCAGTTAACATATCTGACCTTCACTGAGCATGCTAAATGTTGGCAAAGTGTGTGTTTCATCTCCTCTCAGTCAGCTTAATGCAGGGCTGAAGTACTTAATCCTTCCGTACGATGGATCTAGTCGACGTGCCCGGGAGGGGAGCACAAGCAGGAGCACTGCAGCTCCGAACCTGAACTCCATCAGCAGAGTAATATCAAAGGACCCGGGTAGAAAAGCAGCAGATGCTGCGGGTCAAGGCCAAGCTGCGTGAGGAGCAATGGCAGAACTGGGAAGGAGACTCCTCCAAACAGGGAGAACTAGCTTGAGCCTATTCTTCAAACATGGCCAGGCCCACAGCTCTTTGGTACAAATAGGGCAGGTTAGAAAGGGAGGAACTAGTCCAGAAAAAAGTAGGAATTGTTTAGAATTTCAGCCTTTTCCAAGGCTTGAACAGTCTCTTTCTGCTCCCTGGTTTGTCTCTGTGCTCCTGTGTCCCAGCTGGGTAATTTAAGAACTTTTGGAACTCCACATCCAGCCCAGGGAAACAGTGACAGAAACAGAGGAGAATCTTCGGATGCTTCTTTTGGAAATTTATCTCAATGCAACCAAATCTTTGACCATCTTGTGTTTACTCATCTCAAGGTCTCCTTTTCATCTCTTCCTTCCATCTCCTCCTTTCATCTCTTCCTGCATTTAGGCACTCGTTTCTGAAGAGAAGATGATAGGGAGTTACTGGTGTGGTAGCTGATATTGCCCATCTACAGTCCTTGGAGACCATCCCTCTCTAATTCCTGAGCATCCTTTGTAGATCCTAGCAGCCTGTCCGCTCACTTCTGGTAGATCAGCGTTTTTCTCAAGACCCTTACCGTCACACCACTTGAACCTGGTGGCATCACAGCCCAGCCAAGACTGCTAAGGCAGCTAAGTTGCATTTGGCCCCCAGTCCTCTGCAGCTGCTATGCAGAGAAGAAAAGAGCCACCGACCTCTTCTGGGAAATTCTTGTTGGAAAGGGGAGGATAGGAATGGGGATGGACACAGTTGATTTTTTAGCTGGTAAGGAGATGATGTGGGCAAGCCAGACATCCCCTAGAGAGCTGCAGGCTGGGAGCTCCAACAGAGGCAGCTAATAATGCTTGAGCTTCATGATGCTCTGAGCTTTGGATGGGTTGCCCCACGGGTTACAGCCGGCGCTGTGGCAAGCTAGCAAGCGTATAAAAGGGGAGCTAGGTGCTAACCTCACCTGGGATAGTCTGCCCTGCCTCTTCTCATCTGACCTGGCCCTAACTGCCTGGGAAGCGGAGGGCTGCACCTGGGAGGACTGGAATAGTTGCAGAGAGATATTGGGAGAGGTTAGGTGTGCAGGGGAGCTACCAGTGACAGCACACACTGTGCTGATGGTATTCCTAGGGAAAATAAAGGGATGTGAGGCCATATGGTCAGCATACAAGAAATAATAAGGTAGCCAGAAGATGGGTGATTCGTGCTGCCTTTGGGACTGTCTGCATTGTGCCTGGGAGATTCAAGAGGCAATTGGCTGGTGGCTGGATGAGGGAAACTCTGACAAGTTGAGAAATATTTCTGGTTCTGTTCTGGAGCACAGGTATCCTGCGAAGGCTGGAGTGTCGGTGTGATTTAGCTGGGTGCACAGCTTCTTGGTCAGCAGCGACTGTCAGAACGGTAGCAAAGCTCTGGAGGGAACTGGAGGTGCTGAGAGGAGCCACAGGAGGTCACAGGAAAGCACTGAAAATGCCACCCTGGCCACCACTACCACTTACATCATGAGTCGCCTGTAGCAGCTTGCCATCAGGCCTGAATGGTGCATCGGTGAAGCAGCTTGGAGGCCAGCGACTGACGCGGGTGAAGGTGTTGCAGGCCCTGGGTGAGGTGTGCGGTAGAGCCCTGGGCAATGCTGGGCCTGCCGTGGTGCGGAGGCCAGCGGTGAGATCAGAGGGTGCACGTCAAGCTGTGTGGGAATTCAGGGCTGGTGTTGCAGGGAGTAACGTAGGACTGGAGCTGACTGTAAGCCAGCAAGAGACAGGCTGAAGAGTGTGCGCAGCGGTGGAGTGCGACAGTGAGAGCGGGGGAGAATGATGTGCATTGTGCAAAAAGCACAATAGGGAGGAGAAGGAAATTATCAAAGTTTCCTGAAGATCTCCGTGCCGAAGGGAGAGGTCAGAGCAGATGGATGAGCACCCCAAGCTGAGTGGACAGATTAAACACCTCTCTCAGAATGTCACCAGCGCCAGAAACGCCGGGCCAGAAGAAGCTGGGGGAAGGGACCTGTGCCTGGAATAGCTATGAGGTCTCCAAGAGAAGCCGAGCGCTAAGGTTGCGTAGATGTATTGAGCTGGGAGCCCTGCCTCACTCCCGGGGTCAGCCCGAGGTGGCACATGGTAATTACTTCTCTCAACAGGGAAGGGGGAATCAGTTTGGAGGAGTAGGAAATGTGGCTGCAGCTCATGAACCTTCTTGAATGCTTAAAACAGCTTGACTTTCTGTTTTGTCCTTGCTGCGCCTGTCTCTGGGTAAGCAGAGTCAGCGTGTGAAGCTCACGGGTGTCAGAGATTGCTGTGCCTTGGACTTGGGCAGTGAATGTCGCACCTGCTTTGGGGACATACACCCATACGTTCTTACCCCTATTATTTTCCCCATTCTGAGCAGACCTTGCAAAAGAGCCCTTGCTCTGGGAATAGCGGATAAATGAGAGGACTAGAGTTGCTCTTAATCTGCAGCAAGGGTCTACCTTCAAACTAGGGTCAAGGCATCCCTTGGATGAAGAGCCAGGGATGAACAGCCATCACCCAGAAAGATCCCTCAGGGTTGTCCAGGACCGGTGCTCAAGTAACAGGGAGATGAAGTCGACTGACTGTTTGCTGTCATGTGGGTCATGAATGCAGAGGATCGCCGAAGTAATACAAAACTGAGTCTGCTGTTCATTTAACTGTGAATTCCCCAGCTTATACTCTCAGAGTTTATTTAAATCAGACCTTTGCTTCTATTTGGAAGCAATTTTTTGTTTTCTTGAATAAAACATCTTCCCCAGTGCTGCTGCCCCTCCCCAAACCATAGTGAAGCAGCAGCTAGTTCAGTCAAGCAGCCTAGTTCCTTAAATCAAGAGAATTGTTTGTGTCCTTGGAGGCTGGAATAATAACAACCGAAGAAAGCCAAGCGACGCGGGAGGAATTCATTTGTAAGTTAATGAAGGTTGTGCAGTGCAGTGGAAGGATGATCGGGGCTGCTCCTGGGCAGCATTTAGCAAGCTGGATCTCTTGCTGTTGGCATTGCTCTCACTGGAAGCATCATGGGTCAGTTTAAGTGCCACTCACATACGAGCTGATAGGAAGCATTTCTTGACACAAAGATGTGCACTGTGTCTTAGGGCTGTATCCAGCACTATGGTGAAGATGGGAGAAAGTGTGATGTGGATCAAAAGGGAGAACCTATTTGCTGGGTATATGCCGTGCCAAAAAAACCACTGATCATCCAGGTAGTGTTTTTTGGTTTTTATATAACAATTTGTCACATTGAAGCAGACGAACCCTCTGTTGATATTCACTGGAGGGAATAAAACTTGCCTGGAGATGGGGGCTGACCCATGCGCTGCCTTTCCGGTGCTACAACCTGCTACATGAAGTACAGAATCAGTTGGAGAAAAGTGTTGGTGACCCTCATCTGAACTAGGACTGGAATCAGAGTGCCTGTGGGGCAAACCACCGAGCAGAGGAGGTGGCAGACTGCGGGAAGCAATCCCCTGGGCAGCTCTTCCCACTCAGCGTTTGGTTTGGAGGAGTTCTGGTAGGCTCCAACCTTGTTCCTTGGGACTTGGAGCTTAGGTGCAGAGACTATCTGCTGAGAACGTTTTAACTCGCAGGCGTGTTATGCACCAAGGCCTTCATTTCCCATGGATAAATATCTTTGCGGTGGGGAAAGAAGGGTGTAGTGTCAGCCTTTGACATGATATGAGAACAGCCTTTACGGCAGGGTGACCAGCTGCCGTCCCCTGCACCTGAGCTTTGATGCAGCCCGAGCAAGCTGGTTACACAGTGTTAGGAAGCAGCAAAATGTCTCAATTCCTGCTCAGCAGCCACAGAGGCAGGACACAGCATGGCAGAGGACAGGACGGGGAAGAGGAGATGTCACACTCAACCAATCTTATTTAAAAGAGCTCCCTGGCTTGGAGGCGGCAGTGGGTTCAAGATCCACTGCTGACGCTGGGCAGAGAGCCTGGGGTGAGACGCCCAGTTAAATCCAGCCGACGTACTGCATCACACCGCCAGAGAGAGCCACACCGCTCCGGCTCTCAGAAACCTTCTTGCACGCTAGACATGCAGACTCCGTTTTATCTTAAGGAGTGGGGATTTTGCTACTGGAAGTTGCAGGATAGAGGATTCCTGTCTTTGGGCTCATCTCTGCATAATTATGGTGCAATTAGTTACAGATGCTTTTCCAAAACACCCTGAACCCTCTCTGGATGTTTCTTTGGTGATTTATTGTATACTTGGGTGTAGAGGTCCCAGTGTGCAGCCTCCCAGAGATGGGAGAGATGGATGGGTATGTACAGAAGAGAGTAACTTACTGAGGTCATGGAATGGGTGAAAAGGGAGAAAGCTAAAAGCAGACACCAGCCCATTGCCTCTGGTCACAGCACCCAACCTAGGAGACCAGACAGTGGCCCACTGGCCTGGGGGGGTCTCAAAGAGAAGGAAGCTTATTCCTCATCATCCAGTCAACTTCTGGCACTCGTGCTGAGTCTGACAGCTGATTGCAGTTGTGGCTTCTGGCATGTCGATGCCTTTACAAGTGCAAATGGACTTGGTAGGCATCAGATGGTAAATAGCCATCAGGTAGTAAATGGGGGGCTGCAAATAATTCATTTCCCCCTTCAAGCCCAGCAGCCCAATTTTAAAATTCAGTTTGGATCAAAGAGGAAATAACACTTGAGTTCTTCTTTCCTTGCCGAAAGGAACTTTTCTGTTATTGCTTCCTGCAACTTAAAATTCTTCATTCAGCCTGACGGAAAATCACCCGAGTTCAGGTTTCTTAAAGAAAAGCAAGTGAATTTGGAGGCTGGACTTGTGAAACTGGTAGTGACAGCTCTTCCACCGGCTAGTGTGCTTGTCCAATGTAGAAGTCCTCAGTTTCCACCTTTGGTGCGGAGGTTGGGACCTGCAGCTGACACGTCCTGAAAGAGTGTCCTATGTGCCCTGCAATGGGGCTCAGAGGTGGGGGCTGCACGTGCGTTTTCTCCTGCTGATGTTGGTGTGTGTATCTGTCCGTCTACGTATGCCTGAGGAGCAGGAACCCCTCACCACCAGGCAGGAGCACCCTTTTCACTCATTCTTTTGTTCAGAAAATGTTCCAGTATTTATCTACCTACTTTCTGAACACGTGTACCAACTATGGACTATGGCTGAACGGAGAGGCTGATGGCAACTGCATTCCAATTTACACAAGCCAGAATTCAGCATTAAAACCAAAAAAACCCTACACTTTTGCAGCAAACATACTGCGTACTGAAATAGTAAAACTCTTGGTTGTTTGCACGTAGTGAGTTTAGGAATCAGCCATACCAGGACCAGCTCATGGTGAGAATCTGCAGGGGACCTCCCGGAGCCAGTGCGACCTTCCCACTCCCACATCTGGGGTGGGCTGGACTGGCTTAACAGGGGCTGGCAGGAGAGGCACTGCGGGTGGGTGGGGGTTTCTACCTGTTCCTGTCTTTTTGCATGGCTCTAGGAGTGAATCACAATGGATTCTGTGGCTTTGATGGCAGGTCTGATTTGTCTGGATCAATCAAATCTGCAGAGTGTGTGTGTTGGCTTTTTGGCTTTTTTTTTAATGGTTATCGGAAGTATCAGTCTTAGCCCAGGCAAGCTGCCCCAGCACAACAGAGTGACACTGTGGGGATTTTGCTGCTTTTGTTGTTGATGCAGTCCCTGCTTGCAAGGGGAGGGGGCAAAAAGAGAGCTACTGGGGTCGTTCATATGGCGATGCCCCTGTGCATGTGTCTGGGCTCTTTAGAGCTGCATATCGGGGGTTTTCTGCAACGCTGCTAACGCTGGCGGGTTCCTACTCGAACGCACCTCTCAGACCAAAGCACACAGTGACACCCCAAGCACAACCCAAGAAATGCTGGTAATCTTTCTGGGAGAGAAAGAGCAGGAATGAGTTTGTGGGCAAAACTGTTAATTGGGACGCTGGCTGCCAGTGTAAGCAAGGACAACTCCCCTAGACTTGGATCGCCCTTGTGCTGGAAAACGGGATCCTACAGCAGATACGGGTGTGAACGCCGAAACTCTGCGTCCGTGCCCAGGTGGACGGAGCAGGCCATCGGCGGTGTATTGCAGCATTGCCTGTGCTATGAGTCAGATCCAGACTCGTCACCATCATGTGGCTTTCCAGTCACAAGGACGAGTTTGTCCCCTCTCATACTCGGGTTGCTGTGTGCCTTGAAAGAGTAAGAGCGTAAACTCAGCTCTGTGCCTGCTTCTGCCACGGGTCTGCAGCAAGACCCTAGGTGCCCGAAGGAACGGTCTTGACTGTTTTCTCCTATTCTTCTTGTCGGCTCAGGCCTTAGATCTTCGTCCCTGAGCGCATCCTTCTGTGGGTCCCCTGCTGCCATGCCGGTGCGTGTGAGCGGCTGTGCAAGCGCGTGGCTTCCCGTGGCCTGGGAGCTGCCAGCAGACGTGCTGCACTGGTGGCTCTCCCGGAGCCCACAAATACGGGGGTTCAGGGGTGTGCAGCTCATGCGATGGCCGCAGCGGGAGAACTAAGCTAGCCGGCCCTACCACTTCATTTTAAACAGCAAATCAGAGACTTTGAAGGCTGCATCCCCTTTTTAACACCGTCCCTCTCCTCTTCCCATTGCTGCCTCTTTTAGTGTGCAGCATGGCAAGGGTGACAGTAGCGTCCCCAGAGTGTTTCCTGAGAAAGCCAAAGCTGGAAGTGCTTGATAACAGGAGAGTCAGCTTGCGAATCCAGCTCGCAGCGTGAGGATTGAGGTGCAGGCAGCCTGTGGCCAAGCGTCCTCCTGAGTCGCAAGCAAGAAGAGCCCCCGGGGTAACCAGCAGTGCTCTTGCATCCCAGAAGGGTCCCCTGCTCTTTCCCGGCTATGCAATGCCTAGGAAAAGAGCTTCAAAATGCATTTCAGGTGCAGTTAAACTGAGTCTGCTTTGCTCCATATGTGGACAGTTTGCTTTAAATGAGGGCAATGAGCTGAGTTAAAGCCCGGTTTCTATAGATTTGCCTTGCAGTTGGGTGTAAGGGAACCCAGCACGGACCTGTGTGCGCTGCTCAGAGCTCTCCTGCAGGAACAGGATGTCCTGCTGTGGTCCTCATCCGTGTGGCTCCTCTGCTGTCTGCTAGGTCTGAATCCACACTGGGGGATTAGTAGGCTTCTTTCCTCCACGTAGTTGCTTGTTGACATGCAAGGTGTAAAAACATAATTCCAGCTAACGCTGATAGAGGCAACGAGGTCTCATAGTAATTAACCACGAAGCTCAGAAGTTGCTGAGAGTGGGAGGGGAGAGGAGCCACAAACAGCACAATTGTATCAGCTGCCTTTTCTTTAAAAAAAAAAAGAAGAAGAAAAGGAAAAAAACTTGCAAAACAAATTAAATTGCTTTGAGAGCTCTGGGAATGGGGAAACAAGACTGAAATTGCTTAGGGAGAGGAAGAGATAGGCAGATATGCAGCACTAGAGCAGAGCTGCAAAGGACCCAGATCAGGGTATCTGGGGGTGATGTACATCACGCTTGCAATGACTTAGCAGACTTGAAGGGACTCCTACAAAATCAGCACGTTGTTAACCTTTCCCTTCCCAGCACCTTAGGCTGCACGATAAAGCTGGGTTCCCAGAAAACACCCGTATTCCTAAATTGTCTGCAAATGTGGACAAGGCAGCTGTGAGCTGCAGTTTTTGGTTTGAGGCTGATCCTTGCAATGAAAACCCGAGGCATCAATTCTCCTTCCCAAGGCATCAACACTCCTTTGAGCATCAGTGGAAAGAAAAACTCCCAGCACCTGAAGCCCCTGTGTTAACACGGCAATAGGAGTTACTGGCTTCTCCATTCACTGCGATACCCCTTTGGGGGGAAGGAAAGGTTAGTGGATTTGCTTGGGTCGAACCTAACAGGGTGGTGAGACGACTCGCTTGGACTCTTCCCCAGCACCGGGCTGTGATGCGGGGGGGGAGTCGCACGGGGGTTTAACTGCTGTCTCCTCCGGTCCAGAGTGTCCTGGCTGGTCTCAGCCTCGCAGACTCCCAAGATGCAGCTACACATAACGCAACAAATGAGGCCTCCTAAAAGACAGTGTCTGGGGCAGGTTTCCCCCTCTTTCTCTGTTTTACCTTATCGAGATCTGGTGTCCTCAGCTCTGGCCCGACGCTGGCTGTGGGCTCGCTCGGGTTGCTAAGGGAGGCAGAAATTCCTCCCGAAGCCTCAGCTCCGTTTGCTGCTGCTGCGCCTGGACTCTGAAGCAGCGTTTGATTAAAACAACGGACTAGTTGGGCAGGGACCACGGCTGGCTTCTTGTTGACGCAACGCCAAGCGGGCTGCGAGCTCTCAATAAAAAGTAATTAATGGTAGAGCAGACTCCTGCAGAGGCTCTTCTATTTCTGTAACTAACTCAGGCTTTTAAAAGGCAACAAGACCACAGCGGCTTGATTTTCTTCTCTGGCCAAAAAGAAAGAGATCTTAATTTAGTGACCTCGCATTTATCTTCTGCCCTTCATTAACGCCATCTGTCTCCCTTTGCCTGTTAAAAGGCTTCTGCACCGCTCCTCATTGCTGGGACAATACAAATATTGCTCAATTAAAGCAGTGTTCCAAATGCAACTACTCCATTGCAATGTTAATTGAATTATTTGAGTTTAATTATTCCATTAGGAATCCTGTCAGTGTGTCCTAGGTTGCCTGCTTTCTCTCTGGGCCAGCGGCACAATGCAGCATCTGGCCACGCAGGGAAGGACCTTTTTACTCAGACAGCCCTAATTAGGCTGGGGAAAGTCTGGAACTGCTCAGAAATGACTCAAGTTCGGGGACAGGTGTCAAGGCTGCAGGGTCCCTCTTTCTTTCAGTCAATGAATTTCCAGGCACAAAATTACTTGCTGGCAGAGAAACAGTGAGTATTTATGCAGAAATAATTCTGCAGGAGAGCTGATGTCAGAAGCACTTATGAAAATGTTGGTGAAGAAACCTTGCACAGAGGAGGAAGGCCTGGCAGAAACCAAAGGGGCCAGCTGCACGCCACGGACCCTGTGTTCAGCAAGACAGATGCTGTAGACCGCTCCCAAGCCTTGGCTGGGCTGACGCAGGGCTGCTGGCCAGCCCTGGTGATGAACTTACTTGGGCAAACAAAATCTCATCCTCAACAGCTCCCAAGAGCAGTAGGACAAGGAGAGTTAGGATTACCAGGGCACGGGCCTTTGTCCCCTTGAACCCCTTTGAGATTCCCAAGCCGAATGTACACGATACCCTGGAAGCTGCTCTCCTGCCTGCCTGCAGCTATGACAACTTCCTCCTTTTTCCCGGAGAAGTGCTGATCCAATATCCCAATATGCCACAGGCCCACCAGGATCTTTGTTTCTTCTCATTCTCATGCTCCTCAGGAGCCCTCGCTTCTTGACTCATGGGACACTGTGATTAAGAAGGATACTTAAAACAAATCCCTTTCTCTCCTTTCATAAGAGCTTCCTTGGTTCCTCATTAGAGCAGCAGCAGCTCAGAGCTCTGGTCGAAGAGCTGGAAATAACCCTGCCTGTCCTAGCAGGAGCTGCTCGTTCGGAGCCTTTTGTCCTACCAGTGCAGTTCAAGTCAGAACACTTCTGTCCTGCAGCAGCCCAGGGTTTTGAGTACCACAGATGGTCCTGGGCTTTGTACTTGAGGCCTGCACTGTGTTTTATGTCTAAAGACCCTGTTCTTGTAACTTTGAGTAGAGCAGTAGGTCCTGAGATTCACAGGTTCAGGTGTTGCCATCCCAAGAAAATTCCTTGTTAGGAGTGTTTTCAGTGGATGTGAAGGTGGGTTGCTCTTGGCCTGTGGCCCCGAGACTGAAGGAAGCAGGAGCCTTTCGAAGGCCCCTCTGCATACAGCAGTGGTGGACACTGCAGAGGTCTCCAAGGTGGAGGGATGGGATGTGCGGTGTGGTGTGCTGGATCGAGTCCTCCCGGCAGGGCAGCATCCCCTGTGCAGTGCGGGTCTGGGGCTCTGGGTCACGGAGGCAGCATGCGATGGATCTGTGGATGGCTGGTGATCCTGGTGACCCCTTCATCCGTTTAGTCCCCCTTCTCTCCCTGTGCCTACATCCTCCTGGACCTTGCCCTGTCCTCTCCCACTGCTCTGTCTGCTATGGCCTTATTTCTCCCCCCCACTCCAAAACATGGCCTTCATTTGCCCTGTTCCTCGTTAACTGAAGGAAGATGCTGGTGCTTCCATCCTGGCTGCTGTGCTGGGAAAGTCAGTGCAACGAGGAGAGCAGCAGTTGGCCCTTTGGGGAGGGTGGCAGCATCTCCTGCGGTTGCTGCTTCGCAGTCCTGTTTCTTGAACGCTCTCCTCCCTCCTGCTTTGAAGGAGAAACAATTTCCTTTCCAACATCCCAGACTGACTCAGCCTGGGTGCGGAGCGGCTCCGCCAAACCCTGCTGGGGAGGGTTTTGGGCAAAGCCCTTTGGGGCTGGGGCGTCTGGCTGCAGGCGTGGGTGCTCGCTCTTGCGGGGCCCTTGGCCTCGGGGCAGACTCCCCTTGCTCTGCACTGCTGCGCGGCCGATGGAGCTGGTCCCGAAGCAACGCCGGGGCTGACCGGCCATGTCCTGCACGGGAGGCTGCCGCGTGCGGAGGAGAGGCTGTGGCTTATGCAGGAGGCAGATCTGTCTGCAAAGGGCGGGGAGACAGACGCCGGCTGCCTGTCTCAGGCTCCAGCTGTGAGACTTGACAAGCCCGTGGCAGCGGTGACGGTGAGTGCAGAGCTCTGAATTCGGGTTCATGGGGTGGGTTGCTGCACCAGCCAGCGGCCCGAGCACCCGAGCTGCCAGCAGAGATGGAGATATCCGTGCCTGGCTGAGGTCCAGAGCTGCTGCGGAGACGGGTGGTCTCCTCTGCCTCCAGGACGTGGGTTTGTGCCACGTGTCCAGCTGAAAGGTGGCCATCCGTAGGACTCGGGTACAGGAGGCTGTGACGGCAGCCTTGCGCGCTACTCAAGGACACGAAGAATACTGTATCCAGCCGAAGCCACCCCAGAGACGGCACGGAGCAGAATCTAATTACAACTCCCGGCTCTCTGCCAGGATGCTGATGGATAACAGCTCCGTGCTCCCGCTGTGACAACAGGGGAATGGGATTATTGTGAATTAAAGGGTTGCAAGATGGGCCTGTTGTGACACTCCTGGGGCAGCGGCCATGGAACAAGTGCAGCTGGTGTAGGGACAGGCACAGCCCCCTCCTGTCCTCGTCCCCAGGGATGAGGTTGGAGACCTGCCTCTGGGTCTCCTTGGTCTCTGCTGCAATAGCAGCACGGAGCTAGTTGATGGTCTGAGGCTGGGAAACTCGCATTCCTGATGGCCACGTGATCCAGGCCCCTGTCTTCTCCCTCGAATGACTGGAGAGGATCTGCCAAGAGAAAAGGATGATTCTCTCTGGGGCAGGAAAGGGGACTGAACATCTTGCAGAGTAATTGCACAGAATTGCAAAAAAAGCTCCTAAAATGCCCCAGAAGCTGAGTGTTCCTAGTGCATGTTCCTAACATCCTAGGCCTCACATCTCCCTGACGTAACTCCGGAGCTCTCAGCAGCTCAGCGCTGAGGATGCATTCGGTCCACCGTGCGGTACTGAGTATTTGAATTTCCAGAGCTGCTTTTTGCGTTCGTTTCCATATTCTCCAGTATTGCTCTTACGGGCTCTCTCAGTCTTCTTCCTCTCCCTGCTCATGTGTATACACACGAGTGCCTTTCTGCATCTCCAGCCCGCAGCCTCATCCCTGAGCGATGCTACCCTGTCGGCATCATCTTCAAAGCGCTGCCATTTCCCAGTTTAACAGGGAATTGGATTTCCATAGCCTGCAGTTTCTCAGCATCTCTCCCCCCCGCACCCGCTCCGCTTTCCTGCCCGTTCTCCGGGATGCCTTTGCTGTTCTGGCAGAGCCTCCTTATTGCCTTTCAGACAGATAAGGTCTCAAGCTTGATCTTTCAAAGCCGCTCGGGTGCCAGAAGGTGCAGCAAGGCCCTGACCAGGGCTGGCAACTTTGAGCATCGTATGAGGAACCTGGAGGAATCTGTGGCCCTTCACGGCCAAGAATGGAACAGAACAGCTTATTTTGCTGAAAGCTCTGGCCCTTCCTCTGCCTGCTTCTTTTCTTACAATTTTCTCCCTCTTCCCTCCTCTCTGAGCCCTGCAGAGCCTGATCTCCCCAATTGCCCTCCCGCCCCATCCCAGCAGCAGCCCGGGGCCCGGCCCCCGCACACGGCAACTCTTCCAGCCCCGGGCCGGGCTCTGGAGAGGACCTCTCACGGATAGTCCTGACTTGGGCAACGGACCTTCACGGCAGCCCAGCCTCTACGGAGGAAATAGATACACGACGGAGCTGGGTTTAGGTGCAGCCCGGGTGCCCTGCAGCAAGCTGAGGTTTGCTGGCTGCTCCCGTGGCAAAACCAAATGAAGCTGGGGAAGATCAACAACCTGGCACTCAGGACGCCTGGCTCCTGCGTCGTCCGGCATCTCCCGCTGCCTCAAACCCTGTGGATGACCTTGAGCATGTTGTATAAAGAGCCCCGAAAGCCCCAAACTCCTGTTAGGAATTAGGGAGCTGGGGGACTCTGAATGTCCACGGGGACAGCAGTGCAGCAGCGTGCGTCGCACGGGCCTGGCTGGAAGGATCCGTGGACGTGCACTTGTCTGGGGGACGGAGGGAGAAGCCACCTCCTGCTCCCTGCCAGCGCTGGCGCCTGCGCGAGGGCAGCTTTGCTATAAATCCACACGCATTTACGTCAGAGCCGTTTGGTGCCAAAGCCTGAGGGTGCTGGAAAGTGGCCTTCGGATGCGTAATTTTGTTCTTTTGACTCTGGCTCCTCATTTAATATTTCACAGTCCTGGCGAGGCATTACCGTGCCGGCGACGCCTGCAAAGGCCAGCTGGAGAGTCAGCAGCTGACATTTGCACTCGCGCGCGGGGGGTCCTGCGCTCCCGCTCGTCGGGGCGAGCAGGGCTGCTCCTTCGCCTTTCTGCCTGGAAATGCAGCTTCTGCAGCAGCTTTCAGCGCTGGCGTTCAGCTGCGACCTTAAGAGAGGTGTTATGACAGCACTGCTTGCAGAAATGTTGCCGGGGTTTTTCCTTAAACCAGGGTTTCGCTGGAGCAGGGTGAAACCGTGAAGAAATGTGTGTGGCCCTGGATAGACATAAACCTGAGTCAAAAGCCACTCCGCAGCGTTCCCGTTATGAACAGCTTCCAGGTTCTCTGAAGATATCATCAGCTTAAATAATTGCCCTTCAGTTTGGAAATACTGGCTCTTCGCTTGTGTCAAATAACACCTAATGTCGCTGTTCCTGAAAGAGAGCAGGATAAAATTGCCTTTCTTATTCTTCCCAGTGCGGTGACTGTTTGGCAGCATCTGGAGTCACATCAACCTCACTCTGCTCGCCTGGACGGGTGCTGAGATTGCTGAAGTCGGGGCAGAGCTTCCCCGCAGGCAGGGGAGGGGAAACGAGCCGTCACTTAAACGTGGGAAAGGAGGACTGCAAAACCCCGGGGGGGTTCCCACGAGGGAAGCTTGAGGCTCCTGTGCGAATCTGGGACAAGCAAACTTGCCTCCGGTTCCTGTCTCGGCTACGGATTTCCCCTGGGCCAGCGGCTCTGCTCGAGGTGCTTGTGCACTCTTGGGCCTTCCTTAAGTTGGGTTAAGATTTGCAAGAGGATTTAAATGCCTACGGAGGTGCTTATCCAGGCTCCGGGTATCTGCCCTGGCTTGCAGACTGTTTGAGGCCCTCTATGTGTCTTGGGGTCAGTGTGACCGAGGTGATGCTCGTGTCTGAGAGTCCCTGGGCCGGGGGGTGGACAGCGTTTCTCCCCTCCAAGGCAGCAACCCAGACCTCTCCATGGCCAGGGCAGCGGGAGCAGCTCTGTGCCTCCGTTTCCCCGTTCAGCAAGCAGAGATAACACCACTGCCTTCTGCAGAAGGGGTCTAGTGGAGACCTCGAGGGCTTCGTTTTGCAAGTCCTGGGTCTAGCGGAGACCTCGAGGTCTCCGCTTTGCAAGTCCTGGGTCTAGCGGAGACCTCGAGGTCTCCGCTTTGCAAGTCCTGGGTCTAGCGGAGACCTAGAGGGCTTTGTTTTGCAAGTCCTGGGTCTAGCGGAGACCTCGAGGTCTCCGCTTTGCAAGTCCTGGGTCTAGCGGAGACCTCGAGGGCTTCATTTTGCAAGTCCTGGGTCTAGCGGAGACCTAGAGGGCTTCGTTTTGCAAGTCCTGGATCTAGCGGAGACCTCGAGGTCTCCGCTTTGCAAGTCCTGGGTCTAGCGGAGACCTAGAGGGCTTCGTTTTGCAAGTCCTGGGTCTAGCGGAGACCTCGAGGTCTCCGCTTTGCAAGTCCTGGGTCTAGTGGAGACCTAGAGGGCTTCGTTTTGCAAGTCCTGGGTCTAGCGGAGACCTCGAGGGCTTCATTTTGCAAGTCCTGATGACTGTGAGATGCCGAGATCCCATCACGCTTGGAGACGCACACACTTAAGCTGGCAGTGTGTTTTCCCCCCGCATCGAGAAGCCATTCCTGTTTTGCAGTTAATTAGTTTTCAAGTGAAGGGCAGCAGATGCCCTGGAGAAGACTGTCCCCTGCAGCAGCTCTTCACTCAAGCACTCGGTGAGCTGTGTGGCCTCCTCACCCCCGGATGGGTGGCAGAAGCGGGTCCCTCGCTCGGCTCGTGTCACGCCGCGGGACTCCCACCGCTGCCAGCGCAGCTTGCACACGTGCGCAACGTCCCGCCGGTTTCCGAGCGTCTGCCCAGCGCGGCGGCTCGCTAGCCGTCACATCGTTCCTTTCCTCCTGCGGCTCAGGCACTATCTCTCTCCTCCATCGCCGCAATTATTCCTTTCATCCTCTTCGAGAGGCTTCCTGGTGCCGCTTAGATTTTTTCACTTCACCTCATTTAAATATTGCAGCCCACTCCGAAACCTGAGAAGGCTGAATAAGAGGAAGATTACGTCCTCAAGGAGTGTTTGGAAGAAACGCTTTCCTTCTCAGCCGGGAGGCACCGGGAGTTGCTCCAGCTATTGGGATGGTGAGACTGGGCGGATCGGGGCCGCCTGGCCCTGCTCCCCCGGCCAGCGTGGGCTTCGCCAGGGCACCAGCATCCTTAGGAGGCTGCTGCGTTGCTCACCCGCCTCTGCACGGTGCTTCCTCAGCCTTTAGGGCAAAACCGGCTTTTGAGGGCAGCCCCAGCACCGGGGCGCAGGAAGACGCCTCGGGCGAGGCTGCCAGCACCAGGCTTCGGGGCTCATCGCAGCTGCAGCGGCCGCTTTTCGCCGGCACCGAAGAAATCTGCCTCTCCCACGCCTGCTTTCGGTGCAGTCGCAGCCCAGCGCTCCCTCGCACGCCCGGCCGCGGAGGAGTGCCGGTTTGCGGTCGCAGCAGGGGAAGTGTCATCTCCCTCCGCTGCTTTATTACCGCTGTAACGACTCTGGGCTGCAGTTACCTTTAATTACTGCCTCTGCCGGGGCTGGTTGTGCCTCTTTCAAAGAACAGCTTGGAGGTCCTGGCTCCCGAACAACGCAACCACTTAGCATCACTTGTCTTTTAGATCAGAGCTTGTCTTTAGCGGGTGCCTTCCCTTCAGCTGGCTTCTCGGCAGTTATGCGGAGAAAAGCCGTGCAGGCACGTCCGGATCTGAGAGCTATTCCCCGGTGGCGGCACTGTGCGCTGGTTTAGGACGTGATGTGGAGGAGAACATCGTGTCCCGTCGCGTTTGCCTTGCTCTGCTGCTTGGCTGTGGCACTCGCTTGCCTTTGCTTCGCACGTCGTTGCAGAGGGATGGGTCTTCCCAGCCCGCACGGTCCCGGGGAACGGGAAAGCCGGCTCGAACCCGGCAAAAACTGCCGGGAGGACTGCAGGGCACGGCGAGGGGTAGCTCCCGAAGGTGCGGAGGCTGGAGGGTGGACACCAGCTTATGTGGACCGAGTCAGGACTTCGACCCCAGCCCTGGGGTAACACGGAGGACGACCGCACCGTAAATCCCGTGCTTCCTATATAGAATAGTAATTCTTAGTAATTCTTCTTCTTCGTTAATTAGTGCTCGTAAAGCGCCCGTGGAGAGCAGCTGAAGTCGTTGCGGTGCACGCAGCCACGGCGCAGAGGAGAAGGCGGCTGAGCATCACTTCTACTGCGGGAATGCGGAATTCCGCTTCGGAGCTCCCTCGCGCGGGGAACGGCGAGTGGAAGGCAGAGATGGCCGGGAGAGGGAAGGAAGTGCCGGCTCGGGCCTTTCTCCCGCGGCTCCTCCAGCGGCTCGTCCCCAGGACCGGGTCCCTGGCAGGGCTGGTGGCCCGGGAAGGACGGGTCGGTCCCGGAGGAGGACTGGGGCCCGTCACAGCCCCGGGCCGAGGTACGGGGGGGGACCGCGGTGCTGGGCTCTCACGCTGGCCCTTTCCCCCCAAGCCCGGCCTCCCTGCCTGCAGCGCAGGCACAGATCGATTTGAGGTGATAGCAGACAGGGAGCCGCTCACCGCTATCGATCACCTCCCGATTACTCCAGCACTTGCTATGCAGCCCGTAAACACGATTACAGCATAAATCTGAGGAGGAAGCGGATAAAAGATAAGCTGCTTCGCCTTTACAATAAGCTCAAAGGACTTTTCCCCCTTCAACCCCCTCCGCTTTATTAAAGACTCCAATGAAACGCCCCGGGGACGAGAAGGGGGAGAGGAGCAGTTCGAAGGCAGCATCAGAAGGTGCTTCAGCCGTTTCAGTCTATAAAGGAGCCGGCGCGGAGAGACCGGTCACTGTCGGACGTTTTGGCGGCTCCGAGCACGGCACCACGGGAAGGCCCGGCTGCCGAGGCCGCGCCGGTCACTGGGAAATTTTAATTGCTGGAGAAATGTTGCCTCTTTCACTGGGCGACCACATCAGGGCTCTCAGGGCGGCCCTCACCCAGATTCCAGCTCCATCCCAGGCAGAGCTTCCCAGAAAACACCTCCGTTCCCAGAGCAGCAGCCGGGATAAGGCTATAGGGTATCGCTATAGGGTATCGCTATAGGGTATTGCTATAGGATGTCACACAGATGCTGCCTGAGACAAGCAGGCTCGTGAGGATCCTCCGGGTCTTCTCCAAGGGCCACCGCTGCCCAGAAGAAGGGAACCATCTTCTTGTTTTGTGTTCACTTAGGACCCGGCACCACCCAGCTCCGGGTGCTCCCGCAGCACGGATATCCTTCCCGTGGGACTCTCCCCTTCCCAGAGAGGCTCGCTCCGGGTTTCCCATAAGCCAAGGAGACAGGAGCAAACTCAATCCAGATTCTGCCCTTCCCCAAGCGCCTCTGGGGTAGTCTGCGCCGTGCAGGATTGGTGCCACCCATAAGCCCTTAGAGGCGCCCGGCCGGCTCGGGCACCGCGTGCCGGATGCTGAGCGCTCCCGCAGCGAGCGGCGGCGGCTCCGGCACCGGGCTCTCACATGCTGCAGCCTTGACTTAACCGCGATTCATTTAGTTTTAAACACCAGCGCCTGGATTCTCATCCTCCGGTTCTGGGTGCGTAGTCTCACGCCTCCCTGGGCGTTTATGAGAGCTCGAAATTTAATCCTTACAGAAGACATTAAAAATGCAGCTCTTTGTGCAGCCCTGTGGTTTCGGGACTGGGGTCCGACGGGAAGAACGAGCAGCATGAGATGCATTTCCCGTGGGGGGGGGGGAATCCATCGGGAGACCCTGCGGAGCCCGGCGCCGGAGCTGGCAGAAAGCGCCGGGGGGATTTATTTTAATTAAAGCCGAGCGGTGCCGAGCGCCGGGAAGCTGCTTCCCCATCCCAGGTCCCCTCTGCCCCAGGCCCTGCCATCAGCGCTGCTGCTCTTCCCGCATCCCCGCCGCCGCAGCAGGACTCATCGCGCAGGCGGGAACCGGAGCGGGAGTCTGCCAAGAGCGCGGACGCCGATATCCGACCGCCGCCGCTTCCCTCTGCCCAATAAATCACCGCACGACGCTAATGACTGCGCTTGCCCTGGGTGCACACCGGCGTAATACGGAAAATGAGTGTGGAGGATTTATTGCTGCCGATGCCTGAGCTTTCATTTGGGATATTAAAACATGTTTAATTCATTGCAGCACGGAGGCGAATAAGGAAACGCCCAGGCAGAGTCCAGGGGCGCTTGGGGCACTTTGGCCTCCCGGCTTGGCGACCCCGCTCCGGCATGGGGCTTCCCGGGCTGCTCTCCCGTCCCTGCCTAGCTCCAGGCTCCCTAAAACCTGGCCAGCCCCAGGCCTGGGTGCGGTTTTGGTGGCCTGGTGCATTTTTGGGAGAGGGGAACCACCCTTGTGTTTTGTCTCTGAACCGAACTGTCTTTCAGGACAGCAGTTAAAACGCAGCCTTTCGCCTTCCGCAACACGGGATTGAGCTGCTGCAGGAGCCGGCAGCGTTTCAGCCGTGGCGGGATGCTTCAGCGGAGCCGGGATGCAGGAGGAGCGGAGAGGGCTGGGGCTGGCACCCACGGCTCCTGCAGCCCGGCGTGAGGCTGGCAGCGGGGATGGGGATGGGGATGGGGATGGGGATGGGGATGGGGATGGGGATGGGGATGGGGATGGGGATGGGGATGCAGCCGGAGCGGTGGAAGGGCTTCACGTTGCCATGGCAACCCGTGCAGGACCACGCTGCTGCCCACAGCTGGCCGGTGGGGCCAAGAGGGCGAAGGCATCGCCCGGGCGGGAGGCGGGAAGGGGGGAGCGGGGCAGAGCCTGCACCGGGCGGTCACAGCCCTCGGCTTCCCCGCCACGAAACGGGCTGCAAAGCTGCTATTTAGGGCTCGGGGGAGCCCTGGTGCCCCAATGCACAGCCAAAGCCTTGCAGTGCCCAATTCCTCACGCCGAAGGGCAATGCCAGGTGCTTAAAGTTAGCCTCCCCCCTCCTAATTTAGGTATTTAAATAAATGGGCTGGCTGCCCTCCTCTCCTCCCCTGCAGAGCACCCTGGGGTGCTGCTCTGCTCCTGGGTGCTTTGCAGCAGCCGGGCAGCACCGGGTGCAGGCAGCCCAGACCCGTGTGCGGCCGCAGCCGGCTGCCTGCGCCCGTCTCGTGACGCACGTGCGCCGTTAAGGAAAAAGATCAGAGTTTCCAGCGGCTAAAAATAACAGCAGGCAGCGGCCGGGCGGCGGAGCGGGAGGTGCGGCTGCAGCGCGGAGGTAAATCACCGCCGGCGACTCGCCGAGCAGCGCGTGCTGCTGATGCAGCTCCCGCCCAGCCGGCCGGCGCGGGGTCCCCGGGGGCGGCGGATGCAATATGTCCCCGTGCCGCACAGCGTGTGCCTGCCGGGACGTCTCCCAGCGCTAAGCAAACGTGCGAGCGCAAACGCAGCCTCTGATTTCCGCTGTTCCCTGGGTGCTGGGTCCGCGTGCTCTCCCCGGCTGTCGGATGCTCTCCAGCACCCGCCTCCGTCCTTCCCGTGGCCAGCTCCAAGCTCTTCGTTCTCCCCCAAGCATGGGCTTGAGGAAACCCAAGCAGAAGCTGCCCCACGTTGGTGTGGGGACGTGGAGCTCCTGGCCCTCCTGCTGCCCGGCTGCTGCAACCGGGGGTGCTCCCGGCACCCCTGCCCCTCGCAGCCGCAGCCTTCAAGTTGCCGGTTCCCTGTGCCCCCCGGCCTGGCCGGCTGCTCCCTGGGCGTCCCGGAGCATCTCCAACGTGCCCGGAGGTGCCTGCTGCCGTGCCCTGCCTGCGGGCAGATCCCTCGGGAAGGCTCCTCGGCTGCTCCCGCGCCTCGCTCGGCTGGCGACCCGCTGCCGACGTGAGCTGCCGGCTCCCGGGAGCCGACGGAGCCCCAGCGGGCTCCACAAGCTGGTTTTGTTTTTCCTAGGCTTAATGGGATGTTTATTCCTCATGGCCTTCCCGCAGGAGAATGCGCCACCTCCATCTCCATCCAGGGAGTAAATCCGGGCGTGAGCCCAGAGCAGATGGAAATAGCCCGCGGGGGTGTGCAGGGTCCGGCCCCGTGGCCACGTTCTTCTGCAGCGCCGGGGCTGGGACGCGGGTCCTGCCGTGTCGTGACAGCGCAGCTATCGCGGGGCTGGGACGCGGGTCCTGCCGTGTCGTGACAGCGCAGCTATCGCCAGGCGACAAGGATGCGCCTCGAGAACCGCCGGGCTTGTTTCCTGACAGCCGCCAGCAGCCCGTCAGGCAGTCGTGACTTCTCCCACTCGCGCTGGCTCGGAGCCACCCGAAGGGACGGAGTGGGAGGGGGCTGCTCTGCTGCTCCCTTGTAGCAGGGAGAAATCCCGGGTAGGCGCAGATCTGTCGCGTTCACCTGTCCCCGGGCATGGGCGAGACGCTGGCTGTCGTCCCACCTTCCGCCCTCGTCCACTCTTCCGCGTGCAGCTCCCGGGGCAGCGAGGTCGGTGCCAGGGCCCTCTCGGGGCAGCCGCTGTCGTGACGGCAGTCGCTTCTGCAAGCGTCACGGCTTGGGCTGGTGACCACCCTCGAGCTCCGCGTGTCCTCTTGCGTTGTCCCCGTGCCCGTTGCCTGGGAGGATGCCGAGGTGCTCGCCAACCTCGCCTGGCAAGAAGTGCCGCCGGGCGCCGCGGTCGCGGGCTGGCTACAGCTGGAGGCTTCCAGACAGCCGTGCTTGAGCCTGCGCCTGGGGCTGCCGCTTGCGAAGGGGAGGAGGAAGGGCTGCGAGATGGGGAGAGGCGGGACTGGTGCCGTGGGGCAGCTCCTGACGCCCTGCGGGAGCTGGAGAGCCGTGTGGGGACACGTCCTCGTGGAGAGGAGGGGGTGGCATGGTCAGGTCCGTGCACGATGCACACGATGGCTTGGTCGACCTGGCCTGGGAATCCTGGAGCTGCTCTCCCACCGCTCCAGCTCTGGCTCCTCGGGGGAACAAGACTCCCGTGAGGTTTGCTCCTCGCTGCCCGCGGGCTCTGCGCCAGCTTGGCGACTCTGAGACTGCTGGGAGGGCGATAAACGGGGGATAACGGGGGAGACGATGCAGCGTAGGGCATTTTTTATCTCTTTTTATGGAATAAATTCTGATATTAAAATCTAGAAAACCATGTTACCTTTGTTACGGCTGCTTTTCTTGTCAATCCTCATGCTGGAGTACTTCTAAGGAGTTCTTCTTGCAGTTGTGTTTGGTATAAAGGGTCAAAGAATGCTAACAAGGCTTTTAAAAAAAGAAGAATAAGGTCCCATAAAGGAAGCGTGGAAGTCAACAGACCGCCCTCAGAAGATGGATGTTGTGTTCAAGCAAGAAAAATAGAGAAGGACATAAATTTTTGAGGTGAATGCAAAGCTCTAGGACAAGTTTTGAACCAGGACATGCTGAAGGCATAAAAAATAACTCCAGAAACCCTATCTTGACAACGTTGGAAGGAAGCCAGCCGGCGTTGCGTGGGCTGGTGATCCTGGGGTTGTGAAAAGCTCCCGTAAAAACAAAATTAGTTTCTTAACATCGATATCTGTCATGGAGAACTGGGGAGTTTCACACGCTAGAGCCTTTCCAAGGGCAGAGGAGTCTGAAGAAGCCCCTCTCCCTGAAGCATCGGAGGAGGTTTTTGGAAAATAGTGATGAAGTAATAGTAATAAGAGTAATAAATTGCCAGGATCGGGTAGGATTTACCTAAGGGATCTGGAGGAACAGCAGGGGAAAGCACTGGCCTGCCACGTGGGCTGCGTAACCCACTGTTCAGGTGAACATTGGTACCCCAGAACAAGCCCATTTTCACAGAGATTGGAGCCAGGAACTCGTAGATGAGTAAATTTGTCTTCTGCGCTGAGCAAACAAGCTGCTCGAAGCTCAGTCAAAGAATCGAAATAGGAGATCGGGAAAATGATACCATGGAAGAAAGTCGGGGGGATTTTTGAAGGAGGAACGCCTGGCTCGCAGGTCTATTAGCGGTTTTCTCCTGGGGATGTTATCCAGCTAGTACAGCACCCTCCGATTCCCCCAGATCCATGGTAACCCCTCTCCTAGCCCTCATTTCCTGGGCTTTTAATAAGAAACGCACGCAAGCCTCCTTTGGTGCCTTGACAGCGTAGTTTCCCTACGAGCTTTTGTTGGGTTTGCAGGCTGGAGGGAGGTTACCATGGAGTTACCTACGGATGGGCGAGCAGAGCATCCACCGCCTCGGGGAGGGAGGACGGCGAGCAAGGTGGCAGCGCTTGCGGATGATGCGTAATTACTAAAAGCACTCAAAAACAGAAAGGAAAAAAAAAAAACAAGAGAGGGGAGAACGGCAGCGGGGCCTCACGATGCCGAGCGAGCGGCCGGCCCCGATAGCGAGGGAGAGGTGTCGGGGGCACGGTGATGGGCTGCGATGCCGAGCGGGACCCTCCGCCGCTGCTCGGTCGCCCGAATATGCGTTCAACGTTTAGCAGCGGCCAAAAAGGCACCTGGAAGGGGCGAAGCGACCGGTGCGGAGCCTCGGTGATGATGGGGCGCAACCTGCTCCCCGGGGCCGCAAATCGCCCCCAGGGCAGCGCGGCCCGGCCGGGGGGGGGGCAACGCGCGCCGGGGGCACCGGGGGGGAAGGGGGCGGCTCGGCGCCCTCCCGCAGCAGCATCCCGGCGCCGGGGGTCCCGGGGGCTCCGCCGCCCGCCCCGCGCCCCGCCCCGCGCCCCGCCCGGCCCGGCCCGGCCCGGCCCCGCAGGGCGGCGGCGGCCCCCGGCTGCGCGCTGAGGGCGGGCGGAGCCGCCGGCGCGGCCGGGCGCGCAGCCCCGCGCTGCGGCAGCGGGGGGGCCGGCGGCGGCGGCGGCGGCGCCATGGGGGGGGCGGCGGCGGGGGGCTGCGGGGGCCCCGCCGGGGCGCTGCCCGCCCGCCCCGCCGCGGAGCCGGGAGCCGCCGCGGAGCCCAGGTGAGCGGGGCGCGGGGCGCCGCCGGCCTGTTGCGCTTGCGGCGGGGGCGGGGGGCGGCGGGGGGGGGGGCCGCGGCAGAGCCCCGCCGCCGCGGCGATGCGCCGTCCGGGCGGCCCCGGCCCCGCGGGGGGGCTGGTGGCGGGGCTCCCCCTTGCCGCAGCCGGCTCCCCCCGCCCCGGCCCCGCTCGGCCCCCCCCCCGGGCCGGCTGCACCCCCCCGCCCCGGGCCGAGCTCGGCCGCCGCCGCCGGGTCACCTTGGCCCGGCCGCCGGGGAGGGGGGGGGACCGCCCGGTGCCGTGGCAGCGGCTGCCGCGGATGGAGCCGCAGGTTGCTGCAGCGGCGGGAGCGGAGGGGAAGGCGCCTGGGCTCGGTGCGTGCTTGTTCGTGTGTCCCCCCCCCCCCCCTTATTTTCCTGTTTCGATGCGGTTTGGACGGGACAGGTTTGCTCCTCGTCAGCGGGGGGGGCTGCGGGAGGCTGGGGCTGGCGGCCGAGCGGGGGCTGCGGGGGGAGAGGGCCCTTTGGGGGTGTCTGTGCCTTCCTCTTCTCTCGGGGCGACCCGGGAACCGTGCGCCGCCTCTCGCCGTCCCGTGCCTCAGTTTCCCCACGGTCCCCGCGGCCGCTCCCCGGGGACGCGATGGGGGTGGTGAACTGGTGCCGTTGGGGGACAGAAAAGCCGCTTCCCACTGGAGCGGGGCGAGGTGTTGCCTGGCGTACAACGGCCTCGCGGGGTCCGAAACTGCCTCGGGGCTGAGAGCGGCAGCGGGCCGGACCACGGGGGCACCGAGCCTGCGCCTCGCTCGTCCCGGCCGGGAGCAGGTGCCTGGGAAAGGGGGAGGCAAATGGTGCTGCTGGCGCTAGAAGGGAGCGGGACCGACCGGCCGTGCTGCCCGCAGCCCGGCAGCTCCGACGTCCCCCGGCCAGGAGGTAGCTGTACCCGGCGCGGCCGCCGCTGCTCTTCCCTTGGGCTTGCCGACGGCCGCCTGCCTGCTTCCAGCACTGCCGGCCGCGCGGAGCCCTGGAGCTGGGCTGCTTTCCGTGGCCGGGGAGTCGGATGTGCCGGCTGCACCTCGGAGGACCCTCCTCGCAGAGGCTCCCAGTGCTCCCGTCCCGTGGGAATGGGCCACCCAGGGCTCAGACTTTGTCCCTGTCTCCGCGAGCCGAGGGGCAGCTTGCTGGAGCTAAGGCCGGCGCGGGGAAAAGGTGCCACCCGCAAACTCCTCGTGGATGGAGGCCCATCAGCCTCCCGCGTCCCTGGGTGAGAGGGAGGTTTTGTGCGTGCAGTGGACGGCGGTGTGCTTGCAGCGAGCTATGGAGCTCGTTGCCTTCTAGTTCCAGCTTTCAGCTGAAGCTTAAAAGCGGAAAGTCCAGCCTAGCGTGGGGGGAGCGCCGGGGCGGGATGCCGTCTGGCGCGAAGGCACCGTTCCTACCCGCCTTCCTCGTGTTTTGCCGTATCTCCTGCAGTCCCGCCGGCAGAGCTGCGCCCTGGGGCGGAGGGGCCGGGGAGCAGGTCTGTGGGCCTGGCTCGTGGTCTGCAGAGGTCAGGTTTTGCCTCAGATCGTGGCCCCACGGTGTCTGGAGGATGCTTTCGGGGTCTGCGGCGCTATCCGTCCTTGAGTCTTCCCGTACGGGGAAGCGGTGGTGTCGGCACGGAGGACCAGGAGATGCCCGCTGGGTTATTGCAGGGAACATCTATTTCTCCAGCTGATGTAGCCCCGTCTAAAGCCGATGGCATCTTCCTTCTCCCATGACTCCTCCTGGGAGTCTGCTCTGGATCTTTGCTGCCTGGAGGGCTGGACTTCTCCTCTCTGGCTGAAGGTTGTTTCTGGATGGTCCGGCGCTGGCTGGTTTGTGTGGCAGCAGCATCCCCTTGGTTGAGCAGTGCTTTCACCTGAGCCCGTCTCGCTGGGGTCCTTGCAAGGCACGGCTGTCCTCCTTCCACGGTCCTCTTTGGCCGGGCTGGGCAAGCTCTGCTCATCTCCTGCCACGGCTGATGGTGGGGAGCCCCTTCCCTGCCTGTTCTGGTGGGAGACCTCCTGTCCCCAGCACGGGGGCCTGGAGAAGGCTTGGAGGAGGCCTTGTCCTCCTTGGAGGAGACTTCTGCTGCAGGCTGGGACTGAGACGTGGCAGACAGGCACCACCTTTGAGGGCTCGGCAGCCAACAAGCCCCTTTGGCCAGCCCTGAATCACCATGAAATCATCTGGGATGGGAGTGGGATGGTGCAGGAACTTCAACTCCAGCATTGCCACAGCTGGTCTGAGGGAATGCAACATCTGCCTTTCTGTAAACAGCACAGCGGATGCTCCCACCCGTTCACAGACGTGTACGTGCTTTCTCTTCTCCAAGGCTGCATGGATCCTCAAAACCAGCATGTCTCTGCCGGCGGTGGTGGATCCAGACTCGCTGACACCAGAGCAACCCAATCTGCGGAGCTCTCCCGGCTTCTCCCCATGTCCCGTCTCCCTCCAAGGGCGACCTGCCTCCGGCAGGGACAGAGGGTGTTGTAAGCTCAGGCCTGTGTGGGACTTTCCTGGCCGTGACTTTGCTGTCCCTGCTAGGTTTAAAGAGACTCGAGGCTCTGGTCTTGGGTGGTGGAGGTGTTTGGTGATGGAGCTGCCCTTCCTTCCACCGCCCCATCATGTTGTGGCCGGCTGCGGCACCAGAAGGCCCATCCCATCCCATCCCATCCCATCCCATCCCATCCCATCCCATCCCATCCCAGGCATGCAGGATGGCTGCCTGGTGACGATAGGAGCGTGCTGAGCTCCTAGGCATTCGCTCTCCTTCTCTTTTTCTTTCAAATTACTCGGCAGCTGGCCTCAGCAGCCAGTCGATAGTGAGATTTATCTCCTAAATAGCGTTATCGATTGCCTGGGACGCCGGTTCTGCGCTGATGGATGTGTCCACGTGCGGACGCGCTCCACGCCGGGTCGTGGCGGTGAAAAGCACAGGGTGGGATGCAGGGAAGCGCTGGCGGCTGCCTTTGGGGAACACCGCACAGTTTTGGGCGCGAATCCTTCTGCGTCTGTCCGGAGTCACTGCACTGCTGCCCATCGCTTCCTAACGCGCGGCATCGCGGCCAGCCCGCATCCAGCCCGCAGCACCGCTGCGCTCGGAGGTTGGCCGCCGTCTCCTCCCTTGGCCGCAGACGCAGGCATCGTCCCCCGAGAGGGACCGCGACGCCCTGGCGGCTTTGCCCTTGCTTGGGGCCCTGCTGCCCGAGCCCTCCCTGCTCCAGGGCAGAGGCTTCCTGCAATATTTCTTTGTCGTGATTTAGCTAATGGATTAGATGGGAAGTTCTGGGGGCCGGCCATGCCTCTGTGTGTGTGCACGTACATATATATATATATGCACACACACGTATGTGCTGTGCATGCAGCACCTTGCACTGTGGCAGCTGGACGTTGCCTGGAGCCCGTCAGCGGTTTCGCAGGCGCCCGGCGAGCCGAGCCGCGCGCAGCCCGGGGAGGGAACAGTCGGGGTTTTGTGAAGCTGGCATAATTTACAGCTCAGATAGCACGTCCAAGCCCGTCTCCTTTGTAATCTTGTTTTCATTTAAGCCTGCAGGGCCGGGGGGGAAGCGAAACGTGGAGGGAGTTTATTACCCGCGTCGGCGAGGTTTGCTCGGTGCTGCCCGGCCCCGACTCGCGGAGGCTGCAGAGCTGCCCGGCTCGGGGGGCTCCCGCTTGCCCTAAGCCCCATTGCAGGCGGTTTCGTGGTGCATTTGGGACCGCTCGCACCGTGGAGCGGGTCCAAGGCGGCTCCCGCAGCCGGGCAGCGAGAGCTGTTGCAATATATCAGCGGCCGTGGCGCCTGCCTCGTCCTGGCCCGCTCCCCGCCGAAGGGGACGGCGCGATCTCGCTGCCGGGCTGCGTTTCGCTCCGGGTTTCCAGCCACATAGTGTCCCGGGTCCCCTGCCAAGAGCAGGGAACTAACTGATAATGCAGCTGCTATTAATAAAGCAAGTGTTGTTACATATTCATATCAGTCACATTTCTAATTCGACAATACTTAAAAAAAGAGAGAGAAAAGGAAAGGCAGCGTTTTGCAGGGCCGAGGGAGGGAGATGCTCAGCAGGACGGCGCGGGAGACGTGCTGCCCCGGCGCTGGCAGGGCCTGATCTGCTCGTGTTCCTCCAGTTTGGGCTTCCAAACTGGGAATTGCAGGTCTGGACACCAAGGGCGACCGCGGGAGCCCCCGGGCACCGCTGGGAGCAGGAGCCGTGCTAAACCTGCGAGTTCAGGTGGCCGGACTGAGTACTGTCTCAGCGCTCATCTCCATTTTACATAGGAGATTACACATATTACGTAAATTAAAAGCAAAGCATAGACAAATTTGAGGCCATAAATCCAGGATATAGATATATTTGCACAGCCATTTAAGAAGGAAAGTATACCAAAGAAGCCTGGCCAAGGGATAAATATACCTACGCTGCCGTTCCTGCAATAAAACATGCTCTTTGTCATTGCTACGGAATTAAAAAAGTAATACTCTCTCCAAATTTGTAGCAGCGCTTTATGGTAAGCCGTAAATTGGAGGAGTTACCTTAGTATTCACCGAGTGTTATGGGGATGTCGGTAAATGCACCGCTAAGGCCGCGCTGAGACTTGCACATAAAGCAAAACCCGCGCTCTCGCTTCCGAACGGTTGCATTGAGTTTCCCGGTTTGGCCAAATAAATGGTGGGGGGAAGCGTGCGGTGCCGGGGGCTGCGGCAGCAGCTCCTCCGCGCGTCCCGGCCGGCAGCGCTGCAACCCGCGGCGCTGGGGCTCGCGCTAAGCCGAGGCAGCGTTTGCACGGAGGCCCCCAGCAGCCCGGGCGGCTCTCCGGGACCCCGAGCATCCGCGGAGCAGCTCCCTGCTCGGCCGGGAAAGCCGGCGGGATGCGGGAAGGGCTCGGCGAGCGGAGCCGGCTCTCTGCAGCCTGGCGAGCTGCCGCTTCGGTTTGCTGCTCGTTCAACGGGGGGAAGCGGAGCCTGTTCTGGCCTCGAATTATTTCTGCTTCTCGTGCAGCCCGTGCGTGCTGCCAGCAGCTCCCGGCGTGCCCGCGCGGACGGCGGAGCAGGAGGGTCCGGAGGAGCTGCTGGGAACATCTCACACGTCTGCTGCCTGCGAGCTCCCGCTGGCAGCTGACCCTTTCTGCGGGTTAGGCTTAGGAAACCTTGAAGAAAAGAGATGCAACACCTGGTTGGTTGTTTTTGTGGTCCCCCCGCCTTTAATTTCAATTGCACTTTGTGCCCAGAGCAGCGGATCGTTCTGCTGGATGCTGTCCTGTTCCTCCAGCCGGTCTTGCGCGGGGAGCAGCTGGATGCTCCGGTCTCAGCTCAGGGCTCCGGCTCTGCTGAGAGGACGCCGGTGCCTCCTCGGAAGAGGATATCCTCGTGGCAAGGTCCTCTCGGGCTGGCTGCCGTCAGGCCGGATCCCGGCTGGACGGTGTGTGACAGCGCTGATGCTAATGGCCGGCCGGACGTCGGTGCCTACCTGTCCCCGGCGGTCGTCTTGCAAATGAGGCGTCAGCGGGGAAGCGGGCGGACGCCGGACACCGCGTGTGGATTTTACAAAAGCAATAAAGCGACGCTGCAGCGTGTGACGAGGAGCTGCTCCGGCGGGGTGCCAGCGACCTGGGATGGCCTGTGACGAGGCCTCGGCCTCGCTGGCCTGCTTGAGACGGCCGTGTCCCACCACTCGCTCCTTCAGCGGGCGCTTGTTTGGGGCGTCCTTGTGGAAGTCGCTTGACGTGGGCACGTGCCGAAACCCCGGCTCCTGCAGGGTCTTCTGCTCAAAAGGGCAGCGCTCGTGGGCTGAGGGTCAGCTCCAGCTGCTTCCCCGGGAATCGCTGCTTAGCGTGAGGAGCAAAGACCTTGCGTGGCATCTGCGGGCTTGGTGGCTCTTCTCCGCGCCTGGGCTGCAGCACCGTCTCCTCGTCTGGGAAGCACCCGGAGTCGCGGCGGGCTGGAAGAGCTGCGTTCGCGCGGTCTGGTGCGGCGGGTGAGCTGGCTGCCGTGGTCCACGTCAGCTCCAGCCTTCTCCTCCCGCAGAGCCGCTGCAGCGGCAGGTGAGGTCAGCGTTAGCACGGCTTAATTAATGGGAAGGATTTTATATGAGTCTGTATGAGTAGCACGGAGTAGGTGGGCCTGGAGACCAGCCCCGCTTAGCTGGCACGCAGCACCTCTGCCGGGCTGGTGGCTTCTCTGAGCGAGGAGGGTTTTGGGGTGACTGTGGCTGATCTTCTCCTGGGGTGCCCTTCGTGTCCGTGGCCATCCATCTTGGTGGCCTTCTCGCCGTTAGTGCTTTGCTGCGTAGGGCTGCTAGGAGAACCATTCCCTGGCCACAGCTTCGGTCATCCCAGTCAATCCGAGGGCTGGATTTGAAGCCACAGCCTGTTTGGATGTCGGGTACGTGAGGATGGATCCCCACCAAGGTTGATCGCGTTTCTCTCGCTGTCAGGAGCGCGTCGTCCTGCACAGCTGGAGCGGGGTGTGGTGGCACCGGGAGAAGGTGCCGGCTTGTCCCAGGGCGGGAGGGCTGCAACGTCCCTTCCCAGCGCCGCCGCCCGACGGCCCCGCGGTTCTCCGGGCTGATTCCCGACGCCGTCCCGGTGCCGCTCGCGGGATTCATGACGCGCGTCGCCCGTGACAGCGAGCTGCTTGGCAGCCGGAGGTATTAGGGACCAGCTGGCACGTCTGCGGAGAGCGCTCCGGTTTTTCTGTTCTTCTCATTACCTTTTTTATAGGCTAGCAGAAGGCTTTGAATCTGGACAGCGAAGTGAAAAAAAGGGAGATGCTTTGCACGGAGCTTCCCCTGCCCGGGCGGAGGGCTCCTTCCATGCAGCAAGCAGGGGCAGATGCCTCCTCGGGTCCACGGCTCCTCCGGGAGGTCGTCTTGATGCTCTTGGCCAGACTAGGAGCACCGGGGAGAGGTCGGCATCGCGGCTGGCCAGCGTGTTCCCGCGCCCGGTGCTGCCCGGTCCCGCTCTCACCGGGGCAGCATCGCTGCGGCCACGTTCGCCGTGGCTCGGGGGAGCGTGGGGCCGAGCCGCCTCGAGCTGGGAGGGTGACACGGGAGGAGGAGGAGGAGGAGGAGGGCAGAGCGCCTTCCTCCCCGTCGCGGCATTTTCATTCCTCCACTGCTCTTCGCCCAGGTTATTTTAGCTTCGATTCAGCTTCGAAATTGCCTTGGCTGCAGCTCCGTCTCTATTGTTTTCGGTCTGCAGGAGCAGCATTGAACGTGTCAAAAAGATAAATTGGAGCAAGGGAGAGGGAAAAGAGGAGGAGGAAAAAATAAAAGGGGGGAGAGGGGCGCGGCGGTGGCAGAGCTGTGAGGTCCACGGCATCCCGGCGAGGCCGCCCGCCCCGGACAGTGATTTGGGGGTTGTCGGGGCGGCTGGTTGTTTAAGGTGCCTGGGGGGCTCCTGAACCCGGCGCCGGCGAAGCAGCCCGCTGCCTCCCGCGGGGACGGCACCTTCCCGAGACGTCTCCGGTTAAACGCGGGTGGTTTCGCCCGGGCGCTGATTTGCATGGGCTGATGGAGCTAATTACCGCCGGCTGCAGGCACGCGGGAAACCGTCGGATCCCTGTGCAACGGGCGGGCTGAGGCCTGTTGCTGTGAAACTCGGTGCGTGAATGACCCTGGGCTCTACGGGGCGGTCGGGAGGAGCCACACTGCCGCAGACCCCCGTGGCCCGCTGCAGGGAGCTCGCCCGGCCGTGCCCCCTCGGCGAGGGGGGCGAAGCCGGTCGGCCTGTTTTGGGGAGGCACCAGGCCGCTTGGGCATCCCTGCTTTGGAAAAGAGAGGAAAAACATCCGCAGGGCTGAGCTCCGTCCCAGCAGCGCCGGGTGCGGGGTCCCCCCCCCGGTGTCCGCGCCCCGGCTCGGAGGCTGCAGCGCTTTTCCCTCTCCGCAGACGCTGCCGCCCGAGCCGGTGAGAGAGGGGCCGCGTGGAAGCATCCCCGCGCCCGCCGCAGCGCCCCAGCGGCCCCGGAGCAGCCCGTGCCGCGGCCAGCCGGTGAGTGGGGAGCCGCCGCGCTCGGCCTCGCCGCGGGGGCCCGCTGCTCTCCCAAGCCTGCCGTTGTGCGCGCCTGCAGCCGCCGTCGTGGCTCCCCGGCGCCGGGCTCCCGGGGCTGGCCGGGGAGCAGAGCCTGACCGGGGAGCTGGGGCATGGAGCAAATCCTTCCCCAGTCTCCTGCTTCGTTTGCTCTTCCTTATATCTTTGCTGCTGAGAGGATCAGCAAAATAGTCATTTGTAGTCATCAGTAGGTTTCAGAGTGAACAATGAGTGACACTCTGAGCTGTTCCAACCCTGTCAGGAGGGATGAGAAGGGCAGGTTTTCTTTTAGCTGTCACCTCATGCTGGGCAAGAGGGGAGGTGGGACAGAGTGAGGCCAAGAGATCTGCAGCCCGGCTCATTCCTGTATCCGGGAATCAGACTAGGAAAAACAGCAGAGCTGTTTCAGGGAGCAGGTGACTCCCTGCTCTTGGGGTGGCCACCGCGCTGCGATTACTGGGTGCTTGGAGGAGAGCTTGCCCGGTGCTTTGGGGGCGGACACGGCCCCTCGTCCGGCCCCGGCCCCGGCACAGGGAGCGGATAAGTCCTGCTCACCCAGACGCTGCTCCTCATTTATTTAATTTCCTGCTAACGCTGCTGCGGCATCAACGGCTTGTCGGGAGCCGGCGGAGGAGCTTTGGTGTCGGCACCCAGCACCCGACTCCCCCCTCCCCTTCGCGGTGGCCGGCAGCCCCGGTTTGGGCGAAACGCGGGCGCTTTGGGGCTTTCCGCTGCGCTTCGGTCCGTGCTTTGGGGGGGTGGGGGACGCGGGGGGCGGAGGGGCCGGGACCGGGCTGGGGCCCTCGCTCACGGCCGCCCCGGCGCGCCGCCCAGCCATGTGATGCCGGAGGCGCGCGGCGATGCTATGGACTGTGGGCAGCTGCCTCCGGACGCGCTCCGGCAGGTGACCATCCAGCGCCACCCGCTCTACGGATTCGGCTTCGTGGCCGGCAGCGAGAAGCCCGTGGTGGTGCGCTCGGTGACGGCAGGTACGGGGGTGCGCGGGGGCACGGGGCGGCCCGGCTCCCCGCCGCCCGGGGAGCCCCGGCCCCGCTCTCACGGCGGCCCCCCGGCAGGCGGCCCCTCCGACGAGAAGCTCCTGGCCGGAGACCAGATCTTGGCCATCAACGACGAGGACGTGAGCGAAGCCCCCCGGGAGCGGTTCATCGAGCTCGTCAGGTGAGGCCGCCCCGCCGCGGGGCCAGGGGCCGAGCGTGGACCCGCGTCCCCCCCCCCCCCCGGGGACCTCCTGAGCCACCGGGCTCAGCCGGACTTGGGTCACACCAAGCCTGGGCTTGCATGGACCTTGGTGGCCGTGATGGCACGGCTGGTGCCCACGGACCATGGCTGGGCTGCATGGACCTTGGTGGCCGTGATGGCACGGCTGGTGCCCACGGACCATGGCTGGGCTGCATGGACCTTGGTGGCCGTGATGGCACGGCTGGTGCCCACGGACCATGGCTGGGCTGCATGGACCTCGGTGGCCGTGATGGCACGGCTGGTGCCCACGGACCATGGCTGGGCTGCATGGACCTTGGTGGCCGTGATGGCACGGCTGGTGCCCACGGACCATGGCTGGGCTGCATGGACCTTGGTGGCCGTGATGGCACGGCTGGTGCCCACGGACCATGGCTGGGCTGCATGGACCTTGGTGGCCGTGATGGCACGGCTGGTGCCCACGGACCATGGCTGGGCTGCATGGACCTTGGTGGCCGTGATGGCACGGCTGGTGCCCACGGACCATGGCTGGGCTGCATGGACCTTGGTGGCCGTGATGGCACGGCTGGTGCCCACGGACCATGGCTGGGCTGCATGGACCTTGGTGGCCGTGATGGCACGGCTGGTGCCCACGGACCATGGCTGGGCTGCATGGACCTTGGTGGCCGTGATGGCATGGCTGGTGCCCACGGACCATGGCTGGGCTGCATGGACCTTGGTGGCCGTGATGGCACGGCTGGTGCCCACGGACCATGGCTGGGCTGCATGGACCTTGGTGGCCGTGATGGCACGGCTGGTGCCCACGGACCATGGCTGGGCTGCATGGACCTTGGTGGCCGTGATGGCACGGCTGGTGCCCGGCACCTCCGGGCTGCAGCCTCCAGCTCTCGAGCGGCCGGGGAGGACCTGGGCACATGAAGGTGGCCATGGTCTCCTGGTCAGCAGGACCACCGTGGGGCTGGGGGCACAGCAGAGCCGGGTGGAGGAAGCACGTGGGCACCCACAGCACGAGGACCACCTCGAGGAGACCAGGAGGTCCCGGCCACCACCTGGGTGGGGGGGGGGGGGTTGATGGAGTTCCCACCTCTTGGTGGCCATATGCACGTGTTGAGCAGCCCCTTTCTTCCCCTCCCCTGTCCGTCGCAGGAACGCCAGGGATTTCGTCGTCCTCACCGTCCTGCACACCCACCAGGTGAGAGGCAGCGTCCCCGCGCGTCCCCGAGCCGAGGGCCGATGCAGACGCGCCCGGGGCGGGCGGAGGGGACAGGGACCGGGCGGCATCCCGGGCAGAGCATCCGCGGCGGGCGGGCGGCCGCTCACCCGGTGCTCTCTTTCCAGTCCCCCAAATCTGCTTTCATCAGCGCAGCCAAGAAGGCGAAACTGCGGTCCAACCCGGCGAAGGTCCGGTTTTCCGAGCAGGTCACGGTCGGCGAGACGGACCCAGTAAGTCCTGCCCCGCTTGGACGGGGGCCATGCTGGGCCAGCGCTCGGCTCGGGGGGTCTCTGCGGTTTCGGACCCAGCGCCGGCGGCTCCGACGCGGGGCCCGAGAGCGGGGCAGGTTGGCGGCGACGTCTCTGCGGGGCAGCGGGAAGCTGCTCTGCTGCGGCAGCGTTGCAGCCCGGCCGCATTATCTCTTAATTGCAGAAAGCTTTCATTAAGCAGCAACTAGTACAAAAAAAAAAAAATAAAAGCCGTAAAGTGCTTCTAGCAAATTCTATTTTTAAGCAAAATCAATTAAGCAATTATCTGATCCGAACGTCGCTCGCTGTAAAAAGTCAGCCTTCGCTCGGCTCCCCGCGCGGGGGTGGGAGCGGGTGAGCGCGGGGCTGGCGCGAGCCTCGGCCGGGGCTGCGGGGCCGGGATCCGTGCGTGATCCCGGGGAAATGGAGGATGCTGTAACTGCTCCATCGCTGACATCCGCTCTCCCTCCGCTCCCCGTCCGTGCCCCCCTCTCCCCCCGCCGGCCAGGACATGCTGAAGAAGGAGGCTCTGCTCCTCATTCCCAACGTGCTGAAGGTTTTCCTGGAGAACGGGCAGATCAAGTCCTTCACGTTCGATGGCCGAACCACCGTGAAGGTGGGTGCCGGGCTCGCGGGGGCCGGCCGGCCTCGTCCCCCGCGGCGGCGCTCGGCCGCTGCGGCGACGGTCACCCGAGCGCGCCGGTGGCCTTTGCAGGACGTGATGGTGACGCTGCAGGACCGCCTGTCCCTGAGACACGTCGAGCACTTCGCCCTGGTGCTGGAGTACGGCAGCCCCGAGCAGAGCCGCCGGTTCCTGCTGCTCCAGGACAAGCAGCCCCTGGCCCACGTAAGGCTCCGGCGAGGGGACACCGGGGCCCCTTCTCGCGCGGACGCTGCCCGCGCGGCGCACCGAGGCCGCGGGGATGGTCGCTCGCCGCCGGGCTCACGGGCCGCCGGCTCTGCCGCAGGTCGTGCAGAGGACGCACTACCAGGGCATGAGGTGCCTCTTCCGCGTGAGCTTCTTCCCCAAAGACCCCGTGGAGCTGCTGCGCCGGGACCCCGCGGCGTTCGAGTACCTCTACATCCAGGTAGGGCACGGGGACCCCCCCAGCCCCCTCCCGCTCCTCCCAGCGCTCCCCAGTCGTTCTGCGAGGGCACCGGGGTGCTGGGCACCCTCAGCAGCCCTCTTTGCACCCGCAGAGCCGCAACGACGTGATCCGGGAGCGCTTCGGGGTGGAGCCCAAGCCGGAGATGCTGCTGGGGCTGGCCGCCCTCCACATCTACATCACCGTCTCGGCCACCCGGCCCAGCCAGAAGGTCTCCCTCAAGAACGTGGAGTGAGTGCTGCTGCCTCTCCCCGAGCCGTCCCCACGCCTCGCTGTGGTGTCCCCTCCCCGGGCTTTCTCCTCCCTCCAGGGATGCTGCAGATGTGCTCCCGTTTCAGGGTGCTGAGCGTGAGGTGCCCCAAGGCCCTCGCTGGGGCTGGCTGGTGGGACACAGGCTGGGCGGTGGGACACCCGCTCCCCAGCCCTCCACGGGGCCGAGCGCGGAGGGGTGCAAGACCACGCACGCTGCTTTGTGACCACACGCCGTGGCCTGGCCGGGCTGGTGGAGATCTTGGGTGCCAGCCCGGGACCAAGCCCGCGGGAGCCTGGCTGAGTTTTCACGCGGCCTCCGGAGCAGGGACAGCCGCGGGCTCTGCACCCCCCGCCCGTCACCTGGGCTTCACTCCTGCTGGGTTCCCGGGCGAGCCCACCCGCAGGCAGCAAGGGAGGGAGGTGGCAACTGGGGGGCACCACAAAACGAGGGGTTTCGGGTTCTGCCCGGCGTCGGGGGGGTGCAGCCCGGGCGGGACGGGCTGGCGGTCCCCGGCCGCGGCTCCCGGGACGCGGGTCCATGCTGTCCACCTCGGTGCCCCGCCGCAGGAAGGAGTGGGGCCTGGAGCCCTTCCTGCCGCCCTCGCTGCTGCAGCTGGCCAAGGAGAAGACCCTGCGCAAGGCGCTCTCGCAGCGGCTGAAAGCCCTCCAGAGCCAGCCGCCCGGCAGCCCCAAGGTGAGTCCCGCCGGAGCCGCCCGGTCCCGGCCGCGCATCCCGGTCACCCCGGTGCTGAGCCCGCGCTGACGTGTCCCCGCAGGTCTCGGCGGTGCAAGCCAAGCTGCAGTACCTGAGGATCCTGAACGAGCTGCCCACCTTCGCCGGCGTCCTCTTCAACACCGTGGGGCTGGTACGGTAATTCTGGCGCGGGCCGGGGGGGTGTTTGGCCCCGGGTGCGTGTGTGGCTGGTGCGAGGAGCCATGCAGGACATGCCCGTGATGTCCATGGAGATGACAGCTCCATGCGATGCTTCCCTCGGTCTCCTGCTCCCTGGCCGGGATAGGAGCCCATCCGGAAAGGTCATCCAAGCACTGCGGTGGTGGGTGGGATCCGCAGCCCCCGGGAGCTGCCGCTCTCTCGGTTTGGGCAGCGAGGTGGTCCGCGAGGTGGGATCTGAGCAGCTTCAGGCACACGCTGAAACCTTCGGGTTCTGCACAGTCCGGCTGGGCTGCTCGTCACAGCCTCCTGCATCCCGGGGGCCGGAGCATCCTGCCGCCCGTCTCGGAGGAGGGGGATCCTGGCAAAGGCCAGCACGGTCCCTGCCTGGTCTGTGCAGGGAGCAGATCAGGTGGCCGTCACGTCTGCCCCGGCAGGGACCCAGCCCGGCCGCTGCTTGGTGGCTCTCGGGAGGCTGCCGCCGGCATGGCCTGCTCCTCCCTCACCTCCATCAGAGGCATCTCCGCCCCTCGCCCAAGCCACCTCGCTTTCTCCGTGGCAGGAGACCATCTCCATCACCTCTCCATCTCCATCCTCCTCGTTCCACCTCCCATCCAGGCAGCTCCACGCTGCAAGTGCCACCTCTCCGCCATCGTCCCTCTGCCCCACGGCCAAGGTCTTGGCACTTCCCTGGCTTCCCTTGCTGGTGTCCCGCCGGTGCCGTGGCCGAGCGGTCAGAGCGGCGGCTCCGGCACTGCCGGGGTGGGGAGCACCGGGCAAAGCATCGTTCTTCTGGGAGCTCTGCTCCTTTCATCCCCTACACCAAAGCGGTGGCTTTGAGCCAGCCGAGCACATCAGTTATTCCCTTACTGTCTCCCACCGCGGTGGCCCAGCTTCCTGCTCACCTCCAGGTCTGCCTTGAAGCATCCTCGCTGGGCAGAGCAGGACGAGAAAGGCTCTATTTGCAGCCAAGGCTTCTCGCTTCCTTCTTTTATGAAATTCATTCGCTCTCTCCTGCGCCTGCCTCCCTCGGAGGCGATGTCAGATCGGGCAGATTTGTAACGCGCTCTCCCTTTCCCGTAGCAGCACCACCGGGCCTGAATGTTTCACGCGGACGGGCAGTTCGGTGCTTTGCGTTTGAGCAGCCTCGGGGCGCGGGGTCGCCGGCTGCCTCCGTTCACGTCTGTCCGTCTGTCCCCTCTCTCCGCCCGGTCGTGCCCGCAGGACGAGAAGCAGCCGGCCACCACGCTGCTGGTGGGCCCCCGGCACGGCATCAGCCACGTCATCGACCTGAAGACCAACCTCACCACGGTGCTGTCGGAGTTCAGCAAGGTCAGCAAGATCCAGCTCTTCCGGGAGAACCAGGGGGTGGCCCGCGTGGAGACGAGCATCCTGGATGCCAAGGTAGGCCCGGCTCCGGGTGGGGGCCGGGAGGCAACCGGGAGGGCTGCGGACGCGGATGCACCTCGGTTGGCTGGAGCATCTGCTCAGAGGCATCAAGGAACCGTGGGCGAACGCTGGTCCTGGAGGGCATCGGTGGCTTTTTGCATGTTAGCAACACTTGTGGAGGTCGTCAAGCCAACGCGGGGGTGTGCAACGAGCTGGAAATGTGCCGGGCATGGCCGTGCCGCGCAGGGGGTGCCGGGTTTGCTCCCGCCGCGTTCCTCCGTGGTGGAGCTGAGCTCCGCTGCCGGCTCCCCCTGCATCTCCCCTGCCCTCCCGGGGTCTCCGAGCCTCCGCGCTCGCCGCAGCCCTGCCGGCTCCGTTTGAGCCGTAGCCTTGGAGGTGCAATTGTAGGGGATTGATTTAGGATTCTCCCCCCTGCGCCGGCCTTGGCGCCGGAGAAGGTCCCGTCTGAGAGGCTCCGCGGTGCCCTGCCGATGGAGAGGCATCTTCATGGACCTCATCCATCCCAGGGCTGGGTTCCCACGCCGGAGCGTCTGCTGCAGAACGAGGCGCAGGCTAATCCTGCAATGGGTGCAGCAGGCTGAGAAAAGCTGGGAACACCACGGTTGCCATGAATCGCTCATCTGCTCTCTGCAATTGCTGCGCTGCACCGAGCACCTCGCCAGCTTGGACACCGCGGTGCCGACGACCCGCGTGCTCGGCGGTGCTCCGAGGGCATCCCGGCTCCCGCGGCCCCCGAGCTAGCTGCGAGAGCTGCCACCACCGCCGCGCACAGCCGGCCGCCGCGTTGCTGTGGCAACGGCAGCTGCGAAGCGGCGGCTGCGGGATCGGTGCAGAAAAGGCCATTTTGCATTGCCAGCACCCAGTGGGCGTGCGGTGCCGGAGTGGCCGGGGCACCGCGGCGATGGGCCGCCCGGGAGGGAGCCCGGCGGCGTTTGCAGGTACCGAGGGAGCCGGAGAGCTCGGGGGGGAGGCAGGAGCGGCGCGCTGCCGAATTGTTTGCGGGGCGGTAGCTGCTTTGCGCTGGCGCGGGGGCCGCGGGATGCAGGGCTGGTGCCGCCGGGGGCTCTGCAGCCGCTGCGCCGCGGGGGGGCCGAGCCAAACGCGGGTCTGCAACTGGTGCCGGCCCCGACCCGACCCGTTAACTCCTTCGGGCGATGGCCGGGATGGGAAGCGCCTGAGCGTGCCTGCGGTTTGCACCGCGCCATCCGTGCATCCGTGCATGCATCCGTCTGTCCGTGCATCCGCCGGCACCGCTGGAGCAGGGGCGTCGGGGCAATCGGCCCTGCACCTCGCAGCAGCGTAGCCTCCACGGGGGAAAGCGAAGCAGCACCATTTTGGGGGGGTCCCGGCTGCCGCTGCGCCCGTGGGGCCGTGGATGGCGGTGGGGGCCCGTGGGCTGCGTCCGGTGGGAGTTAGAGGGAAGGCAAGGTGCTGCCTTAGGGGAGGCAGCGCAAAGCCCGGGTGCATTGCAGAAGGAAGAGATTAAAGGAAGCGCATTTAAGCTGAAACATTATAGCCTGCATAGGTATAAATCATAAATGAATTTGAACGGGAGGATGTAACGCTGGCTGTAAAACTCGGTGCTGACACTCTTCCCAAAACCATCCCCTCTGCCTGAGCCGGAGCATCCCTGCGGAAGGGCGTCGAGCTTTGATTTAAAGGGAGCACGTAACAGGCAAAGCAGCGCATCCTTAATAAGCTGATGTAAAACTGGTCTCTTATATCTGATATCAATTTATCTCCTTTCACTTTCCGATTGGATCGGTTGGCAAGCAGGAAATTAAGTGAAAAACATCACTGTTTCTCATGAAGGCTTGAAATTCCAGAAAACCGATATGAGCGAAGGATCGAAACATGAGTAATCCCAGCCTGGTGTTATGCATTTAGCTCCAGAAAGAGTTTTTCTTCTTTTGGCACTGGCCTGCTGCAGGCCTGAGAGCGGCTCGTGCCTGCGCCTGTCCCGGGAGCCGAGCTCCGGCGCTTTCGGAGGAGTCGGATGTCCCCAAGGAGTCACGGGCGGTGGCAGAGCATCTTCAGGTGGCACCGGGAGATGGGAGGCTCCTTCTTGGGGACCGGGCTGATGAGGCGCACGGACACCCGTCCTCGCTGTCCCTCGGGGAGCTTCCCAAAGGAACGGGGGGGAAACTAGTCTCGCTCCCTGGGAGTCTCCTAAAACTGGGACGGATATCCGAGTGGAGACAGAGACCGAGGTCCCTGAGTCGGTGCGGCCAGCGAGGGCCGGCCGCGCGTCTGGCACGACGCCTCCGCCGCTTTGCCTTTGCAAAGAGGCTTCTCGGCGGGTCGCGGCCTCTTAATTTAATTACCCTTCGGTGGATAATCACCAGCCGTTCCCTCTCTCACCTTGCGCTTTGCTTCGTTCCTTGTTGTCAGCACTCAGACTCGCTTTGCTGCGAAACAGAGGGAGAAAAAAATGTGCAAATGTGCCTTCATTCAACAGATGGCTGGAGAAACGCGGGACGGCTTCGCCCGGGGCGGAAGGCGCTTGTTTTGAGAGCGCTTCAGATGGCAGCGCGGGAACAGGCGGTCGCCTCTCATCACCCGTGTCGAGGCTGGAGCTGGCCCAGAGGCGCCGGCCCCTCCTCACCGCTGTCCCCTGCCTCCTCCGAGCTGCACCACGAATCCCCTCCTCTCCCTTCGCACCATCTCAGCGCCTCCCGTGTGGTCTGGGTCTGCTCGGGGTTATTTGGGGTTTACGGGCTGGTAGCACTCGCGGAGAGCTGCTGGCCCCGCTGCGGCTCGGGGCGCTGCCCCGGGCTGCTCGTGTCGCCCGGGCCGCACGGGGATGTTCGGCGAGGGCAGGTCTGCTCCCGGCGCGGGCCGGCGTTTGCCGATGGCTTAGGAAAGCAGCTGCTGCAGGGAGCACGGAGCTGGCCAAAGGGTGCTGGAGCTCTCGTGGCCTTGAAACGCGAAAACAAAAATAGCCTTAGTGCCTTCCACGCTGCGTGGGCTGAAGTGGTCTCGGCTGGGCCGGGTTTTGCCCTGGACGTGACAAACACGTTCTGGACGTCGAGCTGGCTGTTGCAGTTAGAAGCTGGGAGTCGCAGCAGGAGCGGGGACCTGCCAGCACCACCCGTCTCTTCGTCGGCGGCAGCAGTTTTCCGCGTGGGAAGCGATGGACGTCGCCGCGGAGCCCGGCGGGACTCGGAGGCAGAGAGCGGGCAGCGGGGACGGACCGCTGGTGGCCTGGGGTGACCCGGGGACGCAGCTCCGCTTGTCCTGCCTGCGTGTCGGCACCATCGGGGCCAGGACCTGTCCCCAAAGGCGGTGGTGGGCTAGAGCTGCCGTGCAAACGGCATCGAAGGCACTCTGCAGTTTTTTCCGTCTCCCTGGCCTGCCTCGGGCCTTTTTACCAGGAGAATAAATGCTCTCCTAGAACAGAAGACTCCATCTGCTCCTAGGCACGGCTCTAATTTTCCAGAGGGTTGGCTTTAAATGAGATCCACCAGGCTCGCAGTGGTGGCTGGGGGGGCCGTGATGGTGTTTTGCCCCTTCTGCAGCTCACTGGAGGCAGATGTCCTGGTTGATGGAAGGGGCATGTGATGTCTGCCGTGGAAAAGGCCTGGGATCTGGGGCCTCCTCAAGCTTCCCGAGCTCCCCGGGGCCCGGCCGTTAGTGCTCGTGGGGAGGTTTGGGGCATGGACACGCAGCAAATTCCCAGGAGCCGGTCGCATCAGGGCCGGTGCCGCGCAGGGAGCATACGGTAGCCTGCACCTCCTTCACCGCTGCTGGAGGAACAAGCCAGCAGGGACTTACAGCGGAGGTGAGGCACCTCGTCGTGCACGGTGATTTGCTGGGTGCTCTGGAGCAAGGACGCACATCTGCCTGGTTTTTCCCGCGTGGGTGCTAACGGTGCCGGCCGGCTCACCGGCGACGCCGGCGCAGGGCCACGAGCACGGCCCCTTTGGAGCGCGTCTCTCGTGCCCGCTGAGCCCTGACGCACCTCATCTCTTGCCTTCCAGCCGCTGGTGCTGCTGATGGAGTGGCCTGAAGCCACCAACTTTGCCTGCCTGATCGCGGGGTACTGCCGTCTCCTGGTGGACTCCAAGAAGATGATCTTCTCCAGGCCGCCCAGCCAGCCGCCGCCTCCTCAGATTATCAAGGCAGGTATGTTTAAGCCTCTGCTTTCCGTGCAACCCCTTGCCCAGCTCCCTCCTCCCTCCCTCCGCCCGGGGCTCCGTGGGGGTAGAGGAGGAGATGGGTCACTGGCATCTCCCCCCTGCTCCCGTTCCCCTTGGAGGACCTGCAGCCCTCCTGCTGACCGGAAAGCAGGGAATAGGGAGGCAAGGCATCGTTTTGGACAAGCTCTGGCTTGTGGCGTGGGCTTGGGCAAGTCCCTGAACGCCCAGAAGTCGCTGGCTGCGAGAGAGTAGCCAGAGCTGCTCCTGCCTGCTGGCAAGCGCAGAGCCGCGCGGGTGTCGTTCTGGTGGCTCCCGCGGCAGATTCGGGCGTTGCCGTTTGCAACGTCCTCCGACGCTGCCAAGGAAACGCTGGGTCCCCGCGGAGCAGCTCGCGCGTCCCCGCAGAGCCGCGGCACGGGCTCGCGTGAACGCGCGACGTAGGCTGGGGCTAGAGCAGCGTGCAGGGAGCCGGGCTTTGCCAGCCGCCCCGCGGGGTTGTCCCCAGGCTGCCGGGCAGCTCTGCAGCTCCGGGGAGCCGTGACGAGCCGTCGGGTGAGCCGGCAGCGTGTCGGCGCGGTCTCCTCGGGATGCGCTGGTGCGGAGGTGGGAGGAGCGCCCGGCGCCGGGGAAGGGCCCTGGGGTCCGAGGAGCGCGGCCGGACCCCGGTGTCCGGGGGGGGGACAGACCTCGGGAGGCGTCAGGGGAGCGGTGCTCACAGGGAGACCCGGCCGGTGACCTTGCCGTGAGTACCGGAGCGTGGTTTCCCTCCGCTTCTTCACCTGCGTCTCTTATCGACAGCGGTCCCTGTGCTCTCCGCTCTGCGCATCCTAAAAAAGTGCATTTAGTCCCGTTTTGCTGGGAGTGAAGGGTGTTTTCCAGCGAAGTGGCTGCCATCAGAGCAGCCCTGCACCAGGACATGGCCAGTCCGATGGGCCACCAGGGCCCGTGGGACCCGTGGTCGGAGGGGTGTGCGTGGGGCCAGGCTGGCACACGCTGGCGTAGGAGCTGGCGTTTCGTGGGAGGTGAGGAGGAGAGGTCTTCCAGGGCCCGGGACAGGCAGGAAAGCCCCCCCGGCATGCAGCAGGAAAGGGAGAGCATCCGAGAAGAGTTCCCACCATTGCCAGTGGCTCGGGGGCCCCTCAGCATGTCCAAGAGGTGCTTCTCCTCGGTGAGACTTTGCTTCTTGACGTAGGGCATGGTCCAGGCTTAGGTCAGAAGGGGTAGTAGATATTGCCCTTTTCTTAGCAGTCACGAAAAAGCAGTGCCGGTTTGCATGGGGGCTGGACTGAGCGTGATGGGAAGTCTGAGCACAGGCAGGACCGTGATGCCACCACGGACCGTGCACTTGGTGTCGGAGAGCCGGCCCCTCTCCGGAGGGCCGCCGTGCCCTCAGGGCTACCACAAAAACCTCTCTGCCCTGCACAGTGAAGCCATTTCCCTGCAGACCTCGTGCACTCAGCCCAGCTGCTCAGGCATCATTCAGGAGGAGTGAATTTGGCTCGTATCGAGAAAACAACGTCTGCCCGCAGTTTCGGTCTCGCTAGAGTTGCAGACCGAGCTGTCAGGAGCTGGGCAGATCACGGCGAGCGGGGGCTGTCGATCATTAGCACATCTCCGCAGGAGCGATAGGAAAGCCCCGCTGGGATGAATCAAGTTAGCCCAGGCTTCGACTTTGCAGGCTGCAGACAGGCTGTGCCAAAAATCTTAAATGTAAAATCAAGGCGCTTTTCGCCCGGGAGAGGAGCGCATCCATCTTCCCCGAGGCCCATTAAAACCTCCTGCCAAGCCGCAGACGTTTTTGGGAATGCGTGCCCTGTCCCGATGCTGTCAGTTAAATCCGTCTCCCCGCATGAACGTTGCACCTTCCTCCCCCCTGCTCCCCACCAGCAGAAATCATCAGTGAAGCAGCTCGGTGCCCGGGGCCGCTGCCTCCGCTCTCGCTGGGACTTTCTGCCCCGGAGCATCCGGCAGCGCCGGCAGCCGGGTTGCAGAGCCCGGTGTTTTGGCCGTAGCACGAAGCAGGCGCGCTCTGGCAGGCTGCAGCTCTGCACGGAGCAGCCTTTCCCTTGGCTAAACCGTTCGGCAGCTTATCCCGAACGGGGCAGGCTCCCGGCGCGAGCCTTCGGGGCGGCCGGCTGCGGACACGAGGGGCTGCCCTGCTGCCGCAGCCCTGCACGGAGTCGCAGAGCTGTCGTTTCCCGGCGCCGGTACGTCCGCAAATGAGAGATGTATTGTTTTCAGTGGGGTTTTCACATTGCAGGTGATGAACAGTGCAACGCGAATGTGTGTTTTGGGAGACAAATTGTCCAATTTGTTGAGCTAATGAATTTAATTAGGATTTATTTGATTTAATTTATACTTGGGAAGATGGAGCCTGCGTCCCCCTGGCACCCGTTCGCAGCACAGCTGCGCGATTCAGCGTGATGCAGACAGCCGCCGCCGCGGAGGGCCGGACCGCCGGCCGGGAGCTCGGTGTCTCGGCTGCCTGCCTGGCGCGGGGACGGCTGCTGCGGGGAAACGCGTGACGGCGGCAGGCGAGGGCTGATTCTGAGCGAAATGACGCGCGGGAAGGAGTCGCGGGAGCACCCGACCGGGGGTGGAGTCTCCATCGCTTGAAGTCGGTCCAGCTAAGCTGGATGTCTCCCTAAAAGACAGCGATTGCACCAGGTTTAGCAGTGCTCTGCTGGGCTCCGGAAAGGTTAACGGGATTTGGTGTGGCTGGCCCAGGAAGGAGAAGGATGAGGAGGTGCAGAGGGACGACCAAGACCATCCTTCTGATGTGCAATGGTCATTTATAAGTGGACAGTGATCAGTTGTTCTGCAGGTCCAAGGTGTCACTGATCTAATTCTTAGCAAAAAAAAAAAAAAAAAAAAAAAAAGCTTTAGGATCTATACTTCATTATAAATGTCATAATATTAACTTTTATAAAATTTATCTGATTTAACTCTATAACATGTATCATTCTGGGAACACAGGAACAAATCACATGAGGAGGTGGCCTGCTCCTTCACTGGAGCTTGTGAGAGCAGGTCCGGGTCAGCGTGCGCGGGGCTTTTGCTGGCTGAAGTTCAGCTGCTTCCTAAACCCTTTCGATCGACCCTTTGGGTGGTCGGTGCCTGCAGGCTCCTCTGGACTCGGCCATCACGACGCCCCAGCCACACCGAAGGGCCTCACTAAAATGCTTTCAACAACTCTGTGTTGATGTGAATCCAAAATTTACTAATTTAGAGGAAAAGGCCACTTCTTCCACACCGCGTGGCCTTTTCTTGGAGCTGCAGAGCAAGGAACGACTCTGGGGCCTCACAGCACAAGCTCAGCTCAGTCCAAGTTGAGTTCAGACTCAAGGCTACAAGCAGCCTCCAGGAGATTTTCACTTCAGGGTCTTCTGGTTCTTTCTAGCAGGGACATGACATCTTCCACAGCCACCAAATCCATCTCTCTGTGTCTCTCTCCCTCTACTTCCTTCAGCTCTTCCCTTTTCTCCTTATTGCAGGGAAGAGTCAGAAACTCCCTTATCTTCTGTGTCATCACCCCCTTCGTGGTCTTGGGGATGATGAGGTGTAAATGGGTGGTGTCCCTCAGGGCTTAACCCTTTCCTCTAGTGACAGACAGACACACACACCAAGGTGGAGAGGTCAAGGCAAGTCTGAGGCCACCCAAAGGAAGGTGCTTCCCTCCATCACGCGTGTTTATGAGGGAGGGTTTGGTTATAGTGTTCCTGCCTCAGAGCAGTGGTATAGGCAGGACTCCCGAAATCCCTCCCAACCCATGGTTTCCTCATGCCGGACTCTTCTTCTTGCGTTCATCAGTGGCGGACAAGCCCAGCAGATTGCAGAAGACAATATCTAGGTAGGAGGTACGTTTCTGGAAACGTAAATGGCTTTCCCATCCCCTTTCCCTGCTCCTAACGTTGCAATTGTGGTTTCGGTTTAGATTACATCAACGCGCACAGTCTGCACCGGCCCGCGGCAGCCGGGCCCGCGGGGAAGAAGGAGAGCGGGCTCGTGGGCGGCACCGCCTCCAGCCCCGGCGAAGCCAGGGCTCGGACCGCCAGGGCCTCGGACTCGGAGCTCCTCAGCTTTTGTTACCTGCACATGCGGGAGCAGAGGAAGGAGAGAGAGAGCAGGACAGATATCAATGAAAACCTGATCTTTTTTGAGGAAACTCGTCCCAGGACCAAATCTGACCCCACTTCCAAAAGCTCTGGCCAAGGCTATGATGGTGTCGCAAACGAGTACGACCCGGATGGCCTTGACCGAGACCGCCGTGCAAGTAGGGCCAGGGCCCACACCATCGACACCCACCTGAGGAGCGATGCCTCGCAATTCTACTGTGATTCCTGCAAAGCCAAAATCAAGAGCCGGCTGGCCTCGCGCAAGGGCGGCAAGCCTGGCAGCGCCCACGACACCGTGGTGGACTTGATGTCGCTCCCCCCTCCTGGGAGTGACGAAGAGGAAGATGAGACGACGTCCCTGCTCCCTGCCATCGCTGCCCCCCCGCCCGGCTTCCGGGACAACAGCTCGGACGAGGACGATCCCAAGCGCCGGGCGGCTGCCCAGAGCCAGGAGCAGGGCCGGCACCTCTGCGGCCTCCTGTACGATGAGATCCCCGTGACGCTGATAGACAGCGTGCAGACGCGGACGGTGCGAGACCATGCCCAGGAGCTGGATGACGCCCTGGTGTCCACCCTGCAGGCTCTGGAAGCCCTGGCTGCTTCAGAGGACTGTCCGCATCCCCCGCCGCAGCAGACAGCAGGTACTGGAGTCACTCCGCCTTTCTTTCTCCCTGTAGCCTTGCTATGCAATATCCTCCCCGTTATTCTCCTCCTTGATTTTTCTCTTCTCGACCCTCCCCATAAGTGACTGTGGGGCAGTTTCTAATGAAAACTAAATTGTGGCAACAGGGTCCAGCATGCGCAGCCGAACTGTTGCTCAGGTTTCTAAGAACCGGAGATGGGAATCCTCCTCTTCCTCGTGGTGGCTGAAGGAGTCTTTTGGTTACCCCCTGTCCGCAGTAGTCCCCGTGCCACGCTGCTGCAGTGAGGCACTAACGAGTCAGCGCCGTCAGCCCAAGTTTTCCTCCCTGTGACCCCACTGAGTTGGTGTGTTTGGCCCTTGGTCTTCTCAGGTTCACCCCCAGGTTTTGCAGCCTGTGGACCCTTCACAGCAAACCTGCTCTCCGCTGGGTTCCTCCGGGACCAGCCGGCTGGCTGCCCAGCCCCAGGACGTCCTCCCCTAGCTGCCTACTCACTACGGCGGAGCAGCTGCTGCCAGGTTTTCCTTTTTGCTCCACACAACTCCCTGTAGCTGTTCCTGACCCTGGGACCCTTCCCAGGGCCTTTTCCTGGGCCAGGAGCTCTTGCTGAATTAAGCCAGCAAGCCAGCTCGGTGCTGACAAACGGTCTCTCCTGAACGTCCTGAGTCTTAGTGGGAGGAAGTCACTGCAGGTCCTCTGCTGCGGTGCTGTGTTCGGCACTCCCGGGTCCCTCCTGCCGCGGGGAGCTCCTCTCTGCTCCCCACAGCGATTCACCGTGGACGTAGCATTGGTGTGGGTTTTCCCTTGTGTCCCTCCTCAGGTCTTATTGTCCTGGCTGCCATCACTCCCGAGTCATCTCTGGATTCTGGCCACGAAACCAACTCTTCGGAGCTGACCGATGTCTCAGAGATGGTCTCTGCTATGAAGCAGCATCAGAACGCAGCCTACTTCCTCGCGCAGCACATCAGCAAAGAAAACCTCCTGGCGAGAAAGGACTTGCCCTTCCGAATCCAGAGCTGTGCTGCCCCGGCTGTTCTCGCCTCGCCCTACGCCCTCAGCCCCCAGGAGCCCAGCCCTTCGCTGAAGCCGGATTTCCCTCACCAAAGCCCCAGTCTTACCAACTGCAAGAGCAAGCAGGAGCAGCAGCACGCTGAGCGGAGCTACGCCTTGGCTGCGCAGCCGGTGCTGTCCCCCCAGCTCGGTGAGCAGGACAGGGCGGCTCCCGTGCCACCCTCTGAGTGCAGAGGTGCCGGCCACGCAAAACCTGCCTTTGAAGTGTCCCTGCACACCGCAGCAGCCTTGAGCGGGGAGCGGGCACAGGATTTACGAGAGACGATGCCCAAAGAGCTCCGGCCGAGCCCCAAGCTCCTCTTGGATCAGAAGAGTGGTGTGACCCCAGCCTTGATTACAGCTGCTCTGCAGCAAGTGGCAAATGCGAAAGGCTCGGCCTCCCAAGTGGCAGCAGCTCCAAAAGAAGAGAAGAACATCAATGGGACCGGCAGCTTTGCATCATCCAGCAGCAAGGCTTTGAAACTTAAAGGAGGTCAGCAAAGCGAAGACACGTTCTGCAACTGTCAGCAGCAGCAGCAGCTCTCTCAGCAGCAGCACAGTGAAGTTGCTGCAAGTCCTAAAGAAGCTCCTGGCAGCAGGCCTGAAGCGTCCCACTTTGCCTCCGCAGGTGAGGAAATGATGCTTAGTAAGACTTTTCCCTCTAGAAGCTACCAGCAAAAAGTGAGCAGAGATGCCCTAGGAAAAGCTCCGAGCGCAGAGCCAGGTCAGAAGGCGGAGGGGGAAGCTACAAGCCTTGTCTTTCAGAGGCACACGGCTCCTTCAAACCTAGGAGAGAAAATGCAACAGGAAAGCTCAGCCAAAAGTTTAAAAGTCGAGAGCGGCAGTCTGCACTCTCCATCACCTGGCAGCACTTTCAGGAGCACCAGTGAGGATCCCAAAGGGCCAATCCAGCTGGTGCCCAGGCCTGAGAGCCTGCAGATCAGCACCGTGCCTTCCAAAAAAGTAGAAAAAGTCCTGGAGGTGACCCAGCAAGATGCCGATGTCCCAGCTAAACCCAAAGCTCCCAAGGCTCCCTTCAGGTTGAGGAACCTATTCTCTGCAACGTTTCCCACCCGGCTGAAGAAGGAGACTGACGAGCGGCAGGCCCAGCTGCAGAAGGTGAAGCAGTATGAGCTGGAGTTCCTTGAAGAGCTGCTCAAGCCGAAGGGCAAAGGCGACCTCCCGCCGCAGGAGTATCTGCATCCTCCCGCCCCTGGGCGCTGCAGCTGCCAGCTGAGGAGCAGTCCTGTGCAGAAAGTGCCGGGTATGTCGAGGGAGCAGAGACGCAGCTGTGACTGCAAGCGGATCTGCAGGGGGGTGAGGCCACCCCCTAACCAGCTGGTGATGGCGGAACTGGAGAGGCGAGGGAGGGAGAAAGCTGCTGATGACCAGCAGCAGGCAGAAGCGATTAGGCTGACGAGCGTGAGCAGCCCTTCCAAGGGCAAGCGGATACGATCTACCAGTTTAGAGTCCAGAGATTACCGGTCAGATCCGGAGAACAGCGTGTCATGTTTGACCACGTGCACTTCCCGGGGGGAATGCATGGGTGCTCCACACTACAAGAAGCTCATGCGTCGCTACAGTGTCAGTGAAATAGATAAGACTGATAGGACATCCCTCTCCTCCGACATCTACCAGAACATCTATACCATAAAGCAGAAGGGCCTCCAGAAGGAGCCTGAGCCCAGCACCCATGGCTCTGTTCTGAAAAGCAAAATCCAGGAAGCCTCTGGAGTGGCTGATCCATCTTATGTCCAAATAGCACAGGAGAAAAAGAACCAGAAAGGTTCGGGAGTATTCTCTGTCCAGGAGGAGATGTATCCAAGTCCTGCCGAGCTGCGAGATGAAGATATGGAGGATGAGAAGTGTTGCTCCATCCGGTACTGCTTCTACTACAGGAAATGTGATGTTGCGGATGATGGGAGCGAGAAGGATGAGCTGTCCTACTCCATCCCCATGCAGATACTCCCAGGAATGAAGCTGGACAATCAGGTGGTCCCCGTCATGAGCAGGACCCTTCAGGTTCTAGATGCGACAGCCTGCAGCAGTCCCAACGGTAGTCAAACCCAGGAGATAGATTTAAGGACCTCCACGTTTGAGGGGAGCCTGGCAAAAATCAACACCCTTCGAGGCCACGCCTACAGCTTGCCGGATGGGTTTCTGCAAGTGCAGCTGGACACCAACGAGCTCCTGACCATCCTGCGGCAGTGTGTGGTGAGCCCCGAGGTCCGGGACTGCAAACCCTACATCTCCCAGCTGGCCGAGTACAAGCAGGAGCTGGCCCTCAAGTTCAAGGAGTTCCGGGCGTCCTGCCGCCGCGTGGCAGCTGTCGACAAGAGTCCTACCCACATGCTCTCCGCCATCACGAGCAGCTTCCAGGTGCTAAGCAGCCTCATCGAGACGTTCGTGCGGCTGGTGTACATCGTGCGCTCCGAGTCCCAGCGCCAAGAGCTGCTGACCAAGGTGGAGGAGGTGGTGAGAAACTACACCTTCCTCCTGCGCGCAGCGGAGGAGTCCACGGCCAGGACGCTGAGCCATCAGCAAGCGGTGGAGCAGCTCGCTCGGCAGTCGGCCACGGTCGCCACCGTCATGAGCACGCTCACGCGCTCCCTGAAGACGCTGATCAATAAGTAAGCCAGCTACGAAGACCGACGAGCCAGCGTGTGCCAGGCCGTGTGTCGGTGGTTCTCACGTCCCGTAGGTCTGGTGAGGATGAGTGTCTGGAAAGCCCACATCTGCTGGGGTTTCCAGTGGCCAAGACGTTCTTTTATTTCTCCGCAGGATGAATGGTTATGTTGGTGGAGCTTTTGAAGGGTAAATCCAGGCCCCGTAGCGAGCTGTCCCACCGGCTCGTCCGGGGGCCCTGCTCTGCTTGCTCTCCCATGCTGGCTTCTCGGTGACCTTACTCGGGAGGCACGGCCACCCCGTCTCCACGCTGGTTTGGTGTCGTGCGGTTCTGGGCCTCCCTCATGCCAAGACCTGACACTGTCTCCCGCTGTCCCGGTGTGCCGGGCCGGTGGGTTAGCAGGAACCGAGCTGACATCTCCTGGCTTCACTCGGGCAGGGGTCTAGCCCGGAGCCAAACCGGTGTCTTGCCACGTAAACAGCTCTTCTGCCTCCAGGGTCTCCCCGGCCCGCAGATGCAACGCAGTTCGCAGCAGAGGGGATCTCTGGGGCGAGGAGGTAGTCCGCGCCTGGGGAGGAGGATGCCGTGGTCCAGACAGACCCCCAGCAGGCTCTGTTGTCCCCGATGACAGGCACCGACTTGTGCGAAAGGTGACAGCTTAACGCGTGCGAGCAGGGAGCCCTCCTCTTCCTCTGCTGGAGGCCGTATCCCCGTTAGAGCCCGCAGGGACCCGACTGCTCTGTGCCACTGCAAGCCACAAGCTGGGCTAGCGGCTAAGAGGAGACCCCGTCCCCAGAGGCAGGTCCGTGCCCCAGAGGCTCAGCCCAAACCCCTCCGGGTCCCTTTCGCAGTGCCCGTCGCAGGGAGCCCAGCGCGGTTTTGTGTGAACCACGGCTGCCGTCTCCCGGAGGAGCTGCCCTCGGGGCGAGGGGCTGCGGTCCTCCTCCTGCCTCTGCTGGACTGACTGCCTTGAGAAGTGTTATTTAGTACTGCGTGATGGATGGTTATTTGGATTTTTTTTTTTTTTTTTTTTACTTTCAGATGAATGGTAAAATGAGTCCTAATTGTTTTTTCTTCATACCCGGAGGTTCCCCTCCTCCTCCTCCTCCTCCTCCCATCTAGCTTCTAGACCTAGTGAATCAGACCGCCTTAACTGGTGCTTCAGGGCACCTACCCACCTCCAAAACAGAGCGAGGAGAAAATGCAAGGTTACGCGTTCAGCCCTTCCTGTGCCGCTCACTGCGCTTCATCCGCGCCCGGGGAGAGCAGGTCCCGCGGGGACCCCCGCGTCGCTCCCCGGTGCATCCCGAGCCCAGAGGGAGATCACGGCATCCACCTCGTGGGGCCGGACATCGGAAAGGAGAAGGGTTGTCACGCTCGGCTGGCTTGCCCCGTCGCTGGCCGAGCGCGTGGAGCTGAGCAGGGATCTCCGTACGCTCGGTCACCTCCCATCTCTTATTTTTTATAGAATACGCACATTTGAAATCTCTCGTTCTTCCATAGGAGTTATGGAAATGCACAATGTGCTTTTAACATGCGCATCCTCTACTGAGTGCAATAACATCCCCCGGCCCGTGGCTGTCCCGGACTTGGCCATTGCTCAGCGAGGCAGAGGACCTTGCTGTGCGGCCAGAGCACCTCTTGCCTCCTGCTCTCGAGAACCATGTAGCAAATCTAGCGTGGAAGAGCCAGTTCGGATTTCAGTCCGCGGTGGGCGAAGCCTGTTACGATGCTGAAGGCCGACAGGGAGCTGTGTTTTTCTTTTCCCGTGAGTTATCTATTAAGAAACTATGAGTTTCCTTGAGCTCCCCATTATGCCTCTATCATTCCTCCATAAATCTCTCAGTCTAATACAGAGGAAAATTTTTTTATTGTCTGTATATAGTATATATAAATAAAAATATATAAATTATATATATACACAAATTTATGTCTTGTTTTACAAACAAGAAAGATTAAATATATTAATCTTAATATCCAAACTAGCACTTTGTGTCTTTTTTTTTAAGAACTTTGCAGAGGAAGAAGGTGGGGGGGGACGGCAGGGCTGCTGCCTCCCTCCCCTGTTCTGGGCAGCCCCTGAGCCCGGGGGACGTATGAACAGCGCAAATTGGCTCCTAGCTACAGGTGACGCTTCCGATATCCCGTTTCCCCTGGGGACATGTTTTGCCTGATGCAATAAACTCTACTTATCAGAGAGGAAAGCACCAGTGTGTGTCCTCTCTACACCCCAAAGCCACCAGGAATTGTGACAGCCAGCTCTGACAACGATGCAACACAAAAATCTCAGGAACGGGGCCGTTTTCTGCAGGGGGGTTGAATGTGCTGAAAGTGGAGATGGCCGCAGCCTCGGCTCACGCTCTCGCTGTGCCTCCCGGCTGCTTATTTCCATCTGCATCACCCCATTTCCCGAGCTGAAACAACTAACGATGCCTGACATTGAAGGGGACGAAACGCCTATTTATAAAGCTGGGTATGGATCAAAAAATGGAAAAGCCAAGGGGTTTTTACTGCCGTACAGATCCTGGAAACACTATTGACAGCAGGCAGCCCAATGCACGATTTCAGAGCTTTTTGTGAGCTCTCTTAGTACCATCTAGTGGGCAATCAGCATCCGGACCGGAGGAGTTATTTCCTTGTAAAACGCTGTTATTACTCGTATAGCAGTGGTGATGTGTGCTCCGGGGACGCTCAAAGGCCCCTGCTTGAAAGGAGGAGCTGTACCAGCACGTATCAGGGATTAATCCCTGCCTTTATTGCTAGTAATCTTTATTGCAGTAATTTTTAGGTGCTGTCCTGTGGCCTTGCTGTGTTAGGCACGTGTAAGGTCTTGTTGAAGGAAACGATCCAAGTAAAATTTTCTCCTTTAAAGGTTTTGAACGTCAGATATTTTTTAAGAGCTTCATCTCAGTTACATGACGTAAAGAATTAGAAATAAATGATTTTTTCCCAGATCCAGTTCCCTCTTCACAGGAACGTATACGGTGTCTTTACGGTTCCCCAGCTGCTGCTAGCGCTGCTCAGCCCCGTATGCATCCATGCCCAGGCGGTACGATCACACTCAGGTAGCCTCCTGCCTTCCCTTAATCTGCTCCGAAGGATGTGCACGCCTGGGGAGTCCCGATGAGCACTCCGTCAGCGGCAGAGGATAGAAAAGGAACGAAAATTGGGGCACTAATGACCCTCTAATGCGCACGCAAAAACTGCAAGACCCGGCTTCAGGGTTAGTGTTTCGAAACCAGGCGGTGAAAATTAGCAAACCTGATGCAGTATTCCGGGAAAGATGGGTATCCCAGCTTATTTCGATTTCCTACCCATATTCGGTGTATGTGAAAACAGGCAGCACACGTGATGCGGTTTCCAAAGGCTGCCTAATTCCCTTTTAGTGCATGGGCAGACGACGAGCCGGCCAGGGGCTCATCCCTGTGCTCCGGCTGGGCAGAGCCATCGCCCTTCGCCACCACCCTCGCCCCCCCAGAACAGAGAGGGGTTTTTTCCTGCAGCTGAACTATCTTACTTTATAAAAAGTCATTAAAAAGCCAAAATGCCGTGTTAAGAGCGGTGGAAACCCCAGCACCGCCTTTCTGCATTCCTGCTCTCCATCCTCCTATTTTAAAATCGGCTCTGCAGAAAGGCAGCACTCGCGTGCTAGAAATGCTGGGTGGAAAGATTAGGAGCTTATTCACAGGGACTGGTCACAACTCTTTGAAGAGCTTTTAACTCTTACCTCCATTTCTAATGTAGGCTTGAAAATACCATTTATTCCCCACAGTTTAGTCTTCTTCCTGAGAGATGGTGGACGTGCGCCGGTTTAGTTAAGTCCAGCTTAAGCGACTGCGTTTGCATTTACACCGCTGTCACTGAGCAGCATATGGTGAGCTTCATTCCTAAATACAACTCCTCTGAAACCAGTGGGAGACCTGTGATTAAGTGATTTTTCTCTTCAAAGGAAAGAACGGGGTGTTGTAATGGTCTCAGTAAAGATTTGGAAGCAGGATGTTTCTTATTGGATCCTAGTGGTGTTGATAGTAGCAGAGATGGGATTTATCTAAAAATAATTCCTGTGAAAAAATGATAGAGGCAGAGAAGCCAACAGAGAACAAGCAGCCGCTAGAAATGCTTCCAGGACTCATGGTCAGTGTTTCTCCTGCAGCCACAGAAAAAAACTCAGTTTTCAAAACCGTTCAGTGAGTACTGGAAAGTGGGGTAAAATCCAGAATATCATAAGACTGGAGCTAGGCCCTAAGCCACAAAGGCAAACGCATTCAACATTGTGAATTCATGCATCTAAAGGGCAAAAGCGTTGTGCTATTCACATCAAGTGCCATTCATTAACAGGATGGTCTACCACCAGCCATTGCCGTCACAAGGCAAACAGAAAGAAAAAGGCTCCCAGCAACACACTTTCTGCATGAAAATAGCTCCTTGATTAAGTGGCTGGCGGTAATTGAGTGGCAATTGTATGTAGGAATGTGCCAAGAGACCAAAAAAGCTACTTGTCTTGACATCACTATGCAATTTGATAGAGTTAATGTGCTACTTAAAACTTCCTGGAAAATATATTCTCAGGCCATGAAACACAAAGGCAGTTTTCATTAAATGAACCTCCATAGAATCAGATAAATAAAAAGGGAGGTTTGCCATTCATGTACTTTCAGGTACATGAATGTCCTTAGGTGGACATTAATTTATTTCTTAATTCCCAAAACGTGAGAGAATGGAGCAGCTCAGACTATGAGCTAAATCTTTCCAGTACCAAAATTAAGTAGTGCTTGTCCTCATGACAAAACCCGGGACAATTAAATTGAGTTTCTCAGACTGGAAGCACATAATGCAATTTATCCCATTTGGCTTTCAAAATGAAGCAAGCCGAACTGAATGAGATGCTTTCACTCTGAATGTCCACACAAGAGTTAAGACGCTTCAATCCCGTCTCACAGCTAACCTCTAGTTAATCTGCACTCATTTTCCTGCGCATCCTTCCACAGACCACCTGGATAACAGGCCGATGGTTTTCAACGACAGAGTCTCTCCCTCCATCCAAAGCAAGGCGAGAACCAGATAAACATCTCCCTCTTCAAAGCTGCTTCTCCTTGTCCCTGCTCACACGGTAAATGGAAATGCAAGCTGTCGATAGGCGAGCAATTGCTGGGGAAGATCATGAGCAAGCTTTTTGGATGTGTTTAACTAAGACATTGCATATCGACTAAAAGCTTTTCCTCAATAAAATCTCTGCTTATCCTGCCATAAGAGCTCCACTAGCAATAGCAATAAATCATTAAGGTAGACTGACTTTTGTCCTTCTAATCAAAGTGTGGTCTGACCCTGCAAAGACATTATGGGAATGAAAACACGGGGAGGGGTACTGGAGACTTTTCCTTTATTGCATTTGTATAACATCAGCTAAGGCAGCAGGCGACGCATCCGCGAGCGGCCACAGCACACGGCCCCGGCTCCCGCGGCTTCGCACCTCGCCTTGGACGGAAAGGTTTCACCCACCAGCAGCTCCGCAGCATCCGGCCTCACGGAGGGCAGTATCTGCTGGTTCACAGGGGCTCCTGAAAGGATATTTGACCTCTAGCTGGAGAAGAGGGAAAAAAATAATCTTTTTACTGCACATGAAACTTTGCCTGTCCCTGGCTTACAGGATTAAGGACCTAATTTTATCTGGTGTTAAATTTGTTACTCCTGCAAATCCTGTCTCCATGATCCCAGGAGGAAACAGATAGAAATGCTACTTCACAAATCCTGTGTAGGGGAAGCTCCGAGGCAGAGCCTGTAAATGAGAAGCTTAATTTGCACGTTTTAATGTACTTTCTGCTGCCTTCGTCCTCGGATTCTCAGAGTCTGGCTGATGGGTAGGTTGGGAAGGGGCAGGGGCGCTGGTTTCAGGTGGGCGCATGGACACAGAAGACACCGCTCCTGCATTCCAGCACAAAACTAGAGTTTAAACTAAGAGCAAAGCAAATGATTCAGAAACAGAAACAAATATTTCAAACTGGCAATAAGTTGTCCGTCCCCCAAATTCTTCAGACTGTAATAGCAGGAACAAATCTGCTGCAAGCCTGTGTTTGGTAGGGAGGAGAGGCCTTGAAGTTATTTTTAGAGTATATAGCTTTAATCACTGGAAAATATGTACAGAACAAACAGCCGTTACGAGACATCCAAACTTGCAAATAACACAAGCTATCATTTGAAAAAAATTGCTGTGAACTGGGAAAGGCCCTTATCGTAAGAATGCCAACAAAGTCGGGCTTTTTTTAGGCGTCTTTCAGACAAAAGTAAAATGGCCTGTTTGTGGTACCAAAGTACATCTGTTCAGCGGAGATGTGGCAGCAAAGAGCTGCCAGCAGCAGATACGGGAGAGCTCCGGGCGCCTGCAGCATGTGCACGGAGCAGACGGCAGCAACATCCGTTTCCCAGCACTATCTCATCCTCGTACCCCACCTCTGATGCGGACTTGCCATTTTTTGTGTGAGAAAGGCTGATTCAGACTAAATGGTCCAGGCAGGCTTGGCTGTTGCAGAGACCAACCAGAACAAGGACAAATGAAGTATTTACAGGTGCTCAGCTACTAGGAATTTGGGAGAGGCCCCCAGATCCTTTCACTTGAACCACCAAGCCATCTGACGGAGAAGGTTCTCCTGTATTATTAAAATGAGCAATGTTCAGAACAAAATTAGAAATAAAGGGCTGCATTCTTCTCTTCCCATTCATTGGATTTATTACATGTCACAGCATTTTTCAAGCTGCTATGGTAACACCCAAGTATTGGGAATTACCATCAAGATGATATTCCATTTCTGCATCAGTTCCAGGTATGGGAATCAGTATCTTTCTAATCCAGAGGGATCTCAAGTTTAATGAAACCCTCCCTGCAAAAGGTTAGAGGAAACCTCCTCAAAGTACAAGTCTATAATCATTAGTTTATTAGCCTTTGGGACCAGTAACAGTAGCCTTCGGGGCCAGAATATTTGCAATAAGAGGTAAAGACAATGTGGCCATCCTACATTAACTATAGACTATTTCTTCTGTTAAATTCCCAAGAACTCAAAGTAAAGACTTATCAATGCCAAATGAGTTGCAGAAGTTTGCTATCTACGAACCAGCTACATAAAACTTGTGAGAGTTACGTCATTGCATGCATATTTTGAAGAAGCTGCTTGTGGCTTAGTTTTTATTTTGTATAATCAAAACTACAATGTTTATTTTAGCAAAAGCTAAACTAATATACGTAATTTAATCACATACGATTGAAAGCTCACAGGAGATTAATTACTGAATTAGGTACAAAAATACCTGATCATATAAAAAAAAAACCATCAGAAATCAAATTAAACAGCCTGTTAAAATAATACCCATGTCAGTTTTGACACTGATCCAAGAGACAGAAAAAACACCTCTGTATTTGCAGTAGAGACTATCCACCACAACTATAATGTTTTTAATCTCCAGATGTGGCCAAGAGCTATTTGCATCAGAAAAATAAATAGCAGAAAGTATGGCTGAAAATTTTGAGGAGAAGAGCAAAAAATGTTGATTGGGGGGTATTTTTTCTTGTGGATTTTGCAGGGAGACTTTGCACGTGAGGAGTCAGGGACTCTTCCCGCGTGAAGCCACGATTTGCCCATTGCAATGGGATCAGCTCGTGGTTCTGCCAAGGGAAAGGCGAGAGAGCAGCCTATTTTGAGGAAAGAGCAAAGAGAATCAATTATTAATACTTTTGCTGTCCAGGAAGGAGAAATTTGGAAAAAAAAAAAAAAAAAAAAAAGCAGAAGGTGTATCTGGAGGGAGATGAGCATTATTCTTCAGAAATCAAAACTTGCTGGGCTCAATAGCTCCGGTGCGGGGTCCCACCCGGCCTTTGAAGTCCGCAACCGGAGACAGTGGCCCGGCGAGGTGACACCAGCACAGCGTTACACAGGGGCACAGCAGCTCGGCAAGGTGACACCGGTACAGCTTTACACAAGGGCACAGCAGCCTGGCAAGGTGACAGCAGTACAGCAATAGACAGGCACAGCGGCCTGGCGAGGGGACACCGGTACAGTGTTGTACAAGGGCACAGTGGCCTGGTGAGGTGATGCCAGTACAGGGTTACACACAGGCACAGTGGCCCAGCGAGGTGACACTGGTACAGCGTTATACAGGGGCACAGCAGCCTGGCAAGGTGACACCGGTACAGCACTACACACACACACAGTGGCCCGGCAAGGTGACACCAGTACAGCATTACACAGCAGCCCGGCAAGGTGACACCGGTACAGGGTTACACAAGGGCAGAGTAGCCCAGCAAGGTGACACCAGTACAGCATTACACAGCAGGCTGGCGAGGTGATGCTGGTACAGTGTTACACAAGCGCACAGGAGCCTGGCAAGGTGACACCAGTACAGCATTACACACAGGCACAACAGCCTGCTGAGGTGACACCAGTACAGCATTACACAGCAGGCTGGCGAGGTGATGCTGGTACAGCGTTACACAGCAGGCTGGCGAGGTGACACCGGTACAGCGTTACACAGCAGCGTGGCGAGGTGATGCCAGCACAGTGTTACACGAGGGCACAGCAGCCCGGCGAGGTGACGCCGGTACAGCATTACACAGTGGCCAGGGCGGCCGTAGCCCGGACGACGGAGGAATGTGGCAGAAGGCCGGGCGGCCCCGAGGCGCCGCAGCCGGGGGCCGGGGGGCCCCAGCCGCCCGCGGCGCCATGCTGAGGTAAGCGGCCCCCAGCCGGCCGGGGAAGCGTGGGCGTGTAACGCAGTCCCTCAGGCACAGCACAGGGCTGGGCCCGGCGAGTGAGAGGGGCCATTTTCCATCCACCGCCCTCCCTCTCTCCAGAGCAGCCCCTCAGCGAGGGGGAGCCATCATGGCCGCCCGTTGATGGGGGGGGGGGTTCTCTTGCCAATCACGCGGCCAGCGCACCCCCCCCCCCCGGGCCACGTGGGGCAGAGCCTTCGGCCAGCTCCGGCAGCGGCCGCTGCCGCTCTGGCCAATAGCGAGCCAGACGGCCAGAAGCTGGCCAATCGCCCTCCTCCTCCTGCCCCTCGTCCCACCTCCTGCAGCGGGTAAGGAGCACGCCCAGGACCCGGGCGGGTGTCACGCGCGGCCGTGCGCGCTCACGTCCCTCCCTCCCCACCAGGGGCTGCTGTGTAGGCGAAGGGCGGGGCAGGAGGGAGCCCCTTCGCGCCATTGGAAAGCCCGGCTGGGCCCCGCCCCCTGACCCCGAGGAGCCAATGGGGGGCGCACCAAGGCGTGGCCGCGGGTGCGGGGAATCTATAAAGGTGGCGCGCGGCTGGCGGGAAGGGGTAAGATGGCGGTGTAGGCGCAAGTCGGCGTGTCCTGCGCTCCCCCCTCCCCACCTCAGGCGCCCGTGTTTCTCCTGCCGGAGGAGGCGGCTGGATCCCGACTCTCAAGCCGGCCGCGGTGTGAGGCGGGAGGAGGAGGACAAAGCCTCCGCTGCCGCCCGCGCCGTCATGCCTAACATCAAGATCTTCAGCGGGAGCTCGCACCAGGACCTGTCCCAGAAGATCGCGGACCGCCTCGGCCTGGAGCTCGGCAAGGTGGTGACCAAGAAGTTCAGCAACCAGGAGACATGGTGAGGGAGCGGAGCGGGAGGGAGGAGGGGGCGGAGCCGGGCACTACAACTCCCAGCAGGCCGCGCGGCGGCGCCGCGCTGGTTCCTTGCGCGAGCGTCGCGCGGGGGCTGTCGGGAGCTGTAGTGCGGGGAGCTCGCCGCGGTGGCCCGGCGGAGCGGGGCCTGGTGGGGGGCTGCCGGGCCCGGCAGCGCGGCGGCGGCCCCGGGTTGGGCAGGTCCCTCCCCGCCGCCTGGCCCGCGCGGGGGGCCCCGGGGGGGCGGGTGCGTGTGGCCCCGGCCCGGCGCCGCCTGCCCGACCTCCCCCCCCGGGGCCGCGGCCTGGTGGCGGGCAGCGCCCTGCGGCGGTGCCGGCCCGGGGGAGCGGGCTGCGGGGTGGGGAAGGCGGCCGACGCCGCGCCGGGTGGCGGGAGCCACGTGCTGCGCCGCGGGTGCCGCTGCGCCCATCCCTCTAGCGGCCTTCCCTGCCCAAACCGCGGGGTGCCGGCTCTGCCCGGAGACCTGCTGGGCTTCCTGCAGGTATCTTTAATACTTACGCTGGAATAATCCATACCGCTTAAACAGGACGCTGGAGGGAAGTTTCTGTCACAGGCAGCGTCTGTTGCTGAGGTTGGATCAGCCCAAGCCACCACCTGGCCTCGTGCCCCCCATCGGGAAGCTGCCTCTGGGGTGGATGCACCGCTGGGGTTTCACTGGCTCCCCTAACACCAGTCTTTTCCATGCTTAGGCTAAACTCTAGGCCGTGATGGCTGGAGGCTGGACTGTGCAGTGCTTAGGGTGTGGCTGGAGCTTTTGAACTGTTCTGAACAGCATCAGGATTTTGAAGTGCTTAATAACATTATTCAGGAAAGATCAGACAGGGACATCACCCAGCAGCCCACGAGGCACTTCGGGAGGTTGGCTTCCCTTCCCTGCGTCGCTGCGCCGTGCAGGAAGCTGCAGTGATGCCTCAGGTTTATTCCCCCCTCCCAGCTCTGAAACCTAACATTTATTTTGTTTTCTCTCTGTATTCTTTATGTCTTTGCTGTTGTCATCCTACTCAAAGATGTTAGGAGAAGCTAAAAAGTTAGCCAGGGGTCTTAGAGCTTGGTCTAGCAAAGTACAATAAATATGTATCTTTCTGAGTATAATCCACAGAAACTCAAATGATTGTGCCAACTCACCACTGTTCTGGAGACAGGTTTTTTCATGAAAATCCAGGACAGAAGCAGGAGGTAGAATATCACAGATGCTTCCCTTGCATGGGTATACACTGTAATTGAAAACCCAAGAGAGTTGTAGAGGAAACCAGTAAAAAGGCTCTGTTTATGACTTACAGTTGTTGCCATTGCACTGTTCTCATTACTATTTATCAATTGCTCTTACCTGTCACATTGGCTAGTCAAAGTCTTAATGTCAGCAGGTGGCGTGACTGTCAAAGATCTAATGCATCCTATGTACCCTAATACCTAACTGATGGCAACTATTTGCCTGAAAAAGGAAAAATTGTTAAAACAGCTGACTAGTATTTTGGGCAATAAATACCAGAGAGAGCTCTTGTATTAAGCTCTGACTGTTAGTAGGTACAATTGATGACAATTGTATGCTGACAACTGTTAAGTCAGTGGAAAATCCTTATACTGGCTGAAATTCTGCTCGAGGGATTGGTGTATGCTGTAAGCCAGTGTATAAGATAGCAAAATGACTGAATCAGCAGCTTGCCTGGTGCAGCTTGAGCAGCAAGACTGTAAATGCGTAGTGGTCATCAAAACCATGTTGAGGAAGGGTGGGAAGTGACATGAGAGAATGAAGTATTATTATCAAAAATCTACCCTAAGGGTCTGTAAAAATGGAGCAATTAGGAGCGTGTTGGGTGACTGTCCCCTTGCTCCTGGAGATAGCTCAATGACATGGCAGCAGTCTGCAGAGTGGGTAAACATCTCCAGGGCAAGAAGAAATTTTGTCCCCTGTAGACTAACTTCTGGTTGCCTTGAAATTGTGACATGCTTCTCTAAATTGAAATGGTGGAAGTAGTTAATTTGCTCCTACAGAAGTGCTGCCTTTTGCAGCACTCATGTGTATGAAACCCCAGAGCTGAGACTGCTGCTTTCTTTCCAACTCTGCTTTTGGTGCAGGTGCCTCAGCACATGTACTGAAGCTTTCTGGCCGTTTGCTGCTGGCAAACAGGACCTTTGGCTTGTATTCAGTCTCTTCATCAGCAGGGATTAGTGTGCATTACATCCAGGAGGAAATTAACCCCCAAAGCCTTTCCAAAGTGAAATGCTGGAGGCTTGTCTGTCCAAGCCAGCAAATAGCTGTTATGATTCTAAATCTAATAATCTGCTGCAGTGTAGCTTCTGTTGGAAGTTTGGCTCAGCTTTCTCTGCTGACTGGTCATCACGCTTGCTTCCTTTATACACCAGTTCTTTTAACAGAGATGGGCATAAATCTCTGATTTGGGGCAAACAAGGACTCTTCCAGGATGTGTACATGCTCCGATTGTGCTGAGATTGAAAGTGCAGGCTGAGTGCTTTTAGCCTTACTGGCTGAGCCATTAAATCTGATCAGTGAGCAACATAAAATAGTTACTGAGCAAATAAGCAGCAGTGTTCCTGCTCAACACCCTTGATTATATTATGTTCTCTCCCACAGATCCTTGGGACTGTAGTCCCATGAGTTGCAGCCTTGATTGCTCTGCAGGCATATGTAATGGCTTTGTTTTTAATTAATTTGTGTTTGGATACAACTGTCCTTTCTCCATCTGTCCCCAGTGTGGAAATAGGTGAGAGCGTACGTGGGGAGGATGTCTACATTGTGCAGAGTGGCTGTGGTGAAATCAATGACAATCTGATGGAGCTCCTTATCATGATAAATGCCTGCAAGATTGCCTCAGCCAGCAGAGTCACAGCTGTCATACCCTGCTTTCCCTATGCTCGTCAGGACAAAAAGGACAAGGTAAGGGTTTCAGTGAAGTTTTTGGCTGGGAAGATAAATGCATGTCTTGAAAGTCCTGGCTGCTGGCTAGGCATTTGGTGAAGTTGAATATGTAGAAGGGGAGATGATAGGACTTACTTTAACTTCTTAAACATTGGGGCATTGGACTATAAAATCATCTTCATAAAAATCTAGTTCTTCTTGAAAATGCACCAAGCTGTAATCACTGTTGGTGAAAAGATGCAATGTTAATGAGCGCTGCTTTTAGTAACTGTCTGTGAATCGTTGCCTGGAAGCAGAAGGCTGACATCTTGATGAGGGAGTTGAACTTGTCTTAAATACTATTTTCTCTTGTACTAGAGTCGAGCCCCGATCTCTGCCAAGCTGGTTGCGAACATGCTGTCTGTGGCAGGTGCAGATCACATCATCACCATGGACCTGCATGCCTCTCAGATTCAGGTAGGAGCTGAAATCGTGAGAGCGAGTACTTATCTGCTCACATCTGAGTCTGTTTACTGCCCTGCAGGCTTGCCGGTGACCTGCTTTTTATTGGACACAGCAGCAATCAGGACTCGAGAGCACAGGACTGGAAGGAACTTGTAGGGCCATCAGAAGAGGATGGGGGGATGGCTAATGGGTTCATCTGCAAATGAAATTATAGCTGTTGTTGACTGGGCTGAATGATGACTGTTTAGATGAATGTTGGGTTAGTAAATGGTCCATGCAGCTTTATCACCTTACAGTGACACTGCATTCTCAACTGGTGCTTTGAGGAATTTGAGAAATGGAGAATGGTTTGATAGTCTAGACTGTTCTTAAATATTGAGCAGGATTTTCTGATACTGACCTGTCAGGATGATGTGAGCAGTGCACTGAGGCACTGGCATCTTGTTAGTTTGGCACAGTGGCTGCCAATAGTGCTGCCCCAGGTTAGCTCCCCCGAGATGCACTGGCACAGCTGCTCGTGAGGGTGCCGTTGACCAGGGCAGTGATCTGCTCTGAGAGCTTCCTGCTGCTGCCGGGATGGGCAATTCTGCTTGGATCCATTCACTTCCACCGTTGCTCGTAGGTTGGCTTTGGTCCTCTCCCAAGCTGCTAGTGAACTGACTGAGCTGGTTACACTGGTGGAAAAGTATTCGTGGCTCTTTGCTGGATTAGTGAACTGAAGAGTCTCACTGAGAAACCAAAATGTTCACTAGGACTGTGTGAGAGAAGCAGTAGGAGCATGTACCAGGAAGAGAGGAGGGGCAGCAAGCTGCTAAATTGGTAGTCTTGTCTAGCTCCATCTTGAGCAAGCTCTGAGACCAGGAAACCAGCTTAGTGCAACTGAGAGGGGTGGCAGAGGGGGGATATCCATTGTATTGCTGTAAACATTTTGAATCTAGAGTACTTACATATCTGCTGTCTGGGTGAAGTAGATGGACTTGCTGTCATTTTAACAGTTAAAAATGCAGCCACTCACACTTCAGTATAATTTGTCCAGAAATACTGTCTCAGATTGCGGATCTCTGGGGGTGCAGCTGAGAAGACTTGCAGAAAGCTCATGAAATAGAGGAGCAGAGCTCCTCTTCCTTAAGAGGCTTGGAGTCATGATGTGTGCCATAGGGTTGAGCTTTCAACAGCAGCAGTGGTGAGATTGCAGTTGAATAATTAATTTTGTGTAGATCATCTCCAGCATCTGGCTGGTTCCAGCCAGCTTCTTGTAGGAGCTGGGCTACATGAGCCCAGAAAGAAAAATGTTAGAGATCAGTGTTACCCCTGCACCTTGAATGTAAGGCACGACTCTTTTTGCGAAGGACTCCTCTGTACCAGCTGTCCTGTCCCTTACTCCCTGTCCAGGATTAACTTCTGGCTTTTAGTGACCTTTGAGGTTTACCTGCAGGAGTCTGCTGGGTCAATGTAAAGTTGTGGAACCAGCTGCTGCATTAGTTCTAAAGGTAAATATTACCGAAGCTTTTTTGTAGGTTTCTGGCTTCCTGTAAGTGCAAACAGTGGAGGTAATAAGCATTAAAGATCAGACTGACTCTGTAAACAAGCAGCTAGCTGCTCTGGAAACAAGTGCTTTGGATATTTTCTGCACCTGTTAGGCTAGAACTAGTTCCATGCTGTGAAGGCGTCAGATGTAAAGTGTTGTTTATGTTGCCAAACTAGTTTCAGCTCTGAAGATTTCTTATATTACTGTTCTGTGTATCCCAAAGGTTACTGCAGTTCTATTAAGGAAAATAAAAAGGAAAGCTGAAAATGCTGTAGAAAAGCAGTGGCTGCATGCCTGACTAGAAGGCTGCTTCCAATTTTTTTGGCGTGTGACCTTCAGCTACATTGATCTACTAATGTCTTCCTCCTTGCAGGGTTTTTTTGATATCCCTGTTGATAACTTGTACGCTGAGCCTGCTGTACTGAAGTGGATCAAGGAGAATATTGCCGAGTGGAAGAATTGTACCATCGTTTCACCAGATGCTGGTGGAGCCAAGAGGTAAGCTGCCAGACAGCAGGCGGAGATGGTTCTTCATCTGCTTGAATTGTTAACACAGCGCAAATGTAGTTGTGATGCTGTTCTTAAGATGCATATTCCCTCTCTGCCAGCCTGCCTTCTGCAAGACAGTCTATGGCAGATAGATAAGAATTGTCAAATATTCTTCCTAGAGGATGTATAGAAGGTCCCTGGGGCTTAAATGGCTTCTGGCATCCCAACTGCATAGATAGAATTGAGCAATCTTTACATCCTTTGGACTAAAGCTATTTTTGGAGAAGTGGAATTATTCAGGTTGGTGAGGAAGGGTATCCTGCAGTTCATACGCCATTCCAAAACAAGGTTAGCCCTGCTGGTTCAAGGTCATTTTTATTCAAGGTGTTTGTATTAAACTCAGTTTAACAAGGCATTTTCTTGCTTTATTACTCCTAATCTGAATCTCTTGCTGTGACTTAAGCCCACTGCTACTCCTACTTTTCCCCATGAGCACAGAAGATAGATGTTTCCTTTCTTAGCAGCAGCGTATGTGAGCACCTTTCTGTCTTGTCTGACACAGGAAGTACACTCCTGTCTTTTTGCAGATAAACACACAAGCTTGTGGGCAATTCAGAAGGCTTCCAGGTGCTCATTAAGCAGAAACAGGCTCTTTGTTGAAGGCTCTGTATAATGGCTACAAGTGATAAGCTAAGGGAAGCAGATGTATTCTGTAATCCAAGAGACTTTGTCATATGAAAATGCTGGTGCATGCTGACCTGATTCACATACTCTGGAGTGATTTAAGCTCACTGTTACAAATGGCCAAGCAGTACTACTGCTGTGGGTCGCTGTTTGTCTTACTGTAGCTTCTTTGTGATCCATGTACCAGACACGACCTTTTGCATGTTCAGCTACTTCTGTAGCTTGTTGCATAATGCAGCATCTTGGATGGCAAATCAGCCAGATACAATCTGATTCCTTAAAAGACCTTTTTAAAAGCCCCTTGAACTGAAATGCAGTGGTCTTAGCTGGTACAATATTGCATGAAGATGCTGCAGAACTAAATACTTTTCTGAGTAGTTGAATGTGTCTAAAAAACCTTCTTAAGACTGTTGGGATGATGAGTCTGATCTACTGAGGCCAGGACTCTGCTGATCTCAAGTACAGAACTTTTTAGGGGCATGTGTATTTTGTTCCTTCTGTGTGTTAATGCTTTTAAATTTTACCATTCATCAGTATCTATATATAAAGTCTGGGTAACATTTCCTTGGTCACTCTATCTGACGTAAATGTGAGTGGACTTGCTGGAGTACGGGTCCAGGGAATGCGCCTGTCCTTGTGCCAGTGTTCATATGCGTTTGGCCCCATGACACTTGGATACTTATGAGTGCAAGTAAATCCCTGTCAGAATCTCTAGTCCTCCAAGCTGGGTTCCAATTCGTAGTCCTCAAAACTTCAACATGACCAAAGAGCTGGAAGCTTGATCTACTGGATAGTAAAACTGGCCCCTGCTGCTGCAATGAGCTGTAGGAGGCTGCTGTCCCAAAGAGGAAAAAGGACAAATCTGAAGGAAAAGTTCAAAGTGTGATGATTCTGCACTGACTTCTGTGCAGGTGAATTCAACTCCAAACTTGTCTGAGTATTCAGAAGTGCATTGAATTATATCGTATTGGGTATAATATGCATCAACTTTAAATTGCATAAGGTGCCCTCATTCTAGTGGCTACTGTCACTTGTTGAAAGGCGAACTTGGGCTGTCTTCACTGCATTGCAGTCTGGGATAAGTAGGGTTTTCTGTACTCTTAAGTAGACAGTGTAGATCACTAACATTAGTGTTGAAGGAGGAGGGATGTACTGACCTGTGCTGGAACCTGAAGACTATGTTGCCTAAGATTTCAAAGGCAAACCGCTTATCACTGAATCTTGCTTAACTACTGTTGTAGATGAGATAGTAAAATGAAGCAAAGACAAAGACTTTCTGATCTCCTTATCCTTTGCATCTTCTCTTTGCAGTTCTTTTCTTAGCCTGCAGCTTATTGTGGCTGTAATGAACACAATTTCTAGCTGGCACTTTCTCCTGGAAACCACTCCTCTTTCACATATGGGTTCAAAATTTAAAAGTAGCTATGAGATGAGGAAATATGCCTGAAGTCACAGAGCAAGCCAATTCCCTTATGTGCTGTAGATGACATGCCTGTGCAGAACCGCAGGTGACTGTCTTGCAGAACTAAATTGATTCCATTCATAGCTGAATGGCAGTAACAGGGAAAGTACTAAAATGTTACACAGAGTAATAGTGAAATGGCATTTCCAGTGACCAGTTGCATAGTGGGAAAGAATAGTTCTGTATCATTGTTTCGGATTTAGAAATATGCAATCAATTGCCACTTTTTATTTGCTCCTTATTCTTATTCCTCTTGGTAGTCTGATTTTAATAATGAAAAATTCAGGAAGTCTGGTGTGGCTGTACTACTCATACTTCCAGACTAACTCCTCAATGTCATAACATAGCTTAAGCCTTTCCCGTGTCTTGTTACAGAATTGACAACTTCCCAAGCATTCTGCTCACTTGAGGTTTGCTGAGCTTGCTAGTTAAGGTTTGTTTTGAGCTTTAAATGCAAATTAGTTTGCACCAGTCAGGATGGAAGACTTTGATCTTAATCTGGGGGCTGTCATCGAGAGAGTAGATCAGAGGTTTCACGGTAACTGCTTGAAAGGAAATTACAGTAAGGTGGCAAAGTGTCTTCTGTGAATTGCTTGGGAGCAGTTAACAGAAGTGGTGACAGCTTCTTTTGTTGCAGTCTCAGTTTGTGCTTACAGTTTTGGAAGAGATTGTCCTTCAACTAAAGCTGCTATGTGGAGTTAAGTGTGGTTTGGAAACTATTCTCTCTTCAGAGTGACCTCCATTGCAGATCGATTGAATGTAGACTTCGCCCTCATTCACAAGGAGCGCAAGAAGGCCAACGAAGTGGATCGCATGGTACTCGTGGGTGATGTGAAGGACAGAGTGGCCATTCTGGTAGATGATATGGCAGACACATGTGGTACCATCTGTCATGCAGCAGACAAGTGAGTAGGGCTGACTGTCTTTCCTAAATCAGACTTGCTGTTAGCGAACACTATGTAGTGAATTAATCAAATATTTGCATGTGAAGTTTCACAAAGTACCCTGAAATTTCTTGATTTTTCTATTTCATGTCACACAAAAGCCTAGTTAAACTTCTTTCTTGAAAAGTTTGTGTAGAAGGTATGCGTATTGGATAGTATATATTCTTGATGGGTTGGCTTAGTGATGCTTGACTGCTAACATTTAGTGATAGGTCATAGTGAGACTTAACTGTCCTTCAGATGTCTTCCACTAGACCATCACTAACTTAACCCTAGGTAAGATTAGATGCTATCTGGTCCAGCATAACATAAGGTCATATATCTGCATTTCTATTAGCAGCAAGCTTTTGAAGCTCTAAAGCCAGCCTTCTGCACCAGAGAAGCCATCATATACAACTTTCGTTATTAAATACCTGCCACTTTATGTTGGCAAAAGCACTGAAAGTGGATTTGTATGATCTAGTCCAGATGTTCCAGGACTGAGAACAACGTTCTTCCAATGTGTCGCTTGCTGGTAGTGGATTGTATGGTACTTGTTAAATTTTTTCCTTCCCCCAAATCAGGGATGATCAAAGGTAGTCTGTACCTTAAGCATATGGTATTCTCTCCTTTGCTGTTTACCCCTTGCCCCACACTCGTGTCACTTTAGGAAATATTCTTAGCAAGTATTAATCTGTCTCTTTCTCCCTCACAGGCTTGTGTCAGCTGGAGCCACCAAAGTTTATGCTATCTTAACTCATGGGATTTTTTCTGGGCCAGCAATTTCTCGAATCAACAATGCCTGTTTTGAAGCAGTTGTTGTCACAAACACAATACCCCAGGAGGACAAGATGAAACATTGCCCTAAAATCCAGGTAAGCATCTGTTTTCTCTTCTCTCAGCTCTTAAGAACAGCTCCTAGGACTTGTCTGTCCCTGTTGCTGGGAAAACTTGTAATACTGTCCAGTGCTTACTGCAGTATTACTAGACATAAAGTTTCATTGATATTGGATTCAGTGGCAGTGCTGACAAGGATTTCCCTTATTCCTATTGCAGTGGGATAACAGACCTGTTATACTGATGAAAATGGAGCTGCTAACCAAGATCATCTCAAACAGTTCATTTAATCTTTTTTGCAGGGCTTGTCATAACCTAGATCAGATCACTGATCTAATGGGGCCAGGATGTAAGCAAGCAGTTCTGTCAGTACCCTTTGGAGGGGTGACATGCTGATGTGTAGCACTGAAGCAGAAATGGGTAGGAACTTCTCAAGCCAGTAGTGATGCCAGCTTCAGTTGTGGAACTCACCTTGGTGTGCTGTCACCACAGTAGATCATCTTCCTGCAAAACACAAAGGCCAGAAAAAGCTATCTGGAAGGATTTCTGCTTTCTGTCCTAGAAATCTGGCTCTTGCCTTTCCTGTTCCTCTTGGAAGATTGGAGATGCTACTGAATCCGTAACAACAGATGCCAAGAAACATGATTTGAAAGGATGTGACTACTTTAAACATTGGATGTCCTGTACTTTCTCCCAAGCCTTGTGTCTAACCTTTTAACCAGAGTTCTTTATCCACATGTCCTTTCCTTCTGAAGACCTTTTGTGAAACAAAGCAGGCCTGGTTTGGGAAAGGTGAATGTTTAATGTCTGGTCATAATAACAATGAAAATGACCTGAAAAGGGAGCATAGTTTCTTTTCACTTACATGTCCTGCTGGTTTGACTAAGAGCAAGTGACACAGCTCCATAATGCAGTGTTCACATACTTGACAACATTAAAAAAAACCTTTGCCATCCATATCAAAGCTAAAAACCAGTCTTGACTTCACTCTTTATGTTGGCTTTCCGTTTAGGGAAAGTAGGCAGGGGTTTTGTTTCCCATGCTGAGGCTAACTTTCCTAAAAGGAAAAATTGCCCATAGAACTAAAATTAGGCAGAACTTCAGGATTTCTTCTGTTAACAGACAGATGTGGAATCGTAGCTTTACCTGAGAGTGCAGGCATAATAGCTTATTCAGAAATTTCAGGTATGCTGCTAGAGCATATGCACAGTCAGGGCAACCTTAAACACTAGCTTTGCAGCACATAGGTATATAGGACACATGCATTTGGGGAAGTTCTGGAAAGAAACAGTCCTACTGACCACCTAGTCTGGAAAGCGACTGGTGCTGCTAAGGCTCAGCTAGTCCTTTGCTGTAAGTGTAGCAGGTCCCACAGCAGTGGGGTTCTGGTGAAAAGGAAGCTCAGCTGGCTGAATCGAGTGGGTTTTAAGCTGCTTCTGGAGGCAAATCATGAGCTGATTGCAAATGGTTATTGGGTTGCATTTTTCAACACTAACTTCTGGAAAATACTTCTGTAACTCAGCACATCTAAAAGATGTCTGCTTGCACTGTCTATAAACTCCGTGCTACAGTTAATGTAGGCAAAATGTTAAAATGGTAACTAGGATGTAAATAGTCGTAGCCAAGGATTGCAGTGGAGAAATTTTTCAGGCTCTCACTTACACCTCACTCTTCCCAACACTGAACATCAGATGTTAGTATAAATACTGAACTAAAGGATTTGTCATAAGAGTCCCATGCTCTGTTTTGCATTCCTTAAGTTTTTTTCTTCCTTCTCGAGAGGCAAACTACACAGAAGGAAGAAATGCTAAACACGAATTTCACTTAATTCACAAACGGTGAACATGCTGGTTCTCACTGAGACTGCATTAAATGTAAATGCTTCAGCTGCTGGGGTTCAGAGCCAGAGTGTTATTGAGACTTTAATTTCTCCTCCATTAACTGGATTGTTCCACCAGGTGGAGCACAATAACTGGAAACTGAACTGCAGCACAGTAGCTTAATCTTTTTTTCTTAATGCTGGTAGCAGTGAGTAAAGTCTCGTTAAGGGAAGCAGTGTGATCTTGATGTAGACTTCCTGACTTCTGTGTAACCCAGACAAAGCAAACAAGACAGCTCTAGGGTGAGGAACGTACTGCCTTTAGGGAGTGTCAGGAAAGCAGAGTGAGAGTAGATTGTGAGCCTGACAAAGATCAGCAGTGAAATATTTCTTGCAGTACTATACACAACTGAATGTCTTCAGAAGGATGTGGAATGAAATCCCTTTCTGGCCTGGAACTCATTTTTCTGCGTCTAGCATCTTACAAATTTAGGGTGCGGGGTTTGCTCCTTGAAGTTCTTCACTGTTTACCAGCTGTTTTGCCAGCCTTGATATTTCTTCTTGGTGATGCTGATGTATCTTTTTTTCCCCTCCAGGTGATCGACATCTCAATGATCCTTGCAGAGGCCATCAGGAGGACTCATAATGGGGAATCTGTCTCCTACCTATTCAGCCATGTCCCTTTATAACAACAGATGCCAGCTGCTGCTTGTATGGCTTTTTTTAAAACCAAAAGTTGTTCAGCTTGTTATAAAGTTCAGTAGAAGACTCTGCTTGTTCCAGTGCAGTTCTCCACAGCTGCTCCTGCATAAGTCAGGCTTACTGACTCTGATCCCAGCACTAGGAGGTTGGGGGGAGGCTCATCTCTGTCACACTCCAACTCCACCAGCAACCTTGTGCGTTGGGGCTCGTCAGTAGCATTGACTCAACCCTGCAGATCTGTGGAGAGCAGGACTGACACATGGCTAATTGCCACAACTATTTTTGGAGGGGGGTGGGGGAGGGAGAGGGTTTGTCTGGGCAGGTTTAGGTGATCTGGCATGTGCACCCTGAATTGCTTGGGAAGTAGAGCTCCCTAGGACATGTTGGTCTGGATCTACAGCAAGAGCCCGAGAGAATGCTGACTGTCTTACCACTCTATACCTGACAGAGGCCCTCGAAGAGGGGTGGGGAAGGCTTGCATCTTGGCCAAGCTTAGCCCTAGGGCACACCTCAGGATGGGAGGTGGTTCTGCTACAGCTTCTTCCCATGAAAGGAGGTCAGTGTAGCTTGCAAACTTGAATTAATCTGAATTGTTAAAGAAATGCTATGCCCTTTAACATGCTACGCAGCAAAACTAAGGTGAGAGCGTAGTATGTTCAGTGCTGCTTTGCTGCATCAACTTAGTGGTCAGAGGTGCATCCTGGACAAGCAGTCTTCTTCCTGGCTTGTAGGTGGAGGGCTCCTGGTGGCTGTGTGCTCTAGTTCCTAGCATAAGCTAAAACAAATGCCTCATCTTTGCAGTTACTGTTAGCCTTGCTAGAGACTAGAGGACTGCTGTCATGTACTGTAGTTGCACCTTGATTTGCTGTGCAAAAGTACCTTGATCCTTTTTTTACCAGTACATTAGTAAATGGAGCCTCTTGACCCTTAGTAGCATGGTTGTTGCATCTAGCAAGTGCCTGCTCAGTAGACTGATACGGGGTGGCCTAATGTGCAACAGCTTTGTGTCCAGCTGTCTTTGCCTCTGAAGGCTGTCTGCAATCCTGTTGTCCCGTGAGTTACTGGCATGTTCTCATTGCTTCTCCTGGACACTATCTGCCTTGCCTTGAAAGTGTTGCTCATTCCAACCACAACTTTGCAAGGGATCTTGAGAACCACAGAGGATGAGAGGTTGCAGGACTACAGAGCCTGAAGAAGCCTCTGCAGTGCATCTGATGCAGCAAATAATCAGAAGTGCTTGTGGCAATGGGTCGAAGAGGCTTGTGATATGTAGTACTGGGAAAAGCATGGATCTAACTCCAATCCGACAGGCAGCAAAGTGCCTGAAAGAAAAATACCAAAACTAGAGCTGGCTGAGGCTCCTGGATATAAAATAAGTATCATCCAAAACTTGAATGCATGGTAACTGTACCAGACAATCTTAAGGTAAACTGTTAAGTCTCTCCTGGACTCTTATAACCTGGACGGGGGTTATAGACCAAGCTGTTTTATGCAGTCTGGTTTTTACAAGCACTCCTCTTTGATTTGTTTTTGATATGAGGGAAGGGAAAAAGGGTAGAGAAGGAACTTGAAATTGCTTGCTAGGATAGCCAGCATGGCTTTGAGAGGCGAGGGGCTGGGGAATAAGTGGAACTAACTGAGAAACTTGGTTAAGATCTAGGGAAGTACTTCTTTAGTCGTGCCTTTTAATGAAGACTTCTCCCCTCTCCCTTCCTAAAACTCCTGACCTGTGGCAACTTTAACACTTCTATTACAGTGTAGGGCTTTTTCTTTTGTATAAGAATCGGTGTTTGTCTGGAAAGTGTGTGCGTGTCTGTTCTGCTTCTTTGCTTTGCATCCTGCACTGAGCTCTGAGAGTCTGATTCCTGCCTCCTACCTTGGAGCCCCTGCTGCTGCACTGCCAATGCCTCGAGAGCCAGGACATCAGCGGCGTGAGGATTTTCAGCAGCCTTTGTGTTAAACTTAAGACCTTGATGAAGGAATTAAACTTTTATTTAAAAAGCATGGCCTCTGTTTATAACTAGTTCCGAAACTCTACAAAGGTGATGTCCATCTTCTGAGGTGAGTCCCTTGTAAGGTAGATCATAGAGCAGTATAGTTTGGAAGGAACCTTGGGAGGGTTTATCCTTTGCTGTGCTCCCTTTGCATGGAAGAAAATACTTAGGGCCAAGCTGTTTTCCTGGAGGGCAGTGGCTCTTGTCTCCATCTGATTTCCTGGACTTAATTCTGTTAGAGGTGGTCATGCAATTTTTCTTGAACTGTTCAGTTAGGTATCTGAGCTGATCTGTTCAAATAATGCCCAGGTAAGGGAAAACATGAATAGTTTAGCAAATTTGAAGTATTGCTAAGTATCTTGTACAAGAGACTAATGATTTGAAGCAGCAGGTTATGTACTGAAGTGCTTGTTTTAACTCAACCGTGATCCTTTTGCATTGCACGTTGTAGACCTCAAATATAAATGAGGTCGAGGGGATGAGATGGTGTCTCTAGAGAAAGGTCTTTTGTCTTTACGATAGACTCTGGCATAGGTTCAACCCTTGTTTTGAGAAACAGGGCCATGGGGACCTCTGCCTGGGACTGCCACTGTCATTTTTATGTTAAAACATACTTCAGAACTGTCCCGTGAATTCCTGAATTGTACATTTTCCCCCACAAACATCTGGAAAGGGAGGGGGACGGGACAAGGGTTGATGTGGGTCTTGCTGCGGTGGTGTAGCAGACCTCTTCATCCTTAGAGATGAAACAGGGAGAACATAAGAGCTTTATAGCCAAAGATTTGGTTTTTTTATGGAGGTGACTGCCACTACTATTAGTGCGTATATTGTTTTGTATTAGTACACAGCTAAAACCTTTTCTTGGGGCTGAGGAGGGCAGAGGAGAGCACTTAAAATCCTGTATGATAGCAATGCCATCGCTTAAAAGCATGGCTGATGCCCAGGGTATGAGAACTATTTTTAGGGGGTAAAGCTTCCCTGTTGGACTTCTGGACCCCAGAAGTGTATTGCTTAAACTAAAACATTCTTATGCAAAAGCGCTTGCTGTGCTAATGTGAGATGCTTCCTGTAGCAAAGACGCTTCTCCAGCCTCCTGGGTTTGGAGCCTGAGCATCTCCGGAGGGTGGGGACTGCGGGGTGCTTGAGGACAGCTCTGGAGGTGAATCGCGTGGTGCCTTCTCAGGCTTCCTTCACCGCTGCTGAGGAAATGCAGTAGAAAGCAAAACATTTAGTTCTGCAGCAGGAAATCCCCTGCGGGTGGTGCCACTGGAGCTGATGGTGAGGGGAGGATGGAGCTGGGCATTCTCCGTGCCGGGACATGCCGGGAGCGCCTGGGCGGGTGCAGGCCGCTGGCTGCAGGCACGGAGCTGCTGGCAGAGGTGGAGGTTGGTGCTGGCAGTGTCCTGTCCGACAGACGGCTGTGCTGTAAAAGCAGCAGCAGAAAGCATTTAGCAGCCATGTTTCAGGCCTGTGTCTTAGCCCTGCTCTCCTGCCTGGGTAGTTTGAGCTAACACGTAGGGTGGGAAGACTGTAAGCTGCTGCAAAGCTGTTTGTGCTCTGGGCCAGGCTCCGACCTTGCAGGTGGCAGCGCTGGTCTGCTGCGCTTGGTGGAGCGAGAGGAGATAAGTCTCCGGCTCCTTGCCCAGCGGTGCCTCTCCGGGTGCTGCTCCTGCTCCCCGCCGGCGCGCGGGAGGGCTTTCCCGTCCCCCGGGCACGGCGCCGCGGCGAGCTGCGGAAATCATAGCTCGACTGTGCAGCTCCTGCATAACGGGAAAGCGCGAAGGGTTAATGAAAAGCCCTTCTCAAAACTGCCTCCTCGGCGGGTGAAGCAGAAGTGAGATCTCGGGCAGGAATGAGCTCGCGCCCGAGCGCAGCGCGATGCTCGTGTGCTCCCACCGCTGCCTTCCGGAGGCGGCCGGCGCGTCCCGGGGGGCAGAGAGGACCGGGGAGGAGGCCGGGGTTAAAACGAGCTGGAAAAGTGAACCGCGGTCCCAAAATGGGGGGGGGGCTCAGCAAGGGGACGGGCCCCGTCAGCGTCCAGAGGCTCAGGCCACGGCGGGCGGCCGACGGGCACCTCTCCGTTCTCGGTCGTTCACGTCAGCCCTGCTGTTGCATTTCCCCTGTTCGAAATCACCGAAAGCAGAAATGCCAAAAAACATGGGGGAAAGGAGCGGCAGGGGACGGAAGCTGAGGCACGGGGAAGCTGGGGCACGCGGAGGGCAGACGCGTGGAGGCCTGCGGGCTTTGCTGCTTCACCCCGGCCACTGCTTGTCGGCAGCCCCGGCGGCTCCCCGGCACGGAGCGGCGGCCCCTCGGGCCCTCGCCGGCCCGCTCGGCCCTGCTCGCCGGCCCCGTCCCCCAGGCCGTCCTCCACCATGCCAGCTCCCCCTGCCAGGCCTGCGGCACCGCGCTGCCGGTGTGGATGGCCACCACCGCTGGCCGCCATGGCCTGCCACCACCACCTGCTATGACGGCTGGCCACCAGCACCTGCCACCACCGTCTGCCACCGCAGCTGGCCACCACGGCCTGCCACCATGGTGTGTCGCCACCACCTGCCACCATGGCCATCCACCACCGCCTACCACCACTGCCTGCCACCACAGCCTGTCACCACGGCCTGCACCATGGCCTGCCCCCATGTCCAGGCTGGGCAGTGAGGGTCCGGCCACCCCCAGCTCGTAGGTGCTGATCGGCCGCCCCTCGCCCGGTGCCCACAGCCCTGCTGGGTCACCCAGGCGCGTCGCGCTCGCTCAGCCAGGCTGGACCAGGCTGTGGGGCTCCTGCCCTCCCGCTCGCCCCCGGGCCTCCCCCGAGGCGCTTCCGCCCTGCTGATGGGCCCTGTCGGGGTCTTCACACCGCCCGGGGCCCAGGTCCCTCCCTCCGCCCTGGGGCGAGCGGCCTCCGCGCCACGGGGTGAACGGCGGCACGAGGGCCGCGCTGTGAGTGCGTGTGCAAGATGTGCGTGTGTGCAAGGGCGTGGGGGTGTGCAGGGTGTGCGTGTGCACAGGCTGTGCTGGGGGGTGTGCAAGGGGTGTGCAGGGCTGGGTGTGCAAAGCAGTGTGGGTAGGGCTGGGTGTGTGCAGGCCGGGGGTGCATATGCGCCGGTGTGTGCAGGACTGGGGGTGTGTGTGTGTGTGCACAGGGTGTGTGTGTTGGGCTGTGTGTGCACAGGGGGTGTGTGCAGGGCTGTGTGTGTGTGTGTGCACAGGGGGTGTGTGCAGGGCTGGGGGTGTGTGTGCACAGGGTGTGTGCCGTGCTGGGGTGTGCATGCATGCAGGGTGTGTGTGCAGCACTCTGTGCGCCTGTGTGTGCGCAGAGGGGAGTGGGCAGGGCGGGGGGCCGTGCAGGCTGTGTCCATGGGTGCCCATAAGGGTGTGTAGGCACCACCCACGGCTGAGTACACACAGACACGGCTGTACACACACACACCCACGGCTGAGTACACACATACGCACACCAGTGCGCGGCCCCGGGAAGCGCCGCGCCCCCCCACCGCGAGGCATCTCGGGAGCAGTAGTTCGCTCCCAGGTGCTCCCCGGCGCGGCAACAGGGTGAGGAACTACATTTCCCAGCAGGCTCAGCGGGCAGCCAATGGGAGCGCGCGGGCTGGGCGGCGGCCGGGGTATATAAGGCGCCGCCCCACGCGGCGCGCTCCACACTCACCTGGGCGAGCGGCGGAGCAGCGCGCCGCGGCGGCACCGAGGTGCGGCCCCGGGCGCGGCGGGGGCTCCCGCGGCGGGGCCGCCCCGGGCCCGGGGGCTGCGTGCGCGGCTGGGGCGGGGGGAGTTGTCCCGGTTGCGTGCAGCTGGGGGGGGGTCCGTGTGGGTGCGGGTCTGGCAGGGCGGGTCCCGGTGTGCCCCGAGGGTGCAGGGCGGGGGCTCCCGGTGTGCCCGCGTGCACCGGGGAGCGGGGCCGGGGGGGGTGCGTGCATGCATGTATGCACCGTTGGGGAGGGGGGTGCATTTGTGCCCCGGGGAGCGCAGAAGGGGGGGGCTCCCGGGGGTGCCCGCCCTACCGGGGAGCGGGGCCGGGGGGTGCAGGGCGGGGCCGGGGCGGCGGCGCGCTCCGCCCTGCGCTATTGTCCGCGGCGGCGGGGAGGGGGGGGGCGCCTTTGTCTGCGCTGCCGGCCCCATCCCGCCCCCCCGACCGCCCCGGTGCCCGCAGGCAAGATGTGCGACAAGCCGGACCTGTCGGAGGTGGAGAAATTCGACAAGAAGAAGCTGAAGAAGACCAACACGGAGGAGAAGAACACGCTGCCCTCCAAGGAGAGTGAGTGCAGCGGGGCGCGGTGCTCGGTCCTGCCGGGGTCCCATCGCCCTGGGGCCCCCTGGTGCAGCCCCCGGGGCCGCTGCTGGTGGGGGGGGAGCAGGGGCTGGAGCTGGGTCCTGGCGAGCCCCTCCCTGGGCTGCAGGAGCCCCCCTCCTGGGGGAGGCATGCCTTGCTGGAGTGGGTGTCTTGTGTGCTGACCTCACTGCTGAGGAATCCAGCAGAGAGGCATTTTTGGTCAGTTTTACTGTTTTTTCCTCTGGGTCTGGAGCCCTGGAGAGGCAGGACCGGGCTCTGTAGAGCCTTCGGATGCCCGGGAGGGCTCTGCTACCCCCACGGTGGTGGGTCCCTCCTGGTGTGCAGAGCAGCTGCCCCAGGCTTGTGTTGGGGCTTGACTTCCCTGAGGAAAGCAAGAGGTGGATGCCTATCTTGCTGTCACCCATGCCTGTGTCCCCTGTTGCCCTCTGACTGGTTACCTACATGTTGGGGCCAAACTAAAATTGGGTGCCAAAGGCTGCAGTTGCTCTGCAGCCTTCTCCAATGGGCGTTTCTCTGAAAAACCCTGAGGCTAATGGAGCTGTCTCTTCTCTTTCAGCCATTGAGCAGGAGAAGGAGTGTGTGAAGTCTTCCTAGAGTGAGATGGCCTGGCAGGAAGAGCCAACACTTAATTTTTTTGCTTTGAATTAAATCATCTGTTTTTTTAAATTTACATCATGTATGTGTACAGAAAACAGCTGTGTCTAACCCACTGTCCCACCTTGCTGGCAGCCTCAGCAGGTGGAGGGGGACAAAGCATGGTCCCCTCCGAATCCATCCATTGCCTGACCTGACCCAGCCTTGTCCTTGCTGCCCAGCAGACTCCTGTTGTCAGCGCTGATCTTGCTCAAGTGTGCTGGGGAGATGAGCAAGGGCTGTGGAGCTCATGGGATGGACCCCTCCAGCATGGGGGAGTGGGGCTCCTTTCTCATCTGGCCTGTGACCTGGGTCTGTCTCGCATACTCTTCACTGGTGGTGTTCTGTGGCCTCACTCACAATTTGTCTTCCTTGGGGGAAAAAAATGAAAGTTTATTATAAAATAAAAAAAATCTAATGACCTACCTAAGGCTTGTGGCTTCTTTGAAGGTGCAGGCTTGCAGCCTGGCTTGCCTGGGGGGTGGGAAGGTCTCTTGGTGCTGTGACACTGGGGCCTTGGCGTTGCCCAGAGAACCACAGATGGTTCCCTGCTTGGTGAGTCCCAGCACTGGAGTGCTCTGGGGCTTTTGCGGAGGCTCCTGTGTGGCTGTGGGAGGGTCTGGATTGGGCTCGGGTCCTGGGAGGCAGGATGGGGCACTCCCTGTTGCCTTCCTGCAGTGGGATAGCCTGGCACAAGGCTGCTGCCTGCCCCAGCAGCCCCCCACCACAGCACTGAGTGCACCCTCGAGGAGAGGCCATCACTGTGCTTGGGTGGCCAGCTCCCTGGTGGGTGCTGCTTGGCTGTTCCTCCTGCTTTAGGGAGCAGAGCGGTGTCCTCTGCCTGGAACATCGCGCTTGGACCTGGGCTGGCTTTGCCTGCGAGGCTGGGTGTGCTGGGAGCATGGCTGCTGGCCCAGCCTTCCCTTCACCTCGAGCCAGCCTCAGCCCTTGCCTGGGGGAGGCTTTTCCACCCTTGCAGGGTTGGGTTTGTGGGCTTGACCCTTGGGTGCCTCTGGCACTGCCGGGAGCGGGGATCCCTGGGGCAAGGCTTTGGGCTGCTGGTGACCCCCCGCGACTGCACGCTGAGGGCTCCTGGTGCCAGCAGGGTTTCCTCGCTTCTGCGTGGCTCCAGGGCGGCTGAGCAGGCTGCTGCGCCCTGTTATGGAGGAGGTGGAGGTGGATTCGCCAACCAAATACTTTGGCTGGTGTCCCGGGAAAGCCCGGTCGGCAGGAGAGGAGCAGGGAGCTATTGCACCTGGCTGCTCCCAGGCCGAGGGGGCAAAGGCCGAGGGTTGCGGGGCTGCAACCGCGTTTACCCTTTAAAAAGAAGAATTGAAAGCGCTGAAGGCTGACGTTCGTGTGGTTTTGCCGGCGGGTTGTAGTGGCCTCTCCACCGCAGCCTCCGCGCCCGGCTCGGCCGGAGGCTCTGCTGTGCCGTGCCTCCCTCCCGGCATCCGCCGCCGTCTGCCAAGGAGAGACAAGGGCTGGAGCCTGGCGCGGGTCTGAGTCGGAAAAATTTGGGGGCGGCAACGCGGGAAGGAATTTTTTCCCCGTCTTCTCCGACCGCAGCCCGACGTGTGCAGGCAAGCGCGCCCGGGTGAGGTGCTGCTTCGTCCCCTCCGGCGGGCCCGCGGCACCGGCCCGGAGCAGCTGCCGGCCGAGGGGGGCCGGGATTTTCGGGAGCAGCTGCCTCACACAGCAGACATTGTGCCTCGCCTCCCCTGCCCGGGGCTGCGCACAAAGGATTAGGCCATGAAAAGCGGTTTTGTTGCTCCGCTCCCCGCTGGCGGCCCGGCCCCGCGGTTGGCTCCGCCGCAGCTGCGGCGCCCGGGGGGAGCGTGCCGGGGGGGCACCGCGGCTCTTTGCTGGCCCCCCCGAAACCGTGAGGCGTTCGGGGCCGGCCCGGGCGCCGGGGGCGCGGAGACGTCGTGCTAATGAATAATCGCTAATGAATAAGTAACGAGGAATAATGGGATCGAGCGACTCCGAGGCCTACGTGGGACCAACCTGGAAAACCGTCCTGGGCGTCCCCCCCGCCGCGTCCTCCCGCCCCGCGCAGCACCCCGGGGCGCCAGCACCCACCGGCTGGACCCAATTAAGGAGCTTTTTGTAATTAGCCCGCGGTGCGCTGGGGAGAGCTCCACCGGGGCTGACGTCCCTCTGAGGCACCTCAATGCTTCACCCCTGCCCGGTGGTGGCTTTCTGTGTCCCACCCGGCAAAGCGGCAAAAATCCCCCCTTCAGGCTGCTCACACGGCGAGGGAGAGGAGGGCCACCGGGAGGAGGGCCACCATGAGGGTGAGGGCCACCACGAGGTTGAGGAGGGCAATGGCCACACCTCGCCTGGGACAGTGTGAGGACATGATGGTGACAGTGAGGGGACAGGAAGGGACATTTGGGTGACAGGGAGGGAAAAGAAGGAGAATAGGAGGAGACAGCAGCGGGCAGCAGGGTGACAGGAGGGTAAGAGCTGGGGACAAAGTGGGACAGGAAGGCGACAGGAGGGGCCATGGGGGTGACGGGAGGGGGCGATGTGGGGACAGGAGGGGCCATGGGGGTGACAGGAGGGGAGGATGTGTGAATATGACAGCCATGGAGGTGACAGGAGGGGGCAATGGGGGTGGCAGGAGGGGACATGGGGCGGCAGGAGGGGACATGGGGGTGATAGGAGGGTACGTTGGGGTGACAGGAGGGGCCATGGGGGTGGCAGGAGAGGACATAGGGCGGCAGGAGGGACCATGGGGTGGCAGAAGGGGACATGGGGGCAGCAGGAGGGACCATGGGGGACAGGAGGGGACATGGAGGCGGCAGGAGGTGACATGTGGGGCCGGGGTGGGCGGGAGGGGCCGCCGGGCGGGGCTGGCGCAGGGGCGGGGCTGGCGCATGCGCGGGGCGTGGCCGGCACCTGCCCCCGGCGGGTCAGGTGGGCGCGGCGGCGCGGAGCGGCGACGCCGAGGGGAGGTAAGGGCGGGCCGCCGCCGCCATTTCCCGGCCCCGCCGCGGGCTCTGTCCCCGGGCGCTCTCTCCTCGGCCCCCTTCCCGCTCGGGAGCCGGGTCCTGTGGGGACCGGGCCCCACGGCACGTCTGAGGGGTGCCCCCCATCCCCATTTCCCCTCGGGCAGGGCTGTGGGGTGCCCCCCCGTCCCCATTCCCCCCTGGCCAGGCCTGAGGGGTGCCCCCCCATCCCCATTTCTCCGCAGACGGGGCCGTGGGGTGCCCCCCGAATCCCTGTTTCCCCCTGGGCAGAGCTGTGGGGTGCCCCCCATCCCCCTTCCCCCCGGGCAGGGCTGTGGGGTGCCCCCCATCCCCATTTTCTCCCGGGCAGGGCTGTGGGGTGCCCCCCCCCCATCCTCACTTCCCCCCTGGGCAGGGCTGAGGGGCTGTGGGGTGCCCCCCCATCCCCATTTCCCCCTGGTCAGTGTTGTGGGGTGCCCCCCATCCCCATTCCCCCCCAGGCAGGGTTAAGGAGCTGTGGGGTGCCCCCCCATCCCTGTTTCCCCCTGGGCAGGGCTGTGGGGTGCCCCCCAATCCCTGTTTCCCCCTGGGCAGGGCTGTGGGGTGCCCCCCAATCCCCATTCCTCCGCCCAGGCAGGGCTGAGGGGCTGTGGGGTGCCCCCCCATCCCTGTTTGCTCCTGGTCAGGGCTGTGGGGTGCCCCCTCCATCCCCATTCCCCCCTGGGCAGGGCTGAGGGGCTGTGGGGTGCCCCCCCATCCCTGTTTCCCCCTGGGCAGGGCTGTGGGGTGCCCCCCCATTCCCTCCCCAGGCAGGGCTGAGGGGCTGTGGGGTGCCTCCCCATCCCTGTTTCCCCCTGAGTAGGGCTGTAGGGTGCCCCCTCCCTTCCCTGTTCCCCCCCCCACCCGGGCAGGGCTGTGGGGCTCTGGGGAGTCTCCTCAGCCTCCCCCACCAGCACCCTGTGTTGTAGGGTGTCTCAGTCCTCCTTGGCCCCATTCCCCCTTCCTTTCCCCCCACCACATCCCAGGGGCCCCATCCCCCCTGCCCTTCTCCACCGCCGTGGCATGGGACCGTAGGGGCACAGCTCGGCCTGGCGCTGCATGGCCGTCTGGCTCTCCTCGCAGGAGCTGGTCCTGCTGTGGGCCGGCAGCGCGTGGGGCGTTGGATGAGCACCTGGCAGCCCAGGCAGGGTCCTGGGCTCCTCGTCGTCCTCCTCCGAGCTCTCGCCTCCCGTCAAGCAGGGAGCCAAGGCCTGGAAGCGGGGAGAGCCAGGATCCTTGATACAGCTCCTCAACACCCACACGTGCCCCCTTCTGATTTCATGCACAGACAAGTGCTGGTATCCTGCACTAAGGATACGTTCACTTGCTTGTTTTGTGTTCTGCTGGGAGCTGAGATTGTCCTTACAAATAGCTTGTAAAGGGCTAATAATCTAACGCAGGCTACAAACATTGCCACCGCTGCAGGTGTGGTGGAGGGCTGTGTGCCCATCAGTGTCGTGGCTGTGTCACGTCCGTCAGTAGTCTGCTGACCTGCCAGACTTTGGAGTAATCTGTAATAACCCGTTAGTCATTTTTGAAACATCTGTGACTGTTAGTCACTGCTTATCTGCTGTAAACCTTTTCTAAATGGAAACTCCTGTCGGGGCTGATGGCTTATTTCAGGAAGGACTTTGGCACGGGCAAAGGGGAGACAGGGCAAGGACCAGCTTACGCCCCCCTTTAGCAAGGGCTTGGGATGGGGAGAGCAAGGGGTTTGAACAGCTTGCCTACGTAGGGGAGAGTTTTCCAAAGTCATCAGCCCAGAGGGAGCTATGCTGCAATTCCTGTTTGTCTCTTGTGACGTTTGTCATTTTGTTCTTTGCCTTAGAGCCACTTGGTTGCACAGATGCTTCTAAAATGTCCCCAGACCCATCGAGTCAGTTCAGCTGTGCGGCAAGGCTTGGACTCGGGGTATTTTTGTGCAGGGGAAGTGAAATTGGTGAGCCTTTAGTTAGCTTCTGTGCTGCCCACAGAGTTAAACAGAAGTTACTGATTTTAGCTTTGTGGCAGGTGCTGGCTGAAAGAGCTCTGAACAGAGAAGAAACAAAGTAGAGCAGGGCCCCACTGGGGTTAATGCAAAAAGTGGTTTTTGCCCTGGAAGGAATAGGAGTGCTGATCCCACCAGAGGCAAGTAGTTATGTTTCTGTCAGGGGTTGGTTGGTGGTGTCATCACGAAGCAGCGCCACATGTCCACACCCCTCCTAGGAATGTTGCTAGCAGGTGTAAGCAAGCAAAATCTCTTCGTCTTTCATACCATGCTCGCACCAGCTGGCTCATTCTTCTGATTAGCAGATTTAGGTACATGTCCAATCCTCAGATCAGATTCCAGAGTGTGTGGGTAGGCAGGCCAAGCAGTTCAAAGCAATCAGCTTCCTAGAATATTAACTTCCTCAGGACTGAGATGAGAAACAGGTTATGCAGCCTGTGCCTTCATGCCAGAGTGCCTTCAACTTATTCCTCTCTTATTCAGGTTTAGCATCTGTGATGCACAGTCTCTGCCCTGGTCAGAAATGAGATGTGTTACACTTAAGGCAAGAGAAACTGTCCTCAGCACCTTGTTCTTGGCTGTTTTATTCCTGTCATCAGTAACTGCGCATTCAGCTTCCTGGAGCTCTGCTGCTGTTCTTCCACCCTGGCACAATATTAAAAATTCAGAGGCAGTGCACTGAGCCCAGCTCTGGCAACCTCACTGACTGATTGTTCTTTTTTTTTTAGTGACTGTTATGCTGGAGGAAGGTGTTCCCTGGACAGTTCTGGAGACAGAAGTGCTGTTTTTCTAGAGCAGGTACAGTACAGCCAGCAGCAAAACAGGTCTCTCATTCTGTGTGAGGCCTTTACCCTGACTTTTAGAACACCCCTGGGAGGGAGCAGGCTAGTCTGCACTTAGCCTTTCTGTTGTGGCTGCTGACTAAGGAACCTGGGGTTCTCGCAATGTGAGCTTGCATCTGTTTCCTAGCAAACTGGACTGCAAAAAGCATTGCCAAAAAGAGCAGCCGAGAAGCCATCTCTGTGCCCGGGAAACCCCTTCAGAGCTGTAGAGATCACACAGAAAACGAGCGCTGCTCCACTTGCAAGGTGAGTCAGCATTCTGGGGTGGTTAAGAGTGGTTTGCTGGATGACTTACGCTGATATTAGACCTGTACGTGTTTCACATCCTTGCAGTATAGCAAGTCAGACAGAACAAATGAAATAGCTAGTGACTGTATGACGAAAAAGAAGGCCTGGTGATGGAGCTCCCCAGTGATATTTTGCTGTTTCTGAGGACATAGGCAAGGTAAGATTTTTAACTAGTGATGATATGTTTGGAAAAACTAGATAAGCTTTCAGGAGCACAAAACTTTCTCTTAAATTTAATGTAATTGATACATATCTACCTAAACTCTCAACAGTTGTTCTCAACTTGCACTTAGTTTGGAGACCTGCTGCTTCCATTTCAGACCTGATGGAAGACTTGTGTGCCTGAAAGCTTGCCTAATGCCTAATTGCGCTGCCAGTTGCTCTGATAAGAAAGATTGCCTCCTATTTACAAAACTTGTTGAGACATGGGGATGGCAATACTTTATTCTATTCAAGATCTTTCCTATTTCACCCCCAGCAAAATCCAAAAGTTGGAGTTTTGCTTTGCGTTCCCCAAAATAATGCAAAGATAGGATAATAGTAGAAAGATCCTGTTAATATTTTACTTGAAATCCAGAGTGGACTTGCAGTTATTTCCTAAAACTCCAGGGAATATCACCATAACTGTGAGGAGCACAAAACTTGCGTTCTTTGTTCCAGCTAGCTCCACAGTCTCAGTGTTCTGCTGCTTCATTTCTGAAGAGGAACAGAACAACTGAGGGAGATTTCAGGGACCGAGGGTTTTTTCCTTCAGCAGTAATAAGTACCCCTGGAGACAAGGTCACTGTGTTGGCACAGGAGCCCTAGGTACTGAGCTGAGTGGCTCTCTGCAGAATCCATGATTCAGAGAGCTATTTTGTACTGTTTCAGAACGCTGTAGGTTGCCGTGGTGCTGTGCCCCTCCGTCCTGCTGCCATGAGTGGGAAGTCCTTGCTCTTAAAGGTCATTCTCCTCGGGGATGGTGGAGTCGGGAAGAGTTCCCTCATGAACCGCTATGTCACCAACAAGTTTGACTCTCAGGCTTTCCACACGATTGGTGTGGAGTTCTTAAACCGGGACCTGGAGGTGGATGGACGTTTTGTGACCCTCCAGATTTGGGACACTGCAGGGCAGGAGAGATTCAAGAGCTTGCGAACCCCCTTTTACAGGGGAGCAGACTGCTGCCTGCTGACCTTTAGCGTGGACGACCGACAAAGCTTCGAGAACCTCAGCAACTGGCAGAAGGAGTTTGTCTATTATGCCGATGTGAAGGACCCCGAACACTTCCCATTTGTAGTTCTGGGCAACAAGATAGACAAACTTGAAAGACAAGTGAGCACAGAGGAGGCCCGGACCTGGTGCATGGAAAACGGGAACTATCCGTACCTGGAGACTAGTGCCAAGGATGACACCAATGTGGCAGTGGCCTTTGAGGAAGCCGTGCGGCAGGTGCTGGCAGTAGAAGAACAGCTAGAGCACTGTATGCTGGGCCACACCATTGACCTGCACTCCAGCTCCAAATCTGGGTCTTCCTGTTGTTAAGGGTAGCTGCCACTCGGGGCAATTCCCTCGAACCAGCGGCTGGAGCAGAATAAGCACGAGCAGCTCAGGGCACTCTGAGGAGGGCGGCCACGAGGACAATAGGTGGGTTGCTCACCGAGGAGTTGCAGCCTTTCCATGCAAATTCCAGCTAGAGTTTTCATGCACGGGGGATGTAGCTACAGGAGGGAGCTGTCAAAGAACACGTGAATGTAGTCCTGCTTCCATCTCTGCCTGTTTTTAGTGGGTTTAAAGGACTGGGTAGAGCTGAAGAGAGTGAATCTGATCTTTACCAAGAACTGCCTGCAGAACAAGGCACTCCTCGAAGTATTCTAGTCCTGAACTGAAAAATAGTAGACCCACTAAACTCATGACCTTACTGCCAAAGGAAAGTCTGCTCAGCATACTGAACAAAACCTGTTGGGGAGACTTTAGCCTGTGCAACTGTGAGAATGCCAAATACCAGAGTGACTGAGATGTGTGTATCTGTTGCTTTGGAGAAGTGCATCCTGTCCTGAGACTGAACTGTGCTGAGCGTTTAGTACTGTGATTTGAAGCAGCATATGAAGGAGAGGGAACTGTGTTTGAATGCTGCAGCATCAGTTCTTTGAAGCTGGCTGTTTCTGGTCTGTTTTTCCCCCCCTCTAACTTTGTCTTGTTATGGGTGTTACTTTGTGGAGAGACTGGCTCCTTCCTGTTTAATATATGTTTCCTTATCTCTTCCGGAGGCTCAACATCAGGTGTTGCTTCTCACACCCTGGATAGCCCTGGATGGAAAGGACCTGTGCGGACACCCTCCTGGTCATGTCAAAAGGTTTAGAGTGTCTCAGGAGCCCAGTAGATTGGGAGCACGAAGCCTGACCAGCCGGCTGGCTTCTGTCACAAGCGATTGCTGTGCCGAGACGATGAGCTCTAGCAGGCCGGGTGGTGGGTGGGTGGGATGTCTCCTGGGTGCCCAGGTGGCTGGGGGAGTCACGCACGGTCAGCCGTTAAAGCCGCTCATTCTGTGCGTGGGGCCGGTGACCACTGTGCTTCGTTAGTTGACGGATCGGTGTCTTCAGTCGCTTTAACTTGGATGTTTCGTTCTGGATGCGGCACATAGGACTGTTCACCTGCTACCTGCTCTGTCGGGGACGGCGCTGCTGAGCGCAGCAGCCGTGCTGGCTCTGACTGCCGACAGGGGAATCCAGTACGTTTTATCTGCAGCTCATCTGACAGACATTATTGGTAGAGAGGATCCACACGGTTAATTGGCCTTTGTTAATGGCTGCTTTTTTTCTGTCTGATGGGGAGAGATCTGGACTGATTCCACCTTTGTTCAAGGTTGCTGAAAAATGGTATGTGAGGGGCAGGAAACCTTCAAGAAGGGATCCCAGGCTTCGCTAATCCCAGCTCCTGCCCCTGCTAGGTTTCAGTCCCAAGCTGTCTGTGCATAGCAAAGAGGTCAGTGCTTGCTAGCTGCTGCTTTTTCCATTATAACCTCACATCCTGCGACTTCCCGTGCATATGCTTGCCCAAGACTCTGCTCTAACGACCTTGCCCGTAAGCACCTAGGGACCTGTCACGGGAGAGCTCCCCTGAGTGTGTATCAGCTAGCCGCTGAGCGCAGTTCCCCCTGCGATGAGCTGCTGGATGCTGCATCGTGCAGCTCCGATCCAGCAGCCTCATTTACTCTGTGCTTTAGAGCAAAGCAGCCTCTGCCTGTGTCCCATGTGGAAGGACCTGAAGCTTTACAGCAAAATACACGTTGGAGGGGTCTGGTTTGTAAGCAGGGCTGAACACCCACTGTGTCCGCAGGGTGGATGGGGAGTGCCTGCAGCCTCTGGAAAATTGGGTCCCTTGAAGTGTGAGAGAAGGCTCTGCCTCCATAGGTGCAACAGATTTTTAGAAGGTTGTAAAATTGTTTATTTAATTAAATTTCTGACCTCTACAGGCCTCTGTAGATTTTTCTTCAGTTTAACACTGCTTGATGTTTTCTTCAGGTTCCTAAACACTGTGACCTGTGGTTCTGGTTAACAGCTCCAGATACAGACATTCCACTGGAGCTGGTTTGTGCAGGGGTCTAGAGGGGCTGGACAGGCTCAGGCCCTTGTTTGCAGGCTGTTTTTGAGGGTATCCACTCCCGCTGGAGTAGACGTTGAGGGAGTTCCCTTCAGGCGAAACCGTGCTGCTCTCCCAGCCTTGTTCTCGCGTGATCTGCGAGAGGACTGGCACCTCCTGTGAGGGGGCAGAGGCTGGACAAGCTGTGACATAGCAGGGACACATGCCGCGTGCTCTTTGCAGGACCTGGGGTGCACGTCGATGCTGATTGCTGACGCTGGAGAACCTCCCAGTGCGGAGGGTGTTACACAGTACCTTGTCTTCATTTCCAACCAACATTGGATAGTTGATGTTATTTTTAAAAACTATTTTATTAGGCCTATGTATTTTTAAAATGCGTTAAAAAGAGTATAGTGTTTTGTATTGCATTTAAATAGTTTAATTTATTTTAAACTGATACACGCACAATTTCCAAAGGAGCACGGATCTTGAACTCTTCGTCGCAAAGTTCAATGCCAACAGCCATCCCCTCTCTGTGTCCACTCGTGCTGCTGCGGTCGTTGCTACTGTTACAGAACTGGAATTGTAAAACAGATTCTACCTTTATTTAAGCAAATAAAATGTGGTTGTATTCAAGCAAATTCAAGAAGTGGCTTTTGGTTTTCTACTCAAAGTTCAAGCCAGCTCCTGTTTTCCTCAGGGATGTGGAGCTGTGCTGGTTATACCAACTGGCAGAGAAGAGTCACCAATGGATCAAAGCATTTTGTTTTAAACAAAACTGTTGGTTATTCCTGGATGTATCTAGCTAGAATAGTAGTTAAAGAAAAATAACTCATTTACAAGCTGAATCCAGTGACCAGATTTGTCTGTTCAAGAGTATATCAGAAAACACTTTCCTAACAAATATTTTGCATTGCTTCCCTCTGTCACTGCAATTTAATTTCTAGCCTGGGCTCACAGCAACAAACTGTGCTCTCCTTTGATTCCCTCCTGTGATCTTGGAATCAGTCCCTCGGTCTCCAGGGGGTTGTAACACAGAGATAATTTCCATAGCTTGCTGAGAAAGAAATCGCCATATGGGAACTGTTTTCTTCCGCTTTCCTACCAGCAGCCCTGTCAGCATTCCTCTTTTGCAGATGGTCACCTGGTCTTGGAGGCTTTCTCCGTGTTTGCGGAGTCCTCGCCTGCTGTTTGCCTTGGCAGAACCTCGAGCTTATTCTCCTCTCGCGTCCGCTCGCCTGGGGGTTCCTGCCTGTGCTGCCGGAGGTGGTGACCTGGGGCTTCCAGCCCTTGGAAATGCTGCTTTTTAGATGTGCTGCTGGAATATCTGAGGGCCTCCAGCATCTAATTTCAGCCACTTCAAAATACAGCTGAAAACAGAAGGCTGAAGTTACCTGGTGGGAGATGCTCCCAGCCCTGGAGAAGTTGCAGGGTTGAGCAGGGCTGGGCCTGGGGTCAGCAAGGATCTGATCTAAGGCCACCATTACCGCTGCCTCCTGTGATTTGAGACATTTGGGAGAAAATGGGGGGCAGAGGCAGGAGAGGGGAGAGGCTGTCCCCTCGCTCCCCATGTGGCCGTTGCGAGGAATAGCAGAGAGCTCAGTGGTTCTTGGCATGAGCAGTCAGGGAGAGGATGGGTCCCTGGAGGGCAGAAGAGCATCTCTAAAGGAAAGCGCGTGCTGCTTCGATGTGCAACGGCGGCTGTGAATGTCCCTGTCTGCTTGCAAAGGTGTCGTGGTGGTGGGGGGTCTCCTGGTCCCTCCCTTCTGCAGCCCTGTTACTGGTGGGCATGGCTTGGCCCTCGCTGTTCGTTGCTCTTAACGTTGATACTGCCAGTTGGTCTTAAATCCTGATTAAGATTTGAGGATTTTGCTGCCTGGGGGAGCAGCAAGGCCAAGCAGCTGCTCGGCGGGCTGAGGAAACTGAGATCTTCTCCAGAACCGTTAGCCAAGTGGCCCCGAGCGGCTGCAGGCGCCGCGGCACTGCCGTGCACCAAGCGCCCGCGTCAGCTCACGCTGCCTGTGTTCTCCGAGCGCGGCTCTTTCCCTTCGGAGCCGTCTGAGGGCCGGCTCCTCTCCACGGGACAGCTGTGAGAAGGTGCACGCACTCTCCAGCGACTGTTTCCATGCGTGCATGCAAGGATGAGGGAGAAGAAGGGAAGAGTCCAAAGCTGTCCTTTCGGAGGCTTTCCGTGAGCTCTGCTCAGGCTTCGGGGCTTATCTGGAGCTGCCTCGCAGCCCCGGTGCCGGTGGCACGGGCACGCTCTGCTCTGGGGTGGGGAGCACTCATGGCTCTGCTGAGCAGGATGCGGTGGTAGGTGATGCCAGCTGACAGCGGTTGCCCACAGGTCTCAGGTGAGTCGACTTGACCGGTGCCCGGCAGTCTGTGAAGCTGAGGAAACGGTGGTTTAGCTGCCGAGGTGGTTGCGGGGTCCAAAGCAAACAGAGACGGCAGCGTGGCTACCCTCCGGGCCCCAGGGCTCGCAGGATGGGGCAGGGATTTTGCATGTCTTCCGGTGGCTTCGAGAGGTCCCTCAGGGACTGGCGCAGGTGGCCACGTGCAGACGCCAGGCTCTGGTCTCCGGGGGCTGCTCGTGCTGCCGTCGGTCCTCCCCGCGAGGCCCTGGGCATCGCGCGAGCAGCTCCAAACCTCGCAGGGAACGGAGAGCAACCAGCCGGGTGCCCGGGAGGCACGTGAGACCTTCCGGCAGCCCAGCTGAGCCTGGCCTCCGTGGCACCAGGCCTTGGCCCCGGCGGGCAGGGCCGCTCGCCAGTCGCAGCCCTTCTCCCGTCCCTACCCAAGCCAAGGGGCTCGGCGGGGCGCCGGGGGGGGGTGGCTGTGCCTGCTGCCTGCTCGAACGGGATTTCAAATAAAAGCATCTGAAAATTGAGGACAGCCTTTATTTTGCTGCTCCCTCGAGTGGCCTGAGCCCGGCTCGGCCGAAGGCACCGGGGGGAGATGGGGGTTATTTTCCCCATGCACGGCTGCTGGGTTTGCTTGTTTTTGGGAACTCCCGGGGCACTTTTCGGAGGGGGTGCGGCTTTGGGAGCAGCGCGTTTGCCCCCACTGGAGAAACTGGATTTGTCCTGCTGCTGCTTCTGCCCGGGGCGGGATGCCGGCTCTGCAGCCCGGCTGGCGGGGGGCTTCGCCGAGAGAAGCCCCCGCCGTGCACCGTGCACCATCATGCACCAAGCACCATGCACCGAGCACCGGCCCCTGCGAAGGTGAGGAGCCGGAGGAGGGCACGAGCGGCAGGGATTTGGGGCTGGGGGCGCTTGGCACCCCTCCCACCCCCGCGGTGTCGCTGGGTGCTGCTTTCCTGGCTGCAGCAGCCCCGGGCGGCACCGTCCTGCGGCCGGCGGCCACAAGGAGGAGATGGAAGACTGGAAATGATGGACCAGATCCATCCGTGCTGGAGAGGGGGCCAGGGAGAGCCGCAGGCCCGGAGGGGCTTCGCCCTTGCAGGCAGCCCCTGGGCACGGTCCCCGCAGCCTGCCCCCCGCCCGGACCCTGAGCCCCTTTCCCCCCATTTGCACCTTTGCATGGGAAACATGCGGGGAAAAACCCCTTTGCAAAGCGATTTTTATGGTTTTCCACCTTGGCCGTCCCCACGCGGAGGCCGGGAAACTCCCCCCTCCCGGAACGGTTTGCAGAGATGCAGCCGGGCATTGGGCAGGTCTCGGTGCATCCTCTCCGGGCTGGTTGCTCCGGGGTGCTGGGTGCTGGGGAAGGGCCGTGGGAGCAGGTCCCGCGGGGGGAAGCAGCCGGGCAAGCGGCCGCGCGGCCTTCGGCACCGCCGTCCCCGGCCCTCGCTGCCACCGGCGGGGGGGGCGGCCGCCCCGGCAGCCCGGAGAGCCGGCGCTGTGTTCCCGGCCCCCCCCAGCCGCACACAGGGGCCCTTTGAGCGCGCCGGGAGCGAGGCCATGGCATCTGCACGGGGACAAAGCGGCCGATTGATGCCGGCCGGGGCGTGGAGCAAGGCGGGGGGGAACGGGATTTGGGCCGCGTCCCGCGCGGGGGGAGCAGGGAGAGCCGCTGCGGACAGGAGGCGGTGACACGGGGGGGTCCAGGGGCTGGGAGCATCCTCCCGCATCCTCCCGCATCCTCCCGCATCCGCCCCGCGCGGCCGTCCGGAGGGGAGGCCAGTGCAACGGGCAGACGGACAGACGGACCCGCGTCTCATTCAGGCTGTTCTTAATTTTAATTTATTTTCCTTAATCTTTATAAAACACATCTGGTAAGATAAGGCTCTAAAAACTTGCTCCTTTTTTTTTATTGCTTGTTAGCAAGTTGAGAGTCTGGGTGGGGAGGGAAGGAGGCACCGGCGGCTGATTAACTCTCTCGTGTGCGTGTGTGTGTGTGCGCTTGAGGCCGGGGAGGCGGCGGGGGGGGGCAGGAGCTGGTTACTCGCTGTTAAATCGACACCAAAAAGAAAAAAAAGGGAAAAGAAAGGCACCGAAAAGCCCCACGCGGGTCCCTGCGGCTCGCCCGACCCTGCCCGGCCTCTCGCCCCCTCCGCGCGGCGGCCTGGCCCTTGCTGCAAGAAAATAATAACACAGACCCAAAAAAGGGAAAAGTGCAATAAAATAAATCCCCGCGGGCTGGAGCGTGCCGCCGGGAGGAGCCGCTCCGATAAATAACCCTGAAGCCGGGCGTTAAGGAGCGGGGAAGGACGGGCTGGAGAAGGATGCGGGGGGAGAGGATGCGGGGGGAGAAGGATGCGGGGGGAGAAGCCGGCGGCGGCTCCGGCGCCGCGGGAGGATGCAGCACGCCCGGGCTCGGCCGGCAGCGGGGTCAGCGCTCTCTTCGCCACGGGAAGATCCTTGCCCTAAACCCCCTCTGCCTCGGCCGCAGCGGGCAGCTCGGGGCGGGGGATTCACCTTTTTTCGCTAGGGGATGGGGAAAATCCTCCTCTCGACGGCGGGGGTGTCTCCGGGGGGGCCCGGCGCGAGGCCGGCTTCCTTCTCTCGCTCGGAGCCGCTTTGGGGGACCCGGCTCGGTCCCTCCGAGTGCACGGGGGGGTCACCGCGGGGCGGCTCGCCTCGGAGCCGGGGCGCCGGGGAGGAAGAGGAGGGAGGCGGCGGCGAAGGCCGGGTTAGCGCGGGAGGCCTGGCGGCTGCGGCGTTAGCGGCGGGGGGTCAGCGTGGGCGCTGGGGGGGGGTCGCCGGGCGCCGGCCGGCGGCGCTAGAACTTGGTGCCGCGGCCCATCAGCTTGAGCACGGCGAAGTTGTAGGTGGCGGCGATCATGAAGGTGAGCTGCGGGGTGGGCAGAGCGTGAGCGGCGGCTTCGCACCGTCCCACGGCCCCCCCACGCCGCCCCCCGCGCCGCGACTCACCAGCGAGACCAGCGTGGCGGCGGCACCCACAAAGGCGGCGATGAAGAGGTGGAAAGTCATCTGGAACTGGGGGGGGAGGCAGCGCTGAGCCCCGGCACGGCCACGGCCACGGCCACGGCCCCGCGGGGATGCCCGGCCCGGGCGCACTCACCTCGCTGGTCTTGCAGATGGAGAGCAGGTTGGTGCCGCACACCTTGCCGGGGAAGGCGTTCCAGGGCAGGACGCCTGGGCGGGATGCGGGGGCCGGTGAGCCGCGGTGGCCGGCCGGCTCCCGCGGGACGGGATGCGGTGATGCCCTATGGTGACATTCCCGCGGGCGGTTCCCCCTTGGGGGACGCGGGGAGGGGGCAGCGGGCGCTCACCGTACATGCGGGCGTCCGCGCAGAGCGTGCCGATGCTGGCGGAGGTCTTGCTGGGGTTGGCGATGGACTGGCAGGTGGTCCAGGTGTTGAAGTAGATGTAGACGGGCACGGCGGAGCAGGCGAACACCAGCAGCCACACGATGCTCAGCACGTAGGTGATGCCCACGAACTGCGAGCGGCGGCGGGGCGGCGGGGGTCACGGGGCGGCGCGGGGACGCTGCCCGCCGCTCGCTCACGCACGCACGCACGCACACGCGCCCGGGGCCGCAGCGGGGCGGCTGCGCCTTTCCGTGTTGGGGGGGATTTTGGTGGCAGGGTCCAGCCCCCGCGGGAGGGCAGCGGCCGGACCCGCTGGGGACGGGGACGGGGCGCTCCTGCCCTCCCTCCGCGGTGTCACCCCGACCGAGCCCCGAGGGAAGCGCAGCCCTGCCGAGGGATGCTGGCACCCACCCGCCGAGGGATGCTGGTACCCACCTGCCAAAGGATGCTGGTACCCACCCGCCGAGGGATGCTGGCACCCACCTGCCGAGGGATGCTGGCACCCACCCGCCGAGGGATGCTGGTACCCACCTGCCAAAGGATGCTGGCACCCACCCGCCGAGGGATGCTGGTACCCGCCGAGGGATGCTGGTACCCACCCGCCGAGGGATGCTGGTACCCACCCACCGAGGGATGCTGGTACCCGCCGAGGGATGCTGGTACCCACCTGTCGAAGGATGCTCACCCCAACCCAAGACAATTTTGCTTGCTATCGAAAACCGAATTGTTTTTGGAGGGGGGGGACCCGGCAGGGCCAGGGGGAGGGCGGCCGGGCTGCGCTTCCCTTTGGGCCATCGCGAAATGCAGGCGGCCGCGGCGCCCGGGGGCCGGGCCGGCGCAGGGGGTGGGGGGCGAACCCCGGTTAAGATCACCTTGTCAGGATGTCCTAGCCACTTTCCCAAACACTGACACACTCGCTGCAACGAGTGAGCGCGCTGGGGGCCTCGCGCTCCCCTCCCCTTCGGGCCCCCGGTTACCGTTGCGCTCAGCCCCTTGCCGCAGATGGTGGTCTTGTAGTCCCCGAAGATTTGCCGCACGGCGCCGGTGGTGTAGAAGCCTTCGGCCAGCAGCAGGGCTCCGTAGAGGAAGAAGAAGGAGGCCGTGCCGTAGATGACGTACTGAAAAGCGTGGATGCTGCCAGGGACAGAGAGGAGGAGGAGGAGGGAGAGAGGCGGCGGTGGCTGAGCGGCGCGGCCCCCCTGCTGCCGCGCTGGCCTGGCCGCCGCTGACCCTCCCGGGCACCGCGCGGGCACGGGGCGAAGCGGAGGGGCCTCCGCCGGCTGCCCCCCTACCTACCGCGCGCGCGGGGTCCGGCGCTATCCGTGGCACCTAGCAGGGTCAGATAACAACAGGCGTGAACAGGAAAAGGAGCCGCAGGTGGGGGGACCCCCCCCCCTGCAACTGCAGCGTGCCTGGGGGCTGCAGCACTGCTCGGGGCTCTGCGTGCCGGACTGGAGACAGGCCCGAGCTGCCCCACGGCCTGGGGGGGCCGCAGCACCGGCCGCCTCCTCCTGCCACGGAGACCTAGAGGCAAAGGTGCCCGGTGCCAGTGCAAGGGTGATGCACCGGAGGCAGGGTGCTGCACGGCTGCAAGGACAATGCATGGGTGCAAGAGCAATGCATGGGTGCCAAGAGCAATGCAGGGGTGCTAAGGGCGAGGCATGGGTGCAAGAGCAATGCGTGGGGGCAAGAGCAATGCGTGGGTGCCAAGAGCAATGTGTGGGTGCAAGAGCAATGCACTGGAGCCAGGGTGCTGCAAGGACGCTGCACAGCTGCAAGGAAGCTGCACGGACACTGCACGGCTGCACGGGTGCTGCACGGGTGCCGCACGGGTGCTGCACAGGCGCGGGGTACTTACACATCGATGAGATACTCATAGTCCTGGTAGTTTTTGGAGAAGTAGGTCTCGATGAGCTGCTCGGTGCCCGTGAGGGCTTCGTGCCCGCAGCCGCAGAAGAGCGCTACGCCGAAGAAGCAGAGGCCGGTGGCCACCAGCGAGGCGAAGGGTGCCCCGACGAGGCACCGGGCGCAGCACTCCAGCAAGCCTGCCGGGGGGGGGCAGAGGGGCGGCTAGGCCCGGCGCAGAGCCCCGGCGGGCTCGGTGCACCTCCTGGCAGCGGCAGGGCCGCGGGGCGATGCCCCCCCACCCCGGGCACCGGGGACAATGGCGCATTGTGCCCAATGGCCGGGGCAGCAAACAGGGAACAAAGGCAGCGCTGTGCTGGGGTGGGGGACGGCTGCGCCTGGCACCGGCCCCCCCTGCCCGCCACCCCCGCGGGGCCCCGTGCAAAGCCCCGCGCTGCCCCGCGGATAACGCACCCATGGGGAAACTGAGGCACGCGCGGCGCCCACCTACAAGTGTCACGAGCTGCCGGCGGCCTCAGCGGGGAGGCCCGGGGTGCAGGGTGCCCGCCGCCCCCCTACTCACCCATGGCGCGGGGCCTCGGCGAGCTGCGGCGCGCTGCGGCGTGGGTCTGGGCCGGCGGGACGGTGGGCGCCTCGCTCCGCGCCTGGCCCTCGCTGTCCCCTCTGGGCAGCCGCCCGCTCGCCCGCCGAGAAAAGGGCTCGCTGATTGACAGCCGCCCCCCTTAAAGGGAGAGGCCCCCCCTGCCTCCTCCTCCTCCTCCTCCCCCCGGCCCCCCCCACCCCAGCGGCACCCCTTGCCTGCCGGCTGCCCGGCGCTCACCCAGCGCCTTTGCGGGGGTTCGGGGGGGCGGGAAGTGCTTTTGCAATAGGGAAAAATGCCGTGGGGGCTCCATGGGGCGCCCTGGCCGCAGCGCAGCCCCCCCGAGACCTGGGGTGGGGGCCGGGGTGCAGGCACTCCCCGCTGCCACGCTTTGCCCACCTTGCTGCCAGTGCTGCTGCTGCTGCTGCTCGCCCCAGGGCTGGTGGGGTCCCCGGGGACAGTCCCCAGCGCCCACAGATGTCCCCCTTGCCTGTGGGTGCTTCTGGCTTCCCTGGGTGCTCCCAGTTCCTGTGGATGCCCCTAGATCCCCTGGATGCCTCTGGCTCCCCTAGATGCCCCGAGCTCCCCTGGGTGCCCCCGGCTCCCATGGATGTCCCCCATGCCTGTGGGTGCCCCTGGCTCCTCTGGGTGCTCATAGATCCCGTGGGTGCTTCCAGGTCCCATGGGTGCCCCTGGCTCCCCCAGATGCCCCGAGCTCCCCTGGGTGCCCCCAGCCCCCATGGATGTCCCCAGTGCTTGTGGGTGCCCCTGGCTCCTCTGGGTGCTCCCAGCTCTTTTGGGTACTCCCAGCTCCCCAGGTGCTCCCAGCTGCTCCCATGAGTGCCCCCAGCCCGCTTAGGTGCCCCCAGTTCCCCTGGGTGCTCCCAGCTCCTTTGGATGCTCCCAGCTCCCCTGGGTGTCCCCGGTTCCCCTGGGTGCCCCCAGCACCTCCGGGTGCCCTGTCCCCCCCCAGCACCCCGGCCGCGGAGCCGGCACAGGGCCGGGGAAGCCTGCAGAGGGCAACAGGCCGCTGGCAGCGCGGCGCCGGGGACAAAGCACCGCTGTGCAGTGGCACCCGCCATGCCCCGCGCTGTGCCAGGCACTGGGCGGCTGCAGGCTGGCACCCGCCGGCTCTGGCACCCGCCCGGGCTGGCACCGGCCCCCTCCTCGCCCCACGGCTCCCCCCGGGCTGCCCCTGCCTGGGGCTGGGGGCTGCACCTTGGCCTGCCCCCCCCCCATGGGGCAAACGGCACCCATGGCCCAGGGAGGCTCCGCCACCGCCGCGGCGGCCTTGGGCAACTCCCTTAGCCCTGGGGGCGGCACGGGGGGCTTTGCTCCCCCAGACAGGGGGGAATGCATTTTACTACAATTTCTAAGAAGTTTCACCCTGTTTGGGGCAATTATTTTCATGCACTTTTGAAAATCGCTGCTTCTAGGCGACATTTGCATGGCCGGGATTGCAAAATCTCTGCAGGCAGCCGCACACGGAGGCACCTGCTCGCCTTGGACTCCTTTTTTTCCATGTGCTGCGGGTTTTCACCAATTTTCCCGTGGGTTTTCCAGCAGCTCGGGCCGGGTGTCTCCCCGCGCACGGGGAGAAGAGCCAGCCGGTGCCGTCACGCCAGCACACCTCGCCTCTATTTTTAGGCAGCCGCTCGCCGAGCGCAACGCCGAGTCCTCGGCGGCTTTTGCTGATGCCGGCCGTCCTTCGCCCGCCTCGCTGCGCCCGGCCCGTGGTAAAAATACCCGGCGGAGGCGGTGGCCACGGCCGGGCACCAAGGACGCCCGGGAGAGCCCGGCTCCGGCGGCTATTTGTATTCCCCGATCGCCGCAAGGCTGCAAAACGTGCTAATAAAAATTAAATTAAAAACAAAAAGTTGGCAGAGCGTGCCGGGGGCCGGGAGGAGAGCTGAAGGGCGGACGGGCGCGCAGGTGTCGGGGAGGGCAGGGGAAGGGCTGGCTGTGCCGGAGCGGAGCCGCGGGCCGGAGCGGGGACGGCAGTGCGGTGGGGAGGAAAAGCCGGGGGGGGCTTTTTTTGATTTCCACCCCCACCCCAGCGAGTTTGCAGCAGGTTCGCCCTTCACGGCCCTGCCTTTCTCCTTGCTTTTGCACCACGGCAGAGGGCGAGACGGGCAAGGGGCTGCAAACGGGCTGCAAACGGGCTGCAAGGGGCTGCAAGGGGCTGCAAGGGGCTGCAAATGGGGGCCCGAGCTGGGATGCTGCCGTCCCACAGGAGCGAAGTGCCTCCGCCCCGGCCCCCAGCACCCCGGCGGCTCCATCCCGGGTGCCAGGGCGAGAAGGCGCTGGATCGGGGCATCTGCTGCTGGAAGCATCTCCTCGGGCCGGTTCCGGACCCTGGCAGCGGGGCACATTTTTTGGGCGTCCCCCCACCCCGAAAAGCAGCGGAGCAGGACGAGGCGGCACAGCCTCGCGCTCGGAGGCCGGCCGAGCCCCGGCGGCGCTGGGGGAAGGTGCTGGGCGGCCCTCGGCTCCATCCCACCAAGCAGCAGCAGGGGCTGAGGTGGGGGCCGGTGCCCCTCGCACGGACACGGGCTGTCCTGCCCCCACCCCGGCCCCCCCAACAGCACTGGTAGAGAAGAGAAGAAGAAGAAGAAGAAGAAGGAGAAGGGGAAGGAGAAGGAGAAGGAGAAGGAGAAAAGGAGGAGAAGGAGAGGGAGAAGGGAAGAGAAGAGGAGAGGAGAGCAGATGAGATCAGAGAAGAGAAGAGAAGAGAAGAGAAGAGAAGAGAAGAGAAGAGAAGAGGAGAGGAGAGAAGAGAAGAGAACAAGACAAGACGAGACTGGTGGCCTGAGTCTTTTCTCCTCCAGAGCCGCCGGGAAGCCAGGGCTGGAGCACCGCAGAGGGAGCAGCCCGGAGCCGGGCAGGGGCAGAGCCCCGCGGGGCGGCAGCTGATGCAGCCCGGTGCGCGGTGGGGACATGCCACCAAAGGGGACGTGCTGCCGATGGGGACGTGCCACCACTGGCCCTCGTCAGGCTCCTGTGCAGCTCGGGGTAGAAAATGCCGACGCGAGGCCGTGCTGCTTCCCTGCGGCGCCGGAGGATTTGGGGCTTTGGTCATGGATTTGCTGCTTCCCCTAGAAACGGCAGCAGTGCCCAGCCTGTTCCCACCACCCTGGAGCAAAACCAGCTTGGGAGGATCGGGAAGCCCAAAGGGAGCTAAACAGCCCCAAACCGAAGGCCTTGAGCCCCCCCGGGAGCCCTTCCCTCCCAGGCACCCTTCGCCTCGAGCCTTTAAGCCATCGTCATGCAGAAGCAGCATGCCGGGAGCTGGGCCAGGGGTTAGCGGAGCTGCCGCGCCCTGTGCTCCCAGCGCTCCCAATGCTCCCAGCTCCTGCGTTTGCAGGGATAGTGGAGCTGCTGCTTCCAGTGCTCCCAGTACTCCCAGCTCCTGCATTTGCAGGGATAGCAGAGCTGCTGCTCCCAGCACTCCCAGTGCTCCCAGCTCCCGTGTTGGCAGGGCACGCCAGGCGCTGCCGGGAAGGGCGGTGAACGGGGGGGTGGTGAGGCTGGGAGGACGAAGAGCACCCACGGCCTGCTGCTCCCCAGGTCAATCAGGACAAGCAGCCGCCCCCCAGGGCGTCCGGTTCGGCTCCCCCAGCCAAGCCCGCTGCCGTGGCAGGGCCCCATTGCGCCGTTCTGCAGCTCATCCAGCCGTCCCCAAATGGGTGCACGCACGTGTGATGCACCCATGGGTGCGCAGGGCCCTCGCGCCTGCTTTTCCCCGTCCAGCATCTCCCGGTCACACACAGCGCTGGGGCAGGTCGCGCAAAACCCACAGCGAAGCTGAGCCCATGGGACCCTTTTGGCCCTCTGTGCTTCGGCCTCTCCCGGCTTCACAGCCAAGGGGAAACTCTGGTCCGGCCCCAAACGGGGGCTCCGGTGGCGGGGACAGGGAGCAAAGCCAGAAATGTTTGCAGGGGCTTAAGCAGCTTCCTCGTGTCACCACCGCGCTGCTTCTCGGGCAGGGCGAGCTGCGTCGTGGTGGCAGCCAGAGCTGGGCAGCTTGGCACGGACTCAGCCCCGGGGAAGAGCTTGAGGAGGGCTGGGGGCCCGGGGGGGCAAGGGGAGCCCGGGGCACAGCCGCGTGCCGGCATCTTGCTGCCTGGCGCGTTGCCGCTTGCAGGGGAAAAAAAAAAACGCCTGAAGCTCTGAATCAGTGAATCCCGGGAGAAGCCTGTTTTCAGCGCTCCCAAAATCCCCCGGGCAGGACGCGGCCCCTCGGACACTAATGGCGATGGTAATCAGAGGCGACGTGTCCACGCTCGCGGTGCCGGGTGAGTCGAGGAGCGCGGCGAGGCCCCTCGGTGCCGCCATCCCGCCGCCACGTCTGCCCGGGGCAGCGAGCTCGGCAGGGAGCCCGCAAAATCCCGCTCCGGCTTTTTTGCGAAGGGGAAGCTGATGCTGAGCCATGCCGGCGCCGAGGGCTGAGCGCCTCCAGGGCTGCATGTCCCATGGCCACGCTCCCCACGGCCGGCACCCCAGGGCCGAGCCCCCGAGCTGGGGCAGCCCCCCCGACCATGCAGCCCCTGGGCAGGCAGAGGGGGGCAGGACCCCAGCTGCTCCCCCCGCTCAGCCCGGCAGCACCTTCAGGCCCCTCCAGCGCATCCCTCCACCCCAGAGCATCCCTCAGCCCTGGTGTCTCCCTCAATCCCTGAGCATCCCTCAATCCCGGAGTATCCCTCAGTACTGAGCACCCCTTCACCCTGGAGTATCCCTCCACCTCGGACCATGCCTGGACCCGGAGCATCCCTCCTCCCTGGAGCATCCTTTGATCCCAGTGCATCCCTCCACCCCAGCGCATCCCTCTGCCCCGGTGCAGCCCTCAGCCCCGGGCCACCTCTCCTCCCTCGTGTCTCCCTCCACCCTGGAGCATCTCTCAACCCTGGAGCATCCCTCGACACTGGAGCATCCCTGGATCCCAGAGCATCTCTCAGCTCCGGAGCATCCTTTCCCCCCTGGAGCATCCTTGATCCCTGAGCATCCCTCCATCCCTGAGCATCCCTCCACCCCTGAGCATCCCTCCATCTCGGGGCATCCCTCGATCCCTGAGCATCCCTCCACCCCGGCAGACCCCGGAGGGACCGGCCCTTCCCCGCCAGCCCCGGGGTCGGCTCCCGGCAACGAGGCCCCGCCGGGATCCCGGAGCCCGCGGCGGCGGCGGCGGTGCCGTGTCCCGGAGAGGCGCCGCGCGGCTCCCCCGGGCCGGGGCCCCCTCGGCGGCGGCGGCGGCGGGGCGGGGGCGGCGGCGGGCGGCTCCCCGCGCCGTGCCCGCCTCCCGCCGCCGCGGCGGGCGCAGGCTCCTCCCGGCTCCCGGTGCCCGCAGCCTGCCGGCGCCCACCCACCCCGCGGCGGGCTCCCGCTCGCCCGGACTATGTGGAGAGGGGCCGGGCTGGGGGCAGCGGCACCGGCCCCGGCCCCGGCAGCCGCCCCGGTGCGGCGGGAGCGGCGGCGCCGCCGGCCGGGTCATGCCCGTGCGCCCGGGCCGGCGGGGCTGCTGGCTGCGGCGGGATGGGCGCGCTCCGGGCCGCCGCCCTCGCCTTCCTCCTCCTCCTCCTCCTCGGCTGCCTCCTGCCCCGGCGCGGCCCGCTCAGGTGAGCGCTCGGCGCGGCGTGCTCGGCGCTGCGCATCCCCGCTCCGCTCCCTGCCTCCCTCCCTGCCTGCCTCCCGCCGCGGGGGAGGGGGGGGCGACCCGGGCCGACCCCCGGCACCCAAATGCTCCCCCGCCGGACCCCGACGCCCTGCGGCACCCCGACCCCCCCCCCCCCCCAGACCCGGAGCCCCTCCGGCATCCCGAGCCAGATGCTCCCCCAGGGACTCGGACCCCCTCCCCGGACCCAGACCCCCCTCCGGCATCCCAGCCATCCCTGGGGACGTGGACCCCCCTCCGGCATCCCGACCCATCTCAGTCCTGGACACTCTCCGGCATCCTGAGCCGGATCCTCATCCAGGGACCTGGCCCCCCTCCAGGACCCAGAACCCTCCCCCCGGCACCCCAGCCCCCCTCAGACCCAGACCCCCTCCAGGAACCCAAGCTGAATCCTCTCCCCAGGGAACCACCCCTGGATGCCCCTCCGGCATCCCAACGGCCCCCCAACCTGGACCCCTCCAGCATCCCGAGCCAGATCCTCCCCCGGGCACCTGCACCCCCTCCAGCATCCCACCCCACCTCCCCCCCCGAGACCCCTCCCGACCAGATGCCTCCCCCGGGACATCCGACCTTCCCTGTCCCGCACCGCCCAAACCCCTCCAGGAGGGCTGGAGCCCCCCCACCCAGCCCCCCCACCCCCGCTCCCCGGGACTCCCCCGGCACTGGGGTCCCGGCGCCCTGGGGACCCGGGGAGAAGGGGGGCACGTTCGCACGGCCACGCGCGGAGGCGGCACCGGGCCGGGCAGCATCGCCGCTCCCGCGGGGCCGCTGAGCCGCTGCCGTGGCCCGCAGGCTGGCGGCGGGGCGCAAGGAGACGGAGGCGGCCTCGCCGCGCGCGCCCCAGCCCCTGTCGCCCTCTGATTTCCTCGACAAGCTCATGGGCCGCACGTCAGGCTACGACGCCCGCATTCGGCCCAACTTCAAAGGTGAGGGGTGGGCGCCGGACCTGGCTCGCCGCGGCGGGGCGCGGGACCCCCCCCCCGGCACGCTCCCACGCCGCCCGCTTGCCTTGCAGGCCCGCCCGTCAACGTGACCTGCAACATCTTCATCAACAGCTTCGGCTCCGTCACCGAGACGACCATGGTGAGGCTTTCCCGGCGCCGCAGGAGCGTCCCAACGTGCTCTCGCCTCTCCTTAGCTCAGGGCATCCTGCAAGCAACCCCCCCCCCCCCCGCCGCATTTCAGCTGCCCCCATCTCTCCCCCTGTGCATGGCCGTGATCCTCCCGGGTGGCCCGGAGCGGGATGTGCCGCACATCCGTCCCGCTCCCGGCCCACGCGCCGCCCTGCTCCCCCCCAGGACTACCGCGTGAACGTCTTCCTGCGGCAGCAGTGGAACGACCCGCGCCTGGCTTACCGCCACTACCCGGACGACTCCCTCGACCTGGACCCCTCCATGCTCGACTCCATCTGGAAGCCCGACCTGTTCTTCGCCAACGAGAAGGGCGCCAGCTTCCACGGCGTCACCACCGACAACAAGCTGCTGCGCGTCTTCAAGAACGGCAACGTGCTCTACAGCATCAGGTAGGGCAGCGGGGCCCCGGGCTGGACCTTCCCCTGCCCGCCGCCCCCCAACCCCCTCCTCTCCCGCCGCCCCGTCCAGGCTGACGCTGATCCTCTCCTGCCCCATGGATCTCAAGAACTTCCCCATGGACATCCAGACGTGCGCCATGCAGCTGGAGAGCTGTGAGTACCTGGGCGGCTTTCCAGCCGGGTTTCACCCCCCTGCCCCATCCCTGCTGCCGGGGGGAGCGGGACGGAGCGGGATTCGGGGCTGGGGGGCAACAGGGCGCCGGCCCCCCCTTTCCACCGGTCCTGCCTCCCGCGCAGTCGGCTACACCATGAACGACCTCATCTTCGAGTGGCTGGAGGAGCAGGAGGCCGTGCAGGTGGCCGAGGGCTTGACGCTGCCGCAGTTCGTCCTGCGGCACGAGAAGGACCTGGGCCACTGCACCAAGCACTACAACACAGGTGAGCGGCGGCGGGGGCCGCGCCGGGGGGCCGGGGGGGGGGGCACGGGCCCCACGGCGAGCCCCACGGCGCCGTCTGTGCCCGCAGGCAGGTTCACGTGCATCGAGGTGAGGTTCCACCTGGAGCGGCAGATGGGCTACTACCTCATCCAGATGTACATCCCCAGCCTGCTCATCGTCATCCTCTCCTGGGTCTCCTTCTGGATCAACATGGAGGCGGCGCCGGCCCGCGTGGGGCTGGGCATCACCACCGTGCTCACCATGACCACGCAGAGCGCCGGCTCCCGCGCCTCGCTGCCCAAGGTGGGTGCCGGCCGGGACCCCCCCCCCAGCCGCCGGGCGCGGGGCGGGGGCCCTCTGCAAACCTTGCACCCCCACCCACCCGCCCAGGTGTCCTACGTGAAGGCCATCGACATCTGGATGGCCGTGTGCCTGCTCTTCGTCTTCGCCGCGCTGCTGGAGTACGCCGCCGTCAACTTCGTCTCCCGGCAGCACAAGGAGTTCGCGCGCCTGCGGCGGCGGCGGCGGCGGATGGTGAGTGCCCCCGCCACTGCTGTCACGACGCCTGCCCGTGCTCAGCTGCCCGGGGGCTGCCTCGAGCACCTCATCCTCCGAAAAAGTGGAGGGATAAATAATGTTGCAGCACGTTGCAAGACGGCGTTGCAGCAGATGCCCCAGCCCCTCGCAGAGACCGGCCCTCCGTGCCTCAGTTTCCCCTGCTGTAAAACGGGGCTAAGAGCAGCCTGGGCCTCTCCGGCAGCCCCATGTCGTCGCAGCATCCTGCCCCCCCCCACCCGCCCTGGGGGCAGCCCCTAAGGGCCCTGAACCTCCCTGTACCCTGCACCCCCATGCACCCCACATGCCCTGCACCCCAATGCTCCCTGCACCCCACACCCCAATATTCCCTGCCCCCCCATGCACCCCACACCCCCATGCATCTGAGGGCACCCCACACCCCTGCACCCTGCACCCCAATGCTCCCTGCACCCCACACCCCATGCACCCTGCACCCCAATACTCCCTGCACCCCCATGCACCCCACACCCCCATGCATCTGAGGGCACCCCACTCTCCATGCACCCTGCACCCCAATACTCCCTGCACCCCCATGCACCCCACACCCCCATGCATCTGAGGGCACCCCACTCTCCATGCACCCTGCACCCCAATACTCCCTGCACCCCCATGCGCCCCATACCCCCATGCATCCTAGGGCACCCCACACCCCCTGCACCCCAATGCTCCCTGCACCCCACACCCCCTGCACCCCAATGCTCCCTGCACCCGCAACGCGGGGCCGGCGGGTGCCCCCGGCTGACGGCCCCGTCCCCCCCCAGGAGGAAGAGCTGGTCCGCGAGAGCCGATTCTACTTCCGAGGCTACGGGCTGGGCCGGTGCCTGCGGGCGCCCGGCGAGACCCCCAGCCTCCGCGGCCCCCCCCCGCTGCCACCGGCACCCGGCGCGGACACCCTGCGCCAGCGCTGCTCCGACCGCGCCAGGCGCATCGACACCGTCTCCCGGGCCGTCTTCCCCTTCACCTTCCTCGTCTTCAACGTCTTCTACTGGGTCGTCTACAAAGTGCTGCGCTCGGAGGACATCCGCCCGGCACCCTGAGCGCCGCGCCGTGCCCGGACGCGGCCGCCTTCGCTCCGGCCTCGGTGCCTGCTGCGGGATGGGGCCTGGCACGGGCGGAGGAACCCCCCCCCGGGCCTTTTGGAGCCCTGTTGCCTGCCCCCCCCACCAGCCCGCCCCGGACGGGAGCATCCTGCATCTTGGCTTACGACCCCGGCGAGGCTCCCAGCCCCGGGGCCCCTCCACGCTTTGCGGGAAATAAAAGCAGTAGGCAACGTTTACGTAGGTCCTACAGAGAGAAACGTGTTGATGCTCTGCTTCCCCCCCCGCTCACAGCCAGCCCGAACAGGGCGTCCCCTTTTCCGCGTCCGTCTTCCTACGTGAATAAAGCCCGTCCGGGGTTTTCCGCGGCGTGGCTGCACCCGGGGTGTGGGTGATGTCCGCCAGAGGCGAGCCCCCTCCGGGTGCCCAGCCCGCCCGGCCCCGCACCCCTCCGCCGGGACCCCCGGCACTGCCGGGGGGGCTCCCGAGCATCCTCCACGCGCGGGGGGCCGCGGGAAGCGGGCGCGGGACCGTGCGGCAGGCAGGAGCGAGGCCCGGCCGGCCATCGCGCCCTGCGAGCGCTGCCTCCATCCGTGATTTTTTTTTCCGACATAATTGGCAGCGGCTGTCACGTCTCGTTAGCGGTGCCCCCCCCCCCCCCCCCAGCGCGGGGGCAGCTGCCAGCTGTGCCGGGCGCTGATGCCACGCCGCGGTGCCACCCGGGTCGGGCGCCGCGGTCCCCGGCCGGCGCGGGGAGGGCCGGGCTCGCAGCTGCCACGGCCGAGCATCAATCCGCCTCTGTGCTGCCGCCAGCCCCGTACCTCGCCGCCCCGGCGGCCCCGGCCTCCCACCGCCCCCTTCGCACTGGGAGCACTGGGAGATGCTCCATCCTGGCCTCCCACCGCCCCAGTTTGGACTGGGAGCACTGGGGGACACGTGGCCCCTGGCCACAATTTTCCATCACCCCAGTTCGGACTGGGAGATGCTCCACCCTGGCCTCCCACTGCCCCAGTTCGGACTGGGAGCACTGGGAGATACTCCATCCTGGCCTCCCACCACCCCAGTTTGGACTGGGAGCACTGGGAGACATGTGGCCCCTGGCCACAACTTTCCATCACCCCAGTTCGGACTGGGAGATGCTCCACCCTGGCCTCCCACTGCCCCAGTTCGGACTGGGAGCACTGGGAGATGCTCCATCCTGGCCTCCCACCGCCCCAGTTCACACTGGCAGACACTCAGCCCTGGCCTCTCACCACCCCAGTTTGGGCTGGGAGCGCTGGGAGACGCTCAGCCCTGGCCTCCCACCACCCCAGTTTGGACTGGGAGCACTGGGAGATGCTTGGCCATGGCCTGGCCTCCCGCCACCCCAGTTTGGACTGGGAGATGCCTGGCCCTGGCTTCCCACTGCCCCCTTCGCACTGGGAGCACTGGGAGATGCTTGGCCCCCAGCTGCGGCCTCCTACTACCCCAGTTTGGGCTGGGAACACTGGGAGACGCTCAGCCCTGGCCTCCCACTGCCCCAGTTTGGACTGGGAGCACTGGGAGATGCTCAGCCCTGGCCTCTCACCACCCCAGTTCACACTGGGAGATGCTCCGCCCTGACCTCCCACCACCCCAGTTTGGACTGGGAACACTGGAAGATGCTTGGCCCCGGCCCTGGCCTCTCATGACCCCCATTTGGACTGGGAGCACTGGGGTGATGCTTGGCCCTGGTCTCTCACCGGCCCTGTTTGGACTGGGAGCACTGGGAGACACTTGACCCCTGGCCGCAGCCTCCCACCACCCCGGTTTGGACTGGGAGATGCTCCGCCCTGGCCTCCCACTGCCCCAGTTCAGACTGGGAGCACTGGGAGACGCCCCCCCCCGCGCCCCCCGCGGCCAGGCCGCGCCCCGGGCAGCGCCGCCGGCAACCCCCGCTGACGGCCCGGGGAGGGGGCGGGCCGCGGGCCGTCCCGCTGCCGCGATTGGCCGAGGGCGGCGAGGGCCGCGCCGCGATTGGGCGGGCGGGCCGCCCGTCTGGCGGCGGCGCCGGCGGCCATGGCGGCGATGGCGGCGGCGGGGCGGCGGGCGCTGGGGCGCTGGGCCCTGGCGCTGGCGGCGCTGGCGGCGGCGGCGGCGGCGCTGGACAACGGCGTGGCGCGGACGCCGCCGATGGGCTGGCTGCACTGGGAGCGCTTCCTCTGCGGCACCGACTGCGCCGCCGACCCGCGCCACTGCGTCAGGTACCGCCCTGGGCACCGGCACCGGGGGGGGGGGGGGGCGTTACCCGGGGCACCGGGGGTGGTGGTGACCAGGGCACCGGTACCGGGGGGGAACGGTTACCCGGGGCACCGGCACCGGGGGAGGGGTTTCCCCAGGGCACCGGCACCGGGGGAGGGGGTTACCCGGGGTGAGGATTACCCGGGGCACCGGCACCGGGGGGGGGGGGGGGTTACCCCGGGGACGAGCACGGTCCCCGGGGACTCCTTGGGGTCCAGCACCGGCCCCAGGGCCTGGCCACAGCCACGGCACCGGGGCATCATGCCAAGGCCGCAGGCGGTCGGGCCGGCCCGGAGGCCCCGCTTCCCCCGTTACGCAGCCGCTTGCCCCACTCCCGTCCTGTCCCCCCGCACCGGCTGTGGCCCAACGCGGCAGCCGGACCACCGGCGCCTTCCCCTTCCGTCCTCCGGCGGCGAAGCGCTCACAGTGCCGAGGCGCCCGCCTGGAAGCAGCGCCCAGGCAGAGCCCCGCCGCCGGGGAACGCAGGTTGGTTGTAACATCAGCGCTACAAAACACGCTGCCACGGTCTCCGTCCTGTTCCCCGGTGGCGGGCCTGCACGGGGACCGTGCCTCGGCGCCCCAGCGAGCAGCTCTTCAGGGACATGGCTGACCTGATGGCCTCCGAGGGCTGGAAGGACGTGGGCTACGAGTACCTCTGCATTGACGACTGCTGGATGGCTCCAACGCGGGACAAGCGCGGTAGGCTCCAGCCGGACCCCGAGCGCTTCCCCAGCGGGATCCGCAAGCTGGCAGACTATGTGAGTGCCAACCCGCCGCAGCTCGGGGTGCTGCTGACAGAAACCTGCTTAGAGAAGTGTAAACGCCACATCTGCCAGTGGCTTACACCAAGCTTAGTCTGCAAATAAGATTAGGGAACTGGTTTCTAACCTTTCTGCATAAAAATTTTCTAAACTAGCGCTAAAGGGGATTACAACCTTTGCAGAAGGAGACAACGTCCTTGTTTATACAGTGCTTTGAACCGTGAAGCGTCAGGGTGATGACGGCAGATGGGGATCTGACGAGCAGTCACACTGGTCTCGTCTTGGGGGAGCAGAGGAGGGAGAGGAAGGGCTGTGTGAAAGTCAGCTACATAGCTGCCAGTTAAGGCCCTGCTTCCTGAAGTGGGCTTTTGTTTCTCCTGCTGTCGCAGCTTTGCCTCTTCCTGCCGTGTGGCTGCTCAATCCCCAGTTCTCTCTCTGCAAGCTCAGGTCCACTCCAAAGGGCTGAAGCTGGGAATTTACAGCGATGTCGGGAACAAGACTTGCGCTGGCTTCCCCGGCAGTTACAATCACTATGAGCTGGACGCCCAGACCTTCGCCTCCTGGGGCGTGGACCTGCTCAAGTTTGACGGCTGCAACTCTGACACACTGGAGCTGCTGGCAGAAGGTGCGTACTGACTTGAGAGCGTGCCGTGTCGAAAGCTGGGAACATTCTGCAGTCAGCAGGAACTCCGGCGAGGGGCAGGTTCCAGAGAGCTGCTTTTCCCTCACGGTAGTCATTAAGGTATTTGCTTACAAAAGCAGTTACAAGGTTGTGTTCCTGAGCCCAAGGTAGCTCTCTCCAAGGTAGCAACTATTGCCAGAAGCCACTTGGGCTCTCTACCCCTTCAGCTTTCCCCCTATTGCCTCCCGGAGCTTTCACTTGCATGTACGGCTTGAAAAAGCAGCCTTCTCCCCCCCGAGGCTGCATCACGCTGAGCAAAGAAACTTGACTGCATACTCTGGGGGATCTCTGTGCAGGCTGCTGCATCAGCTCTTAAAACAGCAAAGACTTTGCCCTTGCAGAGTGCCTTTATTGGAGAGCTCAAAGCACTTCGCACAGTTAACCCTTAATCCCTTTGGTAAGGCAATGTCATAATAGATCAGCTTTAAGCTGAAACAGCTTGCATCAGCCATAAAAAGGGCAGTTATCAGGTCTCTTTAACAGACAGAAGTCAAGAGAATTCTGGCATGAAAAACCTACTGGGATTTTCATTTTGAACCGTGCCAGTGCAAACGCCAATTTAGAACTTATTTACGCGCAGGCTGGCAAATCAGAAGCTGAAAGTTCAGTAACTTGCTGTTCTGGGGGGATTCAGCTACGGCTGCTCCGTAAGTAGCAGCACACCCCAATGCCACGTGAGCAGAGCTGCAGGAAGAATAACGCAGCTCGGAAGATGGCTTTCTCCTCGCTGGGCTCTCCCTGCCGGCACAGTCAGCACCACAGGGTTTGGCAGCAGGAAACCTGCACACACGGTCCTGCCTCTGCCTGGCAGAGAGACCCTGCCCAAGCGACAGTCCCGTCAAGGCCAGTTGGTCTGGCGTACGCTGGCTGCTGCGGCCAGGAGCACAGTGCAGACAGCACCTGAAGCGACAGTTAAGCTGAAAGCTCTTGGTAGAGCATATCTGTAAGCTAGATAAAATCCAGTTGTATCAAAGCAGTTTGAGGAGAGAGCAAAGTCTTCATTCTCTCTGCGCTGATTAAAAGGGACTTAACAGGACTCCCTGGGGACAAGGGCAGGATAAAGCTATCGTTTTTGCATTCCTGCCCAGTCCATATGGCATGCATGTCTCATAAGGACATATGCCTGCAACATTAACCACCAAAGCTGTACCCAGCAGCTTAATAAATACCAACTTGTATTTGACAAGTATCTAGAGGAAAAAACACCAGATAGTAGAATTGCAGCCTCAACCCGCAGCAGTATGTGCGGGGAGATAGCCGTCCCAGAGCAACAACGCTGCCCGTGACCTGCAGCAAAGCCGTAAAGGCGCTTGCCTTTGCTTGACAGGCAGGAGACCGGCTGCAGATGATGAACTCCCCATCTTCCTTTTGTTTTCTCAGCCACTAGCATATGTTGAGCTTTGATTTTGCAGAAGTTGAACTCAAACCCAAACCTGTGACACTGGATCAGTTCCCCTCTCTCTGCTCAGGCAGACTGCGTAACCCCTGCCTGTCCTGTTCCTGTAGGTTACAGAAACATGTCTCTGGCCCTGAACAAGACTGGAAGAAGCATTGTGTACTCCTGTGAATGGCCTTTCTACCTGAGGCCTGTGCAGCAGGTAAGCAGTGTTTCTCAGGGCTCATCCTGACAATAGCAGTATGCCAAGTGGGAAGAACAGTTCAAAGAAAAGCATTAAGACTGCAAAATTGCCTCTTTAGAATTTTTTTGCTGCGCTCTGGTCTGACAAGAGGTGAGTGCAAGGTGGAGGAAAACCCACGCTTTTCCTCCAGAGTCCTGAAGTAGCCTTGAGGCTGAGTCAGTGCTCTGCTGGAAAGGAATGAGCTCCTCAGGGGCTTAGTAGGATCCTACAGCATGAGCACTGCTGCAGGCACAGCCCAGCTGGAGCATGCTGAAGAGCACAGCAGCATCCATCTGCTTGCTGTCTCTGAGGAACTGAGCAACAAGACTCACCAGCTCGCTGATAACTCAGTATTATTCCTCCAGGACACTCAGTCGTACAGAGCGCTGCAGACTCGGAGACTTTAGAACAGCATATTAAATGCACAAAACAGAATATCTGGGAGCTCTCTGTATTGTTTACTGACAAATGTCTGCCAGCGAGGGTCCACCATTGACATACTGCTCTCCACCCACAGCTGGCTTCCCCAGGGTGTCATGCAGGATGCAGCCACCCCCTCCCACAGAGGCCTAAGTGTGTTAATGAGGGCAGGGTGTCCACCCAAGAAATGACAGTAATTACCAGGATGGCACAGTTTCATCCCACTTGTCCCATTACACCTTCAATTAAATAGCATCCAGGAGGATTTTCTGGCAGAGGCGGGTGGCTGCAGCTGTTCTCCCAAGGGAAGCAATGGGAATAGCACTGTCTGGTGCAGGATAAGACTGGAGTCATTCAGTGCAAAACATGTTTTAGAGAACCAGCATGCATTAGATCATCCAGATAACTGGCGGCAGAAGAGACTGCCACAGCTCTCCCCCAAACATGCCTAATCTGGTCTAGCTCTCTGGCTAAGCACGCTAATTATTTTGGCAGCCCAATTACACAGAGATCAAGCAGTACTGCAACCACTGGAGGAACTTTTATGATGTCTATGATTCTTGGAGCAGCATCAAGAGCATCTTGGACTGGACAGCAATTCACCAGGACAGCATTGTGAAGATAGCTGGGCCCGGGGGCTGGAACGATCCTGACATGGCAAGTACTGCAACACCCACCTCTCTCGCAGCACCAGCAAAAAATCCTGTATCTAGCTGGGATGGGGAAAAAGAGGCTCAGAGGAGAAACACTGAGGGCAAAGGCTCTGATGGGGTCCTGGGATCAAGAACTTTGCGAAAGGGACCCTTGGCTGGGAAGGTAAAGAGCACTGTAGCAGAACAGCATCCTCTAAGCATGTGGCACTGGAATACAGTCACCACAGTACTGAGAAAGCACTCTGTGTAAACATAGCCACTACAGGCAGTGCCGATCCAAAACACGCATGTGACACTGGGAGCAATTTTCAGAAGTGCCGATCTACCACCAGATAAGGATCCTTCTTTACTTCCGCCAGGGGTTCATCCTAAATTGTCACCTTGGTCATCTGTCTGTCCTTTCCCAAGCAGCTGGTCTCACTGACAGAGCATGGCCTACCTAATCAGGCCGCAGAGTAACAGGGTCCCACCCTCAGCACCCTGTCACTTCCCGGGACTCACCCTGGTGACTCAGTTTCTCCTTGGCAGGCAGCGTTACCAGGCGTTCTTCTTGTGTCCTTACAGCTAGTGATTGGGAACTTTGGGCTGAGCTGGGACCAGGCGGTGACCCAGATGGCGATGTGGGCTATCATGGCAGCTCCCCTCTTCATGTCCAATGACCTGCGGGACATTAGCCCCCAGGCCAAGTGGCTGCTCCAGAACAAAGAGGTGATTGCCATCAACCAGGACCCGCTGGGCAAGCAGGGATACCGCATCACCAAGGTACAGCGGGGCCTGAGGCCAAGGGTGCTGTCTGGGCCATGGGAGGCCACCTCCTTGGGGAGAGGACCCTGGGGACAAATGGGGTACAAAGCAGAGCACCCAGGGTTTGGGAACACAAGTCCCATGAGCCCATTTGTTCCTCAAGCCTGCTTAAGCAGACAGGCATAAAGACCATCAATCCCGTCTCCCCTAATGCAAGCCCTGGGCTTTTCTTCTTGGCAGGACAAGAACTTCGAGCTGTGGGAGCGGCCTCTGTCAGGCAGCGCCCATGCCGTGGCAGTGCTGAACCGGCAGGAAATTGGGGGACCTCGTAACTTCACCTTCTCCCTCACTTTCCTTGGCAACGGGCTGGCCTGCAACCCAACGTGCTCCGTCCAGCAGGTCCTGCCAACCAGCAGAGACTGGGGATTTCACAGCTGGGTCTCCTCCCTGAGCGTCGAGGTGAACCCAACAGGCACCGTACTGCTGAAAGTAGTGGCGTTATAGGAGGTACAAGACGATCTTCCTGTGAGCCTCCATCTCTCTAGACTTCTTGTCACAGGGAGAGTGTCTCCTGCTTCCAAGTGGGATGCCTGTGTTCCCCCCTCAGACATTCACCACTCAAGTGCTTCTGTGTGCACCTCGAATCCTCTGCCTAATGCACCAAAGACCCATCACTTCATTGTGAAGAGAACAGAGAAGCAGTTGCTGCTTGACTTCTCTACGCTTTCTCTAGCATCTCACCTAACTCTCCTTTCCCAAGGGGCTCCAAGGGCCCCAGCAGGGCAGCAACTCCTTTGTTAATAGCCAGTGCCACCAGTAACTGAAGAGCTGGGAAGTACACATGCAGCATGCTACAGCTCTTCTTCATCATTTCAGGGACAATTAAGGAAACGCACTCCTGCTGCCTTGTTCTTGCTTTCTCAAGATGGGTGATAATTACACTCACTCTGAGGAAGGGGGGGGAAAAAAAAAAAAAAAGACAGACACCACCCTCTCCTACCCCTGCTGAAGAAATGAAGAAACCCAACCCCCTCCTCAGAGTGTGGCCATCCCCTTCTGCCTTCTGACAACTCAGGGACAGTCCTAGCTCGCTGCACTGAGCAATTGCCTTCTCACTAGTGTCTGCTTTGTATGAACATGGCTGAAGTATCATGCCTGAGAACTGACCTTCAGGCATTCCTCCTCCTCCCAGAAGTCTTGCCAGGAAAATGGCAGTCACTCCCTTTTGGGAAATAATTCCCCCCCCCTACCCTCCATGGGGCCAGGGAGGTCACCCTCCTTATTGAGCTCCCCTCCAGAAATATTTACGTGCCTTCTAGGGCTGGCAGTAACCTTTAGGTTAAGTTACACAGGTCCTGCTGAGATAGGAAATGACTATTTAATCACTTATGCAAACAGCATGTACAAGGGTGTTCCCCTCTGTTACACAATCAGGGTATCTTGATTTGTCCTCACTTTTGTGATTTAAAAACTTGAATTAAAATGCCCCTAAAAAGGGCTAAGCTTTCTTAATCATGCTATAGTACAGCCTGGTATTTGGCCTTGTTTCCTAAAAACAGATTAATTTCACTTTGTAGTAAAGAAGACAACTTTCACTAGAGCTTAGGTACTTGGACAACGCTTGGTAAAGCCACAGTGCTGACGCGATGCAGCTACACAGATCAAGCCACAGGCAGAACCCACCAACACCACTGCTGCAAACGGCTTAAGCTGCAGAAGCTCCAGCCACGTTAGCCAGCAGTACTGAATAAGCAAAAATGCGAGTTGTATTCCTGCTCTGTAACTTACATCTCTCAATCTCTACAAAGACACAAGGAGGCATTTTCCATCCTTCAGCTCTATTCCCACTACAGAAAAATTACTCTAAGTTCCTTGTGCTCTCAGCACCCAGTAACAGCAAATTTCCTGACTTCAAACCCACCATAGAGATTTAAAGTAATTCTGAAATAGTACTACAGAGATATAAACTGTTGTAAATGAAATAAAAACTGTACAAGTTTAGAGGGGACATCTTTTGAAGACACCTTCTACCACTGAAATTCATAATTCATCTGGAGAACTACACCACAAGGCTCTCAGAGAAAAAAACTGGTACAAAAAGCTGTCAGAGCCGCAGACCCTACATTTAGGCACACCACCTCTTGGAAATGCAGTAAGAGGATCTTTCCCATTGGCTGAATTTCTCTAAAAACCCTCATAAGCAGTCAAGACCACACACTGTTCATCTATTAAGTAGCTTAGCAAAAACATCTTCCTGTTGGGTTGATACACTTACAAGTCCCAGCCCCAACAAGAGGAGATATACAAGAAGTGAGCAATGCAGTGTTTCCAAGTACTTTAATGTGGTCCATGGCAATGAGTAAGACAGAGCTTAGAACTGGATCACCTGGCCCTGCAAGGAGGAAGACAGAGTGAGTACATTCACCACTGAATCTCCCCCTCTCCCCAGCCACAATCAGCTCAGAGCAGCAAACCAGCTTTGGTCTGTCAGCAGTACTTTTCTACAGCCATTCCTCCAGCAACAGGCAGAGGATACTGATGCCCCTCAGCTCAACACAATCTTTCACCCAGGAGTTTGGGAGTGCCCAACAGTTGCCTACGCTGGCAGCAGCAGCAGCTCTCTCCCAACACACAGCTGTGTTCATCACCCCCCAAATTTCCATTTTTATCAACCACTCTCAGCACATGAACGTACCTTTCTCTTCTTGTCTCCTCCCAGTTCAAAGTGCTTACACCTCTTAATGGCCAGCATCCTCTTGGACCTGCAGTTGGGCTCCACGCACTCCAGCCTTAGCACAATCTTCTTTGTGGTCTTGGCCTGGGAAGGGAAGAGTAGAGGTGTATCAATGAGGAGAACACCCAAGAGCAGGCAAGCTGCCTCTAGCAGGGAAAAGCCTGTTATTTGTATGCTTGAAGATTCAACGCTTTATGCTTGAAAATTAAAGGAAAAGACCACCAACACAGTCAGGCTCATTCATTAAAAACAAAAAGGTACCTTAAAGATCAGCATGAGAGTAAAGTGGATCTTTACCTTCTCACAGTGCTTTATGATAAGGAACGCTAGTAAAATACCTTGTAAAAGATAGTAAAAAGATAGTAAAAGCATTTACTGGAGGCCTCCTGGCTGGTCTCTCGCAAGTATCAGTAATATTGAAGGAAAGCCTGTTCAGGGAGTGCACCTAGGAAAAGGCATTGCTTTTGCAAAGCATGGGAGAACACAGCCTAGCAGGGGTTAGGAGGAGCTCAGAAAAAAACCCCATAAGCAGCACCACTGACAGACTTTCCCGCGAAGGGGCAGTGGCACAACGTACTGAACGCGGACCTGCGCCTGCTGAGAGCTTCATGAAACCCAGAAGGAAGCATCCGAAGCTGTGAGGCTGTCACAGCAGCTGGGCAGAGCCGTAGCCAGGTACAAGCCGTGGCTAGTGATCCACATGATATTAATGGTGGAAAGAAACAGAAACAGGGATGGCACCTGCAGGTAGGGAACGCAGGAAGCCAAGCTGCGAAAGCAGGGTGGCACCTTAGCGTATGCTGCTTGCATAGGCGTTTTCTGCAAGGTACTCCTGGTTTCTGATGTAGTCTACTGGAAAAAACTGCTGCCTGATTTTCTCTTCTTGCTGCAAGACCTCCTGGAAGCCTTCAGCAGAATACCAGGGCTTTCCAACACTTAGCTGAAGCAAGTTTATAAACATAGCTTGTAGCAGCCTTTGCGTAGACAGTTTAATGTTTTACAGCTCTCACTTCCCCACTGTGCACAGCACAGGCTTTGCCCCCACCCTGTCCTGTCTTTGGTAGGGGGTGGATAGGGAGCAGAGGAGGCACCACGAGAGACAAAAAGAGAAATTTTGCGGTAAAACTAGAATCCCGGGTGCCCCACACACTGAAGAGGAAGGACAACAGCTAATGGGTCTCCCTAATTAGTCTGCACCGCCAGCACAGAGCTGCCATAGCGCAGCACGAGGCCGCAGCATCACCAGGCCGCAGCAGCCTGATGCGTTCCCCGAGCGGGGCACGCAGGTGGCCGAGGGGGCCCCGGGTCCTGCTCCCGCCGGCAGTGCTCACCTTCTTGCGGAAGATGGGCTTCGTCTGGCCGCCGTAGCCGCTCTGCTTCCTGTCGTAGCGCCTCTTCCCTGCGGGAGAAAACGGCTCTTTGCAGGCAGCAACTCCGAAAGGGCGAAGGGCAGCCGGTGCCCTCACCGAACCCCCCCCCCGGCCTCCCGGGAGCCCGGGCCGGGCCGGGCCCGCGGCGCGCCGGTGCCTACCCTGGGCGTAGAGCGAGTCCTTGCCCTTCTTGTACTGCGTCACCTTGTGCGGCTGGTGCTTGCCGCACTTCTTGCAGTAGGTCCGGCGCGTTTTCGGCACGTTCACCTGCGGGCGGCGGAGAGGCCCGTCAGCGCGGCCCCGCGGCGGCCCGCTCGCCTCCCCCACCCCCGCCCGGCCTGCGCCCCCGCCCCGGCCCCGCGGTCCCCCCCCGCCGCCCAGAACAGGCCCGCAGGCGAGCGGAGCGCGCCGCCGCCGCGGCAGATGGCGGCGGATAGAGCCCAGCCCGCAGCGCCCCGCCTCCCGCACTCACCATCTTGCCGCCGGCGGCCCGAAGAGAAGGAGCGAACCGGAAGCGGAAGCAGATGGCAGCGGGGAACCATAGAGAGGAGGCGACTGTCTCCTCGGGCTGCGCGGCGCAGCGCTGCCTCCCGGCGGGAGGAGCGCGGGGCGGCGCTGGGGGCGCTGGCGGCCCCTGGCGGCGGGCGGGGGCGCAGCGCGCGGCGGGCACGGGGGGTCCTGGGGGGCCTGGGGAGGGGGCCTGGGGGGTACAGGGGGCTGGGGGGCTTGGGGAGGGGGGTACAGGGGGATGAGGGTTCGGGGTGGGGGTATGGGGCTGCAGAGCTGTTTAGGAGTGGGGGGTTATGGGGGGCTGGGAGGTTGGGGGGCCCAGGGGGGTCCTAGAGGGCTGGGGGCACGGAGGGTTGTGGGGGGCAGGGGCCGGGGGGTGGGGGAAGGGGCTCGGGGGTGCTTGGGGGGGCGGTGGGGAAGGCGCGGGGGGAGCCGGCTGTGCAGGGGGGGCGGGAATGGCTGTGCGGGGGTGCAGCGGTGCAAGTCTGCAGGGACGTGTGTGCGGGGATGCGGGAGTGCAGGGGTGTGTGCGGGGATGCAGGAATTCAGGGATGCGGGTGTGCAGGGAGGTGTGTGAGTGTGCAGGGATGCAGGAGTGCAGGGAGGTGTGTGCGGGTGTGCAGGGAGGTGTGTGCGGGTGTGCAGGGATGTGCGGGTGTGCAGGGATGTGTGTGAGTGTGCAGGGAGGTGTGTGCGGGTGTGCAGGGATGCAGGAGTGCAGGGAGGTGTGTGCGGGTGTGCAGGGAGGTGTGTGCGGGTGTGCAGGGATGTGCGGGTGTGCAGGGATGTGTGTGAGTGTGCAGGGATGCAGGAGTGCAGGGAGGTGTGTGCGGGTGTGCAGGGAGGTGTGTGTGGGTGTGCAGGGATGTGTGCGGGTGTGCAGGGATGCAGGACTGCAGGGAGGTGTGTGCGGGTGTGCAGGGATGCAGGAGTGCAGGGAGGTGTGTGTGGGTGTGCAGGGATGTGTGTGCGGGTGTGCAGGGAGGTGTGTGCAGGTGTGCAGGGATGTGCGGGTGTGCAGGGATGCAGGACTGCAGGGAGGTGCGTGCGGGTGTGCAGGGATGTGTGGGTGTGCAGGGAGGTGTGTGCGGGTGTGGAGGGATGCAGGAGTGCAGGGAGGTGTGTGGGTGTGCAGGGAGGTGTGTGCGGGTGTGCAGGGAGGTGTGCGGGTGTGCAGGGATGCAGGACTGCAGGGAGGTGTGTGCGGGTGTGCAGGGATGCAGGAGTGCAGGGACGCGTGCAGGTGTGCAGGGACGTGTGTGGGTGTGCAGAGACAGGCGTGCGGGTGTGCAGGGCTCTGGGCACAGCAGGCAGCAGCACAACCGCCCCTGCCCGCCGCCCCGGCAGCACTGCTCTACCGGCCCCAGCGCCCGCAGCTGCATCCGGTCCCGGCTCCCGCGGCCCGGCCGTGTCCGGCCCCGGCTCCTGCGGCCTGGCCATGTCCGGTGGCGGCACGGGCGGGCGCCGGGCCCGGGCGGCACACGACGGCTGGGGGCACTGTGGAGGTGGCCGCGGGCGTCTCCAGGAGGAAACACACTCGCTGCTTTGAGTCAGAAACCAAAAAAAAAGGGGAACCGAAAGGGTGGGGCCGGCCGGCCCCCGTCCTTCCTCCCCGCCGGCGGGAGCAGCGGGGCTGCGTGGCGCCGGGCAGGGCCGCCCCGAGCGGGGGGCGCGGGGCAGCCGGCGGCGCGGGGCGCCCGCACCGGTGAGCGGCGGCGGCGATGGCGGCGATGGCGGCGCGGGGGGCGGGGGGCGGCGGCGCGGCACCGCGTGGCGGCGGCGAGGCGAGGCGGCGGGGCGCGAGGCGGCGAGGCCGCCCGCACGGGGCCGAGCATCCCCGGCGGCGGCGGCGGCGATGGCGGGAGCTGGGTACCGGCGGGAGCGAGGCGGCGGCGGAGGGAGGAGGCCGCGGCGCGATGGGTGGCGAGGCCGGCCTGGGGCCTCCCCGTGGCGCGCGGCCTGGCCGGGCCTCCCCGGAGGCCAGCGCGGGCCCCAGGGCCTCCCCGCCGCCAGCCTTGCCGGGGCTGAGCCACGGGTGAGCCGAGCTGGGCGGCCTCAGCTTGGGCCCTGCCTGGGCCTGCCGGGCACCGGGGCTGCACCGGAGCAGGGGATCGGGGCGGTGGGTGGGTGCCGGGGCCCTGGGGCTGCACCAGAGCAGGGGGTCGGGGTGGTGGGTGGGTGCCGGGGACCCTGGGGCTGCACCAGCGCAGGGGGTCGGGGTGGTGGGTGGGTACCAGGGGCCCTGGGGCTCCACTGGAGCAGGGGGTCGGGGTGGTGGGTGGGTGCTGGAGGCCATGGGGCTGCACCAGCGCAGGGGGTCGGGGTGGTGGGTGGGTGTGGGGGCCCTGGGGCTGCACCAGCGCAGGGGGTCGGGGTGGTGGGTGGGTGTGGGGGCCCTGGGGCTGCACCAGCGCAGGGGGTCGGGGTGGTGGGTGGGTACCAGGGGCCCTGGGGCTGCGCCAGAGCAGGAGGTCAGGGCGGCGAGTGGGTGCTGGAGGCCCTGGGGCTGCACCGGAGCAGGGGGTCGGGGTGGTGGGTGGGTGCTGGAGGCCATGGGGCTGAGCTGGAGCAGGGGGTCGGGGTGGTGGGTGGGTGCTGGAGGCCGTGGGGCTGCACTGGAGCAGGGGGTTGGGGTAGTGGGTGGGTGCTGGGGACCCTGGGGCTGCACCGGAGCAGGGGGTCGGGGTGGTGGGTGGGTGCTGGGGACCCTGGGGCTGCACTGGAGCAGGGGGTCAGGGTGGTGGGTGGGTGCTGGGGGCCCTGGGGCTGCACCGGAGCAGGGGGTTGGGGTGGTGGGTGGGTGCCGGGGGCCCTGGGGCTGCACCGAAGCAGGGGGTCAGGGTGGTGGGTGGGTGCTGGGGGCCCTGGGGCTGCACCGGAGCGGGGGATCGGGGTGGCGAGTGGGTGCTGGGGGCCCTGGGGCTGCACCTGAGCAGGGGGTCGGGGTGGCGAGTGGGTGCTGGGGGCCCTGGGGCTGCACCGGAGCAGGGGGTCAGAGTGGTGGGTGGGTGCTGGAGGCCGTGGGGCTGCACCGGAGCAGGGGGTCAGGGCGGTGGGTGGGTGCTGGAGGCCGTGGGGCTGCATTGGAGCAGGGGGTCGGGGTGGTGGGTGGGTGCCAGGGGCCGTGGGACTGCGCCGGAGCAGGGGGTCGGGGTGGTGGTGGGTGCCGGGGACCCCGGGCAGCAGCAACCGCCCCCAGGCACCAGGGTTGGGGTCGGGCGGTGGAGCAGCCCGGGGGTCGCTCCAGACCCGCCGCAGGAGCGAGCTGCCGGCCGGCCCCGGTCGGGGGCCCAGGCGCACCCCTGCCTCGCGGGAGGCCGGCCGCCACATCCCGGCACGCTTGGCCGAGGTGTGACAGCAGCAGGAAGTCACATCAGCCGCCCGGGGGGGGACGGGGACGCTTCCACCCACCCGCTTGCCACCGCCGCCGTCACAGCGCAATGGCGATGGCTGGTGGTGGCGGTGAGTCCCGGGGACGGGCAGGGACGGGGCGAGGTGCCCCCGCGCCGGGAGAGGGGGCAGAAAGGGAGCCACCATGGAGGGCGGTTTTGGGGACGGGGAGGCCGTTTTGGGGACAGGGAGGTGGCATCCTGCGGGCTCCGAAGGGCTCCCCGCGGCCCTCACGCTGCTCCCTCCCCGGTGGCCGTCGCAGAGGACGCGGCGAGGACCTGTCCCACGTGCCCGACGCTGCTGGCCGTGGCCCAGCTGCTGCGGCTCAAGGTGAACCCGTGCACGGGGCCGCCGCGGTGGGGACGGGGGGGGGACGGGGCCCGGAGGCAGCTTATTCGGGACGGGGGTCCCTGCCTGCCCCCGGGCTCCGGTGGCACCGGGCTGCTCCGGAGCCGGGCTGCCGGGGTGCTCGGACGCAGGCGAGGCCTGAGCCGGCACCGTGCCGGTGTCATCCCCGTGCGCAGCCCGCCGGCAAGGGCGGCGCGGAGGTGGGCGCCATGGCCAGCGTCCTCCTGGAGAGCATCTTCCTGAAGCGCTCGCAGCAGAAGAAGAAGACGTCGCCGCTCAACTTCAAGAAGCGCCTGTTCCTGCTGACGGAGAGCAAGCTCTCCTACTACGAGTACGACTTCGAGCGCGGGGTGAGTGCCGGCAGCGGGGCGCCGCGGGGGGCCGGCGGCAGGGCCCCAACGCCGCCGTGTCTTGCAGCGCCGGGGCAGCAAGAAGGGCTCGGTGGACATCGAGAAGATCACCTGCGTGGAGACGGTGGTGCCCGAGCACAACCCTCCGCCGGAGCGGCAGGTCCCGGTGAGGCGGGCTCCCCGCGTCCGTCCCCTCCCCGGGACAGCGGGCCGGGGTCCCGCGGGGTGCCAGCGCCCCTCTCCGCCTCTCTCTTCCAGAGGAAAGGGGAGGACTACAACAACATGGAGCAGATCTCCATCATCGAGCGGTTCCCCTACCCCTTCCAGGTGGGTCCTGCCGCCGCGGAGGGCGCCCGGCCCGGGGGGGGGGGGGGGAGCAGCGTGCCGGCGCGGCCCCCGGCGCGCCGAAACTCGGAGAGGGAAGTGGAAAGTCTCGGGGGACGGGGGCTTATTTATAACGCGGCCGTCACGGGGCGGCGGGTGCCGTGCGGGGCGGCGCGGGCGCTCAGGCGCGTGCTCGCCCGCAGGTGGTGTACGACGAGGGGCCCCTCTACGTCTTCTCCCCCACCGAGGAGCTCCGCAAGCGCTGGATCCACCAGCTCAAGAGCGGTGAGCGGCCGGGCTCCCACGCCGGCTCGTGCCATGGAAGGGCGAGCGCCGATCGGAAACGTCCCCCGGGGCCGCGGGCGCCCTCCGCAACCCCCCCGCCGGCTCCCGGCGCGGCTGCCGGGGGCAGATTAGCCGCGGGAGCCGCACGGGGAGGCTGCCGGAAGGAGCGCGGGCCGATAAGGGGGAAGTCGGCGATTTTGCGAGAGCCCCAGCCCCGTGCTGCTGCTAGCGCGGAGGGGTTGCGGGGCTGCCGGAGCCGGTGCGAGACCCCCAGGGATGAGGGTGCAGCAAGCACCGGGCTCTTCCCACCGGGATGCCTGCGGCACGCTCTGCGGGAGAAGGGGCTCGGTGCCGATGCGCTGGGGACCAGCACGATGCCGGGGGCATCAAGGGGAGAAGATGCTCGGGGGATGCAGCCAGGGCTGGGGTTGTCCCCTTCCAGAAAAAGGGCTCGAAAGAGCCGCAGATGGGGGGTGCTGGGCAGCAGGGCCCATCACAGCAGACCCTGGTCCTTCACGCGTGTCCGGGTGCCCTTGCGGAGCTGCTTGAGAGCTTCGATCCCATCCCAGAGGGCAGGACCGGCCTCCCCACGGCTCGGAGTGGGCTGGCGTTGGGCTTGCACCGGGGCACGGCGGCATCGAGCCCAGGGGCACCCAAGCAGGGCTGTGGAGGGCGAGATGGTCTAACGGGGCATCGCGGGAGGGCGAAGCCCAGGCTCACGCCGCCCTCCGCCGCCGCAGTGATCCGCTACAACAGCGACCTGGTGCAGAAGTACCACCCCTGCTTCTGGATCGACGGCCAGTACCTGTGCTGCTCGCAGACCGCCAAGAACGCCATGGGCTGCAAGATCCTGGAGAGCAGGAACGGCAGTAAGCCGCCGTGCCCGGCCCCCCGCGCTCCCCGCGCCCCCAGAGCCGCGGATTTAGCCTCACTTTCCCCCCTTCTCCTGTTCTGAAGGTTTAAAAGTCGGGCGGTCGCACCGCAAAACGAAGAAGCCGCTTCCCCCCACTCCCGAGGAGGACCAGGTAGGGACCCGCGGTGGTGCCTCGTGCCCCGAGGGTTCCCCGCGCGGGAGGACTTCCCCGGGGGAGCTGGCGAGAGAGATAGGCCCTGATACAGGGTGGAGTCACGAGCTGATCCGAAAGGGCTAGAGACAGCGCTTATCTTCTGGGAGGATCAGCCTCCGAGGAGGAAACCTAGCAATGAAAAGCACGGGGTGGCGGGGAGCGATAGCCGGGCGGAAGCGGGTGTGGGAGCGGAGAGGACCTCAAGGGCTGACGTGGCCTGAGCCCACCGCCCCGCCGTCCCCGGGGAGGGTCTCGCTCGGGTGGCGGCGCGTCCCCGTGTCCCACACTCTCCCTCGCTCCGGCGAAGATGGTGATGAAGCCGCTGCCCCCCGAGCCGGCCCCCGGCGCAGCGGGGGAGATGAAGAAGGTGGTGGCCCTGTACGACTACTCGCCCATGAACGCACAGGACCTGCAGCTGCAGAAGGGCGAGGAGTACCTCATCCTGGAGGAAAGCCACCTGCCCTGGTGGAAAGCCCGCGACAAGAATGGGTAAGAGCCCCCGACTCCCATGGTCCTGGGGCCAGTGCACCTGTAGGAGAAGGCAGCTGTCCCAACGTCCCCGCTGGGACAGCCTCAGGCCCCCCGTCCTGTGCCCAGGGGTCCCTCCTGGTCTCGGGTCTCAAGGTGTCCAGCCCTTCGCTCCATGGTCAAGATAGGCCACTTGCACGTGTGCAGGGCTCCTTCGTTACAGAGCACGTGAGCAGGGTGAGGGAGACTGAAGCAGGCTGGAGTATTGCCAAGGGCACCGGCCCTCCCCAAGCAGGGACCCCCAGACAGTCTGGGCCAAGGTTTTTTGGACCATTTCCACTCAGCTTGCTGGTGCAGGCACCTGCTTTTCTGCTGGCCTCCTCCACCTGTGCATGACCAACCCCTCTTCCCCACAGGAGGGAAGGCTACATCCCCAGCAACTACGTCACCGAAACCAGCAACTCCTTGGAGATCTTTGAGTGAGTAGGAGAAAGCACAGGGACGTGGAGAGTTGCACTGGGATGGAGACTTTTCACGTTCGGTTTTGCTAAGCTCTGCCTGGCTGGGTCGCTCTGCCTCTCGCACACCCTTCCAGAGCCTCCCGGCCCGCGAGAGCCGCTGCCGAGAGCCCGCACACCCTCCTGCCCCGGCAGTGGTGGGGCCAGGATCAGGCTGGGCTGGGGATGGTGGTGGCTGTGGGGTCCTCTCCTGACCACCATGTCCCCGCTGCAGGTGGTACTCCAAGAACATCACCCGGAGCCAAGCAGAGCAGCTGCTGAAGCAGGAGGTAAGCGCTGACGCCTGGCGCTGGGTCCTCTGCAGCCCTTCCCAGGCTGCTGGTGCCCAGTGTGGCATTGAGCCCCACCGGTCACATCTCGGCACCAGGGCTGCCCGTCAGACCACCAAGCTCCTCCAACAGTCACAGCTGAAAATCGGAGGGAGGGAGGAGGCCCAGACAGTGGCCTGATCTCTGGGGGGATAAATCCGACATCCTCCCCAGCCATGCTGGGATCTTCACTCACTTCCAGCCTTGCCTGCTGCAGTCACAGCTCCCCGCAAACACCCCGTCCCCTCTCCCCTTTCTGTTTTAGGGGAAGGAAGGGGGCTTCATTGTCCGAGACTCGACCAGCAAGACAGGCAAATACACCGTCTCTGTCTACGCCAAGTCCGCTGTGTAAGCAGATCCCGGGGGCCCCTCGGGGCACGTCTCGCCCTCTGCCCGTCCTGCCATGCCGCTGACCCCCGTCCTGTCTCTGCAGGGACTTCCAAGGCATGATCCGCCACTACGTCGTGTGCTGCACCCCCCAGAATCAGTACTACCTGGCGGAGAAGCACCTCTTCAACTCCATCCCGGAGCTCATCACCTACCACCAGCACAACTCTGCCGGTGAGCACGCAGGGGCACTGCGCCCCGGGCCCTCCATGCGTAGTGTCTCCCCGCGGGGCTCGGGCGAGCGAGCACCCTCTCCCCCCCGCCAAACCACCGCAGCCCGGCGCAGGCCCCAAGCAGCTTCAGCAGACCGCAGGGAAGTGGTGCGCCGCACTGCAGCGCTCAGCGAAACACCGCCGAAACGAGCCTCTGCTTTGCTGGGCGCCAGCACCAGGGACCTCGTGCTCCCTGAGCACCTCTTCCCCCGGCTTCCTGCAGGGCAGCGACTGTCCAACACCCCGCCGCACCCACCCCCAGAGCTTTTAACAGCCGTTTGCTCTCCCGTGCGCAGACCTCGCCAGCGGCTGTAGCAAAGGGCTCTAAGCCTGGCTGGAGGCAGGTGGAAGCAATGTTGCTTTCTTTTACTGATGCCGTTTCCGTCAACTCTGCTCTGGACGAAAGCAAAACACAAAGCAATCCGACTCGCCCAGTGGGCAGCCTGCATTCACAGGGATAAAATGATAAATGACCTCTCAAACAGGGAACAGGCAGAGCTGGAAGCAGCCCAGAGAAAGCTGGAACAAGAATGCTCTTTCGCAAGGAGACTCTGGGACAGGCTGAGCCAGAGAGGGGACAGGCGCCCCGGGGGACAGCGGGAGACAGCAGGATTTTTACTGACACAACAGTATTCTGCCCTTGCGCTGAAGGCAGGAGGCTCGTGCTCCCTGCTGGCACCGTGTGGGTAGTCACGGTGTAGAGGTACCCAGCAATGTCCTTCCTTGTGTTTCAGGCCTCATATCCAGACTGAAATACCCCGTGTCTCAACACCAGAAAAGTGCTCCTTCCACAGCTGGCCTCGGCTATGGTAAGCTGGCCTCGGCCACCTCCCCGTCCCATGGAGCCTGAAGCACAGGCTCTGCCTGCGGTAGCTTGCTGGGCTGGATCAGGGCTTCTCCCCCTGCAGCAGGGCTCACAACGTCCCCAGCAATCACTTCCCAACCCTCACAAGCCTTCTGGGGACAGCACTGACCATGGTACACTGCAAGCTACTTTGCTCCCCACCCCTTAGAAGAACTGGTCTTAGATTTCATGGATTTTGGGGGCAGTGGTAGTGATCTTTTGGGCAGCACATGCTTGGGAGCCGTGGAAGTGAGGTCTTCTGCAACCAGCTAGGTCAGACGGCTGGGAGCACTCTGCACGGAGGGCTCCTGCACCCACGTCACACTTGCACTCTCTATCCCAGGGTCGTGGGAGATTGACCCGAAGGATCTGACTTTCCTGAAGGAACTGGGGACAGGGCAGTTTGGAGTGGTGAAGTACGGGAAATGGAGAGGCCAGTACAACGTCGCCATCAAAATGATCAGGGAGGGCTCCATGTCCGAGGATGAGTTTATCGACGAAGCCAAAGTCATGATGTAAGTGGTGACCAGCCCCCAGGTCTGTGCTGGAGAGACGCCTCGCTGGAAGGACTGCGCTCTCGGAGAGTTTGGAGGGGCAGTCGGGGGCAGCCACAGGCAGCCTCACACACCGCAAAGTGCATTCCTACCGCAGCAGCCTGCTCCCTCAGGGCTGAGCTCCCCAGCAAGTTTTTCCATTGGCTGCTGGGCCAGGAGCACCTTCCCTTGCCAAGTTCTCCCGCTCCTTAATCAGAGATGCTTCTCCTGCTGCTTGGCCTCCTAGATGCTCAGAACTCCCCTTCTTGCTCCCAACACAGGAACCTGTCTCATGAGAAGCTGGTACAGCTCTACGGGGTCTGCACCAAGCAGCGTCCCATCTTCATCATCACCGAGTACATGGCCAACGGCTGCCTCCTGAACTTCCTGAGGGAAACTCGGCAGCGGTTCCAGCCCGCCGAGCTGCTGGAGATGTGCAAGGATGTCTGTGAAGCTATGGAGTACCTGGAATCCAAGCAGTTCTTGCACCGAGACCTGGTAGGGATGCGGCTGAAGGACGTATCTTTGGCTTAGGGACAACCACAGCACATTCTAGACAGGGTTCAGCTCATCTACCAGCAGGAGGAGAGGCAACTCCGCAGCCTTCTGCTCAGAGCATCCCTCTGACCACCTCAGCACGGACAGGATGCCCACCACGGCATCTCTGAAGCCTGTGCTCTGCGGCGGGCGAGCAGAGATTGCAGAAAGGGCAGCACTGCGCAGTTTTCGAGGACGCATTCTCAGCGCGTGCGGGGCTCTGGGCCAGGCAGCACAAGCAGGCATCGCTGGCGCAGGCATAGATAGGGAGCGCTCAGTCTCCACGGAGAGCTGAGCCTGCAGTTTGCACAGCCAGACCGCCGGCTGGCACTGCCAGCTTGTCCTGCTACGTGACGTACCCAATCTCCTCCTGGCGCTGCTTTGCTCAGGCAAAATCCTGATGGGGCAGCTGCCCCGTCACGGGCTAACAGGATGCCTGGAGGCTTCTTCTGCCATTGTTGCAGGGAACGTTATAGCTTGCCCCAGGTCGGGTTAACTGTCTGGAGCAGCCTGCAGGATAAAGCTGGACAAAGCACTGAATCACTGGAGGCAAGACAGTTTCAGGTGCCACAGGGGGAAGGGAGAGGCAGCAGCAGGTAGGAATGACTGCCTCCGTCTCTCCACCCACAGGCTGCTCGCAACTGTTTGGTGAACGACCAAGGAATTGTGAAAGTCTCAGACTTCGGCCTTTCCAGGTCTGGTTGATGTGTCACTTTTTCTGTCTCAATCCCCTGTCTCCTCCTTTGGTCTCTTCTGTATTTTAGTCTTCTCCCCCACCATCCACCAGCTCCGTTCTTCTCTGCCTTTTCTTGTCTTTCCTCTTCCATCTGCCTCAACCTTCTGCCTGTCCACTTCCCACCCTCCCTTTCTTACTTCCCTCCTCTGTCTTTCCCCTCTCCCTTCCCCTTTTGCTCCTTCCTTCCCCCATCTCTGGTCTCCTGACTGCAGCTTTCTTCCCACGTGCCCTTTCTGCATCTTGCTATGCTCCTTTGTCTCTCTAGCCCTTTTCCCATCTTGCCTAACATACTTGCTTGCAAAGGGATGTTTTTGCCTGTTGAACCACATCTGGAGTGCAAACTGATCGCTCTGAAAGCCGTTCACTCCTTTGGGGCTTGGTTGCATGGGGGGGTGAGATGTGGAATCCAGCACAGGCTCCCCTGATCCATTTCCGTGCTGCAGGTATGTTCTGGATGACGAGTACACAAGCTCCATGGGGTCCAAGTTTCCAGTTCGGTGGTCGCCCCCTGAAGTCCTTCTCTACAGCAAGTTCAGCAGCAAGTCTGACGTCTGGGCTTTTGGTGAGAGCACTGCATTAGTGATCTGGGGGTCTGGGTGAGAGTGTGGCCCAGCGACAGGGAAGCTCCTCTACAAAGCAGCTCCAGATGCAGATATTCCTGTGCCGTGAATTGTCCCCGGCTGTCCCCCTGAACAGGCGTTCTGATGTGGGAAGTTTACTCCCTGGGAAAGATGCCTTACGAGAGGTTTAACAACAGCGAGACAACAGAGCACGTCATCCAAGGCCTGCGCCTCTACCGACCGCAGCAAGCCTCAGAGCGGGTCTACGCCATCATGTACAGCTGCTGGCATGAGGTAAGTCATGCCAGGCCACCTCCGTCCACCCTGGGACCACTGAAGTGGCTCCCCAGCTCACCCTGGGGTGGGAGAGGGTTTGGCACTGGGGGGAAGATGGGGGCAGACGGGAGCCCAGCAGCTGCGGCATCGCTCTCCCTCCCCGTGTTGCAGAAGGCCGAGGAGCGTCCCACGTTCACCACGCTGCTGGCCAGCATCATGGAGATCACGGACGAGGAGCCGTGACCGCCCGAGTCAGGCCGTCACTGCCCACTCGCCCTGCCTGGCGCCGGTGGCTGGTACTACCGGGCCGGCAACACCTCCCCACCCTGAGCACAAGACAGCAACCCACTGCTACAGTCCCCGGACACCCCTGGTCACCAGGACGGCCCCGGTCACCAGGACAGAGCCTCATCAGCCATAACCAGGACGGCCCCGGTCACTGGACAGAGCCTCATCACCTGTCATTGGGACAGCCCCGGTCACCAGGACAGAGCCTCATCACCCATCACTGGGACAGCTTTGGTCACTGGACAGAGCCTCATCACCCATCACCGGGACAGCCCTAGTCACTGAACAGAGCCTCGTCACCTGTCATTGGGACAGCCCCGGTCACCAGGACAGAGCTTCATCATCTGTCACTGGGACAGCCTTGGTCAGTGGACAGAGCCTTGTCACTGGGACGGCCCCGGTCACCGGGATGGAGCCTCATCACCTGTCACTGGGACAACCTCGGTCACCGGGATGGCCCTGGTCACTGGGACGGAGCCTCGTCACCTGTCACTGGGATGACCCCGGTCACCGGGAAGGCCCCAGTCACTGGGATGGAGCCTCGTCACTCATCACCAGGATGGCCCCGATCACCAGGATGGAACCTTGTCACCCATCACCGGTATGGCCCCAGTCACCAGGATGGCCCTGATCACTGGGATGGAGCCTCATGATCCATCACCGCGATGGCCCCAGTCACTGGACAGACCTCATCACCCGTCACCAGGACAGCCCCAGTCACCAGGACAGAGCCTTGTCACCCATTGCTGGGACGGCCCCGGTCACCAAGATGGAGCCTCAAGACCCATCACCAGGACAGCCCCGGTCACTGGACAGAGCCTGGTCACCCATCACCGGGGTGCTGAGGAGCCCCCACTGCCGCCGTCACTGGGAAGACGCCGCGGGCAGCCCCTGGCGGGCCGGCCGGCAGGAGCCCCGCTCGGCGGCAGCCCCGCAGGCCGCTGCGGCGTCTGTACAATAAATGGCTGCCCGAGACCGCGGCTCCGCGCTGCCCGCCGCCGCCATCCCCTCCTCCTCCCCACCCCGCCGCTGGGGGCGGGGCCTAGGCCGGGGCGGGCGGGCGGGCATGCGCAGTGCGGGCGCGGCGGGCTGCGCCTGCGCGGGGGCGGGCGGGCGCCTGCGCGGGGCGGGCGCGGCGCATGCGCAGTGGGGGGCCGGCGCGGCACGTGAAGGTCGCGGCGGCGGCGGCGGCATGGAGGCGCCGGGCGCCGGCGGGCTGGGCGTCGCCGACCCGCAGCTGCAGCGCTTCATCGAGGTGGAGACGCAGAAGCAGCGGTTCCAGCAGCTGGTGCACCAGATGACGGAGCTCTGCTGGGTACGGGCGCCGGGGGGGGTGGAGAGGGGGGCGGCCGCCGCGCCCGGGCAGGCCTCGGGGGGCCCCGGCGGGGCTGCGGTGACGGGCGGGCCCGGGGCGACCCTTCCCGGGGGGGGGGTTAAACCGGGACAAAATGGAGCAGCCCGGGAGGAGCGGGGTGCCTGGAGGAGGGGGGACCCCGGGAGCTGGGAGGGGGAGCCCGGCGGTGGTGGTGAGCCCGGGGGGGCGGCAGGCCCGGGACCGACGGTGGCCCTGCTGGGTGCAGGAGAAGTGCATGGACAAGCCCGGGCCGAAGCTGGACAGCCGGGCGGAGACGTGCTTCGTGAACTGCGTGGAGCGCTTCATCGACACCAGCCAGTTCATCCTCAACCGGCTGGAGCAGACGCAGAAGTCCAAGTCGGCCTTCTCGGAGAGCCTGTCCGACTGAGCGGGCGCCTGGGCCGCCGGGGCCCGGGGGCTCCTGCCTGTCGCCTGCCACCTCGCCGGGCCAGGAGCAGCTCAGGGAATCAGGATTTAATCAGAGGCTAGTTTTGCGAAAGTTGCCGCCGGATGAGAGCCCCCTCAGAGACGCGCGCTCGCCGCTCTGTGGGGTGTCGCGCTGCCCCCGTCCCCCAGGAACAATCTTTGCCCCGAGCCCACGGGCCTAGGGCTGCCCGTGTTGTGCGCGCAGGTGGTGGGAAAGTATCCGTGGGGCTGGAGATGCTCACCCCAGGGGGATGCTTCCAACACTAATGTGAATCTGAAACGTGGGTGAAGCAAACCTGCATCCGCTGCCTTCAACGGTGCCGCACATGCGTTCATTGCTCACAACTAACCCTCCCTGGGAGACGCTAACGAGCCTTGCAGTTCCCAGCAGACTGTGCAGGGTGACGAGGAAGAGCAGCAGGACTGCACCAGCACAGCTACCCGTAGTGAGGAGAGCTCACTGGGCATGGCAGACATCCCATGCAGTGTGATTACTGGAAAATACTTTAAGGTTTCCATAGGGTAAAGTCATTCCTGTGGCCAAGTGACAAATTTTCAAACTGCAGTGCAACTCTGTTAATACTGATTTGCTCCATTAACAGCTTTCTCCTGGTCAATGTAATAAATATTAATTGGGTCAATTTTTAACATGAGATTCTCCTTTGTTCAGGTAGGTGACCCTGGGAATTGAAAATCTGACCTTTACTTCTTGTCACTCCCCCTCCTTCCCAATAATCCTGTTTATTGCAAAATTAGTAGCAGGGGGAGTAGCTGTCTTCTGGCTAAAAGGTCTGCTGTGAATTCTGATTTCTTGCTCACTGAATTTGGTCTCATGAACAAAGCCTGACCTTTGGGAGAGAGGCTGTGGCCTTTAACTTTCTTCCCCAACGAGTTAACAGTCCATGCTCTCCTGTAAAGGACGAGCTTGTTCACAAAGACTCTAAATGCAGGAAAAAGGTCACCAGCTACTTTATAGCCAGCTCTACCTTTACTTGTGGAGATCTCTGGAGAGAGGGCAGTGTCCGTGTCTTCCAGACCTTTGCCCCTAGGAATGGGACTGGAGCGTGTAACTTATGCAGGCCACTGGAAAAGCAACAGACCTCTACTTGTGTACCCTCTGGAAACTCAGCGGAGCTTTTCAGGAGCGCGTGTGTCGCAGCATGGCTCTGTGAAGCACAGCGACCCACGTCGCTAACGGGCAGCAGCTCAGAGCTCTGCACAGGAAACCGGTAAATCAGTTCGGCCCCAGTTGAGTTGCTTTGGGTGCCCGGTCTCCACGCAGCTTCCAGGAGAGGCGGTCACAGCCGCTGCCTCTCTGGAAGACGCGGTGACTGCTGTGGTGCTTGACAGCTCACCTCAAAGCACTGCATTTCAGGGCATTTAGGCAGGGCAGCCCTTGCCCGCGTTCACCCAGCTGCCTGTGCCATCCACCAGGTCCTGAGCAGCCCAAGGAGACCAGTCTGCCCAGCCAGTTCTTACAGCCAGTTCTGCCTGGGAGCAGGATGGTGGGAGATGACTAACACAGGTGTCCTGCAGCCAGCAGCCTTCCTGGGGATAAATTCAGGATGTGCTGAATAGAGCTATGCTTCCTCTTAAAACCACAAATACAAATGCCTGTAAGTGAGGATACAGCTGTCTAGTCATCTTTCAGAAAGTAACCTCAGTAGCTAACTATTAAATCACTCCTGTTCCCACAGTAAGTGATTCCCCCACCTCGTGCCTATCTTGTGTTTCTCCGTTCTGCCTACCCCACAATCCTTCGCACCCCTCAGTACTCGCCCAGCTCTCAGTACAAACGTGTCACTGGCCACTTGGTAACTGAACAGATCTGTTTTAATAGAATACCGTAAGCAGGTGCGTCATCTACCTGCACAACAGACAAGATGCGTGAAGAGGTTGCTTCTTCCGGAAGAGCCACAGCAGCGTGTGGCAGCACCATTGAAGTTTTCCAGTTTTGGCTGTGTTCTGGTGAATCTGTAAATAAACTCTAGCAAAGTGAGCAGAACAAGTACTTTACAGAGGAGTTTTTGGACTAATACTCTGGGTATGTCATCCTTAAGACCAAGGTACCCATCTTCTCTCCATATAATCTTAGCACCATGTTAGATTTTAACTGTTAATCTATTTAAAAAATGCTTCGATGCCTCCCCAAACGCATGGTCTTTACATTCAGTAACGGTTAGGACTGTGTTAGCGCTGCAGCCCTCTGCACAGCCAGAGCCTGCGTCCTGACAAGGGCAGATTGATTATTCATGTAAAGGAACAGCAAAGAGGAACTAGCCCCCAGCCGGCCGCGCTGCTCGCCAGGCTCGTGGCTGTAGCTGCAGGAAGCTGCCGTCAGCCTCTCGGGCAGTGGGAGGTCACGGATCACGCACACGAGGCAGGTAGCAGAGAACCGCTAACTCCCACCGGCACAGCAGTAGCTCGCAACATCTGGTGCAGCAAGCTGAAACCTGCACAGTGGAGCTGCTCGGTGGCGGCAGCAGAGAGCTAGCAGTTCAGAGGCTTCCTCACACATCTTCCCCTTCCTCCTCCTCTTCCTCCTCCGCACTCTGAGAGCCTTTGTCTTCTGAGGGCAGAAGGGGCCGGTGTTGACACGACTGATGTCTGTCCGCACTCCTCCATGAGGCGTGCAAGTCTGCCCTGCTTTGCTGCAGGAAGAGGGGCAGCAGATCGGGTGGGAAGGGCATGTCCCGGAAGGCGTGCAGGAGGAAGATGCCGCACACGATGGTGAGGAAGCCGCTGATGGTGCCGATGATGTTGTCGAGCACCATGTGCTGCCACTCCTTGAAGAGGATGGCAGAACACGTCATGACTGCCGTGGTGAACAGCACGTAGTAAACGGGTGTGACCACAGACGTGTTGAAGATGTCCAAGGCTTTGTTCAGGTAGTTGATCTGGACACTGATGCAGATCACGAGGCAAACCAGGAGCACCCAGCTCAGCGGCTCTTTCAGGACTGGCTTCCCAGCAAACAGTTCTTTCAGGGCGATACCCAAGCCTTTGACGCAGGACACGGAGAGCGAGCCGATGGCAGAGCAGACCAAAACATAAACCAGGACGTTACTCCGCCCATAACGGGGTCCAGCCACAAAGATAAGGAGAAGGGAGCTCACCAGTACACACACAGCAAACACAATGAATCCTGGGAGAAAGAAGAATTAAGAGCTATATCAGAGGGGCGAACAGTAGCTGATGTAACAGAACAGCAAGTAGAGGGGGAGGACAAGCTGAGGGGATTGGGGGGGGGGGTGGTAGACCAGGAGGCTGAATTATGGCACAGCTCTGCGGGAGACCCACGAGGGCAGTAGAAGGCTCAGTAAGGCCTAGCAGAACTGCGCAGGTTGGGGTGGAAATAAGGAGGAAAAGTTCCACAGAAGTGAGACCCTGCCGGAGCACTCTCTCAAATGAACAACAGTGCTTACCTGTTACTCTGCTTTGCTCTTCTCCGTGTTCTTCCTTTTCTAATCTCTTGTTACTTACTCTGCTGTTAATGCCATTGCCCAAATCATACCCTTGCAATCTGATTCATCCTCTGATATAAATACCAGGGACAACTTGATCTTGGGCTTAGCTCCCTGCATCTCACTCATCTTCACCCGACGTTCCTTCTCCGACCTCCCTCAGCCCTGCCGCTGCCACCCTCAGGTACTGACAGTTCCCTTTCCCACCCCAGCACCGCCTCAGGCCAATCCTGCCTGTTGACCGGTAACGCGGATGTTCTTCTCTTTTCATGTCCATACCTCATGAACGGACAGTACGAAAAACACACCTGATAACTGTTAATGACCCATATTCTCCTCCTTGCTTCAACACAGAGCCAGTGACTTGGGAGCATCACCCAGACTTTCCTGTCTGTAAAGTGGGGTTCCCATCTGCTTCCTACAGCTGGAGTCAAACGGACTCCGCAGTCCTAGAAAGGCATCCTGAGGCTGAGCGGTCCCCCTTATGTTCTGAGTTAACTACTAAGGTGTAAATGCTCTGAGTGCCTGCATGAAATGCTAAGTTTGACCATCACCAGTCTTTCACACTTAGGACGTGCAGACCCCACAGAGGCCTTCTCCGAAACAGAAAGCAATCAGCCAGCTACCCTGGGTGCAGGAAGACGTTCCCTCCAATGCGGTGCAGAGCAGCAGAGAGGGCTCAGCTGCCCTTTAGTTCAGTCCCTCTCCACCTACCAAGTTGAATCCTACCTCCACCGTTGTTTCCACGTCTGAAGCTTAGACCCATTTTAAGTACCTGGATCTTTCAGCTTCTCTGCCATTGACTCCAGGCTGGAAACCTCCTCTTCCTGGGGGGCATGGATGACCATCACTGTGGAGCCCAGAATACTTAGGATGCAGCCAATCTTGCCATGGACGTTCAGCTGCTCATTCAGAAAGGTGGAAGACAACACTGCACTGAAAGATAAAAAGCAAGAATAAAAAGACACCAGAAACCAATTAGGCCAAGGGATGGAGTATCTGAGGGAAGGGGTGGGGGAGAGCAGAGCAACTGCTTTCACCATTAAGGGGCAGTAGGCGAGGTACGGATGTCTCCAAGGTTTCTTACCTAACAAGAACACTTAGTGCACCCAGTGGAGTTACCAGTGTCGCAGGGGCAAAGGCATAGGCAGCAAAATTCGCTGCTTCTCCAACTCCCACTGCAAGAGAAACTCTGTCAGTTCTCAGAGAGCATCAGAGCAGAAGCAATTCAGCACGAGACAAGTTTGAGCGCAGTCAGAAGAGAGGCTTGGTCTGCATCTGAGCACAGTCTGTTTCTCTAAGGTATTTTGTGCAACAACAAAAGGACAGTACTAATGAGAACAAGCAAAGCTCTGATGTCAGTTGTCTTGGAAAGAGAAGGCTCTTGGTTACATGTCTATCCAGCTAAGCAGCAACAACGAGAAGGCTCTCGGTTACATGCCTATCCAGCTAAGCAGCAACAACAGAAAAATATTTCCACATTGTCCTCAAGGCTGAAAGAGGTTTTGGCCCGCTACCTATTTCCAAGTCATGCTCCTCTCCTAGACAGCTCCCGTAAGGGCTAAAATCAAATACAACCGCTCATTAACATCATATTTGAGAAACATAAATATGAGCTGCTGAAATCCCTGTAGCTATAGTGTGGTGAATGTGGCATGATCTAACCATTCCTGCGTGGACGGGCCATTTCAGAAGCACTTAACCCAACCCGGTCAGCCCAGTTCCTCAAGTCCCATTTGGCAGAGAGACCTGGCAACACACAAGACTTTGGAGTATTTTAGAGTTGTGGTTAGATCAACAACACTCTGAGGACACTTGGAGATAAAAATCAAGCAGTTAAGCTGTGATCAAAATAACAAAACGTGAAAGCCACTGGAAACACCGCCACACCCAGCATTTCCTGCTCCTGCAACCGTTCCACGGTGGCTACTTACTGCACAGCAGCCCGGCCCACCACAGCCACTCCCGCAGGTACGCGTGGCCTCCTTGCCCTGGAAGGGAAGAGCAACAAGGAACCTCGGGTGAAGCCGCAGAAGCAGGACCGCCGTGCATCACCCTGCCAAACCGGCCACTGCAGGGGAAAGCACGTGTTCCCGGGATTGCGCCCTCGAAGCGCGAGGCTCCCAGGCTCCCGCTCCCCGTGCCAGGGGCTGCTGCAACGCAGGCACGGGCAGGGCGACGCTCAAGGAAAGACCTCGTCCCGGGCCCGCCTGCGTGCGGGGGATTCGGGGAGCAGCAGCGGGGGCCTGCGGGAAGGCCTGGCCTCCCCGGACCAGGCAGCCGCCTCGAGGCCCAGGCGCAGCGCAGGCCCCTCCCGCCGGTCCGGGCCCCGTCCGGCCCCTCAGGGGCGACTCCCGCCGCCGCCGCTACCTGCCCGGACACGGCCGCGGCGCGCCAGCCGCAGCAGCCCCTTCTTCTTCAGGATGAAGCTGCCGCCGATGAAGGCGCTGGAAGCCAACGCCAGCCCCAGCCCCACGTAGAAGTCGGGGCGGCCGCCCGCGCCCCCCATGGCGCCGCCCGGCCCCGGCCCCGCCGCCGCCGCTTCCGGTGCGTCGCCAAAACACTTCCGGGGGGGCGGAACGGAACGGAACGGAACGGAACGGAACGCGAGGCGGAACGGGAGCCGCGGGGAGCGCTGAGCCCGGCGCGCACAGCCCGGCTTCCGCCCGCGCCCGCTGAGGGGGGAGCCGGAGCGCCGGGCCGTGGCGGCGGTGGGTGCGGCGGGGCCGGTCCGGGCCGGGGGGTGCGGCGGGGGCTCCCTGCGCGGTGCCGGAGCTGTAGCGCCCGTTTCCCTGCCCGCTGCGCCGGGGCAGCGTTTCCTAGCCGCAGATGCGTCGCGGCACCGCGCCGTTGCGAGCGCCGGGCCGCGGTGGCAGCGAGGCGGGCGCATCCCGCTGACGGCGCGCTCGATGTCGCTTTGCAGGCGTGAGCAGGCAGGATGAGCAAGAGCAAGGACGACGCGCCGCATGAGCTGGAGAGCCAGTTCGTGCTGCGGCTGCCCCCGGTAGGAGACCCTGCGGCCCGGGCGGGCGCGAGGTGGCTGCCGGCGCGGCCCCGAGGCGGTTCGGTCCCCTCCGTTTAGCGCGGTGGGCGCGGGGAGGGGATTAGCGAGGCTGGTGAAGTCAGCGGGGAACCTGCGTCCCTGGTAAGGCTGGGTGCTGTTGGCCCTGGGTAGCCCGTTTGCTGTAAGTAGCCCTTCTTTGGAGCAGGTTTTCCACAGCCTCCTGTCAAGATGTACTCCTGGAACGGAGCAGGATGCTCCAAAGGCAAAGTTACAGGATTGGGGAGAAAATCCTTGCAAGGGCAGAGCTGTTGCAAGTGATGGGTCATCAGTTTCCCTGGCCACTCACTCGCTGTCAGCGCACTTAATGCCATTTAGTGTATGTTTAATCCGTGACTGTCGTGCTGAAACCATGTGAGCTTGGTGAGGGGAGCTTTAACTTCTCCTAGAAGCATCATCCTCTGCTGGATATCGCCATCAGGGGCCTCATGCCATTGTTGGCTCTCTCACGCTGTGGGATGTGAAGCACGCTGGCAGTAGCAGGGCCGTGAGGTTATGTTGTGGCTCTGGGCAGAGGGTGCTCTTCTTGCCCCTGTTAGAGTGGTTCTGCAGTTGTTTTTCTACCTTGGGGTGACAGCGATGTTTAAAGCTGGCTTCTCACACCCTGTCCAATGTTTCCAGGAGTACGCGTCTACTGTGCGAAGAGCTGTGCAGTCTGGGAGTGTCAACTTGAAGGACAGGCTCACCATTGAGCTGCACGGTGAGCGAGCGGGATCTGCTGCCTTTAGTCCTCCCGCTGAGGAAGATTGTGAAGTAGGAGGCCTTTCTGGCCCTGGGCTTTACAGTTAAGCCTTCAGGGCTCCTGTACGTGTCAGACAGAGCCCGCTGGGGAGAGCGGCGCCTGGCATGCTTTGCCGGTACCTGCTTTGCTGGACAGCCTTGGTGGCAGAAACTCCTTTGCCCTCGAGTGAGGAACTGTCTGCACGCCTGGCCCCACAGCCCCAGAAGCAGAAGTGTGCCTTAGTAAAAGCTGCTTTCGCTCTAACTGGCCTGGTTTTCACACCTGCTTCTGCTGTGTCGGGATGGAAGAGCCTGCTTACCTTACACACTCCCCAAACCGGCCTGGCTTGATAGAAACTGGGCCATGCTGGGCAGCGCATCTTCGCCCCCGTGAGGCCACCAGGCCTTCGTAGCCCCTCTTGGCCCAGTCTTGCCCATTTCTGCAACCTCAGAAATGTGTCACCTCAGCTTCCCACCCCCCATCAAACAGGCTTGTGATTCTGAGGCAAAAATGTCAGTTCGGGTGAAACATCAGCTGTGCGGTGCCGCTCACTGCCGCGCCAGCGGGGACGTGATTGCTGGTCTAGGCTGCGGGGCGATGAGCACAAACTGAAACACGGAAAGTTCCACGTGAGCTGAGGAAACACTCGGTTGCTGTGAGGGTGATTGAATATTGGAGCAGGTTGCTGAGGAAGGTTGCGGAGCCTCCATCCTTGGAGGTGTTCAGAACCGACTGGAGAGGGTTCTGGGCAGCCTGCTGTAGTCAGCCTGCTGTAGTCAACCTGCTTGAGCAGGGAGCTTGGACCAGATGATCTCCAGAGGTGCCTTCCAACCCCAACTGTTCTGTGATCCAGTGAATGACAGATACCAGGAGAGATTTTGCGTGCCTGCCCCAGCATGAGGAGGCTCCTGTTCCATCTGTAGGGTGCAACCCACCAGTCTGCCCTCCTGTTCTGCCTTGAGACCCCATTACTAAGGGTGTCTTAAAACTCCTGTGTGCCCACAAGTGAAACTGCACAGAACTTGGGTTTTCCTGTTTCCTGCACGTGTTTTCCTGTGAAATTTCCTTCCCAGGAATATATTGCTGTGTTTAGCTGCAGCACTAACTTCTTCTTTGGCTTCCCGCAGCGGATGGGCGCCATGGGATCGTCCGTGTAGACCGGGTTCCACTGGCGGCCAAGTTGGTGGATCTGCCCTGCATCATTGAGAGCTTAAAAACCATTGATAAGAAAACCTTCTATAAGACAGCGGATATTTGCCAGGTATGGGCTGTCCTTTGTACCTGCCCCAACAGCTTCTTCGCTGACCCCTCTCCAGGAAAATCCTGGTATGCTTTGGCAGTGGGACACCTTGTATAACACGGCTAATTTCTGTATTCTCACAATATCAGCCATTTAAAATTCCCCACCTCTGCCTGGTGTTTGGGAATCTCCCTTTTCTGAAGCATGAAATTTCATGTCCTTATAACAGCTTCACTGCAGCCGTGCTTAGTCATGAACTGAGCTGGCTGTAAAACATTGTTTTTCTCATCCCCCCATGCCTGTGAATCCCTCTGGCTAAGTACGTGCAATAGAAGTCACTGTTTGTTTCCCTGAAAAGCTTTCACATCCTTTTGCCCTCCTGTTGCCATAGCAAGCTTTGTGTTTATGGGGGGATTTCAGATGCTTGTTTGCACGGTGGATGGTGACCTCTATCCCCCTCTGGAAGAGCAAACTGTGAGCACTGACCCCAAGGCGAACAAGAAGAAGGACAAGGACAGAGAGAAGAAGTTCATCTGGAACCACGGCAGTGAGTAGAGGTTCTGCCAATGCCACCACGCCAGCATCCCCAGCTGCGCAGGGTGCTCGCCACCACCGTGTGCTGGCAGTGCTGCTGCACCATTTTCAGTGCTCTCTTTGAGTCTGCCAGACCCAGCTCTTCCCTTAGACCATCTGCCTGACGCATGCAATCTGTTTCCTCTCTCACAGTTACTCTTCCCCTGAAAAATGTGCGGAAGAGACGATTCCGGAAAACAGCTAAGAAGAAGGTGAGTTGTTTCTCTCTCACGCTGATACAGGTGCAGATACAATAGCCAAGGGATAGAAAAGTGGAGGCGTTAGAGCTCTAGCTGTCTAACAGTCCGGAAAACATTCTTAACTTTGCTTTACATGTTTCCTTGCCAGAGATGAGGGAGAAGGGAGACTAGTACCTTTGAACAATTCCTTGGTTGCTTCCTCCTCGTTTTCCAAGATGCCCCTGAGGTGGGAAAATTCTCTGTGCAGAGGATGGGTAGACTCCATTCCTGTGGCTGCCTTGCCACAGCGCATCTCTTCCTGCTCGCAAAGAAGAAAGGAAGAGTCACATGCACATGAGACTTCCCTCATTGCTGCTCTTCCAGCTGAAATCCTAACGCTATGTATGGCCCGATCACTTCCCCAGCAAGTAACACTACAAATAGAATAACCGTCATTTCAGCTGGGGGAGTGGGAACAGATGGAGCTCCGAGGCTGTGTCTCTGCGCGAGTGCACGAGCCAGGAAAGGTGTTGGGGAGATGCAGCACCGTGAGGCTGGGAAGACTCAATCTTCTTGCTTTGCACTTTCTTTCTGAGAACACGATGGAGCGATATTTTGCATGACATTTGGGAAACAAATCACTTCAGACATTCTTATAGCCCACAGAAAAGGTGTGGTGTCACTAATTAAGATCCCTGGCTTATTTAAAAGTTAAAAATGAAGCTGTCTTTTGACAGAGAGGGGAAGGACTTGTGTTGACTCTCCATCAGTGAATTGCACCTTGAGCACTTTCGTGTACACACAGAATGTCTGATTTCACAGGCAGTATTGATGGTTGCCAGAGTGAAAGAAAAGTGAGAATATGCAGCCCACCGTGGAGCTCTGTACAGAAAAAGATGGAGCACTTTCTAGAGATGCAAAAATAACTCCTTGGGTGGAGCATGAGTGAAGGCCAAGCAAAAAGAATAAGAGGAAAGATGCTCAAATTAGGGCTCTGCCCAGCGGTGGAGGCTGGGAGCTGACCGGCGTGCAGCAACCTGCACGAGGTGTTTAACAGCCTCTCTGTTGCCTTTCCCTTCCCTGGCCCAGTATATTGAGTCTCCTGATGTGGAAAAAGAGGTGAAGCGTCTCCTGAGCACCGATGCTGAGGCCGTCAGTGTCCGTATCCTTTTAGGAGAAAAAAAGCTCAAGTGGGGGAGGGGGCAGTAGGTGTGATCTGGAACTGCGGAAAGCAGAGACAAGTGCAGCTTTGCGTGTGGGTGTAAGAGGTGGGGAGATGAGCACACAAGAGACACAGAAGTTAGAGCTTTACCTTTGCCTTGTTCAAAGCGTGGTGTTTCTCCATGGTGACCTTCCTTGGGGCCTGTGCTCATGCACTGAGCCAAACTTAAGTAACAGCAGAGGACAGACCTTCGAAGAACAAACACCAGGGTGGCTCTGCGTGGGTGTCCGCAGCTGCAAGGCTGGAGGGGGCAGTGATCTCCTGCAGAGTTTAGCTTTCTGTTGTTACACTACATCTTCCATGGTCCTTTTTTTCCCTTGACTCGTTCTGTTCCTGCCATCAGGCTGGGAGGTCATTGCTGAAGATGAAACTAAAGAAGTAGACAACCATGGCTCCCTCACCAGTCTGGACATCTCCTCCCCGGGGATGTCTGGGCATAAACAAGGCCACGGCTCCTCAGGTACAGTGCGGAAGGCTATTGTGTTTTTTCGCCTGTAGTCTGCGGGAACAGGTACCCATTTGCCTTAGCAGTAGGTAACAGCTAGGAGAAAGACCCTGTGTGCACTGCAGTCAGTTTGGGTAGAGATGTCTGAAGGATAGTGGGCTGAATGGAGACAGGCACCATGTACTGATGCGGTTCGCTGATAGATGAATGGTGCTGGACTGTCAGCTGTGTTTTTCTTCTTTCACACCACCTAGAACATGATGAACTGCGGGAGATATTTAATGACATCAGCAGCAGCAGCGAGGATGAGGATGAGAGGGATCATCATGATGATGAGGATCTGAACATCATGGACACAGAAGAGGACTTGGAGAGGCAGTTGCAGGACAAGCTGAATGAGTCTGATGGGCAGCAGCAGGAGAATGAGGGGTCCAACCAGATAGGTGAGTCAGGTGGCAGAGCGCAGCCGGATCCCCAGTGTGCCGGGCAGGCTGTGCTGCTGCGGGTCTGAGCTTGCTCTCTGTTCTAGTCATGGGGATCCAGAAGCAGATCGACAACCTGAAGAGTAAACTCCAGGAGACCCAGGACAGGAGGAAGCGCCAGGAGGATCTCATCATGAAAGTAGAGAACCTGGCCCTCAAGGTGAGAGCTCTCTGGGCCTCTTCTAGTCTTCTGTGTTCTGCTCAGCGCCAGCTTGGCATTAGACCCAGCAAACTCATTCAGCTTTTGCCCTGGAAAAGCCGGGGGTCTTTGTGTGCTGAGTTAAAAATAACTGCGGTCCGGCCATACACTCCAGCTTTCCCCGTGGAGGCAAGGTAATCCTTGAAACTGTGCAGGAGATAAGGTGGCTGGCAGTCAGCACAGTGTGGAATTTGCTGCACCACTCAACACGTTGTGCCAATAACTGTTCAGCTGAAAGCACGTTGGTAACCGTGGTCTGGTGTGTTTGTCTCTGCAGACCCGTCTCCAAGCCGTGCTGGATGAGTTCAAGCAGCAGGAAGAGCGGGAGAAGCAGCAGGTGAGAAAGCTCCCACAACAGAGTGGGAAGTACTGGGGCACGAGGCTCAGTTAAAAGACAGAGTTTGAGGTTTGGCCTCTGACACAGTTTCCTAAATTTTGTACGACGTCACCTGCTTGTGAACTCCAGCGCTACAAGCCAGGCTGGGTTGTACCTCATCCGTAGCTCTATGGAGGTTCTGCCCTAGCGGTGGCTGCAAGGCAGCTGTGTGCCGGTCCGGTTCTCCAAAGCAGGCCCTGCTGCACCAGCACAGCTCCCTGGGGTGTGCGAGCGAGGCAGTCGCTGGTAAAGGTGGAAGGTCCATGCAAGCGTAGAAGTGCTGTTACTGTTTGGACTCGAGGTGCAAGGAGTCCCACCGTGCCTTGCTCTGACACCTTGCTCCCTCTTCCCAGATGACCTCTCTGCAGGAGCAGCTGGAGTCTCTCATGGAGAAGTGAGGAGCAGTCCTGGCCAGAGCAGCAGGTCTTTGTACCGCCGAGCAGGCCTGCTGCCGCGCTGGAAGCGTCCCTCATCCCCTGTGCCGAGATCTTTGTTCTAGTCCTACGCCTCTGCTGCCAGACGTGCTTCTGGGCAGTGCTAGCGTCTCCGTGTCCAGCGCTGCTCTCACGTAGCTTGTGCTGGGTTCAGCTGGTGGGGCTACAGGAGAGAATTAGACTGTGCCTGTGAGAGCTGCAGAAACACAGGGGTTTACTGTAAATATTGAGGACTGTTCTCCCAAAGGGGGTTAGTTCCCGCTGGGCCCATGCAGTACAGCTTTCTGCATCTCACTGACTGTTGGACTTTGGGCCCTGGCCTGGTGGAAGCTTGTTTCCGTGTTTGGGGAGTGTTTGTGTCTGCAAACCGGACTCAATAAAACACCGTTTACACCCTCTTCTGTTCCTTCACGTTCTCCAGGAGGTGGGTGAGCAGTGCCGCTGCTCGGCTTGTGCCTGACCCCACCGAGCCCCTGGCTGGTGCCTGCACCGCCATTGCTGGGCTCCTGCCAGGGAAAGGCTCCGCGCGTGGTCGCGTCAGAGGGCGGCTGCGTGCGAAGGGGCCCACGCGAGCGCTCGGTCAGCTGAAGGAAGGGAGCCCTCCTGATTAGGGGGTTTCTTTAATTCCTCGCAGACTAGGCAGGCAAATCCCAGATTAACCTGGCAGGGTGGGAAGAGGATTAGAGGAGCAGTTCCAGGTGGCAGCTGGCGGAATGCGACGGAGGGTGTCACGGGCTGCAGCGAGGGGGGCCGCAGCGTGACAGCTCATCTCGCAGCCTGGGGGGGAGAGGAGGGAGAAGAGGCTTCTGCGTGTTGCCCCAACAGTGGGAGCACCCAGCCCCCTGCGCAGCAGCGTAAGGCCAGCGGTGGCTTCCGGAGGTGGCACACGTGACGGTGTAGTCCAGAAAGGGAGATGCCCTGAGGAAGAAGCTCAGCTCGGGAAGGGCCAGCGTGCGTGACCTGTGCCTGGGGGCGGCAGGAGCTGGCCATGGAGGAAATCTACCTGCTGAATGTGGAAGGCGTCAAAAAGAAGATCTTGCACGGAGGCCAGGGGGAGCTGCCCAAGTTCCAAGATGGGAGCAAGGTAAACGTGGGTTCTTGCCTCAAAGCCTGGAGAGAAAGGAGGGAGGTTGGACACCTCCGTCCCTGCCCATGACCTGAGGGTTGGGCCTGTGGTACCGGGAGACCCCGGGCAGGGTGAGGGCACCTTGCTGACACCTTCCTCCTCCCTGCGAGGGATGTGGAGCTCAGCGGCCACGGCAGCTTGCTGGAAAGCTGCCTGCCTCTCCTGACACGTCAAGCAGGAGCAGAGGTGCCAACATCAGGGGGTTCCCAAGCCCACCAGCCCCTGGGTGCAGCCAGCTCCATGTGGGCACCACGAGGTCCTGGCTCCGCGAGCGCTGTGCTGGCAGATACGGCACCGACGGGCGCTGAGGCGCTCCGCCATCTGCTTTCTGTCTGAAGCAAGCTGGTAGCAGGCACAGTCCCCGCGCTGTGGATGGAGAGCTGCCGTCAAACCCGCGCTCGGCTGGGCGCAGGCTCGTCCCGCCGCCTGGACACGGGGCCGAGCGGGGCTGGGGCTGGCGCGGGGCCGGAGGGCGCTTGCTGCAGCGCCAACCCCGGGGGGCCGCGCTCTCTCCGGGGCAGATCACCTTCCACTTCCAGACGCTGAAGGACGACTTCGAGCGGACAGTGATCGACGACAGCCGGGAGGCCGGCATCCCCATGGAGATCATCGTGGGCAAGATGTTCAAGCTGGAGATCTGGGAGACGCTGCTCAGCTCCATGCGGGCCGGGGAGGTGGCCGAGTTCTGGTGCGACGCCATCGTGAGTGCGGGGCTCCCGGGTGCCCAACCTGGGCGGGGGGGTCTCCCCCTTTCCATGGGGCACGGCCGTGTGCCCCAAAGGCCGAGCTGCTGGGTGTCCGTGCCCTGGCCACCACGGGGTCTGCCCCGGGGATGAGGGTCCGCGCGTGGCTGAGCAGAGCATCCTCCTTGCAGCACACGGGCATGTACGCCCTGGTCTCCAAGGGCATGCGGCGGATCGCGGAGGGCCGGGACCCCCTGGAAGGGCAGAAGCACCGCTGCGGCATGGGCAACATGTTTGACTACCACAGCACGGGCTACGCCGACCTGGACGAGCTGCAGCGGACGCCGCAGCCCCTCATCTTCATCATGGAGCTGTTCCGGGTAAGGGGGGAGGCGCGGGGCCGGCGGCGCGGCACAGCCCAGCCCGGAGCGGCCGGCTCAGCCCCGCTGCCGCGCAGGTGGAGGAGCCCTCGGCCTACAAGCGGGACACCTGGGCCATGAACAAGGAGGAGAAGCTGGCGGCGGTGCCGGTGCTGCACAGCGAGGGCAACCGCCTCGTCCTCCGCAAGGAGTTTCGGCAGGCGGCCGAGAAGTACCAGGAGGCCGTCATCTGCCTGAGGAACCTGCAGGCCAAGGTGAGCGGCACGTGGCCGTGGCCACCAAACCGGGGCTGCGGTGGCCCCTCTCCAGCCGGCAGCTGCCCAGCCACCTTCCCTGGTGGGGCCATCAGCCCCCCACCCGCTGCTGCTCTCGGGGCAGGAGAAGCCGTGGGAGGACGCCTGGCTGAAGCTGGAGAACCTGGTCACGCCGCTGGTGCTCAACTACTGCCAGTGCCAGCTGGAGCTGGGCGAGTACTACGAGGTGCTGGAGCACACCACGGAGCTGCTCCAGAAGCACAACGGTACCCGCGCCCCGGCCCCGCCGTGCCCATGGCCCCGGGGACCTGCCCGCATCCTCCAGGTGCCCCTGCCCGTGGTGCTGCTCACCCCAAGTCCCTGGGTCCCACCTCCACCCCCATGTGCCCTGGGTCCCCCTGGCCAGGATGGTGCTGGTGTCCCCATCCCCAAACCCGTGATGGTGCTGGTGTCCCTATCCCCAAACCTGTGATGGTGCTGGTGTCCCCATCCCCAAACTCATAATGGTGCTGGTGGCCCTGTCCCCAAACCCATGATGGTGCTGGTGGCCCTATCCCCAAATGCATGATGGTGGTGGTGTCCCTGTCCCCAATCCCATGATGGTGCTGGTGTCCCCGTCCCCAAACCCATGATGGTGCTGGTGTCCCTGTCCCCAAACTCATAATGGTGCTGGTGGCCCTGTCCCCAAACCCATGATGGTGCTGGTGTCCCCATCCCCAAACTCATAATGGTGCTGGTGGCCCTGTCCCCAAACCCATGATGGTGCTGGTGGCCCTATCCCCAAATGCATGATGGTGGTGGTGTCCCTGTCCCCAAACTCATAATGGTGCTGGTGGCCCTGTCCCCAAACCCATGATGGTGCTGGTGTCCCCATCCCCAAACTCATAATGGTGCTGATGGCCCTGTCCCCAAACCCATGATGGTGCTGGTGGCCCTATCCCCAAATGCATGATGGTGGTGGTGTCCCTGTCCCCAAACCCATCATGGTGACAGTGTCTCTGTCCCCTTGCCCATGATGGTGCTGGTGTCCCGGTCCCCCTGCCCATGGTGGTGTCCGTGTCCCCGTCCCCCTGCCCATGACAGTGCCCGTAATGGCACCCGTGCTCCATGTCCCCGAGGCGGCTCCCGCTCCCTCCCCGGGGCCGCGGGACCCCAGCCCGGGCTCCGCTGCCATCGCAGGCAACGCCAAGGCCCATTTCAAGCGGGCGAAGGCCCACGCGGCCGTGTGGAACGAGCGGGAGGCGCGGGAGGACTTCGCACGCGCGGCCCACCTCGACCCCGCCCTGGCGGCCGCCGTGAAGAAGGAGCTGAAGCTGCTGGGCGAGAGGATGCGGAAGAAGCACGTGGAGGAGCGGAAGCGCTACCAGGGGCTCTTCCAGCCGGGGCCGAGGGCCGGGCGCGGGGCGATGCCGTGGGGGCAGCCGGCCGGGGAGCGGGGGGAGCCTGGCAGGGTGGCGCAGCCGAGTCCTGGGGCCGGGAGCCCCGGGCACGAAGGGGAAGCGCCGGGAGGAGAAGCGGAGCGAGGGGAGGCAGCGGTGAGGGACAGGATGGGGACGGGGGAAGTTGCTAATGGAGGTGATGGCGGGGCCAAGCTGGAGAGCTGCGGGGCAGGAATGGGGCCGGAGCAGGAGGCAGAGGAGGAGAGTGCAGCCACGGAGCTGGGAAAGGGAGACGGGGAGCAACGAGGGCTGGAGGCAGCCGGACTCGGAGGAGCGTCAGAGACAGCGGCCAGGCTCGGAGGGGTGCTAGAGGCGGCAGCCGGGCGCGGAGGGGCATCAGAGGCAGCTGGGCTTGGAGAGGTGCTGCAGGAGGAGGCCAGGCTCGGAGGAACACTGGAGGAGGAGGAGGCCGGGCTCAGAAGGGTGCCAGAGGCAGCTGAGCTTGGAGGGGCACCGGAGGAGGCAGCCGGGCTCAGAGAGGTGCCGGAGGAGGAGGCCAGGCTCGGAGGGGCGTCGGAGGCTGCTGAGCTTGGAGGGGTGCAGGAGGAGGCTGCCGGGCTCGTAGAGGCGCTGGAGGAGGAGGCCGGGCTCAGAGGAACAGTGGAGGAGGAGGAGGAGGAGGAGGCCAGGCTTGGAAGGGAGCCACAGGAGGCTGTCGGGCTCAGAGGGGCACCGGAGGCAGCTGGGCTTGGAGAGTTGCTGGAGGAGGAGGCCGGGTTCAGAGGGGTGCTGGAGGAGGCAGCCAGGCTCAGAGAGGCACTGCAGGAGGAGGCCAGGCTGGGAGGAACACGGGAAGAGAAGGCTGGGCTCAGAAGGGTGCCGGAGGCAGCTGAGCTCAGAGGGGAGGCAGCCGGCCTCAGAGAGGTGCCAGAAGAAGAGGCCAGGCTTGGAGGGGCATCGGAGGCTGCTGAGCTTGGAGGGGTGCAGGAGGAGGCAGCCGGGCTCAGAGAGGTGCCAGAAGAGGAGACTGGGCTCAGAGAGGCACTGGAGGAGGAGGCCAGGCTCGGAGGAACATTGGAGGAGGAGGCTGGGCTCAGAAGTGTGCCAGAGGAGGCAGCCAGGCTCAGAGGTGCCCTGGAGGAGGTAGCCAGGGTTGGAGGAACATTGGAGGAGGAGGAAGCTGGGCTTGGAGGGGCACCGAAGGAGGAGGCCAGGCTTGGAGAGGTGCTGGAGGCAACTGGCCTTGGAGGGGCACTGGAGGAGGCAGCCAGGCTCAGAGAGGCACAGGAGGAGGAGGCTGGGCTTGGAGGAACATGGGAGGAGGAGGAGGCTGGGCTTGGAAGGCTGTCAGAGGAGGCAGCTGGGCTCAGAGGGGCACAGGAGGAGGTGGCTGGGTTTGGGGGGGCACCAGAGGCAGCCAGGCTCGGAGGGGTGCCGGAGGAGGAGGCTGGGCTCGGAGGGGTGCCGGAGCAGGGATACCACAGGGCCAAGCAAGGTGCCACCGGGGCAGAGCCAGGCCAAGCCACAGGGCCGGGGTCTCCCCGCAAGGAGCCAGGGCAGGTGGATGGAGGCTGCAGCAAAGATCTCATGGAGCCGGAGCCGGGGGCAGAAAGCAGCGTGGGGCGTCACGCAGGAGCAGGCTGGGGCAGTGCTAGCAAAGGTGAAATATCCCCCAAGCAGGCGGCTGTCACCGCTGGGACGATGCTCCCAGCTGGGCCCCCCAGGCTGGACAAAGAGGCAGCTGGTGGGGCAGAAGAGCCCCCCTCCTGCCCCGAACCAGCCGGGGAAGGGGCCAGGGCACCCCCAGGGGATGGAGAAGCAGCCCTCCCCGGGCAGTGCAGGGGGATTAGGGCCAGCACACCGGGGCACAGCCTGCCCTAAGGGGGGGTGGCTGCTGGACTGGCTGCCCCGCGCCAAACCGCCAGCGCCTTGCAGCCGGGGCCCTGCTGAGCTTCACTGGCTGAGAAATAAAAGCTCTTTGGTGGCAGCGTGTGCTGGATTTGTTCCTGGACGTGACCAGCATCCCCGCTCGCAGCCCCCCACCGCCTGCCTGGCCCTGGAGACCGCAGCGTGGGCCCGGGGCAGCTGGCTCCACCGCTGAGCACGGCGGGTAAAGGAGAGGCTGGATTTGACCCCCATTTAAGGTCTCAGATCTTTGCCCCAGGCCTGAGTGCAAGCGAGCCTCCGTGCCACCGGTGCCGCAGCCTCCAGGCTGGCACGTGGCTCCTAGCCGACCTTGCTGGAAGAGGAAAAACAAAAGTGAAGCCGGGGGATGCCCGCGTCCTCCTGGGAGCAGTGAGCCAGCCACCCCGGTGCCAGGGGAAGCGCAGGAGCGAGGGCTCCACTCGGAGCTGCTGCTCTCCCCGCCACCGGCCCAGGGGCAAAAGAAAACGGCACAGAAAGAAGAGCCCAAGGCAGCAGGCCAGGTCTCGGTATAAATACAAATTTATTCTCTTTCCAGAGCAGAGATGGAGAGAAGCAGTAAGGACAGCAGCACCACAGTACATGGTTACCAGAGCGTTAGCCAGCCTCCTCCCCTCCCCACCCGCCCGCCGTGGCCCCTGAGCACAGTCGGAGCCCCCTGCACCCCGCCACCCTCGCCCGGGGCTGCTCCGGCCTCGACCAAGCACGTTACGGTGCTCCTGCCGCCCGCCTGTGCCCAGGCACGGTGCAGGCCGGCGAGGAGGGCGAGCCGCACTGCTGCAGCCACAGGGACCCCGGCGCTTGACCGCGGCACCGCGCTGCCGACCCGACGCATCCACGCGGAGCCCCGGCACCCGGCACGCTGCCGTGCTCCAAGCCTCCCCAGCCGCTCCCGTCGCACCCCGGCACCGCCAGCAACAACAGCCCCTTCCTGTCCCCACAGCCACCCCGGCCCGCTCTGGGGCACCCCACAGCACCTGCCTCGACAGCTTTCTCGACATAACGCAGCCCTAGACAGCAGCCTGGGGGAGCCTTCGGCCTCAGGAGCCGCTGCCACCACGCAACCCTGCAGAAGGGATGCGCCTGCCTCCAGCGAGCACCTCCAGCCCCTCGGCCCAGCTCGAGGCCGGGGACGGCGGCAGCCCAGCTCCCTCCTCCTGGCCCAACCACACCACGCTGGTCCTGCGTCGCAGCCCAACATCGCGGCAGCGCCGGTGCCGGTGCCGAGGCCGGGGGGAGCGGAGCACACAGAGCCCGGTACTGGCCCGCACGGGCTACGGCTGCAGCAATCGTGCCTGCTCCATGCAACCCCGAGTCCTGCAAAACTGGCTCTCTGTGCACAGCTCCCCAAAAAACAGGCGGGACTGACTGCCCGCGGCTGGCCTGGCCCTCGGCGAAGCTCCCCTCACTGCGTCCCTGCTCCGAGGCAGCCCGGGAGCAGGGACGGTGCTGGTCCTCGCGGCAGCACGTGTTGGGCTGGACTGAAACAGTCAAGTGCAACCGCCGCTTAACAAGGTATTAGAATTTAATGGAGTGAGTCCATGAGAATATTTAAGTACAGAATATATATATTATATAGAAATATATGCAAATTAAATGATAAGGCTCCGTTACAAAGCTCCTCTCGAGATAAGGCTACTAGCTGGGCTGAAGCTCTAGCATGGACTCCTCCCTACCCCGTAACCCTCGCAAACTCCCCCACCGGACGGTACGTGCCCAGGCGGCCGTGAAGCCCTGAGCAGAGGTGAGTTCGGTCCGTAAAGCTGGCAGCTGGATGCTGTAAAAGAGTTTAAAGACTGGGTGGCTGTTTGGTGGCTGCAGGAGCATCACGGTGCCCATGAACCTGGGTGGCACCGGGCAGAACCAGAGAGGAGCAGGATGCCAAGATCTGCATCCTCCAAGGGCTGCGGCCAAAGGCAGCAGCCCATGAGTGCTGAGACACACGCGTAGCTCTCACGGCTTCAACTCTTTCTTCTCAACCTTTCTGTGCAGTGTGGTGAGTCCAAGCCTGGATGCTATGGCTGAGCGACTGAGCCAGACCCCAGAGGAGCCCACAATCCCGCTCCCACGTGGCCTATGTTCCCCTGAGATCTTCTGGAGCTGGCAAGTATCGTGCGCAACCAGCCCAGGGCGCTCCCGAGGGAGTCCAGGCTAGGCCTGCCGCAAGGGGAGCGTGGCAGGTAAGAGGAAGGGGAGGAAAGCAGCCAGGTAGCTGGTTAGAGAAAGCTTCTGGCTCACAGAAGGTGTTAGATAAGGGAGGTCATACCTGAAAGAGAAATGGAGAGGTCAGGAGAATGACACCTGGAGCCGCCTGGTTAGAACAGGCACGTTAAGGGATGGCAGAAAGCGGGCGAGGAGGTATAGGCGGAGGAAGCTTTGCCACCGCGTTAGTGCTGGTACCAAGCAGCGTCTCCCTCCTGCGTGCGCACAGGCAGCCTGGGCAAGGGAGGGTGTCAAGCAGGGAGCTGCAGAGCTCTGCCCCGGGCTGACAAAAGGGCCAGGCAGAAAATGACAGTGGGGGCCACTGGTGCAACACCAAACCCCACGCAGGAAGCAGGGGGCTGTTCACAGGAGTGTCCCCTGGTCACACTTCTGCTGGGAAGAGCCATCCATGAGCAGCTAGGAGAGCTTGCGCCATTTCTTCAGTTTTGCCAGGTAACCGGTGCCTTCATCTTTCCTGCAGGAGGGGGGTCCGGGCAGGGACAAAACAGGGAGGTGGTTTGAGGTGATCCCTGCAAACTCAACGCCGTCAGGTCTGCCTGTCTTCGCGGGGAGGAGCCCGTGGGGATGCAGGGCCCCGAGCAGGGTGGGAGTCTGCCTTGCAACTCGCCCGGTAGCATCCAGTTGGTCAGCACCCTCAGCAGCTCTGATCTTCTTGCAGGTGGGAACCCCCCATCCTCTCCGCACCCAGGCTGCATGCCGGTCCCAGCGGCGTGGTGACAACGTAGCTCTGGGCTGCAGGTGCTGCAGGGGACCAGCCGTCGCAGGGAGGGTGGGATCGGGGCAGGGCTCCGTGGAGGTGGAAACCTCATCTGAGGGAGCAGTAAGAGGCCAGAGAGGGGGACTTCACTCGAGTACCTCGAGAGTTGGGGAAGGCGCTCCGCAGCTTCTCCATGATGTCCTCCAGGCACACGCTGACATCCTGTGTTTTGGCCTCCACCTCATCTGCAGCAGGAAGAGAGGGCAGAGCTGGGGCTATAGCAGGCTCTCCGGGCACGCAGAGCTGCCTGCTAGCTGGGGTCTCTGTGGGGTGCCCTGGAGCAGTCAGACTGAGGGAGCAGGGCTGAGAGCTCAGCTCCAACCCTCACCTGCAGCTTCAGTGTCAGGGGTGTTGTGCTCCTGCTCCTTCACCTGGCTGCCCTCGGACTGGTGGGGGGATGAAGCCAAGGAAGAAGCTGCCGAACCATTGCCATCTGATTCTGTTGGAGGCTGGAAAGAGAAGGGGTTTGTCACAGTCCTCTGTCCTTGTCCTGCACCTTCTGACCATCCCTTTCTGCCACTGCCAAAGCTGTGACATGGCAAAGCCCACCCCCAAGGATGTGCTCTGCCCCAAGCCTTGCTCCGTGGGTACCTGCAGCAGCAGCTCTCTCAGCCGGTGCAGCTGGGACTCCAGCTGCTTGTTGTGGTCCTCCAGAATTTGCATGCGGGTCTCCAGACGGCTCTTGTGCTGCCGAAGAATTCGCGCTTCCGCGAGGAGCTCATCGTTACGTGGGTCTTGTGCCGATTCAGGGGAGCCCGCAGCCAAGGTTGGAGACTCCACAGCCTCATCATGCTGCCATTTCAAACGTCTCAGCTCTCCCTGGAGAATCCTGCAAGACAACTCGGATCAATGCTACCATCCTCCTTTGCACAGGCTGCTGGAACCACCCGATGGCTGTGCACTGGGAATGGCCAGTGACTCCGAGACAAAACATCCCAGGGGGCTTTACCTTGACGCGTGGGAGGACCTGCACCTGCCTGGACTGTCCTGCACTGTAGGGTGACCTGCCTGCAGCTGTATCCCATTCGGGCAGTATAGGAAAGACATGCAAACTACTTGCTAAGGGATTAGGAACAAGGGCAAGGATAGCAGTAACCTCCTCCCGAGCTGAGCTGTGCTGCTCAGAGCCTCACTGCGCATAGTCCACAGCAGCACTGCCTCTGTTCACAAGGGAGGCCAAGAGGTGGAAATACCCTGGGTTCAGTTCAGCCAGCTTTTTAAGAGGGGAACACATTCTGGGAAGGGGGCAGAAACATTCTGGGGGACAGAGCCTTCTCCCTTCTTGGGGAGCACGCCCTCACTGAGCCTTGGGCTCTCACAAAGGCTTGTTAGGGTTCAGCCTAGATATCCTCCAAGCCAATCCCACTCAGCTCTTCCCATCTGCGCCTCTGGCCCTGGCAGCCATTCCACAGCTCCACTTGGAGCTCTGCCCTTTTGGCTAAGCCAGGCTTTCTCCAGCTGCTTCCCCTTAGACCAAGACCCCGCTTTGAGAGTTGCTCATGTCCCTACCTGTTTTCATCCTCTAAGTGGGCCAGGATTCGCTCCAGCTCCCCTTTGTCTTCCGTGTTGAGGCCACCCGGGGCCTGCTGGCTGCTCCCAGGCTCTCTGTCGGTGATGGGGCTGGAATGGCGCAGCAGGTACTGGTCCTCATCCCTGTTACGGCAGGCGGAGGAAGCATGTTAGTGAGGAACATCGCTCAGGGGCTTGCTAGCCCTCGGGGAAGGGCAGCCCAGAGGGAGGTGGTTTTGTATAGGAATTAATTCTGGCTGCTCCAGGTTTAGCGCTCAGAAGCAAATCAGCATCCCTGGGTAGCTGGGGGTGCCCAGGAGCCTCAGACCCAAAACGGCTGAGAGGGCAAGCATTGCTGTGACCTGGGCAGGTGGGGACAGAGTCACGGGAGTCCTGGCTAAGCAGGCACTGCAGAGCAGGGGAAGGAGGCAGGACTCACAGGCTATCGTCAGGGGACAGGCTGTCATTAAAGAAGGAACAGTTCTGGCTTTCCATCTCTGCAAGCCTGGAGGAAACAAAAACAGGTTAAGACATGTTCAGAGACACCCTAAATGTCTGCTCAATGCACCTCAGCCATGGCAGCCCCTGCAAGGGCCCTCTCTGGTAGAGGTCTTTCAGCTGGCCTGCACTAGCCTGTCCCTCTTTACAGATTCTTGCAGAGTTTTCCTTTTTAGAAAAAAAAAATACTGCTGGTCCAAGGCAACAGTCTGTGAAATAAAGGGGACAGGGTAAAAGTATATAACAGTCACTACCTATGTCCTGGCCTGCGATACAGACTGCTGGCCTGCCTCAGGTCCCTCCCCTGTCTGGGCCTGTGGTGAGGACGGAGGCATTACAAAGTTACAAAACAGCAGCAGTGGGGATCTTGCAAGTCACACTGGCAAGTGCACGGGAAGGTCTAATCCATCAAGGGACAATCCTACTGGCCCAGCCAGGAGTTCATACCGGGAAGAGCATGACAGTAAGTGGAGGCTGCTCTGTCACTAAGACAAAGAAAAATCAAGACCTGTTGTGAAAGCATCAGCCACGTCCCAGGCAGGAGCAAAGTGGTGTGTGCAGGTGGAAGCAGACAGGTTTGCCCAGCTCTGCGGCTGGGGCGCTGCCCTCTTCCCAGTGAGGGTGCAGCCCCGAGCTGCCGGAGCCAGCCTGTGTCTGCTGCGCAGCGCGTGGGGAAGCACGGCAGGGGCTGCATGCAGCGGGGAGGTCATCGTGCACCCGCCCCGAAGCCTCCCTGTCCCCCTTGGAGCCTGGCGTGACAGCAGTGCCTAGCAGTGATACCTGCTCGCAAAGTGCTCAATCCGGGAGTGGGTGTCGGCGTGTGGTAGCATCGGGGATGAGGCTGGTCTGGAAGAGACGCACACTGGTCAGCAAGGCTTTGCAGTCCTCACTTAAAGCTAGGGGTTGGAGAGGCTGCCCTGGTCCCACCTGGGCCAAGAAGAGCCAGGGACAGGCTGGAGAGGGAGACCGAAACTTCTGCTCCTCCAAGATGAAGATGTTTTATCCGCCCCCAGGGCAAGCTACCCTCTCTAGCCCTCCCCATGGGAGCCCTGTCTTGCAGCTGAGATGCTGCTTCCTCCTATGGAGCCCGCGCCAGGCAGGGCTGAATCGCATGGCACAGGGCCCAGCCAACACTCACGTCTCAGAGAAGTCGGCCTCAAGCACAGACTGGACGGGCAGGTACCCTCTCTGTGGGTGCTTGCTGAAGTACTGCTTGGATCGAAACTTGTTCTTCAGTGTTGTGGCAAAGTCCCTCATGTTCTCACTGGATGTGGTCTGCAGAGAGACAGACACACCGAGGCCATGGTTAACAAAAAGCAAGGCATCATGAGCCAGCAACCACAGAAAAGAAAACCCTTGAGCTGGTTGCAAGCTCAACAGAGTTCCCCCAAGCAGACACAACCAAGAGGCAAGGTGAGCACATGGCTGCTCGGTCAGCCCTGCAAGGGGCCTGGCGTGAGCCAAGTTGAGAGCTTGGGGGATCTGGGCATCATGCTCACCACAAGCTCAAAAGCAATTTCTGGTATGCAAAGAGGGACAAAAAATACAAGGGAGCCACTTTTGTGGCTGCACCAGCCTAAGCACTGCAAGGCTGGATGCGTCCAACAGGGGACCTGCCCAGAGCCAAGACCACCCTGGGCCAGCCCGGCTCCTTACTGTGGTGTAGTACTCCATGATGGGGTAGTGCAGCTTGTTGCCCTTGCTGGCTCGCCCTGTGAGGAAGCAGGTTTGGCAGATATCCACGTTGAACTGCTTCAGGCTCCGATACCTGGAAAGAGGGAGAGGCCATTGGGAGGCAATGAGAGTCAGCAAAGACATCATTTCAGAGCCCAAGGAGATCTCAGCACACAATGCAGGGGACAGAGGTGGCTTATGGGTGCTATCATACTCCACTGAACCCACAGAGCTGATTGCTGAAGTCTCCAGAAGAGCATTAGGCTCCTTCCCCTCTCCCAGTACCACCAGAAGAGCTGGTCTGACCTGCCCGAAACACTGCTGCTGCAGGGATCTAGGCTCCCCCAAGAGCATGGTGCAAACCCCGTTCCCTTCCAGGCCGGGGCAAGGAGCCCTTACAGACAGCAACCAGGTCTCTGGGACAGCCTGCACCCAGTCAGGGGGCCATGACCAGCCACGCTATTCTGAGAGGATCAGCTCATGCTCTGGAGCCTCATTCCAGCTCAAAACCCAGGCGAGCATCTCTGCAGACCCAGAGGCAGACCCTAAAGTGACAGCATGGCAGCAAAATGCTCGGTAGCTGTGTCTGTGCCCACCCCAGGTCCTGCAGCTCCCCACGGCCTCCGTAGGGAGAAGAGAACCATACCCATCCCAGCTGCCATAAGACACCATGCATTCCCCTTGGGAATATGGGGCTATGGCCCCATATTAGATCCCCTACCTGAAGCCCTTGATGGGGCACTGCCGGCAGACAGAGCACTTGGTCTGGTGCTTCACCTGCTCCGCCATGGTCACCCGGTGCAGCACAGCCAGCCACACCATGGACTGCGGCTCCAGGTTGGCCCACTCCAGGAACTGGGATGCCTCGATGGCAGGCTTCCCGTTGCTCTGGGGAGGGGAGAGCGAGAGGGTGCTGCTCAGAGCCAGGGCCCAGCTCCAACGGGCTGCGAACTCCTCACCACCTCTGAGAGCCTCTCCCTCAGCACGAGGGGATGGCACGGGCCACGGGCATGGTACTCACGAAGCGGAAGCAGCTGCGGATGCTGGGCTCCACGTTGCTGCCCCCAAACGCCGCCACCTCCCCCAGCTGGCGTGGCACCTGGATGGCCTCATGGAGCAGGACGCCGAGGTGCCGCTGGTCACACAGTCCCCCAGGGTTTGCCACTTGGCTGAAGAGATCTGCCAGCCAGATGGACATGGAGACATCCACATTAGAGACCCACCCGATGCCCTGACAGACAGGGCAGGACGTGGGCATGGGAGAGGGCTGCACAGGTCAGACCAGGGGCCCAGCTGCCTGTCTCCAACAGGGAGCTTAGTCAAATGCTTAGGGCTGTGGGAAAGAAACTGAGCTAGGATTAAATGACCTTTACCAGTATCCTTCTAGCTCTCAACAATCAGAAGTTTAGAGCGTACCTGAGACAGAGTTACATTTACCTCACTTCTTTAATAGCCTTGTGAATCAATCTGAGCCCTTTATTACACCCCTCAGCACTTTGGCCTCCACAGTATCCTGCAGCAGTGGATTCCATGGTTAAACATGGTGAGGAAAGGCGCTTCCTTTAATTTGTCTGAAACATGCTGCCCAGCTACGTGCCCCCACGTTTTTTCTTATGAGAAGCACTGAATAACTGTTGTCTATTTGCCTTCTCTGCAATGTTCCTTATAGTGCCATGCAAGCAAGATCACTGCAGCACCAGTCAGTGTGCAAAAACACCTTCTAAATCAGGCGGCGTAGGCTTGGGAAGGAGGAGGGGGGGCAATGCAAGCAGATTAGTCACTGCATGAAAGCTGCTTCTCTGCTCTTTCTGGGCAAAGAAGGTTTAAGCCAAAAAACCTCTCACTCCTGCTTTTCCCAGGTTACTTCAAGGAGCCCACACTGGGCCTAGGGGAAGGAGACGAGGGGACTCACACTGAAACTTCTCCTTGACCTCCGTCCCGCACAGACATGCAATGCCAGTCTTGAAGGAGAGGGCCCTCATCTTCCCACTGCGGCCACTGCAAGGCGAGACATTGCATGGGTTTGCAAGTTGTTTTTGGTGCTGGGAGATCAGCAAGGCAAGCCTGCACCAGCCAGCCCTGTCCCTAGCAACCAGGGCCTCTTTGCAACACCATCAGCTGGCAGTGCAGCACGGAGGTTTCCCTCCAAGCAGGGCAGCCCCACAGATCAGCTCCAGGGAGATGGGAAGTGCAGAGGGACCGGTACCTGTCAAAGACGTTCAGCAGCCAGTTAAGACTCATGTCCACGCAGAGAGGCACGTTGACCAGGATGCCCCGCTCCTCCTCCAGCCTCTCATAGAGAGCAGTCAGGCAGTGGATGACTTCCACCACATCCATCGCCCGGTCGCTGGGTTGCAGGTCATGCTCATTGAAGATTTCCAGGGCTGTGGCCAGGGTCACCATGTCCACTGAGCAGAAAGAAGAGAGGGATCAGAGACAGAGAGGAAAAACAGCAGAGGTGAGAACTGAGAAGAGGGAGATGCAGCCCTGACCTGATCTGGGGCAATCCCAGTCCTGCTGCAATATGGAAGCATATGTACAGGATGCTGGGAGGAGAGGCACTGCTCCCAGAATTGGTCCCCCACTTGTAAACTCCACCTGAAAATACCCATGTCACCACCTGGATTTGACTTGAAGCCACCTTTCTGTGTGACTGTCCTTTCCTGTCACCATGGCCAAAATCAGCCACAGAAATACTATCCACGAAAGGCTCCTCTTTCCAGCACATCTTGGGCTGTGCAGAGCCACAGATGCATGGACCCAGCCTCTGCACACGCTGAGTCCCCGTGGAGTCACTGTGGGAAGCAGGGACCCCAAATTCACGCACTAGTGAATATCATTCCCACTCACCCTCACACCCATGCTACCCATGACTGCATATGGCTCTGCAGTGTCCCCCACCATCTCTTTTCCATGTGGCAGACTCACACCTCCCATCAGAGGGAAGCTGCCTTGGCAGCCTCCTTGCCCTTCTCGAGTACTTCTTAAATGCAGAGCACTTATTCAAGTTCTTCCACATTGTTTCTGTGCTGGGGAAGAGGGGCCAGAAGAGTACATGAGACCCAAGACATGGGCAACCAGAGATCTGCAAGTGGCCTAGAAAAGGGCTCTGTTTTGCTCTGTCTCTTTTCTAGTTGTGCCTAAGGTTGTTTCTCTGACCACTGCTAGGCAGTAAGCTGACCAGCACTACGGCAGAGAACTTTGCAAAGTGGCCATGGCTAACACGTTTCCTCCCATGTGCACAATATCAGCACTGAATTTCCCCAGGTGTGCGACAGCCTGGTCACAAAACTCCTCTGCAGCCAGGGCCCAACTTTGCTGAGTACTGAACCTCTCCTCTCACCTCACTCATCACCTTCTTCCTGGTGAAGAAAGAAGGTTGTTGTGAGAACACCACAGTCGAGCAGCAATGGTCCTCCTGGGACCCCACTGCCAACTGGTGGCTTCTCCTCCCCATTGAGTCAGAAAGGAACTCTCCCTCTCATCCTGTGGTTAAGGATGATAAAGTCTTAGGTGAAAGGCCTTGTTAAAAGCTCTATGGCAGTCAAGCGCCCTGTATCTATCAGATCCCCATCTGTCTGCTCACTGACTCCCCCAGAGAGTGCTCATCAAATTCTGTGGAATAGCTTCCCTTCCGAGAGCCATGCATCATGTCGAACTCTTAACGCATCCTATTCACATGCCTATTAATCTTACTTTTTTAATTAAAAGTTTTACCAACAGTGCAGAAGCTAGATTTATTGATTCCCTTCCTCCTCTTTAAGTAACAGAGTCCTATCTACCCCCTACCAGTCCTCTGCAAGCAAAGCTGGTTTCTGCTCTTGGTTACATTCAGTGCTCCCTTAGGCTCCCTCAGAGCTCCTGGGTGAGCCCTGTCTGATCCCACAGATTTGTTACTCTGTGTTTCACCATTTTCTTCTCAAATCCCTTCTGTTAACACCTGCCCTTGAGGCAGTTCCACCCCAAGCTCTGCAAAGGAAAGCTCTGACACAGAAACCTCGCCAGTGAATTTGCTTAGCTTTTCAGCTACAGTCTCATCTTCCTTGGGCTTCTCACCTTGGCTACCTGTTCTCTGGCAGGCTCCTGCCTTTGATGTGCTAGTAAAAGACTGTATTAGTTTAATGCCTCTATCAAGGGAGACCCAGTATGAGGGAAATGCCTCCCACACTCACATCGCAGGGCTTTCTGCAGCCGTCGCAGTTTCATGGCTGTCCGATATGCCGAGAACTTGATGTTGTTCAAATCCGCTGCCAAAACACAGGAAAAGAAAAATGAAACCACAGCTCAGTATCTTTATCTTCAGGACAGGAAACAGCACTTGCTGCTCCCAGACACCGGCCCCTACCAGCACAAGCACAGGCCTGAGTGTGTGTGGGAGGAAGAGGGGCAGAGTCTGGCAGGGTGTCACCCCATTGCACTGGGAGGCTGAGCGTGAAGAGCCCCTGCACTGCAGAGGGGAGCAGATGGGCTCAGGGGACCTTGTACAGCACCTCACACGGAGGAAAGGCAGATGCTACTCAAGCAATTTTGTGGCAGCTTCCTTACCCAGCGTTTGGTATAACTCTGTCATCTTCGGGTGGTCCCAGCATGTTGTCTGGGCCTGGTGGCTGGAGAGAAAATAGAAAGGAATCAAGAATCAGGCTGGGGATTAAGCAGCTGCCATGGGAACAGACAAAGGACCTGGGCAGCCGGTCCCCCGTTGTGTGCGCTGCACTTCCCCAGCAAGCGTACTCCCCAGCCACAGCAGAGCAGAGGGTGCCCACAGGGCTCTGTCCCCTGCTTGCAGCCAGCCCTCCCTGCCTTGGGGAACCACGGTGCCCCCCTCTCATCTGGGGCACCTCAGCAGGCAGGGAAAGCCTGGCCCTGCCGGGTTAGGAGCGACACACTTCGCACTTCCTTGGAGATCAGCACTCAAACCAGTCTGCTGATCCTCCACCCTCCAAATCAGTCCACAACTCCTGCTTCTGCCGGGCTAGAGAAAAGTCACAGGCAGCGGAGGAGCTGCCTTTGGGCGACCACTCACTTGATGTAGTATGGCACTTTGTTGGGGGAAATGGCTCGCTCCCAAGGGACTTGAACAGAGGCTGCAAGGAGAGAGATACAGATGTTAGATGAACACCAGATGCTCCTTCATGTTGATGCTGTCAACTCAAATTCTGCATATCAGCTGAAGGGTCACAGGCAGATGAGGACTCATCTCATAAGGTTGCAGACAAGCAGTACAGTTATCTTCCTTATCTAGAGGACGGAAGCCCTTTTATGACTCTCAGTTATTTCTGCTTGTCGCAGGCAGCTTATCAATTCCACCATTCGTAAACTCTAGCCTTCCTTTCAGATGGAAGCACTTGATTTCAAAGAAACCAGGGCCAAACAACCCCACTGACCTCCAGAAACCCTGTGGGGACCGGCATTTCTGAGGATGGACCCCAGTCTCTGGAGCAAGAATCTGCTGCATGTCCTTTGCAGGTCTGAGAGCCTCCAGCCAGCAGCGGCTTGGCTCCGTAGGAAGCCAAGGAACCCCTGCCTTGCCTCGCCAGGGGAATGAAAGCCTCCTGAACATGCACGTTCTTGACCCCTGAATGACTAACATGGATATGGGGAACTGCCTTTTCTTGCCATCTGTCATCTTACCCACACAGTCTCTGAGACTGGCACAGTCCCAGGATCACCTGGGAGCTGCTGCAATTGTCTCAGCTCTGCACTCCAGTCCCTGCACCATAGGCGAGGCCCACAGGGCACAAGACGTACCACTGGCCAGGGCCCTTTTCTAGCCATATTTATGGCTTTGGGGGCTGCTGGGCTACAGCCAAACACAGCTACAGCAATAAGACTCTGCGCCTTGCTGTCTTGTGCCACAGCCTGTGCTAAGCTGTCCTGCAGAGCCACCCACCAGCAGGGAAGCTGGGACAACCTGCTCACGTACAGGAGAGGAAGTGCTGGGAGCCTGGTCCAAAGTCCCGGTGGGCATCTTGGAGCTGCTTCAGGCGTTCATTTATGGAGGCCTGGAAAAGGTGACACAGGAATTTAATGGGAACCTGTCAGTCATTTCAGATCTACATTTAGGAGGGAATGTAGATTCATTCAGACATGCCCTAGTCACCCAGGTCCTCTTCCTTCCTTGCCTCCCTTGGTATTTGCATACCCCAGACAACTCAGCCCTCCACACCTCATTCCACAGGCTGGGGCAGCACAGCTCACCTGCATCCATATTTTCACAGAGATCAACAAAACCACATCTGGAAACCAGCCACCAGCAGACCCTAATTCTCCTCCAATAGCTTCCTTTGTTCCTCCCATCACCTTTTCCTGCCCCAGACCTCCGCAGATTTACCATCCATGCTCACCTGATGCTTCCCTCAGATGATGCCAGCTGTACCCTCCCTGCCATGCCAAGCCTTACTTCAGTATCCCTGAAGCTCCTCGGTAGTAGCCCTTCCCCAGTGTCCCCCCGTCTGTGGGGTATTTGTGCTGCTTGGTCTTGGCCCTGCCCACCTGCAGCTGTTTCCACCGCGTGTTGATCTGCTCCAGGGTGCGGGAGTTTTCCATGGACAGGTGGACATCTGAGATGGCGAGCTGGTGCGCAAGGTCATTGACCACTTTCACCCCATCCTTCATGGGAGAGAGCTCCTCTTTGAACAGCTGGAGCCCCCACGCCCGGGGGAACAGGCACAGGGCAGGAGAGAAAGGAAAAGAAACAGGCAAGCAATCAGTACGCTGGGGTCTGATCCCTCTGCTAAAAAATTGGGTGGGTTAGTGGTGGGCATGCTGCAAGACACTGCTGCCTAATCCTCCTGCAGGCCAAGCTAGCTTAGCAGGAAAAAACAGGTAATAGCAGCAGCCAGGATGGAGATGACTCAAAGCTCCTGAGAAGCAGAACGTGGACAAGAATATCCCGCCTACACTGAGCCATTGTAGGTGTATAAAGGCTCTGCCACAACAATGTACTCAGAACAACCAATTCCTCAGGACACTGCAAGTCAAATCCACCCTCGCAAGCTGGGGAGCTGACCAGGGCATGACCTGGCCCTTGGGACCCCAAGGAGCGAGGCTGTGTCAGACTGAGCAGTCAGGAGGAAAAGCATTGCACTGCTGGAAAGCGGCATCCCGTCACCTGTGGGGCCAAGGCCGGAGCATTCTCAGAGTCAGAGGTACCTTGGTTGACTGGATGTGTTCCAGTAGGGAGTCAATGAAGAGGTCCCCAATGGGTTCCCAGGTTTCACGCACACTTTCAGCCTGGTCCAGCGTTGAGCTGAGCTCCTCCATGGCCCCTTTAATCTCCAGCAGCTGTTCCAGCGTCCGTTCAATGTGACGGTGCTGGTCCACACACCGGGCTGTGAGCTTCTCCCATAGCTCACTGGCCACATTCGCCTGCTTCCACACAAAGCGGCTGATGTTCTGGATCCGGTGCCGGGGAGAGACATCTGTGAAGGCAAAGCAGCAGGGGAATGGAGAGCAAAAGTGACAGCCCAGCCCAAAGGGGAGCAGGTAAGAGATACGGAGGGGTGGCAGGGAAAAGAGAGAGAAAGAATCTAGGGAAAACTGGAAAGAGGGAGCAAAACCAAGCAATAACTGTATCTGTCTCTGCACCAGCTTCTCTAGGAGTCCAGCCTGCTCACAGATCTCTGTCTTCACAGGCAGAAGCTCTGCTCCCCTTTGCAAACGTACTCCAGATCTGCACTGATCCAGCCTTCCAAAGGATCAGAAACAGCCCATTGCGTTACAGCAAGAGGCAGAGCCCTGAAATCCTTCCCCCAAACTGAAAGGGAGCTGGGCCTTGTGGGTCAGGGCTAGGCCCACTAATGAAGTCCACACCAGGATGCCCCAGGGAGAGAGAAGACCCCCGAGTGAGGGTTGTTCAGAGAAATCCCCAAGATCCAAAGTCTGCCCTCTGTCAGGCTCCTTGGCCGACAGGAGAGTGAGGCAGTGCTTAGCTGAAGGACCCTGATCTTGTCGATCCTGAACAAACACCCGCCTAAGGGAGATAGGAAGGGCTCGGCCAGCATGCCAGGCACGCTGTGGCCTCCTAGGAGGAAAGGCCAACTGGCATCTTGTTCATTCATGCTGCCACTTTGTTCCACACCAGCCACCTGGGCTCCCTCCTCCCCAGCCCAGCCCAGGAGGAGAGCAGAGGCCGAGAGCTGAGCTCTGCTATGGAAGGAGAAGGAAGGGGGAGCTCCACAGACCTTTGCTTTCTGAAGCTGGTTCTTCTAATTCCTCAAATGGATGCTGGGAAAGGAAAGCTTGTGCTGACTCCAGGACAGAGTAGATGTATGGCCCCCGAGACTTCACTTCTTCCATGAAAGCCTGGAGAGGGAAGCAGAGCATAGAAATGAGACAACAGGCTGAGCCAGAGAATTATGTCCCTGCCACCTTTAGCCAAGGGCTACAGAGATTTACTCACTCCAGTGCCCAAATCAGCTACCAGCATGGACTTGTAAGCAGCATCTTAAGGAAACGCTGCCAGAGAAAAAGTACCCAAGCCTCACTGGAAATGCAGAGGGAATTTAACAGAGAAATATTTTTGCAGTTCAGGGAAGGAATGACCTCTTGCAAGAAGGGCAGTGTGTGCAAAGGCCTGGGCCTTGCTGGAGGGGGCAGCTGAGCAGCAAGCCCAGGACAGGGACATGCTGAGTGAGAGCTGCACAACAGGAACTGCTTTATCGATGCTGCTTTCACAGGCACTGCTTGAGACATTCCTTCCTCTCAGTGAGAGCAGGGTCACGCAAACAGTTGTTCCAGCAACCGGTACAGCTGTTGGAGGGACAGAGGAGGGAACAACAGGATGAACCAAAGCAGAGCTCCCACCAGGGCAGCCTTTGGAGGCAGGCTGGTTTGGGATGTCCCCTCCTCCCCTCCCCCCGCAGCCCCTCGCTGGTGCTGCCTGCTTGATCAACTGCTCACGCGCTGCGGAAGTGGTTAGCTTTGATGAGGAAGAGGGACAGCAACAATAATCAACCCTTCAGTTTTGTTTTCAAGGCAAAAACAACCAAAACCCAACAACCACTGACAGTGAAAAGGAAATGCGCTGGTCAGGGGGGCAGGAAGTTGTGATCTGTCCAGTTTTGCCCCAATTTCAGATACGTGTGAGAATCAATCATGTCCTCGTTGCAAGGTCATCTTTAGACTAACCAAAGAAACAACCCTCCTAGGCCCCAGGATCTCCTAAGTGGAGGCCAGGGAGAAGCAGTTCTCTCCATCGCAGAGCTGGGACACAGGGAGCAGTCCAGGAAAGAAGTGATGGTGACAGGGGTCCACTACCAGCTGCAGTACCTGCGGGCAACTTGAGGCTCTAATGCGGATTTATTGCCTGAAGCCAGGTGGGCTCTGGCTGTTGCACGCCGTGGGGAAGCACTGTCTGGATATTTCCTACAGGGCTGCGGCTTTGTCCTTCCATAGGAAGCAGAGATGGAGGCAGGCGAGGACTGGTGTACTAATCACAGGCTGCACCAACAGCTGTGGGCATGGGCAGCGACATGGCTGGGAAAGGACAGCAGGGGATGATGCCCAAAGGCTCAGGGGAACATACCGCGTGCGTCTCTTTTTCCTGCTGCACCAGGAGGACATCTCCCCGGAGCGGTAGCTGTGCCGAGAGCTCCTCATCCTTCTGCCCAAGCCAATCTATGATCTCCTGAAGAGGCACCTGCAGCTTCCCACTGTGGTCGGAAAAGGCCTCCAGCCGAGCCCTGGAGAGAGTGGGGACAGCACGAAGGTGGTCGGAGACACAGCCCCGGAGGAGGTGCCTGGGGAGGGAAGACCTTGCACCACAACTGTGTCGGTGCTCTGCCCAGGGTGACCACAGGACCCCACCGGGGTCAATTAACGTGCCCCAGTGAAGGTCTCTGCCATGCTGGCTGTGGAGCTGCAACCTCTGAAGGCCTGAGGAAGGCCTGTTTTCCCCCGCCCAGTTGGAGAGGGCTCCCAGCAAAGGGACAAGCGCAGAGGAGGTGGTGGGAAGGCCACAGGGGTAAAACGAGACTAGGTGCAGAGACAGTGGTAGTGAAGGGTGGAGAGAGTGGCAGAGAGAGAGCAGGAGTGAAGGAGCGGGGGGGAGAGAAGGAAGGAATCAGTGGAAATTGGAAAGGATATTCTTCAGGTGTAGAGAGAAAATCGGAGACTCCGATTTCTGCACATTGCAGGCCAAGAGGGGAAACTAAGCCAAGGTCACTGTGCACTTGGGTGGAGTGAACAGACTCAAAAACACTCCTGACAAATATATGCGGCAGGCAAGACCAAGCCAGCCCAGGGGCTTGCTCCAGGCAGGGACTCTTACCGAAGGCTGTGGGATTTCTTTTTGATCTCATTCCAACAAAGATTCATCTCCAGGGGGGCCTGGGGCCCGGCAGCACTGCTAGGAGCCTGGGGGGTCAGGCACGAAGGTCCTGCGCCATCCTGAGAGGCTCTAACCTAGGCAGAAACAGACCCAGCTGACACACTGCATCCAGGGAGCACTGCCTGGTGATTCCAGTGCCTCAAATCATCCCCTCTGCCTTGATGGTGCCTTACTTTTCCAACTCTCAAGGGGACCGTCCTTCTCCCAGAGGGCTCTCTTAGCTGTTCCAGCGAAACACATGGCCATGTCCAGAGAGGATTTCGTGCCAGGAAAGAGCGAAAGTGGCATTTCCTGGGAGAAGAGGCTTCCTGCACATCTGTTCTGCAGGATCTCTGCACTCCCCAGTCATTCTGCCGTGAACTGGCTGAATTTTATCACTGCTATTTATTAGCTCAGAGCTGGTTGTTGTGTGTCACGGTCACTGCAAGGCTAACGGCAATTTGTCTCCGTGCCACGCAAGAGGCTCTAGTGCTTTGGGAAGGGGCAGCACAGCAGGCCCCGCTGTTCCTAGTGACCAAGGGGACCCGCCAACCTCCTTTATGCCACTGGCAGTACTCTGAGCTGCCACCAGCTTCTCTACAGAGGAGCGAGGATATTCCCTGCCTGCACGGCAAGTCTCCGAGATGCTGCTTCTCCTCCGCACCTCTCCAACGGGAACAGTGGCGTGAAGGATGCTCTGAGAAGCCTTGGAGCCGCTGGCAGCAAAACCTAACGCAGTCATGCAAAGGAAGCGTGCTTTGCACTGTGGACAACTTCAGCTGGGGCCCCGGGGCACCGCGCAGCCGACAGTCAAGGCAGGCATCCTCCGGAGAGGCACCGCGCCGCTCACAGCCGGGGAAACGGGGTGCTGGGCACTGAGCAACAAACCAGCAGGGGAAGGAATCCTGCCCGAAGCGCTGAGCGCTGTACCGCGCTCCTCCTTGCGAGGAGGGTGAAGGCATCGCTGCGCTCGCTGGCAACACCAACGCACGCTAGCGGGACTGGAAGCATCTCACACAGCACTTGGTGAACGAGAGGGGACTTCCCCTCCGAAAAAATCATGTGTTGCCCAAAACACACAAATGCATTGTGTTTTCACAAGCGAGGCGTTGCTGTGCTCTGTTGGGGAAACGGCAGCGTTTCACTCCAATTCTGCTTTGATATTAGAGCTCATTTGTGATAATTAGCCCCAGGTGATTAATCAACCATAATTAACTGCATTAGCACTTCAAGCAGTGCATCCAATAGGCACCCCTTTGCCAGAGAAGGGCAGCCTCATCTACAGGAAAACAGCAACTCTTCCAAAGGGAATACACAGGTCCTCATCGCTCAACCTGTCTGAGGGCTCCCGGAGGTGTCCAGGGGACAGATCCAGGGCAGCCAGGTCCCTGCTCCTGCCAGAGACCCCTTGGTACTGTGACATGGCCAAGCCAGAGCGTGGAAACAACAGCTTCTGCTCTTAGAGCCAAGGAGAACAGGCAGGAACAAACTGTCAAAAGAGGAGTTTGGCCACATAGCTAGAATAATACCCCTCCACGCTGGTTCTCAGGGAGGAATCAAATGCTCACTAGGTCTGGTGTTAATTTTCTTTCATCTAAAAACATCTAATGCCAGGCTGTTCTCTGCCTCCCCATCCTGACGCTCCAGAATCATCACAAAAACAGAGAAAATCATCACCCACAGAGTTCACAGGAATCTCAGGACCATGAATAATAAATCACTCAAGCTGAAACTGCGGCTTGCACATAGAAGATCAATACCCTGCATGTGCACATCCTCACGGCACCAAAGTGGGTTAGCCCCACAGCACCGCCCAGGAATACCCCAGAGCTCCCCTCCGTCCCAGCGGATGCCAAAGGAGAGGACCAGCTCTATCCAGACACAACCGCAGCTGCAGCACAGTTCAATGGAAAACACGGTCCTCAGCCTAGCTTAAGATGATGTTAAAAGTCCACAAAGCCTGCGACTCACTGACCACGACCTGTATATGAGACAGTGACAGTGGCCAAGCACTGGCCAGATGTTGAACATCTGCTGCCCTAGAACAAAACCCCCTGCAAGTTAGTAGAGCAAAAAACAGTGCTTTCCCTATGAGTATCCCTTAAGCATCCCTTCCCAAGAGCTGCACCAGTGACAGCCTGTATCCACACTCCCCCTCCACCTCCAACAAACAGTTTTATTTTCAAGCACGTAACACTCACGCACACGTGGGCTCCAGAGAGCCCCTCTACCTGCGCTGAGCCACAGATCCGCAGCAGGGCCGCTCAGCTCCGCCGGAGGAGCGGGCATCGCCTCCCACCCCTCCGGGTGCCGGCAGGCAGCACCCGGCAGGGAGGACGGCGAGGGCTGTGTGCAGGGAAGAGTGGGGCCGGCGGGCAGGGCCGGTGGTGACTGCCCCGAGCACTGACCCCCCAGGAATCTGGAGGGGGGCGGCAGCGCTGCATCGCCAGCCTCAATCCCAGCTTTGTCCGGAGGCATTCCAGCGGCCTCCGACCTGCCTTAACCCCGGGGATGCCGTGGCAGCTGCCCGCGCAGGGGACAGGGATCTGCCTGCCACAGGACACCTTGGCGTGGAAAAGCCCCTCGCGAGGAGTTGGCCGCAGGCAAAGGAATGACTCCAGGCACCAGGGAACCTCCAGCTCTGGAAGGGCACAGCAAAGGCGATGCTGGTGTGGGAGGGGGTGACCAGGAGAGCAGCAGAGTCCCCTCGGCCCACCAGTGCGGGAGTGCACAGATGGCAGCTGGGTGTTTGCCAGGGAAGGGATTTCCCCAGAGAACGGTCCCTGCAGGCTTTGGCTACCAGGAAGGTGAACAGTCAGGTCCTCAAAACCTAATCCCCAAGAAGCCAAAGGTGTCCTGCTTGTGCCCCACGCGCCCAGCACTGGGTGCCCTAGCCCCCTCCTAGGTGCCAGCACGGACACTCCTGGCCACGGCTCCTGCCTGCCTGGGCTGGGTGCAAAGAGTTTGTTTTTGCCAGAAGGCTCTAGGCTGGCTCCTTGCATCCCCCACAGCGTTCTCCGGAGTCCTGCCGCCCAGCATTGTTTCCATGCTCTCCTCCACCTACAGGGAAGGAATGAAAAGCTCCCTGTATCTCTCCCTCTCTTCCCTCCTTCCCTGCCTGTGCATCTGACTGCTGGTGTCTCTCCCCAGGAGCAGCCCAGCCAGCCTCCTCTCCCCGCCACCTCGTCCTCTGCCCGTCTTGACATCTCTGCCCCGAAAGATGCAGGACTCGTTTGCAGATCAGAGGAGGGGGCTTCGGCAAGGCCAGGGCACAGTTAAGGGTGGGTTGTCCACAGCCTGCTGGGAGCTTTCAGGACAGCTGAGCACAGCAGAAGAGGGCTGCTTCCTAGCAGGTGACACCTGCCCCTATGACAAGGAGGGCATGGCAGACCCTTCAGGCAAGGCAGGCTGTCACTTCTGCCAGAGCCAGCAGCCTGCTAGTGCATGGCACTGGACATGCTGCTACTTGCACAGCAGAAAGCCGAACTCAGGCAGGGAGAGGTGGAAACTTTTGGTGGACATGACCTGAGCTGAGTGTTTGCACACACCCTGCATGCCAGCCGGCAGCATGAGCACAGTGGGTGCCGTGGGGTGTCCTGCTCCAGCTCCCTTCCCGTCCCGGCAAGCCATGCAAGGCCCTGACCCCCCTTGGGGATGCTTGGACTGCTCAGGCAGCTCAGGAGGGAGCTTGCTCATCTTGTTCTATCCCTCTTGCTCCTTGCTTAGTCTGCCGGGCTGTTCATTAACCCACTCAGATGCATTACCCGGCAGCAGTCATCCAACACCCACCCTGGGCTGATGAGCCCTGATGCAGCTAGAAGAATTCTGCCCAGCTGCAAGCCTACCATTCACCCAGGACTCCCAGAAACCACAGACCATCATCCCTGTGCCCTGCTCAGGTAAGCCTTGCCTGCTGGCTCAGAAACACCTGGCAGAAGGAGCAGGGAGAACCACAGCATGAGCACTGATGCTCCATTCCTCCAGGAAACTAGACTAGGAAAAGCTCAGACTCCTCCTCTGCCTTGTGGCATCTTAGCCCTTAGCATTCACCAGAGACGTATTTCCGAGCTCTTCCCTGCAACCAGAATGCAGAAGGAATTTTGAAATCCACCTTTGCAGGTTGTCTCTCTTGCTCTACTTTGGGAAACACTTTAACAACAGATATAACTCATGAGAAGAGCTAAAGTTCTCATTAAAGGCAAGCTGATGGGGGGCTGGAGCTAACCGCCTTTCCTACCAACAGGAGCAGAGGACGTCCTGTTTGCTCTACACGCAGACGTCCGCGACCACTGCAGAAAGCTGCCATGAGAAAGGCCCCCAGACTCTTACCTGAGACAGCGGGTGGGCAGTGCTGCTGTGCTGCGCCTGGTCTGCAACATGCCACTCAGGACACCGCGGGAGGACATAGGGCCATTCCTGCATGACCAGGGGCTGCATCAGAACCGATGTTCATGGGGATGGAGACGACTCTGGGCACAGGCACCTGAAACGCAGCATGAGAGCCCCTAGATCAGCTCACACCTCCTCACGGAGATAACCTCTTCTCAACTGCCCCCTGTGCTTCCTTCATGAAGCATGAAGACTAGGGCAATGCAATATATATTTTTTTTAATTTTAGTGCTAACATTACAATCTCTTTTCATATAAATGCCCAACTCCTTTTTACACCTAGTTATATAATTTGCTTTAACAATAATCTGTGGAACTCACTAACACAGGATATGCTGCATCTTAAAAACGGTGGGGATTTTTGAACTACAAGAGATGCCCAGAGATAAAAGCATAGGAGAAAGATCTCACTGCCCTCCGGGCACTGTCATGACTATTTATGTGTAAACATCTTCAGACATGTTATTTTTCCCTTTTATGTTCAGAAGGAACATTTTCTAGAGCTTCAGTCATCCATACATGCATCTTGCATGATCAGCTACCTTGTGAGGAGTTCTTACTCATTATGATTTATAAAATTTATTCTTTTTATTCATTTTTAAAACTGTATGAGCCATAAAGCCAGTTAACAGTGGTCCCTTGTCTACTCTACAGACCTGAAACATAACCTCTGGCCACTGTGCTGCTTCTTTTGGTTTTCACCGTAACAGAACTAAAATAGTGAGCTATCCCAGTGCCAGCATCATCTCAGCTTCTCAGAAAGCCGTGAGAAAATAAAGCCTGGAGAGAATGGTGCAAGGTAATGGGTTACCTGAATCAGACAAATCTCTAGAACGATCATGCAGCTGGTCAGTGCCAACACCACAAGAGGAGCTGAGCACAAACAGGTTCACAGCAGGTTGGAGACTTAACATGCAAAAGCTGAACACTACACAGGCCCTTGCCCATAAAGGTTCAGCACTTCCAGGGTCAAACAGATCAGCAGCGATGCTCAAGTATTGCCTGTGAAGGGCTAAGATGCAGTGCTGAGGGATTCGGTGATTGCTTTTTGGCTTTTAGCAGGGGACCATCGCCTGGCTCCAGCCACCAGACCTCATGTTAAAGCGGAGGGAGGGCTGCCTCCGAGGTACAGGCAGAGCGATGCTGTTGGAAGATGCGTTGCTTCCTTCACATCCAAACCACTTGGATCAGCAGAGACACGTTGTGCTTGGTCCTGGCAGGGCAGGAGCAGGCAGCATGTCCTCCCCAGCCAGCAATTGCAGCGGACAGCCAGGTGAGAAGAAAGCCCCCAGGCCCCGGTACACGCTGCCCGTCTCTCGCACGTTCCCATCCCTCACTGCCTTGCCTGTGCTTTCACTGCCTCTCCCCACTCCATTACACACATTAAGAGAGCAGCTTATCCTGTTATGATTTTTTAATCCCTTAGCAGTTTCTAGAGCCATAATTCTCTCCTTCTCCAGCAGAACAGCCTGTGCTGAGCTCTCCAAATATGCTGATAATCCCAAGGTCCCGTCCTCTACTCTTCCTGCCCATTTGCACGAGTGAGTGTTACAGATTGTGCATCACAGCATCCCCCATCCTCCTCCTGTCGCCAGCAGGGTTATCATGATACATTAACGGTTATAAATTCCAGGGTCTTCAGAGCCCAACGATGTTAATGGGGCAAATTCACCTCATGAAACTCCAAGGGAGCAGTGGATGATTTCTGCATTTGGCAGAAGATACTAACGAGCCCTACATATGCCTTATTCCCCCAGCACTTAGTCCATTATGAGGTCTGAGCTGTTGCTGAACATCTAACTAGCATAGATGAGGTTAGCCAAGAAGTTCCATCTAGAGCAGATAAAACTCTCAGGGCACGGAGAGCTCTTTTGCCTCAAATGTGCTGCCAGAGGAATCCCACTGAGCTCTACTACGTGGCTGAAAAATTCATGGCATTTTGCTGATGAGATTCCACAATGTCTCATGGTAGCTACCATCCCAAGGCCCTCAGTTTTCTGAGTTTTGCTCAGGACAAGCCTCCATGCACAGCATAATTGTGGCTCTGAAGAAGAAGGGAATATCATATCCTACAGATATCTGCACGTAGGATGAGGTGGGTGTCCATGCTCCCTAACAGTATTACGGACAGGAGCCCTTTCAGCACCTCCTGGGTGCTGGGCTCCTGAATTCCTTGAGTGATGACAAAGTTTGGGAGGACACAGAGTGCACAAAAGCCTGTCTGAGGCAGCAGTTGTGGAACAAGAGCTGGAAAGCTAAGTGCTGGCTAAGGCTTTTGCCGCTACCTCAAGCATATCCTTGTTCCCACAGGAACCTTCCTTACAGGTTTGGTGGCAAGATCTGAGCTGTTCTTTGTCACTCTGAAACAGCAAAGAAAGTCAAGATATGGAGAACCCAAAATAACTTGGAACTAACTAAATACAAAGATCCTCAGTGGGAGAGACAACCAGGCGATGAGGCACGGCTGCGAGTAAACCAACTACATGTGATCACTTGCCAAATTCCCTGCTGTTGCAGAAGGCGAGGAAAAATGCTCTTGATCTCTGCTCCTTTGCTGTGGCACACATAATAGCTCTGGCTCTTGCACTATTACTTTCCAGCTTCTGTACAGTACACAGTCTGGGCACCGCAGCATGCAGAGTAGATGTTCTGTGGATGCTTCTGGACTAACTGCCTATTATAATGAAGAAAACTCTATCTGACTATCAGCTAAGAGGGAGGTGAAGGAGGCCACAATGCAGGCAACCTAGGGAAGGGAGAAGCTCCAACTCTCTTGATCATTGAACCACCTGGACAGAACAATCTCCTGCAAATCCAGTCCTGTGCTGAGATGCAGCACGGCTTCTTATCAGCTGTGATCCCTCCGTAGCCAGGTGCTGTGGGGAAGCATTTCTGCCTGCCATGCCCCAAACGAGAGGAAGGTGAAGCTTTACTAGGCTTTCAAAAGGAAAGGCAGCTGCTGATGGAGATCAGTATGGTCCTGCACGTGTAATGAGAGATGGAACCATCTCCCAGGAGCTGAACCACGGTCAGGGTGGGACAACCATAGCGCACAGAACAGCTGATCCTGTTGTGCTTGTGCAGAAGCACATGCACAAGGCAATACTAAGCAGCCTAGAGCTTCCCCTTTCCAGATCAGTCCTGGGGCCATATGAAAACATCATATTGACGCTGCACTTGCATTAGACTGTAGTCACTTTCTAAGCCTTGCTACTAGCTCAATGGAGGCTCTAGGAAATGACACCCACTGTACAAGCAGCTTTCCCAAGCAAGGAGAAAGTTCACACCTTCCACAGTCACCTTTCACACTACCCTGGGCAAAGGGAACTGCAGGCACCAGCCCCATGCTGTGCAGCCAGAACACCGCTTTCCACAGCTTATTACACAAAATATTCCTTCTGGCCCTGCCGAGGACTGGGGAGCTATGTGGCTGGGCACCCCCACCAGATTCAAAGCTAGGTTGATCTTCTGGGCACATTTCTGTGCAAGAGGGAAAAATCCAAGCCCTACATAACGAGGAGCTGGTGAAAATTTCTGCATGAGCTCACCATGAGAAACGGCCTCGTGGTTCACCACAAAGCAGGCACTGGGGCACTCCTCTACAGTGCAGAGGGTGTGCAGTGAAATCTTTCCCGCTAGTGTCTCTCACATGGTACCTGGTCTTTCTTGGAGGCATCTGCTCCAGGCACAAAAGGTGATCAGACTGCTCTAGAAATGCAACCTCCTTACGTGTGGGAGATTGCTTAGCATCAAAACATCACACACCACATCAAAAGCACCCAAAACATGCCTCTGCTCTTAGTATAGTGTTACACGTTTCACACTGCTGTGTTAAAACTTCCACATTAGTAACCAAGCCACAACCATTCAGCCTAGAGATGATCCCCTAGCTGAAAAACAAGAGAGTCAAAAGTCTTGATGTTATATTTCAACAGTTTAATGCTCCTGCATTAAGGAATACTTAAAACAAAGTGGCTGCCTTTTTCCTCTTCCCGCTTGAGCTGTACCTGTTACAAAATCAGCACTGGAGAGCCTGGCTCATTGCACTGCTTTCCAAGCTGTCTGACAAAGGCAGTTATAATGGCCCTTGTTCAACCAGTTCTGCTTCAGCTCCGCAACATGACTTATTGCTCTGCTCAGGGATCTCTACATTGCTCCTATTTACAGCTCCATTGCAGCAGCAGTGCTGACTGGCTGAGAGGCAGCACTCGGGTACAAAGACTGCAGCAGCTTCTCCACCCCATGTAAGAGAAGGGACAGCTTACCACAAGAGCATGCCCTGCACAAGACTATTTCTTCCTTCACCTTTTTAGGTACTGACACCCAGGAGCATTTCACTGTCATTGTTAAAAATAGTCCCGATACAACCCCAGATCCAAAGTCTCCTAAACTTCAAGGGAATTCATGTTGCAGGCTGACCCATATCTCTACAGTCAACTCCCAGGATCAGGCACCTTCCGTGGAAACTAGAATCTAATGCCAGATTTGGCATTTGCAGCTCTCTACTCCCTATAACAGCAGCAAATAGGTCAAGAAGGTCTTTCTATCACAAGGCTTTTGCTTTGAATTGCTAATTTCCTCCAAAATGTTCCTTCTAGACTGAAACTTTCCACTTCAGTTCTTGGCCCATAAGGAAAAAATATGGCAACATTACAAGGCAAGGCAGCTCAGCCTTTATCCCATGAGGGGAATGGAAATACAAACACATTCCCTACTGCTGGAAATGTTAACGACTTTGTTGTTGTTTAACTTACTGAACAAGAGAAGTAATAACATTTTAGCTCAGCATGCTCTGTGTCCTTTAAGGGGAAAGGTGGAGGCCTGCGGATACTTCAAAGCTCAGCTCCCATGTATAAGCTAGCAAAGGGAGCATTCCCAAGCTGGCAGAGACAGCTGGACTCCCTTGATAGGGTGATAGCACATCCTGTTCCAGAATGAATTGCCTTCTGCACATATAATTAAATAATTTAAGCCTGGAATCTAGGGTCAGCAGACCTACTTCCCAAGACCTCACTAGGTCAAGGTTTGGTGAGAGAAGGAAGAGAAGGTTTTGTCTCACTGGGACCAAGCCTACAAACACCACACATCTCCCTCCTGGAGCATGGGCTCTTAGTCCCCACCTCTTTACAAACCAGGAATAGATAGCCAAGCATTCTCCTTAAAATCACCCCACAGTCCCCCCAAATCTCACTTGTCCTTTTGCACACGGAAAGGGGACAGGGACCATCAGCAGTATTCCACATCAACAGGATTTAGAGGCATGGGCAGAAAATCTGAGGGCAGAAAGCCCAGATGCCAAAGCTGTAGCTAGGTTTAGCACCGCATGTGTTGGAGCACACGGAGCTGACAGGAACCACTACCTTCTCCCACTGCCTCTCCAGCAGCACCTCTCCTCACAGGCAGAGCAGGACACCTCCACCTAAGTACCCAGGTCCCCTTCATTAATTATAATGATAAGACAGCTGTCCTTAAGTAACATAAAATCTCTGCTGTATCTGGTAGTGACACAGTGGCACAGAAGATACTGTATTCACCGAACGCGCGTGAAGTGGGGCACTTGCATCTATGGAGTTGCATCATTAAACGACCACTTGGAGTTGGAGCTCATCACCAAAATGAACTTTTAATTCAAAGGATAAATAGGTGGCACAGGTCCTAATAAAGAAGGGTCTCCTCTGCTTGCTCACTCAATCTCAATTTTCCCAGGCAAAAGAATATATATACACACACAGTGTCTTCTGTAAAAAGCCAAGCTGAAATATTCCACCAATTACATTCCTGCACCAGGAAACAGGGAAGTTGATGTCCCCAGCTGACCAGCTGAGTGTGGGTGCCTGCCCACAGCACGGCCATGCAGAACTGAGTGTTTCTCTCTCTGCTTAAAAATAACTTATGGCAACTTATTTAGGAAGATTGAAATCCAAAACTCTTTCACAGGCTCTTCCAGCTTCACAACTGGGTTTTAAGCTGCTCTCTCCAAAAGTCACTTTGTGTAGAAATTCTTCCCATCTCTTCTCCTCCTCCTTCAATTAGGCAAGTAATGCAAATAATTATCCTAGCACCTCGATGACCCAGCTGCAAACACAGCCCCACTGTGTCAGACTGAGAGAAGCTGCAGTCTAACAGACCTGCCAGACAAAAGGAAGAGGGGAAGGTGCAAGCATCCTCCCCACCCCACCCAGGGAACAGCAGGGGAGCCATAACTTGCCTAATGACTGGAAGGAAGTTGCAGCCACCTTAAAAATTGGACCCAGTTCTTCAGAGACTCAGTCATGTTCTGTAGCCTTGAAAACAGTCTATTTAACCCACTAAAAATCCTGAATCTTGTCTTTCTCCTCTACCAACCTGAGCTCTCCCTTCCCTGCTGTCAGAGACAGGAAACAAGTCTTGCTGCATTGTGAAAAATGCATCATCCATTTGCCGTACCATATAAATGATTAGCAGTGATGGGAAGAGCACACCAACCATACAGTGTAAAGCAGGGTAATGTTGTGCTAACTTTTGGCTCCCTTGATGCTTTGTTTCTCATTCTCAGTGTTAATTTAAACATATGTCTATGTGCCGAATATTCTGCCCCGCACCAAAGCATGGCTTTTTAAGCTCCCAACCACAGCAATATGTTCTCTGGCCTTGTGAGGCAATGCATTTTATAAGTGGATTGTGTGCTGTATGAAGTCACATTTCCTGTCCTTTCCTGAGATGTATAAGAGCTACCTTATTCTTACGCTAGGGAAAACGGTAAAGGAAAAGGGATGGAGCTATTTCGGCTCCATTCTTCAGAACTCAGTTTGATCTTTATACACTTGTGAAAATGACGTTGTTTGAAGAGTGAATTCTGTCTGCTCAGTACGTCCTGTTACATGAGATTTACAATTCCACTTCTGTGCTTTTATCATTGGCACCTAGCCTAAAGTGGAAGTCTTGAACGTATTAGTCAAAATAGTATTATAGTCAGAAATTCACCATTCATCTCAAGAACTCAGGGCTTTTGTTTGAATCCATTTATCTAATTCCTTCACTAACCCATTTTGTTTAGTTTTGAAAAGAGCTGATCTGAACAACTCCATTCATGGTTACAGTCCTGGCGATTTTTAGTGAGTGTGATTTATCTACACCTCAGGTATTAACTTGCAGAGAGACTGTCCTCATCTTAATTTCTTTAATTAAGCAAGAAAACTTGGACACAGCCTTACAACGCAACACCCAACCACCTTCCCACTCCGACACTCAAGGCACATGTGCTGCTGGACACAGCACTGCAAAACAAGATAGTTTGAAATTCCCTGGCTACGTGCCGTTTCCTTTCAGGAGTCCCGTTCCATGCTCGTTCTCACCAGGGTCCTGCCTGGCAATCCACGCAGCAGTCGAGACAAGCTCTCCCCACGTGGAGCTGGCCGGTAACCATGCCAGATGGAACCAAAACCCAGGACAGGCACACACACACGCAGGTCTCTCAGGAGAAAGGAATCCCTCCCAACATCACTAACCCCTACAGCTGGCACTTTGCATGGTGCATTCAGCTAGGGTGCTGTAGCAGAGCAGTAAAGGTCATTAAAAAGAATAAAGCAAAAATTCTCATGGCTCCAGAGAGGTCAGTGAGTGGGAGGAGGGAAGGTGTGAAAGACCTAGTGTAAGGGCACAATAAAACACAGACTTACGAAGGTTCGATTAGAATTTTTTTTTTCAAATGATGACCAAAATCTAGCTGTCAAACCTAAGTTCTCCCACAGCCAGCACAGCATTTAAAATCACAAGAGCAAATGCTTCACACCCTTGCCACAGCACAAGAAGTGTCTCAGCCAAGAGACCCTGTTAACAAAGTGCTGATAATTTCACCATCAGAGCTGCATGCCTGCCGCGCCGTGGAGAAGGGCAGGGACTGGACTGGGGACCAGTAATATCTGTCGTGCCAAGCAATACTAAATCTTCATCGACTGCTCCCTAGACTGCCCTGTCTGCAAAGGAGAGGGAGGCAGAGCGCTCAGCCTCGGAAAGCAGCAAATGTCCCACATCTCCTCTAGATGGTTCTGTAGCAGTTCTGGGCTGCCCTCCTCAAAAGGAAGGTCAGTGGCAAGATAAGGCCTTGGGAGAGGAGGAGGAATAAGTGAAAGGGGCTGGGAAGAAGCTGGGGAGAGGGAGGGCAGAAACACAAAGGGAGCAAGGCTGGACTGGGCAAGGAAGTGAATGCAAAGGGCAGAGCTGGGACTACTGCCTGATCCCAGCTTACTACTCAAAAAAATATTTCAGGCTCTGCTCTGCCTGCGGTCTAATCCTTTCAGGAGAATGCTAGAAGGCCACCATATACCCTGCTTTAAGCAGCCCTTCAGCTCAGCCAAAAACACTGCCGGGATAAATAAGCCTTCAATGTGAGCAGAATCAAAGCTAGTGATAACTGGGATGCTTGTTACTATTGCTCGCCTTGGGAATTTGCATCGCTTGCCAGTTCTTGGCCTCTCCCCTGTGGAATCAGTCTTGGCTACCTTTCTCTCTCCCACTGTGTCCTCCCCACCCATTTTTTTCTCCTCTGCAAGTTTCCTTGCCCACACATACATGGACGGTGTTACTGTGAAGGGATATACACATGCACATACGCACACAAACACAGTGTATTTCCGAGGTTAAACCACCTTTGATATTTTCCCCTTTCCAACACAGCCAGGATCTGAGTGGGAAACAAATTTTGTCATGGCCTACCTTCCGATCCCGCCAGGTCTGAAACGCAGGCAGCGGCCGGGCTTCGGGAGCAGGGACTGGGGCTGCCTCTGTGAATCAGCAAAGAAGTCCCTGTGACAGGGATGCATGCTGAGGCTCAGCGCTGCCGGGTGCACGCTCTCACTGTCTCTCCTCCTCCACCGCCCCGTGCTGCCGGGTTGCTATGCAATCACATCACCAGGAGTAACAGCATCTCTCCAAGCCTGGGAAGAGATACCCTTGACTCGGCAAATGCGGGAGGAACAAGGACAATCCCGCAAAGTGCCTGGACCTTTTGGAGGTCCCTTGGCTAATGATCGATCCAAAGGAGGGGAGGGAGAAGAGTGGAGATGCAAAGAAAGACACACGCATAGGAGGAGGAGGAGACAAAATACACATGGAGAGAGAGAGAAACAGACAGAGAGACGGGGAGAGAAAGGGTGGGGGGAGAAACACAAACACACACAAAAGGCGCTGTAGCCTGACCTCCGGAGACCTGACACAAACTGCTGGACTCAGACACGCTTCCTGCTGCTTGCTGATGCCTCTCAACTGCATTTCAGGGCTGGCAGCTCTCATTTTGTGTTAGGTTCAGCCATGTGTATGCTGGAAAATGCTAGACACTTTCACCTTGTTTCGGAACAGCAATTTGGATGTCTGGCACAAGATTTAATAACTTAAAAATAGCCCAATTTAAATTTGAAGTTAAAGCGGAAAAATAAGATAACCACTTAATTTGAGATATGCTTCCTATTCTCCTTAAAAAAGGAAAATAAGAAGAGCCAATTCTCCAAACTGGGGAGAAATCCTGATCCAAGATTTTTTTTTTTAAATGTCAGGGTATTTTGTCTCAGCTCACCAGAAACAGAAGGATTTGAGCTGCTAACTTGGCTGAGGACACAAGCAGACCTAGAGTTTGGATTCCAGTTCATCCATAACAAATAGTTTGCAATTCTTTAGATCCTTCCGTCCAAGGATTTCAAACTCTGCTTGAGATGCCAATGATATTATTCCCACACTACATAAAAGGAAACAAACAGAGAGTTCAGCAACTTGGTCAAGACAAGTCAGAAAGAGGATACAGATCTGATCCCAGTCCCATGCTTTAGCTGCTAGACTGTCTTTGCCTCTCCCTGCGAAAATTAAAACTCAGGAAACACTAACTTCATGTTCCTTTTCAGAACAACTTTTAAGGAGCCCTAGCCCCTATCTTCACAGGGCTCACAAAATAAGGATGTTAATTTTCCACTCATATAGTCATGTTCTACAGAAATATCACTGCTTTCACAGTCCCTCTCTTTATAAAGGACACCCATTTTCATGTATTTAGTCCCCACGACTGGTAATTCTACTGTAACTCCAAATGAAGCTCTACTTCATTCATAAGTGTTCAAACCTATCAGAATGAATATCTAACCAACTCTTCTCAACTCCGCAACAAGTGATTTCTGGTCAAGACACAAATGGCAAACCATTCCCAGTGACACATGGCCTTCTGTGGGCTATATATTGATGTACAGTGGACAAGAAATGGTGGTGCATACCGCAGCAGTGCCCTACCTGCCTCAGGTACCTGTTGCTGCAGTGAGTGTGATGGAGAGGTCAAGCTTACATTTCAGTCAGTTTGGGGACCTTTGGAACAAAATTTTTTCCAATCCCACAGCACTGTGGCAAGGTGGATACGAACAGGACCAGAAGTCTTTCTAGGTCACCAGTTTAAATCCGGAGAAAGCAGTCAAAATATATCTGATATTCAGTAAAACACTTCGGGGACAGTCCTCAAGAAACCAATGTGCTCTTCACAGTGGTACCAGCTAGAAGCTCCAGCACAGGAGCTGCCAGCTCCAAGGAACCTTTCCTTTCTTCGCAGGTAAGTGAACAAAGAGTCAGGAGCAGAGTCCATCAGCACATAGTGAGGCAAGACATGAAGAAACCTCACATAACTATACTGAAATGAGACTTGAGTACCAACCCGAGACATGGGCATACTCCACACCTTCTGCTTTTAGAAGCTGCTTCAATAGCTTCTGTTTCCACAACAGCTGTACTGATGCAACAAACTTGCTCTGAAATGCCATATTTAGACAAAAAAGACTAGGTAGGGATAGGAAGCATAACAGAACTGAGTCTCTTCTGGGCTATTTTTGCACATATATACACAGACACAAATAATAAGTCCTGGGTTAACTAAGGAGAGTGGGGGAGAGAGAGCCCTGTACTAGAAGAGTTATCCAAGCAATCCCAAACACACTGTTCAACAGAGAGACAACCAAGTCAAACTGCTGCATACATCTGTCACCAACGGTATCTATAAGGAACATGACAACATAGATGAACAAAGTGAGTATCTATCAAGCCTAGTTACACATGCACACGAGACAGACCACAGCACAGAGACATTAACAGACAGCATGGACCACAAAAATAAGGTACTTTGCAGTACATGCAGCCTAAATTTTTGATAGTTTAGGGACAGCAAAAAGAAGCAGGAGAAAAAAAAATCTAATGTCAGTTTAGTTTAAATTTTGAGACAAAACAGAATCTCTCGTGAAAGAGTTGCTTTCATGGCTGGGAGCATCATTCTTGTCCCCCCGGTACCTCGTGTTTCAAGAATATAACTAGGACAAACAGCCTAACAATTCAGAACTCAAAGGAAATCAGGGAGATAAAGTCAGATTTGTCATAAACGCACCCTTTCATGTAAACACTACAATTGTGTAGAGTGTACGGGAAAGTTTATGAGAGGAGATGCTAAGCTGTATATGCTTTGACTTCTGAAGATAACTTAATCTCACAAGGAACTCCAAGAATCCAGCTTCCAAAAGACACAGTGGTGCCCACAGCATGTCTTTACCTGACAGTGCATTTCAGACTTCTTAGGTTTTACTAAACAGCAAAGGTATGACTTGTTAGCAGAACTAAATCTGCACATACTCAAGAGACATTGGAACACGCACAATGCTAAATACAACATAAAAATATACACTAGATAAAATTGAGCCAGGTTTTACATGACATAAGAGTGAAATTGAAGTCAGATTCTAATTTACATCAGCGTAACTCCATTTAAAACAGTGGAGTTTAAGCCAATTTAAATCGCTGAAACAGACTCCAATTTACACTTGTGAAATCAAAATCAGCCACGCAGAATAAACACACCAATCTACAAAATACAAAACACCCTGGATACGAATGAATATGCCCTGAAAATGATTGGTGAGAACTGCGCTATATGAAGATATATTAACACCATTTTAGTATGAAAATGAAAACAATAGAAATAAGAGTTGTGTATGGCCTGACCCCAAAGTTTTTATTACTTTGCTTTGTTCAAAGTCAATGTTAATTTTGGCCAGATGGCTCTTAAGCTGGAACATCCATAATGCTAAATATCTTGTATTACTACCATATTACTACCAATAAAAACATTAACTAAAATTCTAGCATTCCCATCTGTAACACAACACCTTTAGCTGTCGATACAGTTAAAGGCTATTACCTTTGACTGTTTCGCTTCCCATATCTCCCACTTGTTACGTGCTCTTCTAAAATAGTCTGTCTCAGAGAACTGCCTTCTGAAATGTAGTCTCTCTCTCTCCTCACATGCTGCAACTTCCTTCCTTTGAAATCTAGTGTCTCCTGAAAGGCAAGGATCATCATCTTATTTGTATGGAAGAAGAGGAAATGTTGTTGCCACCCTTTGGAAACTTCACCAGATTCTTTCCCTTACTAACTTAAGGACAGAATCCTCCCCTCTGGCCCCCCAATTATTGTTCAAGCTTCCTTCAAAATAATCCTTCTTCCCTGTAAAAAATAATATCCTCAAAATAGATGTCTTTATGGAAGTACAGGAATAGGAACAATGGGAGGCAGAACTTTCTTTTTGTTTTGTATCTACTGCGATGCTAAGACCCTCTTCAGAACTCACATATTCTTTCTTAGCTTCCACTTGCTTTAATGAAATACCAGGCTCAGAGTCAGAGGTCAGTTTAACTAGCAGCCCTGCCCTTGCCTTGTCGAGGGAGCTAGGACAAGTCACAAAAGCTCTCCCCTATTTCCCGATCTGAGAGATGGGACTAACAACGGTAGGCAGCATTTCCTCAGCACTTTGGGATCTGCTGATGAAAGCACTGCGCAAGAGATCGGTATTATTATTATTACTACTACAAGAATTTTTCAGTTTTTCTTGATTCAAATAACCAGAAACTATTCATAAAATGTGCTAAATCATCACAGTAACGTAATTCTGAGTTAAAGCCGAGGAAGCAACCTAGGAACCAACTGCTGGACAACATGGTCTAGAGAGGTCTAGCATCCACGCAAGGAAGAGATGCTGATTCAGTTTGCCACGTAGAAATGAACTGATTTAGAACATGAGAATGGGAGAGACGTTTGGGACCGTGATTTGTTTCAGTTAAAGTATTTTAAAGAATGATACTGTTTTCTTGGGAAAAGATCCTAGAGAGTAGATTGCAACAGGAAAAAGATTATGATTTACTAATGCAGAATAAATTCTCAAAAAATCCCTCATATAGAGCGCTGCTGTGAACATGGAGAATGCAAAGAGAAGAAAGGCTGCAGAGAGCACAAGCACAGTGCAGCAGCAGTGAGGAAGGCAGCAGTTGAGAACATGTTCGTGTGCCTGTATTCAGCTGATCTTTGGCTTGCACATGGAGTGCTGCAGCATTTTGTCAAGCAACCTTTGATGAAGACTCCACATGACATTGCAAGCGGAGAAGCAGCTGGTGGAGCCTGATGGGCTTAATTCCCAAACTAGGGCTGGAGAAGCTTTTGGAGATCATGAAGTTCCTATATACAGAAACGAGTCATTGATATCCTAACAGCCTCCAAACTGAATGCCTATGCCTCCTGCTAAAACAGACAGACAGAGCTAAATATTGACTGAGAATATATGTTAAAGTGCATACTTGCTAAAAAGAGAATACAGGAATAGACAAAAAGAAGAACGCTTTCCCTAGAGCTGTACACTTGCAGTGTACTTGTGTATCCAGCTGCTGGAGAACGGTTTGGTGAAAGGCTTGTGAGCAGGGAAAACATGCCTGACGGCTTGAAGGAATCCTGTTTTTCCATGAGATCCTACAAAGCCCTGCTTTCTGGAGACACATGACTCCATCATCTGAGTCCTAACTGAAGTAACAGATGGGACTCTGAATTCTGGCACAGGCATCCATGTCAAAATGACAGCAATATGGTTTTGATGCAGGATCACTGATCGCACTGGTTATATTGTGCCTACCTGCAAATGCAAAGCTGGAGGGAACAGATCACACACAAAGGGACAGACCTGCCCATCAGTCCCAGCACATTAGACAGGCAAGCGTGCTTGTGAGCAGAGCACAAAGAGCCCTTTTTCCATGAGAAGGAAGGAAGCTGGAATTAGAGGTGCTAAATTCAGCTTGCGGAGAACCAAGAATGGTTGCCCAAACATCACACCATACCGTTCCTTCATTTGTTTAAAAAACTGACGTCAAGTAAATAATTGCACCTCCTTTGCTAGTATCAGTAAACACAAAAATCTTCCAAGCACAGACTCTACCCTGCCTACCATTATCAAAGTGCTTAGAAAAACAGCAGGGTACTTTCTAAAAGCCCAATACCTGGGGTGAGGAGGAAGAATAGCTGGGGAACTGATATAGGCAGACAGGTTACGTGTATTCAGAAACAGAATGAATCTCCCTTTTCATTTGTTGCTGCATAAAGATTAAAACAGTTGTCCCTGAATGAGAAATGAGAAAGACTATAGAGGAGAGAGGAAACCTTTTCAGAGCAAAGTGCACCAAAAGAAGGAGGGGTGGATGTGAAGAAGAGTGTAACAGAAATTGGGGGAGGGACAAAGAAAGAAAAAAAAGAAAATAGGAAAAAATGGTAGAAAAGAAAATAAATACATGTAGGAGAAAAGGGGAGGGAAGACAGTTTTCAGGGACCTTTTTGTTCTTTAAAGGCTGTCAACATGTTTATGCTATGCCTTTCCATCCCCCTCCCTACTTACTGGGTTTTGCACACAAAGGAGCAGGAAAACGATGGCAGAGGAGCTGCTGAAGATTCACTTAGACACAGAACAGAGGTGCCCTAAGAGAAAGCAGACTGCTTAGTGACCCGTGCACAACAAACCATGATGGGAGTGTTGCAGGCCTAGAAAGTCCGGAGAGAGGGTTGGGAGAAAAGCTGCGGAGAGCAGCCTCTTCCTGCAGGGATCACACTCGAGACTTGCAGACAGTGGAGGAAAGCAACTCGCACTGCAGGAGCATACAGCCTACATATTAAAAAAACAGACAGCCAACAAACTTAATCCTGTGTATTCACTGTGTTAAGGGAAGAGCCCAAATGATTTAGGCAGAGAGTAAAATTTTCAAAAGTATCTGTTATGACTTGTATCTAAACATAGTATCAGGGCTCAGGAACCCAGCCGCGTTACGGCGACTTCACATCACATCACCTAACTCATACTAGAGCAGTCCATTTTGTGTCACATTTCTGGCTGGTACCAGAGTCAGGCCGATGCACGTTAACTCATTAAAGCTGCAAGAATGGGATCACGTGTCTGAGCTACAGATTTCTAAAAGCTGCCAAGGCTAAAAACATATTTAGAGCCTGTGTATAGTACCTGCAGCTTAATTTTTTTTTTTTTGAAGACTGACTACTTTAACCTATATGCTTTTACAAGACTAGTCAGTCTGAAAATGGAATTTAGACACCAAAGTAATTAAGGCATTTTAAAAAATCTTACCCTTCGCTATGCAGACTTTCTACTCCTACAAGACAGGAAACTGCAAAGCAGACGAATGAAGCAGTATCACAAGATATGCACCTTACTGAAGTCACCAAGATAGTTGTGCACCTCAGCACCTGCCTTGCCATCTGCAAATACTTGAAATTACTGGGGCAGGTCTAACAGCTGAATACAGATCTCAGAAATCCTGTGCCTAACACTCTGTCACCATATGCTTTTATCATCTTTAGTCAAGAGCAAACTTTGGCAAAAATCAAGCCAGCATCAGATCAGAACCACTACTTTTTTTCTGATAAGCAGAGCTTTAATGAGGGACAGTCATTGCTGCAACAGAAATCATCTCTAGAAGAAAATATCTTAAGACTTTGCTCTTTCAAGATATGCATCCTTCAGAGCAAGCTCGTTACTAATACTTGTTGTTTGTCACCCAGACTAGATGTCTCCTCTAATGAAAGAGCAGAAAAAGCTCTCTCACACTTTCTCTCAGGAGCCACACTGCTACAGATAAAAGGAGTCCACTGCATATTATTAATAATGTATTATCAGAACGTCTACTGCCACAGCCAGAGAGCAGAGTTTCACTGTGCCAAAGATTCTGTAGAGAAAATTAACTCTTAGCCAGGTCAGATTCCTCGATTTCCCTTATTTTCTCCTGTGTGCAAAGATTTGTGACAAAACATTTTGTCACAGCGGGCAGGAGGTGGCTGCCCACCCTAGGGCTTTAAACTCAAAGGAAGCAGAGTGAGGAGACAGTGATATGAGAGTTTAAACTGTATTGATAAAGGCTACTGAAGCGAATTTTACCTTAGTAAAAGTTAAATGTTATTAGAGGAGCGCAGAAGCACGCATATTGGCAGTTGCTAGAGCTGCAATACAAGCCTCAGAGGTTCAGTTTTCTGAGTGGCTACAGCTGTACCACCTTCTAAATCCCTGGGTCCTGATTTATTCATGGCATTAGGAATGCAAAATGCAAGCAGAGGGAAGTAGGCCAACAAGAGAATAGAAAGCAGGGACACAGAGGAACCAGTTTCTTCATTCCAGCTGAAAACAGGTTGAAATTGTTAACTCTTTCAGAGCAAGCCGTCTCTGAAAGGGTAACGCTGCCTGACAAATAAAGATGCACCAGTGATTCCCTCCTCATAAAATCAAATCTTGATTAACAGAAACACAAAGCAAACATGGCTTCAGAAACAGAATTCAGCCTATCTCTAGCCTGAGGCATCTGCAGTTTCAGATACGTTATGTTCAGGCCAATGTGTCTGCAGTGGAGGGGTTAATGGCTTTGGTTCTGTGAACTGTGAACCAGATGTTCAGCTGGTGCAACTCAACATAGCTCCTTTAGAAAGCAGTGGAGCTATGCCAGTTTACCCGAGACAAGGCTCTGGGCCTGTACTTTGAAATCCTATCTAACACCTACTCAGAGATTTTCCTAAAGGGAAAGGCCTCACTGTCTGGAATCATCTAAACAGACTGCTAGAAAAGCTGCAGAATGCAGCTCAGAACTAAAATGACTGCTGCTCTGGCCTGCTTGTGATATTACGGATCCCCTAAACTGAAGGCACGCAAGTGTCCTGGGAAGGCAGAACATGCAGCTATTGGAGCAAGTCATCAGTATTTACTCATGGGAACAGACAGGACGTAAAACGGCATTCCCTGAGATCAGCAGAACCTAGAAGTCAGGACACAGAAACAGCATCCCCTAAAAAGAAAAAAACACTCGCAAGAGGAGACTCAACTGGCATGAAAGCAAGCACTTTCCTTCTAGACAACACCTATCAGAGCTATGGGAGGAGGAAAAAAAGGTAATGAGTGAAGTTCAAGAACAGTTTAAACGTTAAAAATGTTTCCAGGCACATTTAAAAATGTTTTTTGTTTGTTTAAAAAGTGAAATATGTCACATATAATTATCTCCGGGAGAGGCTACAGGCCTGAGCTAGACTTAAACATTCTGCGGTGCTGCAAGCAGCATTGTTTCTACCAAATTGTACCCCAGAATAGTTGTTTCTGCTGCACTTTAATGGTGAATACGTACAGGAGGCACTTAACAGCAAGAAAGGGCACTGTAGGCATATCATTAATTTCTTTCGTCACTTACCAGAAAGTGGATGGGGCGAGACAGTCTCCCCTTCAGTCCTCACAGCAGATGCTGTGGTCAGCCAAGTCTTTGAGCACATGCTGGTATCAGAAAGTGGTCTACAAAATTTACCGTGATGGTTAGATGAAGCTAAAGAAACAGCTAAGAAAAGAAGAGATACAGTAGCACACTTCTCCCTTAAAAGCTCATTCTTCCGTTCAAGTGAAATGTTAATAGGAAAAAAAGTAGACATATTAAAGAAAATAAAAGGGAAAGGAAAAAAAGGAGGAAAAAAATGGTGGTTCTCTTTCTCACCTGGACAAGGCACACAAAGAGGCTGAAAGCCATCTCAAATGCTCATTTACACTTGGTACATCATCGCTGCACGTGAAGGATTTTAAACAGCCATCCCTACCAACAAACCTGCCATTAAGGGAATGTTACCTGCCCTGTTACCGTAGTTCTGTACCTCTAAGGATCCAACCGTGCACTTGAATGACAAAGCTGTACATGATTTGGTCAACAACTTTCATAACATGGGATACAACAAAAGACTGGTGACACAGCAATAACTCTTGTCCATAACGTGATCCTGTGGTTTATGAACCAGACACCCACACACTGAGCTCAAGGACCTTGGGGACCATTAACTATATAACTTTCAGTATTTGCTATAATCTTTCTTCTATAGGCCTCTCTATATACATCTACATACATCACACTCATAAGTACCTAGACACCTTTCCTAACTGAAAGGAAGCCTCTGGCAGCACAGGAAGGTTGCAGAGCTCTGTCTGCTCCTCACACAAATTCCAAAGAGCATTCAGGTAACAAAGTCTTTCTTCCTGGCTAGAAACTAAATGCTCCTTTGAGATGTTCTGCTTACATGACTGTTACATCCCAACGGAATGAACATGCCCTACGCAGGCAGCTACAATGGCTGTAAACTTGTGTTTATGTCTTCACCTTAGATTTTCCAGGGGCTAACAATCCCTCCAGTCCTACCCCCATAGAGAATCCCAGTGTAGCAATACAGAAGTACAAGTCTTTGGATAAGTTTGGTCAACATTTGAACATAATGTACTTAAGGAATGTAGTACACAAGCTTTCCAGCATAAGCACAAGCATTTCTCAGATCTTTGACGACTGTTTCATAGAGAAATGATAAAAGCAATTACATAATGCTAGCTCCTCATTGAGGACTTAGCTGAAACAGGAACATAAAAAGGAGTCTAACAACTAACAGGTGACACTATCATAGGGATTGCCAGCCAGAGGTGCTGGGGAAGAGGGATGCTAGCATAGTCCCAAACTATTAAGCACTAAGCTAGTCAAAAAAAAAAAAAAAAAAAAGAAAGAAAGAAAAAGAAAAAGAAAAAAAAAGCAGTACCAGCCTTTAAAAGAGAGAACTAGCGATGTTAGGGCCACACCTTGAATCACATCCAGTTGGAGGAATCTGTGAGCAGTAGAGTTGCAACTAAACTCTGGATTTTCAAAAAAACTGTTTCTCTCAGAAATTATCAAGCAGCTTCTACACTAGCCAGAATAACATAGCCAGATACTAAAGAAGAGTATTTTCTTCTAAGCGAATCTCCCTGTAAGGATTGCAGAAAGCAGTAGAAGATGGCCAGCACACTGACTGAGTAAAGGGGGAGGGGGAGATAAGCACCTTTCAAGTGAGATTGAGTGCCTGAAATCTGGAAGATAGGAAGAGGTTCAGTGTCAAATTCAAAGAAGATACTATTCAGCAGGAGTTAACATCTCAGAGGAATAAAAAATTATTTTCTCAAAGTTATTTTCAAAGTCTTCAGTGAAAGATTTTCTTATGCTCTGGAGAGACAGATGATTCCTAAAAGCCATGTAGGATCTATAAAGAATAAGGTACCTAAATATTTAACTTAATAACTATGACTGTTAAGATATCTATAATGCATGCATGTATATATTTATCAGATCATCTGTTTGAGCTGAAAAGTGTGACAGTCTACAGAACCTAGAGCCAGGATGATTTTAAGAGGATGAAGAAACCATCAAGATCTTTCACATCCTTAGGGGCTCTGGAGTCACTGTCAGGAACTGAAGTAATTCCTTTTATTTGATCAAAAAGTACAAATTCACAATGTAAAATTCAGTATTCTCTACCCATCTTCTGAGTGGTAACAACCTCATTTTACAGCAGTGAAATAACGTCCATCCAAATTCTGGAGACCTGAGTTCATCTTTTCCTGACTTCTACTAAGTGCTCAAAGGAAATCACAAGAGAAGATACATTTTGTAGTAGAATCCTTTCAAAATGGCAAATTGGAAACATTTTACAGAATATAAATTATACATATGTACACATAATACACAACATGTACAGAACTAAAAAAAACAAAAATGAAAGCTACATTAGAACTTATCGAAAGAAAATAGTGACCTGCTGGCACCACTGTTCAGGCACTCAAAGCATCAATAAACCATCAACTGAGCACCAACTATTCCAGATGCATTACAAGAACATTACAAGCAATGTTAGCAAAAATGTATATTTTGGAAGCTTCATACTGAAACAAATGTTTAAGAGGGTCAGTCTGGCCTGCCTGTTATAGATGCTCAGACCCAGGATATACATCATGCAACAGGGGATTCAGGAAGCTTGTAGTCCCCTGATCCAGTATACACACAGTCTCCCTGAAAGGCTGATTAAGCTGTTCCTTATTACCTCCTGAGGAGAGAAGCAAAGCAGGTCAGATAGCAGACATCACTTCTAAATGAAGCAGCACTGCTCATTGCAGTTTTGAGATGGAAAATGTTTGTTCCTCAATCAAAGCAGCTATTACATTATAAGAAAAGTGATGATGAAAAATGTGGACATCATACACCATATGAACTCAGTAGCTTCAGACCAAAGAAGTTCAGCAGAGACAGAGGGGTTTGGTGTCAGTGAACCAAACCAGCCTAATCATTCTTTCTATGTCTTCAATTTTCTAAAATAGATGTCAGTATCAAAATGCAAACAAGTGTAATTGCTCTATTTCCTTCCTCCAGGGAAGAAAGCATTAGTAACACAATCCATTATATTCTGCTTTCCTGTTTCAGGTGATCAAAAGGCTCCAGCGAGTCCCAGGGTCACACTTGCACATTTCCTTCTTTACGTTGAGAGGCCTGAGAAACACGATTGATGCTGCTTTCAATAAAGAGTTTCAGGCCTTTTAAACCTTGTGCATAGAGATATTCCAGATACCAGTTCCACTTCCTTCCCTATAAAAACAAAAAGGGTAGTTAGATGTGCAGGACATAGCTTTTTCCCTTTCTTGAGGCCATCTGAAAGTGTCTGCAAATATCATCTGCCACAGTTCTACATCCATCCTACTCCATAAATATCCACCAGTATACAGAGGTCACATCCTCTTCCCTGATGCCCAAACTTTTCACTCATATTACATGTTCTTAGCTTGAACATGGAAAAATCATGATCTTTTTTAATACTGAAGATGCAGATAAATCCCAATCCTAAGAGGGCAAAGACTACTGAATCACCAGTGGAGCCAAGGACCAAATGAACATACATGTTGAAGTCCTCCTTCGATCACCAGTGGTGATTCCTCCAGATCAGGTTTGAGGTACACTGTGATGCAGAAAGGGAAACTGCTACCCTACTTACTCAGTGGAGGATCCCCATCTAAGCTATGCTTAAGTTCTAAGTTCATTATTAATAATTGAAATTGTTTTACTTGCACCAAAAATAGAATATTCCAGAATTTGCACAGGAGAGAGGCAAACAGCTTTCTTGTCCTGTACTGACTCTTGGACAGAATATATAAAAATCTCAGATGACTAACCACAGATCGCTAGATACTAGATAGTATCGCTAGGTACCTAAGTTTTCCAATGCTGACGTACTTGCGTTTGGCCATGCTGGGAGCTGGAACCCATGTCAAAATTTCTGCAGAGCATTTCTGAAGTCAGTGAATAGTATCGCCTCATCTTCTTCTGACTAAGTAGTTGCTGAAAATAGCCTGTTTTCATTTCACAAAAAAAGAAACCTTACCTTAATTAAACTGAAGTTGAAGGTGTTATCATCTGGCCAGGCCTTGATGAGAGGGAATAAAAAGTGTCAAGTCAGATAAAAGGTATGTCCAGAATTGCTTGATCCCCTCCTGTATCATGAATTTTCCAGGTGTGCAAGAAGTTCAGGGATTTTTAACCATGCTTGAGAACAGACTTCCAGAATTTCACTTAAACCGGTCCACAAGAGCAAGACAACATGGAGACCCCTCTTGCCCCCTGCTGCAGCATTTCTGGATAGCAACACAGAACATTTATAGATATCTTTAACCACTGTCTCCCTACAGTGTAGAAGCCACTACTTCAAAACATTAAATAGACGATTCCCAACAGTGAGACAGAGAGGATAAAACCTGCTGACATTTAGTTTATTGCTTCTGTTCTCAGTGTGCTGCAGAGCAGTGCCCTCTGGTGCTCAGCACTGAAGTGTTTAAGAAAAGACGGCACTGCAGCTTAATATTTTTTCCTGTCTTAAGATCTGTCTGTGGTAGCTACTAAGCACAACCTCTTTCTTGATCCTACAGCAGGAAGAACACAAAAATTCTCCACCAGCAGTTTTCTACTTGCAGAAGCCAAAAGGAGAAATTAGAAAGCCTCAGAACAGAAAGGGAACTAGACAGAAAGAAAATGAAAGGCTAATCCTGCTGTAATAGCAGAAAGAGCAAGGAAAAGAACTTAATTCTACCATTTAAAAGATATATTTAATAAAAATAAAACAGCTTCTTCTTGTTAAGACAAAGCTTGGGTTTAGGTCAACAGTAACAGACAAATTACCTGGATTCACAACACTGAACATACAAACCAACTCAAATTTGTGACATATTCCTAAGCAGGATTACATCTGCTTCAGCTTTTTGACCTCAGGTTTCCTCAATTCGTTCCAGTGAGCCCAGGAGCCCACACCTACACATTCCTTAAGTCTGCCAGTGTTCCTTGCAGCAAGGAGACAGTTTGTACACCCCTTGGACATCTATAAAACCCGATTTCTGCGAGCAGCATGCACCTCGCAGCACAGTAACAGCTGTGGCAAGCTGCTCTCTTTGCTATTCAGTAGCTGCATTGAACGCACAGTGGCACTTGGAATTCTACTTGAAATAGGTACTTTTATATCTTTTTTTACTGAGCCATTCTCAAAAGCTACTGCAAGAGCCAGGAAGCAGTGCTAAAAGTTCTACTGGGGGCATTTACACACACACTAACTCTGTAGTTCTTGATTTTCAGGAGTTTAAAAGTTTACATCACACTCCATATTTTGTAGGGCAGGATGCACTTTTGGGAAGCTTCTACTGGATTAGTCTATTTTTGCATTATTTATCTATTTTAGTTCTATCCTCAAAGTGACCATAAGCACAAATTCACATCCTAGAACTGTTACATTCATACTTTCATACCATGCAAACAAAAACTATTCAAACTGTGCCACTGCTCTGACATTTGCACAGAACTCCATGCCAGCTTTTGAAAGCTCTGTTGGTTCCGAAAGTGCCAATTACTCAGCCAGCGTACCAAGACACTTCTCTAGAGAAATTGCTAAGAGAGAACATCTGGTGCCACCAAAGGGCCGAGCATTGGCCTACATCATTACCTGCTGCAGGAAGAGGAGAGCATAACCCATCATGGCGGGGTGGTAGACAATGTTAAAGCCGGTTTTGAACTCCTGCACTCCAGTTTTCTTCAGCACTTCATCATCCAGACGAATACCTTGAGGATGAATATCCTTTTGGAACGCACTGGATGTCCACAGACACCCCACCATGGCTATCAGATACTGGTTGTACTCTTGGTAGGTCTGACTACTGAACTTGAATGGCAGGATTTTCTGAGGAACAAGAAAATAAATCAGTAAGCTGCATCCTCAAAGCAGTTGTGTATTCCCTCTAGTCCTTAAAAAGGACACTGTTAGAACACCTTCTTTCTATTCAATCCCAACTCCTTACTGAGGTCCATTCTAGCACACGGCCAGATTTGTCCACAATACCTTTTTAATCAGCTCATTTTCTTTTGCAGCTACCAAGTTGGTTCGGTACCTGAGAAAACAAAAGAGAACGTTAGATGCCTGTGAATTTTAATATAGATTAGTATTGAAAAAAGCTGGAGGAATGCTTACACAGAGAATTAGGAAATTGTTTTTCCTCCAAAGAGACCATCAAATTCTCTACTATGGGTAAACAAATAAAAAAAAAAAAATACAAGCAGGAAAAAGGTGCTTTATCACTTGGCACAGACCCAGCCTCTCCTGGGGGAGTAGGAAGACACCTGATCAGCCATCTCTTGGATGAGCAATATGCGACTGGTTTGCATGGGACAAAGTCACCTTCATAAAGGCTACAGGCAAGAAGTGGCACAGAGCCTTGAAACCAGCAGAAACATGCCGTGTATCTTTAAGAGGGGGGTCTTCCATTCACCAAGTAGAGAAATGGAAGCCACTGGAAGTAATGCAACCTGACAGTTGTTCTATATAATAAGCACTAGCTCTTCTTATTTCCCAGAGACCATCCTGTCATGTTAATTACCCTGCAGTCTCCTTAGAGAAAAAGGCACATGGTGAGCCCTACGCCAGCTGTCAGCAATTGGCTACTCTTCTTAGATGCAACCACTGGAACTAACAAGGCCAACAACAGCAGCCCTGTTCATGGATCCTGCAGAGAGCTGAACAGTGCCATCTTCAAACTTGCAGGCAGCACAAGACAGCCCCAAATTCCCACAGGGTTTGGAGATGGCAGAAGTGCTTTGTACTTAGCACATTACAGAATTCAGAAGAAAAGCCTAAGTCTAGTGATCAGAGCACAGGAGTGAGAAGTTTTAAGGTTAGCTACCAATGATTCCAGCTCTTTGTTGCTGGCTGACTTAAATTTTCTTAAAACGATATGCAAACTTCTTCCTTCACATGTCAAAGATACAAAAATGATGCAAGGAGAGAAGTCAGAATCCTCCTATTTGAGATAACAGATTAAAAAAGAGTAGGAACTACAATTGTAAAAGACTATCATGAGAGCTGGGCACAGCCTGAACATGTCACCTTTGCCTTGCACAGTGAGAAAAAGCAGATTTAAGATTCTTATTTTACACCAAAGTAATGTTATTTCCAAAAGATCAAAAGTGGGGTCCCTACAGCCCACGACATTTGTAGTACCTGTACATAACGTAGCAGAGCTGATTCAAGCTGACAGAATCCATGCTGAGCAGTGCTGGATAGAAAACTCCAGGAGGAGGCATTATCAACAAAGGCAGATTGTATCTCAGATAAATGTCACACACCTGCAGGAAGGAAGTAAATCTAGGCAGACTGTTACTGCCATTAACAAACCCCCAAACATCTACAAAACAAGAGAGATCACGACACTGCTTTTCTGCCAGCTCCATCAGCTTCACCTTGGAGGGACCGCCAGAGTGAAGCAATTCCATTTGTTTTCTCCTCAATAGGAGACAAATTCAGCAGCACATGTCTCAGTGCCTGCTTTAACCATTTAAGCACACTTTATGTTCAGACATGGTTACTTGCTGGGTTAAATCTACCCAGATCCCTGTTAAAAAAAAAAAAAGAAAAAAAAAAAGCAGCAGCCATTTCCCCCCCCCCCATATTTTATATCATTTTTATACATGAGGCTTCTATTGCGCTTGACCAGACCTGTCTCCTAGCCTAAGTCTGTCAATACCAGCAAGTCAAACAACAGACCATATAACTCCTCCCTATGGAAAATTAAATTCTTCTATTTGACCTTGCTGGAATTGTATGACTGCACAATAAAGCTTTGCTCTAAGAAAAGATGATATGGCCATAGAATAGAGGTTTTTGATTAGACTTATGTTTAGAATTTAAGGTTGAGTTACAAGGAATAAATGCATTTTATAATTTGTGCAGATTCAACAAGATCTTCAGCTATAACGACAGTCTTGAAGTATGGATAAAGCACTGAAGCAGTATTGCTGAGACTTAACACATTATTATCCACCAGTTTAGCTACAGTAATTGTTCTCCAGTCCAGAATACCCCATTTCTCTTCAGAAAGGTATTTTAAACTAATGCAGCTTACTTAGAAACATGGTGGGCTAAGAATATGAATACCTAGTCACTGCAGCTCAGATCATAGACAATTAAGCTATGGCAGCCCACCATCTGGAAGTTGGATACTTTTTCTAGTATGTTAAGTCGGGCACCACAATTGTTTTAGGACCCCCACCCCCCCCACCCCAACTCATAACAGACTTTTCACCAAAAACAGATAGCTTGTGAGACCTACACCTTTCCTCTTGCCTTCAGTACACTTACACTAGCTAAGGTATAGGCAGATATTTTTTATGTAATTGAGTTACTGATACTTTCAGAAAACTAGACTCTTTACTTAATGTCTCAACTGCAGGATTTTAGAAATATCTAGAGAATGAACAATTCTGAATATGTAAGCAAAGAGTCAAGGACAAATTCAAATCTTAATGGCTAATATCTTAATGGCTAATGTCACTTCCTTTAAAAACATTAAAACTAACCCACAAGTGAAGCCTGCATGATTCTCTGTACATTCCCACAAAATGAGCATTTATTTTAAACACACTATCTTCTGCAAATTTTGTGACCGTTTGTTATATGCAATTTTGTTATGGATGTTTTAGCCACAAGCAGATGCCAGCACTTGATAAGTTTTCATTGTTTCGTTAACTCTGCAATTTTATCCAAACTGTAAGCAAAAAACAGCACAGCTAGAGTTCACATGGCAGTAGGCACGCGCCCACAGAGGAACTGTGGAAGCTAGACAGTAGGCTTAGGCCTATATGAGGCTGCTTAGTTTGTCTACAGACTAAACTGGGAGAAAAAAAAACCCACTCATTTTAAGGCAACAATTAAGGAGCAAATCAAGGTATGTGGTTTGAAATTGAAATGAATGTTGTTCTCTTCTATAAATTAGTATTAAAAGAGGCTTCAGCTGTTCAAATTACACCAGGTTTTTACTTCCTCTTCTGCAACACACCTGTGACTGAAATACAACTGCTCTCTGGCAGCAGTATTTAGTTCTGCTTATTGATACAACAGCAGCAGCGATAACCTGCAGACCTACTAGGTATTTGGAAAGTTCTGGCATTTAATCAGAATTGAAATTCCATAAACTCAGGAACACAGTTTCATGCTCTAGCTTAAAAAAATGGAAACAGCCCTCAGAAATGGAATTTTGAATGCCAAAATAAATGGGATACATACAGTCTCATAGAAATCCAGAATGAAATACAGCAAGAAAGTAGCGTTGCTTTCCAAACGCAGTGCAATGGTAGAGATCCATCCAACAAAGTGGACCAGTTCAGCCACCACGTTCACTAGTCCAGAAAGAGTGGTATTCCTGCAGCAGTAGCATGATATACAACACTAGTATTTGTACCTCTTCACAAACAGTACAAAATAGGGGTGGTAAAAAGGAAACTGAAGGTCATCCTTCTGCCCCACTGCCCCCCACACCATTCAGCAACATTTTTTTCCTCAAATATATCCAGTGACATATTGTTATCCACATTATTTTAAACATGGCCTAGCTGTCAATGTTAGAGGGATCCCGAGTTCTGGGCGTTTCAGTTTTCAGTGTCAATTAAAGAGTACTTTTAAAGAGAGAGTAAAGAACAGGATTGACAAGGTAGCTTACAATAAAGCAGAAACATTACAGCATTACTGACCTTCTAGCCAATTTTTGTACTAGATAATAGAGCTAGAATATCTGCCCATGCACACATACATATATATAATGTATAAAAATACATTTGCGAAAAACGCAGAAAACACAGTATTACATTAACTTCAGATAAGCTTACAAAGAATAGCCTTGAGAATCAGATTCTGAATCCAGCTGAATCACAAGCCAATTTAACCAGTTCTGCAACAGCTCTTTAAGGCTCTCAAGAACACTGCACTGCAAGAGACAAAAATAAAACAGGTTGCTGACAGTTTACATAAGTGAATAAGACTAAACAGAAACATGCCCTCAGAACAGAGGCATACAAGGAAAGTTACAAATAGTTTCTCAGGGCCACGAAGAGAAGTGAGCTAATTGCAATGCCCCCTTGAACCGAATGTGTGTTACTTAAATTTTCCTGGACAACGTGAGTTTCAAACACTAAGTTAAAAATGACAGTAAAACAAAGCAACTATTGTCTTGCATACTATCAGAGAGTTATTTTTACTTCCAGTGCCCTAGTTTAATGCAGTCAAAAAAGAAGATATCTTAAAGGCATTCATATTCCCCAAAAGAAGTTACATCCCAAGTATATACTTCACCCTTACTTAGGCACAGACTTCCCCAAAAGTAGTCCACCATACAATCCCTCAGACTGTTACACCTTATACAAGTGGAGATAGCTATACCACCTAGAAGTAAATAGCCAGCGTGCTCACTTAAGTTACCTTAAAATAAAGGGATGATGTGAAAAAGAGCTGTGCCAGGGGATCATAGAGATGTGACTTCATTTCTGAAATAAATGAGATAGGGTTGAAATCGATGCAGAAATTCTAACCCCCGAGATCAGACACTGTCCAGCCTCATCCCAAGGATCTGTATCACGTACCAGAGAAGCTGCGGAGGGGGATCCAAGTCATGAGTCTGAGGACTTGTGATCGGCAGCAGAAGCCATCCCAGAGAGGAAGGCTCTTATACAGGAACTCTTCACAGGAAGAAAATCCCTCCTACAAAGAGGAGCATTCAAGAATTCATCTCATATGCCTGAACCTTGCAATATTCACTAACACAATTCATCCTGGAGGAGGGAGAGGCCTACATCTCCTTCCCACCATGCAGTTCATCCAGACACTTGCTAATGAAGTGCATTTTCTCAAATCATCAATCCTGCAGTAACCAGGCCCACCTCAAGAACATGGACTCACTAAAGGAATACATATTTTTATTGCTTTTTTGGTGACTTGAGACACTGTCACCTCTCAGCATTGCTGCAGGAAACAGGTAAGTCCCAAACACACTTTAAGGGAAGACTTAATGAAACCCTTGGCTTCCACAAAATAGACACTTACCTGCAAGAAACACTCTGCCTTGTAGACAGTTTCCAGGAAGTCCTTGAATTCTTCTTCATATTGGTAACTCTCAACCACACACCAGGTGCATTCTAAATAGGAAAGAATACTGTATTTGAGCATGAGTACAGCAAGAATAAGTACAATCAGAAGCAAAAATCCAAATCATTCTTGAGGATTTGTTTTACTGCTATATAAATATCCCTGTAAACCTGCATAGTTAAGTACCATTATTGAAAGATGAAAAGTGTCAGACATCCTTTAATTCCCTACATGCAAGGTAATGCTAAGTTTTCACCTTCCTGAAGAGTCTGGCCCATCCAATAGTAGAGCCTCAGGTAAATTGATTCATCTTTGATGCAATTCATGTAGTGAAGCAACAAGGGGTTTGTCAGCACTGAACCCATCTGTGAAGGAAACTGCAAGAGAAATCAAGACAACTAGTTATTCAGTGTTTACTTCTGCAGATTGCTAGTGAAGCTCATGCTATCATAGCTGTCCAGTTACTTTGCCAGTGGACACACAGGATCTCTAACCAGCAACAAAACCATCTCCACTACTCCATCACTTGACTAGCTACTCTGTCAGAACTAGGTAACAAATCACTACTCACATATAAAGAGGGCATAGAGATATGTCCATTGATCTCTCGCCAACATTCAGTAAGCTTGTGAGACCTTCCTGACACTCACCTCTAGATGGTGGATATTTTGTAGGAGCTGGGAAAAGGTCTGCAGCTGCTCCACTGGAAAAGATTCACTGGTGCTGTATAAATCAACACGGTTCTTTTCCTTGCCCTCTGCTAAATTATTCACGCTGGCACTGCTTGCAGGTATAATCAACTGGGTATTCCATTTCTGTAAAGAAAAAACACAAACGAATAGCAGTGACTCAGTTTCCAATGCAATCAAGTACACACTGCATACACTTGTGACCAGTGTTCACACAAACACCCTTACTGTTTTGCCAAAAAGGCATCTAAGCTATCATTATAACAGGAATGTTACATTTCCATATAGGTATCCCACCTTTCCTGGTGATGAAATAAAGCCTGACTTGCATTATTGGACAGAATTCAGCATGAAGAGAGGTGCTTGGCACCTCCTAGATTCCCATAACCTACTCTCTTCCGGGACTGATGTTGGGCTGTGCCTAGAAACAGCAGCTGGGAGACTGGAGAATTTTCCCGGTTTCTTTGCCTTACAGTGTTGATTGCCGCTTTCCATGGGCCCTCCGAATTCTTGAAGTAAGTCTGAAAACATAAGTCAGATATCTATGTAAGAGGCTGAACTAAGAAAAAGGCGTCAGAAAGATCTGTTTCTATTCTGATACATGTCACTGCAGAGATGTATACACACACGATCGTCTCTGCTTGACAGATCAAGAGGGTAGGTTTTGACAGCACAAAACTGTATTCATTCCTCAGTTTTATTACCTTTTAAATATTGATCAGAAAAAATATAAAAGTGTAGCTGTTGAAATGATGTCCCCTTTTTCCAGAAGTCACAGGTCTCCAACACTTCTGATTTATAATCGTCTTTAAGATTATTTTTCCATTCAGAGAATAAATCTCAAGCATGCATTAAAATAAAACGTGACCAAGGTTGGTTTGGGCTTATGTATGGAAACTTTTAATAAAGTATGTTAACTGAAATAGTTGAAGATGAATTTGGTTTTTAGTTGTTAGTTCTATCTGCTTCACTTCCATGCAAGGCAAAAACTGTAAATTCTACAACAGATGAATGTACATCACAATGCAGACTATGAATTTGTAGTTATAACACAGATTGAAACACATTTGCTTTCATGGAAGCACAACAACTTGCCTACGCATAGACTCAGTAAAAGATCTCTGCTTTTTAAAACAAAAACTTAAATCTTTCCCATTGAATTGTTTCAGAAACTAAGAAACTTTATTGCAGAATTTAGGTCTTATCTACCACTGTTTTCTTTGTTATATGTTCTGTTTCTATTACATATATTCTGCTTGGACCAAATGACTATGCATACACATGCATATAAGCCTCTGTAAAATTAAGCCATAATTAAGCCACAGACTGACAAATCCACTGACATTTTTCCTACTATTCTCTTTCCTATGAGGAAGACTTCAAGTGGGAAGTTACTGCTTACTGAATTCTGCTGTTATAATATAATAATATAATACTGGAGAAAATAATAAATAATAATATAATACTGGAGAAAGTCAGCGGTTTAGACAATGCCTTGCACAAATAAGACCGTTCTTTTCCTGCAGAACTTAACGTTGTATAAGTCAAAAACAGCAAGCATACCAAAAGGAGGATAAAAGCAATCCTAATAAGGATAAAGATATACTCCATTCTATTCCAAATCATCTCATTGTATTGGGGAGAAAACAAAATACAAGGCAAAAAATCCTCACCTAAAACTGATTTTACTCAGTGAAGAGAAGAAACAGAGTTAATCTTCACCATTGAATCATGCTATAGCTTAAATAGAAAGCTCAGCACAAATAATGTCATTGTTCCAAATACAGTAAATCTCATTCCTTACCTTCATCTTCCCAGGAAGGGTTATGGAGACCAGTTCAGGACAGAAGAGCTTGTAAAGCGATAGCAGAGCCTGCAAATGAGGCTGCATTCCCTGTCAAGTAACAGAACAAGAATAAAAGTGTGTAGTATGTTTTTAATATAGAAACTAAATATTGTATTGAAGAAGCAAAAAATCCCTAGGATTACTAAAAGCTTTCTAAAGCTACTTGTCACAAAGTAACCAGAGATGAACAACTGAAAATGAAATGAAGAAAAGAACAGAAACTTTGTTAATGAAATACCATAGGAAGGAGATTGGAAAAGGAACTTTGTCATCATGACTCTAACACGAAAGGAACTAAACAATCAAAACTATGAGAAATAGAATTCTATCTGTGCTGCCCAAATGCTCCAAAAAACCATTACTCAAAGGTAGCTACATAATATTACCTATACTTTTCTATCAACACAGCATTGTTTAGTATTACAGTGATTTTGTGGGTTTTTTTCCCTCCTCTTACAGAAAAGGGAGTAAGATCCTATATGATCTTGTATTTCTCAGCCACAGGTTTGATGCTGCTTGAAGAAGGAAGGGGAATATAAAATTAAAGGAGGAAATAAGTGAAAAGGAACTGTTTTTAAGTTTACATATTCTACCATACCTAGCCATAAAATGTACAGCTTAGTACATGTCATTGCATGTGCTCATAAGGAACATATGAGAATTAGGGATGCACATGCAGACAAACTTCTGATGCTACAAAGATCAGAACGTACACTTCCAAGTCTAACACCATCCTGAGATGCCAAACACTTCTCCATCCTATAAGGACTTCATTATTAAAAACTGCAAGCCTAACTACAGTTCAAACTCTACAAGATTTGAAATAAACTCACCATTTTTGCTTGGAGGTCTAGCAGTCTCCTAATACGAAAAGGCTTGACTGGAAAAACAAGAGCATTATGGATAAAAACCCTATACCAGACATTTAGGTAAAAATGAAGATATCACTTTTATTATAGAAAGTCATGGCAAAGCAAGCAGAGTCAGCCAGTTTTATTTCTGGATGAATAGATGGGTTTCTGATTCAGAAGCTATTACACAAATCAGACTGAACTACCAGTCATGCTTCCTTGCCTTAAAAGCAACAAATTGCCTAGCTACTTCATTAGCTCTGTTGGAAGGAAAGCCAGAACGAGCAAACAAAATAGCAAATAAAATGGCCTTCATCTCATACAGCTGGATGAACTCACCACTTTCTTTCCTGGTCAGCAGGTAGAGCAGGTGACAGACATAGGGGCACTGCAAAGAAAAGGCAGCAATTAACTATCCCACTGATGAAGACTGCTACCCTCATAGCTAAAGTGATATACTGCGCTCGTACACTTGAAGTGACACTCTCCCCATACACGCTTCGCAAGCTGATATTGTTGCATTCAACTGGCTGCCTCAAGTTCTCACCACATCCCCACCGGGGCAGAGCATAACTTACAGCCCTTGTAAAAACATGCTGCTTCCTAAGATCCAATGTCATCTGGATGCCAGATCACACATTGCAAAGCAGTATTAAAATGGATGGCATGTCAGTTTTATTTAGAACCATCACTTTCATTTTGAGCCATTCCTATAGTAATAAAGCTATACAATGAGGTTGGGGCTTGGGTTTCTTTTTCTTTTTTTTTTTTTGGAACAAGGGATGGATATTTCAGGAATAAGCAGTAAAAGGACAAAAGCATCCTTGAGTCAGAATAATTTATTAGAGCTTTTAACTACAGTTTAGGCTGTAAGGGTCTTAAAATAGTTTCATACCAGTTCTGCTCAACTTTCCAATTGGCCCATTATGTCTGAAAATGATTATCTTAGATAATTAGAATTTAAATTCTAAGAATCCAGTTTCCCAAAAAGATTATAACCAACATTAACCTATACTCATTAGAAACATTACAGAAAATATAACCCAGAACTTTTGGGAACTTTAAGAGTCTTAACCACAAGAAAAACCTAAATTGAAAGATATTAGCAATTTCCTATTTGTCTAAAACAACTACCGAGATCATCTGAATCTGAACTGAACCTAAACACTTTATTTTACAGCATCTGGATTTTTACAGTTGCCATAGAGCAGAAGTCTCCTGACTGCTTGTTCCCATTTAACTACATTTAGATCTATTTAATGATGAGAAATTAAATGCTGTTCTATTTAATTAACACTGCTTTAAAAGGGTTTTCTTTTCGCCCAAGGTATGCAAGTCAGCTTCTTCCCAGGAGCAGAAGACTTCACCTGCTGATGTCTGACATCAAAGGCAATTCCAGAGACTGCAGGATCACAGTGACCCTTGGGAATTCAGAGAGAATATACTGTCACTCTGTTCTTGTTACAGAACATTAGTTCTTGGAAATATGTTTAAACATCCTGACTACAGTATTCAAACCAAAATAATCCTATGCTACTTCCCTGCTTCCAAATCTAAATTATCCAGCAATCTCAGAAATCCAAAAGGAAAAGGGAAAATAAATTCTAGCCTTATAAAAATGATCTCTAACAATCCGCTACCCCTGTCCAGTTCCAGCCTTAATATGCACACTACCAATTAGCATTCAGGCTTATTTTGTCAGTTCCGTATATTCTTCAGCACTTCTTACCATCTTCTCATCTTGCAGGAAGGAAAAGAAGAAACCATAGAGGGCATGAAGCTGTTCCTTGTGATCAATGAAGTCAAACATTGCAATCAGCCATCTTATAAAAAGCAGCTGCAGAAGAGAAAGCCATCCTACAGTAAGTGAGAGACAGGAGCAAGACAGACCAGCCACCAGCCCATTCAAGAGAGATCATCATTAAAGTTAACACGCTATTTTCAAGGACAACAAGATAGCTACAGATAAAGTCTTTAGTAATTCTGCTATGAAAGAAAGCCTGCCAAGAACATAGCTACTATACCAGGATAGGAAAAGCAGCTCTGTTCTGACTACATGCTAACCCTCAGATATGAGGCAGACTTCTGAGCAGTCTGCACAAAGACCAGGAAGACTCTTCCCCTAATCTTAAATCATGTTGCCATGGTCATGACATAGAGAACCTCAGAAACACCTTGCTGAATTTGGTGAATAATGCCTCACACAACAGAGATATTTCATGGAAATGTTGATGTAGACAGCATCCCTGAGGAAATCAGAGATACAAAACGAGCAGGAATTGCACAAGTATCTACTCAGGATTCTAGGTGTTTCTCAGTTTCCAGTGCTGTTCCAGTAAATAATCTGTCCACACCATCCCACTGCAAAAGCAGTTACTATCGCAAACTTTTATGAAGTTACCTGGATGCTGCCTGAGCATTTGCTGACACAGAGCCAAGATACAGATGAAACCACAGAAGTTTCTGGTATTACTGAGGCTGGAATTAGGCTCTTCAGTAACCGAGTATTTACTGCATCAGCTGGAAAACAAACAGTTTTAAATGGGACACTGCTCATGTTCTTCGATGTGCTTTTGCAGGCTAAGTCAAAGTCCTCGCTGGACAAGATTATTCAGAGCTTTAATGCTTACAGTAACGATGCATAAGAATCCACCAGAGATTCCTCTCCCTCTCTCTCAAAAACGATGGGAAATTTTTCTTTCCAGATTAAGGAAAAAAAATGGACAATCTCATTTTCTAGTACTGAAATAGTCTTCAGACTCTTAGCAAGTCAGCCAAAAGTAACACAAGTTTGTGGTAATATTAAGTAAGCAGTTCTTCAGTAAAACTTAAGAAAAATAGGGCAGAACACATACAGTAGTATATTTCATTGTATTGCCCAAATTAATAATTTGCTGGTACAGGTAAGATAATTTTGCTTCTAATTCAACACAATAGATGAAGTACCAAAAGCATAGCTGAAAATACTGTGGAAGGTAACGGAGAAATCAGATGATCTAAATTTACATTTTGTAGAATTTACATGACTTTTTAAGCCTCAAAGACTTTAACTCTAGTTAATAAAATGTCTGAGGAATATAAATGTAAAGCAACTAGTGTTATTCAAGCCAACATTGAAATAGTCAGAAAGCATAAGAGAAGAGCACAGTATGTTTTATAAAAAGTTTTATCCTGATTTCTAACCTAGTGTGGTATGGATTAAGACCTCCCTCCATTATGTTTAGATGTTAAAAAGAGTATAAGATTGTCAGTTAACATCAGCAATTTAGTGTTTTGGATATAAGCTAATAATTTTAAGTCAAGAAAAGTAATGAACTAATATACATAATGGGGAAAGAATCCTGTGTGCTCCTCTTTGCTTTGAGGGAAGGAAAAGTTGAATATATTTTTAACTGAATAGTTCATTAATTTAGAAGTATAAATGGTGTCCATCATTTCTAAAAAAGCAGCATCAAGTATCCACTGACACTGCTGAACTGACTGTCAGTATGACTTATTGTTTAATTTTAGCACTTTGATTTATACAACTATGCCAGTTTGTTCAGTTATTTAGCTTCTGGGAAGAAACCTACACAGTTACAACAAGGAAAAGATACAACGGTTGCTAAGAACAGACTTTGAGCCTTTAAGAGACCTGCAATTAAGAACAAAGGAAATAACAAACCATAACCTAATATTAATCTGGGTGTCACTCACCTGTACCAAGAGCTAAGGTTATTTTTGGCATGAACTCAGAATTTACACTGCAGAATTATAGAAAGACTAATTTTACATTAAAGTGTCTTATGATACAGTCACCATGAACACATTTTCTCAAATTAGGTCTGATTAGAGGGAAGAGATACACATTCCCAGGGGACATGCTAGTAGTATATAAACATTTTTACCAAGCTTGCCATCAAGTGCCACATTCAGCAACACATCAAATACTTCAGGGGGCAATCCTTTTTGCAGGGCAATGCTTTCCACCGTGGCCAAGTGTTTCTGCAGAACTTCACTCTTTTTCAGTGAAACACGATTTTGAACTAAAAAAGACAAACACAAGGATAAAACAATTTCTGAACCGTAACTGAACTGCCTGAAACTTCTCTGAAGGTCCCTATACGTATTTCTCTTTGTTGAGTCCTTTACATAGCAACAGAAAGGGGAAAACATTTTGAGACATTAAAGGATGTTTACAAATCTCAGAAACTAGGAGACTGAATATGACAGGTGAATACAGTTGAGGGGAGTTTTGTTTATTGGTCTTTTAAGAAATCAGTGATGGTCTTTTCAGTCCTAGATATCTAATCTTAAAACTGCTCTCTCACCTTTCTCAAAGTAGCTCACAGCTTGCTCAAGGGAGTCTTGCTTGCTTTCATTCACCTGACTGTTACGAGATTGATGATTCTGGAGGCTTTTTTCAGGGTCAGTTCTCCCTCCTTTTCGCCATGCGGAGAGATCAGTTTGATTACTGCGGGGAACTTGCAGAGGCTGCTTGGAATTCTTAGAACTCTGCCTTCGCTGCATCTTTTCAGATTCCCAGTCGAGACTGGAGAATTTTACTCATTTGTAATACAGTTTCCAATCCTTCGTCACAGAGACAGAAGAAAATAGATGAACCTCCAGCAGCTGCAGAACATCAGGGAGCCAGTTGCCTGCAAAAAAAATTTTTTCATGACAAATAGATCCTAGAGGGATGCTCCATAACGTAATAGAGTAGCTTCATGAGAAACAATTTAGAGCAGCCTGTCCCCCAAAAGATCAGACAACATACTCAGCAGATGCACAAACAACTAGATGTATCAAATATCAATTCTTTCTTGTGCTAAAACGGAGGGAGAAAAAAAAATCACAAGTAAAGATTAACACAGACTCCTTTCAACTTGAAAATTTTCTGATAAAGTTTTTATATAGTATTTTAATCCAAAATTAAGATAACCAGAAAATTAGCAAAACCCAATCAACAGTTTTTTTTATTAGTTTATTTTGTGCTTTATCAGTTTATTTCCTTGCACTGTTTATACTAATGTAATCAGTGAACGGGTCACGATATCCTGAAAAGTAGTACACAGATTTTTAGAGGATCATAACATCTTTCTTCCTATTTTATGAAATTTTAAATAGAAGCATGCTTCCAGCCTTGATAAGGAAATAACTTTTTGTATACATATCATCCAAACAGCTTCACGCAGAACTTAACATACAGTTTTGATGTACATAAAAAGTTTTGTTTAAAATTTTTTTTGCTTGGCAATACTGTAAATGGGCCAGTTTACTTTCCACACTTTTAGGAAGTACTGTATTGCTTCACTTTTTTAGGCTTTTTCTTCAGAATGACCTCCCTAAAAAGAAGTTAGCATTCTCACACAATCTTTTAACCCAGCAGCTAGATTTCAAAGAGAAGATGAAAACTGCATAGACTTCCAGGTGAATCACAAGAGCTATCAATACAGCAAACCCGCCTAGCTCTGGCTGAAATGCAATCACAAAAAACAGCCTTTTCTCCTCAATATGCTACAGATGCCAACCTTCCTCCACAAACCATGAAACTTTGCTACAAGTTCCTGGATTTTGTACAGTGTGCATGCATATCCCTGCATTGCAAGAAGCTATCTTTTCCACAAGGAAATGGAATGAATTTGAGTTCATACTCCCTTCTCAGCTCTCACTAGCTCAAGATTTCAGAATTATCCCTATTTTCCCATGGCTTCATTACTCACAGACCTCCCTATGCAGCATTATTTGGACCAAAATGTTTCTCCGGCTAGCTACACCAAGATCTCCTCTGAAGCATGGTGACAGCTGGCTGGATATACCCAAGGCATTCGCGTTTACAAGCGAAGCCTTCTGATTTTCAAGAGGAAGGTACTGGCTCTGCCCTGAATGGCAACACCGGCAACAGGAGAACTCGCACCGAGGTACTGTGCGTGGCGGGGACTAGCAATAACCGAGAGGCTCCAAAACAGCGACAGCTCCGGGCAGTCAGCTTACTGTGGCTAGGCGACACGACGTGGGCTGAAACACACCGGTGCCAGGGCAGAAACCCCCGATGCTCCATACTCCTGTTCACCCCCCCGGCCCGCGCCTCCCCGCAGGGCCTCCCCGCACGCTGCCCGCCGCCGCCGGCGACTCTGAGGGGAAGCAGGGACAGCGGGCCCCGGGCCTGGCCCCCCCAGCCCCGAGGCCCCACAGCGGCGGCCGAGGCCGCGGGGGAGACGTTGCCCCCTTCACGAGTGACCCCCGGGCCGCGCTTCCCGCCCCCGCGCCCCGCACCGGGCTGTTGCCATGGTTACAGCCCGCCCCGCCGCCGTTACCTGCTGCCTGGGCCTCCTCAACCGCCCCGCAGTTCAAACCTGCGCGCCACGCCCCGCGCATGCGCGCCACGCAGCGCCGCCGCCGTATATGGGCGCGCCGCCCCTCCTCCAGGCGCATGCGCAGTGCGACAAGCGCCGGGAGCAGTGAGGCAGCGGCTCCCTCCACACCCCCTCCTCCCGCGGGCTGTAGCGCGCGCTGTGCGCAGGCGCCCTGCAGGGGTGGCGCCTGCGCACTGCGACGCTCCCCCGCGGCTTCCGGAGGGGGGGGGGCTGTGGGGAGGGGAAGGCTGCCCGGGCGCTGCTGGGCGCGCTGCGCGTTTGGGGCGTAAAAAGTTGAAAATGGCGGAGCTGGGCGGTGCGTTGGGCCCGGTTCTGCGCGGGGAGAGGCGCCCCTGGCGCGCCGCCCCGGCCGGCCGCGAAGCTAGGCTGCACCCCGACCGGAGGGAGCGAGAAAAGCAAAATAATAATAATAAAAAAAAAAGCAGGAAGGGAGAGTTAGTGTGATGTGGTGTTGCGAAAGGACTAAATTAGTTCCTGGCGCCTTATCACCTCCACCGAGCAAAGATGACTGGTGGCTTCCAAAAATAGCTTCCTGATGCTGGGGGCAGCGACAGAGGTCAATCCAATATAGATAAATACAGAGGTCTGGTTACCGAGCTCCCAGAGCCGTGTCTTCCTCCCTAATAACGAGCAGCTGCTGCTGCAGATCCATAATTTCACTCTGTCATGGAGGAGGAGAATTTTTTCAGAATTCACTTACAGTCCAAAGTGCTTCCAGGCTGCCTCTGGCTAACAAGGTGTTTGCAGGAATAAGATTTGCTACACTGCATATTTCACATTTATTTTATTACTGCGGCAGCCATACAGGTGTTAGTGGAGAGTGTTGCAGAAGACAAACACAAGCATTTTTTCCCAAAAGGTCACTGAGTTAGGGATAAGGTGCGCTTGAGTGGTAGCTGGCCAGAAGGTTGCAGCGATACACCCGTGAGTACTTTGTGTAGGAGTGTACACCCTGATGGGTTTTTGAGCTGGTGATATTTTTAATCTGTTTTTGAATGAAGAAGTGACTATTAACTTCAGCCTAGTCTTTCAGGAAGCATAGGAAAGCATATATGGATTTGGGGTGACCTTGAGGTAGTCTGTAAAGACAAGAGATTGACTAAAAAGGCGGCTTCTTGAAGTTTCTCTGTCTGGGGTGCACATCCGATGTTTGGGGCTCCAAGAGGAGGATTTTGCAGCCTATTTGGGCATCTTTGTGTCTCAGCAGCAGCCTTGCATAAGAGGAAAACTAGAGGATCAGAACTGGATATGCTGCATGTGAACATCTGTCAATTTTATAGAAATATAATGTCAACATTTTATCGGGAGGTTAGGTCTTTTTTCATTGACACATTGTACTGAAGCAGAAATTTATGAGGGACATTTCATGGAAGTGTTCAAACATTTCTCTTACATGCCTGTAGTTAAGGCACAGTCCAGTAATGTTCAGATGATTTCCATCCTGCATTGCCTTGTCTTTCTCGGTGGATTTCCCCTAACACAATTCTGCCTGTTTTAGATGCAGGTTTTGAGCCCATGAAAACTGTTTTCATATGCATCTCTCAAAAAATTTCGCTACTGTGGAGACATTTTCCTCCAAATTTCAAAAAGTTTATTTTCATGAATAATTAAGAAAATAAGGAAAAACTGAAAACAGACAAACATCGAGAAAATAAACAACTTCAAACACACTTCTCATGACACTCCATAAGATTTCGGATACAACACACAGGGATTCAGGCTCTTGTGACAGGACTCCCCCCAGCTCGCTCGAGCTGTATGTGGGATGCACAATGAGGTACCTAGGCAGGTTCAGACCCTTACCTATTAGCAGTAACCAACATTTCTATAAAGTTGCAGTAGTGTAAAAGGGGATTCCCCCCCCCCCCCCCCCCCAAGGAAATCGGGAGCATGATGCTTTTGCCAGCAGCAGGCACACATTTTGGAACTTTGGGGTTTATTACTGGGTAAAAACAGTTCTTTGGGCAGTTCTCCCCGTCCCCTCGGCAGGGAGCCTTGCTGTCTGCTGAGAGGATGAAGGGGTACCAGTGGCTCATGTGAAGCAGGGAAAAACAGTTACTGTTGGCAGGGCATTGCCCCAGTTTTAGAACCTCTACAAAGTGTGGAAATCCAGGAAGAGGCAAATAGTGGCATCACCTGTTTTCCCTGGAGAACCAGTCTGCACACAGGACTGGTCACAGAGGCAGCAGAGACTAAAGATCCTTCCCTCAAACACAAATACTACTGTTTATGCTCAGTAAGGTCCTTTCCCCCTGACTATGTAAAAGAAAACATGTACGTTTGCAGATCAGATAGCTCTACGAGGTGGGTTGCACAAGCCAGCGCAGAGATGCGTGCCCTAGACACTCTGGTTATGTTCTACACAGCAGTTGCTGCCAAGGTTGCAATGTAGCAGAGACGTATTCAAGCTAGGTTTAAACTGCCAGCTCAGGGACTAACTGCTCCCCTCTAACAGCACTGAGTTAGCATGGGCTAACTGCCCAGATATTTATTTGCCCATGCTCTCAGACTGGTTTTGCAGCTCCTATTGAGGCCAGTGCTCCTCCAGCCAGGCTGCTCACAGCCTCCAAGCTACCTAGTTTAAAGCCAGCTTGTATTTTTCTGCCTTACAAGGCAGCAGCAAAAGCACAACTACAGTGTAGACGTACCTTGCGTCTCTCAGACCCCAAGTGCAACTTTATTTAGACAGCCAAAAAATATAAATAGGTAAATAAAAAACAAATTTTCTGGGTGCTTTAGGAGAGAGCTGCCTCATGGGTCCGTATTCCTCAAATGCACTCAACTAGGATACCTTCATTTTGCCTGTCTCAGGAGCTGCCTCGTGGACAGGCGGCTGCTCGTCCCCGTTCACCGAGAGGATCCTCTTCTCCGGCGGCTGCTCCTCAGGCTGGCGGGCGATCAGCAGGCGGCAAGTGAGCAGGATCCCAAAGACGAGGGCATGGGCGTAACGCTTGAGAGGATCCCCCACTAGCTGGTGGAAGAAGAGCACAGCCAGCACGAGGAGGAGGAGGAGAAAGTTGGCCACGTCCTTGGGGCGACCAGGCACCAGAGTCATGACAATGCCACATGCCACTTCCAGGGCACCGATGCTCTTGCGGAGAAGGATGGAGCTGACTCCGATCTTCTTCAGCATGGGAAGGGCCCGCACGTAGCTTTTGTAGGCTCGTTTCTGGAATCAAACAGCAATAGTGTAGAGCACCGTAATGCGAGCAGGTAAAAAGGCTTTCAGTGAAACAGACTGATCTGCAATACGATGTAAAGATTGCTTCAGTCACCACAGACCCCTCTGGCCCCTTAAAGCTTCTGTTGCAAAGATATTCACACCATCGGCCTGCAATTCCCCCTTTATGGGGGAATAGGTTGTCTCCTGGCTGGAGGCATCTCCTAGCTTTATACACTGTCTCCTAGCTGGAAAACAGCTCTCCAGGGTAGCACCTATCTCCTGAGCTAGGTACCTTTTCCTGAAGTCTGACGTGACCATTGCTAAAATTAACAATGCAGAACCAGGTTGTTAAAAAATACCTCTCTCCAAAAGTAGCATGCCCTTTACAATTAAATAATGCAACCAGTCCCTGCAAAGCCAAAGGACAAGGCAAAACCAGGAGTCCCTTCCCACCTCAAAGCAGCCTGGAATATCCCTGTACATCAAAGCTGGGATTCACCAAGCCTACTCCTCTTCTTACACAGCTTTGCAATCTCTTCTTTCCTCTGATAAAAGCAAGCTGACTTTTCCATCCTCACTGTCTGGTCTCTGCTGGATTTAGAAGCAGTATAGTTACAAGACAACCTCCTTAAACAGACACCTCATTCTTACAGGGAAAAACAACCCCTCTCCTTACGTACATTCAAGCTGTTGCATTTGAACGTTAATTACTGGAGACCTTTTTTCTTCAGCCAAGTCTTTGCTTTTCTTTCTTGTTTTTTAACAGTGCTCCTGCTTACTTGCAGTGTCTGATATTATTTCCATTCACACTTGAATATACTATTGCTGCAGATATTCCTGCTGTTGTGCTCTCTGCTGCCTAATCAGGGAGAGAAATGGCAGCCCTGATCCCAGGTACACGGCTGTGCAGATCTCACGCACACCGATTGGAGCGTGGGTCTGCCTCCATATAAGTGTGGAAACGTGCATTACAGGCACACACAGCTTCCTCACTTCTTTATGAACTTTGCTGCTTCCTCCTTAGAGAAGCTGACCAAATGCTTCACCTACAGCTAAAAAAACATTCAGCATTCTTGTTACTAAATAACTGAAGATCCCATGACACTTCTACTCTGAGTACATGTATTTTAAGAATGCGCTTTAAACCTTCAGCGAGCAAAACCTCTCCTCAAAGCACCAGTTGTTTTAACCTCTTGTGAAAAATACAGCTTAAAATGAAGCTTAGTAGTAGCATGCCCTAAAGCACTCCGATGTTTTCAATATTTTAGTACACAAACTAATGCGCATTTTTTCTGCTGAATGAAATCAACTGCAAACTTGGTGGTGCGAGTAGGTGACAGAGAGCAATGCTTGCCAAGTTTCGGTGCTTTTTTCCTTATTTTTATGCAGCAGCAGCTTAAGAGCTTTGTTTTCTAGACGCTTTGCCGTCCCCTCTTGCCGCCCGGCGATGCCCCCGCCGCGGTGCCCATGTTATTCGAGAGCTTGGGAAAAGCAGCCGGGCAGGTGCCCAGCCGGGAGCGAGCAGAAGGTGCTGGAAACTTCCAGCACTGCTTCTTAGGGCCCCAAAATAATACCAGCACCTTTCAGCCGTTGCAATAAACGTAACAAAAATGGGGGACGGAGGAGCAGGGGGGCAGCAAACGGAGACGGGGAGGCGAGTGCAGAGGCTGGTCCCTCGGGCTGCCGGCAGCTCGCAGCAGGCCAAGCGCTGCGGCAGGTCTGGCCCCGGGCAGAGGGGAAGGAAAACTTGCAAACCAGCTGAAAAATGCCCAGAGCGGCTTCTCCTTCCTCTCCTCACCCCTTTCCTGTTTGCAGGGGGAGGAGGAGAGGCTGCAATCTCAGGCTGCAGGGAATAACAATAAATAATAACAATAATGCAACTATTAATAATGTCTTCTTCCTCTAGCTAAGGATCTCAAAGCATTCCACGGTCACAAATTAATCCCTGCACAAGTGCGGCGAGGCAGGGACAGTCTTTGCCATTATCCGTGCTTTAAAGCATGGATCATTTTGAGCATGATTACGTGGCTTCCAAAGCAGGCAGGTTATCTCCTTTGCTTCTCCTTTTCCGGGGGGGAGGTATCCCTCAGGACCCCCAGGATCGACCGTACCTCCCTGCTATGCCCCCCCTCAGATTTTGCTTTGGAAACCTTCGTTTCCCTGTGTTTTTGCAGGCATCGGCGTGCCTTCGTACCCCATCTGCTCGCCTCCCCACCCGTCCTGATGCAGGGCAGGTTCCTCCAAGCAGAGGCCCGCGGGTGTCCTCCGCGCTGCGTATCATTTGCTTCCCTCCGGCTCCGCCAGATACAGAGGCGGAGAGGCTTCGCTCCGGCTCCGTCGCCGGCTCCATCTCCCCCGCAGCCGCCGCTGCTGCCCGGCTGCTCCCGCCGCGGGGCCGAGGGTCGCCGCACGTACTCACCATCTCGTTGTAGGCATCTCTGCTGAGCCGCGGGGTCAGTTTGATGGTCCCCATGAAAACGAAGAAGAGCCCCAGGGCCACCGAGAGGGCGACGATGGTGATGGTGCGGGGGGACGCCATGGGCGCGCGGGGACGCGGCGCTAGCGAGGCCTCGCTGCGGCTGGCCGCCCGGGCGGGAGGTGCTCCGTGTGGTCCGTCACCATCGAAGGAGATGGGGAAGAAGGCTGCGGGAGCGGAGGATGACAGCAGGAGAGGGATTCGGCCTCCTCCGCTCAGCAGCCTCCGGGTCCTAATGCCCCGCAGCGATGCCGAGCTCCGGGAGCGCCCACCACTGTCACGCTTGGACAGTCCTCTGCTTCCTCGCACGCTCCGCGGATTACACACACAAAGCCGAAGCAGAGCCAATCCTAGGGATGCGGGAAGGCAGCCGAACGCCCAGCACGGTTGCTCGCTAGTGGGAAAACGAGGACATTTTAGCAGAGGGCACTGGAGCAACCTGCTACGGAGGAAGGGGTCTGGAGATCCCTAGTACACAGCCTGGGTACACACACGCAGGTTTTTCAGATACTCCATAGCTAATGCACAGGAAACCATGTATCGCTTAATACATTTGCCCCAGAGGAGTAAAAGAGATGTCTTGTCCCTGTGCTGGTCCCAGACCCTGATGTCCAAAAGGGGCCAGCCAAGCTGCCGTGCCCCTGCACGCTGCAGCCGAGCTCCGTCGCTTGTCCCCTGTGTTTGGTCTCCAGAGATTAGGGGAACAATTTCCTCACCTTCTGATTTAAAGTCATCATCTCACAGCAAGAAGCCAGGATATAACTACACAAACAGCACTGCTGGAAAACCGCATCCCTCGCTGTGAACTGCAGACAAGAGGCTGTAAAAATGTGCAAACATCTTATGGGGTAGCAGAAGAGACGAGTGAGGAATCCCCCCCCTTACCTCCCTTTCTGGTCTAGCATCTGCCTGTTGCAGCCGACCCCGTAGGTTTTAAGCTTACGCAGTCTGAGAACTGACTGGTGGCAGTCATTGTTTTTTCCAAGATTAGCATTTCTTAGCCTGTGAAAAATGCCTGGAACTGTAGCCCTTAGGCCAGGCTGCTGTCCCTGCATCCTTAGGTAGTTTCTTAACCCTTTATTCACCTAAATCAGTTAGGGAAATCCTCTTCCTGAGTCAAAAGAGTCAAATTCAATGGCTCAGTTGCCTATGTGTATTTTCACTACTGTTCTGGCATAGATGACCAGGATTAATCCAGAAGGTAACTTCAATACAACGTAAGTGTCACAAAAAAATGAATAAATAAATAAAAATGGAGCCCTTGAAACAACACAAAGTTCACAAAACAAAAGGGAAATCTTTGCTCACCCGGACCTACCTGCAGTCTGTAGCAGCTTCATCTTTTGAAGAGCTGGTGAGAACTAGCAATAAAAATAGCCCTTCAGGTAGCAGCGAGGTTGCCAGCATGGCAGGACAGATTCAAAGTAAACCAGATTTCTGAATTAGCTATTGCAGCGCAACCTGATAAGAAAGCAACTTGTTGCTGCTGACTTTCTCGGAGGCATTTCATATTTAGGTACCAACAAGCATTAGCAAAGAAAGGGGATGGGGCTGTGGAAGAAGAGAAGCTGAAGTCCGTTCCCTCTTTATTTCAGTTTATAGAAATAGCTTTCTCATTGTCCCCTTATCCATATGACTGGCAGCGATTCAATGCTGCTATTGAAATTTATTTAGGAACTATTTTCCTGACCCCAAAATTGATCATTTTTCCCCATGAAGCATGAAGATTTCTAGTTCCTAAAGTTCCTTCATAGGAAGTTCACTATCAACTTTAAAAACACCTGAAATAGCCTTGAAGCAAGCAGAGAACTAATGACACGACAGTATCAGAAAATACAGTGGGAATTTTAGTGGTTCATATTTGTATGTGGGTGGTGAAAGTCCACAATAGCAGGGAGATGGTGAAGAGTTTTCCAGGCTGCTCTGACCAGCAGCCAAGGAAGAGATTTGAAGGGGAGGAAGGGATGATGAAGTGATACCGAGAATCTTTTCACTCCCAGAAATCTGAGTGTTTCCATACAGAACAGTGTGGTCAAGCAACCCCAGGTAACAGCAAGAAGATTTTTTATTTCTATACACATTTCAAGAAAATAAATTAAAAACGGAACCGCTTCCATTCCAGCCTCCAGCACACGTGGCGGCCGCTCCCGCAGCTCGCGGGGCTCCCGTGCCTGCCTGGCTCGTCAGCGGGCGAACAACAGCACCAGCTCGCAGTGAACGGTGTGCGGAAACATGTCGAAAGGTACAGCCAGCCTGGGGGCAAAGGGCTCTCCTGCCAGCTTCTTCCTGGGGTCGGGTGGGCAGCACAGTCTGCAGAAAGCAAAACGTTCAAAGGACGCACTTTAGACCAGAAGCAGAAGCTTTCCCACTGCGCAGCGATGCAACGGCGCAGAGGATGCACTAAAGAGGTGTCTAGTGTTTGGCTAACGTCCATCCGAGTCTGCAGCTGACACTGATATAAGGTCTGGAACCCCCTATCCTGAACCCCAAACCAGCCCCGAAAACCTCGGGGAGAAGCTGAAGGGTTGGTGGCAGGTTTAAGGCTTCGTTTCTCACGAGCCATCTGAGCTCAAAGACACCTAACGCCATGACTAAACGATCCTCAGTCTGGCGGTACCTTCACACGATGTCTGCAGGCAGTTTTATCATCTGCAAATGCGTCTGCCCCAGAAAAACACCTAATTATTTGATTAACCTTAAGCAGGCGACTAATCCCATTGACTTCACTTCTTTGGATAGGGGCCCACGTTCCTGCGTTGAACCTAGGGGACTCAATATCCCCCGACTGGCTAAGCCTGGATCATGCCTGCAGAATGAATCCAGTGCAGTTCAGTCACAATAAAAATCCTCCTGAGCAACGGTCAGATGTTCGTGTCTTTGTGCTCAGGGCACAATAAGGTCCCTCACTAATGTCAGCGGAAAGGAGGGGAGCGGGGTGCTCACTCAAGGAAGTTCCTCATGGCTTCGCCCTCCGGCTTGCAGGAGACGTAGAGCAGCCTTCGGATGGCCTCGCAGTTTCGGATGGCTCGCACGACCCTGTAATCTGCAAAGACAGAAAGACACAAAGCTTGGCTCGAGAGATACCATGACAGCACGTTCTCCAGAACAACTACAGATCCAGCACCGCAGACCTTCGCTGCACGGACAGAAATAACGGGAAAGAGAATACTGCGTATTTTGCCATGTCCTGTCTCAGATGCAGCGTCTCAGAAAGCCAAGGACGTGGCTCAGGCTGCCAGCACCCCAGCCAGTTCTGGCAGGGTAGAGCCGGGGGAGAACTTCCTCTGCTTCCAGGGGGATGAAGGATTAGAGAAAATTTAAGTGAAACGGAGGCACGTAAACCCTTCCCTATACACTTATGGGACCGCATCTGCACGCTGTGTCCCATTTAGGGCTTCCCAGGACACACTGGAGCGAGTGCAGGGAGGCCACCAAGCTGCTCCGAGGGCTGGAGCACAGCACGTGTGAGGAGAGTCGGAGAGCTGGGGCTGCTCAGCCTGAAGAGGAGGAGGAGAGAGAGGATCCATCTACTGTCTTCGGTGGCCTAATCGAAGGGTCGTAGAGAAGATGGAGCCAGACTCTTCTCAGAGGTGCACGGTGACATGATGAGCAGCAACGGACACGTTGCAGCAAGGGGAAATTCTAATTAGATGCATTAGGGAAAGCGTTTTCAGAAAGGAGATGTATTCCAGCATTGGGACGGGGCCAGGAGAGGCTCGGGGATTTCCATCCTTGGAGACATCCAAGCCTCAGCGATAGGAAGCCCTGCACAACCTAAAATAACTCTGAAGTCAGCTCGGTTTGGCTGGGGGATTGCACCAGAGACCTCCAGAGGCTTTCACTCCTCAAATACTCTCCGAGTCTGTGAAAGATGGAAAAAGATTAGAGCTGTCTGCTTTGAGGAGAAAGCAGACTCCGCAGAAAGGACGGACGGGCATGGCCCGCTTTCCACCTCCTCACAAAGCGAGGACCGAAAGCAGCCCAAACGCCTCGTTTCAGCCGCATGAGAGGACCGGCTCTCTCGGAGCGCGCCACGAGCCTCCTGAGCTCGGCGGGCAACAGCTCCTCGGCCAGGCTTGCCCACCGCGGGATTTCTTACCCCTTCTGGAACAGCCGCTTTCGGCTGCTGTCGGCAACCAGGTGAAGAACTAGACACCAAGCGAGCAAAGGGCTTGACATTCGCATCCCAAATTCTCTTTTTAAGATTGAGAATAAACAGCACGTTCTTACGGAGCCCAGCGCGGGACGGGTTCACCACAGCAACGAGGGGCCGGTCGTCCTTCCACGACGACAGCAGCCGCGGTAACACGGTCTCTGCCTTCCCGCCGTGAAACTCACAGTTTGAAATTCCTGTGAAGCAAAACAGCAAACAGGCGGTGCAACAACAGTCAGTCTCACCAGATATAGAGAGAAAGGTGGCCAACTTAGGCAAAGCAAATATCAAAGTATCTTATCTTTGAGAAATGCGTGTGTTACAGAAAGATGCTACCCACATCAGCACCGACCATCTCACCCCCGTGTTTCTCCACGCTGTCCTAAATCATGTATTTCCTACATGATCACCCAGCTCCAGTCTTTTACTATCACATCAATAAAACAGTGAGGGAAGGAGCACGGTTACAGCTTATGAAGGTAAGGATCCTGAAGTACCTTCCCTGTCTGGCACTGCTGACTGCAGGTAGTCGTTAGGAGCCCTGCCCTGACTTTTGCTTCATATTTTTCAACAGTTTGAGCCTGAACTCACCGTTGAACGCCGCGTTCCACCTGGCATCCTCCACTGCCTTCTCCACTATCTCAATACCAATAACCTTGGACACTTGGCGAGCCAGAGAGAGACCGATTGTGCCTGGAAATGAGGGATACAAAAATACTCCGCAGTTCCAGGCTGAAGAAACAGGGATCTGGAGAGCAGGGGTACATTCGGCACAAGCCTCGTCACAGCCAGGCTTGTGCCACGCGGCCGCTGCTCACCCGTGCCGCAGCAGACGTCGAGGAGGACGGTGTCTCCAGCAGCCCGGCTCAGCTTCCCAACCTCCTGGTACAGCACTTCTGCTCCACGCGTGTTTACTTGGAAAAACGCGTCCGGAGAGATGCGGAACTTCAGGCCAAGCAGCTCCTCAAAGATGTGTGGTTCTCCGTAAAGGAGCTGGTAGGGCGACTGCTCGTGGGGACAGCGGGTCATGGTGCTTGAGGAACAAACACGACGAGCCATTAGAAGACGGGGTTTGCAAGGAATTATTGTATTTCCATTTTTGCTCCTGGGGTGCTTGTCTGCAGGGGAGACTGGTTCTCCCCACATCTACTTTTATTTCCTGTGAACGTTTCAACAGTAAGGGATCTGTGACTTGCACAACCTAAAATTCATCAGCAGGGTCAAAATGACTGACTATCAGGCAGGACTTCCAGGATCGATTCCCAGTTCATCTGCTACCTTGATTTGTTGTCTTGGGAAAGCTCCTTTAGATTTTTTTTCTTCATTTTCCTAGGGTCAAAACTCCCATGAAGTGAAGCCAGAGTGTATTCAAGTATTTCAAGTGCTTCAAGATAAAGAAAAGATGTGGCCATCTCAAAGGCATGTTGGCAAGAAAGCCATCCAAGCAGCTGTCATTCTCTTGAAGTGCTCCCTGAATTGGTAGAACTTGAGCACGATCAGGGATGGGTGAGAAAAAGGAGAAAGCTTGTTTTCAGCCTTCTCCTGGGGCCTTTCCTCCATACCACAGCCCACTGCAAGTTTCAGAGGTGACAACACATTTACCTCTCTTGGAAATAAAGTGAAGTCAAGGTGCAAGCTGCTCCCGGTCCACAAGTGAAGAACTCCTTCAGCGATGCTTTCTGAGCAGCCAGTGCCTCCTGTCAAGAGCAAGAAAGGAAAAACTGTGTCTGGGTGATCTGCTTGGACACCTCTCCCCAGCTGTACACCCAGCCAGCAGGTCCGGCGCTCCCCCGAAGAGCGTGGCCATGGCACCGCGCTGTCACGAGCCCTGCGCGAGGCTGAACGTGGCACGGACAGCGCAGTTTGAGCATCGTCCCTGACGGGGGCTTTATAGATCTTGGATGGGTCCTGCCATTATTTCCTCTGTGCCCGATGTCCGGGCGGCTGGGGGACCCCGATACTGGCTTATCTCACTGAACACTAGATTTGTCCGTTGTGTATGGATACAAAACTGCCCATCAGCAGCTTTTTGTGCATGTGAAGCCTGCTTTAGCTGTGTAGCAGTGAAGTGATGCTTAGTTCAGGATAGCTTTGTAATCTTCTGTGTAAAATGGCTGCACGCCATCCTGAAACCTCTGGTCACGGTCAGGCTTCGTGGATGAGGAGAGAGGAACAGCCTCTTTTTCCACCTCCGTTTCGTGTAGAACCAGCCCACCCTCTCTGGACCACCACTGGTCCTTGCCGGGCTTGTGCCCGTTGCTGGCTAGGACACCTGGACGAGGGTGTCACCTCGGGCACCTCTCAGAAACCTCAGCTCCATCTTCAATCTCCCCCGTCCTCCCCAGAAGGACGCGGGGAACGAGGACACACCGGCAGCAGGACCTCCAGGACCAGGCAGCCGATGTCCCCGCTGCCGGGTCCCCGTTGCCCACGAGCTCACCTGGCCCAGCCGCTGGGGGTGGAAGGTGACGATAGCCATGGCGTGGCCGCGGCTGTTGGTGCGGACGACGAGCTCCCGCCAGTGTCCGCCGCGGTGGAAGAGGAGGCAGGGCCGCAGGGGCGAGCGCCGGAGGAACTGCTCGTAGCGCTGCGGGAGGGAAGCGCGCTCGGGGCACAGCGAAGGAGCCCTCGTCTGCCGCCCTGGGCGTAACGCCGTGCCCCTCACGCCGGTGACCGCCCTGCCGCTACCGTCGGCTTTTTCTATCTCCTCGAAATACGCTGAGCAAAAGCTCTGCCAGAGTTAAGTTACTGCAAAGCAAGGCACTTGGATCATTTCAATTTGTGATTTTCACGCGTTTTGGTAGATTTGCAGGATTTCGTCATCGCTCAGTTAACCTCATCCACCAGGACGGTTCTCACGCTAAGTTCTCAAAGATGCTTGGGTGAGGGCTGGACGTTTTCACAACACGCAAACAGGCTCGGAAGCCCCGCGTAAGCACAAGCGTAGCCTTCCCCCAAATAAACGTTATCGCAGCCTCCCTCCATTCCCCAGCCTAGCCATAGGTAAGACGTTTGCTTTGTTTTTCACCTGGGCGACTTGTTTGTGCTTTGCGGGGATGTTCTCCATGCGGTCGGCTCTCACGCAGACAATGTTTCTTGCTGGAGAGAGACAAGCAGGTGTTTAGTTGTTTCCTCCCAGGGAACAGCAAACGACTGTAGCATCCGACATGATAAACTGTAGGAAGGTCTGCCCCAAGAATCGTCCCCTTGTAAAGAGAAAAAAAACGCTCACAAAAAAAAAAAAAAAAACAGAGATCTGCTCGACCCCCAGATCTTATTGACTGCTGCATTTAGCAGATTAGAAGCTGGGCTTTCTTCAACTCATAAACTGAGGTTTTGAAGCTTGGCCGATGCCTGCTGCCCCGGGCTCAGGGGCGTTTCTGTCGGCACGCCACGGGATCCGGGCGCTTTGGGGCAGAGCCGCGGCTGGGACCCCGGTGCCGTGTCCCGCACTGACCTCTGCCGGTTCCCACGTACAGCCCCACGGTTTTGGGGTTCCCATCGGGTCCTCGGTTCACCGAGAAGGAGGACTTGTTTCGGTAGCCATTAATGACGGGCTGCAGGGAAAAAGGAGGAAAAGTAAAGCTTAGGATTAAAAAAAAAAAGATGAAGGAAAGCCAAAACCTAGTCTGGGGGTTCAGTGAGCAGCACAGGAAGATGCACACAAGCGTGCAAGGTTCAGAAGCAGTAGCAGAAGCAAAGCTTGCTGGAGGCTGGGTTTGGACACAAAACCGGGGCTCCTAATCAGCGGGCCCGTTTCGTGCTCCGGCAGGCACTGAAGCCAGCAAGGATGGCAGCTGTCCTGGCCATCGCTGCAGCCAGTTCATCCCCACCACGAAGCTCTTCAGGAGCTGAGCTAAGACCCGCCAGGGCCTCGGGGCGGACGGCATCTCTGCGAGACACTCACCGAGGGGACGATGGGGCGGAGAGGACAGCAGAGTCCCCCAGGTTTCCGCACATCTACGCCCGCTTCCTCGAGACGAGATGCCAGCGTCCGCAGCGTCTTCCTCTGGCTGTCGTACTTCACCTGCGGAGGAGCCGGAGCCAGGAGCATTCCCGCGGGACCACGAGGCAGCGGGAAGCTGTTGGTGACCCGCAGGGGACAACACTGCAGGTAGGACGGAGCCCGAGAGCAACGTGGCCTTTCTCATGGCGCTGTGCACCGCCGCCACTCAGAGCAACGGAGGGCGAAAACCCGGGTCCGTGTCCCCAGAGCCCTGGGTCCAAGGGAGAGTCTCTGGCTCCCATCGGAGGCCCCTAAGCCACAGCACGGCTGTCCTGTACTGGACAGGACCACCGCGAGAGAAGATGCTCCTGGACCATTCGCGATCGTGGAGGCCACCCGTAGGGGACCTCAGGACCTTCTGACCTTCAGGATAACCGGGGAATTAAAGCCAGAACAGGCTGCAGGATTCAACGGCAGAGGTTGCCGGAGGAGGGATGGGAGGGACAGCCGGGGCGGCGAGGCACAAAAACCCACGCGAGCGTGTCTTACCTGCAGCTGCTCCTCGTAGGGAAGTCTCCACAGCGGGGTGGCCGCATCCGCTAACCTGGAAAGCGCAACGCGGCGGTAGCGCCCGGCACCACTCGCTGAGCCCCGTGCAGCAGGTTGCCCAGCGATGCCTGGGTGTCTCCCAGCCCAGCTGGATGTCCTGGGTGTCGGGGGGGCCCAGGCATCTCCCCGGCCCCCCGTGCGGGGCAGTGCCAGGAGCAGCATCTCCCCCAGGCAGCGACCCGGGGGCTGAGGCCACTTCTCCTGTCCTTGACACATCCCTCCCGCACCATCTGCATGGTCAGGTTCCTGGCCACTACTATATCTTTTTGCTAAGACTGCACGAGGTCACATCCGCCACAGTGGACCACGCGGTTTCTGCATTTTAGGAGGGGGAGGACGGATCGCTCACGCTCGCTGACCTGCTGCCCAGACCACCAGCACGCGACCCGCAGCGAGGGGCTCGTTCCCCTTCCCAACCCCAAAAGCACCCGGCCGGCGCGCGCTGGCCGCCCGCCGCGTTTCCCACCGGCCGTACCTCTCCTCCCAGGAGCAGCCTGCCAGACCGCAGCCCTCCCGGGCCTTCCTCGCCTCCTTCATCTTCATCGTGTGGCTCTCTGACGTGAGCGTGCCACGGTCCCGACGCAACGGGCTGCTCGGGGGGGCCCAGCCCAGGCTCCCCGGCCGGCGAAGGCACCGGGGCACCAGCCCCAGCCCCCGGGGCAGAGCCATGCCGGAGGGGCGGCACGGCAAGCCACGGCCACCAAGAGCAGGACACACCGGCCGGAGATGCAGGGGGGAAAAACGCCACACTCGTTATCTGCTCTGCAAACTGACGGTTACCTGCTCTGCAAACTAAAGCCTGGTGCTGGAAAGTGAAACCCGCTGTTCTGACCCGGCACGTGCATCCTCGCTGCACTTAAAGCGGATCCAAGGCGGCTGTGGCCCAGCGTCCCGTCTCTGCTGCAGCTGACAGCAAGAGCGTGCGAGAAACTCAGAAGCAATTAAAAGGGATTATTTTCTCGGCCGCAGGCCTGACCTGCTTGTGCTCAGGTCTCGCCCCGTCTCGCGCAGCGAGGGCCGTGCTCCGGCTGGTCTCCCGTGCGGAAGCACAGCCCCACGGCTCCCCGGCGCTGCCGGTCTCGCACCGCGAGAGGCGGCCGGTAACCGCCTCCGCCGCCCGCCGTGACGCCCCTCCGCCGCGGGCCGTGATCCCACCAGCGGCCGTGATCCCGCCGGCGGCCGACCCCCCCGGGCTTTTGGCCCCGAGCAGAGCGGTGCAAAATGCAGAGGTCCCCGCTGGGCTCGGCGGGATGCCTGCAGCGCAGCCGCAGCGCCGGGCACGGGAACAGGCCGCCGCGGGAATTCTGGCCTTTCCGGGAATTCCGGCCTTTCCGCACTCTGGGAGCACCGGGGGGATTTCTGCTGTCTGGCACCTCCAGGGCATCGCTGCGAGGTCTCACCAGCACCAACCCCAAATCCCAGCTGCCTGAAACACCCGGAGCGGCACCGGGAGCGCTTCGGCTCAGACCCCTTTGGCCCTAGGATTTAGCAGCGCCCAGGAGAGGAAGATTTGCTAAAGAGAGAGCAGAACAGTCTTTTTTTTTTTCTTTTTTTTTGGACAGCCACCACATAAGAATATTTTAATAACAGCTTAATATAATTTTAACTGAAAAGGACAGGGTCACAACTGCTCTCGAGGCACTTTTTTGCTGCACAGTGCATCACATCTATAGCTAATTTAACGATAAAATCATATCAAATGCTGAATTGAGCACTTATCCCTTGCTGGCCGCAGACACTGCAACTTTCTTTAGGCAAAAGAAACCTTGCGCTATTTAGGTCTTCATTATTTTTCTTAAATATAGGAATTAAACCCCCCCCCCTTTGGGTTCCAGACTAAAGATACAGGGGTCCCTGCCTCGAGACTGCACTTTACACTGTGGACTTTTACTTAGCTCATAGACAAAGACGACCAAAGAAAGGGGGTTATTTCCTCTCTGATCTGCAGGCTGGCCCCCCTCACTGAATCGCTGGGAAGCATCCCAGTAAGCACAAAAATAAAGGGCAAAAGCAGCCAGGCAGCGGATGGGAAGAGCTGGGAACCGAGCTGGGAACAGCCCGTCCCAGCGAGGCAGCTCCGGCTCCACTGCCAGTTTGGCTCGCGATCACCCCCAGCCACTCCCGGGGCGACCACTGACATTTGCCTATGAATTACTACTTGTTTATGCTAAGGAAAAATTTATATAAAGAAGTGAACAATAAAATAGAGAATATACTGGCGCAGGTTGCGGCTTAAGAACAAGCGTCCTGTTAGCAGCTGTAACAGGCTGTGAAGACAGAGCTCAAGAGAAAGTCTACACACTTCCAGGGCAGTTTCTTCTTCGTCTCCAGCAGCCGTGTGTTTGCAAACCTGCCTCCTTCACCGGCAAGGCCGTCTTCGGAGGCAGAAGCACAAAACCCACCAGCTCAGCCACTGATTTTAACTCAGCAGCACAAGGAAAGCCATTACCTCCTGCAGCCTCGACGCTCAGCTTCGCCCGTCTCTGCCCACGAGGCCCCGAACCCGGCGCCGAGGGAGGGAGAAGCTCCTCAGGACTGTGCTCGAGCGAGCGGGTCTCTTAACTCGCACAACATTTGATATTCAGCCCGTCGGACACATCAGCAGGAGAGGGCAACAGCTCACTGCTGACCAAGCTCCACATAGGCAACAAAACAGATCTACGCAAGCCGAGTTACCAGCTCACGAGCCAGCATTTGTCCCGGCTCCTATTGACAAAATCCCCCAAGATTGCTGCCGAAGCATGATTCACCTCGGAATCACTTGTAGCCTTTCAATTTCAGGGTGACTTTACCCAAAGATGTCCTGAAATAGCGAAGCTTTTGTCTTGAAAATATTCCTAAAGCACAACAGGGCCAGGCCAAAGACCCTTCTCACCCAAAGCACTGGGAGCATCAACTGGAGTATTTGAGCATAAAACACTACATGCAACAAGGAAATGAATACTGCTCATGTTAAAACGTTTCCACGATGTTTCTGAGGTATCATGAGCGAGCAGCACTATTATAAGGGATAGCATACAAAAAGCAATTTCCAAAGTTGAGCAACTGTGTTCTGAATTAAACATTTATGCTCTAATTGCTCTCTGTGATGTTCTCGAGATCAGAGCGCGGACCTTTTGGCCTCAATTTTACTGTTGAAAACAGTGTCCCGAGAAGAGTGTCCTTGGTGCAATTACAAGGCATTATTTTAACCTGCTGTTCCTCTGGTGCTTACACACACTTCCATCTATACGTAATGTGTTTGTACAAACTTTAACATTTCTGTTACAAACCTCTACAATCATGAGGCCGAAAAATGAAAATATCTACTAGAAAATGAGAAGATTCAAGCACGAAAAAAGCCTCTCCACCTGCGAGCATACCTAGAATGGGAATTTATCCAGAAGCAGCAGCAGATGTGCAGATTTCACGTGATCTCCTGCCAGCTGTTCTCCGAGGTGGGACACAGCCCTGCCCAAGGGTGCCCAAGCCCCACGGCCCAGCGCTGGGCCCCCCTCTCCCCCCGGGACCCAACGCGGCACCGCAGCCCTGCTCACCTTGGGAGCGAGGCCCCGTCTGCGGGGATACGTGTCTCTCTCCATGATCGCTCTCTTGATCTTCACCCCTTCCCCATGTGCCCCTCGGGGACGTGGCTCCTCTGCAAGGCGAGAGGACTCCCGGCTCCGGCCCACCCCCCCGTCCCGGCACCTCCGTGCTCCCCACCACCCTCAGCAGCCCCGAAGCGCTGCCATCCCCCAGCAGCCACCACGGAGACCGTCCCCACGGGGCAGCTTCTCCAAGGGTCAGAGAGGCCGTGCTGCTCCCCCATGGCCGCAACCCAAGAAAGAGCCCGGAGCCTGGGAGGTAAAGTGCACACACAGTCCGTTTACTGCAACGCACAGGGCAGGGCCTTCCCGCCGGCTCCCGTAACACCGGCTCCACCGCTCGCGCACACGCCGGCCCTCGCTGGGCACCCGCGGCCGGGCAGGCACCGCTGCAGCAGGGAGCCAGGAGCCGCCCTGGCCTGCCCGGGGCTCCCGCGCGCTCCGGGGTCTCCTCCAGGACGGCTTCGTCCTGCAGCACGAGCGGCCTTGGGCCGAGCGAGGGCGAAGGAGCTGCTCCCCATCCGTCGGGAATTTGGCACCAGAAGGAAGGCCGGGAGGGACGCGCCGCATCGGGGAGCGCTGCTCAGGGCGTCCAGGAACGGCAGCGGGTGACGGGGCTGCAGCTGCCAGCGCCAACTTGGCCCCTGCGGCGACCGCAGCAGCGCGAGAGGGTCTCGCCACAAAGCGCCCCGCCGTCGCACGGGCAGCAGGATCCCTCTCCGGGGAGGCGGCGGGGAAAAGCGGCGCAGCGTCCGTGCCGGGGCCACGAGGGCGAGAGCGGCTCCCGCCGCGGCGGCCGGGCCAGGCCGGGCCGGGCCTCAGAGCCCCTGGCCCGCGGGGCTGGTCATCTCCTGCAGCACCAGGTGCAGCAGGTGGTTCTGCTCGGCGCTGAGCAGCGGCCAGAGCTCGGCCTGCAGCGCCTTCAGCGCCTCCAGGTCCTTCTCCTGGCAGGCCAGCACGGCCGACTGCAGCAGCAGGAAGAGCTCGGCCGGCAGGCAGCCCGCCGCCGCCGCCGGCCCCCCCGCCCCGGGCCCCGCCCCCGCCCCCGCCGCCGCCCCCGGCCCGGGCCCCGGCGCCGCGCCGCCCTCGGGCGCCTCCCAGCAGTACTGCTCCAGCGTCCGCGCGTGCTCGGGCAGCAGCTTGGCCGGCGGCGGCTGCAGCAGCAGCAGCAGCAGCACCCGCGACACCTCGCAGCGCACCAGCGCGTCGCGGAAGGCGCCGCCGCCGCCGCCCGCCCGCGCCAGCGCCTGCGCCCGCGTCAGCGCCGCCAGCGCGCCCGCGTAGTCGCCGCCCAGCAGCAGGCAGGAGGCCAGCTCGCCCAGGCAGCGCAGCGCCTCCAGCGGCAGCCGCGCCGCCGCCAGCAGCTCGGCGGCCCGCCGCAGCGGCGCGGCGGCGCCCGCCGGCCGGCCCGTGTCGCGCAGCGCCGCCGCCAGCTCCAGGCAGAGCCCGGCCGCCAGCGCCGGCTGCCCCCGCTCCAGGTGCAGGCGGGCGGCGAAGGCGCCGCAGCTCTGCGCCGCCGCCGCGTGCTCGCCGAAGCCGCCGCGCAGCGCCAGGCGCTGCCGCAGGTCGCGCTCCTGGCGCAGGAAGAGCCGCGCCGCCTCGGCCAGCGCCGCCGCCTCGGCGGGCCCGTGGAAGAGGCTCTGGGCGCAGCGCGCCACGGCCAGCTGGCACCAGGCCGCGTAGGGCAGGCTCTCCTGGGCGCGCAGCTCCCGCGCCAGCGCCGCGAACTGCTCCGCCGCCTCCGCCACGTTCGGCTTCCGCAGGAACCGCCGCCGCAGCTTGGCCGACACCAGCCGGTACCGCGACAGGAAGTCCCCGTCCCCGCCGCCGCCGCCGCCGCCGCCGGGGCCCGGCCCGGCCGCCGAGCCGCCGCCGCCCGCCGCCGCCAGCATCGCCGCCGCCGATGAGCGCCGGCTGCCGGGGCGCGCGGCGGGGCCAATGGGCGCCGGCTGCCGGGGCGCGTGGGGTCGGGGCGGGGCCAATGGGCGCCGGCTTTCGGGACACGCGGGCGGGGCGGCGGGGCCAATGGGCGCCGGCTCTTGGGGCACGGCGGGAGGCGGTGGTGTAGAGGTGGTCGGGGGCGCGGCCTTGGCCGCGCCACGCCCACAAGGGGGCGGGGCCAGGCGGGCGCGGCGCGTCCTCCTCCTAGCAACGGGTCCCCGCGGGGGTCACGGGGCTGCGAGTGGCGGCGGCCGCGCTGGGCCCTGCCGGGGTGGGTCCCGGTTCTGGTCCCGGTGGGGACATAGCGGGGGGGGCGGGGGCAGCAGCACCGGGAAGCGCTGCAGGCGTCAGGGCGGGAGGATGCCGTCCGGGGCAGAGCTTGGACACCCGCCTTGGAGTCTCGTAGAGGCTCGGCAGGGACCCGCTGATCTTACAACGTCCTGCCGCGTCCCCTGAGCGCCTCTTCCACGCGCTCCTCTTCCCCCGGGTCACCGTATCGGCCTCGGTGTCTCCTGGTTCAGTCCCGTGCAAGTGCGGGTGTAAACACCGCGGTTCGTCTCCTGGTGTTGGAGAGGACGGAGGCCGCGTTCGGCAGGACAGGGGCTCCAAGCCTCGCGCGGCCCCATGGTCCCGGAGAGGCGGCGGTGCCGAAGCTTGGCTGCCAAACCACGGGGATGCTGGGGGGACGCGCTGCTCCGGTCCGGGGCAGAGGAGCTGGCCCACCGCGCTGCCCCAAGGAAGGCGCCATGGGGAGCGGGGTGAGCGGCCCTGAGGCTGCCGACCGCGGTGCAGAGCTGCCGGCCTTGACCATAAAGGAAACAGGATATGGTGCAGGGCACCAGCTTCTCGGCAGCGAGCATCAGCCCCTCGGCCGTGTGGCTTTCTCTTTCCGTCTGCTCTGCTGCCAGCCCTCCCACCACCACCTCCTCCCAGACCTGCCGCGAGCATCGCGAGTCCCTGTCACCTCTTGCCCTGACCGCAGTTTTTCCCCCCAGGCAGGGAAACGCGCGCCAGTACCGCGTGTCCCCCTGCTCCCGGCACAGCCCACGGGCCAGGGGCAGCGCTGGGCTGCAGCGAGGATTTACGCTCTCTGTGATACTCATTTTCTCTGGCAGGAAGGTGTCAGGGCCTCCACTTCATGAGGGGAAACTCGACTTAAGGGGTCTCCTCCAGGCTGCGTGGCGCACACACGTACGCCGGTGTCGCGATGCTGAGGCTCCTGAACCACACGTTTTGCTTTGACTCCTGCCAGCGCTGATCGGAAGAGAACAGCTTTGTAACCTTTCGTTGCAGCTTTCCACAGGAAGAGCTTGCCTTTTGGCGTTTCCCCCCGCCCACATGAAAAGGAAACGCGCCCCTCTCCCTTGCTCTCGGTGTGTTTATTAGCGCTGACGACAGAGGACAGCGAGTCTTGTCCTCCCCTGAGTTTCAGGTCCTCCCTTGTAACAGAGCTAAAGTGAGAGTTGGGGGTTACTCAGACCTTGACTGGAAAGATCAGAGGATTCGATCTTTAACAAAACATTTATTCTCCCAAGTATTCCTCAGGTGTTTGAATTCGGTAGCTACTAAAACAGTTCACAGTCTGAATGAAAATCCTCCCCAGTCCTAACTGCCCAGGCTTTGCTGGCCTGACGTGTGAATCAGTCCGTTTCTCCAAGCCTGAAGTCTTCTAAAAATAAGTGAACAGATGAGCTGTGAGCATACGAGAGGGAAAAAAAATCCAAGTAAGGAAATATCCTCTTCTTTGGGAAGAGGATGGGCAATGAAGAATAATAAAGGCCAAAAACTTCCTTATCCCTTGCAGGCTCCATTTCGAGTCAGTGCATAGTGAGTGTTGACCTGGGGACATCAAAGTCAGCACTCATTCCTGAGGTCCACAGGACTCACGAGCCTTAGGCGCTTCCGTGGCGCATCCCCTTTGGCCGATGGATCCCCGCTGGAGCAATGCTCCTGGCGTGGTCCGAGCCCGAAACGAGTGCTGTGCAGCGGCCAGGCAAGGAAGCTGCCAGACCCGTGTGAACATGCCAGTGAAAGTGGCAAAGCAAAACAGCTAAAGGAAGCCCAGAATCACCTGTTCAAATATACAGAAAAGAGAGACTGACACAGTGTTACAAGGACTGCAGTAAAAATGAGAAAAAAAGCGTGCGTTGTCTTAGTTTGGGGTTGCAGGAGTTGTGATGTTTCCTCACATGCCTATCTTCCGAGCCCAGCAGTGCACATCTCTGAGCTCCATCACAGAGCAAAATATTCATCTGCTCCCCAGTAATGCTCTGATCAGCTTCTCCCTCCCCTTTTCCCAATTCTTCTGCACTTCATCTTCTCATTTTCCCATTTATTGCTTTCTCTGGTGGGGAGGCGATGCGGAGGCAAAGATTCACAGCAGATTCCCATTCCTGTTCTTCCCCTCACTCCTCTTCCTCCCATCAAAGCAGCCTTTCTCTGTCCTGGGCTCTGTCCTTGTCCTTCCCTAGGCTGGGTGGAGGTCCTAGGCCAAGGTTGTTCCTGTGGCACACCCAGCCTTCATTCTTCCTAGGAAATAATCTCTTCAGCGGTGTGCGCAGAGCTGGTGTGGATAGGTGAGGCCTCAGCTATTCTTTTCCTCTTCATTTACCCCCATGGGTAGCTCTAGCCCTGACGGTGCCAGTGGAGGAAACATGAAAAGGTTCCAGTTTCTTCCTCCATCTTCCTGGCAAGTCTCGTCTGGTAAATACCAGCAGTCAGAGCAAACCCTTGATGAGAAGGTCGTATGCCCAAGGCCTTGGCGCCCGCTGGAAGGCCTAGGCCTCGGTCACGGATCTGCTGTAGCTCAGCGCTCCCTGGTTCCGCAGGAGAGCTCTCTTCAGCCTGCCCTGGATGGTGCTGAGCACTGCCCTCCGGAAGCTGCTGGACAGGAAAAAGAAGATCACTGGATCAAGGCAGCTGTTGAGGGCGGAGATGCAGAGCACAAGCTCATTAGCGTGATGGAGACCCTGCTGCCAGGGCAGGCTAGAAATGACCCCCACTTGCGCGAGGACGTAAGGAATACGGACAACGTGGTAGGGGGTGAAGCATACGATGAAGATGATCAGGACTACGAAGGTCTTGGTGATGGCTTTCATGCCAGTCCTCTTGTTCAGCTGCTGAGCATTCACTGAAGAGACTCTATGGAGCTTGGCAAATATCTTGCTGTAGAAGTAGAGGAAGAGCAGCAGCAGGATAAAGAAAGTGGCTACTGCAACCATGTTAAAGGCTGCTGCTACAGTGCTTTTGCTCCTGAAGTGGAAGCATTTATGGTCACAGGATCCTTTTCCTTTTGTCTCAAAAAAGAAAGGTAGCATGAAAGCTGAGTGCACCAGCCAAACCACCCCAGAGGCCATGGTGCTACAGGACGTGGTGTGAATCTTAAACTTTTGGAGGGGCCGGATGATCTTCAGATAGCGGTCCAGGCTGATCAGGCTGAGGAACGTGATGCTGACGTACATGTTGAGATAGAAGAAGGCCCCGACAATGTTGCAGAAGATCCGGGGCCCACTCGTGTTTTGATAAGCTATGCGGAAGGGCAGGCTGAGAGAGAGCAGCAGGTCGGACAGAGCCAAGTTCCTCATGTACACGGTGATGGAGGTCCTCCGCTGCACGCTGCACGAGAACACCCAGAGCGCCAGGGTGTTGCTGAGCAGCCCGATGACGAAGATAAGGGAGTACATCACAGGGAGCGTCACAGACAGGAACCCATCTTGGATCTGGCAGCAGGAATTGCTCTGTCTGTATTCCGTGACCTCGGCAGCGGGAAGGGGAGTGCTTAGAGAGTCCATGATCTAGAGCCAAGGAGCTGTAAAGAGAAACACAGAGGGTGTTAGAATTGACGTCTGCACAAACTGGCTCCACAGAAGCATCATTCTTTTTATGATACACCTGTGTGGTACCTGGGTGCCCCAAGTCACTGCAAACACAACCTTGCAGTCCCCCAAACTTTTATGCAAAGGCCACCAGCACGGCTTATATGCGGAAAACCACCCTGGGGACCTAAAAGCACTAGTCTGTACAGGTTGACACACTGGTTTTTGGCCAGAAACTGGCACTGGCTTCTCTCCTATGTGGTTCACACCTGTAGGAAAAGATCCACAAAGAATCTGCGTGTTAAGCACCGGAGAGAAAATAGTCCCCTGTCCCTTAGCAGGCTGGTCCAGGAGGCAGGCAGCACTCCCCCGTCCCAACTGCGGAGCCCAACTTTTCTCCTGGCTCCTTTCATGCTGTTCTGGGCTATCAGCTGTTAAGGAAGGATGTCAGATTAGACTGGCAGAAGTTGTCTGCTCTGTACTAGATAAGCACAGCCCCATCGATAGCAAAATCTGGGGTTCCTCAGGAGGGGAAACCACCTTTTGGTTGTACATGGGCTCTCTGGGTATAGCAGGTGAACTAAGGCTCCATGCAGGGAAAGAGCTATGGATATCTGGACCTCGTTGAGGGATGATAACCAGATCTATGAGAGCTCCTTACCGTCACCGTTGAGGCTGGAAAATCAAGCCCACGCCTGGCTGTTCTTTCATTTCCACTCTGCTGTTTTCAGATACTTGGGTTCCCTGGAGAAGCAGGGCCTCCTTTACCAGGCTCTTCCCCATCCCCTGCCCAGCTTTCTCCTTTGTGCACATCCCTTTTCCCGCAGTGATCCCAGGTGCGTGCTCCTCACATAACGCAGGATGCTGGGACAAAGAGGCTCCAGCCAGACCCACCAAGGTGTTCCCCAAAAGATCAGTACCCCTGGGAGGTATCTTGGGGCTAACGTCAGTGTGACTGTACTGCCAAAAACCCCGGTCTCCCCCTTCCCGAGCCTGGGCTGTGCTGTGGGCCCGGCCGAGCCCTGAGCTGCCTTGCTCAGCGCTGATGCCACAGCCAGGGCTCTCTGCAAGGCAACCGCAGGAACCGCCGTGCAGGGCTGCGCTGCTGCGGCGAGGCTCTTCCCACCGCCCCGGCTGGGGGGTTAAAGCCAGCTCTGCCGCGTTCGCGTGGGGCTGGTGCAGGCTGAGCATGGAGCAGGGAGCGAGCATCTCCAACACGGTGCGTGTGCTCGAATGCGCCGCTCTCCGCGTGCTCCCTCGTCCGCCAGCCCCTCTCCCGGGGAGCGAGAAGGGATGGGGGCATGCCCGGGCCTCTGCGCTCACCTTCCCCGCCTGATTTGGCTCCCTGCGGCTCCCACGGCTACGGCCGTGCCCGAGCTCGGCTGGGGCTGGTGCCTTCGCCCCAGACCCTGCCCCGGTGCCCACGGCTTCGGCAGCGGCCTCCCCGTGAGCACAGCCTCTTCCACGCACACGAGCTCGTGTCTCCACCGGGCAGGGGCTGCTGGCCCGGCTCCTTCCCAGCCCCCTCGCCCTTTGCTCCCTTTCCTGCTCTCTGAGATGCTGAGCGACCCACAGCTGCAGAAACCTCCAGCTTCCCCCCACCTGCTACAGCTTCCCTCATACCCTTCCCCGCTCCCTCCGCACACGTCCCGGCACGGACCGCAGGGCACCGCCAGCCCCAGGCCCGCTCGGAGCGGCAGCACCAGCTGGGTTTCCTGCTTTGGGTCGCAGCGCTTTAAAACCACTGCGATTAAATGCCTGAAATTCAGTGCAAGGTTTCTGGTTTGCTGCACAGAGGTGCTGCCGGCAGGACCTGGTCGCTGCGTACCTGCATCCTTGAGGCATCGGTGTGCAGCTGCGTTGGGTACCCGCCGCTGCCCGGGCGGCCGGGAGGGCTTGCTCGAGCACGCACAGCCGCGCCAGGAGCGGGTCAGCGGAGACACCGTCCTCCCGTGTGCCTTGGCGAGCCCAGGTGCGCCTGGTCCCGCCTGACCATGCAGTGCCCGGGTGCGGTGGCGGACGTGTCCCCGGCTCCTTCTCCCTGCCCGGCCCCAGGCTGTGCTCCCCCCCCCCCCCCCCCGCAGCTCCTGGCTGCAGTGACCCCCGAGCCCTCTCCCCCCGCCACTTGCACAGATGACAAGCACTTCCCAGTGACTCATAACAAGAAAAGCCACCCCAGAGTCACCTACCTCGGCGCCTCTCCTCTGCTCCCTCGCCCGCCGTAACCGAGGCTCCTGCTCTCGCCGGGGCCACTATAAGCCCTTGGCTGGTGACGACACCGCCCGCCCGTGACAAGCGTCCCGCTGCTCTCCCCACTCCTCCCACGCGGGCGGCTTTGGTTTTTCCCTTCCCGGCGAGGGAGGTGCGTCTCGCAGCGGTACGCCCCGGCGCGAGCCTGGCAGCGCTCCCGGCACACCTGCAGCCGGGCAGGCGCTGGGCACCGCGGCGGCGGCAGCGCGGAGAGGGGGACAGAAAGGGGCTCTCACGGCAGCTGTGGGGTGGCTGGAAACACCGCGTGCGGCTTTGCCGGGCGGCTCCTCCGCGTGCCTCCGGAGAGCACCGCGGGCCGGGGCGCAGCTCTCCCGGCTCGGCTCCTGCCCTCCAAACGGGTCGGCTCCCAGCCGGACCCGGCACCCGCGATGGGGCCCCGCGCCGGGAGCCGGTGCCACGCTGCCGGATGCAGCCCCCCCGCCGCTGCGGGCCCGGGTTGTGCTGCAAGGAGCGGGGAGCTACCCCAGCCTTCGTCCCGTGCCTGCGGAGCGGGGAGCAACGGAGAGCTGAAGCTCCCTGAAATCGCAGCTTTTCCCGCAGATCCCTGGCCAATGCTGGCCCAACAGAGCCGGCTTCAGCCCTGCCCGGGCTGCGTCCCGGCGCCGCTGCCCCAAGCCCCTCGGCCAAAAGCTGCCGGGGAGCTGGTGTCGGCCCTCGAGGCGTGGGAAGTCGGGGAGGAGACACGTGGGCTGGCCCCAGCCTCATCCCAGACTCCAAGAGGACGAAAGCCGCATGAACGGGGCAGGTTGTTTTGCAGAGAGTTTCCACGTTGCCGGATTTAGCTCGCGAAGCAGCCTGACGTTCGCCCACACAGATGCAAATTGCCGTGATGGGCAGGGAAGGAACGCAAAGGTGATGGCAGTGGAAAGGAGAAATTGTTTCGTAAGCCGTTCTCCTCCACTGGCCACAGTGGCCGGATGGAGCGAGCGGAGCCGTACGGAGACAGGGCCCTGCCCTCAGCGCGGTCCGCTCTGCTCTGCAGCCCAGGAAAGGGAGGCCCCAAGAGCGGAGGCTGCTGAGCAAAGCCGGGGCAGAGCTGCGGAGAGCTCGGGGTCGGGCTCAGCGCTGCTCCCAGGACAGCCGGGGCACGTGGGCACTGCCTCGAACCATTCTCCCTCCCCATCTCCCCACCTGCGCCTCGCCGCAGGCCTCTGCAGCCTGCCAGTCTCTCCGGCGGGGTCACCGTCACCCGTCCCCTGTGGCTTGTGTCACCCCTCAGCCCTCGACAGGCATCGCATCCCCTGCGGGACGTGGGCAGCTCTTACCCTGGGCATCCAGCTTCCCCTCCTCGGCACCAGCTGCAGCAAAGGGGGAGCAAAAAGTTAAAGAAAGCAGAGATTAGGCAGTGCGGAGAGGAGCAGTCTGAGCAATTTAGCCTTCAGGGCTGAACACGGGCTTGGGCAGGGTGCTCAGCCCAGAAAAGCATGGCACAGACGTTAGGGTTGCTCCATGCGGGTTTCTCCCAACACAGGAGCGTCCCGCGTGCCAGGATGGGACCCAGAGGGTCCTGGCACCTGTGCTGGGGGTGCCATCACCGCTCGTGAGAGGTGCACGCAGTTTGGGATGTGAACATTCAGAAATTAGAATAGAGTCCCCTGGAAAAATAAGCTATCTATGGTTTACCCCTCCTGCTTTCCGCCCTGCAGCCTCCCCTCTGACATGCTTTTGATCTGGTTATTTTTAGAACATCTCAAAAGTAGGTCAAGCGACCGTTCGCACGGGGCACAGAGAAAACCATACTCGTACTTATCTGTACATTTACCACTGGGAAGGGACCCGCTCAGGAAGCCCGCGGGCCCTGCTGTGTCAGCAGCGCAGCTGCCTCCCCTCCGTGAGCCCTCCCAGGCCCCGTCCCACGTGCGGTTCCTTGGGGGACGGCTCCTCCGGTCCGTCCAGCGAGGGCCGGGGTGTCCCCTGGGCCCCCTTCCCGCTGCAGGGCCCAAACGTTCCTCTGTCCCCTCCCAGGAGAGACCCCGCCGTATGACACAGCAGTCTGGGCTGGCGGCCTCAAGCCTGACCCCGAAGCCCATCAAGGCCTCGGACGGGCGAGACCCTCGCCCCCGCCTCAAGGCACGCTGCCACGTCACAGGCTCGGGGAAAGGGAACTGAAATCCAGACCGACAGCGCGCTGCGCCGGCGCATGCACGTGCCGTGGTTTCAGACACCTCCACTCGTCCATCGGCTGAGACCTGGCGGGACGGCTGGGCCTGCCGGGGCCGGGCTGTGCTCCCCAGCACGCTGTGCCCCCCAGCACCGCCCCCAGTCTGGGCCCTGCCATGGGGCCCGTGCGTCGCACAGCCCGGGAGCTCAGTGCTACTCCCCGCTACCGCGAGAAAACACAGTTATGCTGGAAAGCACAGGCGAGAAATGAGTAAGGGAGAGGGGTTTGTTCCAGCTCTGGAAATCCCAACGCCTGGACAGTGGAAATCATGGGCTGCCCAACTTCCTGGTTTCTCCATTTCGTCCTGGTGTCTTGTGCTGCGTCGGCTTCACCTCCAGATCCTGCTGAGTAATTACGTTAGAAAAACGGACCCAGACCCGCCAGCAAGTACAGAAATAACTGCAGCCTGACGCCGGTGTGGAAGTTCGAAAGTGCATTTCCACAATATCAGCTAGCTGCTGTCAGTCATCTGTTAAAGGCACAAATATGTGTATTTACACACACACTCACACATGCATAAAATACACACAAGCAGTTCTGCTCCTTGCAGCTCCTGCCTGGCCCTTCTGGAGGCACCTGGCCTCAGAAGGTGACTGCCAGGAGGGAACTCCGGTTCCTCTCGTTGCCTGTGGTAGCCACCGGAGCCCAGAGGTCTGCGGGGGAAGGACATCTTCCAGGCCGGCTGTTACAGCCGGGCCCGCAAGCAGCTGGGCTGCGCCCGTGAGTCCTCCTGTGCGGCTGAACAGCAGCTGCAAGGCTTAAGCTCAGGCGAGGCCGCGATGTCTGCTTAGAGCAGACTGTAGGTTTGGTCAGCTCGAGAGAAAAAGGTGGCTGGGGGAGCAGAGGGGTCCACTGGCGGCGGGAGAAGACAGACAGTCTTCAGTGCTGAAGGACGGAGATTCACGACCCGCGCTCAGTCTGCGATCGCAGCGAGCACAGCGCGCGGCTCCCGCCCGCAGCCCGTCTCGGGGTGCCGCCAGGCTTGCAGTCTGCGCGGCTGGCCCTCGCAGGAGGCGGCTGGTGACTGCGAAGCCGCAGCATCGTTGTTACTTCAGGGAGTTTTTTATCGAGAGTCATTCGGGGATGAGCCGCGCTACCCCTCACCTCTCGGGTGCCCTCGCCAGCGCCGCGGCACCCCCGCGAGCTGAGGGATCAGCTCAGACGGGGGTTTCATAAGAACCGCGGGGGCGTCTGTTACGTGAGCTCAGCTCCGAGCAAGGTGTGAAGGCCGGAGCCTGCGCAGGGGGCCGGGACCCCGCGCTGTCCCCCGGGACCGGCACCCACGCCGCAAAGCGAGGGCCGCAACGTGGCCGCAAACGCCGCCCACGCTCACCCGCACCAGCCCCGGCGGCTGCGCGGGGAGCGGCACAACGAGGCTCGCACAGAGGGCCCGGCCCAGCCCCGGGACACCCCACGGCCGCTCTTTAGCGGCAGGAGGCGCCGGGGCCGCCCGAGTCCCCTTCGCGGCATCGACCCAGCGCCCGGGCAGCCGCCGCCGCCGCCATCCCGCACTACCAACGGCCGCCCCAGTCACATGCCCCGACAGCCGACGCCTATTAGCCCCGCCGCCCCGCCCGCGTGCCCCGACATCCGGCGCCCATTGGCCCCGCCGAGACCTCACGTGTCCCAAGAGCCGGCGCCCATTGGCCCCGCCGCGCAGCCCACGTGTCCCGAGAGCCGGCGCCCATTGGCCCCGCCCCGACCCCACGCGCCCCGGCAGCCGGCGCCCATTGGCCCCGCCGCGCGCCCCGGCAGCCGGCGCTCATCGGCGGCGGCGATGCTGGCGGCGGCGGGCGGCGGCGGCTCGGCGGCCGGGCCGGGCCCCGGCGGCGGCGGCGGCGGCGGCGGCGGCGGGGACGGGGACTTCCTGTCGCGGTACCGGCTGGTGTCGGCCAAGCTGCGGCGGCGGTTCCTGCGGAAGCCGAACGTGGCGGAGGCGGCGGAGCAGTTCGCGGCGCTGGCGCGGGAGCTGCGCGCCCAGGAGAGCCTGCCCTACGCGGCCTGGTGCCAGCTGGCCGTGGCGCGCTGCGCCCAGAGCCTCTTCCACGGGCCCGCCGAGGCGGCGGCGCTGGCCGAGGCGGCGCGGCTCTTCCTGCGCCAGGAGCGCGACCTGCGGCAGCGCCTGGCGCTGCGCGGCGGCTTCGGCGAGCACGCGGCGGCGGCGCAGAGCTGCGGCGCCTTCGCCGCCCGCCTGCACCTGGAGCGGGGGCAGCCGGCGCTGGCGGCCGGGCTCTGCCTGGAGCTGGCGGCGGCGCTGCGCGACACGGGCCGGCCGGCGGGCGCCGCCGCGCCGCTGCGGCGGGCCGCCGAGCTGCTGGCGGCGGCGCGGCTGCCGCTGGAGGCGCTGCGCTGCCTGGGCGAGCTGGCCTCCTGCCTGCTGCTGGGCGGCGACTACGCGGGCGCGCTGGCGGCGCTGACGCGGGCGCAGGCGCTGGCGCGGGCGGGCGGCGGCGGCGGCGCCTTCCGCGACGCGCTGGTGCGCTGCGAGGTGTCGCGGGTGCTGCTGCTGCTGCTGCTGCAGCCGCCGCCGGCCAAGCTGCTGCCCGAGCACGCGCGGACGCTGGAGCAGTACTGCTGGGAGGCGCCCGAGGGCGGCGCGGCGCCGGGGCCCGGGCCGGGGGCGGCGGCGGGGGCGGGGGCGGGTCCCGGGGCGGGGGGGCCGGCGGCGGCGGCGGGCTGCCTGCCGGCCGAGCTCTTCCTGCTGCTGCAGTCGGCCGTGCTGGCCTGCCAGGAGAAGGACCTGGAGGCGCTGAAGGCGCTGCAGGCCGAGCTCTGGCCGCTGCTCAGCGCCGAGCAGAACCACCTGCTGCACCTGGTGCTGCAGGAGATGACCAGCCCCGCGGGCCAGGGGCTCTGAGGCCTGGCCCGGCCGCCGCGGCGGGAGCCGCTCTCGCCCTCGTGGCCCCGGCACGGACGCTGCGGCGCTTTTCCCCGTCGCCTCCCCGGAGAGGGATCCTGCTGCCCGTGCGACGGCGGGGCGCTTTGTGGCGAGACCCTCTCGCGCTGCTGCGGTCGCCGCAGGGGCCAAGTTGGCGCTGGCAGCTGCAGCCCCGTCACCCGCTGCCGTTCCTGGACGCCCTGAGCAGCGCTCCCCGATGCGGCGCGTCCCTCCCGGCCTTCCTTCTGGTGCCAAATTCCCGACGGATGGGGAGCAGCTCCTTCGCCCTCGCTCGGCCCAAGGCCGTTCGTGGTGCAGGGCGAAGCCGTCCTGGAGGAGACCCCGGAGCGCGCGGGAGCCCCGGGCAGGCCAGGGCGGCTCCTGGCTCCCTGCTGCAGCGGTGCCTGCCCGGCCGCGGGTGCCCAGCGAGGGCCGGTGTTTGCGCGAGCGGTGGAGCCGGTGTTACGGGAGCCGGCGGGAAAGCCCTGCCCTGTGCGTTGCAGTAAACGGACTGTGTGTGCACTTTACTTCCCAGGCTCCGGGCTCTTTCTTGGGTTGCGGCCGTGCGCGGCCCCTGCGGCCCCGGAGACACCAGCCGGGGCAGCCGGCACCTCTCGCCCCGCCCCTTCCCCAGAGCCGCGCCCATTTCCCCGCCCCTCGCTTTAGCCACGCCCCCTGCCTCGCCTCTTGGCCCGTCTTTTCTTCTCTGGCCCCGCCCCCTCCGGGTGCGCCCGCGCGGGGCATGTCGGGACGGGGGCGGCCCTTCCGGTCTCTGCGCGGCGGCACCACGCGGCGCGGCCATGGCGGACGGGGACGGTGCGTAGCGGCGGGGCCGCCCCGCCTTGCCCCGCCCGGCGGCCCCGGGGTCCTGCGCGGGAACGGGGAGCGGGTCGGCGCCGCCGGTGCGGTCGCGGCGGGGTGGGCTGGGAGCGGCGGCGGCCTGTGAGGTTGGGGGGGGGCTCCGTGGCGGCGCGGCCGCGGGCCCGGTGTGGCGGGGCGCTGACCGCGTGTGTCCCGCAGGCTCCGGCGTGAAGAAGCGGCGGAAGAAGGAGAAGCGGCAGCTCCCCGACGCGGACGTTGCGGTGAGCCCGCGCCGCCGGCCCGCTGCCCTCCCCGGGGTGGCCGGGCGCATCTCGCGGGGCTCCGGGGCCTGCCCGGGCTCACGGCGGGGATCGGCGGCGGCGGCGGCGGGCCCAGGGTGGCCCCGGGGTCCCCCCCGCGCTGGGCCAGGCGCCCTAGGGCAGCACAAAGGCCGCGACCTGCCCCGCCGCTCCCCGATCACCAGCGGGCTCTTCCCACCCCGGTAACGGGCCCCTCCCGGGTGTCCCCGGGCGGCCCCTGGGCCCGCGGCAGCGGCTGGAGCGCTTTAAGCCCGATACCGGGGAGCAAAGTGCAGGCGGTGCCCGGGAGCCGCCCGGCGGGCGCGGAGGGGCGGCACGTGGCGGCGGGCGGAAGTGCGGCGGCGCCGTTCAGCCCCCTGATTTTGCCCCTTCCGTCCCTGCTCAGGACATCCAGCACACGGAGGAGTTCTTCATCAAGCCCGAGTCCCGCGTGGCCCAGCTGGACACGTCGCAGTGGCCGCTGCTGCTGAAGGTAGCGGGCGTCGGTGGGCTTCCCGTGCGGGGGCTTTCTCTTTTGTTCTCAGTGCGTGCAGCGCTCTTCCTCAGGGTTTCGCAAACCTTCCCCCCAAAAGCAGCGTATGTGCCCTTCAAAGCAGAGGCTACGCCGCTGCATGCAAAAATCATGCTATAAAATTTAACCAACATTATCGTTTGCATGCTACTTTGTAAGATTGTGATCCCTTGTAAAGACCACACAGAATTTCTTCAGCTGCTCTTTATTGTGGTCTGAGAGCGGCCTGTGGCCTACGTGGGCTCCTGAGCTCTTTGCACAGAGGTGCTGAGGCACTCTGGATTTATTTTGCTTTTTGAAGCTTTGCATTCTGCTCCTTTGACATCTTCTCCTGTGGAGGTTTTTTTCCTTCTCTTTCTAAAAAGACCTTGTGGTTGCATTCCCAGATCATTTTTAATTTGGAAGAGACGCTTTCAGATACATACACAAATCAGACGATGTATAACTGGTGGGTTGTATTAGGGCAAAGCACTACTGAAACTGAGGCACAGGGAGCTCGAGAACATTTTACTTATGATGATTTTTGCTTGGACTTTGTAGAACTTCGACAAGTTAAATGTGTTGACAGCACACTACACACCCCTTCCTTCTGGTGCTAATCCCCTGAAGAGAGAGATATCCGACTATGTCAGGTGAGCGTAATAACTGTGAGAGTATTTTTATCTTTCATGGTTAATATCTTCAGGTGACTTTGTGGTGGTGGCAGCTGAAACTAAGTGGCAGTGACCGCTTTCGTCTGTGATGTTTTGTGTTCTGAATTCCTCTTGTACCTTTCTGCTTGCCTTCGTATTTTGCTGTTAGACAGTAAATCTGGAAATAGGACCCACTGGTCACTTTTTGTGGAGTTTGTTTCGTTCTGGGCTTGCAGTTGGTCTGCCAACAAGAATGCAAATGCCTGAGAAATTCTGAGGGCTCTTACGGGAAATCATGGAGACTGCTTGGAGTTTGCGTGTGGTGTTTTGGTTGGATTTAAGTACTTAGTAGCGATCAGCAGTCTGAAGAGATGAGAATTGCTTGATCTTGGAATATACGACCTGCCTTTCAGAGGAGCTGTGGGCAGAGTAACTGCTTGGGGTCTCGATGGGAGCAGCTGTGGGACTAGGCTCTTGTTTGGCTCTTCATTTAGAAATACCTTTTTTTTTGGCAAATGTGACAAGTCATCGAGGGTTCCACGCTTGCTCTGTTTGCTCTGATGCTAAATTTCTAATCTCTGTCACCTTGCACTGCAGGTCGGGCTTTATTAACCTCGACAAACCTTCCAACCCATCTTCCCATGAGGTGGTTGCGTGGATCCGACGCATCCTTCGAGTGGAGAAGACTGGACACAGTGGCACTCTGGACCCTAAGGTGACTGGGTGCCTGATTGTGTGCATTGAGAGGGCGACACGGCTGGTCAAATCGCAGCAGAGCGCAGGTACGTTTACCACCCTGGGACCACTTACAGGCTAACTGACCGGGGAAGTGCGGAGTTCTTCTGGAGACAAGCTGGCGATTTCCATTCCTGCCTACAAAAGGCTGCTCTTGGTCTTGAGTGACTTAAATTCAAGGATTGTTTATCCATCTTGCTCCAAGTCAGTGAGGACACGTACATGCCGTTGCATGTGTTTTGATCGTTTTTCCCTCTATGAGGGGCTTGTACTGTTTTAGGTCAAGGAAAACATTTCTGAATGACTGGTTTTGTGTACTGACTGGACTCATGGCTATAGGTGGCCTCAGTCTACAAGTTCAGTGAAATAACACTTGGTAAAGAAATACACCTGTAGCTTGGATTTTTTCTTTTGTTGGAAGAATAAGCAACTGCATAGTAAATTACTTGCACTGTCTAGGAAAGGTGCTTGTGAAGATGTCTGGTGGGCTTTCTGGATGTTTGACTGTGTAGCAGTGTGCACCTTGAGGTCAACATTAAATGCAAGTGGCCACTCCTGACTGCTCTTGTCGTTCTTTTAGGCAAAGAGTATGTGGGAATTGTTCGGCTGCACAATGCAATTGAAAGTGAGGCCCAGCTGGCCAGGGTAAGTCTCTGCACACTGTTAGCTGTGCTGCCACTTGAAACGCAAAGCGTTCAGCGTCCCTGGGAGAGGAGAGGGTAGGAATGGAGCTCGGGTGTGCTCTGTATGTGAGGTGATGACGAAGTTTATCCATTCTCTGAGTGCAGTGGTGCTGCCCTCCTGCAGCACCCTGATTCCTGTTCTAGGGTCTGGGTGCTGTGCGGCCTCCGGAGACCCTGCAGTCTCCCAGTGTCCTACTGGGGGCTGCTGGGGCCTGTGGCTGGCTGCCTGCAGGAGTGAGGCGTGCTGGCAGGGTTGGAGCCCCCTCCGTGGGGGCTCCATCCCCACCGAGATGAGGGATGATGTCTGATCACGTACTACCACCTGATGAAAAAGCCTAGCTATGCCTCACTGATGGCTGGGGCAGCATTTTGACCACGTCCCTGGTTCATTTTGGCTTTTATAAATGTGACCTAGCCAAACAGCAATGAATCTTGTGGGTTCTTACTCATGGAAGTGGTCCTAATGTCTGGAGACCCAAGGCACTTCTATGCTAGGTGTGTTAATGGGAGAGGTGTGACCTGTTACTTCTGCTTCTGCCCTCAGGCGATAGAAACTCTGACCGGCGCGCTGTTCCAGCGGCCGCCCCTCATCGCTGCTGTGAAGCGACAGCTGAGAGTCCGAACCATCTATGAGAGCAAGCTAGTGGAGTATGACCCTGAGAGAAGATTAGGTAAAATAGCACTGTCTTCTCTTTTTTCAACCATCCGCTGATAAATTCCCTGTGCAAAGGGCTGCTTCCTGTTCCTTGCAGATGTCATAAGACATCTTAAATTCTTGCCACTGTCAAGCAGTAACTGCTTCTTGCCTTGCTTCTGTGCGCTAAGAGGCAAATCCCATCTGTTTGTCTGTAGAGCCAAGTCCTTCACTGAGGAGCCAAATGATGTCAACTAGATGGCATTAGCACTCTGTGCAAAGATGACCTTCATCTATCACCCAATGCTGATGGCTCTGTGAGAGGCTAGACACAAAGCTGCTCTTAGAAAGAGCTTCTAGACTTGGTTCATTTGTAGATACATGTTTAAATGCTCTTTGCCTGGCTGGTGTTTCAGGTATCTTCTGGGTGAGCTGTGAAGCAGGCACATACATCCGAACACTCTGTGTTCACCTTGGCTTGCTCCTCGGTGTTGGAGGACAGATGCAAGAGCTCCGGAGAGTGCGCTCAGGGATTCTGGGAGAGAAGGTAGAGTGACGACTAACTATAACTGGCAATTTTGGAATTGTGAGAGTTCCTTGGAACTTTGTCACTTTTACAGTGGTGGAAGAAAGTATAGCTGCATGGTGGCTGGGAGAAGTTATGTTTGTGATCAGTCCCCAAAATGTGGGAGCTTTTGCCATAGTCTGAACCAAAGTGTTGAGTTCAGTTCAGGGTGGTTGCCCCTGTTCTGGTAATTAAACTTTGGGACAGTGAGTGGCTGGGAAGTGCACCATGGTGACTGCAAGTTCTCTTAAGCCACCTGTGTTTCTCAGCCTACAAGCCAGGCGTGTGCCGTGAGTTCAGGAATGTGAGCTGTCTGCTTAGCTGTCTGCAGCCACGTGGTGTCGCAGCACAGCACAAGGCACGTGCTTCCATTGAGGTGCTCTTGGGGGATGGCAGCCTTCAATGGTCCTGAACTCTTGCTTCTCAGTCTGGGCATAGCTGCATCCCGCTGCCAGTCTGGACTCCAGGGCCAATCTCTCCCTGTAGAGCAGGAGTATCAGAGTGCAAGTGGTTCCCCATCCATCTGTGCTCTTATCGCAGATGTAATCGTTTGCAGTCATTTTTGAATTCCAGGTGCTGGATGCACAGCTCCTTCAAGAATTTATTGCATGTCACAGTTTGAGGAGCTGGTTAATTTAAGCTTCTACTCCCGTTAATTTAAGCTTCTACTCCCTGATCTCCTTTGTCTAGAAGTCCCGGGTATTTGTGTAGGCTTGGTCACACTTCAAGTGTTCCGTGTACCTCATGTACTAGAACCAAGTGCAGTCGGAAGTTAGGATGGTTGAAGTCTGCAGTAACAAAAGTCAGGGCCAGAGGGGTTCAAACTGTTGATGGAAAATACTTGTTCTTGCCTTTTTAGGTTGCTTTTTTGATACTTCTGAATTCAGAATCTGTTTTCTGCTCCCTTTCAGCACAGTATCTGCCATTGGTCTTTAGCTGTGTTCTCTTGTGTCTGTTTTGAGTTGGTGGCTGATAGGAAAGTTTTAGAAGGGTCGTGTCTTTTCAGGACAACATGGTGACTATGCATGATGTCCTGGATGCACAATGGCAGTACGACAACAACAAGGATGACAGCTACCTGCGAAGAGTTATCCTGCCGTTAGAGAAGCTGCTGACTTCACACAAGCGGCTCGTTATGAAAGACAGTGCGGTAAGTTGCTGAGTTGGTGCCAGTTGTCATCTGGAGACTGCAAAGTGCCCTCCTACGTGTATAACCAGTAAAACAAATGGGAGATCAGGATCCTCGTGCTGTATAGCACCATATAGGACTTAGTATGGCCTGGTGCCAGATCAGCAGTAAGATACAAGAGCCCAGAACTGAATGGCAGAAATGGTGCTCTCCTCGCTTGAGGAGGATGTGTGATGCTTATGAGAGATCTGTCTCAGCTTGTTTGCTGTGGCAGGTGCTTTCCTTTCCTTGCTTTCTCCAAAGCCCTCAAGCTTGTTTCTCATTGTCCACCATACAAAACATATGGGCATGTTATTGTTGGGACAGTAATGTCAAAGGGAAGCTCAAGTGGTCTGAGGCACTTCTTAAGGTGCTTTGTCTTCTGCAACAGACTGTAAGACCTGCTGTTCCCCACCTCTTCAGGTTAATGCCATTTGCTATGGAGCCAAGATCATGTTGCCTGGTGTCCTGAGGTATGAAGATGGCATTGAGCTGAATCAGGAGATTGTTGTCATCACCACAAAAGGAGAAGCCATATGCCTAGGTATGAAGCTCCCTGTTCTTGCGCCTGGCTAGATGCAGAAATAAGACTATATTCCAGTGAATGTTTGACAAATGAGTTCCCATATACAGAAGGCTTAAATAACACTGCCTGCTGGGAATTGTGGGGTGCCTTGGCCTAGCAAGCTAGGATGCAAGGCAGCTGGCATTGAGCCCGAGGTTAAGAAACAGCAGCTGCATCAGAGCCAACTTACAAGCTGGGTAATCCTTTGCTTGTGTTAGGGTCATCAGAAATCTTTGCACTCCTATTACCTCTTATCGCCTGGCCTGTGAGCTGTCTTTTGGCTTCAGAGCCAGTCCTTGGCAAGGTGTGAGGGGTTCCTCTCTTTCAGCTGCGTGAGGCTCAGGTGTGCTCTGTATGTGAGGTGATGACGAAGTTTATCCATTCTCTGAGTGCAGTGGCACTGCCCTCCTGCAGCACCCTGATTCCTGTTCTAGGGTCTGGGTGCTGTGCGGCCTCCGGAGACCCTGCAGTCTCCCAGTGTCCTACTGGGGGCTGCTGGGGCCTGTGGCTGGCTGCCTGCAGGAGTGAGGCGTGCTGGCAGGGTTGGAGCCCCCTCCGTGCGGGCTCCATCCCCACCGAGATGAGGGATGATGTCTGATCACGTACTACCACCTAGCACATCGCACCTATGGAGGAGATCGGTGTAAAGGGACTTCAGTGGCTACCAGCTTCTGTGAAGTGACCTGAAATTGTGCTTTTTCTGAAGTGGGTGCTTGGGAAGAGCAGGTGGCACGTGCTGAATGTACCACACAGAAGGGTCTGTCTGCAGCAGCGCTCGGTGCCACGTGGCCGGGTGCTCTGGGACTGAGGGGCCTTGGAGGTGAAGCACTGCAGTACAGCTAAGCCGTTCCACCCTGTTGTCGGTAATGGCTGCACCGATTGTTTCAGGGAGCTAGCAGCAAACACTTAACGTATATTGGTAGGATTAGTCTCCTCCAGTTTGCCACTACAAGCTGTTGGGAACGCTGGCGGGAGCAGCACTGCTCTTTCTGTAGTGGCTCTGTTCAGCTGCATCTTTACACACACTGCATTTCCTTGACGTAAGCAGAAGCGCTGTGACAGCTAGCAGAAGTGCTCCGACGTCTGCTTATGGAACCCTGCTGTGGCCGGTGATGGGCTCACCCTGCTTGCCATCCAGAACAGATGTTCTGGCACAAGCCCAAGGGTTTGTGCCTCTGTTGTTGTTAATCCCTGGCTCTGACGCGCTTGCTGCTTTGAACAGTGTGACTCTCTGAAGGGCTCGTCCAGAAATCCCCTCCAGTGAGGTTTCGGGAGGATGTGGCATTGTTGGGGGCTGGGGGGGAAGCCGTCTGATGGTTGTGGTGATGCAGGAGGAGCAGGCTAAATGCAGCAGGTTTATGCATCTGAGCTGTTGTGGCTTGGCTGGGTTTTAAAGTGTTTGTGGATTCTCTGCCTGTTCCTGCAGCGGTTGCCTTGATGACCACTGCGGTCATCTCTACCTGTGACCATGGAATAGTGGCGAAGATCAAGAGAGTGATCATGGAGAGAGACACATATCCCCGCAAATGGGGCCTCGGTCCCAAGGTGAGCAGGGCTGTGGTGCCAGGTTGGATCCCGGGGAGGAGAGGGGGGCCCAGCTGTTGGGCTATGGGGCTTGGGCACCCTCGGGCAGAGCTGTGTCCCACCTCTTCTCCTGGGCCCCTCTGTAAATCCCCCTGTGCTCATCTGGAGCTGCGATGGTGGCACTTCCCGGTGCCGGGGCTGTGTCAGCTCAGTGGCGGAGCAGAGCCCGGCTTTCCCTGCTGTTGTGGGCTGAGCTGTGTCAGGGAAGTGGGCAGTTGCCAATGGTCAGGTTTGGGCTTCTCAGGTTTGCGTGTGAACCCTCCTTCTGTAAAGAGCCAAATGATGTCACCTAGATGGCATGAGCACTCTGTGCAGAGATGACCTTCATCTATCACCCAATGCTGATGGCTCGGGAGGGGCCAGAAAGGAGCTAGTCTCACGAAACTGTGACAGTGCAGAAATGCAAAACTGTGTGGAAAGAGACTAAACTCTGCCTGAAGGACAGGAGCCGTAGGAACAACTTGTGCAGGTTGTGCACCTCGGATCCCTCTCCCCTCTCATGCAGCTGGGGGTCGTGGGATCAGGCAGGTTTGTAGCAGTAGTCAGCTCTAGCTCCACCTGACCTGTAGTTTCCCTTCAGCCAGTGCTACAGCCTAGGCTTCAAACGTGGCGCGAAGCTGCTGTGGCATGTGATGTCACCCTGGTTCAGGAGAAGGGCAGAAGGTCCTGGGGATGTGTCCACGCTTATGTCGCAGCAAATGTGATGCAACCTAGTTGGGGTCTCTCTGAGCCTTTGGCAAAGGGGTCTTGCCTTGCCTGGGCAGTTGCAGTGGTGCAGCTGCAATGTGGTGGATTGTTAAGCTGCAGAAAGCTGGTTGAGGATCTGAGCGCAGGTGAGCTAAGTGCTGGGCAGAGTCCTCTTTCTCTGGCTTTATTGCTGCTGCCACCAAATTAGCTGTTCTTTACTGATGAGAGACCCTCAGCAGGGAGGAAGCGAGAGGTGGGAGGCTGCTGCACAGGGGATGCTTTCTGTTAATTGTCAGGAGGTCCTTGGGCAAGTGGCTAACGAGTGACGATATACTTGCTGGCTTGGCCTGTTCCTGGGATACCTGCTCTCGCGCCGCGTGGCTGAAACGCACGGCGGGGTTTCTGCGCCTCGGAGCTGCAGTGTGAGTTTTTGCGCTTTGCTCTCAGGCCAGCCAGAAGAAGATGATGATCCAGAAGGGTCTGTTGGACAAGCACGGGAAGCCCAACGAGAGCACGCCGGATTCGTGGAAGAAGGAGTACGTGGATTACAGGTGAGCAGAGGGCGGTGGGCTCGGAGTGACACGCCAAGGGGAGGCTCTGTGCAGCCAGTGCTGCCCTGGGTGTTGCTGCTTGCGCTTAGACCGTGTTACGCCTGGCAAGGTGTCTTTGCTGCCTGGCCCCGTTGGGTGTGCTTGTGTCTGCTGCGGTCACAGGGGAGCGAAAGGTGTGAGCAGACGGTTATCCCTCTGCAGCCTGGTGCTGTGGCTGCAGAGGGAGTCAGTCTGCTAAATGGAAGAGGGGAGGTGCTGCCGTTGTCCAGCCCAGCCGGGCGCTGGTGCGGGCTGCAGGCCTTCCCTACACTGAGCATCTGCCCCTAACGCTTGGCCTGGGCTGAGGAGCAGTTGGAAGGGGGAAGAAGGGGCTTTGTAATTGTCTGGGCTGGTACGAGGCAGAGACAGTCCTGCTCAGTCTGAGATCTCTTCTCTTTCAGGGATATCATCAAGAAAGAGGCAGTAGCAGTCCCCCGAGCTGTCTCAGAGCCAGAGAGGGCTCCAAAAGTGAGTATCGCCAGGGGTGTCTGGTGTAATCAGGTCTGTTTTGGGCCTGCTGAAGATATTTGAGATGTGCCTTAGCCTTGGGCGGTTGGCATCAAGCTCTGAATGTTTTGCGACTTAAACTGGTTGTAGCCCTGGGGGGCAAAGCTGGGGCTGTGGGAGCCTAGAGCCCATCTTGTGGCCAGGGCTTAGTACTGGGGTGACCTGTTAAGGGGCCTCAGTCCCTAGATGTTTTTCTCTTGCTGTTGGTACTTTGGGTGTGACTTGTGTTGCACAGTCAGGGGGTATGAGGAGCTCTGACTTGAGCTGTACATGCTGCGGCATCCAAGGCAATGTGTCTCATGGAGCCAGAGTAGAGGAACGTTATTCCAGAGGACCTTTCTGAAGACCGTGGGCAGTTTCTGAAGTGTGCTTTTATACTTTTGTCCTTAAACCTTTTATACAGCTCATGCCTCCCATGTTCTCAGGCAGGGTTTCTGCATGCTCTTAGCAGGGTGCAGCTGCATTTCAAACTGTGGAGACTATGGGGTGCGGGGAGCACTGGGAACTGTAGTATACAAGCTGAGAGAGGGGAATGCTTGACAGTGTATGCTGGAAGGGACCTCTGGCTGTTGGTAGCTCGCTTTTCTATTCAGAATGGGCTGAGGAGTTGGATTGAGCCCGTCAAGGCAGTGGCGTTTGGGCTTGCATCAGCCAGCTGCCCTTCCATCGCTTGTGCCCTTTTGGGAGATGGCCTGTCTGACTACATGTTCCCCTAACAGAGGAAACGAGAGTCGGAGAGTGAAAGTGAGGAGGCTGTGACCCCATCGTCCCCTGCCACCCCACCGCCAGATGAGCCGAGCAAAAGGGAAAAGAAGAAGCGGAAGAAAGAGAAGAAGGCCAGAGAGGCTGCTGACAGTGGAGGAGAGCCAATGGAAGTGGTACGTAGCTGGGTGCTGCCATGGTGTTGGTCCAAGCACTGGGAGAGATTTTGTTCCTAGTGCCTCTGGGATAAACACCTCAGCATCCTGCTGTGTATGTCCTCAAAGTACCAGGGTCCCCAGGGGCAGAGGGAAGGTGTCTCAATATAGGCTTGTCCGTGAGCTGGCCTGGATGAGGGTGGGTGAGACATACTGGGCAGGGGAGGCTTGGGATGGATCTGCAGTGGGGAAGGGATGGAGCAGAGTGTATGGGTTGAGCATCCTTGTGCCTGGGGCATTTGGAGGGTCCCCCTTCCTGCCAGGCCACCTCTGGTACCCTGTAACAGGTCCCTGCTGCTTGGGTGGGGGGAACTGCAGCCACGGGGAGCGTGCCCGGGGTCTGGAGTGGGGCTGCATGTTTGGATACCTGGGGCTGTGCGGGTGGGAAGGGGAAGCGAAGACGCGTGCTGTGTGAATGCCTCATCAGCCTTCCAGTGGTGCCCGGTGCCCCCTGGAAACGAGCAGTAAGTGATTCCTTTTCGATTTCTTCCTGATCTCTCCAACCTCTTCACAGACCAGCGAGGCCAGCACCAAGAAGAAAAAGAAGAAGAAACAAAAGGAGGTGGAAGAGAGCTCGGAGTAAGCGACTGGATCTGTCCAAAGCAGGCGACCTCATCGGTGGGGAGGGAGGAGTCTGAGGCCTTCACGAAAAAGAGGACTGGCCATCTGGCAGCCGGGCCAGCAAGTTCCAAGCTCCTTTTCCACGGTGTATATGAGCGAGACGGTGTGTTTGCCCAGGGTGTGCCCTGTCGAGGTACCTCTCCTCATCCTGTTTTAAGGGTAGCCAGAGGAGAGGGGTGCCCGCCTGCCTGCCCCGGCACTGGACTGCTCTGTGAAGCTCGACACCTCGATACCGATAGACATGTTATATTCAGGGAAGTTGCAGCTCCTGGCTCACGGTGTCTCCATTTTCACTATGCGAGAGAGGAATAATGCTTTCCCCCTCTCTTGTCCTGCCTCTTTCTTCCTTCTCTTCCAAGGTCAGAGCTGTTACCCGACAGTCGCAGAATGTGTTAATGCCCGAGAACTTGCCCAGTCATTGCCCATCTGAATGGGTTTGGCATGGGAACGGTTGAATCAGTTATTTTAAGGGCTCTGGTTTTAAGCTCACCATGTGCTTGGCTTGACCCTCAGCCAGCAGAGATCAAATATTCCACCAAAGGCTATTCTTTGGTGCTTTTTTAAGTTTAACATAAAATGATTAGAACACGAAATTCCTGCTTTTTCGCTTTGTAGTGTGGGGACCTGCTTGTTAGTTGTGCTGTCTGTTCCCCAGACCCAGTGCCCCAGCGATGCTGCTGGAGCCTACCTCCTGCTGGCTTTTTTCGCCCTTCTGTGCCCAATTGCTCGGATGGGACTTCAGTGCTCTCAGCTGCCTTCCCTGTTTTTGGTACCTAATATGCTCCAAAGGCAGGAAATAGGGACGCTGCTGGGGAGCAGGGCAAAGTGCCCAGGCAGCGGTGAGCCCGTATGCTTCTCTAAAGAGCTGTCAGGACTTGGAGGCCTTCAGGGCTGCAGCTTGGCCAAAGGCAGCTCTGTGAGGGGCACTAGGTGCGAAGCTTCAGTTGTTTTGGAGCGACTTGTCCCAATTTCCTGTAGCTGGGATGGCTCACTGGGAGCAGGAGGTCTCCTCTCTCACAGGAGTAGTGCTGAGCTGGGATTTCAGCGCTTTGGTGGGGAAGGATCCGGGCTGTTTTGTTCTGAGTCTCTATCCCTGCAGAGACTGTAGTGTTGTCTTAGCACTGCTTTTGTCTAATCGTCTTTCCTGGTCTGACTTTTCTCCTCTACCACGCTAGTGAGGGATGTGGACAGTGGGGCCAGCAGCTGGTGGCTGTCAGAACTGAGCAGAAAAAGTTGATTTTTATTTACTCCTTTTTTACGTGAAAAATAAAACAACCCCTATTTTTCAGTGGGTGATTCTTCTTGCTCACCTGGCCCCTAGTGGAGGTCAGTGTTCCCAGGTCGGCTCGTGGGGAGGCAGTTAACACACGCTGCTGAAGAGGTAGCGGCTGTCCCTTCGCCTGTCCCTGCACTGCCTGCCCGAAGGAGCTACAGGCAGAGAGCAGTGGTGGTGTCAGCAAGGGCTGTCGCTGGAGGGGCCCTTGTTGCTGATGAAGCGGTGACTCTACAGGTGTTTGGAGGCTGCCCTCCCCGTGGGTACCACCCGAGGGGCGCAGGCCTGGAAGTTGGGTATTTTCTTTCCTCCTTTGCCTGTGCCGGGGTGAGCTGTAGGAAGGGTCCGGCAGCGGCTGGAGAACCTGTCTGGTCCTGGCCTGCCTTACCTGAGCGTGCCCCGCTCAGGGAGGTGGGAGCAGACCTTCAGCTGTGAGCAAGGGCTGAGCCTAAGATGCAAAACACGAGCCGCAGCAATGTTTCAGCACACGTTTATTGCTGCTCATTGTTTCCCTGCAGTGGATCAGAACAAAGGTCCCTATTGCACGTTAACAGATTTTATTTTTGGCATCCTTAAAAAATTGCACAAGACTTCGTAACCCCCTTCCCCTCTCCCACTGCTGACTGCTGAACACGCAGATGAGATCCTTTCTCCAAAACGATGGCTATGGTTTGCCCAGGAGCCATGGTGGAGCTCCCTGGACACGGTCAGGCTGGGACTTGTGCGTCAGTACACTCCGTAAGAAGGAATCCCGTTGGGTGGGTGGCTTTTATGTTTGCATACAGTGTGTGAGACACCCTAGACTCCAGAAAACATGCCTGGATGATCTTTGTAGAGACACTGTTTCTACTGCATGCAATGGATAATTCACTGGCTCTAATTTACTTAATGAACTGTCCCTCTGGGGTTTGGTCTGTGGGACTTGCTCAGCTGCTGCTGAATTTCTCTGTCCAGCCTGTAACAACTGGAGTTGCAGTGAGAATTTAAATACAGGGAGTTTTTTACAAGTTACAGTTGCACAGGGTGAGCCAGAACCCCCAAACCTCTGGACGCAGGGCTGAGCCCTGCCTGGGGAAAGCACGCTCCAAGCCTCCCTCGTCAAATCCATGTTCACCCCTTCTCTGTCCCTGCCTGTTGGTGAGGGGAAACCCTTGCATGTGGGGGCTCTGGGGCAGTCTGTGAGGAGCCTCCCAAGCTGTGGGCTTCCCCGAAGCCCTGCAAACCTGAGCCAGGCTTGGTGCAGCGTGCGCACCTGCGATGGCAGAGGACGTCTTCCTGGGAGGCCCTTGTGCTGCAGCTTCCCTCAGGGCTGATGCAGAGGCCGAGATCAGCTGGGTGCTAGGGCAGGATTGTGCTTTTTCCCCTGCCCGGCGAGGCAGGGAGCTGTGCTCTGAGCTAAGGGGAGCCCCGGGCCCTGCTGCAGCCTGTAATCAGCACTGGCATCTCACCCCTGGGGCAGGCTCCGAGCTGCGTTCCCCAGGAGAGGGGACCTGGCGGCCCTGTGCGTGATGGAGCGATGGAGACTGTGTCCATGAGACGGCAGAGGCAGGGAGCGGTGTTGGGCTGTGTGTCGATCGGGGAAGCTGAGGAGAAGGCTTCTCTTCTCCCCGTTTCTGCAGGACGGGTTGGTGGGAAGCGGCTGGGGTGGGACGCGCGCTCAGTACACCCAGGAGACGGGCACCCACTGCGGGGAGCTGCAGGCCTGCTCAAAGGCGTCCTGCAGCAGCTTGAGGCTTTCATCCACCCCGTTGTTGACTAGCGACAGGTCGAAGTAGTGTGCGTATCGGCTCCGGATGCTCTCTGAATCCTTCCGGAGCTGCTGCAAAGCCTCTGACTGCAAGAAACGGGAGGGTGCTCAGAAGGCTGGGCAGGACGGGATCTCCCAGCCCAGTTACCGCCCGGTTTTCTGAAGCTGTTGAGGGAGGGGGTGGCAGGCAGGGGAGGCATTTCACAGCTCCCCCCAACAGACAAGCTTCCTCTCACCCGCAAAACATCTCATCTAACTTGTTGCTGAGTATCAGAGCACAGGGTAGCCCTGCATCTCCCCTCCGACGGGCTGAGCGCACTGCTGCAGTCTCGCAGGAGCAGGGGTCTGGGGGTCTTTGCTAGACTTTTAGCAACGCTGTGAGCATCAGGTTACCCGCTCGAGTGAGGCCAGCTCTGCTTGGCCTCGTGTTCACCTCTAAGGTGTTCTGTAGAGCTCCCCAGGACAAGCAGGTTCACCTAGCAGCAGGCTGCTCCTTGCTGCTGCTGCACGGCCCGGTCGGCTCGAGGCCCGAGGCGGGGTTGAAGGTGCAGGCTGGGCTGCAGCGCTGTTCCTGGGTGCGAGCAGCAGCCGGCTGGCCCTGGGTGCAGGGGTGGGGGGGCTCAGCTTAGCAAAGCCGCCTGCCCCCCGCCAGCATGGCTCCTCTCCTGCAGCTAGCAGGGGTGCTCGTAGCAGCCTCCTCTGCGGGGTTAATGCCCTCGACAGGGAAGGCCAGGCCGATCTGCTCGAAATGCATTGCAGCTCCCTGTTTCCGAGCCTCGGGGGATGAGCTGGGGATGATGTGATGGCTGCAGCTCTGCTGTTGGTTGCTCAGCAGCTATCGCGGGGGGAGGACAGTGATAACCCGTCTGCCTGGGTCATCCGAGCTCTGCTCGGTCACGCTTCAGCCCTGCTCTGTCCCCTCCAGCAAGCCAACACCTGAGCGGTGCCAGATGGCTAAACATAGCGTCTCCGTCAGCAGGGCTGGCCCTGCCCACTGCGGCAGGACTTCATTCCTCTCTCCGGGTCTGCGAGCGGTGCTCGGTGGCTGGATCGCTCCTCCCGGGGGAGGCTGGCCCTGCCGGGGGCATCGGGGCCGGGGGCTCCCTGGGAACCGGCTGGGGTTGCCAGCCCGCCTCGGGGAGCGCGGTGCTGCAGGGGTTAACGGCAGCATCAGTGCTGCTTTCCTCCCGATTTTGGAGGAATTAGCATCCTAATGAGCCGGAGAATGGAGCGAGCTGCTGTGTGTGCCGTCTGCATAGCTGATGACAGCAGGAATCCTGCTGCTGCTGCTGCAGCTGGAGACGGGGCCCTGGGTGCCGCGCTGTGCACCCGGCTGCGTGTTAGTGGCTGATCACGGGCAAGGCTTGCTGGGGGGAGCCGAAATCGGGGGAGCGTCGAGGGCTGCGGCAATCTCCGATCCCTATTTCTCAGGCTTGGGCTGGTGAAGCTGCCCTGTTCTCAAAAATCAGTGTAGAGAAGGAGGAAGCTGATCCTAGCTATGGAGCAGGGAGAGCCCCGGGCTGCTGCTTGGCTCCTGCCCCCAGGTACCGGGCCTGAAGCCTGGCAGAGGGGGGGGACAGCCGTAGCCTCATGGCAGCGCGCCGCTCACCTGCTCCGCCTTGTCCGTCGGGGCGATGAAGACTATGAACGGGGAAAGCTCGGCCGTGCGGACGATCTTCAGGGTCTGCAGAGAGAGCGGTGCAGTTACAGGAGCGCGGCCGATCCCGGGGGCAGGAGCGAGCGCTCGGGCTGGCTGCTGCCCCTCCTGGTGCACTGCTGAGCCTGGGGGCAAGCGGGTGACGCAGGGGCAGGAGTCCCAGCCCGGGTACCTCCCCCCCACCCCCGAGCACCCTGTGCTGTGAGCTTGCAGCCCAGCAACGGGGCTGTTGGACAACCAACCTCTTTGCAAAGCAGCACCGACGCGCTTAGGGGCGGAGGGGGCAGCGGGTCCCTGTTGGGGCCGTACCCCCACTCCCACCGCAGCCGGGCCCTGGCCTTTGCTGTCAGCCCAGCGCGTGCTGCAGCTGTGAACACCCTCACCATGCCCACATCTGGGACCAGAAATGTCCCCCCCGGTCTTTGTCCGTCACTTTGCGATGGACGTGCGTGCGGCCCGCTGGAGAAGGTGGCACAGTCACGGCCAGCACAAGGTAGTCGGAGCCAGGGCAGCTGTGGTCCTGCCTGGCCGTCCCCGTGCTCCCTACCTGGGGCTCGATGTCCAGAATGGCAACTTTGTCCTGCTGGTGGATCTTGTGCACCGTCTCGAACTTGGTGCCAAACATGTTCCCTTGGTAGCTGCCGAACTCCAAGAACTCGTTGGCTGAGATGTCCCGAGTCATCTCTTCAGTGGAGACGAAGTAGTAGTCTTTCCCATCCACCTCGTTCTTCTTCTGGGGGCGCGTGGTGTCTGGGGAGGGAGGGGAATGCCGGGTGCCCTCAGACGGGGGCTGGCCCCCAGGAAGGACTGCCTCCCGGGCAGGGCTCGCGTTCGCACGCTGAGCACTGGGGCTGGGGCAAGCAAGAGCACAGAGGACCCCGGCACCTCCACGGGAGGAGGTGAGGGGGAGCCCGCCGTGTGCTCTGCCCCACGGCGGGTGCCGGGGCAGGGCCGCGCGCCCCTCGCCCCAGCGCGGTTACTTACACGGGGCCGGGTACATGAACTTGTCCGGGTTGCTGCTGAGCAGCGCGTTCTTGATGTGGCTGCGACCCACGCCGCTGGCTCCTGCGGGGAAGGGGGGACGGATGCAGGAGCCGGGCTCAGAGGAGGCAGGCGGGAGAGCCAGGGCCCCCCTGCAGCCCCCACCCGAGCGGAGGTGCAGACCTCTCCCGGACCTTGCCGGGGATCTGCGTTCTGGGCTGGTTTGTGGCATTTCCCAGCCCAGCCGGGGACTGTGCCGGACTCACCGCACGCACAGCGGCACGTGGAGGCTGGGCGGCCTGCTTGGCCGTCGCTGCAGGCAGAGGAAAGGCTCCCCAGAGCTTACGAGGCTCTGAAGGGCAGCGCTGCCCCGACCCATGGCAGCCCCGGCTCCCCAAGGGACCGCGACGCAGCCCCAGCACGGGGCAGGACCCACCTATGAGCACCAGCGTCTTCCTCTTGAAGGCAGGCAGCCTCACCACCTCCTCGTAGGACACCACGTCCAGCTGGTCAAAAACTGGGGCAGAGGACAGAGCGGGTGCTCAGAGCGGGTGCTCAGAGCGGGTGCTCGCACCGGGCTTGCCCACGACAGCGGGAGCGTGTGTGTGTCGGACTGATCCTTCGGCAAAATCCAGGGAGCAGCCAGGGCTGTGGGCGAAGCCCCGGCTGGCTCCTCCGGGAGCAGGTCCCCAGCCTGAGCAGGCATCAGCAAGCGGCTTGTGGAGGAGCTGCTGAGAAGCTGGTCCAGCCGGCCCAGGAGGAGAAGCCGGAGCTTTTCTCCCCAGTAATTCTGCTCAGCACAGTAGGAACTGGGAGCAGGGGGTGAGGAGGCAGCGGGAAGCTGCAGGGAACTTATTGCTGGGGGAGCTTTATTTATCCTGCTGATTTATGGCCTTGTTTGTCAGGGCTTGGAGCTGCTGGCCGGGCTAGGAGCCAGCACGTCCTCAGGCTGCCGCCTTCGCTGGCCCAGCGCTTAGCTCCGTCCCGTTACGGGGCATTTACGCGGTGGCCTGACGGGCACGCTTACCGCCGTGCTGCCCGGGTGCCGCGGTCGTGTCCCGCTGCCAGCACAGCCGAGCTGCTCGGTCTCACCCCCGCGGCGGGGACCTGCCCCTGCCCAGACGCCAGGGTGAAGGCCAGGGCTGCGTGGTGCCCAGCGCCCTGCTGGCACTTACTTGAGCTGTGCTTGGCCAGGTATTTATCTTTGCACTTCTTTTTCTTCCCAAAGGGGCTGCAGCTCTGGGCTTCGCTCTGGCTGGACTGGGTGACGCTCGCCACGCGCCTGCCGAGAGAGGAGGACACTGCGGTGGCCCACGTGCCGAGAGAGGAGGACACCGGGGTGGCCCACGTGCCGAGACTGGAGGACACTGCGGTGGCCCACGTGCCGAGAGAGGGGGACACTGCGGTGGCCCACATGCCACCCTACCGCCCCGGGGAGCAGCGGGATCGTCCCCCAGGTCCTCTCACGAGGGCAAGAGGAGCAGGACGAGTGCTGGGGCAGGTAAAGTCCCCCCTGGGGGCAGCTGAAGGGACGTTTGTCGCCTTTTCCCGGCGGTGACACCAGTGTTACCAGACATGGTCACGGTCCTTTCAGCATGTGCTGACCGGTGGGTGTGGGGGGGTGACACCCCCCAAATCCAGTGCTCCAGCCGGATCCAGCGACCGTAGCCTCATGGGGCTGGTGGATCACGCTGGTCCCCGTGAGACGGCACGAGCACCCCTACCCCTGCGGCACGTACCCAACGCCCGCCACGCTCAGCAGAGCATCTCCACACCGACCCCCAGACGAGGCCACGAGATGGGGATCCAGCCACCAGGCCCGGGGACACCCAGGGGCAGGGGCACGGCCGTCCTGAGCCACGCGCCCGTGCCTGGACCAGGACCCCTGCCCGGAAACCTACCACTCCTGCAGCTCCGGCGAGGGGATGAGGCCTGCCGCCTCGGTGCAGGACCCCTCCACGCGGCCCTGCCACCAGTTGCTGTCGTCCTTGTTTATGATCTGGATGACGTCGCCGACCTGGAACTTCAGCCCTGCCTCCTTGCAGGGGATCAGGTTGTCCTTCTTGGGGTCGTAGTCAAACTGGGCCCTCATGAACATCTGCAGGAGAGAGGGTCGGGGTCAGCGGGGCTGCGCCGGGCGGCCGAGCTTGGCCACGTCGCATCCCGCAACGGCAAAGGCGCAGCCCGGGCTCGGGGCCCGAGGCGCCGGCTCTGGAAGCCCCCCCAGCACCAGCGTGACGTGCAGCCATGAGAAAGCGGCCTTTCCCCACCGCTCCTGCTCTCGGGAAGGGAGGCTGAAGCAGCTGCTTCCACCGGAGCAGCCCAGCGCCGCTGCTTCCCACCCTCAGGGCCCTCCGGGCACCTCCAGGCTCTTGCTGCCGCGGAGCAGCTTTGCAAAGGCAGCAGAGAAACGCCTCGTGGCTCTCACGCATGGACCGTGTTGTCCAGGAAGGTCGCTCAGGAAGAACAGACCGTCACAGAGCAACAGGATGGATGAGAGTCACCTCTCACGGGGAGGAGGGCAGACAAGGCACGCAGCTTCCAGGGCGCACTGCCACCGGTGCTTTCTGCAGTGCCGCTTGCTCTCAGTGCCTGGACGAGCAGGTCTTTGGCTGAAACGCTGCCACGATTTGCCTCTGGCCTGTGCACCGGGCAGGATAGGACTAGGACAGAGGCAGGGTATGGAGGAAAAGAGGACGGGGCATGAAAGGCAGTGTTTAGGGGACAGAGGCAGGCCGTGGCTAAGCATGGTCCTTGCACCACCCTTCTTCTCCTGGAGCTTTTGCGCTATGGGTCCAGACCTGCCAGAGGGTGCTGGGCGCCCGCAGTCATGGTGCAGAAGTCTGGCTCCCTCGGTAGGACAGATGACACTGTCCTTGTTAAAACAAGATTGCCCACACCTTGTCCTTTGATGGTGCTGCCGTGGCTGCAGGAAGCTTAGGGCCAGCAGGACATGACCATGCTTCCCTTTTGCTGCCGGAAAATCACAGCTGAAGCTGTGCCACCTCTCACCAGGCATCTCCTGCCAGGGTCGGTCCAGCCACCTCCTCTGGACCTGCGCTTGCTCTGAAAGCGCTCGCCAGCACCCAGGAAGGTGGTCTGTCAGCACAAATGCATGCGGGACGCACAGCGAGCACGGCCAGGCACCTGCGTGGGGGCCTCCCCCCCCCCCCCCCCAGCCCTGCTACCAAGCCAGGCACAGCGCGTTCGCTCTGCTGTCGAAAAGCTCCTGCCTTGCACAATCTGAGTTAGCCTCAAACCCCTCCCGCCACTGCCCGAGTCCTGCAAGGGCCCAATCCTGCTCCAGATGCAGGCTATCTGCCTGCCCCTTCTCTGGGGCCTGGAGTACAGGTGCTGAGCAGGCTCCTATGGAGGAACCTCCCCCCCATTTAAAGTCCAAAACCTGTGGTTTGCATCTGGGCCCAGGCTGGAGGTGACTGTGACGGACCTGAGTGCTCAGTGCTTCTCCTTGGGGTCCTCCCAAACAGGATGGCCCCAGAGAGGCACTCGGGTGCCCTCAACGTGGCCAGCAGCCAGGCGTGATCCCCATCAACAAGCAAAAGCCCAAGCTGCTCCACTCTGGGCACTGGACCGCGACCAGCAGAGACTCAGGTTGCCCATGAGCTGCGGTTCCCGGTGGCACGTGCCACCACAGTCCTGGACGCTCAAGCAGGGCGACAACGGTCCTGTCTGAGGCGTTTGTCCCCGCGTCCTGCCCGGAGCCCACCGCCAGCAACCCCACGTCCCTTCCCTCAGCGGTAGCTTTTCCCCAGCGCCGAGCTGGCCTGGCTGACCGCAGCTGGCCGGGACAAGCCCGGGAGGACCGACAGCGGGGAAGGGCAGACACGGACCAGCGCTTAATCAACCAACACGTGCAAGGCGGGTTGAGGTGGAACGAGGACACCAGAGCATGCGAGAGAAACAGAGGCAGGTCTCAGTCTCAGCCGAGCGCAGGGACTGTGGCTCTTTGGGATTTTGCGTAAGGGACTACGGACAAAAGGAAGGGGGGTACCGTGAGGTTGCCCCGGCGCATCCCAACCCCGTCCTTGCGCCGGGGTCCTGCCCCCACCCCGTACCCCGGGCTCCTCTCCTGCTCCTCGTCCTCGCGGAGGGGCTGTGCCCGGGGCAGGACAGCGTCCCAGCCCCACGCGGAGGAGCGAGCCCTCCCCATCACCCTAAACTGGGCGCTTGGGCAGCCTCTCTGACCGCAGCGGGGAGCAGACAGCAGGACACGGGGGGCAAAGCGAGCTGGTGCCCGTGCTGCGAATGCGGACGTCCCCCACCCTCGCACCGGCAGCGGGTCGGAGGAGCTGCCTTCCTCCTCCCCAGCGCTTCCTTCCTCCCACTCGCTCGCTGCTTGCAAGCGGCTGGCGGCAGCCGGAGCTACGTCACCGCTGCCTGCGCTGCGCGGGGCTGCAAGCGACAGCGCAGGAGCAGCGCGAGCCGAGGGCTGCGGGCACCGCGGTGACCTCGCAGCCGGGATGTGGCTTCAGGGCTCGGCAGCGGCTCCGAGGGAGGCAGGAAAGTCCCTCGTGCTTCCCGGCTGCTGCTTTTCCCATCGCCGGACACCGCGCGCAAGCACCGCTGGGCTCCCTGAAAGCTGGGGAGACGCAGGCCGGGTTTCTACGTGCGCATCGGGCGACAACATCCACGGCAGGGCCCAACTCTGCGCCTGCTTGCGCTGGGGCAAACACAGGACAAGTCCCTTCATCCTCCAGCAGCTCAGGCAAGGCAACAGGCAGCCAGCCCTAGCTCTCTCCCCAGGCTCCAGACAGCCCCGTCTCCCTCTCCCCATCTCCGGTCCCCCCGGTCCCACCCGGCCCCGCGGCCACGTCACGGCCTGGGTGCACGTCTGGAGGCTGCACTTACCTGGAGAGCAGGAAGGCGGCTTTGCTGGTTGGGAATGACTTTTATTGAGACCAGCCCCTTGGTTTCTTTCTAGTGAACAGAGGAAGGGGAGAGAAAGAAGCGTTGGAGGAGGTGGTGCCTGGAGCCACCCTGACAGCAGCAACCTGCCCCAGGGAGCTGGTGTCGGCAAGGACCCACAGAGGAAAGGCTCCTGGGTGCTCCCGGCCATGCCGTGACGCTGGGGGGTACCGGGAGCCCAGCCAGAAATAGGTCTCCTGGGGCTGGGCTAAAAGCTGCGCTGGCTTAGCTCTCCTGCACTTGTGCCCGTCCCCATGGGGTGACACCAGCACCCCCAGACAGGGCTGGCTGTGGGCCCTGCTAAGCTGGGGGCCCTGCTGAGCGTCACCAGCATGACACCGCAGATCTGCCCCGGATCCAGACACAGATCGGGATGGCCTCGGTGCGTGAGCCCAAAACACGGCTGCGACCCGGCTCGGAGGGGTCTGGTCCTGCTGCCTCGCGAGGGTCGGGCAGGATCACCATGACCTGAGCAGCAGGGACGTGGCATGGAGGTGGCCTGCAGGGGCAGCTCAGGTGTCTGTCCCCGACGTGGTCCCCTCCATTCATCCCAGCCCTTCTGGGGCTGGAGGGCGGCGATGGTCCGGCCGATACCCGAGGCACGGCCCTCTGCTCGGTGCTGCGGGAACAGCCGGCCTCCACGCTCAGCAGCCGAGCGCTGCACGCTTCGTGAGCAGAGATGGTTGCCAAGCACCCACACACATCGGGACACGTCAGGGACCTGGGTGATGCTGCTCAGCAAACAGCCTTTGCTGCTGCTCTCAGGAGGCCCGAAACGAAGCTGAAGCTGCGTGCAGGGCCTCGGCTCTTGGCCTTGGAAGAGCCTTATTAAAGCACCTCGGCACAGCGGTCCTGGCTCCTGCTGCATCGCACTGATGCATCGGTGTTTGGCTCTGGTACATAGCAGGGGGTTAAAAATCAGACAACATGCATGTTTGCAGGACAAAAAGGTCCTTCCTTGAGAAAAGCCCCACCAAAACCAAATACCTACCAGCATCTTCTGCAGCTGGTCAACTGAGTGGTTGCTCACGCTCTGCCCATTGATTTCTATGATTTCGTCACCCACGTGAAGGGACCCTGCCGGCGATGGGAGAAACAAACCCGTGAAATGCGGGAGCGGGCACGAGTTGCTCGCCAGCCCCAAACCGCCCAGCTCCAGCCTCCCGCCCCCAGCCAAGCGCTGCCCCCAGCGCCGCGGGGCTCGGGTTCCCTGGCAGCGCTTGCGGAGACACACGCATCACCGAACCGCAGGGGACAAAGCGGGAAGGGGGACAAAGTCTCCCCTGCCGCACCCAATGTGCACACCTCATCCAAGCTGAAGGTCATGGGTTGCTTTTCTCTGTGTGTCCTCCAGTGCTTTAGGCTGCGGCTAAAGCATCTGCTTTAGAGGTAACCAAACCCAGCCCGGAGGAGCTCAGCTGACACCAAATGACGGTCTCCTTACAGAGCCCTTGGATGCAGGCATGCTTGACTGTGGGTTTTCAGCTAACACATCCAGCCACTTCTCAGCCTCGGATATACTGCTATAAATCAGACTCCAGTAGCATTGCTAGAATGGCTCCGGGGTTATCTCAGCAGGGGTAAGCTCAGCCTTCCCACTTGGACCCAAGGCTGGAAAAGGGCCTCTTGCTGTAAGTACAGAACATCTCATTTCCATGCCTCCTTTGCAAGTGCCAAAACCAGAAAAATGGCACCTATTTATTTCTTTTGGCACCTGCCTTTGGTTTTCGGAGCCAATCTATAGCAAGCCTGTCCCATCCCTGCACTTTAGGAATGGGAAGAGCTTCCTGCCCAGTCTCTGAGGTATGATCCATCTGTCCCAGTGACCCCATCACGAGACAGACACAGACACAGACAGTCTCGGGTCCCATTTTTGGAGATCCCTTCCCCCAACCCCTGATTTCTCCCCAAAAGCCTCCAGTGCTTTCACATGACAACCACGCAGAAAGAGAGAGGTCTGTGTCCTGGGTTCCTGACATATTCCTGGTGGAGGAAGAGACAGACTTGACCATGTGATAGGGAAAAGCCAGCAGTGCTGCAGAGCTGCCTTATCTCTGCACAGGAGGAAACCAGCTGCCAAGGTGCACCTGGTACGCTGCCACTGCTGCCAGGCGCCCCGGCCCCTGCCGTTACCTTGTCGGTGAATCATGCCCCCATGGAAGATCCTGGCCACCATGCAGCTCTGCTTGTCGTTCAGCTTCAGCGTGATTCCCTGGAAGACAGGAAAATCCATGACTGCCCGCTGGAGGGGAGAGCTCCCGTGCTCCCAGCAAAGTCCTCTCCAGGCCAGTGTTGATGGCAGGCTGCGCGGTGTCTGGGGAAAAGCCCTCTGCTTGGCCAGTCCAACCTGCTGAAGCTCCTCTTGGCACAAGCATCACCCGCTGATGAGGCTCCCGCCAGGTCCCCGGGGAGGAGGCAGTATCCAGCCCTCTCTTCCCATGGCTGAGGTCTCCAGGGATCTCCAGACTCCCTGCGGCCAGCACGTTCGCACGGCTCTGCCTGCCCCGCCGCCCCCCTCCAGTGCCACCAAGCTTTGGGACCTTGCCAGCTCTCACCATGGGCTCCTCCGTGACCTTCTCGAACTGGATGAGGCGGATCTTCCGCACCTCGCGGCCATTCGCGTGGGAGGGACTGCCCAGCGTCGCCGAACCGTTGGTATAAATGTCCTCAGTCATGGTGTTCAGGGACGGAGGGATGGCCTGGCAGGGCGAGAAAAGACCGGGGTTTAGGGGCTCCGCCAGAACGGGCAAGGGGAGCCCTGGGACTCCCAGCTCCCCACTGTGGTGCTGAGCTACTCCAGCGTTAACGTTCCTGGGGCTCTGGTGGGGCACGGAGGGGAGGAGAGGCCTGTGCACTAGTACAGTGGACAGTAAGAGGAAGAAAAGAAAAAAAGAAGTTCACCCGTGAAGATGAGGGCTTGATTAGCAGTTTTCCAGCTTGGGAAATTCTGGGAGGTACAAAGACTTTGGAAAAGTACAGGTACCAGAAGTCAAAATTGTCCACAGCTGGTCATCTTCTGCAGCAACGAGTCCCAAACACTGTCCATGAGCCACAGCAGACTTGGCCCCAAAGCTGGCTTGTTGGAGACCGTAAAGGCCAGGACAGCTTCATGGAGTGAACGGAGCAGTTTGGGACTCACCCAGCGGGCACAGGAGCAGAACTGGGGCCAGGCTCTACTCACGCCCAGTTTACAAGTTCAGCTTTTCCTCATCTAGGTCAATGCGTAACTGACACAGTCCAGAGCCATGTCCACATCTGGAGATGTCCAGCAACCAACAAGCCAGGGATCCCTTCCACAGGCAGCTTTCAAGAAGCATCAGCCAGAGGTCAGATCCCACGAGGCGCCCCAAAGCCCTCGCATAGCTTTCCTGGCATCAGCACTGACAGCGCACGTCTAACACACGAACCGCTCCCAGCAGAAGACAGCCCACCCCAGGAGCGAGGTTGCAGCACACAGACGGTCAAACAGCCAACGCCCGAGCCAGCGAGGAAGCCCGGAGCTGCTCCAAATAGCTTCCTCAAAGCCCTGTGCATCCTGTGTCCCTCAGGGTACAGAACTGCAGGGGAAATCTCCGTGTTCTTTGTCCCTGGTTTGAGGCAGGTGCTGGGACCGGGGGCAGCTGGAAGGTGCATGGGGTCCCAGCTGGAGACCTGCCAAAACCAGCCCCCCATGCAGCGCTGAGCCCTGCCGAGCCCCTCAGACACCGCGCGACGTCTCTGCACGGCCGGCGGACCCGCACCTTCGCCCCAGGTGCAGCGACCCGCCTCGAGCCCCGGCCACCACAGCTCTCCCGAAGCAGCGCTGCGCCAGAGCCCAGCAAAGCCCACGCCAGCGTCTGCACCAGCATCTCTCAGACGAGCAGGGAGCTGCACGCCGGGGGAAGACGTGCCATTTATTTATTTTTAACGAATTGTTTCTGAAAGACCCAAACAACCTCCTCCTCGGAGCAACAAGGCGACCGCCTGGGTTCTGGCTGCCAACGGCTTAAACACGGAGGTGGTGGCTGAACCGCAGCCCAGAGCAGTGCCCGGGACAGGGGCTCGCGGGGCCGAAGGAGGAAGGACTCGCAGACCCACTGGACCGGCTCAGCATCCCCACGCAACCCCTTGGAGGCAGAGGGACCCATCCTGCAGCGCTGGTGTCTCCCTGCAGCTCCCTGGGCTGCCCCGGCTCTGCTGAGCAAGCGGGAGAGCAGGAGGAGGAGGAGGAAGAGGAGGAGGAACTCCTCCAGCCTTGCCCCGAGGCCAAAGTGCCCGTGAGGTGACTTGAGTCAGCACAGCTCTTATCGCCTCCGTGCCCTGGGAAGGCACCGCACCGCACGGTCCCGGCCCCGAGCCTCCAGCTCAGCAGAGCCCGGCGACCCGGCACAGCCCGCTCCGGCCACGGGAGCCCCCGGCCCCCTCCGCCCTCCCGCCCGGCGCCGACCTTTGCGTTTTGCTGAGGGCTGGAGAAAACACCCAGCCCCGGATGCTGACGCAGCACCAGCGTCGCCCCGGTGCATCCCGGCGAGCGAGGCTCACGGCGGCACGCGGGGCTCCTCCGCCGGCCGCGCTGGCTCAGCGGGAGCCCCGTGGCCTCGGGGGGCCTCGGTTGCATCCGGAAAACCGCCAGCACCGCTCCACGGGAAACACCCGCGAGCGCTGCCGGGAGCTGGTGCTGCCGCGGAGCCGGGCAGGATGGGGCCTCCCTGCCGCGCGGGTTGGGGTTGAGCCGTGCAGCGGGCTCTGCGCAGCACCCAGCACCTCCACGGGCGCATTGCAAAGGGCTGGCCAGGACCTGCGCTGAGCTAGGGGAGGAGAGGCAGGAGGGGGGGACAGGGCCACCAGCCTGTCCCCGGAGCCCCGGGGACACTTCGCCCCACTCAGACACTTCCCAAACGGCAACAGCTCCCTGCAAGACTCAGGTCCCTCCTTCCATGCAGCATCTGCTCAGCTCCCACTGGGACAAATCCTGCTCCAGACAGCAAGGCACACACCAGCCAGCAGCTGCACGAGCGCTTTGCTCCGGACCACGGTATCCCGGGGCCAGGCCAAGGGCACCGGGCCCCTCCCCGGCCGCGCGGGCCCTGCCGCATCAGCGGGGAGCTTCGGGAGGCTGGAGCAGCCCTCGGCGAGGACCCCGGCGCCCTGTCCCCGCGGCGGGGTCGGCGTGGCCTGCCGGGCTGCAGCCACCGGGAAATCAAACATTAACCGGGTGCCTCGTTTACAAGAAGCTGGAGCAGCACTTGGAGAAAGCAGCGCCCTGGTGCAAAGGGCACGTGCGGGGGCTTGGGAGCTCCTGGCTCTCCTCGCTGCCCAGGCCGAGGGACTGCTGGTGGCCTTGGTCGACCAGGGCTCCCCGGCGGGCACGTGGAGGCCCCGAGGAGCGGCGGCACGGAGGGATGCACCCGGGCAGGGGAGCGCCGGAGCCGGGTCGCTCCCGGGATCACCCTCACGGCAGGGAGACACGCTCCGCTGCCCATGGCCAGCAGCAAAACCCCGGCTGCCTCCAGGGACTGTCGCCTCGCTTGGTCCAATCCCGACCCCGGGAGCATTTAAGCCAAACGGGATCACATTGATTAAATGAGGCTAAGGAACAGAGAGGGCGAGCGGCGGTGGGGAAGGCGCTGCTGGGGCAGGCGGCTCCGCGCGTCCTTGCGCTGGCTCCAGAAACCGGGAAGGGGCAGGTTTCCGAGCAAGCTCCGCTCAGTTCTGCTGAGGTACCATTTTCCTGCCGGGAAAGATTGATGCAACCTTCCAGATGTGAAACCTGCCACCTCCAGGGCAGAGTCACCGAAACCGCAGCACCAAGGGACACAGCGTCTGGAGCGCTCCCGACCTCCCCACCCAGCCCCGCAACGCGTCACCGCCGCAACGCATGGCCTGGCACAGCGCAAAACACACCCGAGCCCAAGACGGGGAAATCGGCCCTATCCACTACGCTCTTGGTCAAAACCAGTTTTGCTCATCACCTGCTAGTTTTGCCCCTGGTCGTGTCAGGACTCGGGGACTCCAGGCTCGGTCTGCTCTGGAGCAGGGATGGTTGGACACCACGAAACGCTCCCCACGGCGAAGCACGCCGTCCCCCGGCCCCCGGCCTGGCAGGGATCAGCTCCCGGGTGTATATGGCCGCTCCTGCACGCGCTCTTCCAGCCTTCCCTCCCCGCTCTCCCAACGGGCAGATTCGCTCCCATTTTACAGCCGGGGGAACTGAGTCACGGCAGATAAGGTGACTGCCCAAGGTCGCCCCGCCGCCCAGGAGCGGGGCCGGCGGTGAAGCCCACACCTCACTGGCAAATCCGCGTTTGCCAGCAGGGAGATAAGCGGAGGGCGCACGGCCGCGCGCTGGGGCTCCGGGCAAGAGGACCAACGGCTTCCGCCGCTTCTGCTCCTTCTCCAGCCAAATCAGCCCTCGCGCGGGGCAGGATCGCCGGACCGCGCTTCCCGGCGCGCGGCTCTGCCGGGGAAAGGGGAAGAGGAACCTCCCGCCGGCTCCGTCCGGCAGCGGGCCAGGCCCGGGACCCCCTCCCCGGGCTGCGGGGTGGCGTCCCCCGTGCCCAGGCCCCGCCGGCCGGCTCAGCACCCTCTCGGCTCGCAGCGGCGAGCGCCCACCCGGGAAGCCGAGGACACGTAACCCCCCGCCGCAGACCCCCGCGACGCCGCGGGAGGCGAAGCAGCCCCGTGCTGCCCCTGCAGCCTGCCGAGCGCCCCGCTCCAGCCCCACCGCGGGCTTCCCTTTCCCATGTCCCCCCCTCCCCAGCCCCACAGAGCCCCCTCAAAAGCTCCCACAGCAATCCCAGTTCCCTTTTTTTCTTTTTAAGCATTGTGCTAGAGTTGAGCCATAAAAATGCACAAGCCAGCAGCGCGGGCCAGATCTGGGCGAGCCTCCCCTGGACGCTTTGCTGTCCAACAGGATGGGCCAAAAGCAGCGCTCCGGGGAAATTTCCTCCCTTTCAGAGGCTCCTGGCAGCAGCAAGGAAACCTCAGCGTGAGCCAGACATGCTCGTGCCACGGCTCAGGCGGGGGCTGCTCTTCTGTGCAGAGCCAAACGTCTCTGCCGGGAGGGAGGAAACCATGGGGCTGCTCGGCGCAGGGAACTGGTGACCTTCTCCCAGTTACACCCAGCAGCCCCAGCCACCACGGGTGGGGGAAGGAGCCCTCCCTGCATGGCAGATGGCTGGTGCAGGCTGCTCTCCTGCCACCGCGACGCTGCGTGTCTGGTCCCCCGGCCCGGGCAGTGCCGGAGAAGGGCTGGTCGCATCCTCCCCCGGGGCCGAGACCCCCCGGTCTGCGCTGCGGGCCCGGAGGCAGCTCGGCAGCCGGCTCAGCGCCCGTGACGGGCGCTTCCAGCTCAGACCAGCCCCACAACTTTGCAGCAAAACCAAGCGCCGTCTCCTCCGCGGCAGGATGCTGAAGCCTCCTTCCCCGCCGGCCCAGCTCCCCCCGGGGACCCCGCGCCCCCCCCGGCCCCGGGCGAGCGGAGGGGCCCGGGGCGGCGGGGCGGGCTCACCTCGGGCTTGGCGCGGTGCTGCAGCAGGTGCTCCAGGTAGAGGTCGGAGAGCGCCGTCCTCATGCTGCTGCCGCCGCCGCCGCCGCTGCCGCTGCGGCCCGACTTGAGGGTCATCGCGCCGCCGCGCCGCGCCGCCAGCAGCCGCAGCCGGTTCCGCTGGCTCCAGCAGAGCGGCCCGGCCCCGGCCCCGCCGCCCGGCCCCGGCTCCAGCCCCGGCCCCGGCTCCGGCCCCAGCAGCGCCGCGGGCGACGCGCTCGCTCCGCCCGGCTCGGAGCGGCGGAGGAGGCGCCGGCGGGCGGAGCTGCGGGCAGGACGCCCCCGCCCCGGGCAGCGCTGCGGCGCCGCGCCGGCCTCGCCCGCGGCCTCGCCGGGCCCCCCCCGCCCCGGCTCCTCCGACCCCCGCTGCTCGGTGCCGGGAGCGGGGCTGAGCGCCGGGGCTGCCCCCCTCCGCAGCCCCCAGGGGTGGGTGCAGGGGACAGGCCCCAGCGGTGTCCCCAGGAGACGGACGCGTCCCCCGGCCAGGACCCGGCGGGCACCCGCGTTCGCATCGTCTCAAGCAGATGTACAGCCCGTGCAAGCCGCGCTGTGCATGCGGAGAGGGGATTCTTCCTCCCTCCCTATCCCCCGTGCCCCATGGCAGACACCCCTTCCACCACGCCAGAGGTTCTGCATTCCTCTTCCAGAGGTTCTGCGTTCCTCTTCCACCTCTGTCCTGAGCTGACTTCTGCTTCCGTGACCGGGCAGAAGAGCTTGGCGCTGAGGGCGGGTGGCCAGAAGGCCGATCTGAGAACAGACCGGTGCAGCAGCCGTCCCCGCCTGGCTGCACACAGCGATGGCTGGCCTGGAGGTTGGAAGCTGAGGCTGGAAGAGTTGTGACAGCAATTAACCCCCCTCTGCAACGCGCTGAGCCTGCCCCAGCTCTCAGACTCGGTAGGAGATCTCGGGCCCAAGCCAAGCTACCCCAAGCCAAGGGGCAGCAACGGGGAGCCCTCCAAGGCCGTGTGTGCTGGGCTGGTGCTCGGAGCAGGAGATGTGTCCAGGCCCCGGGACACCGACGCCTTTGCTGAGTGTGAGATAACCCTCCCGTGGCGGGGGGGGTCCAGACTCCGTCGGTGGGACCAGGTCTGGGAGGAGAGGCGCGGAGCCGGCAGGGCGTTAATGCGTGCAGTTCATGGAAGGTGCTAATTGATTTACGGGCAGCAGCAGGCCTGGCGGGAGCTGCGCAGCGCTGAGTGAGCCACGCCAGGAGCCGCAGCAGCCGGCTTCCCTCTCCGTGCCCACCCATCCCGCCGGTGCCGAGCCCGCTCCGTCATCAGACGGGGGTCCCCGCGCCGGTGGCACGTCGGCACGGGCAGGTGCAGCGCGGGGTCTCGCTGGCGGTCCTTCCGAGCGCCGGCGGCGTGCAGAGCGGGGATGCTCGCAGCCCGACTCGGCGCAGCCCCGGCTGAGGCGGCCCAGGGATGTCTGTGCGCTGCAGCCGGTTGCCGCGTTGCCTGTTCCAGGTTTTTCCGTCCTCTGGGATATTTGCATCCTGTTGCACCCCACACACCTGTGCTTCATGTGGCCATGGGTGGGTCTGCAAGTCCCTGCGTTCGTGACGTGCAGAGGAAGGGCTGTTGCCGTTTTATGGTCTGGGTATGAGTTATATTGACACTGGAGCCTCAGATAAAGTTTAAACCTTATTTGGGAATGGGAGAATTCATTCTGGGGGGATATTTTCTTCTTTAGCACAGCCACTGAAAGGGAAAGGACAGTGGTCCTGCTTTTGGTCTTTCCACAGCATCTCTGGGTACCTGGTGTTTCCGAGGAGGCTCCTCTGCGCCGGCCTCCGGGAAGGCACCAGCCTCGCCTGTGCTGCAACACTGCTCTCCCCCCGCGGTACCCGGTCACCTCAGTCTAAAGCTATCCTAAGAAACGAGGAAGAGGAGGGTGTAAGTCCCTAGAGACAGGGGATAGGGAAGTAGGGGGCTAAGAGAAGGAGAAAAAGAAAATAAAATCCATCTTGTTTTGATAGCAAGTTTCTCCTGCCTCGGGGGAATAAAACCGCTTCTGGCCGGGCTAGCGGAGAGCCCAGCGGGCTGTGAGACGTGAGGAAGAGGAGGTGTGGGGCCACAGGCTCTGCCACCCCGGGCTGCTGGTGGCCCTTCCAGGAGGACAGAGCCAGCAGCGCAGCCAGGGGACAGACCGCGTCGGTGGGAACCTGTCAGCCCCTCCGTCCCCTGGTGCGTGTGATTTATCTTTGTATACACGAGGAGCCAGAAAATTCGCTTAGGGAGCAGAAGCCCCAGTCTGGGAACTTGGAGAAAGTCCTCATATAAACTCTGTGCTTTGGGGCCCTGGGTGTTATTTCTTTGTTTTTCTATTTGCTTTTCTCCATGGCTCATAGACTGAGGACCAGTTTTTGGAGAGCATCCTCCACTGTGTTTCTTACTCCTCCTGCTGTGTCTCACACCGGGGCCAGAGGTGCCCTTCCTCACAGCCACAGTCTTGCTCGTGAAGGTGGGGGGGTCACAGCTGTGACCACGGCAGCACAACCCACCAAAGCTAACAGCCTGCCCCCAAAGAGAGGGACCGCCAGACGCGCCCACGTACGTGACGCAGCAGAGCAGGAGCAGGACCAGGAGGGTGACGGGGAGGACGTAGAGGACCGCCTCGGGGAAGTTCTCGCGGAGGTGGGACCACAGGTCGTCCAGGTAGTCTGCCAGCCAGGCCCGGCGGACGCCTGCGGAAGGGACCGTGCTCGTGAACGCGAGGAAGGGCCGGGAGGGGGGTGACAGCCAGGCTCCAGGCTCTCGGGAGGCTCTTTGCGGGACAGGCAGTGTCCAGGCTCTTGCTTCCAGGAGTTTCTGCCGGTGGCAGACCTGGAGATGTTCAATCCTGGCTCAGATTTCACATGCCCGATCCCGCCAAAATGAATCTCTCTGATCCCAGAGGCCATTTGGATCTTGCAGCAAAACTCCCCATTGAGGAGAGCAGAGAAACACCCTAAAAACCTGTTGCTTTTCCTTGGATTTGAGAGTACTTCGAAGCAGGGTCAGACCCTTCCTATTCCCTGGGCTGCCTGCATGGGGCTCGTTGCATCTGGCTTCTCTGGCTACACACACGGGTGCCCCTGCCCTCGCCGGGGACACAGGCTCGTGTCCCTCGCTTGGACGCTGGGGCCACTGCCAGGGGTTTCAGCCCAGGGACGGAGTCAGCGCCCTCCACGCAAGCCGCACGCGTGTGAGCTACAACCGGAGGCGGGGAGCCCGCTCGTGCACCCACGTGCGCAGAGGACAAGGGGGTCCTTTGGGGCGGCACAAACAGTGTCCCACGGTCTGTGCCGGTCGGAGCTGCGGGGCATCCCGGCGGCAGCCGCTGGGGACTCACGCCGGATCGGCTGCCTGGAGCCCTCGCTCTCCCCCGGGCGAAGAGGGGGCTCGGGCCCCGGCTCCGTGCGGTCCAGACGGCTCCTCGGGGCCGCTTCCCACCTTGCCCTCAGCCTCAGCCTGCCCGGCTGGGAGGGGGCCTTGGGCTCGGAGGGACGGTGGGAGACCAAGGCGGTCAGGGCAAGGAGCAGAAGGGCAGCTCTTGGCACCATGGCTTCTCGACGACGCAGGTGGGCCCAGCGGCCCAGCCCTCGTCTGCAGGGATCCCTGGAAAGCCTGTAAAGTTAGATCATGGTAAGAAGCAATGAACTAGGCTCAGAAGCTTAAAGCCATCCCCAGGTGTCTGCACGCAGCACCCACGCACGTGCCCTCCAGGCTGGAGGGTGCTGCTTGGCCCATCACCGCCCCAGCCCTGGCCGACCAGGATGGACCTGCGGAGCTTCAGCTCATCCAAGTCATCCAAGCCCTTGGCAGGGCTTAGAAATGTGCTGCGCACCGAGGCCGACCGTCCTCCAGCAGGAAGCCTTGGCTCCCGGCTCCTCTGGTGCTGTGAAACCAGCTGGTAGCAGTGAGGATGCCAGGGTGGGAGACCAGAAATAGGGAGAGCAAACAGCGGCCTTGCAGTTAACCACGGAATAAACAGCGGGAGGGAGAAATGTGAGAAGAGACATCTGGCAGACAAAAAGAGGGAGTCTGCTCATTCCCTCCTGGTTACACATGGAGAAACCGAGGTGGAGGATGGGATGAGCAGCTTGGCCATAGCTCTGCGGCAGAGCTGGGAATTTAGCTGTCCTTTCTGGAGCTCGCTTCAACCCCTCTTGGCCACGGTCCCTGTTGGGTGCTCTCCTCAACATGCTGCTGCCCATTTCTGTCACGTGCTGCCAGTTTTTCTGAGGATGGTGCCCATTTGCCCGGCTGTGCTGCCTGCCTGCATGCCCCGAATCTGGCCCTGGGGGGCTGCACAGTGGGGGTCTCAGCCCAGCACAGGGGAAGCCACGTTCAGGAGCAGCCCCGGCCTGTGGTTCATCTGGCTCTGGCTCAGCACTGAAATGACTCGCAGACGTTGGGCTGCAGAATAATCCCTGCTCGGGCTGCACGAGAAAGGACATGGAGGGGATGCGTTTTGTCTCCCTGGGGACACCACAGAGCAGAGCGACTGCTGGGTCACCCAGACTGGGCACTGCTAGGAGCTGAGCCCTGAGAGGGGATGCGATCCCCGCGTCCAGGACAATTCGGGCACACGCCCTGCACCGCAGCAGGGCTTTTTATGGGGGTGGTAATTAAACAGGACATCGCCCAGCCGAGAGGCAGAGCACTTTGTGCTGGTTTGAGAATCTGGCCCTTCTTCTGCACAGAAATGTCTGTGGCTCGGGGGAGGCTGTGGTGCATCTCAGATCTGCGTCGCACTGGGAGGAAACAGCGTCTGGTCTCCATTTCCCACAAGATAAATGTCAAGAGACACTTCCAGTAACAGATGCCAGAGCTCGGCAGGCTCTGACACATCCGCCTGCCTGCCCACAGCCTCTTCCCAGCACTCCCAGGGGCTCAGCACAGCCCCTTCGCCGAGAGGCATCTGTGTCTCCAGACCTGGGCAGCTGGAGAACATCCTGCGGTTGCTCAGGGCTCGCTGGTGAAGGCTGCTTGGTCACCTGCGGAGATTTCAGCAGTCTCCTCTTCGAAAATGATCCCCGGAGGTCCCTGGTGCATGCAGCTTTCCCCCTGACCCAACCCATGGCTACGCCTGCGGCTGAGCCGATCCCGGGAAGGGCTCCTGGTCCTGACCGATCCTGTATGCCAGAACCCCCTGCTCGTGACCAGTCCTCATCATCCCCCTCACCCCAGCAGGTATTTAAGCTTCAGCTCGCCAGGCCCAGGCTGGCCTGCGGCGGTAGTAAAGGCCACGAGGGCCTGCTTGGGGCTGAGCAGGGGTCTCTGCTCTCCCTGCTGTCCCCTCCGCCCTCGGGGATGCTCTTCTGCACTGGTGGTCCACAGGCTGCAGCCAGCTGTCCTCGTGCAGGGCTGGCCGCTGCGCTCGGGAGAGACGTGGCTGCCTTGCAGCAGAGGAGGGTTGCCTTGAGAAGGGCCCGAGATGGCAGGTTTTGTCCTCCCAGGCTGAAGATGAGACCTTTCACCGAGTCCGGGAGCTTGAAAGCAATCCAGGGGCAGGGTATTTGTGGAGTCACCCCACCCCAGGTGGGGACAGTCCCTGCTGAGAAGCTTATGGCCCCAGCTTCCTCTCTTCAGGCCAGCTCAGGCCAGGCCGTCTCCCCTCACATCTGCTCCTGGTTATTGTCAGAACGCAATTAAGCCAAAGGGTAATTGCATCTCCTGCTTGGGGCTGTAATGTAATCACTGCCAGGGCCACCGCAAGGGCCCCTTGTACAGCAATGTGGAGCCAGGAGGTTGCACGAGGTTTCCAGCCCTGCTTCATCCGAGACATCAGCTACTGATCTCTGCCGGGTGCTGGATCCGTGCCGGGCCACGCTGCCGGGCTCACGTGCCGTGTGCTTCCTCCTGGCAGGGGCTGCCGAGGGGAGCATCTGTGTGTGCCGCGGTCCCCTGCCAGGAGCACCCAAGGGTGGCAGGAGGGGCACGTGGCTGGGCTGAGCGCTCCAGGGGGGTCCCCTGGGGCTGGTGGACGCTGCGTGTCCCCTGTCCTGCTTCCGTGGGGCTCCGAGTCCGGCTGGGCAGTCTGGAGACGGCTGCGTCTCCTGCACCCAGCTCAAACTCCCAGGAGCTCGGCAGCCTGGCCAGGAGCAGGGACGTCCAGTTTCAGGCGTGGCTTTGCTTTCCTCTGAGAGCATCCTTGTTCTCCAGAAGTGCTGGTGGCCTTGTCACATACCTTGCGCCCAAGATTGTCACGGTTTGAGACCAAATTGACAGTGTGGAGACTAAGCGGACTCAGACACCCAAACACTTCTAGCCACAGTCACCTCCCCCCCCGCCCAGGACTCACGGCACGGGGGAGACAGGGCTCAGGAGCCTCTGGCGGGTGGTGCAGGCTCCGACTCGCCTGCGTCCACCCCACAGCTGCCCCAGACGAGATGCACTCTCCCTCCGACACGGGTCCTTGGGAACACCCTGGTTCCGGAGCCCGCAAGGAGCTCCGAGGCTTTCTGAGGTCACTGTCACTCCAGGAGGTCCCTGTCACTCCGGGAGGTCCCCACGCCCAGGACGATGCTCCTGCTCCCCTTGGCGGAGGGGAGGGCAGAAGCCCGGTGGTCTCCCTGTGCCAGGGGTGTCCCCAACCCCTGGTGCCTGTTGCGGTTGGAGGGTGCCAAGAAGGGGAGAGCAGAAACCTTCGCCTAGGCGAGGCTGCACACCGTGCTGGTGGCTGCTGCGCATCTGGGAAGGTGACACCAGCCCATGAAGTCCTTCAGAGAGGAGCTCTGCCACCATGGTATCCAGTACCCACCCTGAGATCCTGCCAGCCTGGCTGTGGGCGCTACTGGGGCTCGGGTGGCCCTTTGGGGTCCTCACCCGCTGAGAAAATGCTACAAAAGGAGGGGGGAGCAACCAAAGGCTCTTTCCTGGCCTGCAGGGACAGGTTCAGCACCGGAGGCAGCGTGGTGCTGTCACCTTCATTGGTGGGAATAGGGAAGGGCTGCATCCCGAGGTGGGTCACCAGCTCTGCAGTTGACACTGGCATCTTCCTGCATTCTCCAGCTCCCTGTGGCACACTACTAGCTTCGAGGAGAGGGGCACCAGCAGCCTGGCTGTCCAAGGGGGGAACTGCTGCCTTTCCCAGCAAGCTGGCAGCTCCTCCGGTGGGAAAAATCCCACCAGAGCCCCAGCAGGCACCAGGATCAGCAGAAGTCTTCCGGCGAACGGGCAGAAAGGGCTTCGCTTGAGACAGCCAGGAAAAGCAGAGCGGTGACATCAGGCCCTGACAGCCAGAGCACCACGGGGAAGAGATTAAAGGGAACGGGAGGGCCAAAGCCCAGAGCTGAGTCAGGCCGAGCAGCTGCTGCTCCGGGCAAACCAGCCAAACCCCGGCCGGTTGCGAAACGTGCGCTGGGGAGGACAGCAGGGCCTCCTCCCCGGCCCTTATCGCTGCCGAGCCCTCCTCCAGGGCTGTGCCCGGGCCGAGGAGCTTGTGGAAAATAATGCTGAGAATCTCTGGGGCTAATTAATTATTAGCTGCTGGTAATGCTGACTCCGAGCCCCCGGGGACCTCAAAGCTGGAGAAGAGGAAAAAAATGCAGAGAGAGAGAGAGACACTGGAAAATTACTGTTTAATTCTTCAGCATCGCATCTGACTACATGGCAGGTGGTGTATGACAGACAGAAAGGGACTGGTGACCTGCTGCCCACCCCGACAGCTCTGCAGGCCTTCTCCTCCCCGCCAACGGGAGCCACCAGCATGGCCAGAGCCAGGGGAGATGGAGGAAACTGTGCTGATGCCACCGGCGCCCGGTGGCCCTGTGCGGCGAGGGTGTCCTTGCGGGGCTGCCGCGGCAGTGGCGCTGGCCCCGGTGACAGTTCATGTGTGGTCGGACGTGGGTCCGTGGGCCGGTGGTGCCCATGCCTGGCCCCGCAGCCATCAGTACTCCTGCTGCGTGTCACAGCCCAGGAACTCTGTCCGCAGGGCGATGTGGTTGTGCCACCGGCGGGGGTGTATCCTCACGAAGCGGGCAAAAAGCGGGGGCTCCAGGGCGTTCATCACTGCGCCAGTGTGATCTTGGTTTGCCTTAAAGATCTGGAAAGGAGAGAGGAATCAGTAGTGCGCTCTCCTCTGCTGAGCTCTGGTGCAGTGAGAGCCGCAGGGCGTCCATGCCTCGGGGACAAGGGCAACCCGGACAAGGACCTCTCAGGAGTGGTTTGGGGAGAAAAGAGCCCAGCCCAGCTCACTGCTCTTGCAGAAAACCCAAGCTTGCTGGAAAGGGCCGTGCTTGTAGCCTGGGGGCTGCTGGGGGGGAAGGTGGCCGTGGGCTGCCCCTGGCTGTGGGGCAGCTCTGCCTACCTTCTCTTTGCCGTCCTGCAGGACCGGGCTCCAGTGCACGCCGTTCTGGCTGCTGGAGACAGCAAACTCCTTCACGAACATGTTGGTGAAGACAGCCTTGGCGCCTTGGGTTATGACTGCAGTCACCTTCTTGGTCACTTCAAAGTCCACCTGCAGCCACTCACTGGGGCTGTTGATCTGGGAGACAACAGACTGCCTTTAAAAAGGGCACGCTCGATGCCACCGACGCCAAGCTGGCCCTGCGCACAGTCCTACGTTTCACCTGCCCCATCCGGTGTCCGGTTTGAGCTGCTGGGGGTTATCAGCATGATAACTGTCCTCCCTGCGTGCTGGCAGCCTGCGCAGTGCCTGCGGCTGTACACACTCCCCGCACAGCCCAGGACCACCTCGTCCCCCGAAAATAGCCGTTGCCCGTATCGTCCCTGAGCTGTGCCCATCCTGACCCTGCCAGGAGAGGCTGAGCGGGCCAAGCCTGCCCGCTGGGACCCTGCCCATGCCCCGGCTGCCTGCCCAGGCTTCTCCTTGCGTGGGCTACCTTTGGCCTCCACGCGTTGGTCCTCCCCTGCCAGTTCAGGCGGGCCTGGGAGGGCGACCAGCTGGAGAAGACGCTGGTGCTGTAGGAGGATGCTGAGATGCGCTGGCTGGGGATCCCTCCGTTCTCCATTCCAAGGGGCATGGAGCAGCCTGGAAGAGAGGAGCGATGCTTGTCAGAGAGGACAACAGACCCATCAGGGAGATGCATCCTGGTTGCCCACTCCTCTGGCTGGGTGGCCCACGGGCCAGCTGCCCTGCATGCACTTTCCCTGCTAACAGGATCTCCTGTGCCTGGCTGCAATGTCACGGTCCCTGTGCTGCTCAGGGCTCCTGTCTCCAGCATGGGTCTGGCTGGGGGTCACCAAGCTACACCTGCCACTAGTCCCAGCCTCTTTTCTCCTTGGAGATTTTATCTTGGAGGAATTTGAAGAATTTGTGCATCTGCCAGGACGTACAGAGAACCTGGACATGTCTCCAGGCAAAGGATATGGCAGGAAGGCGTGTGATCAGATATGCATGTGCGTGTGTGTGCACAGGCTATTCACAGCTGCCCACGGGCAGAGGTGTTGTGCAAAGCAAAGCACAGCCACTGCAGCTGGAGTGTCCAACCCTTCTGTCATGGAAAGCTGAATAAAAGAGCCCAAAGTGCCACTGCTCTGGGCCATGCCACAGGCCAAGGGAGTTGTGCCTTGGAGTGGCAAAGGCAAAGGAAAAGCCAAAAACGTCTGCCCCAGCTTGTTCCCTCCTCCCCCAGACTGAGCCAACAACGCTCCAGCCACCCCAGGGCAGCCTGCTCTGTCCTGGTGGATGCCCTTTCCCAGCTGAGCTGCTGCTGGAGGTTTCCAGTGGTTTAGGAGAGGAGCTCTCGGCCACGCAAAGCTGTGATGTTGATATCTCTAAGCCCAGAATGAGATTTTCCAGCACTGCTCCTCCTACATCTCGCTCCCATCTCCAGCCTCCTCCTCGCCCCTCCAAAGCCAAGCTTGTGCTGAGGAGTCCTGAACACATAGATGAGGCCTCGGCTTAGGTGCTTAGCATCAGGAGGTCCCTCTGGGTAGGACGTACTGTTCAGATCACAGCCGATGAGCTCCATGCGCAGCGTGGTCCGGACGTTGTAGTGAGTGGGGTTAATGCGGATGTAGCGGGCGATGATCGGAGGGTTGAAGCGATTTTCTTTCACTCCAGTAGCATCCACATTTGCAAAGAAGAGCTGAAGAGAAAGGGAGAGAAGGACTGTTGTACCAGTAGAAAGAGACCTGTACAGGACTCTGGAACTGGCAGGAACAAGGTCACTTTAGTTTGACACTTCTATATTTTGCCACCATCTTTACAGGAGACCAGCAGCTCTGGGAAATTACCTCAGATGCAACTCAAACCAATGAAATATGAGTGGGCCAAATCAGGGTGAACCACTGAGAAACAGGAAGGGGAGAAACTTAGCGTCTACCCAAATTAACATTTTTTAAATTTTCATCAAACCAAAAAGATGAAAAGGTATCCATCCTGGGACTTTTGAACCTGGGAAATGTTTTGACTATAGCTGGTGGAGGCTTTTTAGACTTTTATGGATTCTTCTCCTGCTGAAATGACCAGTTTATGCATATTCAGGTTGTGGGTTTTTCTGACGAGTAGAGATCCCCCAAATCATTTGAATCTGCACGGTGTTTTCAGGGGGCCAAATTTGCACTTGGGGTCAAAAAAGATATTCAAGAAAAATCTTTTCTCTATCTCTAAATAACATGCATCATATTGTTAAGTGGTGGATCTCACAGCCACATGTGACCACGGAAAGAAAGAAGTCAGTTAATTTAAAATGAGACAGGCAGACACAGACAGAAAGCCCCTTGCAGATCTGTGAGCTACAGTTCAGTCATCCCAGCAGTGAGCGCTTTCTCTTTCTGTCCTGCTCCTGGGCTCAGGGAGATCTAAACCCTGTGCACTGAACTTCTCAGCGCTCATCACCCCAAGAGACCTCATTTTGGGAAGACACCGTCTTTCTCAAGGCCCGTTCCTCTCACCATCTGGGTGCTGGTAGCGTTCCCCTTGTATCTCCTCCACCTGTGCCCATCGAGGCTGTAGAAGACAACAAACTGGGAGATGTAGAGACTGGAGAACTTTTGTCGGGCCCCTTGGGTTTTTATGCCGTGGATGATCATGAGATGCAAAAGGTCCACCTGAGAACAGAACACAGGGATTAATTTCTGAAGGAAAACACGACCCATATTCAGGCAGTGCATCGTAAACCCGTGGGACTCACTTCCTCATGGTGTAACTGAGCACAGGTTATGAAACTAGTTAAAGTAGTCATTTATAAATGCACAAGTCAAGCAATAGCTGAGAGGGGACAGGGGAGAGCTCTCTCTTAGAGATGAGCTATTCTCACTTGTCCTTTGGGGCATCTCTGCACACTCTTCTGCTGCAACTGGACCATTGAGGCGGTTCCTCTGCTGCACTGAGGATGGGTCCCCTGGTCAGGCTGGCTCAGTGGTGGCCAGAATGACTGTCATTCCCCGAAGGGAGAGCAGGGAAACAGCAGGACTTTGCTGGGGAAACACTACCCGTGTGCCCGGTCCTTCCGCAGAGCCCGTCGGCCACAGGCAGGCCCTCCCTGCACCCCAGCGATGCCTCCAGCCACAGCAGCAGCTCTTACCTGGATCCAGGCATCGCTGTGGTCAGTGCTCCAGGCATTGATGGAGCCAGTGTTGTCCAGCCTGGCCAAGTGAGGGGCCCACTGCCCTACGAGGAGAGCACACAGGGAGGTAAGAGGGTGCTGCTGGCCCCAGCTCGCTTCCTGGCACTGCCTGGCCCAAGGTGGTGAGAAATTCATCCACGGAGAGAAGAAGCCAAGGCATTCACAGCCAACAGCAGGGCCTGAGGATTGCTGCTCACCTGGGGGTTAGTAGCCACGTGCAGGGCCCCGACATGATGGACCAGGCAAGGTCCAAGGGGGATCCTGAGGTGGGCATGCATAGGAGAATGACCCTCCCGGGGACCCCAGCGTAGTAGGGCCTTGGCTAGGGAAATCACCCGAGTTGCGCTGGCTGAACGTGGCCCCAGCTTAGCCTTCCTCCTTGCCGCAGCACCCCCGTACTCACCATACTGCCCCGAAGCCGTGATCTGAGAGTCTGCGATGTGGCCAGAGGCCAGGCCAAGGGCACTCTGGCAGTCTGCAGCCAAACGGGAGAGGAAACGGGAAAACCAGGGAGAGTTCATCAGATAATGAGGCTTTCAGAAGAAAAGCCTAAGCTGACGAGCAGCCCGCAGCCTTGGGGCAGGTGTCTCCAGCCCCCAGAAACCCCCCAGGCCTGTTTGTCTTGCACCGTGCAGTGGGTTTTGGATGCCTCCCCATCCATCCCTGCATTTTAGGGGTGCTGTAAGTCCAAGTGACCCCAACACCAGCAGCAGAGAGGTCCCAGTCCCAGCCAAAGCAGCCTCTTGCCAGGCTGGTGCTGCGCCCTCCAGTCCCCCTGACCCTGATCGCCCATCCCCATGTCCTCATCTCCCAGCTATGCTGACAAGTGTCTCCTATACCCGTGTCTTGCTCCTGGGCCTGTTCGTTGCTAGGCAGCATCTTTTAAAAACAAATATCACGTCGTTAAAGGAAAGCCTGCCTGACAGCCCTGTCTTTCAGTGTTTCTCGTCTGGTCTCCTGAGCACTGGGCTCCTTCTCTCTTACAGTAACTGTTATTTTCAGAGGTGCCACGTCTCGGCATCGTTGCCATATGGGAAACACTTCTGGGGAAAATGTGAGTTTGAAATCTTAACCAGATTTTTAACTTCTGGAAATATTTTCTGGCTGACATTTAAGGCTCCTTAAGGAAGAAGAGAGAGTCTGTCATGGTGTGAGGTAAAATATTAGTCTCGCAAGCCATTTCCCCCAATGTTTAGTTAAAGTGAGGGAGAAATGGGTTGATTTTGGAGTGAACGGAGTGAAAGGTTTCGCAGGGGAAACTCTGAGAGCCCTGGGGGACAGGGGAGCCCCAGCGCCTCTCGAAAATGTGCCGTGTTGGGGCGATCCAGCCCCTCTGCCGCTGCTCCCTGGCCAAGGCTGAGCCAGCGAGCGGGGCACGACGAGGGTCACTCACTCAGGTTGTACACGAGGAAGAGGGCACTCATCCCGGCTTGCTGGTGCTCGCCCACTTTGCACTCCACGCGCCAGATCCCGGCGTGCGAGGGCCACATCTCCACCGTCCCGAAGACACCTGGCCGAGAACGGGGAGCGGAGCAAAAGGCGGTTGGTTACTAGCCGTAATGGGGTGCCGTGGTGCCAAGCACGGTGCAAGCACAGAGCTAGACTCCTCCAGACCCGTTTCCCCATCCTAGCTCTGCCTCACCAGGCTTGGCACGTTCTACCGGGCACCGGCATGAAGCCATCGCAGCCGGGGTGCGCACGGAAAATGCCCGGTTCCCACACTGCGGCTCACCGGGATAGAGGTTGTAGACGCCCATGCGATACTCCTGGTTCGTCCTGACGCTGAACAGCTGCCCGTGGAAATGGACGGAGTGGATATCCTCTGTGCTGCCCATGTTCAGGAGGTGCCATCGGACCCGCTGCTGCTGAGCCATCACCAGCCCGGGCAGCGTGTCCCCCACGTAGCCGTTGATGGCTGGAGGGAAGGCAGTGGTCAGGGACAGCCAGCTCATGGGACGGCTCAAGGTCCCTGACAGGAGCTGACCGGCTGCTTTCCCAGCTCAGCACAGATCCTGGGATGGGAGGGGAAGGGGAAAGGGGAAAGGTCCTCACCATGGAAGGAATGGTTTCTCTTAAAGTCAGGGTTGTCCTGCTGGATGCGGCAAGGAGGGCGGCAGTTCCTCTCCATGTTCTCCTGGAAGTACCAGCTTTTGGTCTCGTCAAAGATGGTGAAGAGCAGGGAGAACTCCTGCACAGCCAGCTGCCGCCTGAAAACGGAGCTCAGCACCCCGCGGCGGCAGATGATCAGTGGCCCAATGAGGCCGGAGTGAAGATCCTTCTCCTGCCGGGAAGCCAGGGAAAGACAGGTTTGCCTCAGAGGGGGAGGTAGGGCTGACGCCAGCAAACTGGCATAGCACTGGGGAAACTGGTGGACCTGTCTGTGTCCTGGCTCCCACCGCAACTGCCCCATGCACAGGGACATACCTGGCTTCACTGGGGGAGCCCCTCCCTGTCCCCAGCTAAGAAGGGCCGCATGGTGAGGGTTTTCACCTGCTTTCAGAGGAGTTGGCATCTGTGCATCTGTCCAACTGTCCAACAGGGCCTGCCCTGCTAATATTGGAACCCGAGGGCCAAATTCAACCAGATTTGGCAGAGGGGAAATGGACTCAAGAGTGCTCATTTCCTACAAGTCACAAAAATTTGCAACTAGGGAAAGGGAAGAAACACAAATAGGGGAAGGGAAAGCAGCAATGGAACTTCATCACAGTGTTAGACACTCGAGAATCCACGCTGCCAGGGGCTGCTTTGAGCACACCGCCATAGGAAAAGCCGTGACCCCCACAGCGAGACCCCCAGGTGTGCTGCCAGCTGTTCACAGTCTACGCAGGATTGCCCCGCGGCATGGGTTCCCACCCACCAGGTCCATGTTGGAGAAGTAAGCCCAGGCCTTGCAGTCGAACTCCTGGGTGGTGGGTGCCATCTGGGGCAGGACTTTCCAGGAGTACTGCCGGAGCTCGCCGGGCTGCACTGCCTCCTGGCCCTCCATCGCCCCGTGCGTCTCCTCATAGGCTTGCAGCGTGGAGTGGAAGGAGAAGGGCCGTGAGGCCAGATTCTTGAATGAAACCTGCGCCAAAGGGAAAGGGAAGCTGAAGGAGTGTGGGAGAGGGCTATGCACAACTCTTAGGGAGCCCTGGTCCACAGGACGGGGCTCAGATCCAGGCCCAGCCAGCTGGTGGGAAGAAGGCAGCCACGTCCCTGGTGCCCAGACCCACAGCTGGGCCCCATGCCTCAGCCAACCACTGCTGAACCCCAATCTGGGTCTGTGCAGTGTGATCCTCAAAGTGCAGCCCAGACACGTCAGCAGGATGAGGCTCTCCCTTGGCTTAATGGGAGCCCAGCAGAGCTGAGCCAAGGTCAGCTACACGAACTGACTCCACAGCCCAAAGGTGCTGAATCCATCCTGAGGAAGATTTCAGTGAAAGCTGGGCAACTTCTCCAGGAATATGAGTCCTGAGCCTACTCAGGGGCCCTTCACCTGGTCCCTGGGTTGATGCTGAAGGACCTTTGATGATGAGTGAAACCAGATCCTGCTCTCACACAGGGACCCCGAAGGAGCTGTGCTGAACCCTGTTTGGCTCAGTCACCATTTCACAGTCTCTTCACCCAAAAGGTGGCAGAGCCCAGGAGCTGCCTGGGCTGTGCTGCTGCAGGCGGTGGGTCTGTCTCAAGCACAGGGCTTTGCAGCTGCTTTGCTGAACACCCCAAGGTTCCTGTTGGCCCATTTCTCCAGCTGCTGAGGTTCTCAGAGTGGTGGCCCTGCCTCTGACCTGGTGCCATCCATGTGCCACACGGGGTGCCAGCGGGGCAGCTCCTGCCCCCGAGCCCTCGAGATGAATCCACAGGAACCACAGAGCCCACAAGCATACCTCAGTGCTAGCAGAGGCGGGGGGGAAGGGGAGAAATTTCAGGGTTAGTAGGGAACGGGGACTTTCAATTCACCATGATGACATCTTCAACTTCTGCCCTGATGTACGGCCCGAGGATGCCCAAGTGCTCGTCCAGCTCCCCGCGCACCAGCGGCTGAGTGAAGGAGCCGTCCAAGTACTCTCGGAAAACCACCTTGCGGTACTGCCGGAAAGGCTTCCTCCTGCCGCCCAGGGGGTCCCTGCAGGGATGAAGGTGGTTACGCAGGTTGGGACACTCCCCTCGAGGGAGGGCAGCCGTGGCAGGGCTGTGTGGGACCCCAGGGTGAAGCCACGGGCGCCTGTGCAACGTCTGCACCCCAGCATCCCACACAGCTCCAGGCCTGCTCCCTCCCCCAGGAGCACTTCTGAGAGTCGTCGATGATGGCCTAAACACGTGGGCTCCCCCAAAGCCCTGACTGCATGGTCCAGGCAGGAGCCGCCAGACCATTCTCATGGGTGCCCCGGGACAGCCCTTGAGCTGGCTGCAAAGCTGAGCGATTTGTGGGAGTGAATGGAGCAGATCTAGAGGATCTCTGACCCATTTGCAAGGAAGCTCAAGGTCACGAGATACAAAGATCTCTGTGTGGACAGATGGCTCTGGGAGCATCCTTCTACCAGTCACGTTGCCCACAGATCTGTGATCCCACCTGCCAGGAGCCACCGACTCACACATCGAGCCATGCCATGCAGTGCTGGGGGAATGCACAGGGGCCAGTGGCACTTACGTGGCTTTCAGGAAGTGCTGGGGTCTCTGATTCCCATATTCCCACATCACCTCGACCGCCGCAATGAAATACTGCCTGATCTCTCCCTGGAAGGAACGTGGGTCATGCTCCTCTTCCCCATAGATGTCAAAGTCCTCCATGGTCTGCCCTGTGTCACCATACTCATCGTAGTCTGGCTTGTCAGTCTTTGGCTTCGAAGTGCTGGAACCAGTCCTGTTGTTTAGAGCCGAGCTCTCCAGCTGGTCTGGGGCATGGTTCCTCTTCTCAGCTGGGCCGCTGCTCTCTCCATCCTCCTCAGCATCTCCCAGGCCCTGGCCCTCTCTCTTCCCAGCTTGTCTGAGGACATCTTCCCCTCCAAGCACCCGTCGTGCATCCGAACTGGCTTGTGCATATTTGTGTGGTTTCTCAATAGCACTGTGGTTGCGAGTGGGGTCACTTGGAGACAGGGAATAGTTCTTCTTGGAGGCCAGTTTCATAGGGATTTCTGCTGGGCTTTGCCCAGATGTGCTCCCAGGCACATAGTCCTCAGCATTGGCCTCGAGCTGCCGAGGCTGGGGCCCGAACCAGCTTCTTTCCTCACCTTGCTGCTCCACCGAGTTTGTCTCCTCCTCCATTAGGCTTCTGTTCTGAGCCTGCTCACTCCAGGGAGCCCTCCAGGCTGCATCTCTGCCCTGCTGCCACTCAGCTAAAGCTGGGCTCTCCACGCCCCCAGCGTGCCCCACTGCCCGAGGCAGGGCTGGGTCCCAGTTTGAGGCCAGGTCTCCAGCCACAGTGACAGCCTTCATTTCTGAGCTGCTGGCAGCAGTCGCCTTCTTGTTCGTTGGTGTTCCCAGCACAGGGAAGGGGCTCCCATGGGGCTGAGCCCCCTCGCTGCTGCTCTGGGCACCCCTGCCTGGGTCCGACCACCCCTTAGGATGCAGCATCTCGGGGGTCTGGCCGGACAGATCCTGCTCCACTTTGTTACCCTCAGAGAGGGGTTCTCTGCTGCCAGGTGAACTGGCTTTTGGAAGACCTGGACCATGCATCAACCCTCCTGCCTCAGGCCGAGGCACTGTCCCTGGGACAGGAACCTCCTCCTCGCTCTCCACTGACCTGGCTTGTCGGTGCCTCAGATCAGGGCCAGCCAGGCTCCGGTCTGGAGCTCCGTGTTTAAACCTCTCCTGGCTTTTTAAGAAAGCATTTTGTGAGTGCCTTGTTTCATTGGCCACGACATTTGATTTGGGAAAGGCATGACTGTCCATCTCCGGCAACCCCTTGGACACTACAGCATCTTGAAAAACTGCCTCCAGAATCAATTCATCTGTCTCTTCCGTCACGATATGAGCAGAAGGCTCAAGGTCATTGCTGTGCACAAAGGCAGTTTCCAGAGGACTTTTGCCTTTGGCAGATTTGCTGGCCTCTAGTTCTGTGGCATCTTTTGCAGGCAAGGAGTTACTCTCCTCCAGGGAGATTTGACCTTGTACAGATTTGCTGGGCCCCACATCTGACAAAGAACCATTCTTCACTTCAAAAAAGCCTTGTGAAACCACTTCATGAAGTCTTTTTTCTAGCCCAGCATCTAGCTCCTTTGAAGAATGATTGCTTCCTTCAGTGTGACTCTGAACTATAGCTTGAGAAGTCCTGTTGTCTTCTCTTTTGCCTGAAGATGCTGAAGGATTAGGCAGTGTGAAAGAGGAATTACTATCAGTACTAAAGGTCAGTTCTGTACCGATTGTTTCCCTTGACTTGTATAGATTTAAGGATACTTTATCAGTCCCTTTTAGTGACTCGTTTTTAGCACCCTCTGAAGACATGCCTGGAAGTCCTGGATTGTGCTCCAGGTCATTTGGATGGAATGAGCTCCTGTTCTCTACAAGAGGAGCTCTGCTAGCAGCAGAGGAAATCGTTTCCCACAAGCCTTTTGCATGTGACTCCTTCTGCTCTCCTGGCTGAATAGCTGGTTGAGGCTCTGCTGCCAAGATCTGTAACGTACTAGTAGAGCTTTCTCCAGGTGGGAGAGCCCCAAATCCTTGAACCTGGTTGATGGCTTTTGATAATTCTTCTTCATCTTCCAGGAAGGATTCATAAGACACTGGGTCATAGTTTGTCTCTGGCAAAGAGGACATGGAGATATCAGCTGGATGTGGGATCGTTCCTGAAAGTACTGATGAAGGGGTATCAGAATTACTGCCATTGCTCAGCAGGGCCCCGTGCCTGGGTTTTGTTAAGCACAATCTTGGCTTCTCTGTCTCACTGCTTGAAGACGTGACATTGTTTGGCTGCTTATTCACACATGGCCTGCGCCACCTCTTTCTCTTAGAGAAGCCCCTGGGCTGTAATTCGAAGGTGTCCTCTTCCTCATAATCCACGTAATCTTCCCCATCAAAATATTGTTCATGCTGGCACTGAGAGACTGTGAACTTGGCGTGCATCCCCCGGTCTCTGAAGTCAGGGTTCAGGCACCCCAGCATCCAGACGCCTGTCTCAGGGGAGGACAAGAGACCATCAGCAGCCTGTCGCCCTGGGAAATCGAGAGCTGCCACCCCCACGGCATTCCCTTGCTAGCACATCCTGTATTCGGAGGCAGCCTCCGACTCATGCTAGTGATTTCCTGTTTTCATAATCCCTAAAATATCTTCCACCCAGACTCACAAGACATCAGGGTTGTTGGCAACGTTAGAACTAACCCTGGCAAGTAATGTTGGCAGGGTCAGTGTTTCCTGACAGAGCTGGAGAGCTACGTGCACCTGCAAGTCCTCAACAACAGCTTGGCATGAACCGGTTAATACCATGGGAATCTGCAGTGCCTCCAGGCTTATTCCCAGCAGCAGGGTAATCACCATCCTCCTCCCCCAAAGACAAGCCTGTGCTGTCAAACACTCCTCTCTCCCCGACCCAGTCATCATGTCTTTCCCACTCAGGGAAAATGAAATGAATACCCAGCCTCTTGCTCACATCCCCGGCCAACGCATTCGCTCCGTACAGCACCTCTTCTGCAGACGAGAGCAGGTGAGGAGGGATGCAATAACCAGACTCTGACGCTGGAGTGAGCTGCCATCTCCTGCCAGCAGAGCTGCTGGCTTTGTTTGTATCAGCAAGCAAAGTCAGAGCTCAAATGGATGAACTGTTTGGCTGGGATGTAGAAAGCTGCCTAGGCTGTCTAGAAACCGTGTCAGCTTGGCTCAGCAGCAGCACTCCCAAGCCTTCTCAAGGCCACAGCCTGCGATGGTCATCAGCGTTACCCTTAGAGCAGGGCCCTGCTTTCTCCCCGCAGCAGCATCGGGGTGTGGGGGGAAAGATGGGCTGTAGCTCTGCGGTGCCCCAGCTCTCCAGCGTGCAGGGGCATCAAGTCACTTGCTAGTGCTGTCCCCAGCAGCACTGCGGCCACCCTCCGTGGCCAAGGCTCCCGTTTTTGACAGCCAGCCCCTGAACAGGGCACGTCGGAATCCATCACCACTTGGGTGCTGGGACCCACAGCCATGGGGCAGAGAGGGCTTAGACAGGAGTAGACACATGACCAGCACGTCGGCGTCTGCAATCCAGCCACAAGCCGAGCTGAACCCTCAGCGAGGACAGCACTGCTGCCCCGCTCAGCCTCTGATCTCCGAGCCAAGGGCACACAGGCACAAGGTCCACGGGACTCACACTACTGCAGCCAGTTGATTGGCTTGACGTTGCATGTGTCCTTAACACACCCTAATTACGAAATCAAACACAGTAATTTAAGCCATTTCTTTGGTTTAAACTTGGGGGAGGATTTTAATCATTGCCTTTCACTTTGCCATTGTGCATCCTTTGCTCACAGGGCTGCTGAAAAGCGACCACTAGATCTAGTGCTAGAGCCCAGCATCACCATGACTGAAGATGCTCGCTTGTCTCTCCTGTCATACCCAGCCCGTAGGTTTATAGAACAGCCCATGTTACTAACCTGGCTTTTCCAAGCTCATGAAGACCGTTTCTCCAGAAAACGGGAAAAGGGTAAGCACGTCCTCAAAGACCATGTTGCGTTTGAATGTGTTTCCAGTGAAGAAGACAGAGAGGAAATCTGTCTGGGCCCCAACGCTTAGGATGTACCAGTACACGACTTCATTCAGGCACAGGTTCAGTTGGAGGTTGTCAAAGACAAAGCCGTTAATAGCTGGAAGAGACGAGGGGGGTGAGAGGTTTCAGCAGGACTCAGCCCTCTCATGGTTGCTGCACTGCTGCATGGTCTCTGGTTGCTCACTGCACATGAGGGGTGGCTTGGGCAAGTGTGTGGGGCTTCAGTTCATCACCCACCCTCAAAGGGAAGAGAAGCCTGTGCCCTGGGGCGGAGATGGAGGTTTTTGTGGGGACACCCTGGCTCAGGCACTCACTGTGCATCACATTGGAGGCGTAGAACTGGGGATCCTGCGTGTCCACGTGGCCTGGGTCAGTGCAGAACCTCTGGATGTTCTCCTCCAGGTACCAGCTGCGATTCTCATCAAAGACCGAAAACAGCACCAACCTCGTCTCATCCGACATCATCTGGGAGGCAGAGAGGGAAGGAGTAATTCCTGGTCTGATTAGAGAGGCCCACAGGTCCCAGCGTGGCTGCTGGGAGGGTGTGGAGTGGTTTACTGCTCTTTCAGAGGGGTTAGGTCCACGTTTGGAGAGAAGAGGCAATGGGAAGGAAGATGGGGAAGGCAGGGGGACTGGGACTGAAGATGGGGTTGAAGAGGGCAGGAAGAGGAACTACAGGCAAGTTTGGTTTCACCAAAACATTCCACCCACCACAGTTATTCCAGCTTTTTAGCCTGGCAGTTGAGGTGACAAAGCATCCCCCTCTCAGAGGAAATGAGATGCTCTCTCTCTGCCACACCTGGACGGACCCACCTGATTTCCCCTCTGGTCCATGGATTTCTTGAAGCAGATCAAGAGGGGGCCAATGAGGCCTGAGGCTGTGTCTCGGGTCGGGTTGATGGAGCTGTAGTAGAAACGGGTGAGGCAGCGAGGATCCGCGTGTGTTGGCCCGTCCTCGGTTGTGACCGTCCAGCTGTAGGTGAACGACTGGCCAGGGGGGACAGGAATGTCCTTCACATCCCGAGCTGGTAACACACAGACAAAGGGCAGATATGTAAGGTCCGGGCTGTTCCTGCAAGGAGTGATCCCACTCTATAAAAGAGTTCATAAAGGAGGTTTCCCAACCACACGAGTCACATGAAAAACTACTCAAACAAAGGCACTGCGGTGGCACAAAAGGGACTTTTCTTTGGATGCTCCTGAAGTCACTCGAATCCCAAGATAGAGCTTGAGCAGGAGGGACACGTAACACAGGTTCTGCCAAGCAGTGCAGACACGCTGGTGCCATCATGCGATGCAGGAGCCCAGGGCCCCCGGCTGCCATGGGCACCGAGACCACCCGGCATGAGGGACAGCAGTGACAGTTCAAGCTCCCTGGCCACGGTGGGAGGCACGCTGGCTGCCAGCTCCTGCAGCAGCCCTGGCTGGACAAAAGGAGCTCCTGGGGCCAGCTGAGGATGGAGAGCTGTGTGCCTAAGCTTGAAAGCCCTTGGGACCAGTGCAGACTGCAAAGTTTGCCTGCTCTGGCCTGCCTAGGGCAGTGTGCAGATGAAGGTACAGAGCTGAGCAGAAGGAGTAGAATGGGTGAAAAACAAGGAAAGGTAGAGTTTTAACCAAATACAGCCTAAGACCCTAAGAAAAGGAGGGAGGAGATGGGAAGAAATAGAGGGAAAATTCAAATACAAATAAATCCTGGACCACTCTGAGCACTCCTGCACTGACACGGCCTTACGAAAGACCTTTGTCTGCTCTAGATGCCCAGCCGAGCTGTGAAAGCATGGTTTCCCCAGCTCGCACATCAATCAGGGGTAGGAACAGCCCTTTTTGTCTAGACACCCCAGAGAGTAGCGTCCCCCACGGCTCCAGGACCACGACTCGCCCACCTTCACTGAGTGGGTGGCAAAGCTGGCGAGCTGTGTCTGGCTGGGGGGACATTGGCAGTGGGGCAGGGAGCTCCCTGCTCCCTTGCATGGCTTGACTCCCTGAGTGCTGCCATCCGATGGGCCCCTCTGCCCTTTTGACTCTCCTGAAGGAAAACCTTAATTTAGATAGTAGTGGGTCACAAAGATGAACTAGTTCTCTGAACTCCTTAGCGGCTGCCGTCCCGGTTCTGCCACTTCTGCAGCAGCAGAGGAATTTGTCTCCGGTCTCTGCAATTGCCCCCATCGTTGTGATCCTCCAGAAGGGGCAGGTATGGGGGGGGGGGGTACGGTTCTGCCCTGGCAGGACGCAGTGTGGACTTGCAGGAGCAGCGTCCTTGGGAGCACGCTGGCAGGATGCGGGATGGCCTTGTACAAGCAGCGTCCCTGGGAGCATCCGGGCAGGGGACAAAAGCAGTGCTGGGAAGGGGCGGTGGTAACTCAGCAACCCCGGAGCAAAAACTACCAAGCCACTCTCTGCCATGAGGGGTAGAGAGTCTGGATCACAGTGAAAACCCCGCATCAAACAGGGCAGGAGGGAGCCCAGGGAAGGAGGACTATGAGCAAACTGGCAAACGCTGGCAGGATCAGCCAGGGTGGTTGCAGCCCACAGGTCAGCTTGCTTTTGAGCTCATGATAGTTTTATGCCTTTGACACCATCAGTGTGGTGGAGAGGAGAGTCAGGGCCATGGAGAAGAGCTACCGTCCACAGTGGTGTCTGCTCTGTGCCCTGGGGATACAGGCAGCAGGACTGATGTGTGGTGGCTGCAGGAAGCATCCTCTGAAGAGTATCAACTGCCCCAGTTTGTCCAACAGTGCCTCATCAAGCCAAGCAGTGAGCTGGCACTCAGGCCTTGTTTCTGATCCCACCTCTGCCACCGCCTTGCTGGGTGACCTTTGGCAAATCTCCCCTTGCACCTCGGTTCCCCCGCAAGGCACACCGAAGGATGCTGGCTTCCTCTGCGTTGCACCGGGATGTCAGGGGGATGCAGCAATTCCAGGGAAAGTCATCTTGCACCAAATGCAGGTGCACCTGAGGGCAGTCACTGGGGACGTGCGCGGGTGCCGGGCCAGCTCTGTCTGCCATCGCAGCAGAGCCCCGTGGTGGGCACATGGCTCGGGGACCTCTGGACTGGCACTGCGCAGGGGAAGCCTGGCAGGGCTCTCTCCTCAGTCACGGCCTATGGGGGATGCTGGTGGGGCTGGTCCGAGACTGGGACGAGCCCTGGGCAACGACTGCCCTGAGGAAAGGCCTGTGCACCAGACGGTGATTTTGCTTCAGGCTCCTCTGCTGCCTGGGGGAACACCAGAAGATAGTACTGGCCAGGAAGCAGTAATCTCTGTAATCTTGGCAGAAAATGGAAGCCTCTGCGATGGACCACACAACATGGCCCCAGGTCCTTGGCTGACAAGGCCCCTCCTTGCAGCCCATCACACAGCCTTCCCTAAAGAGGGGGTTACACAGCACCAAAGGGGCATTAACCAAGAACTGGCGTCATCTCTGGGAATAGCAGGGCTCAGGCCCTGAGGGTGGATGAGTTAGCCAGTCCATCACAGGCTGCAGGAATCTCTCCTGTCCCGGGAGAAGGGACGACTGGCCACCTGACCGCCTTAACTCCTGAGACCTCCCCGCAGCCTTACCTTCAGAGGCCTTCATGGCGTGGTACGGCCTTACGCTGGTGAGGCCATGAGGGTAGATGTTGTAAGGCCGGCTTGCCAGATTCCTGAAGACGATCTGAAATGAGGATGGCCAACAGGAACATTTAACACTTTCTGAATGTCATGAACCCTTGAGGGTCCCCTCAGGACCCTTGCGGGGAGGGAGCTTGACTCTCGGGAAACGCTGGGCAGCTGCCCTCTGGAATCAGCTACTTGGCAATGTCCAGAGAGGATGAACCCAGATGTGTCTGGGACCAAGAGGGAGGAGGCAGAACAGATGACATGACTGTGTATTTCTTTACCAGTCTTTCCTGGAGGTGCCAATTTCAGGCACATTTTGGGAGGGCATGAAAACAGATTTATTAAAGGGCAAGTTGCTATTCTTAGTCCCACTTTCTGTATGAGACAGAAGAGCTCTTTCAACTCAGAAGGCATCAGAGGACCTAGACACTGAGCATACACAGCAGTCAACAGCATCAGGGCTCTCCACTTCACCATGTGAAGCTCTTTATTTGCTTCCCTAAATAGCTCTGCCAGGGCTTTACCACAGGCGTTACCTCCAGCTCCATGCCCACAGCCACATAGGAAACCCCAGGCAGAGAGCAGAAATGCCAAGCTGCTGGAAACCATCCCATTCCTCCTAGCAGCAAACACGTCAATAAAGGGATATGGGGAGATACAGGCAACAATCCCCAATCCCATATGGTAAGAGCACACAGATGGAGAAAAGTGGAGGGTGAGAGGACACTTTTTTCTTAGAAGCAGGTGCTCAATATCATGTTCCGTGGATAAATGCATGCAATTTTTAAGATGCCTACAATGAAGTCAAATAAAGGGAACTGGGCCAAATCCTGTACATCCCTGCTGAATTTACCAAGAGTTTTTATCCTTAGATTTCAACAGCATCTTCCCTTCTGATGAACTTTGGACATTACCAAACACAACAGATCTCATCAAGGATCTATGCAAGACCACAGCCGTGAACAAAGAGCTGTTAGGAGGCATAGCACCAAGCTCTGAAGTTCCCCCCTCCAGTACCTCTTTGTGGAAAGCAATCTTTCTCTTACCTTAAGCTGATCACCAACCTCCCCCTTAAGGACAGGCCCCAGAATTCCCTTGTCCGGTTGAGCCGACACCTTGCGCTTCTTGAAGGTTGCATCCTCGTACTCCACAAACATGACTTTCTTATACTTGGAACCAATCCGCTGAGGGCCGGCCTCCAGAAACAGGCTCGTGGTCTTTCTGCAGGCAAGACGGAGAGAACAAACGGCCACATGCAGGATGCTGTGACACAGGCGCAGTAAGCAGCACGGTAACGGTCATATCAGGAGCAAGAACCTCCATCTTCTGAGGGCCTACACAACCTGTCTGGGGACTGCCAGTGCAGACACAGGAGCACCCACCCACCTGATCACAATATGGATTCTGCTCAATAACATTACAAGTAATGCTCATCGGTGTTGTAGGAGCCTCAGGGAAGGCCAGCTGCTGTAAGAAGGTGGAACAAAAAGATATTCCCTTCCCAGCAGGACATTCCAGCCCCCTAGAAACAGTACCCAGTGTTTAAGGAAGGAACTCTAACCTCAACTAGGCTGCATACTAGCAGCCTTGGGCTCACCCTCTTCTGTCCTGGCAGGTTGTCCCTGTGTCGGGGAGCACCCCAGGTGCAGAGATAACTCAACAGAGCAGCTGTCTTTCCTCGATCAAGCCAGCTCCTAGGCCCAGCAAGGCCAGCCCCAAGCTGTAGAGGACCTCTCTTCCAGCTGTCCACCTTGTCCTCGCTTACCCTGAGAGGGGCTGCAGGCTGTAACTTGTGCAACGCACACCCCAGTCCAGCTGAGATCTCCATGTGGCGAAGAGCCCTATGACCCTGCTACCGAGGCAGCCCCAGCCACACAGCCTGCATCAGCAGGGTTACAGCGGGACTGGTGACAAGTGTCATTGCCACACAGTGCTGACTAAGGTGCTTCTGCTGAGATATCGCTCTTGCATCACCTCTCCCCAGAAGGAAGCGGGGCAGCTTCAGGAACTGATTGCCTGTGCTGTCTAGAGCAGGTCCTTCCACAAAGGGGAACTCGACCCACATCCCCGGGCTGCGAAAGCACAGGCAGCGAGCACACGTCCCTGCTGTGCGGGGCCTTCTGGTTAGCAGGGTAAGACGATTCACCCCCTTCGCTCCCTGCTCGGAGAGGGCTGGCCCTGGAGACCCGGGTGACAGAGCTGCCTGTGTGGGGCATGGACAGTGGCTTTGGGTAAAATGGAGCAACGCAGTTCCTGAGTTCCCATGGCCTCCCCAAGACCATCCTTCTGAGTCCGCACCTTTAGCATCAGTGAGAAAGGCCAGGCAGAAGGAAAGCAGACTTCTGGGGAAAAGGGGAAAAGATGGCAGAGCTGTCTCGAGGAACAGCCCTTTGTGGTGGCCACACGAACTCACTCTCACCTGTCAAGAGATGCTGGCTTCACTGGGGCATAGTCCCAGTCCATCTCCTCAGCCGCAATGTAATGAGTCCAGGTCACAGGTTCCTCCTTGGCAAAAGAGCGCACTTGGATGACGTGATAAGAAGTCTCCTCATCTTCTTCTTCAGGGTAATCCACGTCCTCTGGCTCATCTGATGGCTCCCCCATCTTCACGAGGCGCTCCTCTGGGCACTCTTCCACCTTCACAAAGGCCTCCATGCCAGCTGGGTTCAAACGAGCCAGGCAGAAAGGGTTGCAATGACTTATCTGCACAGGCATTCATTCCCCCAAGCTCTCTGCTTGGGATGTGTCCTGCTCCGCTACTATCCCCATCAAATGTGCCATCGAATGGTCTGAAATGTGCCACCTTGGTCCAGGGCCAGATTCCATGTGGCTGTAACTCTGGCAAGCAAGAATGGCCTGGGAGTGGCATCACTGCACAGAGCCCTGAGGCCAGGCCATCTCCTGAACTTTTCTCCCCCATCTCTTGCAGAATAACTTACCTTGCTGGTGGGATGGTATCTGGCAGAACATCCGAAACCAGCCGGTTGTCCCTGGCATGGTCTGGGCTGTGCGATACGTGGCAGGGGAGATTTCTAGGCTGCTGAGACGGTGGTTCCTCACCAGGAACGTGTGGCCTTCAAGGAAGATGGAGTGTACTTCGGGCCCAGTGCCCAGCCCAATCACATGCCAATAGACCTGCTTCTTGAGGCACAGCGTGAGACCTGGCAGGAGAGAAGGAAAGCACCCCCAGGGTCAGCACTGCATCCCTCCCTTCTCACAGCTCTCAGTGGCGTGAGGACGCAAATCCTGGAGCCTGGAGCAAATCCTGAGCGCAGCCCCCTGCCCCACGGGGTGATGGCTTCAGCTGGTAGGGGTGGCTGCCTCTGTGTCCGGGTGCTGTGCGTACAAATTAAGGAGGTACAGGTGACCCCAGCTATCTGGCAGCTCCCACCTGTGAGTTAGCTGACAGAGGTGTCTCTAGGGAGGACCCAACCTGATGCTTTTCCAGCTTCAGCAGCCGTCTGGAAGTAAATACAAAACTGACCGCTGCTAAAATTGGGGAAGACCCACCGAGTGGCACCATCAAACGTGAACAGGGACTGTCTGAGCAAAAGACAGCCAAAGGCCCCATCATCCAGCTGAAACAAGGCCAAATGCAGAATGGGGGGCTGGACCCTGGGAAGGGACTGAGGGCAGCGTGCTGGTGTCAGCTCACTGCAAGATGCAGAGGCGAGAGGGGTAAATGTGGTCCTTGACTCTATAAATATGGGAATAGGGAACTGGAAAAAGGAAATATTTGTCTGGTCACAGCACTGGCAAGCCTGATATTAAAACATTGCATCTAGGGCAGGGTTCCAGTATGTCTTCAGTAGCAGCTGAAATACCCAAAAAAGGGCACAGAGAGGTCACTAGTTTTATTTGAAGGCTGGAGAAAATTCCTTCCTCAGACAGATTCAAAGAGCTCAGGCTACTTAGCAAATGGGAGACAACTTGACTGTGTTGTAAAAGTATTTTCCTGGTAAGAAACAACTGTGTGCCAAAGGGCTCTGTAATCTAGTGAGAAAGAGAATAACAAGAACAAGGAAGCTGAAGTGGGACGAAATCAGATACAGAGACAACCACTTGTTTGCAGCACTGAGCACCACGTGGCTGGAATAATCCCCAGCAGCCCAGGAGGAGACAAGGTGGAGGCCCCACTTCTGGGCCATCAGTCAGCTTTCCACTGACCATCTTTCAGGTCGGGTCCCACAGCCAGATGGGAGTCGCTGGGTGGAGGAAGGCTGCCTTGGTGAGGGGAAACCCACTGTGCCTGGGCGGCTGACCAAGAGGTCCGCTCAGCTTTTAAGCTCCACAGATCCACCAAGCTAGGGAATTTAGGGGACTTCTGCTTTTGCCTTTTATTGGAGAAAGGTCAGATGCAGGTGGGAGGTTTCAGGGTGTGCTTCATCAGGGTTGCTGATGGTAATGAGTCTCCTGACAATATTTTCCAGTTTGTCTTGGAGATTCTTTACTCCCAGGCAACTCTGGACTTTCTCCCAGAAGAATACCAGAAACTTTGCCAGTGGCATCAATGAGAGCACGACTGGCCTTCTCTTTTGCTTGATGGGAGCTCTCCAAATCCCATGGAGGTGTGCTGTCAGAGCCAGGCTGGCTGGTGCTGGATTCTCCCCTCTCCCCTCTACCTCCAGTAAAGAGCAAGCTCTTTGCTGTCCCTACAGCTTGTGGTGACCTCAGAGGAGGTCAGTATCCACCACACCTTGCAGCACAGGCAGGAGGAAAAGGGTTCTGCCCCAGAGAGCTTCACTCTAAATGGGAAAGGCAGATAAAGGAGGGAAGGCATGATGTTCCCTCCAGGGGTGGACACACAGCCTAATAGATCCACCACCTGGAAACCCCCCCTTGATGTCCCATCCCACAGTCTTTCACAAGCCACCTCGTCCCCTGAGGTTACAGACCTCACTATATCCCTGTTCCCAGGCCCCGCACCTCCCACGTCCTCCTTCCCTTTCGCTGGCACATGGGTACTTACCAGGCAGTGAGCCGTTAATGTAGCCATTGACGGTGTGCAGCTCCGTCCTGTTGTGTGCCAGGGGCTGAGGAGCTGCTGGGGAGCCGGGCTCGGAGTACCAGCTTTTCCCTGCGGGGAGAAGACAATGCAGTCGGCTTTCGCTTGAGAACACTTCGAAGAATTACGAAACTTTCCTGCCCTGGTAAGACAGTCTGAAAACCCAAATCCAGGGAGATCAGTGATGCACAGCGCTTACTGCAAACCCACAGCAGACCTGACCACGGCCCCGTGCGAATGCGGCTGCGACCACCACATGCGATGGGGCATTACCCAGCACTGGGAGCAGCTCATGCGATGGGGACAAGGCCAGGGTGGGAACCAGAGAGGGCTGCAAGCTCCCCACACCGGGGACATGGAGGAAGGAGCTGCAGCGTTGCACGAGGAGCAGAGGGACTCCTGCTGCCGTGCAGGAGCTTGGCTGGGGGCCTGTGCAGGGCTCACACAGCGTGGGAAGCGGCGTGGGAGCGGAGCAGCTGCGCTCATGTCGTAGTCAGAACTTGGGCCCTGGACCAGGCTGAGTTCAGGGGCTGACACAGGGTGACAGCCAGCCCACTCTGGAGTAGTTACCTTCATCAAACACTGCGAAGAGCATCACAAACTCCTGCTGTGCCTTCTGCGTCCCATCACTCGCCAGGGTCCCTGCAAGACGCAACAGGAGCGCTTTAAAGGCCAGCGTGTGCCATGCCCATCTCCCCAGGGAAGCCCCTTTCTCCCCTCCCAAGGACAGGTAAATGAAGGCCAGGCTTTGCACGGCTTGTTTTGTCCCTCCTCACGAGGTCATTGACTGACCCAGTGCTGTTTCCAGCCTGCACTCCCCAAAAGCCCACGGCTGAGCGGCAGCTGCCCTGGCAGGCACAAAAGGTCAGTTTGTCCTGCCTTGGCCCTCGGGATTCAGTTAGTCACCTAGAACAGCCCACGGTATCTAGCTCCCTCGTCAGCACATCATCTGCATTAGCCCAGCCCATCATCTGCATTAGCCGTCTAGACTTTCTTCAGTCAGCGGAGAAACTCCTCGTGGCGAGTCATCGGAGCCACGGCAGACGCAGGCGGCTACCTTGGGAGCAGATGACTCGTGCCCTAGAGGTGCCCGTCCCTCTCCGGTGACTGCGAAGGGGGTCTGGACTCCTACCTCGAGGAGACAGCTCAACCAGGGGAGACTGATCGCACCCCAGGATCACATCTGGGTCCATTGCATCCCAGAGAGTATTACCAATCATCTCCACATTCACCAAAGGAGAGGACTTGGGAGGAGAGCAGGCACAGGTATCGTGGACTAGGCAATGTCCTGCGCATGCAGCCTCTCCCCTGCCTGGTCCTTAACTCTTGCCAATACAAACTTTCCTTTGTTTGTTCCAACACACCCTGTTTGGCAAAACAGCCTAGCTGACACTGAACGATCGCAGCTTGGCGAAGCTTTGAAGGGAAGACAGACAGATATCTGTGCTTCTGTACCAGTTCATCTCATGCATTAATAAGATTCTGATACAAGACAGAGGATTTTAACTGAAATCTTGTAAAGGAAAGAAGAAACAAGGTTCTCTCCAGCAGTGAAAGCCAAAGGTCATTTTGCTCGTGGGCAGGGAAGGGACTCTTTGGGGAAAAGAGCCAATCCCCAAATGTGCTGCTGTTGACCACAGCTTACTGACCCCACTGTCATGTTCAGCCTCTGGAAGGGGGTCTTCAATTTTTCCAGTTTTCAATCATGATCATACTTGACCTGCCCCTGCACTGCCCTTACCAGGTCGGCACACGAGCAGGGCTCCGATCAAACCGGAGTTGGTGTCCTTCACGCTGTCGGTGTTGGAGGAGTAGGAGTGGGTCAGGCATGGGGAGTCACCATCTGTCGGGCCCTGGTTTTGCTGGATTTCCCAGATGTACGTGTGCGTCTTCCCCGGATCCACCCTGTCCCCTTCCTTCTCCAGCTGGCTGGTCTCATCCTCATACCCTGCCCCTGAAGGCAAAGCAACAACCCAATTTTACCGAAGCTTCATGCCCTTGCGTGGCGTGTCTTGCCACGAGGACACAGACTCCATGTCCCCAGGGACAGCCGTCCCCAGGGGCAGCCCCACTTCCATTTCACCAGCAGGGCTTTTGGGGGCCACATCCCTGCCCCGGTGCTGGGCGGCACAGGGAGTCATGGGCCCAGCGCTCCTCCTGGACCTAAGCATCCAAGCTTAGGTTTAACCTGCTTGTTACCTGGTCCTGGTTTGCTCTGGGCTGCTCAGCTCAGCCTGTTTCTGGGCTGGGGAGGCTGCTGTTCCCCCATGCTAAGCAGTCTCTGTGCCTGTCTGGATGCAAATACCCGGGTCTCGGAGAGATGTGCTCCCTCCGGGGTAGCAGCAGCAGACTGGGAGGTGCAGCACGAGAGCTTGCTGCTATCGCTGCGCTTATCGTGTTGGAGAAGGTCACAGGCTTTCCCCATTGCCCTGAGGGCACTGAGCTCCCCCTTTGCTCCTCGCATCCTTGTCGCATCCCTCCCGGCAGGCAGCAAGCATCCGCGAGGCCCGACTCACCCTCCGACACCTTCCAGTAGGACACGCCGACGGCGTGGAGGTTGTACGGGCGGGAGGCCAGGTTCTTAAAAGTGATCACCACCGTGTCATAGACTTCTGCTCGGATGGTGGGGCCCAGGAGACCTGCAGGGGAAGATGGTGGGGTCAGGCTGGCTGCGCTGTCAGCACTGGAACCAAGGGACGCTCACACCCGGCTGTGGACCCCGAGGGCTCGGGCTTTCCACCTGCACCATCAGTGGTCGTCCCCTGCACAGCACGGCAGCCTCAGCTGCTCCGGCACCCCCAGTGCCTGAGCCATACTGGGAGTTTTCCAAACTTTCCTAGAGGAATGAGACTCTAGTCTCAGCCGCCCTCTGACCCAGGATGAATACGGCCACTGTCGAGGGAGAGCTGGGGCTCACCACGCGGCGGGTGCTTCTTACCCATCCACGCCGGCTTGCGTTTGGGCTGCGTGAACGAGGCATCGGGGTACTCCACAAACACGGCTTTCCTGTACCGCGGGGGCACGCCGGGCATGGGGGGCTGCGGGTCCGGATGCCCCGATACCCTGCGAGAGGAAGGAAAAGCCAGCGATGACTGCGTGGCCTCATTCACCGAAGGGCTGCGAGCATCCTCTTCCTCCCCCTCCCCACAGCTGGCCGCTGCCGTGCCAGCCGCAGGCATCGCTCACCCTGTTGTGTCCCCTGCATTTCCTGACAACCATCAGGTGTGCTCGACAACGTTTTGCTCAGCTCATTGATGGTAACGCGGCGCTGATTAATGTCGCGGCATTAGTCACGATGGAGTAAGACGCGATGCCAGGAGGCACCGCGCCGTGCCCGGCGGATGTGCCGGCTGCAGCGGGGAGCGTGCACAGCTGCGGGCACCGCCGCCTGCCAGAGCTGCCTGGCTTCTGGAAAAGCTGGAAAACGGGATGCCAGCCAGCGCCGCGGCCCTGCAGCAGCCCTGCCCGCCGTCGCCTTGCACCCGCGTGCGTGGCAGACGCCTCTCGTAACCCGTGGCTTCCTCCCCGGCTCCCCTCCGGAAAAGAGACGGTGCTGGGCTGCACGGCAGGTTGCTGCAGTTTGCTCTGTGGTTAGAGCAACCTCCCCGGATTCATTTCTTTTCTGACCCAACTGGGATTTACAGCCAGTCCCTAAGAAACTGCTTCTTGGAGCGGGAAGATAAAGGAGGCTCCAATGTCTTTCACACCCCACCTATCTCTGCTGGCCGCTTTCTATCTGTAAGCAGCTTAGCAAACTCGTTTTCCAGCAGGAATCCAGCACGTTGATCAGGATAACAAAGCTATTAATTTCTCCGGGGATTTTGCAGCCTGCCTTATCAGTCCCAGCCCGGGACTGAGAGCATTTCCAGTAAGCAGACTTCCAGCCTTGTTTTGTTTGGAGCGAAAGCCAGGTGGTATTTTCTTCTCCCTTCAGAAATAGCAAGGCTTGCTCTCCCCCTATGACTAAGCCTTCATTCAAGTAGCAGCTCCCTGTTTGATCCTTCCTCGAGTGGAAGAGGAAGGAGCCAGGGTGACTCAGAATTTTAGGAAAGGGCAACGCATGCACTCGCCCCCGGGGTGCCGGTTCGAATCCCGCCTGCGGCAGGTAGGCTGTGAACGGTGGGCAAAGCCGGCTTAGAGCTTGCTGAGCCCCAGCTGGGCTCGAGCCTTTCCCCTGAGCGTACCCAGCTCCCGGCTTTGCCGTCGAAGCCGTAACCCTCCGTCCAGGCTTGGACACCGCGCCGGTCTCCCGGGCCGAGCCCGTGCCGGGAGGCAGCAACGTGCCTGCGCTGGGGTTGGCATGCAGCAGGAGCACAGCTCGGGGCTGTGCGCTGCCGGGAAGCTGGACCTTAACCTTTGCTCGCAGAAAACCCAGCTTTGGCAGTGCACCTCTGAGCTGTGAGGGCCCGGTGCCACTAATTTGGAAGTAAACAAGCCAAAAATCCTCCTGAGCCAGAAAGTTTCGCTGGCACAGAAGCAGTCCCATCCCCTGCGATGCCGCCAGGCTGGTTGGGAGCAGGTCCTGGGACGAGGAGCCGGAGTTCGGGGCAAGGGCAGCTGATCCGAGCGCTGCTGGCAGCGACTCAGCGCTCCAGGTCCCCGCGGACGTCCTACCCCGAGAACAGCCGCGGCCGAGGCGGGGAGACGAGTTCCTGGCGCCTTCGACGCGCATTGTTAGCTGGACTATCTGTTCCTCTCGCGGGGCCGGGGACGGCCAAGGGAAACGGGGACCGTCCGCCGCTGCTTGGCCGCCGGCTCCGAGCCCGGCCGAGGTCCCCGCGGCCTCGGAGGACGTGCTGTTCCCGCGCTGACCCGCCGTAGGGTCTGCTGAAATGCACCACTGTCCTCCAGCTGGTAAAAGCCACCGAGCGCAAGGCCGGTTTCCCACTACGGCTCTCCCGGGAGCGGTGCTGCCCGGCGGATGATCCCGGGGTGGAGCGCCCCGTGGCTGCTGCCCGTCGGGAGAGCTGAAGTTAGCTTTTCCCGTTTCGGAGAGCGGCGAATGCCCTCGGCTTCCCTCCCTGGGTATCAGCCGACGGGGGCTGCTGCGTGGTGCTGGGAGCTGCCCTTGGCCGAAGGGCAGGACATGCGGGTGCACCAGGACCGTGTGGTCACGCAGCTCCAAGGAGAGGATGAAAAAGGCACAGAGGGGATTGTGAGGTTAGAACGGGGGGAGAGCAGCGGTGCGAGTGGGCAGCCATGAAAACCACTGCTAAAACCAAGAGCACAATGACGGCTTTGGAGTCCGAGGCCCCGAGGTCGGAGCCAGGCGCTGCCGCAGATGCTCCGCTCATCCCTAGGGCTGACGCAGGTCTGTGGGTCAGTCCTGGGTCAGAAACGGTGCACACGTGTGTCATTAAAGACAGCATCAAAATGCAAAGCCAAGGGGCCAAATTAACAACCTGGGAAACCTCAGCTCCACCGTACCCTCCTATTTTCGAGTGCAATATACGGGAGGTGCTGGATACGTTTTTCCTCCTGAAGCGACCAAGGTGGAAAAAGCCGTAGCTGATACAGCGGCTACGGCACCTGGGTCATCGCCAGAGCCCGGCTCCTGGCTGCCCAGCACGGCTGCTCGCGGCTCCAGCCGGGCGGGCTGGGACGGAGCTGCGGGGGCACAGGGCAGTCAGCGGCCCGTCTCCGCTCCCTGCGGCTAGTTCGCGACGGCACGTGTCCCAGCCAACTCTGCACGTCCGAACAACGCCATCCCGACACCGAGCGATGCCACTGCCGCGTTTTTCCTTCCTGCTCGCAGAGATCCCTCCCGGATCACAACGATGGGCAAACCAGCACACCTCTGCCCTCCCGTTCTTGCGTACGGACATCGGCACTTGCCAAAACGCTGGAAACTATCAGTCCGAGCAATGTGACGTGGGCAAAGATGCAAACAGCTAAGAGCTGGGTGTCCCGCGGGCAGACGCGGCGGTGCCCTGAGCCAGGGCAGGGCAGCACCACTAAGCTCCCCTGCAGCGCCCGGAGGGAAAGCACGGACGCTGCCTCCCCGCCGGCACCCCCAAAGCAGCGTGGACAAACTGTTATAACCAAGCAGCGCAGGGCGGCAGGGACAGCACAGCCCGCAGCTCTTGCTATCCCATATCCCACGTGCATCGCGAGGGATTGCACTTAGGGACTCCCCACCACGCAGCAACCTCCGTCCCCTGCCCGGCCGGCAGCCCAACGCACCCGCTGCCCGCCCGGGCGCCGCTTCGCTCTGCCACGCGCGCCGGGAGCCGGCGGCATCCGCGGCGTGCCGGCTGCCGGAATTGCAAAAAAGAGCATTACCCTGCCGGCGCTTGCAGCGTGGGGAGCAGGTCGCTGTGCACGTAGTCCCAGGCGCTCTCCGCCGCGGCGATGTAGTATCTCCGGACGCTGCCCGCGCTCCCCTCGAGCAGGCAGAGGAGCACGAGGCAGCCCAGGGCTCCCGCCGGCATCGCGCCCGCGGGCCGGGAACCTCCGCGGCTTCAGGAGGGAAAAACGCAAAGAAAGCGAGGAGGAAGGAAAGAGGAGAGAAAAGGCTTTATCCTCTCATCCAGCTGTCGCAATCCGCAGGGGAAGGTGGTTCGAAGGCAGCAGCCACCGGCTGAGTCGGAGCGCTGGAAAGTTTCCCACAGGCAGCAGGAGAGGAATCGCTCGGGCGGGTTAGCGCCAAGAGGAGCGTGCACGGGACGGGCTCTCCCACCCGGGTGACAGTGACAGGAGGAGAGGAAAAAACAAAGGGAAAGGGAGGGCAGAGGCAGCCCGGCGCTCCGCTGCGCTGCGGGAGCCAGCTGCAGGGCCTGGCGCAGCGTCCTGGCCCGCCGCCGCGGCGAGGTGAGGAAAGGGAGGGTTTCAGAGGAAGGGGAATTTAGGTGCGGTCTCTGCCTGGTCCCACCTTCCCGCCGGCTGCACGGGGAGAGGAGGAGAGCGGCTAGAGGCCGGCTGCTTTCCAAGGCCCCGGGGCTGCGGGAGCCGCCTGCGCCGCTTCCCGCGGGGCTGCGGGAGCCGGGAGCCGACTCCTGTCCCCGCGAGCCCTCGCAGGCCGGTTTAGGGGAGCGTTTGCCTTCTGGGTGCTGGGTGCCCGTGCACGGGGCGGGCGACGGGGCTGGAGGCCGAGCACTGCCGGCAGGCGAAGCCCGAGCGCCCGGGAGCAGCGGGGCCGTGCCGGTGGGACGGCCGGGAGGGAGCACCGTCCCCGGGACCACCGTGCCCCGAGGGAGATGCTTCGGCCACGCGAGCCCACGTCCGAGCACCCGGCGGCAGCAGGCTCGGCGAAGGCTCACCCAGACGCCTTGGCGAGTTGCCCCCTGTTTATAAACTCACGTCTTTTGGGCCTTTTGTTTTTTTATTTTCAATGGCTAGGAAATCCCCCCGCCTTTCCCCAGATATGTGCACGTGAGCCCGCGCACACACGCGCCCGCACCCGGCCGTCTCGCCCGCTCCCGGAGGCAGGAAGATGGGGAGGAACGCCCTGCTCGGCCTTGGCGCCCGCCGAGGACACCGAGCTGGGGAAACGGCCCGTAAATCACGCCGCCGGGCCGCCGGCGCGCGGGGCGGTGGCGATTCGGTCCCGGCGTGCGCGGAAGCGCGGGCCACCCCCCGCTTCCCACCCCATTCCCTAGGTCGGCCCCGGTGGCCGGGGGTCCCACGGCGGCAGGGAGGGCCGGGGGGCTCCCCGGGGGCCCGTGTAAAACCCTGGGGGCCTGGGGCTGCCCAGCGCTTCCCCGCGCAGAGGGGCTGGCGAGGCGGCAAGGCCCCCCCGCCGCGGCGGGGGCACAGCGCCAGCCGGGAGCGCGTTTCCTCCGGCACGGCCGCGGCCCCGGGGGCTCCGTGTCACTGCGAGGAAGAGGAGCCACCGCCGCCCCACGGTTTCCAGCAACCGCCGCCGGGCGAAGCAGGCGGTGCGTCAGCAGCGGGGATGCCCCGGCCCCCGGGACCCCCCCGGCCCCATCCTGCCGGCGGTGGGAGGGGAAAGCTGCTCCCGGCGCTCCCCGCGGCGCTGGTCCGGCCATGCCGCCCGGCTCGGCCCGGCAGCAGCCACGTGCCGGCAGCAGCCGCCGCCGGTTTCCCTGCCTCGCGCCGGGCTCAGCTCGGCGCTGGGGCGGGTAGAAGTGACTCAGACCGAAGCGAACGGCGTCTCATCCCTCCCGGGACTTTCTGCGTGTGCGAGAAGAGGAGCGTGACTCACGGCGGCTTCTCGGGAACGCGGAGCGGTGCAGCGGCGGCGGCCGCCCACGGGGCGCTCACGCCGGCCCAGCTCCTCCGGGCAGCGGCTCCCCTCCGCATCCCAACGCGGAGCAGCCCCAGGAGGGCGGCCGGCCCCGGCTCTGCGTCCGCAGCACCACCGTGCTTCTCCGGTCGGAGGATGCTCCCCGCCGCCGCTGGCTTCGCCCAGCTCCTCCGGCATCAGGCCAACCCGGGGGAACCAGAGCAGCCTCCGGGCACGCAAGCCCTTCCCGAGTCACCTAATTACCGTAGCTCGTTAAATCAAGCCGGGAGCGAGGAGTCTCCCCTGGGCTGACTCCGCAGGCAGCTCTTGCTGGGTCAGGCCCGGAGCAGGGATCGTGGCTGTCCGGCTTTTTCGGCCCCTCTCGCACCCCCAGCCTGGCTCGTCATCCCAGGTGTCCCGGTGTGCCTCCCGCATCCCGCCGGGATCCGTGTGCTGCCGTCGCAGGAGCAAAGCCTCGGCCCGCCGCACCCCACAGCACCCAGGCGCCAATGCCCCCGGTGCCCCCGGTGCCCCCGGTGCGAGGGGCTGGCGGCCGGGCGCTGCACCCAGGCTCGGCACGGCTCACGCTCCGGGGGCCCCGGCGTCCCCACGCCGACGCAGCCAGCAAAGGGGCTAAATTTAACGAGGTCTGATGCAGCTCCGCGGGGAGCTGCTTAAAAGCGGCGCTGTCCCAGAAAAACCCTCTCCCGAGCCTGGCAAAGGAAGAAGCTGTGGAAGCGCAGAGCGGCAGCCGGCTCCGGCAGCCGCAGCCCCACGCCTGCCCGGTTCATCCCGGGAAAATCGCGGGCAGGGGGGCAGAAAGCCCCTTCCCTGGGCCGTGGAAGTGGGAAAAGAGGCAGCCGGGGCGGCCAAGTCCCCGCGAGGGAGAAGAGCTGTCACCCCCGCAGAAAGTGGCACCGGCGCCCGAGTGTGTTTCGTTTCCAGAAAACGAGAAGAGCGCGAGCCGGGGGGAGAGAAACCCCGCCGAAAATCCCCGCGCTCTCGCTCTGACGGGGCCGGGCAGCGCGTTTCCTCCCGGCGCGGCGGCACGTCGGGGCTGTCCCTGCGCTGCTGCGGGGCTCCGGCGCGGGCGGCCCGGCCGCACCGGGGGAATTCACCCCCGCCCCACGCCGGGCTAAAAGCAGCGGCACCGGCGCCGCCCCGGGGGGTTTTGCACCGAGCGGCCGGAGCAGCAGCCTGGGAGCCCCGGGGCGGCGCGGCGCGGCGGCTCCCCCCGGCAGCGGGACGAGTCCGGCGGCGGCGGCCAGGTAGGTGCCCCGGGGGGGCTCCACGGGCGGCGGGCGGCGCGGCGGGGCGCGTTTCCGCGGGGCAGCGCTCGCCCCGACGGCACCCCGGGGCCGTTCCCCCCCCTCGACGGTAGCCCTGGGCCGTTCCCCCACCCCGACGGCAGCCCTGGGCCGTTTCCCTCCCCGACGGCAGTCCCGGGGCCGTTTCCCCCCCCTCGACGGTAGCCCTGGGCCGTTCCCCCACCCCGACGGCGCCCCGGGGCTGTTTCCCCCCCGCCCCGACGGTAGCCCGGGGCCGTTTCCACCCCCGACGGCAGCCCCAGGGCCGTTTCCTCCCCCCCCCCGACGGTAGCCCGGGGGCCGTTTCCCCCCCCCCGACGGCACCCCGGGGCCGTTTCCTCCCCCCCGACGGCAGCCCCGGCCGCTCCGTGGACCCACGTGCGCGGGGGAGCCGCGGAGGGAAGCAGCCCCCATCCAGCCCGACAGCAACCGGGGAGCCGCCGTGCACCGGAGCGGCGGAGCCCGGCCCCCGCCTTTCTCTCCCCAGGGGAACCCCGGACCAGGCCCGGACCAGGCGCCCTTGGCCGCTCAGTAGTCGGTGTAGGATCTGTCCGACTCTCTCCAACAGCTACATCTGATTACTGGGTCACCAAAGCCGCCGGCGCTGCGCCCGCGGGACGACGCCGGGGACGGGGGCGGGCGACAGCCCACCGCTCGCAGAGCAAGCAGGCCAGCTTCCCCCTCGCTCGGGGGTAAATAAACCCTTGCAGAGCGCAGTCTCCTTCTCCGGGTGGTTATTAGAGCAAAACCTCGTTTGCGGCGCCCCTTGCCCGGCTTCACTCCCACGGGATCCCCGGGATGCGCCCGGCTCCCTCCTCCTGCACCCGGCCGCGGCCTCGCTCTACCCCGCAGCAGGAGGTCCGAGCCGCCTCCTCCTCCCGCTACCGTCTCCTCAGCGGCGTTTTTTTTATTTTTTTAATTTTTTTTTTGCCTCTTGCGGCTCAGCTTTTCCTGCCTCTCGGCTGCTCTCTGCGCAGCCAAGTCCCGGGCGGGGAGGACGTGGCTTTTCCTTGCTCTGCGAGAGCTCGAACGAGCAATGGCTCAAAAATTGAGGTTGCGAGGGATCATGGGTTCGAGGGAGACCAAACCCGCTGGGCGGGCAGGTGGGGTGCCCGAATCGGCCGGGGGCAGCCCGGGTGTGTCGCGCGGGACGCAGCGTGGCGGGGCCCACGCCGGTGGCCCCGGCTCCACCACGTCCCCTCCGACAGCGCGCAGCCGAGCAAGGGATGCCCGTTTCGGAGGGAGCAAACCACAGCGGATGTTAGAAAGCCGTTAAAGTGCCCTTAAAGCCCCGCTTCTCCCCTCGCCCTCGATGCCGTGCGCCCACAGATGCTGCGCTACGGCCTGTGCGCGGCTGGTCCGTGCCCACAGGTGTGGTCTGTGCGTGGCTGGTCTGTGCCCACGTGTGACCTGTCTGTCCCCACGTGCGTGACCCGTGCATGGCTGCTGCGTGCCCCCACACGTGGCCTGTGCATGGCCGGTCCGTGCCCACGCGTGACCTGTGCACGGCTGCTCCGTGCCCACGCGTGACCCGTGCACGGCCAGTCCATGCCCATGCGTGACACATGCATGGCTGCTCCGTGGCCACACGCGTGGCCCACGCATGGCCAGTCCATTCCCACACACCTGACTCGTGCGCGGCTGGTCCACGCCCACGCGTGACCCGCGCACGGCCGGTCCATGCCCACGCGTGCTCCCTGCATGGCTGCTCCGTGCCCACACGCGTGGCCCGTGCACTGCCGCGCCCGGTCTGTCCCCACCCCCAGGACCCGCGCACGGCCCCACGCGCGCGGCCGCGCCGCCGTGACCACGTGACCCCGCGCCCCCCCGGCGAGGGCTTTTCTCATCAATGAACGGAGCCCGCGGGACGCGCCGGGGCGTGGCCACGTGGGGCGGTGGCAGTGCGCGCGCCTGCGCGTGGGCGGTCACGTGCCCGCGGCGGCGAGCGGAGCGGAGCGGAGCGGAGCGGGCGCCATGGCGGCCCCGGGCGGAGGTGGGGGCGCGGGGCCGGGGCGCGGGCAGCGGGGCTCGGGGCTCGGGGCTCGGGCCCTGCGCGGCCCCTCTTCCGCTGGCGACGCCTCGGGCAGGGCGGGGCGGGGGCCGTTGCGGCCGGTAGTGGGGCGCGTCCCCGCCTGAGGGGCCTGACCCTGGCGGAGGCCCGGGGAAGGGGGGCCCGGGGCTCCGAGGGGCCCATGGGCCCGGGGGGGGTTCAGAGGGGCCTTGGGGGGGTTTATAGGCCCTGGAGAGGGGAGATCCGAGGTGCCCCGGGGGGGTTCAAAGGGGCCCGAGGGGGTCCCTAGGCCCCGAGGGGGGGTCCAGAGGGGCCCTGGGGGGTTCCTATGACCCGAGTAGTGGGGAATGTCCCTAGACCCTGGTGGGGGGCTCCAGAGGGGCCCTGGGGGGGTCCTAGGCCCGGGGAGGGGGGTTCAGAGGGTCGCTAGGGAGTCCCTAGGCTTGGGGGGGTGGTCCAGAGGGGTCCTGGGGGGTCCCTAGGCTCTGGGGGGGGGCAGAGGGGCCTGAGGGAGCCTAGGCTCTGGGTGGGGGGGTTCAGAGGGTCCCAGGGGGGTCCCTAGGCTCCGGGGGGGGTCAGAGGGGCCCCGGAGGGTCTCTAGGCTTTGGAGGGGGGGCATCCAAGGAGCTCTGGGGGGGTCTCTAAGCCCCGGGGCAGGTCTCAGGGCTCGAGGGCAGCCCCGAGGGCCCCACAGCCCGGCACTGAGCACCCCGGGTGCCCGCAGGGAGGAAGGAGGACTCGTACAACGTGCTGGACCTGGCGGAGTACACCAAGAACCGGCCCTGGTGGCGCAAGGTGTTCGCCCCCAGCTCGGGGTCGAGCGCGGAGAAGTACAACGTGGCCACGCAGCTGGTGATCGGCGGGGTCACGGGCTGGTAAGAGGTGCTGGGGCCGCCTTTGCCGCGGCACATGAGCACCAGATGGGTTTTGAGGGACATCCCGACAGGAACAGGGTGTTTATTTAACTTGGAACTGAAGAACTGTGACTGTCTCTTAGGGGAGGAGGGGAAAGCAGCAGCAGGCTTTGATTTTTGAGGTGAGATCGTTCTCCACACCTTCTGGCATAATGTGCTGGTGTTGAGTTTTAGGACGGACAAACGTGTCTCTTGGAACAGAGATTAATTCCTCCCTTGGGCTGTGGAATCCGTGCACAAAAACCTCCCGTGGAGGTGGCTCGCTGCATCTTGCGCACTGGCGTTCGTGTGCGTGGTCCTTGGGATCGTGCCACTTGTAACGCTAGTTGACTTGAAAACTTAGTGTGATCGCACCACTTTGCTGACACATCCCTGCTTCGTGCCGTGCCTGCCCTCTCCTGACCCAGGAGTAACCATTTAAAAGAGAATGACGTATCCTGTTAGTGTTCTAATAAAAATGCGAGCTGGTGACTTCTCTCTTGTTTCGGCCAAGTGCATCTATTCGGAAACGGGTAAGAGAGAAGGTTGCTGTGTTGTTTTGCAGTATTGATAAGGAAACTGTGGTCAAAGTAAAGTCTGTTTGAGGTGACATAACACTCCAGCCCTTTGCTGCATGAACGAGCGATGGGGTGGTGCTTGTTTGAGTTCTGGCGGCTGCAGTGATGTTTAAAAGTTAAAGTGCATCACGCTGCTGGAGGTAGCCGTAGCTTTAGACCTCTGCCGTCATCTTATTTCAGCCCTGAAGAATTGAAATGGGAAAGCAAGCAAATGTTTGAGGTCATTCAGGCCTCAGCAGGTGTGCTGCTTTAATCTCCTGTTAGAGATGATGCCATTAAAAAAAAAAAAAAGTTAATTCCAGTGAAACCTCATGTTTCTGGTGATGCTTTTGGGAGGACCAAAAGGGTTTTTGAAGGGAAAAGAATCAAATCTGTGAAATGCTGAACTGTAATAGCGAAGAGTAAAAAGTTATGAAGCATCACGTGTGGCTGGGCACAAATCCATTCTCCTTTGCTCTGATCCTGTTTGGCTTTCTTCTTCTCCCACTAGTCAGGCTGTCTCAGTTTTGTGTGATGAATGCCAAACGCTGCCCTGTTTGTGGAAGCATGCTGAAGCGTGTGTTTGGTGTCCCATCCTCCTGACTGGATCTTGGTTGATTTGTAGGTGTACTGGATTCATCTTCCAGAAGGTTGGGAAGCTGGCAGCGACAGCAGTGGGAGGTGGCTTTTTCCTGCTTCAGGTATGTATGCACAGTGGGCTAGGCTTTCCAAGAACTGTGTGTGGTGGAAGGATTGTCTAGTGGTTATAGTAATTAACAACTGTGGTTGTGATTCAACAGGTGCTTTTAATAATCAAAAAAATTCAGCATGTCCCAACAACTTCTCTGTTGTTTGGACACGTGGATTCAGTTCCCTACTCTGCCAGGAGCTCTCTGTGCCCGTGGATGTCACGTGCACATGTTCCTCATGACGTAGATTCCCCATTCCCATGGGTAGTGTAAAGCATATTAGAACCAGAGATGTGTGCAAGTGCCACTTGCGGAGTTGCATAAGAACATTTTAGAAGCACATTCGATCACCTCGGTGGTACTTCTTAGCTTGTGATAGCCAGAGATGAGTGCAGTCTATAAAGACTTTGAAGCTGTTTTTGGCTTGGTGTCTGTGTGCTCATGATATGCGGGAAGGGACAAGGCTTTTGTTCCGATCTCTGAATAAATGTCTTCTCTCTGTAGCGGCAGCAAAGCAGGAACAGTGTGCACAGCTTTGAGGCTCTCCAAGAGGTGCTTTTTGCTTACGGACTGCTAACAGAAGCTGGGCCAAAGGCGTGTGGGGGCTGTCGTTGCAGAGGCACCTGAGTGCAGTGGGAGCAGGAGGCAGGCTAGGCCATGGTGAGCTCTGGACTGTTGCTGCCAGAGCTGGCTACTGTCATTAGTTCTGTGCTGGTGGAGATGGAGTCCCTGGAGAAACAGCTCTTAATGTCAAGGGGGTGGTTATCCATGTCTGTGATGTGCTTCCCTTCAAGCTGGCTTCCTGAGGAGTTGGGCTAGAACAGATGAGGATCTTTATAATGTACAGGGAAAGAGGAGGGAAACAGAGATCTCTGTGTCCTCCAACTATGTTTCTTCTGGTTTCTAAGAACCCTGGACTTGAGAGGAGCATCTTGGATGCTGAAATCCAGCTTGTACGTCCTGCAGAAGGCAGAACAATTCATAGGCCTCATGCAGCAATCCTTCATTATTTGGTTTCCAGTTTTGTGTCTTGCGTAGCTCGTTCTCCCTGCTCTTCTGGTTCCACTTGTTCTGCTGATAGCCCAAAGCTTGCCTTGAGCAGGGAGTTTCACTGTTGAATCATCCTGACCAGATAAAATACTTAGGGAGGAACAGCCTATTAATAACTGTGTCCACCCCCAGCAGCAGGGGAGCTGAGTCTCAACAACGCACGTGGCAGTTGTGAGGGGGAGGGAATGCCAGCTTTACGTTAGAGAAAAGAGGCCAGTACATGCTAAGCTGGAGTGGTGTGCCCATGTGTTAGAGGATTACTGTGGCAGGCAGATGTTGCAGGGTGGTTAATATAAACTGTGGGGACGGTGCTTTTTCCAACTCTTAAGATTGTGCTCAATCTCTTCTCTCTGAGCCTGCTGAACCAGTGTGGGGGGTGGCTTTGGTTTGGGGAGGGGTGGGATGGCAAGGGGGTTTTGTAATCCCTAGCTGTGCAGGATTTCACTCCAGGAACTTTCTTTCCACCCCTCAAAACTGTAGATTGCAAACCACACAGGATACATCAAAGTGGACTGGAAGCTAGTAGAACGGGACGTGAACAAAGCCAAGCAGCAGCTGAAATTTCACGGCAGCGGTAACAAAATGTCTCCAGAAGTGAAAAGCAAAGTGGATGAGGTGAGACAACTCTCCCAGGTATTTGCAGGTGCCCAGCTGGATGGACAGCAGGAAACAGGATCAGCTTCTGGGCTCTTAGGGATCTTCCATCATGGGAGTTCTTGTGTAACAGCAGAACAGGAGAGGTGGCAAAGCTGCCCAGGTGAATTTGAGACAGCCAGGGTGGCTTCTGGGCATGATGCCAGCTCCCCATGTGTTGTAGCAAATTCCTTGATGTTGGAAGAAAACTTGCTGGGATTGTGGGGAGCTCAAGGAGAATCTCTTCAGTCTGACAAGCATAGCTAAGCAGATCTGGTAGCAGCGTGGTTTGGTCACCCTCGGCTCTGCTGTGTCCTGGTCTGACACATGCATTTGTTATGCCCTTCTGTCAGATTGACAGCGCACTGATCGTAACCAAGCCCCGGGTGTCTGATGCGGGGGTGCGTAAGTTCTGGCTGTGCGGCAGCTCTCGCAGGATCCGGGCTGCTCTGGGATGCTAACTGTGCAGGAGCCGTACGCGGGGATGGGAGCAGGGAGGTCGTTAGGGAGGCTCGTTTCCTAGAGCCAAGCAATGGCCGCTTTCCCAGCTCAGCTCGCAGCCTGAGAGGTACCTTATTACGGGGAGGGCGGGTGAGTGACCTGCTGCTGTTGGAGAACGCTATTGGCTCTTCTCTCCCATGCTTAGGTGATCACGTTTCTGAAGAAGAATGTTATCCTGACCGGAGGGTTTGCTGGAGGATTTCTGCTTGGAATGGCGTCATAGGAACTGCACTCGACTCTCCTTTCTTGCCAACCTCCCTGTCCTCTCCTTCGTTTTCCCTCCCACTTAGAAATCAGTGGCTGTTGCCAGCAGGCTCAATCCCTTCTGCTCCCAGGTTCCAACCCATACTTCTTACAATGCTGCTCTGATTTCCAGCTTTTTCCTCTGTCTGGGCTGTTTGGGTGCTGGGATTGATCTGAAGCTTGTGACCCCCAGCATATCAGTGTGATTCCTTTCTCCACCCAATATGCCCAGATTTTGGTGATTTGCAGCCTCATAAATACGTAGGGGCAGAGAACTCTCTAAACAAGCTTCTTCGCAGGTGCCCAGGACTGTTACATTTGTTTGTCTACCAGTATGTGTATACAACAGCTATCAGTTGTTCACTGCTCCTTGGCTTGTACTTTCTCTTCCGTGGTACCTGGAAGGCCTGTGCTTCCCTCTGTGCAGAGGTGGTGTGTGAAATCCAAATATGCCCGGCTGTCCTTCGGTGGAGGCAGAAGTGTCAGGGGGCAGCTTGGGCTCTGTGCCAGAATGGACTTCTGGGCTGGTGGTTAAGGAGCCAGTTCACGCTCTGTGTGGGGCTGGGCCGTTCTCCTGCCTTCCCCCTGCCATTGCACTACACGTAAATGGCCATTTTGGCTTCTCCTCTGCTGTTATTTATACCCCTTACTGGAACTGCAGCGCTGGCACTGCTGATGGAAACTGAGCACCGTGTGTGACTCTCCAACCCTTTCCTTATCATGTCTTCTGAAAGTCACTGAGTTTCCTGCACTGCAGAGCGCAGTTGTCTTTCTTGCTTGCCAGGTGGCTGCTCAGCTTCTGAAATGTGCTGAGGCACTCTTGTTTGCTCGACCCATCCGTGTCGGGCCGGCTGGCTCAGGTAGCGTGTGTTTCAGCTGTGCTGCTTACTGGTGGCTCAGACTGGTGTTGCTAGGTCTAGCATGGCCTTCCCTGGCCAATGTGGAGTTGGTGATGCCCATAAGAAGGTAACTGTGTGGGACAGGATTGTAGATAGGAGATGCATCCCGATTGAGGGTACATTGTACTGGTCCAGGATCCCTGTTGCCAGCTCAGTTGGAGTGGGGGGAAGGATATGAAATCTGGCTAGAACTGCTTTGAGTGCAGTCTTTTATCTGCCTCTGCAGAGTACGAATCCCATCTCCCTGGTGTCTGCAAACTGAATTATTTAATCTTCCCAGCGTCTGCATCCTGGGGGCTGCTGTTGTCAGAGTGGTTCAGCTGCCCTTCTCTAGTGCATCTCAGAAATCACGAGTTCCTTTGAACGTATTTGGCAATAACTCCCATTTCTTTTCCTTCCCCAACCTGAGACTGTGGTTACAGAGATGCTACCTGGAGCAGCTAAGGCAACCTGCTTACCATCCTGTCTGCTTAGGAGAACAGGGTCCTTAGGCCTAGATGACAAAGATGGTAGGAAAACCAGGGTGTATTCCTGTGGCAGGGGCCACTTCTAGCTTTCTGTTTTGGTGGTGTTCCTTCCTTCTTTGAGCTCATTAGTTTTTCCCCATTTCCACAAAAAGAACTATCCCCTTGCTTCCATAATTCCTGTATCTGCAGCCTTTTCCCTGCGGGTAATGAGGCAGCCAGGATGCAGAGCCTTGCTGTTTTTAGCCCCGTGCAGCTATGTGCAGAGCAGAACTCTAACCTACAAGAGAAAAGGAAAAAAAAATTCTACAAAAAAAATTCCTTAGAGCTGTTCTGCATTGGCTGGGGCTGGGTTGGCATTGCCTCTTTCCAAAATCTGGGGACTCGTGTGACAGCAGGGTGATGATGTCCTCCAGCAGGTTACGTGTAAGTGTTCTTGCAGAGAATGGGTCTCTTCTGCTGGAAGTCATCCCATCCGACCTGGGAAACACGCTGGAGAATGGCGAAGCATGTGGGTGTTGAGGATGCAGTGCCCAGGGCAGCAGCTGCACCCTCTCCTGCACCGTGTAACGCCATGTTGCGTTGCTGGCTCTTGGCATGGATGGAAGTGGGGGACCTTCCCCAAAGAGAAATGCTAGAAGAGCTGGAACTGTGGGTTCTGCCACCAGAGGTTTTGGGGTGAGCACTTGCAGTTGATTTTGTCTTACCCTGTGTTCATTGAAGTCAATGTAGCAGCACGTTGAGTTAGTTGAGGTTTTCTCACCTTCTTCATCCTAAAAGCAGCTGCGGGTAATCAGGAAGCAGAAGTTGGTGTCTTTGCTCCTGTCCTGCCGTACGTGTGAGCAGGCAGGCTCACATGCCTTCAATGATGGCCTTCCTAGAGGCCCTCAAGGGCTGTGGGAATGCTGTGAGGCAACAAATAGGTCCTCAGTAGATCACTGGGAGTGGAATGACAAAAGACTGCTTTTTTTTTTTTTGTAAAAGGAAATGCAGCTGAACGTGCGTGAATTCATACATATGTATTGCAGGATCTCCCTTGTTCCTGTAGGGAGAAAATTTTTACTTTCCCTCTGCCTGGTGTGTTATCTAACACAGCTGTCTACTGAGGCACGTTTCGGTCTCCAAAGCTTTCTTCAAAGACAAAGCTCAAAGTAGATAATTAACAGACCTTAAGGCTCAAATAAATCCCTGTTATTTCTGCCCCAGCCTAGGGAAGAGTGTACTGGGTCCTGTTCCCCAGGATCCGGAGTTACTGCTACGGAGAGAAATGGCCCAGAGATGGTCCTAATTGAGCTAAAATGTCTCGATTCCTGCTGGAAGGAGAAACAAGTGGTTGAGACAAATTCATGTTGAGTTTGGTGTGAACACAGGCAGGGAGTGGGCAAGGACATCAAAATCTGGCAAGTGTTTTTGCTGTTCCAGTGTCGGTCTCGGGCTGGCACCGTTTGAGTGCTGCGTAGCCGCACTGGAAGCCTTGATGCTGAATGAACAATCTCCGTGGGGATGCACTTGCGTTGCTGCAGGCGCCAACATGAATGTCCCACCCCCCATCACGCGCGTGCATGCACACGCACTCCCCTTGGACTGGTTTCAACGACTTCTGGTGCCTGTTCCAGTACGGGAAGGTTTAAAACACACTAGGCTTGTAAAGTCTTTTTATATATTGTATGTAAATGCTTGTTGAAGTGATATTTTATTAAACAGTTTTGCTCTAATAGCTTCTCCGTGTGAGGTCTGTTGACTTCTTGGGAACCAGCCTCTCTTTGCCCTACGCAGCATGCCGTGTTTGACTCGCGGGAGTTGCAGCCCAGAGCGTAAGGCTCCTCCAAGCACGCCAGCTGCCTTCCCTCCTCTCGGCAGGTAAAGCTGGCTAAGAGTGGGCTGCCTGCCTGAGTCCCTCTCCCTGATGGTCCCGGCACCCATCAGCCGTGCTCCCAAAAGTTGGGATGTCTGGGGTGGACAGGGGGTTCTCCTGCCAGCCGGGCTTCAGAGCCAGCCTCCCTGCTGAACAAGCTGTATCTGCCTGCACAGGGGTGGGCGTGGACTTTTGCTTTCCTAATGGGTGCAATAGAAGCCTAAGTACTTGCTTCTGATCATCTATTAGTGATCGTCTTTCTGCCGCTCCTGCTCAAGACACGGCAAGAAGGAAACATGAGCTTCTCATCAGGTGTCTGAGCTGCCTCACTGCTTTGTTGGCATTTTCCATGCTCTTCAAGAATGCTAAAAACCCTATTTTGTCTTAGGGTTTTTCTGGGCAGGAAGGGAAGGCTAGCTCTGAATTATTCTGATCTTGAGCCCTGGATATAAAAATATCAAGCAGCTCCTATTTCAACATGGTGTTGTCATATGCAGCCCTGGACTGCGAATGGCAGCCAAGCTGCCTGGGTCTCTACAGCTATGTTGTATTCTCAATAAACAGCCAAACGGAGACTGCAATTTGTTCCAGTCATTTATTTGTATCATGGTATTTCAGAGCAGTGAATACAGATGGTTTGCTCTTCTAGGCTTCAATACACTCATCTATTGTGCCTAGACTACAGTGGTCTGTTTATAGAAGCTGTATTTAATAATTAAATTGTACTTGATCACAGCACAAAAGTCCTTTACGGCTAGATCTAATGACAGAGTTAGGAGCCTAGTGGGTTCAAAGTCTGATATTGAGGTGTCTGGGCCCTGTTATGGACTTGGCACCCACTGAGGTGCCTGGACTCCTGCTACAGTGGACGGAGAGACTTAGGCAGCTCTGAAGGGTGATGCAGGAACCTGTCTACCAAGCTCTGCCTACAGGTCACAGGAAATTCTGCTGCACGGGTGAGAGCATCTGAAAAGCCATCTCGCCCTGGGGTCCAGACACAGCATGCCTGCAAGTGAGAGTCTGGAGTGCTCTGTGGAAAGTGAGTGCCTGTACCTTGTTCAGTGAGGGCACCTAAATCAGTTCTTGGATCTAGCCCAGGGCTTTGTGACAGGCCTCCGGGTACCAGAGCATTGAATTATGCTGGGTTCATAACATATTGCTTAAAGGTGTTCATTTATACATAACAAATTTATAAATTCGTTTTTATATCAACAGTCAGATTTTCCAAATGAATATTGCTCTTTTAAAAATCCTATTCCTGTAGCAATCCCTGAAATAATGTTCCTGTAACATCTTTATTGTCATGCAAATAGCAGCGTGTAGGCAATCCCGATATAAAGTAATCAAAACTCTATCCAGTGGGAAGGTGAGGCACTTAGGCAAAGTGACTTGTAGTCACTCAGGATCTACATCAGAACTAGGAACAAGCCCCAGATCTGACTCCCGTTCTTGAGCTTGAGCCAGTGGACAGGTGAATGTTGTCTGAAACTACTGCAGGATGGCAGCATTACCTTCGCTGTGTCAAGATGGTCGTTTCATGTGTCACATTTAAACTCACTCTTTTGAGCTTGTTTCCTGTACCTCCCACTCCAGAAGCCAGAATGAACGTGGTTCCACCCCTGCATTTTGATACCGAGGACAGATTAGAGGAGGGTAAGCATTCTAAAAACATCAAATTGGCTTTTCACAGACACAGGTGCAATGCTAAGACAATGTAGATGATGTTTTGGTACAGCAAGTAAAGTCTGTTAACCAGGCCATCTGTTGGTACTGCGTTTTACTTTTTGGTGCACGGGATGGTGTGTTCTAGGAGCGATCTGGCTTTCCTGAAAGTCTAGAGAAGGACTGAAAAAAGCACATACGAGCTCTGCAGGTGAGTCCGCGCTCTGGCACCTGCTGGAGCTGCAGTGTGTTACTGAGGTGGTGGGGGAATTCCTTTCGAAGCAGCCTTAAACTTTTCTCTCTCTCTTTCTTCTTTCTCAAACCCTGAACAGCAGATGGATCTGCCCTTGGGGTACCGGGCACAGCACTTCCGCATCTCCTGAAGCACGGCTTCGCACTTAGACTCCACGTAGTTGTTCGCTGGAAAATAAAAAAAAAAACAGAAGGGTGACGCTAAGTCTGCGCTGCGGAGCGAATTTTGTCCCCAGAGGGGCCACATCCAGCCCAGCCCTTTGAGTGCTGCGCAGCGTGCTTCGCTGAAACGCCAGAGCTGCTCACAGACAGTTCATCGCTTTCCCTGCTCTACAACATCTCTTTTAGCTGCATTTGTCCAAAGCTGCACCAAGCCAGCCCTGCTGTTGCCGATGGGAGCACCGCACCGTCGGGCCCCTAGCTCTGTAGCTGTCACATGTCACTACAATGAAGTTTCCCTTGCTGCTGCCCTGCAATCCCTGCTTTCTTTAGCCTTTTAAGCTGAATCTTGTGATCCTCATTCTCAAGCCCAAGTGCCATGTTACTGTAAGGTTTACAAGTGATACAAGAGCATCCAAGAGGACTTGGTGTAAGTACGGACGTGTGCACGCTTCATCGCTGTGGGGTTTGTAAAAGGCAGGAGTGACGTATGACTGAAAACACCCCACCAGTGGCCTGTAATTTTGGGGGGGGGGGGGGAATAGGGATGCATTTTTGCAAAGTAATTCTAGCTTCCCATCGCAACATGGCACGCTAGCAGGAACGCTTCTCCAGGTGCCAGCAGCTGAACCCGCACTGCATGGAGCCGGGGGGGTGACCACCTTCCACACAGAGGTCCCACCTCTAGCTCGGGAAGTCCTGAAGCCAAATAACTTGCTTGTCCTCCTCTCAATCTGCCCTAGGTGCCTGCTCTCAGACGCTGTTGCTGATGGGCCACCGAGCAAAAATGAGCTGCTAGCCTGGGATAACTGGGTGCGTGCAGCACTCATCCAAGGGACACACCTGCACCCCTCTACTGCCACCGTATCGCCTTTGCTTCCAGCTCTGAGTGACTGCAGCTGCCCCGGCAGGGTCGAGCGCTGCAGCGCACAGACACTTTGTCCAGCATCCCTCCTGCCCCAGCTCGCTGCGTGCTGCCGCTGTGCTCGGCAGTGTGGCTGCGTGACGCGCTGCGTCCCACAGTGCTTTGCAGGCCGGTCACCGGGCTGGCGGAGGGCTACGCCGGCCGACTGCGGCCGGTGGCTCGACCGAGCAGCTACCTGCCTGCCTGCCGAGCAGTGCCGCGCACGCAGAGCTGCCGGCCGCTGCCTCGGAGGAGCCGCGCCAGCGCTACGCCGCCGCGCTCGCCACCACCCCCCCGATTTAGAGAGAGCAGCACAACAGCCAACCCAGCGTGAGACCAAGCCTGGGTCCACTGGCGAGCCCAGCGAGAGCCAGCGAGACCTTCCCAGTTAACGAGCGAGCCAGCCAGGGCTCGTCTCTGGGCTACGAATTCCCTGACTGAGTTTGTGAGTGATGTGTGATGAAAACATAGCGGCCCCCCCGACAAAAAAAGCCTGTGGTGATGTTACTGCTTGTACCAGCTGGCAGCTTGAGTCTGCCCAGCGTAGGTGATGTTTTTGCAGGCCTGACTGGCCACTGTCACCTCCAGCTTGCTCTGAACATCTTACTGTAGAGGAGCTTCAGCCACAGTGACCAGCTGTGCCAAAGCTTTGCCTCTCCCAGGCCCTAGGAAACCAAGACTAGCAAATCCAGGTAGCTTGGGAAGGATACCTTCAGCTCAAAGCCTCTGCTGAGCTCCCCGGCTTAGCAGAGAAGGAAAGTGACAGCCTGGAAGGCACGTCAGGCCCTTGGGAAAGTCAGCTAACCTCTCTCTATGATAATGGTCCCATGAGGAGTGCTCCAGGGGCTCTCTCAGCTGCTGCTTTGCCTGTGCAGGTTTGTTCCTAGAACTACTGCTACACGCAGGCACACCCTACCATCCATCGAGGCTGCGTTCCTGGAAAGCACAACGGTTAGTCATCCGAGGGAGAGCAAAGCACGAAGCGATTTGCAGTGGGCATTCGGTCTCCCAGAGGAAGCAGCCACGACCTGTTAGCACCACGACCCTCTCCAAAGGGGCAGCCTTCGAAAAGGCAGCATCTCGCCAAGGTCCCGCTCCTGCCCCTCCATCTGCCACACTGCATACATTGTCCCTGGGTATCAGTCAGTTAAACCTCTGTACCCATCCCTGTTATTTCCATCCTCTATTACATTAATTCTTACAGGAAAAATTGCTTTGCTGTCTGTCTAACTCAGCTGCTTCATCTGTACAGCTCCATAACAGGATAATATATGGTCAACAACAGAGCTCCAAAATGATAGCTAGAGAAGTGGCGGGCAGCGGGGTGTGTGCATAGCAGAGCAAAAGCGCTTCTGTGCTAACATTTAACCATTCAGATGAAATCTGGACACATATCTACACCAGTAAAACATTTGGAATAACTTCCATGAATGCTATGAAAATAACACTGTCACAGATGGGACCAAAATGGCTTCAACCGTTAGCTTTTAAGTGCAGTTATTATGGGGAGAGAAGTCAGCCAGCCCTTTTCATGAGAACGCTCCAAATTTCAAGAGCAAGAGCAAAGCAGGCATTATTTCCACAGACTCTGGGGGCATGGAGAGCGATTTGTTTGAGCCCTTGCCTCAAGCTGATCACAGCTTCCAAAAAAAAAAAAAACAATCCTGGGAAAGACAGACATCTACCAAAACCTGACTGTGGCTTTTCCCTCATTTTTCCACATGCTTTTCCTCCTATGCTCTTCCCCAGCCCATCAGGGGCTGTTGTGCTACCTGCAGATTGCAACCATTAGCTTTGCTGAGGGTTGCAGAGCCGTCTCTTGACTTCCCCAGCAGGACTTCGCCCACACATTACATTTTAGCTAACCCACTTCTAGTCTGCACAGAAACTAAAAGCAGACATGAATTTCTGTGGCACTGGCCTGGCTGCATTTAGCAGGGTGTCATTAGCCTTCCCTCTCTCGTCAGCCCTGAGTTATTTCCAACTGAAGCTCAGAGCATGCTGGCTAAGGGCACAGCCAGGTGAGTTAGGAGGAACTCTGCCACGCCGCCCAGCTGCTTGGGCACAGAGGAATGCTTTCTCCTATTCATTTCCTACAGCAAGTTCTTTTCCAAAAAGCAAAGAATTTTTGTTTATATATTTTTCCCTCTATGAGTAACAAGCCTGCTCTCCCCAACTCAGGCTACTAGAAGCCTTCTCTCAAATGACACCATCACATAACCTCCCTCTTCCCCACAAATACTTAGCTAAGCTAATACAAAACAGCTGTTGCAGTTCTCCAGAAGACATCAAACTATATCAGATCTGAGGGCAGACTGCATACACCTAATCCATTCACTGACAGACATCCAAGTCTGACCTGCTCTTAAGACACCCCTAGAGCTAGAGGCTCAGCAGTCTTCCCGTACAATCCCCCCAATGCTACACTACCCTCTCTGTGAGAGAGCTGACTATAATGTTTAACTCCCCCTGCCTACAGCTTAGTCCCAAGACTCCCAGGCGCTGCCCAGAGCATAGAGAAGACTTTGTCTGAAACAGCACATCACTGCCACAAACACTTTTGTGTTGTACTAATGGTGTCTCGTTATTCAAAATCAAACACAAGGAAAAATCTATTAAAACAAGACATTGTTTGCTTTGCATCCAGCTCACACTAATGGCCTTGCTTTCTTTCGTCTCAAGGTGAAAGGAGAACAGGGTTAATTAAAAAGAAAAAAGCTCCACCAAAAATCAAGACACCAAAAAGACAAAATGACACTTGGTACCTTGCAAGCATTTCTGTATTTCACAGGCTTGTTTCTGGCAGGGATCCTTCTGGGACATGCTCAGAGAACTAAAATGATAGGAAAATGTTACTGTAGAAACAATGTGCTTTTTTTTTTTTTGGTAGGGGGCAAGGCATTCCCCTAAAGCCAAGACTTCTGAAGAGCTCCCAATTTCCCTCTCTAGCACAGTATGATGGGCCACAGCTCAGAGAACACCTACTGCTGCTTGCATACGACTGCCAACATGCACAAGAATGCCTCAATCGCCCAACGAACACACAAAATCTTCACAGCACACCTCTCCCAGGCAGCAACTTGTTAGATGCCTCAGTACTGAACAGCTCTGTGTCTGGCTAGAGGATGAGAATGCAGATAACAAATACGGGAAATTCCATGTTACTAAGCTTGAAAGCCTTTTTCTTTTTTCCTCGTCAAAATGTGTGCTTTTCCACTTAGAAACACAGAATTCCCTTCTCTGAACAAAAACTCAAATGAACATAGATGATTTTTGTTATAGTTCTATGCCTCCAAACCTTATACTAAAACATATATTTGAGTAAAGGCCTACCCTGTGAGTTCCATATAACCAGGGGCTTGGTGTTTGTCATACAATTGCATCCGGAGGAGGAATTAAAAAAAAGATAGTTGTGTATGTCCTGTAAAAATTATGAGGGTTTGGTTTTTTTGTTTTGTTTTTAGAAAACCTCTTGGAAATCTCCCAAAAGAAACACATTGGAGGAAAGCTCCATCGCATTCAAATCACTGTAAAGCAGGATTCCAGACACTGTCTGACTTTCTGCAGCTGTGACACCTGCAACACGGCTCTCTCGCAAAAGTTCAAAAGATGAGCAAAAGCTTGTGGGACCAGCAGTTGGATGGGAGACCTCTGCGGAAAGCGCTGCTGTTACACAAAGTGGTGCTGGGACATCAGCTCCCTCTGAGACACTCCTCAGCCCCTGCCCCTGCCCAACGCTAGGAAGCTGCTGCCCATCAAGCTTCTGTTCGTGCTTGGACTTGCGCTATCCCACAGCACTTCTCAGTGCAGCTAAGGCATTAGCTCCAGCATCCTGGCCAAACTCCGCTCGGGGCGATTATATTCTGCCTACCTAGAACTCCCCCTGACGTTTCAATTGGACACGATACTCTTCTTCACTGCCTGTCCTAAACTCTTGTGTGATGTTGCTGTGTGTTGTTTAACTGCTTCCACCTCAGAGGTGGCTGCATTTCAGTGGAGAGAGAATCATTTATTGTACAAAACATACAAGGACATCTTCCTAGAGCCACTGCTCCTGAAAGACAAAAATTCATATTAAAGAATGACCAGGAATAAACAGAGCACAGTACAAAAGCAGGGTAACATCTACACGTACCAGATTAATCACCAGGCACGAGTTTAAGCAGCAGTTCTTCAACACCACCAAGCTGTAAGTGACAAGGAAAAGTTCAATACGTCTACAGTTACCCTGGCCGAGCTAATGGACTTCAGTAAAATAACAGTCCTTTGCCGTCCCTCAGGGATCTCAAATGACTTCACAAACAGGAATGACTATGGTCTAACGTCGCCACCATCCTTACCATGAGATGGTGCTCTATCTCCCAAACGCGAGAGTTACTATCCCTGTACTGCTCACCCTGGGACAGCTGCCACATATGAGGCAGCCGGGATGGGGGGAGCTGGCTGGGTCGCAGCGCCTCACCCAGGGGAACCTGAACTCTTTGGATCCGGGCCCTCAGCATACCTTCCTCCTGGGGGAGAGTAACAGAAAGAGCAGGCAGTTACCGGCAAGGCAGCAGAGGCAGCTGCGTTATCAAAGCTACAATCACTGGGAAGCTCGAAGGACACTTGCCTCTTCCGCAGCCACGAGCCACGTTTTGCGGTGCTCATCGCAGTAAACACCTACGCGTCGCACCCACAGCCGGACAGGAGGAGCGCCAGCGTGCCCTCCTTCTGCCATTCCCTCCGTTAGGTCACGGTGCTCCCGTTAGGTGTACGGCATCAACACGCACGCGGCGCGCATGGTCTCCTTAGCTCTGAACGCATTCACGGAGAAAGCTCTCAGCTCTGAAAGGCACCTTTGGACGGTGTCTGACTCACTGTATGAGGTGCTATTTGCTGAAATGTCCCTAACAGTCAATTTGGGAAGCTAAGGTGGTGCCTAAGTGAAAGGAAATGTCATGACAAGTTGCACGCTGGGACGTGCGTGCTGTATGGCATTTGTAAGGCATTTTGGGACAAAAGGTGCTATAGGTACACTGTTAAACCCTGTGAATATTGGCTTTGCTTATTCCACTAATAGTTCTATTAACAGTCTTGTGTAAAATAGGGGGGAAAAAAAGAGAGAGAGAAAAGTGATTTGTGTGAGACTTCCGTGGCTAATGATGGTCTAAATCCCAAAAGCGAAACTTGTGACAACAGGTGAAATTAGCCTAACAGGAACGAAGGTCATTCTGGAGATAAAGCGTAAAACTCCATGCGCACGAGCTTCTCGTATTTGGAGCTTGCAGAGCTGTCATTGTGAAGGGTCCTTCATCTCATCTCTTTTAAGAGGATGGCAGAATTGTCCGTTTGTGTGCAAGCTTCTCGTGAATAGCTCTCGTTACTTTGCGTAGTTCAGATTTTAGCTGCTTACTAAGAGCCACTGATACCAGCAGGGGCAAAGGAATTTTAGACATTGAGACGGTTCTTCCTACTAGAATTTTTGCTTAACAGCACATTTATCTGTATACTGGTTAGATCAAGCTGAGCCATTAGCAAATGAAGGTCAGGGAAACTGATTCTCTCTTTGAACCCTAGAAGAGGTAATCAAAATGGTACAGACAGTCTTCATTCTTTATCTAGGTTTAAAGTAGAACAGAATTAAGCTGTAATACGTATAACATCTTCCTGCTATGAAGCAGATGCAATATTCCTATCCCAGTGAAACACAGTGATCTTCTCCTGAAAACTTGTGAAGTTATAAGGCAGATTTCTGACAGAAGTAAGAAAATCTGAGTACAAAATAAAGTAGGGAAGGTCAGGGAGAGAAAAAATTGTTAAACATCGGGGTACATACATAATAGGAAATACATTTCCATGTAGCCTTCTATATCTTACATCAGAGTTTTTCTACCTTTTTTCCAATCAAAAGATCACTCTGCCTTTTTGAAAACTAAACACCAACCACGGATCAGCCTGAACGGCACAGTCACAGTATTCAATTTATGAACAAAGAAAATTTCGAATGGTCTTTTATTTCTTTTTCTCCCATTCTGTTTGTTTCCTTGCTGAATGTATGGGAATGTGTATGTGTGTTATAAGAAAGTGCACCTGTTCTGAAGACATCCTGCGATGTCTTATGAACTGCAATGGTTCACAGCCCCAGACTGGGCAATGTTGCCACAGCCACTCCAAGCAATGCCCCAGCAGTTGGATCACTGGCATTTAAAGGAATGCAACAGCAAACTGACTAGCCTCACAGGGCCTTCAGGGGGGAGTTGTGAAGGTTAAAGTGACATTTCTGTAAGTCCCATTCATTCTGCTTTGTCCTAAGTCGCTTCACAAATTTAAGCCCATGTGTGAAGATCATTTTGCCCAGCAGTGAAATGCAGCAATAACCGCTGCTCCATTTCAGTCAACAGAATGTAATTACCCAGGTTGGAATTTGGCCAGGATACTCTCCTACTCTGTGGTAAAATGCCAAAAGCCCCATCATGACCAAAAACGCTCAAGAATTTGCTTTCATACCCTATTCAAAGCTGGAATTTCTACAGCTCATCATCCCCAGAACCAGGAGACATTGTCATCTTAATACTGACTTCAGTACTCGAAAAATATCACTCAGTAAGTGAACACCACTCTTTTCTACAGCAACTAAACTTTCCTGGAAGGTCTCCTATCCAAGTACTAACCTTGTTCAATCTTGCTGAACTACAGATAGGAGGACTAAAGCACAATATATCTGTTTGTATTTATTGTGTGTGAACATGGTAGTAATGCTAGTACTGGACTGACAGAACAAGCTCTCATGCAGAGGACACTGTGCAGAATGGGCAGCAGTTAACATGTGCTTTTGCTCTTTGTCCGACTAATTTGTCCCAAACTTCCTCCAAACTCCATAGCTCAGAGTTCAGTTGCCAAAGCTCGAAGGCCCAGTCTGGCCTCTCTTTTCTCCAGCCTCTGAGACTATTATGAAAGTATCCAGTTAGTGCCATGAATAAATATCTGGTGGTCAGGCAAAACCGTCAATTGGGTTTGAAGTGAGACAGGTTTGGTTTTAGTACTCAAAACATACAAGAGAAGCAGAGAGGATCTGAAAAAGCATGCGCTTAGACATTTGCACCTAAAACCTTAAAAAGGGAAAAACATACACAACACCTATTTTTGCTGACTTTATAAGGAAATCAAATGAGAGCCTGGAGGAAGAAATGGTTGAAAGGAAAAGTAAGCTTACTTATATTTAAAATAAATAGTAAAAACTGTTCCTTATATTAAGTTTGCTCCACAATCTACACCAAAAGACCCAAGCCAACAAAAAACAATCCATCTTAAATTGGCAGGATTGCAGTGTCATCCTATGACACTGATTTCAATGTTCTCATCAATACAGCTGCAGAAGACTGAGCTGTTTAAGGTCCTGAGGGGGGGAGATTTAAAGCCCAGGCCCCGCTGACATCAGCACGACTTGCAGGTATCCTGTCTATCTCAGCACCAGGCCTTAGACGTTTAACATTGTTCTGGGACACGGGTGGATTTCTGAGCCATACAGTACATGAACAAGCGTGAAGATGACCGGGAGGAGGACTGCATCTTGTAACGAAGACAATTTATTTGCTTTTAAAGCATTAGACATTACATTAAAATACTTCACCAAAACAATGAAAGAAAGCGCTCCAGCTGCAGCTTGGACCATTCCCAGAGCTGGAGCTCAGCATGCTGAACAAACGCCCCCTCCATTACCTGCTATTTTAAATGGGGACTGGGTCAGATGGTTAGAAGAGTTCAGCTGCCATTTAGTTACCAAGGAAAAAAGCGATGCTAAAGCTGAGCGAATTGGGCACAGTATTGTGCTAACATAGCTACAAGGCGTCTGGACCAAAGCTGGCTCAAATCTCACCAGTTTGGCCTTCTGGTGGAGAGAGCGTGCAGCTGCCTGCGCAGCTCCATGTGCACAGCCTTCAGGGAGCTAAATGGGAGCTGAGCTTTCCTGAAAATCCCAGCCTGCATCTTGCAAAGAGTCAGGGATCAGATGAGCTGTCCGCTGATGTAAGAGCATGTTGACTCACTCTAAAGCTTCTTCTCTGCGTTTTGGACTCTACTCTGCCCAGAGCACTCGCCCCCAGCAAGCCTGCACGACTCAACTCTCCACTCTGCCCAACCTACTGAGGGGTAGCAGATGCTCACCAACCAGCCGGGGCTGTCCAGCAGCTAGGGGAGGGAAGGTCTAGCTTTGGTGGGATCTAAAGAAACAGGAAAACAAAAAGAGAAGGTGGGAGCCCGGGTGAAAGACGGGAAGGAGGAGAAAGGGGTGTGGAAGCTAGAGCGAGAGAATGGCCGGCCCAGGACTGGGTGCAGAACCGGGCCTGGGGAGGGGGGGAGGGAGCTGGGGTAAGCAAAGAGCCAGTGGAGAAGGGGGTGTGGGGGCCGGGCCGGGGAGGGGGGGGTGCAGATGGTGTGCGGGCCAGGCCCGGGAAGGGGGTGTGGGGGCCGGGCTCGGCGGGGGCGGCCGGAGGTGGTGTGCAGGCCAGGCCCGTGGAGGGGGTGTGTGAGCTGGGAAGGAGGCGCAGCGGCCGGGCCCGGGAAGGGGGTGTGGGCCTGGGAAGGGGGTGTGGGCCCGGGCCCAAGAAGGGGGGTGTGGGCCCGGGCCGGGGGTGCGGGGCCGGGCCCGGGGAGGGGGCGTGGGCCCGGGAAGGGCCCGGGGAGGCCGGCACCGGCGCTGGCGGCGGGGAGGGGGCGCAGCGCGTCTCCATGGCAACCGCCTCCCACCCGGCCCGGGCCTGCGGGGCGCGGCAGCGGCTGCCCCGGCCCGGCCCGGCCCAGCGCGGCTCGGTCCGGCCCGGCCAGCAGCCCCTTGGCGTGACACGGCGCCGGGAGGGACCGCGCCGCCCCGGGCCCGGCCCGGCCCGCGGCCGCCGCCCCGTGACCTACCTGCAGCCCCCACGCAGGTGACAGCCACCGCCGTGTGCACCGGCCAAAGCCTTCCCCCCGCCCGGCCTCCCTCCCGCGCCCCCCCCCAGCTCCCCCCGCCGGCTCGCAGGCCCCAATAGCCGGCGCGCCGCGGAGCCCCTCCCCGCCCCGGCCCGCCCCGCTCCGCCGCCCGGGCCGCCCCCGCCCTCCCGCCGCGGGGAACCGGCCGGCGCCCGCGGAACCAACGGGCCGCCGCTCGCGTGGGCGACACGGCGCTTCCGTCTCGAGGGACCGCCCGCCTCTCCGGAAGCCGGCCTGCCCCTCGGGGGCGACGATTGGCTGGCAGAGTGGGGGCGCTGCGTGGCGATTGGCCCTTCCCGCAGAGGGCGGTGTGGGGCGCGTGCGGGGCCCCGCCCTCTTCCGGGCGAGGCGGGGAAGAAGGCCGGGCGGTGGCGCCAAGATGGCGGTGCAGGCCGTGCACCTGGAGGCCGACGCCTTCCTCGTGTGCCTCAACCACGCGCTGAGCACCGAGAAGGAGGAGGTCATGGGGCTCTGCATCGGCGAGGTACCGGCACCGCGCACCGGCGGGGCCGCGGCTCGCTGCGGCGGGGAGAGCGTGGCTCGGCCTGGGGCGGCTCTGTCAGTGCGGGCTGGCGCCGCTGGCTGCTGCGGCAGTGCAGGCCGAGTCGGGGAGCCTCGCCACAGCCCGATCTGGCTGAGTTTTGACGTGCGCTTTTGCTCTACTGAAAGTGCAGCAGCAGATTCTTCCTTGAGGCTGATTCTTTGGCAGAGAAACCATTAATTTTTCTTCTTTTTGTTTTTATCATTAGGTTGATACCAGCAGAATTGTCCACATCCATTCTGTGATCATCCTGCGCCGCTCTGATAAGCGGAAAGACCGTGTGGAAATCTCTCCAGAGCAGCTTTCAGCTGCTTCTACTGAAGCAGAGATATCCTTTCCCAGAGGTGACAGCAAGTTTACCAACCCCGTGGCTTAGCTCAGACCTCTTTCTGCGTGTAGTTGTTTAAAGCTTATTCTAGATTGCCTGAGGCTGTCAGCTGCTTCCCTCCTGCAGTTCAGATTAGAAGGCTGGGCTGGCAGTCACCGTTCTCTAGAGCCTGGGTTGGTTTCAGCATTTGCAGTGGAGCTGTGTAATCACTAATTATTATAATGGACTTTTTTTTAATTATAAATAAACTCTAAATTACACTTTTAAGGGGGTAGCAGTTCAGTTTACAGATGCAAGTTCTCCTGTGTTTCCAGTTAGCAACAGCTAATAGATATAACAAGGAAACTTAACAGAAAGTAAAACGTTAACAAGTCTCTGTTTCCAAGGGTGATACGTGGTAGGGCTTTTTCCGTACCTAACCTTAAGGATGGTGTTTTAGACAGTTTACTTCCATGTCACCTATTTCCATGTGCAAACAAAATGCATTTTGTTTCTCCTCAACAACCGAGGTATTCTACCGATGACTGGGAAAGAGGCTTCCATCAGTTTCCTGTTAGGTGTCTTGTCACTCCTCTAAAATTATCTGAAGTCACATTGAGTCTTGGGAAACTCTTAAACTCTGTCCTGTACTTGCTCTTTTGCTTGTACAAAGAACGTCTTCCTTTCGCTCTGTTAGTTTCAGAAGGACCTTGACTGACACACAGGTTGGCTGAGATGACGGGACGTCCCATGAGAGTTGTGGGCTGGTATCACTCTCATCCTCATATCACTGTCTGGCCATCGCATGTGGGTAAGAGAAGTCTTGGACAAGGCTCTGTATGAAAACATACAGCTCGCTAACTGCATTGCTCCAAATCTACTGCATTTTGATTGTGCACTTCATAGCTGTTGAAGTTGCAGCGTTCCCTGGGTTAGTGATGTGGGTTAATTCTCCTTGTAGGACAGGGCTGCTCGGCCTTCCTGGCTTTGAGCTTTGTCCTGAGGTTCTTGTTAGCTCAGGAACCATCACACGCGCTTAACAGACCTGTAGAGAAGGAGAATTCCTGGAATGGTTCACAGGTAGGAGATGTTGGTTTCCCAGAGGGCCACCGTAGGATGAGGTTGTCTTGATGAGATTTGGGAAAGAGCCACGTGCTGGTTTGTGGGATGTAACCCCAGCACAGGAGCTGTGCTTCAGGCACTCAAACTGCATGTGATTCAGTAGTCACAGATTAGCCATCATGATTGCTACTGTTCTTCCAGGCAAGCAGAGCTGCAAACAGGAGGCATGGGAAATGACAAAAGAGCTGTGAGAGTGATAGTCTTGCTGTATTGTTTTTTGACAGCTGTGTTGATGCAAAAATTTCTTTTAAAGAACCATGCAAGTAACTTACATGCATTGGATGTGCATGGCCGTATGACTGATCTATGGCTCCAGGCTGATGCTAAGACTTTTTTTTTCCCCTCCACTTCATTATCTCTATTTTAAAGATTTGCTATTTAGTTCTATTTTTAAGTTGGATCAAGGTGTTTCCGCATTCTGTGGAAAAAGGCTGCTTTCCTTCAAAGCTGGCTCCCTTTTGTTTGTCTTTTAACTTAGTATCCTGAAGTTCTTTAAAATAAAGCTTGTGTTTGTTACCAAATTTTAGAGCCGCCCTTCAAAAGGTAGCAAGTCTTTTTCTCATTTGTTCAGATGACCAGTGAAATTCTGCTTGTCTTTTTTATTTTTTTATTTATTTTTTTTCCTTCTTCCCTGTCTGCAGATGTCCGCACTCAAGCTATGTATCAGATGATGGACCAGGGTTTTGTCGGGCTTATTTTCTCCTGTTTCATTGAGGACAAAAACACAAAGGTAGGCAACTTAAAAATGGGGATAAGCCCTTCAGGTACTCATGAAAACATCAGCCCCTGGGCAAAACTGAAATCCTGTGTTTGCCCTTGGATGCAGCCTGCAGTGAGGGCTGTGCTGTTTGCAGCAAGGTCAAAGCATGGCTAGAATGCTGATGTTTGGGGCGTGATCCTGATTCACAGAAAAATAAGTTATTACTCTCTCCTGACACGCAGACTAGTTTGATAGTAGAGCTGTATGGGAATCAGGTTCTGGGACTGAATCAGATGGCTGACTCAATATATGCATGCATTGAAAGAATGAATGCCCTTCATCTGTTTGGCAGAACTAGCTTATTTCATCTTTGTGCCTGGGGCCCCTTGTGCTTTTTTGGAGCACTTAAATTAACTGAGATGCTACTAAAGTGTGAGATGAGCTGGCAGTGGTGCGTCTTGTCTAGGTTTTTCCAAAAAGCTGTAAGGTTTTTTTTTTTTTTTTTGTAGTTAGCAGGTCTATCAGTATCTGCTTGTTAATATTACCAATCAAAGCAGAATTTGCTTACCTTTGCAGCCTGTTAAAATGCTGTTTGAAAGCATATTCTGCTTTCTAAAGGAATTCTCAATTTTACATGATTTTTTTTCACTACTTGAAATATGACTTTCTGCTGACTCTCTTAGACAGGCAGGATTCTCTACACCTGTTTCCAGTCCATTCAAGCCCAGAAGAGCTCCGAGTAAGTACAGCAAGAGAGTATGTCCAGCTTCAGGTTGTATTTGATCTCATCTCTCTTTTTAATAATCAGCTTTCTGGATTGTCTCAAATGAGTGGCTTCAGGTTCATAGCAAGGAACAAATATCATATAGAGATGTGTAAATGAGATGTCATTACTTCTGCTAATGGAATCTGCTCGAAGAGAACCTGAACGGTAGAGCTGACTAATTTAGCCTAGATAATTTAGGCACTTAAGACCTGATGTAGAATTTGAGTTGTGTCTGAATTTAAGTTGTTATCTGTTTAGTGCGTGCCTGAATCTGTGCTGTAATCTATTGTGTAGAAGGGCTTATCTCTTGCTTTTAACTCCAGGGCCTTTCCTGAGTGGTACACTCCAGTGTCATGCTCTGTGTCATGCTGTCCATACTGACAGTGCAGTCACTGTGGGGTTATATCATTAAGCTTTGAGACAAGAGTGTGGCTATAAAAGGCTTCCAGTTGCCTATCAACACAGGCATGTGTTCCCAAAGCTAAAGCTGTGGTGATGCCATGCGTTGGACAGACTGTTGTAGGCTTATCGAGGGCTTTTTTGCTCTGCTGCTTTGAAGTTAATTGCATCTGATACCTTTTTAGATATGAAAGGATTGAAATTCCTATTCATGTTGTCCCCCATGAAACCATTGGGAAAGTGTGCCTGGAATCAGCTGTAGAGCTGCCCAAGATCCTTTGCCAGGAAGAACAAGATGCCTACAGGAGAATTCACAGGTAAAAATGCTGGGGCTACACCCCTCTCCGAGACTGTGTTTGCTAACAGTTTCTACAGTGGCTATACTTCAGAGCACCACAGTTTTAGCATGGATGTGAAAACTGAGACGCATTAGCACTTTATGTGCCTTTGTGGGAGAACTGTCTGAATACCTTCATGTTAAGGAGTTCAAGCACTCTCTGCCTTGCACACTATTCCTGTGGCACAAGAGCTAAGTGTAACTGCTCTTCTGCCGCAACAGAAAAGAGCTAGAGTATGTATGAGCTTGTGGTGGCACTTCAGTGGTGTTGCTGTGTGTGAACGTAACTAGTGTTTAACCAGTGTAAGAGTGCTGAGAAGAGCAGCCTGAAAAATGAGATTAGATGTCAGCTGGGTGGCTTTTCTTGCCTCTGGCACTCCAGAGACTGTGGTGTTTTTGTGCAGCAAGTAGCTGGTTTGTTATCCTTGTGAATGTACAGGGCTTCCAACAAATGAAGAGGTTTGGAAGTACCAGTAGTGTCTGTGACTCTTAGGTAGCTGTTTCTGTAGTTTGGGTTTGCCTAACGCATAATTCACTACTGTCTTGTCACCAATCTGTATTTTGTTTGTTCTCTTAGCCTCACCCATCTAGACTCCGTAACCAAGATTCATAACGGCTCAGGTAAGGTTTCCTCTTTTGCCTGCGTGAGTGCTGGACGAGGCTCTGTGAGCTGAACCTTAAATAATGGCACAATAGACCACAGCTGTATAACAGTCTTTGTGAGCTGCAGTGCCTGCCTGGTTATAAAGGGCATTTGTAAATAACCATAGAAGTACTTTAATCTTTTTATTATTTTTTTTTAATCATAAAATTTGTTTCCAATCCCAAACACTTTGTAACCTGAAGAACTCCCTGTGACTGTTATCTTGTTAGATAAAGTCTGGAGGAGGGATAGATAATGTAACTAAACACCTTGAAGGCAAATATCAAGGGTTGTAAAATAACCTAATCCTTGGGGAATGAATGCCATTGTATCCTTTGGATCCCTTAAGGAATTCTTCATTGAATTGTTTAAAACTCACAATAGAACTTTTTTTTCCTTTTTCCCACTCTTAAAACAGCAAGGGGTGATTGTTTTGGTGAGTCTTAAAGCATGTGTACAGATCAGCCAGACACTACTTATTTCTTCTGGCACTTCACACATGTTATGCCCCGTGACATCTTTGCTCTTGCCAGTGAGTTAGACTGGATCCTAAGCCCCTTTCGGTTGTAAGATAAATACTTTGTCATCCATCCTTATGTGTTCAGTAGATGTGGCATTCTTTGCTTCTGCATATGGAAATGAGTTAGCATCGATGATTGCTTATACGCTGTTTTCCAGATTCCTTTTGTAGATCTGTCCTCCCTCCCCCAGGTGTCTAAAGATGAGGTTGAAATAAGTTGTTTCCCTCTTTGACAAGCTGCTGATTCTGACTCTTTCCTGTGGGAATCTCCAGTTGCCCTGGGCAGGATCCTGGAGAGCTTTTTTTGGCAATCCATAATGCTCTTGGCTTTGGGGTTTTTGTAGCGCACGGAATTGTTTGTGTATTTGCACTAACATCATGTGTTCTTGCTCTTTCCAGTGTTCACGAAGAACCTCTGCAGCCAGATGTCTGCCATCAGTGGGCCGCTGCTTCAGTGGCTGGAGGACAGACTGGAGCAGAACAAACAGCGCGTGCAGGAGCTGCAGCAGGAGAAGGAGCAGCTTTTGGAGGAACTAGCTGCTTTGGAGTGAAAGAGGAAACGGACCTTTCAGAAAAGAGACATGAATAAAACTCTGCAAGACCTACCTGTGGCGGAAGGGTGGCCCCGTATTGCCTTCTGGTGAAGATACTAGCTGTGCCTCTTGTCTTGCTCCATGCAGCAAAGAGCACTCCTGCGGGATAAGGGCTCCCGTCTGCCCCAGCTTGATGGAGAGCGTTGGTGTCTCTCCAGGTGCTCTGTGAAGCAGTGCAAGTCTAGCTCAGTGGTGGGGTTAGGCAGCATCTCTTGGTAGGAGAGACTTCAGTTCTGGAGGGTGTGCACCTGGGGAACATGTTTCCCCTTTCTCTATGTTTTGACAGAAGTCTTGCTGCTTTACATGTATGCCAGGAGCCTAGACCAGGAGGATGAGAGGGGAAGGGAGTTAGTCTCTCTGCAGTCATTTCTGATGCTGCCAACTTCTGCCTTCTTTTAGTAGCTTCAGTCCACCGTGATCTTACATCTAGTAATGTTCTGGATTCCAGGTTATCCACCAGGCAGGTAAGAGGTGGGAGGGATCTCTGTCAGAGGGTCGATGCTCTGTGTACTTCAAACCAAATAAAGAATTCCAAAGCCGGAGCTGTTTAGAGTAGAAATGAAACGGATGCTGCATCAAAGTGTCACTGCCTGCATTTTTGGAGCCTGTCTCTGTTTTCTCCTGTTTCTGTATTGCTGTTGCATACCCAGCACTGAGGTGCTCTACAAAATGGATTGTTTCTGCTGGACCGAGTTTGAGAAGTGTAGCTCTTCCCAGGAGGGAAGAAAAAGATGCTGGGAAGAGAACTGATAGATATGTGAGCCTTTCATTCCTGTATGCTGCACTTCGTTGCAGAAACTTCATTGGCTTGAAACGGAAGAAAATACCTATGTTGTTGAACTGGTTCTTTAGATGCCCTTGCTGTGGGATTTTGGAGTAGCCAAGGTCCATGTGTGTTGTCATCTGCATCCAGTTGTGTGACGTCTCTCCCGTCTGAGTGCAGGACCTAACAGCATAGTTAAACTTCTGTTTCAGCTCCTTGTTCCTGTGTATATTCTCAATCTGAAGCCTTACATGCTCAAGCAGATGAAGATGAGGAGCTGCCCATATTACTGCAGTGGAAGTTGTTGCTGATTGTGATGTTTCTCACAACTTACTGGCTTGACTGCTGGTTTGGAAGGATGAAAGTAAAGTACCTGAGAAAGAAATGTTCCCTTTCCTGTAAACAGCTGATTAGCAACTGTAAATTGCCCTTGGCTTTGGGATTCCAAAGCAAAAAAAGTCAGGATGTTCCTGTCAGACTTCTTTTCAATCTCTGGTATAAGCAAAGTCCAAAATAGTAAAACATCTTTGAAGGTAGCTCAAACTTTAGCTTTTTTTTTTTTTTGTCTCTGTGTTTAAAAAATGCATTTTATGAACGACCAACTTCTGTTCTATTTTTGTTGTTCTGTTTCCTATTTAAGTGCTTCTTACCTTGACCTTCGCTGTGAGTGATGCTTCACTACACCTAGGCTTGAGGAGGTGCTCCTTGGAGATCACGCAGCACTCCTGGGCCCTGTGGCCCTCTAGGGCAGCCTTCCAGGCACATCCAGGATCAACTCAAATCTGGTCTCTGGCAATCCAGGCCTGTGATTTTTTGCTGTTTGTCTTGCTTCACTTCTCTTAGGATCCCAACCAAGATCTCTAGATTTTCACCCCTCTCCAGGAAGGCTGTGAGCAAAGAAGTTCCCTGGCAGAGCTAGGGTCTGTCTCAGCTTGACATTGCTGATGGCCCAGGATAGGAACAAGCTAGTTTGTTTTTTGAAGGTGACATGTGCCTCTCCCTCTCCAACCCCTCCACAACACACTGAAAACACGTCAGGTGTTTTGCACTTTGGGATTTGCAAAACTTAAGCCACTTCCCCGCTCCCCACCATGCTCCCACCAGAGCTCTGAGCCCCCTCAATAGCTTCAGCCGCTCCTGCCTTCAAGTAGCTTGGTTTTGCCGTAGTCAGAGGCTGCAGTGCCACAGGGTGAGAACAGGGAGTTCACAAACTCCTGAGCCGGTGGGTTTACAGCTCCTGCCTCTCAGTTCCCGGCCAGGCCCTGGCCCTGCGTAGGTGCAGTCAGGAGGTTTCCGCAGAGCTGATTCCTTTGTGGCTGGAGGGAGCAGACCTCTGGGAGAGAGCTGTGGCTTTGCAAGCGCATCTCAACACTGTATCCGGGTTAGGGACAGCACCCCATGGTGCAGGAGTCCCCAGGGCAAGAGACGGGGAAGGGCCTGTCCCTGGGGGGCTGGCAGAGCTGTCAGTTCTCAGACCCAGACCCAGACTGAACAAGCCTGGGGGCTGGAGGAAAGAATGACTGCTACAGCATCCAGTAAAGGGGGAGTTTTACCAATAAACTCTGAAAGGGCTGTTGCTGCTGTGCCCAGACTCTGTTTGGTCACTAGTCTCTCACCTCACTCTTTGGCAAGGGCCAGGCTGATTCCCTTTCAATAGAGCAGGGAGAACAACAGTGCTGCCCTGGAGCATTAGAGAATGCCATGTACCATCAGGAAAGCCAGACAGGAGGAGAGCTTCCCTTCACAGGGTGATAAAGGAGCAAAATCCTGCTCCTCCCAGAGATTAGCCATGAAATTTGAAAGAGCTGTGTAATTTGTCCAACAAAAGCCTGGTAGGAAGTGCTGATGTAAAAATTTGCCTGTCTCTTTCAAGGGGTTTAAGCTAAAAACAAACTAGCTCCTGCCCTGCCCAAACCTGAACACAGGAGGCTGCAAAGGTTTCACAGACATTTGGAATTGACTCAAAGATCAAAGCAATGTTGTCTGAACTCAGAAATTGTCTCTTTTTAAGGACTAATCCAAAGGATAGAGACTAACAAGGCTCAAATAGAGCAAACCATTTCTCTGAAGAAAAAAAGGAAGGGGTGGGGGGGGCAGGCAGTTTGTGATGCTCTTGCTGTATCAGTCCCTGGTCTCCCTTTCCGGGCCACAACCTTCTCTAGCACCACAACCAGCTGTGTGACTGTTGTCAACGGTTTGGGTGCAAACGGGACTTTCTGGCAAGGGCTGCCCTGGCCTTCAGCAGGACGTCAAGGAGGCATCACAACCTGAGGGTCCAGCTCAGCTCCTGAATCCAGACCCACGTGCACACGGTACAGGTGAGGCACTGCTCTAATCCAAGCAAGCACAAATGAAGTTGTTTTCTGTCCTGTCGCGGCCCTTCAAGCGCGCAAGGCCAAGGTATAACGGAACATTTGGCTAGTCGAAGCCTGCTCTGCGGGGCACAGGGCGGCACAGAGCTGGGGAGAGGAGAAGTCGTCCCGCTCCCCAGCTCCAAGCTGGGCCCGGAGGGCTGGAGGCAACGATGGAGGGGTCCCAGGGCATTGTGATGGCGGCTTTGCACGGTGCCACTGCGATGGCAGGGCTGGCCCCCCTGGTAACTGGGTCCCTGCTGGGGACAGAGCCCCCCCGGCCCCCCACTCAGCGGCAAGCGGCTCCAGGGGGAGGGAGCAGCTCGCCTCGGTGCCAGCTCTCCGGCAGCAGATCCCAGAGACGGGCATGGAGGGGGAGGCCAGCACCCGCTCCCGGCTGGCGGGCAGGCGCCCAGGCACCCAGGAGCACGGCAGGGTGAGCGTGGGGCTGGAGGGAGAGGCAGGCAGTGGCGACGGGACCCACACGGAGAGCGGCAGGACGGTGGGGGGGGGGGCATCCCACCAGGACAGACTGCTTCTGCTCCCCAAGCCCACCAGCCTCCAGCCACGGCAGCGTGAAGGTGCGGCGCGTCCCTCACCCCCCAGAGATGAGCCCTTTCCCTGGCCAGCTGCTCCAAGCAGGGCGGCAGTCACCTGCATTTGCCACCCAGGACGGATGGAGCGCAGCCGGCAGGACCACGGTAACATGGCCTTTCTGGTTGGCTTCTCTTGCAGCAGGACGGGATGGCAGAGAGGAGCAGGGAAATCCAGAGCACCCAAGGGTTCGTCTTTGCAACTGGAGAGAGAGCTGGAGGCGTTAGGTGCAAACGGGAGTCTTTGGCAGCCCCACACTTTCAGCAGAGCTTTCAGGGCAAGTTTCCTGAAATGGGGAAACTCCCAGCTGAAAATCTTTCTGGTTCAGCCCGTCTGCCATACTTAGCACCTCTCCCAGCCAAGGAGAAACACAGGCAGACGTGTCCCTGCATGCACTTACAGGTAAAATGCCAGGAGCTGCAAGTCAAACCAAGCTGTCCACTCTGGAAACATCCCCTGCATCTTCTCCCAGAGACAGGGCACATGCTGGGGGTGCAACGGATGATATCCAGCAAGAGATCTCCCAGGAGCAGCAGCTCAGGTTGAACATGAACCTCTTTGCCCAAATTGCAGCAGCAAAATTGCTGGAGAGAGCGTCCAAAGGACTAAAACAGCCTGTGAAGAACTTCAAAGAAGCAGACCCAAGAGAAAACTTCCAGGCTGTTAGTGGTGCTGCAATGGCTCCGAACTCAGGAAAAAGATTGAAAAAGGAGCAGCAAAAGCCATCTCATCTTCCTCTGATTTCCCTTCAACTATCCAAGTGGGATGCTTGTGCCCAAGCCAAGGGAATCACAGAGCCTGTCCACTCCGTGCCTGTGGTCAGGCCTAGGTCTTGGGGATCAGGATGGGGAAAACCTAGGACACGGCAAAATCATGGCACCAAGGCTACTCATCCAAGCAGCTGGCAGCTTTCGGGCCCCTCCTGCTTTCCCCTGGGAGCTGAGAGCGTTGCTAGTGGAGAGCTCCAAGGCGGGCCAGCCTACAAGGAGCAGGGTGAGTGCTTGCCAACTTGCCCAGCAGTGCTGAGCCTGCCACAGCCCCCCACCAGGGCTGATTTTGCTAAATTTTTCGGAGAAACATGCCATGAGCTGAAGAGCAGGAAGCTTCCAGCTCCCGGAGAAGTCTCTGCCCAGGAGGCCAAGGCACAGCCCCTGGACATGGCAGCGTGCAGCTGTGACCTGGTGATCCACAGCGGAGACCTGCAGCTGCCCGAGCTGCAAGCGCCCCTCACCGTTATGCCTGTCCTCACCGCCAAAGTCACTCCCTTTGCTGAGGTCCTGGGAGAACACAGCTCTGAAGCCCCTGAAGAAGCGGACGCTGGAAGAGCCAGGGCTGTTCAGGGCATCCTTGGTGCTCCAGGTGTGGCAGCAAGGCCCGAGTGCCGGGGTCCTGCCCTGCCCGCCGCGGCTCTGGAGGACACGGTCCGGCGGCTCGTGACTGCAGCCTGGAGCCATGCCGAGGATGCAAGCCCAGGACTCAGCCGGCAACCGGTGCAGCCCAACGCAGACAAAACCACGGAGGACCGGCGTGTGGCCGTGGCACAGGGGCTGGTGGCCCACACCAACGGCCCAGCGGCACCAGCCAGCGGAGTCCCAGAGCGGACCATGAAGCCTGGTGAAACCACATCCCCCGCGGCTCCACGAGGGCCTGACCCACATGCTCATGGCAGCGACGGGGCTGGTGGGCCGGGGCAGGGCCCACAGGAGCAGGCTTTGGCCATCATCCCCTGCATTGGGGGCAGGCCGCTGAACGTCCATCCGGACGTCATGTCAGAGCATCTCTCAGTGCTCTCTATAAAAACGGAGCCCATCGAGGAGCTCGACAGCAGCTGCCTGGCCCGCACCGGGCAGAGCTTGGCCCAGCTCCGAAACCTCCATCTCTGGAGGAAGCAAAGGCAGAAGGCGAGCAAGGTCCAGGGACAGGAGGGCGAGGGGGGACGCTTCACCCTGACAGCGTCAGGGAGGCTCAGTGTCAGACCCAAGGAGGTAAGCGCGAAGGACTGGCTCAGCAAGGTGGATGGGAGAAAGCTGACCTCTCTCAGCATCGGTCCTTTTGGCCTGTAACCTCCCCTCTGCCTGGGGCCGGCTGCTGCACCACAATGTGACCGCCTAAGTGTCCCCTGCATCCCTGGGCCCAGCGGCTGCTGCTGGCTGACCCCAGGAGCCATTTGCTGTGGGAAATGAAGCTGCCGTTACACATCTCCCCCTCTGATTCCAGGTCTTCTGTAGAAACTCGTTCTCTAACCTGTGGAAACCTGAGCTCACACGAGTGGAGCTCCTCAAGGATGTAAAGACCAAGCGGGAACTGATAGAGCGTCTCGTAGTCCACAGTGTCGAAGAGGAGCAGAGCATGAGAGCGGAGAAGAGAGGCCTGAGTGCAATAAGAGGTGTGGAATTGGAAGTGGTAGAGGAAGGTGAGGAAGATGATGATGATGATGAGGATGCTAATGAAGACATTTTAAAAGTGGAAGACTCGCTGAGCTGTAAGAACCACGTGGACCTCATGACGAGCAGGCAGGAAGAGACAAGACGTGCTCGGATACCACGTGGGCCAAAGGAAGAAGCCTCCACCTGCACAATCTGGGCAAGACCTAGCTTCCTAAGCAAAGGCACTTCCACGCGCACACGCTTCCCGACGACACCCCACCCGTCCCGCAGGATGCTTCTCGCCACGCCAGCACCTACAGTAGCCTGGCCGGTGGGTTCTCCCTTGGTCAGAGGCCTTTGGCACCAGGTGAGCCAGGAGCGTGGGGTCAGCACCACCCACCAAAGAAGCCAGATGCGTGAGCTGTCTAGGAGGTGGGCTCCTAGAGCTGCCCCATCCATGGGCCACCCCCTGCCTGTGGTGCCAAACTGTCACCCTCAGCCGATTGCCCTCTTTATGATCACCCACTGGGGAGATGCCCCTTGCAGTCTCCAGAGCAGCCCTACGGCCCTGTGACGCGTGTTGTCTCGTTGGCACGCCAGCCACAGACCCCCTCCCTTCGGACTCGCGGCTGTTCAGAGCATCCCCAGGCCCTGCACCGCTTCCCCGTTCACCCTGGGGTACTGTTGTCCTGAGCGTGGCAGGCTCGTGACCCACGGATGGCTTTCTTCTCTCCCGCTGCAGTTTGCCCATGAGCACGTAGCTGATGAGAACTCATCCTCATCCTTCACCGACACCTCAGAGGACAATTCAGGTGTGTACGCAGCACCGCTGAGGCAAAGGCTTCCTGGGGACAGTGGCTTCGAAAGCCACCAAGCTCAGGGATGGCCAGCCCTGCGTCTCACAGGAGTTTGGGGCTGGTCACAGTGACCCAGCCGTGGTCCCACCAGCCTCAGCAGAGGCAGGGATCGAGCAGGGGCTCCCTGGCCTCCCCGCCATCCCTCGCTGTCCCGTCCCCATGGCAGCAGTGTCCGTGTGGGGCCTGGCCGTGCCAAGGCCGTGATGCCTTGGGGAAGCCCTGGGTGGTGGGCAGTAGGCAGGTATTTGCCCTGCACCCATGCAGACCCTCACCCAAGTCTCTCCTCCTCCCCACAGACACATTTACCTTCCTGGACGCCCCAGCTTCCAGGCAGTGGCCCTTGATCCTCAGGAGGATGCTTCAGGCTGGGTGCCGAGCTCTTTCCTGCAGCTGTGAGCGGTGGCAGTGAGAAGCCCTGCACGAGGATACACGTGCCAGACAGGCCCCTGAGCTCGGGGCTGGCCCCGAGGATGCGCAGCACGAAGAGGGCGAGCAGCGGAGGGGAAAACACTCATGCTGGAGATCTTCAGCGAGCCCCAGAGCACGTCCCGCTTCCTGCCTTAGCTCATGGCACGTGAGGAGGACCCACCTGCTCATACAGGCAGCCAGAGCTACACTCCCTCCCGGGTCCTACAGGAACACCACCCTACAGTGCTCCTTGCATTAGGAAGGACTAACAAAGGTTGTTAATAAAGACATAAAACAATTATCACCTCAAGCATCAGTTGGCCTTGCTACCACTGAGCATGTGTACCACTGTGTACCAGCCCACGTCTCTACTTTTGCTATCAAGAAACTGTAGAGGACTGGGCTAAAAGCCTGGCTGAAGTCGTGGTGCACAACATCCACGGCTCTTCCATGATCTGCATGGCCAGGCACCTCGTCAGGCAGAAGCAGCCATGGCCCATCAGGAAACCCAGACAGGAGCAGAGCTTTGCCTCACTGGGAGAAAAAGGAGCAAAGTGCTGTTCCTCTCAGTGCTCAGCCAGATGCAAATGGCCATGTAATTTGTCAAGCAAAAGCCCAGTAGGAGCCCCAGTGTAAAAACCTACCATCTCTTCCATTTACAGCCCTAAGGAAGGGGTCTGAGCTAAAACCAAAATAACCCCCTCCGGCCTGAACACAAGGGGCCATAAAAGGTTTGTGACAAAAGAGGCTTTTGGGAAGGGACACTCAATCTGAACTCTTGGCAAGATCACATCAGTGCAACTGCTCTGTTCCAAACTTTCCTGTTGTCGTGGAATAACTGGAATACAGTTCAGGCTCAGGTCGGAGCAGTTTTACTACTGCAGCTATAGGAGAGACCCCCAGAGCAGCAGCGTGACAGACTGCTGATAGGAACTTGGCCCAAGTGAGGCAGTTAGTTACAGAGCTGATTATACCTTCGGGTCCTACGCCTTGTCCTTCACAGACCTGCAGCTCTGCGGAAAAGCAGGAGCCGGGAGTGAATCCCTTCGGAAGTGTAAGCTCTGACGCTAGAGAGCACCTTCTTTTGCAAACAATACAGTCCTTCAGAAACTGGGTCATGCTGACTTCTGCAAGGCTATTGCAGATATTTGTTGCTAGATAGGCCTGCAAAGGCCGATAAAACGTTAACTATTTTGTTTCCACAATGTGCTTTAAAAAGGCACAGGGCTTTTTCTTGAAAACGTTGCCATTCCTTCTAAATTTACAGTAGCTTTCCCTTGCCAGACTGGTCAGCTTGCAGGCGGCAGAACCAGAGGGAATGGAGCAGAGGAAATACCAGAATTGGAGCTTCACTGCAGGCACCGAGGGTGGGAGGGCAGCTGCCTGAGGAAGATAGGAACAACTCTAGCCTTAACCAGCAGCCCCCAAAAGCAGGAGGGGCCCAAGTCCTGTTGTGTTTGTGCACACTTGCTTTGCGGAGAATGAAGATGTTGGAGAGGCTGGTGACAAAGCTATTTGCCTTTGGTGTCCTACACAAGAACCACATCCAATGAGTCAGGGCGTCTATGCATTTTCTGCTTTATCAGCTCTGTGTAGCTGCTTTGCGCACAGTAACTACTACACTTTGCAACTACTTTGCATAGTCAAGATAAGAAAATAGCTCTACGAGATACAAGGGGCCCTTAGGATACACAAAGCGAGTCCTGCCTGGGCATCCAACCAGCAGCCTCCCGTCAGCCACCCCCCTGCACGCTTCCCAGAGCTCCCTGCACAGTCTGGAGTGCAAGTCCTTCACTAAATTTAATTCATTTAACCCCTCACAGGCCTTGAGTGTCTTTCTGCACCAGTATCCAACCCTCCTCTTCCAACCTTGCGGTTACACCTCTGGTGGGAAATCTTCAATGCCCTCTTGAAAAGCTATCTGTGATGACAGAGACTGACACCTTCATTAATTCAGGGCAGTTTATCCGCATCATCCATTTGCAGTATTTGCCAGGGTCCACGGCTTCTCTGATGCAACAGGGGTGGGAGCTTGGTTTTATTAGCTTGCTTACAGAAGTCAGTTCAGTAAAGAAAATGAGACCGAACAAAGCAGCCCACACAGTCCAGAGCTCCACTCCGCGGCCGCCCTCCCCATCCCCACCTCCAGAAGACCAGACGACACCAGGAAGGGCACACCTTGGGATGCTCTAGGAGAACACCAGGTTACCCAAAAGCAGCAACACATCATCCCAAAGATCCTGTTTCCAGAGGGAAGCACCGCAAATTCCCTCCTCACTCCTGCCTTACCACTGAGACACACACTGAGCAAGCCCCTCCATTACCAGAGGGGCTCTGGTAAGGAAAGAGATGCAAAGCAAATGCACAGCCAGTACAGCGCTCTGAAAGAGAAGGCATTACCCAGATGCAAAATTTCTTGGAAGTTAAACTACTTTTGCCTAGATGTCCCTATAGCAAAGGTGTTCAAATACAGTCCACTAGCAACTAGCACTGGGGCAGTTCAGAAAAGTGGGGAAAATAAAAAGGTTCTGCACAAGCAGAGTAAGAACAGGGGAACCACTGTGAAAATGACAGGAACTCCCTCAGATGTCCTTTCTCACACTTTAGTGCAGCTAGCAGGAAACAGGCATTCGGAACAGAACATTGCAGGCACGAAGAGTATCCAAAACAGCTTGTGCTCCAAGCTGACCAGTCAGAAAGGGCCCTGGCAGATGATTTCTCCAAGCAAGCACTGGCAGTCCTAAGACTACCTCTACCAATGTGGGCAGATGTACAGTGAAGAGGAAGTTACATTCCTTGACCAGCTGCCACTCAACATTGCAAGGGTGTGATGGTCCTGGGGCAACATGATCCGTGCAGAGGCTGAAAGAGCATCAGTTCTCAGGTAAGCAGCGGAGAGCAGGGAGAGGTGTACTCCGCAGCAGTCAAGGTGACCTGCTGTATGTGGAACAACTAGCTAGGAGAATTTGGGACCTTTCAGGTACCAGTTACACAGTGATGGTTAAATACTAATAAAGAAGATGCCAACTTCATTGCCATGGTTGGTATAAAAAGACATTTATTAATGATGCAAAATTGCTGATCACCTGAGCAATTTGTTCACAGCAGACAAACATTGCAACTCTAACACACATTCACTCAAGTTCTACAGGAAAGATTTAAGTCAGCTGCCTAGGCTTCTCACTCTATTGTGGGAAAGCCGTTTGAATTTGCCCCCCCCCCATCTGTCCTTTTGCATCTATTTCAGTTTCTATGAAATCTCAATTGTTGAGGAACAATTGCCATCAGAATTTAACCAGAAAGATAGCTTTGATCTCATTAGGGGCCAGAGGGCTTTGGAAAAAGCTAACACTTTTCTAATAAATTTGAGGCGTCATTTTTCCTAAGCTTACTTTTAAAGAAAACATTCAAGAAACTCTCCTTGGGAGAGCACCTGAACCCAGGGTCAAGTCTTCCTCAGATCTGCCCTTTTCCTGCCTGAAAATCATCCAGACAGAATCAGAGGACTTGGCTCATGTGCCCGAGGTTTTTTTTTGCATCTGGCAATCCCAGATATACACATAGCCGTTCTATAGCACATACGTAGAGTCTAGTATACCGCCAGCTGAGCAGATCAGCTACCCAGATGACATACACAGTAAAACTACTGCTCAGTAGAGTCACTGAACACATGCTATGAAGCACTATGTGTAAATAGTGTTCAGAAAATTCCAGACAAATATGGCAACGCTGTCCCATGAAGGGCCTAGAACTGCATCTTTCCAGGCACAGTAGCTGTTTATCTGAAGTGTAAGGAAGGTGCGCAAACCAGTCAACTGCAAATGAGAGTACTGTTGCCACTGATTCTCTATCATCATTACTTCTTGCTCACTCTGTCACTCGTTTTAGAAAAGGCCTCAGGATCTTAGACTGCTAAGCTATTAAAGTTATCTGGAATCTTCTAAAAAACTTTCCTATATATATTCCATGTTAGACTGATCTTTCTTTATTGATACATACAAAAATTAAGCAGCCTCAAGAAAGTATGAGCACTGAGATTTTACAAGGAATCTTGAAGCCTAGTTTTTAAAGCAAAGTCGGCACTGAGTTTCCTCATAACTTCCACATGGCTCAACCCACGCTGCTCTTTTTTAGCAGATCCATAGTTTTCTTTCACATACTTTGCAAAGGGTGTTAGATGTGTCCTAGCAGGAGTGCCATCTTTCCGAGTGGGCTGACTCAGGACCAGCTGCCCCCCACAGCGTGCGCACACAAAGCGCTCCGTGTCCAGTGACTTGGAATGACGTCCAATCCTGAAATGGAAAAATAAGTACTTTAGTAGGCAGTACTTGTGGGACATGGCTCCCTTCTCCTCTGCCAGACTACTGAAGTCAGATTTCTAAGCTATCATTATATAATAGGAAACAGACTGCATCCTTTACAGAGTGAAGTGATCAAATCTGTATTAACACATTTCTCGGATAAAACTTTTTCCACATTTTTAAAGATTTGATCAAATATTTAGGTGTCCAACTTGAACTTAAATCGAAATTCAGATAAGCATTTTCACAGCCTTATTTTATATTTACAGATTTCATGGAACAAAATTCGACAGCAGAGACAATCACAGGCCACCTGGGACAATGATTCAGGGGTGCTAACTGCACATTCATTTGCAGATTTTACTTTTGAAATCTATGTGCATTTTACTGATTACAAAGAGTTTGGAATGCCTTATTTCTACCTACTAATACAGCAACACATCCTAGTTCTTTGCTCACATACATTCTATGGGGGTGAGCCAGACCTGGCCATTGCTTCCCCAGGACAGGTTCACATGCACTACTCCTGATGCCAGTGCATACTTACAATTGGAGGTACTGTCCCCTACTGTAAAGCCTATAATAGTAGCAGTGTTGACTGTGAAATTGGAGAGAGGTGATCCAAAAAATGCACTAAGTTTACTCAAGCTTGTTTCATAGGCCTTTAGTAGAGGGAGAATCCAAACTTATGTCATTTGAGCAAAGTGTGAAAAATGAGAGTGGCCTTGCATTTTGCCCCCCATGGCCCTTCAAAGTTGAGGCAAGTGCTCTGACATTTTACTACTTGGTCACTGGAAGACAATTCTGCCTGTCCTGACCTCCTGACAGTCTGGAAGTGGAACTACTGGGAAACAAACATATGAAATTACGTAGCAAAATTCTGCAGGCTCAGGAAAGGGGAAATGACAATTCAGATGACGATCCCAAGCACTTCACAGTTTAAGTGGTTCATAATTTCTAGCACAGGAGACTGTCAAGAAAAATTAACAGATAACCCTAAGTTATCACTCATCAAAACATCACTCACGTGGTTTTGCACAAAACACACTCATAGGTGAATTTGTACTTAATCTCATAGCTATGGCATCGTGTCACCACTGGCAGCTCTGGATGAATCACAGCTGATTTCTTGGCATAAAATCTCCAGAATCGTCCGTGTCCATCCCGAACACCGTTGATCAACCAGGTGGCTGCATGGCAAACCTCATGAATTAGGGTGTCTCGAAGACGGTCTTGAAGACAGACAGACCAAAAAAAAAAAAAGAAAAGAAAAGAAAAGATCAGCCAGGTGTAGAGAAGTACAGCCTCCCGTCCTTAACTCACTGCTCCAGTGCTGCTAAGTGCCAGCTATACATTCCCTGTAGCAGCTAGCTCCTGGGCAGAGACTTCCCAAGGTAATACTGTTCCGTCCCAAGTCTTAAAGACAGTGCTGCCTTAGATACAAAGAACGTGACTATAAGCATGGGACAGCTATAAGCAAAGGACAACTAAGCTGTTACACTCCCTTTTCAAATGTCTGCTTCGCAATTCAGATAGCTTTAATTTGCTGTTAACTTGCAGTTTCCAGAGAGCTGTCTACCCTGATTCTTGCAGTAACTGAAGGCTCAAACTGAAGACTGAGACACCACCATCATCTCAGTTAAGTACATTAGTCATGTTATGTGCGATCTCTTCAGAAACCTGGCAAAATCCACAATTGTGAGAAGTTAAAGTTTTGTCCAGACTGTGCTTTCATGCAACTGTCAAGCTGTTACAAAATGTCACTGCAAGACACCATATCTAGGAAGAGAAAAATTGTATAAACTGGTGATTTACCTGCAGGGCACACTGACAGAAATGAGCCTCTCATACTTTTTGAAGTATAATCTATATGGACAAGCCAAACACTGCATTTATATTCTAATTCCACAGCTAATACAAGCTGCAAATACTATTATTCCTAAACTGATAATAAAAAGGAAGGAAAAAAGGAAGCTTCAGGGATGTTTTGTAAATAAAGCCAGAACAAAGGCTCATTAGCTTGCCTCCAGCAGTAATCAATGGCAGATGTCTAGGGAATTGAATGAGAGCAGGGAAAGCACATAGCTGCAGTTCTTCTAACTGCTCTCCCAGCCTCCAAAAATAAATGACTCAGGTTTCTGAGCCAGAGATGGTATCTTTGTATTTAGTAATCCTCTACAGACTTCCTATCGCATTTGAATCCTATAAATTTTCAGCAACCACAGCATCCTGCAGTCAGGAATTCCGCAGCTTAATAACACATTCTGCATTGGTGGTACCTCTTTTCTGTGTTCTAAGCTTGAAACCTCTTAGTTTCCCTTACCGTATTAACTATTCCCTATCCAAACTTGGAGGTTTATGAAATACTGCCCTTCAATTGTTTTCCCTTCCCCCTTCTTTTTTCACCCTCATCCAACTAACAAGAATAGATGCACAATAGAGTCTGCTCTGAAAAATCAGGTCCTTCAAGCAAGGTCTGCTGAGCTGACCTATACCTAATGAAGCTTAGTCTTAATATCCTAAGTGACAGCATAGGAGAGGTTAGCTCTGACATCTAGTTTTGTAATCAAACTTGCTTCAGAAGATTTTAAATTTGTCAGTGCAAACAGTGAACTGAACACGTATTACACGTATCTGTTGAACTATGAAAACAAACTAGTGCTGCAGATCTCTATGGTATCTGCAAAATTAAAAGAAGTCTGGGTTTTGGAAGATTTGGGGCTCGTTCTTCAAAAGGTGGAAAAGTCATTTTGGAAGTCAGAATTATGAATACCTGGATAAGAAGAAGGTAAATGCTCCAACAAGGTTTTACTCAATGCACTTCCACCAGTTCTGTGATTAACCCCACTAATTCTGCATCCTAGTCACTTCCCCATGTTCCTAATCGGTTTCATTTCTCCAACCCAGCTTATTAACCCTACTCTAGTAGAATTTAATTTCAGAACTAATTAAAAGCTACTACAGTAGCTTTTAAACCTACGATAACAGCAGCATTCATTTTCCCAAGTTGAGGGAATGGGGAGTAGAATGGGGGGGAATCTAACAGTTACAATACCACCAAATAATAGAATGTAACTTGGCACTTATCTGTTTTTATTCCAGCTTTAAATTTAATCAACAAGGCACCTGGCTACGATGGAAGAAGTCAGATGTTACACTGCAATATAGTAAATCTGGCCATTAGATCTTTCAGATCATTACAAAATATAAATGTCAAACCATATTCTAATACTGAGGTTGGCATGAACAGGTACGTATTGGCGTTTTCATCCAGCCTCTTAGCAGCACCTGTTCTTACAATCCTTCTATCTATGCATTATTTTTAGTTGGTTTATTTATTCAAGGTGACAAGAAATTTCAGAGTAGGGGCTGTCCATAGATCTCTTAGTTCTCAGATTCATGTAGTTATCTCTAGAACATGCTTTCACAAAGGATCAACATATCTTTACTTACCTGCAGAGTCACAGACTTTCTCAGAGAGTTCTATTCGAGCGTAACGCTGTGCTTCAGGACTTTTTATCTGCCCAGTTACACAGTATCCTGCTGTTTTTCTCATTTTCTTATTCCAGATTATTTCCATTTTCTCTGGTAACTGAGAAACAAAACAGTGCAGGTGATCTGCCCTCTCCTACCTCCCATATCTTCCTCAGGCCTTCTGGCTTCCCCTGTATGTACTGCACGGCCCTTTAAGCACATCTCTGCTCGTGTCCTCAAAACTGCTATCACTTAAGAGGCAGACCCACCTTCTACAGCTTCTCAATGCAATCACCAGTGTTTCTATTACCAACACTAAGAGTTTCACAGGCAGGATCAGATCAAGAGTCCCTTAGGTCCACTATTCTGCCTCCGACTGTGGCTAGTCTATTGCTTAAGGGGAAATACAAGGACAGGTCAGGCATACCACAAAACTTTCTTTTCAAAGTATACTTCTTAGCTGCTAGTCATTTGAAAGACAACACCTCACTGAGCCGGAGGTGGTTCCTTCACATTAAATAGCTCTCAATTTTTTAAAAATGTACATGAATGTTTAGCTTACACAATAGTCTATGATCAGAAGTTCTACAGCTTAATTTACATGTCAAATATCATCGTCTTTTGATTGTTCTGAATCTGTAACTTGTCATTTTCACCTGATGTACCCTCATTCTCATACTGTGAAAAGGCGAATAATCACTGCCTGTTTATCCTCTGTGCTGCTTCTGATTTTATAAGCCTTCATCATATCTATCTTGGTTAGCTTTTTGTTGTTGCTAACAGTTTGTCATCTCAGCTAGTTAAATGAGCTCAAGTAAATGGTCCAACAATAGTTAAGTGCCAGCACAGGGAAAGGGCTGAAGCAGTGGGGAGTGTATCTTTCCATTTCAGCAGCAATAAGCCCTTTCAGCTTCGCTTTATGTGAAATCATGGCCTCTGCCTCTCTTTGGTCAGCTCAGCAATATCTTCTCAGATGCAGAGACATTTTCCTTCCTGAAGAAAGGCCAGTGGGAATTGCTGAGGGCAGCATCCTTTACTTCAAGAATATTTCTCTTCAGAGGAGGTTCTCAAGAACCATCCCAGAAGATGCCACTTAAGGTCAAGACAGCAATTTTCTGAAACTGAACTTTCCGTTTGAAACGCAACTTATAGCTTCAGATTCACCCCAAACTGTTATTCAAAGCATAAGCAACTTTTCTGTTTTGCAATGACAGGAAGGAACATACAGTAGCAATGCACAAAGACTGTATGTAGCATCACTAAGCATGACACAACAGCCCCTGTCGCCAAGGAGAGGTACTCTTCATCTTCAGGTCCCTGCTCCTGGATATACACTCCCACCTTGTGTCAGCAAACAGCATCTCCCCCTCTAGCAGCTGTGAATCGTAGGATCAAGTTTCATGAGTGCGCTGCATTAATAAAGGTTGCATTTCTAAAGCAGCTCGAGTCAAGAAAATCATTGTCTTCTGTGGACTTGTATCCCCAAGACACGACAGCCTGCAGACCAGTTTGTGCTACGCTCTAGCTATTCCTTAGGCTGTGGTAACGCTGCGGAGTCCACTAGCACATGCTATTCAATAAGGGCTGACTGAGCAGTGGTAGGAGATGACCTCAAGCTTATGTCAGCAGCAAGAGGCCATAGCTGCCCTGACTGGGGCCTGGTACCACACAGGCAGCAGCAGAAACACTCCTAGGCTACCGAGCTGAGGGGCATGTGAATTCTAGAAAATACGGGAAGAGAAGTATCAGTCACTTCTTCAGAAATGAAACAGACCCAAAGCCTTTCATGTACTAATCTGCCTAATCAAGGACTCTTCTGGACACCATCCAAATTGTTCTCTTAAGGATGGTACACCGTCACAGCTGGGAAAGTAAGCTGTCTCCAAGTTAGGAAACTTCAGAATCACAGTGGTGATAAATCCCCTTTGAAGAAAATGGTTTGACCTAATGCAAATATAAGCCCAACTCTACCAACTGAAGAGGATAAAGAGCAATCACATCAAAAGGTGAGGAGCGACATATTAATCAGCATTTTATCACTGCAGAAACATGATATTTTGTTTTAAAGCCAACCTTCTGCTCAAAGATGGTGTTGTTATAGAGACGGTAGAGCTTCAGTGTCAGGTCCTCTTTATTTTTTTTGAAATACTTCACATATTGGGATGCTGGGTTTGAGAGATCTTGCAAGAAACAGCCAGGCACAGAGCACAAATTACACCTGCAAGAGAAGGCATTAAAACAAACAAACCATCCAAACATGCACAAAACAAAACCTTAATTAAGTTCAGAAGCATCACATCAAAAAATAAAGGTCACTTTATAGCCACTAAATTTCTCTGGAATGCTGCCACTGGCACAAACTGTTATTGACTCTTTCGGTTAGCAATGCTCATGAGGGCAGTGTGGTGTATATGCTTCTGTTTCCTTCCCTCTTCGGGGACACGAAAGGCAGAACTGTTGCAATAGTCTTGCAGTTGTTTCACTGGCTTAGAAAACTAGATGAGTACTCCTACATGGGAAGAGGGGATGGCTCAAATGTTCATCATGGCACAGGGAGCAACAGTTATACCAAAAGTTGATCAATATATCAACAGCCCTAATGTCACCACTCACAATAAAAGCATATTTTCAGAGACATGACCACAGATGTTCTGGGAATCCCAAGAAAAACTATTCATTCAGGGAAAGCAAATATTCCACTAGGATAGCTAACTCCACTTCAACACCCCAGAGTTCTCATATAGCATCTGCTCTGAGGACGTCATTTAAAGGTTTAGTATTTGTACACAAAATAAAATGACTACAGAAAATGTTGCATGGTTAAGAGGCAGAATAAAGGCAGCTATTAGAAAAAAAGGCATTTCTCTGAAAAACATAAGTTGCATCCACATACAGAAAAAGAAACAACATGAATTCTCCAACTTATAATGATGCAGATCAAAAAAAAAAAATCTGAAGAGCAGCTTGTTAAAAGGTAAGAATTACTAATAAAATAGTTTTGACATATACCAGAGGCAGGCAGCCTTACAGATAGAAACTTTGGGACCAGTGCACATTAGAAGTATGCTCTGCCAAGATAATGAATAGCAAAATGCTCAATGAGATTTCTTTTGCACGAGCATGAGCTATTGAAGAGCTCAGTAAAGCCAAGTGGAACTTTTTAATAGATGTTAAATCTAAACAACTTTCCAACTAAAGATCAGTAGAAGAGTATTTGGAACCAATTAACAAGGTGAACACTGAATGACCATGACTACCTAATATTCATTCAAAAAGATCAGCTAGAACTCAGATATGAAACTGCTACACTACTCAAAGGGTCAAAGAGCCTAGAGTTCCTGAGAAGTCATTAAACAATGTGAAACGTTGTATGGCAATACTTTACAGTGATGAGAGTTCACCACTGGGATCAGGTTTTAGGACATGCTTTACAGAACATTTATGTAAGGAAAAGGCTTCAAGCAGCAAGGTGCCAAAGACTGCTGTTCCAAAGTGTTCAAGACTGCCTAAACTGACTGATTTTGAATCGATTTTTAAAAACTGACAGAAGTCATTACTGTAAAAGTGAAGTAGCACGAACAGGGAAAGCACTTCAAACAACACTGGGTTATATATTAGCTATCACTATGCAGGAAAAGATCTTGAAGTCAGCACAGATTAAGTGCCTCAGAAAAATTCAGATCTGAAAAAAGGTCTGTGTATTCAAACTTGTCTAATACTGGTGCAACTGTATCAGTTGGTCTAATAAGATTCCTTTTACAAGGAATACTACAAATTTTGTCTTGCAAATGCAACTAGGAAAACTTGATTAGAATTCTTAAAAAGTCATTTACTATACAATTCTTTGTTTTGCATTTCAAAATAGGTCAGATGAAAATATAACTAGCTCCTCTTCAAACCTTATGATGTATTCATATTATACATATGTCTGCATCTAATTTTTTTTTTCTCCAATTCTAACTCTTCCCATCTCAGGAAAGGGCCAAAAGGTGTCATTGATAAAAGTTATTAGAAGCCTAGGCAGACTGCCATTTGAGAATGAACTGCAAACAGTGTTTAGAGACCAGGCAAATAACGGATGACAGAGTAACGTAAGTTGCATTTAAAGGTAAAAAAGGGCCCCTTGTTAATCTCTCAAGCATGGAGGCATAAAAACAGTACTTCGTGTATTTGGAAAATAAAAAGCAAAAATATTGTTCAGTGGAAAACTGGTCTCCCATGTCACTGTTGCAAGATGAGGCTGTAACATTGATAAATAAGATCTGGCATTTGTAGCTCTGAATTGTGCAGAAGTTCCAAAAGATACCCAGAACATCTCTCAAACTGGTCCACCAACTGCTGCCAGGTGAGCAAAAGATGGCTTATGTATCTTCGAAATAGCAGAATGTGAAACCACAATGCTGTAATTCCTCACACACTTGCTAATTACCATTAACAAAGGTTCTGCAAGGAATCACCGATTCCTACACGATGACTGTGAGGACAAGGTAGTGACAGAGAGAGAACTAAACCAGGGAATAATGTATCATGTACTAGCTGTTCACATACTCTGTATTTTAAGCCTGCACTTATCCTACTATTCCACCCTCACTTACTCTGCAAAATTAATCTTAATTTCTTTAACTGGAGATTAGGTTATACTCTCCCTGCCATACTTGAGAATAAAGCTTTAATTTCCAGTCTACTTAACAATTTAAAACTGATCAGTAGCAGAAGTTTCCAAATAGAAGGAAAATCAGAATGTCATCCTAGGCAAAAGACTTCTCAGCATCTCTTCATCCATCTATCATAGTCCTAGAACACAGTATAGGTGGAGAAACACTTACTTTTCCTTTGTCTGTGCTAATGGTGAGTAACTGACCGACTGACTCCTAGGAAATCTCACAGAAGACATTATCCTGGAAGGTGTTTCTTTAAGTAAAATGGAGTTTGACTTTGGTCTCTTGCCTCCCTCACTTTTTGAGGGCTGAGCACCTTCACAGGGTGACTTGAGGTTTTCTAATTCAAAAGAAAGTCAAAATATTACACACCGTCAAAGAATCAGGAGCATAGACATCAGCAAACAGACAGCTATGAAACAAGTCATACATTCCATCTCAGCACACACCCTCCTATGGGTCTGGTCATACTTCGATGCAATTGATAAAAAAGATCATTCACTATTATATATTTAAAAGTTGTCACTCACTCGGAGTGGCACTCCAAAATTTCAAACACTTGGCTAGGACGAAAGGGAAGGGAAAGCATTTGTGACTTCTTTTTTCCTGTGACATTTCACTAATTTAAAATCCACCATTTTGCACATCAAGAGCAGTAACACAGAGATTTTTTTTTTTCAAATAGTATATTTTTTTTCAAACTTCTATTGTGTTTGTTCCTAAAGAAATAATACTCTGCTACATCACAACGTAAGTAGATTATTGTAATGACCAGAATACCCTTTATCAGGAACTAGCCTCATTAACAGTACCATATAAACTCTATAATCTTTATAATCTCTACCTTTAACCCAACAAAACCAGACAGACAACTTGTGAGGGGAGCAGGGGGAAGCCAGTAAGCTACAGTGATTACACAGCCTTCCTTCCTTTTCCAGTTCAGACAAAAGTTGTCATGCTGATCCAAACCTTTGGTGCAGTTTCCCTATGACATCCATAAGGTAACTCAAGAGAAAGGTTTAAGAAACTGCATAGAGGGGAGATACGAGATATGTTTTCAGTAGCTTTTCTTCCTAATGCTGTCTCACAAAGAAGTTTGAAGAAACAGCTGCCTATTTTCACAGTCCGCATCCAGACAGATTGTGAAGACTGGCCCTGACAGAAATCAGTCACTTCTTCAAGGTTTACAGTTTCAGCAGATGTTATCTCTGCTGGCTCTTCTACAACTGTTCAGAAACAGTTTCCTTTCAGTAGTTAATGATATACAGAGAATTCACACACAGCTCCCATCTCATCTCTAGAAAACAAATACCATGTTGTCATATCCCACCCCCCTCTCCCCCCCAAAAAATACAGATTTGCTCTTTTCCAGGGCATCTCTCCATGCTGTCAACTAGCCCATTCCAAACTCTTCCATAAGCCTCCTTGCCTTGAATGAGTACTTGTGAGGAAGTCACCATATGTTTAGCCTTCTAGAAAGAGATTTGTTTTTATCTGCCCTTTCTCAGAAATAGCCCTTTTCCAACAAGTCTTTTTCCTCGCTGCAGTCTTTCAGCTGGAGCTCACTTCAGTTAGTCAAAGGACAGAAGAAGCTATTGATTTATCAAAATCTCACTGTAAACTCTATTTAAATAAAACAGCAAAGTCAATTACAAATCCATGTAAACACTAAATTAACAGCACCCAAACTGTTCAAAATTTCAGTGTTACCAAAATGACAGCTGCATGTTAGCTGCTATCATGTGTTTAAAAAAAATAACCTGACATCATTCAAAACTACAACTTAACTTTGTCTTCAGAAGAATTTTAAAAATAAAGCTAAGAAATGCCTAGCAATTATAGGAATTATGAAAACAAGTGACAATGAAAAACTTAAGTCGTGATACCATAAGGCTGGTAGAATCACTTTTCAGAATGCTCAGAGAGGAATAATTTCTGCTTGCATCAAACTGAAGTGCAAGAGGCTGGGCTGCACTTCTAAAGCACATGCCACACACATGAATAGAATTAGGCAGTTAGTATTAACACTGCTCCCAAAAGGTAACTCTGAGGTTAGCCAAGAATGATTTCTTACCTATTGTGCTTGGCTGGTAGACAGTTTTACTTGTACTTAAGATAGGTTTTCGAGGCAGACTTTGTTTCCTTATCCATTCTATTAAAGATTCAAATTCACCATCTGAGCTGTCTGATTCAAACTCTGTACTTTGTCGGAATGCTAAGGCTGGCATTTTATCTTCTGTATTCTCCTTTTCACAGTTTCTTGCTTTCCCTCTAACAAGCAAGTCTGGACTACATCCGGAAATCAACTCTTTCCGATTTTGTGGAGAAGGGAGTTTTATGCACCTCGCACTCTCCTCCAAGCCTTTCGCTCCCCTTTTTTGGCAGTCATGCCATGAACTTTCTACAGAGGCAGAATCTTCACCGTCACTTAAGGCATCTAGATTCGGCAATTCCTGGGAGCAAATATTTTCTTTTCCAGAACTCGTTGACTTCTTCGGGATCTGAAGATCCTTCCGTGCTGCAATTCAAAAGAAACAGCTTAAAGTCTTGGTAAATTCACTTAGGAGACCTGCCTTTATCTTAAAACAAGAACGTTCCTTGAATGTTAGGAAAAGACAAAAGGAGAGAAAGACATCTTTGTATTTGCTTTATTACACCAGGCTCATTTACCATTATACTAAAGTCATCGCAAGAACTATTAAACACTATATATACACACAGGGTCTAAGTTACATCAGCCCTCTGGCCTAGCAGTCCTGAAGGGGGGTGGGGGTGGGGAGAGGGATGTGAATAGCTAGCTAGCACTGGCATAAACTTTATCCTTGGTAATAAAAGCTACATACATGTATGAGTATAACTGAACATTGAATATTCAATTTTGAAGAAATATGCAGCAAGCTTGTACTAGAAAAAAAAATTTCACTCAAGCTGACCTAATCAAAGCACACAGTAATCTCCTTTTAATGCCAGAAGTAGCCAGAGAACATCTTTGCTACTTCAGATTCAGGACACAATAAGGAGGTGGACAAAGGCATGCCACTACTTGGAGTCCTCAGTTGTAGAGGAAACATTACAGAAGGACTGGGATTAAAAGAAGAGTTTAATCAGTCCTCTGTTACTCCACAAAAAGGATCCAAATGATCTTGTATTTAATAAATTCTCCCCAAAATTTGTTAACTCAGCAACATATACTTTCTTCCCACCCAACAAAATTCCTGCTTCGTATTTGCTGTTGGATGATTACTTGCCACTCTTAGTTGTGCTGTTTCTCTTTTTAAAGTCCAAGAAGAAATCATCCACCGAGTCATCAATGAAGTCCTTCAAACTGTAAAACAAGCAATAATATGAAACACCAGTAGGCATGAGCAGGAAAATAGAGTAAGTTTGCCTTGCTAAAGCAAAGCAAACCAAACCATCTAGCATAACTTTATCAGCTGCTCACAACAGATGTTACCAACTACTTCCCTTAACAGGTATTTTCCTATTATAAATTTCAACTAAAGGCTCAATTCCACCTTGTCATAGGATGCTTTCAAAGTTCACAGGTCTAACAGGATAACGTGTCAGTATTATTTCACAGATGGATAGCAATTTATCCAGTAACTGCAGATAAGGAATCCTGAAGATGAAATTTAGAAAGCTCCACAAGGAAATAAACTCATGCTGCTGTACAACAGAAGATTGCTTTGAACATAAACTTGCCAACTTGTGCAAAGCTTTCAGTGGTTTTAAGAGTATTTTATTGACTATTCTCAACTATTGTAACCAATGCTGCCAATACTTCTCCAGGCAATAATTTCTAAATTAGGAGTCTAATCTGTTAGTTAGGAATTGTTCTACAGCACGTTGAACATGTAACGCCTCTTCCCAGACTGATGAGACCATTAGTAGCAGAACCAGAGATGGAGTTATATTATGAACGTCTAATGCACACAAAATTGGTCAGGGGTAAGTCAAAACAGTATGAAACTGCATCATCCGACAAACCCTGCATTTAAATGGGTGAAAGATGAAAGATCAGTTCTCCACAAGCTATACTGCCCTCTGAAACAGCAACGAAGCACATACGCTTCCAAACACTGTTTTACATTTGACCTGAACATACACAGAATGAACACGGACCAGTTCTTCTGCCTGCATTCACTTCTACACTCTTATCAGCCTACAAATCTCTAAGAAACTTTTCCTCATTCTTCTATAGCCAGAGTAGTAGACGTAACACAGAAAACATACACAAGTACCGGAAAGACATTTAGTACAGCACCAACCTCACATCCTCCTTTTTGGAAATTTGACGTGTCAGGGATTTTGGAGTTTTCATTCTAGCTAAAACTGAAACAATAAAGATTTATTAAGAACAATACTTCAATGATTAAGTTATACACTAAGAGAAAAGCTTACAACTAGCAAAAATTCAATCCAAAGCCTCTCTCAAAACACCCCCCCAACAATCCTTTTAATACAATTCCAACCCTCAGTTCCTCAAAGGTGACAGCTGTCTAGTAATTCCTTCATTATTCAACTCTTGCCCAGCATGAAACCAAAAAGAAAGTGCTGTTATGCATCTTACAGTATCCAGTATAGCCTCCTCTCAAAACATGGATCGTTCGGAGAGACAGAGATTGGGACACTGAATGTGTTCTCAATATTTTCCTGAAGCATTTCAATGACTGTAGCTAGCAGTTTTCCTAGTGCAAAGAGATGTCCGTATGCTTGTTCCACTAAGTTACTCCAAAGGAGCGTTCAAACAAAATGTTAACAATAATATCCCACTGCAGAACAACAATGCTGCACGAATACAGAAAGGCAGCAGCACTGTACAATGCTTAAAGTGACTCCTGAGGCACAGAGGAAATGCCAGGATTTAGTGTATGCTCCTCATTGCCAGAGATTCAGGCAATCCAGATCGAAATGCATTCTTTTCACATTCCTTCAGAAAGCAAGTATGTGCTATTACTTACACGCTTCAAATTCATCATCACTGCTTGAAGAAAAGTGCAGAGCATGGCTGAAAAATCAAATGTAGAATAACATCAAGAACATTAGGTTAACAGCACACAGATCCGCATCTCATCTGGTCTGAAATACCTGTGCACAGTGAGAACCAAACACACTAAAAACCACTGAACTTCTCAGTCTAAACTATTTCAAAACTTCAGAAATAGAAATATTAAAAACTTGTCTATTAGAACGTATAACAAGAATACATATTCAATATTGAAAAAGGAATTTATTGCTACCAAAATCTGAAAGACTGAACCATTTGGAGACACTAGCTTAGCGCATTATGCTGGTTTAAGTTCAAATTGGGTGTTAGAAGTGATAGAAAGCTTGTTTCTCATCTCACATACGGTATATAATTGGGTAGAGGACACTGAGTTGCATTAAGTCTGAAATCCGGAAACATGCATCAGTGAGAAACAAGTTGTGTTTAAATAAAGTGTGCTTTAATATGACTACCATGAATATCTTTATTCAAGCTAATGCTGTATGCTAGATACTTTAAAATGCAGAAATGATGCATAACCACTTGGATTGCAATTTCCAGGCAAACACACAGGCAAGCCACAATATTCTGTTTCACTGGATGATATATTCACTATTTTCTGACAAAACAAATGCTAACGACCTGAAAAATACACTATGTGATGGCTTAAAAACATGAGGAAGCCTCTTAAGTTATATTAAAATTAATCACAGCTTAAGGGCTATAATTAGTTAGGAAACATGCCTAATTAATCTTTCATAAAGTAATTAGGGATGTAATCCAAAATATTTAGATTGATAACCAATAGCAGTAAATAAATAAAATAAAATAGCAGTAAATAAAATAAAATATGGAAATTATAATAGGTATATTGTTTAAAATAGTAATAGCAAATGATGTAAAATATTAAAGTGGTAATAGCTGTGAAATACTACTTAAAATAATAATGGCTAATAATAATCACCACTGGACTGGGACAAGCTCAGAGAAGGTGTATTGCAGAGAAAGGAGAGGAAAGCGGCCAGTCTTTTTTCTGGCTTCTCAAGCCCGAGCCAGCCGCACAGCTCTCCTCTGCGCCCCAGCTTCCCCCAGCATTGGGGGCGGCGCAGAAAGCCGCTTTTCCCTTCGAGGCGCCAAGGACCGAGCAGCGCCCGCGTTAGAGACGACAGCGGTGTCCACAAGGGCACCCGCCGGGGGACCCTGCGGGGACCGGCCGCGGCCCCGGGGCAGAGGCCTCACCTGCCGCCGCCTCCGGCCTGGCCTCCCGCCGCCGCGCTCCTCGGCCAGCCGCCACCTGATACCGGAGCCGCAGGCAAAGGGGACACCGTCCCGCCGGCGCCGCCCCGGGCCCGAAGGCGCCTCTGCCGCGCCGCGGGGGAGGACGGCGACAGCGGCCCCGCGCCCAGCTCCATCCCGCCGCCAAACCGCCCGCGCAGTCGCAGCGCTTCCGGGGCACGACCCCGCGCCTGCGCACAAGGCCGCGCGCAGGCGCCCCGCTTCGGTATTTACGGCTCGCGCGCTCCGCGGCGGTATTTACGGCGCGCCGGGCGGGAGGGGCACGGCGAGGCCGCGGGACGCCGCTGCCAGCCAAAGCGACACTCGACACGGGACTCCAATTTAATAGCAGATTCAATAGTTTGCAACCACAGCCTCAGACCGTAAAAAGGAAGCTGAAAAATTCCCTAACGATATCGGACAACTGTTAGAAACAGGACAGGGTATAAATGTGCAAGTCGAGAATTACAACCAAAATTTCTTACTCATGTTTTAGGCAGTGATAAAACTCTACCAAGAAATCAAGGCATCGACACCAGGTATTCATCAGTTAGGATACATTCAAGCATCATTGAGCTCTAGATGACAGGTGCACCAAAAAGCAGCAGTTGGCAGAAACAGGAGTCTCTAGTTCAGTACCAATAGGAGACAAATTGTTACCTGTTACTGATCAGCAACGCCTGCAGCACAATTAGCAAGATCGACACTAGTTTTAAATTGCAGTCCTTGACCCTCTGTAGAGACTTAGGATGTTAGGTAATATTATTCTTGCTCATTCAATACAAAAATATTAATTTACATATAGGTCATGCCCTTCAAGGTACCACATAGTGTGAACAGAGATGACAACAACTTGAAGAAAAGGAAAAAAAGCTGCTGTGAGGCCCCAGAACATTTCAAGAATCAAGTATGTACAACAGCCCTTTAGAGCTTTCAGTTTGGATATTTTTAGCCTAACATACTGGAGACAAAAGTACTTAAGTAGAAGATCTATACTTACCTGGGAATACTTCTGCTGAAACAAACAGAATTACTTAAAACAAAGTTACAGAAATAAAGTTAAAAGGCCAGCAGCCCAGAATACTTTTCTGATAGCAGCACAGGAAGGGCAGTATAAAATGCGAAACGCTGGTCAAATCGGTCAAACTGGCAAACCAAAGCTTTATTTTTTGTTTAAAGTCTTTGCTACAGTACCTAGGACTGCGCCTCTATACATAATTAACAATCATTCCTGAAAGATCTGTATTTGGCACCAGTTTGTGTTTACCTCAAACACTTGTGGGGAGGATTAATTTCAAATCAAATTTGGTTTTTCAACAGAATAGGAGCTGCCATCATGAAGCCAATTAGCTGAGTTATTGGAGAAGCTTAAAAAAAACAAAACAAAACAAAAAAAACCAGAATCCTTATCTAAACCAACACATTACAGAAAGCTCCAAAACAGAGGTCAAACATTAAAAGGCTGATATAGGCTCAAGTGGTTTATAAAACCTATAAAAAAAGACTACACCAGCAAATAGGCCCTTTCAGTCCGCACAGTTTAGAAGTTAATGCAGGGAGCAACACTCGCTAGCTGGAAATCTTGTCATGGGAGAACCACACACATACCAACAGGAGTACCCAAAAATCAAATGTTAAAAAAGCTCCATTCCCAATCCACATCAGAGGAGAGAGATTCATAGGAAGATTGAATCAATCCATGAAAACATAATTGGTTGGGCAGTTCAAACTTCCCCCACCAACCACTAAGTCTCACGTACATACAGCACATGTGCATGGCTCAATCCCATTCAAATTCCTCATGGAATAGAAGGATCCCAGGCTCTACAGAGTCTTTCCCTATCATGCAAGAAATATGTCCGACTGTGCTCTAATCACCATCATGTATCACTTCAGCCACGGAGTACCAGGCAGATTAAGTAGAAATGCACAGTTTTTAGCTCATCATCTCTGCAGAAGTGTTTGAGAGGCTCAGTTCCTGGAGAGTTCTGGGTGGGCACATAGACAGGCTCTTCATGCAGATTCATTGGCCTCTACTGGCTTAATCATGTGGTCTGGTTTGTTGCCAGCAGCATAGTGATCCCACATCTGAAGATAAAGCCGCTCCAGGTCCATTGTATATTGTTTGGTGTTGAACAAAGGACTGGATATTCTCTGCTTCCAGACTTTGCCACGTATTTTTTTCAGGCTACAAAAAGAGTTAAAGTAGTCAGGAGAGGTTTTAAACACTTTGTAATACTGTTTACTTCCTGAAATCTGCTATCTCAGCCAATCCAGAACTGCCAATACAACTGTTTCAAAAATATCTACTACTCCCTTCCACCAAGTTCACGTTGATGGTACATGTCTTCATCATTTCTGATACAGATCACTATTAACACCTGCACTCAAACAGCCTAGACACATTAACAAGTTAACTTGTTGCCAATTATCTGTCCTGTAGTAACTTTCTACAGCATGATTTTAACCAGCAGTAAATGATAAACAACTTAATCCTCAATTTAAAAAGAAAAAACATGTAGCACACTTCACCTTTTAACAGTTAAAAGCCCGCACACAAGCAATTTCTGCAGAACAGGTAACATGCAACAAGTTGTTGTCAACCAAGCTCCCGGTTGCATGGAGTAGTTTACCATAAATGCAGAAGCTGAGCTAGCTGCAAGGTAACCTCTAGAGGAGAAGCATCTAGTTATTTTAAATATTTAAGTAACTGTAAGGTTAAAACTACTGACAAGTCTCACAGCTGTGCCCAACAACAGCACTTCACATTCTTGATGTTACCTTGTTACACAATATAAGTTTACTTACTATTCCAGATCAGTTCCCAGTTTCACAGCAATATCCTCATATTCCTGCCTACTTTTTGCAATGAGCTCAAGACAACCGAGGCAAGTGAGCTGGGAGGCAGCAACTCGTGATGCCAGAGTCTCACCTGTAAACATAAGATAGGTAAGAGCAGTCAGCTTATCAGGTAACATACGACTGATCATGAAAAGTTACCTTCCTTCCTCCTCCACAAGAGGAGGCAAGCAAGTTTGTCAGGCTTGCTAGGTTATTTAAAAAAATTCAAACCCCTCCACTCTAGGTTCCCTGCTGCGTTACCTGGCATAGTGACCATAGGAGTCCCAGCCCAGAGTACATCCATCCCAGTTGTGTGCCCATTGCAAAGCGGAGTGTCTAGACAAACATCAGCCAATTGGCCTCTCCTCACATGTTCCTCTTTGGGGGCAACAGGAGAAAAGATGATTCGGTTTTGGGAAAGACCCAAGTTTTGTGCATATTGCTGAATATTGGGTTCTCCTACAGCTGGGAAACGTAATAGCCACAGCACGCTATTTGGAACTCTTTTTAGGATCTACAACAAAAGCAAGAAGCAGATACAGGAAGAGGTGTCAGAAACATTTCTTTTTCTGAGTAACAGCAAAAATTGCCACAAACCAACATGAAGCGAAAGGCAAAATCATTCAATACTTCGATCTTCTGAAGTACAGGGCAGGAATAAAAAAGAAACCAAATTTGGAGTAGAACAACACTAGCACTGGAATTTCATCACTGAAAGAGCCAACAACTCTGAACAATAATTCACACGATACTTAAGGAGGAAGTTCTGAAATTTAAGATCTCATTTACATAACTTAATTGTGCAGACTAGAAGACTGAATTTATTTCACAATGGAGTGTATGCATATTCAAACTGTTCAAAATGTAAATTTTCACTGACTAGACGCACAGATATGATTTGAACTCAATCTAAACAAAATTCTATATCCTATTAATACCAAGTCCCACAACACGAGCATCGTCAGGATTCAAGTGGTTCAGGGTTACTATATTTTCCACAAAACAATCAAGATGAAGTTTTCACTTGCAGGAAGTTTCTGCTGACTTGAGAGAACAGCTACATTCCAGAGGTCTGACCTTAGATTTCCTACCAGATACACAGATACTCACGTTAGCCCACATTTGTAAAGTGGAAGGGTCAATCTTATACAGCTGGTTAAAGTTACAGTATACAACAGCATCCTCTGGTAACCCATACTGGGAACGGGTAGTAACAATGATAGTTCGTGGAACTTCTTCTCCAGTTGCTGCTTTGTTGTTAATCTAAGGAAAAACAAAACACCCAGCTATTGGAACACTAAAATTACAGGAAATAAAGCTTAAGCCCTATGATTTTTTTTTTGAGTTAGAATGTGACATTTATTAGGATCATGAGTTACCTTAAGCATACCTTTAGGTTTATTATATTTAGACAAAAATGCCTACCTACCCTTTGAAAGAATTTAACTGGTATGCATTCACACTTGTGGATGCCATGATGATGCAGCCACCATGGAACAATACACTGGGCATTTTCACGCCCTGGCTATGTTTCCCTGCAACTTCAAGTAACTGGAAAGAACTATATAAAGTGGCATAGCACATGGACCCCTCCCCTCCTTCAGGTCACTTCAGTACCTCCTGAGATCAAAAATGAAATTAAGATTTCAAGGAAGGAGAAAAAGTATGTAGAGATCAAACTCTTTTTGTTTCATTTTGTGTTGTTTTTTTTTTTAATAAAAGACAAAAGCACATAACAGAGATGGAGTCAATAAAGATTGAAGTTGCAGACTAGTGAATAACTGAGACTGTAAGGAACTGCAGTTATTAATAAACATTCTAAAATGAACGATCTCATAGCCTTCACAAAGAACGGGAACATGCATATAAAACAAAACAAAAACCAAAAAAAAAATGGCCACAGAGGACAAAGTTGGGAGAACTCAGCAATACACAGAGAGAATCGGAATACCATGCAAGTAGAGTTTATGGTCCCGAGTATTAGTATCATAAAAGTATGGTTTAAAGACATAATGCTGCAGTTTAATTCTTTTTGTGTTAAACAATGGTAGGACCAGTTGAAGGTAGAAGAAAATAACTTCCCCTAGCTGTACAAGTTAGACACTTACAGGCTATATATATGTATATACATATATATGTGCGCACACACACATACGCACACACATACATATGCGTATACATGCACACATATAAAATATGTAAGCTTAGCTCATTGTCACTGCTGCCAGCCAGAACAAATGTACTGTTGAAAAACTCGACATTAATGAAAACAACTTGCTGTCACTGACTGTATTAGAACACAGAACCACTACGTGGAAACTGTAAAGACAAGAAGACAACATGTGCAAGCTAAGCTAGTTTCAAGAGAAGTAGATAAACGTGCTATGGATCCAAGCCACCAATGAGACCTCAAACAAAATACACAGTTCCAGCCACATATACCCAAGGGAGCTGACAGCAAATTAGAAACAGCTCAAGAGAATTATAGTAGTATGATCAAAAGATGGAAATCCTGTTTTACAAGGGCATAAAGAGAACTTAGACCGTTTCTCTTGGTAGCAAAGATGTAAGACAGAAATTCTCCATTTTTCTCAGGGGACAGTAGCTTCAGAAAAAATACTAGTAATTTGACTGACCAAATTCAGACAAAACTTAATATCAGCTTATAGGAAAGTTTAAGCTGTGCACAAAAGAACTTAAAAAGAAACCAAAGCATGAGATTATGGACAGAGCAGAAGTAATAAAAGCTCTCTCAAATGAAGAAAAAAAAGGTTTCTTATAGGTTCCTAGGAAGGTTCCACAAACACAAGCTTAGAGTTGACATTTAATGTGTAACTTAAACAACAGATCAGTTAACTTTAAAAATCTATTTTAAAACATGACATTGAATGTTTTGTTTTGTTTTTTAAAGTTTGGCTTAGCTCTGATTAGCCTGGATGGATGCAAGGTACATTTTTATCAGAAATGTATGCTAAGTATCAGAATTGCAGCTGCATATGCAGAAACACAGATTAATACCTTCAGAGCACTCATATGACTGCACTAGGAAACCAATGCTTCAGTCCTTCTCTACTGACAGATGGTAAACCAAAGAAACAAGTCAAAAGAAGTTAATTAAATATCATACTTCAAGATTTACATAAAAAACAACAACGAACTGCTCTACAAGGGAAGAGGTGTTAAACACTGTCACTATCACTAAAATCCCAGAAACTGAAATCACAGACAGGTGGTTATACAGAGCATATCTCAACAAAAAGATAAAAAGCATTGAATAAGCATTGCCAAAATACAGCAAAACAGCTTTCACTGTATTACCCAGCAGACTTCTTCTAAAGGAAAAAAAAAGCAACTGAAACTGGGCAGTAGCCCACGAATATCCCTACAGGCTACAAGGAACAACCTAGTCTTATCTTCCAGTTCTAAACAAGCAACTTCTCTCTGTGCAATGAGATTAAATTTCTTTGGACTTTAGGTAGCTCTTGATATAACCTCTCTATCTTTGAGGGGAAGATCATCTTCCAACACATGTGTGGCTTCAAGGAGTTGACTTCAGAAATAGTTTCTGTCAGTACAAGAACTAAACTAACCAACATGACAGAAAAGTTACTGTTCTTTGTTATGTTAAAACATACAGATACATTAGAAAACCCATACATGCCCTGAATTGCCTCACCTGAGTAGTTGCTAGTCCGTTACTAATGTTGAATCCATTGATCGTTATCTGAATTTGACCACGATTTATCATCTCGATCACAGCTTCTGCAATGGTATTCATAGGAATGACTGGCATACTGAGGGCAGCGTTGCTATCTGTATTGTCTCCACTATCAGGACACTTCATCTAAAAAAACAAACAAACAAACACACACCATGTAAGAGTCAGTGAAAGTATTATCTTCACTCCCTAAGACAGAACACCCAAAGAAGCAGTTCTCACCTTAACAATTTTCACATCAGGGAGGCTGTCAAGGAAAGCCTTCAAATCAATGCCGTTCAGAACAATTCTGTTATCATAAATATGACCATTGGACTTGAAATCAATGACTGCTTTTTTCTGTTGAGAGAGAGAGAGAGAGAGAGAGAGAGAGAGAGAGAGAGAGAGAGAGAGAGAGAGAGAGAGAGAGAGAGAGAGAGAGAGAAGCGTCTTTAAAATGTTACAAGATCCCTTACGAAATACTATAATTTTATAAAGATAGCTATGAAAAACAACAGCTATTAACATCTAGTTTCCTTGCCATCTCTATCCTCTCACCTACCTTCAGATGGGGAAACATGTTGGCATGGTCTCCAATAAAGAAAGTGTTTGGCATGTAAGCTAGTTTCTCAGAATACTGCTCAGCCACCTCAACTGGGGAAGTTTCTTTATCTGTGATGATATAATCCATGAACAATGCCCCACTGGTTCCAGGGTACCCTAGCCACATTGCCTATAAAACAAAAAGCAAGAATACAGTCTTAGGTGTACTACCAAAATAAAGCAAGTCAAACCAACATATACTAACTTAAATTTTCTATCCACAGATTCAAGTACCTTCTTATGCTTTATCAACTGAAAAGCAAGCACTACCCCCAAACTTTCACTACTGAGACAGTGGGCAATTTGAGGGTATATTACAATTGATCCCTCACACTATGAGGACTACTGACCGAAGTACCCAACCTGTGCAGTTATAAACAGAACATTAACTAGCAGTCATTTCAATTTCTCTTAGCTGAGACAACTTCTGTGGGCTAGAATGAGTCTGATTCAGGCTTCTCCTACTCCCCATTCCATAGATATTTTAGAAACTTCATAGTCAAAATATGTGTTAACTTAATTCTAAATTCTAACTAGAATTTCACTAAGCCTAGAGAGATTAAAACTCAACATCTCAACTGATTTCCGTAATGCTTTAAATAAACATTCGTTGTTCTCACCCACGTAAGAAAGCAGGTAGTGTACACGAACCTCAGAATTAAAGAGCTGTCCCCTTTCAGTGCATAGTCAACTATGCATAGAATTAACAAAGGAAGTATTGAGTAGAATAATCCTATTTGTCTCACACATGCTCATTGCTGACAAGCCTCTCTCTCTTATTGATCAACCTGAACGTTCAAAAGTTCTTTCACTGTGGCAGAAAAAGTGGAGACTCTCCTTGATAATGAGTGTATTTTGGAGATACAGAACTCTTCAACTTAGTTACCTGAATAGGTGCTGGTCTCAAGGCAAATAATTCATTGCGGGCTCCTTTTGTGTAGCCGTTCATGTTAATGAGAATGTGTATCCCATCCTGGTGAATGCGGTCTGCTGCTTTTCCATTACATGGTATCTGAAGAATAAAAAAAGGGATTTTAAAATCTTCAGTCTTTCAACAATAATAGGATTAGTGATTGGTGTACCAATGAATAAATGTCAACAGCATAATTCAATTTAGGCAAGACTTAAGTCTTGTCATTCCTAGTTTTATGGACATTTAAGTCACCAACTCAAGGTAAAACAAAAACAAAAAACACAGCACCCTCACTGTTCAAACAGGAAAAACTTTACTATGCCTAGCTGGAGAAGACACAGTCATCGACAGAAATTGTAACTGTGGTACCTTAAGAATGCTTCTGCATATTCGAACCAGAGGACTGACACCCAATGTTGCCAAGCTCAGTTAAGCCATGCAGAAAATACCACAAATGGACAAAAGAACAACCTTCAAACACCACTGGCTTTAGTTTTTTGGCTAAATCAAAGATTCAAAGAGCAGAACTCCACAAAAGGTATTACTAACGCTTTCCAAGAAAGAGAACAGCAAAGCCACGGATACTACAACATGACCTCTTCCTGTCTAATATTGAAAGGTAAACAATTTTCAACAGTTTAATTTCCTATAATTAATTATGAAATTAGTCACTATCTAGAAAATATTTCTGATAGATGCCTCTAGTTTAGCAGCAGCAGAACAAAAGTCCATGGCTAGTAACTGGGGCACACAGGGAGTTACCTCTGAGCTCATAAAAAGAGTTCCCCCCTTAGCCTATCTTTCAGTACGTTACACAGCTAATGCAGCTGTTACTAGGAAAGAGTTTCTAACTGTTTGACCCTCCTGCTTTAAGTACAAATCCACAGGAGTTGCATTGTGGCCTTAAAACATGAGTTGGTTTCCTCAAGAATTTCAAATCAAAACTCAGTGTATCACTCTGGCCAAGGGAAAGAATTCCCCCCCTCCCCAACAGCGATAAGCGTGACAGCAAATACAAAATTGCTGCCCAGTGTTACTTGGCCCAAGGCTTTCAACATCCAATCCTGCAAAGAGGAAAGAAAAAAAAGTTTTTCCCACAAGCACAGCTGAAGCTCATTCTCTCTAAATGTTTTAAAAGCTCAACTTTACCAAAACTACTTCAAAGAAGAGCAGTTCTGCTGACATCAACATGGCTGGACTAAACAAGAAGTTTAACTAAATGTAAATTTTATCCATCATCTAATTCTGGGACAGTCCAAGTGCCAATCCAGTTCCACTAATATACACCGACTATCCCATATTGCTCTAGGGTTTTGCCAGTTTTCTTGAGATACCGTAACAACTCCTTGATTTCTGTGTGTACTGAAATCCTAACCACATCTTTTTCCACACAGAATATAAACAACCCTGGACAAGCTTAAATATATTTGCAGTTGCGGCATCGTAACTTATTTGTGACATCGAGATATGGCTATTATCTTAAGACCTAATCAAACAGTTATTCAGCATTGTTAAAATTGCTTTTTAATAATCATGCAGACATCACACAATAGCTACCGCATCGCAGGTTAGGCATAATATACAATCTCCAAACCCCAAAATTCAAGACTACTCTCACAGCCTGATTCAAGAAATCATTACAACTAAAGTCTCAAACCACCGGCCGAGATTTCCATTTAATTTTGGTTTTCTAAAAAGTCAGTGCATTAAAAAAGCTCACCTGAGACAAGTCAATGAAGTGATTTGCTTCAGCCATCACTTTTACACGGAAGTTTGTACCATCATCAGGACTCAGGGCATAACAGAATACCTAGAAGAAGCAGCACAAGTTAGATATTTGTGACACCTCACAACAGAACACCTTTGCGATAAATGTATTTTTAAATTACCATAGCATATATTGGTAAAACTACATCTAGTTTCAGAAAATTGTACTTTATTTACTTATATGGCATTTATCAGTTGAGAAAGAAGCCAAAAAAAAAAAAAAAAGTGTTGGGGGCATGAGATGTTCACATCAGGTCCTAGTTTTACCTAGTTCTGGTACTAGCGTAAGGCACTGCATCTGGCATAGACATATGTATCACCTTCCCATCAGTGCAAGGCTAAGTAATTTTAATAGAGATCTGCATAAACATAACATTCTCAAAGAACATTTTGTACAAGACAACTTTGAATTCAGCATTAATGAGAACTGTAATTATGACTCAGCTTGAACAGGTAAGTTAAGTCTTGGGGGAAGCTTTTTAAACAGATTCTTTAAACAGAGTGACTAGTTCTACAAACGTGAGCACTTTCCTCCCCAGTTAAGAAGCCGGTAACGTATACACTCTGTAACCAAAGGTTGACAAGATATGCACACACACATCTTTAGCTAGCCTAGCATATACAGCCTACAGACAAAATAACCAATCCTCTGCATATTGGTTCCATCTTGCAGTACAAAAGGCCCAATTTTAGTAAAATAATGGATAACTAAGTATCTAACTTACGTTCTATAAAGCTTTATAAATCCAGAACAAGACAGACTGCTCCTTGTCTCAATCTGACTGAAGGGTAAATGGCATCCCCCTCCTCACCTTCTATAACATACACAGATCACCAGTCCAACAGCTTTGTGAAAAATAACTGTTTAATAGTGACACTTCTGACAACAGCAGAAGCACACAGCTTTGCCACAAGGATTTTGGACTACAAAGACTTCATGAACAAGAGAAAACATGGAGGGCAGGGCGGGGGGAAATCAATTACAAAATACTTTGGATATAGGGAAAACTCCCAACCCTTTACAAAGGTAAGCAGCTTCTCCTGTTTTGCAAAACACAAGCTTGAAACAAAGAGACAATTTACAGAGTCATGTAGCAAATGGCTGGGAATAAAATCTAGTTACAGCTTCATTCCCCCAGCATAACCCTGAAATAAACATACACTTGACTCTCTTTAGCCATAAGTCTCTTTAGATTCTCTCTGAATTACAAAACATTCCTCCTGGAGAATAAAAGTTGTAGTCAGACCAATCTGAAGCTCATGTTCATAACAGATTCAGGTATCCCAGAGAAAAACACATCTGAAAAAACAGCAGTTGAGAGTGAACAGAAAATGGATGTGCAGCCAAAAATGAGACATAATCCGGCAGTAGCCTAATGTTGAAACACATCATCTAGTCTAACGTCAGTAGCTGAACCTAAAAACAACAAAAAGACCTCCAAGATCTTAAGAAGTTTTCCATAGGTCACAAGTCCTTCCTACAATAATTCTAAGGGGAATATCTGATTTTCCTGCTTTCTAAACACCACTTCATATGGGAAAAGTGCTCCTCCTTAGGACACATAACTCTTTGTCCTGTTTAAAAACAAAAACAAAAAAAAACCCAGAAAAAAGCAGCAGCTCTCCAACCAAAAACCACCAAAAAACTAAAAAAAGTCCTTCTCCTCCATTTTACCTGCCTGCACTATGATACATGAAAGAGCCTGCTAAAACTGTATTTAAAGTTTCAGCATGCTATTCACATTTTTACCTCAAATTTGTCTGGGTTATGCATTCCTGGGATTGACTGCATTAGGTGGGAGGTCGGATGGTTTCCAAAATCAGAGCTCACATAGCCAATACGAAGTCGACCTTCACTGGCCTTCAAATCCTTTGGATGCTCATATGGTGGCTTATGCAGAACATTAATCTGTCAAGAAGACATGCAACTCTTTAGAAACCTGTGCACCAAAATAAATGCTGAATAGAGGGCCAAAATGATCACGAGTTTATTGGATTAGTCTTACCCCATATTCAAATAAGCTGTGACATCAGTTGTTTGAAACTTGCAATATGTATATTCCACTGCAGACAAATGCAATTTCCACAAGCCATGTTACTAGATGCCACACGCCCACATTTGGCCAAATAAAGATAAACATCGCTATTGAAAGTTGGTGACATTTCTGCTTTTCTACCACGTCATTTTCGGAAGAAATCCATCCCCAATTATTAAATATAATACCACACTACTATAAATGAGGAAGTTCTAGAACTTCAAGCTACTTGTCACCAGATCAGTATTCCTGTGAAGCATCACAGCACGCTTTCTGTTCTTATGCTCACCAACTTCCACAGGCATCAGCTTTTAACCACTACCACTGATAAGATTATCAGACTACACAGACCTTTAGTTCAAGGCAGTTTGAAAACTGCACATTATCAGTTCTGAAGTTTGAGATCTGTACACTTCATCACTCATGCTAACCAGACCCTTCCACTAGCTGTCGGAATTTTCAATTATAACCGCCAACCGGCTCAAGTAGTCTATCTCAACTTACACAAACTCCATGATCCTCTGGCTGAAGAAAAAAAGTCACGTCAATTTTTTTATCATAAAATTTGCCATCAACCCCAATAAGACTCCTGGCAGCTTGAGGTGCTTTGGCATCTCGTGTAAGTAACACAGTTGAGAAATCACAGCAAGAAAAGATATGTTTAAGTTAAACACATCAATTTTTGGAAGAATCTATGCTATCGTACACAAAGTACTCCAAAACAGAATCACAATACACATTTAAATACTTCTACTGTGATATATTACCCCTGTAATGTTGCTGCCACCACCACCAAGCGAAGGATCTTGGAAATCACAAGCCCAGGCAAACACAAAGCTCCCATGTTTCAACAAGGATTCTCCAGAGGCAAGGTCAGATTCCAAGCCCTGCGGAGGCTGGGCAGGAGCAGATTGTCACATGGCTGCCTAATGCTTTGTTACTGTTATGGGAATAGTCATTTATTCACTCTGGGCTTCTCCAAAACACCCCTCACATGTACTTTGCAGAACTAGATGAGTAAACACTATGCCCTAGCTCTCTACGTGTCCATGACTCAGAAGCCTTAAAAAGGCTAACATATTAAAAAACAAAATCTGTTACTCAGATATAATTGAATTGGAAAAAGCATATAAAGTAATTCAATCACAGTAAGCCTGTATAAAACTCCTACCTTGTCCAAGCAGAGATTTCCATGTCTCTCAGCAATAGCCTTCCTGAAACTGTGAGAAAGGGGATACAGCATACTATGATGAGGGTGGACAGAAGGCAGTCTGTTTTTCTCCAGCTGATCAGCTACAATGCTAACCAGCTTCTTCATTCTTTCATCATAGTCTGTCCAGTCACAGACAATCTAGAAAAGAGAAAATTGAAAAATAATAGGGTAACAGCTTCATCTGATTCCAAGAATTTGCGACCAGCATTTCTTCCAAAAACGGCAGCAAAAAACAGTAATTACTGTGAAGACTGTACAATCTTATCTTCTGATTTAAGCCTACTCTTAAGTTTTCTTATATACTGACTGGTTGAAGTAACTGAGCTTTTTTGCTGCAGAAGAATCTTTAAAAATTACAATCAAAGCCCCCTTTTCCTCACCTGTAAGCAGTGGGCCAAGTTGCAGTAGGCATCTGGAAAGTCAGGTTTCAGTTTCAGAGCAGTGCGGTAAGAGGCAATGGCTTCTGGTATATTCCCTGAATCCTGTAAAAACACAGGAATGAGTCAGCAGATAAAAATATATTCAGGATAAGTACTCACAATGCCCCATCATATTATAAGAGTGAATCATTCCCATGTGCTACCTTGTGAATAGAGGCCAGGTTGCTGTGGGCATCAGCGAAAGCTGGATTGATCTGAATGGCACGAGTATAGCACTGTAAAGCTCCTTGAACATCCTGCATTTCCTTCAAAGTATTTCCCATATTGGAATAAGCATCTGCAAACGTGGGACTGATCCTGAAAACCAAGATAACACACGTCACGAACAATAAAAGATGCTTCCTCATGAAGAAACCATACTCAGACTACTGTTTGGTTTGCAAAGCAACTATCTGAATTACAATATGCTATCATAAGACACTTTCTGTACAGATCTATGGCACCTTCCTGTTACAAAACGTTGAGAATATTAGAAATAGCATCCATTTACCTAATAGCCTCTTTGTAATGCATCAGAGCTTCCTGTAACTTTCCTTGCTGTTGCAGAACGCTTGCTAAATTTGAATGTGCAGCAGCAAACTCCGGAAATACCTGGAAGAAAAAAAGTAGAATCTGTCTCTCAAATCCTGCAAGCATACTGTATTATAAAAAGGAGGGTAAGAAATGCAAAAATATTTTGTATGACTCAGCAGAGTTTCTTCCCCTTACAGCCAAAGGGGAAAAAGACTATGCTGTATTACATATTCTCCGCCTTAATTCCCCATCTCTCCCCTACCACGTTCAACTGTACCTCAAGAGCTTTCCGATAAAGGCGAACAGCTTCTTCAATGTTCCCCTGTTCCCGCTTGATATTTGCTAGATTATTGAGAGAGTCTGCATGTGTGGGACAGAGTCGAAGAGCTGTATTGTAACACTCTTCAGCTTCAGCCACCTTTAAGAAAAAATGGAGTAAAATAAACATGGGAACTGGTTAATATGGTAGCATTTCCTGTAAAATCACTCCTTATGAGAAGTTATTCTACAAACATTTTAACACGTTCAGAGTGGAGATGTCCCATATTGTTCTTCCTGATGAAGCAGAAAAACAAACTGAGATGACATCCCATTTTAATGAAGCTGACTAATAATTGTGGTCTAAAATAACTGTTAACTGAACTTTTAAAAATTTAGACAAAGGAAAAAAAAAAAAGTACTCCTTACACTGCCTTTCTCCTTCAAGGCGTTGGCCAAGTTACAATAGGCATCAGGGAAGTGGGGCTGCAATTCAATAGCCCTCCTGTAGGTGTCTATTGCCAGGTCTATCAGTCCTTGCTCATAATACACACAGGCAAGGTTACCGTGCACAACTGCGTGATTTGGACTCAAACTCAAGGCTCGTAGGTAAGCTGCTACAGCTCTGTAACAAGAAAGAGAAGGTTAATGATCACCTGTGCAGTTACCTTGTATATTTAGCTTGGTCATCAAAAGACCTACATAAAAAGAAAAAAAGACCTCCAAGGGATACATATTAACAGACACACAAAATCTATCCTGTAAGATGTTACTAGAAATCACAGAAGAGTGTACCACACGAATTAGAAATCCAATCAAGAAAAGACATGATTATTCATGACATTTCAAAAACTTTGCTTAATTTTGCAATGTTAGCAGACAAGAAAGACAGACTTGATTCATTTTAATTAAACATCAAGAGTTCCAAATCTGTGTGTTACTCATCAACATCCACTGCCCTACGCAAGACAGCTAATACTTCTGAAATAGCCTTGGGCTGGTAAGATAAGCAGGTCTCCTGTTCAGAACTATTTAACAATGACTTATATTACTAGAACATTTGTGTCATCAATGTAAGACTCTCCTAACAAAAAAACTCTGCCAAAATGAAAATTTTGTACAAAAAACTAGCAAAACAAGAAAACCCACAACCTTCTGCATTTATTTCTCTAAAACAGAGAACATAAAACGTGCAGAATTTTAGCTTTTAAAATGCTTTCTTGGGGTGGTCCAAGAAACTGGCCCCATACTCATCCCAGGCCATCACTCCTCTTCATTAAAATGCCCTTACCAAACCCTTCCTTTTCCCAGGGATCAAGACATTATCAAACTGAATAATTTGTTATTATCCCTGGATAAACTTTTGTCAGTAATGATATTACATTCTTATGTATATCCTGTCTTCTGCCAGCCCTCCTTCTCCCAAACCAAATCAGAACTAGCTTATTCGCAGATTTCCCACCACAGAGAATAACTGATCACATGCAGTTCACAGCATATCCAAATATTTTAAAATGGGATTTTTTCCCCCCCTCACCTGCTGCTGTATAGTGATTAACCTAAGTCTTCTGGGAGAAAGGTAAAGCTTTTTTGTGTTTTTTTTAAACATTCTTCACTGCTAAGAAAAGCACAAGACCTTTGCTCCAAACATTTCATTTTTACACTAGTTCATTATTGGATCATAACAACATAAACACAACTCAGTCTTATACTATATTTTTTTATTCTCTCTGCTAACCTAACGCATTTATCCCGCTTTACTTATGCTTCTATCTTCACCTTGTTCAAAGATACATCCTTAATTATATGCACCTATAGCATCATACTTAAGCAATTCTTGTGGTCAAATTTGATTCCCAGAAAAAAAAAATCACCACACTAGTACTTTTAATTTAAAAAAAAAAAAAAAAAAAAAAAAAAAAAAAAAAAAAGATCTCAAGAAGGTATTGTAAACTCCAAAAGTGACTAGTGAACATGTCCTTGTTCAGCCCATTAAATTGTGGTTAACACAGAAATGATCAAATGATTTATACTGGGTAGGCAACACAACTAGTTAGAATAATTAACCTGTTCCCTGCAAGCCTTTATTAAATTTTGAGCCACAAACCACAGCTGCCAGAAACTGTAATCCAATTAACAGACACAATATGGTACATTGCAGAGAGACAATACAGCCTGGATCTTCTTCCAGAAACAAAAGTAAGATTCATGGATCAGATCAGATGTCTCAGAACAAGCTAGTTTGGAAAGACAGCAACAGTACTGCAGCAACATGTAGTAACATGATGCCCATCCATAATAAATACATAATATTTAATTAGATTCTTAATTGAAATTCAGCATTTCAGCTTGTCTTACACAGAAGGAAAATGTTAAAAAAAAAATACACATGTAGATCAGATCTGGAATCACATAATGAAAAAAAGAGCAGCCAAGGATACTTGCATGCTTTTCTCAGACACATCCTCTTTATTTTTTCCCAGCCTTAATTTCAAGCTTGTTTTCAACACCTTCAGAAACAGTGTATTTCACAGGATGTTTGTTTGAATTCTAGCATCCTGCTCTGTATATGTTCCAAAGCCATTTGCTTTCCTACCTTTGAAGCAGGGGTCTTCACTATACTATCCAAAGAGATTTTACATCAGGAACCTAATTTATACCTTGATACCTCTGACAGGCTGCTGACAGTGACACTACTTCTACTTACCTGTCGAATATCCTTGCCTCCTTCAGGACATTCCCCAGATTGATGTAAGCATCCAAAAAATTTGGGTCAAGTGTTACAGCCTGAAAATATTTTTAAAGTAACAGCTTTGAGCATTAACATATAAACATTCTCTATGAAACTTAAAGTTTTTTTTTTTTAAACTGACAAACCCAATCTGTAAATATTTAAGATTTTAATCAACCACCTAGTGAGGAAGGAAAACTTAAGTTAAGCAAACCAATCATACAGCAGTTACACTTATGCCTTCTTATGAAACAATGCACACAACAGGTTTTTTCAATTTGCAGAGAAGACAGAATATACTACCTTCAAATTCACTCATTTGCTTACCTAAGCCATGACCTAGTTCCCTCCAAATTCATGCATATTAGAATTGATACCAACTGACACCTGTTGTCACTACAGACTAACATTAATCCCATGTTAGGTTAATCATCCCTAACTACCCACCCATGCTCTTCTGCCTTTGTTTTAGGGGAGAAAACCCTGAGATATTGATCTGCATCCTTCATCTACTGTAAAATTAGTGTTTTCTAGCTTTGGCAGTTCCAGAGGAGCAAGAAAAGAGTGCTTGTGTCATGTGTGTGGAATATAATTGTTCTGGCAAGCCAAACATTGGCATGAATCACACCTACAGTTTTTCCCATGGGAATTATTATTTCCAAATTAAAATACTTAATCACTAACTAAAATACAGGAACAACACTCCTCTCCCCCCCCCCCCCCCCCAAAAAAAAAAAAGCTAAGTATTTTTCTGTAGATCTTTAAGTCGTAAATACCAGGAAGAAACTGCCCACCACATCTCAAATCTGGTTTTAGGTCACTTAGAAGCTTAGAAATCAGTACAAACTGAATTCATATGCTAACCAGAAAACTATGTAGAAGATATTAGACAACACATTACAGTAAGAATTAACCAAATCAATCTAATCTAGAGAAGCCTGAAACACTAATGGTGAAAAAAAAAATCCTGGAGAAGAGGAAATAGTGTATCCCTTTAAATTGTTCTCCTTAGTTACTCACAGGAAAGCAAGAATACCTGAAACATGATCGCAACGAAAAAGAGATTTTAAACAAAGTTGTTTCTCTTACAAGCACACAAAACAACATACATACTCAAATACAATTCCCATCAGAATTAGATTTAAAAAAAAAATCTATTCCGGAAAAGGACTGTAAAACAACTTAATGAATTTTCTTATCTTTGACATGTGTGTGAAGTCCTTAGGGCAATTCTAAACATATCTCTTTAGTGGCATACAGGCAGTCTGAAACATCAGGAAGTAAAAAAGGATTAACATAAGATGTTAACTAACAGGATTATAAGAAGTTCTCTGCTGATCAAAATATATCTACCATCTACAAAAGTATTTATGCATAAGTAGGCAATTGTATGTGCATTAAAATCTACTAGCAAAGCTGACGGGTTTAGATAGTTACCTTCTCAAAGTGATGAATTGCAAGCCAGATTTCTCCTTGGGCATTGAAAACACAGCCAAGATTACTCCAAGCCACTGCAAAGTTTGGTTGAGTCTCAATTGCTTTTAAGTAACAGGCCTTGGAACAGTTAAAGAAGAGAGATACAAGGGAAGGGGAATATTTGTAAAAAAGAAAAAAAATAAGAAAAATAATTGTTAGTATGCCTTCTCTAACCAGCCAAAAGTGACCCTGCAGTATAGGCTAGCTTGCGCCAAAACTAATGCGCTGCAAACGCTGTTGATCCTGCGCCAGCGCAAACCAAAACCCAGGTGCAAGCCCACCATTTTTCAGTTATGCTGATAACAAATTAACATGCCTTCAGACACCAGGTTACCTCAAAAACAGTCTTAGAAATAATTCAAGTACTACAGCAGAGTTATCTGCCACCATTAAGTGCATAAAAATAAAAAAGTATGTAGAAACAACTTCTTTCCATGAGGCAGAACTCTTAAATTGGGTAGTATTCTAAAAGGGACAGAAAATAAGAATTAGAAAAACTACTGAAAAAGAGACACAGCCATTCTTCAGTTTTAATTGTCCTTCTCAAGCAAGATGACGTACCCAATCTCATTTCCCGGCTTCTCCAAATACATTTAATCATCTACAGCTTCAAAACCTCAAATGACAGGATTGCATGAAGGTTTAGGTCCCTGTAATGCAAGCGCAAGAAATCGCTGCGCATCCTAACAGCACGGCGCCACGCTATCGCTTGCGAACTGCTGTGCTATATTGATTGCCCCTAGATACAGTGAACGGCCAACCAGAATCATTAATCTACCAGACAGGCCCATACAGAAACTTGAACGTTAAATTTGATGTCTGGACTCTAAATGCATTTCAACCCAATTTTATCCAAAAGGCTACAGCCTGGAGCTTAGGCAGTCACCCAATCAGAGATTAATCATCTAGTCAACCGTTCACAAGGGCTTCATCACACGCAATGCGCGTTACCGCTGCGCAGCCTTTGCGCTACTGCAGGATCACAGCGCATCATCAGAAGAGCAGAACGCTGCAATCCAAACAAAGAAGAAAAAAGGAAAAAAATGAACAACCAGAAGAGTTAGAAGCTTTTACTATTAACTATCTCCAATTATTTCTTTAAAAAACATCTTAATTTACTTTTACTTTATTTCTTTGAAAGAATTTGTGGCTACTAGTATAAAACATTCTTACATTACTTGCTTGTAATTAAATATTTTAAGCTGTTTCTGAAGCCACAAGACAGAAGATTCAGGCATGGAGGCAAATGGTTTTGCTGTGGCAGTTACAAACCCGTTACCATATTTCTCATCATGTGACTTTTCGGTGCGTTCCTTGCTGGAAGAGGAGGAGGAGGTGTGTGTCTGCCCTAGATCCAGGCCTCGAGCTCCCTTCAGCGAGGCACCTTACGCATGGAATAGGAGGTTTCACCCACCTGAAACCTTCTAAATACAATATCAGTGGTGAAAAACCAAAAACAAGAGAGAAAATAAAACAAGATCATTAGTAAAAGTTCAACAAAGCAATTGCAATTTTTTTGGATATGTCTAACACATGGGAATGAGGACAATCTGTCTGTAACAAGGGAGACATGCAGAAGGGAGAGGGTTAATCAGGGCAATTGCATACAGCAGGGACTTTTTTTTTTTTTTTTTTGGAAGAAAGGCTCTGAAATATCTACAAAGAAATTAAATTTTAGTTCAAACTGTAAGGAATTTGCTGGCTTGATCTTTCAAATGGACTGATAACCAAAGAAACACATTGCAATTTACTCAGGATGTTTTTCTTGTTTATTAAGTTCTCACAAAACGGAATAACACTTTCAAACTAGGTGTCTCCAGAGCTCTGAAACAAAGAAGTCAGCAACCTAAGGCAGGCGCAGTGTCTTGGCCTATACCAGTCACACTAAAGCTGCAGTGAAGTGCAATTCATGTTAGCTGTCCGCTTGGTGGGCTGAGAACCAAGTGTCTCAAAGACTGTTCAAACTGTAAACACTACTTCAAAATATTTTCAACCTGGATCTGACCAAATTACATTGTTCTACGAAGGTACACACATCCAAGCTGTTAGAGAAATCGAAAACCAATAAACTTTGAACCTGCATTCCCATTACCCCATGAAGATCTCATCCCTCCCCAAATGGTGCTGCAGCCAAACAGACAGCTACGCTGTTCATACACTCCACTTTTTAGCATGCGCGTGGGGCTTGGAGTGACAGATGTGGAGTCCAGAGCGTTTCTGATTTCTCCACGCTCCTCACCCCTGCAGCGCGGACGCGTAAGGTGGCTTGTAACAAGACAATTTCATCGCGCAATCGAAGTTTTAACATGCCAAGAACTTTAAACTCATCTTGGTGTTCGAATTCTTGGTTTAGAAAACACAGACTGCTAGAAGCCACCTTTCCACTACAGCAAGTTTTCTTTCGATCAGTTCATTTCCCAAACAAACCAGCTTTGTCCTTCTGATTTCTTTATTTTGGGGGAAGGGAGTAGGGAAGACATGAAGAAAAGTTATTTGAGGGGTTCGCATACGGCAGCTATTGATCATTTACTAGCCTTTCTTCCACGATCAAGGGAAGGGAAAAGTTAAAGAATAAAAATCTTTAAAAGCCAATATTACAAGATAACATTTGGATAAGTTTCTTCTCCACTTACAAGCCACAAAGGACTTTAGAAGAGCAGCATTTTCAATAGCACCTGCATCGTACAGGGATCTCGAGCTAATCACAGGCTCTCTGCTTGGCACCAGCAGGCAAGCCTCAGATTTGAAGGACTGTTACTTATTTCCAGATAAGAGCATGGTGGAGCCCCTGCCCAATACTTCAGAATGGTTTCGGATAGTCTAGTTCAGCAGAAAGACTTGGTAATGTTCCATTTCTTGATTTAAACCAACTTTTAAACATGGACATGCCATAGCTTGCCCTGCTACTACTCTGGGGTGATTCAGTGCCTTCAGTTTTCAGCAGTTTCTCAGACTGTCTGTAGATCAACGCAGATCTGAAGACTTGGTGCAAAGTTCAAGTTTTCAAAACACTGACGTTTAAATGTATTGTACTGAACACCTACCTTGGCTTCTTCCAAGCGACCCAGGGCTTTGAGCAGGTTCCCCAGGTCACTACGAACACAGTACAAGTCCTGAAAAATCAAATCATGCCATCAGCACTTAAACTTCAGGACTTCACAGACACCCCAAAGGTCCACAAGGAGACCTTACAAAGTTCTTAGAATTCAACAGTTCTCTCTAATTTTAAAGAAGTAAACACATCTCGAGTTTGAATGATTTTTCTTGACTTATTATTTCTGGTAATGGAGAATCATATTGACTTTAGTATCATAATAGTACAACTGTAAAGAAATAGAAAGAAATAAACAACCAACCCATACAACTCCTGTTTATACAGAAATACAAACTTAATTTTGGATTTCTTTTAAGTCTCTGCCCTCGAGGTAGCTTTAATTCTTTTTGGCAGAGGAGAACACACACATTTTAAGCCTGCCTCCCCCCCTCCCCTTAAAGCCTGACTGTCTTCTCCCTGCAAGGCCTGTATTCTTAATTTACAGAATTAATAATCTGATATCATTTTAAAACTATAAATATTAACAGTGACCTTGCTTCCTCTGTCCCCAAAGCAGGAGTTTTCTCCTTGTTTTTCCACTCAACTGTCTATTTTCAACAGCCTTGCCACTTGCTATTTTTCTACTTTCATTTGTAACCGCAGCACAGACTACAACTGCAGTATCTGGCAGTACATGGGAAGACCATAGGGGACATTTCTGTCAACACTAACAAAAAAGTTTCTAACCTAAACAAGACTTGTATAAGAAAATACCATCTTACAGAATTTGTGTGTTGCCTAGCAATACCACCTGTGACACCACTTAGCATAATGAAGTTAAGCAAGTTCACTTAGGCTATAGAACACAGCGAAACAGGATTCTGAGCACTTGCTGAACTTATTTTGCATCTCCTTTTTCAAAGGAATAGGAATTTAGGCACGCTAGACCAATGCTGCTTTGTAAGTATTTCTGGCAAAAAACACTGACACTTATCACCAAATAGCAAGCAATTAAGACACTCCCGCCGTGCTGAGTAGTGCTATACAAGTTGAGTACAATGCAAAATAAATAGAAGATATCAGTCTATTTCAACATTTTTTAAAATGTAAATTCAAAACAGTTACAACCAGAGACTCCACATAGCAGATCAATTAGTTCTGTACAACTTAACTATGCTTAGACAGATATACAGTTGCAGCCTATAAGACATAAATCAATGTTTCTGTAAACCTGTCCAGCATGGAAATCTAACCAATGCAATTGTAATCACCATTAAATTTGTGATTTCATAAAATAGTACCTGATGATTTATTAAGATTTAGCATGTAACTGTGCATCAGCGCTTCTCTCTCTGCAATAATACAGCTTTACAACACACTAAACCAGGTAAGAGATTATTCACTGATACTTCTGACCTTAAGAACTCAAAAAGCACTTTGTTTTCTGTTATTCTCAATAATACAGATAACATAACCAGCAGCCCTTACAGTATTCCAATGTAAAGATTTGTGACAAAAGTATTTCACGCATTTTTAAGAAAAATGTATTAAGCAGATAATTAAATTGATGGTGGGCATGTTGGGGTGGGGGGGGAAGGGCTGTTTGTTGTTCTTTTTAACTAATGGTTGGTGTTTAAATAGCCTTAATTCTTCCCACATACATGGAAACCTGTTATTTGTCCATCTGTCCTGGGGCAGCAGTGAAGTACGGAGCTCTTCCATAAAATAAAGTGTTACTTACAGGATTGTACTGAAGGGCAGACACATATGCCTGTACTGCTCCTTCCATATCACCTGCAGCTACCAACGCAGCAGCCAGATTAATATATCCATCAATGAAATCTGGTTTGAGGCGTAGTGCATGTCTATAATGTTCAATAGCTTCTTGTAGCTGTCCACGTTCCTTGTATACATTGCCTAGGTTCGAGTAGGCTTCAGCCAACAACGGATTTTGTTTGATAGCCAAAGTGCTGAAGTGAGCAGACCTGGAGAAAATAAGACAAATTAAAAAAAATTTGATTTGTTTACCTGTCTACTTACTTAATGAACATTCATGCTCAAGTGAGCCAAACATACAGCCAACAAATCTGAAGTTACAGAGAGCAGTCTTAAAAGTCTAGCTTCTCTTAGCTTAAATTACCAACTCCCTTCCATTTTAGATTCTACTGAAGACAACTCTAGTTTGCAAGAGGCAGAGTTTTGCAAGCTTCTTGCTAAACTTGAGCTGAACACAGTTTAAAAGAAAATTACTGTAGAATTTCTGTTAAGCCTCTGCCAACATCTGAAGGCTTTTCTCTAAGCAATGTTTTACTTGATACTCTTTTCAAGAAATAGGATATAGCAAAGACATGTAGATGTAAAATTCTGTCTCCCCCTTACTTTTCTTGTATCTGAATTATTACAACTCTATTTAGAAGCCTACATAAATTAAATCCCAGTCACAAATTACTTCCATTGCCAGGACACACAGATTTACAGTGAGAACAGTTAATAAGGTTTGAAATGCTTGAGGCACAAAAAGCAAGCTCAGGAACAGGCAGAAAGAGAACATGGAGACAACTTTGAGAGGACAGAACATTCAACTAATCATGCCACTTCACAGCAAACAATCATCTTGTCACAGTCTTGCCACTAAAAAAGAATTCCCCACAAAGCCCCACTCTACAGGTGGAATGAACAATTACTTTTGTTTACAGGTGCAAATGCTTCTGGTACATACAGCGTGGCTGATATCCTGATATTAAAGCGTACAATATTAAAGTAAAACATGAGTAAAAACATCTGTTGTTTGCTGCAAGGCTAGCAATTCCAATTTGGACTCCTTTTGCCCTAACAAAATTCAGAAAGAAAGAATATTTTTGGACCAATCCTTACTGCTGCCAAGAAGTTAGTCAGCGTTCACGTTCAATGATAAAACTACAGTTATAACAGAACTTTTGTCAGCTGTGCTCAATATTACGAGAGGTGCAAACTATAAGTAAAGCTTGACAGGACACCTCGAGTCTCCTACCTGTCCAGTCTGCGACACTGGAAGTGAATGGACGATAGTAATAAAAGCACACCAGTATTATCAGGCTCTTGTCTCCAAAGCTGCATGCAGTGTCTCTCTGCTGCTTCAAAGTCTCCTGCCTGATATTCACGATGAGCCAACTCCGCTAACCCTTGGAAGGAAAGCATACGTTTCGTTGGTTCTGGAGAATCACCAAAACATTTAAGGGGGGAAAACAAAAAGTTAGATAATGGAAACAAAACAAAAAAAATGTAAACAAAAAAAAAGATGTATAAAACTAAAGGATGAAAATGCTTGAAATTAAGTATTACAGCACGTGACATTTTAAACTCAGATCTTCACACCTCAGTCTATCGTTATGACATTTCTAACATTATGGGTACAATAGTCTGTGACCTCATCAGTTAATAATAAGCATATAAACACAGAGAGTCATTACAAGTCAATCATTCTCCATGAACCTGAACAATATCCGAAGAGATTCCGGAAATAATATTGTACTTTGGTTTATAACACCAAAAGCGCTAATAACAGAACAATGAATCTGCTTACTCTTCCCCAACTATAAATCTTATACTCCACAGTATTAAAAACAAGGTCTAAAAACTATTAATTGAGAAATGAAGGACAGTAGACAAAGACTTCAAAGGACTCTAACAAAAAGTTTTGCTGTACCAGTAGATTTGTATCACGTAAAAGCCCTTAAAAAGAAAAAGAAAAAAAGAAAGTGTAACACAAAACATTTCCCCCAGCCTCTATTATCTGTTATTAGCCTGCGTCATCTATAATGAGTAAAATTCTTCCTTCAAAAAAAACTCCGGCCTCAGAACGATAGCTGTGATTTTTATGTTGTTGGCCTACAGAAGCAGTCTTTACAAAGGACAGGAAACAGAAAAGGATCCACTAATTCTGGGTGTCTAGCTGGAATCAGAGTGACAAAGTGCTTTTAGTGTTAACAACATATTCACAGAGAACAGAAAACTTATTTATCTAAAACAGATGATGTTTTACTTAAAATTGTGAAAAATAAATTGTCTTACAAAGTACAGTTCTATACTAGAATACAGACGTGGTAAGTGCAGCTTGGGAAAAAAACTGTTCATCCTAATAAGAAGGATCCATCCTCAAATTCTGTCTTTATATTTTATACTTATATTTTATACTTTTAATAATAAAAGTAATTTTATATCACATTTCAACTACTAAAAATGTCTTATTTGCCCTTCTTCAGTCCACAGTCACTTTTAATCCCACTTATTAAGCAACATTTCCCACCATGACCTAATGAGTTTTACATTTTTGATGAAAGGAAGCACAGATAAATCCTTCCTAATACAAGGAAATTTGCTAATGCAATAGAAAAATAATCACAAGGAGATTAGGTACAGAGTTATTAGCTAGTGTTTCATGGATTTGAGATTGATGTAAACCATTTAAATTCTTTTAAAAATTAGCTTTTTAGCATTGCTGGGTTTTGAAGAAGACTGCAAACACTACAGGACCTAACTAAAGCTGCTATTCCAGACGCATTGGCTCTGCAGGTGTTGAAAACTTTAAGGGGTCCAGGGTACGCTGAAACTAGCAGCTTTCAAAGACTTCACAAAATACTGATCAAGTATCTTCACACAGATTAAGTCCTTTTTTCAAGGAGCCTAGCTTAAGAGCTTTCCAAACCCAGCCTATGGAAAAAGTGGACTTCTGTATCTGGTTAAACTTACCGACAGTAAACATACACAAGTGTTATTTAACATGAAACGACAGCATCAGCTACCAAAATTTGAGGGGGCTGACAAGTAAGAATACTAGAGTACAAACATGCTGTTCCTCGCCTCCCTGCTGTTGTTAACAATCACATAGGTTTAGCTCATCTGACACTTGCTGTATTTTCAAGATCTGCTGATGGTGCAAAAACGGGGAAGCTAATGCATGCTCCAAGGACCTAATTCAGTAATCTCTTCTTCAAATAAACTCCAAAGGTGTTACTAAATTCGAATGCTAGCAAAAAAAATAATAATAATAATTTAGACTTAAATTCTTATCACCACTTGGAAAGAACCTTCTAGCTTACCTAAATGCTGTGCATTACCTATTTAAGCAAAGGTGAAAAGTGAAATGAAGTTACAGATGCAGAGGCAACAGACAGAAAACAGAGTATTTCATATAAAATCCACGAATAAGAATTGTTAATGAAAGCAACAAAATGAGTGAAACACTAAGATCTTTTTCATCTACCAAGTCCCTTTGCAAAACAAACCCTACCAGTTGAGATAAAGACAGCCAGCCATCTCTCCCGAGACATGTTTTAGCAGTGATCCTCCTCAGAAGCATATAGGAGAGTGGGAAGCGGACAACTACCACAGACTTCAAGATGAGCTCAACGTTTAGCAGCATTAGTACAGAAGAGAAATCATACTATCCAAAGAATCCATAATACTGCCACTGACAGCTGCTCACAGAACCCATTTTAAAAGAAAATAATTCCAGTGGAAGAGTCACAGCCAAAAGAACCGCTTACAAGTCTTATAAACATTCACCTGCTATTTTATATGAACTTGTGTACCCGTGCCAGCATGTATTATATGCTTTAATTATGACCTTGGAAAAGCATAGTACGTGCTATGACAATGACCTTTCCCGATACTTTTGGAGAACCCACGCAAAATAAAAACCTGCGCAGAAATATCACGACTGCACGCAAACAAAAACTCTCCAGAAATAGCAACCAAAGCACTTAATGTACGCTCACACCCACCCTGACGTTTGGATAAAATCTAGACGCAGGCAGGAATAGTTGCCACCTCCACATGGGAGGCGGCGGTGGGGAGGACCAGGGAATGCTCCCCAAATACGCACATGTCCTTGTCACCTCCACAGCTCGGGGCCCCAGGAGGATGCTGCAGATTAGGGGACAAGGCGAGCGGTTCTGGCCGAGGTGGGAGGCAGCAGCAGTACCGTACGCAGCAGCCAGCCACCCCTTCTCCATCTCCACCTCTGTAGCACTACCAGCTCTCTTTGCATCACTCCTGCTGCTATTGCATCTCTTTCCCTGTTTATCCTTTTCTCCTACTTTCCCCACATCCTGTTCCACCTCGCTGTAACCAGAGGGGAAGGAAGGGTCTGAGAGCCCGAAAACTCCAGCGGATAGAGCTGTGTTTTCCTTTCATCCTCTCAGGATGCAGGGTCTTCTTGCTCTGAAGGGAAGAAGGCAGATTTCTCCCCCCGCATTCATGTTTTGGATCTATAAACTGAAGAGAGCATCTTTCTCAGCAGGAGTATGCTGTCTTACTAGCCAGGAAAAGTTGCTCTCCTATGCTATTCCAGGAGGGACCTACTGATTAAATATATGGAGAGATATTCTGGAACAATCAATTTATATTTTAGGTCAGGCTTTCATCCCCTTGCGTCCTCTGCAAAAACCTAATTACCAGATAAATATAGCCGTGAGAAACCACCCCGCTCGGAACTAATTATCCCGGGCTTCTGAGCAGCGCTGTCCCACGCAGCCGCCGGGCACCGCGGCACGGCACGGCTCCCTCCTGCCAGCGGCAGCCAGCGGCAGCCAGCGGCGGCGCCGCGAGGCGAAACACGAACAACGGCGGCGGCGCCGCGCCGGGAGCCGCCGCCGCCGCCTCCTCCTCGCCCGGGGCCGCGGCCGGGCCGCGCCGAGGCGCCGCTTCTGGAAAGTTCCGCTGGGAGCGGGCCCCGCGGGCGCGGAGCGCCGCGCTCCCACCACGGCCCCGGGCGCCGCCCGCCGCCGCGGCTCCGGCTCGCCCCGCGGGCAGCACCCAGCCCCGCAGGGCGGCAGCAGCGGGGCCCGGCCGCCGGCGCGCCCCCGCGCCCGTCCCCGCGCGGCAGGCCGCAGTACCTGTGCTGTCAGCTACGTTCCCCACGGAGGTCGCCATCGGGAAAGGGGGCCGGCGAGGCTCGGGCGGAGGCAGCAGAACGGCCGCGGGCGCGGAGGGGGTCGCTGGGCTGAGGCACGCGGAGCAGGACCGATCTCCCCGCGCTCCGGGCACGCTAAGGCGGCGGCTCCCGAAATGGCGCTGGCGGCAGCGGAGGCAGCACACAGCCGAATGGCCGCTGCCGGACCTACCTCCGCTCACGAAATAGTCCGGGCGGCGCGAGAGAGCGGCGCTGGACGGCCCCCTGCGCGGCGGAGGAATCCCTGCCGGAACTGCATGCGTCTCCTTCCGCCACGCTCCGCCTCAGGCGGCTCCGCGTGAGGCGCAGAAACACCTTTGTCACTGATCCGGTTATCCTTCCGCGCGAAGCCATTGCGACAAACGGGGAGGAACTGCGCATGCGCGCCCGCCCGCCCCTCGCGCTGCTCCCCCGGCACATGGGGCGCGCGGGTGCATCCGGGTGCCGGCGGCGCGCGGGGCCTGCCGGGACGGGGGGCGCCATGGGGGCCCGGCCCGGGGCGCTGGGCCTTGGGGCAGGAGTTGCTCCTTTTGCCGCAGTCCGAAAAGCGCCGCTGAACGGTGCCCCGAGAAGGGGTTGCCCCAAAGAGACACAAGCACAGCAGGGCAAGGGCACCAGCAGTGAAAGGAGCTCGTTTTTAAACCATCTTGAGTTTTATTTACAGTTAATTTAACGAGCAAGTACAGTACAAAACCTTATGCCGGTCTATGCTTTCCTCTCACTTGACTAAAAATAAGGACTCTCACAGCCATGAATAATGAGAACTATTTTTACAATACAAGCAGCCTGAAAATTCCTGAAGACTCAAATTAGCAAATTTTGATTTCTGTGACCAATTGCAACTTAAAAAAAAAACAGGGCAACTATTCACTGAAACATTAAGGGTAATTAAGCAGTTAGTAGAGAACACATTCATAGTGTATTCCCAGGTAACTGCCATTTCACAAACAGAAAGTTCTTATTTTACAATTGTTCACCAAATGAACAGCAGGCATTTTATTCTGAGCAACCATTTTTCCCTGGCAGACATGCATGAATCCAACAGGCTACTATTTCTGATAAATTACATCTATAAAGAACGAAGAACAAACCGTTACAGGTCTCTCCAGCTGGATTCTAGAACTAGTGAAGATCACACCAGCCAACTACCTCAGCTAGGCATATTTCTCTAAAGCTTATTTTTCACCATTTACTCAGTCACATAACAAGTTTTAGAACTGATAAAAATTACTATATATATACATATATATAAAAGCTGTTTCATATTAACACAGCCTGCACCATGTTGTTTCTTATGCCAAACCAGGACGATAGTAATTAATGAGCCAAGAGTAGCCCAAGATGACTGCCATCCCAGGGAAAGGGAGTTTCCTAAGAAGTCTATTCATCTGAGTCCAGGTCACTGTCTCCTGCAATGGAATGAAAATCCTCGCTGTCTTCCTCATCCTCAGACAGATGGACCTGACTTAGTACGCTCGGCCCACAACGCTGCTCTTCTTCCTCTTCCTCTTCTTCTGAGATCTCGTAGCCTCCAATACTGCTGAAACTAGTGTCTCTTGTGTTGGATTTTGGGTCTGGTTCTTCATAGCTGCCATAGCTAGAAGAAAGAATATACTCTTATTATACTGGCATTTCAAATCAGTTGTTGGTATCAGAAATTCTATATGCAACATTTTTACTCCTGTAAAAGGTCCGTGAGTTGAAGTGCTTGTGAAACCCTTGGAAGCATTGGACAATTCAATCTGATCAGTGGCCAGTGTTGTTAACTAAAAAGCAGCTCTTCCAATGAAACGATTCTCTATCAACATCCTCACCCCATTCTGAAATACTCAGGGCAGAAAAAACAATCGGGAGTTCCCTGCTTGCTCCAGCACCTTCCATGTGTCACCTTTACCAGAGATAGAAAGGCAGACAGCACAGCAGTTACCACCAGAGCACAGCCCATTCTCTGCTTCTCTAGCATCTACTGCTGGCTATTGCCACGGTACTGGGCTGGGTGGACCATTTGCCTGACCCAGCATAGCTACTCTTTTGGGCAAGTCTTCTGTCTATTATGACAGTTTGCCTGTAAAATAATTTATTAGGCAAATACCAGTAACATTATGGGAGTGAATTCTATTAGTAAAAAAAAGAAGAGAGAATCTAATCCTAACAGATCAGTATTTTATCAAATCAGTGCAGAAAATAAAGCTATTATTGCTGCACTTCCCATTTTCTAAAAATGGAACTTCTTCCAAAATACAGAATATGCATATTCCTATTCTTTGCTATTCTTTTGGACTTCAGGTAAGCAATTTTCTTTCAAGGAAGGAAATTATTATTCTTAAAGAAAAAACCTTCAAGTTCATCAGCTATATTATCTTTTAGCTTCAAAGGCATTTAATAATTTCTGAGACAATCTATAACAAGATTCATTTTCCTTGCTTTCAAAAAATATTATGCACAGAAAGTTATTTAACTTACAAAAGCTTACTCTTCATTAATCACTTTTTAATTTAACAAATATTTTTCATTAGTGATGGTCTAACAGCAAAACCAAATTCCTGTCAACAAGAACTTCAAAAGTAAATTGCAATTACAGTCGCAACACTAAAACCAGTAACAGAGTAACTTAAAAAAAATGTGAAATTGTGAGACATTCTCCAGCTCTTTAACACAAACACTTCAGAAATCTCTAACAGAAGGGATTTTGTTCTGAAGAAAGAAATATTTTAAACAACATCTTTAGCTCTAATTACCTGATATTACTATCCTCCATGACATGAGATGTCTCCCCACCATCTCCTTCATAAGACATCATACTTTCTTCGTTGTCCATGCCCATCCGTGTATTCTCTTGAAGAACATGAGGCTGTTTGGGTCTCACTGCACTGGACTCCACATCTGAATCGCTGCCACTCTCACTCAGTTGGATAGCTGTACAATAAGCCAACACTTGTTCATAAATCAACAGTTTTGTTCCATCAGTGACATGCATACCATCTTTAGTTGTTAAAAGGACACAATATAGACTGTAAGGAATATATAGGAAGTAGTGTTTCCAAAATGCAGTAAAAAGGGTATCTAGGAGCTGATAATGCTTACTGAGTAGCCATTTCTGATGTTACTCAAAAATAATCTAATTCTACTGTTCAAGTACTTCTACCACCTCTTTTCTGTGTCTGCTCCAACCATTTTTTCCCTATAATAATTTTATGAAGCCATATCTAAATACCACCATATGCTTTTCTGCATGGACACCACTTTAGCAAAACAGGGAAACAATCTGAAGAGCCTTCAAGCTCCTCTTCCAGCTCTTGATAACAACACGGATCACATGGTTTCCTATCAACAACGTTTTGTGCTCTTGGTAATCTCTGCCCAATCCTGCTCTGCACACCAAATCATAGTTCCAGTCTTTTCTGACCATTTGCAGTTTCACTTTACGAAACAACCAACCAGATCTTAACTGCTTTCTGCTGTGCCCATACTTTTATATAGCACTCCTATTCCACTTTGTCTCCAGTTCCATTTATGTTCATCCATTTTTTTCATCTTGCCCTTTTGGTCTCTTTTCCTTTGTGACTGCTAGATTACTTGGCCTATTTATCCCAATTAGTAATTAATTATTAATTAATCCCAATAATCCCCAATTATGTTTTTGTGATGGAAGGACAAGAAGATTGCTGGGTTTGGGAACAACCAGTTCCTACTCAACCTTGTTATATAAAAAGAGAAACCTACACGAGAAGGGATTATCTCCTTCTTCATCACTCCCATCATCATCATCCTCTCCATCTGACATGAGCAAATCTTCGTAGAGGACACTGGCCTGGGGCTGCTGGGCTGATCCTTCTTCTTCATCAGCAAGGTCACCATCTGCATCTTCAACTTCCTGTGTCATTCAGAACAGGAATCATTAAGATCAGACATTGTATAAACTACTGCCATTTCCACCATATGCCTATTTTTTATCTCACAGTTCAGTTTGATGTATTCATTAATTTGTTTCGTAATGCTGACATTTTAAAACTACATTTAATTGTCTAACTACTACTATGAATACTGCTGCCATTCAGGGTGCCAGACACAGCACACATCCCTTACACTATGGAGACTTCTACCACAAGGATACAAGTCAACATGTGGACTGTGGATGGGATTTCTGTAAATATACTCACTGGGGCTGGAGTCTTAGGTTTCCCATCATCATCCTCATCAAACCCTTCAATATCTACGTCAGAGTCTTCCTCGCCCAGCCTACCTCGCCCCTGGCGCATCTGAATGGGGAACACAAATAGCAACACCATTGAGGAAGGCACTAATGGACATAAGCCAAAGGTATGACTGACATCCAGACCACAATGATGGGTGGGGGGAAGAAAGGGGAGGGTGCAGGGAGCAAGGATCCCTTCTCCCTTCATTCCAAGATCACAGAGCACACAGTCTCCACCCACCTTTTTCCTGATGTGCTCATCTGTGAAAAGGAAATCTCCAGCCTCAGAGCACCCGACTTGTTTACCTAGCTATTGCTGGAATACACCACTAGATCTTAAAAAGTGCTTATTTTCACAAGGTATTTGCAAAGCAGTCAGCAGTTTGCAACAAATCTTTTCCTGCCCTTCTCTCCCGTTCTTCCCCCAGTCATCATGAGTACAAGGTAGAGAAGACATGCAGATTCTCATCCAAGGACTGTGAATTCTAAGCCTACAGAAAACTTCAAGGCTTCCATTCTCAAAGCCAGAAACAACAGCAATCTAGACAGAACCATGTACATTCAAACTCTGCTGGTCTGGATTGCTCAGAGTAGCTCTCATTAGTCTTTCTGGTACCAGCTTCAGCCCTGGGGCTCTCCTCACCTTCTTCCCTCTCCCAGTCATTTATTTTTATGCTCATGTTACTGTATCACCTTCTGCTGTGCCTTCTCGTCCAAACAACTTTTTTTTTGTTTAACGTGGAATAAAGACTAAGAAAAAAAAATACTCTGTGGTTACTGCACCAATTGATTTATAGTGATTTAACACCTTTAATCTTGTCTTTTTCTTTCTTTCTTTCACAGCTCCAAGGTAGCTACAATGCCAACCATCTCTTCCTGAGAGTTTGTATAGCTTCTAATGATCACTGAATACAACCGTAATAAACTAATTATGATCCTCCAAGCCTTTAGATACACTTCACCATTTCCCTACTCAGAAACAAGGAGGGATTGCATATTAGCGCTTCTAAGCATGAGTCACCAGGTTTCTACTCCCAGAAATAGTGAAGCAAACAAATATCCGGCCTTAGGCAGATTCTCTTGCAGCTTTTGATCCTTAGGAATCAGAGTAGTAGATTTTGCAAGTGTCCAAACTCCCATGGCTCTTTAAATTTGTCTTTTTTCATTAGAGCAGTCAAATGAAGGAAAGCACATAGCTTTTGAAATGGGTTCCCTTCTCTGCTTGGGAAACCTGCTGGTTTGTCACTTGTTTCCTACAAAGTTATTGCCACCTTTCAGTAATTTGTTTATGCAACCCAACTCTGCAACCACATGAGAAAATGGAGGATTCTGACCTGCGTTCCTCGCTTCTCTGGGATAGCGATGGGAGTGTGCAGAGCAGACAAATTGCTCTCATCTTGATACAGTGAAGCATCACGTGACATACTGAGGGAAGTGTTGGTGTCATACAAATCAGGTGGCTAAAGTATATGTGGAAACAGGAGACAACGTTCTCCGGCGCTGAACTGAGACTAGAACAATACTTTGAGAGGCAAGACCAGGATTTCAGGACTAAATGCAACATGCGTGTTTGGCTCAGTGCTTATGTTATCAAACACTGTTTAATCAAAATAGGAAATTTATTGCTAGGAACAAAGTGGTAAAAGGCAATGGCTCACAACCTCAGGCCTGAGGTTTGTCAAACAGCAGATTTTAAAGTGGAGGGCAGTACTTTCACCCAGTGCAATCCTGTAGAGGCCAAAATTGTAAATGGACTCTGAAAGGCTTTTGGAGATTCACAGAGAATATGTCTCTCTGCAGCTCATAAACACAATGGTCCAGGTACAATGCCATTTTAAGGTGCCTGAGCTGCCAATTGCCAGAAGCAGAGAGGCTTCACCGTAAGAAGGATCACTGCATGCTTGCATCCACTCACTTCTGCCAGGACTTGATTATGTCGACCTGTGCTTTGACTCAGCATGGCCCTTTTTATGCTTTTACAATGGAAGTAGCGTTACAAGCACAAATGCCAAAGAACTGCTGCTGTCAGAACGGGACAAAAACTACTTTATCACGTATGAAATAGTAAAACATCAACTTTCAATCATTTCTGTGTAAATCACTGTCTCATCAGGAATCCCTAAAACTGACAAGAGGGAGAAAAGCGGGAGGGGGGTGGATAACGTGCTCTAAAAGCCAGCCTGTAGTTTGCATCCCATTTGATCTCTGTGAAGAGTTAGTGAGGAACTACAGATTAGGATTTTGATAAAATGCCTTTATAACACATGGCTTAAGTATCATGACAATCCTGAAAGTGTTAAAGAGCAGGAGCCATACTGTTTAAGTTAGGCAAAACAGGCTTCCTAAGAATCTAAACAGACATGTAAGCCATAAACAGCTTTCTACTTGCTGTATTTGCTTTTTATATCTCAGAGTCCAACTCCTGAAGATGCATATGCGGAGCGGTATTTTAGTCATCACAACTACATTTGACTAAAAGGAGGATCTAAAGCCAAGCAACCATCAGCAGACCTGCAATCTGTGACAAGTTTGGGAGTGTAGGAAGCGGGAGTGTACCCCCAGCCAAGAAGCACAGTGAAAAGGTTGCCAGATGATCAGTTTAGGGGAAAAGTTTCCTTCAACAAGCACAGAGAAGGCACAGACAACCAACAGGCAGTTCACTCTTCTGACCTCTTTTCCTCCTGCCTTATCACCAGCTTGGAAAAAATTCAGGACGGGTAACACTGCTCTTGGGAAAGGAAACCATCAGAGACAGAAGGATATTTTTGTCACTCTTTCTCTGAGGAATTGGAGTGGTCCTCAATTCCACCTAATCTTGTTTTAAAAGTGTCAAGAGGCAGTTTCCAAACCAAATCTCCAAAGCCTCCCTTTGCACCCTGACACCTCTCCTTGTTAAGGAAGGTCTTTTTTTCCATGATACTTAGTTTCATTATTTCCAGCCCCTTAACTCTACATCATTCCTAGCAATTTCCTTCTAGCTCTCTAAACAACTGTTACATCTGGGTTTTTTTCTGGGGAGGAAGGAAAAGTGTTAAATATTGCCCAATAGCATTTGTAGCCAGTTATCCTGGTGCCAGCCCTGTAATCTTTGTGTAATTATCGCCTAAGCACATTTTAAATTCATTTTTCTAAAAAATAATTTTGTAGGTCCTTAAATTGTCCCTGAACTTCAAGCCCCTCTTTTCTACTCTGTCTGGACTAAAATTAAATGCAGCTTTCCAGATGTAATAACACCAGACTCACAAAGGAAGAAAAAATTATTGGTCTACAATTGGGAAGAACAACTGCAAAGAATTTGCATTGAAAAAATTTGCATGAAAAACATTCAGAGTTTGATCGTTCAGTTGTGAGCAGACAGATCTTTCCCAAGGCTTATGAACTTCGGCAGTTTTTCCAAAGAAATGAAAGACACACCTCAGACACTAGGATGAAATAGCCTAAACCATTATTTAATTTTTGGGGCAAATTCCACATCATAGAGCTAATGAATATTTTCAGTAACATGAATTCAAGCTCTCTTTGATATTGCAAAAGCTATTGTTATTTTTCATTGTCATTCTTAATGAAAGATAAAATCTTTTTATTGATGTTTTTAAAGAAAAAAATCCCAAGGCAAGAATAATCATGGAAAAAAACCCAGCCTGAATGGCTTATAAAGCTTTGCCAATTCTGTGAACACTGAAAACACAGTCTGTCATACAACCTTCAATATATATTATGCTTCCAACTTGGTCTATAATATGCACAAAATAACTCTCACTCTGTTGTTTCCTAAAATAGTAAAACCACGAAGAGTCAAAAGCATTATTTCGACTAGGAGGCAAAATAGATAGTAGCTGAAATGAAAAGAATCCCATCAAAGAATGTAGAAAAGTCGTATTTCACTGACCATACTGGCAGTTTCTTTGCTCAATAAGCTTCTTCAAGAATATCCTCACTAAACAGCTCTCCTGGCTTCTTCTCAGCACTACGCTACTGGTGTTTTTCCTCAAATTCTCCTTACCTTTTCACTGCTTGCCTTCTGAGGGTTTAACTGCTACACTTACATAGCCTTTGAATTTGCAATGAACATTCAGCTGAACCTCACTACCCACATAGCTCATCCTGAGACCAGTTTTGCAAGTGGTCTGGGAAGTGACTTTATTTTACGTATCTCGCTCTAAAGCAAGATAATTGCTTCTCCTATTTATCCTTAAGAACAGCTGTTAGCACACCACACAACAAGATAATATACTAAAAGACAACCTGCAGACAGATGGGGAACAGTAAATGAGGTACCTCTTAGATCAAACATCCAGCAGATCAAAACTAAAAAAAGAAAATGAAAAATTTGCTCGGTCACTTGCCTGTGGTGTGTAGGGACCTGGGGTCATAGGATCAAGACTTTCCAGATCTGCCTCCTCTAGTGCTGCTTCCTTAGCAGTAGAGATGTCTCTCTCAAGTTGAGTCAAGTGTTCATCATACTAAGAACAAAGCAGCTTGTTAAAGTTGCAGAACAAAACTTAAACATGCAAAAATATTACAATAGACATGTCCACATACCTCTGCTAAGGTTTGATAACAGATGTTAACAATCTCCTGGGCTGTTTTTGTGTACTGGCTGTCTGACCCTGCAATAAGAAACAAATCTCTGTGCTTTTGGACGTTCACTCAGGGCTGAGACTAAAGACTGATTTGGCTATACAACCCTCAAAAGTCCGCTAAATCCCACCTTCTGATCTGAGGATAAACATAAAGCAGGACTTGCATTCAACTAGCAAAGAGCAACCAGTTTGTACCAATGTTAAAAACACAATTTTGGAGATATGAAAGCTGTTCCCTGTCAATCTCAAGGAAATTTCCAAACACATGGAACAAATCATTGAAACAGAGACGTGTAGCGAACAGGCAGAAAATCCTCCCCAAATACAATTGCCCCATTCTCCAGAGCAAGATTTTGGCACCACATGGCAGTGAAAATATCAGTGTTTAAGCATATCTTTTCTCAGCAAGAAAGGAAAGTAACAATTAAGCTCAGGATTCACACCTTCAGGCCTTGACAGCACTGCAGAACAGCTGCACAGATATATTTATTTAGGGATAGAAGACGGTTGAAGCTTTATTATCACAACCTACCATTGTACTTAATGCTGTTGGCAAGGATAAGGTTAACATCATCCAGGAAAGTCTCTCTGTTCTGGTACTTGTGTTTGGAGATATTCTGGAAAAGATTGTCACCCAGTAAGTAATCAAGTCTAAATGTTTCTCAAGTGCCTGCACAATTCAAGCTACACACCTTGCGGATAGTCTCCAGATCCATTGGATTAGCAATCACCTTGTAATAATCAGGAACAAACTTTTTATTAACGGGATGATGAAATGGCCAAGACTAAAGGAAAGAAAACAGACAAATTTAGAAAGCTTCCATGTAGAATTTGTTATAGCTACAAATTTCATTAAGCAATTCTTCAGAACAGATTAAGATTCAGTAAGTACAGGAAATATTTATTACATGGCATCTTGAATCCAATTACTTAGCTTCAGAAGGGGCACAGAATAAATGATCTACCAGTTAAAAATTAAGTAGACCCTTCACCTGTTGAAATCTGTTTGAAAGAGGAGCATGTAATAAAAATTTCTCAATCATGCAGAAGATTTTTGTATTTAACATCACTGTTTCTTCCAAAATATAACTGCAATGTCTATTAAGAACACTCACTGCTTTGTTTAATATAACAAAGAACAAAAATCTAAGTCTGATCTCACGACAGGGGCTATATACACTGATTTGACAGTTCAGCGTGGTGTGATGGGATTGGAAAAAAAAAACTTTAAAATCTGTTTCTAAATATCAGAAAAGAGAATCTGATGAAAAAAGATGATGAGGCTGTCATTAAAGGGAACCGGCATTAAGCCCTCTTTCTCATGCATAGTCAAACCACTGGAGTCTCTTGCTCCTTACTCCATTCAGACACAATATACTTTATAGATGAGCAGTGCTGAAGCCCTTAGCTATACAGTTTTATTATTTCAACTTTAGGGGTTTTTATACTAATGCAAACTAGTACAACACCGAGTGAACTTGATCCACTAAAAATCAACTTGTGTTTGGTTTGCACCTATGAACTGCACCTTTGCAGGCTGCTTCGAGTGCTACAAAAGCACTATATACAGTGAGTGAAGAGTATGTTCCATTCCTGTAATGCATTTAAAAAAATCATTTTCATTATAGCTCCCCAGCACCCTTAAGAGGGCAAAAATCAGTGACTTTCTTCTAATGGGAGGTTGACACGAACATTATCCAGGAGCAAGAACAGCAGAAAAAGGACCGGAACCCAACCTTCACTTCCAGACCTTTGCTCTGCTGAAAAGGGGTGAATGCAGGAATGTCTGTGGCACTCAGAAAATCACAGCCCAGCATCCTGACACAGCACTCCTTTTTGTACAGTGTAATAACAGCCACAAGATGCAAACATTTCCCTCCAACATAAGGCCACAGGACTATAATCAGCACATTTTCCATATCTCCATTAGTAGAAACTGAATTTACACATACACACACACACACACACACACACGGTACTCAAGCTACATACATCTGGAACCGCCATCATCTTTTGAGTGACAATGTTATCCAAAATGAAGGAAAAGGCCACTTGGTCATCATCATCCAGGAGGGGATTAATTGCTTTTTCTAACCGAGCCAGTTTATCTTCCTTCTGCAATAAAATTCAGGAACATCAGCAGCTGATGCTACATTCATAACTGTTAAGATCCGGTTACTCTATCCTAAAGAGATTCTCATTCACATTTTTATGAAGACACTTGCAAATAAGCAGGGATAATATAGCCTAGATACAAGCCTACATACAAGATAAAGTAACTAGCATAGCAAATAGGCATCTATTTTTTGAATGAGAATCCAGTGTGAACTGCTTAAAATTGTAAAAACTCAAATACACCGGGGGGGGGGGGGGGGGGGGGGAGAAGTTCCCTTATTCTTTCTACTCTCCTTCTTAAAGCCCTGTGTTCTGTCTACTACATCCTCTATCCTCAAACTCCTCAACCACCCCTACCATCTCTCCCTCTCCACTCTGATCAGAACTCTTTCACAAGACTTGCCTCTTTTAGCTTTTCATCACACAGGTCCAGCATGGATTGAGATATCTGTGTCAGGGAGTGCTTTGGTCCTGCAAACACACAGCAAGTACAATTCAAATAGGGAAAAAAACCACCCACCCAAACAAAAAACCCCCAAACATCAGTGAACACATCCTGATGCTGTAATACTTGAAAGTATTATCAAGACCAAGTACACAACCACGTGAATTAATCTTTACTCCTAAGCATCACTGGTTAGATTTCTACTATCTTTGGGAGTATATTCTCAATATACACAATTACTCAAGTTTAGTATGGGTTTTATATGAAAAAATGTTACTTGTAGCAAATATTCGCATTTCTGGTATACATTCTGTTAAGTTTTGGAAACTCTACAGAAAAGCAGTTGTGCCTATGGAAGCCTGGCCTCTAAGTAGTCTAACTGTTCCAAACTTTCAGAGGATAAGTCATGAAATTTCTGTTTCCTTCATTAGATCCAGTCAATGGGGCAGGGCTGTCTAGGAAGGAAAGATGGACTTGAAAGGTGAATACTCCGAGAACCACGGCTTTAGAAAACGTCATGATTCCTCAGTTTCAGAAATGAGTATTTGTAACAGAACTATGAAAAAACATCTTTAATTAATTAGAATAAAACAGGGACTCCATTGTCATAATAATAAAAGAAACAGTAAAAGCACAAAACCAGTGCTCTCAGAATCACCCAGACTGCTGCAGAGTCCAGAAAGACTCAATGCAGCTGGGAGATTTTCGCTGTCTAATACATACTTTTTGGATAAAGACTTTTCTTATCAGCAGTCAGAATACAGCTGACCCATATTTGCTCAATGAATCAGCACTTTCCCCTAGCAGCTGCATGCTGTGCTGCAGAATCTATGCTTTCAGTTTTTTAAACTAGCTTTCTGACTTTCCCAATCAGGGAAAAATTTATTGCAACTAGGAACCAAAAAATGCAAAATCATTACAGTTAACTCTACTCAAAGCTGCATGCTCCAAGGCAATGGTTCCAACAGGTGTGAATTATTCCTATTTATATTGAAAGATTCATTCACTAAATCATGATACTGAGAAAATAAGTTCACAAGTATTTCCCCACTGATCCACATCTGAAAGAAGAAACGAAGGACAGTCAGTCTACTGAAAATAATGTTTTACTCGCCTTCACCTATATTAGGGGATATGCAGCTCTTTGCTTCAGCACAGAGTTTGACTTAATACACGCACCAATTTCCCCAGTAATCGATACACACATAACTGAGCTTCAATTACTACATCACAGTCATCATTCAGTTACAGTTAAATGTCAGAGTTCACTTCTTTCTCATCTATGAATTAGCTCATTAACATTTATACAATATTTCACGTATATCTGGAAAAATACATATTTATTGTTGCCACCCGACAGCTAACTTACTCTGCTTTTCTGTTGCTTTTAGTATTTCTAAAGTAAAAAGATTCACCTCTCACACACAGCACATTAACGGAAACAGAGATTCCCCTCCTTTGTTAAGGACTCACCGTTGTAAGTCGCACTGTTCTTAACAATCAGCTCCAGGTGTTCTCGGAACTCTTCCCGGGACGGGTACTGCCGCTTACGAACATTTTCACGCAGGGTCTGTAAATCCATGGGCCGAGTAATAATCTTGTAATAATCCTTGACAACTTTTGGATTTACAGGTGTATGGAAGGGATATGTCTGAGGAAAAAGGCAAAAAGAAAAAGAATGTTTATTAACATAGTACTAGCACAGTTAATCTCAATTTAACCTCCACAGTTGAATGGACACTAACATACAAAGCCTTTATACAATCAGTTCCCTAAGCGTCAAGGAAAATATGATAAGCATCAGCCCCATGCTGGATTTTGTTTTCTTCAACAAAATGTTCTTTGATATCATCACAGAAAAGAGGAATCTTACAAAGGATTCTTAGGTAGAATTTTTAGGTATGTAGCGCAAAAGTCAAGCAATTTAAAATTCTCATTTCAACTCAGACCTTATCATTTCAACTCAAATCTTAACTTTAAGTTCTCGCTTTTGCAACCTTTGATGAGTCAATTGTGCCATGCAACTTTTGCTGGTTTTGTTGAAAAAAATCACATCCCAGATGTTGAGTATGTATCCACACAGGATTATTCAACATTATTTTCTGATCAGACATTCTGAGCTGAAATAACTTACAGTGTGGTACACACCAACTGGAATAAGGTGATCCTCTAATAAACAGCCATAAAGATGTGCTGTCATCTGAGCAATTTGTTTTCACTATGTACCCTACCTTAATGTGAATTAAGGCTCATGTGTAGGCAAGCCTTATTCTTATATTTAAAAAAAAAAAATTCTTGTCCTTACAAATGAAAAAATAATTCCCTTAACGTGAAACAAATGTAGATCTATGCACTGACATCAGGAAGTCAGTGGCTTTTCTGCAGATGGAAGATTACAATGTGAATTGCATTTACCAACAAGATTTAACAAAGATGCTTAACAGGAACGCTGTAAATCAACACTAAGAACAATTCTTCTGTCAATTGCCTTTGCAGTAACAAACTCATGTACTTCATGATAGCAGACAGCAATCTGAAAAATGCAGCCTTTTGAGAAAAAGATATTTCCCAAATCTATCCAAAAGACACAGGGGAAAAGTAAAGCAAATACAAGATGTTTTCTGTGCTAAAAAGCCACAACTGCTTTCCCAGAACTCAAAAGCCTTAGCTAGCACACAACGTAGACAACCTACATGATTCAGTTTTAAAACCAAACACTACTTGCAGTGCAATAAAACACAAAACTGGGAATAAAAACATCAAGGGATACTGGTTTGACTAGACTGCCCATGAAAAGTAGAGCCAGGGTGGGGGAAGGCGTTGTTGGAACACAGCTTATCTGAGGGCAGTCTAGCATAATTTTGGTATCTACAGCACACTTCCTACTTCAACCATGTTGCTTAAGATGCAGGTTTTTGGTCTCATAGCCTAGACTTACATTAGGAAGATCCCTCATATCATTGATGATGCCCTCCAAGATGGATGATAGTGTCACCATAGGGTCTGTTCGCCGTCGGTGGATGGATTTATGAGGACGCTGAAGAAATGAGAGGCAGAAAAATTAAGGCAGTTCCAAGACACAAAAGAGTAATCTACAGAAATCCTAGGCAATTCAGTTTATTAATTTCCTGAGCAGGTGCCTCTGTTGCATGCTGAGGAGCACAGATGTAGTAAAGGAACCAGCTAGTTGGTACAAACAGAAACAAAGACAATAAAATCAGCTCAGTAACAGCTTGACTCACGTTCAGATAATCACAGTGAACAGTTGTCCCTACTCGCCGCTTCTTCTTTGGAGGAAGCTGCTGTTTAGGGAACTTCAGGACCAGAGATTTCCTACGAACCTCATCTGCACTAAATAAAAAGAAACAAAAATAACTCTCTTCTCCAGTCCTCTTGTGAACAAGTCCATTTGTCCCTTAGTATTGGCTCTGGTCCCATCTGCCATAATACCAAACATACGATCTAAATACTGTACTAATAGCCTGTGTAAAGCCCGGTCACTTTATTCCTATGATTGCTATACATAATGTGATGAATACTCTGCACTCAGTTCTAAATCAGTTTTTCTCACTACCAATCCCTGTCTCTGCTTCTTCCCTTACCTCTCAATCAGTTGCTTTCCCAGGACAATCTTCGTTCCTTCTACTTTGATGAGTTCTTCGTTATCATTGTGAATGACTGTTTTTTCCAGCTCTTCCTCCTGCTCCTCTGTCATGGCAACAGGATTAGAAGGCGGGGCATTTGTTTGGTAATAAAGAGGGCAGAACTTATTAGTCCTCATGTGGCCAATTGCACCACAAGCTCCACATTTTAGCTACAAAATATGAGAGAGAGATAACAGATCAGAATTCATACACAGACTACTAGCGTAGAGACAGATTATGATAAAATTCCCCTAGTCAGACCTTTCACAAAACACAGAACAGAAAACTTCTCTGATACGCAAGTCTTGTTAGCATGGTCTATGTATGGATATGCTTACTTTCAAGTCTGGACGCTCTTTCATTTTCTTGGGCTTCTTTTCTGGAGGGCCCTTAAGTTTCTCTTTTTCTTGGTTTCGTTTTAACCTTCGTAACTGTTCCTGGATCCTGCGCCGCTCCTTCCGCATTTCCTCACGGTGCTGTTCATCAAACAGAGCAAACTTTCGTCTGAAAAAACAAAAGTTCTTCACCTGAATCGATGATTTACCAGGTGCTCTTCCATCAGTCCAATTTTCTTGGAACTTGAATCTCCATCACAAAACTCTGGAGGAGCCAGAGAATATAAGGGGCTGGGTTCTTTTGCTACAAATACTTTTCACATTATTTTAGGACTCCATTTAAATACATAGCTTTCTAGAATAAACATATTACAAATAACATTAAGGTTATGAAATAAGTTTGTCTATTCATCCTTAATTCAGCCCTTTTACACATTACATTATACAAAACAACCGTATGGTCAAACGGTATCTCTTCCCCTCGGAATCATAGTTAATTAGTCCACAAAACGCATAGTACTCTCTAAATGCACAGCCATTAAATCTCTCTCTCTCCACACAATTACAGTGCCAGGTTTCCGTACACAATTATTTCAGACAATTACTTTCTGGGGTGGCCTTTCTACAATTCTCACTAGCATGATTTCCAAATGCCTCACTAACAGCAACATCACATCATTTCATAGGTCTGAGGATCAAAGTCATGAACAATTTAACCAGATCTGCCTGTAGTTGTCACTGGTTTTAGATGCCAAAAAATAGGATGCCTAGTACCATTCTGCACAGTATTTTGAATTTCACAGATTGAAAGCACAGACTCCAATGACTTCAGGCATGGAACAAGAGAATACACTTCTAAATCAGGCTTCCAGTATTTTAAAGTTGAGACATAGCTAAATGCTGCCTGAGTGAATGGAGTTCTTTCTGTGTTCAGACAATTTTAAGTGACTTTTGTCAGAAATGCAACTTCTCATAGAAGGCTGCTGCAAAAGCCTCATTCTTCTGTCTTGTTCATTCTTCTCTTCCTGTGGGCACCTATCTTGCTCACCAAACACTCTCCATACATTGAAAAAACACACCCAAAACCCCAAGAGTCAGTCTCTTTCACAAGACAATCCTGCATCACACCCTTAATGAAACAGAACTGTGACTGAACAGAACTGTGTTCTGTGAACAGAACAGATCCTTTTCTGCACATATCTAATAGTGCTTATTGGTGTGACTGCATTCTGCAGATGGCTTTAAATCTGGCACTTTTTCCATATTTTAGTATTCATTTTTGCATGTTACTATCTTTTCATATTGTGGACTATCTCAGAGAGTTTTAATAAAGCACTATGAAAATAAGATGCCATTGTATGGAAGACTACTGATGACCTAGCTCATTGGTAACATGAGGTCCTTTAGATGGTTACCAAGGAAAAAAATCTGCTATGCATAGAAACCAGGTAGAGACAGTAAACTGATGCTATAAAACCAAACCAGTAGAAGGGAAGCAGAGTTTTGCTGGGGCCTTTCAAATTTCTGTAGCCCACAGAAATGCTTGGATTTTATCTTGGATTCTGTTCTCTATTCTGATAGCCTTCTCTCTTTGGGACATTTAAAATTGAACCCTACTAAAGTTTGCTCCAAAGATTACAAGAAATAATCTCTCCCTGCTATACAACAGACATCAAGCATTTCTGCCAGTAGCCAGAAAGGTGGCATTTCCAATTCAGTTATACCAGACAGCATTTTTCAGCAAATATTCCCCACAGGGCAAAGGAAACTATCGATGTTTCTTCCTACTGCCAATAGTATAAACTAGTCTGTGGGCAAAAGAAAGAAAAACATATAGGTCTTACATGAACTCTTCATCCTTGGTAGTCCGTATTCGGCAGTAGGCATCAATAACAGAGGGCTTTCGAACTGTCTCACACCTCACATATTCCTTCCCATCCTCATCTCGAAACGTGCGATAGATTTTGAGGCGGCGGCCAGTGGCAGACGAATTAAGGCTGGTTACAGAGGCTGTGTCATCATCTTTGTGAGAATTTGCTGAAGCTCCAGAAGTTGATGCTACAAGAGAGTGTTTTATTTACTTTTAATTTCTTTCATGTTGTAGAATCATTGTTTATATACAGGAAATAGTTTTGGCTTAGAAATTTCCAAGACAAATTCAGGAAAACCTAAGGCAAGCTCATTTGTTTGAACACCCGAAAAAACTAATCTCTGGAATCCAGAACACATAGAGAAAGTAAGCAAACAGCATGGTGACAGAATTCACCCTGTTCAAGATCTTTTATTGACAATACAGTGATGGATGCCAAAATGTTAAAAATAGTTTGTCTAGTTGTCTTACTTAGCATCTACCTTTCATTACAAAATTCAGCCTACATATTCGCACTAGAGGACTGGTCTGCTCAAAAGGAAGAAAGATCAAACAGAAATACTTAAGAGACAGAAGCAGTTGGTTTGTCATTGATTGAAAAGCAAGACCAAGCAATACTAGTCTTTTCCTTGCTTGTCCACATTCTCTTATCATCAATCAATCCATCAATCTGAAACAAAGGCAGTTTATTGAATTATCCACATCTAAAAGAGTTTACAGAAACGACTCTGTTAGAAAGCCTGGAAATGTAAGTTTCCAAATTAAGGAGCCTTTAACCACACCTTGGTAGGACAGAAACTGCAAACAGATAAGGAATTGTCTACAGAAGATATGGTAAAGTTTGTTTAAACCTAACCGTCAGCGGGAAAGAGATTACAAATAAAGCTTCTCAATGACTGATCTTATTAAATTAAATACGTTACGTGATGAATGTTACTTAATACAGCAGGTCTGCACTAATGAAATCAGGTGACAATAAAGGTAGGATAATCACTGTTGCAGAGGAGAAGGGAAAATATCTTTTGAGGAGAACATTTCGAGGACTGAACGAAGAGAACGACTACAAAAGTTGTTCCAAAAGGAACAACTACAGTCAACCAGGATCTGAAGTTGCTTAAGTGCAATCTGTAAGCCACTGCAACATGGCCCTGCAGACCATTTACAGTTACAGTGGTTTTGATTATAAACCCAGAAATCTGGCAGAAACTGAAGGCCAACAGTTGTCCAGTTTTCCAAACGGTGAGCTAACCTTGTCTTATGTCCATATCAGCACCATCTATAATTTTGTTTGAGGGATTTTGTCCTAAATAACACTGGATATCTTTTCATAACACTCATCAGATACTCTTCCACATCCTTGTTAAACGGATTTCCAACAGCAACAGTAACATTGATCCAGATTTAGCAGAGCTCAACCTTGCTCAGATACATGCAACACGTAGCAGCGCTCAGAGCACCCTCACACAGACACTCATACAGTTCACTCACAGATCAAACACTTATACTCACTAATTAGGGACATGTCTAGCTCTGTTGGAAAGCATTTTACATACACACGTCTCCAGGAGATCCAAGTCTGACAGCTGCCCAACTACCCCCTGAAAACACTGCCACAGCACAAAGTGTAAGACACTGCTGTCAGCCTGCATACTGCGCACATCTGTTTAACATACACAGCTGTGTGTACGCACCAGATGCAATCAGAGTGCCAGGAACTGCTTGCAAGAACACTGTTTTACTCATGAACACATCTTGAGAAAATTACTCAAAACAAACAAACACAAAAGAAAAAAGCAGAAACTTCAGCATAAAGCAGCAGTGAATATCTAAAGAAATACCAGAGTAACTTCATAGTTCAGAATAGTCAAAGCTGTGGGCAAAGGAGACATTGTAAATATATTTTCAGTCAGTAATTGCTCAGGACAAGGAAGAAGCTCCAGATAAGCACACATCTGTACATTCTCCCCATGAGGAATCTGTGCATTGCTCCGAGAGGCCAGACCAGCACACTTTGCAGCCTGACACAAAGTTCTACACCCCTTCCCAGGCATGTTCTAGTTACAGCAGTTACTTACACAGCCCTTTTTTGTCTCTCCTGTCCTTTTTGCTCCTCTCTTTGTCATTGCCACTGTCTTCTCCCAGAAGCATCCTCTGCAACTCCTTTCGTTCCTGCTCTTCTCTTTCCCGAGACAGCTGAGAACTAGTTTTCTTGTTCTGTAACATATTCTCAATATTCTTCCCCATCTCTTCAAAGTCACTGTCTTCAGCTGAGCTGCTATCTGTGTCTGTTGACAAAATCTCAGTGGATTCCAGAACTCTGAAACAGGAGGCACCTTGAAAGTCAGTTACTTAAAAAAATCAGCCCGTCACCTTCCCAGAAATAGAAGGCAAAAATGACACAAAGGTCTGAAAATGTTACAAATAAATGCTATTAAAAAAAAAAAAGACTAACAGGCATAATATATTCCTTTCTCAGTCTTTCTGTAGTTCCCATGTCCAAAAGATCAACCGTCCCAAGCCTATGGTCTTCAACAAGTCACTTTCTTCCTCATCAGCAGTATTATATTCCCTCCCCCCTGCCAGCTCTTGAGCAAGAACAAGGAATAATGCACGAATTCTTCTGGAGGTCCCAAAGAATAGAGCATAGGATTGGTAGTTGCTACCCAAGAGAGTTAGGGCAAACTGCTATTCCGAAAAAAAGAAAGGAAATAGGGTGGTAAACTACTCATCTGTGAAACATCTCATGCCATCATATACGGTGGGCTACACAACTCTTTCTACCTCTCCTGAAGGTCTATGATGAGAAGACACTAAAGCCACCCCATTAGTTACTATAAACAGCCAAAGCCCTCTTTCTCAGCAGTATATTTTGTGGGCCCAACTAGAAGAATCAACATCTATACCACTACATATCAGAGGGCCCCAGGCACTTATAGATCTGGACTTTTAAGGTGGGGGTAGGGTGGGGTTCAAGGCTGTAAACATCCGATAAGACCTTACTTATTCTGCAAATCAAAGATGCGCTGACACTCCTCTTTGTATCTCTCTTGATGTTCTGCCACAGAAAACCGAGATCCACGTGCAAATTTGCTCATAGGACCTTCCCCTGAACGAGCCTGCTCTGTCGACATTGTGCGTACCACATCAATCACTTCCCACCGGGACAGCTTCTTTATCTGAAAAGAAGAAGTCGGACTAGAAAGGGCTTTAGAGACTCACAGCTGAGGAAACTGACTGTGAATTTCAACTTCTCCAACAAGGCCAGAGCAGAAAAGAATACATCCCTTCCACCAGTTGCTGAATCCATCCATGAAGAGAACTGTATATTTAGATCCAGGCTCATGCTCACCTCCTCTTCAGGCACTCCAAATTTACGCAGAAGCTGTTTGGCATTTTTGAGAGAAAGTCGGCGCAGATCAGCATCTGTCCCAGTTACTGTCTTCTTCACTGGTTGCGGCTCCTTATCATCCTGTTCAGAGAAAAATACAGCCTATGAATGTCATAATGTATTAGTCTTTCCTAGGCTCACCTTCCGATACTTTCCTCATCTAATAACCCATATTTATTCCATTTCTCCTGCCTGACTTCCAGTTATGGCTCTGTGTTCAGCCCAGCCTTGGGAACAATACCTTTTGCTGAGTTGGTTTATTTGGAATCTTCACGTAAGAAAATCCTTCACCACATCCAGTAGGATCTGCTACACCAGTCACTTCTAGAAGACACTTGCCCTTCATAGCAGCAATGAAGGCTCTTGTGGTGTTCCATGGAGCCGTGCGCACCTGCCACCAAGAAGAGAAACACGCCCTCACAATCCTGCTCCAACCAAGGAGAGCACCAAGCTTTTTATTTTGGATTCCCCCAAACTGAAAAGTTTTCAGATGACATAACAGAGCAGCTGAAGGAGCAAGCAGTGGAATTCACCCTCATTAAAATCCCCATGAAGAACCAAAGTGCTAAATAGCCCGAGGGGAACTGGCATGAAGGAGGCCGGAGCACAGGTTTAAGCCTGGCAGAAGAGTGCCCAGGAAAGGCACAAAAACATTTGATCTGCTGAATCCTACTTGAAATTTGTTCTTTGTTTTTAAAAGGCCTCATTTTTCTCCTGCCATGTATATTTATATATTGACATGCATGCACACACATTTTTCTAACAATACCTCATCATCAATCTTCATTTGGAAATCCTCTTCATTCTCTTCTTCTGGTGCAAAGAAAGACTTCTCCCCATAACCTGCATCCTGCAGAGAAATATTAGAAAAAAATGAGAACCTCAAGTCTTGAAAAGCATATTATCAATCCCCTGTGGAGACCTGTCTTGCTGAACAAGCGCACTTGTACAGGCAGTTGCGTTTTCAAGATTCACTGTGAGCCAAGAACTGAACCACAGCATCACAGGTCTCAAACTGCCTGGTGTTTTGACAAGCTCCATAATCAAATATTGCACTCAACTTCAAAAAAATAACCAGTTTCTCTCAGAGACCAGCCCTGTCACACACTGGTCACTTTCTTCAGCTCTTTAGAGCTCCAGGTAGAAACTTAAAGCCCCTGCTCACACCTTCCATTTCCTACCTTCGAGCATGGCTACCTCGACGTCTACAGAATACGTGGTAAGAATATAACAGCTCTTTCTTTAAGAACTTAAATCCCTTCCTACGCAGCAGAAAATTTAGCAAGTTGCTCAGTTGTCAGGGTTCTACTTTGCCTAACTATATAGCAATAGCTTTAGGCAGAAGGTGTTTCCTGGCCTCATCCTTCGCAGTAACTTGCCCTGTAGCCTAAAAGCAATGTTTACCTTCAGTCGCTGTTCAGCTGCAATCATGCTGTAATAAGCACAGCACTGTTCTGGGGACACCATCGCTCTGATCTCTTCCTCTGTCGGCAATCTGAAATCTGGCTTTAAAACCCACCAATTTGAGTCCATCCCTGAAAAATGCACAGAACAAACACTGAGTAGTTTCTAACAAATGTTCGATGGCACCATCACTCTAACTGTATTTAGGGACTTGGCATCCTGCTGCAATGCAGGCTAATGGAGCGAGCATGGCAAATCTGTGACCATTAAACCACTAAGAGTGCTCAGTGCTTGTGTTCTGCATTTGTCTAAACCAATGCTTCCTAACTCAGCACCATTTGTATCAGTCTTATACACTCATGCCCAGTCAATGCACAAGCTACATTCCAAAAGCATTTAACCTACCTTTCACTTCCTTCTCTCTTAAATTTTCCCTACAGCTAGCCTAAAGAACTTTGCACTACTGCCTGTTAATTATTCTGCACACGCTAAAATCGGAACTCAGGCTCTTCGAGCACTATTAGACTCATGGGAATGGGACAGGCTTTTACTGGTGTGTATTTGCTTGTAAAAAATAACATACTCATTACACAGAAGGAAGGAAAGGTATATGAGCTGGTGTAACACTTGTACATCGCTACCATACAAGTCAATCATTGCCCAGAGTTACAGGAAAAAAAAAAAGAAAAAAAAGGTCCAAACTGCAGTCATTCTTCACCATCAAGAAGAACAACTGTGCCAGAAAAGAAAGTATACATGTATACATTGGAACAAAAATCTCCCAGATTATATCTAAGTTTTTTAAACACATTTTTTCAAAAATTGTTTATCAGTTCAGGAGGAGATGTTGCCTCCTCCTCTGGAGCTCCTCCTGGAACTCCAAAAGTAGCAAAGGAGGGGTTGGTTTGCACAGCTGAAAAGCAATTAGCAGCCTCCATGTGACACCTTAAAATACCTGTGCGTTTGAAATCAGCACAAAGCTTTAGCCGCTTTCGGATGCTACTCTCTGAGTGTGAGGGAAATGCCTTCTTGATATCCTCCATGCGAATTCTTCGAGGACGGTCTCTGCTCTTCCAGAAGAGGCGATAAATAAAAACCTAGAAAACAAGAGTCATTTGTGATGTCTGAGGGAAGATTACAACAAAACTGCAAAGACTATGTAAACAATGCTGTTTCTACAGCGACTAGTCCAGAATTCCTACTTAAAACCCATTCTTTCTTATAAATTTACCCAGTAAAGATTTCTAAGCCACATGTCTGCTTTCAGGTTCAGCCATTTTTGAGAATGAGATGTGGGGAAAAAGTCTGTTTTGAAAATGTGTATATTATCACATTAGAAGTTTTAATGCTTTGGAACAGAAAATTGAACTCTGAGAATGGCAGGCCTAAGGAATGCACTTCTTTCTGACTACATGAAAAGGGCCAAGATGAAGCTAAGTTAAAAAATCTTTTTTTCCTCTTTTTTGAGGGAGGGAGAGGAACAGAGGTGGGAAGGAAAGTGAGAAGAATCACTGATTCAAAAATTCAGAGCTGAAAGGGATTTCAAAAGGTCGTGCGGTACATTTGCAAACTGCAAAATATAAATTACACTTTCCCAGTAGACAACCAACTAATTTGTGAAGGAGTGGGAGGGGGTGTGGAGTGGGAGAGTCTTGCTTGCAGCTGCTGTTACCAGATTTTAGAATCTATGATCTCCATTTGCAAACTCCTCTTTTGGGAGATAACTTGTACAATTTAGAAAGAAAGAACAGAAAAACATAGCTACCACAGCACCCTATGCAAAACTTATCCAAATAATTCCTTTCTAGGGATCAGTTACAAGCTGAAACAGACCTAAAATGCACACCTGTACAGCAGTTCGAATTCTTAAACAGTAAAACTTGAAATATTTTTCATCCCTCATACACAGAAACAGTTGAGTAATATGTTAGGTCAAATACTTCAGCAATGATCTGTATTGGAATCAAGTAACAAATGTATGTTTTACGAATAAGAGTTTAAAAGCTGAAATAACTCAGTATTAAGCCTGCCTACTGCTATTCGTGGCAAGCAAAAACTACTTATCTGCTTCTATGACCACCTCAAACATTTAACTGTGGTCTAAAATGACCTGTTGTTTGTCTAAAAGCTTTCAAATTCTTGACCACATAAAGAGATCTCCGATACTACTGGCAGAAGCTAAAATTGTTTCCGATAGAGCTACTGCCTTTCAATTGTTTGGGATTACTCCAGTAACTGTCACCATCTGTGGCTGCCAATAACTCTTGGGTTATAATTTTTAATTAAACTGACAGTAGATGATTAAAAATAATTTCCAACATCTAAATTTTGGGATACTTATTTGAATGTTCACTGACAATCCCACACTTTAACTGCACTAAGACCTATGAAATCAAAGACCCGTGAATCAACTCTAATTCTGTGCCATGTAGTAAGACTAGGATCAGATCCCTTAATTATCTCTTGGTATAACCCACGTAAGTGTAATTTTATATTGTATAACCACTGCAAAGTTCATTCTAATTTGTTTAGTTTCCTACGATTTTATATAATCTTATCAGCTTCCATCATGGCTAATAAATGCCTCAATCATATACCTATCTGACTAGATATAAACAAGCAGGGGAAACATGCTACAAATCAATGGCTAAATGACGACCAGAAAAGTCCGTATGATTAACAATCAACTCCTGTAGCGTTAGCTCAGAGATAAAGGCAGCCATAGCAGGGCAATGAGCTTCTCAACTCAAGGCTGTTCACATGGTCCAGGGCTAAGCCACGGGCTTTCTCCAAAGACCTCTCAGACCCTCAGACTGTATCTTTATCACGTACCTGCAGAAAATCTCTGATGTGGGTGTTAGCTCGTTTAGAGTTGGGACCAGGAACTTCATAGAGAGGGCACTCCTGGCCAACTACAAAAATATCCACTAATTCGCGAACGTAATAGCCTTGTCGTGTCCGGATAATTAGGAAATCTGTTTCAGGCATCTTATGTAAATAGATAGGGGCCCGGAAAAGGTTGTTTTCAAATGCCTAACAAGAGAAACAAATAAAAATTTTAAAGTCAGATAGTGACCAAAACTTCTGTAACACATAGACTTTGCAGGAGAGCTTAAAAAAAACCCTGTCATCAATGGTACACCATCATTTATGTCAGAATATATCGAGATGTGCAATTCAGAGAATAGCCAGAGATGAAGCACAAAAGCATAAGAAAGCCTAGAACAAATGCAGAAAGACTTTGAAAGGCTCTTTGGACTGACCTTCACAGAGGCAATTTAAAAAAGGACAGAAAGAACAGATATGCAGGAAAGTACCATAATCATAGAAACCAACGAGGATACATGCACAGCCTGGGAATGGGAGAAGGCAATAAAAGCGAGAACTGAAGACTCTGTTCAGAAACTGAGGCGGTAAGAACTTAACTAGAAAAGCACAGTGGCAGAATTGTTCAGTCTTTAAAGGTAAGGAAGTTGAAACTGGCACCAAGAGGCACTAGACCGAGCGAAATTGGTAAGAACATCCTCTGCTCTAAGGGTTTCCTCCATTCGTAAGGCTTCCATGAGCCTCACCCATTGCTACTCTCCCAAGCTACTCTCATCAACATTGCACAGCTTTCCCTGGGGTGGCCCTGTCCTCACTTCAAGGCTTCCAGAAGTCCTGCTTTATCCCTGATCAAGTCCTTTTCAGCTTGAACAATTAGCATTGTCAGTTTTGTTATGAATCTCCAACACCATTCTTCAGCCTACTTTTTTTCTGTGGTACAGCATGGACAGAATAATTGCTGCAGCAACAGCAATTAGCATTAACTGGAATGGATTTATCTTTTTATTTATCATGGATTTTGTAACCAGATGGTCCTTAAAACATTCTTAGCTTCTCCCATCTCAACCAAACGTCTTTCAACACCAGAGAAACCTGACTAGTAACTTGCATCCAGCAGACCTATCCAATTAACAATGCAACTCTCAGAAAAAAAATTGAGGTTTTGCTCACTTCACACACCCTAGACCATAATGCAGCCATGCTTTTTGTCTCCTCCAACACCTATTGACTGAGTTCTCAGCACTGAAGCAGCTCCAGCCTTCTACTAATGAAGTCCTCTTTAAGAACAAGATTTCTAACCCCACTACAGTGTAATAATTTACTTCCTGAAATACTACCATTTCCTACAACAACTTAAAAAAACATACAACAGAGAGATATTTAAAAAACATTAAAAGCCAAGAACTGCAGTATGATCAGTAAGCAGAGAGACTTAAAATTGGAAACGAAATTGAATCTGCTTGTTGAAAACTGGGAATCATTTGTGATGCAATAAACAATCAGGGCATGTAACGTTCTACCTATTATCCCATGTTCAACTCTTCCATCTTCTTATTCCTGCTTTTCTCACCTGCAGTAACTGGCCTGGATGTAGAGAACCCAGGAACGGAGAAGTGTGACAATAAACAGTCTCTCCATATTTACAGTCTGGAGCTCCTGGATCTTTGCCAGGTTTCTGCAATGTGCAATGAAGATACAGTTAAGACTCAGTGAGAGGCAGAAGAAAATCACTGTGCAACAGCAGAGCTTACATACTCACCCTTTTGTAGTAATTTTTTATCTTTGTTGCCATGCCAACCTGCATCATTAAAGGGGCATTTTCCTCACTGTATTCAGCAAGGATGAGATCTCCATCCTTGCCAGTTAAGTCCTGCGGCGTGCGCATGAAGAACATTTCACCGCCCCCGGAAGCCTGACGCTCCTGCTCTCTCATCTGTGCCAGCAAAAAGACAGCATTAGGGAAACAGCACATCAAGCATATACCATGCAAATGGAGTTACAGCAGACACCAGAAAAAGACAAAAATAACTGCACCTTGGCTTTCTTCTTTATATGCTTCAGCAGAGGTTGCACAGCATGGGGTCCTGGTTGGGACAGGGCACCAAAAGAGTATTTCTTCAGCGGAGGCCGATGAAATTGTCGGAGCTTCATAGGACCCATATGGGTGGGAAAGAAGGGCTGGCGAAGTTCTACCGCTGGGATAGAGTGCTGATAAAAACAAAATACGTGTTAAAAATGATGCATAGCATCTCAAAACAAAGATCATCCTCCAGTCCTGCCAACCCTACCTTATCTAATAGAATCTAGCAGCATTTTTATGTCTGCTAGTAATAACAGCAGTGCATTCAAATTCATGTGTTATCACACATGTTGCCCTTTGACAGGAAGCACTTAGGCTTGGCTATTCAATCCTTTCTCGCTGTGCAGAGACTACTTCTCATTTACCATTCCACAGGGTACCCACTGAGAAGAATTTTTATTACTTAGAAACATGCAAACCATTATCTTTGTCAGTGAGAAAGAAGCACATTTTGAATTGCATACATTTTCCCCGTTACAGAAGAGGCTGGAAGCAGCTGAGGTTTTAGAAGCGGACATTCAGTATCACAATGAAGTAGGAAAAAAGTACCACCTCTTCACCAAGGCCTAGGCCAGCAGTAGCTTAAATTAAAACCTTTTTTTATTACATCCAGATTAAAAGCACACCAGCAGCAGAAGCACAGCCTCACTTCTGCTGTACTGCCGCCACTTATTCCCTCACCATCACTGCTTCAATAAGAGTAGTGCAGAAAGAGACACCAAACGAAAGCAAGACAGACATGGTGCAGTAAGACCTAGCACATACTTCAACACCTCTATTTGATGGGACAGTCAGGAAAAGTTAGTTCACATTCCTTTCTAAGCATTTTAATTAAACTGTATTAAAATTCTCTTACATGAACACTCAACTGACCCACTGTAACTTGAATTTCTATTTTTCTACAAATCCTAAGTCATACTCTCCGAAACCTTCTACCAAGATATTCTATCCCTAACTCTATATCCAGCAGTACTGTCACTACCTGGATGATGTTGCCTCCAAAGGTTCCTCGAAGTCCCTGCTGTTTGGGGTAGTAAAATTCATCATTGGAGAGGTTCCATGGATCCTTCACTTCTGGCTGAGACATGTTCTAATAGTACAGAGGGTCAGAGAGAGAAAGATCAAAAAAAAAAAATCATTCCTTCCAGGTCATTCCCAACCCCCAAAGTGCTAAAGCTCATGCTGACCTGCTGTGGTTCTTCCTTGATGACACCTGTTTTCCCCAGCAGTATCCGACTCTTCTTTAGAGAAGATTCTTTCTTGTTCTCCTTGGATGGAGAGTTCAAAGTCATCTCTTCCTTTTCATCAGGAATTTCTAAAAAGAGAAGCAAACACACGCTAGGACACTGATCCTAGAGGTTCCCTTCTCAGCACCACAGCTTCCCACTAAGCTGGTGATTTGTCAAGACGTTCTAGCCTTTCTGTTCTGTTTCTGGGGCGATTCTCCTCCTCCTGCGCTCCTCCCCCTTTTCCTCTGTAACCCCAGTTACCACAATGTATAAAACTGTCCTCTCTAGAACACAGAGAGTCGGCACCTGTAGTACAAATGCCAGAGATATTTTCAATATATATTGTTTCAGATAAGACCCACAGAATATAGTACGACACTGACAAAGTGCCCCTGAAGACTGACCGTCTCAGCTGCCACAAAGTGCTTGACTACCACTAGATCAGATCACGTTAAAGGGCTGCTGATGCTAAACTGTATTAACTCCATGTGCATAGTTGCATCAAGTACAAGTTATCAACGTACATGCTAAGATAAAACAAGCTCAGCACACACACAAAAGCTCCATACTTGAATCTCTACCTTATCTTCTTTAGCATTATGTAGAATTGGGTGGGAGGAAAGTGATTGTGGGGATGGTTTGTGGTATCCATTGCTCAAAGCATAATTTGCTAATAGTCTAATCAAGTAAAAGAAATAGCATCTGTTCTCCCAAATCTATTCTAAAGGGCTGAAACTAGTCAACACCGGGGAAAGAAGTGCCAATATTGTTCCCCAAATACATGGTTTAATAATGCTTTTCTTCCCCATGTCTCTACAACAGGAAAGTGAGTCTGAATCCAAAAGCAATATGGACCTGAATCCAAAGGGGATTCCTGAAAAATTCCAGGAAAGTAGTATAAATAAAAATGTTAGCAATTTGTGAAGAGCGTATTCTCTTGCGTGATTTCCACATGAGAAGCAGAGCCTAGCAACATGGGCTTGGTAAGCATCTGTGTCAACTTTATGCAGAGAAAGAAACCTACTGCATCTCATGTTACTCTACATAAATTAAGAATGGCTTGCATCTGTCATCCATTTGTAGAAGCATGTTAAACAGTGTTACGTACAAGCAACCTTGAAAATCACTCTTAACTTGAGGTCAGTTGCTGGCTAACACCAAAACATTTCGTACTACAGATACAGAAATCCTTATGACTGCTTCACTTTTCTGAGAGCTTATACAGCAATATGCTTGTCCAGACCATATAGAAGTGTAGCAAGATACACCCACCCTTAAATTACATAAGGCTGTTTGAAGGTTACCAAAATACAGATCTAAGAGAAAGTGGTGATTTTAGTGGTCCAAATCAGATAAAAATCTCTCAAGCTTGCAGCAATATAAGCAGAGAGTACGCTCAAACCCCAGAAGTCCTGAGTAAGTTTAGAGCAGTAATGAAAACGCTGATGGGTACGACGTAAAAACATTCCTACGTGCAGGTAATGTAGCCCAGAAGAGGCTTAAGGAATCTGCTCCATCAGCCTCTGAATATAAGCCATGCTATGAATGGCACGGGCTAGCTTGTTGTTTACTTCCCTCCCTGCTGTCTTCAAACCAACATGCCTGCAAATAAAGCTAAGACAGTCATTTCTAAAACACAGCAGAGGTCAGATTAATTATGTTAAATTCAAGTCTGAGGGCATTAATTTTTACTTTTCTGTTAGTGCTTTCAACTTAGAGCTGAAAGCATATACCGCACCATTAGAGTTACCAGGGTTGCCTCCTTCTGCTAGGTCTTTGATCACTTGCGAACTGTTTTCAAAAGTCAGGACAAAGAAAGGCCACATGCATTGGCCCAGTCCATATCTTTCCACTATGGTGTGACTATAAATCCTTGCTTCTGCTTCCACTTCTCTTTTCCCATTTGAGTCAAATTTCTGGATGCTGTAAACATACCTAGAATTATATTTTCATCATTTGGATCAAGTGTCAAGACAGGGGGGTCCAAGAAGGTTTCCATTGCCTGATCATCCCAGATGATATTGTCTTCCCAACGGCCATATACTAATTCCTCATTATCAATTGGAAAAATAGAGTACCAGGGCTTATCTTCATCCAAGGAAACTGCAAAGATCATAAGGCAGAAACTTTGATATGTTAAAACACTATCCATTTCAAAGCTCATCCCACACTACATTTACTCAATGTTCCCCTTCTCTCTGTGCCTTCTGAGGCAGGACCTTTAAAGGGCAAAGAAAACAGAGCTTTGAAGCTAAAAGAAAGAAGAGCCTCTAGTCTCAGTTTCACCAACACTGAGAGATTTTGTTCCACTGAAACACAGGGAATCTCTTTAAGAATGAAATAGTAGGTCCTCTAACAGGTTTTGGAGCAAAAACACATTCCTTTTATCTACACTTTGTTACCAAATAGGACCTTGCTATTGCACAGAACCCAAGTCTATACAGAAACGTGTAACGTGCACATATTCAAAGGCCAAAGATTGACACCCTTGTTACCTTGTTGTTCAGGGGCCTGCTTTTCTTTGCCCTTTGCTATACCTAGGACTCCTGCAACACTGGGTTTCTGCGCTAGTGGAATGGGTGGATTGAGCAAAGAGCCACTTCGGTTCAACCCTAGAGAAAAGGGAAATAAGGTAAGGTTAGTTTGAGTTGGAAGATTGAAGGGGGTGTTCCATTGCCTTAAATCCAAACTTGGAGTTGGGTGGAAAATGGTTTCCAGTCTGAACCAGGACGGTTCTGTGCCTCCTATCACAGAACCTAGACCCAAAGAGTGTCATGTTTCATCAGCATGGCTATGACCAACAATTTACAAGAAGGTGTTCAGCCGCAGCTTAGTCCTGAGGTCTGCAGCTTCTTGAAAGTTATATTTGGCTTGGTCTGCATATGCTGCATAATGATGTGTGAGATGCCTTTCTATCTGTTCTCCATAAAAGTGAGAGGCCTTGAGCAGACTGTTGCCACTGACAGAACAGTTGGTCTGACCTCTAAAAACTTCCTGTCTGATGTGAAACTGTCATAGAAAAAAAAAGATGACCAAGCAGACCTGAAGGAATTGTTCTGTGGAGGCTGCTTGCCCCCAGCCACCATCCATCTCCCAACCCACCTACGTCTCTGTGCTACATATGTCAATGTCATTATGTCATATATGTCAGTTAAGTCAATGTTTCTGGAAGGCACGAAACCTGCTGCACATGAAAAGACCAACCATGTTTGGCATGTACTGTAGCTTTTGAAGGGACTTGCACAGCGAGATCTAACCTGAACTGGTCAGGCAACAAATGTTCTAAAATAAAAACTGTAATGAAAAACTACGTCCAATCCACCTCCCCACCTCCTCAGGGTGTTTTGTACCCATAGCTGAAGAGCAAAGGATTGAAGCCAACTAAAGATGGAAAGGAGTGATATAAACTGACATTTCCATTAGTCTTTCCTTGTAAAAGCAGAGCAGGACATAACAAATAGAAAAAAAAACATTAATTCTACACAAGTAATTTAAATTTAAAATGCAGTTGTGTCTAAGAGAAGTCTGAGGCTTCTAAGAATTGTGATCCCTTACCTAGAAATAACAGAAGACCATTTTTAGTTCAGGAAAAACTTCAGAAGATCTTTACACAATTCTTCCAATTAAAAACATATACAGAAAATTCCATTGGCCCATAAAGGGCAGATATTCTAAGTGTACCATTCCTTGATACTAATTTAGACAGATCAAGCATCCTCTACTCCAGATGGAGAGAACAAAGCCAGAATTGATATATTCTTCAACAGAAGGGACCTACTCTGTTTCTGGAAAGAAAATAAGAGGCTGAGAATTCTGCATGGATCTGCAATTTAACCAAAAACGTTTCCTGACAGAAAGAACTATGTTCTGTATTTGAGGAGAAAGCATGCAATGAGTCAGCTCAACTACACCACGTACAGTGACTCAAGATCTTACCAAGACCTCAGATCACTGCTTACCTTGTTGGGCATTGTATGCAGTGGCATTTCTAGTCATGCTGGATGGCAGCCAGCCTGCCAAACTTGCCCGCTGTGTTTTAGTCCCTTTGTGTTTTACATCTTCTCCGTTCCAGATAACGTCATCCTCCCACTGGAGCTGCGTCACCATAAGGAAGTGCTCATCAGCTAGCAGATCATCCCTCTCATCCATCAACTCTGCGTCCTGGAGAGGAAAGAACAGTTGCTCAGAGACTTTCAATGACTTTATGCTTTTAAGCTAAAGAAGGAAAATTAAAAGTCTCATGTTATCTATTGCACAGCCAGCCACCTGCCCACAACCAAGCTCTCATTGTGCAGCAATCCCCAGCGCCGTACAAACCCCACTCCTTCCCCCACAGTTCCTCTCACCCTCTCATCTGCATGTCCTTTAACTTCCTGCTCTTTCTTCTTCTCTTTCAGCTTGAAACCATAATCAAATCCACTGCCATCCTCAGGGATCCCTAGCATGTCATACCAGAGCTGTGCTGGGCCATAGCGCCATTCGGCCACCTTAGGTTTTGTATCTGTTACTTTGTCTATATCACCCGTTGACTGGGAAAATTTGGATTCCACGGGTGCCATCATGGTAATCTGAAGCAGAGCAAAGGAGAGAACGGTAACACTGATGGTTTAAGTGTCAGAAACAAGTTTCTTCCTTCAAATTTCCCAGCTCATTCTCAAAGGAGAAAAGTATTTCTAAAAAGTGCTTTTCCATACTTACTAGCTGCCTTAAGAACGTTCTGCAATTAGACTTCCAAGAACACACAGATTTCTTCTTGATACAAAGAGGATAAGCTCTCCTATTGATCCCGTACCACGGACGCAGCCTTCTCAGTGAGAAGCAATCACCTGACGTCACTGACTAGTGTCTGGAGAGGAGCCTCTGCACAGCTGGAATACAAGCCAACCCTGTCCTCCAGTTTTGCTTTGGAGGAAAAGCTCTTTACACTAAATGTCGCTGTCCAATCCTGTATTACCCCCAGTGCTAGCTGGCGACCCTCTCTAAGACTCAGATATCCCACCTCATCATCTGAAAGGCACTGCTCAGGAGGGGGAGGAGCAGCAAACTCATATTCCCAGGGAGATTTTCCTTCCATTCCACTCTCAACTACAACTTCACCCTCCTGTATCTGCACTTCTTGTGCCAGCTCCCGATGTTTCTTCTTGCGTTTCCTTCGGGCACTACGCCAGACTGAGGGAACATTCTTTCCAGGGCCAAAGAGACGGAGGAAACGCAGCACCTACAATAGGAAAAAACAAGAGGGTCAGAAAAGAAAAGCACTGTGGAATGCCTGTCTTTCTTTCCCTCTCTGAAAAGCAATAACGAAAGAGGCATTCTGAAATCCTGTATTTGACCTGCACTACAACCCCAATCCCCAAAGAAGGCAACAAGCTCATTGTTATACTTGAAAAAAGTTTCTGATCCATCTGTCTGACATCAACTGTTTTTCCAAAGGGTTTATTCTTAATTTCAGACACAAAGAAACTTAAAACAGGCAAGAAAGAATGCCTTTACACCTTGGGCATGCGGTGAGACAGTACCTGGAAATAACTATTTCCATATTGAACAATTCATAACCTTCAGCAAGACACATGGAGACTGAAGATGAGTTGATAAAATGATTAGGAGAACAGACAAAGTTAGAAGTTATACAAACAGAGATTTCTTAAGCAACCAGATAGAAATAGACACCACAGACCAGAAATACTACATTTCTTTTCATCTCCAACACAGTTCAGTTTCCCTACTTGTCTACTGCACACCTCCAAAAGCTGCACTAATGGCAATGACAAACTTTCCTTTCTGTATTTTCTATGATGATGATCACTGTCTTTTAAGCACTGACAAATTTATCTTCCAAGTACCCTTGTAAAGAGGGAAAGCATTACTCCCAAATGAACTGAGAAATTTAGGAAACAGGAATCAAGCCAAAGATTTGCAAAGCCATCTACTTATTTGTTGCCCTGATCTCCAGAGGAAATAATGTTTGCACGATCACACTGTCCATCTCTGCCCACATCCATGTTATCCTTCTCCCCAAAACTCCACCAAATAACTTCCGAACCCTTTTGCCAGTTTCAAAGAGGTTTTACCAAGGGCAGAGGTCTCAGGCATAGTTAAGCTCCTAACAGTTCAGTGAAATGCAAAGTCTGCTTCTCCACAGGCTATTTTAAGTGGTTTCACCAGGATAAACAGTACTACGTAAACATGCACCTTCTCAGACATCAAAATCTATAGGAATTCAGGCTTTGCTAGCTCTAGTGCTCACGAATTATGAGAAGTGCTGAGCATTAACAGCTTGCACTGATTTCACTATAGCAACTAGGCACTGTCAACAGTAAATCAGTCCAGAAATGAATATATTAATGATAGATACAAAAATACAGTAACACAGGAAACACCGAATTTGCCAAAGCTGAGACAGCAGCAAATGCTTCAGAGGGAGATAAGGACTAACCTCTACTTCTGTGTTGACACTCACCTAGATCTCTAATAGCTAGGGGTTAGCTAAATCATTAAAACATGACATTTAATTATGCAAGTTGCTCAACTCCTTACAGAAAGTCTATGGCACATAAAGCCAAGTTATCTTAGCTGACACCAACCGTTTGGTAACGTTAAGCTTATTACCCTTTCCCTCCCATGTTTCCTCTCCTCTTGACAGTTTTAAAACTTCAAAATTATTGAAATTTATCATCTACATTCACTATTTGGTACTGATCAATTTTCAGTCATAATTATCTTTTTTTTAAAAAAAAGAAAAGCGAGGCAAGGCCTATAATGAAGAGTTCTTTGGCAATGATTAGAAAAGTTTTGTAAATGAATTCACTTTATACAAGAATTATGATTTGCCCCACCATTCTTTCAACCAAATTGTATATAATATAATTGTAATATAATCTCTGATCCATAATCACAGTGGTTTTGAAGGAGAGTTAAATAAAGGATACAGGGCTTGCAGATTGTTTTAGGAAGAGCACACTAAGTTCAGAACAGCATGTGAGGAGCAAATATTTGGCAGAAAAGCGAGAAAGCAAGCAGATTAAGTTATCATTCCACTTTTGAAACATCTGACAAAAGCATTCTCTACTCCACCAGAAAAAAACATCTTAATAGATCTGTGCATTGATTCTAAAGAACATTATTTCACACCCTCATTTATATGACTCTTTTTAAAGAGCGTCCTACACATGGTAGGAAAAGCACCGCATGTAAAGCGGTCTGGAAACAGCAGCCCACAGAAACTAAAACAGAAGAGAGTGAGATAAGCCAGAACACCTAAGTGATTACGGGCTGCACACCCTTAATACTTTATCATTCATTCTTAGAGGGCTCATATAATAGAGTTTCTGTCGCTTCCCCGTGTCTCTTACAATACCTTTCCTGGCCGAAATTCCGGGAAGAGGTCTGTAACACTTGGCAACTGTTTGGTAGCATCTCGCTGCATGATTCCTGCAAGAGGAAGTGTGAGTTTGCCTTCCTTGGATTCTGCCTGCCTGGCTTCTTGAGGTCCCATCTCTGACTCAGAATCAGAGCTGCTGCTGAAATCCACCTTGTCGGAGGCAGCAGAGGAAGGAGCAATGATGGAGGGCAAAATGATACCGTCTCCATCTTCAGATACTACAATAGAACAAGCACCTTATAAACAAACAGGTTTCCTCCCTGTCCCCTAGCACAACCCCACAATGCCACATCTACTGTTCATATCAAATTATGCAAAGCTTAAGCCTCTGTAATTGTTGCGAGTACCATTCTGGTTTAACCTGTCATTTTATCCTAAGCGTTCCAGGTGAATTTCCCAGCCACAACTGAGAGGATGAGATAAAAAAGCAGTTTCATTGTGAATGTCAGTATTTTAACAGTCACTAGCAATATAATATTTCACTCCACATTTTACCTAAGAGCTCACTTCAGACAGTCCCATTTCATTGCATATCAGGACAAAGACCCACCTTTGGACGCAGTCTGCAGACAGAACTTTGATCACGCGTCGGTGGATGCTGCAGAATGAACTGCTATGCAGCAGTGTTTGCTTCCTTCAGACATTTCATACTGTCAGAGAGAAGAAAGTCCTCACTCACCAGTGGCAGCTGCATCCTTTTCATCTTCTTTCTTTCCAGGTACTGGAGGAGGTGGTGGTGGCGGCATCAACTTGGAATCAATATCTTCACAGTCAGCATCATAATCATCCTCATCTTCATCTAACCAGCCAGGAGACAAGAATGCTATTAAGCTGATAATAAAAGGGAACCTGATACCCTTCCCCAGCTATATCATCCCCAGCTATATCATCCCCTCTGTCCCAGCCTCTAGAGGTGATCATGTCTCCACACTAGCTTAGTAAGATGACTGCTTTTTTTTCCTAACTAGACCGAAAACTCTCACAACTTCAGCTTTCCTGCACAAAAGCATTTGCAAAATTGGAATTGAAGAACAAGTGGAACGGGGGGAAAAGGGTAAACTGACAGCAAGCAGGCTGGAGCACTTTAGAAAAAAAAAAAGAAGAGAAGAAGAAAAGAAACATACTGTCACCACCTCTCTTTACTCAAGCTTTGCAGAGCTAGTAAAGCTGCTAAAGAAACAAGAAAATAAGGTTGAAAAGTCCAGATCAACTTTACATCCCACCAGCAACAGTATGACAACAGAAAAGTAAAGTATAATGCAACTTTAAGAGATAAGCAAAAGATTTAGCAATTGCACTAGCAACTACCGAAAGGGAAAAGCCACAGATGTTTGAAGATTTGTTTCTGCCACAGAGCTTGGGACTGACAAGAGAACCAAAGTGCCTTCTGGAGAGCAGTAATTTTTGACAAAAGGATGCAGAGGCAAAACAGGAGAGAGATATGGTTGAAGTGACTCATTAAGGGATCAGGACCTCAAATCTGTCTTATATTACTCTCTGAGGAGCTGCCTGCCTGCATAGCCCTGTTCCTAAGAACACAGGTTAAAAAAAGATCAGCAGGTATCAAGTATTCTCTGCAGGGGATCCCATGGCAAAATAAAGAACCTGGTTTCTCTTCTGAGTATAATTTAACTTTACAGAGCAACTCAGCCATTAAAAAAAGGACATATCTAGCAGAGCCTTTATCCAGTGAACGAGGTTTCCCAAAAGCTTATATTCTTGAAGCAATGAGTGAGAAGGGCACAATAACACACTCTTAAGAGAACCTGTGTCAAGGCCAATTGCCCCAAACATATATCACTAGCTGCCAGTCACTCAAGCCTCTTTTAAGTAATGCTTCTCCCATTTACCTGGTCTTCGAACTGGTTGAAGGCTGCCCATTGCCTGCTTATACCTGCGGCTCTCATCTTCTGCCACTTCATTAATATCTGAATAATCAACAGCATCTTCTGTGCTCTTAACCCAACCTGAGAAGAGAAGAAAAAATCTAGTCATGCAACAGTTCATTTTGATATATATTGCTAACATCTGACTTCACTATGCACATATGACTCCTTCTCTACATTTCCTTTTCTTAGAGAAACAAAGCATTTGATTAACTTCTCCCATCAGAAGATTTTTTCCCTTCATTCCAGCCAACAGCTCCAACACTTTTCAATTTCCTATAAAGACTGATAAGAAGTAACCAGCTTTAACACAAGAGACACCTTTCACTCAGTGGGACTGTTCAACAAACTTGGGAATAAAAAGAAATAATAACAATAGACTGGGCACTGAGTAGTGTTGTAATAATTTAAGATAGAGAAAAACATAGAATAAATTTATTTATGAGGAAAAAGAGACAAGAAGTGAAAAACTAAAAAGAATAAGAGAACACGTGCAAAAGGGACCAGGAGATAAAGTGGGATTAACCCTAGCAAGAAAAAAGAGGTGAGTCCTTTGTCAGATGAGCTGTGACCAGATAACATTATGGTTTTCCCTTCAGCCCTAGAGGACCCGGGTGTTTCTTCTCCTCTAATAAGAGCTCTGATCCCACAGGTTCTCCATCATTTAACTCTAACTAACCCAGAGCCTCACCTTCCTCATCCAGATGGGCTCCGTCAGCCTCCGCGTTATCGTCCTCGCTGGCTGTGATCTCAGTGATCAGATTGCCCAGTCCCAGGGCACCCAACCCAGCCAGATGCTTCTTGGATTCCTGGAGAGACCAAAGCCATAGCCCAACTGGGAGAGTCCTCCAGCTCCACCAGCCAGGCTGAGCCCTCAGTGGTGCTGCCCATCCCGGAGCCAGCACGCACTGCCTGGTCCTGCCCTGGAGCCCAGACCGCTGGGACCTCCCCCGCTCTGGTGCTGGCACGGAGCCTGCACCACCAGGAGCCCTTCTCCCCCCAGCCTGGCCCTTCCCGCAGCCCGCACCCATGGAACCCCCGGCCTCAGGTCCCGTCCTGCAGCCCCCACCACTGGGACCTCCCACTGCTCCTGTCCCATCCCATCCCAGAGCTCGCACCTGCGGGAACCCCCGTCCCAGAGCCTGCAGCCACGGGACCCCCTGACTCAAGTCCCATCCCAGAGCCCGCGGTCACGGGACCCCCCCATCTCAGGGCCCGTCCCGGAGCCCGCAGCCACAGGGCTCCCCATCTCGTCCCGTCTGGAGCTCGCACCACCAGGATCCCTCGTCGCAGAGCCCGCACAGACAGGACCCCCGTCTCAGGGCCCGTCTTGGAGCCCGCATCACCGGGACTCCCCCACCTCGTCCCGTCTGGAGCTCACACTACCGGGACCCCCCTTCTCAGGGCCCGTCCCAGAGCCCGCAGCCACGGGACTCCCCACCTCGTCCCGTCTGGAGCTCGCACCACCGGGACCCACCGTCCCAGAGCCCGCGCCGACGGGAACCCCTGTCCCGCAGCCACGAGACTCCCTGTCTCGTCCCGTCCCGGAGCCCGCACCACCGGAACTCCCCACCTCATCCCGTCTGGAGCTCGCACCACCGGGACCCCCCGTCTCAGGGCCCGTCCCGGAGCCCGCAGCAACGGGATCGCCCCCAGGCCCGTCTCATCCCGTCCCGGAGCCCGCGCCACCGGGACCTCCCCTAGGCCCAGCCCGGAGCCCGCAGCGGGGGCCGGGTCGGGCCCAGCAGAACCGCCGCCTCCGCAGAGCGAGACCGCCCTCCCCGGCGCCGGCACCCGGGAGCGGCGGCCGCGCTACCTTGTCCAGGACACTGTCCCCCTCCAGCTGCCCCGCCTCGTTGATGTTGCCGAAGAGGAACCCGGCCAGCGAGAAGGGCTCGGCGCGGCCGCCCTCCGCCTCCTCATCGCTCTCCGAGTCCGACATTGCGGCGGCGGCGATGCACCCGAACCGGAAGCGGAACGCGAACCGGAAGCGGAAGCGAGCCGCGGCCCCGCCGCGCCCTCCTCCTGCGGGGGCGGGGCCGCCGCGCGCCACCGCCTCGAGCTAAAGGGCGCCCCCGCGCGGCCCGCACCGCCGCGCAACGGCCGCGCAACGGCCAAAGAAGGCGCAGGCTTCCGGGTTCACCGAAAATCGTTTATTGCATTTAAGAGAGCGGATCCGGCTTTCCACAGGAAAGAACAGCTACATTATGGAGGGAAAAAGCAACAAAAAAAGGGGGAATGAGTTAATAAGAGAGCCAGAGAGATGAAGGAAGTTTTATTACAATTTAATTTCGCATAATTTAAAAAAAAAATCTTTTAAAAACTGTTAGCTGTAATACAAATTTTTTATAGTATAAAATCAAGTTGCCAGTGTATGCATCAGTACCACACTTAGAGCGTGGGGCTCCCGCTGCCGGAGGATGCTCGCCCCAGCTGCCCCGGCCGGGCAGGGGAAGCCCTCCGCGGGGATCCATCCGCTCCTTCAGGTTAGCCCAAGCAGCACCACGATTTCTACACAGCGAGGTTTAGCACTCGAAGCACGGTGAGGCTCTCCTAGTTTTAATTCCATATAAATAGCTACAGCTGTAAACTGAACAAAGCATTTATACATCTAACATGCTCCATAACATCCTTTGGACACAATTCCCGGACTGCTCAACTCGGTGTGGATGGCTTGAATGACATTAAAAGAAATCCTTACGTATTTGAGAAGTTATTCACATGCTGAAAGATTAAAGTCGGTCTCTTTGTCGAGAGTCTCTTCTGCGAATGGCAACGCGCGCACTGCGTTTCTCCTCGGTAACAAGAAATCTTGAGCAGTTTCGGAAATCCTCGTAACTTCACTCTGGGGTATTCTGGTCTTGCGAAAATAGACAAAAATCCAGCTGTGTGATTGTTTAAAGTCTGTATTTGTTACCTGTCCACAGGAAAAAACAAAAAGTGGGAGGAAGGGAATGGATTGTAGACTGAAGCACTGGACTACTTGCAATAAAACGCGTTAAGAATTACAGAAAAAAGAGGGAAGATGATAACTGAGAGAATGCCCATTGAATGGAAAAGTTCATCGGATCTGTGCACCCCTGGAGTCCATTCTCATGAAAATCAGATGCTAGAGTGAATGAACTGTCAGACCAGCAGGATTTTTGCTCCTCTTGACAGAAAGAGGCAGAAATACAAGGCATTTGAATGAGTCTGTTAATGAGGTACTCTGAAAACAGGAGAAGTTTTCATAGTTCTGTTCAAAGTTCACTTTCTGCTCGTTTTCATCCCAATGATATTAATCTCTTCAGTACTGTTGTGCAATCTATTGATTAAGTTATCTAGATGGGGATAAAGTGTTCTAGTATAATGTAATCAATAATGTAATCAATTCAAACAAATCGATCAAGCAGTAGAATTTTCTCTCTCCATACCCTCTTCCAGTTAACACCAGGATGGCTGCACTGTGAGCCTACAGAAACAGGAGGTGTGCAACAATATTTGCTCACGGGACTTCTTCTCCATACAATTATTGTCATCCAGTTAGGAATATCCACAGAAGATGCAGAACTACAAGATTTCTATATCTAAAAGAGTAAAAACTTTTTAAAAAAAACAGTAGTAGCTTCAGTACAAAATTGCAAATTTGTGTAGCAAAAAAAAAAAAAAAAAGAGGTGCCTGTTGTTGAAATAAAAAGTCTATTTAAGAACAGTTCAAACATATCACAAACTTTTTAAAGTACATCTTTGAATTAAGCAAAAGTTATGGGCTTGCACCAGGGTAACTAGACTGTTGATTTAGGCCTGACCTGCATTAAAAAATGTGCACTGCCTTAAATAAATATATTTTAAACAATGATAAACTATTTGCTCAGTTACTGAAATTTACCTACAGAACAATAATCTTGAATTACAAGGCACAGAATTATTGCTGCCTGCAAGTCAAGCCCGCGTTAAAGGCCTACCTACTAAAGCAAAGGCAGAAAGTGGTGAGTAGAAGTTACATCACTGCAATACTCCCCTTACAGCTTGCAAAACGCTGCAGTAGGAGCCACATCTGGAACAGCACTTCCTCTACAAGTGCAAAAGATGCAAAGACACTCCAGTCAATGGCACTTGGTGAAGGAAAATAAACAGAAGCCTGTAGGTTTCTACAGACATCAGGCATTATGGATATTTTGGTGTTTTCTGCAATCAGGCAGTGTTTGGAACTCAGTGTTGCTTCACTAGCTACACATACCAATATTTGGATAAACTGCAGTTTTTAATTTCTGCGTTGCAGTTTCCTAAAGCAATACCAGGAGGAGCATACATCAGCTATATAGAAATTGTAGTTAGTGTCAGCATCAGTTACACTAGCTGAAGAAAGGCACATCCTCTTCAGAGGGGAATGATGGCACAAATATGAATATGTCTCTATCCACCTAGTATTTCTGTCTGCATCAGATAAACCAAGGTTAATTTAACACAAAATCCCTCATAACCTTGTTGATGTATTTTCTGTTATCTTGCTAAAATGAGGCTTTTTTCTGTCCAGGGTATACACAGTACAGTTTTGCATGTGTGGGAATCATAAAAAAGCAAGTTCTGAATAACCAGTTTAGGCTGTATCTGGACAAAGACAGCACTGTCAATTTTAGGCAACAAAGCCCAAGCCAGCACCACTGGTTTCATACAAAATATCTTTGAAGCATGCTCCTTTCATACCGCCAGGCTCTAAGGTTAAGTCTAAGGAAGGTTCCATGCGCTCACTTCTCTGCTGGTCCCAGAATCACACATAGAAAACAGTGCACATTCTGAAAACAAAAGCCAGCAGCCATTCGCTGTAGCTGCTAGAGAAAGTTAAAAAGTACATAAATGGAACATGAGTTAAAACAGTTTATAATATGTGACCACCTAGTAGACGAGAGAAAACTGCCCAGGTAAATCTATCCAGTGACTGGCTAACCATTAAAAATTTAATTGGGACTATCAGTGAGTTGCCAGGAACAAACAAGGGTTCCTGATTCCTGTAAACAGAGCTTCCAAATTTTCTGTCAATGATCTGCCAGAAGAACAGCCAAGGAATTTGCCATGAAATCTCATGTGGTGACTCCAAGAGCATTAAGAAGTGAAGCCATGAATTCCTCGAGAGCAAACAGGCTTCTACCAAGTCTCTGGAATTCATCAAAGGGAAAGTGGGATCACACCGAAAAGCTTGCTTTGAGAAGCGTCATCCCAATTACCTCAATCCGTTCAAGCAGATAACTGTAACTTTATTCTCAGAATGTAAAGTCTCTTTGGAGAGTGAAATAAAACCTTAACTCAGTTTAGAAGATTATGGAAGACTTCTAACTAAACTACTCTTCCAACTCTCCATTCAACAGCACAAAAATCACTCTTTTGAGTATTCACCATTATCCTAAATTCTTTACATTAGGAGAAATCAGTTCCTGCTTCTATTAATAAAATTATTGCAAGTGTTCCCTGTCTTGCTCATTGGATTAAATACGCCATATGTTATCTTTTCATATAAATGGTCACAAGTTCACTATAAAGTGAAGCTCAGTAATATTACAGGCATTTTTGCATGTAAACAAATGGTTTTCAAGCTTTAAATCAACAAATTAAAACAATTGGACAGCCAGACTTCTGTTTTCTAAAACCAATTTGATCAGTAAAGAAGAGATAGGAAAAGCAGCAGCTACACTTAAAGCAAAGTTATCAAAATTTGTGCTTTTCAGCAAGTCCAGTAACTGATGGTTATCTAGTAAAGAAAATTGGCTTCAAAGAAGTCCCTTCTTTTTTCTTCCTCCACTAAATAAGAACAGAAGCCAAGTGATCCCTGGAGAAGCTGGAGACTAGAACTTTAGAAATTAAGTAAATGGTTGACCTCTCAGTTGGAAGGAAAAAAAAAAAAAACTCTTCTGTTTCAGTTTCCCTGAAGCAATAAGACTGCAAGAATATTCTTTGCATAAACCATTTCTGCTTAGAGCTGTTAGTGCAAGATGCAAATCTTCAATGTAACTCAAAGAGCCCTCCAAGATTCTAGTCAATATTCAACTTCGAACACCCATTATCCGAGGTAACTACAATAGGACACATTTCCTTGTGTTCTTCTTTGTCACAGGATACAGAACTGCACGCACAGCTTCAGCAAACACCTCCCGAACACCCTCCTGATTCAATGCCGAGCACTCCAAATATTTGACTGCTCCAATTTGTTTAGCCAGCGAAGTCCCCTGTTGCGGGGTAGTGGGAGCCAAGCTTTGCTCTTTCAATTTTTTAACTGTTTCCAGGTCATTTCTCAAGTCTCTCTTGGTGCCCACTAAAAGAATGGGAACGTTAGGACAGTGGTGAGAAACTTCAGGATGCCATTTGTGCCTCACATTTGCATAGGAAGAAGGGCTGCCAATGGAGAAACAGATGACAAACACATTGGTTTGAGGATAGGATAGTGTGCGCAGGCGGTCGTATTCCTCCTGGCCCGCAGTGTCCCAGAGATTCAGGCTAACTGTCCGGCCATCGACAGTCATTTGGGCACTGTAGTTGTCAAACACGGTAGGGATGTACTCTTCCGGGAAGGCATTGGTGGTATAGCTGATGAGAAGACAAGTTTTTCCCACAGCGCCATCTCCAACAACTACGCACTTTATTGTCTGCATTCTTTACCCAGAAAAGAAGTCCTGCACAAAGCAAGAAGAAACGTTAGGAAAAGCATACTCAATGATAGTGATTTTAAAGATAAACTTAAGCAAGTGTTTTTAATATTGCTAACAAATTATTATCACAGCCAGATGTCACAAAACCCATTACAAAGAGCGTATAGGCTAGAAAGGCAATAGTGGAATGGAGATGGAACAAGTTGAGAACTCAGTGGCAACTGGCTGCATTCCAACCATATGAGTAAAATTAGCCAAATTCTCAGTCTCGCCATAATCAGCCAGTTTCCCACAGGCAAAAGGGACATGTCTTTAGAAGGTATCTGCAAGCGGAAAGGGGCTGTGGCCTCAGGCACAACAAAATACTCTGTCATTTGTAGGTTACACGCACAAGCATACACTCTGAACTGACACTTCTTGTCTACATATTCTACTATCTAAACAGTTTAGCACAAAGAAGCCTCCAAGAATTCTGTAATAAACTGAGATATCCATTGCTGGGCTGCAGTAATACTGTTTGCCAGAAAAATTCACTCAACTCAGCATCAGCTTGACCTCAAGAAACTACAGTATTGAGAGGACACCAGATAAAAGGTTCAGGAAGTAGCACTTACAAGAAAAGTTGTTCTTTGAAGTATAATTAGCCATCATAGCCAGATTAGAATACGTAAAGAATTTTTCTAAAGAAGCCAAGAACAGATTATTCTCACTAATCAGTGACAGAACAAGCAGAACTTAATAGGCTTGAGCTACAATAAAGAAAGCTTATACTGAGCATTAGAAAAACACATGCTATGGGAGACCAGCAATCGAGCAACTTTCCTAGGCAGGTTGTGGGATTGTTACTGAAGATACCTGATGAGTAAAGGCTTCCCTGTCCCTCCCTGATACCTAAGGAGTAGGAGTGATAATCAAATAGATATAGCCTAAAACTCATTTCATTCTAAACCTTTCTCACATGAACAGCAGGGACTTTGAAAATAGCATGAAACAACTACAAGCAGACTCATTTGTTGCACATTTCCATGCTGGAACTTCCACTGCTAGCCCAAACAAGAAGGAACTTGCATCTGCCTTCTCACCCAAATGCCTCTGAGGTACTATCTGTAAGCCCCAACTCGCAACCAGCAGAAATTACCCTGCTTCAAACAGGAGGAAAAAAAACAAATAGTGGGAGGGACTACACTGCACATTCCAGAAAAATCACAGCTCAGACACCACTGAAAGAGCAAAGGGAACATATCAAAATGGGCACTAGTGAAGTAATCCATTAATAAAGTCATGAAATCCCTTTCTGCCAACTTCCCCTTCAAGCCCATCCAAACAAACTGATAATTTCCTACTGTTTAGGTCTCAGCCCTGTCTTTTTTGACATAGTCTGTACCTATGTGCTGCTGTCTTCCCGCTGTAAGCACAGGTAATTCTTCTGTACTAAGTGGAAATAGCCTGCCTTAAGCTTTGGGACAAGGTTACTACAGGCAACGAGTGATATTGACTGTGTTCACATACAGTGCTTTAGGATGTATCAAAATATGTACACACAGATTACTGAAAATCAATCAGTTGCGGGAAGCAGTTCAGGGAAACCTTGATCCTGAAACACCATGCAGGGGAGGAAACTGGAGGAGACAAGCAGGAGGAAGATGCAGAAACAGTTTTATCTTTTGTGAAAACGTCAGGAATTAAATTTCTATAACAATGTGAATCACCTAAAACGAAATCTAGCAGGTACTTCTGAGTTTTGGCAGAAAATCATACATGTGAATTCCACCATGCATTAAAAATAGCAGTCAACCCACTTCAAGGCTACAGTCAAACATAAAGAGATGCATGCAACTGCAAATCGTAAAGTTAATCAGTAAAATGAAGAACATCACTGACCAGCAAAAACTGACAGCAGGACTGCATGTAATATTCCAGGATAGTTGCACGAAGATTTTCATTTAACAGGGCTAGGAGAAAATAAATACATAATTAAAAAAATAATAAAAAGGTTAAATCTCTTAAATTAGAGGCTTCGAAACATTTGTTGCATTTTGCAAAACCCGAAGTTGAAACCCCTTTAATATAAAGTTACTTAAAGCATTACAAATTAAACATTTTTAACATTTTATTATTAATCAGGGTTGAACACTGTTACTGACAACATATAATACGGCACAGTATTTCTGAACCCAGAAGGTCTAGCTGTTGCAAACAACAACAGAAGAGTGGATGTATTTTAATGCCGTAACGCTGTACATCTAAAGACACGACTGTAACTCACCATTCCAGTCCCTACTTCTGTTTCCCCTGTATGGCAGATCACTACCTGCCCTGACACCCTGGTCCACTGTCTTCAGATGTCTCCAAACGCTGCCTCCCCTTCCCTCCCAGGCAGCCTGCTACCTCTGCAGCCAGGACCACGCATACAGAGGACTGGAGTCATCCTCCCATCCAGTTCACCGAGCAGGACCACAGTCAGTTGCGTTGGTACAACCAAGCCAGAGGCAGCACGTGGTGGGAACAAATCACACAGGGGTGGAACATCATAAGCTGACATTGCTGCCAGAGGCAATATTACTGAACTGCAGCATAGAAATAGCAGATTTTAAAGCTTATTCTTGCATTTAATTCAAATCTCTGGCTTAAATACTAAAGGATCTGGTGCTGCAAACCTTAACGGCGACCAACAATTCCAGAGCAACTTTTCCCAAATGAATTAACCATGCAACGGACAGCTGTTCTGATGAGTTTATAAAAAGTGACATCGCGGAGATGGCAGATGTTAGCTGGATACTCGCATTATAAAACTCACGTATAGCAACAGAAGTCATATGAATAATGAGCTACACAAAGTCTTTTATGTCCAGTTCATAGTTTCTAAAATAAATAAATTGCAAAGACTTGGGAAAAAAAAAAGGTTTTAAAACACAAACCACGAGCTCCCCCAAGGGCTCATATCTCGATTCATTTCTGTCCATGGTTTTCCACAGAAACACGAGGTACCGCAGAATTGCACCCCTACCTGCACACAACAGACATTGATGTTCCAGCGTCATCACACCAACGTCATAACGCAACACAGGCAGTTTTATATATTGCTGCACTGTAAAGCTACACACACCCTGAACCATGGGTAGATTAAATAACTTGATTCAATCTGTTCCAAATTTTTCCAGCAAAAATATATTTTTCAGAGCTTACTTATCTTGTTGAGGCTTTATTTAAGAATTCATTAGAGTTTTTGATGGGGAGCATAACAGTAAGGTAACAAACAAGCCTGGAATACAACTGCTCTTTTACAGCATTAATATCATCAATCACTTGACTAAGGCTTGGATTTTAGAAGAATCACGTTTGCAGCAGGAAATAATTCCATTCAAACATGCCAAAACATCAGACTAACATCAGACTAAACATGAACTACACACACGAATAAAGAGCCTGTAGGCTCTGAAGCAGGCTCCTCTGCAGGCCTCTTAGCTAAAAGGAATAATTTGTGGCAAATGCCGCCTAAGGGGAGGGAAAAAAAAAAGATTCCTACAATTAAGCACAAGAATGCAAAATTTAGAGACATTAACCAAAACAAAGACTAGAAAGACGCTCCTACACTCCAGGTCTGTAGGCTGCGAGCAGGTGTAGCTGGGTTACAGATTTACATATGGAAGACAAAGGATTTCTTAATTTAAGCCACAACCAAGCAAACAATATTACCTCTGTCTAACCTTCTGCTATTAAATCCACAAATCACTTTGCTCATAATATACAAAGTCTCTATTTATTTCTTCTTGTAAACAATTTGCATGACAATAAAACTCTCCTAAGACAGCAAGGGGCTGGGATTCAAATTTCTGAGTGGAAAATTCCTCTTTTTATTTCTCAAGCACCCTTGACTCTGGCACTGCATATTCTATGAGTTTAAATATATGCTTAAAAAAAAAAAAACCTCTCCAATCAATCATCATCAATGAACATGACCAAAAGCAGGAAGATTATTATAGATCCTCTTTTTTTTTTTTTTTTGTGGTGGGCTTCAAAAGAGCTTTTAGGAAGAATTTAAGAGAGAGTAAAGATACAAAGTAGGACAGTTCCATGTATACTTCCAGGTACAACAGGTAGTAAATCAAAAAGAGAAAAATACAGATTAACACCCTAACACAATCAAAAACAAAACTGGGAATTTAGCCACGGAAAGCTGGGCATAAGCTTCAAGGACAAGTTTAAAGGTTACTCAGCGAGAGACAGGAGCCAACAAGAGTCCAAAGGAGTGAGAGAAGTAACTCTGGTTGCAGAGGTCTGGATTTTGACAGTCATCAGGCCACCGGCAACACGAGACAACGGACCTTGATTACGGCTAAGGTGGGAGATCCTCAGAACACGGATGAGAGCTCTAGCAGTCACAGCAGAATGGGAATTATTTTCAAATAATAATTTTAAAAAATCACAAAGAAGTATTGTGCAAAAATACGTAGATGAGAGTTATTTCTGTCTCGTCCATCAGAGCCTTTGAATGAGAAAACTGGCATTCCAGTTTGGGTTCGGGCGCTGCTCGGAGGATGCTGCAAAGTCGGCGCTCGGTATCCGCACGCCTGGCGCTGCCTTTGGAATGCGCGAGATTTCTATCTGCTTGTTGAGACATTGTCTGGAGAGCTGCTCCCCTTCTGACCTAATTACACACTTGATGGTATCATTGACGTGGACAGTTTGCTCTCTTGCAGCACAATGGGACACTGGCTGGAGAAATTCACTGTTTGGAGTCTTCTTCCACCACCCTCAAGCTATCGTAAGTGAAACCGCACTTAATGTTACGTCAAAATATTTTTTGTGGGGGGATAAACCTTCTAGATTTTCTCCTGTAATACTTCCGAAATAGAGCTCCCTGTCTGTTGAGGAAGGGGAGAAAACAGTGACAGGAAATCAGGGAGGAAACACAGACCTGATTTCTTCTGGGGCTTTCTAGATTTTCCTTATACTTTTTATACTTCCTGTATGTTGAAAATTCTTGGCAGAGGAACTAATTCTGAGCAGGATATGTTTCTGCCCGTACAACATTAATGCTAGATGCCTTTTCTCTGCTGGGGGATTTTAGCTTTGATATTGCTCTTTGATTAACTCATTTTGAAAGGGTTTTTCAGGTCTTCCACATCTCACCTTCCAGTTTGGATAGGCCCATTTTGGCCAAATATGAGCAGAAAGAGCACTGGGAGTTCAGCAGAGGTCACCTCCAATGAGCATAAAACCTGCGTCGTTCTGTTCAGCCATCACCTTTGATCTATCCCTCCCAGTTTTGCAGGCTCAGAAGTTTGATCCTGCTTTATCAGGAGCAAAGAGAAGCAGAAGTTAAGAAATCTAAACAACTTAATTGCTCATCTTCCAGCAACAAAAACGAGATCAGAGATGATTCACGCTGTCCACCTGGCACAGAAAACTCAGCAAAGAGCTGGAAGGATAACGCAGCTCTAACTCTGTCCTACTGACTTTGCCCATGCAAAGGAGTTTAAAAGACTCTCGATTCATGCAGTTTAGCCACCGGAGAGAAAGGAGCTTTCAGCAGTTTAATCAAGACTGTGTTACTATTCCATAATAGCTCAGCTTACTCTCCATTTTTTTATTCAAGCGCCAAAGCAATGAACAAGTGCCAAACTTTCAGAATGTATCTACACATGCATGCCAAGAGAGAGCACTGCAGTTAAATAGGGGACCTCATCCATAACACTCGCACTATTCCTCCAGCAATGAATGATCTGCTGGAACTCCTGAATGCCTTTCAACATTTTCACACCGATTTCTGCCCTGACCTGTATAGCTTTCTTACCTGTATAGCGAGAGAAAACACACAGCAGCCACAATGGCACCAGAGAGAAAAAACAATGAACAAGACAAGCCTGAGTCCAGCCCCACGGCAGGAACTGCACAGTCCACGTCACAGAGCCCCACGTCCTGCAAACGGGGGGGGGACCAACGGGGCTCGCTGTCTACAGAGCTCTGCCTGGAGGTTGGGCCCCCCGTACACATTCTCTGATGCCTAACAAGAGCCCAGTTTTCACCAGTTCTTCCATCAGTGCAGACACTTTAAAGGCCTTCCTTTTTTGGCACAAAAATTTGTTTCAAAAAAAAAATATTTAAAAATCCAAACCCTTTAATGTAATGTTTTTAAGATATCTACTCCCTCAAATTTGGCTGAAATGGGTTAATCGTTATTTGCATGGGTGATACGCACACAGCGTTGCTATATAAACAGTATTTCTTAGGGAATCATGGTGAATGTGTTATGCATGAGATGATCTGGGCATCTCAACCACACAAACCTCAATACTCTAACACTTTTACTACAGGCACTCATACTCCAAATTTTATCGGAGAATGGGGAAATTAGTGACCAAATATCAATGGTATCAATGATCTTAAATTCTATGAATCCAAGGTTATAGTCTTTGGATTATGAACATTTTCAAAGGACATTAGACACAAGCTAGTGAAACGGCTGCACAACTACGAAATAACACCACACCAAGGTGCATCTGTACAAATACAGTCATACTGGAACTAAGCACTCGAACGCGAGTAGGTACCTGAGTCCCCAGCACATAGAAAATGCAATGGATCCTGCCGTAATCAAAAGCTGCAGAATGTGAAACTTGATTTTCCTTCCGCGACCACGTGCAAAAGCAGGGAATCGTCATGACGGGTATTCTCAGAATTTCCGTACACACGAATGACCCTAACGCGCTCTGAGGGTGACGAGACTGGAAGTCAGGACTGCACCATTCCACTCCCGGACCCGCTACCTACCTCCTAGGTGCTACAGGCAACTTCCACAGTTCCCCAATACCTCAATCCACAGTTTATAAAAGTGAGTAATATACGTCCTTCCTACCTTCTAAAGATTCTGGCAAGGTCTTATTCATTACTGTTGGTTTTTTTTTAAAAAAAAAAAACACACATCTCTGACATCAGGTTCTGTTAAGAAGAGCATTAAAAAAATTACAGTGTGAATGACAAGTCTGGTTAAAGTCCTTCCAACTTCCATTTGAGGTGAAAAAAACTAGCAGTTTACCGTTCTGTCACCTTTTGTCACCTGGCATTCACTGCCACTCTAAAACAGTACTTTTAAGAAAAGTTGGAACAAAGCCACTGCTGTATTTGAGGAGCAACGTATATGCTGGGAAAGTCTAGATTTTTTCCCTTCAAGAGGAGAAAAAACCCACACACTTTCAATTCTCTTTGATTTCTCCCACTCTATGCCCAAATTTCATTGGGAGGAAAAAAAAAAAGATGACGAATAAGACTCTTGGTCATTCCATCAATAACAACTTTCAAAAGACTCTTTAAATAGTTTTGATATGATTAAGACACAAGCATGCACTCAGCATGCGCTGCACGATGGTGCGAGCTCTAAGACACTGCAAAATCCGCCAGCTGCATTTGCACCAAGTACTGCATCCGTAAAAACTGAGCAGCAGTTATCAGCAGTCCATTACACTGACACACGCAGACATAGGATAGCAAAATGAAAAAATACAACACGGATTTTAAAGATAAGGGCCTCTGTAGTATTCGATACGCAGCCATGTGAGAACACTTGGGGCTCCAGAAGAACCGCAGCCGCATCATGTGAGCAAATCAAACAGCACACTCCATTTCCTCCCGGCACGGCTCTGCAAAGCGCGGCTTCATTGTCCTCCCAAGGTCTCCGCAAAGTCCCCTCCGAGCACAGCGTTAACAGCGTCGCGTGGAAAGACTCCAAAGCTGAAACGCCAAAGGCGTCTCGTAGCTTTACCTTCTCTGGGGGATCCTGAGCGCAAAGCGAGCGCCGGCACGCAGGCCCAACGCCGTCCTCGCGCTATGTAGTTTAGATTTGGCACAAAATTGGACAAAAAACTTTTGCGTGCTGGAAAACAAGCTTGGGACAAACCCAGCTAAGGAAGCAGGCGCAAGGACAGCATGCTGCAGCGCGGGACGTGCCAAGTGGGCACAGGGCGCGTATAACCAACAACGGCGCTTAGAGTTTGCTTATAACCCCGGGTAAATACGGCTGAAACCACAAGCGCCTATAGAGAACAAGCGGACGCCGGCTACTCACCGGTTCTCTCGGCGGAGGAGCACGGTGAAACCGGGAGGGGAGGCAGACCAGGGCGCCCGCCGCTCCCGAGGTGCCGGCGCCCGCCCGAGAGCTGGAAGCCGGGAGAGGCGTTAGGACGCCATCCCGCGCCGCCCGCCCGCTTCCGAGAGACTCTCCCCCTCCCCCCCGCCCCGGTCCCCGCGGCGGGGAAACGGCGCCCGCGGGCCTCGGCGCCGCAAGGCGGAAGGAGGCGCCGGGCCGCGGCCCCTGAGGGCAGCGCCCGCCGCCGCCGCCGCCAGGCCCAGCCCCGGCCCCCGCCGCCCGGCCCCGCGCCGCCGCCGCGCTCACCTCCCGCGCCGCCGGCGGCCGCTGCTGGCGGGGCGGCGGCGGACCCGCGACCCGGCCGCACCCCGGCACCCGCCCCTGCCGCCGCAGCGCGCACGCGCCGCCGCCCCCGCGCACGCGCGCTCGGCCCCGCCGCCGCCGCCGCCACCCCCGCCGCACCGCGCGGGGGCGGCCTTGGGCCCGCGCCTGCGCCTCGGCTTGGGCCTGGGGCCGCCCCGGGCCTGGGCCTGAGGCCGCGCCCGAGGCACCGGGCCTCCCCCGGGCCGGTGGTGAGGCGGCGTCCGGGCCAGCCGCGCTTTTGTGTGGTGAAAAGCACAGAAACCCGCCAAAGGGGGGGGAATGGGGGGACACAGAGGGGCCCTGGGCCCGCAGCAGCCCGCTCTGTGCTTCGGCTCCTCCCCGGGAGCGGCGAGCGCGGCCCGGGCACACCACGTCCCCGCTGTTCCCCTTCCATAGTGAAGGAGCCCGTGGCGGTTCCCTGGTCTCCGCAAATATTCCTCCAAAGTGAGGAATATTAGTGACACCCGGGCTCCGAGACCGGCTAGCGTGGGGGTGCAGCCCCGGGCTTGTTCTCCCCGCTCTCCTTCTGTGGGAACCGCATCCAACCTGCTTTTTTGTGGCATAAGCACAATGCTAAGACCCAACCCCTTCACAAATACCCCGAGTCTGCAACAAAATGGTTTCTCTTCCCCAAAAAGCCCTGGACTGACCACTCTGGACATGGCGCGGTCTTGGGCCTGGCGCTGAGCCTGGGAGCACCCTGAGCGAGGAGCCAGCATGTCCCGAAACAGAGAAAACGTCCCAAAACGAGCCCGGCACGGGCACCCGCCTGTGCGAAGTGCACGCTCCCCGCACGCGTCATGCTTGCGATCGGCGGTAATTTAGTAATAGCTGAACTTTTTCGCACAATCAGCAAACAGTACACGTCATTTTCCATCCACCTTCCCAGCTCTGTGGAACATGTTAAACAGCAGAAATGGTTGGGAATTTCCCCCTGCCAGTCTCCTCCCCCTCCGTTACAACAGTCGACCTCTGTTTCCTGTCTTCTCATCAGTTATTAACCTCTTACCCCGTGGCAGCTTCACTTCTACAAACAGCTTTATGAAGGGCTTAGTCAAAAACCCCCGGGAATGCCACAGGCAGCAACAAAAATTTCCCTCCTGCACATGGACATCACCTCTGTCCAAACACCTCCCAGGCTCATGAGACGGAGGGAGGCAGGGAAGGCGGACGCGAGAGGTCCGGGTTAAAGCTAGTCTCTGACCATGCAGGTCCAGAAGGGACCCAGCATGGGTGTGAGCTGCCTCCCGCGCAGAGTGAGGCTCCTCCATCGTCCTGCCCTGGTCGGCGGCAGGAGAAGGGAGAGACAGACCGGGGGGCTCGTCCCGCTGATGTTTCTTAAGCACCTATGAGGGATATCGGACTATAACCTTTGCTCTGTGGTTTTGTTGCTTGTCCTTTCAGCCAGGGGCAGGGTGCCCTGCAGCCGCACACGCGGCGCTCGGCTTGGTCTGGGAGGTTCGGTCTGCTCCACCGGAGGTGGTGCCACGGCCCCCGGGCACCTCGGGAAAACACGTACGGGAGGAAGCTGGCACCTCTCCTCTGCTGGAGCACTTGCACATCAGTTGCTTGGTGTTCCCATCTCCATCTCCTCATCTTCCTCCTCTGACCAGCTCAAGCTGTCGTCCGAGTCGTCCCCCTGGGCTCCCGTGGGCTCCTCCACGCTGGCGACGTCCTCCTCCGCCTGCTCCCCGCGGGAGCGCGCCCTGCTCGGGGGGAGCTCCAGCCTGCCCCAGGGCACAGGGCTGGCTTTGCTGAGCGTGATCTCCACCTTGGTGGGGACCATGCTCACGAAGCTCTGCTCTGTGTCGATCACCTGGAGGAGGGCAGGGCCCCGTGAGCGGCGCGGGAGCGGGCAGGTGGCCGAGAGCAAGCTGCCTCCCCCAGGACCCTGCAGCGGGACCGCGCAGGGGCAGGGGCTGGGGACGATACAGGGCCCTGCTGGGGCCTCTGCATGAGCCATTTTCCTTTTTCAGCCAAGGTCTGACACCAAAGTGACGGATTCTGTTGCACGGTTTGATAGCTTTTGAGAAATGGTCACTTCCAAGAGCGCAGGGACTAACCTGGGGGGCAACTACTGGCTGTGGAGGAGCTGAAAACCAGAGCACCAGCACGGCCAGCAGCGGCAGCCGGGTCTGCTCTCGCTCGGGGTCAACGGGAGCAGCCCCAGCACCTTCCGAAACAGCCCTCCTCGCAACCCGCCGTGCCAGGACCTGGGGGACCAGTCTGCCCCACGGTCACAACAGCAGCAGCAAGCCAGCGCTGTGACGGGGTTTCAAAGAGCGTGGCTGGGGTGCTCCAGGTCGCTGCAGAGCAGTCAGCCGGGCACAGAGCCCAGGCACAAGGCTGAAATGGCTCAGAGGATGCTACCGGTGTGGGATGCACAGAGAAAAGCATCATTTCCCCATCTGCCTCTGCTGCTATGGAGAGCTGGAGCTCTGCAGACGAGCCGGTCCGCACTGCTGCAATCCCTGCAGGGCTTCAGGAGCCAGCGAGGAAAAACGCCGAGGGAGGGACTGTGAAATCACTGTTCGCTCTGCAGCTACACCAGCCTATGCACGGGAGCGAGCGAGTCCCGTGGGTCACACCATTTCTACACGCTAATACAATTAACGCCTGCCTCGTGCTGCATGACCAGGCAGGACCGCACAGAAGTCGCACCGGCAGCCGTCTTGCTGCTTTCTCAAACGTCTGAGGTTCGTGACTACCCAGAGAGCAACGTTATCTGCTGGGAGCCGGTGCTTGGGGCTGCACAGGCTTCCCAACAGCGTCAGCTGCTTCGCAGCATCTCAGCTCGTCGCCCCATGGATTGCTGGAAGTGGGATATCGAAGTAAAGAGGCTCTTACCCCCCAGAGATCCAGTTCTGCCTGGAAAACCTTATTCCCCTCAAAGACGACGTGAACCTCAAGCTGAAAGACAACCCAAAGAAAAGCGGCTCAGCGGGTAGCGTGCCCAGAGCTGCTCTCCCGGGCGGTGCAGCTCTCCCAGGCTGCCGGCTGCGAGCGTGGACACGGCGGTGGCGGCAGCCCAAGCGGGCTGTCAGCGTCCCCAGCACGCGGCCGGCTCCCAGCTGGTACCAAAATCAGCCGTCACGAAAGCGAGCGGCCCCAGCACGCCACGCGCCCACCTCCGGCTCCGCCGGCCCCCTCACCACGGTGCGGTTGGCTTTGACGGTGCTGAGGGCTGGCAGCGGGTTCCTGGCGTAGACGGTCACCACCACGCGGCTGCCGGTTTGGTGCCAGTCCTGCCGGCAGGACACCGCCTTCTTGTCCTGCGGAGGGGAGGAACCTGTCCGGCGCCACGTCCAGCCCCGACGGCGGGGGGACGCCTGAGCCGGGGAGGAGGTTCAGGAGAAGGTGGGACAGGGGCGTCTGTGCTGTCCCAGGGTGGTCCACGTGTTCAGACCGGGGACATCCCCTGGTCATTCCCGTGTCGTTCTGCTACGCCCAAGCTCCTGCGGGAGCAGGGCGCTGTGCATGGCCAGCAAGCTGGTCTTAGGGCAGCATGGGGCTCTGCAGCTGGACGTAGGTCACGATGACATGCTAAACTCGTGGGGCAGTGCAGCCCCAAATGGCCACATTTCACCTCCCTCCCGCGGGAGCTGCTGCTCATCCGCACCATGGATGGCCTTGGCCCCGGACACAGCCCCACTCTGCAGCGTGATCCAGCCAAAGAAACGCCCCAGGAGACATCCCAGCCCCAAATTTGGGTGACAGCTACGCGTTTGCATCGCGATTCGTGCACCGCGGTAGGGACAAGAGATGCTGCCCTGGTGGAGCCACCTCCCTCCCCTCAACTTCGTATTTTTTGCTCCTGGATAAAAACTGCCCCGAGCTCAGCGACGACTGCTCAGGGCGTCCTGCAGCACCGACCCAGGGGACCGCGGCGCCCCTGCCCGACACCCCTGCCCGTCTCTCCCGCTCTCCCCCGTTGCACGAGCTTTCCTGGGAGCCCCCTTACCCCCTTCTCCGCCCAGCAGTGCCGCCCGGTGCTGCAGCCCGGCTGCTCCAGGAAGGCGCCGAAGTCCGTCGTTCGGACCGCGCAGCAGCTCCAGTACTTCATCCTGCGGGCAGGGCAGCATGGCTGGGCTGGGGGCGAGCAGGAGGCACGGGGCCGCGCGGGTGCTGTGGGGCTGCGTGCCCCATGGCTGCCCCCCGTGGGGCCCAGCACCACGAAACCGAGCAATGAGGGGCCGTTCGTCGCCCCGTGAAGGGTCGTTTCTTACCCCTCGTGGAAGACGGGGACTCCGGGGTGGAAAGTGCAGGTCCCTGCGTTGCTCTCTGGCCCCTGGTAGATCTGCGGGACGAGGAGCAGAGGGGTGGCTGGACTGTGGCCGCGGAGCCCCTGCCCAAAGGGGGACCTGCTTCTCCCCCGTGGCCGTACAAACCCGGCGCCCGCCGCGGACTCACCGCCTTGCAGGCCGCGTTCTTGCAGGCGGTGCCAGCTTTCACCGGGGAAGCGGCCTCCCCTGCGAGGACAGAGCACGGTGTCACGCCGGCCCCGGCCCCGCACCCGCTCCCGCCCCGTCTCGCAGCCTCCCCGAGACGCAAGCCTGCGGTTTACCACTGTTGCCCTTGGGTGCCTCATCCTTGGCAGACAGGTCCAGTTTCTCCAGCGCCTGCTCCAGAGACCGGGATACTTTGACTGGCAGGAGCTGCCTCGGCTCATCCGAGCTGGGGAACGGCAGCAAGCGTGAGCAGTTTCTGCGGAGGTGCTGCCGCCCGCTCCGGCGAGGGAGCCGGCGCACGGGACCCGCTGCAGCCTCACCTCGGTCTTTCCCGCTGCATCTTCTCCGCTGACGCTGGTCCTTGGAGGATGAGCTCCACCGCCGGCTTGGCCTTCGGCTCGCCCGAGCTCTCCTCTTGGCCGGGCGGCGCGGGGGGCTTCTCGGTGCTGTGATACCCCTGCGTGCAGCCCTGAGGAGCGCAGACAGCCCCGTGCCCGCTTCGCTGTCCCCGACATGGAGGATGCTACCGAGCCCGCAGGTTTCCGTGGCCTGGTGGCTCACGGCCGCGGGGGCCCCGGGAGCAACGTCGGCCCCTCCGAGGGGCCGGTGGGACCGTCGGAGCGTGGCTGGTGCTTTGGGCACGTGCATCCACCCGGCGAAGCCCCGTGGGATCCCGTGGGGAAGGGGGGCCGGCACCGGCCGCTCACCTTTATCGCGAGGAACTCGGAGAAGTCGGTCGTGCGTTTCCGGCAGCAAGACCAGCCCTGGGCGGCAGGACACGGCAAAGCGGGTCAGGCACCGCGCAACGCCCGCCGCCGGCAGCACCCCCGGCCCGAGCGGGCCCCGCTCACCTTCAGGGCATCGTGGAAGATGGGGACGCCCGGGTGATACACGCAGGAGTCTGAGCGGGGAGAAGCCCCACGCGGAGCCCGTCAGGAGGGGAAGCTCCTGCCACGGCCCCCGCGTGCCGGGGAGATGCCGCGCGCCGCGCCGCGACCCCCCCGGGAACCACCGGCAGTGCTAAAATGCAAACGAATTATCAAGTTAGCGAAGCTTTGCCGAACCCCCTTACCCGGGGAGTTGCGCTCGGGATCGAAGCGCTGCCCGCAGCCCGCGTTGTAGCAGAGCAGTGCCATGGCCCCGGCTCCCGCAGCACCCGTGGCTCTGCCGGCGGCACCCCGCGAGTCCCAGCCCCGGCAGTGCCCCTCGGCCGCGGTTTTCCGCACGGCGCCGCTCGGCCGGCCCGGGGGCGGCTATCTTCGTGGCTGGTAATCGGAGAGCAGCCCAAAGATGGACATGTCGGCTCAGCAGCTGCCCCGCCGCCCCGCTATCTCCGCAGGCATTTCTGCTCCGGCAGCGCCGTGCCGCGTGAGGGGCTGGCGCCTGCTGCATCCCGCCGGGAGCCTCTTCCCGGGGGCCGTCGGCTGCTGGCGCCTGGCTCCAGCCACCCCTGTTCCTGGGACCGGCCCCGCTGGCTGCAGCCACAGCGCTCTGTCGCTCCGTATACTTCGAACATTAAAGAGCAGGAATAGGGGGACGGGTTGTGAAAGCCAGCGGATAGATTAAAAACAGCTGCAAAAAAAGCCTGGCAGAGCGCGACAGGCTGGGCATTGCTTCACTGCTTTGCTCAGACCAGCAGTTAAACGCTGCCAAGGCGCCGGCGGCTTCATCTGGCCCAGGCACAAGTGAGGACTGTCACCTTGGAGCAGCCGGCAAGCTCGGTTCAGGCCCTGCCTCGCGCCTGTGCAAAACCCTCTATAAACCCACGGCCGACACAGACGGCAGAAGACGAAGGCGAGTGCGCTGGGGACCCCTTGCAGAAGCACAGGCAGCCTGGAAACACCTCAAAAGTGCAATAAACGCCCCAACGATCTGCGAGGGCAGGTGGAAAAGGGCCCCCAGCACCCCGGGGCTGTGCTGGGTCCGGGGGATGGCACGAGGGCAGGCAGACCCGGTGCGGGGAATGTGCTGCCCCGGGGCTGAGCGGGGCCGCGGGGCTATAGGGTTTCAGGTCTCCTTGTCCTCGCGGCCGGGCTGCAGCTGTTGCCGTCGCCGTGCCAGCAAGAAGACGGAGGTCGCGTTTCTCCGCGGGCCTCAGAGGCAGCACGGAGACACCGCCGTGATAGCGGAGTGCGCCGGACCCTTTGCTGCAGCAGCGATGCGAAAGGCAGCGTGGTTTCCGCAGCCCCCGGCCCCGGGGAGGCACAGGGTGAAGGTTTGGCGAGCAGCCTCGCGCAGAAGCCATTTGCCTGCACAGATCAGTGGGGACGACGGCCGAAATGCAGCTGGTGCTGCTGGGCTGAGTGAGCAGGACCTGCCCTGGCTCGGCCCGCGCCCTGGGCCAGGCTCTTGCCACCACTGAGCACTTTCGAGGCACCTCTTCGGCACAGTGCCGGGAGAGCTCCGGTGCGTTTGCACCACGGGGTTACGTGCAGCGTCCGGCCCTCCGCAGGGGCAAAGCTCAGGATGAAGGACCAGATCACAGCGCTCCCCGGCAGAACGTGGTTAGCTGTCATCGACGGCTACAGACAGCTTGCAAGGAGCAGGCTGGCCGCGAATGAAAACCAAGGCCTGCTCGCTTTGTGTGCACTTGCTTTGACCTAGAACAAGGGGGAGCCAGAAAAAAGGACCAAATGGTTTTCAAAACCCACAATCTTTGCAGGTGGAAAAAAGCCACATCTCCACCCAAAGCAGAATAGTTTTCCTGGGAACTGTAGTGCTGGCTTGAAACAGGAGGACGGTGGCACTTTGGTCTAACAGGATAAGTTTCACGTGAGTGGTGACCACGGACCTTCCCGCGGGTAACCGTATAACGGAGCAAGCGCCGAGAAGGGTCGCAGGAGATGGCTGAAGGTTGACCACCAGGTTCCTCAAGGCTCCCTGTTGCAGTCACTGCTTAAAACATTTATTATAGTCAGAGATGGAGCAGCCAAGTCACAGCATTTGCGAATGACAGAACTAATTATGCAGAGAAGATGTAGGAATTCCAGAAGCTCCACGTTAGGCTAAAGGACAAGGGGAGGGAGGGAGGGAGAAGGAGGTGTTGAGGATACCGTCCCCATCAGACCTCTGCCTACAGGAAAGCAAGCGTGACCTCTCAGGATAGCGCAGTGTCGGAAGGGACACGCAGGTCTCCAGACATGGAAAGAGGAGAGTTAAGAAGGCAATTTGGGGAACAGGGTAGGCGGAGCCGGCAGCGACGCTGGAAAGCAACCCCTTGAGCCCAGGAGGGCGAGGGAGCCAAGCCCGGCCTCGGCACCAGCCCTCGCACAACCCCGGGAGGGGGAGCGGGAGCGAGACGGCGACGCGGCAGCAATCTCGGTGACAGGTACCTGCACGGGCAGATGCAGAAGGCACCGAAGGGCTCTTTGGACGGGGAGAGAGGAGCACGGGGGAGAGCTGAAGCACGGCGGATTTCCATGGAGTTAGAAAGCCTTTAGCGCAGACCGCTCACAGCAAATGTGGGAATCTTTTCAAACCCAGAAGAGATTTCCCACTGGTGACAGCAGCCTCAAGGAAACGAAAGGAACCGAGGCTGCCGTCCCTCACGCAGCCCAGGGAAAGCAGCATATGCTGGTCAGCAGTAGATGCATTCACTCTTCACAGACAACAGTCCTTTTCTAAAGCAGGGAGTAGTTCCTCCTAGCAAGGCATGGATTGCTACTGCTGCTTAGGATAAAGAAAATCCCCACCCTGCCTATCACCGCTGCGTATGCTAGACAAAGCTCAGAGGCAGCATTAATGTTACAAGCGCAGCTGCAGTCCTGAGCAGGAACCAGCCTAAAAGAGCGCAGTCCACTCTGAAGACTCAGTCTTCTTGTCATCAAGTAGCATCCAGCAGCGAAACCTACTGCCAGAAGGAGCCTGAACTAGCAAAGAGTGTGGGGCTTTATGGGTTTTCTCCTGGAGCATGTAGTCACTAGGAGCATCAGGTAGAGCACAGTGGCTAGGCTGTAATAGGGGAAAGCGTGTCCCAAAGGCATCCTTTCGTGGCTGCCGGAGATGTCTTGCTTTCATCCTGTCCTGTTTGGCCAGCTCTGACACTCGGGTGACTCACCAGGCATGCAGGTACGTAGCCGTGACCAAGAGGGAGGAAAAAAAGGGAATGATGGCTCTCTTCAGCAGGGCCACACAGAACCGCATCTTCCTTCTTCAAGCTCCTGAGGGCAGCCCCGTGGAAAAGCAGTTGAGTATACTCTGCCATTTGTAGCTTTCTCTGATGGATGGCAGCTTCTAGTAAGCTACAGCAGGCCAGAAAAAAAAGGAAATTTATCTTCTACTCCTTTGATGTCACAAGATTATCTAGATACCAGATGGATTCTGCAGTTACTCTGATTCTTGCAAATGCAGTCACTGTTGCTCAAGAGGAAGCTGCATAAAAGCACAACTTGTAACTTCGGAAGCCTACAAATGACTGGGGTTTAAATCTAAGAACAAACCGATAAGAACCAGACAGATCATCAGTCGTTTGTCTAAAATGCACTCATGCAGTATCAGTTCATAATAAACGAGCTGATCAGATATGACAGCAGACAGCAATGATAGTCAAAATACTTTATCACTCTGCAACTCTAACAGCCAGTAATCTCAAAAACCATGCTGTATCCTCCTCTGCATACTGGCTGCATTTCAGCACATCATAAAGTTGCTTGTACAGAATCCCACTTCTTGGGTAGCGTATCAGAGCTGTAATTCTGAATTGCTGCTAAAAACTTTAGACCCTGCAAGAGCTGCACTAGCTACCTTATCCAGGCACACACGGCACCCATAACCAAATGCAAAGAGCTTCAGCAGACTCCAGGATCTGGAGGTGCTCTGGAATGAGAGAGCCCGGCTTGCCCAGCCTTACACATTTCTGCACTACCAGCAGTCCCTGCTGCCCTTTCCTCCTGCTGAATGCATCTGTAAACTCTAGTAACAGTTTGCTTTACAATTCCATTATCGGAATCTGCGTCACAGGTTTTTAGTCTCCTCCTTTAAAGCAAGTGAGAATAATCACCTCTAGCAGACGCACCAGATTGCAGTTTTAGCCCCTTCCTCTGCTGTCACTGGACTTTTGATTTCCATCTTGTACCTGTCTTCTTGTTAGATGAACTCCGAGCAGTGCTAAATCCCTCCTTCCCCATCCTCTTTACACAGCCTGTTATTATCTTCAGTTTTCTCCTAGGAAAAGAGAGCAATCAGACCAATCCTTACCTTACACTTGAAAGGGATTGAGGCAGTTGCTAGAGCACTGGCTATTCGGGCTCTGCTGTTTCCCTAAAGCTGTCACTTCTGTTTTGACTACTCGCTAACAGGCAAGCTGGCTGAGAAATGGGCAGAATGGGAGACAATTCAGACACCCGAGTGCAACTTTACAGTTTCTTCTCCTAACATTTCAAGCTTTGGAATTAAATTACATACTCACCAACCCTCCATGGCATTAAGGAATGTCTGCCAGTCAGGTTTTGGACACAGGAAGCAGCAATCACAGATGCATCCCCTTCACAGGGCGGCTGAAGAGCTAATTAGCGCTCTAGCCAGCTTAGCTCAATGCTGCAAAATCTCAAATATCTGAGCCAACATGACAGATGAAAAACATCACCAAACTCCCTATACTGTACCTACAGATAAGTCATAGTCCCTCTGATAATCAACAATAATACCATATCAGCCAGGCCTGACAACTATGGTGTTGATGCTGTCAAAAGCTGCAAAGAAACAAGCTGAAGAAACAAGAGCAGCTGCTTTAGTCTCTCCCAGATACATCCTCCTATCAATCACCCCATTAGAGGCTAATAATAAACCATCAAATGACAGAGATAAACCAGTAAGAACCTAGAGTGACTAACTCATCTTTCTCTATTTAAATGAGGTACCTACAGGCCAAACCCTACCTTGTCAAGCTTTGCCTTGGTAACATTAGGCATCTGAAAATGTTCTGATCTTCCCTGTTTTAAGTCTGTACAGCAGCTCCCTATGCTCTCAGGGTGTAACTCATCTTCCTCCCTCCCTTTCTCACCCTTCCTAACCGCCCTCCTCAGCTTAGCCCACGCCAGTCTCAGCCCAAGAGTATCCTCACACTGAGGCAAGTCATGGAAAACTCCTGTCCCTACAGATTGCAGCATTTATTACACAAGGTGAAGTATTGCTTGCTCTCCACCAGCAGCTACAAGTGTTCTGCTTCCTGCCCCAGCAGAGGAGCGTGGAGAGCTCCACAGCAAGGTCTGCGTCGCGGTCAGAGCCAGCTGCAACACAGCACAGAGACACACACAACTTTGTGCCATGCAGATTAGTCGTTAACTGAACTCCAGACTCCCTGCGAGAATCATGTGAACAGCTCTGTGCCTGGCTTCTCTGCACCTGCATAGGATATAGACATATCCTAGGTGCATCAGGAGTTCCCTTAATTTACTCTGAAATGCCAAGGTTGAAGGTGTCCTTCCAAAACACAAATAAAACTTTCTGTGCCAAGCAGAATTGTTGGAAAACTCCAGGGTTAAACACACTCTTTACACAGCTATGTAAAAACAGCCTTTGCTCCATAATCTGAAGCCCAATTTACTTCAAGTTGTATGTACCCATTCTTTTTCAGAAACAGAATAGACAGCACACCAGATAAAAAAGGCTTAAAATCCACTTTAATAATGCATTCCTGTAACATTCCTCAGACAAACTCAAACTTGTTAGTGGGACAATTACAGCTTGTGTTCAAACAGTTTACACTAAATGAAAAATCTTGTAGTACTTCTACACAAAAGACAGGCAAGGTTAAGATTATACAAACATTTGTTTCAGTTAAATCTTCAGCATGAGATACAGTATCTTTGTCCAATAGATTGTACTTTACTACCAGTAAAAATAAACAGCGATACAACACGTTATCAAAAAATCCATCCAAACAAGAGCCTTCCAGCCATTCAGGCTGCACATGACGGTCAACTACTTTAAAGAAACAGATGGTCCAGAGAAAAAGAATAACTACAGGTTAGGAGGAAAGAAAAGAAATAAAAGAACATAAAATCTCCCCAATTCACTACATGATGGATCATTTGGAGCTATATAAATTTACAGAGTCATGGGAACTGCAAAGTACCCAGATGCTGCCCTAGTTCTCCAGAGACTTGCCTGTGCTTTAAGCAAGGTTCACTACACTAAAAAAAATGCCAAGACATACTCCAATTGTATCTAGTTTAGTCTCAGGACTCCGGCTGCAAATAGGAAACCTGGAATGGTCAAGGCATTAAGGTCCTTGTCAGATCTTACCGTTACCGAACAACCACGGCAGCCTCCCAGAATCCATTTTTCACATTGAAATTATAGGAATGCACCACATGAAATTTTCTAAAACCTTTACCAGTCAGACTGCACTCCCCTTGTCCTAGAGTGGCTTTACCAAAGCAGGCCCTAATTAACTATTTTGAATATCCACCCCCTGAGTAGAACCCTATATGGCCTGCTAAGATTCGTTTCCTCTTTGGGGTGTGTGCAGGGGGTATTTTAATCCTGTTAGTATCTGCGACGCTTGTTAGGGCCAAAGTCACCCCCCGGATTTCCTCTGTTGAAGGCAGGCGGGTTCCCTCCCATAGCTCCAAGTCCTTCCATTGCGCTGCCCTGGCCAAAACGATCTGCGGGCGGTGGTGGAGTCTTGTGAAGAGCAAAAGTGCAGAAGAGGCAGAAAGAGAGAGAGACAGGAAATAAAAAAACACCGTACAGTTAAAAGACATTTCAGTTGATTTGAATCCTATCAGTATTCCACAGTTCCAGCTGATCTTTGCTATAAACCCCCACCCCACCAAAAAATAACCCCAAAGCCCGATAGGACTCTAGTAAGATAAGTGTTACGGCCAGTCCCTTTCCCCTCCTAACTTGGAGCCAGGCATACTGGGATACAGCCTACATCGTCTCACAGACTAGTGCCCTGCCAGGGAATATCTGAGTAATGCAGACTGGGAAAGGAGAACTTCCCATTTCCACCACACTCCTTCACCCAAACCAAATGCCAGCGATGAGCAGTATGCTGATACTACAGCACCATCACAGTCCCAGTGTACATAACACTGATTCCAAAACAAGTCTGCCATGCTAGTCTCGTGCCCTAGCTGTCTCCTATTATTTCCATTCCTCTGGCTCTCCCCTTCCCTAGGTGAGGCATTGTTATCGCACAGCCTCTTCCAGCAGGGAGATGATCAAAGGATAATTGAAGTTGGAAAGCACCTCAGGAGGTCTCTAGTCCAACCTCCTGCTCAAAGCAGAGTCAGTTACGAGGTCAGACCATGCTCGTAGCAGCCTTATCCAGTCTGGTCTTGAAAACATGCAAGGATGAAGACTGCACAGCCTTTGGGCAGCCTGTTCCACTGCTGGCTGCCCTCATGGTGGTCACAGTACTTCCTTATGGGAAGTACTGGAGCTGCAGGCAGCCACCACCTCTTCCTTCCCCCTGTACCGGAGCTAAGTGACCACGTGGAGCAGAGCTGCTTTACGTCAGGCTCACGAGTTCATTATTCTTTGTCCCCAGCTTTACAGCACTTGTACACTTTTTCTGTATTAGCACTGTAGATGACTGAATCATATTGCCTGGTACCGTTTCCAAAAGGAAGTTCTGGCCATAACAGAACTGACTTGTCACTTTTTGGTCTGAATAGTACTATTTCACTGTACTAACCTAAACTCCCTGGCCTTTCCATTCCTCTCTTCAGCTTTCCCCTTAATTTCTTTGCGCAGCATCTATTCCCTCAACCTTTGCTGCTCCACTGTCCCTACCCATAGGTATGAAAACCAGTAGACAAATAAAATGCTGTTTTTTATGACCAAAAATTTTACAGGATGTAGCAGCCATGATAGACCAAGAAGTCTAAGCGAGAAGGTTTGCAGGAGGGTTTGTGTTTTTTTTTTTTTATTAGACCATTTGATATGAACTGAAAAAGGAAGATCAGCTTTCTGGACAAACTTGACTTTGCTGCTGTTTCTATTGCTGATGTGAAATACTGATACTGAGTGGATCAATCCTCTGTACCACAGACAGGAATGACAGATGCCACAGACGTAATGGTCTGCTGTGAGGCTCCGCAGTAAAGCCGTACGTGCGTATCACTGAGGCTTGAGCTCCTCAGGAGTCCCCCGAGTTCAGGTGCTACCAGGTCATCCCCATTCCCACACCATTTGCTTTACAAGGTTAAATTTCACATGCAAAATAAAGAAACACCCAAAACTGAAAGTTACAAGTTGCAGTCTACAGCAACATAAACATTTAGTTTGTGTTCCTTTCGTTATTTTGAAAGGGACACATTTTTTAAAGAGACCAAGTACCAGGACTGTAAAAACCTATCTGGCACAAGCAGAGTCTGGCGAAATATCACAGTAGGCCACAAGGACTGTTTCTGTAACTAGCTGCAGACTAACCCGACTGCGAGAAAGATGTTTCTCTCACAATACTAGCTTGCATTGTTTTCACACACTTAAACAGCCTGGCCTGTGTATATGCTCATCTGTACACAAAGCCAAACAGATGATTGCAAACAACTGAGTTATTTCACCTTGACAAGTCATTAATCACCAGAGTAACTGGCTATGTGTAGGCCCTGGGCCTCACTGGTGTCTATGTAAAACATGTCACCTTAAACAACTTCTTTGGAAGTCTGAAATAGTATTTTATTTCACTTTTGTGACAAGCTAAGAACATATGCACAGCCAATTACCATTCACCAACTAAGTCACAGTAAGTCAGTAAGTTATTGTAACTCTTGTCTAAAACCCTACATTTTCCAACTTATTCCACTGGTAGCTCATTGACCCTTAAGATAAACACTATTCTTAAAAGTATTTTTCCTTCTTGCTCATGGAGAATTAATAAACTGACTTTCTGTAAGCTGGTTGCAGCACGCAGGGGAAAAAAGTTTGTACAGCTACTATATATTTCACAGCAATACGTTTCAGTTCATAAATTTAATTCTAGTACTGACTGTGAAGAATTTTGTTTCTCATGTCCTGTTATTGAAGCAGAGATTGGCTGTGAGTTTTCTAAGCAAAAAACTTAATCTTTTAAGAAGGATTTTTAAAGGATTTTCTAGCTTTCCATTAGCTATATTTAAAATTTAAATTCGCATTTGGAATTTTCCTTAGGACTTCCAATTCTATGGTGACATATACTCAGTGAGGAGGAGGACACCTGAGAAGCTGCTAAATTCTGTAAGGCTCATGAAGGTGGATGGTATGGGGGAGTGTAAAGCTGAGGAACTGTCTGGTTCCAAAGCTTTGGAGATAGCAGCCTTGACTCCTGCTGAACAAGCATTTAAATTTTCTTTGCTTTACTAGAAAAGTCACAAGGACTCTCTGTAAAGATACTGCTTAAAATTCAGTTAAATATAAAAATTGAAAGAAACAAGGAAACAAGCATAATCTCCACTGGTTCTTTGCTCTTTACTTCTTTAAACAAGTTAGCAGAGTTTGTTTTAGCCTACTCATTTACTATTCCCGTAATTATTTTGGACTATTAGCTTAGAAAGCGATTCTTCATTATTTTCCTAAGTTGGTGATGGACAAGGTATTCCTGAAAGCTTGGGCATTCTGCTTGCAAGAACCTAGGTCTCCAAGCACTCTAATTCAAAAGTGCTGCCCAACATGCCTTTTTAGTAGCCGTATGTTAACACTAAGACCTTTCCAATAAGCATTTTGGCACTAGTTATTTTTGAAGTAAAGTATTAGGCTTGGCTCAGTTTCCTCAAAATTACCAACACGTATCAAGGCAAGATTAATTTCTAAAGATTTGAGGGGGAGCTAAAGATCAGGTAAACACCTTTGACTTCAGCAGCATAGCTCCTAACAGTGGAAACAACACATCCTACAGTTAAGGCCATGTGCACAAATAGCAGATGCAGATACATTACCATTCCCATAGCTCCATCAGGTATCATAGCTCCAGGACCAGCTGCAGGAGGTGCAGCAGCTGGGACGTTGGTACCACCCATGGCTCCTCTATTGTTCATGCCAATGGTACCTGCAAAAGAAATCTGGAGAATATTCCTGGCAGACACAGGGAGGAAGCCAGTGTCCACTCATCGCTCCAGAGCCATAAAACACCACACAAGCTCCTCCCTGCAGTGTTATACCCAGGGACAGAGCCCTAATCTATCAGCTAGTTTTGCACTATTAGGCCAAGACAAACTGATCTTGCATTCCAGTATTATCTAAAAGTATAGCAGATTATAATGCTCACCCTCATCACTAACCACTGAACACCCACTTCTTCACTGGCTCTTTTCCACGTGACCTAAAACTCTAGGTCGTGTAGTCAAAATATGGAAATATAGTAATTGAGATTGCTTCCTGGGCTCAAGGTCTAGTATTACATGTTGTACCAGTTTCTGTATCAGTACAAACTTCTATGGGAACTTTAATCACATCATGGCTCTGACAGCAACTTCAGCTAAGTCTTCCGCATACTGAGCAGTCTTTCACATATGTACAGTATTGCCTCAAGCCTAATTTTTGATATGTTTGTCATATGAATTCTTCCTGTCACTGAACTGGGAGAAAATTACTTGGAGTAAGTTTCTAAATAATGAGCTAATAAAATAGACTATTCAAAACAAAACAAAAAAACAAAACAAAAAAAATCAAATTTTGCAGAGAGGAAAATGAACATGTATAGGAAAGATGGCCACAGAAAACTTACCTCCCATACCCATCTGCCCCATTCGCATGTCTGGTGGCTCCCTCTGAAATAAAAAATAAATAAATAAAAAATAAAAGAGAGAGATAATTCATTTCAAATTGATAAAACTTCAGGCATTCTGCTTTTCACAAACATAGCACAACAACATCCAGGAGCAAAGCAAAGCTGTGTGTGCAGAATTTACCACAGTGGCCGCATAAAGGAGATATTTGCTGTCTGGATGGAAAGATCTGCTGAGCAGCAGTAATGCATTAGAAAGAATTAGTTTTGCTACTTCCTCAGCATAGCTAAGAAGCTTTGCATGTTGAAAGGAATTCAAGCTTATATAATGAACACACAGGGCTAGGTGGCTTACATTAAAATTCCAGTTAGTGATTCAATTTTTCTTTATCATTTGAGCACAGGACACACACCACAGATCTCCCTCGCTGCAAAGCCAGGAGTACCGCCTCACTTCGGTGAGGGTCATGCTTTTTCCACATTGGAATTTGAAGAACAGATTTCACTTTACTTCACCTGTAATCTCAGTACCACTATTTATCATATGAAGGCACTATTATTTAGAGAACTCAGGAGCTCTGCTATGCAAAGTAATATTCACATGTTTAGGTCAGTCACACAGTTTTGCCCTTTCGGTTTTACACATATTTAGCTATTTTGTTTAGGGGCCAATTTCACATTAATATGCATAAAACCTTGACACCCCATTGCACCAATGCTATGATACCACCTCCATAGCACTACAGCTGCTGTCACACTAGAAAGCTGATGGGATTGGAAATGATTTATAAGACAGATCAGTATAGAACTAGAGTTACCGCTATTAAAAGGCAGATTACCATGCATTTTACATTCTGAGAAAATATTGATCAATGCTGACTTTTAAGTACAACCAAAATATCATGCCTGCAGTACTGCCTCAAGTTGGAAACCTTTTATCTAAGCAGAAAGACTGCAGGCTAGGGATATAACTGAGCATATGCCCATAACAGGGCTCTGCAGCAGTAGTTCAAAAAAGTACATCTTCATTACTGCTCTTAGATAAAATTAGTTTCCATATATTCTTCTGAACAAGATGACTACTGGGAGTTCTACATGAACAGCAGTAGGAAAATGACTAATCCAATAAGCAGGGTATTTATATTTCCCAGACAAAACTGTGTTTGGATTTAGGATAGAATACACTGAGAATGTAGAGTGTCCCAAACAAGTTAAGTATCCACAAAACGCCCTGTGTTATGGAAGGGCAAAACTCTAACGCCAATGTCAAGATGTAATGGGAAAGCAAGAATACTCATACCGCATCAGGAAAATTCCCTTTAAAGCCTTCTTGCTGGCGTCTCATCATCTCTTCTTGTTGCCTTCTCATTTCGTCCTCACGGCGCCTGCGTTCCTCCTCTTGCCTGCAAAAAAGAGTCCAAAGATACTCAGCACAACACAGACTAGTCATCCGCATCACAGAGCTGCTCTCAATTTTAAGGAGTTCATTATAAAACCCTACCAGAGGACACCCATGTGCACAAGCACTCCCAAATACATACTGACTCCATGTAATATAATGGACAAGAGCCACAGATAGTTTGTCAAGTTCCTTCTATATATAGAACCAGTCTGGAGTTTCTCACAATGACCCTGAGACAAGGAAGAATGGGAATGGCAAGAGAAATCTCTGAGACTAAGTTACCTCTCAAACAGGAGGACAGATGCTAGAATGGGGTTTCCCAACTTGCAGCACTAAAGTCACTGAATCACTGTACACATACTGATTGATTGCCTCAGTCAGGATGCTAAACTGAGACACCAAACTGTAAAAGAACAAATACTAGTCAGTGTCCTTCAACATCAGTGGAAGAAACTCCTACCTCCTGCATCTTAAACCAACTGTACACTATCCCTATGAACAAAAAAGCCTAAAATAACAACCACTCTTTAGGTAGTAATTAAATTGTCACCCTGAACAATTAGGTACACTGAAGAAGGGCTTCAGTTCCAGAATATCATAGGTTCACAGAATTTCAGAACCTGCCCCCTTACCTGAGTTCCAATTGTTTACGTTTCTGTACTTCCTGATTATGCAGTTCCTCCATTCTCCTCAGTTCTTCCTGGCGTCTCATTAAATCTGCAAAGATGACAGTAAAAAACAATCGAACTTGTCTCCTCTGCCGCCTCTCATCAATTTCTGAACCAGAACTGTACCACAGAAGAGAGTAAGGTAACAGAGCTGCCAGCAATACAGTAACATCTCTACATTTATTTGCCTCTGCTATGGTTGATTACAAGTCAAGTAGCTATGTCACAATTCATCTTTAGCCAGCTCTAGCCTGTCTACTAAGCTATGCAGCCCTGAACTCAGCAGGGCCTTGTTCTGATATCGTATTTATCTTTGACTGGTACCTTGCCGCATGAGCATAACTTGGTGCTCATGGCGAGCTGCTTCCATCTCCATTTCCAGCTTCTCTCGAGCTTCCTTGATGTTACGGTCTACCTGATCTTGCTGCTGCTTCTCCATTTCTATTAGAGCCTTCCAACGCATGGCATACTCATACTCAAAGCTGCCAGGCTGTGCGAATCGAGGAGGTTGCTCACGCTCCCTGTCAGACAAGGAAGAGCTAGTGAATGCTTCAACAGAGCAAGGAGGAACGAGGAAAAACACAGTATATATGTAAATTCAATGGCAGATTCTTTCAACAATTAGAAATGTATTTCTCTCTGTAGCAGATAACAAACCACTTTGTCCTCCAGTTTCTCATGAAAAACCATGCCTAAGATGGCCTCAGGAAAAAAAACTTACTGAAAGGAGAAATTTAGGTAGAATCCTAGTCACACTCTCTTCTTACCAATACACAGACCCTTCTACTGCAGGATTAATTATGCATGGAAACTCTGTCCCATCCTCCCCCACACCAAACAATGACAATGCTTTCATAAGACACCAAAAGTTACTGGATAACAGACATTTAGGAATACTCTGCAAGAAACAGCCTTTGCTCCTGCTGCACATCTTATTTCACCTACAGATCCACTCCAGAAATAAACCAGAAACAGACCTGCCAAACACACAAGCTTATTTCACTCACCTCTGCAGCCCCTGCCCCTGGAACATCCCACTATTCCTAAGGCAGCTTCCCCGCTCCTGCAGTACCATCTTCCTTACTTGAAAAATTCATGAGGTCACATGTTTACTAATTCCCACTACTCTGATCATATGATACCTACTTAAACTGAGAAGCCTTCAGAGACCGTGGCTTTATACCTGGATAGCTCTACAAACTCTTAATGCTATCCACATAATTCCTTATACTTTCACTGTGGGTTCAAGCCTGTTTCCTCCATAGACTTTCTACAGGACTTAGAGCAAGTAACACAAGTCATTGTCTCAGCTTCTCACGTGTCTTCCCCTTGCACAGATATCTCAAATTTTGATATCAATTTTCATTCCAGCAATGGAAGCATACAAACACTTATGATAAATATGTGGATGCTGCCAGCCTTATCCAGCAAAGCTAAACAGAAACATAGATCCACAAGCACTGCTTTCTTTCGGCTAACCATAGCAAGAGAACAGTGTATGCTATTCTCTTTCCAGAGTCAGGTCACATCTACAGAAAAAAGGAGGAGCTTTTTGTAGCACTGATGAGCCACACTCCTAAAGACTGAGGCACCAGTCAACGTCCTAGGCCACAGATAGTCTCATCTCCTCTCTCATGGTAAGCACATACTTGTGATATTGCTGGTTTTTGATGACCAGTTTCTCTGGTAGTCCCTCTTCATCATCATACTGATCCATGGGCTCCACAGTGACAGGCCGAGGGAATCTATAAAGAAAAGATGAGGTGCTTTCAGGACAACTCAGGAATAAGCTTGCTGTGCAGAAAAGCATGTACAGTTTTACCTGGATCTACAAAATACTGCTTTGGCACTGCTCAAAGAGATACAAAGTAGCCAGGGGTCTGAACCAAACAGAAATCACTTAGAACACTTTTTTTCCCTAGAACAGGAACTGAAGTGTTTCCTAGAACAGGAACTTGAAATCCTTGCTGAAGCCAAAACAAACTGCACTGAAAGAAGAATACTTCCAGTTACTGGTTCAAAGTGACAGCTTAACTGAAAACTGACATTCCTCAGTAGGATCTACTCAGCACAAGGTCCCTTGGACCCCAGCGTCTGTCTTTTCTCCCATTCCTCCCTTGCTACATGGCTGATCACCAGGTGCTACACAAGCCCCTGTCTGTCTATTTTCAGATGCCCAAGGTGAGTTCTAACTACACTGCACCTCGCTGGAGGATCGTGGCTGCAACACTCACTCCTATTCTCTTGATGAAGCAACCATGCGCCGTTATTGCTAAACAGCAGTGCTCTGCAGGTGCCTGCTGGGCCCTGTCCAAATTTCCCCACCAGAAATCCACTGGTGCACTTCACAGCACAGACACTGCATGTGTGCTCTGTCCCCCTGGTCTCTGTGTGTACAGGAATGCATTTTAAGAGAAAAGTGGGCTTTAATCTCCTATCTCTGAATCAACTCCCCCACCACAGCACTTCTACTGCTCATGTCCTCATCATGAAGCGGCACCACCGCTTCTCTTTGGTGCCTCAACCCCATTTGACAGAGTTGGGGAAATAGGAAAGAAATGCTCATGCTTTTCCAAAGTGCGAGTGGTGCCCAGACTCCAGCAAGAAGGCAGGATATGGGAGGCTATAGCTTTCCTCAGCTGAAGCTCCACAATGTAGTTTTTCCACCATGATATGTTCCATCCATAATGGTCTTATTTTCCAAGGTTCACCAATTTCAACGAGTTTAAGGTTACCTAGCTGTTACTATCATTAACTAGGGCCAGTCAGAACTTTAATCAGAACCAAACCTTAACTAGAACTAAACAACATCCTGGTTTGGCTCCCTTATATAATCAGGGACTAATGCACTGATAGCTAGAACAAGTGTGAATGTTTCCCTCTGAGCCACTCAAAATCGTATATTGGTAATGCTTACTGTTGCATAGTGACTTTTTAAAATTTGTTTTCATGGTTCTTTCAAGATACATACTTCTGAATCAGCAAGAGCGCTGGGACTAAATAATCCTACTAATCTAAGAAAGCCCCGAAGTTCCCCAGCAGCAATGTTGCTGCAGAGCACTAAACACAATCATGGCTATTCCCAAAGAGTCTGAGGAAAGAAAAAAGAAATGAGGAAAAAAACCTGAGCTGCTTTTTGAAACTGAATTTGCTTGTGTACTGCTGTGTCATACGCAGCCCCGGGGGAAAAAGGTGGGAAGTGAGAAGGCACAAAGCTTCCAAGTTACTTCAGAAATTAATAATATAGCCTCAGTTTCAAGAAGTGTTCCATTATCAAAATCTATGGGCATGTATACAAAATATACAGTATTTTTTTTAATTCCCCAAAGGTCAAAAAAGGTCCCCCCTTAATTGTTAAAGCAACAAGCCATGCTCTGTGGAACAGGTCCTAGAATTAGCCATTTACTTGAGCACATTCATATGCTTTCCCAAGAGTCTGCTTTGCTGCCTTGTGATATTCAAGCACAGTGAAGATAAGGATGGTCTCTAAACTAATTCCTGCTTCTTGAAAGCTGCTTTAATCACCCTAAGAAGGCTTTAATCAACAAAGAGCTTCTTGGACAGTTTTATGCGCTTACCCCACCAGCGGCCTCCCAGAATAAAGTTTTCAGACCTGAGTTTCAGCACAGACTTACTTTTGTCCGAACAGAAGCTAGGCAAAATTCTCCTTGGGCAAAACCACCTGCCGCATCCTGTCCCATGTCTCACATGCCCCACTCTGGCATTAAGAAATGTTGCTCACAAGCCAGTGCCACCCCTCAACCTGCACGCATGCCAGAAGAGCGCCTCTCACCCTCCACACTTACGTAGTTAGCAGGAAAGACCCATCACTACATCTATCCAGGGCTTTCCTAGCAGCAGGCTTCCCTGAGAACTCCACAATGCCTTTCCCAGAGGATCGTCCTCTGTCATCCACAATAACCACAGCCCTTTCCACCTGGCCAAACACAGAGAAGGCTTCCTCCAGGAGCTCATTGGACACAAACTGAGGCAGGTTCCTGACTGTCAGCGATGCGCTGTGGCATGCAAAACGCACTCTTAGCTGTTTCCCACGTAGAGGCATGTTGTCTAGTTCCACCTTTGCAATCTCTGCCAGAGTGCGAGTTTCCTAAAGATAAAAAAAGTTATCATTAAAACTCTCAATGCAGGATGGAATTAGCCAGTCACAGACACAACAGAGGGTCAAAAGCCTATTTCCCCTGAACAAGTACTTCACAGAGAGGAACAAATAATCCTCCCACAGCATGGTAAAAAATGCCCTGACAAAACGTAGCTATTCTGTATTATCAATGACTCTAGCTGAATAGGCACGTACAGAGTTTGGGGGAAAGAAAACCGTACCAGACATAAGCTGAATCCAACAGTCAGCACTAACTAAGCAAGCAATTAACCGATCATCATCTATCGGACTTAATTACATTAGGGCACAAAGCGAGCCATTTTTTTCAAGATTCAACTATTAGCCAAGTCTGGTAACTGTAAAAGGAAATGCTCATTATGTAAGTGCTCATGAAAGATGCCCCCATACCTCTTCCCAGTTTCCTACCTTTCCACACATTGAGGCTACTGCCAAGCAGCTATGAGACAGCTAGGCACCCCCAAACTTTGGTGTGGGAACCTCATGCTCCACCCATTCACTTCAGGGCTCTTGGAAAGGGAGTACATGAACCAATGAAGTTGAGAACCGTTGCTCTGTGTTGGTTTCTACCTAGCCATGCTTCAGTGCGATCATCTGGAGATCTCCTGCCTCAAGAGCATCTGTCACCCCAGTAGTACTGCATGATAATCTATGCTCACAGAAATCTTGCCTTCACACCCTTCCAGAAAGTGGAAGTCTACCTTCCCTACAACAGCATCGTGTCCATGTCTTCCTTCTGTTTTCTACCAGCTGATTTCAGAATGACTTTTACCAGATACCTCATAAGTCCTGCCACAAGCTACCTTCGTTCCCATTCACATTCCTTATAAAAGGCTCTAGCTAAGCCACTTGTAGAAGCAGATCCCATATATTCCAGGAAAACCAACAGCAGGCAAGATACCTGAACAGCTACTACTTCCAATTAGCAATACCGCTCCAGTGTGAGAATCATTGCCACAAAAACACCCCAAAGGCAGCAACAGTCACTCACCAGCCTGATAAAGCCAAAGCCTTTGTCCTTGTGAATGAAGACTTCGCCTGCCTTCCCATACTTCTCAAATAACTTTCTCATCTCTTCCTCTGTAATATCTGGGGGCAGATTCCCCACAAAGAGGCGGCTTCTTTGGGTGAAGGTCTTTTCACCAGGTTTCCGGAAGTTCTTCAGGTCAATAGTCAGGCCTTCATCTGAGGGGAAGAAGGTACACAGCTGCTCTACAGTTGGGGGGATAAATTCCATTAGGTTACATCACAGTGAATGCAGAGACACAGGATAATATAGGTAATGCCACTCATTCACTCAGTTCTCAAACCTCTCCAGCCATCTCTAGAGCAACAAAGGCATGTTACTTCAGAATGGGCCAATATTCTCCTTAAAAACATGTGCTCGAACTCCAGTGCTCATTAACACCAGTGAAGGAAAGTCTAGAGCTGGAGAAAATAGAAACACTGCGGCTTGGGATGATGTGAGAGATTTCACTCAACTTTTGGAGCTCTGGTCAAGATGACTGGCCCACAATAAAGGCAGGAGTGGTCACAATACAGGATTCTGCTATTACAACCTGAACAATTGTAAGAAAGCTGCAGTTTTGCCAGCAATCAGATTTTTACTGTAATGGGATAAATCTAGAAAACAGAGGTCTAGAAAAATGTTAAAGATATGATGCTTTGTCCAGACAGGTGATATTGTAACTAGCAAGGATCCTACTGGATGGGATTTGGGTTCTAGAGACTTGGGTTCCAAGCTGAAGAGAAGGCTGGAATGGTGAAAATACGGAAAACAATAAAAACAGCTACATAGGCAAGACCTCAGAAAAATTACAAAGTTTGTTATAAAATTTGTGTTCAGTAAGCGATGCTATATCTAACACTGATAAATAGCGCTAGCTGTAGGACCATCCTCAGATCTCCATGCTCCCTTTATACATCCTATACACTCTTCAATCTGCTTCTCAGCCAGTCTTTCACCTTTAACCTTCACCTCAACAGCACAACCTTGGAAGCCCTGTTAAACTGCCAGGCACAGCCATGACTTTATCATCAGTTTATCTCCGTGTCCCCTTTCCTGAAATTCATGCAGAGCCTACCCACACAGGACAGCCACCCACAGAAAGCGATTCCACCATTTTCTGTTTCTGTCTTTTGTTCTTTCTGAACCCATTTTTTCTCTCTTCTATTCATCATTGGCCCCAAGCAGCTTGCCAATCAATTCCTATTGAAATTATGCTTTTCAAGTGATGCATCTCGTGGCCACGGGTACGAAATAAACTACAAACGTGAGTGGTCTGATTCGGGCTACAAGCATGATACTGATGAGGAAAGGCAATTCATGGGAAGACGATGGCTAAGGACAACCCTTGTATCAGTGTAAGCACACCTCCAATGGCTAAGACCAAAACGAGACGGATGATACACCTATTACAGACTGATGAAAGAAGAGTGAAGTTATCTATGTAGCACAGCAACAGTGCATAGGTGAAGTGTTTTTCTTGTGAACTTTTCAGGCCGTTATCAGAAGTATTTGGGCATCAATTTCAAGGCCTGCAAATATACCAGGAGAGACTTAAGGCAGAGTTATACCAATGTCACTGGTTTGCCTCAATAAGATCCACTCAAAGAAGTCTTAGATATAGTCAGTCACTAAAGGCAGATCCCTGTGAGAATACAGCAATATAGTTCTTGTAGTATTTTTCCCAACCTGACTGGAAATGGACCACTTTATTCTACCATCTATCATGAACTGATAAAGAGCCTATTTAACAGGGTTGCCTAATAAAAATATCTAGAAATTTTGTACTAGCCCAGTACGTGCATGTTTGGGGAGCAGAAAGGTCTAGTCAAACCTGCAACTAGGACAGAAGAAAAACACATAGAGGAAGCATGCAAAAGAAAAACAACAAAAAGTGTATTCAGCTCATGGGAAATTTTTGAAAACACAGCCAAAGTGCACATATAACTTTTATTTTATTTTATTTTATTTTTTTAAGTCTTGGCACTTAGACTTTTCAAAACAAAAAATAACTGATTTCCTAACACAACAAGGCACCTCCTTTCCCCCTGCGCATGAAAAAGTTAATGGCAACGCCCTGGTGCCATACTTCTGAACTAGTTAGATCAGTTAAGGCCTTAGAACTCATTAATGCATACTGCCTGAGCTCACAGTTGCTATCACTGAATCCCAAGTAGCAGAGAACTACAGCCCACACACACTGAAAAAGAACAAACTCAGGAAAACGCCAATTAGAGTAAAGGCCCTTGGATGCTGAAGTATAAGCAAGTAAAGCTAGGTATCTCCCCGTTCCTCCAATGCAAAAATTTGGTCCTAAAGAGTAACTAGAGAATCCTGTAACAACCTTTTTACTAAAACTGCATCTTTACAGATAACAGAATAGTATTTAAAGAACCTGTACTGAGAAGTGCTCCATTAGGGTTAGGAAAAAAAGGAGAGAGCCAACTGAAAATAGGCCATCTCACGTTTGTAGTTTAAACAACACTATTAAAAAGTAAGAGACTTCCAAACTCTCCAAGCGAGTTCTCTCGAAAATCAGAGAGCAAATCTCCACATCAACACCCAGTTTGAAGAACATTAAGCACTTACAAACAAGTCTCTGTGAAAACCTACAGGAACTGCCAGTGCTTTGCACTTCTGCCTCGACAGAGTACAAAACTATCTGCAGCGCAAACCACCACCTCCAGCAATGGGGGGTCTGCCTCTTGCAGGAGGACGGTGAATGCAAATTACAGTTTGCTGGGAGACTCGAGTTTTTATTGTTTGCTATGGAAAGAACCGATTCTGTTCGTTTCTGCCGAGACCGGTAGCACACACGAGCGCCGGCAGGAGCCCGAGTTACCCCCCGCAGCAAGGGCGACCGCGCAGCGCCTGCCCGGAGCGGGGCCCCCCCGGACTCACTCTGGCTGTTGGCCTGCTGCCCGTTGGCGGGGATGGACGGCGGCGGGTGCTGCTGGTGCTGGTGCTGCTTCCGCGGCGCGTGGTTCTGCTTCTCCATGTTGAAGCCCTTGTTGCCCTGCATCTTCCCGACCTGGGGGCAGACACGCACGGTCGGCCGCGGCCCGCAACTCGCCGCCGGCCCCGCGCCGCCGGGGGCCGCCCCTGCCGCCGGCCCCGCCTCGCCGGGACCCGCGCGCCCAAGCGGCCGCGTGCCGGGGCGGGGCGCGCAGGCCGCGGCGGGCCCGGGAAGGCCCCGGCGGCGGCGGCCGCGCCTGCCCCACGCGCAGCGGAGCGGAGGGACGCCGCCCCACGCCCCGCCGCCGCCCCGGCCTCACCTGGTGGCGGACGCCGGCGCCGAGACGGATCGCGGCCTCCTCGCCCCGCACAGCCCGGAGAGGAGCGCGCGCGCGGCCGGAACTCGCGCAGCCTAACCGGGCGCCCGCCGCCCGCGCTCCCATTGGCGCATCGGCCGCCAGCGCCTCGCCGCCACTGGCCGCGCCCGCCGCCAGTCACCGCCTGGCCGCGGCGGGGCGGGACTAGCGGCGCCGGCCGCCCTCCGCGCGGAGCCGATTGGCTGAGGCGCGGCGGCGGCCCGCGGCGCGCGCTGCCAATCACCGTCGCGGGCATCACACTTGGGTGAGAGGCGAGCGAGGGACAAAGGAGCCGCGACGGTGCGCGGCGAGCGCCGCGCAGGCGCAGTGAGGCGGAGGGGGCGCCGCGCCTGCGCGCGCGGGGCCGCGGCCTTTAAAGGGACCGCGGCGGGGGCCGAGCGCGTGCCGCGCCGCGACGCCCCCTCCCCCACCCTTGCGCTCACGAGCGGCGCGAGGCCGCTGGGGCCCCGCGGGCGGCACGGTAACGGCAGCCGCCCTGTGGTGGGCGCCGCGCCGCAGCCCTGTACCCCCGCGCGGCCCCGGTCCCGCGGCCGGCGCCTCGTCACGTCTTGAAACGCGGCTTTGCGCCGCCGCAGCGCCCCCGTGTCCCTGCCCGGCTCCGGCGTCGTCCCCCGGGGGAGGGGCGGGCGCCGCGGGTGGGGGGGGCGGCGGACCCTGCGGGGGGGGGGGCAGGTGGGGGCGTGGCCTGGGGCGGTGTCGCGGGTGGGGGCGTCGCGGGTGGGGTGGGGGGGGTGTGTCGGCGTGGGGGAGGGGAGCCGGGCTGGGGTGCCCGGGGGGCGGGGCGTGCGGGGGGGAGGGGAGCCCGGGGGTGTCGCGGGTGGGGGAGGGGAGCGCGAGGGGGCGGGGCGCGGGCAGGGGGCCGGGGCAGCCCCTCCCGGGGGCGGCGCCGTGTCCCGGGCCCCCGCGGAAGCCCCGCCCGGCCGCGCTGTCACTCACCGCCCCGGGGAGACGCTCCAGCTCCAGGGAGGCGGTGGTGGCGGCGGCGCCCGGACCGGGCGGTTCCCCCCGCGCGCAGGTAGGGGCTGTGGCGGCGCGGCCGGGCCGGGCCCTGCGGGGCGGCGGCAGGGCCGCCCGCGGCGGCGGCGACAGGGTTAAAGGGGGGGGTGGGAGCGGGGTGATGAGCCCGCTCCGCGGGATCCGCTCCGCACTTTGCGGGTGGCCGCGCGGGCACCGGCGGGGATTGCGGGCGCCCCGTTGCCAGCCCCGCGCCGCCCGCCGAGCTGCGCACGCCCCCCGCGCCGTGCCGGGGTGCGGCCGCTGCCCCTGCCCGCGCGGGGCTCCGCGCTGTCGGCTCCCGCGGCCCCGCTCCGCGGCGCCGCGCCGGGTTTTTTGGGCCGCCCGGTGGAGTCCGGGCTGCTGCGCCGATCCCGGGCTCGGGATTCCACTCCGCGTTTCCTAGGCCGCCGCCTGCAAGCGAGTCTCGCGAGCCCAGGCCCTGCCGCAGCCAATGGGGAGCTGTCCCTCGCTTGACACAGCCAATAGGGAGCTTCCCCCGCCCCCCCTCGGGCTGCAGCGCGCTGAGGGCTCCGAGCGGCGCCTCCATTTAAAGGGGCCGCGACCCGAATTGGGGCTCCGAGTAGAGCGGGCGGCGCAGCGCCGGGGAGCCAGGTACGAGCGGCGCCGGCCGCGGGCGCCTCCCCGCGGGCGACGCGACGGCGCGGCCGCCCGCCCGCTTTCTGCCCCCTCCCCCGCCCCGCGGGGCGCCGGTGCTCGGGTGGGGGTGGGGGCGGGGCGGGAGCGTGCGGCGCGGGGCCCGGGGGGGCGGGGCCCCCCCGCAGGATGGGGGGCGGGGCGGGGCGCGCGCCCCGGCGCCGAGGGGGCGGGGCCTCGCCGCTCCGCGAGGGGGCGGGGCCGGCGCCGCGCGCCCCCCCCCCCCGTGGCGGCCGCATGGGGGCGCCCTTAGGCGGGGGGGGCAGGCCCTGGTGCGGCCCCCACCCCGGTGCCGTGGTGTGTGGTGGTGGGGGGGGTTAGGCCGCCATTGCGGGGGGAGCCCCGGGTATAAAACCCACTCCCGTTGGGGTGGGGGCCAGGCACTGGGGTGGCCCTCTTTGGGGGGGGGGGGGGCAACCCCGGGTGCAGCCCCCACCGCGGTGCCGTTTGTGGGGGTCAGGCCCTGGGAGGCCCCCCCGGTGCGGGTGGGGGGCCAGGCCTCGGTGCCGGGGAGGGGGGGGCAGGCCTGGGTGCGGCCCCCCCCCAGTGTTGGTTTTGGGGGGGGCAGGCCCCGAAGGGGGGGCTCCCCCGCTCCGGGCAGGGGGGCTGGCCCCGCTGCGGCCCCCACCCCGGTGCTGCTTATGGGGGCCAGGCCCCGCTGCGGATGGGGGGGGGGCAGGCCCTGGGGTGCCCCCCAGCCCGGCGATGGGGACAGGCCGCAGCCCCCCACATCACCACCGAGGGGTTGGTGCAGGGCCAGCGTGGGGCAGCGCTGCCCAGCGGGGGGGGGGCCCTCTCCCCTGCCCCCCCGCAGCCTTGGCCCGGTCCCCGTCCCCGCCGTGGGGGGCTGCGCCGAGGAAGCGGTAGAAAATGGCCTTCTGGCGTCTGCGTGGCCCCCAGCCGCGCCGGAGCGTGACGCACGCCGAGCCGGCGCGCCCCGTCTCTGCCCCGGCCACCGGCCTCCGTCGGGGCGGGCTCCACTGGTGCCTCCCGGCTCACCTGCGCCGCGGCCAGCGCCTCGGGCGGGTGCTTGCCCAGCCCTCCGCACTGCCCCGGCCGCACGTAGCCATGGAGCATCAGGAGCTGGCTGAGCGCTCTGCTGGAGCCCCGGGGCCCGGCTCGGCGTGCTGAGGTGGAGGCAGGATTGGCCCCGGGCACGAGGCCGGGAGCTGGCCATGGCGTGTCCCCAGTGCGGGAAGCAGTGGCAGGGCTGGACGTGGTCCGCGTCGCGCGATGGCGGGGGGCCGGCTGCTCAGCTGAGCCCTGGGGAACGGTTTCTGGAGCCCCTTTTCCCAACTGGGAGCGGAGCTTCTTCGTCTGTGCCCGTCCTGTCCCTTCCCACGGTGCTTCGGTTGTAATTCTGCTCTGGGCTGTAGCTGCTTTCTCTCTTCCCGCCGCTTCATCCCCCAAGCGTACTTTTAACCTACGTTTTCTCCAGCAACCCTGCCCAACCCAGGATCAAAGCCAGTGCTCAGAGCATGGCTCTGTCTCGTTGTCCTCTCCTGCAGGGCCACCACCTGCAACGGCCCCTTGCAGCTCCCGGCCCTGGCGTGCTTGTTTGCACGATCCCCGTTTCCCTCCGCGCCTGTTGCACGTGCCCGTGCTTTGGAGGATGCAGCTTAGCAGACCCGTAGTGACGCCAGGTTAGCGGCAGTAAGTCACAGCAGACCTCGCTGCAGCTCTGGCAGCCAGAGCGAGGGACTAAGGTTAAGTCCATGACCTTAGCTGGGGAGCAAAGTCCCATGCTTTATTTCTTTTATGGGTATCTTATGGTCGGTGATGATGGGATGCGTGACCCTGACGGACACAGGTTTGCTAGCAGAAGCCTCTAGCGTGAAAGGTGGTGAAAGCAATGTAAGGGAAGTACGGAATAGGCTACAGCCATAAAAATGAATTTTGTTAGCTTAGAGAAGGTCACGTCAGAAGTATTTCACTGCTATTGTGTTTTAATTGTATAGTGTTAAGAGTGTCTTAACTTCTGCTCTACTGGCAGCGTAGGTTGGGAAAGGGCACTGCTTGAGGCCGTCTTTGCCAGCCTTGTTGGTCATGGGGTCTAGTGGTGTCTTCTGGCCAGTTCCCGTAAGCTGCCCTGCTAGCTCAGGCTTGTTCATCAGCATGAAAGAAAAAGAAGCTGAGTTTCGCTGGGCTGGATGAGAACGCTGGTCTGCTCAACACAGCGCTGCTTGTGGCCGATTCCTACATCTGCCCGTGAGGTGAAGCATCCCGGTGCTAGAACTCCGTTTTGGGGACCCAGGAGCAGGGACCTCTCTGGGAGTGCCAGCAAGGCCTAGTACACTGCTTACCTTCCTCTCCCAGTGTTTTGGCTCTGTAAGGCTACCTGAGGAAAACTAGATGTTTTGCACATCCTCCCTGAGTTTCTGCCCTGTGGTCTTGTCTCTCTTCCCTGTGTGGTAAGGTTTACCCAGAGAATTGTGTGAAGATTTAGGTTGGAAGGGACCAGTGGAGGTTTCTAGTCCAGTTTCTTGCTCACGGCAGAGCTTGCTTTAGATCAGGTGGCTCAGGGTCTTGCCCAGTTGAGTTTTGACCTCTTCCAGGTCTACTGTCCCTTTCTGTCTTCTAACCAATGTCTTAACATCGTTAGGTCCGTTGCAGTAGATGCTGCCAGAGTGTGCTGTGCACCTCCATAATTGTTTGTTAGGCTCCAGATAGCACTCACAAAGCTCCTTGTCCACTTTACTTTGTGTACAGCAGTATTTTGGCAGGCGTTGCCACGTGGCAAGTGTTTAGTCGTGGAAAAAATGCTGCTTATTCATTCTATAGACACAAAGCTGTACAAGCAGCAGGAGAGTTTGCTCTTTGCCTTGATCTTTGAATGGAATTGGTTCTTGAGGCTGAATTGCTCTCTAGACACCACGCATTACTGCTAAGACCTCTGCCTTAATGTGTGTAAACAAGACAAGTTGTGTTCGAATGTACCTGGACTTGCTGTTGCTGACTTCTCTGTTGCAGAGCCTTGACGCTTGCTGCCTGGGGGATGTTGGTCTTAGGGAAAAGGTGTGAGAGTATCCTGGCAATTTCAAGCTGTTGCCAGAATGGTGTCCCTGATGGATGACCATGCTTCTGTTGGTCATCTTGGAGTTTACTGCTAGTATGGAGGTGTTGGATTATGAGCAGCTAATGCTGGAACCCAACGAACGTTTCAAAGTACCTTTGAAGTGTTGCAGGGAGCCTCCTGGCAAACCTCATCCCAGACAACTCTGCAAGAAGATTCCTGAATTTTGTCCTTCCTATTTGATTTTCTTGGAGCTGAGGTGAAGTTTCCGGGCTTGCAAGCTCGAAATGTAGTTTGGTCAATTCTACCTTAGAGGAATTAACGGGAAACCCATGGATTTGGATTCATATTTTGCAGCACCATCTGCTCTGTGTTGGAGAGTTTCAGCTTCCTTGAATTTGGGTGACTGCAGTACTAAGTTTGAGGCCATACCCTAAGCTGGTGCTCCTGACGTAGAAAAATTTAGCTTTGGTCTTGGTACTTCTGGCTTTGGGGCTGTTACAAAACCATTGCTGATGATGTCCTGTGAAGGCCCTTCTTTTCCCCATCTGCCACTTCCCATAGTGTAGACAATTTTGGCCACTTGTGAAGGCTGGCCCAAAGGGGACACAGTGATAGGTACTGCTGTTTTCACTCCATGAATTACGGAATAATAGACAATAATACGTTCAGAGATCAGAAGAGATAGCTGTGTTCATCTACCTTGACCTGCAAAGTGCAGGCTGAGGAACCGGAGCAGTGACATTCGTAGTGGCTGTAGTGACTTGAAGATCAAGTCACTCAGTGGCATTGTAAAATCTCCAAGTTGCGGAGGTCTATATATCCCTGGGTCACTTGTTTAAATAGTCAATTACATACAGCTTTAATCTGGAAATATCCTATAGCTTTAATCTGGAAATAGACGCTTCTGACTTGGTCCAGCTTTGACGTCCAGCCTTTAGAGTCCTCCTGTGCGTTTGTCTGACAAGTCTTTTGCTATCAGCTTTTCTTCCCTGATAGGGTTTTTGAGACAGGTCATGTCATGTCTCCCCACTTCTTTTCAGTGAATGAAACAGATTTATCACTGGAAAGTGTTTTCTAAACCATGGCTGATTCTTAAAGCAGTGGGATTCTTGCCAGATATTTTTTTTATTTGAAACAGCCGAATTCTTACAGTGCCTGTCTTCAAGTGAAGGCACTAGCCAAGAGTCGGGTGGTAATGATCTAGCATGGTGCTCTGTGCAAGCGGTGCTGTATTGAATGACACCAATGGATATGGCTTTGTGCTCTCCGAGCGCGGTGTCTGGGCTGCCAGGCTGATGGGCAGGAGCTCGGAGAGCTGCCTCTCCAAAAACAGCAGTGAATAATGACAGGCTTTCTGCTCCTTTCCAGAGCATTTTGACTAGGCTGAAACCTGGTCCCTAGCAGTATGCTTTGGTTACTGGTGATTCTTCATAAATTAATGTGCTTCTAAAAGCAGTTCGCCAATCTGTAATAAATGTTTGCAGTGCTTCAATCTGGAAAGCTATAAGCTGCCACATGCTTTAGTAAACTCAAATACATCATAGCAATGAAGTTAGCCCTTGCCATATTTGTCACTCAAGGTATAATATTGTTAGTGAAGATCTGTTGCGTAAAACCATGCTGGTGAGGCATTATGTTACTTCCTTAATGCTTTATTGATAGAACCATGTATCGACCACTGTTATTTTTGTCAGGAAATATTAAGTCAGGTGTTACTGTTTATTTGAGATTTTGGCACAAAAATAGGAACTTTCTTCCGAGCTCTCTGTTCAGTTCTAACAGAACTCTTAGATAAGAATTATCTGGTATGTTGATCTAAATGTTTCAACTGTAATATATATTGTTTAATGTCTTCCATATTTCAAATGCTTTCTAATATCCAAGAGAGAAAAAAGGTAAATCCTTTAGCCTTTGAAAATCTGAATTAATATCCATTGACAAAAAAGTCTAGGTTAGGTACCCAGACAGCTGCTATTCCTTTGGTTGAGGCAGGCGGTCGCTGTGTGGCTGTGCTCTTCTATGGACAGTGGAGACTTCCTAAGTATCTGCTTCATTGTGAGGGAGTAGCGACAGGATTCGTTTTGTTGTTTTATTTTTACTGTGTGATTTAATTAAATACTTGTTGGTAGCTGCTCATTTTTGCAGGTAGACCACATTCCCCTGCCGGTGGTTAACTGAGTCAGGACACTTGTAACTGCATAGATCTTCCATATCGCACAAGCAGCACCGGCAATGTCCTCAATAACCCATAGAAAGTCTCAGCTAGTCACTTTTGGTACTGGAGTGTGCTGTGAGAGATGTCTCGCTCTGAGCTTCCTGCTCTGAGAGAAGATCCGTGTCCCCCCCAGCCTCCCCTTGGCAGAAAGGGCAAGTCAGATCTGGTAGTCTACTCATGTTGCATTTGCGGCCAGTGTTGTGTTCATGCTGGTCCTACACGTTCATGAAGGGCCCTCTGCAGACCCATCAGCTACTTGGAGGCTCTCACACGCTATCTGAGAAGCTCTCTGCTTGTGATTGTTGCGCTGAGGACTTCACAGTCCTTGAACTCGATCTTCCCAGGATCAGCAGTTACTGAGTGTTCTGGAGAGGATGGTGCCCAGTCCAAAGTAATGAGTTTCCAAATGTCTGATTGAGCAGTCACATCTTCTGTAAACGTGCAGGATTTCACCACACTGTCTCCTCTGTGTTTGGCTGAGTCGTGTTCCAGCATACTTTCCTTGCTGCCAGATGTGTGGCTAGAAAAGAGGAAGATTTCAGGCTGGGCTGTGACCAGAGCCCAGTAAGTGATCTGTGCATTAGATAGTCCTGGAATAAAAAAGATGATGAAAAAAGATGTGGTGGATCATTTCAGCATCTGCAAAAACAGTAAGCTATTACTCCTCTGTTAGAGGTAGTGAGAAGAGACCAGGAGGAAAAGTGCATGTTCAGTTGGCAGCAAAACTCATTGCAAAGTTCAGCAGGAAGCCCAGGTGATTCTGAAAGTCCCGGGTGAATGAGATAAGTGTGGTTTTCCTCCCACAGGGCAGTCTTCTTGGTTCTGGTCGTTGAAAGCCACTGCAGAGACTTCACTGTCAGGGGAACAGCGTTGCAGTGATGTGTAGAGACGTTCCTTGCTTTCCCACCCAAACTGCATGTCAGTGTCTCCTGTTTAAGTCCATCCTCAGGACTACTCCGTCAGCTTTTCCAGAATGCTGCAAATACGTCAAATGTTAGCGTCCATCTGTTTCCGTGTCTCATTGTCATGGAGCTCTGATGCAGCAGGTTTAAAGTAAACAAAAGGAAATGCTTTATAAAACAAAATGTTACGTTGCAGAGCTTATTGCCAATGGAATCTGTGGAGAAAGTGGTTTGAAAGGGGATTTGGCAAATCCGTGGCAGATTTGCCTATTAGAGTCTTAACAATGATAGTCCCAATGCAACTCAAGCAAAGCCATTCCTCAGCTCTTGATTTCTATTCGGTTGGATGATGCACTGAAGAAGAATCTTCCTGTGTCAGTGATGTTTCCTGTATTCTCTCTCCAGGTATCCATTCTTGGCGTCAATAGAAAATGGGATATTTGAATAGACGGACCTTTCATTTGACTAACTGTGGCAGTTCTTAGCTTTGCACAACCTAAGAAGATGTTTTGAACTGTTCACTAGAACACATGAGGTGTTCTGCCAGGGGGATTCTGGCAAAGCTGATGAAAACTAACAGGAATTTGAACACGTGGGTTCACAGGAACACGCTGTGCTTCCAACCAGAACTTGCAAGTGAGTGGTCTTACTGTGGACTCTTAGATCTTCCTTATCCACGTATCTGTCCAAACCACAGAGCAATATTTTGGAGTCAGTTTAATCAGCAGAATACTTGTTCTCTTTAAGACTGTTGTGTTTGTCAGTGTCATTGCCGTTAGGTTTATCATAGTCTTGTCTTGCATCGTAATGCTCTTGTGGCCAAAGCTTGAAAGCAGTGCTAAGGTATACGTTGTTGAAACTGGATGCTTTTGTCTGTAGAGCACGTGAGCAGAACGTGCTTTCATGGACTGTTGCTTGCGTTGTCCTGTAGCAGGGAATGCCAACCTGGATTCCTTAAGCTCCACAATTGTTCCTGGAGTCTCTTTCTGCCAAATGAAGACTAGGCCAGCTGAAAATGGCAAAGACTGTAGGAGTATGACCTCTGTGGATTCACTGCAGACCTGTGCAAAGTATCTGAAGGTGAATTTGAGGAGCATCTTAGTACTCTGTTAAGTACGTTTATAAATAAACTTTTCCTATTCATCAGCATCGCTTGACCTCTCTGCTGCTTATTGTTGTAAGGTCTGCTGTCTTTCCATACAGGCGTGGAAACTTGGCTGAGGTGTGTATTTGAGAAGGAGGTATCGTTTAATGTTCAGAGAAGCAGAAAAACATGTTTATCATCTTGGAGGGATTCTTACCTGCTTTCAAACCTTTACAACTTCTTTCAGAAGCCTTTATTTCACTTTGTTCTTTTTTCTGTTGGCCACCCTAAAACACATATTAGCTATCACATTGATCTGGAATTGGCTCATTCTAGAAGCTTTGCCTACTCTGTAAAAAAAAAAAAAAAAAAAAAAGAATGGAATAACCAAAGTCTTCATTGCTGAGAATCCCTGAAGATTACATCTTCTGTAACTTCTGTTTGTGACTGTGGGGACAGTGCTTATCTACCATTCTGAAACAGAAAATGCAGCTATGTGATAAAAATAAGAGGTAATGACTTTGAGCTCCAGCTCTAGGTATGATTCCCTAAACTCCTGCTTAAGTGAGTTTCAGAAGGTGGCTACATTCTCTATCCAAATATTTCCTGTCTAGTTCTGAGTAAACCATTTGCAAGTGTGGCTTTGTCATCTTTTCAGAAAGAAGGATGTACAGAAGGTATTGATCAGCCATCATCAGTGAAATTATTTCAGGCTTCCTTCTTCGTCTGTATAGATGAGAGTTATACCCGCAGTAAGCCCCGATAGATTGGAAAACTGAGCCTTCTGCTTCAGGGCTCAAAACATACCCAATTTAGCATTAGAATGACTCTTAACATGGAAGTGGGTTGGTGCCACATCTTTCAATTCTAGTGTCTTCCCTGTAGTGTCTAGTTACAACCTGCTTTGGGGACCTGATGCTACATCATGTGTTATTCTGCCTGACCACTTAGGGACTCCGACTCCCTCTTCCTTCTCCTCTTTAGATTTTCACCCTTTCTCTGCAGGGATATAACTCGTGATTAGCCAATGCGGACGTGAATGCTTTTTTGCCTCACCTCATGGTCTTGCCCTTTCTGGTGTTTGATAATGATGACCTCACTTGGGCATGAGAAGCTGGGCTGTGATTTTGTCCCTCTGATGTTAGCAGTCAGCATCACCTCTCTCTGTGCGAGTGCTCTGTCTGTGCAGTGCAAAGTCACGCTGGTCTTTTTTCCCAACTCTGCATTGCACACTTGGGGCTATTTTGCTACCTTTTCTTCCTCTCAAGACTACTTTTAACATCATGGGCTTTCGCACCTTTCTTTGTGCCCCTGTCCACAATTCCCCCCAGTTCTGCCTTAAGTTTTTCCAGTTCTTCTGTGTCTGAGTATTAGCCCACATGGGTTTGGGGCTATAGTTATAGTGTAACATAGGTTATTTCTGTCTTCTGACAGAATTCCTACATCTTGTCGTCCTGTGTCCCTTTGGGGTGGTGCCTGGTTCACGGTGCAAGCTACAGAGCAAACAAGGAGTTCTTTCAGCCTCTGTATGCTTAGGGGAAAAGATGCTTTTAAAAATACAAGATGAGTTAGCTACATGAGAACAGCTCAGAAGAACAGGATAAGCCAGATTTTTTGGGTCAGGTGAAATACAGGAGAAGGCAGGGAAGAGGGTACGACACACCACAGAACAGCTATGTGAAGCCTTCCAGATTAATACTTGGGTCACTTCTGATACCCAGTGTCCTTTACGATAGCGGGTCTGTTGGCCATGCCATGGAGAGGTGTGTACGTGATATAGAGAGCTCCCAAAGGTTTGCTGCTGTGTCCCATGCCTGCTGTTCGGCTTCAGAGGTTTGTAACTTCCAGGGTAGGAGTGATTGACTTTTTGGTATCATGGTTATTGCAAGCAGCCTTATGGGGTCTCGTTTTACTCCGACGGTGTTCAGAAGAGTGGACAATGCCATATTCATGCACTGTGTAACGCTGCTTTTCATTAACTTGCGAGTCTCTTTCTCATTTCCAGTTGTCATCTTCTAAATGGATTCCAGTGAATTTTCGGGATCTTTGGACCCACTGTCCTTGCCTGACAAACCACTTATTGGTGATCTCCCTGCTGACATGGAGTTTGGGGAAGATCTCCTGGGCTCCCAAACAGCTTCTACCCAGGAAGTTTCAGTTCTTCAGCCCCCGGACTGGGATCAACCCAAGCAGATGACCGCAGATGGGGACTTGGACCTTCTAGTGAAAGCAGACAGCCTGTCTGAACTAAACAAGTCAAATGATCTCGATCTAGATAAACCTAGTGTCTTGGACATGCTGGAGAAACCTGATGTCTTGGATGAGCTGGATAAAACTGCTGACTTGATGGAGCTGGATAAATCGGGGGATCTGGATGGGCTATATAAGGCACATTCTTCCCAGGATGTGGAAGATGGGCTGGGGGACTCCTCTGCCCTCGCTAGGGAAGCCCTTGTTCCAGAAACGTGGAAAGAAGGGGAAGATGCACCAAAAAGTGATTCTGGGGACATGAAGGATGACGGTGCTGCTGCTATTCCTGCGCTGTCTGATGACAATGCCCCTGAATCGCCCCCACAGCCTGTTCCTGACTCAGAGGAACTGAGCAGTGCCCCAGCCACAGAAGAAATCACAACGCAGTCCTCGAGTCTGCCAGTGTCCCCCCCACAGCTCAGTCTTAAACAAACCAAGAAGACAAGGTTGAAGGCACCAAGGAAAAGCTCACCTGTGCAGAGGGAAGGGCTGGCAGTGGAACCGGGGCTGGAGCTGAGCCCAGATAACAGTGTTGCAGCCTTGCCCCCTGAGCACATGGATGAAAACCAGACAGAGGAAGAGGATGATAGTGGGAACAACTCTCTTAAAGAGAGCAGCATACTGAAGGCACAAGAAGCTTCGCCACCAGCAGGTAGGTAGTTATCTCTGCAGAACCTTTTTCGCAGAACCAAGCTTTCTCTTGCTCGGTAGGCCACCCTGCTGCACATCTCTGAAGTTAGAGGCTGTTTTGAGCTCCAAGTTTTCCCATTCTCCTCTGCCATGGAAGTTGTCAATACTGCTGATGGGCTAGATGTGAGGAAAGCGGCTTGCTTATAGGGAATAATGCTCTGGAAGCTGGTCCACTGGTGCACACAAGCTCTCGCTCTGGCTTTCATAGCTTTAACATTGTTTTTCAATGTTTGCGTCAGCTAGAAGCTTGCCTACTCAAGCTGCTGCTGTGTATCAGCTTAATTCACCCTCCTGTTCACTGGCATCGTTACAGGAACTGAGTGTCACCGGGAGATGTTTCCAGTAAGCAAGGACCCCTGCCCAAGCTGGCCATCCCTGGGAGAGGTTCAGTCTCCACAGTCAGAACCAGTTGGAGGCACCATTGCATCCCCCCAGACCCCTGAGACCCTTAAGGTCTCCCCCTTAAGGAACCTTCTCCCAAGCAGTGCGTGTGGCTCTCTAACTACATTTGATGGGTTTGGAAGCTTTTGTGTGTTGGAACACCAGCAGAGCTGAGCTCGTTAGCTGGGACTGAGGCTTCCTAGGCAGACAGGCCCAAAGGGTGGCTGCATTTGAGCAACAGCTTTCCTCTTCTGTTGGAGAAAATCAGGGTACTGGAGTCAAGCTTTCTTCTCCACTTCTGTTGCAGGAGAAGGCCTGTCTGGGAAGGGAAGCGAGCAGCCAACTGAGAAGGTGAGGAGAATGCAGTCGAGTACGTACTCTACAGGAGTATTGAGGTTGTCTGTCTGTTGCCAGACGCGGTGAGGGACCCTGGCTCTGTCTTCGCCCTTTTGGGCAGGAGTGTGCATGTCTCCTGTGACAGTGGTCCCTGTGCACTGCCACTGTGCTGTACCTGTGGCTTCAGTATGTCTCTCCCTGCCACCCCAGGCTGGAACTTCATTCTCATAAGCCTGCTTCCCCCTCTCTGCCCATCTTGCTAACTCTGGTCAGGTATCCATGGAGTTTTATCCCTTTTCAGCCTAGCTATTGTGAAAGCAAAGCCCAGAAGTTGGAACTCCACCATGATCTGGGATATTTATCTATGGTTGTCCCAGCAAATGGTTAGCTTAAGTATTTTGTGAATGTCTTCTAGGAGCAGAAAAGAAGTGAACGAGCCAGAAGATCAGAAACTGCCAGGCCTGAAACTGTGAACTCCTCTGAGAGCAGTGAGTAACAAGGGCTGGCCAAAAGGCTGGTCCATTTTTCAGCCAGAAAGCAGAGCCCGGGCCCAGTGTCAGCAGGCAGTTTGTGATGCGAGTAGGATGGATGCGGGAATTCTTGAGCTTTCATGCAGACTGTTCTGTTATGCAGGACAGGTCCCTTCACCCCTGTGGATCTTCATATCAGGGTCCTTGTCTTGCACTTAGGATGAAGAGAGAGTTGGTAGTATTTTTACAGAGGTTTGTAGATACCAAGCACCAAGTAATAGGATGAGAATCTGGGGATGTTCCCCATGAAATCCATCTTCCATTTCCTCAGCCAGGAACTTTGTTCCTTTGCCCCTAAGCCAGCAGACTGTCTGAAGGAGGGTTGTATTTTGGGGACTTTCCTGTCGAAGTACATGAAGTCTCTGTCCTGTGAGATGTTGAGTGTCACACTGCCATTCCCTAGTACTTGTCTGTTGCTCCTTCATTGTCTGCCTGTGCAGCCTGTGCTGGAGAAGTGGCTGGTGAACCAGCTTGTTCCCTTTAAGGTCTATAGGTTCTTGGAGGGATTTCTGCTATAAATGTTGACACTTCAGGCTTCTGCTCAACCTTCACTTCCTAGAGAAAAATTGTATCTAAGTCCAGTTTGCTTAAAGACTTCCTGGCTCATCTCCAATTCCAACAGAATATCTTTTAAGGGTCCCTTTATCACCCCACCCAGGAAGGTACAAAGCATGTAGTAGGTATCCAGAAAGGTGACCCCAGAAAGCCCTACCATGTCTCTCGTGGCTGAGGTTTTGTCTCAGTCCCTAACAGGGAATTTCTGTGCATCTTCTCTCTGTTCCTTTGCAGTTCCGGTCTCTGATGAAGACTCAGATGCAATGGTGGATGATCCTAATGATGAAGATTTTGTTCCTTTTCGTACCCGACGCTCAACGCGTATGTCCTTACGCACTCAGATGGCTCAGCGAGCCGCCCGCTCCACTGTTACCAAGATGACTTGTGCCAACTGCCGGACCCCACTGCAGAAAGGACAGACTGCCTACCAGCGTAAAGGACTCCCTCAGCTTTTCTGCTCCAGCTCCTGTCTCACCACCTTCTCAAAAAAACCACCTGGCAAAAAGATATGCACCTTCTGTAAAAAGTGTGTGATTGTTCCCCTTCCCTTGGTGTTCCTGACTCTCACACTTGTGATCCCCTTCATCTGCCCCAAAGCCATACCTGCCAGTCGTCATCCCTGTGACCCTCGTGCTTCATCTGCCACATCACTCCTGTACTGCTTCCCTATGTCTTTCTTCACGCACTGCAGATCCCATCCTCCTTACTCCCGCTTCACATTATTGCCCTTCCCTGCCTGTCCCTAAGCCTAATGCACTTTGTCCCTGCCTCCTCTCAGAGCAACCTCCTGCATGCTGCGCCTTTGGACACCGCTCCTCTGGGTCGGACAGAAGCTGCTATGAGACAGCTTCTGCCACCCTCTTGCATTGCAGCCTTGCATCCCGTCCCTTCGTGGCAGGACTGGTGTGTCCCTGCACTAATACATCCCTTCCTTATCCCTAGGGAGATCTGGAACACCAAGGACTCTGTGGTTGCCCAGATCGGTTCAGGCGGCTCTTTTCACGAGTTCTGCACCTCCGTCTGCCTCTCCCTCTACGAGGCCCAGCAGCAGAGACCAGCACCTCAGTCTGCGGAGGCCTCAGACACCAGCCGCTGCAGTGTCTGCCACAAACCCGGCGAGGTAAACAGTCTTCATCTTTTCCGTGTCCAGGCTGAGGTGCTTGGCTCTGCCTGGGATTGATGCAGGGTGTTTTCCAGGTACTGTCATGGCCTGAGGCCTCAGCCCCTGAAGTGGTTTGGGCTCTCTGCCAGGTTCTTTCTTGTCCACTGTGATCCAACCCTCATTCCCAGAAATAATGCTTCAGCTTCCCCCTGCCCTGCAGCCGATTGCCTCCTGCCACTCTGCTTTCCTGACCGCTCTGCCAATTTTTGGCGAGAGAAGCTGGGCTGAGTACACAGCAGCTTCCAGTATGGCTCTCGCCTGAATTTGTTAGCGTAACAGCCCATCCTCCCAAGGGCCATGGAAGTGGTTCACGTGCATAGGAGGGAGTCCCGTGATGGTTTGAGGGAGTGAGAGCAATGATGTCTCTGCAGATCCAGCATGAGGTCAGCAATGGGAACGTGGTGCATCGCATTTGCAGTGATGCCTGCTTCACCAAGTTCCGGGCCACCAAGGGGCTGAAAACCAACTGCTGTGACAACTGTGGACTCTATATCTACAACAAGGGCTTGCCCCTGGAGTACCTCTTCCATGAAGGCCAGCAAAAACGCTTCTGCAACTCTGCCTGTCTCAACAGTTACAAGAAGGTGTGTGGAGTCAGCTGCCTGGGGCAGGGAGGTCTCCATGGGCACACCTCTCCTTTGCTCAGTTTGGCACAGGACACTGTTTGTGCAATATCAGACAGCCTGAACCCTCATGGCCTTTTATTCCTGACAAAACATCTTAAGAGATTGCTGTGGAGAAACTTTGAAACTTAAGCAAGTATACTCATTCTGCTGGGACTGTGACCCCAGGGCCCATCTTGGACCCAAGCACGGGTCAGATGCTTGATAAGCTGGATTGTCCAGTGGTGTTGGTACTTAGAGTTAGCATGGGCTGGCTTCTTTTGGATGTCTACCAAGAGCTTGGCTGTATCTGTTCCTCTGTGGCCTGAGTAGGCTTCACTGAACTGTCCCAATGGTATTGCCAGGTTCTGCGTTCCTGCCAAGGGTCCCCAAGAGAGTATGTGCGTACCCTTGATAATATGAAGCTGAGGTGCCAATGAGCAAAGGCAGCTTTTCTTTACTACCAGCTATCTGAACCTGTGGTCTGTGAGCTTGGCTCTCGCATGAGGTGTCCATGTGCTCCCAGCCCGAGAGCCACCCTGCAGTGGATGCAGTAATGGGATGGAGTATGAGGGTGGGGGATAGGACTTCACCGGGTGTAATGGGCTCTCTGACAGCTCTGTTCTGTTCTGCTTGCAGAAGAACACTAGGGTCTACCCATGCATGTGGTGCAAGACGCTGTGCAAGAACTTTGACATGCTGCCCAACGTGGACCGCAGTGGCAAGATGGGCCTGTTCTGCTCCATTTGCTGCACTACCTCCCACAAAGTGAAGCAGTCAGGCTTGGTTGGTAAGAGCACTCACGTACAGCGATTCAGTCAGCTTTCCACTCTAACTCCTTCTTTTGTACTCTTGCTTGTGGTTGAGACTGGAAGGAAGGCATGTTGCTCACATGGGAAGGTGTCTGGGGAGGAGTCCAGGGAGATAAGTGGAAAGATATTTGGAGAGGGAGGCACCCTTGCAGCATGTAGCTATTCTAATGATGAGGGGTGTTGTCTGTTGAGAACGCAGGAAGCAATTGTAGTGCTGTACTGTGCTGGCATTGCCCTTTCCACTACATGGAGCGTTGGGGTGCCCAGGAGTGGGAATGGTCTCTGCTGACTGGTGCAAGTATTGTAGGCTGTTTTGTCCAAATTCCTGTAGAGCCAGGGTCACTTCTTTGAGCCACTCTGCTCTCCATCCATGTTTAACATTTCTGTCCTAGCAGAACTTGGTGCTCTTAGTTTCCTGGAGTTCTTGTCCCTTCCTTTCTGGTTATAGCTTGACAGACTGAGGATGAGTGAGTAGCTTACATGCCATCCTCAGGATCCAGTCCCACGTCCTGTGCTGCTGCCCTCACTGATTCCTGTCTGTTTCATCAGGTCCCCCTAGACCCTGCAGCTTCTGCAGAAAGAGTTTATCTGAACCCTGCTATTACAACAAGACAGACCGGGTTGTCTACCAGTTCTGCAGCCCCAGCTGCTGGACCAAATTCCAGGTACTGAAACATCCTTCATGCTGGGCTGGGCCCTAGAGCCTCCTGCCTCTTTTCCCACTTGGCAGAGGCTGCAGCTTCCTCAGGCTTCTCAGGGAGGGTCTGTAGGAAAGTCTCTGCTGGAGCATCTGAGTTCCAGTGCTCGTAGCTGCCAATTATTCAGTCTTGGCCTTGCCTCCCCTCTCCTCAGCTGGGATAAGTCTGACTATAGTTCTCTCCTGTCTGTCAGCTTACACCTGGCAGGAGTGCTGTACAGAGCTGTGTTGCATGAGCAGTTGTGGGATATAGCGGCCTCACACAGGCACAAGCCTCGCAAAGCACAGTGGGCACCCGCTAGCATGGTGGAAAGGAGCAGAGCTGCCCTCTGAGCCAGGGATCACCAAGGAACAAAAAATTGCCTAGAACATTTCTAGAAATTTAAAATCAGCAGGCCTGGATGCATCACGTCTAATAGTCCTTAAAGGCTTGGCTGACAGTTTTTATCTTCTGGTGTAAAGTTTTAGCATATATGAAGTCTTAATGGTATTCAAAGGCAATTTAAAGAACAAAGCAACAAGCAGGAGGACCAGGAAACTTAGGCCAGGACATGCGTTGGGCAGCTGAGAAAATCTGCAGAATCTAGAGGTAGAGATTTAGTTAATGGCAGTTGCAGTGTTTTGGGTTTTTCTGTTTTGGGAGGTTGTTTTTTGTTTTTATTTTCTTTTTTAAATCCTTTATGTAATCCTTTGCTGAGATCACAGATCGTGTTGGTAAGGGTAGCTGAAGAGTTGTTACAGCTGTAGACCTTCTTAAGACACTTGAATTATTGCCATGTAAAATCAGCATTGTAAAGTATGAGAAAAGCCACACACAACCTGGATTAGGAACCATCTTATTGACAAATCTCGGGACACCCTTGTGAAAGAGAAACCCTTGGAGGAAGTATTTCAAGATGGCTTCTTGGGGATCAGTATTAAGCCCAAAGAGCTCAACAGCTTCATCAGCGATCTGGAAATAAAGTCAGCATAAGCATGCTAAAAATTTTGCAGATGAAACAAAAACTACTGGAGTGTTAACTCATGTTGAGATCAGGACGGTCATAAAAAGCAGTTGGATTGCTTGACCAGATTGGCTCCTCATAACATGCACTTAAATACAGGTCAGTGCAAGATCCTACATCAGCCTTACTCAAGTAATGTGGGGGTGTAAGGCCCATAAAGTAAAGATTTTGAAAAGGCTCTGGGATTAAAGCAGATAAGCCATTCAGCATGAGCTCCCCATCTTAAAACTATAGCAGAAAAGATTAGTTAAATTATTGGAAGTACTAGCAGGAGAACAGGGAATTAAAGTTTGGGGGCGAGGGAGCAAAAGGGCTACTGAGAATACTGCACAGATGGGAAGAATATTCATCTGATGTCCACATTATTTTTAATGTTGAAGAAAAATTGGAAGTGTGCTGAAAAAAGCCACAAAAATTACTTTGGGGCTTGAAAAATGCAGTACACTTGCAGAGCGCCTTATCAGAGGTTATCAGAAGGAAAACCAAGAAGAGGACTCTATTAATAAATCTATCACTGAGGACAAGACACCAAGTGCTAAATGTCACTCTAAACTAGCAGAGAAAGGTGAGATGAGAACAACTGCTTGAATTCTGAAGTTGTTACCCTGAAATTAGAAACCAGGCACATTAGCTTATAGCTCTTTTCAAGAGCTTTTAGAGAAAGTCTAAGGAAAGATAGCAGAGCCCCCATCTCCTGGTGTTTTCAAATCCGGAGAGCTGGCAATCTGAAAGCTTGCTTACCTGGCAAGGCCTGAACCCAGTATCCTGGAAGCAAAGTGGAATTGCCCAAGCCTCTGCTATCCGGGAGCTTGGTGCACGATCTGGTGGAGTGACCCTGAGCCACTGACCGTGGGAGCAAGGGCAGAGCGAGGGCTGTGAGCGGTGGAGGAGGCAGGATGAGCAGCGGTGGTGCAGAATAGGTGCTCCTTGAGCTCCGTGCACTCCCTCCATGCACTGTCTTTGTATTCTGCAGCGCACCAGCCCGGAAGGTGGGATCCACCTGAACTGCCATTACTGCCACAATCTTTTCAGCGGGAAGCCGGAGATCCTAGACTGGCAGGTGAGGCCTTTTCCCCAGGGGTGTGTTGAGGCTGAGGGCAACCCTGGGGAGGACTGCAGAGCTTCTTCCTTTCCCAGTTCAAGGGTTAGAGCTCCTTCTGTGCCAGCGCTTTGAACTGCTTAGCCGTAGAGACATGGCTGGAAACCATGCCTTGAGCATGCTGTCATGTGCAGTGGGAGGTCAGCAGGGCAGAGCTAGGACAGGAGGAAACCTCCTCTTCTGCTAAGCTGCATGCCAGGAGAGCTGGAGACTTGGAGACTGTCTCCTCAGCCCCACAGTCTTGCTCCTGGTGCTCCAGGAAGCGTTGGGACCTCCTGCCAGCTTGGCTGACCTGGCGGCGGTCTCTTTGACAGGACAAAGTGTATCAGTTCTGCTGCAAGGACTGCTGCGAGGACTTCAAGCGGCTGCGTGGGGTAGTGTCTCAGTGTGAGCACTGCAAGCAGGAGAAGCTGCTGCATGAGAAGATCCGTTTCTCTGGGGTGGAGAAGAACTTCTGCAGCGAAGGTACTTGGGGAAGGCGTGGGAGAGGCAGAGCCCCCCTGCCAGCCCATGCTGGGGGAGGAGAAGAGAGCATGGAGTGGAACAGAGGGGAGACTGGCCAGGCCCTGGGGCGAGAGCCTCACCATGCAGTGAAGGGAGGACTGTCGTGGGGATGGCTTGCTGTCCAGCCAGGCCCTAGGGCAAGATCTTTACCGTTCATTGTGTCCTTGGGGAGGGCTTTCTCACAGCTTTTCTCTCTCTGGGGGCTGGGGAGACAGCAGGTGGCAGCTCCGCTCCTCCTGTCATCATGCACTTCTACGCTCTTGCGTCTGGGCTGGCCTGACCTGGCCTTGCCCTGCCTGCTGGGTTCCTGCACACAGGAGGTTGGAGTCAGACTCTTCCTAGAAGCATGGAGGTGAGAGATGGCAAGTCCCCATGAGGTCCCATCTTATCCCAGCCCCAGGGGCCAGTGCTGGATTGTTCCCTACAGTGTGTTGCGTGTGCTCTGTTGTCTCCGCAGACCTGGATTCTGGTCATGTTTGGGTCAGGGAGGCCCCCAGTTCATCCTGGGAAGGTTTCACTCCTATTGTTTCTCCGCAGGGTGTGTGCTTCTTTACAAACAGGATTTCACCAAGAACCTGGGCCTGTGCTGCATCACCTGCACCTACTGTTCTCAGACCTGCCAGCGGGCGGTCACCGAGCAGCTGGAGGGCAGCACCTGGGACTTCTGTAGTGAAGACTGCAAAAGCAAATACTTGCTCTGGTACTTCAAGGTCAGTATTGGCACTGGCAGCTTGTGCTAAGTGCTGTGGTGGGCACGGCACCCAGATAAGTGGGCATTGCACTGACGAAGTTCGCACTGCTGGAGTCTGGCTGGCACTGCTGCGGAGAACCTGGCACTGCTGGAGTCCTGCCTGGCAATGACGGGACACTGCTACGGGGAAGCTCACGTAGCTGGAGTCCCCAGCTGATCCTGCCAGAGCACTGCACTGAGGAAGCTCACAGTGCTGGATCCGCGGCTAGTGCTGCTGTGAGAAGTTCGCACCGCTGGAGTCCCCGGCTGGCACTGGCAGGGCACTGCTGTGGGGAAGCTCACAGCACCTTGCCATGTGCACCTTTCACTGGAGAGTTGTGTTGCACTCGGAGGGGGTGTGGTTAGTTACTCGTTGTTTCTCTCCTGCTGATGCGGGCTTTAGGCAGCTCGGTGCCATGCCTGCAAGCGTCAGGGGAAGCTGCTGGAAACCATCCACTGGCGAGGGCAAATCAAACACTTCTGCAACCAGCAGTGTCTGCTGCGATTTTACAATCAACAGAACCAGCCCAACCTGGACACGCAGAAGGGGCCCGAGAGCCTGCTGAACAGTGAGTAGGAGGGAGGGAGGGGACCTGCATAGCTCAGTCCAAGAGACACAGGGAAGACCGAACAGCAAGGGGTGGAAGCTTCCTGCCTGGGACTGGATGAGACGCTAGGGAACAATCCTGCACTGGCCCCTGGGGGGGAAAGGACGGAGTGGGACGTAATGGGGCTTCTCCATCTCTAACGTCTATGGTTCTATGACACACAGGGCCCAGACGGGAGGAGCCGGTGCCAGCGTGCTGCCTGTAGCTCACACTCTTAGCGAGGATACTCAGGGATTTAATGGGCGACTCCATCCTCATGTTGCCAGCGGAGAGCTCGATTTACAGGGTTAGGGGACAGCGTGGTTTGGCATGATAATCCACCTGCAGCCCCACACCACCTCCGAGCTGTGACCTTCTCAGATCTCATAAGCTAAGCAGGATTGGGCCAGGTCAGTGCTTGGATGGGAGACATTCAAGGAAAACGCAGGGTGCTGCAGGAAGTGGTGCTGGTGATGCTGTAGGTGGGCTCTCCTCAGTCAGAGCTGAACCTGTAACAATCTTGAGGGAGCACTGAGCTGCTGGAGGCACTCTGTTTTGTGATGGTAGATTGAAGTCCTACCACTTATCCAAAGATCCCTGGCAGCTTTGGGGAGTTGCCAACCCCGTGTCCCGGATAACCCGATTCTGCATCTGTGGAGTTCCAGCTGGAGAGGAGATTTTCACTGCCTGTTGCCCCATTTCCTATCATTGACTTGAGCCAGTTGTTTATGGAAGATTGCAAAGTGCTTTGGGGTCCCTCAGGATGGAAGGTGCTCATAGTGACAGTGACAAGACATCGCTTGGCCCTCGGACACTCGCTTAGTCTCATTCTGCTTGGTCTTTAGTAGGCCAGGATCTTCTAGACAAGAATCTTCTAACCAGATCTGATCTGGTTAATAGGATGCCCACAGATGGTGGTGTGGTTCGCTTTGGTGGCTCAAGCTGTGACAGATACCGGTATTGCAGGCTCAGGGCTTTGCTGCCCCCCTGGAGTTCCACGAGCTCTGAAACACTGGCTAGGATGGACCAAGGAGGGGAAACCAAGACAAGGACCTTTCATGAGACACCCTGTTCGCAGTCTCCAGACCTTCTGGTTCCTCTCTCCTGACAGCAGTGGGCTAACTGCAAGATGGGGAAAGCACAGGATGTCAGGACTGCTTAAACAGCGAGGCAGAGCTGCTCTGCCAGAAGTGGCAGGTTCCCCCAGCTAGAGGAACCCTGGCCTACCATCCAAGAGCCATGCCGTGTAAATGCCGTGCGAGGCAACAGCCAGGCATGCTCGAGTTGTAGCCCGCTGGAGTGACCTGGATAAAGAACTGTTGGTTTCTGGTGGCACTGGGTGCCCAGAGGGAGAGTGCTTGACGGGGCACAGTGTCTTGCTGCCCCAGTAGAGGAAGAGGTGTTAAGCTTGTCTGTTCCTGTAGCTAGCCCAGTGATTCCACAGTCCTAGCCACGCTGTTGGATTTGTGCTCTTTGCTTTCAAGGCATATCAAATCCGGGGGACCTGTAATGCTGCCTTTGGGACACAGGCACAGCAAGCAAGCTATTACCTGTTGAAGGAAGCATCTATTTCGCACCCTTTGGCCATTGCCCCTTGGAGCTGTGGACCACAGGACTCTCTTAAGTACACCCTCCACCACCACGGACCATGGGAATTCCCTGAGCACCCTCTTCCACCACATTTCTGGAGACAGCTGAGATCTTTTCTGTTTAGTGTGTGGGGCACTGCCCATTGCTCTGCCAACGAGGCCTTTGCATGAGCCCCGTGAGCCAGAGGACTTCGAGGGCAGCCAAGGAGATGCCCTGTCGCAGTGGTGAGTGCTTGGCTGAGCACAAATTTCAGGCTGCTCCAGCAGCCATGAAATTTTGTAAAAGCAGCACTGTGAACATTATTGATGGCGCTGGGCCCTCTGTGTGTCCTGGCACATCTGTCCCCTGCGTGTTGTGGGATGGCTGTGGACATCCTTGTCCCTGGACCTGTGACATGCAGGTCAGCTTGCAGTGAAAGGGTACTGGGAGCCAGGGCCTGCTGTGTGCTTACACAGAGAGGTTTTAGAAGAGCCAGCCCAGCGTACTGTGCACGGGAGCTGGGGGAGAAGCTCATCAGCATGTGGCATGGCATAGCTGCTGCCTGGTCCAGCCAGGGTCTCCTGTGGACCTGGCAGCAGGCTTGCCAGCTCACAAGGGACTACCTGGCTTTCAGCCCCATCCTGGGCAGAGCTGCTGCCTACTTCTTTTGCTGCTAGTGGTTGTCTAAGACTGTTCATTCCTGTGACCGAGTGGCTGCTGCCAGCCTGGTGATCCTGAGACTGCTTGCTGGTGATAAAAGTAGCAGTTCCTTTAATGGGAACAGAGTCTGTGTAACAAAGCGATTGAGGAGCTTCTGCTACAGAACTGTGCCCAAAGACTTCCAAGAGGAACTGACTCTGCCCAGGGCCATACAGCTGGAGAGGAAAGAGGGCCAGAAGTCAACAGTTGGTGCAGATGATGCCTCAACAGCTCCTGGCTGGTTTCAGCATGAGAGCCAAGAACAAACTGCAGCTTGGCTGGAGGCCTGGATACGTAGCACATGGACCTCTGTTGGGGAAGATCTTCTTGCCCACAGTCCTAAACCTGTGGCTTGTGGGACACTGAACTTTACTTTTGATTGCACTGCAGCAGAGACTCTGCTCGCACCCCCACAGCCTGTCTTTCCCCATTCAAGTCACTGATGGTTTTTGTCTAGGCATGCTGCCTCTCCACTTTGAACTGGTCATGGGGACATCTTGGACCTCTTGACAGAGTTGCAGATGCTGTAGCTGAGCCCCCAGCTGCAAGCCAGGGAGCTTTCTTGGACTGGCACTTATCCGTCCCCATCCCCCCCATAGCATTCATCAAGTGAATCCTGGTGCTTTCGTTTGCTCAAGAACTGTCCTGCATTTCCTCAGGACAGAGGAAATCTGCATAGTGCAAATGCCCTTACGTTGGTCCTTTGGGAGTCTGGGTCCCACCTGTGAAGAGCCTATCGCTAGGAGATGGTCAAGGACCTGCAGTTTCCTTTGGGTGCTGAGGCTCTTTGCAGGTGTCTCCTTCATGCATGGCCCACGGTTAGTCAGTGCTGTGGAAGGCAGTTCTTTCTCCCGGCCATGTGGGTAACCAGGGCTCACAGGACCCTTGGAAAAAGGTGCTCTTTTAGTGCAGCAGCCTGTCTGTGAGATGGGTGCGGGTTCTCTGCAGACTGAGCAAGCTGGAATCGTCATCTGAGCCTGGATGATACCATTATCACAGAGACCAGGGTCTCTGCCACGCGCGCCTTTTACCTGCTGGTGATCTGCTGTTTCCTTAGGGGGAATGGACTGGGTTGCCAGTGCTGTGGCAAAGCTGTGTCTGTGCTTTCTGGGGTATCTCGTAGCACTGCTACTAGCTCTGTCACCTTCTTCCTAGGGATCTCGAAGCACTTTGCCAAGATACTTGTTGCAGGGAGATGGAGGCACAGGGAGGGGCCATGGCTCGGTACAGCAAGCCAGTAGGCAGAGCTAGGAATAGGGCCCTGGGTTCCTCTCTCTACAAGGGGCTGGGATTTCTCCTGACCTGCTGTGATGGGGATGGGGTGGACAGTAGGGGAACACAAAATGACATGAGAATGACTTGATTTTGGAATTCTAGTGTCTTTTGAGCTGCTAAGACTAGAGATTTTGGAATGACTAACTGTTCCTGGAGTGACCCAGGACCGGTTTCTGGAGAGCCTGTCCCTGCCCTCTGGCCTGTGGCTGCTGCCACCTCCAGTCCCAGCAGTGGGACCTGTTAGCCCGGGAGCTATCTAACGAAGAGTCATTGCTTTCTCTTACAGGTCAGACTTCTGAGCCAAAACCACCTGCCTCTTCCCCACAGAAGGCAGAGACTAACATGGTAAGGCCTGTTTGGGGTAGGCGCTCTCAGGGTAGCACAAAGGGGCGTCCCCAAAAGAGGATGTGTTTGCTGTTCCTCAGGGAGATTCTGTTCTCTTACAGCCTGTGGGTTTTAAGATGGTGGGAGCTGAGGGGGGCTGCTATGGAGGGCAGCTTAAGCATATCTCCTGCCAAGGGGGAGAATAACCATTCCCCAGGAATCAGACATGAGCACCAGAGCAGTCTGCCACTGTGGCGCTGGCTCGTCCTTGCACGGTGCTCCCCTGTGCCTGGGCACGGGGTCACTGTCCCTCTGCGTTCCCCTCTGTCCCATGGGGTGGGAGCGGCTGGTGCCAGACTCCCTGCTGGCTGCTGCAGGGCTTGCTGGTTGCCAGGATCAGCTTTGCAGTCCTTTGGCCAGATCTGACTGTGGGAGCATGTGGGCCTGGGAGCACTGAGCAAGTCTCAGACCAGAGCCCGTGCGCTGGGGACTGCCAAGCTCCGGGAAGCGCTTTGGCCTAACGTCTGGGAGTGTCTCTAGCTGCACCTGCAGATGGGAAGAGGTGGTGCTGCCTATCCTGGACACCAACCTATTGCTTTCTGGATTTTCTCAGTTGCCAGCGAAGACCTCCTCAGCCCAGATGTCTCCAGCTGCACCGCCTCCCCCGCCCCCTCCAGTTCCAGCCACCCCTCGGAAGAACAAAGCTGCTATGTGTAAACCACTGATGCAGAACCGGGGCGTTTCCTGCAAAATAGAAATGAAGTCCAAAGGATGTCAGACAGGTAGGGAGATAAGACGCGTCTCTGCTGGGTTACAGGTGTGTTTCTGTTGGAGAGGCAGGCAGCACGTCCGTGCTCCAGACCGAGTGTTGCTGTGCAGCACCCCTGGGTGTTTGGCACCATGCCGAGGAGTGTCCGGGCAGTGCAGCGCATGCTCTGCAGGGCTAGATGTAGGGAGCCCATTCCCGTCAGCAATAAAAGGAGAACTGCGGAGAGCACTGCAGCATTATCCTGCTTCCAGGCAACCTTTCTCCTCCTCTTGCATGCGGGACAGTTCCTCTTTCTCTGGAGATCCTCAGCTTGCCTGAGAGGCTGCCTGCCGAGCAAGTTCTACTGCGTAGCTGCTCTTGGGCATGTGTGTAGCCTGTAGCGTGTGCAAGGGAACTAGACCTTTCGAAGGGGCAGGGCTTGCACCTCCGGCTAAAGACAAGCCTTTCCTGTTGCCAGGGTGTTTTTGGCTTGCTGCTGCAGCTCTGCCTGTAAGCTATGGTGGCTGGAAGGGCTGTGGCACTGGACAGCTGTACAGGCATGGCAGTGCACAGCTGGACTGGGTGGAGGAGCTGTTGGGAGCAAGCTCACTGACATACTTTTGCTCTTGTCAGAGGCTGACTGGAAGCCCCAGGTGATTGTGTTGCCAATCCCCGTCCCGATCTTCGTGCCTGTGCCTATGCATATGTACTGCCAGAAAGTACCTGTGCCTTTCTCCATGCCTGTCCCGGTAAGCAACACACTTCACCTGCTCCTGTTCTCTGTTACTGTCTTGACCCTGCCATGCCGCAGCCTCTCTTTGCTTCTTTGTCCGTCCTCTTCCCCCGCCTCTGCTTTTACCGCAGTCAGCTGTGCCAAAACCCCTTCTGGGCACAGCACGTGTCTGATGTCTGCCTGCTGTGCTGCTGCCAACAGGTGCCTGTGCCAATGTTCTTGCCCACCACACTGGAGAGCACAGATAAGATAGTGGAGACCATCGAGGAGCTGAAGGTGAAGATCCCCTCCAACCCGCTGGAGGCTGACATCCTGGCCATGGCCGAGATGATCGCGGAGGCTGAGGAACTGGACAAGGCCTCCTCAGACCTGTGTGGTAGGTTCTGCCATGGTTTGGTCTGGCCCAACAACGGGGATAACGTGGGGTTTGCCCACCCCTGGAGCCAGACCCTCTGCCCTTATTGCCACTCCTCTAAAAGCTTTAGAAAAGCAGCAGCAAAGAGCGAGTGCTAGCCTGCTGTTGGGGAGGCACCAGCGGGCAAGTGTCACAGCAGGGAGTGGTGTCTGCCACTGTCCCTTTCAGAGGTGCCAGTGCTGTGGCACACATGCAGCACCATTAGTTTATTCACCTGGCTTTTCAGGCTCTTACTTAAAGTGGAGCTGCCCAGCAAGAAGACTGGGAATTTGACATCTTTTTAGTTGGGGGCTGCCTTCCCCAAGCCCCAGTAGGCTGTAGCTGGAGAGAGAACAAAGGTCCAATGTCTCACTGTCCAGGGAAGGCTGGACAGTGCAGCCATCATGGGACTGCTCTGTGGGATTGCTCTGGGCACAGGACAGTGCCACGCAGAGCCTGACTTCATTTTCTAGCTGTCATGGGGAAAACAGCCAGAAGGATTTCTTTAAAGTTGGGTTTCTTGATCTGCTTTTGCATTGCAGACCTGGTGAGTAACCAGAGTGCAGAGGGACTCCTGGAGGACTGTGATCTGTTTGGGCCAGCGCGGGATGATGTGTTGGCTATGGCTGTCAAGATGGCAAACGTCCTCGATGAGCCTGGCCAGGACCTGGAGGCTGACTTCCCGAAGAGTAAGAGCTTGGTGAACTAGGCATGCAGGGCTGCTTGTGCTGCAGTGGGATCTTCCTGCTGCGCTTGGTCCAGCTTTGCCAGCAGCACTAATTGCTGCATGCTGTGAACTCCCTACCCCTGCCCTCTGACTGACCAGGTCTGAGGCCAGGAACTGAGAGTCTGGCAGGTGATTGCTCACAGCAGTGGGTAGGAGATCATGGCTTTTGAACAAGTCTGTGTTTGCCTAGACTAACTGACCTGCTGTGGGTATATTTCTGCAGAGAAAAGGGAATGGGAAGCTGACTTAAACATCATAAAGGTGCTGGGGGTGCTTATGGGTAATTCCAGGGGATCCAGCAAAGCCTAAGAGAGACCTGGACAGAGCAGAACATCTGGGAGATGGCAGGGTCGCTGTGCGTGTCCTTCAGAGGGCAGAAAGTGGAAAGGAAGGGCAGGAGCCATCAGGAACACAGCAGTGCTGAGGCAGGATGCTAGCAGCGAAGGACAGAGAATTGGGATGCTTGTGCCAGGCTGCCCCTGGTGCTGGCAAACTGTCAGAAGGGGGAATTTGGGGTTCTGGTTAGTCTAAGACAGCTTAGCAGCTCTGGCAAGTGATGCTGTTTCTTTTGTTGGGCTGTGGCTAGAAGTTCATGCCAGGCACAGGTGGAGGCTGTGAAGTGGTGGGTTGCTTGTTCTCTCATCCCACTGTAAGAAGCAGGTGAGAGAGGTCCAGGACAGAGCTGTAACCTGGCTTAGACTCCTGCCTGCCTTCTGTCTCGGCTGGGGACAGAATGAGATGTCTCAACTGAGCCCTTTGCTTGTGTTTCTTGTCAGACCCGCTAGACATCAACCCCAGCGTGGATTTCCTCTTTGACTGTGGGCTGGTGGGGCCAGAAGATGTGTCCACAGAGCAAGACCTGCCTCGTGCTGTCCGAAAGGTGAGCTCTTAGTGGGTGCTGCCTGCTCAGGGCTCTGCGGGTTTGGAGTTGGAGCTGGTATCCGGGAAATACTCCAAGGTGAAGTGTGTTAGAGGCTTCGGTGTGCTGGGGAGGTTGTGCCCTCTCCCTTCTGGGCATGCCTGGACTGTGGGCCGCTCCTTGAAAGGAGATGATACTTGCCTGTTACTTTGGAGAGGCCCTGAACGCCACGGGCCCTGTGGGAGCTGGGCTTTTCAGCTGTGGTCCTCGTAACTAATGGGCCTTGTTGGCTCGGCTGTCAGCAGAAGGCTGCCTGGGGGCATGGACACAGATGTGCTGAGAGGGAGCTGGCTGTCAGCAGGTTCGAGGGGTGGCCAGGACTCTCACATCTGTCCCAGGTACATGCCTAGCCTCACAGTACGCTTCTCTGCAGGGGCAGAAGCGCCTGGTGCTCACCGAGAGCTGTTCCCGGGACTCGATGAGCAGCCAGCCCAGCTGCACGGCGCTGAACTACTCGTATGGTGTGAACGCCTGGAAGTCCTGGGTGCAAGCCAAGTACGCAGGGGGAGAGACCAGCAAGGCAGAGGAGCTGCGCTTTGGTCGTAAGTGCCCTGTCTGTGTGCGGTGGAGTGGCAGAAGCCTCCCCGCAGTCGGGGCTTGGGGTGCTGAGGTGCTCCTGGCCTTGCAGGCTGCTTACTGAGGCTGCCTTGTTTGCTTCCGCAGCCAAGCCCATGAGGATCAAGGAAGACATCCTGGCCTGCACAGCTGCTGAGCTCAACTATGGCCTGGCCCAGTTTGTCAAGGAAATAACACGGCCCAATGGGGAGCGCTACGAGCCAGACAGCATATATTACCTCTGCCTCGGCATCCAGCAGGTGAGGGAGGGCTTGCTGCTCTCAAGTCCTCCGCAGCCGAACCTGGCGGTCAGATATGGTGAGGGGAGCTAATACCCTTTATTCTGCTTTCTGGGGACCCAGGGATGTTCATTAGCCTCCGATCTTCAATGCCTCACCCCAAGATAGGAATCCACCTGCTTCAGTCTCTGTTCCTAACCCCTAGCAGATAGGGTGGCAGCTATTCCCTGGCCTTGCGCCTTTCATGCACATCCTTGAGGAGGACTGGGAGATCTCCCCGAAGTCAGTCCCTTCTTCAGCACCAAGTCTGCTTTTCCAGGCTTTGAGCCTGCCCCTGCAGCACGGACTGCTCAAGGAGGGCTCTGTGTGCACCCCGGGCTCTCGGGAGGGTTTGTGCCCCAGGTGCTGCCATGTCTCTCTTGACTGTGTGTTCTGTCCTTTCTAGTACCTGCTCGAGAACAATCGTATGGTGAATATATTTACAGACCTTTACTACCTGACCTTCGTACAGGAGCTGAACAAGTCCCTGAGTGGCTGGCAACCCACAATCTTACCAAACAGTATGTGCTTCCAGATTATCTTGGGTCACCAAACACACACATGGTTTCTGCTCCTGGCCTTGGCTCCTCCAGCTGATTGTGCTCCCCCAGCCTCTGCTCTCTTCCTTGGCATGGAGACCGCTGTCCTGCTGTGCGCTGGGGACACAATGAACTATTTCTTACCCAGACCAACAGCAGAGCCAGTCTGGTTTACACCTCAGCAGCTTCTCTTGCCGAGAGTCAAGGTGGCTGGGAACAGAGCATGGCTGCTTTGTGCCCTGGTACAGCTTGAATCTTTACAGCATTTCACAGCAGTCTCTCAGCCATTTGGCAAAGAGGACACCGAGCCAGGAGGCCTGATGGCCCATGCCCGCTTTGCGTTCCCAGCCCACGCGTGAGCCCCGCACACGGCCAGGGCTGCTGTGCTGCTACCTGTCTCCTTTATGAGCAAATTACGTTAGGGCTCTGCAGAGCCTGTTTGGGATGCTGTGATCTGGGCTCCCTCTCCCAAGCTGTCTTGTCCAGCCTCTCTTCTGCATTCTGGCTGTTCCAAACAGACGCCTTTGGCTTTGAACTTGTATGTCTAGGCAGGAGCTGGCCATGTCCATGCTGCCTGCTGCTCTTCCTTTATCTCCCACTGAACGTGGTGGAGCACTGACCTGGAGTTCACTCTGTGGCCACCTATACGGATAAGCTGTGAGCGTTGACCTGGGTTCTGGCCCATGGTCTGGCCACACTCTGGGATGGTTCATGGCTGGGCAGAGCCAACATCTAACTCTGTGATGGCTCTGGGGAAGTAGCCTGCTAGAGTTGTTGTTCTTGGCTCCCCAACACTGCCCTGTGCACACAAAATGAGTGTTGTGAAGTACAACTCGCTTTATGCTGCTTAGTTGTGCTTGTCTGCCTGGGGTGAAGGGAGAGCTCTGGGTGCACGATCCCCAGCTGCATGGAGCTGGATCCCAGGCAGGCACATCATTCTTCTTGTTCCCTCCTGAAAGAGCCTAGAGCCTGCACAAGGCCGCTGTGGGTGTCACCTGATTGTTCCTCTGTGTGTTGCAGATGCAGTTTTCTCACGTGTCGAGGAGGAGCACCTCTGGGAGTGCAAGCAGCTGGGTGTTTACTCACCCTTTGTGCTCCTCAACACCCTCATGTTCTTCAACACCAAGTTCTTTGGGCTGCAGACGGCGGAGGAGCACATGCAGCTGTCTTTCACCAACGTGGTGCGCCAGTCCCGCAAGTGCAACACAGCCCGTGGCATGGCGAAGGTGGTGAGCATCCGCTACTATGCTCCTGCCAAGCAGAAGAAAGGCCGAGGTAGGGTCTGCCTGAGCGCCTGTGGCTCCCTCCCCCTGCCTCCCCCGTCAGGTCCCAACCTGATCCTGCTCTGTCCCCCTCTGCAGATGGTGGTTCTGGAAAGCGGAAACGCGAGGAGGAGATGCCGATCCTGGAGCAGCGGGAGAACAGGATGAACCCTCTCCGATGCCCCGTCAAGTTCTATGAATTTTATCTCTCCAAATGGTGAGGCTTTCTTTGGAGATGGGGCGCATGTCCTTTGGGGGCTACCTTTCAGTTCCAGTGGGACCCTGGGGAGTGGCTGCTGCTTTCCACACATGCAGAGTTAGTCCTCGAGGGTAAAGCCTTGCCTGGGGTCTGTCCTGCTTACAGCCCGTGGCTGAGGAAACAGGTGTCTGGCTCCCTCCCCTCCTCGCCTCTCACGAGGCATGCGGAGGCTTCGAGTGTGCATCTCGGTGCTTGGCTGGCTGAGGAGTTTGATCCTGAGTGAGCAGCTCCAGGCCTTGTCCTGCTGCAGACTGAGAGCTGAAGCAAGTCTGAGCTCTCCTTGATAACCCGGAGGTCGTGCTAGGCTTTCCAAGGCCCTGGTGGGGTGGGAGGCCCCGAGCCCCACGCTGCTCTCCCAGGGCTCACCTTCCTCTCTCCCCCCAGCCCCGAGAGCCTGCGGAACCGCAACGACATCTTCTACCTGCAGCCGGAGCGGTCGTGCATCGCCGAGTCGCCCCTCTGGTACTCGGTCATCCCCATGGACAGGAGCATGCTGGAGAGCATGCTGAACCGCATCCTGGCCGTGAGGGAGATCTACGAGGAGCACAGCCGCCTCGGGGGCCTCGAGGACGACATGGACTGAGCGGGGCGCTGCCGGGCTGGCTCCCCTCCAGCCCTGGACGCCTCGTCTCCCCGTGCCGGTGGCAGGGCAGGGGCCGTGCAGCGTGGCGGGGGGGCCGGTGCCGAGCCCCGGCTGGAGTTGCAGCAGTGCTGTCCCCTCGTCATTACCGGACTCGGCCATTCCCCCCCCGGCTCGCAACAGGCCTTTCCTCCGCGCGTGGCCCCCAGGCTCAGCCCTGCCTCTTGCCTGGGCCAGCTTCCCCGGGGCCGGGCCCTGTGGCACGGCGGGGGCCGAGCCCCCAGGGCAGCCGCCCTGGCCCCGTCCTCCCGCCCCGTGGGTCGCAGCCCCCTTCCCCTCACCCCAGCCCCCCCACCCCGGGGCAGTGACTGCACAATTCTGGGACCAGCAGCCCCCAGGCTTTTACCCCCCCCCCCCCCCGGGTGGGTGGTGGGGCAGGAACGGCGGAGTCTCTGGCCCAGGAAGAGCAGCTCCAGGGCCGGGGGGGGCCAAGACGAGGCAGGTGTTGGCGGGCCGCCAGTTTTGTCCGTGTTTTTGGAAGCGGTGCAGAGCACGCTGACGGATGCGGGTTGGGGCCAGTGCCACTGCCTTGCATGTTGTTCCCCCCCCCCCCCAGTGCTGCAAGCTGGTTGGGGCTTGGGGCAGAGGCAGAAGAGCAGGGTCTGGCCAGCCTTCCTCCTCCTCCTCCTCCTCCTCCTCCTCCTCCTCCTCCGCCTCCTCCCCTGACGCTGCGAGCCCCCGGCCTGGGGCGAGCTTGGCTCCGGCTTTGCTGTCCCCCCCCGCCTCCCCCCTCCTCGTGTCCCCTTCGGTTTCCCCGAGCTGTACATGGGTCTCGGCGCTGTCTGTTGAGCCTGTATATATTGTCCTGGGCCCTGGCCCGGGGCCCGTCCTCTGTGTCCGTGTGGAGTGAGCCGCTCACCGGTCTTGTTGTAGTGCTAACAGGGCGGTAGGACTAACCCTGTGTCTCTGGAAACCATTCATTTCAAATAAAGATGCGGAAACCCATGGGTGGCCCCTGCTCTCTCCGCGGGTGCGGGGCACTGCTGGGGGTATGGGCCCTCCTGCCCCGTCCCGCCGGCCACCCGGGCCCCAGCTCAGCACCTCTGCCGCAGGAGGGGCAGCGGCAGGGCAGGCCTGTCCCCGTACGCCCTGTCCCCGTGCACCTTGACCCTATGTGCCTGTCCCTGTGCCCTCTGTCCCCATGCACCTCAGTCCTGTGCACCCTGACCTTGTGTGTCCATCCCCATGCACCCCGTCCCTGTGCACTCTGTCCCCGTGCACCCTGACCTTGTGTATCTTGCACCCTGTCCCTGTGCACGTTCCTGTCACCCTGACCTTGTGTGTCTGTCCCTGTGCACCCTGTCCCCATGCATGTCGTTCCTGTGCACCCTGTCCCCATGCACTCTGTCCCTTTTCATCTCGTTCCTGTGCACCCTGACCTTGTGTGTCTGTCCCTGTGCACCTTGTCCCCATGCATCTCATTCCTGTGCACCCTGTCCCCGTGCACCCTGTCCCTGTGCACCTCATTCCTGTGCACCCTGACCTTGTGTGTCCATCCCCATGCACCCTGTCCCCATGCACCCTGACCTTGTGTATCTGTCCCTGTGCATCCCATCCCCGTTCACCCCATCCCTGTGCACCCCATCCCCATGCACCTCGTTCCTGTGCACCCTGACCTTTTGTGTCCGTCCCTGTGCACCCTGTCCCCGTGTGCTGTCCCTGTGCACCCTGACCTTGTGTATCTGTCCCCATGCACCCCGTCCCCGTGCACCCTGACCTTGTGTGTTTGTCCCTGTGCACCCTGTCCCCATGCACCTTGTTCCTGTGCACCTCGACACTGTGTGTCTATCCCCGTGCACCCTGTCCCCATGCACCTCGTTCCTGTGCACCCTGACCTTGTGTGTCCATCCCCATGCACCCCATTCCCATGCACCCTGTCCCTGTGCACCTGGTTCCTGTCACCCTGACCTTGTGTATCTGTCCCTGTGCACCCTGTCCCCATGCACCTGATTCCTGTGCGCCCCTTCCCCGTGCACTCTGTCCCTGTGCACCTTGTTCCTGTGCACCCTGACCTTGTGTGTCCATCCCCATGCACCCTGACCTTGTGTATCTGTCCCCGTGCACCCTGTCCCCGTGCACCCTGTCCCGATGCACGTTCCTGTGCACCCTGACCTTGTGTGTCTGTCCCTGTGAACCCCGTCCCCAGGCACCCTGTCCCCATGCACTGTTCCTGTGCACCCTGACCTTGTGCACCCCATCCCCATGCACCTCGTTCCTGTCCCCCCTTCCCCATGCACTGTCCCTGTGCACCTGGTTCCTGTCACCCTGACCTTGTGTATCTGTCCCTATGAACCCCGTCCCCAGGCACCCTGTCCCCATGCACTGTTCCTGTGCACCCTGACCTTGTGCACCCCATCCCCATGCACCTCGTTCCTGTGCACCCCTTCCCCATGCACTGTCCCTGTGCACCTGGTTCCTGTCACCCTGACCCTGTGTGTCCGTCCCCATGCACCCCATTCCCATGCACCCTGTCCCCGTGCACCCCGACCTTGTGTATCTGTCTCCGTGCACACCGTCCCCGTGCACCCTGTTCCCATGCACGTCCCTGTGCACCCTGACCCAGCATGTCCGTCCCCATGCACCGCGTCCCCGTGCACCCTGTCCCCGTGCACCCTGACCCTGTGTGTCCGTCCCCGCACACCCTGTCCCCGCGCACCCTGACCACGCGCATGTGCCTGCACAGCCGGCGCTGCGCCGCTCGTCCTGCCTGGCCGCCGCACGTGCCACCCCCCTCCCCGCGGCCGGCCCTCGTGCCCGTCCCCCCTCCCCACGCACTGGTGGCCCTGTCCCCCCCGTCTGAAGGGAGCCTTGGGACCCCACCGAGCCCCGGCGGCTGCGGTGGCACCCGGGGGCCCCGGGGGCAGAGCAGGAGGCCAGCGAGGTGCCGCGGGCGTTTATTATCCCCCCGCCCGGCCGCGCTTGCGTCCCACTGCCCCAGCTATGGGGGCCCAGCCCCACGGCGCGGCCCCGTCCCCCCCGCGCGCCCCGTCCCCGCTCACACCGCCAGCACCGCCGCCGGCCGCTTCGCCCGGGGGCTGCGTCCCCCGGCGCCCGGCCGGCACTTGGTGGTGGCCAGGTGGTAGATCTCCGCGAGGTTGAGCAGCAGGGACACGCAGGCCACCGCCAGCATGAAGAGGATGAAGATGGTCTTCTCGGTGGGCCGGGACACGTAGCAGCTGACGGCGTTGGGGCAGGGCCAGCGGCGGCAGGCGTAGAGGGGCTCCAGCGCGAAGCCGTACAGGGCGCACTGGCCCGCCATGAAGCCCACCTCCAGCAGCGCCTTGCACGCCACGCTGCACACGTAGGTCCTCAGCACGGCGCCCCGCAGGCGGCCCCGGCCCCGCGCCTCCCACCCGGGGCGCCGCCGCCGCGGGACCCCGCCGCCCGCCCGCGTCGCCGCCGCCGCGGTGGCCGGGCGCCGCCGGGTCTTCTCCTCCCGGCGCAGCAGGTGCAGGACGTGGCCCAGGTAGAGCAGGCTGGGGGTGGAGACGAAGATGATCTGCAGCACCCAGAAGCGGAGGTGGGAGATGGGGAAGGCGCTGTCGTAGCAGGCGCTCTGGCAGCCGGGCTGCCGCGTGTCGCAGGCGAAGCCGGCCGGCTCGTCGCCCCAGGCGCGCTCGGCGGCCGCCCCCAGCACCAGGATGCGGAAGACGAAGAGCACCGAGAGCCAGACCTGCCCCACGGCCGTCGAGTGCTCCTGGGCGCCCTCCAGCAGCCGCCCCAGCAGGCTCCAGTCCCCCATGGCGCCGCGCCGCCCCGGCTCCGTCCGTCCGTCCGTCCGTCCGGCGGCGGGCGAGGGGGCGGCGGGCGGGGGGGGGGGCACGCCGGCCCCATTGGCTCGCTCCGTGAGCGGCGGCTGACGCGGCCGCCGAGAAAAACCTTTCCCCCCTCTATTTTTGGTCTGGGCGCTTCTGCTAAATATACTCGGGGCTGCAGGGGACGGGGGCACGCGAGCCCTTGGCCGCCGCTCGATGCCGGCGCCGGGCCCCGACGGCGAGGGCAGAGCGGGAGCAGCGCCGGGAAGGCGGCTCTGCCGGCAGGGGCGGGCGGCCGCGGCGGCTCTAGCAAGCGGAGCAGCGGTCGCCCTTCTCCTGCAGCCCGGGGTTGCGGCGCAGCATGTCCTTGAGGGAGCCGTCCTGCTCCGTCAGCAGCTGGTTGATCTCGTTCTGCTTGTACTCGGAGGAGAGCTTGTGGCCGTAGAAGGAGCCCTTCCCCGACGGCGGGTTGGAGTCCGGCCGGCCGCGGCGGGCGCAAGCCCGCACCACCAGGTAGACCAGCTCGGCCATGTTGAGCACGATGCAGATGCCGGAGGTGACCAGCATGAAGACGGTGAAGATGGTCTTCTCGGTGGGCCGCGACACGAAGCAGTCGACCGTGTTGGGGCAAGGGTAGGCCTCGCACTTGACCAGCCGCACCATCTGGTAGCCCGGGTAGATCATGTAGAAGATGTACATGAAGACGGCCTCGAAGAGCAGCCGGAACACCACGCTGCAGACGTAGGTCCACCACAGCGAGCCCGCGATGCGCATCTTGTGCTTCTTCACCTCCTCCAGGTGCTTGGCGTCGCCGTGCCCCGTCAGCACCAGCAGCTTCTTCTCCTGGTGCTGCTGGTAGGCCACGTGCATGGCCACGAGCAGGGCCGGCGTGGTGACCAGGATGAGCTGCAGGGCCCAGAGGCGGATGTGCGAGATGGGGAAGAACTGGTCGTAGCAGACGCTGTTGCAGCCGGGCTGCTGCGTGTTGCAGGTGAAGGCCGACTTCTCGTCGCCCCAGACGCTCTCGGCCGCCACCACCAGCACCATGATGCGGAAGATGAAGATGACGGAGAGCCAGATGCGGCCGATGGCGGTGGAGTGGCGGTTCACCCCGCTCAGGACCGTGTAGAGGCCGGCCCAGTTCATCGTTCCTCACGTCTGCGGGAGCGAGCAGCGAGAGGCGGCGTTAGGGACCCCGGCGCGGAGACCCCCGTGCCCGGAGGAGCCGCGCAGCCCGGCGGGGAGGGACCTTCTGCCTCCACCGTGCGCCGGGCACGGGAGAGCCGGCCGCAAGCCGCCTCCAGCCCGCGGGGCGGCCACGGGCGGGAGGGACCCCGAGAGGCGCCAGGAGCCCACGGCGGCCGCGGGGACGAGGGTGAAGCACCCGCTGGCACCCCGACCCGCCCGGCGCCGCGCTCCCCGGCGCAGACCCTACCTGCCGGCGAGGACGGGTGCCGGAGCCGCCCGCAACGGCCCCTCTAAGGGCTCATGTCGCCGGCAGCGGAGCGCCGCTCCGCCTGCCCTCGTCTCTGTGCGCCACTGCCCTGCACTGGAAGTCATATGCTGCTTTATAAACGATTTGCATACAAAGGGGCCTTTATGGGCCCCGAACAACACGCTTTAGCATTCAGCTCCAACGCCCCGACTTCCGCCCACCCCGGCCAAACAAAGTGCCTGTGTGCTGCCTTCCCGCGGCCCCGGCCCCGCGCCCGCTCCCACCTGGCCCCCCGCACCGCTCCGACGCCGGCTCCACCGCCGCAGCCACCGCCGCGGCCACCGCCGCCCTGCCCAGCGGGACCCGGCCCATCGCTGTGGGCTGGGGGGGCTGGGGGGGCTGGGGGGGCCCGGCCCCACGGGCATCGCCACCAGCCACCCAGAGCTGGGTTTTGGACCATGCCACGCTGGCCTGGCACCCTCCTGCCTAGGAGGGACCATCCTGCCTGGGAGGGTCCCCCCTGGGTGGGGGGCACCCTCAGTGCGGGGCTGCCCCTGCCTGCAGTGAACCCACGGCCGGGTACCGCGTCCCAACAGCCGCTGGGGTCCCACCGCCTTCGCCCCCGGGCGCCCCGCTGCTGGGGGCCGTGGGGAGGCTGCCGGGGAGCGGGGTCCCGCTGGTGGTCCCGCCGTGGGGACGCCCTGCTGCCGCGTCCCATGGGGTTCCCCCCCCCCCCAGCCCATGGGGAGCAGCGTGGGCCTGGTGCAAGCCACCCGCGACGGACCCGGTGGCATGCGCGGGGGTCCCCGGCCGCCCGCCCCCCCGGGGGTGCCCATAGCCGGGGGCGCCAGAGCCTGGCGCGGGGGGGGGGCACCGACCCGAAGCGAAGCGGGGTGCAGCTCCCCGTGTCTCGCCCCCGACCCCGGCCGCCGGGGGGGGGTCGCGGCCCCCCCGGCGCTGCCCCACCGCTCACCTGCCCGCGGGACCGCGGCGCCCGGGCCTGCGCCGCCGCCGCCTGGACTTTATACCGGCCGCGCCGCCCGCCCCGCCGCGCCGAGCCGAGCAAACACGCGGCGCAGCCCGGGCCCCCCCGCCGCCGCCCCCCCGCCCGGCCCCGGGGCCGCGGGGAAAGGGCAGCTCGCAGGGCGGAACAGCCCGTCACCCATTAACCGGCCCCCCCGGCCCGCGCCCCGACGGGACCCCCGCTCTGCCCCCTCCGCCGGGCCCCTCACCGTGCCGTCGGGGCGCCGCGGGGCGGGGGGGGGGGGGGCGCGCCGGGGGGCCCCGGGCGCTGCAATCTCAGCCGCGATAAGGCCGGGGCTGAGTCAGCCGGGCCGGGCGGAGCGGGTCGCACCCTGCCCCACACCGGCGCCCGCCGCCCCCCAGGCTCTCGGGCAGGGTGGGGGGCGCTGGGGGGGGGGCGGGCAGCTGGGGCGCTGCGGGTGAGGGGGCACTTGGGGGACCAGGCTGGGGGGGGGGAGTACGAGAGGGCCGGGCTGGGGGGGACTCAGGGGAGCTCTAGAAGACCAGGCTGGTTGGGGGGGGCACTGTGGGGCTGAGGGGGCACTGGAGGGGTCTGGGGGGGGTCAAGCTGGTTGGAGGGGTCTGGGGGGGGTCAGGCTGGTTGGGGGCACTGGGGGTCAGGCTGGTTGGGGGGGGCTCTAGGAGCCCCGGGGGCTCCCGGCTGGTTGGAGGGTTCCGGGGGGGCGGCAGGGCCCGGGGCTGGTTGGGGGGGGCTCTGGGGGACAGAGGGGTCCCGGGGCCGGTTGGGGGGCTCCGGGGGGGGGGGGGCCGGGGGCGGCGGCGCGGCGCGGCGGCAGCAGGTGGCGCTGCGGGGCAGCCCGGAGCCCCCGCCGTCCGCGCCGTCCGCGCCGTCGCGCAGAGCCGCGGGCGCCGCCCGGGCTGCGCTGGGGCTCGGCCCCGACGGGGGGGGGGGGCTCCGCGAAGCAGCGCCGGGGAGAAAGCCCGGGGCGGGGTGGGGGGGACTTGGACGCGCTCCTATCTCTGTGCTCGGCGTCGGGCCAGATTCCTCGGGGCGGGGAGGGCGGCGGGCCCCCCCCCCCCCCGGCCCGGTCCGGCCTTGCCCCGGCGGGAGGCCAGCGGTGCCGCGGCCTTGGGCCGGCGAGCTGGCCCCGACCTTTGCACCCGCCGCCGGACGGAGCGACGTGGGTGCAGGGGCGAGAGGAGGGTGCAAAAGGCAGCGGGCAAGGACGAGCCGTACCGAGCAGGAGGAGGTGGACGCACACACGCACGCACACGCACGCACACGCACGCACACACGCACGCACACATGCACACACGCATGCACACGCACGCACACACGCAGTAATGGCTTGCCGGCAGGGGCTGGGGTCTGCCTGTCCTGCTGCCCCTGGCCCGCGGGAGCGGCGGGCACCGTGCCGCCCCGGGACCTGCCGTGCAGAGCCAGTGCCCTGTGCTCCCACCGCCTCCAGTGCCTGCAGCCGGGGGGGGCCATGGGGCACTATTGCACCCCCTCCGTCGCGGGCGGTGCAGGAGGACTTCACGGTTCGGTTCCCCGGTGCGTCTCTTTGCCGGCAGCGCTCAGCCCGGCGCCGGGAGCTGAGGCCGTCCCACATCATCACACAGCTGCACGTCCCCGCCGTACGTGCTCTCCCAGGGCTTTTCCAGGGCTCCAGAGAAACGCTGGTGACGATCGAGGGCTCGGGCACCTTGGCCGACTTGCGCGGTGGCAGCGATGCCCCCTCTGCCGCCGGGCTCCCCGTGACGCAGCTGGGACCCAGGGGAGCACGCGGCGGTGTGGGGGGGCTGCAAGGGCAGGGCCAGCACCGTGGCCCCCGGGGGCCCCGCGAGGCCCCGCGGAGGGATGTGCAGGGGCAGAGCGCCCTGCATCCCTGCTGCCCGCCGGCTCCAGCTGGTTTCCATGGCAACTCGCCTTGAAATTGCATTGAAATAAATGAAACCAGCCACCTTCCCGGGTGGCAAGTTGGGGGGGGAGAGCCAGGGACCCCAGCCCCACGGATGCAGAGGGGTCCCGCTGCTCGGCCCCGGCCCGCGCGTGCGCCAAGAAGAGGGGGGGCGACACACCGCTATTAAAAATATCACTTCTGTTTTATTTGGAATTGGTTACTCTGCGCGGGTGACAGGGTATAAATACATTCTCCGATCGGCGCGCGGGAACGCGCCCGCCGGGATGCTGCTCCGCGGCAGCGCCCGGGCGCAGGGGCCGGAGGTAGAGCGTGAGCCCGCTGCCAGCCCGCGGCCACCCGCTCTGCCGCCCGGCGTCGGGGCCAAGCGCCCGGCGTCGGGGCCAAGCGCCCGGCGGGGCACGAGGAGGAGGAAGAGGAGGCCGAGCCCCGGGGAGGATGCCAGGGCGGGATGCCGGGCGGGATGCGCTCCCCGACGGCCGAGCGGGCCGCGTGGCCGAGCTCCGCGGGCGCCGGAGGAGGGAGAATATCAAAAGTACAAAAGAGCGGGGCCGGGGGGGGCCGGGCCCGGCCGGGGGCGGCGGTGGCGGGCGCGGGGCCGTGCCGTGCCGGGGCGCCGCGCACACACGCTGGGGTTCGAACTGGCTTTTTATTTTATATCAAGAACACTTGGTTTAAAATCTTTACAAAGGACAAAACGCGGCGACTCCGTTAGTGTGTAAAGAACTAAAGATCTGCTTAAAAAACGTCTCTGCAAAGAGAAACGACCGACACAAAAGAGATTTCTCTGCAGCGCAAAGAGGGGGGGGGGCGGAGGGGCCGAGCCCCCCCCGGCGCGGGGCCGGCTGGCTGCGCCGGGGCCCGGCGGTGCCCGGCCCAAGGCCCCGGGACCAGCCCCAAACCCTGGGGCGCGGCGCGGAGGAGCCTTTCCCGCGGCACGCCGGGTGCTGAGCATCCCCCCAGCCCGCGGCGATGCCCGGCGCCGCTGCTCCCGCGTCCCCCCCCGGCGCAAGGAGCCGCGCAGCCACCGGTCCTCGGCCGGCGCTGCCGGAGAGTCAAAGCACTTCCCGAAAGTTAGAAACGAAGGAAAGGAAAGAGCCGGGGAAGGGGAGCGAGGCCCCGCGGGTCCGGGCTGGGGGCCGCTCCGTCGCGCTGTCCGGGGGCTCCCGCAGCCCGCCGGTCCCTCTGCCAGTGCGTGCGTGCGTGCGCGTGCGGGGGGGGCGTGCGCGGGCGTGCGTGCGCGGGCCGCCGGGCGGCTATACCCGGGTGGTGGAGTGCGAGTGCGGGAGCCCCGTGCTGTTGAAGCCGGCGGCGAAGGTGTTGTAGGGGTGCAGGGTCTGCAGCCCCACCAGGGAGTTGGGGATCATGGTGATGGTGTTGGGCGTCATGAGCGGGATGTCGTCCGGCGAGCGGCGCAGCGTCAGCGTGTAGTCGGGCAGGGCGGCGAGGCGCAGGGCGTCGTGGGGCGGCACGGCCTCGCACTCGCGGTGCGCCTGGCTCGCCTGCAGCGACGGCACCTCCTCGTCGGGCGCGTGGGCGATGTCGTTGGCGGCGCCGCGCTGAGGGCTGGGCTGCCGGTGCGTGTCCTGCCGGCGCTTGTCCTTGCGGTAGTAGAGCGCGGCGAAGGCCAGCACGTTGAGGAAGAGGAGGGAGGCGCCCACGGCGATGGTGACGCTGAGCTCGGTGGAGTAGTCGCGCGGGTTCTCCAGCAGCGTGCCCGCCTCCTGCTCCGGGCTCCACTTCTCCTTGCCATTCTCGCTGTTGTAGGCGGGCGAGATGGCGGGGCGCTTGGTGGTCCAGATCTTGCCGTTGGGCCGGCGGGTGATGTGGGAGTTCTGCGTGGTGTCGGGAGGCGGCACTTTGGTGGTGGTGGAGGTGTAGTGGAACATGTCGTGCAGGTTGTACAGGTGGGGCACCAGGTGCTTCCAGAAGGCCACCTTGGTGGCCCGGTAGTGGTCGCGCACCCGCGGCTTCAGCCCGATGTGCAGGTACAGCTGGTCACGGGGGTTGTACTTGGACCAGGCCACCTCCTCAAAGCGGTTGGCCTTGGTGTGGATGAACTTGGTGTCCTGGGGGACGGGCTTGTTGGGGTCCCTGCGAAACACAGGCAGAACAGAGCGATAGCACCGGGGAAAGCCAAGAGACAAGCGCTGCCCCAGGCTGCGGGAGACATGGGGCCACCCACGAGCAGCAGCAAGGTGAGACGGGAGCCCAGGGAACCCCATCCTGGGCAGGCCGTGCCCTCAGCTCTGCAGCTTCTCACTACGTGGCTGAAGCCCTGACCCTGGTGAGCATGAAGCTCATGGACCTCTGAGCAGGGAGATCCGGTGTCCCACACCGAGCCCGACGCTCCTCCTGCCCCCTTGGCACAGCACGTTCCTGAGGGGGAACTGCCACGAGTGCAGCTCACCTGGCGCAGCACCAATCCCCACCCCGGCCACAGCCCTGCTCACCCCGTCTTGGCGAAGTTGGTCCAGTAGGTCATCACCACGGCGCTGAGCATGACGTCGTTCTTGGAGAAGTTGCAGGGAAAGAGGTCTGTGGGGCCGATCATGGGGATCCCGAACACGTAAGGCACCTCATCCCCGTGGGCCGCGTCGGACCACGCAGGCTTCATCAGGCTCTGGCAGTGGTGGTAGAAGGCGTAGAAGTAGGTGGGGGAGCCGTAGCGGGCATGCAGGTCAGCCGTCACCACGGATGGCTCTACCCACTGGTGGTCGGTGAAAAGGGCCACCAGGGTCTTGCGGCGTGTCTCGGGGTTGTCCCTGTCGGCCCAGTCCGTGTACATGAACTTGATGGTCTCCCGCAAGGTGTCCTTGCCCTCAGGGTAGCCATACAGGTTGTCTACAAAGTTGGACACCGAGTAGTCAAAGTCGCTGCCCGAGACACCGTCCTCGGGGTCCACCACGCCCTCCACGAACTTCAGGCCCTCGCCCTGGTTGACGCCCAGCATAATATCGTAATTGAGGAACTCGCCCTGCTCCATGAGGATCTCCGGGTCGTCTGGGATCACGTCGCCGTCAATGACCGGCCCAAAGGCCACGTGGTAGCGGGCCGGCTGGATGTCTTGCTCCACCAGCTCCTTGGCGCTCTTCTGCCGCAGGCAGTCCACCATGTCCACCGTGTCCAGCACGTTGCAGCCCACCTTGTCGGCCAGCATGCTCGTGTACTTCACGGGTTGGTAGTTCACTGCCCAGCTGGACAGTGCCGAGCCGCTCTGGATGATGGCTCTCTGGAAGAGACCTGCGGAGACAGGCAAAGAGCGGCGGGAGCTCGCAGCCGGCTGAGCCCAGAGCCGCCCCAGCGCCGCAAGCCGGGACACCGCGGAGGAAGCGCTGGGGCCTGCAGACTCCTGCCGGGACCCAGCACGCAGGAGCAGGCCCTGCTGTGCCTTGCCGTGCTCTAATGCTCCCTGGTCCCCAAGGCTGAGGACACGCGGAAACGGTCCCTCCGCAAGGACGGGCCTCTGCAGATGCTCCTCTTGGGGCTGCAGCCAGCCCGGGGCCCACGGTGCTGGTGGCAGTGCTGCAAGGAGGGTCCTTGTCCCACCTACCCTGCCCTGCCCACCCCACCGCGGGCGTTCGCCGGGGACGGCGCGGCCTCCTCCGTCCCGCGCGGAGATGCCGGGGCTGGCGCGAGCGCGGGAGCCCGCTGCCTTGCAGCCGGGCTGGCTCTGCGGCACAAGGACGCGCTGCCACGTTGCCGGCCCCCCGCGGCAGCCCGGGGTGGGGACGGCCCCCGCCATCCCCGGAGAGCAGCCGGGCTGCAGCCTGGCAGCAGCGGGAGGGTTAAAGCCTCCTGCGGGGCCACTTAACCCTGCGTGTCCCACCCCGGCGCTTTGTCAGGGCCCCCTCGCCCCCTCCCCGCCGCTTCCTGCCCAGCTGGGGCTGCTCGGTGCCAATCCGGGCCCGGCAGGAGCGGGCTGCCAGCCGCACAAAGAGGGCCTTTCTGCCACGGGAACACAGAGGGAGTGGACTTTCGCCCTGGAAAGCGGGGCCACAAAGGCCCTGGCCCAGGCGGAGGAATGCGTGGCTGGGCTCCAGCCCCCGTCAATGGCGCTTGTGCTGGGAACACAAAGGGCTCCGAGGAAACGGAGCCTCCGGGGCGGTGAAAGGCGGGCCGGGCTCCGGGTGCACCCCGGGGTCTCGGCTCCCTGGCCTGCCCCGTCCTGCAGCCCCAGCGCCGGCTGCACCCGAGCACTCGCTCCCTGCGGCTGCGGGGCTCTGCCCCACGCGCGGGCGATGCAGCATCGTTGCCTGTGCGGCGGCAGCAAGACCCTTTGCAGCGGCAGCTATCGTTGCCCAAAGCAGCCGCCGGGCTCCTCCTCTGCCTGCCGCTGCACGGGGGGGGCACGGGCGGCCGGCCCTGCCCAGAGCCGGGCGCATCCCTGCCCGAGCCCCTCTCCGGCCCCTTCCCGCAGCCACGTGCTGACGCAGGACCGCGGCCGGGCGCATCCCGCATCCCGGCGAGCCGCGGTGCCATGGTTACGCCGGCGGGTGACCGCGCTGCAGGCTGCAGCCGGCTGCCGACCCCCCCTTCGCCTGCAGCCCAGGCTGCAAAGCATCTCTGGGGCGGCGGGCGCGAGCCCTGCTCCAACCGAGCACCTCCGGGGTGGCGATGCCCTTGGCGAGGACCCCCCCGCCTGCGAGCCGCGGGGCTCCCCGGCAGCCAGACGCTGCCTGTGCCGCGCCAGCCCCCGGCGTCTGCCTCGCGCGGCGCCTGCCAGAGCCGGCGCAAATTAGCGGTTTCATTAATAGCTCTCGATCGCTGCGAGTTTTATTTCGATCCAATAAAAACGCGCCCGCCCGGTCGGCATCGCTCCCCCGGCGCGCTCCCCAGCCGGCTGCCGCCCGCTCCCTGGGGAGACGGGGGCTCCGGAGCAGGGGGCCGCCTCCGGCTGTTTTACGTCTGCCTGTTCTGGGGCTGACGCTGTAGCAGCGGAGGGCTTCACCCATCTCGCTGTAGTGAGAGCTGCTGCCGCGCTGCTGCAGGTGAACTGCAGCTCTCCACCGCCGCGTGCAGCCGTGCTGCTGCAGCCAGCGGGGCCCGTCAGGCCCGTGCAGCCCCTGGGGAGCCCGGGGGGGTGGAGGGGAGCCGGACGGGACCATCTTCCAAAAAGTCGTCACCGTCTGGCCTGGAAAACCAGTCTGCAGCGCCGGGTCTGCCCTGCCAGAGCCACTCTGTCCCAGAAAGGAGACCCCCCCCCAAAGCCAGACCACCTTCCCAGGACCCCCGCCTGCCTCCCGGACGCTGCTGTGACGGAGAGAAGGACCCTAAGGGGCACTGGGGGTGCATTACCCATGCCTCCCCCCCCCCAGCCTCTCAAATTCGGCACGGGCACAGAAAACCCTTCACATCTCCCGTGCAAACGCAGGTGGGCATGCCGAGCACCAGACACGAGGTCTGCACCTGGTGAAGCTCTGCCCTTGCCTTGCCATCACGCAACACAGTTCACCAGCTAACCACACGCAAAGCATCTTCTGGCTTCAGCAGTAACACACTCGCACAACTCAAGCTTTCTACAGTCTTGAGCTTATGATAGTCTAACGCCTGCTGATGCTCGTACAAGGCACCCGAAGAGGACGGGGCAATGTCCCCAAGAGCCTCCAGCGAGGAAGACGCAGAGGAGGAAGCAGGAGCGCGAAGGGCTCGGCAGGGCAGAGGTGCTGAACACGATGTCTGGGCTGAGCACAAGCGTCCTGATAACTTCAGCTTTACCGTCTGCGTTTCCCGACCTTGCGCCTCTGTGTCTGGGCTTTATCAGCACCGCCGTCACCCTGCTTTACTCACACACCCGCTTGCGGCAGGGCACCGATGATGGTGAGGGCAGAGGAAGCAGGTTTACGGGCAGCCCGGCAGGTCCTGTGCCCCGCAGACCCAGGACTGCTCACAGGGCAGCGGCTCCGGGAAGCTGCTCCTGGCTTCGGAGACACCCTCACCAGAGCCTGCTGCTCGTATCCCAGCAGAGGAGGCACAGGAGCTCCTCTGCTTACTCCGATTAACGGGTCGTAACCAAGATGACACTGTGCCATGAGCAGCGCAGCCAGGACCCCGCAAAGGCCAGCGTGCTGCAGGCACCCCTGGGTGCAGGCACCCTTTCAGCCTCGCACCGCAGCTGCCTCTCTGCCCAGTTGGCCAAGCTAGCGCGTTTTGGCCTTTCCAGCCTCCCGGCCCGGCCAAGGAGAGGCTGGCAGCCAGCTGTGCCAGCTGTGCACCCCAGCGACCTGCAAGGCTGAGCGCACAGGCACAAACAGCGCGTTAGGCGCACTCTGTCCCCGGGGAGAGGCTGTCACCTGGGAATGGAGACCAGCACAGCCAGTGTCACCGCACGGAGCAGTGCAACGCTTCCTGCCCCAGCAGAAGCAGCGTGGTGATGCCGCCGGGCTGCTCCGAACGGGCCGCGCGTGGCCCCAGCCACGTGGCATCTGTTTTAGGAGACTGACTGCAGGGGAGATGTGGCAAGTCATTCAAGCTGGACAAATCTGGGAGAAGGCAAGTTAAGACAGCTGCTTTGGGGTTGCTTTGGAATTTACGGTGAGCTGTGAGTTTTCTAGGATCATGATGCCTGGTTTGGGATTAGCAGAGCGGTTTGCTCTCCACTCTCGGCACGTGCTCAGACGCTCTGCCATGTGCTAGAGCAGCTACCAGCAGCGTCGTGGCGGACGCAGCGTGCAGAGGCCACATCCTCCGAACCCAATGCTGCAAATCAGCCCGCGCTGCTGGTGCTGACGCAGGTACCTCCGTAGCAGCCCGGGCTGAGATCGCTGCTGCTTTAAATACCAGGGCAATCAGCGCATCTGACCCGCTCTCAGGATTGGAGAGGCCGCCCAGCTTCGGCAGGCAGCCGGCCTGCGTCAGCCTCCTCCCATGCACCCTCCGCCATGTGATCGGCCGCGCTGCCTTGCTGAAGGTTTCCTTTATCCGTCCAGCAGGGCTGGAGCACGTCCCAGCCCTCGCCGGCGTCGCTTCGCTTGCGCTCGCCCGTGTCGCTGAGGCACAGGCTCACCTTTGTGCCCACGGTGCCCGCGAGCCCTTTGCCCTTCCTCCAGCAGGGGAGGAAGAGCGCGGGAAGAGGCGATTGCAGGCAAACTCATCGCACCCCCGGTGACCAAGTCTGCAGTGTCCCTCGGCATCCCGGTCCCCGTGCACCGCGCTCGGCGCGCAGTGCAGGCTTCGCCCCTGCTGTTTCCCTTAGGAAGTTTCTCCAGAACTGTGATGGTTAACAATCTTTTTTTTTTTCCCCAATTTTCAATGTAAATTTATTCACAGGTGGTTTATATGCATTTGCTCTTATGCCAACACAATCTTTCAGCATAAATAATTCCTTTCTCTATCTAGAGTAAACACTCTGCTATATTTACAGCTCTCAATCCATCACATCTCCCTCCCTGCGCTTCGCTAGCCGGAACAACGCCAGCTCTCCCAGCGCTCCCGCCCCTGCTCCCGCCCGCGTCCCCTTCCCGCGCACCAGCGGCCAGGCTTGCGAAAAGCCCGTCCCCGGCAAAGCGCCGTCTCCTGCCCTCGCTCGCGGCCCTCGCCGGGCCGGCACCTACCTTCCGAGTGGTGGGAGAGGGTGAGCAGGCTGACGCAGGAGGCGCCGATGCCGGAGCCGAAGACGGTGATGCGCAGGGGGTCCCCGCCGAAGAAGGCGATGTTCTCGCTGACCCAGCGCAGCGCCTGTATCTGGTCCAGCAGCCCGTAGTTGCCCTTGGCGGCCTGGTCGCCGGTGCTCAGGAACCCTGCGGCACCAGCGTGGGCCGGTTAGGGAGCAATGCGGGAGGCAGCGGGTTGCTCCATCTCCCGCCCTCCTCCCCAAGCCTGGTGAGCTGCTAGGGGACAGTGTCCTACCACACCACGAGACCCCTCTGCAAGAGTCCTGCAAGCTCTGCGGCTCAGCGGGACACCCGGTTCCTAGCTCCAGGGGCCCTCTCCACCGCTCACCTTGGTGCAAAAGGCTGTGACCCCAGCTGCAAGCCCCGGGGGCCTCTCCAACGGAGAGCAAGCAGGGCTGGCGCGATGGGCTGTCTGCACAAAGCGCTGTCCTGCCGGGACCACCACCCGCGCTAACAACGGGTCAGGACGCCCCATGCACGCCCCGAGGAAAGCCGAGCACGTGCCAGGGAGGGCAGGCAGCGCGCGCAGGTGATGCTTTACGTGGCCCAGCGTGGCCCGGAGGAGACTTTGTACATGGACGGTGGTGGGCTCGGCAGAGAGGAACCCACGGCAGCTTGCGAGCAAAAGCTCCGAGTGCGGAAGATTTTACTGAGCAAGACGTTGAGCGGCAAAGGTAACACCCAAGATAAGCTATCAGTGTTTCATTTGCATTGACTCAAAGCAGGAAGCCCGAGCCGTGTTACAGAGGCGAAACCCCACGCGGTGACACCGGCACACAGGGAGTGGTGTGACCTGCCGCTCCGGCCCAGAGGTGCTGCAGGGAGGTGCAATGCAGCACCCAAGGGGTGATGATGATAGCACCCTTCCAGGCGTATTTTCTATTGTAATGTATGTCCCTCAACTTGCACCTATCAATCCTAAAGGCCTAACCTTAAGGCTTCTTAAAGAAATTTTTGTTCGTTTTTACTGTAAAGCCTATTTCATACCGGCAGCCCATGTCAATCCTGACAAAGCTGCAGACCTCAGGCCATCTTCTCCAACATGGTACAAGGTATGCAGGGTTGCAGAGGGACGGGCTGCCCCAAATACAGGGCGGGAAGCCCAGCTGTCTATGGAGAGCCCTGTGCCAGTCTGGATCTCCAGAAAGAGCCTACGCTGCCAGCGTCTTGGTTTGGGAGGAGCTCTTCCCCAGGCAAACCTAAATGCACCCCTTTCCCCAGCTGCTAAGGGAGGCAGCAGCCAAGTGCCCCCACGGGTGCAGGCAAACACTGCGCAGCCACAGCCCCCGGGGAGTTTCGGCAGCAGCGGGCAGGGATGCGTGATGCGGAGGGCTGAGCGCATCTCCGCTGCTGCGCCGGGAGCCAGCTGGGCATCTCATGTGGTTCCCAGGCACGAGCAAAACTGCCCTTATCCCCCTCCGGTGCCTTCCCGAAAAGATGCATCGGGACACATGCACATCCCGTAAAGGGCAAAGGCTGCTCCCAGAGCCTGTCCCCACGGCAGGCCAGGGCTGGCGACATGCACACATGCTGTCCGGCCGCCTTTGACGGCATCCATGGAGCGGTGGGGACTGAGCCCTCCCGGGAGGAGCTGCTGGGTAAACACATTTATTATTTATTTAACCACAGACCAATATTTGCTCGCAGCCGAGCCGGGTTGTGCAAATGTGCCAGCGCAGCCCGTGCCAGGAGGCAGAGCGCCCGGCGAGGGCCCGTCGCCGGCACTGCCACGTGGCACCCGCCGCTCCGCCGCCGGCGAAGGGGCAGCGCGGTCCCCCCCCGGCCCCGGGACTCCCCCCGCCAGCCCGTACCGAGCACTCCCACGCGGTAGTTGAGGGTGATGACGATGACGTTCCCGTAGCTGGCCAGCACGCTGCCGTCTATCATGTTGCCGGTGCCCTCCATGTAGGAGCCGCCGTGGATGTAGACCATGACGGGCTTGGCGCCGCTGTCCCGGATGTCTGCAAGGAGAGGCGGTTAAACGCGGGCCCCCGCCGACGGGGCAGGCCGAGGGCGATGCCAGCTGCCAGGACCGGGGAGGGGGCGGCCAAACCCGGAGCCCTCCCGGCGGCCCCGTCCCGGCGGCTGCGCCCCTGCGAGCGGCCCGGCACGTGGCCCGTGTCCGGCCGGACCCGCGCGCTCCGCTCCGGGAGTCCTGGAAGCTGGCATTGCGGAGGGGCAGGGCGGGGAGGGTGTGCAGGACCTGGCGGCAGGGGGACACTGACGGATGCTCGGACCCCCCCCCCCCCTTTTTGCGCTTCCTTGGGAAGGCAGAGAGCTGCGGCTGCCTGGCTGCAGCCCCCCGTGCCCAGACACAGACATGGCGATGAGAGGCAGACAGTGCGTGCGCGTGGGACGGGGGGGGCCGCGTGGGGACGGGGCAGGAGGGATGGAGTGAGGATGGGGGAGCGGGACCCCGTCCCGTGCTCGTGTCCCCCCTCCCCGGGTCCCCGCGGCGGCTGTGCAGGCGAGGGAGGTGCCGATGCACCCGCCGGGCATCCGCGGCTCCTCCGCAGCCCGGGCACCGGGGCTTCCCTGCGCGAGACCGAGGCGAGGGAGAGCTCTGCACCGGGACTTCTACTGCCCGACGGTCACGATGCGGCCAGGCAGGTGCACAGAGCTGGAGAGCAAAAAGTGCTCCCGGGTGCTACAGCAAAGACGCAGCCCCAGCTCGTGGAGCAGATCCCGGCGGGAAAGCACTTCCCAGGGCCCAGACCCGAAATCCCAGCGAACACGAGCACCAGTGCCCGGCCCTGCGGCCTCTCCTCCCTGCCACGCGCCAGCACCGAAATGCAACGTCCCCAAACCGGCACAGCAACAACGTGCACAGAAACAACCCGGGGAATAAACCGCTCCTAATATTTGCAGCACATCTTATGGTGCAGGGATTTACCCTACTCGAATCACCTCGGCTGAATCCCAGTTTCTGCCCTGCTACGAGCGATCCTGGGGCACAGGTTATAGGGGAAAACACGGGGTTTTGACGCTGCCCACGAGAAAGCTTGCATCCCTTCCCGGCTCCGACACGCTGCCCGCCAGGACGTGCCCGAGCCGTCCCGGGACTCCCACAAACCGGGAGGGTTTACTGTGCCCGACGGCTGCAGCCCGGCAGAGCATCCCTGCTGCCTCCTCCCGTCCCTGCAGCGGGACCGACCGCGGCCGGACCCTGCGGATGAGCAACCCGCCTTCTCCGCGGAGCAGCCTCCAGGCCTCGCTTGCAGCAGGAAAAGGATAAATACCACGAGCCGCATCGGAACGAAGCCTTGACACGCGGCCGGGGTGCAGCGGGGCTGCCACCCACGCGGACGCGGCTGGCTCCGGGTGCCCGGCGGCACTCGCCCTGGCTCGCCAGCCCTGTGCTGGGAGCTGCACGTGCGAGCATCCCGTGCCGCGGCACGGCGTCCCCAGCCCTTCGGCCGGTGCCACCCCTCGCTGCGCTGCCGCTCGTCCCCCCGGCACAGTGTCGGCGAGGGAGGGTGGTGGCACCTCGACGAGTCCGGAGGGATGAGGCTGGAGGTGGAAGGTGACCGGGCTCGGGGTGAAATGGGCCCAGGTGTCCTCGGGCTCTGCTGCGCCCAAGCTGCCATGCTTCCTCCGAGCCCTTGCTCGAGCCGAGCGGGGCGGTCAGCAAACCTCGCCTAAGCGACCCCCCGCATCCGCCCCCCCAAAAAAAGGAGGGGATGGGCCTGCGCGGCCCTGCACAGCCGGCCCCCCTGCCCCGCGGGCACGCACGCACGCGGGCTCCCTGGCAATGGCAGCGGATGGCGGGCAAAGGGAGTTGCTTTGCGTGTCATGCAGTGGCAGCCTCGAGCACACAAATACCTTCGTCTTCATCCCCGTCATTATCCGCTAAGTCCTCGCCCTGTTTCTTAGCGCTGGCTCCTAGGGACCAAACACGAGGAGACAGAACAAAAAAAGAAAGAAAAAAAAAGAAAGAAAGAAAGAAAAGAAACAAAACAAAAAAAAACAAAAGAGAATTCAAAAATAGCATGATAGCAGAGACGGTGGGGCCAGGCCGGCGCCCCACAGCACTGCTGGCTACTCACACTGCACCTCTCCCAGCGCCAGCGCCGCCGCCGCCGGGCAGCTCGGGGCCCGGGAGCTGCTGCACCCGGAGCTGCTGCGCCCGGAGCTGCGCCCGGAGCTGCACCCGGAGCTGCTGCGCCCGGAGCTGCTGCGCCTGGAGCTGCACCCAGAGCTGCACCCGGAGCTGCTGCGCCCGGAGCTGCACCCGGAGCTGCTGCGCCCGGAGCTGCTGCGCCTGGAGCTGCTGCGCCCAGAGCTGCACCTGGAGGCTGCTGCACCCGGAGGTCGCCGCACCCGGATCCCTTCCCGGCTCCTCCCGGGGCAGCGGGAGCCGCGGGGCGGCCGGCAGCAGGAGGGCAGGCTGGAAGCCGCGCGGGCAGGGAGAACGGCTGCGTTTCCCGAAGCCCGCGCCGGCCACCCGGTCCCCCGGCCTCGCTCTGCCTTTGGCGGCCTCTTTGCGCGCCCCGGCCTCCGAGCCCGCCGTGGGGCAGAGCCCCCCCGCTGCTCTCCTTGCACCCCGATGACAGCACCCGCACAACGGGCTGCCTCCCTGCCTCCCGCCGCGCCGCTGCCGTCGGGGACAACGTCCTCCCTGGCCGCGGAGCCTCCCCGCCGCCCCCACGAGCTCCAGCTGGGGCGGGCGGCGGAGACCTCCACTGATGGGGTCTTCCCTGTCCCGCTTGGCTGCTGCCTGCTCGCCTCCCTCCTGCACCCACTCGCTTCTTAAAAGAGCAATTATACGGCTCGCCTAGGACTTGGAAAGACGACCACCGGCTTTCCCTGAGCAAGCCCGTTCCCGTAACGCCCTGAGCGCCTTTCGGCAACGGGCCGCGCGCCCTCGGTGCGCAAAGACAGCGCTGCGCCCTGCAAAACCAGCTGGGAAGCCAGACTCGGAGAGCTGTTCCCACTGCCGTGCCGGAGGGATGCGCGGAGCAGCATCCCGCGAGCAACAGGGGCAGCACCTGCCCCACCACCACTCAGACGGGAGCTGGAGAGGGGAAATGGTCCAAAATGACCACGGGCAGCTGCATCAGGGCAAGCGCGAAGCCGCGGCGGGCAGGACGGAGCAGCTGTGCCGCAGACGCCGGGGACGCCGGGCTGGCAGCAGCGCGGCAGAGCAGACCGCGCCGCGGCACAGCAGGTCGCCAGCTGGCTCGGGCCAGCGACCCGTCCTGCTGAGAAGCACCAAGGCAGGACACAACGCGGGAGCACGGCGAGGCACACACACTCCTCCCAGCTCGAGTACGGGCTCGGCCCCGCGGGTGAGTTACAGGCTTGCACGATGCATGAAGCAAGGTGGCCTTTGGAGAAAGTCCAGAGGCCCAACAACCGCAGGTCTAGAAAATCCAGCAGGCAAGAAAAGTTGGAAGGAAACAGGGTCATTCAAACCCTGAAAGCAGAAGACTGACAGGATCCACAATAACAGTCTTGCGAGGCACAAAAGGGCACTCCGAAGCGGTGAAGTAGAAGACAAGCTCCTTCTCCGCGGTGCAGAAGACAAGCAGCTACAGAGCTACGCGAGATGGATTTGAGCTGGACAAAATGAAAACCTTTCTGGCAGAAAGGGCAGGAAAGCCCTGGAAGAGAGGGCCTGGGGAGGTGTTTAACAACAGGGCTAGGCAAACCGGTCAGGAAAGAGGTTAGGTAGCGCTGCTCCTGCCCTGGGGCAGGGATGAGCTGGGTGTCTCAAGGGCCATCCTGATGCTCTGTGACCCTCCGAGGTCACGTCCGCAGACGGGTGCCACGGCGGAGGCTGTAAGCTTGACCTCCTGCGTCTTCGTGAGGAACACCTGCAAGCCCTGCCAGCACTTAAATGACTAAGTACCCCTGCAATATTTGCTAACGGCGCTATGCTCCGGCTTCCTTGGTGCTGCTCGGGCAGCGGGATTTTCTCTAATGAACGCTGCAGGCAGCAGCCCTTATCCACGCCGTGCCTCAGAGCTGGAGACGACCGCAGGCAGCCGGATCTGCCTTTCCACATCAGAGAGCCCTTGTGCTGCCAGACCCCGGGGACCAGCCAGGCTGCAGCCCTCGAGACGGGCTCCTTCCGGGGGACGGACACATCCATGCACAGACTAGAAGCTTGCAACAGCTAACGAACTGGCGTTGAGGAGCCATAAAGAGATGGAGGTGGACCACTTCCCTCTGACCTGAGCAGCAGGTCAGCGGTCCAAGTGATGCTGAGCAGGGAGGAAAGTGGCCGGAGAGGCTGGAGACAGCCACCCTGGGAGCTCAGAGGGTGCTGCAGAGACCGGAGATGGCAGCCTGCAGTTCTGACGCAGGATCAAGTCTGGGACAACCCGAGCTCCGCACACCGCAGCAGGGAGGAGGATTTCAGAGATGGTGGAAATGAGCAACAGGAAGCTAAGCAGGGGGGCACTAATCCAGGCCATGGGGATGGGAGAACTGAGACAGCAAGTCTGGGTGGCAAATGCAAAGCATCAGCTTCCCTCACTCTAAGGAAGGTCCAGGGTGGCACTCTGCCCCACGGCCCCCCTGAAGTGGGAGAGGCTCCTCCGGTCGCAGCAGCACTGGTCAAACACTGCTCGTACTGAAAGACGAGAAGAGCTACTAGACAGCAAAGGGACCTGGGCCGCTGACCTAGGCTGGACCCCAAGCAGGAGCTGATGCGGAGGTGACCAAGGGCAAGGGGACTTGGGCAGGGTCTTCGGGTACAGCTTCAAGCAACCACCTGCAGGTGAACAGGAAGAACTGGGGCAAGATTCATGAAATAACCCGTAAGAGGTGTCTGACCATGGAAAGGGCTTCTCAGAGTTAGGGTTGCCAGAAGCCAGGATAGCACATGGGCTGCTCACAACAGCCCTTTCCAGGTCCTGTGTATTTGCCTCCGGAGGCATTCAAAGTCACAACTCCTGGGAAAGACACGGGAGAGTCCTGGCTTACGGGGTCCAGGTCCTGCTAGCAGAGGCCGCTTCACGTGCTGATGAAGCTCCACTTGGAAGCCAGTCAGGGCTTTTTGCCTCTCAGTGCTTGGTGAGAGGCTGCCCCAGAAACCTCCCAACTCCTAGGCCATGCTTATCTGTGGATAGCTCATGTTCATTCACCCCTGGGACAGTGTCATCCCTCACCTTCGACAGGTCTCCCAGCAAGAGAGCAGCACTGAAGGGTGCTTACCTGCCGGCAGGCACAGCGAGCAGCCAGGGCTGCCTGGCTGAACAAGCCAAGCTCTTGCAGTTTCATTAGCAGGTTTCTCAGCTCCTCTGGTTGCCCTCATCGTTCCCCGCCTTTGTTCAGCCTGAATCCGCTCTCATGCCTTGGTTGCCTTGCACTACACTTCAGAGGAGGCTTCACCCCTGCTTTGTGCAGCAGCGCGAGTGCTTCTCGAGCGTTGCAGGAAATAAATACCTCCCAGAAAACTCCCTGCAGCTGCCGCTGCCTCTTCTGCAGCCACTCAGCACTGGCAGCTAACACTGCCGTAATTAAAACAGCTCCGCTGCTCACCTCCCCAGCACCTGCCCACTGCTGGCCCCCAGCTCATGCGACAAATTATAGATTAGACCCTCTACCATTCCTTGCACTTTGCTGCGCATCTCCCTGTGCCTATTAGTCCAGTCTCCAAGGCCATCCGTTTCAGGAGACCTTCCTCCACGCCGGTGAAGGCTGGTACGCAGAGCCCAACAGCACCCACCCTCATGGCCAGCATGGGGAGGACAACTAGTCAGGTCTAAGGTTGTTGATTCACACGCAGAAAGAATAAAGGACTTACAGCTTTGATTCTCCTCACCTGTCAAGAACTTACTGCACTAACTTGGTGTGAACGCCTAATGAGTGTTTAATTTAAAGCTGACTGTGAAGTGACATCGTTTAGGCAACAGGAAGGATGCATATGCTCTTATCTCAAATCTCTGAGAACTAAGTTTAAGCTCAAGCTCAGTAAAAAAACAAAATCACTTTCCTTAAAACAGAAGCGTCCACACCGGATTTACGCTATCATAAGTAAACCATTCCAACAGTGGTGACGCCAGTGTAAACAGAGATAAAGAAGGGCGAGGATACTATTTCCTAGGAACCCTTTGGGCTTATTGCACCGCGCGGATAAAAGAGCGGACTCTGAGCTGAGATTTTTCGAGATCCAAATCTCCTCTGTGGGGCAGAGCCAGAGCGTGTCCCTGCCGCGAGGTCCTGCCTGACCCGTGCTGCAGGCTCGTGGCTGACTTGGGCTGGGACAACCTGCCCAGTACCACCGTGGCACAGCCCAGGCCGCGGCAGGAGGACTTTCCTCTGACCATCGCAAGCGGCAGACTAAGGCATTGCAAACCCAGTCAGCCAGGGCTCCAGAGAAACTGGGCTGCAGCCCAGGGCAGGGCTGCCCCTGGGGGGGCCCAGCAGAGCGGTTCCAGATCTGCTGTGATCTCCGGGGCTATTGCCCAGCCAGAGAAACCACAGCAAGCCATAGGTGTGGGGGGACAAGCAGGAGGGCAGGGAGATGCTGCAGCTCCCTTGCTTTTTCCTATCTAAGAAAGGAACAGACATGGTGGTCCATCAGGAGCTCTTGAAAGACCACCTCCAGCAGCCTCTCCTCAATGTAGCATGGACACAACAGTCCCAGACGGGCTGTAGACTTTTCTTGAAGGCTCCCAGGTAGGCAGCCCTAGGACTGCAGCTGCAAGGTCTCAGAGGGGAGGACCCACAACGGCACCGTCACTGTATTAATGGCCAGAACTGCACCCGTGCTGTGGCCACACTGGCTTAGCTGCTTCAGCTCCTGCCTCTGGAGGTGACCAGAAGCAGCACCAGCCCCGACGACAGCTGTGGATCCTGCCACTGAACGACTCTGCAGCTCCCACGGCTAGTCCGGCCTCCGGCTTTAGCTGCAGGGCTGCTCTGCACCTGGGTGCTGCCTTGTCCCATCTCTGTCCCTGGCTGATGCACAGGAGTTGTCTCCCTCCCCGAGTGGACTCCTCAAAAGCGTCAGGTCCCCTCATGCTCTGCTGACCCTGCCAGCATGGACACCCGCCCTCGCCTTTGCAAATCGTTCCCCAGAGCAGGAGCACAGAGCAGGGGTTCCCACCCCGATGGAGCTCTGCAGGGAAGCAGGCACTAAGGAAGTATGAGGAGGAGACACAAAGAACTGGAGCCACTGTAAGCCAAAGGCTGCGAGGTGCTCTGCCTGGAGACCTCAGCTCAGGGCTTATTGCGAGCACTTGGCTAGCAGTGAGAGATCCCGGGAGACGGAGGCTGCAGGAAGGGTGGTAAGAAGCCCTCCAGCAAGGAAGAACTACAGAAGTCTTGCGGTCACTGGGACGCAACTGGCACTCAGAGAAGTTACCTTCTTGGGGTTCATTTGCACAGAAGCTGCAGCACTTCTCCCGCAGAGCAGACAGCGCAGCACCTCCTGAGCACAGAAGCTGTTCAGCGCTCCAGCCGTCCTCGCACAGGAGAGCCAGCAGCAAGGCTGCTGCGCGTGTCTCGGCAGCACCATGCGCTCTGCATAGCCGTGACCATGCTGCGGGATGCCAGGCTACGCCAGAAAGCGGCACCAGTAAGAACTGGGCAGCTCGGATACGTGCAGAGTATCCACGTTGTTCCCCTCCAAGAAATAACATCCAACCCCTTGGGCCCCAGAGCAAGGCCTGCCTCAGACCAGGGCAGCAGCAGTGGTGGCCGAGGGAAGGGGGAAGCGTCCTAGGATCCGTCAGAGCAAAGCACGCGCTGGAAGCGCAAAGCAAACGGCAGAGCCGAGTTTTGCACGCACACGCTGGAACGTGTACAAGCACACGCTTTCCTGCTGAGCAGCTTTATTTTCACTAAAACTCGAGCATCAGCTGAGCCTAATCACTCTCGGATCCTCCTGCACAGCGGTTAATTATTCTCAAAGCACGACTGCCCTGACTTACTCCAGGAGATGGGAGCTGTCTGCACCCATGCGGGAAACCAGGAATCCACCTGATAAATTCTCATTGCTTTGGCTGCTATGAAATAAGCTGAGCTTATGGGGGTCTAATCACAAAAGCTACAGTGAGGTGGGAGCTGAGGCATTTCGAACCGTCAAAACCACCGCACAGCTGTCTGACCTATGAGAGCTTCTGTATGTTCATGTATGGAACAGTCCTAGCAATAATAAGCAAGAATACTCCAAAACAAGTCAACAGGTGAACACTGAACAGACACGCTGCAGGCAGGTTATCTCCACCCTAAGAGCTACTAACCCCGGAAAGTCAGAGCTAAGTTGAGGGGCGGGGAAGCTTCAGCATCTCTTTACAAGTCGTTCAATTAATTCAAGCCAACAGGCACCGAGGAGCGGCCTGAGCTGAAGGGCAGTCGGTGGCTGGGTGCTCTCGTCCTCCGCACGTCACGCCTGGGTGCTCAAACCGCTCGCGCTTCGGACCCGGCCACTGCACTGCCCAAGCCAGCGGCGCCCAGCGCGGGGCAGAGGAGGCCAGAGGCAACCACCGATGGGCTGCAAAGCAGCCGTCGCCACCGGCAGAGCGAGCCGGGGGGGCAAAAGCAGGTGACCAAGGCACCTGAGACGTTTCCCGGTGCCTCGCGTCATCCCCCTTCGCCGGCCCTCAGCCCCGGCCCCCAGCTCCGAGCGCGGCGGGGGCCGGCGAGGGCCGGCAGAGGAAGCGCTTTGAAGTGGCTCCATCTCGCTGGCACAGCCCGCTCCGGAGGCGGCGTGCCGAGACTCCCTAATGCGCAGCCCTTTCAGGGGCAGCCTTGGCGCTCGGAGAGATGGCGTGTGAATAGCCAGGGCAGCGACAGGAAAAGCAAAAGCGAAGGAACGAAACAACAGAACGCAGGGAAATCGCCGGGAGGAAAGCGCTCCCCGAACCTCCGAGCCCGGCTGCGACAGGCCCCGCAAACCGCAGGGGCGCACAGAGAAGAAAGCGCGGGAGACGCGGCCCCCGCTGCCGCGGGACCCCCGGGCCGGCGATGCAGCCCCCGCGGGGACACCCCCTTCCTGCACTGAGCCTTTCAGAAGAGCTTGTCGGCCCGGCCGCGCCGGGGCTCGCGGGGCAGCCCAGGTTGCTTAGAGATGCCAGAAGCAGCCAGGCCTGGCCTCTCGCTGCCCGCCGGGACGGGGGGGGGGCAGGCGTGGGAGCGCCGATTCCCGCATCCAGGCCTGCGCCGTTGATGCTGGACGTGGAGCGCGGCGGCATCGCGGGGGAGCCGAGCGGGAGGCAGAGCCGCGGCGCGGCGGGACGAGCCCCCGCGCAGCCCTGGGGACGGAGGCGAGCCAGAGCTGCGCTTGAGCCGGAGCTGCTCCGCCGCCTCCGGGGAGGCTGCGGCTCGGGAAGGATGCGGTTCGAGGGGCGGGGAGCAGCCCCTGGGCACGGCCGCGCCGCTGGCGGAGGCAGACGCGTGCAAGCACGGGGGCAGCAGTCCCGGCACGCGCAGCCGAGGGAAGAGCACAGAACGGGGCGGCATCGGCACAGGCAGGCAAGACTCGCGCCGTGATGGAGGAACTCGGGATGCGGAATGACACGGGAAGAGACCCCGAGGGCACTGGGAGAGGGCAGCCCAGGAGGGGCCGCGTGCGTCCCTGGGGGGGTCGATATGCCCTCGAGGGGGGCGGGAGGGAGGCCCCATCCTGCTGCGGACAGAAGGGGTGAGGCCCAGCCCCACCAGCCCCAAGGGAAGGGGTGCGTTTAGGCGTGACACAGGACCAAAGGCTTTCTCTCCCGACTAGGAGCCGGCAGCCCGCTGGTGACGCTGGGATGGAGGCGGGAGCGCGGGCTCTCGCCCGGAGCAGCTGTTCTGAAAGGCCTGGAGCGACACAAGCGTCCTGCTCTGATCTGCGCCCAGACCTCCAGCGCGGCCCGGCACCCTCGCAGCGCCGGCTCCCGGGGCGGGGAGCGGAGGCGGCCGGAGCATCGGAGGGTTCCTCGGGGCGGAAAGCGGGCAGGCAGCGGGCAGGCTGCCCGGAGCGCCCGCGGCCTCGGTCGCGGCACGGGAGAGGCGCCGGAGAAGCACGCCGCGGGCCTGGAGAGACCGGACAGGCACCCTCTCACTCTCTCACTCTCTCTCTCTTTCCTCTCTGTGCCTCTCTGCCGGTCGGCTTGCTACATACCTCCTTTCCTACATATTTTCTTGTTGGGCTTTCGGGTGCATTCCTTGGAAATCCGTTTTACTGTAAAATGAATAAAAGACTACAAAATAACAGGAGGCTCCACTGGCCGGAGTGGGCATGCAATCACAACCACGCTGCTGCCCTCCCGCCGCCCCCGGGGCCGCGGGACGTGGGCCGGGAGCGCTGCTGTGGGAGGAAAACTCTGGGCCAGCCGCGCCGGGATGGAAGGAAGGTGCGGCGCGTCCTGGGGCCGGGAGCCCCGAGGACGGGGGAGCAGAGCTGGCAGGCCTCGGAAAAGCCACCTGCCCGCAAGTCTGCTCCGCGCGCAGCAGGTCCCGCTCCGGCTCTCTTCCATCGCTGGCTTTCGCAGCCCGCGTGGCCCCGGGGCTCCCGGTGTGGTGAGGCTGCTGCAGCCGCGGCGGGCGCTGCCTCCTCCGCCCCTCTACTTACGGTTCGGCTGGAGTCCCCTGGGAAGGAAAAGGTTAGACAGGAGGCACCCGCACTGCCCAGCCTCACCACAACGGGACGGTGCCCGCGGGTCCCCGGCACCCGGCGCCCATCACCGCCGCCGCCCGTCCGCCCGCCGCGGGCGAGCCGCGAAGCGATGCGCGGGCCGGTGCCCCCAGCCTCCCGGGCGGGCCGGGGCCCCAAAAAGCAGCCGGCCCCGGCGCTGGGCGAGCGGCCGGCCACACCAGCCCCCGGGGGCAGGCGGAGAGTGTTCCTCCCAGCCGCAGCCGCAGCCCGCGCCCACCGCTAGCGCATGGACCTGAGGGTGGGGAGGGGGCAGGAAGGACAAACCCGAACCAACTCAAGACAGAACCTGGCACTCGGCGCCTGGGGAGCACAAACCAGCTCGTCGCTCTGTGGATCTGCGGTCAGAGAGTCTGATTCAGATTTAGCAACACAAGAGAGGAACCGGTGACGATGCCATGGAGGTGGAGGGGGGAGCCGGGAGGTGTGGAGGGGCAGGAGCACGCGAGACAGAGATGGCAGCTGAGGGCAGAGCTGAGTGGCCAGAGAAAGCTTTCCACAAACAGACAGCATGCTGCAGGGTCCACAACCACATGCTTCAAACACGACACCCAGGTGAGACCATCCGCCGCCGGGGAGGAGCGGAGCGGCCTCGCCTGCCCTCCCAGAGTGCACGTTCCTGCGGGCACCCCGGTGGGGACTCACCATCCTCCGTGGGGATGTAGATGTTGAGGTACAGGCAGTCCTCGTTGGGGTCCTGGATGTAGGTGGCCACGATATCCAAATTGGAGGTAAACCAGATGGGCAGCATGATCTCGGGAACGGCGTTGTGGATGTTCTGGGGGCAGACCGGCGAGAAGTGGGTGGCGTTCCTGATGCCCGACCAGGACGGCGGTGGCTCGGGGGGCATGAACCTCTTCTCCCCAACCGGGGGTGCGGCGTAGGGCACCCCCAAGTACTGGTCCACCGGCCCCAGAATCTCGCTGGGCAGCGGCACACGCACCCCCCGTAACTTCCCGTAGTGAGTGTTGACCGTCGGCGAGTAGACCTGGCCCTCCATGCGCACGATCGCCGAGGCAAAGCTCAGGACCCAGAGGGCGAGACGCAGGTCCCAGCCGGCCACCAGCTCAGGCACTTGGAGAACAGGGGGCAAGAGAGGGCTTCTCCAGAGTATCAGCCACATCGTCTGGGAGGAGCAGCACCAACATCCAGGCCTGAAGCTCCTGGGGTGCGGGCTCAGGGCATCCCCATCACAGCAAGCCTCCGATCTGTCCACCGGGAAGAGCCAGATCCGTGCGGTAAGACAGCCAGGAACCAGCAACGCACAGCCCCGCCGCACCGTCAGCCGGGAGACCCAGGAGCGCTGATCCAGGGAGACGCGCAGCTGCTCTTCAGAGCCTGCGAGCTGCCCGCTGCTGTCCACCTTCGAAGGGCACGGTCCTGGTGGGATCGCTGACACTGTGGAGAGATGGAGGTAGTTAACAGCAGACCCACTCTGGAAAGAGTCAAAGGACCTGCGGCACACGAAGAACCAGCGTCCCTGAGCAGGACCCTGGTCGGACTTGGCCAGGCCCCCCATCGCCCTTTGCCTCTGCCTGTTCCGCTGCGCAGGTGGGCAGCTGCAGGAGCAACAGCGACGCCAGGGACTGAAGGAACAGCCCAGAGGACAGCCGGAGCAAGCAGGGCACGAATGTCAGGGCGACGGACCAGGCTCTCCCATGTGGCAGGTCCTACTTTGTACGCGGACAGCTGGGCCGGGCCGAGGGAGCAGGAGATGCTCAGGTGCCAGTGGGGCAGGAGCCCCTGCTCAGCCGCAGGCGGGAACATGCCGGGGAGAGGGGGAAGAGGACCCCTCATCCCGCGAGCACCAGGGGAGCACAGCTCGCGGGCCAGGCTGCTCCTGCAGCAGAAGCCCCGCAGGCTGCAAGGACCCCCGTGCCACGCGCTGGACCCCGGCTGCGCTCGTCGTGGCTGCGTGACCTTGCGAAGGACCTTGCGTTCACCTGCCCAAGGTGGGAGCCCAGGCCGTGGTGCCTGGAGGACGCCCCGAGACGATACGCGAGACGGCAAAGGCGAGCGTTGTCAACACACGCGGAGCACGTGCGGGCGCGCAGACGGCGGCTGTCTGCACAGGCAGCGCAGCGGCGGGCAGAGCCCCCGCGCCGCGGGGACACATCAGCGGTGACTTACAGGGTGCCAAGATGTTGCATCAGCAGGACAGAGCCACTTCCCTGGCACAGTCCGGCCCCATGGCCCACCCATGCCTTTCCTCCCGGCGGAGCGTGAGCTGCCCGCGGCTCCCGCACTGCACACTGTGCTCCTTCCCTCGGCTCCATCCCCAGCATCGCTCCCCGTCCCGGCGCCTGGTCCAGCCTCCCGCTGCCCTGCGTCTGCAGACGCTTCAGCCACCCTCGCCGCCTCACACGCCAGCGAACCAGACCCACGCGCTCGGCCCCAGGCGCCCGTCTCGCCGGCCCACGTGCTCTCCGGACGGCTTGCTCCCTCAACGCACCGCTGGCCAAAGCCCGGAGGAGAAGCGAGGCACGGCGCGGGAGCAGCCGGACGGCTCCCGGCAGCATCCCCACGCTGCAGCCCCAGCAACGCCTCCCGGACCCCCGTGCCAGCCCCAGGGCTCCTGCTCCCGCTCCCCACGGCAGGGTCTCGGTGGGGGGCAGCAGATGCTGCAGGCCCCACGTTCGCCCCCCGCCCGCCGGGCCTGGGGACGGGGAGGGAGCCGCAGAGAGGCCGGGCAGGCGGACGGGGAGCTGCGGACGTGTGTCAGCACGCAGAGCTCCTGCGCCAGGGAGCCCTGGCCGGAGGCTGCGTGGATTTCCAGCCCTCTGCCCTTCCCCTCCCCGCGCCGCCTGCCGCATTCGGGTCTTATGTAAGCGGCGCCCGCCCTCCCCCTCGCCAGTGCGGCTGCCTCCCCGGGGACGGGGGCGAGGGGAGGCGGCGGAGGCCGCGTCTGCCCGCGGACGCGCAGCGCTCGCCCTCGCAGCATCCCGGGCGGCAGGGGCGAGAGCGGCGGCAGCTCCTCGCCTCGGCCGGCAGCTTTACAGCCCCGGCCCCGCTCGGGGGGCAGCTCAGAGGCTGCCAGTCCTGCGCCAGCCGTGCGGCCTCACCCTGGGGGAGACGACGGCAACGGCGGGGCACCTCCGTTTCGCCCCCGAGCATCCTTGCGTGCCCACCTGGTAAATCTCTCCAAAGCTCGGAGGGGAGCGGAGCTGCCTTGGAATTATTGGAGCACAAAATAAGGGCTGTATGCGGAGGGAAGCAAGTGGCTCTATTCAAGGCTCAGCTGGGCAGGGACTCCACCGAATGGAGAACACCTCATCCAACGAGGAAAATCCGCAGAGAAAAAAAAAATACACGAAGGGCGTCTCAAATCTGCACTGCACATGTGCAGGCAATTCGCTGCCGGTCATTAAGGAAATGGGCCCGTGCTCTGCCTGCCCTCCCGCTATGCCCAGGGATCACAGCAGGCTCAGAAATCAGTGTATGACAGGCATAATAAGAGATGCTCAGCCCAGAAAATCACGTTACTGCATCCAGCCCACCCAGTCTTGCAAGGCGGGGGATGCAGACACGTTTCCAGAGCTGGCAGAGACGGCAGGTAGTTCAGGACGAGGAGGGTCCTGGAAATGATGGGGAGAAGCGAAGTGCTTGTGCTCACGGCCCCATCCAAGGCCAGGACACGGCACAGGGACACCCACCTGGGAACGACCTGGAGGAATGAGCTATTGCAACCCAGACCAAGCAGCACTTTCCTCCTCCGGGCACGGGGATACAACCCACAGGGGCTCCTGCCTCCACCCGATGTCCACAACCCCTGCGCACCCTCCGTCCCCCCTCTGCCTTCTCCCACCTCGCCACGGGGCCGCAGAGAGAAGCAACGACACCACCACGTGCAACGGGAGAACGACACTGGCACATCTCCCCCAAAAGGTGCCAAAACCTGGAAAACGAATGCAAGGGCTAAGGAAGCGTATCAAGGGGCAGAAATACAGCCAGGACACCCCGATGCGCCAAGCACCGCTATCACAAAGCTGCACAACATCCCTGCCCGCTGCCTCCTCAGACCGCTGCCCCGGCTGCACCGCTGTCCTTCCCGCTCCAGAAGCGAACATCCATCCAACCCTCCTCGTAGCAGCTCTCCTCCTCCAGCAAAAACCCGAGCTTTGCCTAGCAGCGACATCGCGGGGTGCAACGAATGGACGGGGACACCCCGACGTGCGTCACAGTCGCTGCCCTCTCCGGTGGGATCTCAAGCGTGCTCCGGAGCCGGCGTTGCTGGAAGGCGACCTTGCACGCTCTTCGTTTTCTGATCTGCCCCATTCAGATCGGCTGCACGGCTTCCCTTTGGAAACCATAGGTTAGGATAAAGTCAAATTACTAACAACTGTCATATCTGATTTGTACGGCTGGAAGCTACAGCCAGGTTTGATAGCACCTGTAACTCCCAGCAGAGCCGTTTCAACTGACCAGTCGTCGTTCTTCCTCCACGGAAACGCGCACACCGCAGTCCTGCCGCCTGCGGCTCGTCGGGTGGTTTCCCGATCCAAGGTCTTTCTCCGGGCCGCGGCCACACATTGCCTTGGGTGCTACGGCTCCAAGAGCTCCTCCGGCCGAGGGATTTGGCAGCACCGCGCGCCGAGGCGGCACGGCTCAGCGAGCCCGCAGCCTGCCAGCCGGGCTGCGCGCGCAAGGCGCTGCAAAACTGGGGCCGGATTCGCCACCCACTTCGCCTCCTCGGAGCGGCTGCAAAGCCTGTGTAACCGCCGTGTCCTAGCACAAGAATGAATCTGCCTTGCAAAATAGAGCCCAAATTGGATTCGCGCTGCAGAATTATATCATCACGATATTCCTCTGGGGTTTTGCTTAATCCTCACCCGTGGACTTTTAATAGTTTTCGAAAAACAGGGAAATTCAAAGACAAAAACCGTGTGTTAAGGTGGAATTCAAGTTCCAAGTACACATCTACAACCCGAGGAAAAACATGTTGCAAGATACGCGATTGTCTCAAATTAAAAGCTTTACAACGCATAGGACATAGAGGGGTGAGTGACACTTGTGACAGCCAAATATGTGCACATACGGAGATGCACAGTCAAGGTACACAATAACCCTAATGTTACCTCGGAGAGCCACAATGTGGCAACAGTAAAATTCAAATCACAGTATTTTCACATTTGCAATACCAGATTTGATTCCATTGTTTTTCAAAGACTTTTTTCCTCCATCTGCTGATGTCCCTGCAGCACAGAGTAAAGGCACCCAAACAACCTCAGCAACACGCTTCCAAGCCTTCCTCTGTTTGGCTTGTTTTTCAATTACAAAAACAAAAGCCATGCAAACCCTAGATGCGGAATTCCCTGGGTTTCAAATGCCTCATTTGGGATGATTACAATATCCCCCAAACACATCTTACCCTCATATTGCTGTTCTGCGCGCCGTGCTTTCTGCTGTAACTTCATGTTAACATAACATTCAGTACGGGAATTTAGCCTTAATTTAATATTGACAGAGTGCCACGAAAGGCAGAGCTCAGCCCTCTCCGCGGAGGGCTCGCCAGTCGGCCGCACTCCCGGGGGCCGTTGCACGCGCCTTGCATCGCTGCCTGCTGCCTCCGCTGCACGCCTCGAAAGGCTTTAATGCAAGGCTCCCCTGCTCTTCCCAAGCGTTTAAAATAAAGAAGCGGCGGATCTGGGAGAGGACACTTCATCCAGGGAAGCCATTCCCCCAGGTTAAGCCGCCCACGGTTCCCCCGATTTTGCCCGCAGAAGCGAAGCCGAGCGCGGCCCCCGGTGAAGATGGCTGCTGCCTCCCTGCAGCCTTTGCGAGCGGCAGGAGGATGCCAGGAGGAAATAAAGGCTGCCAACTGGAAGTGAAACCAGGCCAGTCTGAGCAGACACGGCCAAAGCGGGGACCGAGAGGAGCGCGCTGCGAGGAGCCAGCGGGATAAAGGCACCGCAGGCATCCCGGGTCATTCTGCCAGGCTGCTGAAACCCGGCGGTGCAAGCAGAGGAAGTGAGGCCGTTAACTCTTAATGATTTTATTCATGCGTCTTAGAAAACAATTGCTCTATCGGTATTTCCACGACGGTGCTGTCTGCCAGCCTGCTCCCTCCCAAACAACGAGGCACTCTCCATGGAAACCTGAGCAGGCGGGATCCTGTGGAAGTCTAAATTGCAGATGCACAGCAAGACGTCTCAACACCAGCCAGAGGAATCGGATCCACACCTTTTCTGGCAGCGGACTGAGGAGTTAGGAGCGAGCGGTGCCAGGCCAGACTGAGGCAGCCAGCCCTCATATGAGAGGAGGTATCGGTCTCGAAACAGCCGCTAACCCAACAGATAACCAAATCCGGGCCAGCCCCTTCATCCCAGCCCAGCGTGTTGCTGTCCAGCCTCCCACTCCCGCGCGCTCAGGCAGATGCCAGCCGCAACCAACCCTGGGCTTGTCACGTTGATGTGCTGGTTCTAAGCCTGGCGCGGGCCGGGTCAGACAGGGACCTCAAACCGCCCTGCAGGCACCAAAGGACGGTCTCATCCCAGCATCAGGTGGAGGAGACGTCCCATCGCGCCCCGCAGCCGCTCTGCGGCACGCGACTGCCGACCATCAGACGCCGTTGCGTCAGCACGAGAGGTAGCGGGGGCCTGGCCCCACACCCCCACGCAGACATGCGCCCAGCAAGCGGCACGAGAAATCGCTGCCCCTGCTTCCCCCGGGCAAGCTCTCGCCGAACCTTTCCCCCCGTCTGTGCTCCCAGGCCACAGGCTGCCGCTCAGCAGCTCTCACAGGCAGAGCTTGCCACCCTGCCAGCTGCTAGGCGCTGCTCCCCTCCTGCCCGGCAGCGACCCGGGCTCTTACAAACAGCCGGTGCCCTCCTGCCCGGCCTGCAGAGCTGCGAGAACCCCGGAGCAAGGCTGTGGGCCCACAGAAACACTGGGGAGCACAGAAGGTGCAGCACGACCGGGCAGCTGCGCTTGTGTCCGGCTGCCCTGGCGGCTCCTGAAGAGCATCCCGCTGCCAGCAGGTCTTGGCCGTCACCCTGCGGTGCTCTTGGCCTGGACCGGGGCTTGAGGCTGACACTACGGAGCAGAGGTGGTGGTGAAGTGCCATGAACCGTGCCCGGCGGGTCTTTCTGACCCCAGGCTCCTGGGCCATGCAGGAGGCAGACATTTCCCGGCAGGACACAGCGCTGTGGAAGCAGTTCCCAGGGATTCAGATCCGCCAGAGTTCTTGCGCAGTAACAGACAGTTACCAGGGGCTCACGGTCACACTGAAAGGATATGCATAGGGTTTCAGAAAGGTCTGCCTCGCTGCTGCTACCACTCAGCATTTTCATAAATGACCTAAGTGACAGAACAGAATATGTTTTAAAATCTGCGCGTGACACCCAGCACTTTGGAGGCCAGGATCCAAACTTGATGTGCTCCTGACAGACTGAAAAAAGGGCTGAAAGATGTTGGCCAGAGCTGTAAGTCACTGGTAGGAAAAAAATCAACTGCACAGACACTGATTAGGGAAGAATAAGGCGACAGCACTTCTGCCAAAAGGGTCATAAGAGTTACAGAGGAGTACAAACTGAACGTGAGCCAGCACGCCATTGTCACAAAAAAAAGGCAAATATACTAAAATGTACAGGAGGACAGCTTATAAAGACACACAGAGTAATTACTGTGCTCGCCTCACAGATTATAAAGACACATGAAGTAATTATTCTGCTCTCCTCCACAGGACTGCTTCAGGCCCCAAGATTTGGGCCAACTGAGAGGCCCCAGAGACCCAGAGCAAGAACACAAAAAGCCTGGAAAGCATAGCCTTGGACAAAATCCTGAAAGACTGGGACTAGTCAAGATGAGACAAGACAGAGGACAAGTCTTACAACATGTGAAGGCTACTGCAAAGATGATCAGAACAGTCTGATGTTGACACTCGTGCTAGGTAGGACACACGATCATACTAACAAAGGAGATTCAGGTAAACAGCAGAAAAGCCTAAAGCTATGCCAGCAAAACTCAGCAGCAAATTATCCAGGAAAGACTGATCGCTTTCACTGAGGCCTTTCAGTGCAGGCTGAGTGCACGCCTGCAACGGATGCTGCAGGGCAGATGGACAGACCGAGTGACCCCTCGGAGTCCCCTCCAGCCCAGTTTCCTATATTTCTCATCATCCCTGGCTGGCAGCTCTGTTCCTAAGCTCAATTATTCAGCCTTTGTCACTACTTGGCCAGACTGCAGCCATGCAACAGCCTGGCCATGAAGCCTTCAGCACTTAGAAAACTCCAACAGAGCAGAGCGCTTAAGAGACTTCCCAGCACCATGGAGCCCATCACATCTTTTCTCCACTATCTTCAGAGGTCTCCACAGAGACCATTCGCCCCAGCCTCCCCCCTCCTTCCAGTGGCACATCTGCAATGCCTTTGATATCCAGGCACCACGTTCACTCTGACAGCACTGCGGGGGGTCAGCAAGGAGTGGACAGCACAGGGAATGGACCATCCACAGGCCAAATCCGGGGGAAGGAAACAAACTCCCTGAGCAGAAAAAGCAGTCACAGACCTCATCATTTTCTGCTTCATGTGCAAGACACGTCCCTGTGACTTGCCTTCACAATTTCAACCCATAGCACCACTAATATTTAAACAGAGCCAAACTCCAGAAGTCTACCAGATGCTCTGCTGCACATCCATGGTCTCCGAGGAGAGGAGAAGAGATGATGTTAGAGGTGTCAGTTAAGTTTCTCTATGCTGCAAGAACACATGTGGTGCAGAAGTTCTTTGGCAACTCCCAGACGCATGCTAACATATCCCTGAGAGCTCACATTCAGATTAGAAAAAGGTTATCCCAAATCCCTAGAAACAGACCATTTCAGTGCCACTTCTGCTGTGGTGCCAATGACCTCTGCTGCAATAGGGTCTGTCCCCATTTCCTCCAAGCCCTTTAACAAATCTTTCGTGAAGGAGCAGAATCTGCCTGTCTCGGGAAGGGTGCCAGGCATGGAGACAAGAAGAAAAGCAGACCTTCCCCTTGCGCACTCTTCAGTCCTTCAAGACATTTTTAGTGCTGAATGCCAGCACAACGGCTTGACGCCCCCCGCTCCTGCCTGCTCTACAAGGCACACGACCCAGTAGGTCACACGGAAATGAGCCAGACTACCTCCCACTTAGCATTAAAAGCTCCAGAAATGCAGGAATTTTTCAGCATCACTGTGCTGAGACTGGCGGTGCTGCTGAGGAGCAGCCAGTGAGTGCTGCAGCAGGGATGCCATTGGGGTCAGCAGCCGAAAATGCCGACGCAAGCAGAGACCTGCCTCCGTATAGTACCCAAGCACGACCGTGCTTGAAGGCCCAGGCTGTTTCGGAGTGGGCCACACGCTCACCTTGAGCTGGTCCAGATTTAGCATGACCTTCCCACTCGCTGCTTCCCAGGAGTGTGGCAGAAAGCTGAGGCTGGGCCACGTGGCACAGCGAGCAGCTGCTGTGTGAGCAGGAGGCTTTGCCGGGACGGATCCCTGGCTGTGAACAGGGCAGCGGCAGCCTCTTGGTGGGCTGCCGGGACTCCACGCGGCTGACAGACGGCTGCTGGGAAGGAGGCTGTAGAGTGCCACGTTCTGGATAGAAATAATCTGGATTATCTCACGTCGCAGCTTCCCTGACCTCAGAAAGAAGAAACAGTGGCAGCATCGCCCTCCCTCACCTTGCTGCTTGCATAGATTCAATTCACAAATGTTTCCCTGCAGGGGCAGAGGCTAATAAGAATCACTGTCTAAACAGCAAACGCAGTGCCCTGGTCTTGGCACAGACACACACACTTGCTCCCCAGCCAGAACAACTGGCAGCAAAGGAAGAGAGCCTGACCCAGCCTGCCAGATCAAAGAACCCCTGAGGAGACTCTAGAAGCCCCCTGTGACAGGGTAGCCACACACGCTGCCTCCTGAGCCCTTGGCAGTAGCTGGATGTGGCATTGCTGCACCATCTCCTGAGTGTGCCTGGTCCACACTGGCAAGACAACTCACCATGGGGGATGATGCTCTGTGCTGCTTCTTGATGATCCTAGGGGATGTAGGCTGCTCAGCGCCTGCAACCCCATCCGCACATCGATCCCTTCCTGCTCTTACCACCCAGCAGGGGTGTTTAGCCTGTTCCTGCCTCCTCCCTTCTCTGCAGCATTCCCCGCTGACTTGGGGTGTGCACCGGCCAGCAGAAGCACTAAGCGCACCTCGGGGCCTCGGTAGAGCCCACCCAGAAGAGATGGACTGAGAGCAGCCGCCCAGCCCCGACCAGGCGCCTCCAGCAGCCGGTGGGATTTCTCCCGGCCAAGCAACGGGAGGAGGGTCGGAAGGCGGGTGCCCGGGCGGAGCGGGAAAAGGGCTCGTCTCGTCCTTGGCCCCGGCCGAGAAGTCCAAGGCGGGCGGCGGGGCCGGGGCGGCGGGGCCGGGGCGGAGCTGTCCCTTCAGCACCGCGCCGGCTCCCGCCCCGTCGCGCCGCGCCGGCCCCGACGGCAGAGCCCCCCTCGGGGGCGAGGAGACCCCCCGGGGCCTGGGGCTGGCTCCTGCCCGAGTGCCCGGCGGCGGCGGGACGTTGGACACCAGACGCGTCCGACACCAGACGCGTCCGGCTGGGACCTGGCGAGGCTCCCGCAGGACCGAGTCAGGCTCTCGTGTTCGAGCAGAAGGGCTTCTCCGGGCAGACCCAAGCCGCAGGGCTGCAGCGAAGACTGTTTAAAAGATCTAAAGTACTTCTGAGAAAGGCACTTGATCTCTCAATCTCTCGTGGACCATTTGTCTGACAACTGTACGTGGGTTCTTGAAGGAAACGTGGGGAATATGTTTTCTCCCTCATAACCCACAACACAAGGATATCTACTGAGCAAACTCTACATCATCTGGACTACAGAAAACAGCGCTTTGTAAATGGCAGAATTATTCCAGCACTTGCTTTCTGAAACCAGGCAACTGACAATGCAAAAGTGCTTCTACAGCCCAGAATTTCCAGACAGATTCAGAAAGAAACCGGCAGACGATCTACTTTCAGCAAGCCCTTGGCACCAGCACAGAGTTCACACTAAGACAACTCACCCACTTCCAACCCATCACAAACAAGCATCAGGCACCTAGTTTAAAGCAATATAAGCTCACTCACAAATCTGAGGTCAACACTGCACAGCTAGTGACAGGAGTGAAAAATCTCACCCAGCAAAGACAGGACCGTCTGCACCAGCAGCACTCCCCTCGCTTCCTTCCCTAGCTCAGCTGAGCTGCAGGCTGACATGATCACAGCCGCTCATCGCCATCCCCCTCGCATCTGCCAGAGTAAGGGGTTGTGTGATCTCTCCCAAACCACTGTCTCTGAAACAACGCTGGCTAGCAAGGGTCCTCATTTTTAGGTTAACATGGATCGTTACGACTGGACCGTGTTATGGAGCAATTACACAGTCACCAGGCAGTTTTCAGAGTTTCAAAAGCCCGTTGCTCTAAGTCTTGAACACGTTCAAATTTCTCAAGTTAGCAAAAGCAGCTTTCCAATTTCATGAAGGAAGGAGACTTCAGTGTCACAGAGAAGCCAGCTCCATGTAATGACACCCCTATTTCTGAAACGCTCACAATTAAGCAGCAAGCATGAAAACCAGCTGCTGATGGAGTGTCCATCACCACAGCTCTCTTGTCCCCTAGCTACTCAATGTGTTTGCTGGGCACCCTGCCACACGAAGAGCAGGAACCCCTCCAACCGACACGGTGATGGGCTGCTTGCACAAAGCACTGTCCTACCAGGGCCACCACCTGTGCTAATAACGCTTCAAGATGCCTCACGCATGCGCTGAGGAAAGCTGAAAAAGTACCAGTGATTGCAGGCAGGCAGAGTGTGTGCACAGCCAGTGCTTTTCGTGGAATAGCGTGGCCTGGAGGAGGCTCTATAAATGTAAGGAGGTGGGCTGGGCAGAGAGGAACTGACTGCAGCTTAAAATACAAAGACTTCCTGCAAATGTGACTCGAGAGGGTGGACAACAAAATCCAGGAATGCATTGAACGGTAACAGCTACACCCAAAATAAGCTGTCAATGTTTCAATTTTACTGACTCAAAGCAGGAAGCCAAAAATCACATAATCACAGGTTGGGATCCAGAATGTGGTTGTATGAACCTCTGGTTTCAGCAGCAGAGCTGATAGAAGGATTGTTTCCTTTACCAGCACCTCTCCCAACCACCTATTTCTGCCTGATGCGACTGCCCACCACTAATCCTCAGTTTAGCAAAGTTTTGTGGAAGCGTATTGTAAACCAGATCATGGAAATGATCCGGATTAAAGGCAAACAAGAACAGGGCAAAAAACAAAGATGAGAAAAATGGTTGGAGAGAAGCAGGAACTTCTTAAACCAGTTTTTCTATGGAAGCCAAAGCACTATATAATTATACAGTTTCCCTGTGCAGAGATAAGGTTGCAAGTTATCTGGCAACATAAGAGCATCACCTCCCTGCAACACCATTTACCACCCTGTCTTGTACTGGGGGACACCTCGTCAGCCAGCACCAAACCAGCGAGTCCACAGCGGCTCCATGGAGACAGCAAATCCCTGTGCAAGGGGAAGTGCAGGCTGTCCTGATGGATAGTTTTCTCACCACAGGGTCCTACTTGGCAATGCTCAGGAAAGCTGTTCCAGCCAGACTTCTGAGCCAGCATTGCCTCCACCATATGCATCACCTCCACCTCATTAAAAACAGGCCCTATTTCCAGTTACAACATCAAGCTTCAGCTTCCAGACACTGCAGTCCATCTTGTCTCCTCCAGGGACCACCAGGTACGATCAGGCTCCAAGTCCATCTCTGTGCTGGTCTGCACTAGCTACAGCCCATCTTTCAGCAGCCCTGTGCAATGGGGAAATATCCCCAGTGTCCAGAGATGGTCCTTGCCACCTCCCTGCTCCGACTCTGCCCTCTCGCCCCGCAGCACCGGCTGCCCTCCCCACACCCCCAGCACCACACGGCCAGCCCCCGTGCAGACCCCCGCACCCAGAACCAGAGGGGCTGGGCGGTGCCACCTCCCGCCCCAGCGACGCTCGCCGCAGCCCAAAGAGCAGCAAGTCCCACCCCACACCAGAGAGAAGGTCCGGCTGAACCCCAGCCCTTCACCCCACCTGGGGACGTGGGTGCCCCAGCAGAGCCTGCCGGACACAAGCCATTCCGCCGTGTGTTAGTGCCAGGGACCGGGCCCTTAGGGTAAACCAGACCTGTTGCTCTGTCCATCCCACCAGAGTCAAACCAGCTCCAGGGGTCAGGGGAGCGGTGCTCTTTGCTCAGCGAGGGAATAGCTTGACCATCCTGATACCACCACGCCGTGCCCATCCCAGGCCTGAGGGTGCTGTGAGTGACCCACCACTTCGCGACACGGTGGCTTTCCCCGGGACACGGTCCCCTAGCTGGCAGCCACCACAGAGCATCAGAGACTCTGACTGGGTCCCAGCTCTGCCGCTGCTTGCCTGGATGGCCACGCTCCCCTCCCCACAGCACCGGGCTCATCACCGGCAACGGGACTGCGTCGCTGCCCTCCCTCCAGCGCACGGTGAGACGGCAAGTCCAGAGAGCTACGGACCAAGGCAGGGGCAGGAGAAAGGGAGCCACAACCACCGCTGCCAGCACACATGAAGAGCACAATACAGGCCAGCACAGCCAGCCTTTATTAACCGTACAATGCCCATTCCTCCTCTTCCCCGCAGCAAGCACAGCTCACTTGAAACACCAGGAAGGCAAGATCAGAACACGGAGGTGGGAAAATGCCGTGCTCTGCTGGGAAGCACCACCAACACTTCCGTTCCCAGTCCCTGTCCTTCCAAGCTGTCCGGCTTGCAAACTGCTGGCAGACAGCACCAGGCCCTTCTCGCTTCCAGACTTGCCCTCCTTGCCCCTTGCCTCTGCGCAGGCTGGGAGCACCGCGGGGAGAAGGCGACTAGCCCCGGGGCAGCGTATCTCTGACAGGGCTGCTGCTGGAGGCAGAGGCTGCACACCCAGACGGAACATGACACAGCTTCAAGCAGCCACGTCCTGCAGCAGCCACCGCTCCGCCGAGGTGACGTCAGCCTCGCCGAGAGCTGGCAGGCAGGACACGCTGTGCATGCAGGCCATGCTGCTCCCAGACGCTGCCTGGCTCCAGCAGACGCCGTGGCCTGTGTTCCTCACCAGCTACGGCTTATCTACAAATTGAATTTCACACTTGTGTGCTCCTGAATAAGGCACAGGTGCCGGAGGAGCCGGCCTCCCCCGCCACATCTGTCCTCCCCCTCGCCCCACCTCTGCCGCGAAGCACAGACCCGGAGGATAACGGCTGCCTGGCCGTGATCTCTGCAGGAGCAGCTCCGGCAGGGACGTGGTCCCACGCCGACGGCACCGGCTCGCGGCGGAGCTGCCGCTGTGCTCACAACACCCTCCACGTTTCCACGCCCAGGGCACGGAGGGGGAGCACCAGCGAGAGCGGAGCCCTGGGACCGACTGCAGCCCTTGGCGGAGCCGCCATCCACCCGTGCCACTGGCACAGCAGGGCGTCTGGAAATGCACGTCTGCAGGTGAATAAAGTAAAAGCCTATCTCAGAGTTACCGGTTTTCCCAGAAACCCTAAAGGCTTTCCCAGGAACTCTAAAAATGCTCAGATTTGCTGCATGCTCCAACGAGCAACCGACAGAATTCATGCAGTTTCTCCAGACAGCTGGTATCGCGCCAAGAGATCACAGTCATCGCAGATCGTGTAGCTGACATCCTGGACAGATGTGGTACACCAGCGACCTTGGAAGGGCCTGAAGACAGTTGGATGGTCCAGCTCAAGCGTACGACGGCCTCTACTCAACCAACCATCAATACAGCAAGACAAGCAGCTCCACAAGCAGCAAGGCCTGCCCTCAGCAAGAGCTACCAGCTGCACACGTTCCCAAACAGAACCAACGCCAGCGTAGCCGAGCAGAAGGCCACCGAAAAGACCGGGTCTAGAGCGCCAGTCTGCAGCCAGGGCAGCTCTCCAACGATGCAAATCCCGACTCTTGCTCATGCAATTAAGGCATGCTAAGGACTCGAGGCCAGGGCAAGCCAGCAGCTAGGAAGGAAGTCTGTTTAAATTTAATCCAAAAGGTATTTTTTATTTTCTCTTGCAGCTTTTTCCTTCCATATTTTCTATCTACAAGCACAAAAAGCAGGAAGCCTAAAAACTCTGGAAAAATTCTTTAATGTGTGTTACTGCAAAGGCTGCCTAGCGTTAGGAAACAAGCTGAACCAGAGCGAATCAGGCAGCCTGTGAATGCCCCATCTCTCCAGATGCAGTAGACTAATACAAAGCAGGACATACAGGCAGGCTGCAGTGACAAGCAATGCCAGGAAAGGCATCCCACAGTGCCAATAATGCTCCCATGCTCCCTGCTGGGTCTCAGAGGTCCCCGAGCACACGTCTGCCTTGGCAGTTGCCCACTTTGAAGCAGTGCTCCCTGCGGGCACGGGAGGAGGTCTTCGCTACAAAGAGCGGGTAACTACTTGGCTCCCCTTAAGGCTGTGAGCATCAAAGTACAGCAGCTCTCTGCCCAAGTCTGTGGCCTCAGATCCTCATTAATAGAGCCCAGAAACAACAGAGACCAAAGCGGCAGATGCAGACACAAAGAGTCCTATCCACATCTTCACAACCAACAGCCAGTGGCATGGACAACCTCCTGCTCCAACGGCAGGTCTGAGCAACGATGCTTCAAACGGCGCCCAGTCCTACCTGTCCACGGGATTAGGGAGGAAGACGCTCCAGAGTCTAAGTCGGGAGCACGGCTATGGCCAGGCCAGGCTGGCTACCCGGATACGGTTCAAACAGGCTACAAGGAGGACTGACAAGGCAGCGGGCCACAGCAGCAGGGACAGCACTCTGTGACCCCAGAGTCAGTCCTACCCCTCTGCTCTCACCCCGAAGGGGTCAGGACCAGCGGCTGAAGAGGAAGGTGCCAGCGCTCTCTAAACCAGGAAGAGTCACACTGCAGCTGCCATGCAGGTCAAATGCTGGGGACACGTCCTGTCCGCGGTGGTGGGCTGTGCTGGTGCAGGGCAGCTAAGTGTCCAAACTCTCAGCCTTGGAGGAGTGACCCAAATGGGTCACTGACAATTACACACGGTCCACCCTAAAGGCCAGCAGCACACCCACTCTGTCCTGGAACCAGCGCTATCTGCTTGTGAGTCACCTCGGGCAACTCAGCCCTGCGCCCTGCCCTTCCTGAGACACAAGGTTTGCCCTGTTGTGCCTCTTAGAGGAGGGAAGATTTATTTCTGAAGTTCAGAGGACTAGGGATGTCGGGCCCCTTCGTGCTGGCTGAACACTTCCCCCGGTCGGCCTTTCCTGGCTGCCTCCTCCTGGAAGTGATTTGCACAGGTCAGTCATCTCCTTCTTGAGTTTCAACCTCATCCTGCTGCCCCCGCCCAAATCCCACTAGAGACCCAGAGATCCCAAGCTCATCCTTGCTCCTTCTCCTCTCCAAGGCTAACACAGGCCCTGCTTCTCCCACAAGCAAGCCTCTCCCAAGCTGAACCTCCCATCTCCCTGCTGTCCTCGAGAGTCTTGCTAGACTGACCGAGAAGCCTGGAGGACAGCATTCTTGCACCCCAATACGTTGAGGTCAAGTTGAACGTGACTCTCACTGATAGCAGGATATGAGCCTTTTTTCACCTGAGTGTAAAACCAGGAATAAATCTGAGACTGATATCTCCTAGCACGTGCATGTGGAAGAAGAGACAGAGCCAGGGGACTGGAGGAGGGGGAAGAGATGAAATTCAGACCCTGCATGATCCCACAGTGCCCACCATCTCCAGTAACTCCCAGGGAATCAGGGCAATGCCAGGACAAGAGCACCTTGCACAGGGAACCAGAGGATGCGGAATTGCAAGGTAAACACCGACAAGCTGACCCTGGAGGGAAAGGACGTTTCTATACATTTTCAAAACAACTCAATTAGCAGCTGTTCAGGGGACAGTCAAATGAAGGCCGACTTGGAGTCAAAGTCACTAGCAAATGGTTCTGTGATCTGGGCAAGACGGGAAGAAGGCAACTGTGGGCTGGAGGCCAAAGTGGAGGGTGGGTGCTTAGCCCGGGCTTCTACCCTTTCCGGGGGCTGCACCATCAGGGAGAGAGCCCTGCATCCTCGGGCAAGCAAGGGGGACGGCAAAAGAGCTGAGGGGCTGAGCAGGCATCTGTCACCCTGTGCCAAGAGAAGTAACGCCGAGCCAGATCAGGATAAACCCTCTTCCAAAGCCCAGTACTCCCTGCTGGCTCCGATAGGCACAGCTTTATGGGAACAACGGCTCTGGCTCAGACCAAGAGTGCGCCTAGCCCAGAATACTTTCTTGGCAGTGGCCTTAAGTGGTGCCCGGAAAGACTCTAAAAGCATGGCAAGCATGTAGTGATACTCCCAAGTACTCTCCCAGCCTCCGGTAATATGCAGCTCAGCAGCTGTCCAAGTCAGAGGTGTATCTCTCTGTATTTATTGGTCCTCAGGGAACCTCTTGTCCTTCTTGAAATTGTCCCATTTCTCCTGAACCAATGTAAAGTTTCACGGTTCACAACGCCTTGTGCCACGGACTTCCACGGTTTAGCGGTACCCCGCCTTCTGTTTTGCACCTGCATCCTGCTGGCTTCACTCGATGTGACCTTGTGCTGCATCAGAAGCAGCAGTGAACAGTTAACCTCTATCCATTCTCTCCTGGCTGCCGGTGATTTTTTTAAGCTATCATATTCATCTTCTGTTGTTTCTTTTCCAGTCTGAAGAACCCTGCCTTATCTAGCCATTTTTCTGTACAGAGGCCATTCCCGATCTCTAACCGTTCTTGCTGCAACTTCCAGGCATTTGCCTCCGCAATGATCTCAACATCCAAGCGCTGTCACTAGCTCCTTCCAGGCAGGCATCTTTAATGACAGAGACAGAGAGCAACCCCTGCCCCTCCCTCCTGTATCACTGTCCCGCGGGTTCTCATCCTGCTCAGCAGCCGTGCCTGGATGTCATTTAGGGGTAGGGGAAAGGGTGAGGACAGACTCACAGCATCGCCTCCACACCCTGTGCTCCTTTAGGAAGCTCTGGGTCTCGTCACCAGAAGATGGACACAGTTGCCACAGAGAACGACCTATTTTGGCTACGCTACAGATTTGGGTATGTTTCTCCCCACCACAGCAACTCTCCGCAGAGGATTACATCAGGCCAAGCCTCTGCAGCGCCCTGAACGCAAACGAGCATGATGCCAAAGGACATTTTCACAAGTCCCCTTCCCACGCCCATCACGACCAGCCTCTCCCAAGCATCCTCACCTCCAGAGAGCCCCGGCAACCAAGGCCCGGACCCAAACAAGGCTCACACACAGTATGGGCCCTGTAGCACACTCTCTCTGCAACCTTTCCCAAACTTTGCCACCTGCTCTGCCAGCATGGCCAGAGCATCTGTCCACAGGCGAAGCCTTGGCTCTGCTTGCCAGGCACCTTGCAGGATATGCTCACATTGAGACGCAGTTTGAAAATAACAGATGTTACTACACTGCTCTGCATTTTGCAGTGTCAGGAACAAGGCTTCTTTTCCAGCAATCCATGGAGCTCCTTGCCAAAGCAGTCCCAGCCCAAACAGCACTCCCAGCACAACGTCTTGCTCACAGGCAAGTCTCCTCCAGCCATGTGCTTGCTTCCCTGCAGGATGGGCACCGCAGCAGAAGGAGGCTATTGCAAGGGCAGAGCTTCCCCAGATGACTGCAAGGATGAGCAGGAACGCAGCTTTCATCATGCACTGCAATGGCACATCTTCACCGAATCCAGGTAAGTGTTCAAGCAAATGGGACATGCCCTTTTAACCAGGGAAAACTTCTCAAGAGCCACACACACACCAGACAGGAACCGGCAGCTGCAGCCAGAAGCCCCTGCCTCTTTCCACAGCTCTTGCTTGACGTCAGTCCTCCCTCAGCCAGACTTTCTCTAGGGTCTAAATGACTTGGGTTCAAATTGCCAGCTCTGGCAATCGCAGGACCTTTTATCCATTCCCCTCACACACGTTGCAGAATCCTGCTGAGGACAGCAGCACGCAGAGAGCAACGCTGGTCACAGCCCGCTCCCTGCCCCCAGGTCGAGGGCTCCTCACCACCAGAGCACTGGTCCGCTGTGCAGCACCAAACAGTCCTGCCACAGCCCTCAAACACGGCTCTCCTGCATCCTCGTACCAGGACGCAGCCTGCCTACTTCTGCTGGCACGTCCTTGCCAGCCAGCTTTCGCCAGAGCCCCTCCGTGTCACGCCAGAGCTGGGCACACCCCTCGCTTTGGCTCTGAATGAAGGCACAAATGCCAGACCCTGAACAAGAAGCGCCTTCCAAAATGCTCTGCTAGCAGCAGCAGATAACCACAGAACATCAGCAAAGGAATCTCTGTCCAGAATCCAACAGAGCAGATAACTGCCCCATCCCAGAGGCACTCAAAGTCCTAGGGACAGAGCCAAGCTGTCCCTGCCCCACGCTCTCGGATCCCCATCTTTGCACTTGTTTCAGCGCACAGGGTGGCAGATCCTCTCGTGCTCTGCTTTGAAATTTCACAGGTTCATCTGTGGCTCCTTGAGAGCTTGCGCCCAGACAGCAGCGAGCCACGCTCCATGTTCCCTGTCCGCACTGATTCCCACCCTTTTCACACTTCCACCCTCCTCCTGTTACTGGATTCCTCACCACCACAGCTGCCACAGGACACAGCAGAGAGACACCACACACGTGCCCGAGGCCACTGTTGCTCTTGGACAGCTTCGAGGGTTTCCCTTCTCGCCCACCTGCTGCGTAGAAGCAGCTCCTGGCAGAGAGGACAAGGACAGACTGCAGCAGAGTGCTTGGGAGGCTGCAGAACCGCTGACACTGAGGAGGTTTAGGAACCGGCTGAGCAGATGTCGGTTAGGAATGGTTTAGATGGAGCTGATGGACTTGACGACCTCAAGGTGCCTTTCAAACGTGTCCTAGTACTGCTCCTCCCTTAACACGATGGCAATGATAAGGCCAACCTGCTCCAGACAGGGTGACGGTCCCAGGACAGGGACCCGTCAGAGGATTTCAGCAGTCACTGTCTCCTTGCTCTCTCTCAGACCCTCTTTCGTGAGCCGACTCAGCACCATCCTGGTGTCAGAAGGAACCTGGAACGGATCCCTGTCCGTCCTGGCTCCGAGCACATGGAGGAGACCCTGGAGGCAGCCAGAAGCGATGCAGTCTCCACAGCTGGAGCCTCAGCAAAGCACCCTGCCAATTCTCACACTGCCTTCTGGCGCTTTGGCAGGCTCCGACCCGCCGGGCAAGGCACTGCCAGCCTGCGCAGCAGCTCAGCCTCAGGCGCCGCAGGCATCGCTCTCCCTCGCTGCCCCGCTCCGGGGTACCCTCGCGCTGGCCCTTCGAGAGCGGAGGGTTTACACCAGGTCTTGGGAGAGGAACGAACCCCGACCCAAGGCCCAGCGCAGCGCCCTTGGTACGGGTTCAACCTGCCTCTCCAACACCGCTGCCCTAGATGCACGTTGCACAACTCGCGTGTGCATCTGGAGGCCGTGCAGGGCAAGTCGCGCCCGTGCCCTGCTGAGACGGGCGCTGCGGCCCCATTTTCCAGGCGCGCTGTCACGCACGGCCCAAGCGCCCGGGTTTGAAGGCTGTCCTGCATCCCAACGGGCGTTCGCTCACGCTCATGCCCCGGCGCTCTAGAGGTTCAGCGCTGCATGTTTGCAGGTGTCCAACCGAACTCAACATCCCGACTGTACATGTAACCATGGTAACTGCACATGCAAGTGGCAAACCGTAGATCTGGGCTAACTGCAAATGCAAATTAAGCAAACACATGCACAATGCTAAAAGTGTGACCTCTAAATGTCAGCATTTAACCATTTCGCAGACGCCGGCTCTGGCGGTTGCTGCCTGCAGCACTCGGAGCAGGAGCAGGGCCACGAGGGCTGCGAGACCTCAGAGCGCCCAGCCCCTGCCCCGAGAGGGCTGGCAGTGCTGCTCCGGTCCGGAACCGGGGGAGAAGATGGCACACGGTCCCCAGGGCCAGGAGTAACCTTTGCTTTGGCAGCCCTGCAGCTCCCTGCCGGGGACCTCTCTGCTCCTTACCCAGCTGGCAGAAGCGCCCGTCCTCGCAGAGCCTCCTACATCCCGGCTACCAGAGGGAGGAAAAGCACAGCGCGCACGGCCAGCGCTGAGAGCTCCTGGGAAAGCGGGACCGATCTCCACTCGTGCAGCGACGGGCCCCTGCGCGGCAGCTGGGGCACCTCAGGCCCCTCTGCCCCGGCCCTCAGGCATCATCTGCCGAGGCTGCCTCAAAGGGGGGAGGAACAAGTGGAGGGAAAGCGCTGCCATCGCAGGGACTCCACAGCGGAGCCACCTCCCTGAGGGAGCTGTGCAGTCGTGGGGAGTGCTGCGAGCGGAGACGCCAAGCGATGCCACAGTCTGGGAGAGCGTGAGCCAGGAGGAGACTGGACAGTCAGCGGCCTCGCTATTTCTCACTCCTTCTCCACCTTTTCGGGAAGATCCCGGCCTTGCAGGGCTCAGCCACTGCCTTGCGTGCTCTGCTTTCGCTGCTGACAGCTCCTCCACCTCCAAATGGTGACCGACCTCAGCACAGCCCTCAGCAACGGGAGCCACGGCTGAGCACGCCAGGCGTGAGCGCTCACCTCCTCCGGTCGCGGCACGCGTGCTGGCAGAGCCACTGACAGCTCCCGGAGCCATGTGCTCCACCGCCCAGCTCGCAACCCCACATGCGGACGCTGTCACCGGCCCGGCCCCAGGTGTGACAGGGGGCAAGGAAAGCCCTTCTGCTCAGGAAGCCCCATGACCGACGTTATTTCCGCAGGATGCCAAATACACCAGGTCACGGGGTCCTGCTGTCTGCCCTTGACCTCGGGACACGTGTGTCGGTGGCCTTGCGCTGGGCTGTGCAGTGCACCGTGGACATCCCACGCTGCAAACTGTCCCCACCCTGTCCTCAGAAGGGCCACGTGCCTCCGCCGCTCTCCTGAGCCCACCTGGCACCCAACACCAGGCGCGGGTCCTGCAGCTGGGCAGGGCTCGCCCAAGGCTGCAAGGGGAACGGTTGCCACCTTGCTGGACCCAAGAGGAGGACGTCGCCTTGCAGGCAGCCCCACCGCCCCACGCAGCACCCGGGGACCGCCAGCGACTGCCGCGGGCCAGCACGCCTCATCCGTCCACCACCCAACCGAGCTGCTTCTCAGGAAGCCTCTCAAGGAGCCGACGCAGCTTTTCCGGCTCCCCGTCCCTCCGGGGAAGACCCTGCCTCCGCGGGTCTCCGCGCTGGGAGCGTCTGCGGGCACTCGCTCTTGGTGGCCCTTCCCTGCCGGCACCCCATCACCTTGCCTTGGCGGGCAGATCCTCCTGGGGCCGCGGCGGCTCAGCCCCATCCGCCTGCTCCGGAGAGGGGCCCCTCTCCCGGGAGCCCCGCACCGCCCGCCCGCCGCGGAGGCCTCCGCCGCCTCCCCGGGGCATCCCACGCCCCGGGGCGCCCCGCCAGCCGCACCGAACCGGGCCGGGCCAGACCGAACCGAACCGGGTCGGACAGAACGGAACCGAACTGAACCGAACCGAACCGGGCCGGGGGCAGCCGCAGACCGCGGGGCAGTGACTTGGGCCGAGCCGGACCGAGCGGCCCCGGGCCGAACCGGGCCGAACCGAGCCGGGCGGGGCCCGCGCAGCTGAGCCGGGCGCACAATCCCCCTTTCAGCGCGTCGCCATGGCAACCCGCGGCTCACAGCGCCCGCTCATCCGGCCCCGTTAACCCCCGCCGGGCCGCCGCTGCCCGCCGCCGCCGCCCGGGTGCCCCCGCCGCGCCCCCCCGCCCGCGCCGCGCCGGCCCGGCCCCGCCGCGCCCCGCCGCCCGCCGCCGCCCGCGCCCTCCCGGAGCCCCTCGCCCGCCGGGGCCGGGGCCGCGCCGCGGGAGCGGCTGCCGGGCCGGGGCCGCACTCACCCGGGGCGGCGGCGGGGCGGCTGGGCCATGCCGGGGCCGGCGGCGGCGGCGGCGGCGGGGAGGAGGGTGGTGGCGGCGGCGGCGGCTCCGCGCCCCGCGCTCCGCTCCGCTCGGTCCGGCCCGACCCCGCACCGGGAGCGCGCGGCGCGTGCACGGCGGGGGCGGGCGGGGAGGGGCCGCGCCGACACCCCTTCGCTGCCGCCGCCGCCGCTGCTGCCGGGGGCGGGGAGCAGCACCGGGACCGCACCGCCCGGGGCCGAACCGCCCCGGGACCGCACTGACCGGGACGGCACCGCCCTGGTGCCGCACCGCCCCGGTACCGCGCCGCCCCAGGAGCACAGAGCCCCGGGACCGCACTGACCGGGACCGCACTGACCGGGACCGCACCCCGGTACCACACTGACCGGGACCGCACCGCCCCGGGACCGCACCACCAGGGTAACAACAGGGCTGTGGTATCACGCTGACCGGTACCGCACTGCCCTGGTTCCACAGAACTGCGGTACCGCACAGCCCTAGCAGCACCCCGCCCCGGTACCACACCGCCCCGGTACCACCCCGCCCCGGTACCGCTTCAGCTGGGTATTGCGTGGCCCTGGTACCACCCGGCCTGCTCACACGCAGCCCCGGCACCGCATCCACGGGGTACCACGGGTACCACATGGCCCCGGCACTGCATCAGCCTGGTACCGCATCCACGGGGTACCACAGGGTACCCCGGGTACCAGCCCCGGCACTGCATCAGCCCAGTACCGCACCCACAGGGTACCGTGTGGCCCCGGTACCACATCAACCCGGTACCACACCCACGGGGTACCACGCGGCCCCACTACCACACTGCACGAGTGCTGCAACGCGCTGGTCCCCCATGGGGTACCCCCCATGGGTGCATCACACGGCTCCGGGACGGCACCGGCCGGGGTGTTGCATAGAGAAGAGTGTTGCACCCACTGGCTACTGCACAGTCCCCTACTGCACCGGCTGTACCCTGCACCAACCATAGCCAGCACTGGCTGTACCCTGCGCCAGCTGTACCCTGCACCGACTGCATCCTGCACTGTCTGGTACCCTGCACCAGCTGCACCCTGCACTGCCCCAGGGGTTACCCCACTCCGACCACACCCGGCACGGACTGTGCGCTACACCGCCTAGGACCCTCACAGGCCATACCCGACACTCCCGGGGTGCTCCCTGGGCCGTCTGGGTGCCCTGCGCCAGCTGTGCTCTGCACTGCCGGGGTGCCCTGCGTCATCGAGGCACCCTGCACCGCCAGACGTCCGCCCGGGCTGGGGGTGCCCGGAGCTGCCCAGGCGCCTGGCACGGCCCGGGCACCCTGCACCACCCAGCACCCTGCCCAGTGCACCCTGCACCCCCGGCCACTCTGCACCGGCCCCACAGACCCGGGAGCAGGCGCAGCCCTGCCGTGCGCAGTGCCGAGCGTGGGCTCCGCGGTGGGAGCAGCCACCGCTCCGTGCTCGAGGCCCCGGGGCGGGCGAGGGGCAGGCGTTTCTCCCGGCACTCTTGCACGTCCACGGCATGTGCAGCGGGTTGGTGAGTGCGGTCAGTGCTTCCCCACGCCGCCTGGCCCCGGTCCCTCTCCACAGCTGTGGCTGCTCGCTCACACTTCACGGCTTGCACCGTTTTATTCCCGGCCTGCTGCAGGCAGGGATGGAGCCCCTTGCGCCAACGGCACAGCCCAGCGCTGCACCTGCTGCGCCCTGCCCCGAGCCGCCATCGCCTCGGCCGCCCCGCTCCGGCGCCGGCTGATGCAGGCGGCCGCCCTCCTCCCGCCTCCGGCGCGGCGGCGATGCAGAAGGCAGCATCCAAGATGCCGCCCGGCGCAGGCTCAGCTGCCTCGCGGGGCTGGCGGAGGAGGGGGCTGCGGGCAGCCGCTCCGGTAGCCTCCACGCCGCGGGGACATCTCCCTCCCGGGGACGTGGCCATGGCCTCCCAGCGCAGGAGGGGATGGGGACCCCGGCACGCTGCTCCTAACAGCCAGCTGGAGCCCGCGCCCCGGCCTGATCCTGATTGAAGGGGACAAGCAGCGACGCGCGGAGGAAGCAGCCCTGCACACGACCGTCTGCTCCCATTAGCGACGGAGTCCGTCTCCATCAGCCCCGACCGGTCACGCAGGCCCGGCCAGCGGCACCTCCCAGCTCCCGCGCACCGCCGCGGCGTCCCGGTGCGGGCAGAGCGCAGCCGCAGGCTGGGGCCAAGCAGGACACGTGCAAGGTGGCCCAGCTAGGTAGAAGGAGCAGCTGCCAAACTGTAGCAGCATGCGGGGTGCCAGGCAGAGAAGCAGCACGGCTGCGGCGGCAGGGAGGCAGCCTGCACTGCCGGAGGCGTTGGGCAGCGCTGCAGGGAGCAGAGCTGCTCTGCTTGCAGCAGCTACGCGCAGAGGAACGGAGCAGCGGTTGGGGTCGGGCACCACATCGGCGCAGTTATCACCCTGCCCTAAGAAAAGGCGGGTGGGTGCAGAGAGGCTGGGGCTCTGGCCAAGATTGCTCCAAAGCAGGAGGAGGAAGAGCCCCCATTATCACCCCATAATGGTAATACGCTGTTTCGGTTTATTCACCCTTAGATTGAGGTCCCAGGAGCCCCTGCAAGCCTCACACTACCCCAGATGGGACAGAAGGAAGACAGTGCTCCGGGAAAGCTACTGGAGCCACCCCAGGTGGAACGGGCTACGAGAAAGCTGCTGAGGGGGGAACCAAAGAAAGGTGCCAGCCACAAGAGTTTCCAGGTTTGACAGACAGCAGGAGCACAGAGCGCCTGGCTCAGCGTTGCTGGTGCCCGGTGCTGCCTGCTGCACAGACACAGAGGCTGGACGCGGTGCCAGCAGGCTCCATCAGCCAGGTCAAAAGTTTAGAAACCAGACATTACCCATCCACAAAAAGCGCGGTGGCGGTCAGGAAGGAGCTAACACAGAGCCTTGGGGCTCATCAGCAAAACCATGCTGAGAAGCGCTGTGCTGAGTGCGTTTTGTCTGCAGCTCCTCCTAGACTGCAGAGGTACCAGTTTAGGCATGGCAGTTACTGCTGCATTGGGGAAGCTGGGCTTGTTGATGCTCCGATTTACCCTATAACATGTTGCTCTCTTTGCTTTTAACCCTGTGCCCTTGTGGCATGTGCCACAGACCCCTAATAAAGCTCTTAATTGATGTACGAACCCCACCAAGCTGGTACAAACCCCAGGCAACATGTGAACGCCAGCTGATGAAAGAGGGGAGGAAAAGCTTTTCTTTCCCAAAGCCGACAGCTTAGCCTGATGAGCACCACTCTTTCAAAAAAAGGCAGAAACAGATCTCAGTTCTAGCGAGAAAGAAATGCAGATCATGCACAGAGGTGCTGCGGGGCTGTAGTGGGAAGCTGGGAGGAGCGCCGAGGAGGAAAGGCAGGCTCTGAATACACACTCCTTTTGCAAAGTAAGCTCTCTGTATTCATCCGAGAATGTCTGCAGTACAGGGATCATCTGGTATAAATAAAGTACAAAATTTTACAATGTCTTAATCATTATTTTAACAAAAATACTAAAAACTGAGTAAAAACTGAAACAAAAGTGGGAAGGGAGACTATCAGCCACAAGGGATCTCCATAAACGTTTGTAGAAATCGGATAGTAAAAACACTTTCTCTGTACAATAAAACCATCTTCCTGGCATCTCCCCGTGAGACGGGCAGCGGCAGCACGCAGCACGTGGGGCACCAGCCCAGAAACAGAGGTTGGGAGCAGCCCTAGCTCGTAGGTCAGGCTGAAGAGGCTGTAGCCGGTCCACAGTGATGTCTCCCTCCTGGAGCAGGCTTAAGTGCCATGGATCAGTAGCGTCCAAATGGGTTGTTGTTCTGCTGTGTCTGTGTATCTGTTGAGATGAAAACAGAGTTTAGACAGTCATAGGTTTTCTCCAGCAAGATTTCTCTCCCCACATCATCAGCACAGAGTCCTGAGGAGGGTGGTACAGGTATGAGAAGACAACTACGTCACTTATGGCACTCCTTGCTATGCTCATTTGCCCGAGGTTTTACGCAGCAGCACAAGACCCCACATACTTTGCCAAAGACATAGATATCCTAAACCCAAAGGCTCTCCAGAGGAGACCTGTTCCATTCCTTTTGGTGGAACTGGCGCACCATAATGAAGACCTGAAAGGTGGCAGCTAGCTGGAGGATGAGGCTTAGGTGCAAGATATTTTTCTGTATTTTGAAAGGAAAACAGCCCTGTGTGTCTGCACAACACCTGCAGCCACAGGAGCTGCTCAAACAGCTAATGTCAAACACTTATCCTGAAGAACACCCATAAACCAGAATTAGCAAAGGTTTAAGAGCTCCAGAGGTCACACCAGTGCACCAAGAACTAGTCTGGCTCCCTGTCAGTATCTAGGTACAAATCAAGACTTATCTGGCTTGAGTGCTATTTGCCTTCGAGCTCAACACCCTTCCTGTATCTATACAGAGCAGTCCACGTGATGGCTCCTTTCTACCAGGACTCTAGCTCAGCCCAGTCAGAGGTCTACAGTTTATTGATTTCTTGAGCTTTAGACAGATCTGAGCTGATATTTTAGCAATGGGGCAATCTCTATGCTTCCACTGATGAATCCTCAGCAGCAACCTATCTCCATAAAGCAAGGGAGCAGCAGGGGTTTCTGCTGGATGCAGGATATCACTTTGGGCAATAGAGTCTGCATGAAGAACATGCCCAGAGGACCTTCAGGTGGCACAAAGAGGGCTGGAAACATTGTAGAGTTATATTCGAGAGCCTCAGGAACTTGCAAGTGGCAAAGACACACATGGATTTTCTCCTGAAACCCAAACAGCATGTCTGGAACTGCAGATTCAATAAAAGCAAACCACTGCAGCCTGGCTAGTCCTCTCTCCTCCTCAGCCCTGCAGCACAACCATATATTCAGCATATCCTGGGCCTAAGGTATTCTTGTCCCGCTCCTACAGGATGTTCTTGGTTTATGTCCCGCTTTCCACCCCACCCCAGACACTTCGAATAACTCCAGATGGTTCCTGGGGGAACTGATGCAAACCCAGCGAGGTAGCACGGAAGCTGCATGCTGACACACGGCTGCACTGGGCCCACGCACCCGTTCCCTATAAAACGCCACTCCATTTGCTGTACAGAAAAGATAAAAAAAATACTCTGCTACATGCAGATTCTTACATGAGGTCTTCCTATACTTGAATGTCCTGGCTAGGACCCTTGCACAGGCTTGTGGCCTGTGAATCAGACTAGCTGGAAATGCTTAAGCAGCATTAAAATTCCTGTTTTTTGTCCCAAGCGCTAAGAATTTGCTGTCAGGGAACAAGTGTAAGCAGTATTGTTTGGCCATTATTTATTGTAGACATTTATCATGTGTGAGTGCTATACATATGACAAAGAAACACCTCCACCCCCAATTGTCTCCAGCATTTCCCAGGCACAAGCCCACTCTGAGAAACACTTAAAGAAACTGAACTAACAAGTAGATAGAACTGAACAACAAGCAGATAGAGCAATCCTGCCAGCTGTATTTTCACTTGACACTGAATTACAAGCCTCCAGATCCTTGTCTGCCATGGAAATGACGGCCCAGCAAAGAAAGGGTCAGTTCCCAACCACCGAGTTCCTAGCTCCCACCCCACACATTGTTACGGCTGGCACAGCCTCACACTTAATGCACTGCAAAAAGCTGTGCAGTCTAGCTGTAGGCACTTTCATAGCATCTCTACCATTTTTATGGCAGAAAAGCCACCAAGGTGACAGTAAAAACAGCAGGCGGTTCAGAGGGGAACAGCACAGAGACTGGGTTCTGCTTCTACTCCCCCCGCCAGCAGTTCAATACGGATCGTAATAGCTGTACAGTGCCAGCCCAAACATCAGCTGTCACATTACCCCAGCTGTGGCAGCAGCCCTGGACACCTGCCCAACACCGCAAACACAGCAGGGGTGCCACGACGCTTCTCAGAGTACCGTCTCTGCCTCCTGACCACGTCCTGAACACAGCATCTCTGTGTAGCCCACCAGGACCCCAGGATTAGGCCTCCCTGAGCCCGTCAGAGATTGTAAGCAGCAGAGGAAACAACTCTGAACACGGTAAAGCTGCAGACTGGATGCTTTTGGGAAAGCTGCCTAACAGCCACTACAAAGGCTCCCCGCAGCCCTCTGCGCACAGCAGGTCTGGGAGGCTGCTCATGTGCTGGCAGCACTGCCAGTGCTGCTGCTGCGCGCTCCTGGGACAGGAGCGCCGAGTCCTGATGCCCTCTCCCTGCCAGCATCACTTATGGCCTCAGGCAGTCTGCCTTGGCTTGGCTTTGCTTCCCTACCTCTCCGCACCAGGGTACCACAATGGAGGATGGCAGGGGAGGAGACTAGGACAGGATCAAGAACTGTCAGGCTTACTGGAAAGCTGCTGTTGAAGCTGTCGGACCAGAGCAGCTGTTTGCTGCTGCTGCTGCGTCTGCTGAAGGCCCTGGCGCTGGAACTGCAAAGAGAGAAATGCGGTTATAACCACACGGCCCGGCTGGCGGTCTCGGCACTCACGCAGCCCTGGGAAGCGCAGGAGAGGGAGGAGGGGGGGATGCAGGTGGAGCCCCGTCGGATTCGTGCTGGGCTGTCACGTCCCTCTGCCTCAGAGGGAACACTCACAATGGGCTGCTGGGGGGGAAGAGCCTGCATCCCCAGCCCCGGGGGCTGGCCCTGCGCCTGTGGCTGAGGCACTGTGGAGACCTGGGGTTGCTGCTGTGGCTGCGGCTGTGGCTGCTGTTGCTGCTGCTGTTGTTGTTGCTGTTGTTGCTGCTGCTGCTGCTGTTGTTGCTGCTGCTGTTGCTGCTGCTGCAAAAACAAAGAAGCGAGACCATCAGGGACACATCTGGACAAGGCACACAGCAACGCAGCACACGAAGGGCAGATGGGGGAAGGCTGTTCCACCACAGTGACGTGCCCTCCTTTACAGGTACCCAAATTACCTAAATTTCACAAGGACCCTGCCCCAGCCTGAGAAACGGAGTGAAATACAAGGCCAGTAACAGAGTATAAAATGAGGTCTCAACAGGTAGGAAAAGAGCTACAGGTCTGCTGATCAGCCAGGACCTGGCTAGGAGCAAACAATACAAGAACAGCAAACAGGACTAGGAGCTACCTCGAGAGGCTGGCTAGTCCACCTCCTGCCTCCAGGTAAGATCACCAGTACCCATGTCCCTGGGTATTTGTCTGACTTGTTCTCAAAAGTCTCCCAGAGATACCAACACAGCTCCCATAACTTCCCTAAGCAATCTATTCCCGATCAGAGTTACTCCTACTGCTACAGTTTTCCCTAACCCCTACCTTGAATCTCATATGCTATGATTTAAGGCCATTTCTTGTCCTACAGCCAAGGAACATGAACAGATTTTTTTTTTTTCTTTTAAGACAAATGCGGTGACTTGTATCTCCCCTTGTCTCTTCTCCCCTAACCTGAAGACCAGCTATTTCAGCCTTTCCTCAGACACATTCACCAGCTTTTCAACCTATCCTGCTGCTCTTTTCTGCCCCTCGAGCCAGCTGGTGCCGTGCTTCAGTAAGGATGCGGCTCAAACTGGATGCAGAGCTCCAACCTAGATGTTGCCAGAACTGTTTATGGCAAGAAAACTACTCAGCGTGTTCAGGAAACATTTCTCCTTCCTGTAGATGCTGTTTTGAACTCACTAGATAAAGAGAAGAACTTCTAGCAGAAATAGAAAACTACTGTTATCATACAAAGCATAGTGATACCAGCTACAACTCTGATCACCAGCTCAAAAGGGTAAGGTCCAAACCTTGAACAGACTTAGAAAACAGACAAAGATGATCAGGAAAAGGGACAATTTCTTATGAGAGAAGGTTAGAAAAACCTGACCTTTGGAGGATACAAGTGCTCCCTAGGAATATATTGGGCAAGCATCTGAGAGAAAGAAGAGCCAGTAAACAACAGGATACAGACGATAATAACAATTGGATAAAAGAACTGATCACAAATACACGGAGGCTTGGGTCAAGGATTCTACCCATCAGAGGGCGTGAGTTTCTAGAACAGCCTAACTTCTATTTTAAACCAGTCTGGCCACTTAGGTTTCTGAAATGGATGCTATAACCTGGGTACACTAGAAAGCAGACGACTAAATAAGCCAGGAGACCCCTTCTGACCTCATGTTCTACCTTCTTAATACTGACCATCAGTCAGGAAAGGCTGAATTAGCTGGGCTTCAGGTTAGAGGAGAAGAGAAAAGGGGAGATCCAAGTCTCCACATTTGTCTTAAGAAGATTAAGCTGCTTGTGTCCATTGGCTGTAGTACAAGAAACGGCCTTAAATCATTATGGGTTGGTAGTCAACTCATTATCAACCCATGCAAGACTAACCAAAAGGCCATTCTTCCTTTCCACAAGCCACTGCATCATGACAGTCAACCCGAGCACCAACAGTGTTTTGCATCTGGGCTTCCCAATACCACAGCAAATCACCTGTAACAGGGGAGACTTTGCCACCTCCCCTCACACACACGTTTTTTTTGAGCAACCAAGCAATGTCAGCTAAAAACCAGAAAGTACACGAAGTTACTGAGCCAGGACGAGTGCAAGCAACTTGCCTGAGGAATGTTCTTTTCCTAAATATGAGTGATGGAGAATGCTAAAAAAGACCCAGTGAATAGTCAGGAAGTGCTACTCATCAAAAGGACTAAGAACTGCTGACCACGCTACACGCGGTCTCTTGTCCAGTGCAAGGCAGCAATTCGCAAATTCTGCTGACAGGAGCTCTCTGCAGGAACCACTGCCTCGCGCAGGTACCTCGCAGAGCGCCCAGCATTGTAACACGGGGCGTGCCTGCTCTGTGCCACTTAAAATCTACCCATATTTTACAGGTTTGCTAAGCTTCGTATCCGTTATCACAGTTTGCCAAGCAACCCACAAAATTCCTGTCTAGTGTTTCTCTTTCCATTCAGTCCATTCCTATAATTATAAAAAAGTGTATTCATATCTGTATTACTATATCATATGGGTATTTAATATTCATAAGACCAGTATGCAAATCCATGGGACACTCTTCTCTGTTGATAAACGTCTGCAAACTGCTCTGTACCTAGAGAGTTAGGTCTGACCACTCATTTTGGATCAGCTTTCCGCCATCCACCGTAAGATGTGGAGGACATGTACTGATTCATACCAGATCTCTTACCACTGGGAATTGTGACTGATGCTTATTTTGGTCCTGTGAAAATGCAGACACGCTCCTAGAAATGATCTTGTAAGGAACAACTCTACCTGCCCTGGGGTGGAGAGGGGGATTTTCACTCTGTTTCTAGCTACAGATACACTGGACTCTGAGACAGCTAGCTTTCTGCACAATCTTGTGGGCTCAGCTGGAGCTGGAAGAAATGGGATGCAGGTCACAGGGTACTAAACAGACCTTTGCTGTTCTTAACTTTTCTTCAGTTCATGCTGGGTGACCAGCAAAAGGCAGCACAGCAGGTCTCTCCATCAGGAGTGGACAGCTCTAAGGAAGGGATAACTGCCTAGCAAATTATTACAGACAGCCCCCAACAGAGCTGACAGCCCTCCTGGCATAGAGAGGCAGAGCAGAGTGTTGCTGATGCAGAGGTAAGCAGTGCTCAGCAAGCCTCCTCTGGCTCCAGGAGCCTTCTCCGTGTCACCAGCCACTCACCCTCAGCATCTGCTGCTGCTGTTGCTGCTGCTGCCTCAGGTACTGCTGCTGCTGCTGATCAGGCAGTATCTGGCTGGGTCGAATTCCTGAGGGGACTCCTTGTGCGCCCAAATGGTTCATCCCACTCATCATGGGGGCCTGCTGTATTGACTGGTGAGGAAATCTGCAAGGGACAAGGACATTCATAACCACGTACTACGAGATTCATGGGCTATCTTCTTTAATCCAAACCCAGCTCCTGCCATCAACACCACAGCCCTGACAGCCCCTTGTAGCCCACGCTACCTCTCTGCAGAAAAGGCAAGGGACAGCAGGGCCCTTCAGGGCTTCATCCAGCCTGGTTTAAGAGGCTCTGAATAATGATACTTAGCCCACTCTTTGCAAAGTTTCCCTGCTGGATGTATGCCTGCCCAGGAGCAGCGGGAGTCCCAGATCTAGCCTCTAGTGAGTGATCAGCTGGCCAGATTCAAATGGAAAACACTTTCCCCAGGTCATTTGCCTCATACTTCCCAATTTCATCTTTTCTGGCTGGTAACACTGTCTCCTGCCTGCAGCTGGCATCTCTCCGAATTTCCTCCTGTCTCTCTGTTTCTTCCCAGGACTGAAAGCTGGAAAAAGACGTTCCCTTGAGGATGCAAAGGACTCAGATGCTGAACCACACAGCATGGAAAACAACAGGCTTTTCACAGTTTGTTATTAGGATTGTCTAAACAGAGTGGGGAAGGCCCTGACGAAATACAAAGTTTCTTAGCATCCAGAAGGGTGGGAGGTACCTCTGCGTGTTGCCCAAGGTGTGCCCGTAGCCTGGGGCCTGCTGGTGCACATAGCCGCTCGGTCTCTGCTGCATCTGTCTAACAGGGTCCACCAGGGCTGGGTTAGAGCTGGGGTGGGAATTCTGGTAGGGCTGGCCAGAATAGGTAGGAGGGACCATCGTGCCTGACTGGGACGGGTGCTGCTGAAGGCCTATGTGGGAGACGTAAGGTGTGTAACCCTGAAATGAAACAAAACAAAACAAACAAACACAAAAGCTTTGTCAGCAATGAGGTACAGAAGAGAAACGGGAGCAAAGGACAGCAACCAGCTCTGTTACAGTGCTGTCACGAGGCTGCTCACCTCTGGGATTCACATTTGTGTTGGCAAGTAAATGAGGAGTGAAAAGAACTGAGCTATATCAGGATTTAGGAGCACTGTCCTGTGCAGGAACCAGATCCCAGTCTTAACAGGGGTCACTACCACTTACCTGGGAGGGCTGCAGTGCTCCATAGGACGGGGTTGGGGCCATCTGGCGCACTGGCTGCTGCCCCATTATGCCCTGGCCCTGCTGGAAGGCAAGAAAAACTTTTTTCGGTATCACCAACCAGACAGGTAGTTTCACTGCAAACCCAAACCCACCAGGCTGCTGCACAGCATGCAGTGTGCAGATGCTAATGGTATCTGCTTCCCCCTGAACTGGGTGAAATAGGCCACTAACATCCCTGCCACCCCTCAGCCAGGATGTGCCCCTCTCACTGACCAACAGCCACAGGTGTCCCAGGGAACTTCTGGGACAATATCCACCAATTCCATTAGTGACATGTACCCAAAAAGGAGGTAGCAAACAGAGCTACCCCAGAGGTACAGACTTGAGAGACAACAGCTTTCCAGGGCAAAAACAGAGACAAGGTTGGAGAGTTCTGGCCAGAAGGGACAGCCTCAGTGCACAGCTAGGCCCTGCTGTGCCACAGGGTCTGGCGAGAGCAGCAGCACAGCTTGGACTTACCAATTTTGCCTGAAGCTGCTGCCTCAGGATCTGCCCCTGGGATACCGGGGGCTGCTGTCTGTACACTGCTGGCTTGTAGGAGGGGTCAAGGCCCATCATGCTCCCCATCCCTGAAGGCAGCACCCCACTATAGGGAGGACGACTCTGAACAAGTTTCCCCAGTGGCATGCGCACAGGTCTGTAGGATGTATCCAGGCGAGGGCCACCTGCAAGAGGAAGAGACTGACTAGTTACGTGCTATTGCTGAGCCTTGCAGCTCTGGAGTGGCAGTTCATCACCATATCTGGATACACAACAGGTAGAAGCAAGAGTGTGTAGGACCATCTTGCAGAAAGCGTTCTCACAAGAGAGTTCTGAAGAGGTGCAACAGGCTCACCTCCTCCTCCCCACCTACCTGCTGGAAGAGGCTGATTCTGGGCATAGAGACCCATTGGTGACTGCCCATATGCCAGTCTAGACACAGTGCTTCCTGCCTGGTGATGCAAGAGATCTGTAGGCATGCCAACTCCATAAGAAACCCCTCGGCTAGGACCCAACACAAAATCCTGCAAGGACAAGGAAAGGCATAAGAAAGGTCAGCATACACTGGGAATTTACAGCTGGATCAAGTGTATGAAAGGGCTGCAAAGTCCACAGGAGGAAGTACAGGGTGCTATCCAAGCTGGGCACTCTCTTTCCCTCCCATCAGGGTTTAGGGAAAGATCTGCCCTACGCCAGGGCAGAGGGAGAAAGACAGAGCTCCAGCACTCTCAGCTGAGAGGAAAAATTCCATCTCCATCACTACACTGCTCTCTGCTCACAGGCTCCTCTGGAAGACCCAAGGGAGTTCCCTGCGACCAGCAAGCCTGGACAAGGGACACCCATAGCTGTTGGGCAGTTGATTACCTCACTTTTGCTGGCAGACTGGTTGCGTTTCTTGGCTTTGCTCTGTTTCTTCTTGCGTTCTTCAGTAGAGGTGGTGGGATTGGAGCTTGTTTTGTCAGCTTTGGCTGGTTCCACAGCCTTCTTTTCGGGCTCCAGAGCCACAGGTGTGGGAGGCTCTTCCTCTTCAGGGGGCAGTGGCAGTGGCTCTAGGTAGTAACTACGGGGCTTGGGTTTTAAGTGCGTGTGGTACAGAAGCAGCCTCTGCTGCTCCTCAAATCTGGACACCTTGCGATCCACCCGGACTGTCCCAAACCATCCCCAGGAGAGGGGGGCCGAGTGCTTCAAGCCTTCAAACAGATCCCAGGGAGAAATCTTCTGCTTTGTAGAGACTTGCAAGCCCTTTAATCAAAAAGAAATAAGAACCTACAAGCCTCTGTTATTTCTCCAGCTAGGGTACAGAAGACTCTAGGCTTCCATCAGACCTCACTGAGTGTGTCCCAAACAGCAGCCTAAGTGCTTCCTACTGGTCCTTGCTCTTCCACACAGCAAAGCAGTCATTTCTAAAGGCTTTCATCAATGACTGCTCCTCTCTCCAGCAATGAAACATTTTCTCTGCCCGTGTCCTGTCACAGGCTGGCATTGCCCAGTAAGTCATGCAACAGGGATTATGGGTTGCTCTTTATGTTTCGGATAGGCATGAGTACAAACCCAAAATTTAAATAATTTCTCAGGTGAGAGCAGCACATATCACTGAGCATTAGCATGCATTAACACCTAATTTTGCCCCTTTTTGGACAGGGTTAGGTGCCAGCTTGGCCGCGTGTAGCCAGCCACATCAAGCTCAGCATACAACAAGGTATGCAGCACACAGAGGCCTCCCAAGCAGTGAAGACTCAAGGTTTCAGATGACAAGCGACACCTGCACACAGCCATGACACAGAAAACACAGCTTCACTTACTTCCTTCTTGAAGATGGAGTCAAAGCCAGCTATTTTATTGCCTTTGGTGTCAATGAGAGATCCCTGAGGTTCGCAGGTGATGACGTCTCGGGTTTGCTTGGGAAGGGGAAGTAGCTGTCGCACCTTCTCCAGGCTGTCAGACTGCCGGTCCCCCAGCTCCTTCTACACAAGGGGAACAGAGAAGACTTCAAGAATTGCTCAGAGAAAAGCATCCAGAGCCCACCTGTGCCTCTACCGGTGTCAACTTCCACCCCCTCATTATCACTACATATCACCTTTGCACCCTTCACCCCAGTGCAACCATCATGGCCTCTCTAAGCAGCAATAGGACAAGTATCATATGTGAGAGACAGATAAATCTGCATAGTTGGGCCACTGTGACATAGCACTCTCAGCATCCCAAGCAGGGCCCAGCGTCCCTCACCCTGAGTTTCTTGACCAGATTCATGTACGCCCGTTTGTTCTCCTCCATGCTGCCCTGAGAAATGCTGGACATATCGGCAGCCAGGGTGCCATTGATGAGAACACTCAGCATGTCCAACACCGTGGTGAAGAGTTCGCTGTTGGTCAGAACAGAAAGGCTAAAGTCACAAGAGAAGCAGATACAGAGCTTCTGCCATCACAGTAACAAAACGTTATTAGGCTGTTGAGAGTTTTGCCTGTACACAAAAGTGTCAAGCCCCTGAGCACAGGGCTTTTCATGGCATGCTATGCTGCTTTCAGCTGCTTCTTCTTCCACATGGAGGGAGCGCTCTTCAGTCTAACCTCCCACACCTAATCCTCCTTTCCTTATACAACCCAGAGCGTTCACATTTCAGTCAACTGCAGTATCACAAATTAAGACTGGTCTCCTGGCCACCCATTCAGCTTCTCCAAAAAGTTGTCCCTGCAGGTCCCAACTCAAGGGCATTGAGCTCAAGCTCTTCCCAGCTTGCCTGTTTGCATCTGGAAACCCAGGTTTGCTGTAGATATATCAGAGTGCACTTACACGACAAGACCTAGGTTATAGCCTCCTATTACTCCAAAGTCTCTTTCAGCGGCCACAGTATTTCTGACAGGGTGTCTAGAGAGCCAACTAGCTCACACAAGACAGGGGCTGCCTCCCAACAGCTAGCTCACACAAGAAAGGGGCGGCCTCCCTTGGGAAGTGTACTGATCAGAAGCCAGCCAGAAAGTTACTTGTTTGACTGCATGTCCACAGTGCCACTGCTGATGATGTCCAGGAGAAGCACAGCCCATTCAGTTGTCTGCTGTGTACTCCGTTGAACTGTGTCAAACATTCCTCCCACCTGGCAGGGAAGAATAATTTAGAGTCACAGGTACAGCAAGAAGAAATGCTAAGATTAGAAAGTGAGACAGGAGCCTAAATCGGAGCAACTCCTCTGCTACAGCAACTCCTACAGAGGACTGAAGGAAACTGCTGTCAGCAGAACAAACCTCAGACATAAGCAGTAGTGCTGTGGACTCCAAAAACATTGAAATGGGAAGGCAATGCTGTGACCAATCTGCACAGCACATCTCAGAAAGAGAGACTGAGGCTGTGGATCCCATCCTGGCCAAACAGAGCAAGTGAGTTTCTCCACCCGCCCTATCCCACACAGGGCTCAAGACCTAGAAGCAGCTGGGATGTCTCTCATCAGGACATAGATAGCCCCCTCATTGTGTGCTTGCTCAGAAAAAGGGGAGAGGACTCTTCAGCCCACATGGTTAACACCCCCCTTTTGGCTGCTCACCAAATTCAGTCGGAGTTTCAGGGCCTCATGCATCAGTTGCTTGGCTTTGCAGTCATCTTGGTACTGATCTTCCCGCCAATTTGTAACAATCTAAGAGGTTTAGGAGAGAGGACAGACCTCAGAAGCTGGGCCCTGAAGTGTGAGAGCAGCTTGTGTTGCCCACTATCTAGTGACTCTGAGGAGGTCAACTGAAGCACCCTGCACTGACTGGGGCAAGACCTTCACCTTATTGAGCACACACTCAGATAGACAACACTCATGGAGGACATGCTCAATAGCCAGCCTGCTGAGGCATGAGCCCTTGAGGAAAATGAGGGGAGAAGCAGGACACCTACCTGCTGGACTTGACTGTACAGAGAGGTGAGGAGGCCTTCCCGCTGCTCATCCTGTCCTTTCAAGCATGTTAGCACCAGTGACAGAAACGGCTGCTGGCTCAGGAGGGACATGCTGCAGAGAGAACAGCGAAGGAGCTGCGCTGCCAGGCTGGAGGATCGGCATAGCCAGCATTACCTGCCCTTTCCCCAGGACTCACCTTTTCTGCTTCTGGCGGTCCCGCTCTTTGCGGGATGACGACCCCAGATGCTGTCCTTTCTCCAGCTCCTCTCCAGCAGCTTTCAGCACATGGCCCTGCACTGATGTTGGAAGCTTGGCAATCAGAGGGGCTACCAGCCACACTCCTGACCTCTCCAGGGAGCTGTGACAACACAGCGGGGAAAAGCAATTTGTAACCCAACCCATGATCCAGACTTGTCTACAAGGCAGCCTCATGCTGGGCTCACCTACCTGAGGATGGGTTTGGATTTGTTGCTGGCAGGTGTAGCACTTGCTGAGCTGCTGATACTGTTGACTCCGTTGCCAGCAGAGCTAGCAGAGCTGGTCTCTGCTGACTGCTGAAACACCTCAATGGTGGCCTTGGCTATATTTTCTAACAAGGAGTTCATTTCCTGGAGACAGGGCAAGGGAAGGGAGGAGAGCTAAGCCTTTCTCTGAGAGCACCCACTGACACACGCACATCTGAACACAACGCAGTCCAAACCCAGTCAGCTAATTCCCCCAGGGCTGCTGCTCTTGGGGTCTCAGACTCCCCATATCTTTCTTATTCTTAGCTACCACCAGACTCACCCATACATCCTCTTTGTTCACTTTCTCACTTCTGCTAGGCCACCTCCTCACCGCCTCACAAGCAGCCACTTCAACACTAGCAACACACATCCCTGCATGCTTCCACTGAGCAGTAACTCACATTGTTGGCTGTCTGCTTAATCATGAGCTGCAGCTCCAGCGAGGACTGCCTCATAGTCCACTGGTCCAGGTTCTGCAACACACACACTTCAGATGAGCCCTTGTCTCAGTTCAAACCACGTCCTGAACCCACACCCTCAGCTCCCTTGGTAACAAGCATCAGATCCCTCAGAGATCTGCGTTTTGGACAACCACATTCTAACACCACGTTAAGCAGTTACTAGGACGCTCTCGGACTCTGTCAGGACCCTGCACCTGTAGGATGCGTTTAATCCTCTGCCGCTGAGGATTTTCTCCCTCCTCGTTGTCCAGCAGTCGGTGTGGATAGCAGATCAGCTGCATCAACCTCTGAGCCTGGGTGCTGCTTAGGACAGGATCTTGCAAATCATTGCTGTCTTCACAGAGGGACTTCAGACATCGTTCGCCTACCCACTCCTGCGAGACAAGCACAGGGAGGCAGGGTCAGCACAGACTCACGTCTGATGCCAAACTGGTGCTTCTGCCTTCAGTCTCAGGGAGATTAAGGGAACACACCAAACTCACAAGAACCTTATTGGAACAGGGTAATGCCTGACAATCATTTCTCTTCATGAGCTGTACTGTCTTGATTCAGCAAGCATCAGGTGTCACTACACCATTCTCTCTCCCTTGCTTGTGTATGTAATATCCATATCCCTGGGAAGGTTCTTTTTGTCACTTGCCCAGCTTTCCACAGGAATTCAGTAGGACTTTGCCTCTGACCCACTTTATATTTAGATAATCTCACAAGTATGAAGTCAGCTACCATCTTTGCCCTTGAAAGACTATCAAGCCTGTCTCTCCAACATTTCTTTTTGAGCATATAGTTATCTCCTCAGGCTCCGTATCACTGAAACGGAACCCTTCATCTGTCTCTTCTCAGGAGAGTACAAAAAAAACTTTTTCAAGCATTATGGACAACTTCGCTACACCAACCATCAGATTCAGGTTAACAACTTTGACTCTGGTCTCCCTCAAAGCTCTGACTTGTCACAGATCCATGAAATCAATCCTTTCACAGGGCCAATCACGGTTATGTTTATTAATTTAGATAGACTAAAGGGCAAATCAACAATTAAGTCATAATCATTTGCACCCAAGAAACCTTTAACCCAATTCTGCAGTCTGCTCCTTTGTCCCCCTCTCAGGATGAAGTCTAACAAAGAATGCACACCTGAATGTGAGACGATATTTTTCCAAGTTTGAGAAATCACCACATGTGGTTTAAGGCATTCTACAGACATTTCAGAACTCATAGTGCCAACTCTGCAACATCTATCACTCGGACTAGAGGTGCTGATGATAAACACAGTTTTGCATACCTTTTACAGCTGCAAGAGCCCTGACACAATTTGGTGGCACTCACTGGCATCTACCAGAATACTTGTTCCTACATATCCAGGGCTGCCAACAGCTGGTACAAGTTGCAATATCTGACACTTTGCTGTTTCCTCCTGCACACATACGCGCACACACACACACACACCCACATTCTGCCTGCTGCGCATCCTTCCTACGTAGACTGGGACCAGCAAGGGAAGATCTACTTCTGTCAATGCTACAGTCAGGTTTCAGCATGAAGTAGGTTGAATTTATACTCATAAACAGGCAGCTTCAGTTCTTCTGTAGGCTGATAACACTGCTGTATAATGAGCCAATTAACAAACAACATCACAAAGCACAAGGCTGACACAGCACTGAGTGGAATGCAGGTTTTAAATTGTGACACTGCATCTTCCCTGCTGACAGAATAAATTTGTAACCAAGGCCAAGGACACCCTTCATCACTCACTCAATTTCATATGGTAATGGCAACAGCCACTCCAATCTGCAACTAAGTACATTATTAGCTAGGTTTCGGTTCCTCAAATGTCAATTTTCCACAAAGAAACAGAGTTACTGGTGCTGTCAGATTAGGGCTGAGCAAAAGATTTTTGTTGTTGTTCCTTTAATTAACTAAACAGGGCACTGCAAAGCCTAGGGATACATTAACAGCCTAGCTGCAAGCAATACTTAAGCTACACTCTGAGAGGCACCATTTATCACTTCGACGAGCCGTCTTCCTCATGCTTATCTTCTCTGCCTTCAGCAAACATCTCAGCAAACCACTCCCAGCCCTCCCCTCCTCGGTTACGAGCCCCGTGCCATTACCAGAGCAGAGGGGATGTGCAGTCCCCGCATACTTCAACACTCAATTCTTGACGCTGTTCAACCTTTTTGCTGGTGATGAGCAATCCTTAGCGCCATCACATGGCAGAACCACAGCTGGTTCTTTACTGATATTTCAACAAAATACTTGCCAAACCCAGCCTGAAGAAAATTGTATGGAATATACCTATCTGCAGAAGGGACAAGGACAAACCCAGAGATGGGACAGACTCACCTGTTGACAGATACTCCTTAGTACATACTTCGCATAAATATCCAAGCTAGCTGTTTCTATAGTTACTACCCGACCACCAGCTTTCCTGGTACCCAGCTCATCATCCATGAGATCATCGACGCCTCCAGGGTGGGAAAAGCCAGAGCCTTTCAGTTCTGCATCTCCTACAAGGAAGGAGCAAGTGTCACTTAATCACCAACGCCAAACCCAAAACCTGACCCACAACACAGCTTGAACTTTTGCACACTCTCCCTACGATCAGCAATCTCTCTGCAGATGACAGAGAGATGAAGCATACTGATAGTTCAGCCAGAGGGCTCCAGACAGACCAGCTACATATCCACCACAGACCTCCTCTGCCTTTCTATAAAGCCAATACATCTCTATCATCCATCCCACTAAAAACCATTCTTTCTTACAGGCTCGGGCTAACATAGGTACATACCCAGAACAAAGACAGCCTTCAGCACTGCAAAGACTGCTCCATCCACAATGCGATTCTGGGAAGCTGCCAGTAAGTGACGGTCACAGGAGGAACGGATTCCCACCGTGGGTTTGTCTGTGAAGAGGACAACGGTGAAGGGCAGTAGCCAGCAAGTGAAAAGGACTGAGGCTCCGGAGCTGCCTGAATTATATGTCAGCCAGTTTAGCAGGATCAAGCTCAGAAAATCCTGAGGCTAGTCCTTTCCCCCTCTGTAACATGGGGTCAATTTAATTAAGTATAGCATAGCACAGGGACAATTATGCTGTGACAACTGAACCATGAAATCCAAATGGAGGAACAGTGCCTGTGTCATGAACTCCAAGCTCCAACAGTACCCTAACGTAGTGTACGGGCTGGGTTTGGAGATCCGAGCAATCAGGATACTGATGAGGAGCCAAGAACAGAGCTTCCTGGACTGGTTCCATCATCGGACAAAAAGGGAGTGCTGTGAAATAGCAGCTTCTGGCACCAAGCTAAGAGGCTGTACAAAGCTATAGACCAAAAAAAGATGTGATCATTACTCCAATGGCTTAGTGACAGCAAGGCCACCTCTACTCATGAGTTCCCGGCCTCCTGAGCCTCCTCTCCAAGATGCCTGGCTACCATGGAATGAAATAAATGGAGGGATATTGTTCTTTGTCCTCTGCAGAGAGCAGCATATCAGACTAGGTCTGCTCTATTCACAGTAAGCAGGGCATGATCTCTGATCACAGGGTCCAGCATCTCTTTTCTTAGGGTGCAGGAGCCTCAGTGCTCTCACAATAAAGAAAGGCTCTATTTTCATTCACTTACTGCCATCTTGCTGGCATGGGTTCAGCTGTGGAGTCTTAAACAGATGGAGCAAAATCCGGCAGGTCAGACGTGCTCCTGGTTCTGAGTCCTGTTCACTGCAGGCTATGTAAAGACGACAGTCAACTTGAAATTTCTCAAGTACTGGGACAGCTGACTCTCAATCCAAAAGCTATTTACACTGCATTGCCCTGCAGCAGCCAGTGGAGAAGCTGCAGCAGGCTTACTGTATTTACAAACACAGAGCACATGCAGCAATTAACATGCAAGTGACCAAATAAATCAGTATTATTCCCAAAGACATGCACTGCATTCTGCTCACTCCACCTCCCCAACTTCACCCTGTCAGTCTGGATGCTGTAATCCCCAGAGCAAAGCTGGGAAGGCGGCTGGCAGAATAATGGCAGAGTGACCCAGACACCATAAGGCCAATTGGTCAGCTGGCTGCTCCAGCCAAAATGCTAACCCAAATCATGTCAGCAGTGGGAAACGCACTGCTGGAGTTCAGAGCTGAGTACACTGGTGAGACAGTGTGGTTGGTGACAGCTTCCTGTCCTTGTATCAGCTTGTTCCTGAACTCCAGGAAGTGAGACATGGAAACCAAAAGGCCAGAAATGCTCTAAAGCAAAAGATTCAATTCTGAAGTACAGTACTGTAAAGGAAATATTGGAGGCCTGTTTCACAGCTATGGGGTTCACAAAGCATTCAAGGAGCTCAGGCCTTTGGCCAGCACTGACAAGCTCTCTGCAGGGATGCACTTACCGGCATTGAGGAGCGAGGGGATAGCAGCACAGCGGATCAGGTCCTCCAGCAGCAAGCACTGCCGGGCAATGAGAATGGCAACAAAGGTGGCCAAGGAATCATGGAAAGATAAGTCACTGACCTGGAAGAGAGGAGATTAGCCAATGATCGCAACAGGCTCTGCCTCATTCCCACCGTCAGCTTGACTAGGAGCTGGGGGACAGGGGGGCCATAACCCCAGGTCAACATCCGCAATCAGCCCAGGCAGCAACAGTACTAAAAGGTAGCCCCAATACTCAAAGCCTTTCCCCCACCCTCAGAAGACAAAGCTCTATCCCTTGTTCATCTCTGCCTCCTCCCCAGGGATCCCTCCACTCCTGGTTCAACTCCTTTTCCCCTTTGGAGTGTTTCACTTGCATCAACATTGCAGAGGAGATCATTGAAGCCACAGGTCCCATTATTGGAGGAGCAGCACAAAGCTTTGAGCACACCCAGCCACTCGGCACTTAGAGACTTGCAGTAGCCAGTCAGCTCAGCACACAGGATAGCAATGTCATTCACCCTGTATTAAAAAAAAAAAAAAGAAAAGAAAAGAAAAAAAAAGTGGGGGTCAACATTTTAGACACACACACAGCTGGGTCAACAATTCTTTAAGGGACCCAGCTTTGACTCTTCTTCCAAGGAGGCCAAGCATGAGCTACTGGCTTTCTTAGCCTCCCTAAGAATTTTACCGTCTCAGTAAAACTCTGAAGGTTTTGCCTCTCACCTGTCTGGATCATGGTGTCCCACACACACGTGCATAAGTGCATTACAGACGAAGCTGTAGCGGTTGGCCGGGTTTTCATTGAGGCTCTTGCCCAGGTTGGTGTACGTAAAGTTAAGTGCAGATGGATTCTCAATAGTGTCAATCATGAACTCAGGTTCCCACAGCATGTTGGAATCAGATGGCTCAACATTGCAGTAGATTGTGTTCTTCACCTTGGAGCAGAAATCACTGAACAGGACAGGAAGGAGGGATTAGGAACACAACAGACATGTTTCCCATTGATGTGTGTAAGCAAAGCAATTCTGCGCAAGATAAGCCCAGCCCTGGGCAAGAATACATTGAGACTTAAGATCGGTTTGTATTACAAAGCTTCTCTCAGAGGAGTGAGGCTGGTTCTTTGCTGTGGAAGCACCTGGAAGTTGCCAGGGGGCTCAGTTAACATGGCACGAGAACGGCCATTCCGGGTCACATCCAAGAAACACCTAGTTCAGCCTTTGGTGCCAAAATAGGGGATGCCCAAAAAAGAGCATAAGAGCAAAGCAGGCATGTGACAACACTGCCCGAACATCCTTCCCACCCTAAGAACTTGTGGCTCAGACACTTTCAGAGCACAAGGTAACGCTCTTCTCAACAGATTTTCCTCCCACAGATTTGTCCACCTACTTTTTGTATCCAGCAGGCTTTGAGTTCACAATATGGAATGAGTTCCACAGCTGAACTAGAAGCACTACGAAGAAGGATTCCCTTTTGTTCTGAACCTAACATTTATTATTTTCTATTCACACCTCTTTGAGTTTGTATTGTAAGACATACTGAACACTCAGTCCCTTTTCCATAGGGATCAGGATTCATAAACTTCTGTCAAACTCCCTCAGTTTTCCTCACGAGGACGAGATCCACTCAACTATGCCTCATAAATAAGCCACTCCAGACCTCTGGTTACACATCTACTCACCCTCCTCTAAACCTTTCTAACTCCACGATGCGCTTTTTAAGCCAAGGAACCTCAAATCACAAGATACAGTTGCACCCTGAATTATATGGCAGCATAATGATGCCCTCTGTTCTGTTCTCCATTCCTTTCCAAACAATACCTAATATTTAGTTTGCTTTTTGACTGCTACTGAATACTATGATGACATTTTCATTGATGTATCTATTACAGCTACAAGATCCTCTATCTGAGCAGTAGCACATATCCATTGCTATGTAAAGCTGGGAGGGGAACAAGAACAATCCTTTGTGCACTATTTTGTATTTATCAACACAGAATTTCATCTGCCAATTTACTACCTAGTCACTGGGCCCTGCTACACCTATCTACAGTCACCTTCAGTTTTTATATTCTGAATAAAGTTACATGAAAAGTTTTGATATTACTACAACTTTGATATGTTGAACAACACAAGCACTAGCACAGACTCCTGTGGGACTCCTCAGGGAGAGAGTCACCCTTGAATGAAGCTTCTTCCTGCTCCTAGTCCCCAGTCCCTGTTGTTTGCCTGCGAGGGGCTGTTTACTTTAAAGACTTGCTGAATAGCTTCTGGGAATTCACTTAAACTAATATCAGGTTTAACACTTCCACGTGTGATGGCTCCTCCAAAAAACTCCAGCACACCTTTGACTACATCACTTCCTCTTGTTCTCAGTTTCATCCGGAGAGAGACTTCAAAGGCGCTCGGCAGCTAGGAGTTCAGCCAGCAACTGTCACAGTCCCTTGGGACACTGACACTTAGTGCCAGACGTCCCTACTGCACACCAGCACGGGAAACACGAACAGGGAGAACGGGCCGGGAGGGAAGACAGCAGAGCACCGCACTGGGAAACGGGCTTTAAGGAGAACCACCCTTTCACAGGATCATGTAAGTAAAAAACCAGTGAGACTTGCAGACTCTGTCGACGGGCTGCAGAGGAAGGAGCTCCGCAGGGGGCTGGTGGGGCACAGCTCCCTGGAGAAAGCAGAGGGCAGAAGGCCACGGAGTAAAGCGAGGCCACAGGTCAGAGCGCAGGGTGGGCCAACATCAGCAGAGCAGAAGTCAAAGAGCCAGCAGGGGCAGAACAAGGCCAAGGAGGGCAGGGTGGCACGAGAGCAAACCCAGAACCAAGCAGAAAAGGTTCAGAAGCAGTCCAAGGATTTTTAGAGCGCTGAACAAGGGCAGGGAACAGTCTTTACAACAAGCTGCTCAGTCAGCCAAGGCCCCAGACTGAAACACAGCAGTTTGGCAGCACTGAACCTCTCTACTTCTATCTTCTAGGAGTGGGACAAGAACAAACCTGTGGAGGTGCAGAGGACTACTGAAGGCAATTTACCAAAAACTACCTGAAGATCTAAGAGCCAAGATGGTACAACACTGGGTCATTATTGCCTACAAAACAGGGACTAGTCCCAAGATTTCGGTTCCCCATTGAGAGGATCTCAGGGACAATCTCATCAAACAAGATCACAAGCAAAGCTTAAGCCAAGGTGCCTCACTGGTCAGCACCCACTGCATCCAGCCTGCCTCAGACTCACCTAAAGAGCTCCCCAAATTTACTTTTGAGGTGACTGCAGGAGGTATACAGGTCGTAGAGATAGGCCAGGATACAGCGCTCTGCTGAGGAGCCATCTGAACGGTTCATGCCATGTTTCACCACCCCACACAGACTGTATAGAGACAAAAAATGCTGCAGCAGCATGAAAAGAAAATCTGAAGGAAGATAACCTCATTACATAAATATCACCCACACCTCCTGAGCACGCAGCAACATGCCCACTGGGTAACGTACCCCTTTCCCCTCAGATTCTGTGAGCTGAATCCTCAGGCACAAAGTTGTTGCCTTTTAGGAAATATTCCTGCCCCTTACAAGTCCCAAACAGATACCTCGTTTCCTTCCACACGGTGAGGGGAAGACTTCCTTACCCTTCGAAGACCTGAGCCATCTGGTCCTGGTTCAAGATAAGGCAGGAGTGGTAGTGCCGCAGCACAGCCACGATGCACAGGCACAGGCTGGTGGTGTAGCTGCCAACAAGGTCGGAGGATTTCAGCAGCAGTTCTGCCTCCACCACGCTCAGTTCATTCAGCAACTGCACCCAATGACAGAAAAACCCTTCAACAGCCACAGGGGTAAGGTAAGGTCAGAAATGGAGCAGGCACACCACACCCACAGCCTACAGGACCTGCCAGGACAGGGACTGGCAGGTGCTTTTTGCCTAGAGATGTACCCCAGGAACAGGTAATGCTCAATACTTGTGCTGCCTGAGTGAGAAATTGTGCCTAAGAGGCCTGCCAGCACTTGGCTATCAAAGGCAAATTATGATTTGAGCACAGATGGTAACAGGCAGTTTGTTTGGTACTTCTGTCCTTCCACACAAATCTCACTGGGCTCTCTTTTTAAGGTTAACATCCTCAATTCCATCAGTACCCATAGCAAGGCTCCAACAGACACCTAGCACAGCCAGCCAGAAACGACAACTGAATTTTAGTGGGATCCAGAATGCAGCCTGCACTGCCACCTGCCAAGCATCCTTGCAGGAGAGCGAGGTGGAGGAGCCACCAGAGACAGATGACCCCCTTCTCACTCAAAGCAAGGCCTTGCTACAGCCAGGGACAGAGATGCAAAGCAAGTCCTTTAAAGTCAACCTTGAGCCTCTGCAAAAATAATCCCCAGAACAGGACATATAGGACTACCTGCCACAAACAAACTGCTTCTAACAGCTGCAGCTCAGGAGCACAGCAATGACCACCTAATCTGACCACTTTCATGACACAGGTCAGAAGGCCACCAGTGATCCCAGTAGCCAGCCTTATCAAGGCAGCACAGCGCTTCTGCCTTTCAGGCTGATGAATCCATCCTCAGAAGCGCTTGGGCACTCCATGCTTACCTGGATGGCAAAGTCGATGAGACCGCTGATATTGAGTGAGTACTCCATCAAGTCAAAGATGAACTGCACATGCTGTACCAGAGGCAGGTGGTATGACATTCCCAAGGCAAAGCTGGTGATTTGTTCCAAGACATTGCGAGATACCTATGAGTGCAAAAAGATACATGGTAGTAACTCCCCCTGCAAAAGTCCCAGATCAGGCCCACCTCCCTTTCCCTCCAGGAAGCTGCTCTCAGTACTGCAGGGAGACATCGTCAGGGCCCAAGGAGGAGGGGCATTCTTGAGAGCCTCATACCTGAGATGTGACTTGGTGCTGATCAAAGTGAGAAAGGTGCTGGAACTTTGCAAAGATATCTTCAGCTGTTGGGAACGCTTCTGGCTTGCTCTTTTTCCTCTTCTGGCCTTCCTCTCCACCTGCCAAAGTTGGGAAGGCCAGAAAACAGTATTAAACCACCTTTCTCATCATGAGATGACTAGAAATTAGCCATCAGCACCTGCCAGTCCCTCAGCAAGACCATTTCCTGACACGCACCATAGCCAGAGAGCCCAAGTCTGGTCCTTAAGCCAATAAGCACCTTCCTGAATTCACAGCAATCAACTGCCCAGGAAGGAATTTCTAACCTGGGAACAACAGTACGATTAACATCTAGCTTATTGCAAGTAAAGGTATCCCCTGGAGGGGAACTACATTCTCTTCTGATTTAGATTTACACAGTCTCCCTGATGACAGCTAGATGTTCTAGATGGGATGTGCTCAGCCTCAAAATTTCTTTGCCAGAGCATCTCATCTTTTAAAGAATTATCCTTCTACCACATTTCAAGTCGCCTTTCAGGAACCAGACTGACCAAGAGAGCAAAAAAAGCATAGCTAGATTCTTAGCCGATGAAAATAGAGGTTCTCTATGATTTTGACACAGCTATCCAAGTCTCCTATCCTATGCCTTGTCATGCCCCAAGCATGACAGCATGCTATGTTTAATCAAGGTCTTTGCCTAACGTGCACAAAGTTCTCCTTGCTTCTGTACAATGGTCTCACTGCAAGAACTTAAGAAAATAAAGTTTGAAAACCGCAAGTTTTAGCCGGGTTCTCACTCTGAACCTGGTATGTCTTAATCCCCTTCTGAAGAAGGGGAGTTCAATTAACCAGATATTGTTAGCAGGAAACCAAATCTTCTTACTTGCTGCTCAGTATGTTTGGGAACAGAGTGTCATTTCAGACTGCCAGTGACTAATACAGCTTACCAGGCACTGTAGATTAAATAAAATCCTTTCACTGTAAGACTCAAAACAAAGGAGCCAGCCAACTGCAAGGTGCTCTTTGCTTAGACAGGAGAGGCTCAAGCTCTACTAACCTGTCTCTGCAGTGCTCTTTCTGTTTAAAACTTTTAGAATATCTTTGGTTATTTTCTTGATCGTATGCCGAGCATCATCCCGTTGTTTTCCAACCCCAAACAGAACTACCAACCGTTGGTTACATTCGTGACTGCATGATTCCTCCTGGGGAGCCAAAAGAGACAACTGCATTAGTAACTATTAGGCTGGATGGCTTAATTTCGTTTTATAACGGCATCTTTTAAAAGCAAAGGAAAGCTTCATCTCAGAGGTTACTCTGGGAGTAATCAGAGACATCTTGAGCAGGTCGCTCTCCTGCAGCAGGGCAGAGAAGCATGACTGTGCTCCTTACCCACCAGTACGGGAACAGAAGGGCACCAGGTTCAATACTGTTCAGCGAGGCTCATGCTTACAGCAGTACCTCATGATAGGAGCACAAGGCAGCAGCACGGGGGTTATAAGCAGGTCTTGTACCTGAGGAATAGGAAAGTGCGTTGCATACTGGATGTGCCGAGGCTGGTCGTATAGGGAGGCTAGCATTCCTTCTGCACACTTTTCCTTCAGCAAAGGCTTTGCTTCCTTTTCAGGATCCGGTTTCTCAGGGGAAGGGCTGGCTTTAGATTCACAATGCATTGGAGGAGAAAACATCTAGGGAGATGTAAGGACAAGACAAGGCAGTTACGGAACACGTTCACGTGTGCACTGAAGACAGATGAAGGATGCTACGTCTGCTCAGGCCTAGAAAGGAGCAGGAAGAGTGAAGGTTTGAGAAACATACAGTTCTTCGGGCACTGGGCAAGGCAACGTACTAAGACATCATTTACATTTCAGCTTCTGGTCCACCTTCTATACTGAGTTAAAAACAATGGGAAATAAATAACAATGCCTTAGGATTTTGGGAGCCTCCACAAAATGAGCCAGGATCCTGTGAAAGCAACATAGCTCTGAACATCACAACAGCCAGCGTGTACCTTGAAAGTATAGAAATGGCTGGAGGAAAGTAAGTACTCAGGGATTTTCAACCACCACACATCATTTTTGCATGGTTGCAGAATGCTTTCAAGCATTCTGCAACCATGAACTATGCCCACGAATATACTGAAGAACTGTAAAACCAAGGAAGTACTGAAGGCTACACAGTATGATGTAGGACATCCAGTAGGAGATGTGTGTCTTGTCCCACGTCACCAAGAATCTCGCTGCCAACAGTATTTGGCCATCGTCACTCTCCTGGTGTTATCATGGTCATCCATTTCCTCCCCACTCCCAAGCAGCTGTGCCCACCCAAGCATTGGGCTGGCAGCAGCCGCAAGGCAAGAGACCCCAGGAATGACCAAGATACATTCTACTCTGATGGATCCTAACCTGCAGAAACAGGTTATAAGGACCTTTTAGTTGCATCAGCTCCCTTCAAACGCAGCCACTTTCAGCACACTGGCACTATATCAGAGAACGAGGACTCACACAGAAGTGAGGCGTACGCAGTCCCTGGTCCCAGTACAACATACTGACCTATTTATTGAGTACCAGGTAGGAGAAACAGCAGGGACGTACCGAAAAGTCCGTCTTCTCCATGTCATCAAAAAGCACACTGGAGTTGTGGTCAATGTCCATGGACTCAGAAAGACCTGTGTCCTGGGAACAAACAGGGCAGCTTTATGTCTCAACGGTACACCAGGGAACGAGACAGGACTCCTTCACTATAGTGCTTCACTTCTATGTTGGACAGTGACAGCACACTGCTTCACACCAACACCCATTGCACCTGTTAAGGGAAACCCAATTGGAGCCAAACACACTGCGGAGCCCTGACATCAGGAGTAGGCCTCACAACGCCTCGTGCTATGCTGCTCACCTCTGAGCAGCGCAGGACTTTCTCATCTACCCCTTTACATTCTGCAGGCCATTTCCCACTACTTAGAACATAACCTTCTACTTCGGAGACTGAAACGCTAGGGAAATAGCCCGGGGGAAGAAAGACTATGAGTCACCAGTACATCCTCTGGCAGGCAATAGCAAGAAGGCTGCAAAGCTGGTAAGAATGGGGAAGCACAGCACAGGGAGCTGCAGAGGGAGGCCACGGTGATTGTATTCTCACCTCTAGCTTGATGCCACTGTTTCCCTCCGTCTCCTTCCTGTCATGCTCCTCAGTAGGGTCATCGAAGGGCGAGGGCGGGCGAGGCCCATGAGAGTCCATGGCAAGATCACCCCGGGAGATGAGCGTGCACATGTAGATGTTGTGAGAGAAGACATCATGTCGGATTAATTCACAGAAGAGCAGCACCAGGTTAAAGAACTCCACCTTCTCATTTTCCTTCCCAGGATCAGCTGGAAGGACAGCAGAGACGGTCAGTGTTATCAGAGTTCTTCTGTAACACTGAGCCTCATCAGACACCTGGTCTAGGACCACAGGTATTTCTGGAGATCTCAATATGGTCAAAATAGCTAATACGCAGTTCTGAGACTACAGCAGGGGCAGAGACCAGAAAGCTCAGCCTGAACAGGCAGCAAGTAAATAAGTAAACAGCGCGCTAGATAGTCTCAGGGACCAGAGGAACAGGATTTTATATTGGAAAGGCCATTCCTGGGTGTACATACATAGTCTCTCAACATTATTCATAACCATATCCTCTCCCCCTTAATTCGTTTGCAGTATGTCTACTGAGAAGCTATTCCAGAGCTTTGTGACTCACTAGTTAGAAACCACACCTTCTAGTTCTCAGCCTGAATTAACTCCTGACTAAGTTATACTCGTTCATTCTTGGCCAACACTCTGTTAACAGGGATGCTTCTGCATTCCCTTCCTGTCATCTGGCTCTTCAGGCTGCTCTCCCTCCCTCTCCAAGGATTGCTCTGGATTGCAAGGAAGCCAGAGAGAAAATCTGGGTACAACCAAGACCTACACTACAAAAGAGTAGCATGCAAGTCCAAAATTTTGCAGGAGAGAGAAAGCTAGTGGGAAACTGGGAGACCACAGGTTCTTATTACATACTTAGCATAGGAGCTTGAGTGTCAAGGAACTGCATAAGGACATCCTGAAAGACAGGAGCGCTGGCTGCCGAGAGAGAGCCTGAGGAGATGGAGCCCTTCTCATCCACGACTTCAGAGTCCCCACACCTCTGTCGAAATAGAAAAAAGTACAGGCTGCTGCCCCAGAGGGGAAACTCACTACCCATAAACACCCAGACCCTCAAGCCCTCCCTCCCCCCCCAAAAAAGAGATCCTCTCAAGACTATTTTCTATCTTGCACTTACAGGAAAGCCACCGTCACACAGAGATTTCTGTCAACTACTTCACAGTGTCTACGAATGCTAGTGCTTCTGCACTGCAATCACCTGTCTCCAGAAGTATCCAAGAGATATACACAAAGGGATGTACACAAAACAGCACCATGCCACAGGTTCATTTATGACCTGCTCTGGGTTAGATGAAGCAAATGCCATGGTTAACAGCAGCAGTGTTAAAAGGTATTGCACAGATCAGCCTTAGCCTGTCAGTGTTGCAACAAACTGGCAGTCAGATAACCACTGCTCTCCTTTACTGCTTTTAGGCTTCCACCAGGAATAAGGACTTACCTCAGCCTCTATCTCTGCTTGACGCTTTTCCAGCAGTTTGGCCACGACCATAGCCCTGTGGCGTCCAGAACGCTTATAGCTGACAGCCCATTCACACAGCAAGGCCACCACTGCATCATCATCTGGGGAGATCTGTTGAGATATAAGCACAATGGTGAGACTCTGAGCCAAGTAAGAGAGATGAGCAGCCCCAAGGCCTCAGGCTGGATACCACAGGGAGCCTACTGCAGTCTGCTACAGGCGCCTCTTCCTAACATGGAGAGGAGATGCCAAGGCAGAACCCTCCTGCTTTGTCTCCGCTTTCCAAAGAGACTCCACTTTGGAACACGAGGTGAACTACAGCCCTTAACAAATCTCCAAGCTGGAATTTCCTCAGGAAGTTCATCCCCTTTTCAGCAGCACATCTATGGGCTGCTAATCTTAGCACAAACTGGAACACAGTTTCTTAACAGCATTATAGCAAATAGGCAAACTACCAGCCTTGCAGCTCATTTCCAGGAACCAATGCAGCATCTGTTTCACTGAGGTCTTACACACCATAAATGTGTCACCTCCCAGGCTAAGAGGAACTTGAACTGTGAGCTCCCAGACTTCCAGGAAGCAGCTGCCAGCCCCAAATCTGGCAAGGCCAGCATTTACTATTCTCAGACACACAACATGTCTTTACCATTAATCTTCTATCTGGACTCATGCCTTCCATAAGGAGACTCCTCAGCCAGCTGTGTGGATTGCCTCAAGCCTACACACATCTGTTCACATAAGCTTAGACTAGCGCACAGACCTCCATTCTAACTTCAGTGAGGCTGTCTCCCTAATACATCTCTTAAGTTAGTTTCCCTAACTTAAGGCTGCACAAAATCTGTTTCAGCGGGGATCACATTTCTTGGCCATGCACCACTAGCTAGGCAGCCCTCTGCAGATACAGGACAGTTACTGTGGAATATAAACAAGAACATAGCCACTATCCAAGACCAGGACCCAGCAGCAATGTCCCAAGGCACCTCATGACTGTCTTTGGTTGGACCCAGCCCAAATATCCTGTTATATAAGGAATCCAAAGAATTGCTGAAGTCAGATCTTTCAAAGCTGTGACTGTCCAGAACTTCTAAAGTGTGCAAGACACGGCCAATAGTGAAACCTAAAACAGAACAAAGAAGAGAAAGGTATGCTTGGCAACTGGTACAACAGACTCTGGAGCCAAAAAAAAAGAAAAAAAAAGAAAAAATTCTGTGAGCTCATTGCTCAGGAGACAGCCTAGGACAGCTTAGGGAAAGCTGTACTGGTGAAGCAAGGGTCCATCTAGCTTAGTATCCTGACTCGCACAGTGGCCAATAGCAGATGTTAGGGGAAAGTATCGGAGCATGGCAAGTACACAGGAGTATAGTTCTCTGGTGCACATTTCCAGCTTCCAGTAATAGATACTCCTACTATGTCCAGGGGAGTTGAACCATGCAAGATTTTGCACTGGAAAGAAAAAAGAGCCATTTGGTTCTCTTCATTGCTGAGAATAAACTGAACACCAGCAAATAGGAAAAACAAAGAAAATGGCCAGATGGGAAGATTTTCAAGGTAACACACAAAACAGGGGAGAGAAATTTTAGCCTACAGCAAGTTACCTGCTGTGGTTTCCTGACATTTGTCAAATGACCAGCGAACCTCCACAGCCTGGCCACGTTCCTTTATCTGCTGCTCAATTTCACGGAGCTTTGCTCGAACCTAAAAAAAAAGACTTGCATAAACATACAATAGGATGCCTTAGAAGTGCTGTGCAAGAAACAGAAAACAAAGAGCATGACAGTAGTCCTACTTGATGTTAGATTTTGTCCATCTTCCAAGAACATCACTGTCTTGTTTATAGCAGAATGGGAGCAGTTAACTCCTCAGGAGTGAGACAGCACCTCTGGCTATGCTCACCACACAGCATGAAAAGAAAACCTTGAATGAACTAAGATGTAGCTAATACCCTGGGCCACTCTAGCTCCCTTTTCTGAAGGCTGCTCACCTGCTGTGTAAAGGCTGAATTTCCCCCTGGCATGGGCAAGTTGGATGGGGCTATCGGCAGGTGGTCCAGCGGAGAGCCAGTCTTTATCCTGCTGTCAGTCAATGAGTAATGCCACACCAGGGCACTTGGGCAACACAGAATTATACTCTGCAGCAGACAGAAAACCAGTATCATTGAACAAATCCCGATCAAAACACTCAAAATTAGGTTACTTCTTACAGAAATAACCACTCCTCTATCCTACTGTCCAGAGATACACCAACTTGTACAAATATTTACTTTTGGGGGGGTGTGGGGGGTATTTGTCTCAAGCTCCGAAAGAGTCTTCAGGCTAAAGACTATACTAGGATAGATAGGACTAAACTAGTTTTTTTGCTGTATTGACTTTCTTGGCCTAGATACGATTAAGAAGCCAAGGCCTAGGTTATCCAAAAAGGTTCTAGGTTATCCAAAAGCAGCAACACGTTGCTGCAGAGTTCCCTGCTGCTTCTAAAGTGAAGTTACTTTCTACAACTTGCATTGTCAGTGCGCTATCCAATCCTCCTGGCCCAGAAGCAGCATTTAATGATTTATAGCACTCACCAAGGTAAAGTGCAACAGAAATATGAGTCAACAGCTCTAAACTCATTACATTATTCAATAGTATTGTTATTATAATCACCATTATAATTATTATACATGTGCTTTCATTATTTTATGATCTTGTACAGACACCCACATAAACACAAGACAACTTCGCTGAACAATTCCTAGGAAACACCCCTACAAGCTTCTGGCTTACAAGGAGACAGACTTGAAGACAGACAACCAAGGCTGCTGTAAGCACTCCAAATCGAAGAATTCATAACATCTCTAAGACACTTGAGTAAAAGTTAATTACGCACACTGTTAGAAATGCATCTCTACTTCCAGCCTGACTTTACCCAGCTCCAACTTCCAACCACTATATCTATCTGTCTTAGCCTTATCTACTATCTGCAGGTCAAAAGATCTGCGGATCTTCTATCAGAAGTGTTCTTCTGATATATACTAAGACGAGACCATCACTAACCAAACTTTTCAATCAGGTTGTATTCAGACCCTAAGTCAGCCAAATCTTTGAGGTGTATTTGCCTGCATCTTTTCCCTAAAGTAAGCTCCCTAGACAAAGAATTTTTATATTCAAAAAGCCATGTTTCGCCACAGAGAAACTAGAAAAAAAAAACTTTTAAAATTGAAAGTGACTAAAGAAGACTTAATAGAAACAAAAAGGGGTTATAAATAACTCCCCATGCCCCTTGCTCTCCCGACTCTTACAGACAGATCTTTACTTCTAGCCAACTATTCCCTGGGAAGGTTCTTTCTACCCTGTTTGAGAGCTGGCTGGCTGCCTCTCGATCCTGCCAGTGCTCCTTGGTCTCAGTTTCAGCCTCTCTGTTGAGCTGCAGGCTCCCAGCTCTTTGCTCTCTTCCTCTCCTTCTGCTCCATCCCGCACTCTCTGAAAGCTTCTGTTTTAACAAGCTCCTTTGCTCCCCAGGAAGGGACAATCTCCACACCCTCCACAGGGATCCACCTGACCCAGTCACTCTGCTCTCGAAGGAGAAAGACACACAACCATGAACAAACACATTAAACACTACTCATCCATCTCTCTGATACAAAAGACTGGATGGACTGAGTCCCACAGTGACACAGTAGTGTTTGCCCTTAAACATCTCTTTTCAATAAGGCATCTGTAACCTTGCCCTTTTACGGCAAGGTATGACTTTATCAGTTGAAAATCTACACCTTAAGAGTTTGGAGTCATTCCTTTTCGTAGTCTGCCACCACTCCAGAAGAAAGTGGTCTGCCCAAACAGTAAAAGGTCAACCACACAAACGGCATTACTTTCTTTTTCTTTTTTTTTAAAAAAAAAAAAGAGGAAAAAAAAAAGGGACTTACCAAATTACAAAGCATTCTTTCATTTCTGGCATAATTCCTTTCCCTAGATGACAACTATTTACTGACATATAAAACAGTAAATGAAATGTCCCTTTCTCAATTCCTCTTCTGCAAAACTTCCCTAGGCATCTAAGGTATCTGAACAGAGCAAAAAGCTTACCAGGCTCCCCGCATGGGATCATAAACCATGACCCCTTTTAATTCATTGACAGTCTCTTCCCAGGACAGCATTCAGTACGCCCAAACCATTTTTCTCATGCAAGCCAGTAAAGGGCACTACTGTAGCACTGGAGTTTGGTACCAAAGCTCTGAAGCACCTCAGCAAGACTTACCGTTTGACAGTCAGGGTTTAAGACTTCCCCTCTCAGGAAGCTCTTGACTCAGCATGCAGTGATTTTTCTGTGATGGCATACAACATAAACTATCCCTGCCGACTCTGCTGTCACCAACTGTTATTCAAGCCTACCTGGAGGATGCAGCTGAGCCCATACACCACTGGCCGGTGCTGAGGGCACAGCAGTAAGTCACTGAAGGGGCTGGGGGGAGGATTCCCGGCGGCTGGCTGAGGGGTGGGAGTTGAAGGAAGAGCATTCCCTGGCTGCGTGGACAGGATGTGGGGCGGGTGCCCACCAGCACCATCCAGCTGCATAGCAAGCCTGCGGGTGCAGAAGTAGGCCAGACGTCTGGACAAGTACGCAGACTGCACAAACTCTCCAGAGTACTGTAGGGAAAAAAGGGGAAAACATCCTAGTTACAAACAATATAGGAGAAACCTCTGACCCTCTCAAAGGCATATATTGTGTGGCACTGCCTTACAGAGACGCTGCCTTTTACAGAGAGCTCCTTAGCAAAACCGTCATTCATTGGCTACTAAGCACCAAAGAAACTCTACAAATGCTCTGCCATGGCAATGACTCCATGTACCTCACTTTGCCCACACCCAGCCTTCCCTGGGCTTGGAAGGCCTGGCTAGAATATGTTGTGACAGAAGGAAAGAAAAGCCATTTCCCTGCAGTAGTGGGCAAAGAATCCCAAGAATCCGACTATCAGTCATGACATGGGCAGGGATTACCAGGTCTAGAGCAGGAAAACATGGTAAGGAAGGAAAGAAACAAAAAAGATCAGGACAAAGACGACTTCCTTGCATTAGCTGCCAAATGACAGTCAAATAGAAGGTCACTCCCTAGTGTTCTCAGAGCAAAATAGCTCATCATCCCTTAGGCAACAGGGAGGGGACTGACGACAGAGGAAGTTAGTGCTCTCCTAAAGCCAGATGGGCAAGTTCTCACCCGCAGCAGCAGGGGTAGGAGCATTTTCAGAAATTCATCTTCTCCTGATCGTATCTTCTCAAAGCACTCAAGGACCCAAGTCAGGAATTCATGTCGGTCCAGCATGCCATCCTGCACACAGACAACGGCAGAGCAAATGGACAAAAGCAACACTCAGCAAGGTCGGGCAGAGCAGCAGCAGCTGTGTGCTTTCTGAAAGCAGAAATACTCCAGAAGTTTGCACAGTTCTGTACGCTGTTCCAGCATTGAGCTCAAAACTACATCCAGCCCCGGAAGTCTACTCATAAAAGGAGCATATTCTACACAAATGAATCCCTTTGCATACTTCCTCCCTAGTGCCCCTCTGCCACACGCCCACCCAACAGCTCCCTCCAGTCCCTCACCTGGAACATGAACATAGCTAGTTTCTCATTGTAGTCCCACTGCTTCAACGCTTGTTCCACCTCTTGGGGCATCGGCCCAGACGGTGAACCACAGCCCTGCCCCGGGAGCTGCCTGTAGAACTCGGCAATTTTTTGCAGCTGCTCCGACAGGTACTTGGTGATGATCTGCGTCCATTCTGGAGAAAAGGAAACAGGTTAGCAATGAGTACAGGGGCAAGAAGAAGCAAGGCAAGAACTTGCTACCAGCCAAGTAAAAAAAACCCAGAAATCTCCTATGGTTTGAGAAGGACAGAAACACAAAGACAGGAAAGTAAGTGTCAGAATACTAGCTTTGCCTGTGAGCTGGAGGTGGCAGGGAAGAAGTGTGCACTGAAATAGGGAAAAGCTTCTGTGTCTGGGGAGGAAAAAAAAAAGTCACTTTGTCTTCGTACAAGAAAAGTTAGGAAGAAAGATTCCTTCACAACTGTTGCTGAGAATCAGCAAGTGGGGAGAAAAGGATTTCCAGCAGGGAGCAGCATTAGGCCAGCCTGATTTAGCGTCCTCAGTAATCTGACAGACATCAGAAACACTGGAAACACTTCAAGTCTGAACTTGTTCCTTAATCTGTTTCAGACACCAGGGTAAAGCCATGATCAGCTAATCTTCCAAATAATTACTTTCACTAAAACATAACGGTGTAAGAGACAAACTTAATACACGAAACAACAACACAATTACACTCCTCTGGGACAATGAAGATGACAAAGCCCAGGATAAAATATGCAATATCCTGAAACAAACAGTACTCAAAGGGTCAGCAGTAGGACAAACATCCAAAGACAGAGGAGATTAAATGGAATAAATATATCTAATAAACTGATCAACCTCCCATAATAGAATTAAGAAGCCTGTGTAATTTTTATACTCAAGATAAACAAGTAGAAAAAAAATCCATGGACCTCAGCTGCTAATACTGCTTTTTAAAGGAGTGTGTGTGGTCAGATCCTGTGGTGACAGCCATACAAACCAGGAAACAGACAGAGGAGGTCCTAGACTGCATTAATCTGGAGCAGGCCAGAACACAAAGGACATTAGAGAGAGGACCCAGTGAGGCCTAAAAAGGCCAGAAACACGAACAGGCAACAATATATCGGAATTCTCTGGGAAATATACTTGCTCACTCCAGAAGAAACTAATCTACCTAAGTGATACTTCACAAAAAACTGGAAATCTGTAAACGTTAAAAGAAAACCAGTTTATCGGGCACAAGGGAAACAGCACAACTAAGGGGGAGTTATCAGAAGGGAGGTGGAGAAAGAAGAGGTAGGCTGTAAGGAAGTATTTCTTGCTACCGAGACTTACTTTTCAATAGTGCTCTCACAGGTGGGCCCTGTTGCTTTAGACAGTTACAAATCAGAATTCTAGCATTTATCCGGCAGGAAACAAGTTCACATTGATTTCCAAGCTACCTTTTACTACTCAAGAGCAGCCTGAGACGGGAACAGCAAGGATGAACAAACTAGTGCTCCAGAGAAGGTGCTTACCAATGAAGGGATCAATGACATGCCGCTTTTTCACCTTGGTTTCTGTGATGGCAGCATAATAGGCACAAGTCATTTTGATGAGCCAGGCCGCTCTCATCACCGGAACAGTGTATTTTGCCAAATATCCGAAGACCTCTTCCTTCTTGCTAAAGATGGGCACCTGTAACAACGGGGAGGGGGAAACCACAACCAAGGACTTAGATAGGAACTATTCCAAAACAACCACATATACGATAGGATCCACGAGCTGTGCAGGGAAGAAAAAAGTACTGCGTTGCTCTGTGTTGCAAGAAACCCACTGCAAGAATTCATTTCTGGTCAGAAAGCAACAGTACCAGAGCTTCATGTCAATGCAATCAGAAGCATTAAGAAATAAACTGAAAGAAAACAAAAAACATAATTACGTCACTGTAAATCCACACCCTGAATCCTGCAAACAGCGCTGGTTATCCAGAGAGGACGTGGACAACAAAGAAAGGTACACACTACGGACTGAATCAGAAGCACAGAGTATCTTCTAAATGAGTGCAAACTGAAGAGATGGAACTCTAAAGTTTCGTAACCACTCTGTTTTGTTTACAAAAATCTTAAAAAAATCACAAGTGGCCAATAGAAGAGAGACAGAAAAAGGAAACTTCGTATTTATAGTAGGAACCAATTCATTAATCCAAGTTTCAAATTTCAAGATACAGTATGGGGGAAGTTTGAAGTTATCAGTCTGAAGTTATCAGACTGCAGATTTATAAAACAGAAAACAACAACACGTCAAATAAAAAAGTACAAATATGGAGCTTGTTTCCAGAGGGTACTATAGAGAGCAAAAGTATGGATGGATTCACAAAGGGATTAGATACATTCACGGAAAACAAGTGCATTTGGTAGGTATCTCAAAGTCCCTAAACTAACAACCGTCGATTCACTCATTTGCTGTTTCTTACATTCTTCCCCAATTATTCTCTGATGTCTCAGAGACACAGGGACAGATTGTTTGGCTATCTGAACCTGCAGCTACTGACTGCAGCACTGTTTACGTCCAATTCGATGAAGACTGATGGAGCAGATTGTCGGAAACTGGGGAAGGCCCCGAAAGGCTCAGGTTTTCACAAAGACCTTAGGAAACAAACAGCCAACAGGCAAGGGTGCAAGTACTAAGAGTTTACAGAAGGAGATTCTGGGGAAGCCTGACTTTCTCAAGACTGACTCGAAATCCCAAGGGCCAGGCAATCTCCAGCTGCTAAACTATGTCCTCTGCTGCTATTCCACAACAGGGAATTATGTTTCTCCATGAGACACAGTGGTTTCCCAAGTCCGCTGTTTATAGGCCCACCTTGATAGAGAGTTAGCTCCCCTATAAAATGGCAGAGTAAGACCCTTCTTTCTTCTTCCATACCCCAAAGAATTCAAAATGCTACCATGGCAACATCTAGCCCTAGATCCCAGAGCACAGAAACATTTTATAGTTTGGTCTCAACCAGGCTATCAGACAAACTTGCTCTAAGTTCAAAACCTGAAACACGTGCCATTGCAACAGAAGTCTGGGAAGTTACTTGGCTGCTTATTTCCAGTAATTCTCACTATGGCTTTTGAGAACTTGGAAACCCCCCACTACAGGAATGGTCCTAATCTAAACAACAGGCCAGCTGAGGGCAACAGCAGCTAGCTCCTCTGAAAAGGATCAGAGTCTCAAAATAAGTCAGTCATATTATACAAGCCAAAAGACAACCTCCGAATGACTGACCAGAAACCAGTTCTTTGGGTGGGGAGACTGCAACTACTGCAGTACAAGTTCTGAATCTGTTCTTCAAGCTGAAAGCTTCAAGCGATGTGCACAGAAGAAACTTCTCCAAACAGTAAAGCCTTCTACTAAACGAAAATTTCAGAAATAAGCATAGATAATATCCTTTGCCCTGCCAGGCAGCCTCCCCTGTAACATACCTTTTTGGCGAGATGAGTGAGGGGCTTAGTTCCAGCCAGATCTGTGAACCAGTTGTTTATGGCACTCTGAGAACGTGCTGTTACCAGCCAAAAGTTATCCTTCTGATTCACCTGGGGTTTCCGTCTTCCCGTGTCAGGCAGTGTATTACAGCGCAGCTTTTCTGCAATAATACTACTAAAGTTTGAACTGATCTGAAGGCAAAAAAAAAGAAAAGATGAATTACATTTTATACCTCAAAGACCTGTTCTACATGCTTAAAATCCTATCTATCTTTTCTATCTGTCCTTCCTACCATAAGTCTCACTAGTGCGAGCTTTTGAAGCATAAAAAACCCCTGCCAATAATTCCCTTTGTTATATCTGTAAAGAGGAGCATTTCAGGAAGAATCCATACAAGACGACTGAACATTTTCAGCAAACGAGCAGGGACTCAGGTTCAGATGAACACACTCTTTACACAAACTTATGTCAAACCAGATAGAAGGCTGCTGGTATGGACGTCAGCCAAGGAAAATGGAAATACTGTGCTTACTGATTTCTTTCCATCCCAGTCCATTACTCCTCCTCTCATGAGGGAGACCAGGAAGTGAACATCTTGATTTCAGAGATAGGAAACATGAAGTTAAGGTCTGTTACGTAACTCCCATGTTTAAGTTGCCAGATGTTTCAAGAAATCCTCTCTTCGACCATGGCAATAATGTGACCCAACCAATTTGGAAGATGTTTCCCGCTACTGATACTCTAGTCTTCTGTTTTAATTACAGAATATAAGGACTTCTAGGTGCAGGTTTAACAAAGACTGCAGATAAAGATCTGCCACAAATGCACCTAGCAAGACAAGAATCTGTGCTCTCTGGGGGTGGGGGGGACCATTCCAAAAGAATGCAAATAAACACAGAACTCCGATTCCCTAGGGACAAAAGGTAACATCCTAAAATATCCATCCTAAAGAGAAATAGCTCCTAGTTACAAATGTATGGAAGGTACGAGATCCAGAACGGTGGAGGACCCATCCGCCCGCCCCCATGGGCGCCAGGCACCCGCGCTGCTCCGGAGGGCTCTCACCTTGGCGGGATTAAAATTGACATTTTTGGCGCTGCCGTGTTCGTCCCCGGAGACAGCCGGCTGGTTATTGAAACCTTGCTTGACATTTAGAGCAGTCAGCTCATCCTGCAGGAGAAAGATGATCAGCACCGCCCAGCGAGGCATCTCCTATCCCTGCCACCACTGCTCGCTCAGCGCGGAGGCAGCACGAGGCCCCGCCAGGTCCCACTCACTGCCCCGAGGCCCTCGCTACCAGGCTGTGCCCAGGACGGGGGCCTGGGGAGGGGAAGCCCCACTGACAAGGCATGAGGGCTGTGCACCCCTCCATGGGAGTTCAACTGGGGGGGTCCCTTCACTGAGACCCAAACCCAGCCAGAGGGGCTCAGGGGACCCCACTCTCCCTCCATGGGAGTTCAACCAGGGGGTCCCTTCACCAGGACCCAAACCCAGCCAGAGGGGCTGAGGGGTCCCCACACCCCTACCCAGCAGGGCTCAACTGGGGGGTCCCTTCACCAGGGCCCAAACTCGGCCAGAGGGGCTCAGGGGCCCCCACAGTCTCCCCAGAGGAGCTCAACCAGAAGGTCCCTTCGCTGAGACCCAAACCCGGCCGGAGGGGCTCAGGGGTTCCCACACACCCTTCAGGGGAGCTCAATCAGGGGGTCCCTTCACCAGGACCCAAAACCGGCTAGAGGGGCTCAGGGGACCCCACACTCCCCCCAGGGAAGCTCAACCGGGGGGTCCCTTCACTGTAACCCAAACTGGTCAGAGGGGATCAGGGATTTCCCCCTCTCCCCTCAGGGGAGCCCAACCGGGGGGTCCCTTCGCCGAGACCCAAACCCGGCCGGAGGGGCTCAGGGGACCCCACACCCCCACCCAGGGGGGCTCAACCGGGGGGTCCCTTCACCAGGACCCAAACCCAGCCGGAGGGGCTCAGGGGACCCCACAGTCCCCCCAGGGGGGCTCAACCGGGGGGGGGGTCCCTTCGCCGGCCCGGGGGCGCAGGCTCTCCACACCGCCAGCCCCCCCCCGCCCCCAGGGGAGCCCAACCGGGGCCCCTGCACCAGGCCGCGGTGGAACCGGGGTCCCCCGCGCCCCCGGGGTCCCCCCCGCGCCCCGGGCCGAGCCGCACCTCCTTCTGCTTGGGGTCCTGCGGGTAGACGTCGGGCGGGCCGAGGCGCGGGCGCTTGAGCGGGCGGTGCTCGTAGCTGAGGACGCCGAAGGCCGCCATCCCGGGCGGGCCGGCCGGCGGGCAGAGGCGGCCGGGCCACAACAAGGACCGCCGGGGCCGCCCGCGCCTGCGCCCTGCGCCGCCGGGGCCGCCCGAGCGCCGCCGGAGAGGCCCGAGCCGCGCGCCGCTGTCACGGAGGCTGCCGAGGGCAGCCGGAAACTCCCGAACCCGGCCCGAGAGCAGGCGAAGATTCCCGAGCGCCGCCGGCAGGGCCCGAGCCCGGCTGGGCGGAGGCGGAAAGTGTCGAAGATGGCCGGGACGGCCCGAGAGGCGCGCGGGGGCGGGGGGAATGGGCGCCCCCGGAGGAGCCAGTGCGCCTGCGCCGCGCCTGGCGGGTCACGTGACCGCCTCCATAACTGTCCCCCATGGCTGCTCCCGTCAGTGCCCCACATAGCTGCCTCCATGACCCCCCTCTCTGTGGCCACCCCCATAACTGACTCCCGTAGCAGCTCCCCATAATTACCCCAGTAATGCCCCCCACGAGCACCCTCACAAGTGCCCCCAAACCATTCCCCTGTGACGATCGCCCCATAGCTGCCCCCCCATGAACACACCCTGTCGCCATGACTGCCCCATTCCTGCCCCACTGACTGCCCCAGTGGCTCCCAGTACCGCCCTGCCCCGGGGGAGACACGGCCTGGGCGGTGGGCCGTGGGCGGGGGCCCACACACCTGCCCAGCTGCCTGCCAGTGGGGCGAGCCATGGGGCGAGCTGTGGGGCCCCGGCAGGATGCACCCCGGGGCGCCATGGCACCCCCGTGGCGGTGAGGCCCCGGTCGGTCGGCGGGGCGGCCCACGAGGGGGGTGGGCCCGGCGGGGGTGCCGTGGGGTGGGCCCCGGGGCGGCGCCGTGGGGCAGGAAGCGGCGGCGGGTGCGGAAGCCGGCGGCATTGCACGGTGGGCCGCGGGCGGGGGCAGCTCGCACGCGCCCCGCTCTCCCCGCCATGCCGCGGCCGGCCGCCTTCCTCGCGCCCGTCCTCCTCATCCTCCTTCTCCTCCTCCTCGGCGGGCTGGGCCCCCGCCTCGCCGCCGCCAAGAGCCCCCCAGGTAAGGGGGCACGGCTGCCCGGGGGGGGCGGGAGGGCCGCAGCGCTTCTCTGGGGGGCCGGAGCCAGCCGTGGGGACCAGCGACGGTGGGGCAAGGGTAGGATGTGGGCCGCGGGCGCCCCGGCCCCACGGCTCCCAGCCCCACGGCCATCCCACGGCAGGATGCTCCAGCCCCGGGTGGCGCCGCCATCAGCGGATGCATCTGCGCGCCCGTCTCCATCTTCGCCCCTCTTGACGCTCCGCGGCCGCTCCGGGGGTTTCTCGGCGCCGGGACGCCCCTCTGCGCGGCCTCGGGGCACGTTTCCTCCGTGCCGGGTGGGTTTTCGTCCGGGCCTGCCCCCTCGAACCGCGAGACCGCTTGCTGTCCCCGAAGAAGCCGACCATTTTAGATTAAAAAGCTCGATTCCGGATCGAAACGACCGCCTTTAACCTCGTTTTGCATTTATAGCTTTAGTTATTTTCCAGCGGAAAGTTTACTTCTTGGCTGGCAGTCAGTAAAATGCTTCATTTCCAAACAAATTCAGCCCTTCTGTTATCCGAGGGCTGCTTCGGCTGCTGGGAAGACGCACTCTGCTTCCACTGCCCTACTGAAACGATCGTAACGCAATATACGTTTCTTCAGTTTCTTTTCATTTTTGTTATGTTAGAAAATGGTAAACATGCATTTCCCCTGCAAAATCATGTTTACGGAAAGTAGAATTCAGCTGGAAATATCCCTTCAGCCCAGTTTCCCGTTAGCAAGATGCAGGTAATCGAAATGTGCAGGAGGCATAAAGAGGAGAAGCATTTCTTAATGCAGGCTTTGTGCTCTAAACCGGGCTGGCTTTTACACCGAGCAAGTGTGTTATTTGGGAGCAAAGCGAGCAGATTGTCTCAGACCTCGGAGGGGTGACGGGAACGAGGAGACCTCTGGCTCCCACGTCTGAGCTGAATCACTCGCTGGTGGAGGAGGACCAGCTTCCCTGCTTTTCGTGCCCCTTTTTTTAACTCCGAATGGAATCGGGATCCAGTTGCGTGATTTTAGTGGGAAAAAACTATTTTCTGTGAGCCTGCGGGAAAGGTCAGCGCCACTGCCGGCCGGTCCGGCCCTTTGGCAGCCTGGATTCACGGCTTCGGCCAGTGGCTTCCGCCGGAGCCGGGTCTGAGGGCGGACGTGGGGTGGCCGGACCACGCCGCGGAGCTGACGCCGTGGCCCGGGACGCGGCGCTCCTGCTGCGGGGCCGGATCCGAGCCAGCGCGCTGCGACCGCTGCCGCAGGAAGGAGGGGGCAGAGGCGGCGCGGGCCCTCCCGGAGAGGCTGTCGGGTGCCCCAGGGCTCAGCAGCCCGCTTCCTGCGGAGACGAAACCGCCAGGGCTCGGCAACCCCCCGGCGGCCCCCCTGCCCCACCGGTTACCTCTGAAAACAGGCACGAGAAGGGATGGTGCTGGAAAAGAGCAAGCGCCGTGTCTGTCTTTTAAAAGAAGGTGCAAGCAGAGGCCAGCACAACCTCCTCTCCCCGAAAACTCAGGGACACGCAGAGCACTTGCAAGCTCCTGGCTTAGAGCAGAGGACTTTAGCCAACATGGAGATGCCATGCTGCAATCCTGGCAGCCCCCCGATTTCCCTGCAGCACAGGGAGAGTAAAGAAAAGGGGTTGGTGAGCTGCAGCTTGGAAGCAGCGAGGGGTCTCCATGCAGCCCTTCCCCTTGGGACGGGGACGGGCTGGCGGGGACAGCCAGCGCAGGGCTCGAGCATCAGTCCCAGCACGAAGAACGGATGAAACCCATCAGGACAAGTTAAGCAGGAAGAGCCAAATGCACAGATATCAGATGGAGAGCTGCTTGGGTCGCAGCTCTTTGGAGGAAGCTTTGGGGCTCGTGTGGGTCGACAGCGGCGTGTGAGTCATTGGTACCAAGTGCTGCGCCAGCAAGCGCCCGTCGGCACTGCCTGTGCACGGGTGCTTCGGGCACGGCGTCGCAGAAACGCTGCACTGCAGCGCGTGCCGTCAAAGCTCAGCCCTGCAGAGCTGCATTTCGCTTAGGCAGTGGAAAAAGAGTGTGGAAACGGCCCTTGGGTGCCTTTGGGTGCTGCTGGGGGGGTGCAAAGGAGCTGCCCCCCCGTGTCACCGGTGGGCAGAGCGGGCAGCACTGGCCCCAGGCTGCGGCGGAGGCGCGGGGTGGGCGGCCGTTCCCGCGGGCGCTCCAAGCTCCGTGTCCCTCGCAGGGGTGGAGTGCGTCCTCTTCAACGAGGAGTACATGACCTGCACGTGGGGCAGCGGGGAGACGCTCGCAACCAACTACTCCCTCTACTACTGGTAGGTGCCCGCTCTGCGCGGTGCCCCCCGGACCGGGGGGCTCCCGGGGCGGCGGGAGGCTGCGCGTGGGGTCCCCGCGAGCCCCCATGACCCACTGTGCCGCAGGTACGAGAACCGGTCGCCCGTGGCGGAGTGCAAGCACTACCTGTGGGACCGGGGCGTCCGCGTGGGCTGCCGCTTCAACCAGAGCGAGATCGTCCAGTTCCAGCCCTTCCGCGTCCGCGTCAACGCCAGCCTCGGCGGCAAGACCCTCGAGATCGCCAGCGAGCGCATGGAGCTGCAGGACCTCGGTACGGAGGGGTGCGGGGGTCCCCAGCCGCCTGTCCGCGGTGCCGGGCTCACCCGGGCACCGCCTGTGCCTTGCAGTGAAACCGGAGGCGCCCGTCAACCTGACCATCTACAACCTGAGCAGCAACCAGCTGCAGCTGACCTGGAGCTCGCCGTACCCCAAGGCGCAGTGCCTGGAGCACGCCGTCAAGTACAAGAGCAACAAGGACACCACCTGGACGGTGAGACCCCCCCGAAGCCCCCGGGCACCTCCCCGGCCCCGCGGCGGTGCTGCCCGCCAGCCCTCACCGCCCGGCCCTCGTCTCTGCAGGAGCACAAGGTGAAGGGGGAGATCTTCTCCTTCCCCAGCGTGGATTACGAGAAGTACTACACCTTCTACGTGCGGAGCAAGATCAACAGCTACTGCGGCAGCACCCGGCTCTGGAGCGAGTGGAGCGTGCCCGCGGTCTGGGGCAGCAACGCCACCGGCAAGGGTAGGTGCGGGCCCCAGCGAGGGGACCTGCCCCGGGGGGGGAAAGGGGCGGCCCCGGGGGCTGCTCGGGCGCGGGGTGGGGTGCCAGCGAGGGGGCCGTGCCACCCCAGCTCTTTGCAGGCGCTGCGGAGGAGCAGCTGCACTGGTTCTGGATCCACACGGTCTTGGTCCCCGTTGCCTCCTGCTTGCTGCTGCTGGTCCTCGTCGTCTTGCTTGTCCGCATGGAAAGGTGGGTGCCGGGACGGGGACGGGGGCCGGCGCGGGGCAGCGCGTCCCCCTCCAACACCTGCCTCCCGCCCAGGGTGTGGGTCATCCTCATGCCCAGGATCCCCAATCCCAGCAAGAACTTCGACGAGCTCTTCATCACGCACAAGGGCAACTTCCAGGTAGGGCGGCCACCGGGCCGGCTCGGGGCACGGCGTGGGCAGGGGCTGCCGGCCCGCGCCCCGCCGGCCCCTCTCACCCGCTCCGGCTCCCGCAGGAATGGGCCGGGGTCCCCAAAGACGTCGTCGAAAGTTTCAAGCCCAACTACAGCGAGAGCATCTGCTACGTGAGCGAGCTGCCCCCCAAGGAGAGCCACGAGCCCCTCTGGGAGGGCGGTGAGCCACAGCCAGCTGGGCCGGGGGCCCCCGCCGGCCCCCGTGAGCGCGGCCCCTACAAGAACAGCTACGTGGGAGCCTGACGCCCGCGGGCGCCCTGCTGCCAGCGCCCCTGCTGCCCCACGGCCCTCCACCCCCTGCCCTCGCCCAGCCTCTGCCGAGCACCCCGCGCTCACCCCCAGCCCCACGGATGCGGTGGCCGCGCTGCACAGCGCCGTGGGTGCACTGCTTGGGTGCTGCTTGCACTGCACCGGGTGCTGGGTGCACTGCAGCGTGCTGGGTGCACTGCGTGGAGCACTGGGTGCCCCGCATGGAGCACTGGGTGCCCTGCATGGAGCATCGGGTGCACTGCGTGGGGCACTGGGTGCCCTGCATGGAGCACTGGGTGCACTGTGTGGAGCACTGGGTGCCCTGCATGGAGCAGCGGGTGCACTGCGTAGGGCACTGGGTGCACCATGGGGAGCACCGGCTGCGCCGTGCAGCGTGCACTGCGTGCAGGAGCGGGGCGGCGCGGCGGGGGGCCCAGGAGCCCCCACGGAGGAGACGCGGCGCCGGGCATCGTTTCCAACGCTGTAACGAGCGGCTCGGCCTCATGGCTGCAATAAAGCTCTGCTGCGCTTGGCCTGGGGCCGTGGTGCGTGCGGGGGCCGGGCGGTGCAGGGGGCACGGGGGGCACGGGGCAGCCGCCCGCTCTGACCTCACAAGCGCCGGAGGGGCCCGGCAGCGGCGGCGGCAGCATGTTCATCTGCATCCGGCACGGCGGTGAGGCCCCGAGCCGGGGGGGGGGGGGGGGGCAGCACCCCGGGGTGCTCGCTGGGCCCAGCACAGCTGCCCTCTCCCCGCAGACAACCAGCGCTTTCTGGCCAACACCGACTGCCCGGTGCTGCTGCTGCTGCTCTACGTGCGGAGGAAGGCAGGGGCGCCGGCGGGGGGTGAGCATCGGCGGGGGGGTGAGCAATGGCAGGGGGGTCCCCGGCCCCCCCAGGCCGCCCCGCACGCCCTCCCTGGCTTTTGCAGCAGTCATCGACCTGTGCGACGCGCTGGGCACCCCCAAGCTGCTCTTCCAGGCCAAGGCGCAGAGCGAACGGGCCAGCAAGTTCTTCCCGGTGCCCGGCGCCTGCTACTACGTGTGCCGCGTGGAGCTCGGGGCGCCCGGTGGGTGCCCCTCCGCGTGCCCCCCCCTCAACCCCAGCCCGGCGGGGCACCTGGGGCGCTGCAATGAGCGTGCCGGGGCTCTGCCGCAGGGCCGCAGCAGGAGCGTGCGTGCCGGGCCTTCGTGCCCCTCCTCAAGGACCCCAGCCCGGAGCTGATCGGTCGGTATGGGGATGGGGATGGGGATGGGGGGGCGGTGGGGGGCTGCCGTGCGAGTCAGCCCCCGGCCCCTCTCCGCCCGCAGAGGCGCTGCGGCAGCACTGCGAGCACCAGCACCGCAGCCGCCCCCGGGCACCCAGGACGCTGGAGGGCAGGAGGATGCCGAGCGCCGAGACGGTGCCCACCACCGTGCAGGCCTCCGCCGCGGTGAGGGGGCGGCTGCGGGCGATGGGCCCCCCACGCACCCCACACGGCCCACATGTGACCCATGGGGACAAGCAGTGCTGGCAGCTCGGCCCAGGGCCCTTCCCACCCCGGCGGGTGCCCGCCTTGTGGAGGGGGTCCCCGTGCCCCATATCCCCGGGCCTGTGTCCCCATGGCCACCACCCCTGTGCTCGCTGTCCCCATGCCTCATGTCCCCATGCACCACCATCCCTGTGCTCCATCACCCTGTGCCCCACGTCCCCTGCCCCATGTTCCCATGGCCACCAGCGCTGTGCTCGCTGTCCCCATGCATCACATCCCCATGCCCCATCACCCTGTGCCCCATGCCCCACATCCCCATGCCCCACGTCCCCGTGCCCCATCACCTTGTGCCCCATCCTCCATGTCCCCATGCCCTGCCATCCTCATTCTCCACATCCCTGTGCCCCATCGCCCCATGTCCCATGTCCCTGTGCCCCATGTCCCCTTGCCCCACCATCCCTGTGCCCCATTCCCCATTCTCCATGTCCCTATGCCCTGCCATCCTCATTCTCCACATCCCCATGCCCCATCACCCTGTGGCCCATTAGCCCTGTGCCCCACGTCCCCTGCCCCTCATCCCCGTGGCCACCACCCCTGTGCTCGCTGTCCCCATGCCCCACGTCCCCATGCACCACCATCTCTGTGCCCCACATCCCCATGCCCCACATCCCTGTGCCCCATCGCCTTGTGCCCCATTCACTATTCTTCATGTCCCCGTGCACCACCACCCCTGTGCCCCATCACTCTGTGCCCCACATCCCCATGCCCCACATCCCCATGCCCCACATCCCCGTGCCCCATCGCCTTGTGCCCCCCGTCCCCGTGCCCCTGTGCCCCCGTCCCACGCCCCGTGCCCGCCGTGGCGCCCCGGCCGGGCAGCGCCCCCGAGCCGCGGCCCCTCGCGGCAGGGCAAGGCGGCGGGACGAGCGGGCGCCGCGGAGGACGACGGGGCCCCGCGCAAGGCCGGCTGCTCCGGCAGGGCGAGGCAGGAGCCCGGCCGCAAGGAGCGGCACCGCTGAGGCTGAATAAAGGCCGGGGGCGCCGTCGCGTCCCCCCCCCGGGCACTGGGGCCCCTGGGTGCACGTGGCAGGCGCCGAGGGACGGGGACGGGGACGGGGACGGGGCGAGCGGCCCGTGCGGCAGGGCACGTCGGCGCTGGATGCCGGGGCCGCGGGGGAGGCCGGGGGGGAGGCGCGGGGGCCCCGTCGGGGCCGGGCGCCGCGGCCGCCTCCGCCCCCCAGTGGCGGGGCAGGCGCGTGGCCCCGCCCCCTGCCCGCGGTGGGCGGGGCGTCCGTGCTTGACCGACGGGTAACTTTCCACCCCTGCCCACGTGGTGCGGCCGGCGGCCGCCCCCAGGCCCCGCCCCTCGCGGCGGGTTGGCCGGCGGGTTGGCTTCGGCCACGCCCCCCGCGGCGGCGATTGGCGGCGGCGGCGCGGCGGACACGCCCCCCTCGCCGGTGCTCGGGCTGCCGCGGTGCCCGGCTCGGCGGTGCCGGCGGCCGGGACGGGCGGCACCGGGGCACGGCGGGGCGCGGCGCGGCGGGGCACACGGCGCGGGCTCACCATGATCGTGTGTCCCCAGAGCATGGAGCACCCCCGAGGAAGCCGCTGCCAGCGGCTGCAGGGGCAGGTAGGAGCCGCCCCGCCGCCACCGGCGGCCCCCACCGGGGCACCGGGCCCGGCCGTGCTCTGGCCCTGCCCGCCGGGACCGGCCCGGCTCGTCCGCGGCGCCGCCGAGCCGGGCTCTTCGCGCCGCCCTGCAGCGGTGCGCGGGGCCGGGGGGACCTCGCCGCGGTGCCCGGTGCCGGTGCCCGGTGCCGGTGCCCGGTGCCGGTGCGGCGGCGCCGTCCCCTTTGTGCGGGATGCGGGAGGCGCCGTGCCTCCATCACTGCCAATCAAACTTGTTTTTCTCTCTCCGCCTGCACTGCCCGCGCCGCGCACCGGGGGCGCTGCCGCCGCCGCCGCCCGCACAATGGGGCCCCGGTTACCGGCACCGGGCGCCGGCACCGCGGGGCCGGGGGCGGCGGGGGGGGGGGGGGGCTCTGCCCTGCGCCTTCCCCCTCGGGGCAGACCGGGGCTTTCCGCCCCGTTATGGTTTACTCGGGGTTTGGGGGGTGCGGCGGCCGGCACCGGGGAGGGGGCTCCGGGTACCTCCGGGCGCCGGTCGGCAGCAAACGGGAGCGCCGCCGCCTCCGGGGGCGGCTGCGAGGCTCAGCCGGGCCCCGCCGGGCCGGGGGCTCCGCGGCTGCAGAGAGCGGGGCCCGGGGCGGCCGCCGGCAGCGCCGCGACGGCGAGGCGAGGGCCACCGACGGGGCGGCCGCCGATCCCCGGGGCAGCGTCGGGCCGGGGCGCCGCGCAGCCCCCCCCGCGGTCCCTTCTCCCCGCCCGCCGGGGGGGCCCCGGGGTGACCCGGCTTTGCGCTGCCGTCGCCGGGCCGTCGGCGTCGGGGCTGCGCCGCCCCCTTGCTCGGAGCCCCGCGAGCCCATCCCCGCGCCTCTGGGCGGCTGCGGCGGCTCCGGCCTCACCGGGGCCGGGCAGCTGAGACGCGGCGGCCGCCCCGCAGGTCGCCAAGGCGTCCGGCGGCGGCGGCGAGGCCGAGCGGCCGCAGCTGCTCTTCGCGAAGGCGCTGGCGAGCCGGGGGCGGCCCGAGGCGGTGGCCCAGCAGATGGGCTGCCACCCGCGCTACCTCGACAGCTTCCTGCGGACGCAGCACTACCTGCTGCACCTCGACGGCCCGCTGCCCTTCGACTGCCGCCACTACATCGCCATCATGGTGAGCGGCCCGGGGGGGCTCGGCGGGCGCGGGGGCGGCGGCGGGGGGGGGGTGGCGGGCGCTGACGGCCCCCCGGGCTCTCGCAGGCGGCGGCGCGGCACCGCTGCCGCTACCTGGTGAACCTGCACGCGCGGCAGTTCCTGCGCGCCGGCGGCGATGCCCAGTGGCTGCGCGGCCTCGACTCCGTCCCGCCCAAGCTGCGCAACCTCGGCGAGATCAACAAGGTCCTGGCGCACCGGCCCTGGCTCGTCACCAAGCAGCACATCGAGGTAGCGGGGGGGTGGGCGCCGCGGGGGGGCCCACCCGTTTTCCCCCCCCCCTCCGCCGCTGCATCACCGCCTCTCTCCATCCCGCAGAAGCTGCTGAAGATCAGCGAGCGGAGCTGGTCGCTGGCGGAGCTGGTGCACGCCGTGGTGCTGCTGGCGCACTGCCACGCGCTCGCCAGCTTCGTCTTCGGCTGCGGCTGCGAGCCCGAGGAGGGCCCCGGCGGCCGCGCCACGCCCAAGCCCCTCTCGCCCGGCGCCCGGTGCTTCTGCGAGGCGGCCGGCGGCAACGGCTGCGGCCAGGAGCTGCTGCGCCTCGGCCGCAAGCGGGTGAGCGCCCGGGGCCGCTGCGCGGGGAGCATGAGGCCGGGGCCCTGCCCTGCCCTGCCCGCCGCGATAAAACGCGTTTCTGAACAGTCGCTGGATTCCTGCATGGAGCTGGATCCTCTCCGGGAGCGGATCCAGCGGATCCACCTGGAGACCGAGGGCAGGGAGGAGACGAGGCCGCCGCAGCAGGAGCGAGAGGAAGGTGAGAGGGGGCGAGCGGAGGTGGCGGTGCAGGACGGCAGCTCCCTGCCGCGGGGCGGGGGGGGGGGTCCCAAAAAAACACCCGTCCATCCATCCGAGGTGGCAACCACAGCTCCCACCTGCGAGGTCCCAGCCTGCTCGGAGGAGACGCTGCAGGCGGAGGTGGGACGTCCTCAGAGCCGCCCCCGGCGCTGCCCTGACTTGTCCCTTGCTCCCCCCCGCCCCAGATCTCTCCGGGGAGGTCGCCGGCGCCGCCAACCTCGCGTGCTACGTGCAGGACCCCGACTTCGGCTACCAGGACTTTGCCCGGCGCGACGAGGAGCAGACGCAGGTATTCAGGGTCCAGGTGAGGCTCCTGCTCTCTCGGGGGCGTAAAGCTGCGGGCCCGCAGCAGCCGCCTCCGCTCCTCCCCGGCGGCAAGCGGCCGCTCTCGCGGGGCCCAGGACGGCTGCCGTCGCCGGACGGGGCTGCTCCCGCGTCCCCCCGCCTGGGAGGTGCCGCTCGGAGAGGGGACCCATCCCGCAGGCGTCGGGGAGGGGGAGAGGAGCATCGACCTGACCTCGAGGACTTGTGTTTTCATCACATCAGCCCTCGGGGCCGAGCAGGGGTCAAAATTAGCCCAGTCCCGATCGGGGACGCTGATTTGTGGCAGAGCTGCCTGCAGAGCACCCCTCACCTGTGCTGCCTCCCCGCGCCCGGCAGCAGCTCTCCTAGGAAGGTGCCCCGGGCTCCTTTGCGCGGCGGCGAACGCCTCTGGCTGTGCTCCGCAGGACTACTCGTGGGAAGACCACGGCTTCTCGCTGGTGAACCGCCTCTACGCCGACATCGGGCACCTCCTGGACGAGAAGTTCCGCGTGGTGGCCGGCCTGCAGAGCAGCGCCCTGGCCAAGCGGCAGGGCTGCGAGCCCTCCGTCTTCAAGCGGGGCATCTGGAACTACATCCACTGCATGTTCGGCATCAGGTGCCTACAGCTCCCGGCCCCGCGGCGGTGGGGGGGGGGGGGGGGGGGGACCGGCGGGGGCCGCCCGTGACCGTCCCCCATGCCCCCCCCGCAGGTACGATGACTACGACTACGCCGAGGTGAATCACCTCCTGGAGCGGATGCTCAAAGTTTACATTAAAACTGTCACCTGCTACCCAGAGAAGACAAACCTGGAGATGTTTGACAGGTTCTGGAAGCAATTCAAGCACAGTGAAAAGGTAGGGCAGCGCCCGGGGGGGCTCGGCGCTGGGCGGGGGGGGGTCTCGGCGCCGGGCCGGGCCCCCCCAGCAGCCGCCTCGCTTCTGCCGCAGGTGCACGTGAACCTGCTGATCCTGGAGGCGCGGATGCAGGCCGAGCTGCTCTACGCCCTGCAGGCCATCACCCAGTACATGGTCTCGTAGGCGGCGGGGAGCCGCGCCGCGGCCGGGCCCGGCGCATCCTCTCCCGCGGTGCCGGGACGGACGGCGAGGGGTTGCTCCCTTTACTCTGACTGTCTCGTTCCCTTCTTTATTCCCCCCCCCCTTCTCCTTGTGGGGCACGCCGAGGGGCCCCGTTAACGTGCAATTACCAAACTGTGAGGCCAGTCCGTGCTGCTGGTGCGATGCTGGAGCCCCGGAGGCGGCCGAGGAGGCCCGCCGAAGCCGCAGGGGCACGGCGAGCCCTGCCTCGCGTCCTGCCTCGCGCCCTGCCGCGGGGCTCTACGTGCCAACCCCCCCGGGGCCGCAGCGCTGCGCTGGCCGCGGCGGCGTGAGCGGGCTCCGGCGGCGGCCGGGCGCTGGAGGCTGCGGCGGGGAGGCCGTGCCTCCCCGTGCGCCCAGGCACTTGCTGCTTAAAATAGTGATGGGGGAACCTGGGGTCAGCACCCACGAGCTGAGGGACCCTTCACCCCCCTCCGGCCTTGGCCGGGGGGTCCCTGGGGGTACAGATGCAGCTGGGAGTCCCCACGCTGGAGAAGAGGGAGGGCTGGGGCCACCCCCAGCCGTGGGGAGGCCGGAGCAAGGACAGCCGTGGGCGCCTGGTGCACGCTGCTTCAGTCAACCTGTTTACTGCGTAAATGTACGGGGAAAGAAAAACCTTGTGTATGGAAGCTACAGAAAAAGCCTATTTTTGCTATAAATATATTATGTTTGACATGGCCGTGTGTTTTCTTCCTCCCAGCTGTTGGGCCGGGGCTGCAAGCTTGCACAGCTCCTCTCCTCAGCCGGGGTGACCACAGTGCTCGGAGCGCTCCGGCTTCGGCAAACCTGGCTGCTCCCAGCTGCGCTGGGGTCTCATGCTCCCGGCTCTGGGCTAATGCCAGCAGTTGGCCTCTGGTCACGGGGGCCCGAGCCACCCAGCACAGCTTGTCCCTTCCCGTTCAGCCCAGCCACAGCCTTCGCCCCTGCAGCATTGCACGCAGGTAGGAAAAGCAGGGAGGTTTTCAAGGGACTGCAGGACCCCCATGAGGAGGAGGGTGCTGGAGGAAGGAGCTGGCTTCTCCTGAGAAAGCAGCATTTTAGTTGCACTGGGTGCAGCCCCCCCCCCAGGTTAGGGGTTGGGACACACTGCAAGCAGCACCATGGCCGGGCACTGCTGTAACATCCCCTAGCCCCCCGCGCTGCAGGGCTGAGCCTCCCCGCGGGCTGCTTGGGGTGCTGTGCTCATCACAGCCTCACGCCCCGATCACCCGATGAGCTGCGGTCAAGGCCAGGGAGAGCCCCAGCCTGAGCTCTCCAGCCAAAGCAGCATCCCCGCATGACCTTAGGGCAAGGAAGCAGCAGATGAAGCAACCTGCTCCCTCCCGAGCAGAGTCAGCCCATGGCTCTGGTGGGTTTTGTAGCAGAAAGTCTATCGAGGGGCATTATATCGCTAGAAGCCTGGTAAGTTATTTGCCCGATTCCTTAGAGCAACGCTACACGCTCACCCGATAACCAGGCTCAGCTTGGGAAGCACAACGTGAGCCCTGGGCCCCAGCCCTCCGCACCAGACAGGTTTGGCCTAGGGAATACCTTCCCCCCTGCTTTCGGGGCTGGGAAAGCTGCCAGAGCCCAGCGCACGCTGGTTTGGCTCTGCAGTAACCTCCCAGGTTTACAGCACCGGCTCCCGCGGGAGCCAGGCCACCACATTACCTGCAATCATCCGAAGGGAGGAGGTGGGCCCATGCCCAAAGCATCGCTGTGTCCCCTGTGGCGGCCCGTGGCAGGGAGCCGCGCTGGCAGGGGAGCCAGGACAGCTTTCGTAAGAGCTGAGCTGCTCCCGGGCGGCCTGGCAGGAGGGATGGCATGTCCCAGGCTGCGGGAGCAGCGCGAGCTGCAGCACTTACTGCTCGTGGAGCCCACGGCAGCCCAGGGAAAGCTGGGCCTGCGGCTGCTGGTCACGCTGCAGCGGCAGAGGGGGAAGAAAGCACATGGGAGCTGGGGCCAGCCTGCCCTGCCTGGACCTCTGGAGCAGCTCCTGGAGCAGGCAGCATCCACCCAGCTCCTTGCCCATGAGCCTTGCATCCCCCTCTCACCAGCTACTCCTTCATGCTGCTTTTGTGGCGTAGGGCAACACACATCCCCATGCCGTGATTTCACATGTGGTCCCATTACTGGTGGCACAGGAAGAACGTTAATCAACACGAAGCGTCCTGGAAAAAGCACATCTCTAGCCGAGAGCTAAGCAGAAAAGCTGGTGAACAGTTTTTACACTGGCTTCAGACACTGCTGCAGGCACCTTCTTCAGCTTCAGCTCTGCAGGCACCTATTCCCCAGGCCAAAATGCTTATGGTGACAACTGAGGAGAGCCAAGAGGTCTCCTGGGGTGAAAGAAAGGCTGACCTCCTGCCATGAACGTGCGCTAAACTAATCTGATTGTTAGGACAGGACACAGCAGGACATTAAGTGACAAGTGCAGATGGTGTCACACAAGTCAAAAGCAGCCCTGGCCCAAGCTGCAGGTTCCTGCCTGGGGTCTCTCCTGTGCTCTGCTCACCCTCACAACGCTCAAGTCTCACAGGCCAAAACTCAAATTAACATCAGAAGCGTAACAGCTACTGTGGGGAAGGGATGTTCCCCTGTTAAACTGCACCAAGTTTTGAATGCATCCGCTCCGCTCCGTTCAACAACTGCGACATTCACCCAATCCATCTTCCTTCTCCAGCAGGAACTACCATTCTGCGCGTCCAGGAAGTCCTAAGGAGCCTCACAGGAGCAGATGTGGGGCAGACAGGTCCCCTGAGGTGCTCCTCCTAATCCTTAATATTTGGAGATTGGCTTAAATCTTGAAGCAGGAGGCTTAAGATCCCCTCCAGAGTTATTTGCATCAAGTGTTTTAACAATATTGTTTTTCAGTGGTATTCTTTACCAGACATTATGGAATACTAAATATCCAAGCCTTTGAATGCAAGTTCCTGACCACAACATACTATTGCAATTTAGTGAGAATTTCTCCTCATTATTTTTAAGAGCATCCCCATTTTTGATTCCACTGTCTTGATTAGGTACAAGGAGAACATGTTCTATACCTTCTCTAAACTGCTTCACATTGTTTTTTCCATGATCTCCTTACCTGTATCCATTCAAAAGCAACATGACCAAGGGCAGAAAAGACCAGCACAGTTCTGCAGTGCAAGCCCAGCTGAGAGAGGGCAAACCTGCTAGAATGACATGTCACTGAGTAAAGGGCTCCATCACATTCCCTGCAAGCTGCTTCACTGGCTCCAGCTGTATCTTCATTCCGCTTGCCTTATGTCAAAAAGGAATTCTTGACATAGCTATCTGAAAGCCTTTTCCTTTCTAGAAAGGCCTCTTACCTGCTTATCCATCCTGGAGCAGATCTGCAGTCCCTAGGAACAACCACCTGCTGGCTTCTATGCTGGCTTCTATTAGGACATTCACATCCCCTTTGATGGGCATCTCCAAGCCTCTGTCTTTTAATATCAGAAAATGCTCCCTAGCTGCAGTAACTCTCCTTTTTCCTTTGAAAAAAGTCATCTCCTGCACTCGGGTCTAGAAGGGCAAGGAACAAACAGTTTAGGATGACTCTGGACTAGTCCTTCAACAGCCACAACTTCAGTGTCAGCTTTACAGCCATGGGCCCCTACACCCTGCCTGCAAGTTGTAACCAGGGGCTCTACGCTTCAGAGCGCCCAGGAGCCTCTTGTAGACTGTCACACTGTGCCCCTTCCACCTTCGGCCAGCAAAGGGGCGTTTCAGCGAGGGGGTGCCCCACCAGCTGAAGAAGGCAAAGAAAAGCCAGACCTCGCCAGCGAAACAGAACAAACTGCATGAGACACAGAGCAGAGGATTACAGGTTTTTATTTGTCAAACATTCCCCCCTAGTCTAGCACATTCTACAGTCTTGCTAGCACAGATGGTAACAAAGAGCCTGTAATGGTGCAGAAGTTACACTGCTACAGAGAGCAAACAAAAGCAGAGATTTATTATGTAAAAAAAAAAAAAAAAAAAAAAAAAAAAAAAAAAAAAAAAAAAACCTTTCTTGGGAGAAATGGGTAAAAGAGTGCAGTGGGGATAGGGGTGGAAACTACATCAGCTAGTGGTGCCTGCCCTGCGTGCAGCAGACATCTGTGCTAGCAATGCAGAAAACCTCCCTGCGACCACACCGGGTGGAGACTCCACTGTCCCGGAAACGTTTTCCCCCACAGAACCATCTCCGCTGCCTTATGAAGAAGGCTCCTTCCAGCAGAAGGGACCTGTCTTCTAAGCATCCAAACCCTTCAAGACACCTTGGGAGCACCACAGGTTAGCACCACCCTGAGCACCACAACACCAGCTGCAAACATCACCTTTCACTACACACCGTAAAACTGCCTTAGCTGGAGAACCATAAATGCAAAACTATCAGCTCTTTCATCTTCAGCTTCTGATGCCTCTTCGCCCTATTTTAAACCATGATATTATATGTGATTTTGATTCCATCAGATCATTTGCCATTGCCTGTATGTATACTCTGATGCAGGGAGAGATGTAAAGGCTACTTAAGAGAGGGGATCCCTTTCAGCAACTACAGTGATGGGTTACCACATGCTACCAAGCTTTCACATGGGTGGATCTTTCAGGCTACAGGCATCACCTCTTTCTTGCTTTTCCCCACCATTACTTTAATAAGAACAAGTTTTTCATTAGACACATAGCTGAGGCAAACCCTAAGCCATCCCTGTTCACGCTCATGTCCCATAGCTTTTTTTTGGATAATGGCTCCAAACCTGCACACTATTTTGGTGATAATCCAGGACACCACTCCCAAGGCACTCCTACCCATGGCACCAGACACAGGTTTCCCGGAGCAAGGCTAGCCCTGGAGCATTTGAGTGTGGCTATAAATAAGCACCTAAGTAAGAAAATGAACCAATCATGATCTATATAAAAGCTTTCTAGGCATTTCCTTTGGAAAAGCTGATTAGTGCTACTTGCTTCTAGTATGAGCCTCATTTATGAATACACCCAGGCTCTGGAACGCTCCTACTGCTTTCATTCCTCTCACTTACCAGAGTGATTTGACTGCTGTTTTTGAAGCAGCACAGGGTAGGGGATGTCATGTTTTTGGACACATCAGCAAGAAAAATTAAGAGCTCCAAGAAACTTTCGATATTGCAAACTCCCACGGGAAGCTGGGAATATAGTAAAATATACTGAAGTTACAAGGAAGGCTCAAGCAATCAGCTAAACCCGGGTGTAAACAAAAGCAACCAGCCTGTCCCCTGCTAGGCTCCATGAGTAGCTGTTAACAGAGTCCTTCACGGCACAGAGCTGCTCAGAGGCTCTGCACAGCGAAAGATAGCGTTTCATCCTCTGGAGATGAAGAAACTTGTCACCCAACCTCAACGAGGACAAGGAAAACACACACAGCATAATGTAAGGCTTCATGCCAACAGCCCTGAAAGCCCCCTGCCCGTTCCCCTCAGGCACTTATCCAGGAGTATCACTCCCAATTTCACTGGCCCCTTCCCCTCCCCACCATGCTCACAGCTGCTCTCAAAATCCCAGCCCAACCTCCCATTAGAGCAAAGGTAGCTCTAAGTACAGGATCTGCTATGCTAACTCAGAGCAAAGAGCCATCTGGACACTATCCTGACTCCAGCAGCAGCCAGGAGCAAACGCTTAGGGAAAGAAAATAAGAAACACGACAAGTACTGAATATCCCCTTCTAGGTATATCCTTTCAGCAAGCAGCAGTTTAGGAACTTTACAGTCTCTTGTGTCCTCTGAAAGTATCCCAGGCTAGAAAAGCTCAAGGTTTATGAGCAGATTATTTGAGAAGGGGCTGGAAAACTTCAAAGTTTGTTGCTACCTTGCCCTCCATGACCCTGATTCCAGCTATCCTGTTACACGTACAGACGAGGAGCTAAGCTGCCTGTATCTGCAGCGTTACATTCACTGCTTGTTGTGCATGCCGAGAGCACCACTCGTCTCCCAAACGCCATCCTCAGCATGAGTGCACAGGGGCTTCAGCCACTGCTGGATCCTGCTGTGGCAGCAGAAAGCACCTTGCACAGACTGCCGCAAGAGACACACGCTTGGTCCATACACTTGCACAGCAGGGCTCCTGCCAGAGGTGCTCTTGTCACCTGTGATGTCCCCAGGTGATTCCCTGGAAGTCTGGCACTGGGAGTAGGGAAGAGCATAGGTACACACTCTATTTCTTAATAAAAGGACAGGGTCTCTTATCAAGCCACACCGTTGGGCACCAACTATGATGAACCTTGCTGTACCTGGGCTGCAGCTCCTGGAGCTGGAAGAGAGAAGAACATGCACTAGCCAGGAGAGACCGAACTCCCCAGGGCACTCCACAAGCACTCAGGGCCAGGCTCGCGGCAGCTCACAGGCCAGGCCCCTGGGGCTGTGACACCCAGGTGACACAGTTTAGGAGGCCCTGAAGTAGACACCTCTTTTGCACAGACCAACCGGCCAGAAATGGCTCACCATGGATTTGCAGGTCTGAACCACTGGTAACCGATATTGCCCTTCCTATCGCTTTGGTCTCCGTTTTCATGATAAAGGCAGCGCAGAGCATCATGTGTTGCATGATCACACGTATTGGTATCCTGTCCTTTGATGCACAGCTGTGAAACGCCACAGCCAACGGGGCTTGCACTTGCGATTCTCAGCGCTGTGTCCGTGAAGCACAAGCAGCCAGTCAACTTGCTCTGGAGATGATGCGACTCATTTCCCCTAAGGGCTCAAGCTGACAGTGTGGCATGTTACATGCCAAAACCGCAAATCCTGCCAGATCTACTAAGCACAGCCTAGAACAGCTGATTCTTATGTGCAATATATGCCATATGTAGGATTGGGGGTTTGTGGAAAGGGTATCTATCAGTTTTTCTAATGAACTGCAGTAACAATGTGCATTTATGGCTCAAATCCGCAAGACCTGGGATCCCAGCATAGGACCTACCCTTTTTTTTCCCCTCGTTACAATGAGGTATGACCAGACACGCAGATTGTGGGTGAATTTGAAGCGTATCACCATGAGGTCTACAATGAAGAGAGCCTTCAAAGCTAAAGTAATCAAGCTATTCAAAGGCTGTAATGGCAGAACATGCTAAAGATAAGACTGTTGGGAGTTCTTGCTTCAGGTGACCAGATCAACCACTTCTGTCCCAATCTCCACCAAAATGAAAATGAAGTGAAACCCGTGAAAACACTCTGGGCAGATGAGGTGGTACCGCTCACTGCACTGCATGATACAAACCTGCTGAAGAAGAGCCACAGTCCAGAGACTTTCTGCCAGATCAAGTTTACTAGAACACCGTAAGAGCACCCACATCTCAGATCCGATCACAGCAAACACCAGAACGATAACAGGAACATGCCAGCTAACGCTCCCAACCAGCTCTCGACTCCTAGCTTCTATCACACAAGGATGAAGAGATGGGGCAGAATCCCAGGCACATCCTAAAGGGTGCAACTACAAGCCTCAAGTTCACGAGCAGTAACAGAAACTTCAGCAAGAAAACAAAAAGCTGCAGAAACCGAAAAGCCAGCTACCAAATACAACTGGTAGCCCTTAGGGAGGGCACTATCCAGAGTGTCAGCAAACCTAGCATGATCCAGTCCCGCCACCTTCTTAGTAGACTAGGGAATCTATGTCCGATGTATCAGCTGCAGTCCAGCTACTTAAAGGATTAGCTGAGAATGAGCGCGCTGTTAATGATTAGCATTCCCTAACCTCATGCTCTTGGCTCAGTGGGAGTGCCCAATCGAGGAAAGAGACGGAGGAGCTATGGCTGAATGCCATGCCACACAGGCTCTTTCCACCTATTTTGGGGAGAGCAGCTATTCCTCAGTTATACTGCGGTGCCCTTCCCACTTTTCCAATGACATCTTCAGCTCCTTGGCCCAAAATGCCCTAGGTCTGTCCCCTCCCATACTGTAGTGTTATCTGGTATCAAGGGGACAGATGCAGCAAATGTGTTTTTATCCAATAATCTCATTTTCAATTAAAATATATAATATATATTTAAAAAGGTTTAGAAAAGCTTCTATGTAATTTGCAGCTACTTTTACATATAGATTACAATAATGTACAACCCTTCCCCAAGGTGGTTTTAAACTGCGGGGACCTGCCAATTCTTTCCCCTCAATCATATACATTATCAAACATCAAATGTATTTGTTCCTAATACAGCTCTGAAAAAGAAGTCTGTCACTTGTACCTTTCTCAGAGGGAGAGTGCCTAATATGCCTAATGGGGACACACTCAACATTGGCTTCATATTTACTGTAGAAAGTTCCCAGATTAGTAAAAAAATATTTCATCTATAGAAAATGCCCTTCTGAAAAGCAACCAGGGCTCTGTTAAGGCCACACCCAGGCTTTCCATTTCTCCGCTGTAGCAAGACAGCTCAGAAACAAACCTAAGATGATGTTTTGATGTCCCAGAAACAGCTATTAGCACCTGTGCCTATTTTACAGCAGCCTGGTGTATCAGGAAAGTGCTGAGAACAGCATAGGGACTTCTCTAAACATGCTCCTGATTCAACGGGGCTCTGTTGGCACAGTGAAAAGCTGAGTGTCCTCCTGTTCTGCTCAGACAAACAAGAGGAAGCCTTCTACACCACCCTTCCCTGCGGACTGATGATGGATGCTAGAGAAGGGCACACTGAAACCACTGAAACCAATCCCCTGAAATAGCACACCCGCTTTCCACTTTCCACAAGGTTTCCACCAAAAAGCTCTTCCGATTCCTCTGCAAGTCTGTGGGATACCAAGTGCACGTCTGGTGGCTTAATGAAAACGTCCAACTACTTCACCCCAGAGGGCAAGCCAAGTGAGGACAGAGCAGGCCCCCTGCCAGTCCGAGGCACCGGGAGACTTCCTGCCATAGCAGAGATAGGATAGCCACTGAGATATTCCTCCAGCAAACAACTCTTCACATGGGAAAATGCTATTGCCTGGCACAGAAAACTCTGGCTGAGGTTTTTACCAGGCCTCCTCTTTGGATGTGGGTCTCCCCACAATGTCCAAGGCAGGGTCGGGTTTGTAGGAAGAGATGTGGCACATAACAGGATTATTATTTTTTAAACTCTTCCTGTTGCAGCCAGGTGCAGGTTGCCCCCTTCTTCCCGGGTAGGCAGCCCCTTCTGCCCAAGGTGTGGTGTGCAGGGAAACTGTATCCAACGTGCTCCATTCTTTTCTCTGCCGGGGTGGGAAGCGAAGTCAGAACCCGATGTTCAAAACCTGAAGGACACTAGGAAGAAGAAAAATAGAGTGAATGGTTAGATCTCAGCTTCAGGGGGAATCCTGGATACCCAGATAAGGAATTAATTACTATCAGTCAGCCCCGTGCTCCTCAAAGGATGCCCACTTCCAGTAGGGAACACACACAGATCACAACAGACCTTGATCAATGGAAGTGGAGGATGCAACTGCTCAGCTCCAAACTTTAGAGAACAATTTAAACAGGAAGACAAAACAAAAGCACAAAGGTCAAAAGTAAGTACTCCTCCTATAAGCTGATGGCACTAACACAGCTCTGCAAGATAAGCAGGTTTAAAGAAGAACTTGGCTAACACTAGCAGCACTGTGGGGAAAGCACCAGGGAAGAAAGTTGCTCTTCCCCTTAAGCAGCCACAGACATGAACTGGTAGGAAAGAGACTAAGGGTTTTTTTTAGAGACCACATACTAAAAGAACAGTTTACATGATCAACCACTTCAAGAAATCCCATATCTACCTACACATAAGTAAATATTTCCAGATATCCTCCCCCAAGTCTTCGAAGAAATCCCTTCTCAGGCTTTCTGCCTCGCCCTGGTTACAGTCAGCTTACAGTAGCAAGGAAGCAGCCGCAACTTCTTCAAATAAGCCTTGGAATAGGTCTAAGCAGATTTAAGACACTGACATAAAACCTCTGCTGGGCACCTATGATCTGCTTTGGAAGGCAGAATAGTGAGATAAATGTAGGGCACCAACTTGGTTACATCCAGCAACAGGACAAGTGAATGCAAAATAAATTTGTGGAAAGCAGCTATACGAGGGGGGAGTTAGCCCTTAGCAAGAAAAAGCAACAACCTGAAACAGAAGCCCAAGCAGCAGGCTACTTTGGGAAACTGCAAATGATTGGGGGGGTTGTTTGTTTTCTGGAAGATCAAAACACGATGTTGGGACCAAAGGGAATTAGATGGAGCACAGCAAAAACGACACAGGGTCCAGGCCAGGTTAGGCAAGGGATAAAGGGCTCTGCAGGCTATGAAGCCTTACTAAGTTTAACTGAACAACTCAAGAACGTTGACTGAACTCCACCAGAAGAACAGACAGATGGACTTCATGCTGACCAAAGAGGTACAAACTGTACCATGGTACAAAAGAGGCAATTCTATTCCCAGGTATCTCCTACTGACTTGCAGTGCAGCCTGCAGAAACATACACTGTGCAGATGAGATGATCAAGCCAGAGGCCCCTGAGCTGCTCAGAGGAAGCCAGATGGCCACCCACACTTCCCCCCTGACTAGAAAGGGGGATACTGACAGTATGTGCAGAAGGAAAGACTTATCGTCCACGTTTGCGCACCACGCACATAACAGCCAGATTCCACTTGCAGCTACGCTGGCTTTTTCCATCACCTTGTTCACGAGGGCTCCTGCAAGTCACCCTGCACTGCTTGAGCATCCAGTGCTTTAACCAGTGACCGACAGGCTTTCAACCGGAGTGAGACACTACGACCAGAGCAACAGCAGCAGAAGCTGTAGAATTATTTTCTCCTGGTTAAGGAAAGTATTCACACGCTGACTTTCTTCCTCTGAGACTAATAGCTAGGTGTGTGGGCGTTGCATGACTGCTGGGCAGAGGCAAGGTTTCAATGTTTGGGCTCTGATCTCTAAGTAAAGAGACAAGGGGCTCAGACAGACTCCTGGTGAAGCTGTGGACAAACTCTTTACCATTTATTCACAAAAAATGATCAAGTCATGTCAGCTTTGCCCACCGTGGGTAGCACCAATGAATGTTTTCTCAAGCACTGCACAGAGACTAAGTATTTATTTTGGAAGATCTTCTCTTGCCCACTAAGGGAAATACTTCCCCAGCTCCAAATTCATTGCAGCTATTCAAATCAGAGCAGGATCACTAGCATTTATTAACAGTTTTAGTGTTACACCCAAAACCAGCTCAGAAGGCTACGACTAAGCTAGCAGAGGACTACTCAGAAAGATGGCTTTAAGTTAATGAAAATTTACAATAGCTTTCATCAATGTGAGTTTAGTTTCACAGGAAGGATATGAAAGGAAAAAGCTTGGCGTACGGGAGCAGTACTTAAAGGCAGCCATGCTCTTCCTGAATGGTGATTTCCAAACACGGGCCCTAATAACTCACCACAGCAACAGTTTCAGAGAAAGGGGAGATGACACAACCTTGACCTCTTCACAGATGCTTATGTCTGTAGCTCATTTGATTTCTCGTAACTTCTGAATGAGAGAGAACATTCTGCCTTCTTCTCCCAGGTTTCCTGATACTCTTCAGAAAAATCTTCTGTTTCTTCCCACTTACAACCTGTTCCCCCTTTCTCACAATCCCGATCCACCTCTGTCTTAGCAGCATGTTACACGAGACCTGCTCTGCTCTGGGAGAAACACTCCCTCCCACCCTACCTCATGGATTCCAGGACACAGGTAAAATTCAAAAGCTTCATAAAACACAGAAAAAGCAAAGATACTCTAAGGACAGAAAAACAAGACTTGAAAAAAACCGCACTGAACAGGGGCATCGTCACTTCTCTTCTGAGTGCAACACTGCTCAAAACTGTTCAAAGAACCGTAGGAGTTGCACTTTCTGCCAATCTATGATCATGTTTCAGAACTTTTTCCAGATCTCACTCCTTTATTAGTAAGCATGTCTCTAGCACACGTATTTCCTGTAAAGTATCACTTCAATCTCATGCAAGGAACACAACAAATCCAAGGGTTTCAGCATCAAGCAACTGCTCTGATTAACCAATTCACACACCAAGTATCAAGATGGGACAAGAAAATACCCACGCTGTTAAGAACCTCATCTTCTCCCTCCTAAACATTTGAATTATAGCCATGTTTTTACCAGCACTAGATCCTCTCTGATAAGCATTCCTTCAGCTTCTCCATTTTATACCCTTAAAAATATATATACACACACACACACCTGGAATTCTATAGGCAGAGGTCTTGTGTATCCAACCCAGGGAATTAATGCACCCCAAACCACAGGACATTCTACAGCATCCATACATTTTGAAAACAAGCCCATGAAAAATACTCTACCCCTGCAGAGTGAATGTGTTCCCCAAGTACGATGGCCTGAGCTAGCGCGGTGCGTAGAATCACAATATCCGGTGGAAACAGTGCTGAAGAAGCCACAGTCCGTCACCAACTTCAACAGCCCTTACGCAGATGAAGAGTGCTGATGTCTTGTCAACAGAATTAGTCTTTGAAACCAAAAGTGAATTTCCATATCCGACCTGAAGCTAAGACATTCAACTTAAGCCAGCAATTCAGAAATCCAACAAGATCACAGGTAAGAAATGCACAAGAATGTAAGAAGCCCCATTAAAAAACAGGGGAAACAGTCTTGACTGATCCTCCCCTCTCTCTTTCTACAAAAAAGAGATCTTTTAAGTACAGACAGAAGAATGTTACTAAAGAAGGAAATTCGAAGCACTGTGTTCAGATTTGGATGGAGTAAGATGGAGACAAATTGTGTTTAAAAAAAATCAATGTATGACAGCACATCAATGCATTCGCAGCACTTAAGCAGCAGTGTGCTCACAGAGTTTGTGCGTCACAAGCCCAAAGGACAGCATTTCACTTTGTCTAGACCCTGGACACTTGTCTAGGATGGCTGTATTGGGGCAGAGCAGAAATATAACCTAATATTCTGTATCCAGCATGTCCATTAGCAATAGATATCACAAGAAAATTTAAGTTGGAAGGGACCTCCAGAGGTCACCTAATTCAAACTCCTGCTCAAAGCAGGACCATCTTCAAGCTGCTCAGATGCCCTGGAAAGAGTATTAAGGTTAAGTACATGAATATTTATTAGTATTCCCTCAGCCTCCAACATTTTGAAGCTCAAGAGCTTCCTGCACCTGAAGCAGTATCTGCAGTTTGCCCTCACTTCTGCTCAGCTGGCCGGTATTACTGGTTGAATTTGCAACATCAACAAATATCACAAATGTCTCCAAAACAGGAAATACTCTTGGTAAGGCTTCCACTTTCCAACCAATACCCCATCTACACTGTAGTCCATAATATAAATTGTCCATTTGCTGTTAGCTAACTGAGCTCCAAGTGTAAAACACGCTGTCAATTCCATTTCTCCAATTCTTTGACTGCCTCAGTGCTTAGAGAGCTACAAACTGATGTTTATTATTTACCTGTTTATGAGGGTGTCAGCCCCTTAAAAAGATATTTAACTCTGGTTCTCATATACATTTTTGCCAAGCCAGTTCTAAAAGCTTTGTGCAAATACAAAAGATTAGCGAAGAGACAGCTTTGCTGTTAGTGAAAGCAGATGCACATGACAGTACTAACCCATCCTTCCTCCTTCCACCTCCATTCGCACCTTGTACTCCCATTTCCTCTTCCTTTGCCATTCTAAAGGCTGCATAAGCAATTCGGTAGTTAAGACTGACCAACGGGCTTACCAGATTTTACAGCTACTATCCTGGAAGGAGGGTAAGCTTTAAGGGAAGGGCAGAAGTTCCGATGACAGAGCGATTGTGTCCTGCTGCATGAAGCACGAAGCAGGCACTCATGGAACAGGCATATTTTGCAACCACATATGCTAGAAAATTTTACAGGCATAACTGTAACCTGGATAGAAACGCAGTATGCCTTGCTCAGTTCAGCTCTTCTGTAAATATAGGATTTCTTTATTTATGGAATCAGCAGGTGCTCTCATGTCAAATTCAGAGCTATAAGCATCACTGAACAGACACCGTTGTCCTGCAGAGCAGTCATCTTCAGTAATGAAAGACAAAAGGAGCTTCATTCAGATTGCTGCTCTACTCCATTAAAAAGTTCACTACCCAGTAAGTTAAATCCATCCACCTTTGCATAGCTTTTTCTCCTTCTAAGATACTACAGTGCTCTCAGAAGCATTTTACTCAAAAAGTACCTGCACTTCCAAAGAGGTACCTTTAATTCACTAATGTTGCTGGACCCTGGAAACTTCCCAGACAGGGCTGTTCCTGCTACACAGCAGTATTTTACATAATTACACCTACCTTTTTGTGCTCCTGAAGTTAACTTGGTACCCAGGTATGGTTGGAGGCCTGTGAGGTGCTGGGATAGCTGGGAGTAGATAGAATGGGTTCAAAATTAAAGTCCAGTCCTTCTCCATCCATGAGGTCACTGTTGATTATGTAATCCATATCACATTCAAGGTTCTCCATGTACATGTCAATGTCCAGGTCAGTGGGCAGCCTGTCCTGGTTCAATCCCAAGGGAGCAGGGCTAGCAGAAGAAAGAAGTGGTGGAGTGCCCAGTTGGACTGACTGGGCAGTTGTTGCAGAAACTGGAGCCTTCAAACTGGCCATGCTGGCAGTGTTTTGGGGAGATGCTACTATGGGAAGTGTTGACGGCAGAACACTGGCACTGACTGGCTCTGCCTGCTGCTCCGTAGGCTTTCCTCGTGGATTACCTGGGCTCATCTTACTCTGGGCAGCTTGTCCGCCTAGAAGCAGAAGAGTTCGGCTACTCATCCTGCTACCAGTCTGCGGGAGAACTGGGTCCACCTGAGTCATCATAACATCCCTTGGAGGCGGAGAGCTGGGTGTCAGAAGAGCTTCCAAGGTCTGAGGGCCAGAGAAATGACTGACAGAACCCTGCAGCGAGATATCAACACGGTTAAACAGGGAATTGCCAAAAGTAGTGGTCTGACCAGCTGTGTTTGGGCTCCGCAAGGAAAAGCTGGAATCTCTCTGGATTGGACCACTCGAGGCAGATTGCTGGGTGGATAGCACAGATGAGCTGGGAGACATCAGATTTAACCCATCAATGAGCTCAAGCTCCTCAGTCACAGTTGGTGGAACATTGCTGGATGCACTGGAGTACACTAGAGAAGGGAGAAGCTCTTCATCATGGAGGTCATCCTGCTCGGTCAGGATAGGAGAAAGCCTGGCACTAATGGTGCTTGCGTTGGAACTGGTTCGAGGCCGGAAAGTATTCCACACATCAGAGTCCTCATTACTTCTTGAGGATGGGCTCCCAGGCCACTTAGGAAATTGGGAGCCAGGACTGTCAGCAGTGGCTTCTGAAGTAGACTGTAGAGAAGCCTTCTTTTTGGATGCTTTACCTCTGACTTTTGCAAGTTTGCTGCTGTTGTCCATGGAGGCAGCTCTTCTTCTTGGTGCTTTTCCACTTTTACCACCTTCAGGATTGAGCATCCACCAAGAACTCTTTCCTGTGGCTTCATTATGAACTTTAATGAACTTGCTGTGCAGGGACAGGTTATGTCTAATAGAATTCTGAAAAAAATACAAAATACAAAGTATGAGAACCTGACAGTTGACACCACACTTCCCACCTAGGTATAAATGTATTAAGGCAGTACCCAGAGAAGAAAACTATAACAAAGACCCACCCATACAAAACCTGCTAGTTCTGCTTGGACATAATTGACAGCACCAGCAAGGAATGCAATGTCTCACTGCAGTACCAAGGGCAAAACTATCAATACAACTAGCAGCTTCCCATTACCAGGGCACTGACACTAAAGAACTTCCCAAAACCATATTCTATTGCTACAAAATTTGTAACAATTAAACATATCAAAGAGAGATTAGGCAAATTCCCAAATATGGCTTGCAAACTCACCATGAGCCTAAATCAACGTAAGTCGATGTTGCCATGAGAAAGGGGCATCCTCGTCTTCCTTCCTGGTCCCACCCTTCTGCCCGCCCCAGTAGCCATACAGGATAAATCTGGCTGAAATTCTGAATTTTTGTACAGCTCAGAGGATCACTGACTTTGCATGGCTTTCAGCAGGATAAGACTATTAGGCCTAGCAGTGAACCAAATAAACAGACCAGGTGAAGAGAAATCCCAGAAGACTTCAAACTCAGTATTCCCATTACCATCTTTATTCCCAAAACAAATAAACAAGAGTGAAACTTTGTGGAGCAGGAGTCATGGTAAGCCTGGAGGCCGCCAGCCCCACTCTGCAAGAAGCCAATGTTTCCTCCATGTGCGTTTCTAGTGGGGTAAGATGTTCAAGTAGATACTGCACTCCTGTACTGTACATGCCACTCGTAGCCTCTGCCATCTTTCCATTTGGCAAGGGACACATTCCTGGTCTCTCCCAATCCCGCCCCCTTTTTTTTTGTTTAGCTTTGCTACAAACCGCAAGCTAACATATCTGTATACCATTATCAAACCGAATTTTTGTCCTGCAACTTTGCTGGTACAACCCCCAGTATTTTAGAACCAGCAAGCAATAATCTCATTGTTGGAGCAGATCTCCCATAAACTTAAGTTCCCCTTGAGATTTGTATGGTGCATTAATGTTTGCATCCGATTTGTCCAGAGGGTCAAACTGCACATAGTTAAAGGTGCTGCACTGGTAGCGCAGTGATCCAAGAGCTCTTATTCATATAAACTAAGCAGCCTACAGCTTTCATGCATACCATCTCAATTTGGAACAAAGTAAACTGTGCTTTTATCATCCTTTTCCACCACCTCTCAACAGTTTTTCCTGCCTAGTGCTTTCCTTCTCCCCACCCTTTTCCTCTTTGACAAGTCCTTACTAGGCTAATTTTGTCCACCTCACCAAAAGTACTGTCCTGAAATGAAGCAGATGCAGATAAACAACAGAGAAAGTGGAGAGTTGTCATGGAAAAGGAAGGACACGAGAGTGGTTCTGCATTAGCTCTTTTTAATCTTTGGCTGCCGAGGATTTGGAGAGGAGTGTGTGGCTGCTTGTGATCAGCATCAAAGGATAACGCACTCCTACTCAGAGAGTCCCCCAAGGCTCTCCGTGGAGTTCAGACCTGCCAAAACATGCGTCAGTCAATGTCCTTATGCAGTTACATGACATGAGTTCTTCATAGCAATACAGCATACCATCTGGCCTTCTTTTTTTTCTTTTTAAAAACAAAGATTTATTTTCTTTCAAATTTCAAGAAAAATACTTCAGTCTGGTACCTTGTCTCCTGAAAAGGCTGCTGCTTTGGTTTCCAAAGAATCATCCCTCCCCCAGGTGAATGTTCCTGATGCCAAATACATACTGCTGCAGCAGTAAAAAAGGTTGTCACATATTCTTCATATATCTTTGTGAAAGGAATCTGAACTTCTGTCACCAAGCCCCATCAGGAATGGCTCAGTAGCTTGTACACACGGTATATGCTTGGAGTTGTATAACTGCTGTCTCCTTAACTCCGCTTGCTGACTGAACTTTAAACCAATAGGTTCAGGATATCGCAGAACTTCACATATAACTATATTCCATTTTCTGCTAGATACCTTTTACAGCTAAAGCCAGGTTTTAATTCCCATGTCAACAAAAGCACACCACAGAAGTGCAAGCCTGGAGAAAAAGGACCATCACTTCTGGCACTGTAAATGGAAATTTTAATATCTAGTTTTTGAGCCTTTTGGCTGAAAAGCAGCTTGAAATAAGACATCTTGAAATAAAGCTAGCATTCACATCAACATGTATATGGGAAGCCTGGAACCTTTTATGCCATGAAGAGAGTCTCAAAGTGCTTTTACATGTTTCTGTTAAATTGACATAATGGCTAATAGCTGCAGAAACAGGTAACTGCTGTACCACTCCTTCCTTCCTCATCTCCTAACCCTCTGCCTCCCACTAACACAAGCATCTGCCTGGTTATAACCTGGTTCAGAGCACTAACCCAACCCCAAAATAGCCCTATTCTCCCTCAAAAATTACTCTCCCTGCCTGTTTTAGCTCCTTCAACTTGTTCCCTGTGGGGTCAACCACCAACAGCAAAGTAAGGAAGAGAGCAACGAATGGTTGGAGGCAAGAGGAAAAAAGCAGGACACTGTTATGGCTAACTGCTGTCAAAACTGCGATTCCTAACTTATCAGACGGGTTCACACCTCTCACACAAGCCTTGTGAGGCAGCTCACCGCTGCAGCTACAGCACCCACACCTGTAAGGCACCTGCAGGCCTGAGCCCTGCTGTGTACTAAAAGTACTAGAAGACCCGAGTCCAGATGTTCCCCACGTAGGAGTGAACTGACTCACCCAAAACCTTGGTGTTTTGAGAGAGCATAAGGGACTCTGCAGTGAATGACTCTTGACAACAGGAACAGACCCACCAGAGGCGTATCAGCAAAGTAAGGACCCCAGCAGACAGGAGCTGCTCCATTTCAGGAGGTGCTAAAATCCATGATGGGTAGCAGGAGGAAGACTCCTTTCCCCTCAGCTTCCTCACATCAGTGCACTGTATGCTCTCCAGCACAAGAGCGCGTCTCCTGGAACGATCTCACATGCCTAACGCACAGAGGGCACTCAACTCTCAGTAAGGAAATGAAAAATTAATTATGCTAAAATAATGGTAGAACTCCAAGTCAAACTTGACAGGGGAGGAAGTGACAGAATTTGGTCGCCCCGGCAACCCTGACGTATTTCCTTTCTCGATGTTAGGCAACCCGAGCCGAAAGTACAGGTGAAGCGAGCTTTTCAGATGTCCAGCTTCACACCGGTTGGGATTCTCCTGCACCGCTGAGCACTTACAATCCACAAGCTTTTAGCTATGCAACATCCATGACCGTAAAGCAGCGCGATTTGAAGGAACGAGCGTAGTCAGAAAACTTCCGTTCGGACTCCTCAGGAACTCCTTCAACAAGCGGTGGTAGGGGGACAGGACTACTAACTCTTCAAACATCTTACAGAGGTTCTGGAGGCTAAATCATCTTTCTGAGCTTATGACAGGGTATGCTGCCTGCTAAGTACTGTGGTGAAAAAAAGCCAGTCCGGGTCTCTAATCTGCCACAGATCAAAGATGATTCCTGTAAACCACATTCAGACAAAACCATGATGAAATTCATGACACATATTATGCAAAATTAAAGTTTGGCTAGAAACATTCACTGTACACTGAACAATCAGCCATTCACTCGACCTCAACCTCCTCATGCACAAGACAGTATATATGGAAGAGCCAGAGCAGCATGACTAACAGCATCCACAAACAATTTCCTAATTCCCAAGTAGTCACCACAGCTTCAAAACTTCTTTGATAAAAATCTCCCAGCCCTATTTACCAAAAAGGAACGCTCCTTCCCACTGCAATAGGCCTGTCCCCCGCGTCGGTGGCAGTGAGTAGGTGCTGGACCCTGTGCAACGCACGGGCGAGTAGGTCTGAAGATGAGGAATCGGCCACGGGAGCTGGCAGCACAACTAAGCCATTAGCACCTGGGCAATCCTTCCAGGCAGTTACTGCAGATACTGAAATACCATGCAGCAAACCCAAGCGCTTCGTATACAGGACAGCATACCAGCGACAGCCTTTCCAAGCGAATATACGGCTAGGTAGGTAAGCCTCAGGTTATTGACCATAAAATTGATGTTCTTCTCTCAGCAGACCAGAGTGTTTCAGCCAAGTACTTTGTTCAGATATAAAGGTCTCTCACATAAGTCAACAGAAACAAGCTTAACCTCACTCTCCTGCGACACACCTTTCTCGAAGAACTGATCTGATCGGAGCAAAAGAGGAGGAGGCTCTTTTATGCCTTGCCTGGAGCAGCATGCACAGGCAGCAACGGTGCGTGGAACCGTGCTAGCAGAGTGCTCCGGGCCAAGCCAAGCACAGGCTGTACCGAGAAACACTCGAAAAACAGCTATCCCTGAAAACTGTGCGCTTGCCCATGTCTGCCTGGGTTTCCACAGACTGACAGTCACCACTCCCCAGCACCGGGACTACCCTTCCTGGAAAATTTCAAGCTCCTGCTACAAATGATGGAAGCACCAGCATTCTTGGCAAAATACCTCTCTCGAGAATTAGTGACAGAAAACACTAGAAAATTTCGACATACAGTCGCTGCTGCTCCCTCCAACGCATTCCCGCTGCCTCGGAGGCACACAAAGAACGTGGCTGCATCCCGGCGCAGGGCCACGTTCCAGCGCTGGGCCTGTAATTGTGCTATGTTATAATTTGCCATGCCATTCTTCGGAGGCTGCGAGAGGAGGATGCCCCGCCTCGCACATTTGTCAGTGCCTGTCTCAGCACTCACCCCGGCACTTGGCTCCAAAGGCTTTAGGAAAAAGTTTTCATTGCAGAGATTTTGTAAAGTTGCGCTCCTCTGAGTAAACAACTGCTCCGGAGCCAGAGAGCCAAAAGATTTCTCCTTCCAGAAGGCGCATGTGAGCGGACACCGAGCTCAGGAGACAGAAGGCTGTACCTTATCAAGAACATTTTCCTTTCTGTAATCTCTGAATCCAAGGAGAGTTCAGAGGAAAAGAAAAATCCTAGTTCTCTAAATAGAACGATTGTGGCAATTTACCAGTTTGCTAAAACATGCAAGCACATACAACAACAGCTACTCTGGATTAGGCAGAGCAGAAAAAACCTGCTGGAACAAGTAATACCAGCATCCCAAGAACAGCCTTCGCTGAGAACTGCCTGAAAAATTGAGCTGTTCAGCAAAGCACCTTCTCAAAACAAACTGCTGGAGCACAGGAGAAAACAGCAGCAAAATCTTCAGGCAATTTGTCTTGCATTGCACAGTGCAGGTAGGCTTTCACCTAAAGGGAGAGCCCGCTCCCTCTTTTGAGGGGAACACCTCCACTCAGTGAGTCTCTTAAAAAATATCTTGCTCTCCCCCATGCCTATTCAGTGCAATATACCCAGGTGGGGTAGGGGGGCTAATGTCACTTAAAAAGAGGGTTAAGAACATGTTATAGTTGAGAGACTGCAACGCTACATTTTTAGTGTAAGAAAGTTTAATGTAGAATAGCATTACTTTGGGTAGATGAACTTCTCAGTAAACACCATGGCCTTTCTCAGCACACCCCACAGAAAGCAGCCTTCTCCTTCGCTAAGCGGTGCAGCCTGTGACCCCTTGTACAGCGGTCAGGGAATCAGACCCTGAACTAAGCCTCCCCTGTGTACAAGTGTGCATTAGACTGAAGGTCAGGCAGAATTAAACTTTGCTCAGTGCTAAGATGCTGAGTTTAAGTTCTACATTTCCTTTCGCTTTATGGCTTTTTGGGCTAAAGTCAGCTATGTCTCAGGGAGTGAAGAGAGAGAGAGACATTTTCAGTGTCTTCTCAAACCAATATCTTGATATTATGATTACCAAAAGTCAAAAGGAAACCTGTGCAAAGCCTTCCCCCCACACGACGCTCCTTTCCACCGAGATGGTTTCTTTCTGAAATACAAGGAGCTCCTTCTACTGGTTTGGGCCTTCACCTGCCCACGCTGAGAAGCTACAACTCTGACAAGTCTGAGCCAAAGCTCTTCAGAGATCCTGCAGAGCCCAGGTGGAGATGAACAAACAGCTAACGTGACTGTTCTAGGAACTGACCATTGCTTTTTGTAGATCTGCCTGCAAAACTGACTGGACAGGAGTCAACAAGCAAGTGAATGATAAACACTTCATCTTTACTAAAGCAAGTCTTCACTTAATTTTAGATCCACTGAACAGGAACTTATCTCCAAGGCATAAGGATAACCTAGCTAATACCACCAGCCCCAGCACAGTAAGAACAGCCCAGAACATGGACCAGGCTTGCTTTTGTCTTCCGGCTTATTACTCTTCCATGGAGGAACATCAGATGGCCACAGGAGGAGCACTCAGTCCAACACAATGAAGCTATGTTCTGCCAGAAGGTCCGACATCCTCAATTCTAGGAGGTGCCCAGTGACCTTCAGAGCCAGCACTACAGCTGTGGAAGCCAGGGAAGTGCCTGTAATCTTAAACACAATTGCAGGCTGCATGCAAGGAACCACCAGAGCCCTCACTTAGGTCTCCTGATCTATCTGGTCAACAGCTAACATCAGCTGCGGGCAATGTTCATACAACTCGAGAGTGAGATGAGGGCTGAATGGAACATTTGTAGGCAAAACGCTGCCCCGTATAACAAGGAGTAAGAGCTGGCTGATAGGTGACAGCTGCTGTTCCAGACAAGTAGAGCACCTAGCGATTCCTAATTAGCAATACATACATACATTTGAGTCAAAGTGAATGCAAAGTATCAGGAGGCAGAGATGTCAGCTAAACATCCTATAACTCATGCTGTGCTCCAGAATCAGTTGCTTTCCCTATATGTGCAACATAAAGGAAAAAGGTGTGATTTTTGCTAAGGTGAAACACCTCTGGTAGGATGATTTTAAAGTTCATTATATTCCTATAAAGACAAAGAAAACAGTTTCGGGAGAATACATGGGATGTTCCACAGAGAAAGACTAGTCCTGAACGCTGCTCATGACTGCATCAAGCTTGCTCATGCTCTTGGAAGCAAGGCATTCGGCAACCAGGGCACACGAACCGCTTCAGAAGGGTTTATGCACTTATGCTGAATAGAGCGTAGCTTTATTCCAAAACCTTAACACCTTCCTCCCCCAAACAATCTAAAAGCCAGGAAGAATTATCCTCTTATCCCAGGAGCAGCTTGCAGAGTACTGAGGAGAGGATTAAGAAGTCCAGGGACACATCCCTGCTGGGACACTTCTGCCTTTCTGCCCAGTTAATTCTTAACTTCAGTTGAAATATAGCAAAGAAAAGGCAGACTGCACATCCAGCAAAACTGTCACTTTACAAAGCATTTAAAACAGTTCAAGAACAGCAAACACCACCTTCCTCGAAAACACAGATTTTCCGGAATTCACACAGGTTACACCCTTGCGGTCTGTAACAGTTGCATTTCCCTCAATTGTATATGGGAGTGAAACAGCTGTAAAGCAATTTTGAAGTAACAATGAGTTTATGGATTTTATATTAACTAAAGTGGATAAAAATACGTGTTCCAAAGATGTGCTTCTTTTAATTTCAATTTAAAATTCTCTATCACACCTACGCTGCATACAGACAGAACATACTACCAGCAAGGCTCTGCCAAAGCCATACAGAAACTCCAGAACTGCAGGAGCTGTAGTGTCATCTTAATTAGCCCCAAAAAGCTACATCAGCATTTAGCAACAGCTCCGTATTAGTTTCCTTCGTCCAACCCATTCACTTCAAATTTGAGATACCAATAAACTAACACGACCCAAGAAGTTGTTCTTTTTGTCTACAAATTTAAAAGGTGCAAGCAGAGCGTCACAGCTCTAAAATACAGAGAACAGTAACAAAAATCGGCTTCACTTCTCAACTGAAAATAGATCTTTCATTTGTTCAGTTGGTCTTAAAAAACATACACCTACTAAGTTTACCCAGCCCACAAAATTAACCGATGACTTACTCAACACCTTTTAAACTGTAAATTTCTAACCTATCTTAACCTAATGCACCTTAATAAAAAGATGAAAAATTCTTCGTCACAAAAATAATTCTGCAAGCAAAAAAAAGAAAAAACTCACAAATCTAACCATATGTTAACATAAAGCAGGGCTAGAAACCAGAGCTGAGCAGCCACCCGCTGCCCCAGCCTCACATGCTCCGTCACACAAGCCAGGGCATGCATCCTGCCAAGCTATGCCAACAGGATTTGAGAGGGAAAGTAAGGAAGAAAATGGAGCAGAGGGAGCACCCGCAGTTCCTTTTGCTTTTCCTGGATACATAATTGCTTAATTACCAGTATACCATCTCTATACAAAACCAGACTTGGACAACATTTGTTAAAAACTAAAACAAGTTTTTAGGGGAATTTCCCCCAGCCTTTAAACAGCTTCAGTTGCATTTCCACCACAGTTCTCTCCTCACTGGTTAAAGTCAACAGTTTTAAGCTGCTCTGACCATAGGGTGGGCTGATTCCAAGCACAGCTGCTGTCATCCTGCCTTCTCTCATCTTCCCTCACAAGAAGTTTCTGTTCTCTTCCCTTGCGAAAGCCAGCCTGAGTGAGTCCATGCACAGGCTGCAGGACTGCCAGTGAACTTCATCACCAAAAAGTCAAACTACATCAAACAACTCCAGAAACAGTGCCAGAGTAGAGCCCTTAACTCTCACACACTTATGCACAGAGAATTCTTATATCTGCCTCTCCACAAGTTAAATCCAACCGTGCTTTTCCCAAAATTGATACATGATAAAAATCTTAGAGTAAAACCAAAGGTCTATGTCACATTAAGGACTACAGCAAAAGAACTGTCATGCTGAATCAAGCCAGAAGTCCATCTATTTCAGCATCTAGCTTCACTACACTCCAACTTCCCAAAAGGTATCTTGGGACATATTTAGGATGCCACACTGAACTTTGGTCTGTTATCTATCCCCAGACCTAGGTCTTGAAACATGTCTCAAAGTGTCTCAGTCCCTGTTTAACTCCATGTGCCAGCTTCACCAGTTGGAAGGACCGAGATGCAGCAGGCTTCATTTACAATCCAATCACTTCACATTCGAAACTACTAAAGGGTCTGGAAAAGAGTCTGCACCGCAGAGTACACAAAGGGAGCATTCCAGCTGCAAACTCAGTACCGCCAAACAGCGACATTCCCAAAGAGAAGATGCACCAATGTGATGACCTGTTTGACAAAATAACACGATTCCACACAGCAGCAGCAGCAGCAGGGCCAGCCCAGCTTGCCTTAGCCTAAGGAAGCAAAAACTGTCTGTCAGCGAGACCACCAGCTCTACTGAAGAGAAAGCAAATGTATTCAAGCACACTGTCTCAATACTTGTTAATAGGGATTCAATCTGCATAAAGAAGGAAAAAAAGGAAGAACAGTCAAATTTTAGTCAAACTACTTGCACTCTCTAGGAACCTGCAGTAAGCTGGACAAACGGGAAAGGTGAAGTCTTTTGTATTAACCTATGCCAGCCTCAGTCTCACCACGTTGCTACCTCCCCTTGAGCAAACACCAGCAGTCATGCAACCGCACGGTGTGCCACTTCAGAGAGCTGAGCCAACTGAAAGCTAACCTTTCACAAAAAACTATCAATTTTTCTGCAAATCCAACACTCCGAGCTGACTGGCTGCTTGGTCACGCAGGCATCAGCTCGCGGGCAGAGGAATGCCCAGCTGGAGTCAGGGAAGCCCCAAACCGTACGGGCTCAGGCTGCCACGGCACTGCACCACAGGCAGGACTGCTAACCGCAGGGAGAGAGAGGCCCTGCAAACGGGGAGCGTAGCCTAAGTGTAATTCCAGGCTGCAGCAACAGATCACACGCTTTGGATTCCAGTCACTCTGGCATCCACTGCGATATATTAGGACAGCACAAGGGACTATTTCACAAGTCTGTTCTCACATCTCCCTTTCTCTGTGCTCGAGTGCATTTGACTAACCAGAACGGGAACACCAGGCTGCCACCTGCAGAGGACGGAAATGGAAGTTAGCTCTTATAATAGAACCTAGCACGTGCCTATCGCCAGAGCAACAGGAGAAGATAATATTGAGATTTCGGAATGGTATATTCCCAGGTCTACTTTCCCTTCCCCTAACTCCAGCAGAGGTCCTCACTCACTACGCAGCAGAGCCAGCGCAGCTCTGGGACACAGCACCCTTTCTGAAGGGAGGTTCTTGAAAGCCAAGAATGTCTGCTATGAAACAGTTATTTATACTGAGCTTTAGCACAGTTGCTGAAGAACTGCAGCCTTGTATTGCAGAGCCCTTCAATCGATGCTTCCTCTCACACAGCCGCTTCGCTAGAGCCTCTCCGCTGTGACCCCCCGCTCCTTTCCTGGAAAACTTTCAGGACGCGAAGCCAACAAGGAGCAGCCTTTCATGGAAAGGCAGCGCCGGGGTGAAGTGCCGGGCTGACGCCCAGCGAGGCCCGTGGCTCTGCTTGCGGCCACCGGCCGGGGCAGGCCCGGACAAGCCGAGGGGACGAGCCCGCAGCTGTCGGTGGACCCACACTGACGCTCGGGGCCCGGAGCAACAGGTGAACACCGTGCTGCACACAGAGGGCACCGGCCTACCGGGGCCTCCCTCGCTGCAGGACCGGCTCTGCCCCCCCTCACCCCCCGGGGCGGCCCGGGCACCCCCTCCCGCGGCCCCCGGCGCGGCGCGCACCTTCCAGCCGGCGGAGCTGTTGCTGTCGCCCTTGTCCTTGAAGTAGGGCACGGAGCGGACCATCCACTCGTAGATCTGCGCCAGCGTGAGCCGCTTTTCGGGGGCGCTCTCGATGGCCTGGCTGATGAGCTCGGCGTAGGACTGGTTGCCCCAGGCGTTGCGCCGGGAGCCGCCCTTCCGCGCCGCCGCGCCGCCCGCCCGCGCCCCCTCGGCCCGCCCGGGCCCCGCCGCCGCGCCGCCCGCGCCCTCCTCCGCGCCGCCCGCCGCACCGCCCGCCTCCGCCGGCGCCGCCGGCAGCTCGGGCCGCGGCAGCGGCCAGGTACAGGAGCGCGGCCGGCTCTGCGGCTCGAAGTCGGGGTCGATGTCCAGCGCCGCGGCGGCAGCGCCGCCCGCCTCCGCCATGGGCGCCCGCCTCAGCAGCGCCGCCGGGCCTGCGCCGCGCTGCCGCCGCGCATGGGCCCGGCCCGCCGCCCCTTTGTGAGACCCGGGCCCCGCCGCCGCCGCGCCGCTCTGTTTACCAGGGAGCAGCGCCGCGCTCTGCGCCTGCGCGCGCGGGGCGCCCCGGGAGCCGTAGTCCCCCCGCGGCGGCGGCGCGCCGCCCGGCCCGGCCGCCGGACTACAACTCCCGGCGCCGCCCGCGCCCCAGGGGGCGGGGCGCCGCCCCGAAAGGCGAGCGTGGCAGGCAGCGCGCCCAGCGGACTACGCCTCCCAGCAGGCCCCGCGCCGGCCGCACTTACATAACAGCGGCCCCGCCCCAGCTGAGCCGCCTACCGCGCCCCCTCCCTCCGCGCTGTTCCCGGCGCCACCCCCGGCGGCCAGCGCCCGGCCCACGGCCGACCCCGGGGCCGCCGCCCCGGTCGTTGCTGCTGCAATGGCCGCGCTCTGGGCCTGCGGCTCCCCCAGCCCTGCCGGGAGCCTGCCTGCTCCTTCCCCGCTCCCCCGCGCCGCAGCCACCCGCGCCCCCTCCCCCGGCCGGGCGGCGCGCCAGGGCTGGCAACCAGGTTCCGGGGCCGCGGCCTCGCCGCGCCACACAGCGCCCAGGGTTGGCCCAGCCCAGGACGCTGCATAGCGGAGGCCTTATGTTTCTCTAGGGCCGCGCCCCGGCTCCGGTCCCCGCTCCCAGCGCAGCTGGCTCGGCCTCGGGCTCTGCGCGGCCCCCGGGTGGGGGGTGCCGGCCGGGGCGGCGCAGGCGGCGTGGGGCCACTGCCAGAGCGACCCCCCTGCTGCAGGTTCCGGGGCGGCGACGCCGCTCGCCCCGCACTCTGTATAAGTGCCACGGTTTTGCGGGCGGCGGCGCAGCGGGCGGGGCGGCACAGGCGGCCCCGGACCCTGGATAGGCAGCGCCGTTTTGCAGGCAGCGGGCGGGCGGCAGCGCGGCGTGCGCGGGCGGGGCGGCGGCACAGGCGGCCCCGGACCCTGGATAGGCAGCGCCGTTTTGCAGGCGGCGGGCGGGCGGCGGCGCGGCGTGCGCGGGCGGGGCGGCGGGGCTGCGGCAGCGGCCGGGCGGGGCGGGGCGGGGCGGCGGCACCACCACCATGTCGGAGGCGGCGGTGGCCGACACCCGGCGCCTCAACGCCAAGCCGCAGGACCTGACGGACGCGTACGGGCCGCCCAGCAACTTCCTCGAGATCGACATCTTCAACCCGCAGACCGTGGGCATGGGCCGCGCCAGATACACCAGCTACGAGCTCCGCATGCGGGTGCGGCCCGCGGCGCGGCCTCTGCGCGCCCGCCGTGCAGGCCGCGGGGGCCGGGGGGGGCCTGTGGCGAGCCCGGGGCCGGCCCTGGGGGCGGGGGTGGGCCTCGGGGCTGGGGGGGCGCGGCGGGGGGGTCCCCGGGGTGCGGCGCTGGGCTGAGGGGGCGAGGCCGGGCCCCGCGGAGCCAGGCCCGGGGCTGGCGGCTTGCCTGCGCCCCCGCGGTGGCCGAGGGCTCAAGGTCAGGGCGGCGGTGGGTCTGCAGGAGCCCGTCTCCGTCGGGGAGGGCTGGGTGCACTCAAGGTGGGTCCCCCCCGGCAGGCTGGTGCTCCTGTCCGCTCTCCAGCCCCCCCCCAGGCCTGGCGCTGGGGAGGTTGCTGAGCCGGGGGGTGACTGCGTGCAGCCGCGTTCCCCAGTGGGGAAGGCAAGCCAGCTGCCGATACCCTGGGACCTGATCGCAGTGCGGCCTAGCTACACGCTCCGAGTAAACTTGGTCCCTTCCTGAGGAGCGCGCAGCAGGCCGAGCACTCCTTGCAGGGCTGTGGGCCCTAACTGAGCCGAGATGGTGACTTCTTCACGGCTCTGCATCTGAGAGCTGAAGCAAGTAAAACTGAGCTTCCCCTGAAACGAGCTACCACTAGCGTATGTTACGGTGCTGGTGTTGGCTTCTGTTCAACAGCATGATTTAATTGCTGAGTCTCCGCTGCCTTTCGGAGGAGGATTGGGTTCTCTGCTTTTTTTTTTTTTTTCTGTCCTGATGCTTGGTTTCCTTCAACCTGCCAAGCGGTGTCTGGCAGATGGCAATGAGAACCTCTTAGTCTTACTGAGACTAGCTCTTGCACAGATGCTCCAAAAGCAACTGGTTTTGTTTTGCAGACCTGATGAGAATATAGCTATAGATGTGGCAGCAACACCTGTGCACATCTGGTGCTCACTTGTCAAAAGGTTTTGCTGCCTTAGTTCCCTGAGTGTTTTGGGATGAATAACTGGTAATGTGAGCGTGAAGTCACTGTAGCTGTCGGGCTTCAGACTCCAATGTGGGGGGAAGAAAGGAGGAGAACTGCAATTGCTATCATGGCACAGGCCAGATATGAAGAAGGCACTTTTCCATTTGGGTAGTCAGTGTGTTCTGCAGAGAAGATTGTAGCACAGGGTCTGGCCTTGGGCAGTTGCTGGGACAAGATTTCCTCCCTTAGTTCTTCCATGGAAACGGCAGTGCCAGATGGGAGGTTCTTTAGCTCTGCAAGCTGCTATGAAGCTTTCTCGAACACCAGTTCGAAATGGAGTGAACTCGGGAGGGGAAAAATGAGCCTTGTCTGTAGTGTGAGCCCTGGTTCCAGTGCGTGCCCTGGGAGGGGGTGTGCTCCCGAAATAGTAACTTGAGGGGGAGGGAAAGGCTGGCTCCAAGTAGCCTGGCAAGCGCTTGCTTGATTTTGAAGGGCTTCCGTGCTTGTGTCCTGAATAATGGAGCTGGGTGTTCTCGTGATGCATCCTTCTCAGGGGGCTTGGCTTTCTAAATGCAGCTTCAGGTTCCAATTGCATCTTGAAATACTATCTGGCTTCTAAACCAGCCTGCAAATTAACTACTTCTCTTCGTTACAGACAAACCTCCCCATCTTCAAACTGAAGGAGTCATGTGTGAGGAGAAGATACAGTGACTTTGAATGGCTGAAGAATGAGCTGGAGCGAGACAGTAAGGTGAGGCCTAGCTCGGACCTGTTCCTGCAGTGGGGTCATATGGGAACAGCTGTAGCAATAATCATGCCTTACCTGGAGGAGAGGCTGTGGTGGGCTGCTGCTGAGGCCTGATCTCTGGCCAAATGACGGTGCTAGAGAGGAGTGTCACGCAGTGAAGGACACCGTCTTGCAGGAGGCAGCTGTGCTGATGGGGGTGATTCTGTGCTTTCAGATTGTAGTGCCACCGCTGCCTGGAAAAGCTTTGAAACGACAGCTCCCATTCCGAGGAGACGAAGGCATCTTTGAGGAGTCCTTCATTGAGGAGCGGAGACAAGGACTAGAACAGTTTATTAACAAGTAAGTTTGATGTCCTGGGCTTACTGTGTGCCTGCTCTCCTGGCAGCTGCCAGCAGAAGAGGGCTGTGGGTTGAGCAGGAAGGAATCGTGATCGACTGTGTGCGAGGGCCACGCTAAAGGATGGTGCCTGCAGCTAGGTAATGAAGTCACGTTTCTGAAGCAAGTCCTGCCTCAAGTGTAGACTGTGTTCAGTGCTTCTGTTCCGAGAGTGAGGTGAATGTTAGCAGATAAGTTGTGCTGCAGACACTCGCTGACTGGGCAGTGTTGTTTCAGGGTGCTCGTGACCCGCTGCAGAGCTCGCTAGTGGTGGGATTGCTCTATGCTCAAGCCTCTCTTACTGGCCCTGTTACACACTGATCCAGTGACCTTGGCCTGACCCCAGCTTGGCTTTTTCAAGGTTTTAATTTGATGTTGGAAAGCACAAGTCCCTGGGCTTGTTCCCCTTGGGCTGGGCGAGTGTCCCAAGGCTGTGCAGTGATCGTGAAACTTTTGTGCTTGGCGCTGGTCTCTGTTAGTGAGGTTTGCCTTGTGCACTTGCTACAGCAGGTGGATTTGTGGGGCCTTCATGGCGGCTGTGCTAACCTCCACTTCTGATTTTCTTCCAGAATTGCTGGACACCCACTGGCACAGAATGAGCGCTGCTTACATATGTTCCTGCAAGAGGAGACTATCGATAGGAATTACGTCCCAGGAAAAGTGCGCCAGTAGGAGCACCTGGCACTGTCTTCCTCCATTCCACCCTCCCTCCTGCAAAAATGACATTTATTTTTACACTAAATCTGTCTCTTCTGAACCAGCTTTCCCTCTCTTGAACCTCCCAGTTTGTTCAGTATTTTCCTCTTTTGTAACTGGCAGCAGTCTGTTCTACTGGGCTGTGGCCTTGGCCTAAAGGTATGAAGATTTATGCAAGTGAATGTGTTGCCCCGCACCTAGCAGCAGGTGTGAATAGGTGTGGAGCAGGAACTTGCTTATGGCATTACGGTGTATGAGCTGCCTCTCTCCCTGTGCAGAAAGGTGTGAGATGACCTTCACTCCCCTGTCCATGCAGCCCCCAGCATCTCTGCAGGAGACTCTGAAGAATAGAAATTGTCATGTTGGTCAGTGAGTGCATCAAGTATTAGAGTTTTAGTAAGGCTTATCCAAAACAGCGAGTAGGTGCCTGGGTGTGTTGGTCCCTTGTCCACCCCGTTCACCCTGCATGAAACCCCCGTTCTTCACTGTCTGGAGGTGCTGAGATCAAGACTTACTCCAGCCCTGCTCTCGGCCTCCTGCATTACAGGCCTGTTTGCTCTATCAGTGTTAATCCCCCTCCTTTCTAATGTGCTGCTGGCAGCTGGGGGGGTTCGACCACATGCGCTCTCCCGAGGCTCTGCCTGAGCAGTTTGGTGTGTGGACGCTGGGATGGCCGGGGCTTTAGCAGTGTGTGCTGTGATGCCTTGCCTGGGATTTAAAAATGCCACAGCTTGCTCTGCCGCAGGCTGGTGCGGTGGCATTTCCAGCAGCACCCTGTTCAGCTGAGCTGTGGTGACCTTCTCCTGCACCCCAGTTGCGGAGGGGGAAGAGGCTGGTCTGGCTGAGGAAGAGCAGAGGAAGGCTAGCAGGGCGCTGTGGTGGTGTGCAGCGGGGATGAGGGCGGCTGGCTGAGGAGCCCAGCCCTTGGACCTAGGGCGAGACCACCTCTCCAGAAAGGGATGGCAGAAAGTGCTAGGTCAGTGCTGGCTTAGATGCTTGCTTATGCAACAGGATAAGGACTGATCACCCTTTGTTTTCCCCTGTCCTGTGATGAGCTAGGCAGTCACTTGTGTTGAAGGGAAGACACAAGACTAGTCAAGGAACTGTTTGGAGCTTGAGAGGGACCACGGGGCTGTGACCTGCTGCACCACAACTGCCCTTTGGAGACTCCTCCAGCTTTCACAACTGCAAAAAGAGGTTCGGCCTCTGCTCTGGGGTTCGTCAGGTCGATGTTAGCTGCTGACCGGTTCGTAAGCACTTGATTGATTTGTGGCAGCACAGTTGAGCCTGTCCTGGAGTATAGGTCTACAGGGACTGACCTCCTGCTCCTACCAAGCATGTCCCCTCAGGCCTCGGCAATATCCCGTGGGTTTTCTGGCAAGGAACTGGCACTTGTGGGTGAGAGGTGGGTCTGAGAGGGAAGGATAAGTCACTGAAACCAGGAGGGAACTGCTCTGGGGGCTGGCTCAGCCTGGGGACGGCCGTGGGGGGCCAGGCTGCCAGAGGCGGCAGCGATGCTTGCGGGGGGCTCGGCTTCCTCGGCCCGCGCTGCCGCTTGGCTGGGCGAGCTCTTGGCGCTGGCCGTGCCGCGGCCCCTCGTCCTGTGTATCCCGCTGCGGGGCTGTAATCCACCAAGCTGTCTACACCCTGTCCAGTGTAACGTCCCAGTTCCGTTCGCATTAAACCACTGTGAAGCCAGTCTCTGCCTTGTCCTGGGGCTGGGGGAAAGGGGCTGGGGGGCACTGGGGGGGCGGACACACAGGCGTGGGGGGCACCGGGAAAGGGCAGCAGGCTGCGGCGCGCCTGCTCTCGCTGCTCTCCCTCAGCCTCTTTGAGGAGGAGTGCCACCATTGCCAACTGCCTGCTCCTCACTGCCGCTGCCCGGGCAGTGGGACGGAAGGTAATTCTGCCCCTCGTGTGGAGCGGGGCAGCTGGGGGGACAGTGCTGCAGGTGACGAGGGGGGAGGCCTGGGATGTGACAGGGGAGAGGGACAGCGGCGGGCACGGGGAGTCCCCGGAGGTGGTGTGGGTAAGAGCGTGGGAGACCTGCTCGCGTTTGGCGGGCTGTGCTAGTGCCGCGTTGGCACACACTCGGATCCCGCGGGGAGGCAGAGCCGCTGGTGCCCGTGGGCCCGGGACGGGCGGCCTGGCCGAGCCGTAGGGCACCCTTGCAGGCGTGCAGCAGCCCCCAGTGCAGCCGCTTCACAGCGGTGACGGCTCACCTTCTTCCCCTGCAGCTGCTGCAGCCGAGGCCGGGGCCAGGCAGCCCTCTTGGAGGCCCGCGACGGCAATTCCCATCGTGGCTTCTCACTCCGGGCCACCGCTGCCAGGAAAAGTGGCTTCCTCCGAGCGCTTTTCTCAGGGCAGGAGGAGAGCTGCTGTCCCGGAGGAGACAACTCGGGTCTGCTCCGCTGCAGCGTGCGAGGATGCTCTGGAGGACAGGACAGGAGGGGGCAGTGCGTGCTCAGGGGAAGGGCAGCACCGCGCAGCGCAGAGCCCGGGGGCCGCGAGCCCCGCTGGCAGCGGCTGTGCGGAGCCGGCCCGGGGCCCCTGGGAGCTGGCGAGCACAGCAGCACCTTGTCCCGACAGCGCCTGGGCTCGGAGGTGCTCCAGCAACCCGGCACCCCGGAGCAGGTGACGTTCCGGGCCGGAGCAGCTCCGTGCCCTGCTCGAGGGGGGGGTCAGGGGGGCTGGAAATGCAAGTTATGTTCCTCTCCTGCGCGCGGGGAGTGCTGCAGACTTCTCTCCAGCTGGGTTTTTTGCAAGGGGCTCTGCTGAAAGGTGCACGTCCTCCACGCCTGTGCAGCGGGGAGGCCGCGGGCCTCTGCTGCCTGCCAAAACGCTGCTTCTCCACATCCTCTTCGGCTGCCTGCGGGGCCAGGCTGGGGGGAAACCAGCCCCCCGGCACGCCAGCACCCCACTGCTGCTGGTGTGCGGGTGCTCTGGCTTCTGGGGCTCCCAGGGCCCGGTCAGCTCCGCTCCTGGGGGCACCTGGCCTGGCCTCTGGCCCAGAGCCGCATCCGCCCCGTGCTCCCGCGCGGGCCCTCTGCGGTGCCGGCCCTGTGCCCCCCCCGGCCCCCGCTGCTGGCCTGAGCCCCAGCGAGGGCAACATGTAGCAAGAGGGTTTCTTGGAACGGGCGGGCCGCGGTGTCATCCCGCCGCAGGGAAGGTGTGAGCGGCCGGGGACGGGACGGGGGATTTCTCCCGCTTCCTCTCCCGCTCGCTTCCTTCCCGGCTGAGCGCACGGCACCGCACGGTTCCTTCGCCAGGCGAGCGCCTGCGTCACCGGCTTTCGCAGGCCGCCGCACGCCCTTTCCGCCGCCCCCGGTTCGCGGCCTGTGGGGCCCCCCGTCCGCCCACGCGTGGCTGCTCCTCGGCGCCGGCTCCGCATGGGGACCCCGTGGCCGCCCCGCTGTGCCGCTCAACGGGCTCCGGGGACCGGCGCTCGCGGCGCCCGCAGCTGCCTGTTGCTCGCGGAGCGTCTCCGTCCCGCCAGCCGCGCGGATGCTGCCGGTGCGCCCGCGCTCTGCATCTCCCCTTCGCTCCGGCCTCGGATGCTGGGCCCACCCGGTGGCACGGGGCATCGCAAAGAGAAGCAATATATGACTTAAAAAAATAATATCTGTGTGTATATATATATATTGACTTAAAAAAAAAAAGAGCGGTGGCTGCAGGCAGCAGCAGTGGAACTGGGCAGCCCGGTACAGATGCGGGGAGCCCGGAGCCGCCCTGCGCGGCTGGACGGCACCGGCACCGGGACGCGCTCGCCCCCCCCCCCCCCCCCCCCGCTGCGGTGCCCGGGGCCGGGCGGGCGCGGGGCCGCCGGGGCCGGGGGCGGCCCGGGGCGGGGCGGGCGCGGGGGGCGAGCGCCGGGGCCGGTTTCCGGGGCTCGGCCCGGGGCGGCGCGATCCGGCATCCGGCGGGCGGAGCCGCACCACCCTCCTACCCCCGCGGCGGCGGCAGCGGCATTCCCGGGGTGAGCGGAGCCGAGCGGGACCCGACCCGACCCGAGCGGACCGGACCGGACCGGGCCGAGCGGACCGAGCCGCACCGCACCGCACCGCACCGCACCGAGGCGCCGGTAAGTGGCGGCGGGCGCCGCTGGCGGGTGGCGCAACCGGTGCCGCGCTTGCATCAGCCGCACGTGGCCGCCCGGGGCTCCGCGCCGCGCTCCGGCCGCGGCCGCCGGGGCTCCGCGCTGCTCCGCGGCGGCTCCCGGAGGTGCCGCGCGGCTCCTGGCTCCCGGCGGCGGCCCCGGGCCGGGCGGCTCCGGTGCGGCGACACTTGTTGTTTTCTGGAAACCTCGCCAAAAGCCTGCCCGGAGCCGGGGGGGCTCCCGGTGGAGCAGGCCGGGTCGGGCGGAGGTTCCTCGGGAGCGAGCAGGTTCGCTGGCCCCGGGGAAGCAGCCGGGCTGGGGGCCACCAAAGCCACCCCGGCAGCCCCCCCCGCTCGGGATCGTGAGTGAGTTCCTGCTGGCGCGTTTTCACGCTGACACGTACAACACGACAGGTTATTGGTGACACGTACAACACGACAGGTTATTGGTGACACGTACAGCGCGACAGGTTGTCAGCGCTGCTGCGGGCACATGGCTGGAACATGTCCCGTTTCCCAGATGCCGAGGGAAACGCGGGAATAGCCGCCAGGAAGAGCGTGCCAGGAGGCAGCAGCGCCGGGCCGGGCTCATGCCGAGATGCTCCAGCATCACCGGCTGGGATTGCGAACGGTGCTCCCGGGAGCCCGCCGGCCTGCACAGCTGCCGCCGCTGCCTATCCGGCCACGCGTGCCCGTGCTGGGCGCAGCATGGATGCTGGGAGCGAAGGAGGACTTGCCGTGTCCCGGTGACTCAGCCCGCTGCCGAAGCTTCGCCGGCAGCTGCGGGAACGCTTGTCTGCCTGCCATCGCCTCTGCCCGCCCACGCGCCGGGCTGCCGGGATGTGCCAGCAGGCGAGTTTGGGCACCGGGATCGCCGGGCTGCCAAGGGAGCAGGAGTTGCTCGGAGACAGTGCTGGGACGTGCCCGGGGGCCCGAGGGTGTGGACCACACAGCGCTTGTGCAACCAGCCCGTTTCCCATGATGGCATTGCCATGTCGGTCCCCTGCTCACTCTCCCGGCACCGGGGACTGCGGCGAGACCCGGGTGGGTGGGGACCATGTGGCCCCCAGGTGGGACGGAGCAAGCCGAGCAGCTCTGCCCTGCCGGGGTGGCCCTGGCTCGGTGCCGATGGGGCAGCCGGGAGCTGCTCCTGCTCGTCCGGGCTGGCAGTGGTGTCACCGCTCGCGTCCCGGTCCTTGGGTCCTGCTGCCCGTGGCCCGAGGTCGGCACAGGATGCCGAATTTCATGCTCTCATGGTCCCTTCTCTTCTAGGGGTTTTGAACAGCTGAGCACCACCCGCAAGAGGACAAGATGTTTGGGGGAAAAATGACCAGCGTCGGGAAGAAGCTGATCCGCCGGCGGGTGGTGGATCTGAGCTCCGAGGAGACGCGTTTCGCTCGCTGCCTCTCCACGCTGGACCTCATCGCTCTGGGCGTGGGCAGCACGCTGGGGGCCGGCGTCTACGTGCTGGCAGGGGAGGTGGCCAAGGAGATGGCTGGCCCCTCCATCGTCCTCTGCTTCCTGGTGGCCGCGCTGTCCTCGGTGCTGGCCGGGCTCTGCTACGCCGAGTTTGGGGCCCGCGTCCCCAAGACGGGCTCTGCCTACCTCTACAGCTACGTCACCGTGGGCGAGATCTGGGCTTTCACCACCGGCTGGAACCTCATCCTCTCCTACGTGATAGGTACACGGCGCTGCCGGAGCTGCTGGGGTGGCCCAGGACCGTGCAGGCACAGCTGGGCCGGGCGTTGGTGGCACGTGCCCGTGGCGTCCTGGCGAGTGGCACGGTGGTGGCAGAGGCACGTGCCCAGGGGCTGTGCCGGGGGGCAGTGCTCAGTGCTGCAGGGGCTCAGCGTGGCGGGGGGGTTGCTCTTGGGACCGGCAGGTTGGTGCTGGGCTGGGGGTGGCCACGTGGGACGGCGTCTCACCAGGGCTCCGGGCTGATGCGCAGCTTTGCCGTTTGCCAGGCACGGCCAGCGTGGCCCGTGCGTGGAGCGCGGCCTTCGACAACATCATCGGCAACCACATCTCCACCTTCTTCATGAACAAGACCACGGTGCACCTGCCCGGGGTGCTGGCCGAGCGCCCCGACTTCTTCGCCCTGATCCTCATCGGGCTGCTCACAGGTGGGTAGGTGGGAACGCGGGGAGGCCGTGGGGAACGTGGGGAGGCCGTGGGGAGGCTGCGGGGAGGCCGCGCGGCCAGCGCTGCCCTGCTCACGCCCTCCGCCCCCAGTGCTGCTGGCTTTCGGCGTCAGCGAGTCCGCCCTGGTGAACAAGATCTTCACGGCGGTCAACCTGGTGGTGCTGGGCTTCGTCATCATCGCCGGCTTCGTGAAGGGACACATCAGGAACTGGCAGCTCACGGAGGAGGACTACGTGAACCTCTCGCACCTGGACGTGCCGGAGGACAGCAGGTGAGGAGAGCCGCCGTGCTGGACCGGGTGCCCTGTCCCGGAGGTGTCCCGCGGCGGCGGTGACCGCGGTCTCTCCCTTCCAGAAAAGAGGCCTTCGGCTCGGGCGGGTTCATCCCCTTCGGACTGGAAGGGATCCTGACGGGCGCTGCCACGTGCTTTTACGCCTTCGTGGGGTTCGACTGCATCGCCACCACGGGTGAGGCCGCGGGAGCAGGGCCAGCTCGCTGCCTGCCGTGGGAACGGGCTGCTCCGGCGGCTCCGGGGAGGTTTTGCCGCGGTGCTCTGGCATGAGGACGCGGCGGCTCTGGGGATCTGCTGCCGCCCCACGGTTATTTCCCGGCCTCGAGCAACGTTTCCCTTCTGCAGCGCGGGAGCCCTTGCTTTCCTCCCAGTCCCCCAGGAATCTGCTCAGCAGATCCCGTGTCCGTGCCTCCCGCGGGCAGGGGCTGGGCTCGATCCTGCTCCTCCGCCCCGCGCTGCCCGGGGACGGGACAGCTGCGCTTAACCAGCCTCCGCGGGTGCAGAGGCCCCGCGGGGCTGCGAGCCGACGGCGCCGCTTGTCTCCGCGCAGGGGAGGAGGCCAGGAACCCGCAGCGCTCCATCCCCATCGGCATCATCGTGTCCCTCCTCATCTGCTTCGTGGCCTACTTCGGCGTCTCGGCGGCGCTCACCCTCATGGTGCCCTACTTCCTCCTCAACAAGGAGAGCCCGCTGCCCGAGGCCTTCAAGGCGGTGGGCTGGGAGCCGGCGCGCTACGCCGTCGCCGTCGGCTCGCTCTGCGCCCTCTCCACCAGGTAGGGCCGGCCGCGGCGGCGGTGGCGGTGGCGGTGGCGGTGGTGGTGGCCCGCACGGGCTCTGCCGCCCGGGCGCCCGCTGAGCCCTCTCCTCCGCGCCGCAGCTTGCTGGGCTCCATGTTCCCCATGCCCCGCGTGATCTACGCCATGGCCGAGGACGGGCTGCTCTTCAAGTCCCTCGCCAGGATCAACAGCCGCACGAAGACGCCGCTGTTCGCCACCGTCGCCTCGGGGCTGCTGGCCGGTAAGGCTCCCCTCGGCCGCCCGGCGCGGGGCTCCCGGCCCCGCCGGCCGTAGGGGGTCCGTGCTCACGCCGCGTGTGCTCGTTGCAGCGGTGATGGCCTTCCTGTTTGACCTGAAGGACCTGGTGGACCTCATGTCCATCGGCACGCTGCTGGCCTACTCGCTGGTGGCCGTGTGCGTGCTCATTCTCCGGTGAGTGTCCCCGCGCGCCGGGGGCTCCGCTGCGGCCGGGGGCGGCCAGCGCCGAGCTGAACGCGTCGCCCGGTTCTGCTCAGGTACCAGGCCGGGCAGCTGAACTCGCCGAAGGCCGTGGAGATGCTGGAGCTGAACGGGAGCGAGGAGGAGAGGGTGGTCATGAACCCGTCCATCACCGCCACGGCGGGAGACAAGCGGGAAGAGAAGCTGTCCCTGGCGATGCTCTTCAACCCGCCCTCGGACACCCCTACGGCGCTCTCGGGCCGCGTCGTCTACGTGTGTGTCTCGGTCATCGGTGAGCGTGCGGGAGCGGTGCCGGGCCCGGGGGCTGTTGGAGAAGGCCCCTTCTGGAGGTGCCCAGTGCCTTGCAACGCGCCGTGACCGCCGCCTCTCTTGCAGCCGCGCTGGTCACCGTCATCTGCGTGGTCCTGACGCTCAAGGTGAACGAGCTGAAGGCCGGCAGCGCGGGCTGGGTCGTGGCCCTGGTGCTGCTCGTCGTCGCCCTGCTCATCCCCACCGTCATCGTCTGGAGGCAGCCGCAGAGCAACGCACGCCTGAATTTCAAGGTGAGTGTGGCCTCCAGGCACGCGGGCTCCTCATTCCCTGGCCCCTGAGATGTTGCTGGTCCTCTGAGACTTTCCTCCTGGAACGTCCGGGGACGCTGCTCTCCGAGGTGCGGTCCCGGGAGCGAGCTCTCCACGCCCGCTGGGCTGTGGCATGGCGGGATCCCAGCCGACGTGGCACAGCTGACGCGGCGCCTCTCGACCCTTGCAGGTCCCTTTCCTCCCGCTCCTGCCGCTCTTCAGCATCTTCGTTAACGTCCTGCTCATGGTGCAGCTGAGCGCCGGCACCTGGGCGCGCTTCGCCATCTGGATGGCCGTGGGTAGGTGGCCTGCGGCGCAGCGCGGTGCCCGTCAGCTCCTGAGCCCATCAGCCGTGTCCTCCTGGCCGGCTCCGGCGCTGGAGCGGCCGCCAGCCCGCTGCGGTCCCTCGCATTGCGGAAACTGTCTTGCAGGTTTCATAATTTACTTCAGCTACGGGATTCGGAACAGCGCGGAAGAGAAAAACGCCAGGCAACCCGGTGCCGCGGTGGATAAACCTCCACGCCGTCCCGGACTGGACCCGAGCCCCGAGGCTGCTGCGGTCTGAGCCGGTTGCACCGGACCCTGTGGACCTCTGCCAGCGTTTCTGCCCCAGGATGCGGCCGCTGAGCACGGGGGGGGACACGTGCTGGCAGCCCCGACAGCGGAGCCTGCTCGGCGCTGCCCTTCTCCCCGCGGAGCGGCGGTTGCGGAGACGGGTCCCCGGGCCGGGTGGTCCCCGCCGCGGACGAGCGGCACCGCGCCGGTCTCTGCAATCCCGCCGCCGCTGCTTGGCCCCCCCGCGATAGCGCAGCTGTATTTATTCCCTCTGTCCCCGTGGCTGTGGTGGCCGCCGTGCGTTTCCCGAGCGCCGGGCCGGTGCCTGGAGCGCGGCAGAGCCCAGCCGCTCCCCGGGTTCGGCCCCCGCGCTGCCCCGCGCCCTGCGTGAACGTCTCGCTCTGGCGCCCGCGGGAACGGCAGCAGCGCCGCTGTGTTGGTGTCCAAACTCGTACGCCTTTGTATAATTGGTGTTTTAATGTCGACTTTTTTTTTTAACCTATTAAACTAAGTGGTTTTTTAAGTGCTCGGCTCCGTTGCTCCTGCTGCAGCTTGTTCTCGTGCCCACGCGTGGCGGGGCGCGGGGGGAGGCGCTGCCGGTGCCCGGTGCATCCCGCCGCCCCGGGCGCTCCCGGCAGCTCGCGCCTGGGAAGGAGCTGCTGGAGGCTCCGGCAGCGGCTGCAGAGGAAGCGTGGCCGGGAGCTGGGCCGCGTCCATGCGAGGAGATGATTTCCCAGGTTCTGGTCTGGTCTAAATCAGCTCTGACAGATTATTTTGCACAATAAACTAATTTAGGGCAGATGGATCTTGCCTGAATTTGGCATCTCTCCCTGTTTCCTGGCAGACGAGCTGGGTCACGGCGCGGGCAGCGGCGAGGCCCCCGCGCCATCGGCTCGGCTTGGCCGTGCGCGTGGCCGTGCGTCCGTCCGTGCATGCCCGTGCCCCGTGCACGCTCGTGAGCAGCCCGTGTCCTTGCGTGTGCGTGCAACCGCGTGCATGCGTGAGCGTGCAAGTGTGCCTGGCTGCACACGTGCCCACATCCATGCGCCGAGGCCACCGCCGCCCCGGTGCAAGGAGAGAGCAGCCCGCAAACGGAGTGGCACTGGCACGGTGCGGGTAGATGCCCCCCATGGGGGACCCCCGGGGGGAGCCCCGGACACCCCCGAGCGTGGCTGGCTGCAGATGTGTCCGTGCCGCGGGGCTGCTAGGCTGGCGCGGCATCCTCCACACCAGCTGCGGGGCAGCAGCTCTGCCTTCCACGGGCCCCTATTAACTTTTTTGTACAACTCAGCACATCGGATGGGGAGGGGAATAACGAGGCGCCGGAGCCCGAGCATGTCGTGGGCGCCAGGGAGAAGTCAGCCGCTCCCGCGGCGTTAACCGCTGCCGTGCCAGGCACCCACGAGGTGCCTCAGTCGGTGTTGGGGCGAAGCGACCTCGGCTGCCAGGCATCAGGGACGGCGGGGTGGGCCTTCCCCTCCCGCACGAGCCCGGAAGGGGGATTTTCCCATTCCAGAAAATGCAGCAAAAAGCAGCGACCCAGAGCTTGGCTCAGGCTGGGAGTGCTCATCCCGGGCCCTGGAATCCGGGGAATCTGCCTGGGGGCAGACGGAGCTGCTGGCGTGCAGGAGGAGACTCAGCGGCTCGTGATGCTCCTGCAGCAGCGCTGGCTTCTGCTGCAGGGCCTCACCGGCCAGGAGATCAAAGCCGGCGCTGCCTCGGATTACCATCTCCCGAGAGCCACCCGGCTCGGGCAGGTCCTGACCCTCCTGCTTTCCGTGGCAGTGGCTTAAGCGCGAGCTGCTCGGTAGCTGGCGTGAGGCCACCTGCATCCGATAATCCCGCCAGCCCCAAGCTGTAGCAGGTGGCCGGCTTGCTAATCGGGCAGGCTTAATTGTCTCCTTGCCCTGCCTCTGCAGGTCTGGTGGGAGGACCTGCTGCCAGGTGGGTGCTGTGCTCCTGCTTCCTTTTCTTTGTGGTGCTGCAGCTGGTGACCTGACTCCCGCTCCTGCTCCTCAGCCCATGGTGCAGCCCGCCAAGCTGTGGTTCTTGGTGCAGCCTGTTCCTGAGCTGATGACATGCTGTGATGGAGCTTGTGCTTCTCTGTTACCATCGTGATCTCCCCAGGGGTGCTTGTGTCTGAGTGGTGTATCCTTGCTGCTGCATTCATGATGGCAAAGAGCTTGTGAGGGGGGCCAAGGAGGTCAGGGTGGGTTTGCTGGTGCAGTGCTGGCAATGGGATGGAGAGGCTGGTGGTGCACTGGGCATGTGTGCAGCACCTGCAGGTGCCCAAGGGCTGGATCAGGGCCCTGATTTGGTCAGCATGGCCTATGGCTATACCCTTTTGGAGGTGCACGGGCCACACTAGCACTTGCACATGAAGCTAGTGGTGGCTCCAGCAGTGGAGGAGATGGCTGGGAAGAGGACTCATTTCTTGGGCTTTGACAGTGACCGGCCAGGTGAGCTGGCGTACTGCTTTTGTGGGGTGGAAGGTGAGAGACCCACCTCATCTACCAGCACTGCGATGCCAGCCCTGCTGCATCTGGCTCTGGGATACATGGCAAAGTGTGGGACCCTGTACACCACAGGTGGGAGAGGAAGGTGATTGGGGTCTTCTCAGGACACCAGTGGCTGGGGAGCAGCATGACTATAACGTTGCTGTTCACCAGACTGCTTTAAAGTTTGCTCAGATTTGTTACTGGATCAAAGGGGACTATAAAACTGTCAGAATGAATGAGAACTAGAGCCTTCCTCTGCCCCTCCTCAGGGCAGAAAAGCTTTGCGAGAGTGGTGTGCCCGAACAAGCGTGGCTGAGGGCTGTGAGGAGGAGCAGGGTGCGACCGGTGAGTGAGGAGGAGGGAGAGGATGCCAGCACCATTTCCCGGCAAACTTCTACACTGCTAAACTTTATTCTGCTTTCTAGCATGGAGGAACGTGGTCTGCAGATCAAAAGGGATACAGAGGAGAAAGACCCACTAGAGACAAAGTCCTCATCCCCTGGAAAGGATGAAGGGTTTAAGCCTCCTTGGTGGTGCTAGTGTGAGCTCAGCATCAGGGTTCCTTGCAAAAAGAGCTTGGCTGCCAGCCAGGAAGAGTGGCCTCTGCTTGCAGCCCGTTGCTGCTAACGACTTGGGGAGGCAGCCACATGCTTGCTGCTAAGCTGCTCTGGATTCCTCTTGGGTCTCATCAGGACTCCAGGTTTGTTGGCTGCGTTGCCCAGCTTGGCACTGCCTCTGCTTTGAGGACAAAGGGTTTTCTCTTCTACCAGGACCTTTGTGTGCTGATGAAAGGTGCCTGAAAGGCCGCCCTGGAGCCCGAGTCCAGCGGGCACAGACTGTGCCACAGCAAGGCGCCTGGCCAGGGCGGGAGGGGTTGCTCCAGGATGCAGGCAGTCACTGCTGCCTGATCATGCCTGGGGCAAGGACACCTCTTCTGACTGATACGGGGTGGTGGGCTGTGGGTACCTGCAGCACAGGCCCAGACCTGGGAGCTCCCACCAGCTTGTAAACTTTCTCATCAAGTTCTGGTTGTTTGGGATTGTATTCTAGCGGGAAGGGACTTTGGCATTTAACGCAGCTGTAGTATTTGAGATGGATCCTTTCAGGTTAATGTACGTATTTGAATAAAAGGTAACACAAATATCTCTCTGCAAAGGTCATGTATGAAAGGGAATGGTGCATAGCTCGCCAGCCCTGGTTTGGGACTTGCTGAAGGAGATACCCTTTCCCCAAACTGAAGAGAGTGGAACAGGGAGACCTCTGTGTAAAGCTGAAATCTTAGTTAGCTTTTACAGAGACAGCAGCACGCTGATGCCTTCTCCAATAATAAAACAGTCCAGGCAGCCATTCAGACTGAACAGACTTCTGCATGTTCTGCCACGTACGTAGGACTGAGATGTCCAACAGGCCATGCCAGGCTCTTCCAGGAGCAAGCTGAAGGCTTGACTTGTGTACCCTTACTCTAGGGACTCTTCTGCTAATCCAACAGTCTAATGGCAGATATCCCTCCCCGTCTTCCTCACATTTTCCCTCTTCCTTGCTATGTTTGCCGAAGTTTTATTCTCTGTAACTCATGTCCTTCACAAAGCACCTCACGCTGGTGCTGCTTTGCCAGGCTGGACGGATGACTGCTTATGTTTTTCCCTCTTAAGTCAACTTCCTGCTCCTTCTTGCTGCATCGCAGGGACAGTCTGTACCACAGGTTTGTCAGCTTGTGTCATTTCTTAGATCTGCTGAAGGCTTAACATGCAGCTCCTTCAAAACCTGTGACAACTGTACAGATGCAGCAACCTGACTTGCATAAACAAGCAGGTAGGAGACATTTCAAAAAATTAAATGCAATCCCTCCACCCCTTGCTCCAGTTGTCAATGTCAAGACTCCAGGGTAACTTGAGTGTGGAAGTAATTTAAATTGTATGCCTGGTCTATATATGGGTGTGCAACAGGACAGACTGCATTATCTTGGGTAAGATAATGCAAGAGAAATTGTGATTATAGGTTATTGGGCTGGGAGCAGCTGCCACTATTTGCATGACACAAAACCAATTTACAGTTGGAGTTTCACTTGTGCAATGGAATTGCCTGACCTGAGAGGTGCTCGGGGGCAGATCAGGAAGGGTTTTCAGTTCCTCTGTGGTCCCTGTTCAGACCCTAGGCACGAGTAAGAGGTCAGCTGTGCTCTTTATGCCTCTCACAAAAGGGGACGAAAGCTTGCTATAAACACAGGGTAAGGGAGTTTTGGGTTTCTTCATCTCTTACGTGCACACTGGGCCTTTGTATTGCTTTCTACATTTCTTGGATTCAAGAACTAACTACACAGAGGATAGAGAAAGACTTCCTAGAATCTCCTGGTGTGAAACATAAGGACTTGCCTTATTTAGAGCAGCTGTATACTTTTTATGAGGAACTTCCTTCTGATTTCAGCCAGCAGCTATTGCAAAGCATAATGGAAGTGAAAGAAAAGCCAGTACCAAAAGGGAGGCCAAGAGAAAGACAGCAAGACTCATTTGTGTTCCTTTTTAGTGTTTTTCTGTTCGCAACTTTAAAATGCCAACAGGGCACGCTCCCCAGCTTCTGTCATACAGCTAACTTTTTGATGCACAAACTGCAGCAAGTACAGGACTCACTGTTTATTTAAAAAATTGAAACAAATTTTAACAAAATCACGCCGAACAGTGAGGATCTGAAAAGCCAGGCAGCACTGGGGTCATCACAAAGAGAAAGGCTCGGCAGGCCTGACCGAGCCAAGGGCTAGATGTGCAGACAAGCACCTCCAAGCGGACAGTAAGACCTTGTCAACCTTCTCTCATCTAAACAGCAATACTGTTTTTTGAGCAGACGGAGATTGTAAATTGGAGATCTGAAACTCTGGTGCATCTCTGGAAGGTGCCCGGGCACCCGGAGGGCTTTGATGTGGGTAAACGTCCCAGAAGTTCCATTTGAGAGCGACCACGGCTGCGGCAACAGCCTGGAGGAAGCCACCTGCTTAGCTGCAACGTGAAGAGTGTGCCGTGGCACAAGGTCAGTGTGACGTGCTGCATTTCTTCTTGCCCAGAGTCCTGCAGAGCTGTCCGTTTCTTCCCTTGTTGCCCTGTATCAGCACAGAACATCCTCTCTAGCCCAGAAGGAAGGGGGAATGAACACATGTATATCCACAGTCTAAGGAGAGTCACCTTTTGCTGGAACTTGTATCTCACTCCCTACCCCAATCCAAAATGCAAGAACAGGGCTAGCTCTGGAAGGACTGCGCCCTCTACGAGCTAGCACCCACGAGGCAATTAATAGATTGCGGGCTGATGATTTGCCTTCTGCATCTGAATGATCTTGCCAAAGCCGCCTCTTCCCACATCGTAGTCTGTCCGGTACTCATCTCGCACCTGGGGCACAGCAATAACACACACGTTAGTACCCTGTACTATCTCCAGATAGATTTCAGAATCATCATCCCTTCCCTGCTCCATTGGTGGGGAACTGAAATTTGGGTTACAAGCACCTTGACTTGTTTGAAATCTCTTTAAAGGATCCACCAAAAAGTTGCTGGTGGTAGTGAGAATGACAAACAAGGCTGTAACAGATGGCTAAGGTCTTTTTAAACGAGAAACAAAGAAGATCCAAAAATATTCTAATTAAACTTTGCAGTCGGCTTTCTGAATCATCAGAAACACTTACCCCCCACCTCACCCTCCAGGAAGTCTGCAGAGGAACCTCACCTTCTCGCTTGGGCATGCTGCTGGGTTATGAGATTGGCCTGGCAGCTATACTGCCCCCCCCTTTCAAATTCTGTATCACTTTAAGAGTACTAGCTCAGGAATAAGGCCAATTCTGTTTGCATAGCCAGAAAGACTGGAGTCCCAGCCAGAAACTGCCTTAAGCTCTACTTCGTGCTCTAAACACCAGGGCAGCTCAGTTACCAAAACAACCTGGGAGTGGCTAAAATTCCTTATTTGGTCTTAATAGTCTGCACTTTATCTTGATTAAGACAAAACTGGCAAAGCAGCACCCAATTTTAAGAAAACTAGACTCAAGGACTGAACTAGCAATCTCTTTACCTGTCCTCCAGTCTTTCCTCTCCCATACTGTCGCCCTTCCTTAAATCCTGCATCCCAGTCAGTTCGAATGATGCGGTCATCTAGTCGAGTGCCATTGATAAATCGCATTGCATGTTCAGCATCTGCTCTTGTGTAGTATCTGAAACATACTGTAAGGAAATCTAAACATGCTGTTTTGTTGGCTGCAGGAAAAAAAAAGAAAAGAGAGAACTACTGTATTTGAGAAACAGAGGAATCCTGCCTTCCAGCCGAAAACACTGCACTCTTCTATGGGATCAGAAACTGCATTCATATAAATGTAAGTTGAAAACAGCTTCGACTCCTTCCTAAGATGCTGCACTTTAATGTTAGTACCTGCACAGACAAGAAGTAGCTTTGGATCACTTATTTCAGAAGCAGATGAAACAAAAAAGCTTTGCTACAGGCAAGAAATCTGTAAAATACCTTTTTATATTACATGAAACTTGACTGAATGTGAACAAGATCAGCAGGCCTCACAGGAGAACTCTGCAGAGACAGCTCACAGTACAACTTGCACAAGCCTGTACTCTGTGCTTGGGAATAGCGCCATGGATTATTCTACTAGTTCATTCAGGTGTGAAGTTAAGGTGAGAAGATGAACATGTGTGCTTAACTTTGGCCACACAAGAGGTCAGACTGGTGATTTCTTCTTGGGCCCTAAAATCTGCTAAAGAAATTAATGAATTAAAGGTGCTCTCTGCCACTTCCAAAAAATATGGAAGTGACAGCACTTTTCACTTACAGTGCTGCAGTAAGACCTGTCTCTGAATGAGGATGGAAGGGAGAAAAAGCACAGAGGATGGAAGAAATGTGCTTGACAGGGAGAAGCTGAGTTTTGCTCCCTTCCAAGTTTCCCACAGCAGTGCCGCTAAGCTTGCTAGCCGGCGAGGGACTCGGGGTAGCACCCAGGAGCCGGCCGGCGGCCGCAGGGGACCAGGAAGGATACTCTACGAAGCAGAAGCCGCAGGGAGTTTTCTTGATCTTGTCCAGCCCCATGACGATCCTCTTGACGTCCCCGCACTTGGAGAAGAGCTCCTGGATCTGCTCCTCGGTGGTGTAGAAGGACAGGTTGCCCACGTACAGCGTGGAGGAAATCTTCAGGGACTTCTCCTGCAGCTGCCTGCTGCCCTGAGGGCAGAGCCCGGCACACGGCGCCGTGAGCCACCCCTGCCCCGGGGGGCGCCGCCGCACACCCGTGCTGCGCCACCCGCCGCCCCTCAGGCCCGGTGCCCCCCCCCGCTCCGCGCCTCAGGCCCCGCCGCCCCTCCCCCCCCGCGCCTCAGGCCCCGCCGCGCGCGCGCTCTCCGGTGCCGCACCCGGAAGTGCTGGTCGCGGTACTGGCTGATCTCGCAGTAGGAGTCGCTGTTGAGCCCGCTCAGCGTGGTGTGCAGCAGCCCCGACATCTCGCCCGCGCCCGGCAGGGCCCTGCTCCCGGGATCCTTCCAGAACCGGCGCGGCGCCCACCGGGCGGCAGGCGGGCGGGCGGGCCGGCCGCCGCGCGCTGCCTCATTGGCCCCGGCGCCTGTCACTCGGAGCGGGGAGGCGGGGCGGCCGCGCCGGGCAGCCAATCGCTGGGGCGCTGGGCTCCGCGCTGCGGCAGCGGCGGCGACAGCAGCAGCGTGAGGGGGGCAGCGCGCATGTGCGGCGGCGCCGCCTCAGCGGGGGCGGGCGGAGATGGCGGCGGCGGCGCGCGCCGTGGCAGGTAGCGGCCGCGGCGGGGGGCCCGGTTCGGCCCGGCTGCGGCCCGCGGCCCCACGCCCGCCTCTCCGCCTGTCTTGCAGGGCTGGTCCGCGAGCTGCTGCGGGAGGAGGCGCCGTCGCGCATCGCCGCCGCCACCGAGGAGCTCTTCGAGGCGGCGGGCAGCGTCGCGGCGGGGGAGGGCAGCGCGGCCGAGGTAGCGCCGCGCCGCCGCCTCACGGCGGGACGGAAAGTCCCCGGCTCCGCCGATGGCGTCACCTGGAGGAGGGCGGGTTGTCCCGCGGGGGAGGCGTGCGGCCTGCTGCGGGGCGCCGCCGGCCCCGCCGTGATGTCATGTCAGCGCGTTTCCATCTTCCGGCGGTGCCGGCGCGTCGTCTTTAATAAAACCCCGTCTTAGGCGTCTGTAACATCGTTACGGGTCAAAACTGCTCCATCCCCTCCTGCTTGCGGCTTCCCGTGCCGTTAGCAGGCACCTGAGGGAGAAAAACTCAAGTGTGTCATGTTACTTGCTTGGTAAAATCAATACCTAACATTTCAGGTGTTTATTTTATTTTCTTACATTTGAACAGTGATTAATTCACTTTTATAACGCTTTGAATTTTAGATTTTTTTTCCCCTTCTATGTAGTCCTTGTGCAGGAGTACTTACGAATAAAGTAGTAAACTTCTACTTTAAGAGAAAGTTCTACTTTGATGGAAACTTTGTCCGAAAGAGTTATGGTGAGGAATGTATGAATCTGGAATAAAAACAAGAGCAGCTGAGGTTTTGCCCAGCCTGGTGCTCTAAAATTGTATGTTGAAGGGAAATTTCATTGTGATTATCCTATATGACAGGAAGTCCTAAATTTGTGACAAGGAGCAAGGTAGGCTGGCAAGTGTCACAACAGAAAATATTTTCTGTGCTGTCTGCAAAGAAATACATTGGCATAACACTAGTATCCTTCGGTTCTTCCTGTTGGACTAAATGATTAAGAAAGGAGAAATCATTCTTTTGCAGTTTGTTCTCTTCAGTAAAAGGAGCCATAAAATTTCCGTGTGATTCTTGTATGAAGCCCAAAGTTCCTCGTTAAGCAAGATCATATTTTTATGTTTGATTTGGATTTTATGATATGAAGTGATGGAAAAAACTGATTTGGGCTTGTTCGAGGAGCTTACTGCCTTCATGTAAGACTCCATCATCTTTTTAACATTAATATCTAGTCACTAGCCTTTGTTCTTTGCTAGTATCAGAATTTTCCCTATGTAGGTATTTACCATAACTAAACTACTTAATTTTCTTTTTGATAGGCAAAAGAGGTACTATCAATGTTTGCAAACTTGATACAATTCTTACAGCTCATTTTTGATCCCTTCTAATTTGTCAACATCTGTTTAAAGTGTACATACTGTATTCTGAAAGCTGGCACTGAATCAGCTCTGTCTTGGACAGCGATATACTATTGCACAATTTTTGTATGTGTGTTTGTGAGAACACTTCATTCCAGATGGATAGGGCAAGTCAGGTCATATTGTGATAAGTTTGGAAAAGGATTAGGCAGAAACATATGTTAGAACATTTGAATGACATGTCGGATAAGTGGAATTTGTTTAGGAACATATTTTAATGAAACCAAACAAAGGATTCGGGATGTTTCTGAAGTCCACCACTTCACTTGCAGAATTCCTTGTGCACAATTTCAAATTAGAGCTGAAGGCACTGATGGATGACGTGACATGTATGTAGGTACTGCTAACTGTCTTAGGATTGATTAGTTCTTTTTAGTTTCAGGTCACATCTGCCTTTGATTTACAATCATCTTCTTTCTTACCTTGCTTCATCGTAGAAATGCTCTCAAATATTTACATATGAAATAGTCCTTTCTAAGACTAAAAAGTGTATCTTATGAAATATGCTTATGAAAAGAATATGTGATTCCTGCCAACTGCTTGTAAGTTTTCTGAAATGACTGATCCGTTGAAAAGAATGTTCCATACTTTTAGGTCAAGAAAGCCCATGTGGCCTATTCGGCAAACCTGTTTTTAGGTTACTGTCCCAGATCTCTCTGTGGAGACAGTCGGATCATGTAATAGTTTCACAGTAATCTCACACCTTTGAGTCCACTGTGAAGGGAAGTTACATGAACATGCGCATGGGTCATTAACATGATATACATGAAAGATGGTTCTTTTTCCAGTAGTACATTTCAATGTGATCCAAAGCGAGGAGAAAATTAAATCTAATGGAATTCTCCCTCTCAGGTCGAGGAGACTGCAATAAACCTGTGGAATTGGGCTGTGACCAAACACACAGCTTCTGTCATCAGTGATGAGCAAAGAGCTAAATGTATGTATGTGTTCTGTATCTTCCTAAACGTTTTCATTTGCTGTAGCGTGAAAAGGAAAAACTCTGCTGACAGATGCATATATAATGCTGTAGATTTGTTTGGATCTTTGCAGATAAGATGTAGACAGAGAAAATTGTACGGATGGGCTTATATAAACAGCTCAGGAAGGATCATCCTGGTGTAATAATGATCTCATGACACAGAATCAGTGTAGGAATTCTTATCACTCCCCATTTTTGTGCCAAAGCATCAATAAAAACATGCTGTGACCAAAGGAAGCTGTAATTTGCCTTCCAATGCTATTTTTAATCTGAAATTTTATGGAAATGACATTGATGTAAATTTTAGACTGTAAGTCACTTAATTGATGTAAAGTAAGACAGTTACTGTAAAGAAACAATCTCATCAATGATTACATACAGAAAAACTTTAAATCCTTTTTTTCCTACCCTGCTTTAGCCCAGCACACGGCTGATGGCTTTGCCTAGAACCAGGAGAATGCTTGGGGGAAAGCGGAAGGGAGCTTTTGATCTTTTTCCTCATCCTGTTCTTTATGTAGATCTGCAGGATTATAATATCTGGCCTACATTTTTGTCTTGAGGGATTGTTGTTGAAATTATGTATAATTTGCACGGAAAAAATGATGTTAGGTAAAGGGAAAAGGGTAAGTTTACACAAAATAAGTAATAATTGTTGTAGAGCGTAATGTTCTCAGATTTTATATCACAGCTGAAGGGCCAGGGAGAGGCTATTTTGAATACATTAAATGGTGCCTTTTCTATCGCTGATGTATAATGAAGGCCTGAAAATATTTTTGCTTTTTACTTTGAAAATGTAAAATTATTAATCTTGATTTCCCTATTTTGCTGCAGGGTATTTTGAGGCTCTCAAGATGTGTTACTGTCAGCACCTGCAATGTAATTAAGTTTTTGAATACCATGTCTTCAACTTAAACTCTCTCTCAAGTGTTTATTAGGAATTTTGAAGAGAATATCTTTTTTTTTCCCCCCTGTGATGCCTAAAAAGCAGTTTAAGCAGCTTGGCTAAAATTCACTGACTGCTTTGATTGCTGAAGCTTTCAAATTTTTTATCTTTTGTGATTTAGAATTTCTAAGCAGCAAACAGTCTTTCAGATAAGGTAGGGCTTGACTTTCTTAAGAAAAAACAACTACAGAGTAAAGGGAGCTTACGAATGTATGCACTGTTCTCTTGCAGTGAGATTTGTTGCTTGTAGGCTGGTGTGCCTATGTGAAGGCAGTGATCCTCCAGAAGGAACTATTCGAAGACAAATTTTGGTAAGAGTAACTTATGTCAGGTGAGCAAGGGAAGTACAGTGGATCACCAAAGGAAATCTTCAAAACCTCTTGGATTTGTTTAGGAAAGTGAGTGAAATATGTCTATAATTCAGAGGGATATCCATGCTGAAGGTGGGCCCATACTATCACAGGGATACTCTGCTGAGCCAGTGCAGTTATGAATTTGCCAACAGTATATTTTGCAGCACGTCTTTGTAATATGGTGCAATAAAATATTACAAGAGCATCGAATTCATCTATTTCAGTATCATATAGTGTTATCTATCTTGTAGGATATTGCAAGTCTTATGCTGCGTCTGAATGCTCAGGCCTTGGTTCAAATGTGAGGGGCATGTGTCACAAGCTGGAGGGCTGAAATAGCCCTCTCCTGCATTAATTTGTGCCTCAACAAGATGAGATCTAACACTGCCCTTTTTGAAAGTTACTAAATTTTCACAAAGCACATACCATTTTCTCCTTCAGATGTCTGTGAAAACTGGGAAAGGATGGATAGATATAGGGAAAGCTGAAGTTGCAGATGGATTTCTAGAGATTGCCATGAGGGTAAGTTATTTTCTAGTTTTCATTTTATAAACACACCTGTTTGTAAGTTCCATGAGTGATACTTAGTCTTTTGTTTTCCAGAGTATAGAAAAACTGTATGCAAAGTTGCTTAAGAGGAGTAATGATGAGGCAGATATTCATGTGCACAAAGCTGATGTGGAGAAGGACCTCTTCAAAGTACTCTCTTATCAGGCTGAATCAGTATGTGTTCTTCTCAGCTTTCTTTATAAGTCACTAGGAGTGTAGAGGGGAACTCTGGCCCAATTATTAGACGTATGAATGCTTGGCATTGAAGACTTGCTGAAGGATGTATTTCCTGAGCTTAGATGTAAGATCTCAGATCTGATGTTTGCATTCTGTGTTGCAATAATTTAATAATTTTTAATTTGCCTAATTTTTCTCAGTCACTTCTGCTGTATTGTTTATATCTTCTAGTTCAGATTTGTTGCTCTGTGATTTGGCTAACACAGGTGTTTATAAAACAAACAAACAGCTGCCTTTCTGAATCATAAATGTGTCAGTTCCAAAGGTGGCCTGTGCTCGACTGAAGAAAGAGGGATAGATAAGATTGATTTAGAGCCTGGGTCTCCATATCTGCAGTAGGGTAACATATACACAGCAAGATTGGTCATTTCAGAGCACTCATCATACTTTGCTGGTATTTGTGGACAGGCTGACTGAAAAGTACATGAATGCAGCATTCATCATGACTGTAGGTAGTTGAGGTTAATATCTAACGAGTGGGTATTATAAGCCACGCGTGCAAAGTCTTCTATAACTTAAAACAATTTTCTTGACTCTGCAAACTCACAAACAGTAACACGAAAGTGTTGCATGCCATGAGATGGACATCCTTCTAAACATGGATACCCTCTCCTCCATGAACTCATACATGCTGGTCTTCACATATAAAAGCTTTAAACAGTGGGAGAATTGGTATAAAATCATAAGATCTGGAAATAGTGAGTTCCATGACATTTGATGTTTTCCTTGAAGTCTCAGTCTCTGGTATCATGCAAAGAAGTAAGAATCTTCATGATCGTTATCAAAAAAAGGAGCCTAGCTCAGTAAGAGGAAAGTTTGAAAATATGATGAAAGTATTCTAGAGGATCAATAATACAAATTAAAATAATTCAAAGGATATAATTGGAAAGTTCTATGTTTTTGCCAGGTGTGATCATGATTTTTGGTGCCTGACTAATAATTCACGAGTCAAAATAGTTCTGATCTCCATATCCAGAAAAGGAGTATTATCCCCAAAATTCTCAAGAGCTTCCCAAAGCAGACCAAAGCAGTGACCAGAATTTTAACTTAGCATCTAATTGATCATGGAGACAAGAGAGGATCCTAAATTGTTGGAGAGGTGTTGTAAGGTTTGTTTAACTGTTACAGCATCTTAATATTTGAATGAAGTGGTCCCATGTGTCTTGCCATTTCATACATTCTGCATAAGGACTGCAGTGTTTTTCTGGACGTCTTTATCATCTGGCAATATATAGAAATATACGGAATTACTGCAGGACTGTAAGAACAGATTTTTAATACCAAACCTGGCTTTATTAAATGTGGAAAAAAGCTTACTGCCTAAGCCCCTTTTTGTAGAGAATCAGTATATTAATGAATTTTTAAGACAGATTGTTCACTAACAGTTTATTGGCATGTTCTGCTTTCTTAGGCAGTTGCTCAAGGGGATTTTCAAAAAGCAGTGATGTGTGTGCAGCGCTGTGAAGATATGTTGATGAGGTTGCCAAAAGAGGTTAGTGAAATCATCCTTTCTGTATAATTCCAGAGTTTGAAAATCTGCTTTCCTCTTTGTATGTTGAAAAGCCACGTGTTATAGAAATTTCTGAAAAACATTTTGAGAACTCTTTGTATATCTTTTCTGTGGTTTTTTTGCTGTTTTTGTACTAAAAATATTGCATGAAAACAGTAGGTATTTTTCTTCGAAGTTCACTTTTTCCCATTGCTCACAGTTTATGACTCAAAATAGAAAAAGTCCCAGCATTTCATTTGGCATATTTCTTTTTCTCACTGGGTATGAATGAGCTATGCCACAGTATGCCTGCAGTGTTATGTTAAACACTTTACGTGCAGCCCTCTCAATGCAGTAAACTCTCTTCTAGGAAGAAACCATTCACAACTGAACTTATGAAAAATAAGGATTTCACATCTGAGAGCGATTATTTTATTGTTCATGCATAGTGAGTCTGTGCTTTTGTCTCTGGACTACAACGAGATCAGAAATAAATTTGTTTGAGACAAAATATTGTACTACCTGTCTCATTTTTGCCTGGGGGGTTGAAATTCTAACCTTAGTCCCTTGCGAGAAGCAGCCTTTATGGATGTAAATGGATATAAAATATTAGCAGTCAATTAGCATTTAAAATAACTTTTCAGTCTCCTCTTTGGACAGCTTATGACAGTTGCAAATCATTTGAATGGAAAGACAAGTTGTTATGAACAGACACTGTAGTGGGGCTGACCGATGAAGCAGAAGGCAGCAGTGCTCTGAATAACCAAGCATTCAGAACCCTTTTTCTCCTGAATTTTGTAGTGCAGACGATCATTTTTTAATCCAGTGAAGACATGCTGGGAAAAAGCCTGCTGTGGAAGAGGTGGAGTCCTCTTCATTTAACTATGTAAAAGTAAAACTAGTTTTACAGCATTTATGTGAGACTCAGGACTTTGGGCGATTTTTCTTTTAAAAATTAAATTTTAGTCTCCAGTTAATTTTTTAGTCTCTCCAGTTTTTCCTCTTATTCTTTAATTTTCATTATTTACTTTTTACAGTTCTAGTGCTTTCAGTCTGATTTCTTGAGGAATTAGTCTACATCATGTGTTTGTACAGTTCCACTGTTGTATGTGTCCTGGAGAGACTGGTTAATGTTGCTTCACTTTTCTGCAGAACAATGTGATTCCATTTTCGTTATGTTCAGTTTCCTCTTGTATAAGGTCAAATGTGATAGATAATAGTGGATATATCTTTAAAGTAAAAAGCATTTTAAAGAACCTGAGACTGGAGTACCGTAGATGTAAAGAAGTTTCTGCAAGATCGTTGTAGAAGAAGGACTCTCTTTATTGCAGACCTGTTACCTATCAATCCTCTGTTATAACTTTGGAGTGGAAACCTATGAATGGAAGAAGTATGAACAGAGCTCCTTTTGGCTCAGGTAATGTGAAAAGACAAACAAAATCTGGCTTTTGAGATGTGAAAACATGTGAAGGAAGCGGAAGGCGAGGGAATATTGAGGTTTATTGAAAAATGTAAATATGAGAATACAAGCTTTTAACTGAACTAAGTTGGCTAAGCATATACTTACCTTGGTGACATTTCTTTAGTTTACAGACACATTCTTTTGGATCTGCCTTAGTCTGTTGCTTGACACTTAGGACTGTTCTTCATATAGGTTTTCATGTCATTAGAATGAAAGCTTTCTTTTCATGCGGAAATCATATCCATGGTTCCTCCTCACCACTTACTACTCCTCCTTTTCACCTTGTCACTTCTTCTTCCAAAGAGATTTCTTCTATGAAGGGGCTGTTCTCAGCTCTTGTGCCATTCATAATACAGTAGTGAAGGGATTTGAAAGTTTTAGGATTTGAAAGCTTTAGAAAAAAGTAGAGGTATCCTCCTGGCCAGTTTTAAATAGATGTGTTTTAAACAGGATTTGAATTTCTCAAAAAGGAGGTGCTTCACTGAGAGCAAGTCCTTGGCTGACTAAAGACACTCTGTGCTGCAGTGCTCTTATCCATTTTCCTAGGTTACAGCAGCAGTTCAAGCAGCTGCACAAGCTGGCAAATGTATTTATTGTCTTCCCAGAGTGAACCTCTGAAGTGATCTTTATAGATTTTTTTTTTGATTTTTCGATGTCGACTGACTAATTAAAGACACTTCAGAAAATCGCAGCAAAAGTAATTAATGTGCTGAAGGGATTTTCTTACCAGAAAAGGTGAAATGAGTAAAATCTGTCTAATTTGGCAAAGTGACAATGTACTAATTATTTACAGATATGTGTGGACATATCGAGTAAACCTCATCATCATGGATGGTTGGGTAGGATCCAAATGAGTGACATGGTATTATTAAGGAATAAAAAATTTAGGCTATCAGGAAGAATATCCTCATGCCAAGGCCATAACTCAGCTCACAAAGTTTGTTTTTATTTCTTCTTGTTCTTTTTGTTTTAAATACTTAGATTAGCTGAGAAATCAAATGACTTCACGTCTGATTGAGAATATTCATGGTCACATATGGTATCAAAGAGGATTTGTAGAAATGCTTAGAATTAACTATAACTGGTGCTTTGGAAATTATTCTTTTTATTTTGTTCTTGTGAAAAAAGAAATACTGAGTCCTGACATAGTCATGACAAAATTTGAGGAAGAAATTAACCTTTGCAAAGTGCAAATATTTTTCTGGAGAAAGAGATTTAGCTCCATCTAGTGGGTTAAGATTTCCTTGTACTGACAATGTATTAGATCAGGAAAAAAAACACCCAGTCATTCTGTTTTTTTCTTTTTAATGGTTTTTTATTTGCAAAGTTTGAAATCCAAGCTGATTTTGTTGAATTTTTGTTTTCTCTTGAGTGATCTTCTGTGCCGTCATTTAACTTTTAGAAAAAAAATGGGGAATCATGACTCCCAGGTTCTGTTTATGGCTCTGCTACTGACTTGCTGTGATATAGGGAGCAGGTCATATATAGCTTTTGTATATGACTGTATTGTATGGCAAGTGAGAAAACCTAGTTAGTTAAAACTGATAAAGCCTACTGAAATGGTTGAATAGAAGATGTTACAGAAGGTGATGCAACAGGTTGAAGAAAGTGATTGAGCACAGTTTTTGATATGAGGATTTAGAAAGAAAGCACAATCTTGTGTTCCCCAATAAATGTGAGCACCAAGATTAGGTTGTGTGGTTTAGGTGGTTTCTAATCGCCTGTGAAGTGGGAAAGGATAGGAGCATTGCACATACCAGAAGACTGGCTGAATTTATCCCTTCATCCCAATTAATTATAACTTTCCCTTATCTTTGATAGCCAGAGTTATGAAATTGGGAAGATGGATATGAAATATTCTACTGGGAAAGAAATGCAGGTAAGAAGTATAAATAATAGGAGATTTTTGTTGACGTGACTTCACTGCATCATGTGCCTCTACTGTGCCAAACCTGACAAGTGATTCTCTGACCTCTTCTTTAGCACTGTCTGCTGCGAAGTCTGGCAGAGTTGCAAGTCTGCTTGCTATGAGTGTCAGGCTTAGAGTTGAGTCACTGATGGGTGCCCTTAATCACTTTTGAAGCTAGTATTTCACAGAGATTATACTATAGAAAATAAGGCTGAAACAGACCCTAAGAGGTCATTTCTCCTTCCTTTCCCCCTCTTCTTTCAAGGCATCGTCTGTTATAGCTGTGTCATTTCTGACAGATGTGTCTCTGTCTTGTTCATAGGCCCATTACTGCTAGTACTACCCACAGTGGATATGGAGATGATTTTATTCTCTTCCCCTTTATATAAACCGGTTACATATTAGAAGACCGTTTTCATCCATGTTTACATTCTTTCCCTCAATGAAGTAGCTAGCCCCAGTTCCTTCAATTTCTTCTTTCATTTTGTTTCTCCAGATCTCTGATTTTGCTTGTTACTCTTCTGCTGTCCTCTAACTAGTTGATTCATATTCTGTTTGAATTACATTGTTAAGACTGGACCCAGCACTTCTGCTTGGGCTTTAGAGCAGAGCAGTCACTTTACATGTCTGATGCCAGGCATAAATAAGGCATTTGAAGGCATTGAAAGTGCCCTAAATAAGTAAGGCATTGAAGGCATTTCTTTGACTCAGAGAGGTTTTATTTTTCATGTCCTTAATTTTAAGACATTTTTTGTAATCTGAATGTGTTTTTTTCTTCCTATTAGATGAGGTTTAAACCTTTAGGTTTTTTTTCTTTCCAGGCTAAAGTGCTGCGATTATTAGCTACTGCCTATTTGGAGTGGGATTGCAATCTGTATCTTGACAAGGCACTGAAAGCTATAAACTTGGCAAATGAGGTAGTAGTGTGTTACAGTATTTAAGTTGTGCAATAATTGAAACTCAAACACTTATTAACATAATCATATGGAAAGTATTAATTACTGGTACGGTATCCTTGAAATCAGATAAGTTAGGGACTGAGGTGTGTTTGCCTTGCTTTGCTTTGGTTTTCAGACTCATAAGTATGTTTTGGGGTTGGCAGCTTTCTTTGTAGAGAAGTATTGCTGAGCATGCAGAACTAGAGCTGTCTTGCTTCTCTGTACTTTTATTTGATAGTGGGGTCCTTCGATAATGATATGACTAAAATTTCTCTGGCACGTATTCATGAAAATTGTACAAACTGGATAAACTTTAGTGAGGTTCATCTGAGGTTTAAAGCACCTGACTTTTTATGTGCCAAACTTTTCTTTTGCTTCTGGTCTGCAATGGACATGTTCACACTACATTTTGAGTCCCCATCTCATTATCCATACAGATGTTTGAGCAAGTGCCAGATAGGTTGAATTTTGGAAGCTTTGTAGCCATACCACGTCAGTCTTATTTCGAATAAATAATTTAGCTATAACACTTCACTAACACAATTCTGTTTCTTCTGAGACCTGGAAAATGCACTGTACCAACTAGCCTGAAGATACATAGGTATATACACACACATATATATACATATATATAAAACCAGTCACTACAGCAAAGTCTTCAATAAAATAAAATATTCAATAAAATATTACACCTGTACAAAGTCCTTTTTCAACATGAAGATTTGGATAGATTTTATGCTTCTATCTCTTCAAGTTAGAGTAACTTAATTTTCAAAAGCATTTGTCTTTTGTTGACCGCTTTTTAATTCCCATAGGCTGTTTCGTATAAAACAAGTTGTAAGTATAAAATACTATTTTAAATAAAAGTTCAAATTTACTTTTTTACATGGTCTTAAAACTTTCAGGCAGGTGCTGATGCATGTGCTGATGAGATCAGGATAAATGGCAGTGTATTTTAACCATTCGTATAGCATACTACTACAGTATCTAAGCCCTTTGCAACTTTTATTATATTTATCTTCACAAAACTCTTTGACGTGGAAGAATGTTATCTTCATTTTTGGTAGCATATATTTTGATAATATATGAGGGTATGGGAAACTAGAAGAAAATTTGTATTCTGGAGTCTGAAATACGCAGTGTTTCAGCGAGAGCTGAAGTGTACAGTCTTCATTGTTTCCATTTGCCAGAAGGGTGCCCTAACACTTCCTGCTTTGTGAATAAAATCGCCTAGATGCAGTAATCAGTCATGTTCATAAACTGTCCTAGACATAGTCGTATTGCACCTTCTTTGCAGAATTTTCATGTTTCATGAATGAGAGCTGTCCTAAGCACTGATATTAATATAAAATTTTATAATTTATATTTATTTTTATAAAAGTAAAAAATTTCCTTATGGTCAGTTTTTTAAAAATTTATATCCCATATTCTTACTTGACCTATCAATGATCTTAGAACTAGAATTAGTAACTTGCTGGAGGAAGCGTGATCTAGTGAATTTGATACATAATTGTCAGCTAAGGAAACTTGAGTTCAATTCCAAATTTGTGTTAATGATTTGGTGCATGACCATTTTGAAAATGAGAGGAAGAATAAAAAAGATTTAAGAAGGAAAAGGGCTATAACAGTGGCTGCTATTCGTGTCATTGGTTAATTTCACTGAGGTATATTTTCTGTGAAACACATCAGGGCAAAGCAATTTTATTTTCAGTGAGTTAAACCAGTGAATTTTTCTGTCCGGTGCTTGTTTGGATTGGATTTGGTAGACAGTGTAGTTTCATTTTGATTTGTGTGGAAGTTCAACAAAAAATTTAAGAACAACAGTTCAATACCAGTATGAGAAAAAATAATGATTTGAACTCTTATTAAAATCTGATTTCTCCCCTTACTTATTTCTCTAGAGTTTTATTTTGGTCTCGTTGATCTCACCTAGACACTAGATTTCATATTATTATAAGCTACTTTGAATTCTACTCATATGAATTCTAGAGTAATTCTGGCAGTTCGCACATAGAAAATCAGGAGATGTTTCTATCATTCAATATTTTTCAGCTTCTGTTTAAAAGTATTGGAAGTGGACCACAGCAAAAAGAGATTCATGTGTCTCTTGCTTACATTGTCCTCAGAGTCTTTTGGCCACATAAAAATGAATAATAAATATGTACATTGCATCTAAGAAGAAAACATTACCAGTTTCTTATCTGTTGCTTCAGTCATTAAAGTGGAACTGAAAAATGCAAGGGAGCATATACAGTTTTTTGATTTTTTCTGTGTTATGAATGTGCTGGACTCTCGTAGGATCTATATTCTACAAACAACTGTCTAAGTAATGTATTGTTTTTTCATTGTGCAGGAGAGTTTGCATCCAGCAGGGTTTTTTTTGAAAGTTAAAATTCTTCTTAAAAGTGGAGCATCAGATGAAGACATCAATGCAGGTATCACACAGTTCTGTATAGGATTCATAGCAAGGTCATACTATTCCATATGCAAGAGGACAGCCTGAGTTATGAATAAAAAAAAAGAGAAAAAAAACCCTTTCTTGTGTGTTTTAGAGGAATCTCCATTAGCTAAATGTCACAATCCTGGTTTTGGAGTGCAGGCCATAGCAGTCAATGTTAAGACAGGACTTATGCAGAGGTGGATGAAAATTTGAATTAAACATAAGTTTATTCTGTTGCTGTTCTGTGAGAGTTTAAATAGGCTTGCTGGAAATGGGGAGGGGGGAAGACCCTGAAACCTGTTAGAATGAAGACAGTGAAAATACAGCACATAAATTACGGCTAATTTTAGACATAGGCCTAAGATTACTTAAAGAAGTTGGAGGTGCATTGTCTCTTACACAGTCAGTATAATAGAAAGGCTTGTGAAACACTGCTGTTCTGCATCTGTGATGGTGCAGATTCTGGGCAAGAGGTCAAATGTATATTAATGTGTTAGTATTAACCTGTGTTACCACAGTTTAGATGGTTTGTATGGGGCATGTAAACTCTTTTCTCCTTATTCCTTAAACTTGTCATTTGAAATGAATTGATTTTTCTGTTGGCATGACAAAAGAAGAAAGTTTTCGGGGAGATTTTAGAATAGAAAGAGTAGTGTCTCAGATAAATTTTGTTTCCATAAATAACGAAATCTTAAGGAGAGGGGCTTCCTGGTCTTTTTGGTTGGAGAGCATAACGTATATGACGATCGCTCTGAGATATAAACGTACGATGAGATAAGGAATTTCTTGCACAGAACAGGATGGTTTGAATGCTGCCAGGAATGGAAACTCCACTTCAGACGGCTGCTGGGGAATCTCAGCCAGCTTTCAAGTGGACAGTTATTCAAAGCTTAACATTGTAATAGTTGGCTTCTTTTTTGCAGTCTGAATTGTTCTGTCATAGTGTTGCCCATCAAAACATGCTCTGATTGTACATAGTGTTGCCCATCAAAACATGCTCTGATTGTATTTTGTAGAAATGAGAGTCCAGTCAGTTTTTTTAAGCAGGTTAACAAGTAGTTGTACAAACACCAAACAGTTTTTTTTTTGTTGACCAGTTAGAGTTACCTAAGCTGGATGTCTGTCTTCTCTTAGATGGCTGGCAGAAAAGAGACTGTGGTGTCCATGCACTGCAACTTCTCTTTATTTTGAATGAATGTTCCTGCTAAGTTTTAGGCATTTGACTAAAATCCTCTATTGTATGGCTAGAAATGCTTAGAAGTGCACAAGTGCCATAGAAATGCACCCTTTGACAAGTGTTACAACCGTGTCTCTGTGTTCCTTCTCTGATCTCATCCAAGCTACAGCTGTTTAAAATCTCACCATTAATTTTTTTTAAGGCATTAATTTTTAAACTTCAGCTGAGTGATCCCAAACTGATACCTACCTATGAGCACCAGGCAATTCAACAAACATTTTGTGGTTTATCTAAGACTACTGATGCTAAAGGCACTAGGTTTAAGTAATTCCAATTGCAGTGTGATGCAAACCACGCAGCCTGAGCACTGTCCTCAGTCATTTAAGTGGTTCCATTTAGATAAGGATGAGACCTATTGTTAGAGAACAGCTTGAGGCAAAAGTTTGTGCTATTAATGCCTATTCTATTCCTGTTTTAAAGAGACAGAGGACTATAATTCCAGGGCTATGGGCTGTCAGCTTTCTGTAGTACTAAATTCATTGAGACGTGAAGAAAGGAAAGTCAAAACACAATGAATATGTTTTATTCTTCTTTAGTTTTAGAATTATGTTCTTTTTTCCCAAAGAAGCTGTAAGACCATAAAGTAAGCAGTTAAGCTTTTAAGTTGACTGAATAATTTCAATTGCATTATGTTCTATCTAGCTGTTGCAGAATTCCTGCACTGTGAGGTGTCTTTAGACTTTTGCTTGAATGCTGCCAAACTGCTGCTGGAACATGGAAGGTATGAAAGCGTTGCTAAGTGGAATGAACACGGTATTTGAGCTTTTGAGCGTGCATGTTTTTTAAATATATGCAAAAAAATGCTCAAGTGACCTAAGTGAAAGAAATAGTATGATCAAGTGTCTCCAAACTAAAGTAACTAATAGCAACCAATGTGACATAATAAAAAAGAAGCAGAATTACTAAATACTACAAATCATTAGAAACAATCTGTAATGTGCAAAGAATTTCGTAACGTTGTCAGGGAACAGCAAGTGCAGGGCTGCTCTATGAGGGAAGATGAGCCAGGAGCCTAGGGTGATTGCAAGACCTCACCAAAAAGGACACAGTCCCACAGCATCTGAACACAGCAGGCAGAGCAGGGTGCCAGGAACAGGGTTCATCAACAGTCTCAGACATGGCAGAGTGATGAACCAGGTCCAGAGTCCATCCAGGGAGTTCAGTCAGGAGCAGCAGGAGATGAGGCTAGAGACAGGACTGGAGACAAGCTGCCTGCGATCCAAGGTGTCTCTCCAGGAGACAGTGCTGGGGACAATTACACCTATAGCTCAGGCAAGGATTGGAGGATGAGGCCTGAGCTTAAACAGAGCTGCTGAGCACTCAGAGGGTGTGAGTGGAGGTCCCAGGTGAGGCTGGTCAGGGCAGTTAAGGCCTACTGGTGCACTCAGATCCTGACAAGTCTTTACTTCTACTTTTAAAGATGTAGAGATCAATGTATTCCTTGTAATATTTTTTGTTATTAAATATACCATATTTTGTTATTAAATATACCATATTAAATAGACCTTTTTTTATTAAATACACCATATATTTTATGTGTATACTGGAAGAGAGAAAGGCTGAGGAATACTTTGGTCACTAAACCTAGCAAGAGAAAGATGGCAGAGAACTCCTGTTACACAGTGAAACTTTATTTTAAATAAAAACTGACAGAGATAGGTCAACAGTTTTGAGAACCAGCCTGTCCTTTCTATAGCAAGGTGACACAGATTATGACAGCTGCAGAACAGGTATCAGATAAGGTTGAGTGGCAATTTGCAATGCCATAGCCTTACTTTGGAAAGATTAGCACTGTCCTTGTGTAATTTTAATATATATTGTGGTCAGAAATTATCTGTTCTTCCATATTAACTTACTAACCCTCAGAATGAGAGAGTTTGGAGTCCTAGAATCATTCTTATGAAAAAAAATACAGGGAAGAACAAGCTTCTACAAAGTAAGGCATGACATTTCACCCAGTCAGGTACTCCATCCTGATTGCCTATGTATACACTTTTACCTTGCTGTAAATTCCTGTTCTTTCATTTTGAGGAGTAAGCTGTCTTACGAATATTGTGAAACCAGCATGTGCTCGTAGGAAAGTACTGGTGAATAGATGACCTGCAGTAAATTCATACCTTGACTTTGTTTTAACGTGACTGTGTGTCAGTAGCACTAATGAGAAACATGCTGTATGGTGTGAATACATTAGTCTTTATAATTGAAAATTAACAGCTCTTTCTGTGCAGCCTCTTAAAAATGCATCTGTTGAACAGGGAATCAGTGGGTTTTGATTTTCTAAAATCTGTTGCTGCACAATTTGAATCTTCACCTGACCTTGGAAAAATCACCCTGCTCCACATTGAGTTCCTGTTGCAGAATAAGAGGGAGCTGCTTGCCAAGCAAAAGGTTGAAGAAATTATTATAGGTCTGTATCCGTCTTTTGTTGAAGCTGGATTTAGTTGGCTTAAGTCTTTAATTCCATTTTTCTTTCTTCTTTAGTCTTGTTCTTTTTATTTGTGTCTCTTTTTCCTTCTGTTTCTATTGCATGATGACTCTGAACTTCTGTAACAAATGAAAATCATCATAAAGCTCAGGGTTGAATTCAATTGCTAGTACAATTACTCCTTCTTAGTGTAGCCTGTGTGTAACAGATATGTATGGGATTAGAAATATTCACTAGAAGATCTGTGTAATGTTAATACTTTGTCCATCCAGGCCAGTGTGTTTTAGTTTGTCTGTATTAAAACTGGTTGCAAATCCATGTTTGAGCAGCTGAATTACAGGTCCCTTTTTAATGTCTTCTGCACTGTAGTATTTTCTGTCAGAAATGCTGGAAGTCAGACAGTGTTTTATGTAGCATCTAGCTGTAGGTTGAAGAGACATACTATCATCGTTCAAGCATGAAAATATCCTTTTGCTCACTACTTTTTCTTTTCAGAAGCAGGATATGAAACACTGGATCCTGACTGAAGCTATTGCTGTGTCAATGTTTCTTAGCCGCGGACCACTCTTTCTCGGATAGTTCTTAGGTGCTTCCCACTGTGCTTCTTAAAGTTCATGTAAAATGCTGATTTGCAGTATCTTTTCAGGTCATTATACTGGGAAACAGCTGTTGCCTGAAACCTTGAACCAACTGCACATCATTTTGTGGGACAGAGCTGCCAAAAAATATGAGGTTTGAGACCAAGTAGTGTTGTTTTTATCTGTATTAGTGAAAATGAAGAACTGATTTTCCTGAGTGTTTTGGTATGTCTGTTTTTGGTTAGAGGGTAAATTACGACTAAGATTCCTGTTCTAGTTGGAACTAGTTTATTTTCATCCAGCTAGGTCTTCTTTTCCATTGCAGCTGCAAGCTTCATGTAGTCTCCTCTCAGGGTTTGTACATGGACACGCTGTTATGGCCAGGGGGCCTGTGTAGTCCATATTTTTGGTTTTGTCCTGGGAAGGATGCAAAAATATTAAAATATGCTTTACATTGTACTGTATTTTAGTCTTTAGAGGCGCCGATAATCAATTGTCAACTGCCACTTCCTGTCTGGTTTCTGAACTGGCCAGACAGGTGAGTTATGTGGGGAGCGGGTTCTGGAGATCATTTGCTGTTTCTCCAAATCAGCTATGACTTCAGAAATGCCATTTTGTGCCACAGCAGAAATTGGCTATTGCAGTACATTAGTATTTTGGAATCGGAGAGTGCAGGGGCTGCGTGAAGTACACGCACTGTAGCCTCCCTGTTTCTACCAGGGCTGGGGCCCATGTTTGAGCCAAAGGACCACACACTGCCGTTCGGCAGGCGCCAGGTTCGTCCGCTTAAAACAACGAAACCTAAAATATTTTCATAATGATCTTTAATTGTAAAGCCAGTAGTTGACATGCGCTTCTTGCCCGGGAGCCATAAATTCACCTTGGCAGTTTGGCACAACCACTTGCTCCGTTCACACCGGTAATCTTAACTCTTTGCCGTCCGGATCGTACACCCAGCTTCTCGGCATCTTGTTGTGTTCATATTGACATTTGTGCTCCCGTAGCTACTAACAACTTCACCAATTCTCCTTGAGGTCCAACTGGAATCAAACTATATGGGCCATCATCGCTAACCCACTGGTAAGCCTCCACTTGCCGGACAGGCAGACCCAATGGCCTTCCGGGCATTAGTCATTTTTTTGCTTCATGCCCTGCAATTCCTCCCTACAGGGGAGGAAGGGGTTGTCTCCCTCTCTGGGAACTGGCACCGGAGGAGTCAGAATACACTCCCTGCCTTCACCGTTACCTCATTTCTGGCATGCTTCAATCAGACTCAAGGTAATGCCGGTAGGCTGACCTTGAATCGCGGCTCTGGGAATGCCTAGGGCTAACGCTCTCCTCCATCATTCATTTCTCCGGTCTCGAGATTCTGTTTGCAGGTTTTTAGATTTATTTCCCTTTGATTTAGTTTCTGTTCCCTGCTTCCTGGGTCTCACCTTATGGTCTCCTCCCCGGGGCTTCAGGTTTGGTTTTTCAGCCGGTGCATCGTCCCAGCCCATTTCACGGCTGTAGTTAACAATGCCATGCATTAATTCTGCCCATGTAGGGAGTTGCCTGTGAGAGTTATTACCTCGTCTTTCATTATATTCTGTGTCTCTTTTGATCTCATCCTGTTTTTCAATGAGAAAGGGTTTAAGAATTGCTGGGGTTTCTTTCATCAGTGGTTTTAACATTGCAAAATGTACTGTAGCAGATAGTGGGACATTACTGGGTACTTTTTCATGTGTGGCTTGCATGCAAGTGGCTTTTGTGATGGCTGTAGAGAGCTCACTTAGGATTTAACGGGGATTATTCCCCCAGCCCAGTTAGCTACTCGGCTAGTGATAGAACAGGGTGTATCTGCGGGGTTGGATCCTAAATGTAAGTAAACTCCCAGACCCCAGTAGCTGTTTGCTTCGTCCTCAGTCAGCATTATTTGGTCGCTGCCATTTAGGCATACTCGCCACAAGTATCCAGTTTCAGTATCACCTGCTTTTGTGCTCTCTCTCTCTTGCAAATTTGTCAATTGTAAGGGATCCCAGGGAGTGGTTCACGTAGTATGTTGCAGGACACCACCCTGAGGTCCCTTGGTTCTTTCTGTTTTAACAATGGGTCTAGCTTCATATTCAGGGGGATTTGAGGGGAACAAAGGATCATTTTCTTCTGGCTCGCTATTCTTGGGATCACACCAGATGCTCCATCCCAGTCTTCAGGGGATACTGTTAGTTTCCTAATCTGTACAATGTCAGGGGGACAGGGAGTCTGCATAAGCATCATCTCGACCTTTTCTGCTAACTTTTGTCCTTTTTCCTTTTCCTCCTGTAACTGTTTCTGTAGCTGTTCAATTTTTAAGGACAGTAACAACTCAGTTGCCTTCCTACCTTCTATTTCTTTCTTTAGGTCCTGCTCCTTTCTATTTCTGTTCTCTCTTTCTTGATATGCAGCTTCTAAACAGGTACATAGTATCTTGCAGATAACTCCTTTCCCTTTTCAATCCTTTGTGTGGCCCCTAGTTACTTCTGGTGTTTTTCAACAGCTTCCCAATTATGCTGGTTGTCACAAGCCCATTCTTCTGAGAAGTTGGGACTTGGGTTCACTCCATGCCTCTGTAAATAATCGATGATACTACTTGCCATCCTGCCGACTACACCAATTTGTTGCGGATGAGTGAGGAGTGATGCACTTCACTCGTAAGAGAGAAGTAGCAGTATGTTTTATTGAGGTAAGAAAGTGATTTACCAAAGTTCAGTCCTAAATAAGACAGTGATTTAACAACGGTCGATGGCAAGGTTCACTCGGTTATTTACTGCGTGGAAGACAAGGTCAGATGAAAGTGTCAAGGAGACCCTCCCGTTGCGTCATGAGGTCCAGAACGAACCTCCTTGCTTTCCAACCTCCTCCTCAGAGGAGTCTGGGTGCGGCTGGATCCAGTCCTAGTCCCAGACTTGGCCAGTGGTTTATGTCTAGAGGATTATGTGCACAATCAGTCAGAGCTGGAACTTGGCAACGTTTGCAAAGTTTCAGTGTGTTATTAGTCACTTAGCGAGGCTCTGCTGTGGGTAAGGAATCCCTCGACCTCGAGGAGTGACCTTGAGCGGCGCCCCTGCTCCAGAGGAGGTCGTGCGGCGGGGCCCGCTGCCGAGCAGGAGAGCTCACTGGGCTCTGGGCTGCCCGCTATGTATGGGGTGAGATGATTGACTCATAGTCATATTTGCCTGCTAGATGGGTTTTAGTTGGCGCCTGCTCAGTTAGCCCCTGCGTATGTGCTGTTTACGGCGAGGTCAGGTTGGGGAGGGCGTATATTGGGGGGGGTAGGAAGGAGCACACCATCACAACTTCCTACCCTCTGTTGGCTAGTTGTTACGTTATGGATCATGAAGGGTTACCCTGTATATATTGCTTTTTTGTTTAGCCTATATAAAGTAGTTTTGGATGCTTATATTGTGTCTTAGGTTCACATATCTTTCATACAGTGGGTTCTCTTCCTATTACCCAAAACCAGATACCTTTTTGTTCTTGCAGTATTTGGAGAAAATGAGCTCATGCATCAGTCTTGTACTTTTCTCATTTGCTTCGTTCCTGAGTATATAAAGAAAAACACATATTGTGACATTTTATTACCTCTCTTCTGCTTAGTCAAGGAGTACATTATAGTCAGAGCTTTGCTAATGACACAGCTTCTCTCCTCCTCATTTTCAGATAAATTCTTCCCCTTTCTTTATTACTGCCATTTTGACTTCTAATCCATCTGAGTTCACTTTTCAGCTGCGAGTCCCACACCAAAGGCTTCCTGTAATATGTTCTGCTTTGTGATATATGGGAGGACCATGGCAGTAAGTCAAAAGAGAAGGTCTAGAAAAGATTCACATTTTCTGTTTCATGCCTTGCACTGAATCTTGCAGACTCCTCTATGACAATACCCAGCTATTGCCAAATAGTGTCTTGGCAATGAATTTGTCATGTATGGTGGCATAGAACAGATCCTGTCTCCATTTGTAGCATCAAGGGACCAGGGGATATTGTTTGAGCCAACTTCTTATTTTGTGTCTTTAATGCAGACTGTCATATCAGCGATACTGATTTTTGGCACTAATCTGGGCATCAATGAATGTCATGTTCTTGAACACTGTTAGGCTCCAGCTTCTGGTGCTCTGTTTTATGGTGCAAGGGTTCGTATCATGGAGAGAGTCTTTTATTTTTTTTTTCCTTTTCTGTTTTGTATTTAGTCATAAGAATATCCTTTTTGGGGTCAGACCAAAGATCCAGCTAGTCCAGTGTCCTGTCTTTGATAATGACCATAAGAATAAGGGAAGAGTAGGAACAGGGAAAGCATCAGTTCTCCAAATGAATGTACCTGCATTGTAGGATCAATGATTGCTGTTTTGGGGCAAAGGTTACACTACTATTCATTTTCTAGGTTTGTTTTGTTTGATTTAAGAGAATGTAGGCGGTTTAATCCCCCAAATAAGGACGATTTTTAAAAAAAATTTCCTAGGCAAAAAGCTATTCTGAAGCTCTTCAGTGGTACAACTACTCTGTCAGCTTCTACACACCTGGGCAGATAGATCAGAACTTGGCTAAACTGCAGAGGAACATAGCTTCTTGCTATCTTCATCTGAAACAGCTTGATAAGGTATATATATATTTATTTCCATTGCTGTTATTTTTATAGCTATGTCATTGGGACTTGGTTTACCTCCTTGTTATTGTACCTACTTTGCTCTGAGAGAGAGGGAACTGTCTTTCCTAGCTTGCGTGATCCAGCAGGAAGATGTCATTCTTCATCTTAGCTGCTACTGGGATCTTTTTTATCATCTGTTATTCTAGTGGGGGGAACCATCCACAGGTCGTGTGACCATGCCTGTATATCAGATTTCTTGTCAGATTAGGAGCCCTCTTCTTTTCTAAGAAAGGTGAGCCCTAGCAGGAAAAGAGTCTGACTACTAGAACTTCTCACAACAGCTTATTAGCCCTTACCTCTGCAGTGAAGAAGTGCATCTGCTTTCCCTGTATAGGCCTTCTGGTTTGGGGGTGTTATTTTTCACACTTCAGAGTAATAGAAGGGAGTTGAATTTCTCAAAATCTTCAGGGCTTCTCATGTGGTTTAATTCTGTAGCTCTGATTCTGAGGAATCAGTTGTGTCATTGTCAGCCTTTGGTGCCACCTCCTGCTCTGGTCACTTTTCTTTTCTTTCCAGGGAGGATGCTGCCAAACCAAGCCTCTTGGGGAACTGTATAAATATCAATAATGTAGGCATTAAAATTTTGTATATCTGTATAGCTCTCTCCTCTTGCAACATATATTACTGATTTCTAGATGTCAAGTTGTCATTGGACTAAATTGTTTTAATCTTTTCTGTTAATAGGCTAAAGAGGCAGTAAAAGAAGCAGAGAGGTGTGATCCGAACAGCGTTTTTACTCAGTTTAGTGTCTATAAGATTGCAGTGCTGGAGAATAATACTGACAAAGGTAGAAGAAATGATGAGCATAATATGTCTCAGTATGAGTAATTTGTTATCTCTTTTTGCTTTTAGAAACAGTGGCTCTTTTAGCCTGCTTCTCATGTTCTCCCAATTTCATGCTTCCTTTCCTTTCTGAGTTATTTTAAGTTAGTGTCTATATCTATCCCATTGACTTCTGTCTTCTGACTCTGTCTCAGGCCTTCTCCAAATGAGGTTTCTTTCTCCCTTATTCTGTGAAATTGCTCTTAGTGTTCTGACCATTTCTTTTAGATAAAACAGTTAGTCTGAGCTGTATTTCGGTTTACCTTATATCTTTCCTACTTTTGACTCTGTTGGTTGTCTTTTTCTCCTTAGAATCTTATCAATCCTGAGCTCCCATTATCTTCTTCTTTCTGTGCTCATTCTTTCAAAATGTTGTAGATGCACCCTCTTTTACTTTTCAGATGAGATTTTAATATCTGGCTCTCCCTGTGCTCCCTTTTTTCTCCTGTCTTGTGTTCTAAATAGTGTAATCGATTCTCAAGACTGCTATCTTTATTCTGTAAAGCACAAATCTTCCTCTGTATTTTTGCTTCTGTTTCCAGTTTGACATCTTGCTTTGTGACATCTCCTTCTCCATGATTTTCTATCAGCTTAAATTTAAAACGACTAAACTGAACTCAGTTTCTGCCTTATGTCCCAACTTCTCTCCTTTCCTCTGCAGTTGTTAGAATCAGGCAAGTTTATTTTTTCAACTGATACAGGCATTTTTAACCTAGCATATGTGTTTGTATTCTTATTAAAATGAAACAAAACCAGCCATCTTCTCTACAAGCTGTGTATAATGTCTGCATGGGTCTTAGATTTATGGGGAAGCTGAAAAGGACAAGCATAATTCTTCTTTAAGAAGAGGGAAAAGTAAGACATCTGGAATTATAGGCCAGCCAGCTTTATTTCCTTTTCTAGGAAAATTCTGGAATAATCAAAACATTTGTAAGCACTCATAACAAGTGGGTGAATAAAAGACATGGATTTATCAGGGCCCAATTGTGCCAAACAAAACTAATTTCTATGGCGTGGACTGGAACGTACGGTTAGAGAATAATCCAAGGGAAAGAAATCTCATACTTATTATGACTAGTTCTCTGAAAATGTTAGCTCAGTTCTCAAAAGCAGCTAGGAGCCTAAGAGCGAGAGCAGATGAACTAGGTCAAACCAAAGACCAGTATCCTCGTTCTGGCAGTAGCTGTGAGTGGATCTAGAGAAGACTGTAAAAATAGGGCAAGCATATGATATCCTCCTGAGTACTTTCCCAGGCTTCAATTATTTGTGGCTGAGGATCCTAAATAGCAAGTAGAATATTAGAATTATTAGGAAATAAGTGGAAAGCAGAAGAGTAGCATTTCTAGGGCATTGTATAATTCACAGTTCAGCTACATGCATTTTTGTGTGTTCTATTTCAACAAAGATTAGTCTTGAATGAGGAGCAGAAGTGCAGAGCAGATTTGGACTGTTTATCTTGGCAGAGACATAATGGGGACAGGATAGAGGAAGGGTCTGTAAGATCATGACTATTATGGAGAAGGTGGCTAGAGAGTGTTTAGTTACTGTTTTTCATAACACAGAGAAACACAGTATTGGAAGGACAACTATCAAAACTGTCAGGTTACAGGTTTAAAACAGTCAAAGGAGGATACTTTTTGCATATAGAGTATAAATTATGGAGTTCGTTGCCACTGCTGGATATTTTCTGGATGGATCCTCTGGCTAGGAAGTCTCTAATCTTCTCATTGGCAGAAGTTAAAGTAGTATTCCAGGATGAGAATGATTTTATACTTACCATTTCTAACATTCGTTTGTAAGCATATACTGTTGAAACAGGGTACTGAGCTAGATGGGCCTTAACTGAAACATTACTGCTGCTCTTAATTTCTCTGGTCAAGTTACCAAGGCCTGAAGTTAGCAGATAATACCTGAATTAGTGAGAAAGGTTACCAGAAAATACATGAATTACTGAGGCAAATTACAGACTGGCATGTCTCTGTAGACTCTTTCTAATGAGTTCTGCCATTTCATATTTTAATGAGAATCTTAGCTCAAATAATGAAAATTGGGGAATATAGTCTGTACTTATTTAGAATACAGAGTAACATGCTGGGCTTATAAATAGAACATTTTCCAGTGAATTCTGTGCCAGTTAATTATTCTCTATACATCTTTTTAATGACAGTGTAATTTGTTCACATAATGTGGAGTGGAAACCACAGCACAGTGTGAACATAAAAGCAGCAGCACCCTTAGCATGAGCCAAGATGTGGGAGCTTGGAATCATGCCCAGACCATGTATTAGAGAAAGTCCTCTGTCTTCTGTGACGAACAGATATTTAGCAGAACAAAATTAAGGATGTGAGATAGAGTTTCATTTGTTTTATATCCTCATTTCCTTAGATTAGTAGCTTGGAAAGCCTTAGTAAAGTAATGCTTAATTGTGGAGAAGCGCTGGCATGGTCAGGATTTTTTTGTCTTGATTTTTCATATTTTAAAAAAAGGATTATAGCCTTTCATAAATCATTTTGAAAGCCTGGTTAAAACAGTAGAACTTTCTACATTCAATTACTTCTATGAAAATTTTCACTAATTTTTCCCTATGTCTGTTTCAGCCGTGGAAGCAGTTACTGCAATGGGGAAGCTAGCAGAAAAGCAATCTCAACATGAAGACAAGGTCTTAGTGGATGGAATTACAGGCACCGACCTCCTGAGTTTAGCTGCCCAAATTGCTTTAGAGGTAACATTGTCTTTATTTTGCTTTATTAATATAAGTAGGACAGTTGTCCTACTTATAGTATTTCTAGGTATTTCATGCATTTCTAAGTATTTCAAGCTTCAGGGACCAGAGTCATACTATATGTAGTCAAATTGGTGTGTAAAACAAAGTAGAACGTGATTTCACATGAAAAGAAATTGTATTTTTTTAAGATTTGTTCAGGAAAATAATGGCCTATTTCCATAAAGTTCTCCTCAGCAAAATGTTACATTTCTTTTCAGCTTCTGAGGTTTGCTTTTTGAGGTGCTAGGGGAACCTGTCTGCAAAATGCACAATGAAAGACTCAAAAATCAATTGTCCCTCCTGTTTTCCTGCGGGTGGTGACTGAGTGACGCCTGAACTGGCTGATTACGTTGGCATAAGTAGAAGAGACTTTTGGTTGCCTTTCAGGGCTTTGTTCACAGCGTTGTAAAGCATGAAACCATTGCCAAACTGCAGTGATCCCATTCTCCCCATCAGCTCTTTGTTCATAGAATCATATGACCTCTTTGTATATTTTTTTCTTGATGCTGAGGCTATTTCTGTGCAGAGTCTTCTGGTCTTTCCTGCTGATAGACTGGGCAGACCTTTGCAAAATGCTTCTTTTTTTTCTGGTGAGGGTGGTAACTGAAGTCGCATGGTTTATACAAAGCTTGTTTTATTTTGTTTTCAGAATGAACAGCAAGTTGTGGCTATCAAAGCTCTGGAGTATTTATCTGAACATTCACAAGATTGCCAGCAAGTATTTGCAGCTTTAAAGTAAGAATTTGAGATACTTGCAAGGAAAGAGAACTAAGAGAACTTTTTCTGACTTTTTTTTTTTTTTTAAAGAATTTATGGTGTTGAGGAAGGTGGAGAACAGAGTAGATCAAAGATTAGTCAGTAGTCTTTTTGGTGCTGCAGTTATACATCAGTCCTGAACTCTAGCATCTGCAGATATTTTAGTTTTCTCCCAAGAAGGTAGTATCCATAGCTCTGAATTTTATGATTATATTGTGATGTGAACAGATGACCAGGGGATGATGCTAATGAGACTGCAGCAGTGTATCTGATGAAAATAACCGTTTATTTGTATCCTCTGATCCAGTAGTATCTTGTTGTTGAACTATTCCATCACTTTTATAAAAACAAATATTATGAAACAAATATATTCCTTCCAATATTTCCTTAAAGTTTTTCTCACAGTACATTTATTTAGCTACTATTTACTTGATAGACAGAATGAGGTAGACTGAATAAGGCAAAAGGGTGGGAAATAGTATAATCTTACTCTCATTGTGACACTTCTGAGTCCTGTGAGTTATATGGACTGACAGCATAGGAAAGAAAAGTAGGCTTCTTCCTGGAACCTGAGGACAAAGTACATTGTTGCAAAATTTTTTTCTAGTCTTGTCACTGTTTATTTTTCTCATATTTAGGTGTTTGGTTCGTCTTACGTTGTCAAAAGTCATGGCAGAAAATGAAGAGAGAAGGTGAGTCCATTTGCCAAACTATTTTCTTATGGTGGTTGTGTTGCACACATAGTATAATATATGTACAGGGCTTACTTTCTTACAGAATAATCATGAGATTAGTTTTTACACTGGTTAAAGATCCACCCAGATCACTTCCTGGCTTGACCTAATGGCATCACATAGGACCATCTCTTCCTCTTGCGTAACCTTTTCTTTACATTCTTGCTCTTTTCCTTCCTATTTCATTAATGCATAAGACTGTCAGGTGTTTTTGATGGGGAATGTGAGCTAAATAATGTTGACAGTAAGATGAGATATCTTTCAGAGGTTCTGAGTGAGAACTTCTGAAGGTGTGAGATCTTTCTTGCTGAAGACTAGCCACTTAATAGGGTGCTGGCCTGGGAGGAGGAGAACTGTACTGTTGGATTTTGACTGACAAGAAAACAGGGTAATGTCAGTGAAATTAGAAGTTTAACCTGCAACCCCAATGACTGGGAAAATCTCCTACTACACTTCTACAGTGATGTTCACCACTGTAGATCAGTAAAACTTACTGCAAGCTTTCACTACTCCTTCTACAACTTCAAATGCTAGAAGCTTCTAATGCCTAAAAGTTTGTGAGGGTAAGAATGATTGTATCCATAATTACAGAGCTATTGTATTCCATCATAAATAATGTATTTTGTCATAAGAAAATAAATGAAACATTTTCTAAAACTTTATTTTCCCTCCATTTCAGAGATAAAGATATTGACTCAATGCTGACTTACTTGACCTTGGGTATGCTTTTGTTTTGTTTACATTTTCTGTAGTTTTTCCATTTGTGAGCATTTTACGGTGTGATTAGGTCCATTCCAACTAAACGTTTAGACTCCTTATTTCAGTTTAGGTTCTCAACTTCTCACTAAAATCAGTAAAAGTTAGGAGCCAAGTTAGACCTGGAGATCAGGCAGTGTTGTGAAGTTGGACCTCATTGCTACAGGTTTTTGCTTTTGAAAACTTGCAGACTCTAGTAGAGCCTGTACTTGGCAGCTTCTGTCAGATCAAAGGCTCTTTTTTCTAGGCATTTTCCCTTTAGGAAAGAAAAGTAAGTCTTCCGTAAGGCCACACATGCAAACAACAGATATTTGTGTGCAAGCCACAGTCTGGGTGTCCTCAAGTGACAGTCTCATACTCTGACTGCATTGGCAAGAACAAAGTTAGTATCTTTAGCAGCAGGGCTGCCTAAACAAAAGGAAGAAGTTTGGTTTTGTACTCTGAGTTAGCAGTGTGAATTTATATTGGCATTAATTAAATGCCAAGTAGCATGTTTTTTGCTGCTCTAGCTGGTTAAAAGGGAGGATTTCTTAGGTTAAATTGATGCTATTTTTTTTGTCCTGGACAGCTTAGAAAACTGCAAGGAATAATAGTAAATTGCTGAAAGACAGGAGAGGCTTGTCAGAATTGGATTGCCACTTTTAGTTATATTGTCCTTTGAAAAAGAATCTTCTTGTTTGAACTGGAAAAGCTGCAGGAGTTTTCCAGAGGCCTTTTCTCCATCTGAGGAAGTATTCAATCTCACTAAATCTTTTCACTTCTGTCCTCCTTTACTGGACAACAAAGTTGAAATTTTAGAACTTTTTGCTACTCTAGCCGTTCTGCATGTGACTGAGAGAAGACAGTGAAGAACTGAACTAAATGAAATAAGGGTTCTTCAAAGAAAGGCCCTAAAACAGTTGTTATGTTTTAAAAAATGGAGTTTTATGCTAATAAAGTAAAACTCCTCTGCATTAGCCTTCAGTGTCAATAAACTTTTTTTTGAAGGAGCAATACTTGTTGGCAGCCTTATATATCTTACAATAAATGCTGCTTGAGGTTCATTTTGATGTTTTTATAAGCCTCTCCGGTCAAGCATATTAGATTTAAGTTGTGAGAAGAACTTTTTGTAAGGAATTATATGGGAGTTTTGGGAACCTGTGTTTTGTAGTTGTAGTTCCTATGTTTGGAAATGCTTTTATTCTGCTCAGAAAAGGCTATTTATGTATTGAACAACACATCTGCAGCTCACAAGAGACTTGCTGAGCCTTTCACAGAAGAGAATTCGACAGGAGACAGAAAGATCCTTGAAGCTCACTGGTTTAGAAAAGTTGGTAGGTTTCACTTTCAAAATCTAAACTAAATCACCTCCAGCTCCACTCAGCCAGATGTTAAGGAAAAAAAAAGTGTGTTAAAGATGTGGTAGGTTTATAAAACTTGGTACCTTTGGCAGTCCCTACCTTAACTAGTCTTACGATTCTCCTGCTGTATTTTCTGTCTTATGAAACTATCATGTATGCCTCATGCCTTAAGTCAGTTACCAAGACAAATACTCACACAAGGTCTGTATGACTGTTGGGTTAGCTAGTACATTATTCACTTCACCACAGGAATTGTCATATATCCGTGACAGAACTGTGAACAGTTCATCATTTTTCTCTTACTTAGCCCTTTGCTAACAAGACTTTGCTCTGTGCTATAGAATCAAAAATTAAGATCAGACAAATAGAAAGGATATTGGTTTTTTCTTCAGTATCTGAAAAGAATGCTGCTAAGAGTAATAAAATACCTTAGTGCCAAATACTGGGTATGCACATTCTGTTGTGGACAAAATGAGAACTGTGAACTCGCATGAATGCACCAGTATGATTGGTGCATGGTATCATCGTGATGCAGGATGAGCTTAACTCTGCCACCCAGACGGACAGTCTTGATTACTCCCTTAAATCAGCAGTCCTTGAGTTTACCTTGGACTGTGCATATGAAATCTAAACTGAAAACATTATCACAGATAACGTTTTCCAGCAGGAAATGCAGCTTCTGTGCATCATTCATAAGCACGATCCATAATGTGTCTCTGGATCATCATTTAGCAGTCTTTGTTACACCATTTTGGTAAGGGCATCATCAGTGCATTTGTTGTCCACGAATAAAAATACGAGCATAGGATAATGGATTGAAATCATTTTTCAGATTCATGCTTCACCCAGAACACACAGGAGAGAAAATAGTTGAAATGAATAACATAAGACACCTGTCATGATGAGCTTATGCATACATCCTCACAATGTGGCAGTGCTGCAAAAAACAGTAGCAAAGGAGGGAGAGAAGCAACAGAGGTCAACAGTAGTAAACACCAGTGTGAATGGAACTGATCTCTGGTGACTGCACTCTTTCCAAAACAATGTTCTGGCTCACAGAATAAACAATTTAGAGAGACCACAAAAACATGCCTGGGAAGAAATTACTGTGCAAGTTAGAATCTGCAAAGTCACTGCAAAATCTAAACATTTAGTTAGGTCAGATTCTTGTGCATAAAAATCATATAATTGTCTTTAGATGGCTACATCTGATTCATATACTACTAAGCACTGTATTTTTATTTCTCCTTTATATAACCCTGCTGGGGTAAAATGGAGAATGTTTCAAATTTTTTTTCCTTTCCTTTGGATTGGGAATGTTATTGAACGTTTTTATCCAGATTCTGATCTGGTTTACCAACATAAGAAAGTGTTACTTTCCATTCATGCTCTTGTGGAGAGGGTACGTGGTAGAATGGATACTTGATTTTGATAAAATCATTAAAACAAAGGATTTGAAAGCATAAGTAATCTATTTTTAATCTAACAAATCACAAGTAATGGTATTTCTTGTTGTTGTTAAATGAGCTGGTGATGATACTTTGTTTAAGAAACTGAATCATAAAATGTGTGAACCACCTATTACTAGAGTTTTTATGGGCATAGCCTGTAACATATAGAAGATTTTTATTCTTGGCTCCTGTTTTCATGTTTTTGTTAGCTTGGAACTTGGCTGTACAGTTCCAGAATTGCCCTGAAAAGATGAGGGACTTCTTTGTGCTGTCTTTCAAGGTATGTACTTTCAGTAATAGTATTTTTGATTGAGGAATACTTTCATCCATCTAGTTCTGTTAGAAGTTGCATCCATGTATCAGATATCCCCTTAGAGACATGCTTGCATGCTCTGAAACATGGAACACTTGTCAGAAGGAAATTGGCTTGTAATACAAAATCTAGGCATTATTGTCTTATTTTGTTGCTTAAAAATGCCATAAGAAATTTAGAATTAAATGATAACTTTCTAAAATAAACTGATTCTGAAGTTTGGGAACTGTATCATTAGTATGAACATGTTACACAGAGATATACTCGAGTCCTAATCTCCATACAGAACCTACCACCACTGTGTTCTTTGCATATGTTCTTTGTAGGATGGGCTCCAACACTTTTTGTTTAATTATACAAGCAGTATCGCAATATGAACATATACTCTTTATGACTGATTACTAAAATGTCATAGGTGAGACTCAGCAACCGTCCATTTAGGAGCAATATTGTTTTGTATAGGCAGAATTCTCATTACTTGTTTCTGTTTTTGGTTTCAGTTGTCCCAGTTTTGTCCTTCTGACAAAGCTGTCCTGATTGCTCAGAAGACATGCCTGTTAATGGCAGCTGCAATTGATCTGGAGATGGGGAGACAACAAGTAACACCTTCTGAGCAGGTAAGGCATTGTTCTTTTAACTCATTCTCTAAGTACCCGTGAAATCAACATTCAGTATAGCATTTTCTTCTTTTGATTTTAAAATCTTGGTTGTTTCACTCAGAACAGATTATTGAAAGTATGGGAACCTTTCAGAAATAATTAGAATCAATGCCCCTAATGCTTTTTAGACAATTGAAAATAATGGGTTTCTATAAATAGGTTCTGAACAGATCTGTATGTAGCAAGGGATCAGGGCAGTACCCTTTCTTAAAGGAGTTTTAGCCTACCTCATAATACGTAAGGAACCTGTTGCTAAACATAGGTTGAATGGGCAGATGATTACTGCATCTCTGAAATTCTGCAGTTGCTGAAAATAGTTATCGATATGGTTAGGATCAAGTTCACAGTTTATTTGTTGTTATGTGTACACACTTTTTTCTGGCACTTACTGTGATAAGGAGATTATGGAAAGCTACTGTGGTTATGGAGGAAGAACAAAAGTCTGCTGCGCGGTGATCACTGTAGAACCTTGCATTGCTTTTGTAGAGAGCAATGCAGAGCGGAGTGTTCTGTGAGAATTAGTTGTCCGTCAGTCTCGATGCTATTTTAAATTTGAGAGCTAAAATAAGTGATGTCCTGTAGGGACCTGTACGGTCCTTTTCTGGAACAGTGGAACTATCAGTGTGAAGAGGGTTTGCCTGAGATACAGAGGTCTTTGAAAAAGAGAGAAAAAACACAAAGCAGTAACTGGTGTAGATGATAGATGTAGGCTGGTTCTTCATTTGTTATATAGCTGGGTATCGAGATGTCTCTACTGCTGTCATTTGAGATGCATATTTCTTTCACTTTTAAAACCGTGACCTAAAAATAGCTTTTTGAATATTTTGTAAAATAGGCAGACCTTCTGACTCAGGCCCTTCAACATCTCCAGGCATGCAAGGAGATCTGTAAAGTTCTGAAATTAACAGGTAAGCTAGAAAACGTGTCTATTCAGAGCATTTAGCTCTCAGACTTTGTCACTGTAATCATGGAAAATACAGGGCATATGGAATTGCTGTCTCAGTTGAAGAGTGTTGAAGCAGATGTGTGGCAATATGATTTAAGAACTGGCAAAGCCATCTGTGCTTTTTTTATATGTCATTGCCAGCTTTTTATTGTCTAGATAGCATGAGATGTGGAACAGTTTTTCAGAGTGAAATTTGGTTGACTTTTTTGTCTCAAATGTTAAATTCCAAGCTTTTTGCTCTGGAGTAGATGGGTACTAGATTTCCAGCTGAATCACCCAGGTTAAAGATGTTGTAAATACTTTCCTTGACTCTGCTCTTGCCCTGAAGGAAGACGAGATACAGTTTTAATATTTTTACTAGCCTCTTTATGGATAGGCATTTCAAAATACAGGAAGTCCTAGTAATGTATTTTGGGTGTGCCAAAACCCATCCGCTGTTCATTAACTATTGCATGTCAATTTAGGTCAGACTTATCCCTGGAGACTGGAGCATGTTCAGCCAACAGCTAAGATGCTGAGTGACCCTTAGGGCTAGAGAGTACCTGCTTCCTCTTTCAGTATTATATTGGTAGAAAAACTCATTAGGCATTTCTGTCTGGCCTGTGGTCTGGTTTCTCTTCAGTGATAGGTTTGGGACCCCACAGAGTTTCTATTCTAAGTTGCATTAGTGTTTAACTTTAGTCAAGAAATTTACTTGATGTTCTTTTTTTTCGCTTTAACTTTATTGTTTCAGAACTAAAGGTTTGTTACACAGCCTGGGTTTGAGATTCTCTTTGCTCTTTTGCAGGGGAAGGACAAGAGCACTCAGGAAGACTTCTCTTTTTATTTCTGTCCTGAAAATCCTAAGGGGTTGATTATCTCAGTATAGGGACGTTTTTGCTAGATAGGAGTCTCTACTGCAGAGATTTGTGGAAAGGCAGCAAGGTCGTTCCTTCACTCCTTCACTACACCTTGGCTAGTGTGTGGACAAGCCTGTTGCCCTGGAAGAAGCTGAGAATGTGTTTAGCACTAAACAGAGGTCTTTGTAATAGTGCAGTAAAGGTTTGGTAGTTATCTTGGGTTTACATCGTCCTAGAGATTCTACTGTTCTGCCACACTTTTTCAGTGTGTTTAAGGATTTCCTGAAGGCTTTTCTACTAGAAAGACACCAAGTCTTATAGCAGAATTTGAAGCTAATGGTAAGTTCTTTGACAGGTTGATGCTTTGAGCCTGTGGCCTTCTGTTCTCTCTTTTACTTGTCTATGAAAATAGCCTTTTTAGCACCTATACCTTGCCTAGGAGAATTGCATGAATTCAGCCAATTATAAACAATCCAGATTTGGGAGTGGGGAGGTTGGCTGGGTTGTGCTTTGGACACTTGAGGTTGCTATCCAAGCCAGTTTCTGAGTTCCACTTGCTGTACTGTTAAATCTGAGTACCTTAATGATTTTCCTGCTTGTTGGAAGCAAAATTTATACCTTCCTGCATACCATATAGCTTTAAGTAAACAAATAATTATGTACAGGCAATTCTGTCTCTCCTGTAGGAGATTTTGCTAAAGATCCAACAGACACATTGTTGCTTCTTTATGAATTTGAAGCAAGAGCCAAACTGAATGATCCAACACTCAGCAACCTTATGGAGTCAGTATGGGAACAGCCACAAACAGAGATCAAGACACTGGAAATCATTGCATGTAAGGACTGCATTTGTACTTTCATAGTTCTTCAAGCCATGCAAAATAGCTGTTCATTTAGGGTGACTAGAATTACTGTGTATTGCGCGTCATGCATAAAATCAGTCTAACCATATATATCTTGTCCTGAAGCAAAGATGCTTAGGATCTCAGCAATATTCAGAGATCTGTATTTTGAAATGCCGTTTCATTACATGGATGATGAACTCACAGCATCCTTCCATTTCTCGAACCTGGGACATTTGTCTAAGTTGTGAGTTCAGAAAGGACTGTTCACATGAATTGTTACAAACTCCAAACTAGCACAGGCCAGAGAATGATCCTAGTTGATTCATGTACCCACACAGAGTTTTTAGGGTGTGGCCTTTGGATAGATGTGCTGTTTCAGTTTAATGTAGACACTTGTAAATAGCTCTTCTCTATACTTTATCATGCTTTCATCACAAAGTTCTGGTCATGCTTTCTTGAGAATACAGTCTAGAATCTAAGGAAGATGTGTAAAATTTGGAGCTGCCATGCAAATCCTTGGAAGGGAATCTGTAGGATTAGATAAACACTTACTTACATCCCTTGTCTTGAGGGAGTACACACCTGGACTTGGAAGAACCGTACTCAAATCCCACTCCTGCCTAATTTTTCAACCCAGATTTTCATGTTTCAGGAGACAAAAAAAGAGAAGGGAGGTAATACATTACTGTAGAACTTACTAGTCTTGGGTTACTGCAACAGAAGAAGACAGCAGAGGGAGTACTTGTTAATTATTAAATTTACTGCGCTTCTGTTTTGTCCTCATTGATGATGCTTGCAGTAAGTAAGCAGTAAAGAAGCACTAGCTTGTGACTAGCACAGGCATTAAGCAAATCTCTTTTTAGTTGTTTGTTGCAGGATCTGGCAACGTATTGCAGTTTAGTGACTAATAGGAGAAAGTCTGGCTTCAGTCATTTCTTCCTTCTTCTCTGTTTCCTTTTGTTTTCAAGCGTTAGCCATGGAATCTCCAGCCCGGTATCCCTCACTTTGTAAGAAGGCTCTCAAGAGTGCGCTGAACCTTCACAGAAAGCAGACTGCTGTTGACGCTGTGAGATTTAGGTTAGTGTTATCACGTAGCTTTGCAATGACCCTGTGATTGAGAATGTTGACAGGTAATAAAGCCTGCAGTTTGAAAAAAATGGCTTTTAGTTTATGTGCAGTGTTCCACTTCTTGCTGGCCAACCAATATACCTCTGAAGTATGACTGACTAATAGGTGTTTAAGACTGTAGTAACTGAAATCTATTCACTAAGCATATTTTCCCAGTCATATTTCCAGTAAATCTACTGAAGAAGAATATTGGATCCAGAACGGGTCTTTTGCTGTTTCTTATGATGAACGTGTTCATTCCAGGTGTTACTCTGCAGTAGTGAACTAGGTATTTAAAAGAAAATGAAGCGAAGAGAAATCAAAGGCTGAAAAGAAAGCTATGAGTTGCAAGTTAGGGATATCATGCCATAGTACATACATGATTTATTTTGCTGGGTAACAAGCCCTGTAACAGTTATTGCTTATGGAATGTGAAAAACAACCTGGTATGTCCTTCTCTCTCAGCTGTATCCCATAATGGATTTTTTCTCCTGAGTTCCATGCAGTAATTGCTGAGCAGAGGTTACCATTAATATTGCCTTTCTTCCTCTACACTGAGAAAGAGAGAACTGTTTTCAGAATCCATGTATTTGCTACCAATTTTCTGAGGACAGCTGAACAAGCAGGATGCTGACTACTTAGTTATCCCATGGTGAAATAAGTATCTTTCTTTTTACTTGCTGTCATGTATAGCACCCCTACAGTATACTGTAAGTCTATCCCTTTGGGTTACTATAGAGCTCAGCAATGAAAATAAGTAATTAATTGTTACTCTTGTGTCTCTTTTTGCATCATTTGTACAAATGAGGTCTGATACTAGGAAAATGCATGTTTCTGCAAAAAGAATGTGAGCACAGAAATCATTGAGATGGACATGCCAGGCCGGCAATTATGCTGGCCCAAGCTAGTGTGCTAGTGATACTAAAATGTAGCTGTTTGCTCTGTGCATGTGCTATTAAATATGTTTCCTCTTTTGCTCTGTTCCCAGCAAATGCTTACATAGTTTGATTAATCTCTCTCTGCCGTCCGGAGTAACAGACCTGGATGCCTGTGTACTGCAAGAGGTGTGGGGCTACTTTGAAGATGCTCTGAGCATAGTCAGCAGTACAGTAAGTTGAACAGAAAAAAAAAATTGGGAAATGATCCTGAGCACATTTAAAAACATTCTCATTAGAAAGACAATAATTAGCAGACTGACATTATATACTGTTACATGTGGTGCAGCTAAAACTTCTTCAGTAGAAGATGCAGTGAAATTATCTCAAAATAAATGGCTCTTGGATATTTATGACAGAGGTGCATATTTCTCTAGATTTTATAAGATTTTTTGGAGACATTTAAGGACAAATTTTCAGTGCCTGTTTTAGAAACATCTTGAGCTGGAACATCTATCTTTCCTCCTCTTTGCTTTCTACATTTGCACACTGAATATGGTTTTGTAAATGCAGATTACTTTTCCAGATCAGTTTAAAGCAGGGTAAAATTTAGATATCATTGTTGCTTTTTGCTCAGCTCTGTTTTGTTAAATTTCTGTGAGTATTTGTTGCAGTGCGTTTGTTCTTGAACTTGTTTCTATAAGGACAAGTGTATGGAGAGTGAAATCTTTCTTTTGGTAAGTTTTTGCATTTCTGCTGCTCCTTTCAGGCCTGAAGCATATGCTATACAGTGAAGGTATTGTACTGAGTAAGTTAGACATTTCTATGCAGAATTTCAAAGATAACAATAATTTAAGGAGTATTCCTCTTACTCAGAATTAATGAAACCACTACTACATTTCATAGCTTCATCCCAGTGCATGACTATTTCTTCAGTCATGTTTGAATGTCTCTTCCTTTATAAAAATGACATAAAGATATGTTTCCCCAAAAAAAGAGTGTCCATGTTTGTGTGTGTTCTTGTTGAGAGATATGATTGAGATGTTAATGTGGACTGATATGCATAAAAGCATAATTTCATCAGCACTAGAAGCCTTTTTTTGCAGTCTTGCTCATGGCAGTAGATGATAATTGGCACCACGCTAAGAGAAGGAGATCAGAGCAGCACATCAGAACATTATCAGTTAGAAAACTCATCCACCACTTCTGATTTGTCCCTCCTATTCAGAAATGGATGCCACAGTTCAGAAACTTTCTCTGGGCCCTGTTACTTAGAATGAGAAGTATATATCAAATGCAGGAAAAAAAAGTCCTTCCAGGCTTCCCTTAAGGATTCACATAACAAATTCATTGCTCGTCCTTCGCTTCCCCAACTGAATCAGTTCCCCACCAGTTCAAAGCTTGTTGAGTACTCCAGCTTCCATTCTACGGCTGTCAGCAAGGGCAGCTTTCACTCTGGCAAACCACTGCTGCAGCTACTGAGAACATTGAGAACTGCTTCTGATCTGCAGTGAGCAGGCAGGTTTTGGGATATTCAGTACTGTTTGGATAAATGGGAAAGTAGTGCAGCAGCAAGTCCAGTCTGTCTATGGATAGATTGTAGGAAAGCATGCTTCCATTGTAGCATCGTTCTCAGCCCCAGAAAATTATATTTCCTTCCTATCATTAGGTAAGCGCAACATTATTTATCCATGTTGGAAACAAACTGTTTGATAATGGTGGAGATGAACTGTGAAGTACGGGATGGCTCAGAGGGAATTCTGTCCTCTGCTTAGAAGAAAAAAATATTCGTGTTTTCCTGCTGTAATATTAAACTCTAATGCACTCTTGATTAGTCAGGTTTAAAGTGAAAACTCTATCTTCTGATTCGCTGTAGCTTTGTTTGCTACTCTAGGATGGTTACCCAGAGATGGAGATCCTTTGGTTGATGACAAGAGCCTGGAATACAGGAATATTTCAGTATAGCATTGGTAAATACAAGGAAGCTGAACAGTGGTGTGGACTGGGAATGCGTTTCCTCAATCACTTAGGATCTCTGAAGAAAAGCTATGAAGGCCATGTAAGTGGAAGCAGATGGGTATGAGGAGGTGGGAATGGATTTGTTAGGAATAGTTAGTAGTGGAGGGGAGGAAGTGAATTTTTTTTTTTTTGAGGTTATGGATTTGGGTGAAGAAACCACTACATATAATCCTTAAAGAATTTCAGGGGAAGCATAATGCCTAAATAATTTGGGGGAGCTTGATAGTGAAAGATTTTTTTGAAAGCGAATCCAGAATAGATTTGATACACAGCAAAGAGTAATGTGGTGTCCTTTGCTGGAAGGATTATGCAAATAACTGACTGGAGATAAACTTCTGACTATTTGTGGCCGTGAGGGTATCCTTGTGCCTGTTCACTAAAGGCAAGATGCTGTACCAGTTTAGTTAAATCAGCTTTTGTATGGATACTTTTAAGCTTGGTTTCTAGTATAATCTAATCTACTATAAATTGGGTTTTAATTTATGTGACTAAAATTATTAAAGTACATCTTTCCAGTTGTTGCTTAGCCAGTTCCTGTGAGGGAGAAATTTGGGGTACGATACCTCTGTAGAAAGCAACAAGACATGTTCTTACTGTGTCATAAGTAAGCTGCTCTCTGTACAGTTTTTGGTTTGGGTACTCCTATGTTGGTCGCGACAAAGTACAGCCTGGATGATGTATGCAGTTATCATTCATTCTTATATGCACAAGTCATTCAATCAAGAGCTGGTTGCAACTTCTGTACCAAGAATAGCTTTATACATTGATGTAAGAATCAGCTATAAGCTATGTTTTGTATCAGTACAAATAATCCATCTTTGATAGGTTGCACTGATTTGACTCTATCTTTTTCTAAACCACTGTGTTCAGATCTGTGTAAATATATTTACATCAACCTGAATTTTTTGGTGCTTATATTCTCCAGATGGTTGGTCTTTATAGTGAGGTGCTGGATAAGTTGGACAGAGCAAAGGGGCTTCTTCCACGTGAAGAATAGTGACAGCCACAACTGCAAAAAAGGAGGACAGTGCGGTCCCTCTTGGAAACGTTCTGCTGAATGAAAGTCTGTTAGCTCTGCAGGGGCATGGGGTCACAGGAGTGTTGGAAAAGAAACCAGGACCTTGCTGGCAATTTAAAAGTTTTGTACTTTTCAGGAAGTATTTATTGAAGAAATGTAATTGTTTTCCTCTAGGGAATCATTTTTATTCTATAACAGTTGGAAATAAATACATAGTGTTCTCCTGAGATGGGCCTGCTGCTGTATAAATGGTTAGTTTAAATGTCTGATTTTAGTGGTAGTGGCATTGTGAACAATAAAAGTATTTCAGGACCATGCATCTCCTCTGGATGCCATGGCTGTCTTGCTACAAAAGTATTTATCAGATGATTGTTTACTTTTCAGTCCATTTCAATATGTGCAAGAATTCAGAGATGTTTGCCAGGATCACAACTTAGAATAAAAAAAGAGCTGGTGCTCTCCAGCTAACAGAAAAAAGCTAAAGCTTTGACTAGGCACTGCTGCTTATAGACCACTAAATGTAACACACCAGCCATAATTCACCATGAATTATGGCCAGGATGGTGGCCATAGAAAGGAAGAAATTGCATTAGTTCTACTTCTTTCTGAAAGACTAATGTGCTCTGGAATAAAAGCTTCTACTTGTGATGTGCTTAGTGGAGTGGTCTGGGCCTGTCCCAGCAAGAAGTAATTAAAAAATTCAGCAGCACTGCGTTCTTTTAGCAAAGCTACAGGGCTGTCGCCTTTTGTCAGTTGAGTAAACCACGTACTAGCGATTTCTGCTTTCGTGTGCACCAGGCACCACGTTGAGTCCCGCTGCTGAAACGGGAAACCAGCCCTTATCCTATCTGGCACATCCTCATGTCTGTTATGCGGCTGGATACTGGCTCATTTCCTAAAGGCAGATACATGCAGATGCATAAGTCACTGTGGCTTTTACAGCAACGTAAGTAGGAACATATTGTATAAGGTATTTTTTAGTACTGCACAGGTCAGCATCAGCTTCTGAGCAATAGTGCAGGAATGAGACTTCCTCCAGGAGCGAATTTCATTGAAGACAGCAGCCAGGGAAGTTATCAGGGAGTTTATAGGATATGGTGCTTCTGATAACAAGATACTGGGCACTGTGCCCGAGGCTGGTGCTGCCTGAGCTGTTATGATGGGGTGCTCCTCCCCCCCCCCCCAACAAATGTGCTCTTCTTAAACCCTATCTCGTTGCAAAACAGGATGAGATCAAAAGAGACACAGAATATAATGAAAGACGAGGTAATAACTCTCACAGGCAACTCCCTACATGGGCAGAATTAATGCATGGCATTGTTAACTACAGCCGTGAAATGGTCTGGGACGATGCACCGGCTGAAAAACCAAACCGGAAGCCCCAGGGAGGAGACCATAAGGTGAGACCCAGGAAGCAGGGAACAGAAACTAAATCAAAGGGAAATAAATCTAAAAACCTGCAAACAGAATCTCGAGACCGGAGAAATGAATGATGGAGGAGAGCGTTAGCCCTAGGCATTCCCAGAGCCGCGATTCAAGGTCAGCCTACCGGCATTACCTTGAGTCTGATTGAAGCATGCCAGAAATGAGGTAACGGTGAAGGCAGGGAGTGTATTCTGACTCCTCCGGTGCCAGTTCCCAGAGAGGGAGACAACCCCTTCCTCCCCTGTAGGGAGGAATTGCAGGGCATGAAGCAAAAAAATGACTAATGCCCGGAAGGCCATTGGGTCTGCCTGTCCGGCAAGTGGAGGCTTACCAGTGGGTTAGCGATGATGGCCCATATAGTTTGATTCCAGTTGGACCTCAAGGAGAATTGGTGAAGTTGTTAGTAGCTACGGGAGCACAAATGTCAATATGAACACAACAAGATGCCGAGAAGCTGGGTGTACGATCCGGACGGCAAAGAGTTAAGATTACCGGTGTGAACGGAGCAAGTGGTTGTGCCAAACTGCCAAGGTGAATTTATGGCTCCCGGGCAAGAAGCGCATGTCAACTACTGGCTTTACAATTAAAGATCATTATGAAAATATTTTAGGTTTCGTTGTTTTAAGCGGACGAACCTGGCGCCTGCCGAACGGCAGTGTGTGGTCCTTTGGCTCAAACATGGGCCCCAGCCCTGGTAGAAACAGGGAGGCTACAGTGCGTGTACTTCACGCAGCCCCTGCACTCTCCGATTCCAAAATACTAATGTACTGCAATAGCCAATTTCTGCTGTGGCACAAAATGGCATTTCTGAAGTCATAGCTGATTTGGAGAAACAGCAAATGATCTCCAGAACCCGCTCCCCATATAACTCACCTGTCTGGCCGTTCCAGAAATCAGACGGGAGGCAGCGTTTGACAATTGCTTATCGGTGCCCACATGCTAATACAGCCCTGCTAACAGCTGCTGTACCAAATACTGCAAACTTAACAGCTACTTTGCAAGCAGCTGCACACCCATGGATGGCAGCGCTAGGTGTAAAAGATACGTTCTTTATGGTTCCCTTGGGGCAGAGGGGGGGGTAAAGAGAAGTTTGCTTTCCCTTGGGAGGGAATACGCTACCTCGAACAGATGCCCACAGCTGTATTCACCCACGACTGTTCACACCGCACTTGCTGAGCTTTTACAGACAGTCTCACTCCTCCAGCTGTGAAACTGTACCAATACATAGATGATATTCTGATTGGGGGAACTTCCCCTGAGAAGGTTGGGGAAGCGGCAGCAGCAGTATGGCAAGCGCTAAATAAAGCAGAAATTGAGATTCCACCTGAAAAATGCCAAGGACTGAGAAGGAAAGTAAAGTTTTTGGGTACTTGGTGGATAGCAGGCCGTGCAGTGGTTCCTCCAGGTACCTTAAGGAAAAAAAATTGAAGAGCTGCAACAGCCCCAATTGAGGAAGGAATTACAACAATTAATGGGAACTTTAGGATATCGGAGGAAGCATGTACCTGGATTTTCTATCATTTCTGTCCATTATAGTCACCCTTATGGAAAGGCAAGCCCTGGGGGTGGAAATTAGCTCAAAAAGAGGTGGTCGAAACTCTAACTGAAGAATTAAAACCGTATCAGTCCCTGGGACCAGTACACCCTCACAACCCCATTATGCCCGAATGGGGTTTTGCTGAACACGCTACTTACTGTAACCTGTTCCAAACTGGCCCCGATGGACCAAAAGGATCTTTACTGTTTAGCTCAACTGCATTTAAAGAACAGAACAACGATATTCTGAATGGGAAACAGAGACTTCTATCTTTAGTCCAAGCAGTTAAACAAGTTGAGAAAAATACCTCAGGGACAACCTGTGCAAACTAGAGGACCATTTAATTTACTAGAAGCAATCCTAAAGGGGACTGCTCCCCCAGGAGGAGTGGCACAAAAAAAAAAAAAAAAAAAAAAAAAAAAAAAAAAGAAAGAAAGAAAAAAAATTAAAAAAAGAAAAAGAAAAAGAAAGAAAACAACCACAAAACAACCCCCCCCCCCAAAAAAAACCAACACCCCACTATCAGAAAATGCTATGCCTACTTAACAGGAATTGCAGAAAATATGCAATTAACTGAAGGACACACTAACATTTCCAGTTTGCAGGTGCCCATAGACACAGACCCTTTAGCATTACAACAACCGTTTAAACCTCCAATTCTGAATGCACCAACCCTCACTGAGGGTGCACCAACAGAAACCCTTTGGTTTATGGATTCTTCAGCAAAAAAAAGGGTAAACGGTAGATGGCAATTTAAGGCTGTTGCACTAGATATTACCACTGGCAAACAAGTAACAGAAGAAGGTGAAGGCAGTACACAACTAGGAGAAATAAAGCAGTTATTTTAGCAGCACAGAATGGAGCAAAAGTCCTCTATGTAAACTCTTAGGCTGGGTGGGCTGGTGCCACACAGTGGCTCTGTCAGTGGGAAACCTTGACTTGGGAAATAACTAGATCCCTAGTTTGGAGAACCCAAGATTGGCAATTATTACTGGCTATAGCCAGGAAAACACCTTTCAAAATGGGATGGGTAAAAGCTCATGCCAGGGATAATCAACCAGCCACAAAGTGGCATCAAAAGATAGATGAGTTAACTAAAAATTAGAAAAATCACCCCAAATCCTGAATGGTGTCAGGAGAGTGGTTACATCAAAGCCAACGTCACACAAGCAAAGCAGCGCTTTACTTCGCTGCACAGAGTAAGGGCTGGCCCATAAACAGGAAACCTTGTGAAACTATTCTTACAGAACGGCCCCAGTGCAGCTTAAAATTACGAGCAGCTGATCCTGCTACAGCACCACCTCTACATAGCTATGAAGGGAAAACATTATGGTCTACATGGCAAATTGATTATATCGGGCCCTTCAAACCCTCTGCGGGAGAGCGATACGTCCCCACGGGAGTGCAAGTAGTCTCCGGCTGGCTTATGGCAAGTAAGTGTCGGAAAGCCGATGGGCAAAGTACGGTGCGAGGGCTATCGGTTTGGTTCTCAAATCTACCTGCTCCCCATGTGATCCAGAGTGCTAACAGCCCACATTTCTCATGTAAGGAAGTGCAAGATTGGGCAAAACAAGAAGCAATTCAGTGGATATTCCACACCCCATCCTAGCCTCAGTCAAATGGGATGGTAGAAAGAGCGAATGGCTGTTGAAAAAGACTCTCAAACCACACGGGCCTCAATGGGACACGCGACTTCCCGAAGGACTCCATCGATTAAATTATCGCTACGGGCCTGCGGGAAGCCCTGTAAGCCGAGCTTTTTCTGCAAGGCCCGAGCTTAGTGCTCCACCTGCTGGGAGAAGAGCCCGTCCGGCACCATAACAGCCAGGACAGCCTGCGATGGGCAATTTGCCATCCATCGGTGCCGTGCCTGTGACTTCACACCTCGGGGCCCACTTGCCTGGGAAGCTACCGACAGCAGCAGTGCAAAACACAGAATTAGTGCATGATGGATGTTTTTTTCCTTCCTTTTAACAAGGTAACCTGTCTGGAAGACCCCACTGAGATGAGTCTATTCTACTTTTGTTTTGCAGCATCCAACAAGATGAAAGGAAGATCCATAAGTCTACTGCTGTTGAAAGGTTTGATGGTACTAATCAACTTAACTATCAACAAAGAAATCACAGCTTGGCCTTGGTCCCACGCTCATGTAAAATAGGCAGGAAGCGTGGGATTAAATTCTAACAAAGGCCTAAACTTGTCACCAGTGGTTATGCATGGGACTGAGGTTTACCTGGAGAATGAATGGAGCTGGGATAGCACAAACAGGATTCCTCAACTGCTGGGACAGGTAGGACACGAAAGAAAAATAGGATGCAGAGTAATTAATGGATCCAGTCATGAGCAGGTAACTCACATCTCTGTAACTGAAGCAAAAACAGGGACAAAGCAGAGGAAAAACTGTGCCATGGAAAAACTGGATTGTTGTTGGTACAATTTTACATTGGTCCAGCCAGTTTTTGTGGTCTGCCTCTGGGCCCGTCACAGTGTGGGGCTATCGTTTAAATTCAAGATTAGCATCACTGAGCTTAGGACAACAACATCTGCCCCGACTGTACTTGTTTCCCCCAGCATAAATACCTCTACTGTTATAAAGGCTAAGAAAACTCTATCCCCACAAATTTCTGAAATTGGACCATATGTGATCAAAAATACAAGCCAACAATGAGTGTTATTTAAGCCATCATGGTCTCTTAAACGAGTAGAACTATTGATGCAAATTAATATCTCTACAATCAAACCAACCTGTTCACTGTTCCCAAGTAGGTCCTATGCGGGATGGTCAGCGTGGTTGCATAGGTGAACGCTCACCTCTCCAGACCCAACAAGGAGCGATGTGACCGGTATCATAGGAAGAGGACTGGGAGTCTTAAATAGTATAGATGCCCAAGTGCTCGTAAATAAACTGAGCACAACAACAGGTGATTTGCACAAGTTAGAACATCCACTGCGGTCTTCTCTGTCAGCACTGGCAACTAACCAATGGCTCTTATCAGATATATTGCCTCAATGGGAAAGAATTAATGAAGGAGACCGCCAATTAATTGTAAATGCACTTGGTGTGGCCCAATATAATGTTTCTCTAGCTCTTAGCTGTATCCAAGCTCAGCTGTGGAGGCAATCTATGGTAGCAGCAATTATAAGAGAAGGAGAAGAGGGCACTTTACCCACTGAAATTCGAAAGGTAGTTTGGGATAATGCAGCTAAATTTGAAAAGGAATTCCAGTCTTGGTGGTATTTAGTCAATTTTACCGATGACCCCATCAACAATAAGGCTATAGCTTTTGTCTTAATAATACACAACGCTTTGGTATACACCATATACCCAATCATTGCGCTGGGATTAAATCACACCGGAGCTATACTCCATCCGTTAGAGCACAGAGCGTGGGCCCAGCAAAACGGAAACAGATGGCAAACTTGACGTTAACGCGTGTGCTGTAGGGGAACAACAAGGATTTGTTCGTGAAAGTACCACCACCAAAGCCCAAGACATTTGTCTTGACGCTGAACAAAATTTTTGTCATTTTGAAATACATCCTGCTGAAACCCCTGAAACTGTGCTTGTATATCTTGGAAAATGGTGTGTGTGTTTGAGAACTCCTTGTGATTTTTGTATTTATAGATAACATCACTGTAGATACAATCATTAAATCTTTGTGTTCGTAATTTTACCAAAATTATGGGATGCGACTTTACTTATTCAGCTCCTGTTACGTCTTAACAATTGTTACAATCTAGTTATACATTAAATCGAGCCTTAGTGCCTACCCCCATCAGACTGAATCTTACCTTGATGAAAAAAGCTGCTACAACACGATGACCTGCGTCGGCTGCTGAAACGCATCCGAAACAATGGACAAAACCCTCTGATCCTGGTTCATCATGACACAGAAGAAACACACCATGTTCTGGAAAGAGCGAAGAGGGGTGGAGAGCACCATTGGTGGGAAACTCTGCTTGGACGGTCACCGACAGCAATGGGAATTTTTAATCTCATGCTTCATCCAGTTGTGATTTTACTCACTCTGATACTATTATGTCCATCACATATATTGTATATAAGGGTCTGGTACATGAGGAAACAAAGAACCCGTGTTCAACTACCCAGAACATATAAGTCGGTACAGAACTAATAGCAAGACCTTATGCTGAAACTGTTTACTTGCCGTGGACCTGTAAGCGCATCCATTATCAATATGCTATTAATGGCACAGAGGCAGGAGGTGACCGTGCCACCACTCTGTGAAGGATAAGAGGGACTGACTCCAGTCACGGGGTGGAGTGTGACGGTGTGCTTCTCCCCCCCCCGTGTGCTCCCCCCCAACCTGACCTCGCCGTAAACAGCACATACGCAGGGGCTAACTGAGCAGGCGCCAACTAAAACCCATGTAGCAGGCAAATATGACTATGAGTCAATCATCTCACCCCATACATAGCGGGCAGCCCAGAGCCCAGTGAGCTCTCCTGCTCGGCAGCGGGCCCCGCCGCACGACCTCCTCTGGAGCAGGGGCGCCGCTCAAGGTCACTCCTCGAGGTCGAGGGATTCCTTACCCACAGCAGAGCCTCGCTAAGTGACTAATAACACACTGAAACTTTGCAAACGTTGCCAAGTTCCAGCTCCGACTGATTGTGCACATAATCCTCTAGACATAAACCACTGGCCAAGTCTGGGACTAGGACTGGATCCAGCCGCACCCAGACTCCTCTGAGGAGGAGGTTGGAAAGCAAGGAGGTTCGTTCTGGACCTCATGACGCAACGGGAGGGTCTCCTTGACACTTTCATCTGACCTTGTCTTCCACGCAGTAAATAACCGAGTGAACCTTGCCATCGACCGTTGTTACATCACTGTCTTATTTAGGACTGAACTTTGGTAAATCACTTTCTTACCGCAATAAAACCTACTGCTACTTCTCTCTTACGAGTGAAGTGCATCACTCCTCACTCATCCGCGAGAGCTGTGCCTCTGCCAGACACATTTTTGTGCAGTGTCTTGTTGCCGTAGCGGCTCTGCTAGACAGAAGTATACCCTGGTGGGGACAGGGATGTACCTTTGTGGAAACAGTCACGTAGGAGGCAAAAATGAAAGCAAAAGTAATTATCCTCAGCTGGACGTTATTTATCTGCTCTTATTCCTGAGCGCTCGCACAGGGCCTTTACTTGTCAGACGGAGATAATATAAGCAATTTCCACTGGAAACCACTTCAGCTGGCCTTGAGTGGCATCGCCTTTATGGTATCCAGACAAATCAGCAGGGCTAGCTGGTTGCAGATGACTCTTGTGAGAAAGAAATAGGAGGATGAATCTATTTAGAGCAAGTTCTCCACATAGTGTGCTCAGCTCACTGGGTCTGACGTAGACCTCAGTGAGCAGCTGGCTTGCAGGTCTCTAATGAAAAATGTGCCGTCTGTTTATCTAAGAAACACCTTTGAACCCATAAAAAGCCAGGCCTCAGCTGTCACACAAGCTTTCGGAGTCACAGTTTTGGAGACAATATGCTCCGGCACCTTGATACAACAACCATAAATGATGCCGTAGAGCCAAAGGCATCCACTGCTGCCTGTTGTACCTCTGGTGCCTGCCGGGCCGCCTTTAATTCTGGTTCTCACTTCTGACATGCCCAAAAGGTAAACGGTCAGAGGTGTCAGACGGTACCAGATGAGGAGATCATATTTGCCTAGGAAGTACGGCAGGTAATTACATACAGCTGTAGAAAGGCAGCACTATATGTGGCTTTGCCTATGGCCAGAATTGCTTGAATTCTCTTTTTTCCCTTGGAGATGCTCGGTTTGATTTCCTGTACTATAGCACAAGCCACCTTAAGCCAGTAACAGCAGAGCTCTGCTAGGGAAACTAATGGACCTCACCGTACAGTTAGTTACTGAACTCTTTAGTTCTTTCCTCTTACTACACAGGAATATGTATTTTCCTTGTCTCAGGTAGTTTATATGCCAGGGCTGGGGTGGGGTGAGTAGGAGAAACCTGCACAACACCTGGAAAAAACCCCAGTTCAAGTCTAGTCTTCTCATGAAGCAGCCCGGTTCCAGGCTGCAGGATCGGGCTGCTCATCCCGAGCCATGAACAGGCTGCTCCGGAGGGTGGCAATGCTGCAGCATCTCCCGGGCTACACATCGCTGGGAACTACCAGGCGCTGAACGTGCTCTGCAACGGCCGCGTTCCTCCCAGCTTCTGAGCGCACGAATGTGTCATCCAGTGCAGCGGCTCACTTATCCTGCCCCCGGCCTCTGTTTCATGCCCTCTCTCTTTCCTAATCTGCCATTTCTTTTAACTGTCTTGGGAGCAGCAACAGTCTAGAGGAGCAAAGGAGATGCAGGGTGCCTTGGAGGATGGGTTGGGGCAGAGGGTGTTTCACCCCAGAGCCGTAGGAGTGGGGCTGCAGGGAATGGGGTTGGGGAAAAAAAAGGAAAGAAAAAAAAAGTCCTTCCTGAGAAGGTTCTGGCAGGGGGACGGGACAGGACAGAGCCGGGAGAGCCGTGCTGAGCCCCAGGGCCCCTTCTGCCACCGCCCCTCCAGAAGCCCCTGCGGCAGGAGCACCGGCCCTACGGCAGCTCCCGATCTCCACCCCGCCGGGGCTGCCCTCGGCTGACTCCCACCGTGCGGCCTGGGAAGCGCTTTCTGTCATCAATATAGCGGCTACGGGGAGCATTTGGGAGGGGAAGGAAGACGGAGAGGCTGGTCTGGCAGAAGCTTTGGCCAGGTGGTGCACGGGGACTAAGAACGGGGAGGACGTACCACCGGCAGCCCTGCGGCGCGGCAACTGCGGCCCCGACAAGATTTTGCTGGTGCCAGTCATCTCCTGCACGCTTGTACCATGAGCAGAAGCTACACTAGCTGACCCAAACAGTTTAACATTTTTAATGAGGGTTAAAAAAATTAAAATCAAACATTGGCCCTCATTCTGGAGCAAGGGAAACACTAAAGGACGGGGTAGATGAGGTTCCTTCAGTGACAGACTGCTGTCACACAAGAATAACATTATATTCTTCACCGCAGAGCCTTCAGTGCCCTGCAACCTGCTGTGAAGGTGGAGGGAAGCAGAGGAGAGCGGTCCTCGAAGGCCACGCGGCATCTGCGGCCGCCGCGCCAGGAGCAAGGAAGGCCGCGTGCAGGGCAGCCACGCAGGTGCCTGCATCTCGGGCACCGAGGGGGAGAAACGCTTGGAGAAAGCCGTTAAATTTCTTTAAAACCCTCATCCAGTAGCCTCACCGATTCCGTACTTTTCTTTGGTTAACGAGGACCAGACAGCTAATTCAGCAGAGGAGCAGAGGGACAGAAGCAGAGACATGTTTCTCTATAGCACAAGCCGCTTACGGTCTAATTTCCTACAAGTGGCTTAGGGCAGATTAGTTTCCTGCCTGTTGCAATCACATCTGCAGCAGAGCATCTTGCAGAGCGAAAACAACCACCACCCCACCACCACCATTTCACACCCGGACACTGCTCTGCTGTTTCAAAGTCCTGCTGAACCAGGCGAAGCTCCCGGTAGGCAGAGCAGCTCGTCCTTAGCCAGAAAAGCAGCTGTGAAAAGGCTGCGGAAGAGCAAGCTCTCGTGCGTTCCGCAGCATCCTCCTGCTGCTAGCAGGGCTGTCAGCCCACCTTCTACCCTTCCTTCTCCATCACTCCACGCGAGACGGCTGCGCTTTGAGGGATGCTCGCTGCCCTCGCAATCTCCCTTTACTCCTCCTCACGCAATACGGAACGGAAAAGCCCCAAGGTTTACAAAAAGCAACCAACCCTCTCACCTTTCCATCACCCCAGCTCAATGAGGAAGCAGATCCCGCCAGGAACGTGCAACACACCAGTAAAACCAGTTGCCTTCCCGGGAGCACTCCTGCCAGAGAGCAGAACGAGGAAACCGGCACAGCGCGGCACCGCCAGAGCCCGCTGCTTCTCCAGTCCCTGGGCATTTCCCCAAACCAACTACTACTACTACCTTAGAAAACATATTTTTTTGCTTCAGCCTGACTCGTTTAACACTTACGTTTACCGTGGCAAGGCGGCATCAGCAGTCGCCAAGAGCAGCGCCAAAGCCTGGGGCCAGGCGCACGACGACGGACTCTGCAAGAAGGCCTCGAAGACAGACTTCTTTGCAACTCTGTTTATTAAAAATATATGTCTCCTTGGAAGAAACACTGGTAACCAACTAGCGCTGTCACGATTGATTCAATACTGTCGGCTATGCCACTGAGTACAGCAGTTTCTTTCCTCCCTGTGACTTGATGAGAGGGAGACAGGCTATTAGGAGAAAAAAAACAAAAAAAGCCCCAGAAAGCTGGGGGAGAGGTGCCGGGCGACCAGCAGCTTCCAAATTTTTGTCTCACCTGCGCCACTTCTGCAGGGAACGATGCTCAAGGGAGTCGGAGCAGGTTTCTGGACGCGGAGCAGGACTCTGCAGCTGGAGCTGGCTCCGGCAGGACACTTTGCATCGGCAGCGGCACCGGGCTCGCCCCAGCGTCTCCTGCAGCCCGTCCCGTCCTGGGGCAGCACCAGCCCGTCGCGACACAGGACGGCTTTGGCCAGCCGCGGCAGGGCTCGCTCGCGCTGGTGTTACCCGCGGGAAGGCTCGCGGCACCCCTGCCCACCTGGCTGCACCCATCTATCGCTAGGTAAAAGCAGGGCGACCGGGCCGACACTTACCTGCGCCCGGGGCGTCCCTCGGGCGGGCGCGTGCGGCTGCGGTGGCCTGAGCGTGCACGCCGGGCGGCCGGCTCGCCTTCCCCAGGGTGAACGTGGGAGAAGGCGCAAAGCCCGACTTCGGAAACGGGATTTAGGCAGAGACATCAAAGAAATGGGAGAGGGGGAGCAGCGGCTCGGAAAGCGCGCGCGTGCATCCAAGGCGCAGCCGGGGTCCTTTCCCTCCGACGGGAACGCCAGCACGGCACCGCCAGCGGGAAGGGAGCAGCTCGCCCGCGGCTGCGGGGCCGGCCCATCGTGCCCGCGACAAGGACAGCCGGTACGTTCACTCCGGGTGGCTGCTAGAGCTACTTCCTAACCAAACACCACAGATCTAGATTCTATTCACAACAGAGCCAGCTTGAAAAATAAGTTAAAAAACTGGATTTTATACCCGTTCAGTTCATTATTAACAAGAGGAAAAAAAATGGAATAATGGAGGAGAAAAAAAAAAAAAAAAAGCCAACACAGCAACACAATATGGTTTTGGTTTAACATCAGCTTAAAAAAATAGAACCAAAAGGAAACCTCTCATGCAAACACAGAGGGTGGTGTGTAAAACAATGTGCAATTTAATATGTAGTATCATCCATTCTCTTGCTCCGCAGCCTCCTGCTCAGTCTACGTCTCCCCGTCTCCCTCAGCTCGGCGGCTGCTGCTCGTCCCCGGGCGACGGGGCACCGCCGGCCCCTCCTGCCCGCGCAGCGGCCCCGGCAGCGAGCCGAGCGCCCGGCAGTCGCTCCCAAAGCCCGCGGTACCGTTTCGAGCGCGTCCTGCCCAAGGGGACTCCCTATGCGCCGCCATCGGGACAAAGAAACTGAAAGATCCTTGCAATCACACAGTACCATTTAAGAGGTCCCTCAGGTTTCCTGGTCCACATATATATATATAATATATATATAATATCTCTCTCTATATTATATATAAATTACATATACAGATAAATAAAATGCTTTCTGCTGCCTTTCTGTCGCGCTGTTCAGAGCTGCTAGACAGTCACACTTGGAAAAATGCCCCTGGAGCTCTGGCACTAGCTCATGTTCTCAGAGTCCACTGCGTCACTTGTTTCTTACATCAGTCCTTAGCCGCCTCCTCCCATCTTGATTCTTGGTTTAGTTAATAATAATAATAATAATAATAATAATAATAATAAAAAAAAACGACTCTTGAATGGGTTCTCATCTGTCTCTAATGGAGCAATGGGAAGGTCCATGCAGGAATGGTGGGAACAGTCACATGATGAATGAGATCAGTTCATCCCAACAAAAGAAACAGGACTAGAAAACTCAATTTTGCGACGATCTAAAAAAGGGGGCAGGAATAGTTTTCACATCCCCCCCCTTGGGGCAGAGGGCTCGGGTGGGGTGGGACTTCAGAGATCTTCTGCTCGTAGGGAAGCAGATGGGGGACATCTTCAGAGCTTCTCGGGGGACGGGACCCAGATGTAGTGCCCGGACTGGTCCTCAATGATCTGTTTGATTTTGCTGTAGATCTCCTCGAGAGAGTCTCCTTGTACGATGGCTGAAAGAGGAGAGAACAAGCAACACCCTGAGCCTCCCGTCCGCAGCGACGGCGCCGCGATAGCGCAGCTGGTTATTAGAGAACGAAACAAGCTATGTCACAGGAGCTATAACAAGCACGCGGTGACACAGAGGATTCAACCAGCGTGTCCGAGAGGATTAGAGTGAGCTCGCGCTGATCTCGCGCTGGCAGAGCTACTTGCGTGTACGAGGTGCCAGCCAGGCCGCTAATCAGCTTTGCAAGCCATGTCACACCACCGCGCCGAGGCTGCGGGCAGCCGGACACGGCGCAGCAGTGCAGCACGGGCTGCGAGCTCCAGCTCATCGGCCAGGCCCAGCGATTGCCTCCCCGCCACGCCGCTGCGAGGAAGGGCAGGGCCTTCCTCCACACGCACCAAACGCGTACCCGGAGGCTGCATTTGTCCATGCGGTCTGGCCCGCTGCTGAGGACTCCTCGTGTTTGCTACTTCATCCACCGTGGGGTGGGAATTGCAGCACTGTCACACGCACCGGGACAGGCCAGCTCACTGCCCTCACTGCCAGGATTAACGCTTTCCCAAAGACCAGCAACAACCTGACTGCTCATTAGGGGTGCAACACTAAGGACTTTGCTGTGCCTTCCACATCAGCAGAGGAAGACACACACGGGGCTTTTCGGTAATTCAGGCTGTCTCTGCAGCCAAGCCAGGACCGTCCTCCAGTATCGCCGTTCCCTAATTGCAAGCTCCTGGCACAGCATTCCCTACGACATCCATCTCCGCACCTCATTGACTACTTGCAACAGCGCGTTTTACCCGAGAGCGTTCCCTTCCTGGGTCAGCTCCGAACTCACTCTCCAGGCGAGACCGCACGATGTTATGCCGTGGCTTCGGCAAACCCGCAACGTGCATTTCCTTTGCAGTTCTTGAAAAAGCACCCTACAGCTCTGGGAACTGCTCCCCGGGACAGAAGCTTTGGGGAAAGCTTTTACCCTGTTTGTACAGATCCATTTTCTCAGCTGAGATCCATTTTTGGTAAATGTTTTGCCTGGAATTTTTCGTGGTAGCTGCTAGGTGGGTAGTACGGTTTTGGGCAGGATAATTGCTCCCCACTTTAGAGGAAACAGTGATCACATATTGAATTGAAGAACAGCTTCTCTGCCCCTTTGCCTGCTCATGATTTTCCAGAATTAATCATGTTACAAACATTAATTCCTTAGTACACAAGGATGCCTGTGTCATGAGCTGCTCCTTTGTGCACGCACAAATTGCCAGGCAGCCCCAGACTGACTCTGCTTAGGAAGTCAGCCAAATTTCCAGTCTTTTTTGGGAGATGTTTTGTAATAACCCAGGACAGTCTTCATCATTTATGTCACTTCTTATCTTGTTCCTTTAAAATGATTCTTCTCTCTTTTTCTGAATATGCTCCCTTTCCCCAGTGCAAGGGGTCTTATTCCCTGCAGCTGTGTAGCACCATGAATATATGCTGTGCTTCTCCCGCCCTTTTTTTCTTTTTTAATTAAAGTTGGTGACAGGCTTTCACCAACTCAGAAAATCCTGCCTGACAACTTGCCTCCTTCTCTAGAGCAGGTTTACTCTTATCCACTGATCTCTGAACAGTCCCTTCGCAGAGCCACGTTGGCAGAGGGCCATTTCTTTTTGCTCTGGTGAAGCTGGACATTTTCCCATGACCCAGCAGTACGACAGTGCTGGTAAAGAGGTCACAGCTGACAGCTTAGGAAACAAAAGAAAACAGGCACAAGCCTACTCGGGACACTCACCTGTAAAATACTCTCCAAACTCTTGCTCGAGTTTCATGGCTTTGTCGAAGACCTTGTTGGCCTGTTCGTACGTCTGCCTCCGGTTCATCTCCCTGCCGTGCACAAAAAGCAGAAGTTCAGCCCTTTTTCTTAGCAATGAACAAAAGCAAAAATAGGCCCCACAGACCAAGGGTGCCTGGGCACCCTCTGCGCAGTGGCAGCTGTGCAAGACCTAGCTCAGAAAGGCGGGACCCATCCCCACATGCTCTTTTGCTGCCCTGGCAGTTCATCTGAAGTTCCTTCTATTGCTACCATCCTTTCATTTCACCATAACACAGACACGGACCAAAATTCAGACAACCCTCCAAATTTTCGGGACCACTGCAGAAATCTCTCTGCTTTTCCAGAGTGTGTCACCACCCTCCTTGACTAGGTTCCCTCAGATTTATACAATACCAAAAATAAGCAATTCTGCAGTGCTAGGTTCTGGCTCAAGAAGGGGTTTTCCCAGTCCCTTTGGTGCCAGCAGAATCGATTCTGATCTTCAGAGTCCTCCTCTAGCCACAAAATTTCCCCATAGATAATATCCTCTGTTGCTGCTTCAGAGATTTGTAAGCTCAGAGCTCATGTCCTCTCTGCCTTGTGCTTCCCGGGGCTGCGAGCAGCAGGACAAGCAGAAGGTCTCCCTCGGGCACGCAGGGGACGTCTCTCCTCTGCAGTCCCCCGGGGCTGTCCTTGGCTCTGCCACCCCCAGCTGCGATCCAGCACTACGGACGATCGGCAGCTCTCCCGGCTGCACTCAGGGCCTAGGTGAGCCGGCTACCTCGGCCGCATTTGTGAACATTTTTACATCTCCTGTCCTCTCTGGTGCAAACGAAGGGCTTTAAGCCAGAGCAGAGCATGGAGACAGGATGCACCACGGCATTAGACCTGCTGTGGGACATGGAGGGTCACCAGAGACAGCAACAGGCCCAGCTGCTCTTACGAGGGACATTCAGCACCAGCAGCAGCCTCTGCTGCTTTCTAAGAAGCAGAGGCAGCAGAAATACAACCCCCCCCAACCGTGCAGGGCTAATTGTCCCGAGAGGCTGAGAACACACGTTGCACTTACATGAGAGCTTCAATGGATTTTGGTTTGATGAAAATGGCAATGGGATAAAGTTGTGCTTGTTGCAACCTCTTGATAGCATTGCCAGATACATCCAGGATGCAGTGCTTCCCCTGGAAAGGAGACGACCAGCATCAGACCTACCCACACAGCCTGCTCTGTGCACAAAGCAGCTTCCTCCTACAGACGCGCTTACAAAAGAGAGGAGACGGGGAGATGAAACACTGGTCCCGAGACACGAGCCAGCTCCCAGTGGTCTTATATCCCTGCCTGCTTAGGGCAGGGCAGCAGCAACGCCAAAGGACTGACTCTTTCTCTGAACGCTGAAGCATTATTTACGAGCCATCAGTACACTCCAGTACACCTGCACAGTGTTTCTGCTCCTCCCAACCACCGCTGGGCACCTTTGCCCCGGGAACTCCCGAACACGAGGCTGGTGCTGCTGGTGCCAGGCTTTCGGGTGGAGTTTGGATAAGGGAGGCAAGACTCCAAGGTGGAGCGACGCAAGTGAGAAAAGCAGCCACGCGGCTTGGCAGGACTCTGCGGGGAGGAGGGGCTCGTTCCTCCCTTGCTTAACGTGGTTACGGCCTCTAACAGCAAGGGGAGAGGAAGAGCAGCACGAAGGTGTCCAAGGTTTGGGCCAGATGCTGCCCGGCACCGCGACCGCCCAGGCACGCAGCCGTGCTGCTCGGCACTCACCCTCTCTGCGACCGCCCGCACCGACTGAATGCTGGTCCCGTAGAGGTTGTCGTTGAACTGCCCGGCCTCTATGAACTTATTGTCCTGAATATCCTTCTCCATCTGTTCCCGGGATACGACGAAGTGGTAGTCTTGCCCGTCCACCTCGTTCTCGCGCCGAGGCCTGGTAGTGTCTGCAGGAGAGCAGGCATCGTGAGCCCTCCCTCCCCACGCCGCCGCGGAGAGCCACCTCCCTTTTCCCCGCCAGAGCTCCCGGCGGCCCGCTGGGACTTACGCGGCACGCAGGAACCAAACTTATGCGGAAACTCGGAGATGAGGTCGTCGTTAATCCGGTCCTTGGTCGGCCCCAGGATGATCACCGGCCTCGCGTAGTGAACTGCAAGCAGAAGCCATGACCTGAGACCAGATTTGCGCTGCGGGGAGCTGACCCTGCTGTCAAGCCGTCCCCTGCCGTGGTGGTCCCATAGCTCCCGCCGGAGCACCCATGGGTGCAACCTGCCTGTGGGCGCTAGGAGCTGCCGGCGCCAGCGGCTGGGCCAGCCCAGAGAGGTCCCGGCACCACGGCTGGCCAGGAGCCTGCCACGCTGGGGTCCGTGCCCGGGGCTCAGCCCCACGGGGACGCAGCAGCCCGGCCCCAGCTCCTGCTCCTCCTCTTTGCTTTCAAGATCGGGCTAACGGGATCATGCAAATCTGCTACGGCCTCTGCCAAGGAGAGGCTGCCGAGGCCAAGGCTGCTCACCCTGGAAAAGGGACGATGGGGAACGAGCATTTAACAAGGGTTCGACAAAAATCAGTGCTTTGAGAGAGCAAAGTAACAGGTATTCGCTGTGCTCCAACTCGACAGCTCGGAGTCAGCTGTAGAAACGACCGCACAGGAGGTCGGGGATGGGGGACGCAACGCCCGCGGCATGCCGGGGCCCCCGGGGATGGGGGACGCAACGTCCGCGGCACGCCGGGGCCCCCGGAGACGCAACGCCCACGGCACGCCGGGGAGGAGGCAGGGCAGCTCGGTGCCCACACTTACTTTCTTGCCGCGTCACTGGCTCGTACGACAGAATAGCGTCCTCCTGTCCTTCTGCAACGGAGCCAAGGAGAGGCGGGTGAGCGCTCGCACTGGTCCCGACAGCTCGCGACCCGAGGCGGGCACTCTGCTCGCAACGAGCCTGCTCGCGCCCCAGCCGCCCCCCAAAACGAGGCACTTTGGGGGTCTGACCCGCATCTTTGGCCCACGGTCCCCCTTCTCCACCCCCACGCACAGATCCAGACCGAAGCGGCGCTGGAAAGGCCTTTCCCCCTCTCCGACGCGCTCCGGCACTAAGTCCTCCTCCCGACGCGTCTGGCAGCGCCAGCAGCACCCATGCAGGGTGCTGATTTTTGGAGGACCCGCTGGGGGCAAGTGCCCGTTTGGGGCTGGCAGGGCCGGCGTTGGGCCAGCGCATCCCGCAGCGCGCCGAGGACGGGGGGCTGCCCTGGGGGACGGGAGCACGGCCGCAGGACGGGCGCACACTTACTGGAGCTGCTCTCGCTGTCGCTGGTGTTGGACGTCACGCCTTCTGCAAGGCAAGCGGAGAGAGACCCGTCAGAGCCGGCACCGCGCAGCGGCAGCCCCCATGCCGGGCACCGCTGGAGCGAGCTGCACCGCTCTCCCGCGGAAACCGGGCGCCCGCACCGGGAGCCCCATGCTCGGCTGCTCCGTGACGGCAGACGCTGCCCGTCCCCCACGGCCGGTGGCTGCAGCACAGGCCCGGCCCGGGCTCTTGGGGCCCCAGCGCGGACGAGGCAGGAGGGGTGCTGGGGGCGGGGGGGGGAGCCGGCGTAGCATGCACACGGAGCCGGGGAGGGCCAAGGGGCTCCAGGTGGGGTTTTGGCAGCTCTGGGTCTGTGCACAGGCGGCCCGGCCGCCTCCGAGGAAGCTGGAAGCACCGTGAAGCGCTTTCACCTGCCCCCGAGGAACGAGGCCCCCGGGCATCGCCGCCTCCCGCCCGCACCGGCCCCGACTCTCCGAAACGGCTCGCAACGCGGCCCGGCTCCGAGCGAGGGAGGCCCGGCTCGCCCGGGGTCCCGCAGGCGGGCGTCAGCGCGGGCGCGCTCAGGCCACGGCCGAAATCCGCCGCGGCACCTCCCGCGCGCCCCGAAAGCCCGGGCCGGGGCTCCTCGCCACATTCCACTTACTCAGGTTCTTTGCTCCATAATAATCGTCACTTAACCCAGGGAAGTCCTGATTTCACAGACAGCGAGAAGGAGGAGAGGGGAGAAGAGAGAGCGCAGGAGAGGGGCAGAGGGAGGGGGAAGAAGACAGAGCCAGGTGAGCATTAGTGACAGAGTGCCCAACGGCCCAGAGCTGCAACCGCACGTGGGGTTAAGGATTTTTTTTTGGAGCCAGCCCCGGCTGAGCACCCAGCCGGATGCTCCGGAGGGAAGTGCGGCCTGGGACATCCACTAAGCGAGCGCTTCCAACCCGGAGCCACCGGTGAGCGGGGCCGCGGCGTTGCTCCCCGATGCCTTGCTTGGCTCCTCCTGTGCGCTTTAGCATCCCATGCCCCAGCGCTTGCACGGGGCACAAAAACACGGAGGAAGGTGCTCTGGCCGCCGGCAGCACACCGGGAGCAGGCGGAGTGGCACAGCACAGCACGGGAGCCGGCTGCAGGTTTCCCCAACGCGGACCGGCAGAGCAGGACCTGGCCTGCCCCGTCCCCCACCGCACCCCTCGTCCAGCCTGGGCTTTTCTATTCCCTGCTTCAGAACCACCTCAGTCTCCGCAGCACGGCAGCATGGGCCGTGGAGCATCTCATGCCCCCAGGTGAGGGATGGGGGCAGCTCTGCAGCCGCCTGGCTCCCACCCCTGCGCGATCCCCCCGCGGCAAGCCCAAAAGAGCCGCCGGCAGCGATGCCTTCGCTGCCCCGGCACAGCGGTAAGGGAAAGCGCTCTGCTTTGCCCCCCCCGGGGCTGCAGCTCTCCCCCAGGCACTTGCTGAAGGAGCAGATGCAATGGAGCATCTGGGAAGAGGAGGGCTGGGCTAGGTGAGCAGCCGAGCCTGGCACGGGCAGGCTGTGCTGGCCCACAGGGGACAAGGGGACGACTAGCCCTCCCCAGAAGCGTGCCATCCCCCCGCAACGAACCCTCTCCTCTGCAGGACCTGGCACAGCTCCTTCGCAACCGCTTCCTATCTACTGCCTTTCCCCACTGGAAAAAGGTTGCAGCCACTGTACGGATCTGGGGTGACAAGCTGCATGTCCCAGAGGATGAAAGGGCAATTCTCAAGCCTAGAGCTGTCCCCAGGGCCCTGCCCGCCCTCCCTTTCTCCTGTCCTCGTTTAACACCCAGGATGGGCCCGTGCACCCCCTCGGCCGACTCGCCGGCAGGAGCGGAGGGAGAAGGCAGCTTCCCGAGCAGACACCGGGGAGCTGCGGTGGATCTGCCTTTGCCGGGAGCCCAGGGGAGCTGCCAGATGAGAGAGCTGGGTATTCCCCCGGGTCTGGAGCCAGCTACCAAAGCCAGGCCTCCGTCGCCTGCGCGGCAAGCCACAGCTCCCTCACGCCACAGCGTTTCACCCACGGGAAGGGCTGAGCCGGTCGGGAAGACGCAGCTCGGAGTCTCTCACTTCCATGGGAGGCAGCAGGCACAGCCAGGACACCCGCAGCCCTCACAAACACAGGGGACAACCCTGGAGCAGCTCAGCCTGCCCCGTGCTCTGGGAGGGAAGCAGCCCTTGGCAGGCGGAGGGGAGCGGAGGGAGCAGAGCCCACAGCACACGGGAGAGAGCAGGAGGAGGCAGAGCGGAGGTTGAGGCAAGTGTGAACTCGTGAAAGGATGAAGACAGCAAACATGAGAGACAGAGAGAGAGGGAGAACCTGTGCACATGCCCGAGGCTGGACAAAGACGTGGCCAGAGGCGGCTGGACGCGCAGCAGCTGCGAGAGCCTGCCTGCCGCCAGGTCTCTCGGCTGGGAGTTCGGCGGGTGCAAAGGGACGAGAACAAGTGACGAGGTCCCTCTCGCCTTGGCATCTGCCCCAAGCACTACGGGAGTCGCTGCTTTTATTTCTAGCTCCATTTTCTCCCTAGCTGAAGCCGTGACCGGAGAGCACAGAACCTGATCCAAGCACTGCGCAGCCGCTGAGGGGAAGGCAAGGCAAGTTGCTGATACTTCTCCCACCAGCGTTCAGCAAGGGAGGGAAGATGCCTTCTCCCCAGATCTCCCAACGGAGAGAAGCTGCTCCTAGGGTCAAATCTGTGACTGATTATGCCTAGGAAACCACTGGCTGGGAGTAAAGCCTGGGGAGCAGGCTCCGAGGAACCTGTTGGGACTGCACAACACGTGCCTGGCCTCTGCCTGCTGGGGGAAAAGCCTTGCAGAAGTCGTGCAGTTTGGCCCAATGCAGGCAGGTGCCAGGCTCACTGGCAGCGAAAACGTGTTGAGCCTCTCCTGGCCCGAGGCAGGAGGTGGGGGTCTGGGTGGGGATCGCACGCTTGCCCTCTCTGGCCAGCTGCTACTTACGTTCCTGTCCGCTGCTCTCCTGGGCCAGGTTCTCTTTGCTCTTGTAAAATGGAAACTTTCGAGAGAGGCGGAAACTCTTTTTACGTTTCGTTTTGATCGACTGTGAAGAACATGGAGATGGAAGGGAGGACAGAAAAAACAATGGTGTTTAACGCATGCAAGAAAAATTAAAATGAAGAGACAATGAGGAGCTGTGTCAGGGCAGTTACCCTTAAATGAAATCATGAAGATTACATGAAAACTATAATGCAGGAGAAAAATTAAGCGTAGAGAAAAATGTGTTTTTAGGGATGCTGGGAAGCTGACCAGCCAATCAGCAGTTTTGCAGGAGCAAGGCCATTTCTCCCTTTCTCATCTCTTTGCTCAAGCGCTCCATATGTGGGAGGTTACGCTCATCTGCACGAGTCGCCTGCAGTCAGCTCCGAGCCACCGGTGATGTGCACTGGGCCGTGGTGGCACGTGCTCTGCTCCCTGCGCCACTGCAAGGACGTTCTGCCACAGACCTGGGTGACCTTCACCAGCGCTTTCACATCTCCTCCTGCTCAAACCCCTGCGCAGTCAAGGCAGATTCGTGCTGGGCCAGGCCAGGCGGGTGGACGCCTGAAGAAAGTCCGGTTGCTCTGCTCTTTGCTCTGTTTTGGTAACTCTCCAGCTGCCACCTGAGCGGGGAAGGCTGCACTGGCCGCTCGGATTCATCCTGCCCCCACTAGATACAGGCTCAGGACCACCTGCCGCGTCCCACCTCCAGCACTTACCCTGTTGGACTCTATCATGCCAGTCCTGGCGTGGAACTTCACTGTTTTCAACCGCGCTCTCTCCTTCTTTTCCACCCTGATTGGAAGTTAAAAGGGAGAAAGATCTGCTAGTCCTGCGTACGTGATCCTCCCCCTGCCAGGCCCCACGTGGTGCTCAGCTGCCCGGGCAGTTCAGAGCACCCTTGGGTGGTGGTCCCCTCTGCAAAGGAGGGCTCCTTTCCTGGGACGGACTGAGGTGGCAGCCTGCCCTGGGTCTGACCTAGGCCAGGACCCAGGAGATAGAAGACCACACTCAGTCTACAGGAGCAGGAGAGGGAACAGACCAGCCTTCCTGGGAGGGGGAGGGATGGAGGATGAATGAAGATGGGGCACACATGCGTGCGAGGAACTCCTCCTCAGCTCTGGGAGCAGTCCCAGAGGGGATGAAGGCCAGCTCACCTTCCAGACAGCAAGGATGAGCATATACTTTGGAGAAGCAGTGTGGAGGGAGCAGGGCTCTGCCCAAACCCTGCTCCCGTGTCCCTCAGCTTGGCTCTGCCAAAGGACATGTTAGCACTGACTTCTGCAGCAGGCGATGACTGCTGCGCCCACAGAAGCTGTGCAAACAGCCAGCAAGCTGCAGGCAGCAGCAGGGGACAAACTCCTCTGAGTGACAACGCCTGTCTGACCCCCCAGGATCAGTCTGAACCGGGGGCCCACCAAGGCTGCAGACCTGCTGGTGGTGGTTAGCCAGCTCCTCTGCTCTCTGGGCTCTACAACCGCCCATTTAACGAGACTTGGCTCACAGACCTGGACAGACTGTCGGTGGCTGCAAAGAACAGCCTCAAACTTGTGTTACTGCTGTGACTTTGCTCCCGCTTGGAGCCCAGAATTGGCTACCGCCAGTTCTCCCTCCCCACGGGCGCCACGTGCCTGAGGGCTCCGCTCTGCTCTAGAGTCAAGTCCAGCTCTGGAAACCACCTCGAGGAGACCCGTGCACAGCCCCACCTTGCAACCCCGGTGCCCTTCACGTTGCACCGCCGCAGTGGGGCAGATGGGCTCCTAGTGCCGAGACCACAGGGAGCGTCCTGCCATGTGGCACCGCCTCGAGCAGCTCCAGGCACGGGGCCCCGACGGCTGCCAGGCCCCTGGAGCAGAGTCAAGGCACCGCGCGCGATGGCTCCTGCCGACGGGCACTCACCTTTTCTTGCTGGGGATGACCCCGATCTGCTCGCTCTCGCCATGGGGCGTCACAAGCCTGGCTTGCCACCACTCGTCGTCGGAGGCGTTGATGACATGGAGGATGTCCCCGTAGGAGAAGCTGAGCCCCTGGCTGGGCAAGCAACTGTCCCGGGTCCTGTCATAGTCAAACAGGGCTCTGCGAAGGAGCAGAGAGAGGAGTGAAGCCTTCCCCGACAGCTGAGCAGCGGACAAGGCAGGTGAGGGCAACACACAAGCACCAGCACTGCAGACCTCCTCGGGCACTGCCACCCCAGGATCTTCAAGGATTTCAATCATCCTTTTGGAAAACCTCCTGCTGTGGTTAGTTGTGCTGCACAGCTAATAGCATACCCCAAAAGTGCACGATACAGAAACAGTTCTGGACCAAGAAACTAGCTCTTGACCTTAGCTGCAAGGTACACACGAACCACACGTGTGCGGAAAAATGCTGTGGTTAGAAAGCAGGTCAGCACTCAAGCATTCAAAGTTCCCGCGGTCTCAAGATGTCAAGCAGCATGTGCACGACATCCCAGGGCGCACTTTCCAAAAGCCACCCCAGCTCCACGTCCGCCCACCTTCCCTCTGCAGGAGCCCCGCAAGGAGCCCTCCCACGCTCCCACCACGTCCAGCACGAGCAGTCTCTGTCCCCAGCGTGCGTGCTGGCCACCAGCTCGCTCCCCTGCAAACACCTCCTGCCCGGCCGGCCACGTGTCCTAGTCTCAGTGAAGGCTGCAAAAGTGTTTCCCGGGAGCAGAGGAACGGCGCAGAGCAACTGACCGACCCGCCATCCCGCCTCGGGGACTAAGAGGACTTTTAAGAGAGATGGGATATCCTCTTGCCCTGCTGCTGGTGGGCAGCCACACAAAAATAGGCTGCAGGGCATTTTTAGAATTGGCTTTTATTTACATAGCCAGGGATTTTATTCCCGAGACTGTGAATTATGAATCCCTCAATGTTTATCTGCCCTCCTCAACTGTTCCTTTCCAGCCTTTTAAATACTTCCCCTAAGAACAGTTTATTTAGTTTACAACACAGGAGCTTCATCTTCAATATTAAACTATCCAGCTACAGAAAAGATTAATTGCTGTGGATTTTTTTTTTTTAAACTAAAGGGGAACAGTAATATTCTTCCTGCACAAGTGACCAAGGCTTTAGCAGGCCGTGGCACTGCAGCTCTGCTGCTCGTGGTGGCTTCCCACGTAACTAGCTCTAGCAACATCAGACCTCAAAACCAAGCGCGCTCGTCTTCCTCAGACCAAGCCCTGCTGAGCCCTGCTCGAAGCAGGCGAAGAGCGCGCCGGTTCGCGTGCGAGCAGCCCCAGGCAGCCACCGCTGCACCGTCCAGCCGCGACGGGAAGCTGCTTCACTCCGGGAGCCTTTTCAAAATCCTCCCTTCTCCTTCGCCTTCCTCATCTGCACCAGATCAGTCTCCGCAGGACCTTTGCAAGGGACAATAGCAACCTCTAGCTCAGCGTTTCGGGTCCATCCGGGGGTCGAACTTTTACAATCTTGTTCCCTCTGCCTGTTGCTGAGACTCCCCAAGGAGAACAGCAGCAACCAAGCACGCAGAGGAAGGGATAACCCGGCTGAGACACGGGGGGCTGCCTTCGAACAGAGGGGGGGGAACACACCAAGCAGCACCCCCTGCCCCACTCATTGCACCCTCCCAGTGCGAGGAGCCCTCGGGGGCCTGGAACAACACAGCACCTTTAACAAGAAACCTCTCCTCGCCCTGCACTGCTGAGCGCGGGCTGCCCCATGGCGGGTCACGCAGCTCCGAACGAGCTACTGCTGAACCAGCTATCGGTCCTGCAGGAGCCTCTGGAGAGCAGAAACCTGGCACAAGCCCTCTTCCTCCCCGCTCGGCACGCAGGAGCCGACTGCGGAGCGCTGCAGGGCCCTTCGGCCGGAGGCGAGCAGCCCCTGGAGCAGCCCCGGCGGCCTCCGCTGCGTGCCGAGATAAGGCTGCCGCCTGCGTGGCCGGCACGCCCCTGCGGGAGCCCGGCGATTAGGAACAAAGACAGAGCCGGAGCCCCGGAGAACTGGTCAGGCAGGTTCCAAAATAAACGCCAAAACAAACGCGAGCGCACCTTGCACGGACGTGGGGCACTTGGAGCCCTGAACCTGGACTGGCTCCGTCCGCGTGCCGCCCCAGATGAAGGCACGAAAGGCTCCGGCAGCGGGCACGGCCCCGGCCTCAGCAGCTCCGCGCGTGCCCCGCAGGGCCGACTCAAGCGGCTCGGCAGCGAGCGCCGTCATCGATACCCCGTCCGCAACGCCGCCACGGCGCAGCCGGTTTCAGGCAAACCGTGCTCGAAACCACCCCGCCCAGCCGGGCCGGCGGAGCCCAGCGCCGCTCCCGCGGCGGCTGCTGCCCATCGCTGCAGCTCCTGCCTTGCACCAGGCAGCAGCCGCCCTGGCAGAGCAGTTCCCCACCACGCAGGGGGCTGCAGCCGAGGCCGAAGCAGCCTCAGCTCCCGTCATCCTCGGTGCAGGGGAGGAGAGGCTTTCAGTGTGCAGCAGCCCTTGCTCCTGCCACCCCCCTGCAGCAAGGCTGCTTGCTCCCTCCTGCAGCAGGCTGCGCGGGGTGAGGCTTTATGGGATTATTTTAATTAATGGGTTAAAATTAGTCGTTAGCCAACGCTCTGCTGGTTCTTATCTAGAGCGGAGGTGCCGCGGCGAGCCAGGGGAGCAGCGCCCGGGTGCAGGATCCCGCGCGGCGAGCGGAGGCCTGGGGCTGCAGCGGCGCGCGAGCGGCAGCAGTTACCGGGCTAGCGCTGTGCTGCTGCTTAACCCCTGTCTGCCCCGAGCCTGGCCCGGAGCCAGAAGCGCATCTAGGGATCAAAGCAATAATCTTCCTAAGAGCTCATCTCCCCTCCAGCCAGATCCTGCCACGGGAACAGCTGGGGAGGAGACGGAGAGAAGCCAGTTAGCGGAGAGCAGTTAGCGGAGAGTGCGCTGGCCCGAGACGCCGAACAGGGCGCGCGGGGCAGAAACAGCACCGCACGGGGCGGCTGCTGCAAGGGGAGACCCCAGGGCTGCTGCCAAGCCCAGCTCAGGGAGAGCGACCTGCTGGGCCACCCTGTCCCGGTTGCAGCACGGGTGCACGGTGCTGCCCGGCGGGGACAGGCACCGCTGGCCTCAGGACTTCAGCTCACGCCAGTGCCTGGCGTCTTCCCTCAGATCCGCTCGTTTGCTGCGTCTCTGAAAGCTCATTCACCCCGGGAACGGGCTGCAGCACGGCCCAGCTCTGCGCAGGGGAAGCAGCACTTTCCCAGGCACAGTGGCTTTGAGAAAGGCATTCAAATGCAAAGCACTCGGCCGTGAACAAGTGGTGCAAAATAATCACTGTTCCCTCCAACATCCTTTTGGCCTTGTGCCTTACTTACACCACCTACTTCTCCTGCCCCACAGCGGCAGGGAAACTTGCCCCCCAAAGGGGCAAAGCACCCATAACGATGCTGCAAGCGTGCAGGGACGCGAGCAAGGCTGGCGCGGGAGCCCGGACCCAGGGACGAGCTGCTCATCGCTACGACGGCTCTGGCGCGTCCTCCTTCCTCATTCCCGCTGCCAGGCACACCCACGGGAGCCACGGATCCCCGGGAAGCACCCCGGCGTCAGCACCCGCTGCCGCGGCCAAGGCCGGCACAGCCCTGGCGCGTGCGGAGCCGGGCTGCCCTGCCAGCGCCGGCGCAGAGCCGAACCGCACCGGCAGGTTGGCATGCCAGGGCGTGCAGCCAGGAATCCCTCCCTCGGGAGGAAGGGTCACCTCCTCCTCCTCCTCAGTGCAAAACTGGGAATGAGATCACCGGCGGCACTAGCTGCCCACAAAGCCAGGAGGTGCGGGGCGATACCCTGTCCCACGCGCCCACCGCCGGCTGCCCGGAGCGTGGAGGCGGGCGAGACGGGCGGCAAGCTCCGCAACGGCGACGGGGGCCGCGAGCCTTACCGGACGTAGAGGGATCTCTTCTCGCTTGTCCGGAGCGAGCCGGAGCCGGAGCTCATGCTGCTGTTCATCATCTGCTCCCTCAAGTCGTGGATCTTCGACTCGAAGCGGCTGTACTCTGCGGAGAGACACAGTGTCAGGCCAGGCAGGAGCAGCCCGGGAGCCGCCACCACCCCCGGAGCATCCCTGAACCAGCGAGCTGCCATCAGGTGCCGCGAGCACCGAGGGGGCAACCACAGCCTGCCCGCGAGGCGGCTCGGCCACCATCCCGTCCCCCTCCGCGTACAAGCAAGGCTGAAACCAAAGGGGCTGCGGTGTCCTGCGTGACCTGGGCAGAGCATCCGGAGCCGGGAGGGCACCGGCTGCTCCCAAACGCACCACGAGCACCCGCCCGGCCGGCTCGTACAGGGAGGCTGCGGACATCTCCACTGCCGCTGTGCTGCAGCTCTGCTGGAGAAGGGCCAGGCAGGGCCACGGCCGCCCGTCCTGCACACGCTCCCGTCCCGGGGCAGCGACTGCTGCCTCTGAGCAAGGCGCTGCGTGAGCGCTTCAAATGCACAGAGGAGAGAGGGACCTTTCCGGAGACTGTCACCCGCTTGCCGAAGCGGCACGGCACGGCTGCAGCTCGCTGGGGAAGGCAACAGCCCCTTGCAGTAGGTCCCCACCCATCGCTCTCCAGCAGCGGCACGCAGGGAGGAGGAGGAGGAGGAGGAGGGACTGCTGTTACTCTGCCACCAGCGCCGGGGACAAGGCAAGAGCCCCGCACACGCTCGGCCCCGGCGCGGGAGCCAAAGCCGCCTCTGCTTCCGCATACCTTACCCCGGCAGCAGTCCCCGGCCCGGCCCCGGCTCGCAGGGATGCGGAGGGCATCCCAGCAGCGGGACCCGCTCTCAGCCTTAGGAAGGAAGGGGCAGAGGAGGAATTCACCTTTCGTCGCCTACATGCCGGGTGACGGGAGCAGCGCGCGGCTCGCTGGCGGCAGACACCCGCGGCGGCGGCCGTGAGACCCTCCGGGCGCCCGATGCAGCCTCGGGGCTGCCGGGAGCGAGGGAGGGCGGCTGCGGCTGCCGGCGGCTCCTCCCATCCCCGACCTTCGGCTGGGGGTAAAGGTTGGGGAGCGGAGGGTGGAGGCACCGCTCCTGCTCGCCCAGCGCGCACCGGGGAAGGACGGTTCCCACGCAGCGGGAGGGCAGGGCGGCAGTGACCCCGGCGCACGGCGAGGCCGGGCTGCAAGGGGAGGCTGCCGCCAGCGGCTCGTCCTCAGCCCGCTTCCCCGCCGCGAGCGCGTGGGAGACTCGTCCCACGCGACGTCTCGCGTTCCTCCACGGCTGCTGCTTTTCCCCCGCCGCGAAAGGAAACCACAGCGCTCGACATCCCGCTCGGCGAAAGCCGACCGCAGCTCAACAGGACCAGCGATGCCCGGCTCGCCATGCCGCATCCCGGGGGCATCAGCCCTTAAAGCTCAGCATCTGCATAAACACAAAGTCTCTATTTTACCGGTGTAGCCCAAAGCTCCCAGGAGGCCCGAGAGCCTCCCGTCTAAGAGGGACATCCACCAGGAGTGGGCACGGCTGCTCTGCAGACCCCCAAAGTGAGGTCCGTGTACCCACAGAGCTGCAAAGAGCTGGCCCAGGGCCTCGGCAGGCTGCGGGATGTCCCCCGCGGGGCCGCTGCCTCCCAGGAAGGGGCTCTCCCGGCTGCCCGAATTTTGCTGGGATAGCCTCACGGCTCAGAGGGGTCGGGAAAAAGTCACCTGGAGCAAAAACCGCAGTGGCGCAGTGGAAGCACCGGCCCCTTGCACCCGGGGCTGGAACAGCCTCCGAGGCGGCAGATAACCTCCAGCGAGCAGCACTTCTATCTTTGTCCGCTGGCTCGCGTCCACCTCTCCTCCGCATCCTGCGTGGAGACCTCCGGCACAGCACGCTCCTGCCCGGGGAGCCTGCCCGCTGCTCCCCTCTCCCTGGTGCCGGACATGCTCGAGACGTTTATCCACGCCAAAAATGTGGAAACAGGTGAACTTGCCTCTTATTTCACTGCTGCGTGAAGCGCCCTGCTGCAGGCCCAGGGCAGGGAGCTGCAAGGTGAAACCTCGCACGGGGAGGAGCAGGTTTATTATTGCACCTTGCAAGGCGAGCAGGCTGCCCCTCCGCCCGCGCCAGCCGAGCCGGCTCCTCTGCCAGGGCTGCGCCGTGCCAACAACACGCAGTGCTCCGGGACGCAGACCTGAGCTCGCACAGCGCAAAGTGGCTCCTCAAGGGCCCAGGCGATCCCACCCCATCCCTGCCTTACAGGAGCCTCCAGAGCCCGCAGCCTTTCAAGGGGAAGCAGAAGGGATTTGGGCTGCCCAGGTTTCGAGGCTCTGGGATGAGCCATCCCTGGCCGCTGCCTGCTCCTCTCGCTGCCTCCGAGGACGGGATAACGCATCCTGCGTGCCGAAAGCACCGGCTGCAATCCCGTGCTGGCCAGTAACGTTCACTGCGATCCCTGTGCTCATTTCCCTGCAGACCCGCTGTTTCTGCGGCAAACGGAGCCAGCCCGCAGCAGCGCAGCCGGACGGCAACCGAGCGACCCGAGGGGAACCGGCCCCCGGGCCGAGCGCCGCAGCTCAAGCGGGACGCGGGTTGCCCCGACTCCGTACGGCTGTGAGCTGCGGGGTTGGAGTACAAACACCTCCCGACCACAAGCCGTACGAACTCGGGGCACGCGGTGCCGTGCGCGTAGAGGAGTGGAGGCGAAGCTCAAAGCTGAAGAAAGCTGTGCAACCTCTAAAGCGCTGCTGCAGGGCCCCAGCAGCTTCCTTTTAGAAGGCAGCTCTGAAAAAAGCCACCACTCCAATTTGCGTGTTTTAGAGTAGAGACTAGCAAGGCTTTGCTCCACAGGGATTTACTGGGGGGAATTACCCTGACCCAAGCATTTGCGATAAGAGCAGACAAAGTTCATAGCAAGCAGTATTTAACGGGAAGGGCCCTCACGGACTCAGCTCAGGAGCAGCACCACGCGGAAGCGGCTTCCCTGCAAGAAAGCTTGCGGGAACTGCAGGAGGATCTGCCCCGGGCACAGGTACCTGGAGAAAAGGGAGAACTGTGACTTCTCTTTCAATCCTTCCCTGGTTTTGTCTTTGTTTCTTTCCTCTCCTCGATGAGGAGGAGCGCATGCACCTCACTGGACCCCCGGGAAGGGCGCCCAACCTGCCGAGGCTTAGCAAGCAGCTAGTTTCACCACCCTTCGGAGTTTAAACTCTTAAACAGAGCAGCTAGGGAGCTGCTCCCTTCTCTAATGCCCAGCGAGGTATTTGTCCCACAACGGCAAAGGTGGCTCCCCAAAGGGCTACAGCCCATGTGCAGGGTGTTACGCGCACAGGCGCTACGAGCCGTGGCAGCGGGACCTACCGCCTGCCACACAACCCGAGAAAGCCGTGAGCTACGAACCACTGACATCTTAGCCAGAGTCTAAAGGGGTTTAAAAACAATCTGCCCTCTCTGACATTTAAAAGCCTCTGTCCGCTCTTCGCTTGCTTCTTTGCCAAATCTCAAGTGGCAAACGGAGCCAGAAACGCAAGAACATTAAGTGCTTCCTGGAAAAAAAGCAAAAACCCCACCCACAGCACACCCCAGAGCGCCACGAACGGCTCTTCTCCCAAAACGGCCCCGCTTCCCTTCCCGCACGGCACGGAGGAGGAGGAGAAACGGCGAAGGGGAGCAACGCTTCCCGCAAAGCGCTGGAGCAACGGGAAGACCCGAGGCGGAGCAGAGAGACTCGTGGTGGCTGAGTTTGCAAGGACAACTGGAGCTGTTACAGGCACAACAGGGCCGACAACGGAAAAATACTTTGGAGGAAGGAGATGTTGGAGCTGCAGTCCTCCCTCGGGATGCTAGGATAAAGGGCCATTAAAAGAGAAAGATATAAAAACAAGCAAAGGGAGGCGAATTTGAGTATCACGACACCTGGCACAAGCCTCACTGCTCGGCGTTGCATCAGCGCTGCCAACCTCGCGGCCACCGCGGACCTCTGCGTGGCCAGCAGAGATCCCGGCCCTCGGACCTCCCGGGTCCTCAGCACGAGGCCCACGGATGTGATGCTGCCGCAGCGGCCTGCACCCCTTCCCGGGGCCACGCTTAGGCCTCGCGATCCTGAGGAATTTTTCGTTGGATAACCACGGCCCAGGCAAAGTCCCCGGCGCCGGAGGCTGCGGAGCAGGACGCGTGGGATAAGGCGCCTTGGCAAAAAGCTGTGCTTAGCCTGACCCGGGCAGCGCCAACCAGCAGCCAACACCTTTAGGAAGTGAATGAAAGACAAATGCTAATTAAACGCTGTTGTTATGGTAATGCACCTGACAGATCCTGCACGGGGCCCTGCCCACACCTGGAGGCCCCGGGCCTTCAGCTAACAACTTTCAAAGGGAAAAAACTAGGAAATGCCACCTGGGAGGAAGGGTCCTCCATGCCACCGAGCGGAGGGGAAACCAGGACCATGGGGACAGCCACCTCCGCCTGCTGCACGGGAAGGGGCCCGGGGGGGTGGCAGCAGGCTGAGGCCCTGAGCTCCGTCGTCTCCGGCGAGCAGCAGAAGCACTGCGGACCCGCGCGCTCGGGCCCCGAGGAGCACATGGGCCCCAGGTTTCAGACCCGGCTGACGACGGTGGGGACGGTCCTGGTGCAGCGCTGCCCGCACCGCTCTGCGGGGCCGCAGTCCTGCTCCCCCCGCGGCCTCGCACCACGGCAGCCAAGGGGGATTGGGGACCCCTGGCAATGCCCTCCAGGACCCTCATGGCCAGAGGCCCCACGGTGAGGCCCCCCTGGGGGCCCCAGAGGACCGCGCAGCCCGGGCCCCCAGGACCCCAAGGCGAGGCCGCACGGGGCCCCCCAGCCAAGGCCCCTGGCGAGACCCCAGGAGCCCCCCCAGCAAGGCCCCTCTGGGGGCCCCACAGGACCGCACAGCCAGGGCCCCCAGGGCCCCACAGCAAGGCCCCCCGGGGGCCCCACAACTTCACAGCCAGGGCCCCCAGGACCCCACGGCGAGGCCCCACAGGGCCCCCAAGCCAAGACCCCTGGACCCCCCCCCCCCTCAGCGAGGCCTGCCCGGACCCCAAGCCCAGGACCCATAGAGAGGCCCCAGGACCCCAAGCCCAGGACCCATAGAGAGGCCCCAGAACCCCCCCCCAACGAGGCCCCAGGACCCCTCGCCCAGGGCCCATAGAGAGGCCCCAGGCCCCCCCGGCCAGGCCCCCCCGGCCAGAGCCCACCTGGCTTCCCCCCAGGCCCAGCCCCTGGCGGGGCCCCCGGCGAGGCCCGAGGCACCGGCGCTCCGCGGCCCGGGCGCTGGGGGCACGCGAGGCCCGGCCTGGGACAGCCGCAAGCGCCGCGGCCCCCTCCGCCCGCCCACGGGCCGCCACCATGTCGGCGACAGTCGCCGCGCTGTCGCGACAGTGCCGGCGGCGGCCCGCGCTCACCTGCAGGCCGGTCGGAGGCGGCGCGGCGCCGGCGGCAGCAGCCCCGCAGCCACCCGGCCCGCACACAAAGCCGCGCAGGCACCGCCGGCGGGACGCCGACGCCACGCCCCCGCCGCCCAATCGGCGCCCGCGCCTCCCGCGGGGCCCCGCCCCGCGCGCAGGCACAGCCCCGCCCCCTCATCTGCATGCGGTGTCCCCACCCCTTCATCTGCATGCGAGGCCGCGCCCCCTCATCTGCATGTGGGGTCAGCACCCCTTCGTCTGCATGCGGGGCCCTCCCTAATCTGCATGCGAGGCCCCGCCCCCTCATCTGCACGCGAGGCCCCGCCCCCGCCGCCATGGCCTACCTTCGGGCCGGTACTGCGCCACGATGGTCACCGCCTGCCCCGCCCGCTTCAGCGCCGCCGCCGCCTGCTCGTGCGTGGCGTTGCGCAGGTTGACGCCGTTCACCTGCGGCACACGGCGGCTCGTCGCACCGCCAGGGCCCCGCGGCCCCGGGGCGGGCAGGGCAGCCCAGCCCGCGCCCCCCGCCCGCCCACTCACCGAGAGGATGCGGTCGCCGCGCCGCAGCTCGCCGCTGAGGTCCGCCGGGCCGCCGGCCAGGATGAAGGAGACGAAGATGCCCTCGCCGTCCTCGCCGCCCACGATGTTGAAGCCCAGCCCGGTGGAGCCCTTGTGCAGCACGATCTTCCGGGGCTCCCTGCGGGGCGAGCGGCGGGCGCTGAGGCGGGGGGCACCCCCGAGGCCCGGCCCCGGGCGCCCTCCCCTCCGCCGCCACCGACCGCACCGTGAACAAGGCACACGGACGGACACGGCGTGGGCCCGGCTCGGCAGCAGCGCGCTGCCAGTCCCGAATGTTTCCATGATGACTTAATTCTGTCCCAGCTCAAACAATAGGCAGGCAAAGGCCGCCCGGCATCGCAAAAATCCGGGGTTGATTTTCAGCTGCGAGCAAACAAGTCTAACGGGAGCTGCAGCAGCTCCCGCGCTGCGTGGAAATGAGGGGGAACGAAAGCGGCGCCCGCCCCGGCAGCACGCGTCCGAAGACGTGCCGTCAGCGCGTCCGCCGCGGTGACCGGCTGGGACGGGGCTGAGCCCCGGGAGTCCAGCAGGAACCGCGGGGAAAGACGACTGCCGGGGCGCTCAGCAACCTCGACAGTCTGGAGCTGGCCGGGGAGAAGATGGAGCTGTCTGGGACCGCGAGGAAGGAAGCTGGAGCCGCGGCTCAGCGCTGGGCGAGGGCACCCTCGGCAGATCCTAAAATATCGGTGGCACCGCGCGAAGAGAAGCTGGGGGCGAGCGGGGGCAGCTCATCCCGGCCGCGGGCGATAGCGCGTGGAGGAGCCGGGAGTAAAGACGTTTTCCCCAGCAGACAAGAAAGCCTGTAGCCAGGCAAGATGCCTGAGCCCAGCGCCAGATGCCTCGCAGGAAGGGCTTCCTTGCTGCGCTTGTGCCCTCCTCGCCCGACCCGGCCCAGGGCAGCCGGGGAAAGCGCTGGGGGTAAATTGCCAGGGCTAAACCCGCCGGCTGGGCTCAGCGATGCTGAAGAAGGGGCTACGGCTGCAGCCTGCGCATCTTCCCCTGCGTGCTCACAGCGGGGCCGAACCCTTCGTGGGCAGGCGGCTCTGGGGGCCTGGCACCGCCACCCTTGTTGCCTACAACGTGGGGACAGCCCTGCTGAGGACACTGTCCCAGTAGATGTCCCAGCCCTCTGCATGGCCGGAGAGCACCGGCCCCTTGCCAGGGAGCAAGTCCGAGCGGCCTCGTGCCGCAGCGCAAGGGGCAGCCTGTCCGGCAGCGGCTGCGGCTCTAAACCCAGCTCACGGCACTGGGAGTCCCTCTGTCCTGCCGTCCCTGAAGTGGGACAGTCGGACATGCACCTTGGGGCTGCTCGGGGAAAGGCTGTGTCAGGGGAATAAGCTTCACCGCTGCCTTCTTCCCAGCCATGCTCCAGCACCCCCCTCCCCAAATTCTTTTACCGCCCTGCGTGGGTGCCTCCTCACCCCAGTCCCACGCTGGCAGGACCCAGCAGCAGCCATGGGGAACCAGCACATTTGTCTGCCCTTTAGCTACCCAGAAACACAGGGAGTTTAGGGAGGGACCTAAAAATCCAGACAGCCAGAGCTTTCCAGCACTGCCCCTCTCCGCCTGCCTCTGCCGGAGATGCTCCCGGCTCCCCGAGCCGCTCCTCTCCCTGTCCTGCAGATGCCTCGGAGCAGGCAAAGCAGCATCCCGGCACCGTACCTCTGGCCGCGTCTGCTCCTGTGGCCTCGCTGCTGCCTGGAGGGACACACGGCCGGCTGTCCCCCGTACGACATGGACGAGGAGACGTTAACGGTGAACATCGCTGCGCGGCGTGCTCTGCCCGCGGCGCCCTGCCTGCGTCCCAGCCGCGAGGCACGCGAAGGGCAGGAATGTACTGAATGCTCCCAGCTCCGTGCCCGGACCGCGTCGCGCCGTTTATCTCTGCCTGCTCGCTCCTGGGGCTGCTGCAGGACACACGGCGTCCCAAGCCCGCGCTCGGGGTTTTTTTATGGAAGCATCGAAAGGAGACAGGCTTCAGCACTCACTTCACTCTGCTAGACCTCACCGACTTAACTCCTTCCTGCCTTTGCAGGCACGGCCAGTGCAGTCCCAAGCAGAGGGAGTGCAAAAGCCAGGGGAAATCCACTGTGCACGCTTGCAATATCCTCGAACACTCCCAGAGCCCAGCTCTCCACGCTGTCGGCTCCACAGACACACCACACATTGCTCGAGCCCCTTTCCTTCAAATGCAGAGGTACAGAAGAGCCATAACTTCGGTCTAAGCCAGCTACGCGTTCCTGGTGTGGTTAGGGGCTGAATCTGCCTTGAAAATACCCCAGAAAATACAGATGGAGAGAAATGTGCTGCTCAGCTTAGTCTTTCACTGGCGAAAGGCTCGCTGGCAGGGTGCTTTGGACAAGCAGAAGGGACCTGGAGTGTGAGGTGAGGGCTGAAGTCCAGCCCACATCTCCTGGGCTCAGCAGGGCAGCTGAGACCTTTTGTGGTCTTTCCAGCAGCGAGGGGCCTGTTCCCTAACGCCAGACCCCAAAAGCGCCTACGCTGGGGTCATTTGGTCCAAATGAGGCTCAATCCCAAGTCCTAGAGAGACCCGTCAGCACTTAGGTGAGGTGCTACGTCTCCAAGCCCTAGACCCGAATTGCCTGTGCAGGGCTGGAAACTGAGGCACAGAGCCACGTCCCAGCAGGTTTGTTGAAGGAGGCTGCGGGCAGATACTGCCCTGTGCTAACAGCCTTGGCTTGATCCCTGTTCACCAGCTTTGGAGGTAAAAGCTGGTTTTGCTATTGCCTGGGAGTGAGATCTCCCAGTCCAAGTGGTCTCATTAGTGGGACAGAACCGGTCTGCAGAGCCGCGATCCGCCCTGAACCCAGCGCCGCGAGCCTGGCGGCGGTGAAAAGCTCGTGGCCTCGCAGAGCCGAGCCCTGGTACTTGGTCGAGGAGAGCAGCGCTGGGGGAGGCTGCGGGGCCGTGGCGGCGAGGGGGGTATCTGGGGCAGGTCTGAGGGCGCAGGGAGGACTGCAGCCATTAGTCCCTCTGCGGTAAACCCAAGCCTGGGGCTAGAGCTCTCTTCCAGGGGAAGAAATAGGTCAGATTTCTGGGTCTGCCAGCCTTGCCTATAACCAGGCACAGCAGATGAGCTTGGTTTCTGCTGCCTCCCAAGCGAAGCGCAGGAACTGCTGCTCCACCTTGGCCCAGCAGCCCAGGCCGTCTAGGAACCGGTCACCAGCACGGATGGGGACCAGACAGCTCGGTGGAAGGTAGAGATGCACTACAAGAACCAAGAGGGAGAGGAGATAAAGCCCCAGGTAGGCAAGTGTCTCATCCCAGGTCTCGGTCGTAATACAGGCTCCGCTCGTCAGTTCTGGTGCTGGGAGGCAGGATGCGATCCTTGCAGACAGACCCAAACTGGATGTTGTGGCACTAACACCTCAGCATGAAGCAAAAGCAGTGGGATCCCTCGGGGCTGTGCTGTGGCTCACGGGAAGGCGGATGCTCTGGGCCCGGGTGCTGCAGGGCAGCAGGGTCCCAGGAGCCACAGCTGCGTCTGCAGCGGCACTTGTGCCCTTGGGAGGGGAAAAGACTGGATGCTGGATCCAGCCATGGCTGCTGACGGGATTCTACTGGGATTCAGCTGCTTTTTAGGGGAGGCACTGCCTCTGCCCACACCAGTAACATGCACTTGGAGCACACTGGTCCCAGCGCGCGGTCTGGCCGATGCACAAGCCGGCAGGCCCCTGACAGCGACGCTGTCCTGGGGGGTGGGCGACGCATGCGAGGGCTCAGCACTGCTCTCCCCTTGCTCCTGGCGCGGGTGAGGGGGGTGCTGAGCCCGCAGCACCAATGATAAGCCGCGAGGGCGGCTGGGAGACCAGGGGCTGTGCCTGGGGGCGGCAGCCGGGCTGCGCTGAGCGGTGCCGGCCTCTGCAGCAGGCGCTCTGCGAGGCAGCACCATCCTCTAGCGGCCGCCGGCACGTGCTGCACGGGCGTTTCCAGAGCACGGGGAATGGTGAGCAAAGGCTCAGTCCTGCGGCGTGGCATGCTCCCCTCAGTGCCCCGGCAACACGAGAGGAATTAACACAGGGAACAGCCTGCAGAGCTGCATCTCGGACGCTGCCGCCGCGGTGGGAGAGGACCCAGGCGGAGCTGAGCGCTGCAGAGGTCACGGTGCGCAGCAGGGCCCTGGCCTCAGCTGAGCGCCGAAAAGCTAGAAATCAATACGCTGAATTCGATCTCTGATGTTCTCCGAGGAGGACAGTTTGCCTGCTGTCACCGCAGTGCCACCCACGCGGGCGGACAAGGCCCACCGCAGGCGGCTGCAGCCTCCGCACAAGAGGAGCCGTCGCGCAAGGTAACGCCGGCTCTCGCGCCCCGCTGCCTCCCGGCCGGCTGCTGCTGCTGCTCCCGGGGATCAGCCCCGCGCTGCAAGGCAACACCGATGCCGGAGGACGGGGCAGAGCCTCCTCCTCTCCCACCTGGGAGAGCCGGACAACACCAGCCAAAACGGGGACTCTGACATCTGTCACCGCAAACGCAACTCTAAAACCAGCTTCAAGCCATAACTGCAGAGCCAGTCCTAATCCTAACTTGGGTATCAGTCCTAAGCACAGCCTGAGTCCTAAATGCAGCCCTGGCCTTAAGGATACCGAACCCTAGAGCAGGCTCAACGCTGGCCCCACAGCTGCCGCTGGGTGAAAGCATGAGAAAAGCTGTAGGTCCAGGCAAGCGGAGCAGGCAAGGCAAGGTCTCGCTCCTGCATCAGCGGTAGGAAGCATCAGAAAGTTTTACACACATTTAAACTCAGCGAGTACCGTCCCCTTGTTGCTTCTCTTAAAAAAGCGTCTGCCTTTTGCTTCCTACATTTAAAACCGTGCTTGGCGCAGGAGCCCGTGGTGCTGCCTGCGCCGGATTTCACCATAAGAGCAGAAAGCGACTTGTATTCGCAGTATCGTCAATGAATAAAACGAGGGAAAGGACAAAGCTCAAGCGCAGGCATGCTCGAGCCTCAGGGACAGGCAAAGAGGGGCAGGAAAGGGAAGAGAGGGAACGGGACGATGCAGAGAGCCGCGGGCAGCAGCGTGATTGCTCAGGGGGAACGAGCCTGCCGGAGGGGACCTCGGGCTGCAAATGCACGGGACGGGCCCCGAGCACTTACAAGGAGACGCTTTTGGCCACCACTGAGGCAACTGCACCCACAACCCAGGGGACAAGGTCAATAAACCATCAAGAGAGAAGGCGAGGAAGGAGCTGGGCGTAGGGATGCCCAAGCCCGGTGCTCACCTGGTGAAGTCCTCGTCCCCGAGCATGTGTCGAGGGATGGGCGAGTACCGGGACGGAGTCACCTGGGGAGGGACGGGGTAGGCGGGCTTGCTCTCCACGGTGCCCAGGTAGCCCAGGCTGGAGTTATGGCTTATGTGGTTGTCAGCCAAGGCTGAGAAGGCTGCGGAGGGGGAGACGGGGATCAGGACCAGAAATCCCAACACGGCCGCCTTCATGCAGCAGAGCCCAGCCCGGCATCGCTCGCCGCCCAGCTCGCGCTCGTCCGTCAGTCCCCAACACACTCCATCCTTCCTCCTGCCCTCCGCCAGGCTCGGTCCCCCCCGCCGCCGCCGTCCCCCCGGCCCGGGCGCTGCCGCGGCCGGCGGCATACGTACTGCTGGCGTAGTCGGGGGGCGCGTACATGTCGTTGAGGTGGATGTTGCCGGGCTTGGCCACCTTCAAGTACACCATGTCGGAGGTGTTCTTCAGGGCGGCCACCGCTTCCTCGTGCCGCACGTCCTGCAGGTTCGTGTTGTTCACCTGCGGGAGAGCGAGGGGGTGACGCCGGGGACACGGGCAGGGTCTCGGCACCCGCCGCCCCCCCGCCGCCCCGGCGAGCGGGCACGGCGCCTACCGCGAGCAGCCGGTCGCCGATCTGCAGGCGCCCGTCCTTCTGGGCCGCGCCGCCCTCGATGATCTTGGTGATGTAGATGCTGTTGTCCCCGGGGATGTGCTGGTTCCCGATGCCCCCCGCGATGCTGAACCCCAGGCCTGCGGGCGACGGGAGGGCAGGGGCGAGAGGCGGCTGGCCACAGCCCCACGCCCGGCCCCCCACGGCATCCCACGCCATGGGGCTGTCCCACCCCCTGTGCCCGACAGCAACCTGCACCCTGTGCCCCATGGCATCCCACCCCGTGTGTCCCACAGCATCCCACCCCCTGTGTCCCACAGCATCCCACCCCCTGTGTCCCACAGCAGCCTGCACCCTGTGCCCCATGGCATCCCACCCCCTGTACCCCAGAGCAACCTGTGCCCTGTGCCCCATGGCATCCCACCCCGTGCCCCACGGCATCCTGCACTCTACGCCCCACGGCATCCCACGCCATGGGACTGTCCCACCCCCTGTGTCCCACAGCAACCTGCACCCTGTGCCCCATGGCATCCCACCCCGTGTGTCCCACAGCATCCCACCCCGTGTGTCCCACAGCATCCCACCCCCTGTGTCCCACAGCATCCCGCACCCTGTGTCCCACAGCATCCCGCACCCTGTGTCCCACAGCATCCCGCACCCTGTGCCCCAGAGCAACCTGCACCCTGTGCCCCATGGCATCCCACCCCCTGTGCCCCACGGCATCCTGCACTCTACGCCCCACGGCATCCCACGCCATGGGACTGTCCCACCCCCTGTGCCCCACAGCATCCTGCACCCTGTGCCCCACGGCATCCTGTGCCCCACGGCATCCCACCCCCTGTGCCCCATGGCATCCTGTGCCCCATGGCATCCTGCACCCTATCCTATGCCCCACGGCATCCCACACAGTGGGGCCATCCCACCCCCGTGCCCCACGGCATCCCACACCACAGGGCTGTCCCACACCCTGTGCCCCACAGCATCCTGCACCCTACGCCCCATAGCATCCCATACAGTGAGGCCATCCCACACCCTGTGCCCCACAGCATCCTGTGCCACGGGGACGTCCTGCACCCTCCCTGTGCCCCACAGCATCCTGCACCCTGGACCCCACGGCATCCCGCACCCCACGACATCCCGCACTCCGCACCCCAGGGCATCCCATGCCGCCTCTCACCCCGCAGCCTCCCAAACCGCGCCGCCGCCTCGTGCCCCACGGCATCCCACCCCGAGGGGCCGCCAGCCGGGCGCGGGCTTCACCTTTGGGGCCCTTCATCAGGTTGACCTCCATGACGGTCTCGGGCGGGGGCTGCCGGCGCCGCACCACGAGCCGCACCACGGGGCCCGCTTCCTTCAGCGCCTCCACGGCCTTGCTGTGCACCACCTCGGAGACGTCCACGTCGTTCACCCGCAGCACGCAGTCGTTCACCCTGCGGCGCGGCACGGCACGGCCTCAGCCCCCCGGCGCCCCGCGCCCGCCCCCCGCGGCCCCCGGCCCCCCGCGCTCACCCCAGGCGGCCGTCCATGGCTGCCGCTCCCCCGGGGATGATTTTGGTGATGAAGATCCCCGGGTCATCCGGCACGTGGGGGTTGTCGATCCCTCCCGCGATGCTGAAGCCGAGGCCGGAGTTGCCCTGCGGGAAGCGGCGGGGCCGTGGGTCGGCGCGGTCCCGGCGGCAGGGGGCCCCGCGGGAGCTGCGGCGCTGCCGGCTCCGCCGAGCCGCGGAGGCAGGCGGGGGCCGAGGGGGTGGTCCTCGGCGGGGAGACCTCCCCTCGCTGGCGGCTCCCCAGCAGCAGCCGCCGCCGCCTCCCCGGGCAGAGGCGGCAGCTCCGTGATGCCACCGCGGGTCCCCATCTCGAGGTCCCCATGGGTGCAAGGGAGGAAGAGCATCCCCAAGGATCCCAGCGGGTTGGGGATGGCTAAGTCGGGGACTGCCAAAACCTGCTAGAGGATTTGGGGCGCGGAGTGGCACACTCAGCTCATCTTCATCCTCATCCTTCTCCTCCCCGGGAGGCTGGCGGGAGCCGTGCCCCATCCCAGCGCTGCGGGACGGGAGCTTCCAGCCCCGGCGCTCAGGCTCCCCGGGATCATCTAACAACTGAGTCCTTCGAGCTGGGAAGGGGTGCGCGGGGCCGCGGGGGCTGGCACAGCTCCCCCCCACCCGGGACCTCAGCCTGCCAAGATGGTTGCAGCAGCACGGACCGGACGCCGAGTCCCCGGGGCTGCAGCCCGGCGGGTGCCAGCTCTGGAGGCGATGCCCAGGGCTTGGCCCGGATGGCACAACGCACGGACACGTTTGTGGGGCACCAAAGCTCTCCCTCTGCCCCCGGGGTGGCTGCTCCTCCTCTAACCCGGCCTTGGGCTACTCCGTGCTCAGCTGGAGAAAGCGGCTTGCTGCCACCGGGATGCTCCTCCCAGGGACTCGGAGATCCCAGCAAAGGGTGACACGCTACAGCCTCGACTTGAGGCCGAGGGGCTCTTGCAGATCAGCCCCCTTCCCTCCCTGGCCGTGAGCATCCGCTGCCTCTTCCCGGCCCCTCTCCATCCCTCCTTGCCTACGTGCATGGACGCAGTGGCCACATGCTGCGCGATGCCCCCCGGGAAAGCCCTGGCCCATCCGCCCCGGGCTCCTGCTTCCCCGGCACAAGCATCTTCCACGGGAGCTAATGTGGCTGTGCCGCCGGGATCCCGCCGCAAGACGGGGAAAGGCAGGGGCAGAAGCTCCCGTCGGCTTGGCTGGCAAACCCATCCCTGCTGCTCAGCATCGCTGGGGGCGAAGGAGAAACCCGCCTCCCCGCCGGGGGCGAGAAGGGCGAGCGGCGGCGGCAGCAAGGGGGCCAGGGTCCCCCGGGGGGGTGGCACAGGCGGTTTCCCCCGCGCGCGGGCTGCGCCGTGGGCGGGCAAGTGGGAGCTGGCGGCGGGGAGGCTGCCGCCCGCACTGAGCCCACGCGGCGCGCGGCAGATCCGGCCGGCCGAGCACTTACCCTTTCCAGCACGATCTCCTCGTACTTAAACATCCCATCGCTGCCGTTCACCTGGGGAGAGGGAGACAGCGCGTCACAGCCCCGCGCGGACCCCGGGGGTCACCGCTTCCTCGCAGGAGGATTCGCCTCCCCCTTGGATATCTGAATATCGAGACCCCCCAACCTCGTCCCTCCTGGTAACGAGAATTTGTTAATGCGGAAGTGTAACTGAGAATAATTTATTCTACTAAATTAGTTGGTCACAAAGGAAACAAGGTGTTAGGAGCCTAAAGAGTGGGACAGAATAACAGGGGAAAATATGGTGATGCCCTTATATTAAAAAAAAAAAAAAAAAAAAAAAAAAAAAGGCACAGACCATCTCGATGCTGCATGTCACACTGACCCTGAAAACGCAGGGACATGATTATAGGCTAAAATAAGGAATGCTAAATGTACAGGTCAAAAACGTGTTTCCCCATAGCCAAAAATGCATGGAAAAATAAGGTGGTTCCAGAACACATAGAAACACTTTTTTCCCATGCCCCAGGACCTAAACTGCTGCCAAGGCCTAAAATTTAGCAAGATTTGCAAAGCAATTGGATGTTTCTACAGATAACGAGAGCACGTGGAGGCGTCCTGCTCAACGCAACGATGCTGGAGGCGAATAAACTCAAAGCTCCCAAGCGAGGCCACCCTTGCTGCAACAAGGGGCCGAGGGTGGCCGGGTCTCCGTGGCCAGGCAAGGGGCGAGCGAAGCCGGGCCTCAGCCGTGTCCGGGGTTTGCAACGGGGCCCGTCCATCGGTTGCCGATTGCCGGCTCGCGGCCGGCTCAAAGCAGCCTGCCGCAAGCGCTCCCCACCCCAACGCGGCGGCTCCGCCGGGACACAGGTCCCCTTGTGCGGCGCTGGCGTGAATAGCTCCTCTGAGGGCCGGGAGCCGCCGACCCCGCCGCGCTGCGGCGTTCCTGTCACCGAACAGCTCCCGCGGAGATTGATAGAAAGGAAGCACAAAGGGACCGCGAGCCCGGCCAAGGCAGGCGCCGAGCGGCGCGATGGATAACCGCACGGCTGCTCCGTGCCATCTCCCCAGCCGCATCCCAGCTTCTCCGCCGTGCAACGAGCCTCCCGCAACCTGGAGAGCCGAACCTCCAGGCTAAGGGGACAGCGAACCTTATTTACACTGATGACGTCATTTACGCTCAAGACATCACCTGATACAGCAGAACGAAGCTTGGCGAAGCAGCTGCTGGGCCCTACTTATAGGTGGGAATCACTGGGGTGGAAGAGCAGCCCGGGATCTGACCCGGGGATGCGTCACCCCTGGGTCGCACGCCCTCATCCTCTGCTCCACCCAGCACCGGCAGGGCCTCGGCCAAAGAAGTCCTGCACTCAGCTGGGGGTGCCGCATTTCGGGAAGGACGAGTCCGGAGCCGAGAGACAAGATCAGGGCTCTAGAGAGCATCAGCTAAGGCAGGAGGCTGAAGAGACCTGGGTGGTTTTGTCCAAAAAGACAAGACGGAAGGAAAATACAAATACAAACGCTAACTATGGAAGGGAGGGCGATAACCTATCAGAGAGGCTGCAGAATGAATTAGGCTGGAAGGGACCTCTGGAGATCTCTGCCCAAGCCTTCTCAGAGCAGGGCCAGCTTCAAACTTTTTCAGGTCTTTTATGTCCACTATGGCCAAGACAAGGAGTCAGGAGCTTAAATTGAAGCAGGGTAGATTCAGACTAGGCATTAGGAAAGCTTTGGATGAAAAAGGCTATGCAGCACCAAACTGGACAGCCTGCAGGGACTGCGGCACCTCCTTATCAGAGGTGCGAGGAAAACGCAAGGAAGAGAGGCAGGAGGGGAGCAGGGCTGGATTCAGAGACTTTACAAACTCCTTCCCAGCTCTGCCCTCCTCCATCAATGACTCCCATCTTCCCCAGGCCGCTCTTCAGCTATTTGCCTTGTTTGCCACGTTTCCAACGCTGGCGTTTTGTGGGATTGCCTTGGTGGGAAGCCCTGGCAGCCCGACCCACAGAGCCCAACACAGCTTTGAGCTCTGCAAGCCCCACAGCTTGCACCCGTGGGAGCTCAGAAAGCAGCACCTCCTCCCTGGGGTGCTGGGCAAGGAGGGACCGTGCATGTGGCCACCTGATCTCGGCCATGAACACCCACGTCGCAGCACCACGGCCTTGAGCGCCTGGATGAGCTGTCAGCCTGCGAGCGTGCGGAGATGGAGCGCATTGGCTTGCCTTTGGGCAGAGGCGCAAGAGCGGTGCTAACCCGCATCTCACCCAGCCCATGGTGCTCTTGGTGCCCTCCCGAGCCTGGAAGCAGGTCTGCTGGTGAAGCCCCAAGGCGCTCAGCTCCGGTACTGCCTTCACAGCGAGTCACACCTGACCCTCCTGCTCTCCCGTCCTGCTGGGAAGCCCGAACTTCAGCTCCTCTTCTCGCACTCTGATCACATCTCTTGGGGTCTGCGGCAACCTCCCTCCATGTCTTAGCCCCCCACAGCTGCCGGGGTCTCTGCACGAGTGCCCCGAGGGGGCTCACTAACCTCCCACCATTGCAAGGGCTGGTTGCAGAGGGGCAGCCCAGCCCCACTGGTGCCCAGGGCTCCCTCAGGCCCCACTGACCACTCCTGGATGCCAGGCCCCACCACCTGGACACCTCTAACGGGGCCTGGGCGGCACAGCTGAGGTTTCCATAGCTATGAAAACCCGCGCTTGGCCTGGAGTTGGACAAGGCCACCCCACTGGAAGGGTTCAAGACATCAGGACATCCCAGCTAGGAACACTGGGAGAGCCCTCTCCTCCGTCTCCCCCTCTATCCGTGAATATATGGGGCACCACATGGCTGGATTCCTGCTGGGAACAGTGGGATTAGCCACAGTTCAAGGCAAACTTCAGCATGGGAAACTGTGTCCTCTCCTGCCACAGTAAGTCCCTGCAAAGTCAGCGGGACACAGGCCTTTCCCTCCTCGCATCCCACTGCACGGACTAATCCCAGGCTCGGAAAGCGGAGCCGGCGCTTTGTCCTGCGCCACCTTCGCAACCTCCCTCGCCCGAGGAGGCTCCGGGTTCGCCTCACCGCTGCAGCCGGGAGCCTCGCGCTCGGTTCACAGCTTTGCTTCTCCACAGCTTTCCAGCAGCTCGTATTTCTGGCAGCCTCTGTTACTACACACGTTGTCCTCTGTGCTTTGGCATTAAACGCTATTGCCACACAGACAGCCATATGCACACCCACGGGCGCAGAGGAACAGCACATACATACCTACAGGATGGGGATGCGCCGAAAACTTTGACAATCTGTGAGCCGCGGAGGGAGCCAGCAGCGCCCGGGCCCCAGCGAAAGAGCAGCAGCCCCCGGCGCTGCCTGGGAAAGGCGCGCGGGACGGACGCAGAGCCGGCCTCGGCACGCGACCCCGCCGCGGACCCCACGGGGATCTCCGGCAGGAGCCAGGCGGGGAAGCACGGGGACGTCCCCGCTGTCGACAACTGGGGACTGTCAACACCGAGCGGCCCTTTGGGTCGCTCCCTGCAAACGCACCGCGGCCGCGCTTCGCCGGCACGTCGCGTGCAGGGAGCAGCCCGGCGCCCCGAGGTCAGCCAGCGCCCAACGAGAAGTTTGAGCTTCGATTACGTTTCCAAAATCCACGCAACAGACGACGACTAATTGCCTAAGGAAGCCAAATGGAGAACTTAATATATACCACGTAACCAAGGTAACGAGCCAACAAAGCAAACGCTCCGGCGTCTGAACGCTGAACACTGTCGCTCCCTGACGGCAGAGCTGATCCTCGCGGCACCCACCAGCGTGGCCGCGGCCTCGGTTTGTCATCCCTGCTGACGAGCTGTCCCCAGGGCTCTGGGAAGGGCGCTGGGGACACCTCGCAGGGTCCATGGCTCACCGGGCGGCCGTGAGCATCCCCCCTCCTTCGGTCTCCCCCGAGCAGCATTTGCACGCTTCACTGAGGTGTCGGAGACTAATTAGCTGTTCCCAATCCTCATCAACAGCTGGTTCGAAGGGGAAAGGAGTAAGCGGTGTTTTTTCCAAGCCCTGCCCACACAGCAAGCCCACCTGAGGCCGCAGGAAGCAGCACCCCTCTCTGGCCTACTCTTCTCTGTCATGTTTGGAGCAGCAGGGAAATAGTTAGCAACGATGACATTTAAATCATCAACAGAAGGCTGCAGAGTTAACACTCATGCGATAAACAGAAGAGCGCACACCTTCCAGAGCTACTGCAAGCTGTCTGCAGGCTCAGCCGGCCAACACCGCGCCGTTGCACGTGGACCGCGCTCTGCAATTTGCTAGAGTCCATTTATGTTAAAAAAATAAATCAAATTTAGAAGATGAGGTTCTTAAAAACCAACCCAAACAGCTCAACAGTCTGCAGAGAAACAGGACACAGGGAGAACAACCTGCTCGCCTGCCCTCAGCACGCTTTTCCCCCGGTTTTTGGCCTCATGCAGGGAGTAAATAAATGCCGTGTCTAAGGCCCCCTCTTGCAGAGCAGCTTGCCAAAGGGCAACGGCTACGAGCCTGCTAAGCTGAGGCAGGAGGAAGGGGGCTGAATCACAGCCTGACAGCCTTCTCCATCAGCCCGCGCCCAGCCCACGCGCCGAGCTGCCGGCCGCGCGCTGGAGGGCCGCTGCAACGGCACCGGCACGCGAAGCGCTAGCCCGGGCACGGCGTTGCGGCAGCTGCGCTAACCTGCAGCGCGACGGGCGAGAGTGCGCTTGTGCAAAGCGTGGGGATGGCCATTTAGGTTTAATTTTCCTGCCTTTCCAGGCTTTGAAGCAGGTTCTGCCCTGCTGGTCCTGGCTCTGCTCCCACGGCCTCCGGGAGCCGGGTGGGCACTGTGCTCAGCCAGGCACAGATCCTGCTCGCGGCTCCTTCGGCAGGGATCAGGCTCTCCGAGGAAGCACTTCGCCTGCTCAGACCTGGCTTTTAGAGGAGCTTTGAAGCCGGGAGCGAGGAGGCAGCGGGGCACCGACTGGGAGCTCCAGGGAACCAGGCTACAAAGCCCTCAACTCCTTGAGGAGATCACAGGGCTCTGGAGTGACCTTCCCTGCTCGCTCTTGGGCTGCTTGGCAGCAGCCTCCGTGCACCCTTGGCAGCAATAAACCCTCCCAGCTTCAGAGAGGCAGCTCCGAAACACAGGGACCACTGTCTGCAAGGGGAACCCTGCTTCCTCGGCTCCCTCTATGGACCCGTTGTGCAAAAGAAGTGTCACTGGGTGCAGCATCCTTGAGCTGGCACAGGTGATCCCCCGCCAAGCCCATCCACAGCTCGGGAGGACACTTCTGCTCGGAGACACAGCTCTAACAGGGATGTGCATTGCACCTGGTTTAACGAGAAGTCTCGTGGGGACATGGGAAGGACACTGCAGCCCTGGCAGGGGCTGTCTGGACAGTGGGCATCGCGAAGGTCACTCTGCAAGGGGATCCTGGGCTCCCTCCCCTAGGAAGGGAGCAGCAGAGCCCTGTGTAAGGGCATTGGGGAGCCAGGGACACACAGAAAATGTATTCTCACTTACAGAGCCAGGTTTGCATGAACCTGCCTAACACAAGGACTGTTCTTCAAGGGATTCTTTCAATGCAGCAGGAATTTCACGAGTTGCACATGATTTTGTCCGGTTAACACATGCCAGAGGTGCTGGGCACAGGGCTGGGTCGCAGGCGAGCGGGGCCCGGCTCCACAGCGCTTACCTTGCAGTGCTGCTAGTGCCACACGCTCTTGGGGACGGAGGTGGGTGGACAGAGAGATTGAAACGTGGAGCAGACTTCTCGATAAACAGCCGGGGCCAAATTCAGCCCAGCAGCTAGTGCAACAAAATCAATGGAGCTAGAACAGGAAGGAACTAGACTACATCCATCTGTTTATCATTAAGTAAAACACTGAATAGTTAAGTAATTAAAGACTGGAAGAAGTGACATTAACTCTTCCAAATACATGCTGTACCAACAGGCTTCAGCTTTTGTTTTTGTAGAAGAAAAGGGCTTCCAGGCTTGCCATTTTAGTGTTCTCTTCTGGATAAAGCCCCTATTGTCACTCCTTTGCCGACCTGCAGAACTGGTCTGAATTTGGGTTTGAGCATTACTTTTCCTGGGATTCGAGGGAGCCTGGGTCCCTGGAGGAGACGGCAGGACCAAGCAGGGCTCTCCTGGCTCAGAGAGAGGGTACAGCCTCGTCAAACACGTTCTCCACAAGCCGCTTGACACCGCGGTTGCAGCAGGGGAAGCTCCTATCTGTGCTGTCATGACATGACAGAGAAGGGCGGGAGGGTTTCCAAGCTGGAGCTTTGACAGGAGATAAACTGAGGCTGGGGAGGTGCCTCCCCCGGGAGCAGGCTGGCCCGGATGAGCAGCACCCTCCGGCACGGAGCTGGCACAGGGAGCGTTTCCCAATTCAGTCTAGAGGACAACAGCCAGCGCAGCAGCCTCAGCCTTCCCCTTTCTTTAACATCACCCCTAAAAAAAGAGGTTTTGGGCAAGGGACCGAGGCAGAGCTCGGCAGGGGCTCTGCGGAGCCCCTCAGCCTTTGCCCACCCATCTCCCGCCGCGTCCCTGGCTCCCGCCGGGCACTGCCGCTCTCCCCTTCACTCCGTGCCAGCCCTGCCGCAACGCGCACCAGCCAGCACCCGCCGGGCGCTCGGGGTTTTGCTGCGTGGCGTGGAGGGGCTGCCGGCCAAAACGCAAGGAAAAGGGGCAACGGAGATGCAGGGTTTATGAGGGAGACAAGAGCCAGCAAGCACAAAAGGGCAGAAGAGCGAGGGCTGAGAGCAGGGCCAGGCTGCGGCGCAGGACCGCAGCGTGGCGGGGAGGATGCAGCTGCCGTCCCCGCGGGTGGGCTCGCGGCTGCCAGTTTCTGCAGGGCTCGAGGGCCGGCAGAGTCTGTCGTTGGCCCTGGCGCTCGTCTCTCCCTGCCCTTGGGATCGCAGGCCTGGAGGAGGCACAGCCTGCGCTCCCCTCTGCGCACTGCTGAGCTTGGGGAAGGACGTGGCACGGAGAGGAAGAGCTGGGCAGGGAGAGAGGGGCCAACAACATCCACCCAGGGGAGGGAGAGTGAAAAAACAGACAGGAATCAGACTGTCGATCCATAAATACCTCCCTGTCCTGCCCACGGTAAAAGCCTCACTCACCCTGCTCCAGTCTCGCGGTGCATTCCTCCCCCCCCGAGGACACCGCCCTTTTGAGCTCCCCGTAAAACGATGCTCGCTATGATCCTGGTGAGCACAGAAAGCAGGCTGCAAGGTAGCGCTTCCCTGCCCAGCACCCTGGAAGGAGTGCCCACCCCCACAAATACCACACCAAGCCATGGTTTGGAGAGAGAAGCCTTTGGGGAGGATCATTCTCTTCTGCCACGTTTGCTTGAGGCTGCTGGACCCAGGACCACCATGCTGAGAGAGGAACCATCTAGGCTCCTCCTGAATGCCAGGCGGTTTGGGTTCAGCATTCAAGGCACAATTAAACAGTAGTCAGGCTTGCAGAGGGTCCAGCTGGGTTCCCCTGCCTTTAGGTAGCCCTGACCCATCAGCCCAGCACAGATCTGACATGCATTGAGCTTACTGCAGAACCGGCTGCAGGCTGAAATCTGCCGTTCTTTGCGGGGAAGGTGCAATGAAAGGAAGTGACCTGCAACCTTCCACCTTGAGCCCAAAGACTAGTCAACACCACTACGGAGCCCTGGTGCCCCTTCATTAACATGGAAGGTGGCTGCGATTTGCTGCATCACAGGAAGACCGGGTATAAAACACAACCTTGGCAACCTGTCATTTGAGTTCCCTTCTGGGGAAAAACAGGAGCACTCCACGAGCACAGAGCCAGCGCTGCAGAGATCCACGCAGCTGTTCAGCCGCTTCCTGCCCTGCTCCCTCCTTCTCCCTGCAGGAATTGATTTGCAAATGTTCTGCTAAGGGATGCAGCAGCTCACAAACCCTCTCTGCAACAAACCTAGGAGGATTATCTTTACGCTAAGCCAAAAGCGCAAAATGCACTTTGGCTGTTAACGCTCAGAGCCACCAAGCACCGCTGAGCTGGACTCGTTACCCACAGCACCCGCGTCTCCTGCCTTGCACCCTTCCTGCGCCAGTGCCACAACCACAATTGCCCCCAGTCCAGGCTCTACTCAGCATGACGCAGCCGCAGAGCGGCCCCAGGGAGGTTTGCAGGCAGGGGTGCTGCAGGGACACAGTGCAGGTACCAGGCTCCCCTGCCACCCAAGCAGGGCCTCCCTGGGCTGGAGGAGCCATTCCTGCACCAGCAGGTAGGGGAAACAAACTGTTAGTTCAAAAGAAGTGAAACAAAACCAGGAGACTTACAGAGAGCCCTTGTTCCAGCGAGTCTGTGTTCACGATGATGGGAGCGGGGTTGGCCTGTGAGGAGACAAAAGCAGAACGTCACAGCTGAGCTACGAACCCAGCCCTTCGCAGCACACAGCCTCTCCCCTCACCTTGCACTGGGGCCCAGCAGGCCAGGCAGAGGAAAGCAATTCAGGAAGCGCTCTGCGGTCGTCCCTCCTCCCAGGTGCCTGGCTGCCAAGGACAGGTACATCGCCGCAGCACAGCTCTGGGCAAAGCTCCCCTCCCCTCCCCTGGTGTGGCCCCAAACACACCCTGCAGCCTCAGCTGCTGTGAGGGAGATTGGGAAGACTGGAAGCTCTCCCAGCCTCAGGCCAGAATCACACCAGCACTATAACTTCCTTCAAATCCACATTACTGAGGGCTTAGCAAACAGGAGGGCTAAGGAAGGAAGTCCTGAGGGAGGGATATATTGTCAGCAGACCAACCCTGAGGGCAGGTGCTAACGGTCTGCCAATTTAAGCAGCTGCTGCTGCCCCTCCTAAGCATGAAGCCATCATGCCCTGGGAGAGCAGCGTTTGCTCCGCCTTCTCCATCACCCTTGGGGCAAGACCTCTGCTCAGCACCTCTGGGTCATCCTCTGCACCTCCATGCACATGCCTGCTAAGCAACCATCACCCCTCTCTCACAGGGCTCCTCATAAATCTCCAGGCCTTTCTCCCACATCCCCCCATCCGAGCTGCCCTCTCTCCATTAGCTTGGTGCACGCTTTACGGCCTCCTTTCAATTTGGCTCCCTCTGGGAGCTGCTCCCCCTTAGACCAGCAGCTTCTCCCATTTCCCTGCAGCTCTGCTTTGCTTCCAGCTCTGCGTCCGACCAAGTCAGTACTAATGCCGCATGACGAGAGAGGAGGCAGAGCTGGCTCCGATGCCGCTGAGGCCATCGGAGCAAGACGGTGGCGAAGCGACAGCCTCCGGCTTCGGGGCGGCTGATTGCGCTCGGGGAGGAACCAGGCTGCGACGCAGGCAAACAGGGGCTGGCGCAGGAGAAACACGGGGAAAGGCGCACGGCAGGCACGAGGCCCTGAAGAGAGGGGGAGGCTCCTTCGGGGGAAGAGGGCCACGAAGGTGTTCAGCCGCGGAGCGAGGAGGAGGAAGAGGAGGAGGAAGAGGAGGCCCCGCCGCCGGCCGGGCCGGGCCGGGCCGAGCCGCGCCGGAGCTGTCCAGCGCCGCAACCTCCTGAAGGCGCCGCCGCGGCCCCGCGCTGCCCCCTCGGGCGCCCCTTCCCCGCCCCGAGCCCGGAGCCAGGGAGGCCGGGGAAAGCGTTTCTCCAACGCTTTTCTTCTGCACGGGAGCAGGCGTGAAAGGCGAGACGCTCACGCCTCATATGAGGCAGGCTATTCCTCGCTGGCGCATGAGGGCATGTGGCGAGGCGAAAGCCGGGAGGTCAGGGATTTCGCAGGATTTGCGACGTGATGCCAAGGCTCGCAGGGAGAACGGCAGCCCGAGGTAGAATAGGAAACGCTAAGAGATGTGAGCTGCAAGGGGAGGTGAACCCTCTGCCTTGGTGCAGCAAAGACATCAGATCCAGAGTCAGGAACAAAGAAGTCAAAGCACAGGCAAGTGTAGTAATTAGCAGGAAACACTGTCCATCCAGCAACGTGAGTGGTTGAACTGCATGGCTGGATGGGCTCTGTGAGTCTACTACACTTTTTTCAGGGGCAGACTGCTGCCTCACTGCCCTCCTCTGAGTATATACGCCTCCTCTGTGCCCCCAGCAGAGACTAGCCTCCTCAAATAAGGCAGAACAGCAGCTTCCACCTCCTCCTGTTTTAGCTGACTGTATTCCTGGACTTTTCACTCTCTTAGTATCACAGGTGGGAGAGCTAGCAGTCAGCAAGACTGTGGTTTTGATTTTACCCTGAAAGGTTCTCCTCTCATAAGGATGGAGCCGGAGGTAGTTAATTTGATTTATTTGGATGCTTTCTGATCTTTCCTGCAGCTGTAACTATTGGTTACAAAACCATAGTTTTTATGGCAATTAATTCTGTAGCTCAGGCAAGTATGACCACTTCCAAGCACTCCTGCCAAACTCCTCCCACGCATATAGGAGGAGAACCACAGTTTTCAGGTCCAGTGTCTTGGGATCTCCATGGCCCAGAAGCAGTGTTAAGCTGGGAATATCCCCTCTCTGGCAGTACACAGTCCTTGTATTTAATCCAGATAATTTGTGAGATAGCATATATTAAACCTGGCACTGGCTTTTATTAGTCCCCAATGCAATTCTAGGAAGGGATTCCACATTTCAAGGCAAAAAAGAAGCACTTCTACTGCCAGCAATTAACAAATGGTGGATGTTTGAACCTTGGTGTGCCAGAGGCCAGCTCAGATTAGATGAGTTTCCAGGAAGGATGCAGAGGAGGCAGTCTAAGTGAATGCAGTCTGTCATGTGCCCCATGATTTACGACATGAATTCAACCCCACAAATGATGCTTTGGATCCCTCCCAGGGAGAAGTGCTACGTATGATTATGTTACAGAGGCTCGTGCAGATCCAGCCTGCATCCTCCAGTGAGCCCCACTGCAGTCTCTTTGTTGAATTACTAATAGCCCACAAATCACACATCGCATTGCCTCACTCGCACAGTGGTGAGCCCTAAGGACATATTTCGTCTAGCCTGCTCACTGTGCACTGAGCATCCTTCACAGCCATTCCACACTAGTGATTTTTACATCTCAGAATACTGCTAGGAGCACAATTTCCCACTCAGGCTCCAGATGGGACCCAGGAGATGCTGAACGCAAGTGGCTGCTTAAAACAAAGTCACACATGGTCAGAAGGAATTCAGACCAGGAAATCCCTTTCCGCCTCCTGTGGCCGGCTATTCCAGTTACTATACGAAAGGTGTTTGGACATTATCTCTGACTTCCGCTTGCAAAGATCCCAATGTTTGCACCTTGCCTGTATTGCCACTGAGCCAGACAAGACCAAACTAAGACTCAGAGATGGACTGAGGCCCTGAAAATGAAAAGCTACTGCCTTCCCCCATCAGGCACCACATGTACCAAGCCGTCTGCTAGCCAGAGGAGGAGAGAGAACATTACTCTCTTTTTGCTGGGCAGCAGGAACATGCTGGTGAACTAACCATGCCCTCAACTCTACAGGGAACGGTAAGTAATTCCTACCCTAAGGAGCATGGTGTTGTTGCATGCAGGGAGGAGAGGGAACAGAGCTGTGCATTCGCGTCACATTCAATGGGGACTGTCAGATCTCCTCCATCTAAAATGCTTCATCACACTATTATTATTTACCAAGCTCTGTCTGTGCTGGGGGCTGTACGAATGGAAGAAGAGGTCCCTGCCCTGCGGCACGCATGTGGCAGAACACCCACCCAAGCCCAGCAGAGCTGGAGGTGCCCAGGACACCCTCAGGCAGAGGCACAAGGGGCTGCACAAATCCTCAGGCTGGCTGTGTGAAGGCTGCAAGGAAGGCGTGACTCAAGGAGGGCCTTGGGCAAGGGGACAGTCCCTCCACATATGCAAAGAGACTGATCTAGGCTCGAGGGAAGAGGGTGCAAAGCCGGAGAGGCAGAAGACAGCTGTTGGGAAGATCTGGGCCACAAGGGACATGAAAGGGAGTAGGGGGCTAAAGGTGGTGAGGGTTGAAGGTCAGGCCTCAAGGGACCCGCTCCTTGCAGAGGCCCAGGGAGAGCACAGAGCCAGCTTGAAGGCAGCTGGCACCAGGGCTAAAGCCAGGAGGAGGCTGCGGGTCTGTGCGCAGGGCAGGAGAGACGTCTCCTCTCCCAGCCCACAGCCACTCCAGGCTGCAGTGACTCTGCTGCTTCCGTGCAGCCCATGCAAGGAGCAGCAAGGCAGCCGGCAGCGCTCCAACACACCTAAGGGGCAGGACGTGCCCTTTCGGAAACGCCTTTGGATGCAGCCAGATATCACCTTTGAGCAGTCATCTGAGAGAGACAGCTATCATTTGGGCTGTGTTTTGAATGGGTGACTGGTCTCATCAGCTCGGGGTCACTAACATAAGTCACCTGCAGACAGCTGCGCTCCAACTATTTGCAGCGTTATCAGCCCTTCCCTCCCATTTCCTCCCATGTTATCATCTCATAGGACAAAGGTAGGATTGTAAAACACGCAGATTTTTCAGAATTTCCAACCAAAAGAAAAGCTGCAATTAAATGAAAATGGAGGAGATCTGTTAGCTTGTTTCAGAGGCAGCGAGCCCTGTCCCGCAGCATTTCCACGAGGACTGCTGTCACGACTGACACATCAGGAGCCAAGCGGGGAAATCCTGAACTGAGAGTTCAAGATATTCTCTCTGGAGCCAAAATCCCAAAGCTGTGTAACCGATCCACAGATCCAGCACAGCAGCCAATCCACAGAGGTTAGGGTCTCGTGTACCTCCTCCAGACAAAATAAGCTTGCTGCAAACATCTGAGGCCTACAGCAATCAGCTTGAGCCCACATATAAAACAGCTACTGTCCTAACAGGCATCAGGACTGAAACAGGAGCCCCAGGGCTGACAAATCCTGGAGCTGGTCTCTGCAGGAGGCCTGCATGCCCCCTGTGTCACATACACGGAGATGCGCAGCACAGAACAACTATTTGTCACTCTAGGCTAGAGCATAAGAACCAAAATACTGACCTATCTGCTTTATTGGTGCAAGCCTCCCAGAGTGGATCAGAGGGAGAAGTCAATCTGTCTTTTAATATCCTTTGCTTTATATCATCTCGGGTATAACTAGCAACACTCAAAAGGAAATGGCTCTGCAGATAAGTGCAATTCAGTCTTTATATCCCTTTAAAAGCTCTCAGGGGCAGGGGCCAAGCGGGGAGATGCTCAACAGAAGGCACATGAACCGGCTGGACATGCTGGGCTGCTTGCAGCCCTGGCTCTGCAAGCGTAGCTGTTTTAGAAGGGTGTAAAATCATAGAGAAAACTGTGCATTTACAGCCTTTAAAACAGCTGCTCGGTGGCAGGACCCTGCCGCGGTGGGCGCGAGCTGCGAACGCACAGGTACCGCACGGCAGCTCCCGCGGTGCGGCAGGGTCAGCGCGTGGGGAGCCCGCGGTGCCGGCAGGCTCCCGCTGCCGGGAAGCGCCACGTCCCGCTGCCAAGGGGAGCGGGTTCGCACCGAGCTAATGAGTCAACGTCCCAGGAGTGAGCCCCGGTCCTCGCGCAGCAACACACCCAGCTGGCTCGCGCTCTCGGGGCTCACCCTGATAAGCGCTGACGCGCCCATCTGCTTGGCGCCAGGCTTTCCTGCCCTTCTCGCAGATACTGATGTTCCCAACACTTGGGCTGCGCCAGCAGAGAGCCCGAAACGTCGCTGCCAAAGACGTTTGCTCAAAAAACACCTGAGATGACACAGTTCCTCCACGGTGACCCGAGCGAGGGCAGGTGCCACCTCTGAATTTGAGATGGCAGAAATCCCTCCGGCTCCTTCCCACTTCCCTCCAGCTCTTGAGGGATGTGAATGCAGCACGTCAGGCTGCCAAGGCCGAGCCGTGCCAGGTCCGTCACTGCGGACCAGCCCGGCTGGCCAAAAGCCCTGCTCCAGCGGCCAGCCCTGAGGAGCAGCTGCCTTGCTTAGACCCAACAGCTGCTTCTCCCAAGCGCTGGAGTCCCTCTGGCCAGGGGTGACACATGGCCCTGGGGTGAGGGCCCAGGACGCGGCATTGCCCATGCCATGGTGCGCGGTCCCAGGGCACTGGCCGCGTCGGCAGTCTCTCCGCATCTCCAAACGCCAAAGGGGCACCAGCTCTTCTCCATGCCGGAGCGCTCCCAAGCCCAGCCACAGGCCCTCACTCCCAGAGACGCTCCCCACGCGCCCTCCGGACCACGCAGGGCTCGGTGCCTCCCCCGGACCCGCACGCCCACGGGCCTCCCCCGAGCCTTCATCTGGCGGTGGCCGAGGGACGCCGCTTCGCCAGCCTCGCACTGAGAAACGACGCGTGACACATCCCTTCCTGGAACGCAGCCTGGCTCCCCAGCTGGCCCCGTGGCAATGCACGGGCTTTTCCAGCATCTCGGCATTAAATCCGTGCTTTGGTCTCCCTGCGTCCTCACTCCTCGGGGCAGAGGTGCCCAAGGGGCAGCGCGCGGTGCCACGTCCCCCCGGCAGCGTCCCCTTCCCGGGCAGCCGCAGGCCTCCTCCCCGCGCTCCGCTCGGGAGGTTTTAACGCCCGGTAATTAAAGGGCTGTGGTCACAAGGATCGCTGGCAAAGCTACTGAAGTGCCCCAAGTTTAATGTGAACACAAGCAGCTACTGAGGGTTTGATCTTTGTTTTGGTGCTTTTTTTTTTTTTGCTTTTTTTTTTTTTTTAAGAGTAGGCTTAAATAGGGCCTGGAAAAAGCCTTCACTCAGCGGGGAAGGAAGAAAGCTTCCCCGGACAGAAGCTCTGTGGACTCCGAGTTTCCATTTCGAAGCCATTAAGGCCAGTGTGTTCATACTTGAAAGTTAGACATCCTGTTCCAGGCTCAGGCCGCTAAAATAAGTGACCCAATTTGCAGAGGTGCTGGGCTCCAATAGCTTCCTTTTGACCCGACGTTGCCAAATAAAATTGACTCAATTCCTCTTTTTCAGGAGGAGTTATTATCATCTGAAAGACTCGCATGCTTTTTTTCCCCTCAGACAAATACATACATACAGAGGAAGAATGAGTGAATAGGGACAGTACTAAAATAAAGATTTCTTTGGTCTTTGGGATTCAAATATCCTCTTTTCTTCTCCCCTCTAATTTCCAGTGCACATCTAGTTACAAAATGTTAAGAAACATTTTTCTGTGGTGCAAAAGCAAACCAGGATCCAGCAGCAGAGCCTCAGACGAAATTACCGTTACCGTGAGGGCGACGAGGACAGTGCGGGCCTGGTCCGGGGTGCTCCGCAGTGCCACCTGCCACCAGGAACAACTGCAGCCCCCGAACCGCCCTTCAGCGGGCCACTTCCAACTGCACTTCTGCAGACTAAATGCTCAACTACATCATCTCAAGTTCAGGTATTTTGAACTCGATAAATGCTGCGTTAAGGGTTTCTCTCCCCAAGTTACTATCCACAACCATTCTGTGCTGCCCGATTTACACCAAGTGCCCTCGAGGGATCCCTGTATCTTCACGTTTGCTTGTGTGTTAAATCCAACCACCGGTGTCTGCACAAAGCGTTTCACCTGTAGCCCTCACACCACCTTACAGGCAGAGCGAGGGTTAAGCATTTTTCCCAAATTACAGCCGAGAAGGTGGCCACGAGGGGTGACAGGATGATCAGCACCACGAGGAAGAGCGCAACACATCCCAGCCCAGGCCCCTTGACACCCCACGGCCCCCAAATCGCCCCAACGCTGCTGCCAGGACTCGACCCCGAAGCAGCTCAACACCGGTGCTGCTTTCACCCCGGAACCGCTCGCCGGCATCCTGCGCCGAGCAACGGCTGTGGCTCATTAAGGCCTGATTAGTCTTAATCACTTCCTCTGTCTAAACGAGCATCCGCAGCGAAGGGAGGAGGGAAGCTCCTCTGCTACAACCATGTCATGTGAAGCGGCAAGGCTGGACCTGAGCGAGGGTCCCAGGGGGTCCCTCCTCCCTTGAGCCCGCCCCGAGAACAGCAGAGCCCGGCCGAAACCCGGACGGTTGTCACCGATGGACACGGGCAGGTCCGGCTATGTGACCAGCACCCGAAAAGGAGGGGGGTTGAGTTTCAGCTGGGTTGAAAGCCCAGTGCTTGGGGTTACTGAGAGCATCCCCGGAGGAGGAAGTCACGGAGGCTACAGATCTTCCTGCCACCACCGAGCTCTTCATCAGGAGCCCTCTCCTCGGCATTTGCCACATCCCTGCTGAAACCTGCTCGTGCCTGGCCCCGACTGCCTCACCACAGCGCTCTCCTCCTCCTCCTCCTCCTCCTCCTCCTCCTCCTCCTCCTCTGCAAGCAAGACGGCAGGGCCACGTCCTCCCATTTTCGGTGGGCACCTTCCTCTGCACGTAGCGCTGAGAGGGTCTCTCCTACCCAGGTGGCTTGCAGACGCTGCCTTTCCAGCAGCAGTTCCCAGCAGTTATGGCTCTACCCCGGCCCCTTTGCAAACGGGCTCCGTTCCCGGGGTCCCCGCGTCACCTCTAGGGCCTCCGACAGTGGCAGCAGCGGGGAGCAGCACCGCACGCTGCAGCCTGGGCATCCAGGCTCGCCCGCAGGCAGCAGCCGAAAATCCAGCTCGAGAGAGCTCAGCCGAGCCCGTCGGCTCCCCTCCGTAATGCCACCTTCGTCCCTCATGGTGCCACTTACTAACGTCATCGCTTTGGAAGGGTCGGCAAGCAAACATGCAAACGAGCCAGAGGATTTGCAGGGGAGCCGTGGCCCCACGTGAGGGTGCAGGGGGGCAGCGGGGACCGCGGGGAGGTGGAGGAAGAGGTGAAGCGACTGTGACTACTGCCATGAGTTGTCCCAGGAGACACCAGGGTGGAAGGCCACCCTAGACATGACTTCAGAAAGCACGAGCAGGACCTCGGTGCCGGCTGGGCGGCAGCAAAGGAAGGACGAGACCGACGGCCTCGCAGGTCTGCAGGGCACGGCGACGTGGCTGTCCGCGAGGCAGGATTTGGGGGGAAGGAGGAAAGCTCAGCTTCTGGTTGTACTGACTCGAAGATGACGGCAGGATCACCAGAAGGAGATGCCCAAGCAGCAAGCTGAGAGGTGAAATCAGATGGAAGGAGATATATCGGGAACAGACACGCAGATTTACACCTCGCGAGTGAGGAGGTGACAAACAGGTCTGTGGGCAGGGAATGAAACCCTCGCGACGAGGGAGCGGAGCGAGAAGAGGAGTGGTGGAGAGGGAAGACCCTCCCGGGACTCCAGCCGACGGGAGGACGTGCTGGAAGAGACGCCGGAGACGGAGGGGAGCCAGCAGCTCCCGTGCCGGAGCAGGGAAGGCACATGCGGTTGGGAACTGAATCGCACCGCGTTCAGCGAGGGCGGCAGAAGGAACCGGCAAGTTTTGCTACAGTTACACTTGAGTTGCCAAAAATATCTCCCACAAATGGGATGTCTTTAGTTAAAGGAAAGGCTTTCCCTGCTCCTGGCAGAGCTCCCCCCGGCACGGCACGCGGGGCTCTGCAGGGACCCGGCAGCCCGCAGGGGCTCTCCCGCGGGGCAGCTCGGGGCCGCGCGGCCGCCAGCCTCCCCCGGGCTCTGCCTCGCTCCCTCCCTGCGCCGGGCAGCGCGTTCCTGAATTACTCCTCCACGTCGCAGGTGCGGAGCAGAGGAGGAGAACCGAAGCCCCTTCCTGTTTTGGCTTCCCTCCTTTCCTCCAAACACCGAGACCGCCCTCCTCCTTTCTCCTCCTCCACCTTCGAGTGCAAAGATTTAGCTAATTTCTTCTATGAATAGCACGCGAGTAGCCATAGCAACATCACCCTGCCAACCTCACCACCTCCGCTGCCTCCGTGTCCCCAGCACCCCGCTCGCTCTCGCCCACCCTCGCACCTCCCCAGGGAACATCTGGGGCTGCAGCCCCTCTCCCGCAAAGTGACCCCCGTTGGGCTCCCAGCCGGCCCCCTTGGCGCTCGCCTCCTCCCTCCCAGCCGGGCCCTGCCCGCACGCGGGTCCCTGCATCCTCCCAAAGGCTCCCGGGGCGACGGGCGGCCCCAAGGCTCTTCCCATCCCCGTGTCCCACACCCCGAGCGCCAGGATCCCAGAATCCCGACCCCGCGGCACCCCACAGGAGGCTCTGGGCAATGCTGGCGTTTCCGCCGAGGCGATGCCGCCCCGTGCCCACCTACGCCAGGTGATTCCCCGACGCAGGGGAGGAACTAAGCCAAGCAGCGCTGGCGCGTGGCAAACACCGCTGTTGGCGGAGCGGTCGCGGGCCAGGACGGGGCGAGGACACCTTTCCCCATCCTCCACGCAGGAGGCCCGCGCAGGGCTGGGGGGGCAGCACGCGTTGGGGCACTTGCAGCCCCAAAGCTGCCACCGGTCAACTCCGCGGCGGCTCTGACGCAGCCCGCGTGCCCCCGGGAGCACCCGCCTTCGCAGGGAGGCAGGAGGCTGCAATCCGCGCTCGGCGGGGGCATTTCGGGCCAAGCAGGGCCGGCAAACCCCGGGCAGCAGCACGAGGCTGAGGGCATTCCCTAACCGCGTGCCGGGGACCGGCCGAGCCCCGGCCTGGGTCAGCGCTTGGCCGTGCCCGTCCTCAGCCCGGGGATGCGACGTGCCGCGGGGCTCCGCGGAGGGCACAGCGCTGGCTGCTGCCGATGCCCCTGGAGCCGGGGCTCCCATCTCGCCGCTCGGAGCAGCCCGGCCCGGAGCAGCGGGACGCCTCGGCGCTCCTCTCCCGGGAAGCCGTGGGCGTCACGGTGCGGCCGAGAGGAGGGGTTTCCAGCACCTCGCTCCTCTCGCCGCTGCGGATCAGGGATGCTTCCCTGCGAGGCGCTGCCATTCCTCCCTCAAAGCGGGGAGTCCTCTGCTCACCCCAGCCTGGCGGGGGGACTCGTGTCCCCGGCAGCACAGCGAGGGGGACGGGGAGAGCGCAGGGCACGGGGCCAGACTAAGGCAGCGAAGGAAACAACGGAGAAGAGCAAGGAAAGCAAGCGCATGGAAGATGAACTCAGAAATAGGGGACATCTGAGAGAGCAAGGGAGAAGAAATGAAAGATCTAGGAAGGGAGAAAGAGCAAGGGAGAAGAAAAGCAAAGCAAAAAGAAACAAGAAACCCTGAGCTCAGAAATTTCCCGTCTCCCTGTGGCCAGGATCAGGGGTTCTCAGTTACTGGCATTGCCTGAGCAAGCTGATTTGTGTCCTAGAGAAGGGAAGAGGGACGAGGAAAGAAGAGACGGGCCACGGGAGGTGGGAGGAGGCACGCTAACATCGGGACCAGGCTGCGTTGGGCGTGCGGGGTACGAGGGGAACACGCACCGCCATATGCAGCCGCGAGCACGTTTCGCCCGGCGGAGCGGCTGCACACGCGGCCGCCCCGGCACACGCACCGTGCCCAGCCTCATCTGCTCACACGCAAAGCGGAGCAGAAAGCGGCTCCGACGGGAGATGGAGGAGCTCCCAGAGGGGTGAACGGCTCCGCGGTTTGGTGGGGAAGCCTCTTGGCCCGCTCTTCCTCCTCTCGGCTCTGCCTGCGCATTCGTTTCCACCTCCATTGTTGGAAGTGCTTCCAGGGACATGGATATCATTTAAAGGGGCAGGCCTGCACAATGGCAGACTCGCCGCTATCCTGACGCTGTCGAGGACCGAGGCGCTACCTCTTCGTTTCCTGCAGAAAAAATCAGCTTTGCACCTGCAGCATGCGGCCCGCTCTGCCCCGAGCATGACATCTCCCAGGCTGCCGGAGCCAAAGCAGTCTCCTCCGTGCGAGCCGCGCACAGCTGTTTCCATCCCACCACCTTTTGTCCCTCTGCCCACAACCGGACTGCGAAGAGCATGGATTCCTAAAGGCTCCGGCACCTGGCACCTTCGGAGCCGGAGGGGAGCTTTGCCGAGGTATCGGCTGCAAGGCTTCACCCACCGCACACGTTTGCTACACACCAGGGAGCAATCCTGTCTGCTCCGGCACGCACCACACACACGTCACGCTACACACGCAGAGCCCGCTCTGCTCACGCAGCCTCGCGCACAGGCACCGGCCTCGCTGGGGCTGCCAATGCCCGGCGACGGCTTCGATTTTTTCCACCTCCAGAAAGGCTACGGCCGAGCAGAGATCCGCAGCGTGCGCTTCCCGAGCAACGCAACCCCCGGGGCTCCGAGGCAGCACCACAAAGGACACCGATTTCACCCCCACCGTCGCGAAGGCTCCGCTGCCCAGCCTGCCACGGCAGCGATGCAGCTGGCACTCCTCCCTCTCCATCCTGCTCGCAGTCGTCTTACCAGGAGCCCTGGGCTGGCTCCTTCGTGCGAGCAGGAGGGGAAGCGAGGGAACAGACCTGCTTCGATTGCTCTGCTCCCATCCAGCTCCCAGAGCTCGAGGCACTGGATGGAGCAAAGGAAAGCGATGGCAAAGGAAGGATGGAAAACGCTTGCTAGGAGTCAGCAGGCAGGAGAGAAACAAGGCAGATTTTGATGCAAAGAGTAGCAGAGAAGCAGACAGGAACCAGCACCAGGCTGACAGGAGGGTGGCTGGGTTTCGGGGTGCTTTCTGTGAGCATCATCTGAGCGTTGCAGCTTGGAATCAGATTAATTCAACCAGAGCTACAGATTTAGACAGTAATGAAGAAAAACACAGGGAAGGGAAGAAGAGGGTTGTGTTTTGTGAGGGGAAAGGAGGAGAGAATGCCAATTGATTCCCATGTATCTGCCTGCATACAGCATCTCGAAATAATAATTAGGAGGATCAATAAGAAATCATGTGAGGTTTGAAGATAATGAATGAAAGAGTCAGAAGCAGCAAATGGAAAAGCCTCCCCCCAAAGCTGGGTAAACTGTTTTTCAGGCAGGGTCTAGCCTCCATCTTAATGCTTTGCAAACAGCTCCAACCATTTTCTCAGCTGGCTGGTGGGTTCAAAGCAAGAATGGTCCCTCCATTTAGAGCAGAGAGAAGCCCCAGCCCCGCGGATCGGTCCCGCAGGAGAACGCGGACGCGACGACCGTGTGCGGGAAGCGACGGAGGCAGCGAAACGGGGCAGCGGGCGCCCCGCACGCCGGCGCCCGGGGCAGGGTTACGTAACGACCGAGGGCACCGGCAGCGGAGCGGCGCCCCGGGGCAGCGGGCAGCCGCCCCGACGGGGCTCCCGGCGCGGGCGGCCCGCGGGGGCCCGCACCCCTCCCGGCCGCGCCGCGGGCAGCGGGGGCCCGGCGGCGGCGCCCCCCCGGCGCTGGCCCGTACCTGCTCGTACCAGTCGCGGCTCGAACACGTGCACTCGGGCCACCAGCCCGGGCCGCTGCCGTTCACCTTGGGCGCGCTCTTCCCCGGCGGCGGCGGCGGCGGCGGCTTCAGCGCGGCGGCGGCGGCGTCGCGGGCGGGGGGCCCCAGCTTGGCCTTGCCGCGGGCGGCGGGCGCGGCCCCCCCCGGCGCCGGCAGCGTCTGCGAGCCGTAGCCGCCGTAGCCGTACTGCTCGTGCTGCCACTCGCCGTACGAGGGGGGCTCCATGCGCCGCAGGGCCGCCATCCGCGTCACCTCGTAGCACTCGGGGCACTTGCAGCAGTGGTGGTGCTTGTGCATCGCTGCCTCACACCATCGAGCCGGCAGCGAGGCGGGAGGCGGGCGCGCAGGCGGGGGGGGGGGGGAGCGATGCGCGGGGGGCGGGAGCGGCCCCCGCCCCGCGCCCGCGCCCGCGCCCGGCCGCGCGGTTACCTCCGCGGGGCCGCGCTCCGCATGGCCCGCGCCGCCGCCCGGGGCCCCGGCTCCGCTCCGCTGCTCGGCGCGGCTCGGCTCGGCTCGGCGCGGCGCGGCACCTGCGGCGGCGCGGAGCATCCCCCGCTCCCCCCCCCTCCGCTCCCCGGTTCGCCCCGCCCCGCCCCGCCGCGGCCCATCCGCGCCCGCGGAGCCGCCCCGCGCCCCCCTCCGCGGCGGCGCAGACCCCCGGCACCTCGGGCCCCCCCTCCTGCCGCTGCCGGGGGCGCGGCGGGGGTGCGGGAGCCCCGCGGGGGGAGCGGGGCCGGGGCCGGGGCGCTGCGGCCGCTGCAGCGGAGGTGCCGGCGGGGCGAAGTGCGGGGGAAAAAGGCACCCGCGCGCGGAAGGCCAGGGCGAGAAAACAGAGCTGGCAAGTCAGGAGAACCCAGCCCCGGGCGGGTAATTCCTGCAGGCTGTAATAAACCCTGGAGCGGGCGAAGAATTAGGGGAAAGACACATAAATACGTAGAACAACCGCGGGATGAGGGTAGAGCGTCAGGGTAGATGCAGGCCCAGGTGCTGCTGAGCACAGTGAGCTGCTAGCGGCACGGGCTAAGCCGGCACTGTCTCACCGCGTTGCAGAAGGGGCAGCGGGCAAGGCCTGGGACCGCCGAGGCAGCCCGTGACGCACCACGAGCAGAGCACGAGAAACCCCGCTCATCGGGACGCTTCATCTCCGGCAGACCGGTATCCACCAAAGACGAACCATCACTAGCACTTTTTGCCTGTTTTGGGTGACAGCAACTCAGCAGTAGGTGCTGGCACAACCATCAGCGCAGTTCAGGTGTTGCGGAGCCGTTGGAGCGGCTCCGCTTTTACCTGCTTCAGCAGCCCCACCCTCCTCTCCGCCGACCCCCCATCCCGCCCCTTTGCTGTCCAGACCCCGGGCACCCGGCCCGCACGCCGTGGTGGCCGCCCGCCCCGATTTCGGCTGCAAGATCTAAGAGCTCTCGCTGGCCGCCGAGCAGCTGGCACAGCGCGGCCCTGCTTGGAGGCCGGCCTTCGGGAGGGGGAAGCGGGTGGCAGCAGAACCAACGCCCCTGCCTGCTCCTTGTTTCCCCAGCTCTTACGCCGCGGCACACAAGTACTCTTGTACTTCACTGCTGCGGATGGATGGGCTCCAGCAGCGTTCGCTCCCAAGCGGTTGCTCCCAGGCGCAGGAGAAGGGGCAGAAGACCCCTGTCCTTGACACCCACGTTGTCCCAAGAGCCCCAAGCGCCGAGGTCCCCACCACAGGCGTCTCCTGCGCCTTCGTCGCCTTGGGGCTGCACAGGTACCTCCAGCACAGAACGGACATCACAACCATTTGCTGCTCCATGCCCGATGCCATGGAGCTGTGTTGCAGCTCAGGTATGTTCACGTGGAAATACCCCGGCTCCCAAGCTCAGGACACTCACAAAGCTCACAGACAGACCAGTTCAGAGCGCCCCGTTCCTCCACACTGGCATCCAGAGCATCACACGCTGTCTGAGCCCTTGGGGACCGGTTTTCTGCTGGAGAGTCTTTCTCAGCACCTGCTGCTCCAGCGGCTCTCGGTGGCACACGCACAGGCCAGGAGCACTGCACTGGGTGACAGACGCCCCGCGCCCTGGGCACACCGCAGCACCCACCCAACGAGCCAGGAGACACGGCAAGATGGAGCCGACGGCTGCAGGTCAGAAAAGGCTTTTACCCTGCAGAACTTGCTGCCGTAGGACGCTGCAGCCACCAAGAACTTCCTAAGGCAAAGAGGGATTGGAGGTCTACATGGATAACAAGCCCCTTCAGAGTTATTTTAGTCAAAGAAAAAGTGTGTGTTTGTGTATGTGTGTGTGTGGAGGGAAAGCTCGCAGAGCTGGAATTAATGGAGAAGTTTATACTTCAGGCTTTAAGCAATTAGGATCATGTCCACATCTTCGCCTCCCAAAGCACTTGCTGCTGACCCTGCAGCAAGGATGCCGGGCTGGGCCTGACGGTCCCTGCTCTTCGGGGGATGTCATGGGTGGAGAGTGGGCATCTTGTCGCAGCGAGGGCAGAAGCGGGAACGAGGGGTCAGACCGGGGCGCTAACGCAGCTGCCCGAGGCGGTCGTCGCACCGACGCAGAGCGACGAGCTGGGAGCCTTGCAGGAACAGGCGGGAGGCCAGCACCTCCCACGGAAGAGTCAAGGAACACGAAGTCCATCTTGGCTACCCACCACCTCCCACCCTGTGACACCTGCGAGACCTGATTCACTTTGTCATCAAAAACAGAGGTGCCCAAAATCTGTAACACAACGATAATTCATCACTGCCCTGACCGAGCTGCCGAGCTGCCTCCAACAGCAGTTCCCACCCTAGAAAACGGCACTTTCCAGCTGCCGGGACTGTGCGGTGCAGAGCCTCGCTGGCCGCTGTGGGTCCAGGGGCCCCTCCACTGCCATGAACGACCACCAAAGCCACCTCTGGGCCACGGTCGGACGGGGACCCATGTCTGGAAGAGACAGATTTGGTCTTGGTGGGGAAGGGCATGTGCCGCCCTTGTAACCCTGTCCATGCAAAAGCAAAGGGTGAGACCTGCGAGGGAAAAATGCTTTAATGAGGAGCTGAATGAACAATTAAGAGAAGCGTTTTATCTTTTTTCTCCGCGGCAGACTGGAGCGTGTCCCCCACCAGGAAGGTGCTCTGGGAGCCCACAGACAGCCCCCGAGTGCAGCATCACTGCCTTCGCCCCCCTTCCCTTGCCAGCACACAGCCTCGGGAGGGCTCCACGATCTAAATCTTCTGTTTCTTCTCCCAACTCTTTCTTGTTAGTGTCCATCCACCACCTGCAAACAGAGGGCTCCTGTCCTCATGCCTCATCTGCTGCAGCTCTTATGGATTTCATCCGAGCTTCCTACCAGCTCCTGGTTCCCTTCCTGAAAACCTCCATCTCCCCTTTTTGCTCCACTGCACTGTCCCTGCTGCAAGAGCCGTTTAATTCCCACTTGTTTACGGTGAGCTGCGTGTGTCGTCTGCTGCCCCAATTAAAAGGGAATCACCCCGGTTGCTGTTGCCTGTTTGCGATGCTCCCTAACACCGTGAGTGGCTTGAGACACACTATCGCGTGGAGAAGACTGGCTGTGCTCGACGGGAGGCCGGTGCCGGCTGGCCACACGCAGCTGCATCTTGCACCACTGGAGGCTTCTCCTGCAAATACCGGTATCTCCAGCTACGGGGAGCGGTGCTGGTACGTCCCGGCCTGGGCCCGGGGGGGCAGGCGCAGGGTCTGGCCCCCCCCAGGCAGATGTGGGCTTGTTGCCCAGTTAGCTGGGCATCGAGCACAGCTCAAGGCGCTGATTCCCAGACAGGTGCCTTCACCAAGGGGGGCATTTCGAGGCAACCGAGCATCCACTGCTCCCCTCCTCTCCCTACCAGCAGCCCGCCCGGCTTATTTAAATTCAGCTTTGGCAGCTGCTCTTTTTACAGGTGCTAATTTCAGCAAAGCGTCAAGAAATCCCAGGAGACGGTGCTATTTCCACGGCCCGAGGGCGGCGCGGAGCTAGGCTTCCTCTGGCGTTGCGGCATCTCAGCCCCGGCTGTCGCTCCCTCGCTCTCACGCCAGGTCCTGCGGGAAGAGGAGGGCAAGCGTCAGGGAGCGGCTCCGGGTGCAGCCTCCGTCCTCAGCGGCCTTTCAAGGTCGGTCGGAAGGAGGGAGCTCAGCCGCTTCGCGGGGTTTCGGTTGCATCTGCAGCTTTTCTAGGCACGGGGCAGGAGCGTTTGAGGATGAACAGCTTCAGACGCTGCTTGAGACCGACCGCTCTGAAGGCAGCCTGCTCCTCGCAGGCAGAGGACAGTGACACAGCGCTGTCACCCTGGTCCTGGTCGCTAGCACTCTCGGGGTGGTTGCCAGGCAAATTGTTCTCCTCCAGGGCAAAAACCCATTTTCGCTCTGTTAATGATCCCCGATACGTCGCCCGGCGCCACTGCGCAGGGCCCGGAGCCTCGCTAGCGGGAGCAGCCGCGCGACGTCTCCCGTAACCACCGCCAGCGCGCTCCGCGATGGAAGTGGCGGCAGGTGAAACATGTCCCCCAGCCGTGGGGACCGCGGCGAGGGGCAACGCGCCGCAGCTCCGTGATGGAGCCCTGCCTGCAGGTCCCGCGGCAGAGCCCGGCTCCCGCCCGCCAAGCAGAGCCCAGGGGCTCCATTTAACGGCAATCACCGGCTTTATGGGCTTCCCGACAGTGCAGGCTCAGCCCGGGGGCATTTCCGGACACCCAGGGCCGCGGGGAGCCAGGCTTCCCTGGCGGGGTGGGGGGGGCAGAAGGGGAGCTCGCTGGACCCGAAACGACTCGGGGCGGGGGCTCAGCTACGCTTCGATGCTATGCGCAGGTCTCTCCTGCAGCAGCGTGCCGGGGTGCCGGCGGGTCAGGGACGCCCCACTTTTGGGGCAGACAGCGCAGCACGTGCGGCCTCGGAGCAGGGCTTCCCTGCTGACCTGCCGGGGGGCTCGTCCACCCCCGAGCGCCCCGGGATAACGCGTTGGCTCCAGCTGCGTCCGGCTCCCGTTCATCCGCGGCCGCGGGACCACTGTGGGTCAAGATGGCCGAGACCCTTCAAGGGACAGCGCGTGGCAGGCCAAGTCCCAGGGCGGGATGCACGGGAGGGATGTCCTTGGGGACACAGCAGAGCCCAGAGGCGCCCCCCAGGCGAGGGAGGCCGGCGCCCGCCCAGCCCCAGCGGTGCTTCCCCCGGCTGCGGCGGCCCCTTTAAGGGAGAAAGCGCTGCTCGCAACTTTGTGAATGGCGGCGCCCGCCCCCGGCTCGCCTGCCCGGCGCGCAGCCAATCGCGGCGCCCCGAGCCGGCCGCAGCCAGCTCACGCGCCGCCCTTAAAGGCGCCGCGCCGCCGGCAGCCCTCGCCCTGCTCCTGCGCGCCGGCAGCGGAGAGCGGCGCCGCGGAGCCCCGGTGCGACCCGCGCCCAGCAGCGGGGCCGCGGCGAGGTTCGGCTCAGCCTGGCTCTGGCTCCAGCTCCGGCACTGGCTCTGGCATGCCTGGAGGCACCAGCCCATGTGCCACCTAGGCCACCGGCTGCAAAGCCCTTCCCGTTAGACTCAATACTGGGAATAATTCCTTAGGGACAGATGCCCCCGGCCCGCCCACGAGAGCCGAGGGTGACGCACCTCCCGGCACAGCTCGATACTGATCCCTCACATCTGGAAGCCGAGAAACCTTCACGAGCCGCCGTCGCGGCTGCTCCAGTTCCGCCAGCGCTGCCACTGCCTCTGCCACGGGGACGCTGGTCTTGTCCAGCCCAGCGCCGCTGAGACGCAGCGACGTTCCCCCAGCTCCCGCGGCCCGGATGGCGAGCGGCTGCCCTGCGGCTTGTTTCTCTAACTGCACGGTGCAACCCCCCCTCTGATGCCATCCAGGCAGCTCTTGGCTCCGCGCAGAGCCAACGCTGCAAGGCGCACGGTGCACTGAGGGGCCGGGCGAAGGAGAGCGCGCGGGCAGGCTCTGCTCGGTCCTCAGGCCCCGCAGATGCTGGCGAATGGTCCAGCGCACGGGGCTGCACGCTTGCACCAGCACAAAGCAAAACCGCCCTAAAGCAAGCACTCACGACAACGCAGGTGGATGGACGACGAACAACCCTCCCCTGGCACGGCTTTCCTGTGCGGGAGGAGCGGCGGCACCAGAAAAGCCTTGGGGCCCACTGAGCGTCTGCCTTTGCCGCTGATTTTGGACAGAAAGTCCCCAACACTGCAGTGACGGGTGGCCGCGCACGGCCCTTTGGTTAACAGCCTGGTGGCTCCATCGCATTTTTCACCCTTCGCTGAAGCTGCAGATTGAGCTGGGAACGGAGGTTTAAGCATCGCCCCGCCGGGCGCTGCAGTGGGAATAGCAGGAGCCTCTAGAAAAGCGGAGGCTGCTCAACCCCGAAATGCCGGCGCCGGCAGCAGTGCCACCCGCCCGGCCCAAACCGGGCACGCTGACAAAACCGCCGCTATCGGTCCCGCTGCATTTCCCCAGGATGAGCCGGGCTGGCGGCTCCCGCTTCCGCGGCGGGGCCATCCCCGCCGGCAGAGCAGCTCCCTCCTGCTCCTGGCAGCGTCTGGGCGAGCTGCTCCCTGCCATGGGCTTCTCACGCGTCCGGCGGCTCGAGCGGGTCATGGTGGCCTGAGCCTGGCCGCGGCCCTCGGCGGGAGCTGCCGGCAGGGCAGGGGACGAAGCCGGGACAGCAGGAAACTCCTTTACGCTGCGGGATGCGATAAGAGCGTTGCACTTACCGCGGCCGCGACGAGCCACTTCATCGCGCTTCCGCTCGCAGCGGCAGGGCGGCGGGCAGAGCCGCGGCCCCCGGGGCCTTAGCGCCAAGCATCGCCCCGCTGCAGAGCCTCCCTGCTTCTCCCGGGTGCCGCTTTCCCGAAACCCGCTTTGGAAACGCCAAGGAGCACCCACGGGAGCCGGGGACACACGTCGCCAGGGAGGTGGGTGCTTAGGCATCACCCAGCCCCGCTGCCGCTGCCGGGACCTTCGGGAACCGAAACCGGAGCCAGGGAGAAAACCCGGGAGCTGCAGAGCCCCCGACCACCCGCGGGGGTACCAGCTGCGAGAGGAGGAGGCTGAAAATACCGAAGCTTTGGGGTGACTGCGGGGCTGGGAAAACCTGCCTCACACGGAGAAAGCGAGGAAGCCAATCTGGTTTATCTACGAGGAAGCAGAGAGGGAAGTCAGGCGCATCTATAAATACCCGCACGTCGGGAACGCTCCTGCTTGCTGCGGCCCTTCATCCCGGCAGGCAAAGGCGGCCCGAGCCCCCGCGGCTGGGAGCCAACGCGAGGGAAAGGCAGGCGAGCAGCGAGGCAGGTTTTCAGCGCGGGGACGCCTAACGTCGGGACAACCCGCCCGGGACCCAGCAGATCCCCATCACGCCCAGCCCTAAAAGCCGGGCGAGATATCTGCCGCTGAAGGACCCGCTGCGGTGCACCCAGACGGTCGGGGCCTGACGCGAGAGCCGATGCGCTCCAGAGCCTGGGATGTTTAGAAAGAAAAACTAAAATCTTAAAATCTGCAAACATATCCTTAAAATCTGCAGGCCTGGGCTCTCCCCGCCGCTCCGGGTTCCTGCAGCCCTCCCCGGAGCCGCCTTCCCCTCCTCTGAGTGCAGCCCGCTCGCCACCAGAGACGGGAAGTTTGCTCCGGGTTTTTAGCTAAAAAGATCAGCTTTTTTCTAAAACAATCTTCTGTTCAAAATCTTCTACTCCGTGAGAATGTGTTTTGTCAAAACCAGTGTTTTGGCTGTTCCCCCTCTCCGGGCTGGGCCGAGCCTCCCGCCCCTCCCCGCCGCGTCCCCAGGACCCCGCTGCTGCCCCCCAGCACCCGCAAAGACTTGGAGAAAGTGTGAAAAAGACAGAGAGAAGCGAAAGGAAAAGGAGAAACGAAGCAGTAAGGAAAAACCAAAATGGGGCATTACCCATTTTATTGCAGCGCAGAACGAGAAGGGAAACATTCAGAAAGGAGAAGGAAGCAGCAGTGAAATTCTCATCCTTCCGGCGGTGCAGAAGAAGAGTTACGGCACAGACACCGGTCCAGGCTCCGCCAAGGCAAGCGCGGTCCGTGCCCCGCTCGAAACCCGTGTGGACGCCACTGCCACGGTCCCCCCCGGGCCCGTCACCCCCCGGCGCGGCCGAAAACGGGGGCGCGGGGCGGGGGCCGGCGGGGCACCGGGCTCCTCTCAGCTCCACTCGGCGCCGTGCGGCTGCGCTCCCAGCTCCGCTGCGCCCCGGGGGCCGGCGCCAGGCCACGGCTGGTGCTGATATAAAAAATAAGTGACCCCCCCGCGGTTTCGGGGCCGGGGGTCCTAGCGCGCGCGGGTCGCCTCGCTCACCTGGGGCAGGGCACCGCGCGCGCCCAGCAGCAGGCTGCAGACGCTGGCCGGAGCCTCCGTCCTCCGCGCCGTCACCCGCACCAGCCGCGGCCCGGCCTCCGCCGGCGGCCCCCGCTCGGCGGCCTGCAACGAGATGCACGGCGGCTAGCGCAAACCGATGGGGACAAGCCCCCACGTGCTCCCCGCCCTGCTTCCCCCCATGCATCTGCATCGGTCTCCACGTGCTTTTATTGAGGGTGGTATCACGGGGGGGTGATGGATTGACCAGGCTGGTGGGTTCATTGATACCTGCTAGAGCCACCTGCAAAAACCACCCGGGATCTCGCTGCTGGGGCCCTGGAAAAGCCGCTACTGGCTTTTCCAAAGAGATCCCGAAAAGGGAAACCTAAGGGACGGGAGCTGCTGGGCAGCAGCGGGGCGAGACGGAGCTTACCTCGGGGGGGCCGGGGGGCTCGGCCGGGGGGCCGGGTGCGCCTGCCCCGCGCTGCTGCCTGGCGGTGCCGGGGGCCGGGGCCGGGGCCGGAGCCGCGCGCAGCGTCAGCTCGTAGAACTCGTGGATATCTGCAAAACAGCGCCCGAGAGGTGCCCAGGACCGGGGAGGCGACCGGCCGCGCCGTGCCACCTCCCGGGAGCGCCGGGAAGGGCTGGGAGGGGGTTACGGACAGACGGACGGTACCAAACCCGGCAGCTCGGGGCGTTCGCCCAAGCGACCCGAGGACGAAACGCCGACCCGCCTGCTCCCGTGTGCAACTGCTCATCTTAACCTGCCCCCCCCAGCAGGGACTGCGGGGTTTTAAATGCCCGTTTTTAGAAGATTTCCGAAGGAAACCTGGCGAGGCGCTGGGAGAGGGTCCTCAGCGCGGCTGCGGGAAAGCCGGGCGCCTCGGCAGCCGGTCCAGAATGGAAACCGGCCTCCTCGACTCCTCGTGGGGCACGGCCGGCCCGGGGACCCGCCTGGCTCCTGGTCTTGGGGTCGCCAAGAATTTGCAGGGGCTCAAAAACTGATTCGGCAAAATGAACTCGAGAAAACTCTAAATTCACGGCTCAGGAAAAAACGGAGCTACAAAACCCTTGAGGCTGAAGGAATCGCGGGAGGACAGTGATCGGATGGGCTCCCTGCTCCAGCCGCGCTCCGGGGGACACCGCCGGCTTGGGGACACGGAGCCGCCGTGACCCCCGGCCGCGTCCCCCGCAGTCGCACGCCAAAACGCAGGCGTCGAAGGCGGCCGGCGCCAAACCACGCCGAACCGGCCCGAAACCACGCAGCCGGACAAATGGGACTTTGTTTCGGTGCAAAAACATCTCTCCCTCCGGCTTTAAAAACAAGCCGTTGCGTAACGGGATAGCGGGGGCTCCTCGGTGCACGGACTACGCGCGGCTCCTGTTTTCCCTGCGCGCGGCTAGAGAATTCCTTTAGTGCCGGCGCCGCGCTGGGCGCGTCCCGGAGCAGAGCAGCTCCGTGGATCCCTGCACACGCGCTGTCCCCATGTCCCGGCAGCGGCTCCGGGCAGAGCAGGGCTCCGGGGGGCCACAGCAGGGCTGCTGCATGCAAAAGCCCACGGAAAGCCGCAGCGGCAGCGGGCGTCCCACCTCCCGCGCTGGGACGGAGGAGTCTGCACACACACACGCTGCGGGGGGGGGGGAGGAAGTAATTAATGCGAATTCCTCCTTGGGTAAACACTCGTAGGGAAAGCTCGCCCTGGTAGGGGAACTAATATCCTGTTAAACCAGTTAAAAAAGGTCACCAGCGCTGCGGCGGCACTCCCGTGCTGGCGGGACGCGAGGACGGATGCCAGCCCGCCCGCACGCACGCTCTTCCCGGCTGCATTCCCTCCGCAAAACTTGCGGGCTAAAGCGGGCAGCGCTGCGCTGCCGTCGGATGCTCCCGGGGAGGAGGTGCTGCGACGGCCAAGGGGCAGAGAGAGGCGGGAGATGCAATTCCTACTTCTGCAAGCAGAGAAAAGGGCATCTGGCTGCAGGGGCGTGGAAAAAAAGCGCGAGCTGCCAAGACAGGAGAGCGTCGGGCTCCAGAGGAGCGCCGGGGCCAAGAGTGGGACAAAACATGCCGAGGACGGTGCAGAGCCCGCCCCAGAGCTCATGCCGCCCGGGCTGTGGGTCGTCCCGAGCCCTGCCTGCAAACGGGGCTGGGGGCACCGGCCGGAGCACGCGGGAAGGGAAGGAAAGCGTGGTTTCCTCCAACAGACCTGGGAACGGCGAGCTCGAGGGCTGCACGCGTTTCCCCCGGGGCCTGCGGGAAGCAGCACTTGGGAAAGGAGCAGCCAGGCGGCTCCTGCCTCTCACGGCACATCGGATCGCCTGTAAATCCTTCGCTGGGATTGTTTTCAAAACTTGCGCCCTGAGAGAAACCGCACAGCCGGAGTCTGGCCTGTTCCAGCAGGGAACGGAGCCAAGTGACTTCGCAGTCCAAAACATCAGATTTCGGGGTTTTTTTTTTTTTTTAAATCCTTCACACAGAAAGTGCATTTTGAAATGACATCATGCAGTGAGGTCGCCACGCATTTCGCACAGCGCTGTGCAGTCCAGCCAGGCTCCAGCTGTGTTTGTCTAATCCACGCACACAGTGCGACACTGTGCTCCGAACGGCGTTTGCTGGTCCCAGCCCGAAGACCAGGCTGGCCGTCGAGCCCGTCCCTTGCGTGAGACGCAGTTGCTCGCGCAGCGTGTTACGTGCAAGCGCTCACAGGTCGAAGTGTGAGAACGGCCGGGCTGCTCTGAGCAGAGCCGCGCGCGTGTGAACGCTCCCAAGCAAAGGCAGAAGATCTAGTTGCCCTTCGGGCTGGCAGCAAGCGTGGGAAGCAGCAGGTCGAGGTGGGCGCAGGAAGGACCAGGACCCCCTTGGGGACTGCTGCCGGCAAGGCGGCCCAGCCGAAGCACGGCGCTGCGCAGCCCGGCCACGACTGCAGACAGGAGCCCGGGTGTTTGCGTGGGACACCCCCAGCCCGGTCAGGGCACCGGCCCCCGGGCAGGATTGGGGCAGGCTCGGTCACCACCCCGGCATCTCCAGCAGTCAGCAGAGCCCGCTCACCACAAAGCTCCGGGGACCAGAAGGGACTTACCCAGAAGAGCCTGGAAGAGCTCGCTTTGGAAGATGTGCGAGACCTTTCTGATGGAGGCTTTCAGCTCCTGCTCCTCCGGAGACCTCAAGGTGCTCTGGTATCTGGTCAGAATTTCCACTGCCCGTTCGGTGTCTGCAGAGGTGACACAGGAGTAACGAGGTGTTAACGCCAAAAGTGAGACACGCGTCATCAGGGAAGGCTTAGGGGCACTGCCGTGGAGCAGTGCAAAGGGGCGGCCTTGGTAAGACCTCGAGTTGCCTTCCAGCTCCAGATTTTTAAGAGTCAGCCAGCAAGAAAAGCAGCCTCCTCGCACGCTCTTGGCAGAGCTTAGCACCTCTTCCTTTCTGGTGAGCTTCCAGGCACACCAGCGAAGTCGGTGAGCCCAGCTAACCTGGCTGTGAGCTGCAGACCACCCGTGGTGGAAAGCTGGACGTGGGCTTTGAAGAAGATGCTTTTGCCCACTGGCTCGCTCAGACCCTCCGAGGCTGAACGCCCACTGACTTACCTCCAAACCTTCGCAGTGCTGGGCAGTCTGAGCACAACCGCCATCTCCCCGGCAGAGAAACCACCCAGGAGCTGGGCCCGTCCCTGCTGCACAGGGTTATTAGTGCCACCATGAGGGACTCTGCACGGTCTCCCATGTGGGGCCAGGGGCCTGCAGCGAGGATGAGAGCGGCTACAGCCTGCCCCTTTTGTCCAGTGCAAGACATCGCAAACAGCTCCGCTACGCGAGTGGCAAAACCCACATTTCTGCAGGCTGAAGTGCGAGAGCTGCTCCACGCAGGGAGCTGGCCTTGGCTCAGCAAAGATGGGAGCTGCTTGGAGGGTTCCTCAGGCTATGGAAACCAGGGGGACCTGATGCCTTAGGGGAGCAGGAGGGAGGGATGCTGGCCAGGCAGGGCAGCCTGGAGCTGCGATAAAGCAGCGCTTTGGTTAAAGACTGGGCTCAGCCATGGAGCTGTAGCTGTGGGACCACCGCTGGCCTGAAACAGAGCTGTGACCTCTGCGCCAGGAGAGCTCCACGCTTCTCTGGGCAACGTCCGGAGCTGCCAGCCCAGCTCCACGGATGGGAAAAGCCAGTTCCAGCCCCAGATATGACCCATTTCTCAAACAAGAGGAAAACTCCCATGGACTTTGAACAGCGCCAGATGCGACCCATCGCTCCGGCGGGAGGAGAGCTCCCAGGGACCTTGGGCCCATCCCAGCCCCATCAGTGAATATTTCCCTTTGTTGCCGAGGCGGCGGCAGACAAAGGGCGTCTGTGCGAGGAGGCGGGAGAGGCGTCCCGGCAGCGCCGGGGACTCATCGCTTAACCCAGGAACTCATGCAAAAAGGGTGGCCTTACTCATCCCAGGGCTCGCGGCCGGGAATTCAGGTCACCGAACAAGGGGGCCTGTGTCCGCCGGGCCGGGGCGCGTGCCACCTGCTGTCCCAGCCCTCGGCTCCCCGCTCCTCCTCGGCCGAGCGGGAAGGGGTCCCGCCGGCGCCCCGGCCCGCACCAACTCGTTGCGGGAGCGGAAGGGGGAAAGGCGCATGGGGAAGCGCGAGCAGCCCCTCGTGCAGAGACGCCCTGAGCCGGCCCCGCTCGGAACGGGCTCCGCGCCAGCGCGGGAAAGGCAGGGACTCCCCGGAGCGCCAGCTCCGCCGGGCCGTACGGGCATCCCAGCTCGCGCTGGCGCGGAGGGTTTCCTTTACGAGAACAGACCAGGGCTTCAGACGCTGCCCAGCATCCCGCCAGCGGAGTTGAGTCATCTTCGCCTGGTCATTCCTGACCTTATTGGCAGAGGCTAAAGAAGCGGGTGGAGAGCGGGAGCCACCACGGCGGCGTGCCCGGCGGTCGCCAGCGTCCCCCCCAGCCCCGGCCGTGCAGAAAGGGCACCGCGGGCGCAGGGCAGCGCTGGCTCTGCACCACCAAACCAGGGACGCGCCGTTCCCCCAGCGCGTGCACGGGGGGGACAGGAGCGCCCTTCTTGCAGCACCCACCATCGCATCCCTCGGGGAGGAGCGCGGGACGCCCAGGCCCGTCTCGCCGCGCGCCCAGCAGCGCAGGGAGGGTCATGTCCCAGTTACAGGGGGATCGTGAACTCGCGGCCACCCTCCCCACGACACCCAAGGGTGCTGCGGCCGCAGCGTCCCGCGCTCCGGGCCACGCCGGCGACCGGGCAGGGCGCGAAGCCGGTGCTGGGGGGGGCAGCGGGGTCTCCCCGCCGGAGGTCCCGGCCCCGGGGGGGCGCAGGGCGGCCCGGAGGGCAGCGGGCAGGGAGGGGGCTGCCCCGCCGGGGGCGCGGGGCACCGGTGCCGGTGGGCGGACACTTGTTGAGCGCGGCGGGGCCGCGGTGCCCGGCGCTGCGGGCAGGGCAGGGCGCTCCTTACCTTCCCTGCGGATCATCGCTCCGCCGCGGCCGGCGGCCGCTCCGCTCGGTGCCAGCCCGCGAGCGGCCGAGCCGCCGCCTGCCCCGCCCAGCGGGACCGGGCGAGGAGCCGCCTCCCGCCGCCGCCCGCCTCCCGCCGCCGCCGCCCCCGGGGCGCTCCGCCGCCGCCGGCCCTGCTCCGCCCCGCCCCGCCGCGCCGCTGCTCGGAGCCCGCTGGGGCGGCGCGGCGCTACGCGACCCCGGGGCCCGCGGCGGCTCCCCGCTGCGCAGCGCTCCCGGCCCCGCCGGCGGCACCGCTTCCCCGCGCCGGCACTAGATGGCACGGACACGCCGCGCATCCCGCCGGCCCCGGGGCGGAGCGGTTCCGGGGCCAGGGCCCCCCCGGCCCGGCTGCTCCACGGCGGGCACCGGGCCGGCAGCGAAGGGAAGCGTGAGCCCAAACTCAGCCCCTGGGGGTCTGTCTGCCTCTCGCTTCATTTATTGACATAAATAGCTAGGAACAAGTCAAACAGTGCAAGGCCCTGCCGCAAAGTGACCGACCGCGACTAACACTGCTCCCTTCCCCGGCGCCCCCGCGGCGGCAGGAGCGGGACCGTGGCTCAGCCGGGGCTGGGCCCCAGGACACGCGTTCTGCTCCAGGACAGGCAGGTCTCACCCAGCCCAGCCCCAGCTCCACGGGCGCTGCGGGGATGGGTGCTGGCACCCCAGCCCACAAGCATGAAGGCGGCAGTGAGAGCAGGACTCCAGCACCCAGCACCGGGTTTGGAGGGGCTCTGCTCCATGTCCAGCCCTACCTGTCTTCTAAAAAGCCCCCTCCCCTGCAGCTCCCTTCCAGTCCCCCATGCTCCAGGGGAGCAGCACATTAAACTAGGTTTCCCACTAAACAGGTCACCACAGCCCCCGTAACGGGCTGCACGGCTGCTGGTGACAGGCAGACACTGCCATACCCCTGCACCAGCAGGGACTCGAATCCCCGCTAGCCTTCGAAGCAGAGCCCCAGGGCCGAGGTCTCAGCCCCAGCACTGCTGGACAAGCGCTCAAACCCCAGGGCACAAGCCAGCACCAGGAAATCCCTGCATAGGCACTGTCCCCTCTGTGCTAGAGGGACCAGGGAACCCCGCTCCAGGCCAGGTCTGCACCGCACCGGGAACCAGGAGGGCTAGGGGGAAGGGGAAGCTCAGGAGTCTGCAAAGGAAAGGAGCCTTGAAGCTGGCCAGGGGAGCGCTCCCCCCTCGAGCCGGGCACGTCTCCAGCGGCCCCTCCCCACGGCTGATGCAGGCCAGAGGGGTCACTCTTGCATCAGGCTGTTGATCTTGGTGAGCAGCACATCCGTCTCGGACTCTGGGGAGAGCAGAGAGAAAGAACACAGCCATTGCAGGCAGCTCTCCCGCAGCGGCAGGCAGCGCAGCTTGAAGAGCAGGTCCGGGGAGACTGGGGCTGTGTGGGATTCCCCAGCGCCGTCCCATGTGTCCCACCTCCCACGGGGATGTTTGCTGAGGGCTCGGCAGGAGCTGCCTGCGCTGGGATTCCCTTCCCACCCTAGCCATCCCAAACAGCTCCGTCCTGTTCAGCAGGAGAAAGCTGCACGCAGGGCCCGGGGGCAGCAGGCAGAGCCCCGCAGGCACAGCCGGGCAGGGCTGGCTCTGCAGGCAGAGGGCAGCACACGTCCACGCACTGTTACCTGCCGGCTGTCTTCTCCTGGAGCATCTCCTAGGAGATGGAAGAGGATCAGTGTTAGCAGGTCGGTCTGGACCCCCCATGGGCCCCATAGGACACCTAGTCCCCTGGGAAGCTGCTTTCAGTACCGAGTGGCACTGGTGAGGGAGCAGTGGGTCACGGCCCAGCATCCTCCACCCCCAACACATCAAGTCCTGTGGTGCAGAGCAGGCTGGTGAGTGCAGCCTGAGGCATCCGGCAGCTTGAGGAGGGGTCAGGCCAGATTTTTTAGCTGCAGCCTTGCAATAAAAGCTCCCTCTATACACTTCTCTTTCACTTAACAGCTGGACAGGAGAGGACTCCCAGGATCTGAGTCCAGAGATGGGCGGCAGCAGCCGGTACCGCTGGGGCTGGGTGCACAAACACCAGGGCACGTTGCAGCCTCCCCTGACAGACCTGCCCCAGGAGAGGGGAAGGGACCAGACTTACTTCACCAGGAGGAAGGCCCAGAGGATCATGAGGAAGGAGACACAGTCTGCAACGATCCAGATCATGAGGTATGTGCTGCTGGGCTGCGGGGCAACAAGACAGGTGATGAACGCCTGGTGTGCTGGTGGCACAGCCCACACTGCTCTGCGAGCAGTCCCGTGCAGGGCCACACGCTCCCATGCTAACGCCTTCCGGCACAGTGCTGAGCAAAACCCACCCTCCAGACAGCTGCCAAGGGCCACCGCAGAAGGAGACCCACAACTGCCTAGGGCACAGGACTGTGCCAGGCCAGAGCAACATAGCAAGGCCTGTGAAGGATGGAGGTTTCACTTACAAGCAGCCAGATGGGGTGTTTCATCTCCTTCAGCACCTGGCAGGCGTTGGTCGTGACAGAGCTCACCCCAGCACACCACAGCACAGAGAAGAGCCAGGGCTGGTTCACCACATACAAGTTGACGGAGATGTTGTCCTGGCGGTACTGCCTGCAGAGGGACGGTTGCGGTCAGAGCAGCAGACAATAGGGTGCCAGCACACTCAGCTCGCAGTAGCAGAGGCCTGTATGTCTGGGATGCGATCCAGCTCTTGCAGCCACATGGAGCAGCTGCTGGAGAGCCAGACCCAGGGCAGATTTGCTGGCAAGGCTAAGGACTGCGGCCAGCTCCATCCCTTGCACCAGCCCTGCCTGATGAGGCATGATTGTCCACTAGGCTCTAGCATATCCCCTGTTCTTCCCCACACTGTGCCAGTACCCGGCCTTGGCTGCTCACCTCTGCTGGACACTGGGACAGAGCTAGGACAGTGCCCAGGCCTCACTGCCCACTGCCCAAGGCTCCTAGATACAGTGCTCTCACCTGATCTCCTCAGAGCTCATGTCCTGGTAGGGCAGATTAACATGCAGCAGTGGCTCCTTCTCATTCTGGAGTCTCTTCCGGCCATAAACCTGCTGAACGCCTGGGACTTGCTGCTTGACCTGTTCCCTGAACCCATCTGGCAGCCAGAGGATCTAGGCAAGAGCCAGAGAAGAGACTATCCATCAGAGAGAAGTTTCCTCTGCTCACATGTTTCCTTGCAGATACAGGCACACATGGCCTGCTCAGACAGCTGCTTCCTGCCCCCTCTCCATGTGTCTACTCAGCTCTTCCATAAGGATCTCAGCCAGGACAGCCTAAGGACTTGTCCCAGCCAAGACATAAACACAACAGACGCCACTTAGGGGCAAAAGCAGTCCCAGCCTAAGAAAGCTGCAGCAGGACAGTTACATCCTTTCAGGGTCTTTACATGGATCTATAAAAGCATCCATTTGGCTCCAGTTCTACAGCTAGAACACGCCTTGGATCAGCAGTAGGGTACAAGCCTTTGCAATATCCCCTCCTGCCTGGAATTCCCAAAGAGCCAAGAGGGAAAGTGCTTTGGGTGCTAACTCGTCCCCTCAGGGCAGCACGTCTCGTGCTGCAGAGGTTGCATGAAGTGCAAAGGAAACACAGGAGGCTGTAGCAAGAGGCAGGGAGCTGTGGGCACAGGTGTGGCACAACACGAGGAGGTGGAAACCCCAGAACTATTTTCCTGCTCTCAGTAGCACTGTTCTCACCCTCCCTGTTCTGAGTCACTGTTTACATATCAGAGTGGCAAGCACTGGGGAACCAGAGTATTTGGAAGGGTCTGAAGCTTTGGGCATTAACCCTTAAAAACAGGCAACTTTTTCTGGCCTGAGACCTCCATGATCTACTACAGGAGATTCTGCAAAGTCTGAGACCGGCTAATAGCTGTTCCAGGATTTCTTGTGTGACAGGGTGCCCCAGCAGGGACCATGTATGAGAGGGGTATTTGGGGTAACAGGGATGCTCAGAAGGGTTGGCAGGGCAGCTCCCGCCATGACAGGAGTGGGACAACAGGGCCCAGCAGTGGTGGGGCAGTGGCCAGGTTACCTGCTGTAGTGCGATGCCCGACTGCAAGATCGCGTCCAGTGTGGCATTGACAAAGCTCTGGTAATCAGTGTGGTTCTCCGGCCGGAGGTCAAACATGATGGAGATATTGCTCTGCTTGGCTGCCTCCAGCACCTCTTCCAGGGATGGGATCTTCTGCTTACTCGCCTGGTTGCGGTCACCAGCAGAAAGACTCTGCACAGTGGAAAACGGCTTCCGCTGCAAGGGTGAGGGAGAGTTAGCCATCACAGGCAGAGCCTGCAAGCTCCCAGCTCCCAAACTGGACTCTGACCCTGGCTCCCCAGCCTCCCACACTGGCCTCCCTGCATGCTTTCCAGTGCGGAGAGGCAGAGGGATCCTTCCGCTGCACACCCACAGGGCACATCTCCCCTGCTCTCCACTAACAGCACTGTTTAAGCAGCCCCAGCACCTGTGGGCATTCAGAGCAGCTCAGCAGTCCATTAGTCACCTCTTGTGAGCAGTTGCCACAGCCTCCTCCAAGCCCAGGCAGGCTGTGCCGCTCAGAGCAAACTCTGGCTGAGCACTTGAGACATCTCCCCTCAGACCTGCCTCCTCCGTGACTCAGCCGAGGAGTCAGAACAAACCCCAGCTGCAGCAGCCAGCTTTGGGGTGTAACCATACCCAAGGGATTTGTGCAGGCGTGGAAGCGTTTCTGCACCTCGTCCAGGTGTCTGCCAAGGCGAGCGCTGCAGAGGGAACATTCCCCATGGCAGGGCTCTCGCTTCACTCAAACGCACCCATCCCCGGCCAGCCACCCCAGGGGCACCCTGACCTCCAGGAACCAGCTGCCAGCATCCAGCTGCTGCAGGTCTGTCCAGTTGAAGGCGGTGCTGTTGAGCGAGGCCCTCTCGGGGAACACAGCCTGCACGTTGGTGGTCCTGATGAGTTTCTCATCATGCATGAGGAATGGGACCCCATCAGCACTGGCAAAGGAGCAGAGACAGATCATCTGTGTTGCAGGTTCCTTGTTCCTTAACCCTGGCCCAGCCTCCCCAGGCCCTACTATCTTGAGGAGGGTGCTCCCTGCCATGCCTACTTTTGGACTTCCTGCACAAAGGCTCGAGTGTCTAGAAAGCATAGAGCACCGGGAGACTAAGCCATGAACCAATCGGTTCCTTGCTCATTGCAACAGTTGTGGGATTGCAAGAGATGAGTAAGAGCCCAGGGTCTGCTCTCCCAGCAGTGTCCTTCCCCTCCCAGTGCCTCTCTTCTGATGCGCTGGAAGACAACGTGGGTGGAGAAGGGAGAATCCCACCACCTCTGCCAGGTCACTGGGGCACCAGGCTGGAGCCAGGTCCATACAGGAAAAGTAGAAATGGAAGAGCCCTGTGAGCAGAGCTGTCTCCAAATGCAGGCTCTCTTAGTCTTTCAGATGTGTTCCAGAGTGCCCCGTAAGTGATGTCCTCGGATACATGCACCCCTTCCTCCGAGTCCCCGCTGTCCCCTTACCTCACCATGACGTCCGTCTCAAAGACTTGCACGTCACAGCCCACCGCCTTGTGCAGCGACATGAGGGTGTTCTCGGGTGCCAGCTGGAAGGGTAGTGGTGTCAGTGCAGCGGGCACAGGCTGGAAGGGGCAGGAGGCAGGCACTAATCCTGCCAAGCTGCACACAGCACCCAACAGCTTGTCTGCACCCTAGGGCACCCTATGACAAGACTAGGGTGACCCTGGTACGGTGTGGGATCAAGGAAGGCTGGCAGGGCTGGGCGCAGCCACAGCATGTCCACTCTGTGCTTCCCAGCCCCTGCCGTGCAGCCAGGCTTTCTGCAGAGAACTGCCGGCTCCGAGTTTGGCAGAGCTCAGCAAGAGGCTCTGCCCCGAGGGCTGCTGCACCCCCCCAAGCTGCGCCAGCAAGGGTCTGGTGCCATGCCCTGCAGCCAGGGACAGCCTGGCCAACCATGGCCCCCTCCACCCCAGCCACTCTGCCGGGATGCCGCAGGTGCTGGTCACTCACCATGGGGGCCCCTCGGTGGCCCACCAGCGCTGGCTTGGGGGGCAGCTGGTTCTCCTCCATGATGCAGGGGGAGGTAATCACCAGGGGAGCCAGATACACAGCGATCATCACTGCACAGTACACGAGCAGCAGGAACACCTTGAGACCTGTGGGCAGACGCAGAGAAGCCAGACGGGGTGAAGCACAGGGGAAGCATTTTGCAGATCCTTAAGAATAAGCCAGGGCTGCTTCCCCGGCATTAACCTGTGGGCAGCCCTAGATCAGGCATTGCATCCCCGGCATCAAGAGCACAGCAGACTCTTTCTTGGCCCACTGCATGTCCTTGCGCCCCACCCCAGGGCTTCAGTAGGACTCAGTGCCACCTGTACACCTCCTTCAGCTGCAAAGCAGTCAGGGCTGAAGCTGCAGCAAGGGCTGGGCATGAGAAACAGCAAGTAAGAGCAGGTGTGATGACATTACTGCCAGGCCATGAGCCCTGGGACCTGTTCCCACTGCACCCAGCCTCTCTGCACACCGCCACCACGGCACTGCTGGTGCCTCTAGGCTGGGTGGCAGGAACCAGGGTACCGTGTGTGCGTGTGGTGGAGACCTTGCGGGGTACCTGTGTTGCGGCTGCGGTAGAAGAAGCTGGCCAGCGGCCAGGCAAGGAGCGTCATTCCCCCCATGATGCCAAGGTGCAGGAAGGGACCCGTTGCCTGGGGAGGCAAAGGCAGCGTCAGCCAGCAGCAGCCTAATCCCGCCCCCCATGTCCATGTACTCCATGGCCAAGGAGCCATCACTGCAGCCGGCATCAGTGGAAGAGCCACAGTGCCAGGGAGGGAAGGAGGGGATCCCAGGAGGGGCTCAACAGGCTCCCCCCCTCCAGTCCAGCCACTGCTTCTCACCCCAACTGCGACAGCCCCAGGCAGGACGGCAACAGCCAGAGGGGCACCTTGCCTGGCCAGGCAGCAGAAGCCAGTCTGAGCTGGGATGAGGAGTTAGCCCCCAACAGCACACAGCCATGCCGGGGTCCCAGTCACTGCCCTGCGTCTTGTCCCCACAGCAGGGCAGTCCCTGGTATCGAGGTGACTCACCTGCAGGGAGATGCGGGCGCTTCTCCACTCCTCCGCCCACTTTATTCCCAGCCCTGTGAAGGCCGCAGCCACCACGAGGGCGGTTATGATCAGCAGGCTCTGTGGGGCAGGGCACAAGGCAGTTAGGGGCATGCAGGGGCATCCTGCAGGCCAGCTGGGCGCTCACTGGAGCCAGCTCTCCTTGGCAGGACAGGCAGATTCCTGGTCCCCTGAGCCCTCCCTCCTGAGCTCCCTGCAATCCTGAGACCCAGTTTCCCCCCGCTCCTGTTTTGTGGTCAAACTCCACACCACCCGGAGCAAGGAGAAGGTGGCCCTCCCAGAGCCATGTGGCCGGGGGACTAACAGCTGCAGCTCAGCTCAGCAGGGACACACTGAACCTAGGCACAGCCCCAGCGGGCTGGCCTCAGCTTCCCAAGGCACGAGGAGCAGGATCTCCGGAGGCTGCCAAGGAACAGGGTGCAGCAGGAGAGGGGGAAGTGCTGGAGCCAAGAGTGCATTCCCGCTGCACCCCCAGCCAGGGCAGGCAGCACCTCCCGGCACCCCAGCCCCTCACCTTGTGCACCCAGTGCAGCTTCAAGGGGGAAGTGCTGGAGCCAAGAGTGCATTCCCGCTGCACCCCCAGCCAGGGCAGGCAGCACCTCCCGGCACCCCAGCCCCTCACCTTGTGCACCCAGTGCAGCTTCAAGGGCTGTCCGCAGAGCTGCAAGCACAAAGCCAGGACCTGCGGGAAGAACAAGGGGATGTCAGGGCTGGGCCGCACCCCACGCCTCAGCCCTCTGCGGGCACAGGACCAGCCCTCCCGCGGGAGCTGCAGCCCTCCTGACACGGGCGGGATCCCAGGCCATGCTCGGGCCTGGCTGGCACAGCTCCAGCAGGCTGGATGCCGCTGGCTCCGCACAGGGCACGGTGGCCAGCTCGTGCTCGGCGCTGCTCCGCACCCGCTGCCAGCCCGGCGGGATCAGCGGGGCTCACCAGCAGCACGGCCGAGTAGGTGATCAGCACTGCCGTTGCTATGAGCAGGATCAGGGACCAGTCGAGCCACAGCTTCCTCTGCTTGAAGATGAACCTGCAAAAAGCAAAGGGGACGGTCAGAGGGGCAGGGGAGATGTGGGGAGCAGGGCTGGATACGGGGTGCTACTCACTCATTGAAGTTGTGGAAATCATTGAGGATGACAATGGCAAAGTACAGCCACACCAGCGTGAAAAGGAAGACGCAGAAGAGGAAGAGGAACCAGCTGCAGTCGCACTGAAACCAGAGAGGTGTCAGGACTCCCAGCTCACTGCTGGGTGACCGAGACCCCGGGGGCACCCAGCCTGCGCAGGGCCCAGGCCACAGCAGACACCAGCCTTGAGGGTCCAGGCAGCTGAGCTGCCCTGTACAGCCGGAACCGCTGAGCTCTGCCGATGCTCCGGGAGAGCTCTCTTGGCTGGACCCACCATGCGGGAAGATGGACCAGCATCTCCTGCCAAAAGCTGCCAGAGCCAGGCTGGGAGCAGCCTGAGCAGCAGCTGTGCAGCACAGACCCTGCGGCTGGGACTGCCTGCTCGCCCACACAGCACCCCGGCAGCGGGCTGGGGATTTGGAGCTGCGGAAGGGCAGGAAGCCAGTTCCAGTTCCCGGTTATCTGGGCAATCTGTGGGCTAAGGGTGGACCAGTTGCACCAGAGGGTCTGGGCAGAGAGGCGTGCCGTGACTCAGAGCCGCAATGACTCAGTGAATCTGCAGACACAGCTCCCGCCTGCCCAGCCTCAGCCGAGTCCAGCTTCGGGGTCTTCCAGCCCCCAGCCCTGTGTGTGCGGGGCAGCGAAGGGTGTCACAGGTGCTGAGCGGGGCACCTGGCAGCCAGCACCAGCTCCTGCGTTCCAGGTAAGACGGGACAAGCAGCGGCACAGCCGCTCCCATGGGAGTGGGAGACCTCAGAGAATCCCAGGGCCTCACCCCTCCGAGGTTACAAATTACCGGGGACACCCCTGCCAGCACCCGCGTTGGCAGGGGCCGCACCCGGGCCGGGAACCGTGCCTCCCACGTGCCTCCCCAGGGACGCTGCGCCCCGGGACCTGCCCGCGGCGCTCAGCCCGCGGGGAGCTGCCGTGCTCCGCTCCAGGCACGCGCGAGCCCTGCCGCGGACGCACGGGCGGGGGACGGCCGGGAGCCCCTCCCCAGCCCGGCCAGCGCTCAGCACCCCTCCTGGCATCACCTTGGTGGTCCTCAGGCCCTGCCTCTTCTCCTTCTTGGCGCCGATCCATCGGCAGCTGTAGAGGCACAGCAGGCAGGTGGCACAGGGACGGCAGCAGCCGGGCAGCTCTGCCATGGCGCAGCGCTGTCCCAGGCCAGTGGGTCGAGCGTCCTGCAGGGGAGGCACAAAGTGGGTCAGCACAGACATCCCCCGACGCGTGCCGAGCCCCCCAGCCCCATGGGGACGGGGCACCGCAGGGTGCTGGGCCCTCCGCCAGGCACCGCGGCTGCCCCGGAGCCCCGAGCCGTAGCGGCGCTGCCGGCCCGGCCCCAGGCACAGCGCAGAGCCCGGCGACGGGGAGCACGCGGTGCGGCCCAACCTGTTCGACGGGCTGCCCCGGGACTCTTTGCGCAGTGAGCCGCAGCAAGTCTGGAGCTGGCAAGGAGCGGGGCCCGCTCCCGTGCCGGGGGCTCAGCGCACCGCCTGCGAGCGAGGGGCAGGGCGCAGGCAGCCTCGCAGCAGCACGCCGAGCGGCACACTGCAACGCTTGCTGTGCGCCCCTGCAAGGTCCGCGCAGCCCCGGGGCTCCAGCCGCGCAGCCGGGGCGCATTCCCAGCCCTGCGACTTGCCCGGCTCCTCGCTGATGCAGGGCCGTGCTGGCAGCCCTCCAGCAAGCTCTCCCGGCGAGGGGTCCCCCAGGGGCTGCAGGAGCCGTGGCCGAGGGGCTCGGCACGGGTTGCTGGTCCATGCAGCAGCTCAGCGGACGGAAATGCCCGCTTTGACCCCGGCGAGAGGCTGGGACTGGCTCCGGCCGGCGGACAGGTTGGGACGGTTGCTACAGTGACGGCAGGCACTGCGAGAGCCCAGGCTGGGCCCCCACGCACTGCGGAGGAGAGTCGGGCAGGGAGGCTTCGCTCCGGTGCCGAGACTCCTGGTGCTCGACAGGAGGGAGCTGGGAATGCCAGACAGCATCTCCCTCTGTCCACCCCCAGAAACCCCACGTCCATCATGGCCTGCCCTGCTGCAGAACGGCTCCCCTCACTGTCCCACCTCTCCAAAGCCCCGGACACCCCACAGCCCTCTCCTCCCACCCCAAGCAACAGCGTCACTGCTCCTGCACCTCGAGCCAGGCTCACGTTTCCCTGCAACCACCTGACTCCAGAGCTGGACGTGAGACCCAGGAGACCACATCCTCCCAGCCCTGACCACCAGGGCCACATCCTGCCCAAGCTGGTGGCACAAGCACCACCCCAGCACGAGCCCTTGCTCCCAAATACCACCAGTGTGTGGGTCTCCAGAGCTTGGGGGCAGGGTCTCCCCCATGGCCCATGCAGAGCGGTGCTGCTGGGACAAGCACAGCCAGGTACCGGTCCACAAGCAGGACCCCCGCACTGCCCGGCTGGCCTCTGGGGCTCACCCCACCGCAGCCTGCAGCCCGCCCTCAGCAGAGGGGCCCGAGCCACCCCTCTGCACCAGCGTGGCTTTTCCAGGAGCTACAGGGAGGAATCTCCTCGGGCAACCACAGCCAAGCCTCAGCGCAACGTGTCCCCAAGCAAAGGGGAACCGCAGCCGCAGCCTCGCCGGGTGGCTTGGTAGCCATCCAGCATGCCCTGCCCAAGGCTGAGGCTGTGGGGATGCCCCGGCAGGCAGAGCCCAGGGACGCTCAGCACAGCACGGTGCCCACATCCTCTCCACCGCCCAGGGAGCAGGTTAGTGGCTCTGCTCTGCTCACCAGCTAGCTGTCCTTAATGCAAGGGCACGAAGCCGTGGGACCCGGCCATTTTCCTCACTGCTGCCCAGGGCCAGGGGCTTCGGGTACAGGCTCGTACCCCCACTGCCGTCGGGAGCAGAACCACCACCTCCCCCGGGCAGCAGCGGGCTCGCCAGCATCCCCCGGGACTTGCCGCTGTCCCCATCCAGCTGCTCGCGCAGGGCGAGCGCCGGTGCCAGCAGCGGCTCAGGGAAACCCTGCCACCACGCCGGCCGGCTCCCACGCAGGGTACAAAGTCCGGTGGGAGGGACCGCGGGCACCAACTGGACTTCAGCGTCGCCGTGGGGGCTCCGCAGCGGAGCCCGGCTGTGCCGCGAGCCCCGTGCTGGCAGGAGGCCAGGCTCCAGCGGCCGCTGCCAGGACGGGAGCCTGGCAGAGGCGCACAGGGGCCGGTCACACACCTCCCCCACGGGAGCTCTGCGGAGGCTGCGGTACCGTCTCGGGGGGGGGCAGAGGGAAAACGCCACCCTGCTCCCCTGGCTCGGAGCTCCGACACAGCGGCAACCCCCCCGCGCGGGGCAGAGGTCCAGCCGGAGCCGGGCTGAGTGCGCTGCACACCCTGCTCAGCTTCCACTACGGCTTGGAGGGGAAAAACACAGGAGGGAGCGGGGGGTCCGTCAGGAGCCCCCCTGCAGGAGCTCCTACCCAACAGCCCCAGGCACACCCTGGACCCCGGCACGAGGGGCACGGGGGCTTGGGGGGTCCCATACCTGTTGCTACAGCAGTCTGTGCACTCACAGCCCGGCAGGGACCTTGGTGTCCCGGGGTTCTGGCACAGGATGACCAGGTGGCCATGGGCCAGCGCTGGTCACACGGCAAGGTGAGACCTGCTCCCCTGCTGTGCTGCCAACCGGGATGTCCCCAGGCCAGGTGAGCGGAGCTGGCACCAAGCACTGCCCTGCCCTGCTGCCCCTTCACCCCGCGGGAGGGAGGGCAGAGCGCCAGGGTCAGCGTGGGTGCAGGGTAACCCCGGAGAAATTACACCAGCAGAGATGCCCCACTCCCGGCCTCCTGCCCCATACAGCCAGCCCTGAGCTCGCTGTCCCCTCTCTGGGGACAGCGTGGGAGCAGCACAGCCAGCCCCTCTCCTCCCCCGGCTGCCTGCAGAGCAAAGGGGGAAAATCAACCCTTTTGCTGCTCTTCCGCAGCTCTCAGCACTTCCCACAGCAGTGCGGGATGGGGCTCCCGGGCTGCCACGGCGGGGCAGCGAGCCAAGCGGGGGAAATACCTGCTCCCGGCGGGCGGACGTCTGGGTCCCGCAGCTGGGACGCCGGGCGAGCGCTGGGGCTGAGCTCTGCGCCGGGCGTCCTTGAGCGGCTGAGCCTCGCCGCGCTGCTCCGCTGCCTGCTCACGCCCTGCTGCTGGGTGTGTTAGTGGCCCGGCGGGGCTGCGGATGCCGCCTGCAGGTCTGCACAGGCCGGCAGAGGCGGGCGGGCGGCTCGCGGCGGGGCGCAGCGGGCGCTCGGGGTGCGCCCCGCACCGTGCTCGGCCCACCCCGGCGCTCGGGGAGGCCGGGCGCAGCCTCCTCTCCGCGGCAGCTCCGAAAGCGGAGAAGGGGCCCAGGGGGGCGTCACGAGCCACGGCACAGAGGAGTTTGCAGGCAGCCCACGCTCCAGGCGGATTAAGGCTCCCGGCAGAGCTCCGGGAGCGGGGAAGGCAGATGGAGGCAGGCTTCTCGCACTGCTGGGCCTTAAGGCGAGAGGCTGCGCGGAGCCCCTCTGCCAAAGAGCTTTCCCTTCCTCACGGGGAGCGCTAGGACACGTGCCAGGCCACCACGGCCGCCCAGGCTGATGCTCGCACGCCAGGCGTCAGGGCACATTTGAAGGGAAAAGCAGAGCGGCACTGTGGTAAAAGCAATATTTTGTCTGGGAGACTACTTTAGACGAGGGAAACACGTCACAGCATCCAAATTTTGCTATGGCAGCAGATGAAAGGAGGCTCCGAGACAGCGGTCTGATGCCATCTGCAGCTGGACGGGGCAATCCCCCGCCTCTCCCCAGCTGGTCCGGGCAGCCCCCTGCCTCTCCCCAGCCAGACGGGGCAGCCCCCGCCTCTCCCCGGCTCCCTGCCTGCGGCGAGCCAGGACGCGGGGGGCACTTGGGCCTTTCCATAGCCGCGTGGGACTGGAGCGTCTCCGGAAGGGGGTGGAACAGCACTCACTGCTCCCCTCCGCAAGGAGCAAGAAAAAAAACATCGCGATGACCACAAAAGCCACATGCTGCGAGGGGGCAGAGGCAACCCCAAATCTGGTCAGCTCTGAGCAGCCGGCAGCACAGTCCGCCTCTTTGCCCCCACATCCCGCTGGATCTGGAGCGGATTCCCGCTGCCGCGCAGAGCGCCAGTGGCCAAGCCTCGCCCCTTAGCCGGGCTACGCTCTTCCCAGCCAGACCGAGCCGGTGCTACGAGCCACCGGGACGCGAGGCCACGAAGAGCTGCTTTCACAGGAGACCAGAGAGGGTTGAGAACCGGGGCGAAGAGCCCCCGGTGCCGCCGCGCCCCGCGGCTCCCCCTGCCGCCCGCGCAGGCCCGGCGCCGCCGCCATGGCCGCCCCTGCCCACAGGAGGGCCCCGCGCAGCCCCCGCCGGCGCCGCGGCCCCGCCCCCTCCGCACGGCCGCTCTCGCCACAGCCGTGCTCTATGGTCACCCCGCCCGTCCCTCTCGGGGACCGCTCTGAAGCGGCCCAGGGGCGGAACGGCCCGGCCTGGCCGCGCCCCCGCACCGCGGAGCTCGGGGAGTTAGAGCGGACCTGCCGCCGTCCCCTTCCCCTGCGCTCGGGGCGCAGTTTCTTCGTGGGCCCCGCGCGTCAGCCATCTTTGCTGTGGGCTGCGCGGCTTCAGCGCTATGCGAAAGCAGGGGAGGCGGCGGCCATTTTTTATCGGGGCAAACCCGCCGCGCACTTTAGCGGAGGCGGCCGCCATCTTGAGTGAGGGACCAGCGGCCTGTGAGGGGCGGGAGCCCATTTTGAGTACTGGCGCGCGCGCGGCGGCGGCACCCGGGCCGTGCCCGCTCAGTGCCGCGGCGCTGCCGCCAGCGGGCGCGCTCGGCCCGCGCTGCCGCCGCTACGGGGGCCCGCAGGGGCTGTCCGCAGCCCTCGCCGGGAGCCGCCTCAGAGAGCGCCGTTCAGATCCCCTGGTGGTGTAAAAGTGACGTCATGCAAGAGGTGTCATGCGAGTGACGTCTCGTTCGGTGTTAGCCTCGTTTTGGGCCTTGCGGGCAAGCGGCCTGCTGAGCCGAGCCGCGGCTTGGGGAGGGCAGGAGCTGCCATGGGCGGTCTCACAGCGAGGGGCGACGGTCTCCTCCACAGCAGCCAGGGCCCCGCGAGGACGCGGGCCGAATTCTGCCTCTTGCTTTGGGGGAAATCCCTGGCAGCTGCCCCCAGGGATACCGAGCCCGTCAGGGGCATCCCAGCCCCTCTGGGGCTTGTCCCATCTGCCCGAGCCAACTCGGAGTTCAACAGACAAAGCTCACAAGCAAAACATGCGGTGAAGCTAGCTTAGCTCTACAGCCACGAAATCAAAAGTGCCACAAGCAGCTGGGAGGAAGGGGAAGGCAGGAAATCACGTCCTTGTTAGCACTGGATGAGTCAGCTCATGCACATGAGGTGCAGCATTACCAGGAGTAGGGTTCATGCCCTGCTTTCACTTGTGAGCAGAGTCATGTCTATACCTGGGTGTTCTTCTAGTGCTAGTAATGTTTTAAACACTTGCACAGGGTCTAAGTGAGCAGGATAGTTTATGTTGGTATATTACAATTCAGCTGAAGTTTATGCTTATCTTCCTAGGTTTGTTAACATGGAGACCAGAGAAGGTTTTTTCCACATGTTGAAGCGACTTTATGGATTTATGTTACATACCATTCTAACTTGTCAACTGGACCAGGTCATAAACCAATCTTTTCACAAAAAAATGTAAGCCACTATTTCCATTATACACTTCGTTCTCATTATACTGCTTCTAATCTACAAGAAATAAGGCTTTTAAGTTTGAACATTTTAGGCATTATTATCCCTTTGTTTACTCTCCCAAGGTACTCAGAAACTGAGATGAAAAGGGGAAAGGAACACAGGTTTCTGTAACCATTATGTCACACTCCCTCAACTTGCAGTGAACCACAAAAGTCCAATGTCTCACTATTCTGCTGCTGCCAACACCTTACCCTGAAAACCAGCGGCAAAGTGTGTGCTTCCACCCCATCTGGTAACAGACTTGCATATGGTAATAGGCCAAGGGGAAGACATCTCCAACGTGAATCTAAAAATCCCTACCTGCTCATAATCTGTATAGGCATCACTAATACGGAACTTGCTACTTTTTGTGCATAGCACATTAAAAATAAGTTTTAGAAGGAATTACTCAGAAGTAAAATGCCTACTTACGGGGTATATGCATCATGGTATAGTCTCAGTGATAGGACAGCTTTTGCTAAAGGCCAGAAGCCTGTTATGAACTAAAAAGTTTGTGGTGAGCAAACTCAGATACCTATGTTTTGTCACAGAAGCTACCTAATAAATGGCTTCTGGAGAGCAGATTATGCTGATATTATGGTTAAGGATGAGGAAGACCTCTCTGGAGAAATGTATTTGTTCCAGCTCCTAGCACTGAGTTTGTGACATCAGGCAAGTCACTTGACCCAGGCTTTTCACAGGTGGTCCCTTATAGTTTGCATTTTCAAAGTACTTGAGAACAGTATGGGGCTGGTTTTCAAGAGGGCTAATCATTCATTGTTGTAATTGAGATGAATGATACGAGCTTTGAGGATCAAATGCTACATAGTGTTAGGAGCTCATGCTGTATAGTAACAGGAAATCTCAGTTTGGGCACTAAGTTAGTGCATCATTTATCCCCACTGTTTTCATGGGAATCTAACACTGCCTCAAGGGTTTAATGGAGATGCATTTATTAATGTTTATAGAACACAGACTGTTAAAAGAGCACAATAGAAAAGCAGAAGGGAATCCATTCAGTAAGCATTATGCAGTATGCATACAGTGAAGAAAGTATCTTTTAGGGAACAGTATCATGATATATCTAAAGCTATACTAATGCAAATACACAAGAGTTTTCTGTGGCTGCCTGCAAAAGGGGATTCCAACAGGTAAATCTTGCTTTAGTTTACAAAAAAATTACAAAATTCTCTGATACTTGTTACAGACATCTGCTCAGTAAGGTTCATTTGCTCAGTAAGGTTCACTGATGCATTAGAGGACTGAAATAAAGCTTCATCTGAAGGAAAACAATGTTTTTTTGAACTTAAACTAGTTTAGAATTTCCAGATGTTTATCATTTGCCATTTCTTAATTGCCTTATAGTTGCAGACTTAACTTAAGCCAAAATATTAAGTGTTACATTTAAAATATGATAGAAGGTATACTCATAGTTATTGATCTGAAAAATGTGTAGTTTAAGGTCATCTACAAAGGAACCTGACTGGTAGAACTATAATCAAACTGTTGTTCTAGTCCTTTTCCTTCATATACTTCCTTCATAATTAACCTTATTAGAGGTTTATAGTATAGGCACGACTTTCTGAATAAGGCAATACTGATACTCTACACAGCTTCAGTTGCTCTACTTTAAAGCATATATTCAGAGTGGTAGCAGTGGTCTCTGCTATCTCCTGGCCAATGTTGGTGTCTTTCAAAGAGACTATAGTACTTCTCCCTAAACATAGAGACCTCCTATTTGCCACTTACATTAGTTCTATGACATTAACATTTGTATCTAGCCTTTTTTTGTTGATTTCTAACTTTTAAAACACACCATTATTTTGGCACAGGAAAGCATACCCTTGCAGTGAAATGTTTGCTCATGGCACATTTTTCCTTTCAGTTCAGTTACACTTACTATAGAATTGCACTTTTTCCTTTCCAGAGTATAAAATTGGCTATAAGGTCACTAAAATAAGGCACACTATAGAAAACAAAATCCATTTGTTGCTAAAGCTACCTTTCTTTTCTCATTATTGTTTCAGAAGCCTGCCATGAATTAGTTACAGCTCACCAATTTTACTGTTAAACCACAAGCCTCATTGTAACAACACTGAGGACCTAACAGCATTCTGGATAGAATAAAATTTGGGATCAGTGTTCATGTCAAGAGCTAAGCTTAAAAAAGTGCTTGACAAAGTAAAACTTAAGTGTGAAACTATAACAAAAAACACTTTTTAGGGATCACTCCCAGCACCTAGGCACCTAACTTACAGTGCTATAAGTTCTGTGCTTAATAAGCACCAACACAGATAATGCTTCAAGTCAGTTCTTAGTCTAGGAGTACCACTTCTGATCCCCTAGTAGCATCATCACTGATGGGATACTGTCCTCTCTATTTTATAATTCTAAGAAAAGAATACAAAGACCTATAATTCTAATTTATTATCATTTCCTTATTCTCAGATAGGTTACTTGAGGACAGGTAATACTTTTGAGAGCCATAATATGCTGCAGTTATTAACACTCCCAGCAAATTTGTAGGCATACTACATTTTTCCTCCTAGCACATACAAGTTCTTATTATTAGAAAAGCTTGCAGAACCATTAGAGTACTTCCTCTGCTCTTAGGAGAAGCTATTCAATTGTATTAGACACCTCTATTAAAGTAACTTTCCTACAAATACAGCTTTCTTATGCCCTATGTTTAGTAATTAGCATAATCTGTTAGCTTAGTTATTAGAAACCAAGACCCCCCCCCCCCCCCACACACACACACGCACACACTGTGATGCACTTACCAGGCAGAAGCAGCTCCTTGTTTCAAAATCCCTACTGTATATAAGCAGCAGCTGTTTGCCATTGCCAAATTTATATGACCAGCCTCTAGATCACTGTGCTGAGGGTAGGTTTATATAAAAGGCCCTTGCTAGGGAGGGGTGGCTAATTCAGTGAGGGGGGTGGTGTTTGTGTTTCTTTAGGTGGCTGTAGTATAGCTGTCCTGTGGAGAGGCTACGGGCAGAACTGTTAGAAGCTAGCATTTATCTTTTGAATCTAGGTATAGAATAGTTTTCTTAGGTTTTTTGTTCCCTAGAAGAGTTTTTTCTTGACTGTATCCATTTGTGGCTGATTCTATTTCTCATATCTATTTGAGGCTTTATCAGTAGTGAATATCTTTGTTTAGGTAAAGGCTCTACTTAATTCTCTGGTATAGCTTTAAGACTTTTAGTAGTAGTAAGATGTTTTGGTTCTCTTTTGTGTTTTCCTGCTTAGCCATTATAGATACCTATTGTGAGTTCCTATAATGCTCTGTTTAGATAACTTCTGTACATAATTGCTTCTGAGTATTTAACTAGTGCAAAGGGTTGTGGGGGATTTCTAGCTAGTGGTCTGTATTTGCTTTTTTTCTCCTTTACATTTTTTTAGGCCTACTTTGCAATCTGTATCTCTGGGGCTTGTTGTCTAGACATGTGTGGTTTTTCCTGTTCTGTGCTTAAGGCCAAACTGCTTTGTGCTTTGGGTAGGAAGGAAGGAGGGGAAAAAAGGTCTCTTAGACTGCAGAAGGTATTTTTGCAGTAGTAAGGAGAATGTTTTTTTGATTTCATATGCTGGGGGGAGACTTTTATTTGTCTCTTGAAGACAGGAAGGTGCAAATATGGCCTCTTTAACAAGCCTCATCTATGGTGAGATCTTTCTCTCTGCAACCCAGGCTGCAAGAGATGCTTGCTGGTTGTTCAGATGAGTGGCTGACAATATGGTGAGGCTTGGCTCTGTGGCTGAGCTGATCTAGCAGAGAGGTGCTGCTGGAAGGTGTAGTTTAGGGCTCTTTCTCTTTGCTGGCTTCTGCTATGCTGGCTTTAGTGCTTATCTGATACCATGGTCATCTGATTCAAGGAATTAAGCTAGCAGAAAACTGCTCATGTTCTTGTTATTAGTTACCTGAAAACAGAAAGCTTGAACTTGTGGTGCTAGAAGAAATGAGAGCATGTGATGAGCAGATGAAGGAGAAAGATGCAACCATTTAAGAGAGACTCAGCTGAAGGCAGAACTTCAGAATGTGAAAGAAGTGTAGGCTGCCAAAATGTTTTCCACAACAGTGCTTTGGCCTTTCCTGAGGCACCTGCTGTAAATGACTGGTTGGTTCTGGCAAATTGGAGCTACATCTTGTAGCTTGCACAGGCAAATACTATCCAAAATCAGAGTTTCTTTGCAGTCTGCTTGAAGTGGCTGAGCAGGTTTGAACTTTTAAAATAGCTAATACCCACTTCAATGAGCAAAAAGAACATACTGTGAGAATGTATTAATGTATTAAATTCATTGTACTATAATATTTGAAAGCTGTATACATATGGGCTATCTCTGTTGGAGGTGCATTCTTAGCTGCTTGGCATGGATACAATTCTTTCTTCTAAACTTATTAGTGCCAGCTTATCTATGAGCTTGTTCTAGCTGAGTTTCCACAGCTTTAATTGATAATAGGAAATAATGCTAAAATGAAAAGTTCATGCTTCTATGTTGTTCTGCTTTGACATAGTAAAGGAGCATAAATTTAGATGTTTCTCAGACTAGAAGAATAGTAACTTTGGAGACAGTAGTACTTAAAACATCATGTGCAAATCTTTGCGATTAAGCCAATGGATTTGGACAGGTAAGATATATGGATAAGAATAGAAGAGTTAATTCCTACCTATCCTGAATTTTATTATCTATGACATTTTTGCTTAACTGCTTCAAGAGATTGGAGGATTATAAGCAATTAATTTATTTTCTTCTCACTTCAAGGTATTCTTTCACCTTTCTGAAGCATCACTAGCCCCTAGTGTGTTGGCTAGTTGTCTGTTAGGTATTCATTTGCCAAATTGGTATTTAGCTTCTGTTTTGCTGGTGTTAATTGATGGCTTACTGTGGATCAGATGAACTTCTTGGTGATTTCCAAACAGCTGAAGTCATTGTTTCACTCTTGCATCTCCTGAATGGTGGCTGCCACTTCCTGTAGTCCTTTTTTCCCCACTGAGCTTGCTTATTTCAGTCAAATGTAAAGCTCATGCAGTTAACTAGCTTATGCAGTTTAAAAAAAAAGAACTGAATCCTTTTCCCCACAATGTACCTATGATAAGATCTTAATTCATTCTTATGCCTTTGTTAAGTTATCCTTAAGTTTTGCTCTTAAGCCAGGTGTTTGTGATTTGATATCCAGAACATGGCTACAACATAATATGCATGAAGAAATAAAAACAGACTTGTAATTCTTCTGTCTCCTATGTTGCAGCACACTGATATTTGCTAAGAACTTCTAAGCATCCCTGCAAAGTGCTCACTAGATAAATAGATTTCAGATCTCTAAAAACATAAGAAGATGTGTAAGTGCTCAGAAGAGATTCTCTTCTTGTCTGGCTGAACTGAACTAGTCCATGGTTTACTGAAAGTAGATGTGTACAGTAGGCTTAGTGTTTACTGTGTTCTCGAAGTGGATCCACTGCCTTCTTGACGACTGCAGGGTAGTGCTGATATGTGAGGATTTGTCCTCACCTCCAGCATGGGGAAGAAAAGAAGCACACCAGGAAAAGATCTTAGGAGCAAGTCCTAAGAGTACCCTTCAATGGATGAAATGGACACTGGAATGAAAAAAAATACCACTCTTCCTGATAAGCTTGTCTTGGATATTTATATTGCCTTTATAATTGCAGCTACCATCACAGAATTGTCTAGTTGCATTAGATATCATACAGCTATAGGGTAAAGGTGATCTTTGCCTCACGTACTTGCACTTGCTTATCTTGTCAGATACAGGCAGATGATTACAAGGAACCGAGACACGCATATCTCAGTATGAAGGGCATTTGTCTTGGCACTCTAGCTATTTAATCACTGTCATGCTTTGTTTATAGGTTCTGCAGAATTACAGAAGCCTAGTGAATGAGTACTGCATGTATTTGTGAGACACTGCCCATGTGTAAAGGCTAGCATGGGAGAAAACAAAACATGCTTGTCTGAAAAACAAAAGAAGTGATGAGGGCAGAGGAGAGTGTAGGAGAATGCATTTGGGAGGAATATGAATGGAATAAGTTCAAAGAAGGATGCAGCAGTGACAAACTTAAACTGAGAGTTCTAGTTGTGTGCCAGGATGTTAGGAATAAAACTGCAAAAGATAGCTGGGCTGTTGCCAGGGCCCTGTATCCAGACTGAATTGTCCGTAGTACTGTCATTCTGCTCCTGAATGCCAGTGATAACTGGTGATCTGAAAACAAACAAGGCTTGCAGGGAGCTCTGGGGTACTTCAGAGTTCTCCATGAGACTTTTGGGAATCCATGATTAGATTAAACCATGATCTAGTCTTGGGGTAGAGGAGGCTGCTGTGAGATTCCCACCACAATATGGTCCAAACTGTCCCTGCCATGCTCTGTGATGCTACAGGGGTGTTTGCTAGGTTCTCCTCATTGTCTTTGTTCATTTTTTGTTATCATGAACTGCTATGTTTCAACCAGAACTAGACAGTAGAATAAACTCTTCTGGGAGAATGTTATATACAGGTTTGGCTTAGGATCCTTTTAACAGTGCTAATTTCAAGCTCTGATTTCAAAACACTCCTGCTCTGCTGCAGTGCAAATACTGGTGCTAACTTGCACCTTTTTGACAATCACTTCTTCTGCAGTCTATAAGCTACTTTTTTAGGTGTCTAACTAAATATTACAAGTATCCTGATTAGAAATGTTTTAATCTAATGAAGATGCGACTTGAAGAGTTACTGCTGCTGGAAGTGTATTTCCTTGAGCTGAAGATAACTATTGTGGTGATGTCAACAGCAGGACTGCTAAACGCTGTTAAAGAAAACTCTTTATTTCTAAGCACAAGCACATTATCACATCAGTCCTATAGAGTCTCTAAATATTGAGAAACACTGACTTGTTGAAAACAGTAGCAGAGGTGAGAGAGAGAGACAAACCAATGCTGACTTCTGATAGACACATTGCCAATATTGAAGAGCATTGTTTGTGAGGATTAGATTTACTGTGAAAGCACAAGTCAAAGTATGTTATAGTGAGGAATGAGGCATAGAATAGAATTTTTGAAAGAGCACTGCCTGGCACAGAAACAGTCAGTTCACTGGAACAAAAGAATTAAAGTAGTGGAAGTGGCCAGCATCTTGTTGTTCAGACTGTGAGAGTTATTCCTTTGGGAAGCCTTACGGCTGTGTCCTGGCTAGTGGTGGGGAAAGCTAGTCTGTATAACTGATTATGCAGCCTCAGCGTATCATTTTGGAGGATGTAAGTCATAACCTTGAGTTAACTGGCATAGGTGGCCATGCTGTCCAGAAAGAAAGCTTACAGAAAAACACAGTTAAGAGGTAAATGATGTAGGTGTTGCTGTGTGTGACAGTGTAAAATAAGAACTACAGCATTCTTGGGGAAAGCATTTGGGTTCATTGCTTTGATTTTTGGCTAGCTGTGCACCACAACGCATTTAGCAAACTGAACAAGCCATGTCAACAGATCAGCAAGTAAGTAGCTAGAGGCCTGTCTAGTAGTCACCATGTGCAGTGAGGGTATGAGTAACCTTATAAGTGAGAAGAGCAATGCAATTGCAATGCCAACTTGTAAATAGAAAAGGCAGTAACAAAAGCAATAAAGGCTATAATAAAGTAGAAATTAAGAGCTTTGGACTTGGCTGAACTGCTGTAAGAGAGGAAGCTTGATGTCCACAATCAAACAGGTAACCCATTCTTGGGTGATGGCTGGCTCTTGCTCAATAGGATAATGATTTGAGTAACGGATCTTGGTTGTCCTTATCCCATGCTTGTTTTAGTCAGTTCTTTGCTTTGATAGAGAGGTGATCTGTCTATTCCTGCTGAAAGCATGGTACCTAAGCTGCCAAATGGGGTGTAGCAAGACTGCTGTTTGCTCAGAAAATGGTGTGAAGATTTTCTCTAAATTATTAGTTCAGCTTTATGGTGCTTCAAATTGAAGCATTTCACATGCTCTAGAACAATGCATGAGTTCTGCTTCAATGCTCATCTGTGCAACTCCCCTCCCCTAACTTTGCTGTCACTGAAATTGCTAGAGGTGTAAGTGAAGAGTCCTCCAGAGCAGACAAAAGTTTTGTTGCTAGAATTGGAAGTAAACAACTGTAAATGTTCTGACAACTGCTAGGCTGTACTAAGTTTTACTGCACAAAAATTACTGTCCTAGTTGAACCTTTCCTGCTTTTTTCTAATAAGTTGAAATGGTAATTACAAAAAGACACTGTTAAGAATGCCGGTTCTCTGTCAGGAAGAATCCTCTGTATTGGGAAAGAAGCAACTGTTTGGGAAAAAAAAAAAAAAAAAAGCCTCATCTGCAGCAAATGTTTCATTTACCTGGGAGAGTGTGTTTGCCTTGAAGGGCTGCCCAGCCAAATGGGCTAAGCAGCAGTGTGATGTTCCTTTTGCGTGCCACATTCTTTATTTTAACATTATTTAGCACACTTGGTTGAGTCAAGCAGGAACTGCAGTCCCATCCCATCTGGCATTATCCATTCATTTTCAGTGTGACCTTCTATGCTGAAGGCAATTCACTGGTTATATGCAGGTTTCATTTTACCTCTCTTCTTGTGTTTTGAGAGAGCATGCTGAATATGAAATTAATGAATTAGACTGAATAGTTCCCAGCTGAGAGGCTCTGTAGAGTGTTCAAAAGCTGTTGATGCTATAATCTTTTGGGCTAGTATTAACTAATGCAGAGACAGTAATTAAAAGTGGATATGCACAGACTTTAAATAAAACCCGAATGTTTCCTCACCCTAGCAACCTGCTCACCCACAGGAGGAGATTCCTTCAGGGTAGGAGCAAAACCTAGTAGTACAGAATAGAGAACTGCTCCTTGCTCTGCTTTGCTTTCTGGCAGAGGACTTCAGTTTAGCTTCTCAGTGGTTCCTGTGGGAAGTTGATTTTGTACAGCTTAAGTATTCACCTTCAAACATGGCCAAGCTACTTGGAAAGTATTTTGACTGGTTGATGACAGAGGCTAAATGTTCAATTCCATTCTATGGGCTCCATCAAACCTAAGATACAGCTTTCTTCTCAGCAGAAGTTTGGCATAGCCTTGCTATGCTGCCGGGCAGTGTAAAGGGCACTGCTAGACTGGCATGCCAGCATGGTCCAATTGTACCAGCCAAGTCTGAACAACCAGCACGGTGGAAAATGAAGGGGCTCTGTACCTTGTGAAAGGTTCTTCTTTTGGAGAATGCTGCCCTGCACAACCCAATGCTTAAAGTGCAGCTTGAGAAGCTTATGCTGTGACAGAAGGGCTGTGAAGTAGGTGGTCTAAGGAAAGCCAGCCTTTCCGGTGTGGACACAATGACTTTGAAAGTCGATGTGAGTGGATTAGATCCTCCCTTAGCAGGAGACTGTGTACATCCTCCAGAAACACTCTGTGTATACTCCTGTGTAGTTTTAGCAGTCCTGTTACATATACTTTGCAGCTTCCTCAGACAGTCTAAGTTCCTGCAGTGTGTGAATCTAGCCCTGTACTTTCAAAATCAGAGTTGCAAAATGTTTTGTATTAAAGTATTCTGCTGCTACATTGTTTTGCTAAATCTGTATTTCCGTATATCTGTGTGGAGGGAGGGGTGTTGACAGGCTTCTTTCATAAAGTTATTCTTGCTATGTTTTAAATGTGCTATACTTGTGAAGTAAGTTATAATACTGCCTGAAATTAATTAATGCAGCTTTATATGTACAAGAAGCAAAAATGTGCCAGAACTTGCTAAATAGTTTGATTCTAATAACTTAATCAATGTGGTATATTTTGTTGATGTGGTGTTTACCTGTTTATGCTGGGAACCTGAAGTTTTATTCAGTAGGGAATATTCTCACGCTGCCTGATAATAAAAATACCAAGGTCTTTTTTACAGCAAAAAGTTCCAACATGCTTTTCCTAATTATGTAGAAAAGTTATAGTGTCTCTTTAATGCTAAAGTATGTTTTCTCTAGAGAACAAACTACTTATTGCCTTGATTTGAAAGTCTCTATCTAGAGCAGGAAGGAGTCGAATATTTGAGTCCTCCCAGAACCCAGTATCAACAAGGTGAAATCCCACTGGTTTTAGTGTTGCAAATTGGCTTGTACTCAGAGGGCATTACAGCCTGAAAGCTTTGTGGCTAGAAATGATGGATGGTTGTGCAGTTGGATAAATTGTTTCTTTTGAGATGAAATGCAGTGCTTGTTATTCTAAACATGTAATGCTGTTATGCTAAGTAGGATTCTGCCCCTTTTTTAGCTCCTCTTTTCTGATGACCGCTATTTAAAGGTTGTGGAAGAGCAAATGATGTGGGCAACTAAGACATGCAGAGACACAGTGAGTTTTTAGGTTAACTTCATCTTTAGTGGACAATCCTGACTTTCAATATAGTAATAACAGATTGGCCAGGTCTGAAGGACTTCTTACAAGTCTGAATCCAGTGGTATAAAGAGAGCACATCTGGCACTGATAGATGTAGCAATATTAGCATAAGGAAGCAAGTCTGTGTCCCATGGCTGAGGAATGTAGTCATCAATTAACTCAAATAACCACAGCAGTAATATCAGTTTAAGCATCCAGGCTCTGCGTACCAATGTGATTTATTCTTCACTTCTCTTCCTTTCCTCCAATCTCTGCTTTGAAGATCAAATTCTTTGATGTTGACAAAACTGGAAAAGAAACTACTAACATGGAATTAGGACTTCAATGTTAAAGATAACGTCTTGGAACCCTATAATGCAAAAATATTTATTTTATACATCTTTACTTTGGAAATCTTTGCTACATGGTATTAAGTAGTGGGCAGAAGAAAATGAAATCATGTCTATGTAACTTAGATCATGTAAATTAAATAACTTAATTCTGCTATTTTGTCAAATATAAGAAAACCCAAGCTGGAGTGCATTCAACCTTTTGTGTAAGTTTTGTTTTAGGATTTCAAATGAGTGTTTCTGGAGTTTGTTTGGATTATTGCAGAACACTTGAACAATCTTAGGGGAAAAGTTGCATGGAAAACTTAAGCCTAGCTATTAGCAGTGAGTGTCTGACTTATGCCACGATGAATACGTGCAGGAGTAAGGTGCTATTCCAGATGGCTGCATTCAAGCCAGCAAAACGCTCTGCATAATTTGGAAGTGCTTGTTTCATCAAATGTTGCTTGGTGGTGCCTCTTTTGCTACAGAGCTTTCAAGCTCACAAAATGCATGCAGAGGCATTAGCTAGGGACTATTCTTTTTATTAGCATAAAATTTTATTCATAAACTGGGTCTTGCATGCTGAATGAGTAGTTAGAACTGCCTGAAGTAATTTGTTAATAAGTTTGTAGAAGAGATTGATAAAACCTTTCAATTCTCAATGAAAAAATATGCAAGAAGAGTTGTGCAAAACCTGTTAGCGTTTCCTTCTAGCTAGATTAGAAAGGAGCAATTCTGCCAGAATACTTGTATTTCAGGCACATTCAGCTGAGGTGGGTGGCACTTCTGGTCCTCCACCTTCAGCGCATTTTGGCTGGCAGGGAGCAGGTGAATGGCAGTGTCACTTGCAGGCCTAGCCAGGAGAAAGCAGAGCTTGGACAGCTGAGGTTAAGACCTTCAAATGCTGATTCAGCATCTTATGTCAGCTGAGATTGTGTGGATTAATTCAAATGGTTAATCAAGATGCTTGGTTGAAGGAAGGGGAGGAACTTCAGAACTCAGTGAAATTCTTTTAACATATTTCACTTGTTTTCATGTCAAATTTGAATGTTTGGAAAAAATCCTCAATTTTGTTACTGATACAATCTGGTAAACCCTCCTATTGAACCAGCCCACTCTGAGCCTGTGCGTTACTGCTGTGCATATTTAGGCTACATGGTTGTATCTCAGGGAAACAGTTCTTGATCTGGCTAGAAAATACCATTTTGTGGATGCTGAGGCCTGTGTATACCCTATGGAGTTACCTATCTTTGCATTTCTAGTCCCTCAGGAGCAAAGGTAACCCCATAGCATGAGTCTATGCAGCAGATCAGTTATAAGACTTCACATATATGCAAATTTCAGTAGTTAGCAATTACCATAGTGTGTAAGTTACCCTAATGTGACACTGAAGGGAGGTGGATAAAACAGTCAGAGGCTGTTTCTGCCTTGACTCCTGTGAGAGTAGGAGACACCGTGTGTGATGTGAAAAATAAAGAAATTATATAGGGCCGTGTTACCTCCTGATCCTGTAGGTCGGCATGCTCAAAGAGTTAAAGATCATAGTTATTTAGAAACTGTAGCCTATGGGCAATGCTATTTATTTTTGTGTATATACTCTTCTTTTACAGTATGCTTTACCTTAAAAAGCATTTTGAAAGTTCACTTAAAACTTACCAAAATTTGAAATAAAGGGTTAGAATTCTAGTGAAGGCAAACTGACATGGCTGAGGACTTAGCTCTGTCTGTCACCAGCAAGGTATCTCTGCCTTGATGCTTAGAGGAGAAGATATGTTGGAACAGCCTTGAATACAGCTTCCCTCAGCTGAAGGGATAAATCTGAACTTGCCTGCATAATGTAGAATATTCCTGAGAATTAAGGGTCTGAAAGTAATTTTAAAAAGCACTTATTCTTCCCTACAACTGTGATATTTGGAGTTATTTCCTCCTATAACTTTGAACAGAAATGCTAGTTGCAACTATACAAAGGAGTTTGCAGAATCCAGCAGGAAGCTGTGTTGTGGGGTTGGGGTGTTGTCTGCAAAGGAGTCCTTCTCAAATCAAGACTACTAGCTAAGGCACTTTTTTAGCTGTTTAGAGACATTTATGTAAATAATGTATGTATAACTATTTTAATTTGTGTGCATTTTGTAGGTCTTTCATGTTAATTTTTGAACCAGGCTCCCAGGATGTTTGGTCACTTGGTTAAGAATCCTAGTTAAACTTAATCTGACATTTAGTTCTGTGGAATGCTTTAATGGCTTGTTTATAAAAGATTTTTTCCTTTGTGTGAGGCATAGATAATTGTGTTGCACTTCCTGTTTCTTAAAAAAAAAAAAGCCCTCCAGATGCATAATGCTAATAAGAATACTGGAATATAAGATATACCCATTTCTGTGAGGTAAGCAGGTGGGAATTGGGTAGTTAATCCTGCAATACTGTGTTTTGTGAAGAGACAGGCTATAAACAGGGATACTTCCAAACCTGTGCTTAGCTTGCCACACCTAATCTGTTGTAGCATCACTGCCAACTGAAGATGATAATGTTGATTTATGTTGCTGGTTGGCTGTAATCTTCATACATCTAATCAATAAGCTGAGGTCATTATAACCTTTATTCACATTAGAAACCATTTATAATAAAATTGTCATGGCAGGAAGAGCAAGGCTTATGGAGCTTGTTTTGACCATATGAAAGGAAAATGGAAAAAAGCAAAAACTTGGATGTTGCTATCATAGGGTTTTGCTGTAAATACAGTATGTGACTTAAGTAGAGATAGTAGGTAACAGCCTCACTACAAGTGCTATGTCAGGTGACTTTCAGCTTTCAAGAAAGAATAGTTGAATTCAACAGAGGGATGAAATGTTTGAAATAGCTTCCTAAATGGCTTGGGGACTGGGAACCCAGGTGGTTCTTTCTGGTCCTTTAATTTGCTACTTCACTGTCTTGTGCTAGTGAAATACCACAGTTATCCTTCCCTGTTCCCTTTGGGCAAGGACTCAGCTACCCATTTTACAGACCTTGCAGGGAATCCTTTGAGGAGAGTAAATGGGGTTGTTGCTTTTTGTACAAGAGCACAGGACTTTCCTGGTACAGTTGGAAGTCAAAGGAGCGTTTTTGCCAGCCTGTGCTGACAGTAAATGGGCTGATGTTCCCTTGTTACCTCTTCAGTTGATAGTAGGGATCCTACTTGTGCACCAGGTCCCTTAAATATTAGACAGTTGGTTTTCACGTCTGTGTGTTTAAAAGTACATATGTAGGGGTTTGAAGGCCTAGGGCCTAAAAAAGTAATGACATCTGTGTATTAAGCTTCAGTCTGTGAATGTATTGCAAGAGATTCACCTGAGATTAAATGGGATGTGGAATAATGTTCAGTTGGGAAGGGTATGGTGATCAGAATGAAGACAGTATCTGATAATAAAAATAACACCATGTTGAGGACACTTAAACAGATAATCAATGGTTCTTCTGTATACAATGTAGTATGTGCAGATGAGATTGCCAGATGGCACAAGACAAACTTGCATAGATCCTAGCAAAATAAGTGATGCTTCTTGCAGTGAAGGTCAACAACAAGCAGAAATACTTATTATGCATTGTTTTACAGTAATAGAATACTCACAAACATATCACAGATTCCAGGCTAATCTATTGCTGCCAGAGAAGGAGGTGCCAACATTTCAAGGCCTGACAAAACTTATATCTGAGGGTATTTAATTTTTCAATTCATCATTAAACAATAACAATAATAACTCATGCTCTCATTTGTGGGAAGTTGTAACTTCTGTCTCTTCTTTGAATAGAGGCCCTCTAAACAGACATGGATAGAAATTTGAGACATAAATGATATACATAGCTGGACAGAAGTATAAGTCATTCTGAAAGCTGCTAGGACCTTAAATTAAAGAGATTAAAGAACGGAGATCCTTATTCCCTAGGCATCTGTACAGCATCAAAAGGCAGATTATATTGATTCATCTGACTCTGAGAAAACATTTGCTCTTAATGATGAAGAGAGGTTTTTTTATTCTGGAGCTCTGTGCTGTAAGGAGCAGCATACATTATCACTTACATTATCACTTGATTGCACTTGCCAGGGAATTAACAAGATGAAACCATTTAAGATTATACATACCAAGGAGGATACTTGCAGAGTTCAGTTATAATAATCTGTGAAGGAGCAAAGTGTTTTAGATTAAAAGAAATCCACTATCAAATCATGCTTTTTAGCATGGATGCTGTGTGGTAGGCTTGTGATTCCAACTGCATACTTTTGAAATTTTTAAGAAATAATTGCAAGTAACTGCAAAGGTGCTGTATTTGATAGTCTCCTCAAACACGTCAACCCCTTCCTCCTCCTCTCCCCCCGGTGCACATGGAGATGTTGTGCTGTCGGAGTTGGCAGGGTGGACGTGGTGTAAAGTAGCACTGCATGGAGACTCTTGTGCCTCCCAGCCAGCATGGCTCGAGAGGCAGAAGCTGGGCAAGACTGAAGCCCTTCTCCAAAAGGCAGAGCCCTGAACTCCTGGGGAAAAGAGTAAGAATGAGATGATATGGTGGCTGATACCCCAGGGCCAGGCAGGCAGGAGGAGCTATGAGCCAGGCTGGGAGCATGGGAGAGGACTTGCTGCAGGCTCAGGTGGCCTGTGTTTCAGTCAGCCTCCAGCTGGCCTGGATAGTCCTGTATACTCTGAGCAGTTCCTGCAGTTAAGCAACACTGACTCGTGCAACCTATTCTGTTTCATGGTGTGTCATCCCATCGGGGAACCAACTCATATCTCTGAAGATATTCAGGGCAATAAAAGAACCCTAAAATCTGTATGTGACAGGACCCCCAAAACTGGAAGCAGGTTTTGTGGTAGGGAGGTGCTGCATTGGAGACCTGATTAGGCATTTTTTTGTTCCCGTATCTAGTATCTTACCAGTAATTAGTGTGTGGTCTTTACTGAAAGCCAGTAGGTGCTTTCTTACCACAGGAAGAAACATAGATAGGCCTAAAGGCTTTTGGTGAGATAAACCAGGATATGTAGGAGCATATAATGACACATGCGTGCGGGCAGTCTGGAGGGTCCTGGACTGCAGAGACGTGCCTGGGAGTACAAGTTACTGCTTGTAGTAGGCCAGTGTGGGAACTGCAGTGCAAGCAAATAGCTTTTGGAAGGATACTGCTAGCAGGTGCAGCCAAGGGTCCTGCTGCAGTGGACAGATGGTGGTGATTCACTTCACAGATCAAAGTAACCATCAGGGATGCAGACATTATCTGAGATCTGTGTGCCGGTAATTAATATCTTAGGAGCAAAGGACCAAGTAGCTGATATGTGAATCTTGTTTAGGTACCTAAAGGTCAATTCTCTTTAATGGGATTTGGAGAAAAAAGAACAAGCACCTTAGAACAGTGTGAATCTCTTACTCATTGAAACTAGATAGACTGGGTGCTTTTTAGTATCTTAATCTAGTAACTAGCTTGTGGTTTTTAGCAAGCTGCTATGGTCCTTTCCTGTGACTGTTGTAGCTCTTTGGAACAAAGTGGTGCTACTTGACACTGTTCTTGTCAGGGTCTGTCACTCCTTTGTCTCTGCCAAAGTGACGTGAGCACAGAAATCGAGTGAGCCAGAATCATGGCACCAGCTGAGCGTTGTGCTAGTGCCAATCCAACCAGCTAGGTAATACACAGCATTCCTGAAAGCGCTAGAGCAGCTCGATAATGCGCATCCTGCTCTTCTGAGTGTGCTGTGACAGCCAAAGCTGTGGATGGCTTTTGGCTGGGCTTTTGCATCAGAGTTTTTCCACGTGCATGAAGAGGTCTCTCAGGACATATTTCTTCCTGAATAGCTCCATCCATACTGCCCAGGAGCTAACCTGTCCTGTGGTAGCTCACCCTGAGTCAGCAAAAGATTGAAGCTGTTTCCCCCACGGTTTCTGGGAAATGTGGAGACCTGGGGCCAGAAATGGAAGCTGAAGGACATGCTGCCTCCTGGGCAGCTGAGTTTTCTGGCTTTGCTCTCTGTTTCTCACCTCCTCAGCTGTCCTTCCACTTTCCTGGGTCCTGTAGGTAGCATGGGCCTAGAAGCACGTCCCTAGGTGTAGCGTTCTGTAGCTGTGGTTCCTTCCCTATGGGTGAGCAGAAGTCCTGGAGATCATCCATATCACCCACTAGACTGGAGATGATAGCTGCGCGCTACATAGTTGCATTACAGAGGTGCTCTTCTAGGATAAAAGCATGTGTATTTTTGCAGCAGGCAGCATTGCTTTCTGCAGGTGTGGCAATGCCCAGGGTAGGATTGCTGCTTTTGTCTCTCCAAGATCCCTGTGTGTCTCTGGTCCTGGGGTACATGCAGCAGGCAAACAACTTCTGCGCATGTTTTGCTGCCACTAGAGATGCAGCAGGAGCGTGTGGTCCACCCCTCAAGGGATGAATGACGTAAGTAGATTATTAATGACATAAAGTACTTTGAAACTAGCAGAGTCTTGAAACCAGTTGAATCCTTGCTGTATCACACTGAGGCCAGAACATGGTGGTGAAATGCGCTGTGTATTAATATGATGACAGTATAAAGGCTAAAAGTACCTGCAATGTACTGAAGTTCGTAAAGAGACTGTAAAGGAAAGGTAATAAACAGTGAAAGGAGTAGGGCCTACCTGTTCCTCTCCCTGGATTTGCTGTCAGTGCTGTGATGAAGCACCATGGCTGGCAGTCATTGGTTTGCCAGAGACATCAGGCCATCTGAGATCCACACAACTTTATTTTTTCCCTTCTTTTGCCTTTTAATTGATTTACCTCTTAACCTTGCACATTATGCCTGCCCTTAAGCACCATTACTCAACAGCAGTTCAGTTTACCTTGTTTTCTGCAAAATGCTTTGAATTATGTTGAAACTGTTCAGCAAAAGCCCTGTGTTTGAGCTTCTCAGCAGTGCCTGCTCCTGACTGGCTTGCAATAGGGGGCCAGATGCAGGGCAGTATTGATGCATTATTCCTTCCCTGCAAGGGAGGGAAGATGCAGTCAGGGATTTTAACTTCTTTTCTGTTAAGCCATTGGAAAATATGATGACAAACTTCAAATGCTTCTGGTGAGAGTGTCCCAGGAGTTTCAGAAATCAACTCTCTTGAATAAATTGTTGAGAAAACTGTGCTGTTGAACTACTGAATAAAAAAGCATGCCTATGTACTAGTTTGATATTTTTATTAGGATTAGCAAGAGATTTAGGAGCATTTACTTATTTGTCATTCTTTGTACTTTATTGTATGTTTGTGCTGCAACATACTGCAGTAATTCAAAAATCGCAAAGTGAATAAAAAATAATGTACTGCTTTTGCTAGAAGAGTCATTGTGTTAGGTACTGGACTGCTCCCGCCTGAGATGGTGAATGGGTCTGAGTCGCAAAATGATGATGAAAATTTACTGAATGGTGCCGAATTCACAGAACTAGTTACAAGGTGGTCATAATACCATGACTTGTAGGTCTCTTTTTTTTTTTTCCCCTTCTTGAAACATAACAAATGGAGAGGCTCCAGCTCTTTGAACAACCAGTGATTAAATTTACAGAACTGCTTTTACCTTTCTCAGCTCCAGCCACTGTCTCTGACTGGGTGGTCCCCCCAGTACTGAGCTGTTTGACAGGTTTGGGCATCAGGCTGGTGGGTTTTGTCAGACTGCATCTTCCCAAGGCAAGAGTTGCATGTAAAATCAGCAGTTTCTTGTCAGGGTATTTTGGAATATTGCACTTTTTTTAGCCCTGGATCAAAGTCAGTTGGAGTAACTAGCCCGAGAATCTAGTTATGGATTAACATGAGAGATTGTAGCTCTGCGTCAAGGAGCCTGGGGTATGCATTGCCTGAAGGAGATGCTAGTATATGTCAGTAGATTGGATAGGAGGGATTTCAAGTATGCATTTTATTTGTATTTGAAAGTCACTCTGCAAAGTTTGATGTTATTAGGGAGCATCTTCCAGAGATTCAGAAATACTGCTCAGGATAACAGTTCCTGGCCTGTTAGTTTTTTATCAAATATCTGTTGTTGATAACTTATTCCACCCCTTTATCATATGCAAAAATTGGAGCTTCTGAAGTGAATGCCTTGAATTAAGGGGCTGGTGACAGCGGAAAAGGCAGAGGGTCTAACGTAGCCAGCTCTCCTGCCCTGTGCGCGTGGATGCTCGAGGGAACGGCTGCACGAGCGAGCTGCTCGCAAGGTTCAGTAGGGAAATGGCACTCCGGCGAGAGCGCAGCGGAGGCAGATATTCTTACACTTCTTTGCTTCATCCTTCCAGTCCTTTGCTAGTCCTTGTAATAACTGCATTAGAGTATTCTGGTACCCAGGTTCCTTTTTTGTGTGAGATGAAGTGCCATGTCCACAAGTCTAAGCACCCTACTGTTATGCCCCGTGTGCGGAAAGTGAGAAAGCTTGGTCGGTACAGGTGTCTCTCAGTCTCTAGAGTGATACCAGTTTTCTGCTGATTAATGTCTGCATTCAGAACAGTGTGCAATTTCTAACCCATGTCAGCTGGGCTCTGAAAAAATGACTAAGGGCAAGGGGGAAAGCAGCTAATCCATGGCTTCAGTGAGAAGTTAACTGAAAACTTAGCGTGGGTATCGTTCCAAGTAGATTCAGTGGAGGCATGCAGATGTACTCTTTCTGTAGCTAGAGTGAATGTATGTTGCAACAGAAGACATCTCTCACAAAAGATAATATATGTCTGGTATAATCAGCAGTTCTGCCAATTATAGCTTGGAATACTAGTGTCTTTGGCAGCCTAATTCTCTATAAGAAACTTCTTGTACTGCACATCACCTGAATGACTAATTCTTTTGCAGTTAATTTTTCCTCCCTAAGGAGTCCTGTCTTCTGTGCAAAGCTTATAGATCATACAAGCAGGAGAGGAAAAAATGCAGAGTGCAAGTAGGAATTTCAAATAAAAGTGCAAATGACCTAGGTCATTTAGGAAATGCTCTGATCTAGTGGGCAAGATGCTAGCAGAAGTATCAGCTCGGCCTGTGTTGCTGAAGTTGCAGCTTGAAGGCTCTGTTGAAGTGCCAGTAATCAACACACATCCCGTCTGTGAGCGTGGTAGAGCAGAGCTGGCGCTGCACTGATGCCTCTCAACATCTCTTTGCAGTTTCTTCATTATTGTATTACTTCTCCTTCTCTCTAGGCCCAGTTACTTAGTGCCCCTTTTCATTTTTTTTCTTTTTTAATCTTCCCTCATTTTTCAGGTTTGTTCTAAACCTTTGCCTGTCTCCTCCTCTATCCCTCCCTATTGACTTTCTGTGCCACTCTGAAGTTAACTGAGGTAAAGCCAAACTTACAGCTCTTCTTGAGAGTGCTGGTTTTTAGGGGCTATTTATGGGAAACAAAAGCATAAGAGACAGCCCAAACAAGCATATGAATATTTCTCCTGGGCAAGGGCATGGTGTGGATAGGTGTAGGTCGTCTCGTGTCAGCTGAGCACGGTACCTTAGTGAGAATGGGGGCTGGATCCCTGGGTTTTGCACTAGAAGTGAGCAGCTCTTAAGCACTGTTGCTGATGGTCCCAGATCTAGGCCAGCTTGTGTTGACAAGCAAACACAACTGGGAGAAGCATACCAAGAGGCACTGTATGTGTGTATACGGGGAGTTATTGGGGTTGACCTGGGAGCAGACCTGGGCTGTCAAGGTTTGCTGTCTGGCACTTGGGCCCAAGTCTTCCAGCTACCTCAGTTCTCTTCTCAGGGCACCTGGGTATCAGGCAGCTCTTGGTTTTCTATTCCAGAGTCTGGCAAAAAGCCTTTTCCCCAGAGTGGGAAGTAGGCTATAGATTTAAACTTCATCTTGCTGCCATGACCATTGTTTTCCGTTAGCCCTAAGGGTCTGTTTTAAAATGATATGCATTATCTCCCAGGCCAGCAGCGATGCGTGGGTTACGTGGAATAGATTTTTGTTGCTGGTGCTCTGCTGCTCTGAATAACAAGAGGTGAAACTGGAAGAGGCATGGGACTGGGATCTGAGCCAGGAGGTTATCGCTGCAGACTACTTCTGCTGGGAGTCAGAGCCCGGGAATGCTAGCAGATAAGGAGGTTTTGCGTGGGAGCCCAGTGTTTTTACAGAAAAGAATTGCTGAAAGAGCACTGAGGTGCTGTGGCTGCAAGTATTAACAATATTCCAGGGGACAGTGTGTTACGGGGCTGTTTCTGTGGGCTGCTGGTAGCCCACAGTGAGTTTTTGGCTTTTCTGTGTTGCTGGGAGCAATGCATAGATGTACATGGTGTTATGAAGAGCACTGGGGGCTCAGCAGGGACTGGCATGCAGTCGCTCTGCAGCCCTATGGAGAAGACACTCGACTCTGATCTTAAAACGTGCTGTGAACCTGCAGCTCTGCTTTGGTTTGGTCGTCTTCTACTTAGAAAAGCTTCATGACTAACAGATCTCAAACTATATTTTAAAGCTTGTATTTTTACAAAGATACAATCACAACGTATAGTCAGCTGGTTAACAGGCAAATCGAACCCCCAAACTGCTCTGTCACTAAACAAGAATCTGATCAACTGATCACTGAATGCAGAATGCACATCCTATTAATTTTGACAGTGTGTCTTTTGCAGAATATAGAGAGGAGGTCTGTATGCCTCTATGGAGGATTTTCAAAATCAGTGTAGTGAATAACAATGGGATTTTTATAATCCCTCTACTTAGCATAATTCCAGGCAACAGAATTTGGCTGAAGCGCGCAGGGAGTGTTTTTCTTTCGGTTATGCCTCCTTGCATTACAGGGTGGTGTTGAATTCCTTAGGTAACCTGTGTGTGACAATAACTATTTCATGGGCTGGACAAAGGCTTGGATACCTGTTTTGTCCCTGCAAAGGTTGAGAGGTTTACTGCTTAGTGCTCTGGGGCAGGAATTTCATACTAAGGCTTTATATGAATTTGGAGGAGGGTGGAATTTGGGAAGTTGATATCAAGTCTCTCATAAAAATAGTAAGACAGAATTTCAGACAAACAATATGCATGCTTTAGAAGATAAGAGGCCTTCCTTCTCTTTGTCCATTCTATCAAAGTTGCTGTTTTCCTATCACTTTGAAGGATGTTGCAAACTTTTTTCACTTTTCACAGTGAATTCTCAGTAGTATATTTTTCTACAGTTTACAATAGTAGAGTTTTTGTTGGATAGTACTGTAGGCAAGTGCATTGTAAAAGAGAAAATCTTGACCTTGCTGATGTCAGTGAAGAAACTCACTCAGCACCATAAATGCACCTTGTACTCTGCCTGGGTACTTCTGTATCACTCTGTTAAAAATCTGTATTCTCTCTTCAGACGGCATGATGACACTAGCTTTTTGTGAGAGAATACTCAGTAGTTGAATAGTTTTGTTGAGATGCAGAAGTCACAAGGCACATATTTGTACCCTAGTTAAACTGATCTTAGGCTCAGAATTGGATTCCCACCTGATTTCTGTTAGTTATGTATGAATTTAGCATTTTGCAAGTCACTGAAACAGCAAATATGGCAGAGCAAAGTTGCTGCTGGCAAACTCACTAGTTAAACATTCACCAAACATAGTAGGTCATAGCCAAGGACAGAGTTGGTGTCAGTTTTCATTTATAATTAAAACATAGTTGTGAACATGCGTACTCAGTGCTTAAGTTATTAGCGGTGATCGTGTTGGCTGTGACCCCACAGCGAGTGCTTCGTGAACAGATCCTTTGCTTACCTGAAACCTCTTACAAAATTAGGAACATATCAGTCAAAGTCCTTATACTTTGGAGCATGTGAGCATGTGTTTAGCACTGGCCATGTGCATAATTCCATTTTTATTCAGTGGGAAACGTGTCTGAGGGAGATGCTTCGAAGTCGGAGAGCACAGGCTGCTTGACTGCCTGCTCTGCCTTTGGGAATGGCCCATGTGATTTTCTGAGCAGGATAGTGAGGTTTGGGAGCATTTATTGCTATCATTATGTGGCTGTGAAAATAAGCAGATGCAGCCCATCCGGTGAGGTATTTCCACTACACTGTGCTCTAGATGATGAGCTCAAACTGTAACAGGTACAGAGAAGGATGACCAAAGGAATGAATTGCCTGATTCACGAGAGACTGGAGGAGCTTGGCTTTTAAAACTTAGCAAAAAAGAAAGTTGAGGAATATGGCTGCTCTCTTAGGTACATCAAGGAGTTAAGTACCAGAGAGAGAAGAGTCAAATTAGAGGACGGTATTTCCACAAGCACAAATGGGTACAACTAAATAAGGCATGATTACTATTTGGCTGAGGAGGAAAAAAGATCCAAGTATTAACCCAAGGAGAGGTCTGGAAAAGACTTCTAATAAAGGCAATGGGGACACAAATTTAACTGCTTCTAGGATGTTACTTAATCCATGAAAAAGAGGGTGTGATATGGTCCCTGCAGGAACGGAGCCTGATCCCTAGGATCTGGGAAGTCCTGCAGCTCTTTGCTGTGGCAGGCAGCACGCAAACACTGGTATCTGTTGGGGATCTGTAGGCTGAAGTGCTCTCTCCTCTTGATCTTCAGTTCAGAGCTGAACTAAACTCTTTGGCTGGGGGCTGGAAGAAAAAAAATAATCTTTAAGTGCCTTGCAAATCCTTCAGTTACTATTAAAAGAGGCACTAAAAGATCGTTAACAACATCTGGCCAGGACAGTCGTGGGAGATGATTGTTATATCTTTTATTCCTAGTATTTTTTTTAAACACCAACGTAGAACACTGCTGCTTTGAGCTGTGTTATTCCTCCCTCATTAAACACAGCTGGAACCAGCTGAAGAGTCATTTTGGAGCCAGTGAGGCTTGCTGCGTGAGGGCCCTTTCAGAAACTTTGACAGAAGAGATTCGGCTTATGATACACTCCCCAGGCTCACACGTGCTGTCCGAGTGTCTGACGTTGGCACTGCACGGGCTGTAAAGATAAAAGAGGAATGTGGTGCCTTGGCCAAGCGTGCCGTGGCCTGGAGACGGCCACGCTGATGCAGTGCTGCTGAGAGGCTCTGATGTTGAAGATGGCCTATGAGCAAGAGATGGCCCCCCAGATTTTATGGTGGGATGTTGAAATGTTAAGATGATCACAGGAAAGGCACTTGGCCCCAGCGGATGCAGCAAAGGGAGGCCAGGAAGTGGAAGGAGGACGCACTTGCAGGCGTTTGTGCGCACGGGGCAGAAACTGCTTTAACTTGCACAGGGGCAAAGGGTATGGGCCAAGTGCCAGCAGCTCTGGATCAGCTGTAGCTGATATTGCTTTCTCTGAGCAGTGTGCTATGGGTGAAAGCTCCAGCAGACTTTGACCACATAGCTGTGCTCCAGTGAGAAGCTTTTCTGGCAGGGAAAGCTGAGATGTTGAAAGATTTAGCTTTCTCAGCTAGAATGAGGGAACTGTATTTCCTTAAAGGTGGTGTTGGGTGCTCCTTAGCCACCTTGTGTCGTGGCTGTGTATAGCAGAGCTGCATGGTAACTGAAGTTTTGCTCTTGTTCCTTGAAGTGATCTGTAAACATAGGCCTGCTGTGAGAAAAGGTGGCCTTGGGAATTGCCCCCATGATCTTGCACCCTCACCAGAAAGAGAGCTAGCAAGGGAAAATACTGATCTCTGGACATCTTGGCTCCTGTGGACGGAGTGTGTCCTGCTCTGAGGTCCAGGCGCCCGTGCTGTATGGTCCCCTGTCCTGCTGTCACCTAGCAGGGCTGGCCCACGAGTTCGATGTGGATGCTGGGGAGGGAGCACGGCAGGGCCTGTGGTGCAGCGTGCCTCCATCCCTGCCCGTTTCCAGGTGAAACAGTGCAGGAGCTCAGAGGAGGGGCTCAGCCTGCTCGTCTGTCTTGGGGCCCTTTGAAAAATGGCAATTCACACATCGTTTTTGACTATTTGCAGTTTTGTGGATTTTGTTAATGGTATTTTGGCTGTGGACTCCTTGTCCCTCCTGATGCCTACCTTGCTGTCCCCTGATGGTTGCTTTCACAAATGCATGCATTTACAGAATAGTGCATTTATCACCGTTAGCAGATTAACAGGTTTAAAGTGCAAGTCCACCACTCGCCTGCTACATGATTTTGTGCACAGCTAGACAAATAGCCACTGGTGGGAGTATGGGAGTACCTGTCATTGTGGATTTGAGGTCGGCTCCACAGCCATCACCTTTTGGCCAGGTCTGATACTGTCGAATTAACTCCTTCAGAAGAGAGAGATTCTCACTACCAGCCCAGAACTCTGAATTTCCTTATGAGAACAAAAGTCAAGCAGAGTCAGAAGTGACTGAAAACATTAAGCAGGAGATAATTTAAAAGTGAAAAGAAAGTATTGATCTGCAAGCTAGCAAGCTTATACAGGATCCTTTTTGCTAATGGCAAAAACCATTTAGCCTGGTCCCACAGGCTTAAGTGGAGAGGCAGCTTCAGCCTAAAAATGACTTGCTGCTGTTGGGGTCAGTCTGAAGTCCTTAGCTGGACAGACACCTGCGATGCCAAGCGGACGGCAGGACTGTTGGAGGAGAGCTGCAGTGTGCAGACGTGACCATGATTATTCAGCAGAAACTGGCCAGGAGGTGTTGATGCTTAATGCACTGCCCGCTTACTCTGTGTCAGAAAGACAAATACAAAGGCTTTGGGTGGCTTAAGTTGCAGATAGAAAATGAATTTTACAGCAGGAAAGTTGTAATCAATATGGAAAGCTCAAAAGCATTCCTGTGGTCTGAGCAGTGACTCCGTAAGAGCAGATACCCAGCACACAGCTAGGCTCAATGTGCTGCCCTGTCTCTTAGAGGAGAACTTCTTTCAGCTACTTTTGGCCCTACTGATTTTAGGAGCTGAGTTGTTGGCTTGTTATTGAAGGATTTTGCCATGTTTTAAATCTGCTGAAAGGCTTATTCTTTCTATTCAATGACTTAAAGAATTCTTTACACTTAGTGATGACATTGAGTTGTACCTGTTGTTTGAGGGCATGCGTGACATGAAGTTCCTGGGTTCTGTACCTCACTTTCATCTTAGCCATTAATTGTGTTTAAATTGCCTCTGAATATTTTGAGATTGCAGATCCTACCTTTACTGGTGAAACACTTTTGCCATCCACAAACATGAATATTCTCCTCTGATTATAATTACCAGAATATGGAATGAGTGAGGTTTTTCTCCATGTCTTCAAGACTAGAATCTGTTATCTTTTTTAAAGAATAGATATACATAAACATTATATATATATGCATGTGTATATACACATGCACACCCTCCTACCCCTTTCACAGTCAGATCAATATCATGCCATCTGTATATGCACAGTGAGAATGTGTGCATATATATGTGTGTGTATAGATATATAAAATATATATAAAACTTGCTAAATTCAAATTTCAAGTTTACCCACACAAACCACTTTCTTAATGTATAATAACCATGCTTATCCCTTGTGACACTTGGAGCTGAGGTGCTTACTCTCCCTGAAGGATCATTGCTTTTCTTCTCGCAGCAGGTTTCTCAAATACTTCCAAGGTGCCCCAAACTCGTGTGGCCTGGGAGGCTGCCCAGCACTGGGGTTTTCTCTATTATAGTGAATAGAAAAAGATATATTTACTGTCTGTGGCTTTTGCTGGTTGTCCTATGGCAGTATCAATAGAGATACTGCATCAGTGGAGAACTGCACGTCATGGGAATGTTGTTTTGCTTCTATAGTTATTTGGGCTTACGTGCTCCCTTGCGTCAGGTACACGGTTAGCATTAAGAACACTTAAAAACGCTTTTCCAGGGTTTTTGTATAATACCAAGGACTGCTATGTGAGCTTTTATTTTTTAAATCAGCTCTTGTTTTCAAATATGACCAACATTTTTCTAATAAAAGTGTGTTCATATTGAGTTTTGTGCTAAAGAAATGACTATTGGAAAGATGCAGTGTATTTTTGCATTCTGACAACTCTAGCTTTGTCATTGAGAATAGCAGAAAATAATTAATAATCAGCAGTGGGAGTCTAGCATTATAATTCTCCAGCTGTTGTGAAAAATAACTTTGTACATATCTGGTAGAAACAATTAGTGAAATAACAAGGAATAAAAATTACGCAACACTTCTGCGGGATCTGTGAAAAGAAAGGTAGGTAGAAATTGATAGATTCTTTTGGTTTATTGCCACTCATGTAAATGGAAATCTGAGAAACCTGTCAACTAAAGATTTGTGATTATTAGCCTGAAACTTGTGACAGATCAAGTATAATAGAGGAGCTGACTGCTCAAATGTAAGCGAAGAGAACATTTTCGTGGGGTTTGTGCGAGGTACGCTGTTTTACAAGCTTTAAGCCATTGTACAAATGACAGGATTTGCTTGGTTGAATAGAAATACAAATACTCTGAACTAGCAGGTATTTGCCGTAGAAGATCCGTTTGAGGTATGGTGGTGCTCTGTTGGGGGCGGCTCCTAGTCATGATACCCCCTGTGCACAGGAGATGGTTCTTTTTTCATCTCTTACGGCATGTTTTGTGACTTAGTAAACCAGCTTCAGCAGCGGTATAAGGTGGTGCTTTTTTGATGGTCAATGTGATGGACAGTTATTACTGCTTGAATAAAGATACTGTGCTACAGAGCTCCTAAAAACAGTCCTCTCTCAACTTCAGGCTTGCATGCAGGGCGGACCTCTCTTCAGCCCTTTAGCTTCACTGAAAGAGTTTAAGCTGTATTTCAACATAGCTGGTAGTAGTTGAAAGCATTGCATGTGTCAAAGGAAATGGGATCAACAAATGAAACAAAAAATGTCATTTATAAACAAAACCATAAAAAGAACTTGCCTTCTAGCTTATATGGATTGTGCCATGTGGGACCATATGTCATTTGACCTTTGGCTAAATAAATTCAGTTGTAATGAAAACAAGTTCAGAAAATGGCTCAGATTACAGCATAGTTTTGGTTAGACAAATCAACAAACTTTTTGGTTATTTTCTGAAATGTTCCTGCAATATTGTATTAGTTTGTGCTCTCTGCAATACTTTCTCTATGGCTACATCATCCTGCTTCAAATACATGGGTAATTTGAGGTTATAGATACATACTGGTGTACTCGGTTAAGTCAGTTTGGATAAATGTGGGCAAAATGGGTGAACAGCACCCCATGGTTAGAACCCTTGTAGTTAATACTCAGATCATTGAAGATGCTTCTGTTACAGGATTTTATGGTGCAAACGTAGTCCTAGGACCTAGGGAAAAGCTTATCTTCTATGTTAACATTGCTTAAAATCTCTAGTCTGCGATGTGGCTTGTCAGATCTCATTGAAAACCATGCAAAATGCCTAGTATGCCTCTGGCAATTTTGCATAGTGATAATGAACTGTGCGACATCTCACCTCCTCACACGCCCAGACATGCATCCCGTTCTTGCTTCTGCGTGGGTATTCGGTTGTGCTCCTGGCGCTACCTTAACTGACTACGTAAGTAGCTCGCTGCCCAAAGCGGTGAATGTGGCATGTGACCGAGATGTGGCTCATCTCCTGAGTTTTAAAAGTAGCAGGAAAAATAGACAAACTTTCCTGGGTTTTGCTGTCATAATTTTTTTTATTTTAATTAAAACTGATGCGTCTCTTTCACACGTTCTTCGCTGTATTTTATCTATGACTTCTGTCTGCAGCTATTTTTAACCCTATTTCATTCCACTTTGCTATCAAAGCAATGCCTGTCACAAGAAAACCTGATGCTGTGTTAGTACAATTTAAGTCTCCCAAAGGGGACTGTAATTTTGAGCTTCTAACTAGGAAGACAAGTCCTAATCAGCTCTAAATAGTAGGAGGAGAGATCTGCCCCCAAAGAGCAGTGTTGCGGTGATCAGTAACAGTGAGGGTACTGTGATGAACTTCAACAGACGTCCACAGAGACTTGCTCAGCTCTGGATGTGCTCCTTCCTCTTAATTCGTACAAAGCTGTTACGGGATTTCTGTCTGTTCCTCAGAGCATCATTGAGCGCAGAGGAATAGCACAGATTCTGGGGGTCTCGATCCCTCTCTGATACAGCGTGCATGAATGTCGTTACCTGTCATCAGCCTGCCACTGACTGCACTGAACTGCTGTAGCTGGATAATTATGTTCAAGGGACAGAAACTGTCACTAGTCATAGATACCTGGTGCTTTTGTGGAAGAGACGATGCATGTTCTTATGCAGAACAGTTTAAAGCTGTCTCTGATGCTTACGCGTTGCTTCTCAACTGCTGGGAAGCAATTGAAATGTCAGCAGAACTGTTGTTTATACTACTGCTTTGAGTCAGCATTTGTGAGGCCAGTTTGTGAGAAGGTGAAGCTCATTAGTCATCTGCCTTCCTGAAAACTTTGTGCCTTTGGAAAAGTAAACAAAGTACTTTGCGAGAGAGGCTGAACTGCCGGGCTTAAAGGTTTGCGATGAGCTGCATGAAATCCAGCCGGGGGCCATCCACTGGGGGTGTACCTCAGTGTCTGTATGGGCAACCAGTACTGTTTAACATCTTCGTTAATGACCAGGATGATGGGACGGAGTTCACCCTCAGCAAGTTTGCAGATGATACGAAATTGGAAGGAGTGGCTGATACCCCACATGATTGCTCTGCTGTTCAGAGGGACCTTGACAGGCTGGAAAAGTGGGTCAGTGGGAATTTAATGAATTTCAAGAAAGGGAGAAGCAAAGTCTGCCCCTGGGGAGGAATAATCCCATGCAGCAGTACAGGCTGGGGGCCGACTGGCTGCAGAGCAGCTTGGCAGAAAAGGCCCTGGGGGTCCTGGTGGACAGCAAGCTGAGCATGAGCCAGTAATGTGCCCTTGCAGCAAAGAAGGCCAGCAGCATCCTGGGCTGCGTTAGGCAGAGCGTTGCCGGCAGGTTGACAGGGGTGATGCTCCTCAGCACTGGTGAGGCCACCTCTGGTGTCCTGCGTCCAGGTCTGGGCTCTGCAGTACAAGGGAAAACATGGATATGGTGGAGCAAATCCAGTGAAGGGCCACAAGGATGACTAAGGGACTGGAGAATCTGTCATATGAGGAGAGGCTGAGAGAGCTGGGGTTATTCAACCTCAGGAAGAGAAGGCTTGGGGAGATCTGATCAATATGTACGAATACCAGAGGGGGGTGAAGGAGGTAAAGCCAGACACATCTTGATGGTGCCCAGTAAAAGGACAAGGCAATGGGCACAAACTGAAATACAGGATATTCCATTTAAATATATTTAACTGTAAGGGTGATTGAATACTGGAGCAGGTTGCTTGGAGAAGCTGTGGAATCTGTCCTTGGAGATAGTCAAAACCCTACCGGACACAGTCGAGGGCAGCCTGCTCTAGGTGACCCTGCTTGGGCTGGGGGTTTGGATGAGACGGTCTCCAGAGATCCCTTCCAGCCTCAGGTACTCTGTGCTTCTGGGTGCAGCTGTGTGACTGAGCTCTCCTGTGAAAGGTAGCAATCAAGGAGGTGCAGTAACAGCTCTCATCATCCTGTGTTACAGTGAGTAATCATCTCCACTTAGATTTGTAGCCTTTTATGTTCCTGAATGACATTAGCCTATTATCCTACTGCTAATCATTTCCACTTGGTAGGAAGCTCTGAGACTTATTTAGTTGGTTACCAGTTAATGAGCATTGCAATTAGAACCCTTTTAGCAGAAAGGAGCATGGCTTCACTATGTACAACACAACTGCAATGGGCAGGAGAAATGAGAATATGCAGAGAGGTTAGGCATGGAGGGGGCTGTAGCTGAGACCTGACCCTTTCTCATTACTGCATTAATGACTCCTGGCATCACATTTCTCCCCCTTACTTCTAGAAGGAAGTAATAAGATATTCAGCTGCTGGTGCATACAAAACCTGACTTTCTCCCTTTTTTTTAGTAATCACACATTTTTCAGTGCTAGTGAAGAGTTTTTCAAGGGCTTTGGGGTTGGTGAAGACAGCACTAGTACGTGTTCATGGTCCTCTGGTTGTACTTCTAGTTGCTTCGGCAGGAGCGTGGACTCTGGAAGCAGCCTGGATGCGCCGGATCTGCAGCGCTTCCCACTACATGGCTGCAGTCCGTTGCGAAGTCCAAAGAGCAGCAAGCACCTGTGCACTGAAAGGTTATTTCTTACTAAATTAGGCTCAAATTTAGGCTCACTAGATTAGATGAGATCTCTGGGGTTACTGAGCTCAGCCCTCGGAATTGCAGAATCTTCTTCGACAGCTAGCAACCGCACGTCTCCGTGGAACAGGCCTGTTGCTGTTGTGGAGGTGTCTGGCACTCCAGCACTCCCACTGCAGATGCCTGGAAAACTTTTCATAACTTTTAGGCTAAATGTGGTTAGTTTGTGTTGTTAGAGTCTTCTGCTATGCTGTTCATTAGCAGAACACTACTTAAACACTGCTTTTTCCTTTCTTTGTGCTTATCTCCTGGTAAACTTGAAGAGAATTGCGTCCCTTAAACAGTAATCTTGCCGAGATGGAGATTGGTGTGCACTGTTCCAGAAGAGGGAAGACCTGTACAAAAGTTGCTTTTAATCCCTCTTCCACTCTCAATTTCATCCCCTCACTAAAATTTAGCACATTACTGAGGCCGGACTAATGAGCCTGTAGTTGCCCATGTCCTTTCCCCGCGGTCATCACGATAGCTGTAAGTAGACCCACTGGACAGATCCATTAGCAAGGGGCTTTGACAGCTCGTACTTTCCTCTGCCATCTCCTCTGGAGCTGCAGTTGCAGATGATCTGGTCCCAGTGCTGAGCCTGGCGGGCTCTGGAGCTCTCCTTACACAGAGGATGTGGTGGTTGTCCCTCTGTTTTCACCACTGGGTTTGTAGAAGAATTGATAGTTGCATCCGGTGGATTTACTTAACCGTGTGAAATAACTTAAAACTATGTTCACTGTTCATTTGTTGAATGACTTCTGATATTTATTTTAAATGAGTCAAAGTGCAAATAAAGACTTGAAATCTTCTTATTCCTAAAGGCCGGATTTGAATAGTCATTCAGAATTAATATTTAAATGTGTAAGACTGAGACTTTGTAATATGTTGTCCTTTAAATTATTAGGAATGACATAAAATAAGCCATCTGGTTATTGCATGACTACTCAGGCATTCAGTCATCTCTGAGTTGTTTGCTTGCGCCAGAGATTGCCTCCTCAGAGTTTTTAAATAACGCTAATAAAACTTTCAGCTGTTTGCTACAAATCATTACAAAATTGAGGCTTGGCTCTGAACTTCGAGGTTTTTTCCTCATTAGAAAGATCATTTTTGTCTTTCAAATGAATTAAATTGCCACCATCCAAATCACTTAGGCTTTTAAAAAGTATTTTTAATATATTTTGGCTGGCTGATGAGAGTATTTTACTACATATAATAAAAAATCAGGAAGTACAGCATATATACATTTTACATTTAAAAATATACATGCTCACTTTTTTTGGAGTTTGTTTTTTTAATTTTAACCAAACTTTGTATGGGTCTTGTTATTCTTAGCAAAGGCTCAAATAACTGAAAAGTCAATGAACTTTTGTTAGTGAAAAAATATGCTACCTGTCTCAAAGGAGAGAGCTGCTATCTAAGTTAGAAAATTCCAGTCAATGGTGATCGACTGGATACAGAGAAAATTCTATTAAATTTGTCAATGTTAGTTTATCTAATTAATAACTTCCAGAAATGTTTTGAATTTGTGTTCAAAATCTTCCCCCCAGAAGAGGCATTTGTTTAACTACTTTTGCCTAGTGACATCTTCTAAATATAACTACATTCCTTAGAATTTGCTATGTAGCTGAATGATGCATCATCTACTGTGCTTTGTCACCCTGGAGAGAAAGGAAAAATAGCTTGGTGAAGAGGCATATTTCTTGTCATCTTTGTGCTCCTTTCTTTTCGTGCAGGTGCAGGATGCTGGGTGCTATTCCACTGTGGTTCATCTGAGTCGTCTGAAGAGTCTCACAGATGTCAAAGCAAGCACAAGCACGTTCCCGGGGAGAGGATTTGGGGATGAATTAACACAAGATAACTTTTGTCATCTGTCATCCCTCCTTTTTGCTTTGGATAATTGGCTGCAATGGGGCTAGAGTCAATGCCAGACGTGAAGGTGTTTCATTCTTACAGATGTAACCTGATGATACTACACAGCAGGAGTGTCCCTCTTTTAGAGGAGATGTTATTGGAAAATCTTACAGCTGTTGAAGTTCTAGTGTCAGTAGTTGTTAGCAAGATGGGAAGAGAAAGTGACTGGAAAGGGCCTCCTCGTTATTCAGTGCCTTTCCCCCATCGCAGGAAATCGTTGTCTGAATCCCTGCTGAAGGGATAAGAAGTTTGTTTAAAAAATGGATAGATTTCTTGCCTCCCTTAGAACTGTAGACAAGATTTTTAAGACCTTGATCCCAAAGTTCCAACATCTGCAGTCCCTGTGTGTTTTTAGTCACTCCTACAATTTTGGTACTCCTGAAAGTCCTATACCACTTGGCTTTTGGCTCAAGGCTGCATATGACCTTTGCATCTGGATTAGGCTTCACCATCTTTCTTCCATTATCCATTATTATGGGGAGATTAGATGAAGAAAGCAGCAGAGGGTCGCCTGTCTCTGGGAACCAAGATGGGGCAGGAAAAGTAGAAGAAGGTGCCTCCAGCAAGCAGGCAGCGGAGCATCTGACTTAACTGAGGTGTGTTGGAACCTGAGGCTCTCCCTATGCTTTTCTACAGCTGGGTGGCAGCATTTCTGCAGCGATTCATGTGCATGGTAAGTTAACTGCTTAAAGATTTTTTGGGAACAGACCTTATGTGCTTACTTTTCTCAGTTGTGATCATTCCTTTTAAAACAATGCCAAACTTACTGAATTTCTTGGGTATATGTCTGTGCTGTAGTGGTGAGTCCTAAAAATGCTACTGCAAGTATCAGTGGATTCAAGATTTCACAAAATGAGCATGAGTTTATAAAACTGAAGTGCAGCAGCTTGCCTACTGTCCATCCTCTGTCTCCTGTCATTTGGTATCTTCCCTTATATTCACAGTTGTGGTATGCAGGATTCCCCGGCTGTAGACTCTGATGCCAGTTTACTCCCTTTATACAGGTACTGAAGTTGAATTGAAACAAACTGACTGCCCCAAAGATCTGAAGTGCTATAGGTTCCTCCACCATGTTTCTGTATTTTTTTTGTGCTGTTCACCTCCCACATTAGCAAATTAGATCATACTTCAAGGTTGAATTTTTCAAGCTTTAGACTTTAAGCCATTGGGTCTTGTTGTTGTTTTAATCAGCCTGAAAAATTCCTCACCATCATACTTACTTCATTGTGAAATTATCATCATAGAGTAATCAAACATCCTCTTTCTGAGCTCTTTTGCCCCTCACTATGAAACTTGCTTCCCTGGATAATTTTTAATCTTTCCTTTGAACTTGTTTCTGTGTTTCTCTGTCCTTTGTGTAACTCAAATTTTGGAATGGATGCAGTTTTCTAGGAACGCTTTTACCAGTACGGTATATCTAATCGTGTTCATTACTCAGCTTCTGATTTTCCATTTTATGAATGGCGCTTTGGTGCTCCCTGAGATCAGGCTGAGCTGGTTACTGCGTTATGCTCTTTATTCCTTGAAGCACTACCTGCTGCTTGGCTGTGTTAAAACAGATTTAGTTGGATTGTGACTATTTCAGTAGGCAATTCAGACAATTCTGTATCAGTAACCTGTCTTCATTTACTATCCCACCAATGTTTGTGTTAATTGAAAATGTTATCCGCAAAGATTTTATATCACTGTCTGCGTCAACTTGTAACAATATTGAACAGCATTTGGTGAAGCACTAATCTCTGCGCCAACCAGTAGTGAAGTCCTTGTTAACTGAAGGTTTCCCACTATCAGCTCAATTAGAGACCTGTTACTGAGTCAATTTTTAGTCCATCTGATGTATCCTTTTACTACTACTTGATGTCTTAGTTTAAAAAAAAAAACAACTTGAGTTTTGTGGAACACCTAAGGTCGAACACCTTGAAGAAATTCAAATATAATACATCAAAATAGCTGCTTTGATCACCAGATTGGTAATCTTGTAAGCTATAGCAGGTTTGTTTGAGAAGACTTTTCTTTCAATAAAACCATATTAACTGTCAGTAATAGCATTTTGCCTTTTAGCTCTTTTCTGGTAAGAGACTTGGTAACTGTTCTGTGGGACAAGTATCATGTTATCTAGGCTGTAACTCCCTGGGTACTTGTCCTGCCATTTTTACATCTTGAAACTACAAGGGGAGTCCTCCAAGACATGTGAAATTCCCCAGTTTCTAGGATTTGTTAAAAATAGTAGTTTGGAAGGCTTTTCTGTTCATCTGAAACGGTATTTTTCAGATTCATAGATGCAAATTTTTTGGGTGTGCTGTTTTGGAAATGCATAGTTGAAGTGGGTTCTTCCTTCTGTTATAGACAAACTTGGTATTTCATGTGTGGTGATCATGCAGGATACACGTGTCTTCCTGCTTTGTTGAAAAAGCAGATCACAAGTATCTGCTGTACTTTTCCTTATTCTGTATCCCTGTTCATGTTTTTTTTCAACTGCACATAGCAATGAGCTGTATCAGACCTAAGACTCCTTTTGTTCTTGCAGTATTTTACAATGCTTTATTTCCCTGAATGCCCACTTCATTTTCTTTAACTGCATTGGCTATTGATATCTGATTGGTTTGCTTTAACTTCCCTTATTGGTTACGTGTGTTTGAACTTGTAACTTATATTCATCACTATTAGCTTTCCCTTTTCCCCCATACTTAGCGTGTTTCCATGTTTTTTTGCTGTTTTAACATCCCCCATGAACAGAAAGATTCAGTTGCCAGTTTAATTCTTTTTACATCGGTATATTCATGGCTTTTTGACTCATCTTCTGATTTTGGGGCATCCTTTTAAAATAAATAAATGACTCTTAATAGACTGCAGAAATGTAGTGAATATCCATAACAAAACTGCTCTGTTATCCTAATAAAAATTATATCTATTACACATGGACATATGATTTATCTTCATATTTGCTAACCCAGCAGGCTAGCATTATGCTTTCAATTAAAATGGCTTGGCTGAAATAATTAGAATTTGTTGCAAACAGTGAGTATAAACTTGATAAAGGAGTCTAAATTATTTCATAGGGTTTTGTCTGGCCTGTGTTTTTTGGTTAGCAAATCCTGCTAGAGCATTTGGAACCATTATTGCTGGAAAACGAGTTAGAGTGGCTTCTTCAAACTGCAGCTAAATATCGGTGCTGTGAGTACAATATTTAATAGCCTATAAAACACGCTTCCTATTTTCCAGCTTCTCTGTGATACCCTGGTCATCACTGGCTTTATGCAGTAGATTTCAAATAATGAACTATATGCCTTTTAGACTGACTCTTCCCCTGTATCCACAGGCTCTGGCTATGACACCATGGTCTCCAGCAGACTCCACGCCAGAGCAGCTTTTGCCCCATGAAGTGGTTACCCCGTCTGGCTCTTCTAGGCTCTTGCCCTTAGCTGCAGGACGGTGCTCGTGCTCACCGTCTGCAGGGTCTGGGTCCTTAAATGAGCGCCCTGGGTCTCCACCACGGCTGTCCGGGGGCTTCCCCGGAGGGGCTGCACGGTGGAACCGGCTGGCGTACAGACTCATGGCTTTGCAGGCTGGTGGAAAAATGCTTGGCCTTTGGCTTGGAAAGGTCTGCGTGAGCCGTGGGGTTCGCTCCCCTGGACTCCGGGCTTGTGCCTGGTCAGCAAGGTGAGGAACGGCAGCAGCTTGGGAAAGGAAAGCGTGTCTTGGGAGCATGGGGCGTAGTGGCTATGTTTGCCTTTGCAGGCCAGTGGGAATGGATATGCAGAGTGAAACAGCTCGTGCTGGGGTCCTGGCGTCCACGCTATACCCATTTCAAGTGTTTTTCATTTATTTGTTTTTAATACTTTGGACTAGCTCCAGTTAAATTCTGCAGATAGGACACCAGCTCACACGCTCTGAACCTCCAGCGTACGTCAGAGCACAGTAGGTGGGGATGTTTGGGAGGTTCAATTCAAAGATTCATTCCTGAGTCACACTAAACCACAAAGGTAGGGCCAGTGAAGTTTCTTGTCTCAGCTACAGTGCATGGGATTACTGGGACTAACTTCTCAAGCTGTAATAGATGTTCCTAGTACTCCTTCAAGGCAATTACAGTTCAGCACTGAGACTGCTCTGAAGGTTTTTCTGCCAGGGCCAAGGTAAACTGGAGCTTGTATTTGCTTGTTACTGTGTGAGTTAAAGCCAAATTGCAAGAACATAAGTATTTGGGCATGAGGTGAAAATTCCTCCAGTTCATAATCATCTCTGCAACCCACAACAATTAATCTGCTTAAACACATTTGTTCCGTAGATGTGCTAATATATACTGCTAAATTATTCTCAGTCCTACTCCTATAGAGCATTGTATCTATTTTTTTCCTTTTATAGCATACCTTAGTGCACAGGCATTCATGCCAGGTAATGCATTATTCACAAGTACCGGAGCTGTGTAGCAGTATATAACTGAGGCTGCAGTGGATTCCTCTCCCAAGTGTTATTTCTTGTTTCCTTTTCCATAGTAAATGAGTCCTTGCCTTCAACAGCTTGGGGGAATTGCAAGATGCAGCCAATGCTAATTGTGCAGGAAATTGGTGAATCAACACAGGCCTTTATTGGAGCCCGGTTCAGCCCCATGCCTCACCTTTGAAACTGCCATCCTGCTATAAAGGTACCATGCAGTGTGGATTATGATGAGAAACAGACGGTGGTTGTCAGACAAGCCCTTGGGGAAAAGAGTATCTTACTCTAACGTTGACGCAGGCTTTACCATTCTAATCACATACGCGCTTAGGGCTCACTAAACTCCCTGTATGTGCTTTTCATTTTATTTTTTAAACTGGTGCTTGAAAAACCTCCAGTAACATTCCCACACAGACCTGCCTAAATTTGCATAAAAATAGTCTGCAAATGAGGCCAAGTTTCTCTTCCCCTGACTCCTCGCAGGGCTTGGTCTGTGAATGCCTAAAATCTAATGGATGGTTGAGGAGAATATTGATTTGTATTTGATTTATTTTTAATAGGCTGTGGATTAGAGCTGCGCTTCCTTGTGCTGTTATCTCATCCATGCTCGTAAGCAAAGCAGCTTTTGTCCAGGCTCTTTTTGAACTTGAGCACAAGGATTCCTCGGCATTAACATGCTGTAGAAGGGAGTATTTGATTTAGTAGGTGCAGCCTCTCTTTTAAGATAATGTTTGGCATGGTACTAAGGGTCTTTTTTTTTTTCTTTCCTTCTGTGGAGTGCCAGACTTTTGGAAATGATGTGTTTTTGACTCCCCCCCCCCCCCCAAAAAAAAAAAAAAAGAATTTACCAGTTAGTCTTAGTACAAAGTCCATCTTGAATATTGCATCATGCCTACCTAACTTCCTGGCTTTCAGTTTATGAATATAAATAGGATAGGATATTTATAGGATAGGATTTAGGATATGACATTTGCTTCACTTTCTCCTAAAGTTATTGTTGAGGTGTTAAATATCCATTTTGCCCCAAAGTGGCTGGATTTCAGTATTAGGTTCTTCGTAATAGTCAGGATATATTTCCTTCTGAGATCTTGCTCTTTTAATGGTGCTTATGAACCCAAATTATTGTGTTGAATAGACACATAGGCAACTTATTATCAAATTAGCTTTTCTGATCATTAAAAAAAAAAAAATCTCTGCTTGGATGGGAGATCAGATCTCCTAGTCCCTTCCCTCTTTAATTTCTGTAAAATCTAGAACTGCCCTGGCTGGTTAGGGAAGAGGTTAACAAGGACAGATCTATGGAATGTAGGTGCTGATAAAACTAGCACACTTGGCTAACTTTTAAGAAAGTTTAGTTTCTGTAGGAATGCCAGCTATGTCAAAGTGTTACACCAGGGATTTATCTGTCTTTTTTTGAATGAGATTTAATAAGAATGAAATGAACCAAACTTCTGGTTTTGTGCAGTTCACTTCAGAAGTTGGTTAGTGCCATAAACAGCTTTAAATTTATATAGAATTTTATAGAGCAAATAGGATATGTGCTTTGCCTAACTGATTCTCAGATATTGTGATGTATCTTCAATACAAAAAGAATAGAATCAACATGTTGCTAATGTTGGACAAAAATCTTATTTTTATAAGAACTGAACAAATGTGTAAATGATGTGGCCTGGCCAACATAATTATGTTGCAAATTTGTAAGACAAAACCAGAATATATTAAGAGAACTGCAGAGGACACAATTGAAATCTTTTGAGGTCAGTGACAACAAAATTGGGATGGGGGAAAATAACTCTACTAAATTAAGGCATAGATTTAATTAATTAAAAAAAAAAAACACCCCTAAGATCAATTAATACCTCTCTGAATAAAATTTCAGGTATATGGTGCAAATCTTTGTGGTTATATTAGATAGGATGCTCTGCAAAGTGCACTCATTCCAGTTCCAAAATGGCAGTGTAAACAGAAGTAATAAATTATGGGCTCTCCTACTGCAAGGCTCTAACAAGCTTTTCACTTTATTCAGCAGGTTATTTCTGCTTGTTCATGTTAATGGAGTAGATATAGAATAGTCCATTAAAGAATTGGAGGTTGAACCTATTAACATTTTGAATATTTGCAAATATTGTAAAGTAACTATATCTCATAGTCCTACCCCAATATGAAAACTTCAGTCCTTTATTCAGTCCTTTAACTTCAGTCTTATATAAATAACAGAGCAGATTTTTATTTTCTGGTACTGTCCAATAGCTTGACTGTTTGCTTTGAAATCAAATTTCTCTTCTTTATCATATTGGTACTTACTACCACCCTTTACCCAAGGCAGAAGCTCCAGGAAAGGTGTTTTGAGTTGGTGATGCTGTCCTTCCTTGCATGATTCTTCAGTTGAGTATTTTCGAAAGCTTTTTATAAAAGAGTGTTTTTCTTCAGCTGAGATCTTTTTGTCCTACTTCTGATGATGTAATTTTTGCTGGTGTCACACGCTGTCTGTTCCCTGTCTGCCCTCAGGAGATATCTCATAGTGAGGATTTCTCCCTTAGAGCTGGCACTGGATGACACTAGGTCTCAAAGCGACCCTTCCAGCTTAATAGGAGGCGCTTTTAACTCCTGGGCTTTCCAAACTTCTCAGGTTTGACCTCCACAAAATAGACTTGCAGCACCATTCAGTTTGGATTCATGCTGAAGAAGCAAAACTATGAGAATTCCTTTGCTGATATTTAAAAACCAGATCATAAATTTTACTCTAGCCAAGAGGTTACAAAACTGGAAGAGAACTACAGAAGAGCAGCAGCATATAAAAACCCCAGTTCTGCAGAGAAATTGCCTGGTGTATTAAGCTGTTACATTGCATTGCATTTCTCTGCAGTGTGTCTTGGCTGTAGAAGCTCAGGCCTCTGCCCCTGTGGCTCCATCTTTCCAAACAGACTCTGTTCTGGTCTTTCTCTGACTGTTTCTCAGGATGCTGTCGAGACCTTATCAGCATGCTGCTGAGAGCTAATGATTCTTCAGAGCGGTAGGTAGGCACTTCCACTTCCCTTTGGTTCATACTAATTAAGTTAGGGAAAGTTTTATTGTGCCTTGATTAATTCTGGGAATTAGTAAGAATGCAAATGAAGCATTGTTTATCTGGGGCCCCTGAGTTATCTTTTGATATGCGAACACACTTCGAGATGCTGATTTCCGTTACCACAATTACCTTCCTCTTTGGGAAGGCAGTGGAATTACAGCTCCATCTGACTCCTCCCTTCCCAGATGATACGACTTCCACTGTTAAGTTTTTTCATGGTTTCATAATGTACAAATTCCATATTGCAGCACTTATCCGGACAATGTTTCTGCTACTCGAACAATATCAAAATATATCTTGCTTTCTATGAAGCTGTCTATGATCTGTGTTAATAAAACATGATCAACGTCAGCATGGATGCTCGTTAAACACAGTGTGTTTATGTGACTGAAGTTGTGCAGCTAACTGAACAACATTACCTGGTCTTCGCTTATAGTAATGTTTATTCTCGGACACATTTGGGAGTAAGGTAAATGTCTGCTGTGTGCTAAAATGTTCTGAAACAGTAATGGTGTATTTTATTAGCAAAGTAGAAATGTAAGAGGCTTTTTGGTTTGGAACAAGGTTTATCAGGTTTATACCCCTGAGGGACGTCTCCCCTGGAACACAAGTCTGCTTTTTGCTTAGATATTTGCACAGTGATTTCTGATGTAGGTTTCTACAGCTGGAAGGGGGCATATGCCAAACCACAGCAGTGAGTTCAGAGTATTTTTATCTGCTTGGTTCACAAGTTTGTGTGTAGCCCGTGCTTTTATTTACAGACTTTTGAATCCTGAGCAGAATTTTTATTCTGACCTCGGCAAACAGTACTTGAAGGCGTTGTGTATAATTATAGGTCTCGTCTGCATTGCTTTTAAGTGCAGTCTTACCAAATCAGTGTGGCAGGATTTCCTCCTAGCTGCAGTTAACTTTTCATTCATTAAAATACTGCTGTGCCGTTTTTAGCCCAGTAGCTGTCTTGCCGCTGTCACACCAATACGCATCTCCCTCATTTTCCACCACCTCTTGCATTTCTCATGTCCTGCACCGTTGGCACGCAGGTCTGGCGAAGGCCCAGCCGAGAGGGACACAGCTTTTCACACCTCCTTTAGGGTGCTCTGACCTCTTAGTCTCTCATCCAGCACCCATTTAAGGCAAAGCCAGTTTAAGTTAAACTGCTGTGGTTTGCACTGGAGCCAGGGAGGGAAACGGCTCCTGAGGCCGGCACCAGCCTTGCGAAGTGTCTGGCAGTGAAGTGGTTTGAGTTTGTGCAGGTTTGGGAGGCTGCACCTCTGTGACTCAGAGCCTGGGGCAGTTCCTTCTGCAGCCGCAGCGGCAGGGTCCATCGTGGGCTTTCCCCAGACACCCCCCTGGGCAAAAATGCAGAACTTTATCATGTTGTTCACAGTGAGGGTAATTACGTACATGTCTTTAACGCCCGTGTATGGATGTGCCTTTATGTCCTGGTATAGCAAACCAGTAACAAGCAGGTTTGTTTAGAAAGCCTCTTCTAATTTTCTGCAGAGCCATCTGCTAATGTCAAACCTGAGTATTTTCTCCCAGGTATTTGCCCCTCCACAGTCACCATGGTCCCAGGATATATAGAAATTATTTGCATTTTGCAGGCCTTCCTCTTGGCTCATTTGGCTGTTATACCCCTCAAATCTTCTCTTACAGGAGTCTTTGAGTTAAATATTCTATGCCTATATTCAGTGAATAACAGTTTTATAAATGTCATATTTATCATGTATTTGGTTATTTTTCATAAGCAAGCTGCTGTTGGGAGCTCCTAAAGGATCTGTTTAATGTTTGTCTAAACAGACAAGATGGGATTTGTATGTGGAAAAATACTCCCTTGGTGTCTCTATAGCTGACTTGCCTTTGCATGTTGCTTCTCAGTGGAAACATATGGAGGACTGTTCACGATGCTATTTTAATTCTTGGTTTGTCTTTTAGGATATGGTGAGTGTTCTATTATAGGGTACGGAGCTAGATAATGTGTTCAGTGTTGTGGATAAAATAAGGAAGGATCTTGTAAAGTTTTTGCCATCTAATTATATTCTGTCTTAGCCCACAATGTGTCCATACATCTCTTCCTTATTCTGAAAGGCACCCTAAACAGTGGAAAGTGCCAAAACAAATCAAAGCACCCTGTCTCAGTAAACAACCACATGGCAGAGTCCATATGTTCTAAAATTAGGCTCATCTTTGTTTATAACAATGCATTACTTCTGCATCTAGAAGGGGAAATCAAACCCCTTCTCTTGTGTTGAAGGGATCCCACTGCATCTTTAATGACTATCAGCGTATTAATCACTTCCTGCAATATTTTTCAATGTAGTCTTTTGAAGTCAAGGAGGAAAGGAAGGAAGAGCGTTTGCTCTGGAATAAAAGTATCATAAACTGTAAATACTTACTACTTTCTGTCATGCTGATGTACGTTTTAAATTGTCTCTTAAGTTAATGTGCTGCCCTAAAATGAACTCTGCATTTTATATGAGAAATCGAGATCCAAGTGCTGCATGCTTCGTGGAGAGGATCAGCTATGGAAAATGCACCATGCCACGAGTGAGTCCCAGTACGTCCCTGCCCGCTGCCCGGCAGTCCTGCATCAGTGCTGCAACCCTGCTCTTCCCAGACAGGATTTCAGGCGTTTGAAGGAGGTAAAATTGACCAAGGCACCTGAGGCAGAGGATGATTCTCCTTGTGCCTCTGCGATTTTGCTGCAATGCACACAGCGTGATGTTACTGACAGTAGTGAGGAATATGCTGCGGTTTAGGGTTTACTTACATCTGAGACATGGCCATTCCCTAGGAGGCAGAGGTTGAGTCTGTGCCGAACTCTACTGGTTCCTTCTGAAATCTTTCTCTGTGGATTCGAGACCCCAACTGCCTGTGCTAATGGTATCCTGTTATTAGCAGAATAAGGCAAAGTTGATGTTATACAGGTAGGAGTGGTGGTCCTTGGGTTTGGACTCTAGAAGACAACAAAAAGTGAACAGTGCTGAGAATTTTAATATTCCTCCGTGGAAGCAAGTACAGAGAGGTTTGTGACTTGAGCACGTCTGGGCTGTTGGCAGCTGGATCAACGGGCGGCTGTGGAATAGCGGAGGCAATGACAAGAAGTATGCATCTGGCTAACTACTTTGACCACTTTAGGAGTAAGGAGGGCTGTTATATTTGGATTTAGCTGGCTTATTTTATTTTCTCTAGGGGAGCTATTTTATGGCTGTAGGTGAAGTAGTTTAATCCATTAAAGAGCAAGACAAGTTTGGTGAGAGAAGCCCATGCCAATGGATGAGTTGAGCATTCTGGGATTTGTAGCGATCCACCCAGTAGCATTAGAAAAATCAAAATGTACCTGCCTATAAGTCTTAGCAAAATATACAGAAAAATCTTTTGCAACTACTTTAATTTTTTTGACCAGTTCTATTGCTGTGATTTCAGTGAAAAGCTAATATCTTTTGTAAGCAGTGGTTTTGGTGCCCTGGTGTCCCTTTTCTTGTCTCACATTATATTCAGCTTTTGGGAAGCAAAAGTCTCAAAGTGTCAGACACCCCATATATCTGCTTAACTGTCTGGGTGAGAAGTGCTCTCATCGTGAACCGTGACTCTGTCATGTCTGGCCAAGGTCCAAGAGTAATAACCGTTGTGCCAAGGTTTCCCTTGTGGTAGCTTTTGGGTTCGGTGGTGGATCTGATGTTCTGAGCAGAAGCAGCTGCTGAGCAGAAACCTAAGTGGTGCAGAGTGTTTTATGCTGGGAAAATGGGATTCAGAGAAGTGGTTAGCTAGAATTCTCCACCTGGAAATGAGGGGGAAAAATATTGAAGTTTAACTATCTGCTGATAGCACTCATAAAGCCAAACTGAACTGATCTGCTGCTTGTCCTGAGCTGCTTGAGTATTTGCTTGCAATCTGTTTTTGCTGAGAGATGTTTTCATTATGGCTAAGAAAGTATTACTGCCTAGGACTCTGCACAAAACAGTAGTCCCAGCATGGTTGTTACACTAGAAAGCTGTTAAAGCCTTCAATATCCTTATGGTCAGTTTTACTTTAGATTGGAGAGTTTGGATGTGGAAATAGTTACATGCAGTGAAAGATAGATAAAGCTTGCAGGTCCTAGATGATGACTCTTGTGTTTGGATGAATTACGATTTATTTTGTCAGTCTCTCAGGTAGACTTTTAAAGCTTTTCCATAAAAAAGTAAGCGATGTCTTAGTTCTCCCTCTGCTGCATACTCTGACCCATGTATTAATTCAAGGCAAGGGAGGAATAACCCGCAGGTGGATTTTTCAGAGAGTAACTTCTACCTTCCCAAGTCATTGGAAGGGAATTCAGAGCCCTGGGCCCCGCGGTGGGGGGGCAAGCAGGGTCCCGGGCATGGAGCTTGGCAGATGACACCCACTTCTCTAAGAGGTGATGCTGTTGAGGAAAAGCACTATTACAAGAAGATTGTCTTGGTCACTGCCATTTGCCTCAATTCGCTCTTCGGTTCTTACAAAAGCCTCTGTCAAGTGTCTAAATTTCTAAGATGATGAGTCACAAAATGTTACAGGTTTGAACTTCATCTTCTCAAAACTGTTTTTGCAAACAACGTCCTTTTTAAAATGCTGCTAAGGCATGATGCATGAACTGATACGCAGTCACTGAGACAGCAGTGCAGATCAGCATGCACCGAGTCGCTTAGATCAGACTGGTGCAAAACACGAAGGAATTGCTTGCAGTGAGGTGGAGCTGTTATTCAAAAGGCAATTTGTACTACAACCAAATACCTCTCAAAATGTCCTGTTGCAGAGCAGTAATGTAAAACCGAGCAAGGAATGCTCATTAGAAAGTTAACCTTTTGATGTTGGCCTGTTTTGAGCATGCATTTCAGCTTCTGCTTAAATATGTCTAAAATGAGAGCTTGTTACCTTCTGTTTAACATGCTATACTTTTTGTTTTACACTTGCTTCGCAGTACAGTGCTGTAAGTGCAGTGATGGATTCAGTGAACGTATACCTGTGAAAAGCTTTTTAGCATATTTAATCTGTCTCTTCTGAGGTAACTTAATTTATGTGATAGAACGCTTATGTTGTGGTATAAATTACAGTAAGGGGAAAAGTATGTGCAATGAACTCTGAAAAAAGTCAAAGATGGTTTATTTGCATATTTACGTGATCAGAGCAAGATGATTGCCTTTGCCGTGTGGCTGGAGGCAGCCAGCAGCACCCTTGGCTTGATCACTTACGCTAGGTGATTTTCCAGATGTCCAACGAGTGGAGGTGGTCAAAGATGAAATTAGCTTCTTTTTGACCTTTTTTGTTAGTCATTTAGTGTGGACATTTGGACTCTCCAAAACTGTGTTTGCTAGCTTGAGCAGTAGGTCCTTTTGTAGCGAGTGAAGTGAGCAGAGGTGCCTTGGGCTCCACCACTCTTCTGGCAAGGGATGGTTACTGTGACCACTCTCTTCTTCCCAGTTTCTTGCACTGTCCCAAGGAGCAACTAGTTCTTACGTAAATAAAATCCCCGGAGGACTGGGGTCTCTTCCTTTGTGCCCCTGTTAGCATCTATAAAATGTGCCAGGCAGCCGGAATTTAATCCAAGATTTTTCTTGTGTCTTCATCCACTCATTCCTTAATTGATCTAGCCTGCCAACTGGCTGTTCAGCCACACTGGCAGCTCGAGTGACATGCATGATTATCCACCAAGAACTAGGTGGGAACTGCCAGATGGTTTCATAGAGGTCACTGATTAGCCACCTGCTTACCATGGCTTTCCTTGCTGCTGAAATCAGGGTGGTGGTGGTGATGTGAAAACCTTCTGTAGAACTGCTGAGCTGCTGAACTCAGTATTTGCCCTCTGAACAGCACGTGTATGGCTGTTTTTTCACCACATCATGTTTGTTGTTTATCTTCAGCTGAAAGACGTCAGCAATATTTCAAGTGGAGAGAGAAGTGTTTGGGTTCAGCCCTGGCTGTGTAATTTGGAGCTCTGAAGGCAGGGTAGATGCTTCTGGGTTTGAATGAGTAATCCCTCTTGGCTGGCGAGAATTTACGCAGTCACCCAAGGGAAAGCATGTTGCTACTCAAACATAGCGCTGTAGTGTGCAACGCTGCAGCCTCATTTTCCTCTAGTTTATCGGCATCCCAAGACAATCCTTGAGGAGGATGATCCAGAAGTGTTGGGTACACAGTATATTTACAAAATCATAAAATTGTTATGTCTGCACTGAGTAAAGAAGCAGAAGTAGATTCTCATTTCTATTATGTACAAGAAAGCTCAGCAGAATACTCAGTTGTAGGTGTAGGATTCAGTATACCAAATGATGCCATTATTTCAGAATGTTATAAAGATTTGAAAAACAGATTAGTGATACCACTTGCACATGAGTGTCATCAAATGCAGATGAGATGCAGGTTTACTAGATCTGGAGGCTATAATGGACCCAGGGAATATTGCACCTGATAGCACCAGGTCAGGCACATAGTGGGTAAAGTGCAGTGTAGAAGTGTGTTCATCCCTTCTCTAATGGAGGCCCACAGATGGGACACACTGGTATTTGGTCCGTTTTTGCTTTTTTGTTTGTTGTGTTGGCTTTTAATGTTCACTTCTGAAGCTCTTCCATGAATCTTTTTGTAGGCTTGACGGAGCATTAAGTGGCTTCAGGAGTTCATATGCTATTTCCCTGAGCCTTAGTGGGTGTGTTGATTGTGCCTAATGCCTTCCATCTGTGTTCACGATCCAATCCTGTTATCTCTGAAATCAAAGCAAAAAATTGCATTTACTTTCAGGAAAACAGTCCTGCTTTGGTTTTTAGTAAAGCTCCATGTGTAAGCTAAATGCATATGAAGCATCTTCACATAGTCAAATAAGGTTCAAATATAGATCTTACTACAAATAGTACAGCTTTGATTATGAGATCAGAAACAGGTAATCTCTTCTAGCTTCCTCCGAAAATGATTGTTCCTCACTTGAAAGACATCAGGTGAAGCGCAGCCAGAACAAAAGAATTGTTATTCCTGTCTGAAATAGAGAATTATTGTCAGGCTTTTATGATCATCACAGAAATGTATTTTATCAAATGGTACAGCTGTCTAGATGATACACTTAGATCTGCTTTTTTAAAAGGTGATAATCATTTCCTTTAGTCCTCTATCATTTTTTTTCTGACAAAAAGTATGTTTATTTTGTTTTTGCTTTTTGACTATAATGAAGACATTAAAGGTCTAATTCTGACCTTGCTTTTACAAACTTCAGTAGAGTAGTAGTTTACACTGTAGTTTACACCTGAGAACAGAAACTGTTTCTCTGGGTGAGGAGGAGTGTTTTGAGATCCGTGATTAAGCCTATTGAGAAATCTAAATACTGAACCAGCCATAAAAGCCAGCTTTCAGAAAATGAAAGAAAATTCTTATCATTTTCAGAAAATTCATATATCCCAACCTGACAGAAAGCTTGATAGACTTCTGCATTCACTGAGCTTGTCTGGATGGTATCAGAAGGTGAAAAGCCTTTCTGACTGAGCACTGGGGCTTGTGCCTCTGCAGATGGAAGTGCTGCTGATGAACCAGTTCCTAATTGGATGAACCAATCCACAACTGCATCTTATTTCCTGGTGAAAACTTATTTTCAGTGTTTTAAGTGAGTATCTTGTTGCTGGGAATTTGGCTTAAGGTACGCAGTAAATTGTAATTGAGCTCTTGGGGGGATCTGATGTTCTGCATATGAACAGTAAAAATATTTTCAGAGCATGTTTATGCTAGCCCTGAAAATGTGCTAGTTTGTGCCCTCCTGGGAACAGGAGGAAACTGCTGGCTGACACATGCCATCGTGTGTGACACTTCACTTAAGAGCAGTAGCTTCTGTTATCTGCCATAGTTAAAGTAGTTTAAATGCAGAAGAACATATGACAACTGTGTCCATAAAATCTTCTTTTAACTTAATGCAGTTTCAGGAGTGTTGCCACCTGTTCACACTGTGTGCGTTTTGCCTTAAAAGAAAATATTCTCTTACTTTGCGTAAGAGCCTGAAATAGTTTCCGAAAACCTGCCCATCTTCCCTGTGCAGGGCAAGAAGGATTCGTTGCTCCTGACTCTGTTCTTGAAGTGGCTAAAAGGCACTTCTCAAGGTCTTGGTGAGGTGTCTTCAGACTCTTGATTTGTTCTTTGAGTCCCAGTGCCTTAGGCAGGCCCACATCTCTCCCCCCTTTTTCCTCTTTCTAAATGTGTGCTTAGTTCTTGTGCCTTTTTCTCTGAGGACAAAATTTTGCAATTCACATACTTGTAGTGTGAGCCAAGGGCTTTGTTACCCTGTGTTGCAGGCAGCAGCTCAACCACATCTTGACTCCCCTGCCTATCTCTCCAAATGATTTTGACTAGTAGAGAATATCTGATGCTTTTAAAAGCCATAAAATCAAGGAATTGTGGATTTTTCATTTCCACTGAAGAATTATGAGCAACAATATAATCTTTTTGTATCTGAAACCTTGCCTAATGATCACTTGCAAGCCCAGGTTCTTAGACACTCATGCTACATTTCTGTGCCAGTTACCTCTTCTCTCAAATCACTGCCAATGTTTACTTGATGATAAAAAGTCCTTTAAAACCTGGCAGCAACTCTTTTGTGTTCCCAAGCTTTAATTCAGCTCAGAAAGGTGAGCTAACATTTCTTTAGAAATTGTGGTTCTGGCACTGGTCCTGAAAAATTCACTGGTGTTTGCTAAGGCATGACTTATCTCGAATCTAATCTTTTCCTCCTTGTCGTCTTCCCATGGTCCTCTGTTGATAGAAACCAGTATTATAACAAGCATCACATTACTGAAGTTAATACAGAGTATACCAGAATTATTACAGAATATACCAAGACTCTTCATTTTCCTTGGTCATGATATACTGTAGTTTTATGAAGAGCAGAATTCTTTGTCTAGCACTTTAATTACTGAGTTACTATTTTTCTGAAATGCAGCTGAGTTTGAGAGTGAGGCTCTCTAGTTTAATTCCCTGTCAGGTGTCAGCATAACACTAGGAAATCTAGGTAATGCAACATGAACTAAAACTGCTGCTTTGAGGAAAAGAAGGCAGTGTGTTAAATTTGGGGCTGTATATCTCTCCATTGACTATGTGGCAGGTGAATAGAAAGCTGAATCTTTAGGAAAGTTGCCAGCTGTATTTTAGCGTAATCATTCTGTTTTTATTTCTGAGATAGTAAGCTGAACTTTGTTAAATCAGTTTTGAAAAATTAAGATTTACATCAGTAGGTTCCCCAGCCCCGGGAAGTCATGAGTGAAGTTATGAATCATACTATAAAAACAAACATGGAGTTCAAATCCTATATTAAACATAATAAAAAGAAATTTATTGTAGCTGTAAACTGTTGGTACATAGGTTTATTGTAGGATAGCAAATAAAAACTGAAGTGGGGCTTTTGGACTTGGTTTGCTAGCAGGGGTCTGCTGGGCATGGACTGCAGGATGGCTGCCCAAGGCTGAAGGACACAAGGTTATTTCTTAGAATGAAGTGCTGCTTCCTCATGATATAGAGCCTGTTTTAAGCCACTCCTGTGTGTTTTGCTCTTTATGCCTTCTGAAACTTTACAAAGCACAGTTCCAGCCCCTTGCCAGTGTTACGCCACGCTAGAGGCTGGCTGCTGGAGGCGTTAGGGGCACAGGAGCGTCAGCGCAGGACCCAGTGCTGCGGGAAGGGGGGCTGCCCTCTTTAGCCTTGTGACAAGAGCGGGCGTGCAGGAGTGGCTGCTGACCTCCTCCTTGTCCTGGGATGTGGTCCACAGCAGGGTCCATCAGGCTGGAGAGGTCTGTGCGTGGGCGATGCTTCCTAGACTGCAGCAAGCCTGTGTTGCTTGGGCTTGGGCAGATGTTCTCATCTGGTTCACCTTCTGCTGGATTTACATAGCTTTCAGCTGTGAATTTAATTTCCTCCTGTACCAGTGTAACTTTTCTGTTGAAGATGATAGTGTTTAACTGAGCATGAAAAGCAAATGAAAGTGCACCCTTTTACTGTGTTACCAGCTCCTCTTACCCTGATGTCACTTGAAATGTTTGTGCCTCGCAGTAAAATTTTGGTGAATATCTTTGGATTTCCAATTTAGCAACTTTGCATTGGGTTAAGTTTTGACAGTACTGTGAATGTATTTTACCATTTTCATTTGTGCCAAGATCTGTGTGGTCACATGTAATGTCCACAGAAGTCAATAAAAGGACTTTTGTTAATGCTTCCTGTTGGATTTGGGCACCTACCTTTGAGCGTAAATAGACTTTAATGCCTCATGATTGTTAGTTTAGGTTTTCATACTATAGGAGTCATCACATGAGATGAAGACAAGGTCTCCCTGTCTCTGCGCTCTGTCTCGAGCTCTGTCTCTAGTCAGGGCCAGCTCTTCGAAGGAAGAATGTGAGAAACTGCAACAGGCAGATGCAACCATAGCTTGTCCCAGCAGATTTCACTTCCTCCTTACATCAGTTAGAAACTGGATAAAGAGGCAAAGCAGGAGCACTTGGGCTCCTCAAAGTTAGAAAAGTTCTTGTTGCTAAAAATAGTTTTGTCTCTCTTAACTGGGGATATCTTTCCTCTGACCTTCCCCTGCTGCTAATTGAATCCTCTTCATCTGTCAGTAACGGGATGTGAGTGTTTGTCTCCTACATAAACGGATTAAATTCTGTTTTTTATACAATGTCCTGAATTGTGCTGCATCGTTTGCATTTTGATCTATCTTGTTTTTTTTACGCATGCTTTCCTTAATTGCTTCTTCGGCTATGTATTTTTTCATAAGCCTATTTTCATACCTCTTAGCTTATATTTACACAGCTTTGCAAATCACAACATGTTTCATGCAATCTGTCTCTGCTTCTGCTCGAGCACAGTTACTGATTTGATAAGAGGCCAGCACTCTTGAAGTGGCTGATAAAGTCAGGCTCTTAAATCTATATTTAAGCACCTGAATATAGGTTGGGTAGCTTCTAAGGTATTTGTGCTCCTGCTGATTTAATGGCAGCTCTGGCTGTGTGGAGGTGGAAGGGCTCCTGGTCTTGCTGCAGGCGAGGGAGCTTCGTTCAAAGGCTGGGGTGGAGGTGCCTGCCCGCGGCTCCTGCCCGGCTGCGCCTGCGGAGATGCCGCTGTGCGCTCGCGAGCGGGGTGGAGGCAGCTTGTGACCCGGTCTGTGTGCCGGGGCAGCAGCGCTTGTTCATGAACATCAACTGAATTCGTGTCCGGCGCTGAAAAAGGAGGTTTCATTATGCTACTGTCTCTCAAACAGCTCATCTCTGAGAATGGTCTGCAGTCTCCCATGTGCGTAATGGTTCAGTTTATTGATAAACCGAACGAATCCTAAGCTATAATTCCCCATAGACAATTTTATCATCAGCAGATGATGCTGATGGGAACCCGGTGGTGACCCTGAGAAGGAGCATCCAGTGCATAAGACAACTCAACACGGGCTGCTGCTGTGGCCGCTGCAGCGCGTTTCCATTGGCATCTCCCCCGGCTCCGTGCCCCGGCCGTCTCCTGTCGCATGCAGAAACGTGCTGCTCCTGCGGCTAATGAGGTGGCTAAACAACGGCTGCCCTCTGGTTTTTAGCTTGTTGCTGGTTATTGCTCATAGCTTCTGTCCATAGAGGGTGGAGGAGCCTCATGTAGCAGGGGATCTCGGCGTGGGGATCAGTTGCACGCTCATCGATACGGTGCCATTGGTATTTCGTATGGATTCTCAAAGGAGGACCCTGCCTGATGAAACCAGGTGGTGGTTGTTTTAAAACCAATTTCTGCTTCAGAAACCTTGTGTTATGCATTTTTCAGCTTGTTCGGAACAAATACATCACTTCTCCCTTTAATCCTGTTGTCATAGGCCACAATTCAAAATGTGTTTTCTTCCTGAAGGAAGACAAAGTTGATGGGAATTGCCTGAAAGTGCTGTTACATGACAGAGCAGTGCTCTGATCCTGTGCTGTATCTTTGTGTTTGGACACTGAATTCACCAGCCACCTGACCTCTTCTTAACCAGAACTGCAGATTTTTTTGTTTAATTAAAATAACGTCTTGGAGCTACATCACTTCAAAAAAGTCGCACTGTAGAGCTGCCTACAGACCTGCCCTGGACTGGTCCTCTCAATTCTCACCAGTCCTGTGGAAGCACCTTTCTTCAAGGAAGGGCAGAAGGTGTTGTATGGTCTCCTCTCTCTAACAGCGGGTGCCGTGGAGTCGAGCGGGGCGTGCCAATGGGCTGGTTTTGGTCTGCCAGCGTTGCAGGGAAGTCTGCAGGTGCTTGTGGACTGATCTGGGTTTGGGGGTTTCTTTCTTCCTTCTCAGCTTCCCCTCTAGGCTGCCTGGCGTTCAGCTGCACCTTGGTCCTGCTCCCCCGCGGAGGGGCCGGCTGCCACCCGCGCCCGTGCTGCCGCTCCGAAATCCCGGCCGAGTTGCTCGGCTCCTGCAGCCCAAGGCATCACCTTGGTTTCTTCTGCTGTCCAGGGAGGAGTTTTCTACCCCAGGTCTCGGGAGCAGTCGACAAGCTGATGACGTACAACTTCCCTTCCTGAGGTCGTTCATTTTCCCTTTTTGCGGGAGGAGACCACAAGCAATGGGCTTTTTTGGTGTCAGGGTTGCTCTTTCACCAGCTGTCTGTGGCATTTTAATTTGGTGCTCAACCCCATTCAGTCCTAGCTATGACAGCCTGTTTAGGAAACACTTATCCTTTATTTGTTTTGAGTGCATCAAAATTATGATCTTCGCTATTGCGTGTAAATCCATGGAAACTAATAGAGTTAAGAGGGTGAATAAGGGTCAAAAGACTGGGCCTGTTGCCTTGTCATAAACAGATTTTTTTGTTGTTATTTTTGACCTCCCTGGAGTTTTCCACAGGAATGTGGAGCATGACTTTTGCTTTGAATCTCTGTCCATCCAAGTTTTTTTATTCAACTTAGAATTTTGTAAGATAGGGAAATAATGCACAAGTAATTTATTCCGTTATCAAGTTTAACTCTCCTAGGGAATTAGTGAGCAAAGGCCTCAGCAGAGCTGTGAATCTGTTTATTTTTGCAAGATAATGGGAACAGCAGTCGGTATCTCTTCCATGCTTGAACCGTTTTGATTAGCAGCTTTCAGATGTGGATTATCTGCACTTGACAATAACGCTTTCTGGTTTTTGCCAAGTTTGCGCACAGGTTCATTGGGCACTATTTCTCTAATCCAACACAAATGGAAATTTTCAAATGCAAAAGAATATGACAGAGATCAAATTGCGGAGAAAAAAAATGTAATTTTAGCAAGGAGGAAATATCTGTTGCAATAAAAATTCCAGGTAAAACAGTGTATTGTGGATAAAATTGTGTCAATATTTAGCGTGCACTATATTTTATTTCCCTTCCTTCATGGCAATGAGAATATATTTGACTAGACAGCACATGTTGTTTATCACATTTATTTACCATTTCTGGCAGCCGGAGATATCAGTGATGTTAAACTGGCATGGGTAAATCAATGAGAAACATGTCACCTTCCAAGCAAATTTACGCTGTATCCAGCATGAAATAGGATTCTCTGAAGTTTGGAGTGTTTAATTCACTTTACCTGTGCCAGAGCTTTAGTGCAATTTCTGGTAAACTTACAGGTGAAAGATTATGGGCTACTATAGAGTTATGGGTTTATTTGGCTTTGTGGCTTGCTGTGCAGATGCCTTAGGACTGTGCTGCTGGTTTTGCAGTCATTCTGGAGGCTGCATGTTTCACAGATTTTAAACAGAACATGTTTGCATGGAGAGTTCAAAATTGAAAATATTACTATATATTAGTTTATCATTAAATTCATTACCCCAGTTTATTCCAGTCAAGAAAAAAAATGATTTCAAAAAGCAGAACAGCTTATATCAATAAAAATATAGTCACCAAGGAAAGAGCTGAAAAGCTGAAGTGATTAGAAGAAACATTGACAAATAGCTTGTCTTTGTTTTCCAAATTCTTCTTGCAACTTCTTTCTTAATAGTCAAAAGTGGGGAAGAGTTCAGTGGCTATGACTAAATACTTTGTTAAAAATGTGTTATGATCTATGAATATGGCAGCCGCACAATACTGTGTATACCGTAAAGGTGACACCAGCGTGATGTACTCCAATTTGACATTGCCTGTGATAAATTTACTAAGGAGTGTTTTGGTAGCTTTCTCAGAGGCTGTGATTAAAATGTTTGAGTTTTTTTTTCTTTTAAGTACAGAAAAGTAGTCCATCCAGCCAAGGTTGGCTGATGGGGAAAAAAAATGGGTTGCCTGTGATGAAGATGAATCCTTATAGACTGCAGCCGCCGGCCTGGTGAAGAGGCCAGCTGCCTCCAAGCCGGGAATGCTGCCGGCCGCATGAAGTGTGCATGGTGGCAAGTGTGCCCACGCATCCGGGAGCGAGGCAGCGCTCCGGGGAGCCGTCGGGGTTAGCCGGGATGCAGGGAGGCGAGGGGAAGCAGCAGGAGCTCCCGCCTTGGAGCCATGGCTTGCAATGCTACAGAACATGAATACGGTCTATTAAATGTTTTGATTCCATTGAATTGTCACTTTCTTATGGAAACTAGAGCGTTTCTGACTTACTCTAGTCCCTACTGCAAACTTGGTTTGCTAACATGGTGCAAAACAGGTAGGAAACGTGATATCTGCTGCAAATGACTTATCCTTGAATTGAATGCAGTGTACAGAGACATTAGTTCATCTCTTAACTGCTCTGCAGGGCTGGAAAATACTCCAGATGCCTGAATGGAACATTGGAGCAAGTTCTGCTGACAAAAACACATTGCTCTTCTTGTTTTTAATCTAATACTTCCTCTGCAACAGAAGGATACTTTTCCAAGCTGTGAATCCTCCGGAGGTAGAAGATATAAAAATCATATTTTTACTGGAATGAGGTCTCCAAAACATGTCAATAAATCAATCAGGAATAGTAATGGGATTTTTGTTCTAATACATTTGATCAATGAAGTGGAAAAATTCACTAAGTTTCTGTTTAGAATAAATCATCCTCTCCAAAGTCTGACCTTTGTGATGGAGCGATATTTTATCGTGTCAGGACTTTGAGTAGGTGCAGTCCAAGTGTTCTCAATCAACTTCAGCCGTTTTCTAATTTTGTAGACCACCACTGGGTCAACGTCACATTTATAATCATTCTCTGAAGATGTTTCTTCCCCTTGTCATCAGAGGAAGAAGTTAACTTCATAATATTTACATGATTTAATCTTTTAGCTTTGGACGGAGTAAGCCTGGACACATTACTCAGGAAAAGTTTGGGGGCTTGATTGTGGCTCTTGAGTAAGGAGCTCTGGACTATTGTTGACAAAGTGTTTGGAGCCTTGTGCCAGATAATGCAAACTGTGCTTTGAGGTTTTTATTTTTGTCATTTGTTCTAGCAGTCTTAGTTTTTAATAAATTGGATATGACTTTCTAGAGTATGAGTGGTGTAGTAACTCCATCTGCAATGCGTCTGGAGTTATCGTTGCCCAGGGTGTCCTACGTATCCTCAACAACGCCGCAGAAGTTCTTTGCCAAGCACCCAATGATGCAGTTTTGCCAAATTCTTTTTGTTCTCCTGATTATAGGCTTGCTACGTAGTAATCATAGCTTCTCACTGAAACTCTAGCATCTTTGAATAGCAGCAGGAAAATTCTCATACTGCCTGGTACAGGTCCCTGGTGGCTCCTTCTTGCCAATATTGTATGGCTTTATAGCTGTACTGTATTTGTCTTCAGAAAGAAAAACTCAATACTTATCTTTCATGAATGCTTGCGTTCCGTTTCCAAATCTCCTTTTTAAAAAACAGAATGTGTTTAACAGTCCTTCTTCGTGTTTTGGGCTATTGAAATATTGCAAGAGCTGTGGTTTATCTGAAATGTCTGGAATGTTTAGTTGTCTTCTCTGTTTTTGCTGGTACTGTGCAACCCAGCATGCTGCTATATTCCCTATGCATATTCCTTATACCACAAAGCTGTGGGCACGTGCTGCTGTGCCCCAGTTGGAGTACCGTGGTGCTCGCCACGCGCACGAGCTCGGGTTTGTGCAAGTAACTGTGGTGAAACATCGTCCAGCCTGGAGCAGTCCCGTCTTGCTGGCTTAGAGCACGGATGTGCCCACAATAACGTCAGTCTGTGTTTGCTATCTACAAATCTGATGGGGATTTTTGTGGTAAGAAAATATGAGTAAATGGAGAAACAGGAAAAGATGTGCGACATACAGGGAAGTGTTCTCAGAGGCAGAAAAGAGCTGTATTTTGGATCGTTTCAGGGCCTCGATGGAGATCACGACCGTTCGCTGCCAGAAGAGCAGGCTCTGTTTGAAAGCTAAATCAACTCTTCCCCTCTGTACCTGAGCCAGGCAAATGCCACGCTCAGACCAAGGTGCCTCAGTCATGCAGATGGACAAATAAAACCAAATAAAGAATAACAAGCGTTCATGAAGCGGGAATATGTGGAATTTCATGTAGATCTTGAAATCCTAGAAGGAGAAGGGGCAATGTGACTGGAGCGCGATCAATCCTCGCAGGCAGAAGCCAGCCAAGACGGAGGAATCACCTGCTGCTCGGCGGAGAGACTGCCACCTCAGTAACTGCGTTCCTAAAAATCTTCCATTCAATATGAGGTGCCAGATTGTCTTAAACTCTTTATTATTTTGGGGAATTAAGAGTCCTAGTTAATTATATCTTCTGTTCTCCATTTCTAAGCACTATAGGGTCAAACTACACAATTTTGACAGGAGGAGAGGAAAAAAGCAGTAAGATTAATATTTGGCACCCATATTCACAGCATTTAATAGCAGAAGATAGATGCTACATGCATGTGCGAGCTGGTGTCAAGGATTCACGAATTTAAACTTGAGAAGGACAAGGCTTCAAGCACGTGCGTTTGGCTCCGTTTCTTCTGTAATAGAAGTAGTTGGCAGCAGATGACAATGAGAACTGGCAAGTCTCTCAAATTAGCAAGAAATGAGGGAGAGCAGCTTCCTGCACCCATCTCTCAAGTTTGCACTCAGAATTTAAATAGTACTGAAGTGTTGCTGGGAAAGTACTTAAAGGAAAACGCTATTTCTAGTTGTGAAAACCTGCCTTCAGCAACAGTCTTGCATCCTAGAAGGTGTTAAGGGACAGTGTTGGGTGGATACTTACTGGGGCTGGGATTACACTGATAATCATTGGGGAATTACTCTAAAAAAGCTGCAGCTGGATAAGTGATATTGCTGGTGGCTCAGAAAAAGTTCCTGAAAGATGCTGCCAAATTTATGATGGTTCAAAGGGCTGCAGGTTTGGCAGGATTTGGATCAACCTCTGTGGAGCTGGAGATATACAGCTTAGGTTTGAAGTTGTGTTGAGAGTGAATAGACACTGCAGAAGATGTTTTGGGGGGCTTTTTTTTTTATTAATTTTTTTACTTTGCTGTGGAGCTGTTGAGTTTCTCATGGATGGAGGAAAGGGTTGTGTTTGGTTGAGTGAGTAGGGCTTGTTGAGCTGTCCTTTGCTTGCCTGCGGGCAGTTCTAGGTTGCAGTAAGGAACTAGGAGGAACTAGTGCTCAACAGCTTGGTGCATAAAAAGTGAAATGCCCCGATGTGATATTAATTGAATGTAATTTGAGTTAACAGAATATGTGTGACAGGTAGTTAGTGAACTGTTGTATTTCAGACTTAGTTGTTTCTAATGGGTTATTTCTGTCATTTGACAGAACCAGAGGGATAGGAGAGCTTCTACTACCTGTGTTTATGGTGCTGACTTCTGCAAGATGAAGTGTAATGATGATAAGTAACTTAGTTGTCTATTCTGCTTTGCTGGAAGGCTGTATTTTAGGAAGGACTGCTACGCAGAGGATTGTACCACATGTGTTACTGGGTAAGTCAGAGTGAAGCATTTGTACTCTGCAGCTCCATAAAAAAAAACCCCATGATTTTTACAGTGAACTCGGATTTGATATCTCTAACTCTTGCCTCTACTCCGCCTTAAAGGAAAGGAGGTGATGAATTATGGAATACCTGTTTCCTGGGCCGTAATGCATAGAGTCCTGTCTGCCTCTCCCTCCAAGTGCGATGTACTTGTAATCTCAATTCCCAGGGTGTGAGCAGACATCCAGCATGGAGTAAGTGACTCTGTGTTTGCAGGGAGGTCTGTCCACAGATGCTCCTTGTCCTCCTGTGGTTATGGATCATGGTCTGGATGATCAGCCCACTGGCTGGAATCTCCCTGGGCTGAGAGAAGTAGAAAAGAGAAGTGCCAGGGTCTCTTGCTGGGAACTGAAGTGATTGAGGAGTTTGCAAAGAGCCAATGGATCTAGCGTAAACTGCTTTTAGAGGAGGGGGTCATGTTTCTGGACTTCACCTCAGACTCTCTTTAGAAAACAAGCAGCCGCTATGCAAAAAAGGTGTGAAATAACAAGTCCTGCCTCCTTCTCTTGGCTGGCTTCATCAGCCTGTAAAGCTGCAACGCACATTTCTGTGAGCAATTTGCATCTTTCCTGCCCAAATACTGGGTTAAAGAGTGCAACCTTCCCCTGGGAAGCGGTGGATGCTTCCTGCAGTTTGCTGTAATCAGAGCAGCCTGCTCCGGGATGCACTGCTGCTTTCAATCCAGCCTTTGCCCTGCTTGCTTGTTGCTGGGGAGGTTTGTATCTGTTCTGCAGTGAAATGTTTCTATAAATGGCAGCTTTATGATCAGCAAAAGCGTGGGCTGGTCTGCTGGTGTTGCTTTACCCCCAGAAATGGGCTCTGCAAGTTTCGAAAGCTAAACATGGCACTTACCGTGATGCTTTTATTTTCAAGCAGCTGAATATGTGAAACCAGGTGTTGCATTTGCTGATTCTTGTGTTTGTTTTGGAGTAACTAAGTATGTGTTAAAGTGTTCATTGCCTTTCGGTGCCTCATGAGCTTTGCGACTTGTCCTGTGGCTCTTGTGCGTTTGCTAACTTCTGGCCTTTTAAAAAATCTGAAGGAAGACTTTAAGGGAAAAATAGGGATGTTCTGAAAATGATGGTTCTGCTATTTTTTTTTTTTTTTTTTAAGGGAGCAAGTGTCCTAGATGTTTAATATTGGCTGACTTATATAACAGCTCGGTGTAAATCCCCCTATAGAGTACCTTATGGGGCCCTTCTCTTATTTAAGTAAAGCCCAGAGCAGTGTTGTTGCATAGTGATGCATAGAAAAAAAGACAACACGAACTATAATTCTTCTAACTGAACTTCAGAGGTTAACTTTATTTCTGACTTCTCAGTCTATGAACCCGGTGCCATGGGGTACGGAAGACGCTTGGTTTCTGGAGTTTCCAGAAAATGCTGAGAATTCGTCATTACCCTCTTCAGGTCTGCTCAGCTCTATCCTCAAAAAGTATAATGAAGACATCAGTCCTAACAATAAGAAAATAGAAAGTTTGGAAATGGCATCTTATTAAAAAAAAAAAAAAAAAAAAAACAAACCTTCAGTTGGAAGGCAGCAACTGTTCATTGTTGTTTTAATATATTCCCACGTGCTACAGATCATGAACTCCAGTGGCTTTAGCTCTTGCCAAGTCTTTAACCTTGTCAGGTTGTTAGAACAACTACAGCTTGTTAGTACATCGTAATTGCAGCTCTTTTTAAAAAAAATTATAAAGAAAATAGCTTTTTTTTGCTACGGCAAACAAACAGTAGAGCAACTATTTGAATGAACTTAAAATTTCAGAGACACAGTAAACTAGGGTCAAATCCACTGAAATTCATTTGATTCCTGCCATTGACTTCAGTGGAGGCGTGTTCCACCCTCAGTGTCATCAGGGGTTTAAGTCAGCTGTCCGTACACTTCCGATTTTGGGTGTCATTTATTCCAGAACACTTTCAAGATTTTAGGGTCTCGCCTTACAGAGGCACCCTGCAAGGTCCAGGGCAGGCTCGGAGCTGTGACCTGCGGGGTGGCCGGGGCCGGGTGCTGCTGTTCTGCATCCGAACCAGAAAACCAAACCTGTTTCTGTTTTTGTTAGCGGTGCAGATGTTGCCTGCGTTCCTCAGCCTTAGCAGTCAATACAATCCTGGAGCTGTAATGAATAATTGCATAAAAATGGCAGCAGCAGCCAAAAAAGCAAATTGAATGTTAAGATTTATGAGGAAAGGAACAGAGAACATCCTTATGGCACTGGTGTGCCTGCATCTTGAATACGGTGTGTAGCGCTGGTCCCGTCACTGCAAACTGGGTATGGTAATATATCCTTCCTTGGAAGGTTTCCTCTAAAGAGATTAGGCAAACATCTGTCAGGAATATTATAGGCTTGAGAAATGACAATAGAAGAGACATCATGATATCATTCCCCCCCACCCGTTTTTAGCACAGATCTGTGGTATATATTACCGTTGTGTGGATTTCTATCAGTGCATTTAATGTGTTTTTTTTCCTTCCTTATTGTTTTGAGCATGCATGTATGCCCCAGAATACTCCTGTCTTGTCTTCTAGACTGCCTTTCCACTGCAATTTACTCTGTTTTTTGTTCTACAGCCTCAAAATCCCCTTAGAAATCTATTTCCTCTTTTGAGTTTGTAATTTGTTGTTTCAGTTCTGCTCTGCTGTCTAACCAAGTCTCAAAGCCCAGGACATGACCCAAGAGGACCTGGCAGGATAAACCATTGTTAAATTCAGTGGCCCATTATGTAATTAGTTAAGACTTTTAACTCTGATTTATTGTGTTTTACCTAATGTTGAATGTTTTATGTGGAATAAGCACCACCCTAGAAAAAAACATTGCTTATCAGACATGACTTTTATTACTTCATATCAAATTTTGAACTTACTGTAATATGGAGCTAATGCTCAGACAAGTGCTTTTGTTATGAGCTCCTGCTTTAGACTGCCTTCCTGTATATAAAACTGATCTGTGTATCTTTTCATGCCAGATATGTTATTGATAGCTCTGTCGCTTGTTTTATTGTTAGATTATGTGTGGTATAAAATAAATATAGCTCCGAATGTGGGTTTAAGAGATTCTCTTGCTATAAAATAGGGAAATGAGGATATGCAAATGTATGCAAGATATGCAAATACGGAGGAAGTGAAGAATAGTGGAAGAGCTGTGATAGCTATAGGGAAGGCTACAGCATAGCATACAGCTGTCATGGCTTGAGGGCCCATCTTCGCTGCTGAGAGGTGGTGGCAGCTGCCTTATGGTCGGTGGTGCTGGTCCCTTGTGAGAGCCCAAACCTGTGCAAAAGCCCTGCTGGCACTAGCGGTGCTGAAGAGAAACCTGGAACCCCTTCACCAGCCTGGCAGCTGCTTTTGGAGCTACAGGCTGGACTTCAATGAACCAGCCATCAGGAAAAAGTCAATTGGAGAATTATAGACCCTAAAAGCATCTCAGTCTGGAGTTTGCAAAGATATTAAGCCCTGTTCTGCTTCATGTACGCTGCAGTAAAAAAAAAATTGCCATCGCTTCCATGAAAATAGAGCAGTGATATGAGTGAAATGGGGAAATCTATCACCAGCCGCTGCAGTATGCAGCGTCCCACCTCTGCAGAGAGCGCGGAGGTCTCTGCTCTTGTGCTGGTTGCAGGGATGCTTGCATCCCACCTCTCTAGGTGCTGTTTTTGTCTTTGAGTCTTTGCCTCTTATTTTTGTCTTTGGTGCAGTGCTTTTGGACCTAGGCTGTCACGTATTTCGGGAAGATTTAGCTGCAAAGACTTCCTGGTAATATGACATTGAGGAAAGCCCATTTTCAGTGTTGTAGCTGTGTATCTTGTAGCAAATACTGTGACGCATTGAGCTGCAATCTGTGGTTCTTTGGCAGCAATAATAAGAAAGGAAGAAGTAGCAATAAGTGGATGAGCAATAATAATCCTGGTTACCTCCAAAATGAGAAAGGACCTAATTTTTTATTCTAGTCTTGCTGTCTTTATGGCTGGCAGTAAATGGTCACTGCTGATAATGATGCCTCTCACTGAAATGTGTCAGTTATAGGAAACCTGGACCTGAAAGTAGAGTTATTGTCTAGAGCGCTGGAACGAGCTGGCTGCAGACCGTGATTGCACTCTCCGTTCTTCCTTCTGCAGTCAGAATTACTGATTTGTGTGATGTCCTGAGTTATTACAAAGGCATTAAAACCTCTTTCCTCTGTTTGAAAACCTTCCTCCTTTAGCATGACTTAGATGCTTGCAGTGCCTAGGAAAAGTTCAGAAATGGTTGCTGGGTGGAATTTGTCTCCTCTAACAGCCATTTAGAAGGAAAGTGCTTATTCTCTGGATCCCTTCAGAGAAACATCTTGGATGACTAATCTCATCTATTTTATACATCTGCTGGAGGATGGGATAAATCAACCTCTGGAGATCTGGTGTTCCCTTTCAGCAATGCATTTTTGCAAGAGATTATATTGATGTACGATGAGGCAGATGCGCAACGTTTTCAAGGGTTTTTCCATTGTGTAAGCTGATGATAAGCAATAAACAAACTGCTCCTGTTTGGAAGGACCTCTCTGTGTGACATGCAGGCTGCAGATAAGGATGTGGTCAAGTTTTGCCTTGACTCCCAGGTAACCTCTGTGTCCATAAGCACATGAAAAAGTGAGTATTGTTAAGGGAAAGGGAATTGTTGGTTTGCTGGTGAGCAATCAGGGACACTCGCACTGTATCAATCGTTCTAATGGGTGTTCCTGCTATTTGCAGCATTGCTTAATATAGCCCATTAAATTGCTATCAGCATTACTTATTTTATGATGTTGCTTGTTGTCTGAAGTTTGCATGGAATGCCCCGTAAAAGGGGCCGAAACAGTTCTGTGAGTTGAGTCAGGCAGAAACCCCAAATACTGTCTGAAAAGTGTTGTGGGCAGTGGAAGGCCTTATTGCGGGTCCCCAGTGCGCAGTTTGGACGGCTACAGCAAATTCTGCTTTTGACACAGCTCTGGTACGTTCATATCGGAGCTTACTGAGGACGACTTTCAGTTACAGTAATTGCTTGTGAAATGCTTCCTTTTTGCGGTGGGTCCTCCTTTGCTGAAGAGGAAAAGCATGCTTTTATTAAAGAGTTATTTTATATTCTATTCGTGCCCGATAGTTATTGACAAACTAGAGTCCTCTGAAGGAGGAAGTGGAAGTGTTTGACAATAGGGAGTGAAATTATGGAAATAAATTCCATAAATATTTTATTTGGTTGCTGAAGCTTTGTCCCAGCAAGCTGCTGCTCTCCAGCTTCTTTTGTAGATCGAGTCATTGACATATGAAGCTTGTAGTCTTCTCTGGTTCAGACATGTAAAACACCTCTTAAGTGATGCTGATGGGCAACCTGAAGGGCAAAGAGAGATGGTTTTCCCTCTAGGAGTGTTTTCAGTTGTTTAAAACTTTGCTTCTACTTTTGCTCTCTGTACTCGAAAAAATTTCAGTTTTTTGACTCCTTGGCCTTCGCGAAGGTCAAACTCGAGCTGCAGTTTGGGGTCTGATTTCTGTTCCTTGTCACGATGCTGCACACGTTTCCTTTCAGTAGAGGCAAATGTTTCTCCTGGGGTCCCACTGGACGCAGTGGCTCTTAGCCGTGGTAGGAGGAGACAAATCTTATTGCTACCATGAATTTGCTGCTGTTTCCGTGCATGGGAACCATCGTAATCCGCTTGTGGGACAGTGGTGAGCCCAGCCTGTGTGCGAGAGCTGGTGCTGAAACTGTTTCTTGGCTTCGCCAGTTTATTCTTTTTAATTTTTTCCAAGCCGGGCAGGGCGATTACTGTATTTATGAAGGGAACCTGGAGATGCCTCTTGGATTTGTGCAGACTCGTAGGGGAAGAGTGGGAAGGATTGTGGAAATGAGCTGCAGCGCAGCACGAAAATCCCCAGCATATCCTTGCATTGGCAGCAGAGGCCCGCCACGGGCAAATACTCCCCTCTTTACAAGTGCAAACAAACCTCTCCTGTCTGAGAGAGTATTTGTTGGTCTCTTCAGTGGAGGGTGGAGGAAAGCTGGGATGTGAAGTGTTACAAGAGCTTTTAAATGCAAGATGGTAGTGCCTGACAGTGTTTTATCTTGGGGACAGATGAGGAGTCCTTCCTGCCTGTTCATAAGGACTTCATGGCTTAAAGACATTTCCTTTGCGAGGACATACTGTGCCAGAGCTGCAAGAGGAACAACCGTATTGATTAAGGTTTGAAGAGAGTGTAATTTTGGTGCAAGTGTGAATGAAGGAGTGAAAGCAGAAGAAATCTGAGTTTTCTCCTGTTACCTTGCAAGAGCACGTCCTGAGGGCAGCCCCATCGCGAAGGGGCCCGTGGTTGGAGAAGCTGCCGTTCGGCTCCGTACGCCCGCAGTGCTGCTGCTGACCCTTCTGGGAATGCTTTTTCTGCACATGTATATCGTGAAAGTTGCTAGAAATTATCATGCCGAAGCTGTAGCCGTGGTGCACTTTCTAACTAGGCGATTTTTTTCCCTGTGGCCTCTTGCTTACCTCCTCTTTCAGAGCTATAATTTCTCAGCCCTCTTAGAGGGATCGTTGCTCAAAATTGCTGTCAGCCGAAAACCGTAGTAGCGAGTTCTTCAGAAGATAAAGCCTTTGCTTATTAAATAATAGCCCTCAGCTTTCAGATTAGTTTAATTTAATTAAACACCATGTTCTCAGCCTAATTCGGCTAAAAGCCGTTTCCCAGCTGCTCTTTAACTGCAGATTGAATGGCTGTTCCTCCTCCTGGTTTCACAAGAGAAGATTCCACCCTCATCTCCCTCAAAAGCTTGGGGAAGGTTCCTGACCTGTCGCCTGGGTTTGGATTTTGGATCCCGGACGATGCCTTTGCTGCCGTAAGTGGCAATCCCGTTCTGGGTGCATCCTGCAAGGCGGGTAGTTCCACCACAAGTTTTGCATATTAAGTCAAAGTGAGTCGTTTTTTCTTTCTGCAGCCCCGATTTCCACTTGTGTCACAAGACAAGATTGTATTCCACTTGATCGACTGATTGAGGCCTGCGGTCGTAGTTTAATGTCCATCAAGATGAAAGATTATCTGAGCAATATGGCTAGAAAGAAACATGTCTGGGTGTTTTCCACCACTAGTTATCGCTCTTTGCTAGCTGGGATGGAGCCATCAGACATCTGAAAACATTTCCATTTCTAGGGTGCTGTTTCTTACCTGTGGATGCAGACTGGAAAAATGTATGATTAAAATGACATTCTGCTGGTTTAATTCTCTGAAGTAGAAAAGAGGCACTGCCGCTGAACAGTGTACCATGATTCTGTTAGAGAAGGGATTTGCTAATCTTTCCGAATGGGAACGGATGGGTAAAAATTTTCTGGAGAAACCTTGGAAGTTCTTGATCAAAAAGGCAGCAGTGGCACTCCTCGCCAGGACCCTTGCGAATCACGGAAGAGTGAGGTTGGAAGGGACCTGTGGCGATCCATCTAGTCCAAATGGATTTCGGCTATTTGTATCTGCTAGAAGATGGAGCTTTGCTCGCTTGGTGACCTCCGTGGGATCACTTTCAGTTTTGCAGGTATTTTGGAAAATCCTGTGAACTCTCAACTCCTTTTGAAATAAGTGGAAATCCTCAGGCTCAGCAGGCTACAAAACAGAAATCTGGAGTTTCCCAAGCACATGCTTTTTTAGGATTTTTATCTATCAGAATTTTTCCAAATCTAAGTGTCTTTTGCAGAATTTTGTTTGTTTTGATGAACTTGCCAGGAAACACTGGCAGATGTCCTTCAGCTTGTCTAGTAGCCTGTTGGTCCCCGCTGACGACTGCGGCGGACCCGGCCCTGAGCCAGCCGAACTGGTGTCGGAGACTAGGGCACATCAGCGCAGGAATGGAGGATGCTGCTGTTTCTGGGGGCAGCAAATGGCTCTGTTTTGTTTGGAAAAGCATCTAACGCATCTAAAAATTCCTAAAACAATAATATTCGTATTTTTTCCTTCTGCAGGAAATAAGTCATCTTTAAGGCTTTATTTTGATTCAGAAATCTTTCAAAATGTCAGAACTGCCCTTGGAACAGAAGTTACCAGCTTTGTCTAGAAGCCAATGGTATTTGTCTGTATGCTGTATCTCTCTGTAGTTGATACAGCTTTCAGCTAAATATATGTGTGTGTGTGTATATATATATATATATATATGTATATGTATATATATATGTATATGTATATATATAAATTTTTTTTTAAAATCTTACTATTATAAGAATATTGCCTTAAAAAAAGATCACTTTTCAGTGCTCTTTTTTTAGTCAATACTTTGCTTATGCTGGCTTCAGTGCTTGTAGCATCATCAGCCTTGTAAAAATAAAGATGCCTTAAAAAGCATTTTCATCATTTTCACACTGTTTGGGCTTTGTGGAGGTAGGCTAGTTACACAGTTGGTGTGGGAGAATTGGTGGAATCAGACTGAGGGCAATATTCAGCTCGATTATATAAATCTTGGGAAAGGTTGTTAGGGGTGAGGGAGGAGGGCACAAGAGGGCCTCTGTCCTGAAACTTTCTCCAGTTTCCTTTTTTCTAAGGAAAGCTCTGATGCAAGCTAAGAAGATGCAGCTTCGGCAGTTAATGCACGTTTCATTCCTTGGTAACTGTTTCCAGGCTGCTTTGTTACCTACAAAAACCAAATCAAAGCTCGTTGTAGCACTGGAAATTACTGGGCAGCTCTTTTCCTCCTGTTTTAAAGCCCATGCAGTGGGTTGAATCGGTCCTGCTAATGCTCTTTCCGTAGTAACTCTTGCGGCCAGAAGGGACTTCTCCCGCAGGATCAGGCCTGTGGCAGGCACCAGGCTCCAAAGGGCAGTGGACTCTGCCCGCTAATGAACACGAGCACCGGCCTCTCTCCGCTGCCCTGTGCCAGCAGCCACAGCACGTGTGCAGCAACAAGGACGGCACCCGCACACACTCCCCTGTGGCTCATGGTGTCACGTGAGAGGTGAGCTTGCAGGAGCTTTCTTGCCTAGCCGGCATCAGCTCCAGCTGTGGTTCATGGTGGAGATCAGCAGCTCATATGGATGTTTACAGTGGATTCCTCTGGCGGATGCTGTCAAGCATCGGCCGGTGAAAATTGCTCTCGAGATGGAGGAAATGGTCCCATTCCTCTGGGACGGTTTGTTTTCCTGAGTTTGTGTTCCTGAGTCTGGGATAAGGATGATTCCTAGCAGGGTTTCTACTGCAATTTAACTGAAGAGGTCTCTTGTAAATGCAAAGTTACCAGAACCAGCAGAGTAGAATAAATCTTTTTCTTTTTTTCTTGTTTTTTTCTTTCCCGAGTGTGTGGAGAGTTCTGAATTTAGTGCCAAGACTTATCTTTCTGTTACCACAGACACGCACCTGGATGCGAGGGTTTTGATATTCTGAAGGGAGAAGCGTGAGTGTTCAACAAAGGCAAACTGCGTTTGACGGTGGATGAGTGAATTTGCATCAAAGTTGTCATGTCTCTGTTCTCAAAGCAAAACTCCTTTTTTTTAAGCTGCCTAGATTCTTAAAACATCCTCTACCTTCTTCTATAGCATCTAGTGATCCATGTTTGCAGTCAGCTCATGATGTAGCTATAAAACAGACTAAAGGGCCTTTTTGAAAGGGAGGTGGCAATATGATGCTTCTGTGCATATTCAGGTAAAACTTGAGTTTATTCTTATGCAGTAGCACAGATATTATATGTGATAATTATATAATAGCAGGGTTTTCTGACAGTACCAGGGTGCCAAGGTACGGTTCATTGCGGAAGTTGTGATCTCTAGAGCAAAAGATCACCAACAACTTTAACTATTGGCCAAGGACTTCTAGTGGACAGAACATCCCTGGGTGAATCGCTGCACTGTAAGTCTCATGTCTTGAGAAATCTCCTGTGTAAAATCCTTTTTTTTAGAGAAATTCAGTTTAAGAAACTTATGAAGACTGAGCTATAGGTAAAAAGCTTCAGCAGCAGCGTCTGAGTGAAGGCAAACGAGGCAGACCGGCCGCAGCCCCAGCCTGCCTAGGGACCTGTGAGAGCTGGGTTACGGGCAGTTATTGCAAGCAGGGGACGAGCTGCTGGTGCTTGAGCTGCTCCCATGCCCTGAACCTTCACGGGCTGCAGGAGCAGGGCTCGAGCTGGGCAGTAGCTTGAGCTGCTGCCGAGGCAGCCGACACTGCTCTGCAAAAACCTCCCATTGCTGACCTGGATGCAGTTTGCGGGCACCCACGTTTTGAAATACGTGTAGGTAAAACCCTGCTGTGTAGGACTGTACCCAGTCTGCAGCCCAGACGTCACGCTGTGCTGTCAGCCTGCTATCGGGAAGTGAAAAATTCAGTGTGATGTTCTCGTATCCCTTATCGAATCAAACGTGGAATTTTGTATTTACTGACTGTCCAACTTCCCCAGGCCAAAACACTTAGCAGAGAAATTGGGTTTAAGCATTTTGTCTGTAAGTCTGTTTCTCTTCCGTGTAATCGTGAAGGTTAATTGGGGATCTTCCATCCCATCAGGAATGGTTTAGCCTTGGGGCAGGGGGTGGCTGAAAGGCCCCCTTATCCTACGATAAGAGCATATGTAGTGTCTGCTTTCAACTTGTGAAGACCTGTGTCTTTGAAGCCGTAGCTAACGAACTATTCTGGGACATCAGCGGTGATTTCGGGACACAGGGAGATGGAATCTTTAAACAACCTGAAGTTTTGCTGAAATCTCGCTGGTGCACCATGCTGAGTTACAAACTGGTATTGACTCTTCCTCATGGTGTGTCATTTCTTTTCCTTTGGTATGAAAGCAATATAAAACTGAGGAGAAGGAACAGGAGGCAATAAGTATAATGTTTAATATATTAATATCAAGTATAGAAGCAGCTTTCCTTCTTCAGGCTTAATTTTGTTAAGAAACTAATGTGAAGTCCATGTGAAATGAGTCATTCAGTTTGCCCATGCTAAATTAGTTGGTTAAACTTAGGAAAATACGTTTCAGGCTTACTAATGCAATTGTAGCTATGAAGCCTTTTGCTAACGAATTCTCAATGACACTGCTGGCAGCTAATTTGGAAAACATTTCCATGCGTGACTTCCATATGCATCTCCGCTGGGGAGGGGAGAGGAAAGCATGATTGTGTAGGACCTAGTCGTTTGGTCACGTTTTTTGAATGGATTGAAGCGTACGCTTAACTTTGAATAAAAATAACCCAGCTCTGCTGACTAATCCTAATGCACTTGCATTATGTTGCCAGAGTGTTACTTGTTGTGATTGTAGTGAGGTGCCTCACTGACTCCTGCTTCCCCGGTAAAAGGGGATGCTTTGCACAGAAATCAAAGAGGGCAAGAGCGCTGCTGCAGTTTCCTCCCTTTCCCGCTCCGGAGGAACGGGCATCCCAAAGGCTTTCCTTCTGGCTTTGGAGTCACAAGGGGAAGACGAGCTGAGTTGATAATTGATTTTTCTAGAGCACAGAAGGCCAGATGATGACTCACGAGCTAAATCCTGTTCGTGAAGCAGTTTTCTGACCCAAGGGGATGACAAATGAGTGGTCGCTGTGGGACTTACCAGCATCGCGGCACAGAGACGGCAGTGTCGCTGCGGACCAAGGCTAGACGAGGCTCCCAGGACTCCCACCAGCGAAACAGGGTCTCAGGGCAGCAGTTTGGAGATGGCTGGCAGCATCCTTCTGTGAAAATCGGCTGTACTGGGCTCACTGCGGCTTTTAGTGCAGATCTTCACTCTTGGAAGGAGATCTCCAAGCACTCACCTTTTACTCTTTCATCTTGCATGCAGTCAAGACCAAAATTAAAACAAAAATCTAATCAAACTATTGGTATTCAAAAGTGATTGCTCATAAAGAATCACTGATGCACTGAAACAGAAGTAGTAAAGGCTCTTTAATACGTAAAGAACATGGTGATAACTACAGCTGTCAGCTGAGCAGGAAGGTCAAAAGGAAAAGGAGCTACAAGAACTGCCAGAGCACCCAGTGCCAAAAGCGCCTGGTGCTGAGGGACAGCCTGCTGCAGCGAGTCCGGCGCATAAATCAGTTTGAGGAGTAAGTTGTCTAGATGTGTCTGGGTTTCCGAGCTCAAACTGTAAGTAACAATACTAAAATAAGCTCCATTTGTTATGGATCATTATTGACTAAATGATTCATGGTACAAGTGGCAGCTGCAAATGCAGGTGATTTTATGCTGCCTTTCTCACTGATTGGAATAAGGTCTCTTTGATGCTGTGTGATACCAGTTTGGATTAATTACAAACTCTCCATACAGTCCTTCAGCCTTGCAGTGTGGTAAGACTTCTTTGAGGTGGAATGGTTGATACCAAAGAATAGCAAAGGTAGTAGCAGCTTTTTGAATTGTGTCAATGAAATTGCATCATTCCTTGTTCTTCTGCAGGGCTGCAACGGGCAGATGACCTGGAGTTTGGGGGAATAATTTTAACATTGAACGCCTGAAGTAATCCTTCTAAAAGCGGATGTTGTTGCTGCATATTTTTGTGGTTGTCTGAGTAGCTCCTCTTCAGGCCACGACAAGCCTCTCTGCTCTCCATCTGCTTACCACAGCACTGTTCCAGGAGCAGAACTGGTGCTCCTGTTTAATTTTGCTGGCTAGCGGGGGGAAAGAAGTAGGTCCACGCCTTCATTCGTAACAACAAAATAAAATTAGCATTTTTGAGAGATTAAATAAGAATTGCAAAAATAAAACAATGCACTGCCATAAAGGACGACTTTGGAATGCTTTTGTCAAACATTGCCTAATCACAAAATTTCATTTTATTATGATAATATTATTTCATTTCTAAAATTACTGTGTTGCTTTTTAAAGTCTGGTCAGCGGTTTGTTAAATGAAAAATATTTGATATCTATGCACCTGATGTAAGCCATCCAAGGCATTACAATTTCTAGAAAGGAAAATGATTACTAACTGGATTTTTTTTCAACCTACAGAAAATTCTATTTTTAAATATATTCAACATAATTGCTCATTATGTAAGTATGTTAAAAAGTACAACACCCTTACCGTATCATCTTTCATTGAATGTCATGCTGCGAATTACAAATCTGTTAATGTAGATGTAGAACTTGCACATTCTGAATGCAAAGATCTATTTTTTTGTTCCAAGTCTTTTATGAGCCCATCTGTGATCACCAGTTTGCAAGAAGTGGATAGGAGCAATACGCACTTCCAGGCGGGTTGTACATAAACTCTGTGCTCTTTCTACCTACTGTAACATGAAGTTTGTCAGCTTAGGAACGCCAACCACTTTTTGTCTTAAGATATGGTAATTTATGCAGTATTTATGTACTGAAGCTTTTCCATGACTGCTTTCTGACTAAGAAACCATTAGGAGCCCAAATTATAAAAATCATAATTAACTGGGTATGTGGTGTAGTTGTCTAGCAGCAATCTCTTTATGCAAGAGATGTGATCTGCCTTATAAATGAGGATTTAATCGTTGGCTCTATACCAGATTAGCGCAGGAGAGAGAAGCTATCGCTACAGGTTAATCAGGCATAATTGGAGCTTTTTGACAACGGAGCTGTCTCATCGCGAAGCCTAGTGCTCTGCTGCTCTGTTGATTAAGCCAGCAGAAAGCAAGGTGTGAGGCAGGGGAGTCCCAGGGTGGCAGAGGTCCCTGTGGCTCGGTCACCTCTCTGGCACTGGCAGGGCTCAGCTGGCTACCCTGGGCTGCCACTTGCCTAATCTGCTTGCCCCGGAAGTCCTTGTCAAGCGGATTTGAAGTTCAAACTGCTCAGAAACACAAACTAATGGAGGGAGGGTTTTGGCTTTGTGGAAGATGGAGTTTTTCATTCCTTAAGAGCAAGGCTGGTGCTACTTGGCATAGGACGGCCAGTTTGTCCACAGTGGGACTGAGCTGGAGAAAGCCCTGAGGGGCTCTGACATGGCAAGGCTTTTTCTGAGTCCATCCAGAGGTATGAATGTGCTGCTCTCACCACCTGGTGTTTGCTTTTTGTCTTTTCCGCAGAAAAACAGTTGCAGTAGTGCCATGGACTGTCTTGGATTTGTGAAAGCCGGGGTATGTTGAGTGTTTTGAAGCAAAGGTTGGCTTAGGCTGTATTGCTGTTATTATCCACAGTCCAGTGCGTGTGTGCCTCAGGGAAGACCACTGCACCCAGCACTACCTAAAGCTACCTGAAACTGTGGTGTTTTGTTGGTCTGGGGTTTCTCTCCCTTCGTAGGGCAGAGCTCTCTGTATCAAACAAGGATGTGCAGCAGCATTCACGTGACACCTGGGCTGAGTTGTTGGGGCTCGTTGGTCTGGGACTTAAACTGTTGTGCTACTTGGTAGGAAACCGGAGAAGCTACTGGTCCCGTGATCGCTTAGCTTGGTGAAGACCGGAGCTGCCTCTTTGAATGGGTAAATAACTGTTGAAATTTGATTTGCGCATATAGCAAGGAGATGATTGCTCTGATGGGTGCAGACACTGGACGTATAGACCCTGCTGGTCTCTGAGGCAGGTAAGCAAAGCCTGCAAAGCCCAGCTTCACACCAAGGGACTTTGTGGGACTATGATTGGGCACGAGCTGAGCACCGGGGAGCAGGGGAAGCGAGTCCTTCCTCTGCTGTAGACTTCTCCTGGAGCTTTGTGGCAGTCAGTCTTTCTGGGCTTCACCTGCTTGCTGAGCTTGGACCCTGCTGCGTGGGTGCTTTGGTGAGCCCGTGCGGACAGTCAGCTCCATCAGACAAGCGGCCGTGCTCCTTGATGTGGATGAGTCTTCATCAGACCCCTGCTCAGGTCGCTGACCGGCTCGGCGGTGTCTCTGCGTGGTTTCTGCTGAAAGTGTTTTTGCAACTCTTTGTAAAACTGAAAATAGAATTCTACTTAAAACCTCTACGTTTAAAAATACATGAAGAAACAAAGCTCTGAAATATTTTGTGGCTGAAAAATGTCTCAATAGTAAGCCTGGTTTTTCTGGGTGTTTCACTGAAATCATGTGCATTTCTGTTTTTAATCCTGACTTTCTTCATCTGTTCACTCTGTTTCTTCTGGCGGCTTGGGTTTGAAGCAAGAATCTTTCTGGTGAAGCTTTCTGCTGCCCAATCTTTCAGAGAGGGTGCAGTGCCCAAAAGGCAGCCTCTTGTTCTGCCTCATCGAACCCATCCTTAGCATGATACTTCTCATGACAGAGCACAGGAAACTCAGAGTAAGATTCAGTGAAACAGATGAAAATCACAAGAGTTGTGTCTTCAGTGCAACTGCATGAAAATATTTGAAATGCAAGTGCACTTTTGCAGGAGGATACAAGTGGATGGTTAGAGGACAGTTGCTTGACCTGCCAGCTGGCCAAAGAACGGTGTGGGGTTTTGGGGGGTGTTTGCTTGCTTGTTTTTTCCCACCATTGAAATGCAAGAGGTCTTTTGTTGCCCATCACGGTTCTAATTTTGCTAGGGAAAAACTAGCAATCTGTGTCAACGATACCATAGTCTAAGCTATTACGAACTGCAGTTTTTTTGAGCGTTTCTTGATTGGTGTGGGTTGCCACAGATGATAATAGTGTCTTATCAGTTTTCCCCTGTGCTGTGTGAGATTGCTGTCAATTTTAGAGCCTGTCTAGTGCTTGTTGGGGGTTAGGAAAGAAAGTTAAATCAATGCAAACCAAGTGAGGTGAAGGCGAGCTTAGGAAGCATTTTGAACGTTTTGCCAAAGTTCAGTTCAGTCTTTTTGAGGATCAGGACACCTGACCTGCCAGCCCTACCTCTGCCGTGCCAGGTATGTCTGTCCATCCAAAGGGACCCTCCTCTCCTGTAGGAGTGTAGGATTTGCTCTGCCTTTGTCCTATAAAATCCACAAATGTTCCATGCACGGAAGGCTTTCTCTTCTTTTTGACTCCCCCCTGCTTCCTTCCTTGGAGCTGTTCTTGAGGTGGCTTCACTGGTCTGGACTCGGTTTTGACCCTGCTGCTAGCAGGAGGTTGGACTAGGTGACCGCGGGAGGTCCCTTCCAAACTTAATCGTTCTGGCGGTTATAGCTCTGTGTGTCTGTGTGTGTGTTCTTAATCAGACGTATGGATTATAACTCCTACTTTATCATTGCATGTTTTGTTTTCCTCAAAAAATCAGCATGTGTTTTTGTTACAACCCCCCCCCCCCCTTCTTGCACACTAGCGCTTTCCAACATCTGCTGTATGCCAGAATACTTCCATGAAACTTATGCAGCACGGCTACTGCAGTTTAATGAGCTTCAAAGATTCAGTTAAATTACAAAATACCATTTCCGATGCAGTTGCAAGGACACTTGGTCTGGCGACAGCGAGCTAGCAGGAAAGCGAGGGATGCTTTTTGCGTTGTTTTATAGCGTGCACCTTCGGTGCTGATGCTTGAGCCACCCTCATTAGATGGCTGTGACTGCTCCTGTGCCAGTCGAGGTGCTCCCATCTCGGCCCCGCGTAGGGAGATGTCGGAGATAAATTGGTTCCTGTGATTAGGTGCGAGCTCAGGCTGCCTGACCTGCGCTTGCGGAGCAGTAGCTAATGCATGAGGATAGTAAAAGCGTGTAATAGTCTGAGAAACAAGTGTGTGGATGTCACTGCACGTTGTTACCGTGAGAGGGAGAGGAGCCCGGCCGCGGGAGGCTTGTTGAGCTGCCGGTCCGCTGCTGCGGTGTTTTGACAAATGAACTGCTCGGGAAAGTGTAAGCTTTGAAGATGTTCGTGGAGCTGGGATAACAATTTTGCCAATCCTATTTATGTTTGTTTGATAGTAGCTATAAAAGTACATCAGGATCCATAACCTTCCTTCAGCTTCAGAATCTGTAATTGCGATCAGCCCAGGATGATGCTCTCTATTGCCATAGAAACAAAACCAAGTTTCTCACAGAATTAGTTTAGTGGTGAAATCTCTTTCAGAGAGACTAGATGCTTTTTATATTGATGAGAAAATGTTAGTGTTTGAGAGAAGGCAAAATGGGTGTAAGCAGTGGTAGGACATAGACCCCAGAAGATGATTTGCCAATATTGCCTCCCTTATTTAATAATAATTTTCCAGTGTTCATTGCATTTGAACTGTATTTTTTCATCATAAACTTTACAATGTGGAATACATTTTAAGCTTTTTCCCATGCTTTCAGGAGTGGTTCTGCATGCTTGATTGGAAAAGTGTGGTTAAGTTCATTTTAGAATGATACGGAATTAGGGGCATAAAACCAAACTGCCAAAACCATACAAGTTTTAGAACAGATTTCATTATTTTGAGGGCCTCTTTCATCAAATCCTATAGGCGGCTTCTGTGCCTTGCTTCACTAATGAAAAAGCCTTTATGTGGAATTCGGCTGCAATAATATTTGATGCCTGGTCCCTCAAAATCATAAAAGCAATGAAGAATGAGCATTGAAGATCTGAGCAGTTGTAGCCAGTGTTGCCATACTATCCTCTTTTTTTTTTTAGTTTTCTTTGGTTCTAGCCAAGCAAAGCATGAAACAGCTTGAAAGAGTCCTGGTTCTTTTGTCTGCTGTATGTAAACCCAGTGAAGAATGAGAAACCCAGTTTCGTACAGCAGACAATAATTTAAACAAATGTCCTGGGAAAGAAAAGATACTTTGCCATTTGCTTGCTCCCTTTTCTGGAGAGACATAAATCCATTGAGAAGCATCCCAAAACCAGAGTGAATAGATGGAGGGGCCTCTGAGAGGATATTTGTTTTTTAAATAGACTGTTTCTTTTAGATGTTTGTGTTTTCAGTAGACAGTACTTAATCCGTATGTTGTAGATGTTGCACCTTTGGTTCTGCAGACCTCAAACCAGTCTCTGCGATGATGGAATTTGCTTATTGATGAGTTCTACCCAAATATGATAGTCCTGGATGCTGTCAGTACCCGTTCCTGTTCAGGAAAGTTGGGTAGGGCTGAGACCTCTGCATTCCTCATGGCCTCGGTGTCAAACAGATGACATTTTGAAAGAGGAGGAAAGGAAAACTAGCACAGTTTTAAAGGTGTTTTTATGTGTCAGATAAGAAGACAATAAGGTTGGGAAGTGAATTCAGAAGAGGAACGGCGGCATTATCTGTAAGCACACATTTTTCAGTGCAGACTAAATGTGACAAAGGCCTTCTGGAAAAATGTAATTGCCTTGCTTTTCTTCTTAGCTCCTTGTGCTCTTCTTGGAAGAACTAGTTCATTTCTGCTTCTCGTAGCCCACTGAAATAGGTCTTGCAAAAGTCTCCGAAGAGCTCGTGTTAATCACACTTAAGAAATGACCTGCTGCCCTTTTCCTTTACCTGCCTGCTTCCTTTGACATAGTCGGGTGCTGTTATCGCCTCCCAGTCTTGTCTTGGTTAACTAGCGCTGTCTTATTATTTCCCAGCATTTTCTACTTTTTCTTGTTCTCAGATTGTCTCCACGTGCACTGGATTTTGGGCTTTCCTGAATATAAGCATTTTTTTTGCTGTCTATATAATTGCATTGTACGTGATTACAGGGGTCTTATGTATTATTATAATACAAATAAATAGAACATTAATAATTATATTGGAAGGAGCCAAAGAAAAAACGTTATGAATAGGGCTGCTTACTATCTTTCAGTTCTGTGATTCCAATTCTTTTTTCAAGCTGCAGAACTACCTCTGCAGTTAAAGCAGCCACTGTATTCAAGAGGTGTTTGAATAGAAAATATTTTGGCATATCACAGGAAAAGTGACACAAGTACTGTGAAAGGTTTGATGATGGTGCTATTCTGCAATGTGTTCATGCCTCCAAGGACCATCAATTTCTCTGATAAATGTTAAAACAATGAATCTGTCACAAGAGAGCGTGTGAAGTGCTAGCGAAAATAATTTTCATACTAGAGTTGATGTCTTCAGAAAGTGTTGATGTGTCTTGTTTGTCGTAGTTTAGTGCTTGTGATCTAAGTAAGCAGAGAATATGTCTAAGATTAAAGGAGGCTGTTCAAATTGAAGTTCTAAAGTGTTATTTAGACTTTATTATTGGGAAAGCTGTCTCCAGAAGTCTCTACTGCAACTTCCAACCCTTGCTCCTCCAAGCGTAGTGCTTTCAGCTGTCCGGTCGCTGTGTTTTCTAAACAATATCCTTTGTGAAATATTCCTGTTAAGAAACCTGAAATAATTAGTCACTTTAAAACATTTGGCCAGTAATCAAAGGATATCTGACAGATCAGCCTAGAAGGGTGACAAGAAACTGGAAGCTGGAGGAACATTCCTGGAGAAAAGCTGACGTAGTTCCTAGTGAGTGAGAATTCCCTGGTTCGTGAGGATTGGTCGTTGTCTCGCATTTTCTTCTTTCTTTCTTAACTCCTATGGACTTCTGCTCTTTCTCCTTTGCTTTGCATGTTCTACATTTGCTTGTATTGTAAAAGAATGAGCAAATATAAAAATACTTGGATATGCCGGATAGGGTTCAGCTTTGATTGCATCTCTTGTATTTTAGGGAACTCATTCTAATAACCACATTGTGCCTCCACACCAGTCAATCCAAAAAAAAAAATGTATGTATCCTTTAGTTACTGTGAATGCCATTTATCAGGCGAGAGCCTGATGGCACATTTTGTAGCAGGCCGTCTATCACCGTGCTGCTGGGGAACTTCTTCAGAGAGGCTCAGAGGTGCAGCCATGCTCCTGTGGGGAAGGTCTGCCTGCAAGAGCTGCGTCCATCCGTGCTTAGAGCGTTTGGGGTGGGCCAGGAAAAATAATGCAAGAGGCTTGCAGGCCCCTAGCTGGAAATACCTCCCTTCTTGCAGGAGCAAACATCAGGAGCAAATTCCCTGCACCTAACAGTAATGCCCGTGGCGGGGCCTTGCAAGGACAAGAGGTGTCTGCAGTCAGTGACCACAAGAGCTCGTCCCACGGACCGCCTCCGGAGCTCACGAGCGCGGCGTCTGGGGGAAGAGAAGCAGGGACCAAATGACAGCGTGGTGGGGCCTTGAGAGGAAAGGGGAAGACTAAACTGAAGGGAAGGTTGCCATCGCCAAAATCGGGCTCCTGTTCCAAAACAATTCTCAGAAGCGTTCACGTGTAGGTGCTGAGTTTAATACTGCGGTGCTTGTGGGCAAGGAGGTCGTGCTTTTTTATGCTGCAGAGAGTTGATCTCTGGTGTTGCGCTTCCCTTCAAGCAGGCAGCATGTCAGAGGGCAGCTTATAGGTATTAAAAGACCAAATCAGACTGAGACTCACCTAATGCAGCATCTTCTTTCCAGGACAGCTGGTACCAAACACTCCAGGTAAAGAAGTAAGGGAAGGCTGACTTGCCTTGAAGCCTGGAAGTTGACACTTTTCAAAATTTGAGTGTTTACTGTTTTAATTCTTGCTGTTTTGGTGAATCTTGCAGTGCCCCATCTCTCTCTGGTTCTTTTAAAGTTTTTAATCTCAGTGACATCTTGGAATAATGAGATTCACAGTTTAATTGCACTGTGCAAAGAAGTATTTTTGTTTATCAACTTAGAATTTTAATTTGAGCGACTGTCACATTTCCCTTGTGTTCTGGGACCTGAAGAACAGAAGATGCTGATCCAAAAATATTTTAAATTGGCTACAGTGATCTAAGAGCCAGAAGAGCAAGCCCCTACAGGTACACAAATGAGCCATCTCCTGAAGTGTTATTTAGGAAAATTTACTTTTATTTCTTCTTCAGCAGATAAAACTTTAGCCTGCATCTGATTTTTCTAATTATTTTGACTAATGCCAGCATAACTGTGCCTGCAGGCTAGAATAATGAAAGCATCTTCCAGCATCCAGCACCTGCCGGGCCCTTGCTTCAACGGCACGAATTGGTCCTAACTCCTCGCCCATCACCAGAATGGCAGCTCCTCTGTGAAACCAGAGAGCAGAAAGTTGAGTTTCTGTTGCTGCTCTGTTAATTTTTTACTTTCTTTGACTTACCTGATGCCTGAGTGAACCAGGAGAAACTGCCAGCCCATGGTCAAACATCAAAAGCAAAAAGGCAAGTGTGGACTGTGCTCTGTCATTGTGTCATCCCTTCATTTGGACTTAATTTTTTGAACAGAAAAAAGCTTTAAAATCAGTAAGGTTACTGATCTTAGTATAACATAGGTTACTTTTTTTTTCATTAGTTGAGGAATCAGATTAGCCACAGATTTTAGCTTTCTCCTTTTTGTCTATGTAACAATAGTGAAAAATCACAAAAATAACAGATGATGATAAATTGAAAGCACAAACTTATTTCTCTTTTGTTCCATTTATCCTGCCATAAGCATATGGAAAATCTGTGGGAATTCATTGATTTCTTTTTTTTTTTGGTGTCAAAAACTATTAGGTTTGATTCTTCTGTAGTTTTCTTATGCCAGTTTCTGTGAGATTTTTTTTTTCATTTTTTTCCCCTCTGACATGTGTTGGCGCAGAAGGATGAGTTAGACTTAATCCTAGTTATTTTCTCAGTGTGAAGTGAACACACACTCACGGAGTAACAGCAAACTGTTGTGCTGGTGAGATTTCTCCTGTCAGGGTAGCTATTTTAAAATACAAACCCTAATGGATGCGCAGGCTTCAGGTGGGTTGGGATGGGAGTTTCCCATGGAGTTAGCGTTGTCCGTATTTTGCTCTTGACCTGAGTTTGTAAAAAACTTACTGGGGTTTTCTGTGAAATCTGTAAGTCGAGCAGTATCAGCTCTGAAATTTCCACCTTCGGCAAAGTTTGACAGGCAGTTTCTTCAATTCTATGTAACAATTTTGTTACCTTAAACAAGTCATTTTGTGGTTAACATTTATACAAGTCAACACTCTACAGGAGCCAGCAGACAGCCACTGCCTGGGGACAAGATCTCATCTCATTTTAGAAAGGCAGCTCTCAGGGTCCACAGTCCGTAGTCATGATGGCATCCTCGAGCCTGCATTCCCGCAGAACCACCCCCAAGCTCCTGTAGGGTCAGGCACTATGCAGAAAAACTGGGAAAATGAATTTTCATTACGGAGGAGAATTCACTGGTCTAAGTAAATGTTAACATCCACAGCAAGAGATGGACTTTCTAGTGTGTTTTAATAGAAAAAAGATATACAGCCAATACTGTTGTTTTTAATGTGCATTTTTCTCCTAGAACTTTCTATTTAAAAAAAAGCCATTGAAAACCAATCCAAACCCCCCCCCAAACCAGAATAGATCAATAACCTCAAAATAACTTTGATCCAAATTTAATTTAAAAGCATCGTGTATAATTGCTCAGAAAACTCTTAAAAAATATTTTCAGCAGGTATTTTTTCCACACAATGTCACTTCTACCATAGGAAAAATGAACTAATTCTTTAACTCGAGAAGCCAGCCGGCTGTGCCTGGTGGTGGTGGTGGTGGAGACTGGCCTGGACCTCCTCGCTGGTGCTCCATGCCACCCTTCTGCACCCAGCTGGGCTCCTCGTCTGGCATCTGTCTTTAGGACTTCTATATTGCCACCTCCTGCATCTTTCCCACCTCCTTCCCTGGCTAAGTTTTGGGTAGCTAATTGTAGACCAGGTTCAAAAAACCTCTACCCAAGACTATATCTCCCTGGGTTTATTGCCATGGATCCAGGCAGGGCTGCACCTGGAGGAGGCTGTTACTGACACATCCATGCGTCCAGCTAATGTTCTGCTTTCTTCCTTTTTGCCTGATTCTTTTGCTCGATTTTTGCCTGAGAATCAACATGTTTTGGCTTGAATGCCATGGCCAGTTGTTTTACCTCTGCTCTGAGGTGTATTCTCACGCTCGCGGAAGCGAATACCTGTTGGTCTTCAGTGATCTGACCTGCAGCATCCCTCTGCTGCAGCCACTTGTGTGCCATTTCACCTTAAGCTCAAAACCAGGGTATCGATGATTTAAAAGTAATTTTCAGAGACGGGTGCCCTCAGTGTCAAGCCTTATGTCATCATCACGCTGGTACAGCAAAAAAGGGAAACCTGCCAAAGCGAATTCATCTTTTGAAGTTTGTTTTTTATACATTTTTTAAAAAAATCAAGTTCTTAATAATTTAATGCAGTCTCCTACCTGTGTAAAATTCACGTATGCTGTTTATATACTCTGATGTAATGACTTTAGGGCTATTGGCTTTTTAATTTGTAGCTCAGCCTCGGGTGAGCAGGGAACACAACTTCTGTGGGCTTTACACCGAGCGCAGCACGAGGAAACCTTTGCAGTGGTTCAGGAGAGTGTCGGTGCTGCGTTGGGGTGCTGCTGGGCAGCCCCGGCGTGCAGCCTTTTTCAGCTCAGCTGCAGGCTCTGATGCGACTTCGGCAAGTTACTTGCGCTGTTCCTTGGTGTCCTGCAGGGAACGACAGGGTGATAATTCTTCCTCTGTTTATTTCTCCTTCACTTAGTTGCTAAGCTCAGTGGAGAAGCAGTAGCTTCTTGCTTTGCATGAATATTGCAGCAGGGTTTTGGTCTCACTTGTGTCCCTAGCTTCTGTTATTAAATAGAGAAGATGCAGCCTCTACCACTAGTGCCTTGCTTGGTTTTTTGAAAACTTTTCCGAATTGTATCAGAGGGAAGCAGGAGAATATCAGCTGGTAATAGCTATTAAATATCAGGGACTGTGATGGATTCTCTGTTACTCTCAATTTTTAGAAGGATTTTTCTGAAATACCATCTCACTCTTGAGGGATTGTTTTCAGGAGGGCTTGATGCCCTTGGTCTTTTGCAGCAGCAGAGGCCAAGAGAAGGTGCTGGTGCCCTGCGAGCCGTCATGGATGGTAACATCAGGGCCTGGATGGGGGCAGCTGGCGTAGCAGCGGCTGCTCTCTTCTGTCGCCATAAAAATGTGCTGATTTCAAAGCCACAATGAATTCTGCTGATAATCCTTGGAGCTGCCCGAGCAGCAGAGCCGTGGGAGATCTGGAGAAGACTTGGCGGTGTCCCCGTGCCATGCTCACCCCAGGGCAGCAGCGCGTTGCACCCAAAGCGCTGTGTTAGAGGAGCGTTAGTAAGGTTCCTCAATCGAGCATTTAAAATTTAGGAAATGCCTCCCCCTTGTGCATGTGCATTATGATACAGCCTGTGTCGTGCGATCGCGCGCTGCGTTTCGGAGAGGGGGTGAGTCTCCTTCGTCACTCGGGAAGCAGCTTGATCTGGGGTTGGACCAGGGTTTTGGAGGAGCTGGTGGCCTGCTGGTCCCATATTGCTGCTGCTGGAGGACTTTGAGGGCATGCAAGGACGGGGTGAGGAGTTGCAGGAGGAGAAGGGAGGATTTCAAACATCTCTCTCTAGTCTCTGAGCTGCAATGTTTTAGTTGCCCTGAGATTTCATGGAGTTTTTTTCAGGTGTTGGGAGCTGATTTTGAGCATGAAAAGTATGGAAAGAGCAGCAAATCTTGGCTTTTTTTTTCCCTCCTCCTTGTCCCTGTTGCGGTAGTAAATGACACATTGTACTATCTGGATAGAATAATTTTAACTGTTTGCCTGGAACAGTCTTTATCACATGGACATTTGAAATATATGAAGAAAGTCCTTGAAACCAGGCCATCTCACTTTTGGAAGAGCATCCAGATTTCTAGAACTCCATAAATCTCTTTAGTATCTGTGGATGTTCAAGGCAGGTGTGATATGAAGACAGACCTAAATCTGCTAAAATCTCCAGAGCCCTCCTGGATCAACAGCAGGTACCTCTGTCCTCTGGGGCAGCTGAATACACACAAACATTCTGCGTGTTTAAAGAAATGCTTTTTCTAACATTTTTTTTTCCACAGAAAGTGTGTTCAAGTAACTCTTGTGACAGTCCTTTATAAAACACTAACATCTTACAAGAGCTGAGAGTTTCTCAGCGCTTTGAGTAATGAAGGCTGTCTGGGAAAACCCAGCCGCTCCTCACCAGCCCCTCTTAACTGTGGCCTGTGTGATAACCCTGCCTCAAACCCTCTGCTTTGGTCCATTGCCCTTTTTTAGTTTTATTTTTATATTTGATAATAACTCTCTGATCAGTTTTTCTCTTACAGAAGATGGAGAAGAAAGCTTGTTGAAAAAGGCTAATCTTTTCTGTGTGCCTCGGTGCATGGGGCTGTGATTACCGTAATAGTCTCATACTTCTAAATTTAGAGGAGCTTTGAAGACCTTGGCAATGCTTCAGAACGGGCACCGGGTGTCTTCGGCTTGCTCCGGGTGATACGGGGTCCCAGGAACGTGGGTGGTGAGCACGAGCCTGGCTCTGTCCCCAGCAGTCTTGGAGGCTCTGAGTTCTGGATCTTGCTTGCTTAATCCCCACTGCTAGGTGATATGTAACATAATCACATGCATTTTTGGTGTGCGTGAACATGTGTCATAATGAAGCAAAATGTCTGATGTAAAATGGAAGAATATTGTGTTTTCTTCTATAGCGACTGTAAAAGCTGTTCCTCGCAGTGGTGGGTCTTGTCAGGGTTGTATATTGATTTGTCTTCCTTGACCTAACCTGGCTGGACACCATTTTTGACTGAATTCTCTCCAGCAGCTCAAAAACCCTATGGTAGTTAAGAAACTGGCTGCATGTATGACTAGAAGAGGTGTTACTCTGTAGAAGTGCGTATTATTATTCTAAATAGCATCAAATAAGTGAATGAAATAATACAACACGTTAATTTTGTACAGTCCCCTCCTGTTTCCTTTGCCTGATAGGATTGCAGAAGCTCGTGGCTCTGCCCTTTATTCACTGTTTCTGCTAGTGAATTTTATATGTGCAAAAGAAAAAGAAAATATATGTTGTGTGTTTGTGTAGAGAATGGAAGCAGTATTTTCTTTTTTTCTGTTGTCCAGCTAGAGAAATGTCTTTTCTGTTGCAACTGTTTCCAAGAAGTCGTCTGTGGAGGAATAAGTCTTTTAGTTCCTATTACTTTTATATCACCTATTTGCACTTCCAAGTGCTTAAAGGTGTCAGATCTTTGGTTCTCAGTGCTGAAATTTCTGCATATCTATCGCATACGCGCTCTGAAACCTAGACATGTTACTAGAGGAATGTACTCTGAAATACAGATGTACTTTTTGCAGCAATGCTTTAATTTACAGAGTATGTACTTGAAGTGCCAGAAATATTCAATTTTAAAGACATTTTATATAACCTTGAAACACTTTTTGTGTATCTTAAAATGTCACCGCAGTCAAAATGAATGTAATTTAAATTCCAGAGTACTTAATGTCGTTGCATAAATAGAAACTTCCAAACATCATTGAGTTTATATTGATTCCATTTTTCTGAGGATTACATCCATCAATTTTCCACTTGCAAAGAGTCTTTTAAAATTAGTTTTATGTTTTCAGTGTGACATTAAGAAGAAACATAGTTTCTTAGCTATTGTGTTTTCTCCTCATTGATCTTTTTACAAAGATCAGTTGGGAAGGGCAAGAGTTAAATGTCGATACTGGACTTCCAAAAATATAGCGCAGACTTGAGGACTGCTCGAAAGGATGTATTTATCCCTTGTGTGCTCCCAGCTCATCTTTCCTGGGCTGAATAAAACCCAAGAGACCATGTTAATGAGCCTGCAGCAGTACGCACACGCTTCAGTCGTTTCTAGTAGCGTATCTCGTAGAGTTGAAACTCATATTTAAATTATGTCAAATCTGTTAAGGAAGAAGAAAGTTGCCTTTCCTTTAGCAGTGAACTTCGGCAGTGCATGCTGTCAGTGTGCAGTTTTCACGGCAAGCGCATCACAACTCCTTTGCAACAGACTTCTTCTCTCTTTCCCTGCGCTCCCCTCCATTTCTTGCTTATGCAGGACATTCAGTCAGTTCAGATCCTAGGTATTATGTAGCTGCAGAAAAAAAAAGTGCTGATGACAAACTACATCTCTTAGATGCCAAACAAAGCGTTATTGTCAGATCTCCTCACTAGACAGAAGGGGCATCAGCAGCAGAAATAAGGTTTTGGACCACCTTATCTCTGTGTTGAGAGGTATTTATGCAAGAATTAAACTTGTGCTGCAGTGAACAGAGCTGGTGCCTATGTCCCCATGTATTCAAAAGGGGACTTCTTTCTCGGGACATTCACGTCCACAGGGAGGGCAAGGGAGAGTTGCCATCAGTGATCCAGTCCCCACCAACCATTCTCCTGTCTTAAGAGCTGGACTGCTAATACCATTGGGAAAAGCTGTAATCGCCACCTAAACTATTCCAGCTGGAGTTCAGTCTGGTTGGAGTAAGAAGCCTGATGACTTTGTTCTGACCTTTAGTAGTCTCAGATAGGTATATATTTCTAGTAAAATAAAAAGATGCAAATATAGGTGCTTGGCTGCTTAAAATATAATTCATATTTCAGTAGAACCCCGGAAGCGCTGCAGTAGTAAAAGGGCTCTGCTCTATTTTTCAGACAAATGGCATTGTCCTTTTTTTCCCCCAGCCTTAAAGCTCATGGATAATAACCGTCAGCACTGAGATTTCATAGCTCACCTTGCCTGAGCACGAGGAGCTCCACAGTTCTTTGAAGGTCTGTAAAGATGATGCAAATATGTCAGAAAAATATTTTTCTAAGCATTACAAAATTGCATTGCTGTTCCATTTGTTGAAAAAATCTTTCAAATATAAAATATAATTTTAATGGTCCATATGTAATTAGGTACTATCAAAATATAATAGAAACGAGTGAGTATCATTCTTCCTGGGAATCAGTCACTCTTGTAATTCACAGCTAAATTGAAAGACTTTACAACTTCTTTTTAATCATGGGCTACTGGCATCTTTAGCCTAGATGCTGCAAAGTGCACCTTTTGCTTTCTATTCATTGCATATCTTGCTTAAAATGTTCTGATAAATTTTACACACTTAAAAGGGAATTTTCACTAGTTTGAGTTGTTGTGTTTTGGTAGCTTTATTTATGATCCCATTCTTTTCTGTGATTTTAAAACATTGCATGTTCCCTGTCACCCATTTTGCCATTTCCAATGTCCTGGTTGCAATCTATGTGATTTCCAGTGCTGAAATGATGTATTTGAGTTGATTGACACTCAACACTAAAGAGCTAAGTGATCGGTTGCCTGCTCCTAAACTTTAAAAATATCCATTAGCTGCCGGAGTGCTGTTTGATGGGATGAAGCATTGTTCTTCCTTCCTGTATAACAATAGGACCTGATACGGCAATTTCTTTGTCATTTTCTGAAATAACATGGATACGTTTTCTGAGATCTGATTCCCCGAAGACGCACTAAGATCTATTTTATTGGGCAGCCAGGCAGCTGGCTTTTCTATTTGTTCATGGTCTCTGCTGTATATGTTTTCTAGGATAGAATAATACAGGTTTCTGATAAATCTTTTTTGCACAATGAGGAAAGCATTTTACCAGTTGGATGCTTTCAGATATACACAAAACCATCTGTTCTATTTAAAGCATGGCAGAATTTAATTCTTCATTGTGGATAGAAGCTTGTTGCTGCCGTAGAAAAATGTATTTTACAGAGGGATAAAATAAATGCAAGAAAACTCTCTGAATTTTTTGTTTGTCTTCTGATGTTTGCAGATACTGTGCTAATTTAACTTCCATCGTGCGCCATGGGACAATAAAGTGTCACATCTCCCTACCACAGAAAACATGCCAGCCAGGCAGCTGCGGGGCAGCAGTCGAGTGTCGACGGCACGGCCTGAGAAATCGGACACACCGGTGAGCACCGACGGGGCCGGGGGTGCTGCCCGTGTCGCAGCGATCCGAGGTGCTCGGGTCTCCGCGCCGATGAGCTTTGGGACTGAAATTTTGGGCAAGCTCCCTCTGTGAAAGACGGCGTAACGGGAGCGTTCGAGATGTGTGCTTGCTATACGTGAAGAATATGCTGGGAAAGTTTCACTTAAATATTCAAGTTGTCATGTCAAGCTTTAGCAAATGCCCAGATCTTTTTGGCTTTCATTTGCAGAGACGTTTTAATGTACCGCTTAATTCAAACCACAGATTTCTGTTGCCTGGTTTAGATATCTGTACAGATATATAGATATAAAAATATATATTTATTCTTATATATACATATATAGAAATTCATTTTTAACCTTTCTGGTAAAATCTTCTCCCAAAGTTGCTATAGCAGGGTACATCTCATCAAAGAGAAGCTATTTTCAAGATGAGAACTTGATTTGTTTGGACTAAGATTATCTTGCGGTTCAGTGTTTCCTTCACTACTGCAGTGCCGGGCGATGAGGTGCCCTGTTAGCTCCGTGCCTTGGTGTTTAACGTGATTTTTTTCTTGTGGTGAGGAAACAACAGCCTGGCTGAAATCTCCCCTGCCCCACGTTTGAGTGGGCACTGGCGTGAAGTTTGCTGGAGGCCGATGGAGGCAGATCTGCTGGAGCTGACTGCACGGTGTGCCGGTGACCACGGCCGCTGCTTGCTTGTCACAAGTAAAGTTAGCAAAACTATACAGATGACAAAAAAAAATGTTCATAGACATATTCTGAGTCATAGTTCTCCCTTCTGGAAATTGCAAACTTCTTTTTTTCCTGCAGCCGTGTTCAGCCCCTGTGAATCGGAGCTGTTACGTTGGCGCGTTGATAAGATTTTGCCATCTTAGATAAGACTCAGTCAGTGTGTGTGAAAATAAATAAGCATGCAGGAAAGAAAAGAGGGGCAGAGAGAAGGCTGCCGGTTGTATGCACACAGTCCAGGGCGCATCTTCGTGCTGCCGGGCAGCAGAAGAGGTTTGCATTAGCCGAGGCGGGCTCAGCTGCAGCAGCCGCGCAGCAGCTGCTGGCCCGGGGCTCCCTGCCAGCCCCTCTGCCCCAAGGGCCCTGCCAAAAGGTGCAACTGCATTTCTGGCCTATGTGCTGATTATATTGGTACTAAAAAAAAAGAAACAAAAGTTCATGCTAAGGCTCTGGCTTGTGGGTATAAACGTTTAGCTTGCCAGTGGCTTGTAAGCTGCGCGACGCTGGGTTAGCGGTGCCGACATCCAGCACTTAACATGTGCAGTAATGCAAGCTGTACCTGTTTTACACTGTTTTTTCTGGCCTTCCTATTTCATGCTTGCATTTCTCCTTAACTCGAGTACTTGCACACTTAATGCATGCTGACAGTGACACGCAGTTAAAGGCAGATGGCTGTTTCTGGCCATTTTAAGGAAAACCCCTCGCAGGTCCCTGGTGCGGTGTGGCACCGCGGCTGTTATATTCAGCCTTGATGCTGCTGGCGGTTAGATGAGGAGCTGTTTGCAGGCCGCGGGGCATCGCGGCCGCCCGGCCCTGCCGGCGGCAGGGTGGCCGGGGCACGTTGCCGCGCGGAGTAAGCGGCAGTGGAGATCTGCCCTTTCGGAAGTAGCACGTGCTTTGGGGGATTCAAGGCAGCCGTGCGCATCCTTAGCATCAGCTTGTGAGTAATAACGTAGTAATACTTGCCTCCTGGTCGTCATCTGCCGAGACTTTGTCAGCATTGCTGTTTAGCTTCCTTACGTGCAGTGATTTCATTTACTGACACATGCCTTCCCGGGAGCTGGTGTCGGGCTGCGGGAGCGCGGCCCTGGCCTCGTGCAGCTGCGGTGCTGCCGCTGCCGGAGGCTTCCCGGCAGGGACCCCGGGCTGCTTTGCTTCCTTGGCTGCTCCGGCATCTTCAGCAGTTGCAGAGGGATAAATACCAGTAACGCTGATTATATTATAACACTGATGGATCTGGGATGGAAGCTGGACTCTTTGCTATGGGAGGATTTCTGGCTTGCAAATTTTGCAAATGCTTAGGGACAGGTATAGCATCTTTCCTCTGAGTAGTGCCTCTGCTTTTAATGGAATTACTTCCATTTAAGTCTGTGCATAAGTATTTGCAGGATCCAAAGGTCTTGGAGTGCGTGCACAGCATAATATTTGCGTTGCCATCTAGCATCTTGTTTCCATATAAGATTTCTGCTGTAAAAACGTTATTCGTTCACTGGGGGAAGTCTAGCCAGCGTGTGCATTAAACAGCTCTGGGGTTTTCTAGGGCTTGCTGAAATACCTTCCTGATTAACAGTGCAAGCTGGAGTTGAAGGGAAGAACACGACTGCTTTTCCTGAAGTACATGAAAATCATCAAATTCATGAGGCCCGAGCCAAAATTTCGCAGAGCTGCTCAGCGCTCGCGCGTGCGAGCTCGGAGCGTTGCCTCCCCTGATCAGCCAAAAAATCGCTTTGATTTTCACGCACTCGCAGAGCGTGAATATCACAAGATATCGCACCCTAAATTCAACTTAGCTGTGAAGCTTTTGCAGCTTAATTTTTGGTCCCATTGCTTTTATGAGTCTAAGTGCATGTACCGCGCTGCGGCTGTGCTGCGCGTGCCGCTCTTTCGGGGCAGGAGCGGCGGTGGAGGCTCCGGACACCCCGGAGGCTCCCTGCGAGCTGCCTCCCCTCTGCGCCAGGGATCAGTGCGAGGAGGTTGAGCAGGTCGTAGTGCCACTTGCTAGTTCTGCTCCACCCCCCCCCCCCCCAAAACACCTTTGCTTCTATCACTGTCCATACTTTTGCCAGCTGAAGCTGAAGGTCTCTGACAGTAATGCAGCTGGGTTATTCCGTTTTTGCTTACCTGTCCCTTACGGGCCCTTAGGGCATGTTTGGAAGTGCAGTGAAAAGCAAACCCGAGAACTAGCAACAAAGAAACTTGCGTGCAAAGGTTCACAGGATCCCAGAGCTTCACCGCCAAGGTAATAAATTTGAGAAAGTATTTGCTGCTCTCCTACTAAAGAAGATAAAGCGAGCACGCTGATTGAGCACACGCTCCGCGCTGTACCGCTACGGTGTGCTTTCCGACCCAGAAGGGCTGCTGAGGAGGGCTGCGTGCTGTAACCCTTCCTGCAGCGTGTTTACGTGTCTGCAACCCTGCCGGGTCTAAAGAATGATGCTTCCTAGAGAAGCCGGTGACTACTGTGATCCTTGTTCCAGGATTTTTGAGGTGGTTGGGATCAATTATCAAAAATGAACAAAATCAGCTGATGGAGCTGAGATGGAAGCTGGACTCTTTGCTACGGGAGGATTTCTGGCTTGCAAATTTTGCAAATGCTTAGGGACAGGTTTAGCATCTTTCCTCTGAGTAGTGCCTCTGCTTTTAATGGAATTACTTCCATTTAAGTCTGTGCATAAGTATTTGCAGGATCTGGAGGTCTTGCGGAGTGCGTGCACAGCATAATATTTGCATTGCCATCTAGCATCTTGTTTCCATATAAGATTTCTGCTGTAAAAGCTGCCAAGCAAGATGTATGGTGTTTGCCTTGGGTGGGTTCCCGTTTCTGTTCTACCCTGAGTGCAAGTTTGCAGTATCAGACTAGAAGTGGAGGGGAATGCATAGCAAATTAGCACTTGAAATGCAGTGATTTGTAGGTCACTTTGCCAGCAGGCAGTCCTAATAAAATAACTTGTTTCGTATAAACTATTTGTACCGAGGGATCCAAGTGAGCATCTCCCTTGTGAGGTGCATCTAATATGTGATATACTCACAAAGCTGAGAGTTCATCCTACCTGACCTTCTCCGTAAAACAGTTCTTGCTCCATGAAAGTTGCCACAGAGCACTTGGTTTTAATAGGAATCTAAGCCACACCGAGCAGTAAATAAACATCATCTGCTTTCTTGGGTATTTCCTCGTAGCACAAAATAAGAGGTATTCATCGCTTATTTATCTTTGGATGTGGAGAGAGAGAGGTGTGATAATATGTCTTGGAGAGGCTTTGAAAGAATAGTTTATAGTCAAATTAACCTTTTATGAGTGTTTTTTTCCTAGTTTTATGTACATACCTGCTGAGTCTGATATCTCTTCTAACTTGGAAACCAGAGTAAATGTTACAACAGCATTGATGTTCTTGCACCTCCATTGAGGTTAACAAGCTACCGGTGGGGACAGCAGTGAAGAGCATTTTGAGCAGCATGGGAACTTCTTGCTCTGCATGCAAATAACCCCGTGTTGCTCAGTGCAAAGCCCATGGGCAGCACTGGCTGGCTTCCCTTCACTGTGTGCTATAACAGCCTCTTGGTGCCATCACTGTTTTCTTTGGTGCCCGTGTCCTCTGAGCCAAGGTTTTGCCTCCTGACTGATCCTGGCTTCTGGATATAGGGGGTCCCGAGTCGGGGGCTGCTTTCCTCAAGAGGAACTTTAATCTTTCGGGTGTAAGAGGGAGGTCTGGTTTCAGTTTCACAGTGAGGTCTTCTGTGGTTTGATATGGGTGCATGTTGATTTAAAAAGGTATTTGTAAAATAAGGAAATTCCTGGGTGGGTTTTAAAATGCAAAGGATCTCTTTTCCCTAGGCTACTCCAGACTTACGGAGTAATGCGTAGTGATGTCTGGCTCTGGGATGCTGTGAATTCAGATCAGCCACAGCCCAGCAGTGTGCCCAGGTATCTCGTGCCTGAGCTTAAATCTGATTCACGGTTCTTTGATAACAGCAGAGAAAGACGGGCAAACCCAGAGCAGATAATCGGGTGAATTGCAAAAGAACTGGTACTCCCTGCCCACGATGGAAGTGGAAGGGTGTGATGGAGCTTCACCGCATCCCTGGTTTCAAGGGAGGGACATCCTAGTTTTCCTTCAGAGAGGAGTTTCCAAACTTCTCAGGATTTGCAGGTTATATGAAAATCTACATAACTATCCCAAACAGCTGTAGTTCTCCTTCGCCTGCCTGTGAAGCTCATCACAGGCTAGGACCAGCTGCTACTGCTGTTGCCTGCTGGCCCCCAAGCAAGGTAAATTTGGGAACCTGTTTGATGGAGGTGTCTCGTCTAATCTATGGGATAGCAAGCCTTTGTCGCTGGAGACATTGGAAGCAAATCCTGACCTTATCTTCAAGTAGTGCTACTGCTGGGTGATTGAGATTGATAATACAAGCCTGACATCTTTTCATGGTTAATTAGCGTAAAATGAGAATAGCTCTTGTATTCGCTGCTGACTATCAGAGACAATAATTACAAGACAATTTTGTATGAACAATCCATATCCTGTTCGCTTGGCCTAGTGCTGCTACCCAGCTAAACATTTCAGAAAAGACTATTCACTTTTCATGATGATCAGTAAAAATAGATTAATGGGAGAGTTCTCTCCAAAGGGTAAAAGGAGGACAGATTCCTCCGAGCAGCATTTGTCAGATAAATGCATGTGCCGAGTGGATAATGGTGCACACAGAGAGGTGGGATGCTGCCCTTGTAGTTTATTTGAAGGCTCTCTTTCCAGAAGTGATGTCGCAGTGCCAGGGCAATTCCTGGGTGAATCACGTGTGTAATAGATAAAGCCCTTTTCCTCTTAATTAGATAGGCTGCTGTACTAGGGCTGCCAAATTTCATTTGCTGCAATGTGATACATAAAATTGAACACGAGAAAGAAAGTTAGGTTTTATTAGGAGGACTTAATCCCACTTCTCGCCAAAAATTCTAAATGGAAATGTAACCAAGGGAGGAATAGATGGGAAATGCATTACATAGGGGAGAAAGAAACTTTATTAAGTGGGCAAAACAGCAGATGTCAGATCCTTTACCTATACGGGAAAAGGATATAAAGTACAAAATATAAAATAGAAGAATCCAGCTTTCTATCCAATCGTGCCTTCCTATTACCTTATTGCTGAGCCAGAGATATGAAAGCCTGCAGATGAAGTGAGCTTCAAACTATGCAGTGATAGCTTGTGAAGCGAAGCATACCGTGGGAAGTTGCAGTTAGCTTCTGCCTAGCAGTGTATTTTGGCCAGTTGTTGTCCAATAAATGTCCCAATGTTACTGCATAATTAGTGTGGATAGCTAATAGGAATATATTTTCCATTCCCTGAATGGGGATTTTCTTATCGTCCCTTTGAGTGATGGGTCTATTTATCATGCTGCTAAAGGGCTCTCTGAAATGAGGCGTTCTGGAGGAGTGCGTTTCAGCGCCAAGGCTTCCTTCCAGTGGAAGTAACTTCTGCTAGAAATGCCGTTTTTGCTGAAATAGGTCTCTTACATTATGTAAACAGTGCCAAGAAGGTCAGCAGTTTTAGTTGTCTATTAAAAAACCCCCTGCTCCATACTGTGAACATGTTTTAGTATTGCCCAGCCCGTGAGGGTCAGGGTGGGTGCAGCAAGGAGACGGGGGGGTTTCATGCCTGGCGTGGTGGGGGGTTTGGAGCACCGCAGGTCCTCAGGGAGCAGTTCAGCCCCGAGCAATCTGCAGAAGTCCTGAGCTCGCTGCAGATCTTTCTCAAGAGATGGGAAAACTCGTAATTGCTGCGTGTCTGTAGCCCGCTCTGGGTTCGCAGAGCAGGCGCGGGTGCTGCCTGGCTGAACCTCCAGCCTTGCTCATGCAATGTGCTACTTGGCCACAGTCTTGCAACAGCAATTTCTCATACAGCAAATGGCAGGTTTTCTAATAGCTACCTTTTAGCATGGCAGTACATTTTCCCATTTCTGGCAAAACCCAGAAGAAGTGGATGCCTTTTTTTTATTGTTGAGCCGTTTCAGCCCTGTTTCAATATTCACAGAAGAAATGCTCCTCAGAGTGCATTGTATACTCGGAGTTGTGTTTCCATTTAATCTAAGCTTGGGGAGTCTCCTGATAAAGAAGGTCCTGTGAAATCTTTGCACAGAATAAAATGAGATAGCTGGGAACCATTGGCATTTGAGAAATGAGGAAGGGGAAATGTTTGCTCACAGTTCTTTACTCCGGGAGATTGTGGGATTTGGATCTTCCAGATAACGAGAGATCTGGGAAACAGCCAATGAACTGTAACAATCAGAGGTGTTTTGCTCAGTATTTGTTTGTCTCTGGTTTCACGTAAGCCATCATCACAAAAACCAGAAGGGCTTGCAGAAAGAAATGAAACATTTCTCTCTTTAAACAAAAAAAAGCACCAGCAAGCAGACTGCTTGCAGACTTCTTATTCCCCCCTCCATATCTGCATTTGCTCTTCTTGGGGAGAAGATATAGATGAGACCATCTCAAATGGAGAGGCTTACAGTTTTAAGTATCTCCGAATTAAGCTTCCTTGTATGCATGTGTTGCTTTCTCGTGGGAAGGAAAGGGGCATAATCTCCACTGTTTATTCAGAAGCTGCCGTGCACTGATCATCAGCCGATCTGATATTCTGGAGAGCTCAAAAACAAAGTTGTCATTTTGATTAGAGTAATTTTGAAAGGAATCCGTGAGACACAGTATTGTTTCGTTTCATGAATATTTCACTTGTGAATTACAGCCACTGTTTTCTCAGCTTCCTCCCCAGTTGTAGGTAGGAATATAAAACCTGCTCCAAATTCCGCCCCCCCTTTGAAGGCTGGTCATCCTGCCGTGTTTCCAGACTGGCAAAGGGCTTTTGAGCATAGGATTTGGAGAAACGTACCACTCTGAGCGATGCAATCAGGGACTCCTGTTCAGTGCTTTTATAGGGATCTTTCCTGTGCTGGATCCAGGGAAAAGGCTCTTATCTGGGTAAATCCTTACACCTTCCGGACAGCAGTTTGATATACATCCTTCAAGGAGTTCTGTTTACTTCACAGTGACCCCATGGTTGGATTTGACCTGTGTTTGTTTTAAAACAAATACTGTTGTGATTTCATTTCAAACTGTCAACTAGTAGATGATGGATGAGCCTTTCAATTCTTTGCTAATAACTTAGGAGGAAAAAAAGACTTGACCTTTTATATAACATAGCCTTAAGAAAGTTCTCCATGGATTAGTATCAAGAGTTGACAAACAGCAAATTTCAGAGCTGCTTGTCGGAAGAGATCTAAGAACACTTAAATCCATCTGTTGCATATTAAAACATACCTCTTTGTACCGTAATATCATTGATTAAGGATAAAGGATTGTATAATTCTTCATTTTTCAGAATCGCAGGTCCATTTTATGAACAAACCTGATTCAGTGTCAAGCACCTGCATTAGGAGGAAGGCATGGCCTAGAGTTGCAGCAGAATCCCGTAAAACACGCTCTGAAAATATGTCCTCTGATGTCCTTTTCCCGACTGCCAAACAGAACTGGAGACAGAAGAGAATCCTTTAAAACTATTTTATATGTTGGACTATGAAGCGCCTTCTGAATATAATAAAAATTTCATTAAGAGCTGAACTGAACTCATAGAAGATTGTGTCTCTGCTGATCAAGTTAAGATTTTTGAAGTATGACAGCAGGTCACTGTATAAAGTAGCAATTTCTTTTTATTCTCTTCAGTGAGGCATTTGATATTATCCCTGAAGGCTACAAGTGAAAAGCACCAACCATTGGAGACAGTTCTGCAGCTCCATGGTTTCCTGATGCTCTTTTATTACAGTGGGAATAGCCCAAAAATTCCTCTAAACTTTGAGTCTTGGTCATTCATATTGAAATTTCAATTTCTACAGCTAAAGAAATTGTTTGCTTATTCCCCTTAGGTAGTGCTGCGTACACACAGCAAATGAATTCAGCTAGACATGATTTTACTGATGATGGTGCTGTCTTGGAGAGTAGCCTCAGTATGCATAAATTGCCTGGATCAGAGTAAAAGTGTAGCATAAATTGCTCTTCTGATTATTGAATCCAAACTAATTATACAGCAAATGTTCTGGCCAGTGAAACCCCCTCTTTAAACACAGCTGGACCTTTGTTTTGTTTTTGAACACCAATCTTTGATGCTTTCCTGAGACCTGGGTAATTTCTGAAGTTGCGATCCTCCAGAATTTCCTGCTTGCATTCATAACATGGAAATGCAAGATGACAGCAGGGAGTGGAGTCTTAACAACCCTTTACAGTATCATCTATGGCTGTACCAGCGAAGACTCGTTGTGATACACAAATCGCACTATCCTCAGTAGAATATATTTGTCACTGTTGGCTGTTCTGCATCCACTCAGCTAACACACTCTGTAATCTGCTGCCTAGATTTCCATGGTGATTTGCATTCTGACTATCTATATGCAGTGAGGTCAAATCTTTTTCTTAGCTTTTTATTTTGCGTGGAAGTATTGATGTAGCCTGACTGTAGACACAGAACTGCTAAGTTTATCTCTGGAGGGCCAGTTCAGAGCTGAAGGACAGCTGTATGACAATATACGTTCTCCTTTGTAATCACTATTGGGACTGGTGGATTTTCAGATGTATTTTTATTTACTTATTTGCATTTTAGAAGCCATTCAAATGGAATGGAAAAGCTCATTTCTAAGCTAGAGCCTGAAGGGTAAGAATTTGGGGATAGTGTGAGATAAGGCACCGAGGAAGGGAGAGGGAAACTTGTGATGCATGCGACCTTCAGTGCATGGTCAACATGGAAAGAGCTAATTCACTGCGTGCCTGCTTTGGGCAATGCCAACAGCCGATGTCTGTGCTAGAGTGATTGCTCTAGGAGAAACCCCTCAGTGATGCAGAGGGAGGACAGTATGCGGAGAGAACTGCCTTTGGGCTAAGCTTGACCCTTTATTTGTGCGAATCTGATCTTGGAAGGTCTCAAGAAGTATCGGTATGTTTGGACTGTTGAACTTCTCTCATGACTTCCCTTGTTGACAATCTACTGAATGAACCCTGCTGTCAGAAAATAGATGACTATCACAGGCAAACATGGAATGAGTCCATATGGTAACTGCTCAGCACGTTCATCTGCCCTGGAGACAGCTGATGGGTCTGACGCTTCCTGAACTGAGGGCTGGCAAGGGGCTCTGCACCTGAGCAGGCTGCTGCTCGCTCACATGGAGTCAAAGCTACCGAAATTGGAACTGCAGAAGGGTCGCCCATAGTTACTTTCAGGCTCATGCTTGCAAGGAGGACTGAAAATGCGGTGTGACTCTGTGCATGGTAAGGTGGTATGACTTTGTGGGAATAATTCGCTTTTTGGGAATGTGAGCAATTTGAGGGTCTTTTGGGAGATTATGAGATTTGGAACTGATTTAAAGTAAAAATACTAAGCTTCTGCAACTGCTTGTTTTTTCCTAAAACTAACCAACTACTAGTCACTGACAAACAGCACTGTCAGATGTGCTGGAAGCCCTCTAGGCTACAGAAAGCTGAAAAACCTTCACTCTTTCTTGCCTGCATGCTGATACAGGATTAAGCGGTTCTGAGGCAGGTTTGCCACGTCTCTGGTTGAGGGTGTTGCAGTTCCCTAGTTACCGGCTGCTTCAGCCTTCTCACTGCCTCCCTTCAAAGCTTCTTGCTCGCACCTCCGGGTGCCCCTTCTCTGCGGGTGGAGTCTTTCTAGCGACTCTTTCCAGCCTGTGCTTTGGGCAGAGACTTCTGGCACTCACTGCGGTCACCTCAGCGGGGATGGCTGTGCCATCCTGCTCCAGGAGCAACGTCCCACCCAGGCAGGGACAAGCCTGTACAGCAGAGTGCTCTTTGTTCCTGACAAAGCCTGTTTAGGATGAAGATATCTCAGAACCAAAAGGAGTTCATAGGTACGTTTAGGTGCCAGGCTGCCATCCATCTCTCCACGGAGACTTAGCAGATTTAATACCTTTGCCGTAGGTCTGCTTTGGACTTCTGCTTTTCATTTCTTGATTCAAACGTGACAGAATCACGTTTCCAAGTCCTGTTACTGTCTTGGCTCTCTTGAATCAATTCAAGCCCCAAACTTCCCCCTGCTAAGGGAGGGAAGGGTGTAAATTCCAGGAGACTTGCTCCCTGATTTCTGTCAGTTTGTGGGATTAACATTGCTTCTCAGGGACATTAATTACCAATGAGTTAGGACCACAGACAGCTGTGAACTGACCATGATAGATAAGGTATTTCTAAAGTGAATACAGTAGTTCTTGACTCTTCCATAACAGTGGATGTATTAGCCATGCTGGAAGTCCCTTGTCATTTTTAGGCAGTAGGTATATTAATGAAAATTCAGCTAAGGTGGCTTTTTTCATGTAATAATTCTGCAAATTTAGCTGCCACTGCATCACAGATTATGTTGGTATTGGAGCCAAGTCTAACACAGATTTGTAGTTTCCAGATTGCTGTGTCCTTCAGCTGTAAGGAGCGTTATATACTGCCCGCCTCATGGTATTCACACAAGACTTATGCCTGGATCCCTTGCCCAAAGAGAATACCTCAGCAAGCTCTCGTGGCAGTTGCCGCTCTGTGTTCCCTTAGTGCTCCTCACAAAGGCGAAGTCAGTGTGTGTCCCCTTGGCAAAAGAGGGTCTTGAACAGTCAGATAGATGCTAGAAAATGTGGCAATGCTTCCTCAGCAGAGTCCTTGCCACGGGAGGGCATGTCCAAGCCAGAAGGGTTAACTGCAAAGGCCAGTGCTTTAGAGCTGATCTACATAAAACACCTGCTGAGTGACGTTTTAACTTATGCATTGAAAGTTTCATTGGCAAATTTTTTTCTAATAATTATTATGGTAGTTCTGGAAGAAGATGACCCGGACATCCTGTCACTGTGGGTCCTGGCAGGTATCCTGGCCTCCAGCTGCTGCTTGAAAAGGTGACAAGTCTCCTTGAAGTCCTGTGTTTCCTGCGAGCCCCGTGCAGATGTCTTGGATACCATAGGAAGGCTCAAGCAGTACTGGACTCCTGCATGTTGACACTTGAATTTTGCCCATAGTTGGATCCAAGCATGTGGAAAGCATTTCTGGAGCTGGTGGGCTTTCTGCCCTTCCCAGCGTTGGAAGCTGAGAGCAGTTTGTGGCACAGGTTAGTTGATGTCAGCACTATCACTTGCTAAAAGGGCTCGGATTAGTATCATTACTTGCTAATACACTTTTGGGTTAAATCCTAGATCAGACTGCCACGGTCTGAAATCTGCTCCCAGGCTGCACATGTTATGCCTCTATCGAAACAAATCTCCCTTCTGCTCATTTCTAGATCTTATTTCACGGCACTGTCTGTCTTGCGATTTATTTCTGGTGCCTTTGTTGGTGACTTGTCCTTTTTTGGAAGTTTGTAGCAGATGTTCAGCTGCTGAGCCTCTGCCCACTTTCTCGTATTTTGGAAGCTCAGTGTAGTCTTGCCCCTTCTTGGATTTCCTGAAAGCTTTGAAGTAGAGGGCACTGGGGGCTTCACTTAATGGCCTTTGGCAGCACCTTTCTTCTGGAGGGGAAATCCCACCAGTTTCAGGCAGATCCCTGCCCTGGGAGGCCAAACTCTTTGAATACTATTTTCAGTTCCCCTTCTCTAAAGAGGCACAGATTGCCCTGGAGCTGCCAGCCATGTTGCATGACTGAGCCTACCTGCAGCATCATCAGAGATACTGTTTTGTCCTTAGATTCAGTCAGAAAATGTTGGTAGAAGCTGTCAGTTTTTAGAAAAGCTGGGGAGAAACCTATCTTAGAGGAGTAAACCAAGGTGTCAAGTGTCAAACCATTCTGAATAAGTGTGTGTATCTTAAAACAGAATAACTGGTCATTAAACAGAAATGATTTTTCAATATCAGCGAGGGCTTTCCTGTCCAAGAACCTTGCAGACCTCCTGGCCGCAAGGAAGAAGTATCGGGGCGCCTCTGGTACCATCTGCCTGGCAGCAGGCAGACAACCCTGACAATGATCTCCATCGCCATCAGTGGTCCCTAGACACGTTTATCTTCCACTCTGTTGCTGGTGTCATCTCAGGCATTGACTCCCATGATACCACGAGAAAGACCTGTTAAAATTGGAGGAAAAAGAGGGGGAGAGAGGTAGTTCATTCATTAGGCGTTAGGCTTGTCTGATCTTTTCCAGTAATAAAGTTCAGAAAGACTGCTAGGAAGCTTTAAAAAGGTGATTTCAAATTTCAGCAACTATCTCGAAAGTGAGGAGATTAACGTTGTTATTTGAACAGTATTTGCAGCTACTGTATTTGTGATGTGGGAAATCTGTCCGTCTTGTACGTCTGCCTGGAATCCTGTTTATAGCAGCGACAAGCTGAAAACTTCTTGAAATTCATATATCTCGGAAAGATTAGATTTTAGCTCTGACTGCTCCCTGACATCATTCTGTCTCAGTTGAAAGTTAATTGTCTCTAAATCAGATGTTGCTTCTCCTGCTGCCTTCAAAATGTGAGGGATTATCAAACTGCATGTCCAGAGATTCTGTGCTGAACTAATGATGTTGCTGTGTGAAAGCCTAACAGAACTTATTTCTGATGATAAAAGTTACATATCCTTATTACCTAACCCTTTCAATTAAACAGCTTCAGCTAAAATGTGTTCAGCATGGTCTGAGTTTAAATGAAATTAGAAAGTGACCTACTGCATCAGTGTCAACGTGCCTACTACGCGTCATGCACCAAGAGCTCAGAAATATGGACCTTGAGGATGACTGAGCTGAGGTCATTATCCCAAATTCATTCTGGGTACAATGTCGCGTTAGGTTACTTTTGTTCCTAATGTAGTGAATTTGGCCCCAACCAAAATCCCTGTAAATCTGAAGCAGCAGAAAGGACAGATGCTGCATCTTGAAAGATATACTGCTCTGAAAACTGTAGCTGCCTCTTTTCATCCCGAGGAAGCAGATGGTTTCTCACTCGCCCAGCTCTGGTGAGAGCACAATGGGTAAAAATAAAAGCTGCAGGCTGGATTGCAGCACTGGTAATCTGCATGCCGTTCCACTGACTGACGGGAACACAGGGAACAGAAATCGGTGTGAAGCGTAACCCAGAGAGCTTACAAGAGTATTTACCTGGTATTTACTGTTAGAAGAGTGAGGGAACATGCACGTACTCAAGAAGAAAAGTGAATTCGTCCCGCTCTGAAAGTGCTCTTACTGCTCCAGCAATGCTGACCACTGCGAGCAATTCTGAGCAAGTTGTTCTTCTCTAAGTGTTGTTATTCTTCCTCCCCACAAGTAGCTGGGAAGCTCCCTAACAAGATTTTAATTAACAACAGGTTTAATTAACAACTTGGTTTTTCGGCTGAATGCCTAGATTCCGGTGTCCATGGACATCCACTTCGGAGCAACACCCGGAAAAAAGTCTGCTCAGTCAAAGAATCAGCCAGCAAGGAAGCTCCATGTCCCGCAGTCTTCAAAAGAAATACGAAGAATGTCTGTCAGCGGGTGATGACGAGTAGTTCAGTGCCAAGCAGTGCTGTAGTGACCTACTTAATTTCTGCAGAATTTGGAAAAAGGCATGTAGAAGAGTTGTTTTCCTAAATGCGTTTTGTGAGGAAATACCTTTCTCTTTCATTTTGGCTTTTTTGTTTGTCTTTAATGTAAGGGGAAGTAAACTTGTCAATAACAATATCCTAATGATTAAAGTACACTGCTGCTCAGTACATTTTTGCTTTCCTAGTCTTCCCCAAAGCGAATCTGATGAATTTGTGCATTTCCAAGGGGGGTGCATTATTCGTGTCATCTTATGTCACATCAGGCATAATGGGATGTGACAACTCAAGGTAACGCATCAATTAGGGGAAGGCAGGAACAGAGATTTGTTGATGAAAGACGGGATGTATATCCAGCTTCGGGCATGGCTGTTTGGTATTGTGGGGTGACAAGGTTATTTTAAAACTTCAGAGCCAAGTTCAGAGATCATATACAATAATTTACATTGATTTTCAACCCTTCTATTTGTAAATTATACTAATTTACATACCCTAAAACTCAAGCACTTGCTGATATGACTCAAAACCTTCCAGTTATCCCGTCTGTGCTGAGCTGCACTTGGCCGTGTGCAGACCAAGGGAGTGGGGCTGGCCACAAATGAGGGAGAGGATGAGAGGCACTTCCCACAGTTCAGTGCCGGCATGAAGCCAGAGTTCACGAGAGTCTGCACACATCTGTGGATCCAAAAGGGATCCCCTTGTTCTGAGCTGCTGGTGGCGTTTTGTGATACAGTGGCTTGTTTTCATTCTTTCATTAGTTGTTTTTAGCAAATGAAATTTTAAATCAATATGTTATTGCTTCCAGCAGGTCAAAGGTTTTTACATGGCTTTTGTTAAGTTATTAACGTAAGTGGCCTTGGATTGAGAGTCAGTGAGGCACGAGCTTCAGAGGAGAAGCCTAAGTTGGTGGGAATTAGAGATCAAGACAAAAAGCAAGAATCTGTAGGAACGGAGAGGTTTCCAGATGAGTTCTGCATGAGAACTGGAGGAGCAGGAGCAGAGCAAGGAGTGGGGAGCAAGTATGAAAGGACGTGGAAGCACACGGGGACCTCAGCCGCACCTGCAATGCGGGTCGAGTGCTCCCTGGGAAACAGCATCCAGCCTCCTCACCCTCTGCTTCTCTTGGTAGCTCATGTTGTTTTCAGAGACACTTTGGAGCCCTTTAGAGCATGAAGGCAAGGACTCTCGCTCCGTCCGCCGTTCCCCTAGGCTCCCCTGGTGCTTGGAGCGTTGGCTTGCTGATGAGACAGCTGTCGCAGCTGGACACAGCACGCTGTCACTCTGACGCAGGGCATCAAAATATCAAATGGATGTGTGAATGGAGCAAGAGTCCTTGCTTTCATGTCCCTGTGAAATACATCTGAAAAGGCTCTCCACAGGTCACCTGTCCACCCCGGTACTCCAGGTAGGATCAACTGTATCTAAATTCTTTCCAGGAAAAGTTTCTCTAGCCTTTTCCTAAGGACCTCCAAGGCAGAGCTTCCACAGCTTCCCTACTGTGCTTAGTTAAAAGTAGTCAGAAAGATCTTAATGTCTGACCTGATCCTGTGTTCTTCCAAATATAGGAAATAATCTATTAGAAGGGACTACAGGTATACTGGAAAATAAAGTCAGGAACCAAAACTGTCATGGAAAATTGCAAATATGGTCTGAGGCAAGAAGATGTGGTTTAGCAGGGCCCCAGACCCGAGGCTAGGGCAGTAACGATGGGCTGCACAAATGCAGATCCCAGAGACCGGGGCTGGAGGAGCAGGTGGCTGAGCTTGAGCTCCTGGTGCCTTGCTGCTGCGAAGCGGGCAAGCGCTGTGCTGGGCGGAAAACTGGAAAAGTAGCCTAGAAGATAGCAGATGCAGTTCAGTTTGGTGTGTTATACAGTTCAGTTTGGTGTGTTGTACTTCAGGATGGTTGGTAGCGGGCTGGGAAGGGTCTGGAAGTGAGCGACGTGAGCTGGCCAATGACTAGAAAATACGACCGTCAGGGGAGGCTGGACAACCTTGTCCAGCCTAAAGAGCTGAGAAGGGAGGGGAGGCGTGACCATACTGCTGCTCTGAAGCGGAGGAGAATGCTCTCATTCTGGTGTTATAGAAAGGTCTTCTGCGGTGACAAGGGAGATTTATGTTGGGTGTTGGGAAAAACTAACTAAGGGAGCAGTAGTAAAGTGCCAGAATTTATAGCTCAAGGAAACTGCAGAGGCTTCATCAGCGAAGGGTGAGCTAGACAAACACCTCGGGAGAAACACCATTGTGTCAGGGCAGGGACCAGCCCTCAGCCCTCCAAGCCGTTCTTCCAGCCTGAATATCGCGTGACTCTGTAGCAAGCAGGACAGTTATAGTCCCCTCGGTCTTCTCTCTTTCCAATGCAGCAACCCCCATTTTTCTAGTCTTTCCTGATACGTTCCAGTTCTTACATTTCTGATTATTTCTGTTGCTTTCCTCCAAGCTCTTTCCCCTTGGTCTTGGTTTTCCTTGAGGCTCGGGTGGTCTAGTCAGGGCCTTTCTTGAGCAGAATGGAAGGATTGCTTTATACGGTTCACCTATGAACGTCGTCTCTGTACATCTCGGCGTGCTTTGGTGTTTTTTTTTTTTTTTTTTTAAGCAGCAGTATAATACCAATTTGTGATCATCACATGGTCTGTACCTTCCCAGTGTGAACTGGAGTTTAAGAAATAGTGAACAGTGTGCAGAAAGAGTCTATTTTAGCGTTTTATGTTTTCCCAATGCAACAGACAATTCCTGTGCAGGAGTACTTCTAGATATCAAAGGGATGATGTTGAACATGTCATGTTTCCCCCTGGGTATATTTTTAGAGATGTGTCTGAAGCAGAATGTCTCCAGTCAGAAAATGTGAAACAAAGCAAACACCTTCATTGAGAAGCAAAGTAATCACCTTCATTGAGAAGTAACAGTAGGATCTGTGGACTCACGTGCGTGCATGAGTGCACGCACACGATGTGTGGTGAACAGTTCATATCACACCTAGGTTGTATCAGCTTTTGTGGAATATCTCCTTGTTTGGCAGTAGTCAAGTAAATAAGAAATGAACTAAAACTGCAGTCTATGAAATATTCCAGGCCTGGTGCTGAAGGTTTTATTAGATTCAGAGTGCATTTACAGATCAGGAGAAAACCTCAGGCATTTGCCGATCAAATGGACTTGTGAGGGTACCACTGCCTTGCTCTCCTGCTCGCAGGACAGGTGAATTGCCAGCTCTTTGGGAGAACTAAATTACACTTACCAGTTAGAGCTTGGTGCATGAGGAGAGAATATCATGCAGTTCTTCGGGTCTCTCACTGTAAAGCGTATTCCCTACCTGCCACATGTTTTTTGGCTACTTCTAATTTTTTTTCCATGTTCCACTGTTCTTTTAGAAATGTGGACTTCCTGGTACGTGTGCAGCATCCCAGTAGTTGCTACATTAACATGCTCTTGGGCTTCCCGTTGAAATTTTCCTTCTTGGGGAAGAAAGTTAGTGCGAGCTGTTGGGTGTAAGCCGTTGGTGCTCTGCAAGCCTCCTTCCCGGGGCCCAGACGCAGTCTCCAACTGTCTCACTTCGGGAGATGGAGCGTGCAGTGCCAAGCAGAGCTGCCCGGTGGGTGGTGCTAATGATTTCAGTGCGGCTGCGATTTGCTCATGGCTTGGATTTGAAAGAGAAAAAGTAAGTGAGATGGGGGAAAAAGACAACTTTCGGTGCTGGCAACAGAAGTATTTCTGGAAGCTCTCCTGTAGCTGGAGCATCCTCGAGATTCTGCCACAGCTTTAGCAAGGTGCGTCTCTCTTAAATATTAAAAAAAACCCTTTCAGAACGCTTTAAACTATTTGATTGTTATGGCAAAAGAAAAGCACTTTTTTCCAAGTGTAGCTGTAATTTTCTATTAATTTCATATGGTACTGAGTAATAAAGTTATTAAATATTGACTGATTCCCTGCTTTCCCACTGCTCTCAGTGTATCTGTGAAGGGTTTCCCAGAGGAACTTCTGACAGGCTTTAAACACTCAGCCCTGACAGCGTGGAGGGAAAAGCATTGTCTGGCTTGCTGAGCTGTTAGCTCTTGTCTTTTCAAGATGGTTTTAGTGAATTTATCAGTATGTCCCAGTTCCTGTTTCTCTTCATAACCGTTGCGCTCTTTTCTGATGTTGACAGGGCTTGGAACCTCGTGGTCCGATGGTCCGACTGAAAAGCACTGAGACATCTTGCTCTCTGGACATCACCGCTGCGCAAGGCCCCTGCCGGGTTCCCAGGACCAGCCGTACAGCTGCAGAGCCGGCTCTTCCTCCATCTTAATTCTGGATTGCACCTGACCTGTAGCTAAAACCTTTCAGCTAAAAACTTGGACGTGGCCATAGGCGTCAAGAAGCAAGCATGCTGCTGCTGAGCTACGATAGGGATCGATCATGGACATGAGAGAGAGCAGCGCGGAGGTCCAGTAGAGCTTCAAGCAGTCATGTCAAGTGGTAATCACTGCAGCCGACACAACGAGGTACCTGTGGCTTGGGACAGGGGAGGGAACAGGGAGCCTTGCGTTTTGGTGTTTATTGCTTCCCTTTGCCTGGCGGTGGGTTGCAGGGCGCTCTGAGGCTGGATTTGTTGCTGCTGAACTTCTTGTGGAGTCAGTAGAGTTGCTGTTCCACCTCTCGGCTTGCTTGGAGTGCGCACTGAGGATCTCTTTTTCACCCATTCATTCATTTCTTCCCTTTAATGAGTAAGTTAAATTTCTCATGTGGTACAGCAGGCATTCGACATGCGAAGGTCCTTTTCCTCACCTCCCCCTTATTCAAGGTGGCTTTGCTCCTGTTAACTCCTGTCATGACATAATCAGACCTTATTCTCACATAAATACTACAGTTAGAATTACTATTGTTGGGTTTTCCCATTATTTTGAGTGGCTGATATTTTCCCCATTCTCCTCTTCTTAACACAAGTCTGACCACAGTTCCTAGGTTTGTTTGCCTTCCTCACAAGGACTTCAAGATTAGTCCTCAACTTGTCTGTGTCTCTCTGCTTGGCTTGTTCTCCCCTTTCATTGATTGGACTCATGTGGAGGCCAAGATGCAGTAAAGGACATGGGTCATATAGAAAGAATGCAGGCATTTTATTTGCATAAGTTAATCACTTTATTTTTACCTGTCCCTTGTGCTTCTGCAATCCTATGGGTGTGTCTTAGAAAAATGTAGATATAGGACTGGATCACTGCGAGTGCAAGTATCTGTACATGCTTTGCAAAAGGTTGCAACATCTTAGTGGAAAAGGTTATCTTCTGCACAGTAGTGGTGATAATTTTAAGTGCAGTTTTCTTGGAGTTTTTATTAAATTTAGCAACAGCCCTGGTTTCTTCAGATTCTTAGATTGTGCTGATCCATATTGATCGATCTTTCTTATACAGATTAATATTGAAAATATCCATCTCCTGAGACATTGTAAAAATTATGCAGTCAAATTTCCTGTGTTTGGGAAAATCACAAGGTCAGAGCAGCTAGAATACTAGCACATCCTCACCCCAGGAAAAACAACTGTCTAGGCATGGTGTCTAGCCTGCCAGACTGAGACTTGTTTCAGAAACAATCACCGACAGATGGAAATCTGTAATTCCAATGTCGCTAGTATCCTATAACTTTATTTTCAGTGTCTTAAATCTTGTTTGGCTGGACAATAAAAACAAACAAACAGCCTGCCTGGCTTTAACTGATAAAAGCTGAATGTAAGCAAAAGGCACTTTTCTGTTCTTTGTTAGTTAGGGCAAAATACAGAAACTTTTGCTATAGTAAACCTGTGCAGTCAAATACATTGTGCAGTGATTTTCTAGCATTATTATTTGCTAGTAAGATGTGCTGGGGTCTTTGCAATAGCAAGCCTTAGAAGGAACGAGCCTAGGGAAAAAAGGAGATCTAAAAATTTCTATCTGAGTGCCTTAGATGCATCATTGTGTGATTTCAGAAAACCTACCAGTTTAAAATAAGAACAGCGTGCTTTTTATGGACAGCTGATCTTCGTTCCATTCCTGCACTTATTAAATGCGTTTTACTTTGTGCTTCATTTGACAGTAGATTTCAGTACATTGGATTAGGTAATTGCCTGGGTGCAGCGTAAAACACCGCAGTTCAAAGCAAGCACTATATAAGATCAAAAAAGTCTATTCTGCCATTTGCATTAGCCTCTAGAAAGTGCTGTGATAAGATCATGGTGCAGAAGATGCTGTGTGTAAAACTGTGCCGCCAGTTGCATGATAATACAGCTGGAGCTGGGGGACTGACAAAAGCTTTCCGAAACACTCTTTCCTATTGTTGCTTTCCGAATTTTGCATGTTAAAAGTTTTTTGTGTTTAGCCTCTCCCTAAGGGCTGGAATTTTTTGCAGGACGGTTGTGGTGAAGGGACTAAGCCAATTTAGAATATGAGAAACAGCAGGCAGGATTTTCAGAGAACTGTTTGCTTTGTTTTTCCGCATCTCTGGTGTGAAACAAGCTGAGTCTTGAAACTTGGTCAGAAGACAGTAATTAGCTAGGGCATTTGTTTGATACAGTGTTGAAGGAAAAAAAAAAGTGCTTTTATTAAATCCCCAGATTTCAGAAGGATGTAGGACGTGCAATGAGCACCATCCTTCATTGCAGCAGCCTCTGGGTAGGCTTTTAAAATAAACTAGCATATAATATAAAATAATGACTGGCATGGTACGCAGTGATTGAAGTGTATATTAACGTGAATGTAGCAGGGAACAAGGGAATGTGGTGCACTATGAGGGTGTCCTAACACAAATTTGTCTTCAGCCTAATTTTGTCAAGCGCAAACTGAGTCAAGGAAAAGCAGCTACTTAGGAAGAAGTAAGGTGCTCATACTGACGTACGGATAAAGCAGACCTGCCGGCCACATGGCTTTTTGGTGCTAGAGTCACAACCCAGGTTTGTAAAACCTGATTATACCCATGCACTGCCTCGGGGGAAGAACAGGCGTGTGTTACAGGGACAGCGGCAATAAGCTTGGATAGAAATCGGAGTCATGGAGCTGGGTTATTCAGAAAGGGAGCGTTCATTCTTTCTCCTTATCATCTACACAGCCTGAATCCTGATTTTTCAAATGGATGATTTCAGCCCAAGGCATGGCTGAGGTTAAGTGACCTCCATGTCTCTCTGCTCAGCCCAGCTCCCTTTGAAACTTCACGGGTTTGGCATTTTCTACTTGGCCCCTGCCGCGCAAGAAAATCCCCTTAGCGCGATGAGGTCCATCGCTCTGGGTCCTGCAGCCTCAGGCTGGTGTTGCCTTTTCTTCGGTTCGGGAGCCGGTTCCTGCAGATTCCCTTGCGCCCTGCCTGGCTCTGCAGCCTTGCAGCACGCGTTTTTCTGCCTCTGTTTATTGCCCGCTGGCACGTGGGAAGCAATTACCCCTTTCTCCCCCACAAGTGCCTGCAAGCCCCATGCTTCCCTGCCTCCCACGGCTGCCTGCTTTTAAAAGGAGAGGGCCGTCCCCATCAACGGGTGTTAGCAGCATCTGCTACCAGCGTGGCATCACCCTCGCAGCCGAGCAGCATCCTGCCAAGGAGCTGGCGCTCGCATCGTTATGCATATTCCCATCTGCATGCAGATGCACTTAGCACCTCTTGCCCTCGTGGAGCTGGCACGTGTCTCCCCGTGGGCCCAGAGCCACGCGGGCACGTGGGCTCGGGCTGCGCCGAGCGTGTACCGCAGCGGCAGCGCGTTTGCGAAACAGGAGCAGGTTCCCACGTCGGAAAGGTGGTGCAGCTTGCAGTCCTGGGACTCTTCTCGGACCCGTGTGGGCTGAGTGTACTGTGATCCTGTGGCTTTTTTTGTATTGCTTAGTGCTGGCAGCAAGGTTTGCGTAAGCGCCTTCTCTCATCTCTGCCGAAAGCTGAATCTTCAAAATGGTTTTTCATATTTGGTTATTTTTTTCAAATGAAAATACAAAAAATCAGTAATTCATATTGCTGATAACGTACGTACAGAGGAGGATTCGACAGTGCTGTGGATTTGACCCGCTGATGTCTGGTGCCTTTCCTTGCGTCTCCTCCGTGTCCGTTGCTGTGCCCGGCCTCCCTGGGCCGTTGGAATTGCAGAAGGCCACAGAGCCATCTGCTTTAGCCCTTGTTTCCCCCAAATCCCAGCAACTCCCACTCACCATTTTCCCCTGGCCTGTGGGTTTCTGAACATGTCACTATGTCCCTAGATCTGCGCTTTGTCTTAAAGCAGAAGCGCTTGAACCTAGTACTGAGCAGGTTGCAGTGTGAGTTTGGCTGCTCGGGTTGTGCCCTGGATGGCCGTGCCCTCCCGCTTGTGTTGTAGGGGCTCTTCCAGGCGGATCAGAGACACCGCAATTGCCAGCGTAGCTGGTACTTCTGCCGGGAAAGCCCGCGGGGTTTCCTCGCGCCTGGGGACCGCCGCGGCGTGGCGTGCCGCTAGACGGTGGAGGCAGCCTGCTGCATGCGGGAACGCGGTGGCATCTCCCGTGTCCCTGGAGCGGGGCGTTGGGCGACCCCCTTTACACCTGATCCATGTTCCCTGCCCTCGGAGAAAGGGTTGCCCCAGAAAAGAGGGGATTTCTCTGAGAAAATAACACCTTCCTCCTGGAGGTACTACTTGAGCCATAAAGCCTCAAGGCCACGAAAGGGGGCTGCAGGTGAAGTCGTCTTCATACGGTGCCCTTACCTTCCCCCTACCTTTACGGATTTATTCTTTTTTGGCTTCTCTCTGAGCGTGTCCCACACGTCACGGTCTGGCCCGTAAGATCAGCCATTTGAACGACAGTGACGTTTTCGCTGAAAATACTCGCCTTGTGACAAAGACGCTGGAAAACATTCCCCGAATGATTTATTTTTTGCTTACTCACATTTGAATGCTCAGCAGGAATCCCTTCCCTCCGAAGCACTGAGCCCAGCAAGCCGGTGGCACCCGGCCAGCCGCAGCAGCGCTGCCCTGCTCGCCAAGCTGCTGCTCTGAAGGCGCTCGCCGGCGGTGCGGCCCCTCGTCGCCCGGCGCGGAGGGACCCCGTCCAGCTGGACGCCACGGCAGCCCCCCGCGTTCCCGCAGGTGAGTGAACGGCACGCCTCGTCTCAGCTCTCCTCCCGAATCCTCTTTTTGGCTGCTGTCAAAAACGTCGCTCGTCGTTTGGGTCTGCGCTCTTATCTAAGTTTTAAAAAAAGAACTGGGCAATTGCAAGAAATTACGCAGCCTGTAGCGCCGTGTCTGGCTGCCGGTCCTTTGGAGCTGGCGTGCCAGGAGCCTGGTCTCAGCGCGGCGCTGCTCGGCTGCCGGGAAGGAACTTCTGCGGGATAACGTTGATGTGGCTGGGACCAGCCGGGCTTGCGAGGTGGGACCAGCCGGGCTGGCAAGGTATGGGTCGTTAGGCATGCTCGCGAGGAGGAGCCGCGGCCGGAGCACTCCTCTTGTCCAGGCAATTTCAGATCAGTCGGCTGGATTCCTGCACTGACCTTTAAAATTGTGCTTGTATTAAATATCCATCTGGGTTCTGGTAGCGGGATAAAGCTGGAGGGCTCTAATGGACTTTTAAAATGTATGTGATACGTAACAAAGTGTTGTCTTCCCCCTCGGTTATTTGTAAAATCTTTGCATGCTTGCTAAATGCGCCCTGAGGAGGAGATTAGTTGAAGGCCGTATTTTTCCCGTGGGAGTCTGTGAAAGGAATTAAATGGAAGCATTAGTCTGAATTGCAAAAAATAACCAGTTGATCAAACCGAACAAAAATGACCGTACTTAATCCTGAGTGATTCACCGCTGCCAGTGTAAGCGTTCAGTGTGCTAGGTGGAGCTAGCATGACATTTTTAAAGCAGCAATAGAGAAACCCAGTCCCTGTGTAGAAGGACAACGTGTGTATATATCTTAGATCCCTTACGACTAAAATTAATGACAGGTTTCACGGCACCTGCCAAAGCTTTGTAGTCGTTTTCCCCCCAGCCCCTGAATCGGCTGGTTGGAGTTACGGCATTGACAGGTCCGTTTCTGTGTTGCTGAGCATGGACGCTCAGAGGGAAATCAGATTTATTTGATTTTTTGCAAATGTGTGGCACTAGAGTTTCTTTGGATTTGTTTCCAAAACCATAAATGTGTAAACTATGTTTAAATAAAAAACGAAGCTTGGATATAAAGTTTTATGAGATTTTTGGTCGCAGGAAGAATTTCGTTGGAAGTAATCCCAGAGGGTTAGGGGGTGTTTGGGGATCTCCTGTTAGGGGCCGGGCAGAGCCCGAAGGCAGGAGCGGTGGAGCTGGCTGCCTGCACGAGGTGGGGCTCGGGCACACGTGCCTGCGGCACCACCGGGACCTGCGTTTGGAAACCGTACACATTGCACAGTTCTCCCGTGTAGTGTTTTAAAGTGGGGGTGTTGCAGTGTTTACAATACTGCCTTTCTGGGGTATCCAAATTCCTCCTCTTGCAAAGTGTCTGGCAAATACCCGGGTTGCCCACACTCATCCTGCTCTCCTGGCATCAGCCTGCTGCTGACGTGTGGATGAACGCGTGAGCTGGCTTTAGACAAGCCAGGTGGTAGGAAAAAGCTTTCGAAGACGGCTGGGGAGCCTGGAGTGGAGGGGACACGAGGTGGGGAAGGCCGGCAGAAGGCCTGCTCTGGCGTTGGTGCTCCTCGCGATGCTGCTCAGCGCTGGCGTGTTCGCACGCCTTGGGCATCCCAAGCTGGGGCAGCTTTGACTCCTGCGCCGCTGGCGCTGGGACCAGCGGGGAGACTGACCACCCGCGGCATTCCTCCTGCGTTCACAGCCCCTCGGCAGCATTTGTATCTCCCAGAGGCAGAATCTGCTCTTTTCCGTGTTCTTCCTGTCTCCAGCTTTTTGGTGAAATTAGGGACTGCCAGGAAGACACCTGCTGTTCCTTGGCCACTTCAGCTTTCCCCGCAGTCGTATGTCGGGGTATTATATACACAGCAAGTGGTTCACTAACGCTGCCTTGCCGCAGACCTCGTTCATGGGGTTTGCCGGGACAGACCTCTGCGTCTTTGGAGCTGGGGACATTGCCCCCGGCCACAGGTAGGATCTGCCTGGTACCCGCATTTCCAAAGCACCTCCGCGTGGGGCAGCACTTGTCAGCCCTATTTTAAAGGATGGGATGCAAGGCAAAACGATCAGCCCAGGGTAACTCGTCGTGCCAGCACGAGGGCTGGAGGCTGAACCGCTCCCCGGCTCCCCCCGGGCGGGAGGTGACGCTTCCCTGCTGTGCTGAACTTCCAAAAAACTTCTGGCTGCAGCTGGCCTGCACCAAGGGGTGGTGGATCCACTGCCTGTGGTGGACTTTGTGCTAGTGTTCAATCCTTCTTGCTGGGCCTAATTTTTACTAGAATTTGTCTTTCAAGTCTCCCCTGGTGAGCCTTGCCACACATCACTGCATCACCAGAGCCCTTTTCCCAACTCTTTTTATTTTATTAGCAGTTGTTTCCTTTCTTTTGTCACTGAACTGTTATGAACTCCCCGTCCTCTCCTGCTTGCAGAGTGGTGGCTTTTCCTTTTTAAGGACTCCGTTTGGGGGTAAGTTGACCTGTGCTCATAGACACCATAGTCTGTTGCGTTTGTAGGATTCAGCCCAAAAGCCTGTGACTGCGCAGTGGGTTATTTTCCTGGTGACTTTTTCATGTGGTCCCATTTTCATGTTGTCTTTTTCAAATGCTTTTAAAAATTTCAGAGAAATCAAGAGTGATTTTGAGTGCAAAGGGAGCCCCCGTGAAGCTTAAACTTCCATTTCTGAATCACGGATAGCTGTGAATTTCTGATTTTCAAAAGAATATTTTCAAACACAACATAAATACTGTAGCAATACCCCCCCCCCCCCCCCCCCGCCTCGAGATTTTAAAGACACATCAACAGTTATACCTGCTTGTAAAAGGTCCAGGTCACAAGAGTGTCTTCCAAATGTGGTGTTAGAAAGGACATCTGTGCTCTCTGCCGGCCCTCGTTGTCCCCCGGTACGCTCCCAGGCAGACCCACCTGCCTTTCCTTGGGCAAACACTGCGAGCTGCTCCCTGATGTTTCCCAGTGACGTGCCGCAGCCTGGCAGTGCAGCTGGGATGCTTTTTTTGACTGCTTTTTTGAAGCCCTGAAGTTTTCTCAATGTGGATAAACCTCAGGGTTGTCAGCTCTCCGTGCTAATACGTGGGCAAGCGTTGAGAATGTTATATCCTCTAATTGCTGTTTTTGTTGGCATCGCTGAGGGTTTGAGCTGTCCCTTAGAGCTCTGTGCCGTCTCCTCTCAGCTGCCTTGCTCCAGGAGCCTGCCATCGTGCCTGACACGCCTCACCTGAGCTCTCTGCTTCTTCTGTCCGGGATCTCCTTGCTTTCAAGCCAGTGGTGTCCAAAGTGGAGAAGGGTTGCGGTGGGGCTCGCTGGCCGGTCAGTGCTAGGGGTCCACAAGGAAGCTGAGGAGCACTCGGGGCACCACAGGTTGGGGAACTGCTCTGTTGGGCAGCCCGGAGAGGAGAAAGCGGCCAGGGTCCCTGCAGTGATGGCCAAGGCTTTGCATATCCCAAGGTCTCCTTGGTTTATTCATAGCCATGAGCTTTAGGGAGTGCAGACGTTGGCCTGGCTCTGTGCAGTTTCTGGGCACATCTGTGAAGCGTCTTTTCAAGAGGAGCTTAGCTGCCCTGAGCAGTCGCGTCGGTGCGTGACGCACACAAGGGCAGGACTGCAGCCACCGCCGTCCCCCGCCAGCAGCCTGGAGCAGCGGTGCTGGGGCTGGCTTTCGACCCAGGAGCCGTTCCCTCCCGTCTCCCAGGATCTTGCGATCCTCCATCTGAAGGACGTGCTGACAATATGTATGATTTGATTATTTCTAAGTGCAAACCTGTTACACAACTCTTACGGGCACGCACAGCTCGGGAACAGCAAGTTCCCTAAAAAATGGGCAAACTGTTCCTTAAAAGATGGATCAACCTGCCTGTGTACCTTCACAGCGTACATAATTCACAGCCGCTAATTGTGAAGGCAGGCCAAATGCTGAATGTCACAAATAGGGAAGGTGAAGTTTGGACAATCCGAAGCATCAAGAAAATTGGGGCTGGTGTCCCGGGCTAGTGTGATTTTGCACGCTAGGCGCATCCCTCAGCACGGCCACTTCTGCCCCCGGAGTCGTCTGAGCACCAAAAAGCTCTGCCGTTTGCATTATGGGCTGTAGGGTATCAGATAAGGTTATAGTTAAGAATGAGTTTCTAGAAGTTTTGAATAGCGCGGTTTGGGTTTCTGACTTTTAAGGTTCCCTTCTTAAAATCACCGTAATGGTGGCTGGGCTTCTTTAGGCTTACGTTTATTTCTTGTGTCTTTAAAGCCTTCGAGAAGAGTTGTTGTGCGCTTCTTTTTCTTTCAGTCAAGAGCTGGGTGCTCTAATTGGAATATATTTTTTGGTGGAAAATAGTTTGGTACAATTACAATGTAAGTTCCCGGTCTCGCATTTGTTGACATCTTTAATGATTCTGCTTTCTGTAGTATGACACTTCACGGTGTGATATCTCCCTTCTACTCAAATAAAAAAGGCGTTTTATCGCCCTGAACCGCAGGGATAATGTTCTCTCTGCAGCTACCTGTGGCCTGTTTCTACACTAGCGCAGATGCGCTAGTTCTTGGTGGCAGGTCTCGCAGCTGGCACTGAGATGCGACTGTAGCGGTCTGGGTGCTTCACGCCAAATCGCTCTGTTGCACTTAATGGAGTAACTCAAATCAGCGTATGATCTTATGAATTTAATAGGTGATCCTTTCCCCTGAACTTGATTTTGAGTGATCAATCACGTCTTGCACTTTAAAAAATAACAACACCCAGGCGTACTGGAGTGTTTCTGTCCAACGGGCTGCGGGGACTGCGGCGTTTCAGGACAGACGCTTGTGCTGGCGTGGTGGTAGTCACCGTGCCGCGTTCGCGTACTGATCGGATTAGTCTGTGAAGCGTTACACCTGAGAAATCCTCAGCTGTGCTCTGTAAAACAAATTTGATTTTCGAGCCTCGTGGGAGGAACTTGAGCAGTGTAAAGCCTTAAGCGGCTCCGCTGCCGTGCTGATTGCCACTTAGCCACCCTGGGTAGCCCCGGTGGCACACAGCCTTGCTGCTTCTTAAGGCGCTTGGTGCTTAATAAAGACAAATTTGAGCTAACTCATCATGGTGTTCTTGCACGAGCCCCTCTTTGGCCTGGAAGCAGAGATTTTTGAGTTGATCTCTTCTCATCGAGCAATCGCATGTTAATAGCTCCTCCATACTGACGCTACAGGAGAGCGGATATTTGTTGTGCTGGGATGTGCGTTGCATCAGAGGGAACCTTCTCCTGGGTCTGTGCCAACGCTACCAATGCTGTAGCGTTTCTTGCCAGCTGTTTTCAGAAAAGCACGAAGTTAACTTAAAGCACGTGTTTAACTTGCAGCTTCTTCACCCTAGTGATGCGTGTTGGCATTGCATGCTAAGGCCGTAACGCCCGTGCCGCGATGACCCCCCCCGCGCAGGGAAGGAAGGCACCGGCTGGGTCAGTTTTGGTGCCTCCGATGGCCCTAGGGAACCAAGGGTGCCCATCAGGCTCCGCGCGACAGGAGCAGTTTGACGAGGTCTGGGGCTTCGAACGACTTCATCCTGCTTGGAAAAGCATATGGTATGTGGCAACACGGCCGCTGGGGAGAAAAGCAGAGATTTTTAATAGGGTGAATTTCCCATTTCATGGACTTCTAAGCTGCTTAAGATCTTGGGCATTCTTGGCGTGGAAATGCTTGACGGGCAGGAGCTAGTTGTTGCGCTTGTTCAGCCTGAGCTATGATGTACTGCAGGCAAACCAGAGTAAAAGAAGGTGTATAGAAGCAAGCCGGGAGAGAAGCAAAGCGAGGATTTGCAGCTCTCATCCAGCGCAGAGCCGCTGGGCTGCAGCCCGGCCGCGGGACGGAGGCAGCTGCCGCAGCCCGGCGTTGCGGTGCTCTGAGACCTGCTGGGCTCATCGCAGCGCTGGCCTGCGTAGCACCGGGGGTTGAACCAGACGGGAGGGATGTCTGACACGGAGCGAAGCCCGGGTCTCCCGGAGAGCCTCGGCCGGGCGGCCAGCACGTGGCTTGCCGGACACGGGGACCTGGTGCTGGCGGCACGGGCGGCCGCAGCTCCCGCAGCAGCCTGCAAGCAATGTGCCTTTAAGACTCGCAGGAGAGCGGTAGTATCCCCCTCCCTCCCCGCCGTTAATTGTAGCGTGTTTTGCAGCCATGCTTTCCAGTCACATTCGCAGGCTGCGAGAGGCAGCAGCGCCGAAGCTCAGCACCGGCCGTGCCAGCCGCGTGGCACCCACGGGTGACGCGTGGGGCCGCGGAGGCGAGAGCCCGGCCGTCCCGCGGCTCAGCACCGCCGCCTGCACCCGTGGCCCCCGTGGGCCTTTGCGGGAGGTGGGTGCCCACCCGGGGATGCTACGGGCAGCGCCTGGCTTCCCGCGTCCCAAGTGACCGCGGCTCCCTCGAGGTGCGGGTGACGTCTCGGAGGATGCCTGTCGCTCGTCCCCTCGCCCGCTGCCCGCCCGGAGCTGCTCGCGGCCCCCCGTGCGGGGGCTCAGGCCTGCAGAGGGTTAAGCGCGTCCGCCTTTCCGCCGAGCGCTCGAGCGGGGAGTAACCTGCAGAGATACATGTGCAGCAATCCGACTGCTGCCGCTGCTCGCGGGCGGCGGCTGCCGCGGGTCGGGGCGGTGGGCGGCGGTGCTGCTCGCCGGAGATGCTCTGCCGGAGCGCCCCGGCCCTCCGCGCGGGCTGACCGCCTCCCTCCCAGGGGGACCGTGTTGACCTGCCGGCTCCGGTGGCTCCCCGAGGTAGGTGCCGCTGCCCGCGCGGCGTGCCGGGATCCCGGTCGGGAGATGCTCTCGCATCGAGCTGTGCGAGCCTCCTCTCACCCCACGCTGTGCGATTAAAACGATATTTCCGTGGGAAAGGAGTTGGATTTGCAGCCTAATGCCGGACAGAGAGGTGCGTGGGGGGGGGGGGGGGTGGCTTTTGCGTGCAGCAGGGCAGGGGACACTGAAGTCTCAGCTCTCATCCTCAGCAATGAAGTTGTTTGCATGTAACAGGAACAAACTTGTTTTGGAAAGGCGCCGGGGCGCGTTTGCTCCCTCCGGGGGTGACCTTTTAAGGGGTTTGGGTGCAGCGTGCTGGGCTGCGCTCCGGTGCGGGAGCGGGGACGCGGTGCGCGCTACAGGTGCCTCCGTCCTGCTCCCGCGGCGCGGGGAGGACGCGGGGCAGCGCGGGGAGATGCGACGGGCAGCGCAGGGAGGTGGTGCTTTCCCGCGGAGCGAAATTACGCTGGAAGGAGGAAAAGAGATGTTGCCCCCCGAGGAGGAGGGAATTTTAAGGTCCTGAGCGTTGGTCTTGATATTTGGAGGCAGAGGGAGAAGTCTGTGCCGGCAGCTGTGTCTGCACGGGGCTGCGTTCGTGCTGTGCCTTCCCAGCCCTGCGGAAGGGAGCTTTGCTCAGCTCTGCTACCTGCTTTACCCCCTGGACCCGCCGGCTGCGGTTCCCTGCACCGATCCCCGGGAGGGAAAAGCTGCCCGTTCCGTCAGATTTCCTTGGGCTCGGTCAGGAAGGCGCCTTTTGGAGACGTCCCTGACAAAACCCGTGGCGGCTGGAGCTCTCCCTTCTTTCCCACCAGCCGGGCGTGCAGGCTTGGGCCGTCGCGAGACCTCCCTCGCCGCTTGGAGCGTCAGTCCGCAAAGATTGAGCTGAAAAGGGAAGTTTTCACACAATTCCCCCCCAAAAAACAGGGTGGTGACCGTTGATACCTGTTTGCTGCCAGTGCTCGTGGTTGACCTACATGTGTACGGTTGCGTGTTGGCCTCCGAGCACGCGAGCGCAGACCTGCCGGTGAAAAGCGGCCGTGCGTTACGGGAGATGCTGCCCGGGTTGCGTGCCGGAGCGCGCCGAGGGGACTGTGCACGTTCCTGCTGTTGCAGATCCGTGGGGAGAGCGCGGCTGGCGGTGCCGCGGCCCGGTGACGGTTCCAGGGGTGTTCACGTGGCACCGTAGCAGAACAAATGTGTTATTCATAGCGGCACTCCTCAGGAAGAAAGAGCAGGACTGTTGTCTTCCCTGCGAACCTTTTTCATTGCTGCTGTCGGTCTTTAGACATGGCTCCCCGATGGGAAGGTGGTGCTCCATGAGCAGTTGGGTCCCAGCATTCGTTACAGCCTCCCGAGCTTCCCCGGGACGGCTGGGCAGTGCTCGAGTCAGCCCTGCTGCATCTTGGAAGGATCCCCGTTAACGATAGTGGCAAATTGGGCCTGAAGGCAGCAAGAAAAGCGCTTCTTCCTCGTAAGTGTGGCCCATTTCTGGAGTCTTCTTTGGGAGCCTGTACAGGAGACCGACCGCTGCTGCTCTGCCCGCTCTCCGTGCTGGAGGTGGAGGAGCAGCGGGAGGTCTGGTGGGCTTGCTGCTGCGTCGGAGCCAACGAGTCCTCGCCGTGAGCCCGCCGCGGTGGGGTCTGCGGAGGGCCTGCTCCACTCTGCCTTGCCAAAGGGGATCCCTTGCTTCTCGAGCGCTGGGGCTGGGCAGCAGCGTGCCATGGCAACGTGTCCTTCTCCTGTAAAGAGGAGAAAAATCTGGGTTCACTCAGAGAGGTGCAAATATAGTTGTACGGACACGCACTGGGGTCTTACCAGGGAAGTGCCAGTGTAAGGCAAGCTGAATGACTTCTCTTGGAAAGATCACTGGTAAAATGAGATGAGCATTAAATAAGCAGATTGCCTATGCAATGGGATGCACTGGAAAATTGTTGGGTGGCCATCCCATTTACTGCTGATTGCATACAGGCAGAGTGGGGAGTAGAGTGGGCTGAATTCAAGCAAAGTGTTTCTCACAAACTGGCTTTCCAGATTTGCAAAGAGTTTGGTTCTAGTCTGCTGGCAGCTACTTTGGTCATCTCTGCGACCCCATTCCAGCAAGTGCATTTTTCAAAAAGTCCATTTGCTAAAACAGCAACATGTCGAAGTGTATTCACGTGCAGCGTGGCCTGAGCGGGCGAGTGGGAATACGTGCCTGACAGCCGCCCTCCCGGCGTGCGGGACACAGACTGCGCCTGTGGGCTGCCAATTGCTGCTAAACAGCCTCTTTGGTCAGTAATAATGTTCCATATTAAACCCAAATGGCACGGAAGTAAAGAGCTGTTTGCTAAAATTAATAGTAGTAACTTTAAAAATAATAAATCATGATTTATAGAAGTAGGGGTAGTGAAGGTTGCTTGACCCTACTACTGTACCAACATCTTCCTCAATCCAAGAGTCGTGAAACTGCACGCGTTGGAGAGGAAGAGTTGGGCGTCCTTCAGCGTGGCCCGGGGGTTGGCGTTGCTGCTGTCTCTCCAGAGACCTGGTCACTCCGTTGCAAGATGGGGCTGAGCTTCTTCACCTGGGTCCACTGGTGACCTGGCCGTGGCAATGCCGGTGTCCCTGCGAGGTTTGCCTTTTCCCAGTGCAAGGGACTGGCTTTATCCAGCAGTCCCCATGCCCGGACCGTTCCCGTGCTGGCGCTTGCACGGCTTGCCGGTAGCGTGCTACACGGGACTCGCGCGTTGTGCGCTGAACAGACAAATGCAAAGGGAACAAACTGAATCTTCAGGAGCTGTTTGCTAGGGATTGAATTCGCTGGAATCTGTGGCAAAATAAATGGAAAGCAATAATTAGGTGCCTGCAGTCTTTCAGTGACAGGTGAATTTTTATGCTCTGGATGCTGCTTGTAAACCAGCTACAGGTAGTCAAAGGCTGTGGTCCAGAAACTATTGCGTCAGAGATGAAAATATGCCTTTTTGGTAATGCCTGGAGTATCTTTAAGAGATTCTGCTACTGCAATTGAAGTCTCTCTGGCTTTGTACCACTTATAAAATGCATTCACAGTAGGTGGTGGCATCAGCCTCCTCTCAGTGAATGCAGATATTTATATTATGCGAAAGGTTTTTTCACTTTGCTGCATTCAGATGATGACTGGAGATACCATTCCTGTTAGACAAAAAATTGAGTCTGACTTTAGAGGTGAATTCAAAGAGCAATTTCTATTTAATATATATAGCAGCAAATAGGAACAAAGCTGCTTAAAGATTACTTTAATGATGAATCATTATATGGCTCTCACCAGTCTGAAAAGCAATAAAAGTCAAAATGGAGTGCCGGGATTTAATCACTTAGAAAATGCACAGAAAGGGACCTCTGCTGTAGAGAGGTCTTACACCACCACATCAAAGTGAAAATATTTCGAGGTACAAGGGTATTAAATTACTCTTCACCCCAAAGATGTGAAGCAGCTGCTATGTGTCATTTATTATTCCGGAAGGTTATTTTCTTTGGTTGTTAGTCATTCTTAGTATCGAAAAAAATAATTGTTAAATCCTGACCAATTTTCCCCTGTTTCAGTGCAGATGCTGTCATATTACTTTTCTTTTGGATGCTATCGTTTTTATTACCAATCCTAATTAAATGCTGTAATTTTTGAAAATCAGATTATTTTGAACCATCAGCCCAATGCAAATCCTGCAATAACTGGAGATCATAAAATGTTCAAGGGACCATAATTTTACTACAGAGTTGTCATGGCACGTGTCCACGTATCTCGCCACTTTTGTTCCAGTGGCATGGGCTGTAATGTGTGCACTTCTGTGTCGTGCAGCGTGGATAGAAATGATGTGTTCCTCAGCTGCTGAATTGCACATTCTGTCCATAAGTCAACAAACATTAGACCGATGACATCATCTCTCCCATCACTGAAATACTTTCTCCTTGCTATAAATATTGCATGAATTCTACAGTTTCCGCACGGCAGATAAATGAGCAGATAGAGCTGGGAAGTTGTTGCACGCTGAGGTTATAGCTTTTTTGTGATCTGGGTAGTAGTGGACACAGTGCCACTAGTCCCAGTGTCATCCAAAACGTTTCCACCTGAGGGCTACGGTCTGTGAAGTCAGGCTGCACAGAAGCTACTGCAGCTCCTTCTTTGATCTTAGGCTAGGAAGCGTTTCTATCACCACTTCGTTCTCCTGGGGAACAGGATGGATATTGTGAGCTCTGACAGCCGTGTTCCTTTAAGCCCACTTTTTGGTCTTTTTTACCACAGATATTAGATAGCTAATAGTTAATTTTGATTCCAACTCAAATGGTGGCAAAGTTGGTGTCCTATCCTCTGCCCCAGCTGCTGGTTTCTTTGGCGGTGACATTAGGAAGGACCTCACTGGTCCTTCTAGGTGCAGTTATGTGGCACTGAAAGACAGACAGGGCTTAGACTGACACTGCAAATGTTCACACCTGATCTAGTCATCTAGATTTTTTTCACAGCTGAGGAAGAAGGCACTTGGAGGGAGCGACTCACCCTGCTTATTTTAGAAGTCCACAGTGAGATAAGAGGAACTGCAGCCTGGAAGTGCCCAGCCCTCTCTACCCAGGTACAGGGGGCCTGTGTGACTAGCTCAGGTGGAGGTGGCTGCAAGGCCAGGTGAGATGAGTCCCACCAAGCAAGGGGAGCTGGTTTAAGTCCTAATCCAGCAAAATGCTCGGCTCCACCTGGGCTGCTCTAGACTCCTTTGTGGGTTTTGGTGGAAATGGGAGGCACTGCGGAGGATCTAACTCTTCAAGTTTAGCTCAGCCTTTCAGAACTTGAGCCTTTTTATCCATCTGGATTATAAAACGTAGCTGTGAAGTGTGTGCTGTTGGCCCCTTTGCTTCCCTTTAGCAGAAACCCCTTGTGTTTCTGCACACCAGGACCTGGTCTTGCTACTGGCTTGTAAATATAATCTCTTTGGTAGGTGCTGCAAGTATTTTCTTATACGTTCCAGGCTTTATGGTGCAGTTGAACTGGGAAAATCCATGTCAGTTTGGAGCCTGAAGCGGATGATGAACGTTTTTGCCAGGATACATGTTTCCTGGCCTGCTCCTGCCCCTTCCCCTGCCATGTCCACCTCCTCGATCATATGGAGGGCATTACTGTTGTAGAGGGAAAACCTGTAGTATGATGTTTGTCACGTATTATGCATTTGGGGTTTACTCAGCAGGCTTACCCTTCAGCCAAACTGTAGACTTCAGGAGTGCTTTTTCTCACGCCAAGGTTTGCGGTATTTGACCATGACTGCCTAGCTGTCGTCATCTTCAGTGTATATAACATGCAGGAAGCTCTAGGCAAACATATATAATTTTATAATAGCTATTGCTTGCAGAAAAGAAGATTGCAGAAGCATATTAATTATCCGCAGTTTAATGTATATAGTAATTTGCAAACAGTTATTGTGGACATTGTTATTTGAAGGACTGTAGTTTTGATGGCTCTAATGGGCACTATTGTAGGTCTCCTGGAACACTGAAACTCTGCAGTTTTAATTTGATTTTAATATGGGTCCTACTTGGAAAAGCCTATATTTTTAGATTTTGTGCTACCCAGTATTATGTGCTTGGCTTATGACAGTAAAATAATTGAATGCTGGAGTGCATGCAAATATATCTGTATCAGAGAAGGTTCCTGCCTTAATAATTTACCTTTTTAAAAATGTTAATTGTGCCCTGTGCTTTCTGAAGTTGTGTGCAAATATAAAAGGTAATGTAAGCATATAGGTCTGAACAGTGTGTCAGGGATATGCAAATACTTCTAGCATTTCTAGGTTTTATAAGACATAGATGATTGCTATGATCATGTAGTTTGGCCACCTGATAGCACAGGCTGGAAGATTTCAGCCAGGAATTCCTCCCTGCCTTTCAGAGCCAGCCTTGATTTAAAGCGGGTGGATAACTGGGACTCAAATATGTCCTAAGGGTAGTTGGTTTTGGTACTTAAAAAAAAAAAGAGGAGGAGAGGGATGGAGGGAAATTAAATCCAGTCTGAGTTTATTTCCTTGCTCCATATGTTGAACCTTCTTCTGTCTTTGTCTACTGAATTAAGAAGCTGCCACTAATAGAAATCATTTCACAAGTGGTCGAGTCATTGCTCGGGCTTCTTTTTGCTAAAGTGATTATATCCGTTAAACTCTTGTCATAAAATCTGTTTTCAGGCCCTTGAATCACATGCGATTCTCTGCTAATTATTGAATTTCCTTTTGAAATGTGGACATCAGCGCTGGGTATTCTGGGAGTGCAGGACACAATATTCTGCTAATATTCTCACTAACGCGGTACGCACAAACAACACCTTTCTAACCTTGGATGAAATTGCCTCTGTTCAAACAGCCAAGGGTGTCATTAGCTCTCGTAGCTACAGCATGGCCCTTGGACCTCATGTTCTCGTTATCTGCCATGACTCCTATATGTATTTTAAGTCTCTGATTTCTCGCATACAGTTCACCCCTCTCTAAGTGGGGTGGGTCATTCACCACTGCATCCTTTGATCCTAGGCAAGCAGACTTATATTTTTCTGCGTTAAAATGCCTGGTCTTTGACAGCACCTGGCTCGTGAAAAGAACTGACTTGTTCGGCTGTAGTCATCTGAGCTTGCCAGCGTTTATCATGTAGGCCAGTGCTGAGTTGCGTTGGGCTGAGAACCTCGTCTCCGTGACCCCAGTTAAAAGCATTTCCGTACGCTGATGGTTCCTCATTAAAATTACATCATGTTGATTATTAGTGATTTTTAAAGTGTTCTGTAGTGATTTCAAATAATGGTATTCTCACGGTCACAATGTGGAGTGTCACTGAGCCATATGCTGAAGACAAGTCTTCCCTGTTAGCACAGCTGCCTCTTTTCGACCTGCTTTAGAACTGAATTACAAATCGTGTCAGACAGAGGTAAATTACAAATTTGGAGTATGATCACTCTTCTGTTTCCCTGTGCTTTTTATCAGTTTTGGGGCTCCCGGTGGCATTTAGCTTCATTACTTTCTTTTCATTCCTTTTCACTGGAGTCTTCTAGCAACTGTTTGGTGATTTTGGTCTGGGGCTCGTGTCGGGCTGTAATTACTTGGTTAAACCATCCTGGCTACTTAAAAATGCTGGTGTAATATATCCCTTTGTGGTCCATCCTAAACGGTCGCGCTCTGCTCCTCACCTTTCCTTCTACCTGGCACCACTGGCATCTGGGTCTTTCCTTGGCTCAAGCGATCGTCTTTCTCCATTGCTCCTTTCCAGAGCTACTTCCCTTCCAGCAGGAATAGGGAGTAAAACCTTTCCATCTCCACCGGTTGCCTGTGGTTTGTGTGTCGCTTTGTGTTTCTGATCCCTTCACTGCTCACCTTGCTATCTCGTATTCATTTAGCACCCTGTCCTCATCTCTGGGACTCTGTGCGACTCCACCCTGGTTACTTTTTCCTTTTTCCTTTCTGCCATCTTTGTTTTCTCAGTTTTTTTCTTGAACTGTCCATTTGTTTCCTTGACATAACAGTTACTGACAGCCCGGTATCCTGTCTCCAGCACTGGCAAATAGCAGATGCTTAGAGAAGAGTATAAGAAACAGGGTGAGAATATAATAACCCTAATATCTCCTGCCAGCAGTGATCAGTATCATGTATGTCTGAGTTGTGAATGTGTTAAAGCTCAGCCCAGCGGGGGATATAATGCCTAAAACCATGTGGGTGAGGAAAGGATAATTTTACAAGATGGCAAGTTTTGCATAACAGTGTCTCTTCGCGAGCGCTGCCCTCTCCTTGCTTTGCTTTGCTCAGCACGGAAAGCCAGGATGGTGCTGTGCTCGTTCCTGAGCAAGTTCATCTGCTGCGTTCCTGAAATGAGAGCTTGTGTTTCTCTCCCTTGGAGGTTTCTCCAGAAGATGATTCCAGCAGCACAGGATGAAGGGAGAAGTCGTTGCGTTTGGTTACAAGCCTTTATACGATCAGGGTCTCTTAGGTTCTCCCAGCTTTCAAGCTCCGGCTGGTTGTAATGCAAACTGACGTAGCTGGAAGTGTGATGTCCCTAACGGTCTCGTGAAAGTCAAGGAGACTCAAAAGAGTATCCCCCACCTCAAGTGAGGTTACAGGTGCCTGTCGTGTTTGCGCCGTGGCGGGTCAGCCCGTGGACACCTCCCGGGCGGTCACCACGCAGGCAGCCGCTGGGCAGCTGGCAGCATGTGCCGGCCCCAAGCTGTGCGGATGCTCTTTGCCGACCAGGGATTTGGAGATGTAGGAGTATGTTGTGGTATAGGAGAACGTGTGGAAGATATAGATGAGGGAATGCAGATGTAGGGGGACTGGTAGTATGGGACAAGAGCAGCTGTGGAGAGGAGACCCTGGCTTACTGCAGTGGGAGGGCACCGGCAAGGGAAACCTTGAGAGGGGAGTCATTAACTCAGCAGCTCCTGGAGCAACCTGATGTCTTTTACTGACTGATGACGTGGCTTAGACACCATCTCCTGCGTTCTTGGTACACTTTGATTATCGGAGCTGGCTCATCCCATGGGAGTTTCCCAATCGCTGGTGAGCGAGCCCTTGCTGGGTGCTCTTCTGGAGCTCGCCCGAGCCAGCGCAAGAGCTCTTCTGTAACGCATTCCCGTGACCGGGGCAAATACCTTGACTCACGTGAAGTCTAAAAACAGTGATCATGGTGCCATCAGAAACCCATCAGCTGCTGGCTGAATTGCACGGAAGCGGGAAAAAGCACTGTAACAACAGGGATATTTCTTTTTTTTAATGAGGTTTGCTGGGCCAGATGGGAACGTGCTTTGTTCTTGCGGCGAGCCCACTTCAGCAGGCCTAGTGCAGTGTGGTGGTCTCCATGGTCTTATTAGGTGGACGCGGGTGGTAGCAGGATGAGGGCTTTGCTGTTGTGTGCCGTGCCGCCAGGGCATATGTATCACAGCAGCCAGCCTGGGGCAGAGCAGCCAAGGCTGTAGGGGCTCGCGGGTGCTTGGGTTTTGTTTTTTCCCTTCATTGTCACGCTTCTTTTGGGGTTCATTTTATATTCCCAGATTATCTGTTTTCTGAAAGATTCTCTGGTATTCCTTGCAATGTGAGACAAGGTCTAAACTGGGTGAAGCAAGTAGAACTATATATTTGAACTTTCTGAAATGTTAGTTTGAAAGTTGCATTTAACAAATATCTCTGTCAGCAAGTGGAGCCCATCAATGGGGCACTGGGCGGCTAAACAGAGGGGCGATGTTGCAGATGCTTGGCTCTAATCAGCACTTCGTTTGTGTGCTTTCCCCATCACCACCGCTACTCCAGGAGCCACCACGCTCACCGTGGTTTGATTTATCCTGTGCTGGTGGTCAGATTTACTGATGCAATGAATTTATTTCAGTGTCATATTTCTGTCATGTGATATATTTTATTTGGTGGTTGTTGCTTTGTTCATTACTATCTGCAAAATTTCTGGAGAAGTCCTTGGAGCTTCCTCAGAATAACATATAAGAGCAATGGGAAGACAGAGACTCTTACTAACACGACTGGCCTTCAGTATCTAGCTAGCTCTTTGCTGTTCAAGCTTGCCAGTAAGGCTGAGGGCCCTTCTGTTAATATGGGGGAGCCCTTAAGTCACTATAGCTGTAGCCCAGCCGCTCCAGTGCATGCCATGTGGTTGTCAAATGGGACTGGACAATTATTTTTGTGTCCATGGTTTGGTTCCCTCCCCCACAAAAAGCCTAACAGTGCCCATAATGGGCTATTCCAGATGGTCCCCGTGGTGGCTTGTAGGGGACGTTTAGGAGATTGAGGTGAGGCACCCGGTGGCCCTTTCCCCGCTGGAGCTTCCCAGCTGCGGGCAGTTGTGTGTGCCGGACCGCAGGAGCGTGCGCGTGAGGAAATTAGCTTGTGATGTGCCTTTTGGCCCTGAGTTTGTAATTCCTTTGCCAAAGGGAACTGTACCTAGAGACTCGAGGTGGAAATATGCCTCCCGATACATGTTTTAGTTCTGTGTAAATCATCTGTAATTATAGCACACTCTATTCATTTAGCTGGTGACAGTGTTATTTAGGGGTGATACAAAGCAGTCACAAAGTAATAAGGACTGCCTGAGAAGAAAATATGTGCTAAAGCTCTTAGGTGTAATGCTAATTTAAATAAAATATGTGCCCTATTGGGGCTGCAGATTATTCCTGTTAGAAGTCTTAATGATGTTGAAGCCTTAGATGTTTAAAAGTTGGTTTTCTTCAAAATGAAGATGCCATGACTGTTTAAGGACATTTAGATTCATTTTTTAGGTCGGGTTGATTCATTCAGTTATTAAAAGAAGATTTTAGAGGTGTCTTAGCAGCAAATACACCTGTGCTTATCTAACGTATGTAAATGCAGTCCAGTGGAGCGTACCTCCAGCCACAGCTGGAAAGCACGGAGAGCTGACGTTGCTCATCATGCTGCTAAGTCTGACCTGATTTCAAGCCAGGTTGTTGAGTGCAGACATCAGTGTTAAGCGGACATTGCTTTAATGATTTGTTAATGCTGATACGGTGCGTAGAAAAGAATGCAGCTCTGCAAAAGCTGGATAAAAATATATGTTGCAGATAGAAATCTCCTAACTTCATGAGACCAAATCATAAATATGCTAAAATGGGATAGAAAGCCTTTCTACCGGGATTGGGGTGGGGGGTTACTGCCTCAGCTGTTTGTGACTTTAAAGGCTTTTCACCCTCTGTGTGGACATTTTACTGGAACATCCCTTGCCGGAATGGAAACCTTGTGCTACTTGCAAGGAAGCTGTGGTGGGGTTGGAGTTATTGCTGCCGTCTCTCAGTGCAGATGCTTTCTAGTCATGGTGCAAATGTTAGAAAAAACAAGTCATAGTGACTTTAAGTGCCCCTTTATACACCTCAAAAGAGAACTGTGTATATTTTTAATGTTTTAAATATTGGATTATGGATTAGAGCCTAGGATAGTAATGAAAAATAATTGCTCTATTTATTGACAGTGTCAGCCCATGGAAATGCTGGATGAGGTCCCCTTTTCAGCCCGAGGAGTAGTATTTTTCCAAGATGAAATGAAATGTTTTAGTCTGTGGCGAGCCCTGAAAGTAATAGATGCCATTAGCTGGAGATTTAAACTTCGTCCCTGGCTGCTGCTGGCTGTAGATTTTATGATAGTTCCCTTTTTATTTCTTCAACTGCTGTTGTGTAGTTTGTGTTGATTTAATCTGTCAAAGCGTGCTGGAGAAGCTTGTCTCATCCTGGGCTTCCGATTAATTTTCTAAAGTGTCGCAGGGTTTAAGGTATGATTTTTTTTTTTTCCCTTGCTCTCCAGCTGCGGCATGGCCAATGCTGTCTTCCTGCGGCTGCCCCGGCGAGGCTTGCCATGCACCGGGGAGGAGCAGAGCTGGGTACGCGCTCGGGATGCTCGTCCTGGAGAAGACATCCCCGGGGCAGGCTGGCTTCCTTCCTTCCAGCTGAAGCAGTAGCCTCGGAGGGCTCTGAGGGGTCTCTCCCATTGCTAGTTGAGCTGCTTGGGATCATGCAGCTTTTCTCATTCTCCCCACCTCTCCGGAAGTGGAATTTCAGAATTTACGTGGTTCTTAGGTCTGCCTTAGGAGACCGTTTTGTTGTCCTGCCATGGAGACTCCTCAGGATGCGTGCGGTGACACGGGCAGGGCAGGGCAAGAGGCAGTGCCTGCGGCTGTCCCCAGCAGTGACGAGGCACGGAGGCCTGGATGCATGAGCTGAGGTTGTTGCATAATTAGCATGGCATGTTTGGGGGTTTTTTAACCTGATTTCTTTTTTTTAAGATGATCCAAACTAGGATGTTGTTTCTGCAGTAGCATGCTTAGCATTGCCACTCCCCCTGGGGATATAAGGAGTTTAACTTCCTGAATTGTTAAATTTTGCAATAGAGCTCTTAAATATTTGCAGGTGTATTCCTATTTTTGCCGTCACTGTTTTTACAGTGTATTAGGAGAGCTCGTACTTCACTGATGGATGCACCTGTAGCTGCTGGGCAGCAGCACACAGCAGTGTCACGGCTGCGTCATCTCACACGGTGCTTGTTGCTTCCACGGGCGTTTGGTGGAAAAAAAGATGCTGTTTCGTGCCATGCAGCGGAGCTCGGTGTGTGGTGGCAAGTCTCCAGGGTCTTCCCGTGAAGCCACCTGCCTGTCCCCGGCAGCGTGTTCACGGGTCTCACTGAAGGAGCCCGCCTGGTCCCCGGAGCCCACGGCGTGAATTACCAGCGATTCTCGACTGTGGCATTGGCATATGTAAGACGGCAGGATACAGAAGGGAGGCGTTTCTATGCCAAAAATGTGTTTCATGTTCATGGATTTCACTTTTCTCAGCCCCTGCTGAAGGATCAAGGTCGGAGAAGTGAAGCGACCAGTAGCAGGAAGGCAAAAAAACCACGTGAAGTTTTTGAGGAATGCTTTTGGGCACAGCTCTGCGTCGCTGCCCAGAGGATCCCTTACTAAGCGTTTATGAGCTTAGCTAATCAGGTAGTTTTAGTGCTCTTGTTTGTCATAGGGTTATTAGCTGTGGCTGGAGAAAGAACTAAATCTAGGACCCAAGTGGAAGGCTGTTGGTATGTCCATAATGAGCAAATAAACAAAAAAAGCCCCGGCCTTTCCCTCCTGCCTGCGTGCTGTCCCTCTGCAGCTGCCTCCGCGTTTGCCGTGCGGGCTGTGCCGGGGCCGGAGGTTCCAGGCCCAGGACGTAATTTCCATTGGGAGATGACTATCTGCCGCCTCCCTGGCAGAGCCTCTCTAGATCTTGGAAATGGATTTACGATGTCGTCTTACGCTGAGGCTGAAGGCTGCATTTCCCCGAAATGAGCCAGAAGCTCCCTGGAAACACTCTGCGAATAGTAATTACGGATCCGTATTCGCCTCTGAGTTTTGTTTTGAGATTTCTGGAAGAAAACCGTGCCCACCGGGATAGATCGACTTTTCTCTTTCACTCTGTGTTGCTCGAGGTTTTCTGTTTTGCTTCTGGCTGGTGGAGAACAGAAGAGAAAGTACCTACATGAAGCACTAAAATTCCTAGTAGTGTGCAAAGCATCCTGCGGGGCCGGGGGTGCGTTGCAACGGCAGCGGTTTCTTTGAAGATGGGAAGCAGAGAGGTCAAGCTTGAAAATTTTGATATAATTTTCTCTGAGATAGTTCAGTTTACTTCAGGGTGATAGATTTTTGATTGGAGAGGAAGTAAAGCAAAGTGTGAGGCCTCCTGTTTTGTTTTTTTTTTTTAAGGTGATAGGAAGGGGCAGCCCTTTTTGGACGGGAGGCCACGTATCCTCTTTTTATTCTGCATAAATGTCGCTACTGACTCCTGAAAACATGAAAATCTGTGGACGAATTGCTGCCTGATGTTGTTCTTCCCGGCTTTTATAATGGCTATTGCTGCAGTGCTGTATAGAAACCCGTTGCAATGGCAGCTAGGGCTATATGTAACTCTGAAAATGTGTTAGGTTTCGATGAGTTCTGAGGCTAAGTTATCTGTTCATTACCACTTCTTTGTTTGTCAGGAAAGCTTCTGAGTGTGCTCAGTGTTTACAAATTCTGTAGTCTGCTTCCTGCGTTTTGGGGCAGTTCCTGTCCATAGCCGAATTTTGCAAAGGGTTGAGTTTTTGGATGATACGGTTCTTCATTTCTGTGCAGTCGCTGAAGTTTGCCATAGAATATAACACCTACAGATTAAACATTGTCCTAAGTTAGTGACTTTTATGAGGATGGTGACTGCAGGCAAGGACGGAAGGATATTAAAGGAAGGTATATATGGATTTAGCAAAGAAAAGCTACATAATATTTATGTTGCAGCTACACCCTGTTAAATTCCTTTGGATATCCTATGAGACATCAGCTCTCCAAATACCGATTAGCGTCTCACTGTAGCTGGGGCTGTTGAGGTGGACTGTGAGTCTCAAGCTAGTGAAGAGCTCCTTAAATCAAGATATTGCAGAAGGAAGCTTCCACTGCTCGGGTTCACGTTGTATGGTTACTAGCAGCGCTGAAAGAAGGTGGGAAGTCCTAGGAGCTGGGTGCAGTGTCTTTCCCCCAAAGGCTCCCTGGTAGAGTGAAAACCGTGCGTACAATGTGAAGGGGTTACGTCCTTGGGAGCCACCATCTCCTAAGCGTTCTGTGAAGAGGAGCAAGGAAGGAGAAAGACTGACCCTTAGTGTAGGAGCTTCTCAAGTCTGCAGCTGAAGACCTGCCAGGGCTGAATAGAGAAAAATCTCTTCTGCCTCAAACTTGATGAAAATGCCCCTCACAACTGCTCTGTCCTGCTCTGCCCTACGTTCCAAATAAAGACGAGGGTTTGCTTTCCGTCACACAGTGAAACACAAAAATGCAGGCAGGCGGAGAAGCCGAATACCATGTTCTGGTTGCACGATATTCTTTTTTTCTGAGAGACTTTATTTTATCATTTAACTATTGCATGACAAGGGTTTGCCTGTGCTTATAATAAGAAGGCAATTTAATTGAATTCTCAATTTTATAAGCAGGATCTAAACAAGAATTACTGGAAGGTGTTTCTCATAATGTTGACAATTCTCCTTTTATAACACTTATTTATAGGTATTTCATGGCCGTGACACAGGTGTATGTGCAGAAATAGCACATATTTGTAGACTATAGTCTATAGTTTAAGTCAAATAAGCAGGCCTTGACTTTAGTAGGATATTTTCTTGCATAAGGACTCTGATTTTTAAATAGTGTGGATAATGGTGTCTTTGCTATCTGAGGAGCGTATGGGTATGACTCATTGTGTCATAAATACTACTGCTATTACAGTGAGCATCCAAGTGAAATTACACAAAATTATATATTTGCCAGGGTTCTTTTCTCTAACGGCCAAACTTCAAAATAGAAAGCTTTATTATGCATTTTGATGCATTTTGAACTGCTGAATGTTCTTACTGGCCCACTAGACAGTTTAATAGGGCTCCTGAACATCATCAATAATTCATGCCTCTCTTGAACAAGTATGCAGTACTTTTTGTTCAACTATAATCTGACCATATGATGTTGTGAGCTCCTCCAGGATGCTCGGGGGTATCTGTCCTCCAGCCTGTTGGAGCTGGTCCTTGACCCTGTATAGCTGTGAAGTTTTTGGATTCATATCCCGAGTGCGTGGTGTTCCCACCTGTGGAACCATCCTCTTCTGCTCTGTGAGCCCACCGTGCGTGAGTAGTAACAGCCACTTGTCCTGAACGGGAGAAGACTGGTACCCAAGGATGTGCAGAGCTCCCAGCTTCCTTCAGCATGACTCGCCTGCGGTAGGAATGCAGCAGTAGATCACCAGCACGTGACCTTTTGTGTTGGCTGGACCAAAGATGGGAAACTGATGGTCCAGATTAAAGAAGTCTGGAGTAACCAAAGCCTGGGGTAAGTAGGGGTGGAGATATTAAGTGAAAGGGAGTGTTAAACCTGAGCACACTGTTCCAGTTCAAGACATAACTGGAAATCCTATGATTACTGCAGGATATGATAACTGATGTTTGTGAAGGAACCTAATGGGACTTGCTGCTCCCCCCCCCCCCCCACCTTGCAGTGTCTTTGACTTTGTTGTTTGTATTCATATTTTACAGCACTGTGACATTCCTCGTTGTGTTAAATACCATATCCAGATAGAAGGTTTAAAATAATAGTGGATGAGAAGGGCAAAGGATGAGTGCAAGGAAGGATATTCACGCAGGGCCTGTCCTCTTGACTTGCCTTAGGCAATTCTGCTGGCAACATTTGCATTCTTTGATCTCACTTTATCATTGGAGAGCTAAGCATGCAAAGATTAAATGATATATCTAGGATGAGCATCTTGGCAGAGCTGAGAAATGACAGGGAGTTTCCTGGATAGCAGTCCAGTCTTTTTCTGCAAGAATTGTCATCCTCTGGATTTGTCATATTCTAGCTATGTCCATACGTCTCTACAAATAGAGTAAGCCGTTACAAAGAGCTCAGAAATTAAGGCTATAATCTCTAGCACAGGTACTTCTGAAAAATATTAACAATACGTTATTGTTGAATAAGAATCTGTTGAACAAAGAGCAGTAACTGGCCAGGTACATGAAATGAAATAGTGCATATAGCTGTTCATGTGAGAGTGTTCTGTAGTTGGAGTCAGTCCAAGTCAAGACCTTCTTCTCTCTGCCTATTTGACACTGTGGCTCTTCATCTGGTTTCTAGGAAGGACCCCATGCTGACTGCCAGAGTGCTGTATTTGCTGTCAGGATAATGGCCAGATCGTGCCCAGTCTTTATTCGTGCTGCTTTCAGGAGCCAAGCCACAGTCCCCAGGCAACTCAGCTCCGTGCGGGTTTGAAAATAGCTTTATTACTGCTAACTGGACTGCTAATGCGGTCTTCTGTTGCACCATGCCAGCATAATCCCTGTGCTCAGCGAGCAGCCGGAGCCTGTTCTTCCCATACTGATGCCAGCCGGGGTTGGGGGAGACGTGATTTCAAAGTGGTTGGTGCTGTGCGTGGTTGGTGCATGGCTTAGATACAGCATCTCCAGCAAGAACGGGCTGCAACTGCCCTTCTTCCGTCTGGCCTGCAGTGAGGTTAGGTCCTAGCAACGTGCAGCTCCCTGCATCTCATTCTGCAAGATGGGGTTTGAGAAGAAAGGAGATCTTCCCTCACTTGCTTTTGGCTGAGATGATGGCACTAGGATCTCAACATTTCTGTCTCAAGTGCTCCATTGCAGTTATCCTTTCTCTCTGGCTAGGCTGGGTATCGGGATGGGGATGGGATTTCTGACTCTGCGGTGAAGGAGTGAATGGTGAAGTGGCCTGCTGTGACTACCAGCCGTCATGCGCTTGTGCCTCAGCGTGGTAGGTACCAAGAAGAGACTGGTTGTTCCATCTGAAGGGTAATCGTGCTCGTCTGAGACGTGCAGCCTGAGCAAACCCATGTTGTCATTAGCCTGTCGGCAGGGCATCTGAGATCGCCGGTGTACCACAAAGCAGCGTTCTTCATGCAGAAGCTGGAAATTTGAATCTACAGATCAAAGCTCCTTTCCCGCTCTGCTTCCAAAATATTAATATATGACATTAAAAGGCCTGCGAGTCCCTGCTGGCCATGGCTGAGCCGTGAGAGCCGCTGCCTCCGTTGCCTGTTGGGTGTCTGGAGCTGCTGCTCTGTGGTGGTACAGGTTGTGTTGCTGTTACCCAAGCTGCTCGTCAGCAGCGAGGTCGCTCTGAAATGTGACAGGACGATTCCTTTTCTTAAGGATTTATTTTGTCCCTATTTTCCGATCTGATCACGATGACAAGTGCTGGAGTCCCTCCAGACCGTCAGTGGGCTACAGCCTGGGACCCTCTTTTCAAGTCTGTTTTCTGTTTTATTTCTTAGTGTCATATTTGGTTTCCATGGAAACCCCCCAACCTCACCTAAATTATAGGACTGTCAGGTGCATAAACAATGCTGTCATTAAAGAGCACTCGCAAGTCGAAACGGCTGCGTGCCATGTGCCCCGTTCCACCAGGCAGGGCGCGTGGCGGCAGGCTGGGCAGTGTCCATGGGCTACGTGGCCACCAAGGCACGTTGGGAGAATGCGAGGTTTTGGAAGAGCTGCTGAAGCTGGGCACTGCAGCCCTGGGGAGAAGTTTCCTTGGGCTGCAGTTCCTTAAGGCTGGGTATATTCATGCCCATGATAATTGTGTCCATAAAAAAGGAGGATTATTTTCCCACGGACCAAAACGATGTGTTGGGGCCACATGTAAAAGCCTGTCTGCAAAGTTCATATTGAAACAAATGGATTGTAACAGTAGTGACAAACTAAATGAAAGATATGTTGCCTTTGGGAAATACGGTTTAAGCAGCAGGTTGCTCTTGGAAAGAGGGATGGAAGAGCGTGGAAGTGTGCCTATGAGATATCCAGGCACTTTTTGTGCTCATATTGCTGTGATGAACAAGAATGGTTGATTGGCATTAGCATTTCTCATCCTACTTGCACCCTGGCATAATGCAAGCTGCCTAGGGCAATATTTTCCTCCTTTCAGTCCCACCCCTATTGTTTTAATTGAAGAGAACATTAATAGCAGAAAAAGCCTATTTTAATGATGTAGAGACAAAAGTATTGTGCCTGAAAGAATAGTGTTTCCCATCCTGCCTTTATGAAGCTTTACAGATATATTGATGCCCACTCTCTGTAAATGCCGTATCAGCAGGACAAAAACTTTATACACAAGAGAATTTGCATCCCTTTTTGGAGGAGCCATCGAACTGTGAGATAAAATGTGGCTCTGCATCTCTCTAAAAATAAGTTATTTGCATCTGTATAAGTGTTTTAATTTTGGTAGCCAGAAATAGCCTAAGCATCTTCATTATAATTATTAAGAATTACTAACTTGCACAATTACTACTTTGAGAGATGTGAATGTACATGGTATTTCAGAGGACGTGAAGAAGTGAGGAATTTATTGCTATTTAAAAAGCTGGAGGAATTTGCTTGTTTGCTGGCAAATAGTACAGGAATTCAAGAATTGTCTGGCTGGAGAAGGCTTGAGGTCTGTCTTGTTTGGTGTCTCTGCTGTGACAGAGGCCAAGGTCAGATGTTTCAGAGAAAGCGAGGAGTCTCGCCTTGGCAGACGTGGGATAATTTCTTCAGCCAGTGGCAGTCAGTATGTGCAAGAGGAAGGACAGCAGAGTTGCAGAAAGGATATTACTTTTCTTCTCACTTTTTTGTGGCTGTCACTTTCCATTTGAAAAATTCTAAAAGGAAATCGTCAGTTTGGAAAGTTGTCCATGCCAGGTTATTTCACATAAATCTGCAGCTGCTCTGGTTTATGAAGTGGAGATTCTGGCACTCACAAGCTCCTTTCTACGGGCGCTGAAGGACAACCTGCCTTCAGCGGTGAGAGCTGCACAGCCGTAGCCTGAGGACCTCCTTGGTGGCCTGAACTCAAGGGGAAGAGTCTCGTTGTCTGTTGGGTCTTGGCTCATGTTCAGAGGGCCCCCAGGGCTGAAGCCTCACGGTTGTGTGCAGCAGCCGCCGCTGCAGCTTGGAGTGGTGTGGTCAGTTCATGGACTTGCTGACCGTCTCTTTGTATCATGCAAGACTAGTAACCACTTTATGAAACTATTGCAAATAGCCTACAGCTATTTTTGCGTACCTCTAGGAGAGTGGTCTTCCAGCCAAGTAAAACTATTTTCCTTTGCTTTTGAATAAAACTAAAGCCATATGTTGCCCTTTTATAATATGATGTCGTCAGTTCAGATCAGCTCTGCATCCTGTAAATTATTCTGCGTCCTTTCCATAACATCTGTCAGGTTTTCATGTTGGCTTTTGTTTTTCATTAACTTCCTGTACTGATTAAAGTAGATGAGAGATGATATTTTGCATGAACATTGCCAGACTCATAAGCCTAAAACAGGGTCGTGCTAACAGGTGCAGATGTTCGGTGTCCACAAATAGGTGTTAGCTCGCTCTTCTTGATTACTTCTTTCACTGGTTAGGTTAAACACCTTTACCAGGTCTTGGTCTAAAGGACCGCTTGACTCTTATTTTGGCCTTGGTAAGTGTTTCCTGCTGCAGAATGTTACTGGAATAAGCTCCTAACATGTCCGTCTTCTGGTCCTTGGAAAGAGCCATTTTTCACAGCGTATTTTCTTTGGAAGTCTGATTCAAAGCCCATTGTCATCTGCGTGGTCTCCCGTGCATTTTAATGCAGCCAAATCAATGGTCATCATCTGGGAACAAAGAACGAGGCTCACATCTGCAGGGTGGGAGGATTCGCTCTCGGAGGGCTGCGGCGCCGGAGGGGACTCGGCGTCATGCCGAAACCTGCCACGCACGAGCTTCGGCATCGTGCGAGCGAGCGCTGACCCGCCGCGGGAAGATGGACCGCTTCAGGATGGCTGCTGAGATCGTCAGTCCTGCTCTGATGTTAACCCCTTTTCAAAAGGGATTACAGCAATTTGAAGAGGGTTCAGAAAAGTCCTGCAAAAATGGCTTGATGTCTGGAAAGCCTGCATTTTTAATGAGAGGCTCAGTCTGGTTAAAATAAGGTTAAGAGAATACTTATCAGAGATGTATAAATATACGCAGTGGGAGATCTGTGGCTGCAGGAGGTTTTTAAACTAGTAGGCAAAAGTGGAACTGTAAAAATGAGGGGATGGAAGCTAAAATTAGGCTAATAGAGATCAGCAAGAAGCATAATCCTAAAAAATCTCTCCTGAGAACATGGTGGATTTTTATCACTACAATCATTAGGAATATCCCAGTTTTGAAGGTCAGCTCATCACTGACTTCTAGGGCAGCTGCAGGAGTCTTTGATGAAGCATCCCTGGGTTATACTCTATGCAAGATCACTTTAGGTGTTAAGACTCTACTCTGGGCTTTAAAGCCGAAGCAGCTGGCAGCCACTGACTTTAGTGAGCTTTGGGGCAAATTATTTCGAAACCACACCATTAGATACTGTAATCCATAAGGCTGTAGATCTAGGCTCCGTTGGTTAGGAGTGCTCTGTAGCACAAGGATTTTTAAGGGAATTTTTTTCTGTGCTGGTTTGACTGAATTTTTTGTCCATGTCCATTATTTTAAATTGTTATTTCTTAGAGTCTCTTTTTGCTGGAGCAGCTTTTAACTATAATGTTTTAACTATATATAAAGTTATCTTGCTGATGCTCATAAATGTTTTCTCCTAAGAGAGAAATCTCTAGTTAAATCTTTTGGAGAAGTAATGAAACTGTCTTTGCAAAAAACCTTTTGAAATGCACATATTGGGTGAAGAAGTTTGTTTTTTTATTTCTCTCACAGCTTCTTTCAGCTGTAGTATCCTAAATGCTGCTTGTAGCTTTAATGGGCATTAAATTATCAGAAAGAGTTTTTCAGATCCTCTTTCCTTTTAAACGACTGTCATCAGATTTACACGTCAATAAGGGTTTTGCAAATAGAATTTTATAGGAGGATCATGGTTTTGAGGTTACAGCTACTTTATTATTATTTTTACAGCACTTATTATGGTATGCCTGACTGCATCTATAAACATCACATGCATCGATGTCCTTTTAGTAGCACGGTCCCCTTTCCAGGTCTGTCGGTGCCATGCCCGGCTGGAGGCAGCGTCCGTGGGAGGGTCTGCGTACAATGCCGGGTGGCCGGGGTGCCACCCGTGCCGTGTGACATCGATTTATGTTTTTCCTGGGTCTTTGCACAGTCTTTGTAAATGATCTGCTTTGGAAAGCAGAAAGCAATTTGGATTTGGGAATAGCGTTCCCAGGGCAGCCTTACCTTGGAGGAGGTAAGCTGTGTTCTTGCCTCGGAGATTTTTGCATTCACTAAAGTTAAGCCTGGAAGCAAGGGCATGGGTCAGCGTGGCACTGTCACAAGATCCAAATGAATGACATTTTAGTGCCAAACACAATTGTACCTTGGAAAATAATAGTAGTACTTTGTTCTGTCCACTTCAAAGCATTTCATTTGCATTAACACAACTTTGGTTGTGCTTGTGTGGTTGATGCTGTTAGTATTGCAGATCAATGCTTTTCAAGATGAGAAACATCTCTTGAAGTACAGAGTATGGGTAATACAGGAAAGTGAATAATATAGCTTTAATTAAACTGTGGCTTGATGTACTTCCCCCGCTCCCCGAGAAAAACAATAAGCAGAGAAGGATGCAGAAGGAAGAAACAAAGCAGCTCATCAGGTAACAAGAATACAACGTGCCATCAGCTACGCCGTTCTCGGCAGAGAAGCTGCCCCAGAGGTGCTTCCCGAGGATGAAGTGGATGCGCTTCAAAGAGGTGAGTGGGAATAAAGGAGTCTGTGTATTTGAAAGCAAATGGCAAGCAGGATTAAATCTGTTTTTTTTTTTTTTTTTTTTTTAAGTTGTACACTGTATAATAGGGAGCTGAAATACAGCCACTGGGTAATCTGAAATGTGTCTGCAGCCTGGATGACAGAGCGGTGCCAGCGAGCATCAGTGTGGCCCCGGTGGCTGTCAAATGAACTGGTGAACAGGACTTGCTGCAATTTTGTTAGTGCTCTTTAGTTGTTTCTTTTTCCAGTTTCCATTCTTATACTTTCCATTATGTCTGAATAAAACCTGCCTTCCCTTGACAAATGTTTGTTCCTTTTGTTTTTCTTGACTTAATTCTTCAATAAGAGACATCACTCGGGCTGTTTTTCTCAAGTCTTCATTGCAGGTGCGCTTCAGGGGTTATGGAATTTGGGATCATTTTGAGGCTGGAGAGCCGTGTTTCTGATGTTTACCTGTATTTACTGTGCTAAAACCTGGGGAGCTCTTTTCCTGTGTTTCAGTAGGAAATGGAGGCTTTAGCAAAGATTAACAGCTGTTTATCCAATTGCATTTAAACTCCCATTTTTCTAAGATGCTCATAATTTAGAGTTTGAAGTGTCTAAGATGCAGAATTTTGTTTTTTCTGAGATACTACTTTTCTTTGCTGCTTTACAGTGGTGTGTTAGACTTCTGGGAAGATAAGGCTTGTGTGCCTTGACTTGATAATGTGCCATTCCTAGCAAATTTCAGTTCCCCTTCAAGCACAGATCCTTTAAATTCGGGGTCCTGGTGCAGCACTGTAGGGAGCTTTGCACCAAAGGTTACCAGTCTTACAGGCAGCACGCAAACATTTATTTAGTGGGGTGCCAGCACAACTATTTTGTCCTTTTGCTGGATTTTTTTTTGTGTTATATTTCATAGCTAAAGCATCTGTCTGTGAAATCCTTGCCGCAGAAAAGAGCGGGATGACTTTCCCTGGTCCGCGTGCTGCAGCATCTTCCCGCCGTACGCTCTGCGCTCGTTCAGTCTGCACTTTTGTTTGTCCCCTGTTTTGTTTTTAGCCCAGCGCATCAGGCGTTTCTTAGCCTGCGGACTCTGTACAGCTGTGTCTGTTGTTCTTCACAAGCTGTTTCATCAAAGGGGCTGTAACTACCACTGTCAAAAAATGAGACCGTCTTCCCAGCATCCGTCACTGATGTGCTTTGCTTCGTTCTTGGGAGCACGTACTTCAGAAATTGCAGTGGTCCCTCCAGGACGAAATGTGGTGTGCCAAGCATGTTTCTATGTCAGGGGTATGTTTTGCAATTGAAAAAGGAAAGGCTTTTTCATTAGAAAAGTGTATAGGTGCAAAAGGGATGTAGAATGCCTCCATTTATTTTGGAAGACTTTTTCTTAGGGAGAGAAGTTTTGCAGGTAACTAATGCAGCGTGTGTGGCATTTTATTATCATCATACTCTGCGTGATGCTGCTGGCCTTGTAGGTTTGACTCTGAAATGCTTCCAAAAAAATGACAATGTTCAAATGACCATTTCCTTTAACTGTACATAAATGAAATGCTGCCGAAGAAGGCGCTGCCAGGCGGCACAGCCCCGGCTTTGGTCTGCAGTCTTATCAATGTGAAGAAAAACGTGATTTCTCAGATCATTGCTGTCTTGCTGGTACTCTTTAATCTCACTGAGCTGTTCTTTAATTGAGAATCTCTCAAATAATTCCTGATATTGATTTGAAGGAGTTATACGCTGCTGCTGAACATAATTGCTGATCGACGGTGTAATGCGTTACAGTGCAGTGTTGCTTGAACACAAAACAGAAAAGCAAATATCCCTGCTTCCTCGAGATGAGCCGAATTTCTGGCGGTGCCCTGGTCGTCGGCGATGGCAGAGGGCGTGTGGTGGCCCCGGGCTGGGCACGGCCCTGGCCCCGGCTGCCGCGCCAGGACGCCCGCGCACACCGGCTCGCCGAGGGCGCACGATACGGAAACGATTCCTGGGTTTTGGAGTCTATTTATAACTCTGGGGAGAAAAAAGTGCTTTCTTTAAAGGCAAAAATTGCATGAAATGTCTCCTGTCAAAATCTCACTCGTCAATGTCAGATGCGCATGACATTGACAAAATAGCTATTTCTGCGCAGAAAATGTGACAAAAATGGAGTTTTGCATTCACTGCTGGCTTTTGTGCCTGCTGTTTTCCTTGGGATTAGCTCCTCTCTCCTCTTCCCTCAAAACAACCTTGATGCTGAACTTTTACGAAAGCTGTGGCTTGTCTTTATTGATGAAACGCGTGTCGTGTCCCGGGAGGTGGGCGGTGGGGAGCAGCTTCTCCAGCCAGGTGCCCCCAGCAGCGGGTGTTTTGCCTCCGAGTTTGCCCCTGGAGGCTGTAGGAACAGCTTCAGCCCCGTCAGGGCAGCAGAAGGGAGAAGCTGTTGCCAATGCAGTCTGTGCAAGGAGAAGGGCAGCGAGTCTGGAGTGACAGTGTTGCCTGCTACGTGGTACGCTTGCGCTTAAAAATACCGCCCAAGCTCTCATGAAGATTTCCGTTTCCCTTGCCCAAGGGTGAGGGAGGATGAGTGTGAAGGGTGATGGCAACCAAGGAGGTATGAATGTTTTGTGGATATGGTCCAGCTCTACACTGATATTGATTAAAAAAAAAAAAAAATGTGGGTTGCAATCCTGACAAACAGTAAATTGCAGGCAGCTATTTGTTTCTGAGCCGAACTGCTTTTGCATTTAATCCCATAACCTAAGGGAGCATCTCTGCAGCAGATCAAAGATGCTCAGAAGTTAATGGCCCTCCATCCGCTTGCCTGTAACCACGGAGCGGAAGCTGCCGCCGCGGGATGCAGCATCTGCGACTTCTGTTGCAGAGGTTGCCACGTGGAGAGGCCCGGTCCGGGCTCCTCGCCGAAAGCGGCATCCCGGCACCCACACGGCTTTCTGCTCCCATTCCCTCCCTGCTCCCTGGGAAGCAGCTGCCCCGGCTGCCGTTCCTCTCTGTAGCGGCAGGACCTGCCAGGATGCTGCTCCGGGCTCTCCGGCCTCGCCCTGGGGCCGGTTTTAATCTCTCCCTTGCAGATGGCATGTCTGCAGAGATATATCTGAAGTCATCCTTAAATATTTTTTAAAAATCTCATGTTGGGCTCAAAGCAATCCCGTCCTCAGTCGGTCATACCTGCACGTGGCAGTGCAGAAGCCAAGGTGTCTGCAACATGAAGGATTGCATACGAGTTTTGCAGCTCTGAGGTTTGCTGTAAATAGCCCAGAAAAACAACGGGCATCTTGGTATGTGAATTAAGATGCAATCCTTCTTTCTGGCTATTATCCACTGCTTGTTGATTAATTTCTCTCATACGAGAAAATCCAATCTGCCGCTGAAGACCAAATCCCAGTAGTAATAAGTCTGCTACGGATATGTATATCTAGCATCAGCCTCGGGGTGACCTATAGATTTTTTCATGCTGTAACAAAAGCATAAAAGTAACTTAAGGAAAAGCCAAATCCTGTAATCCTTCCTTTTTCTTGATGTGAGAGGCCTCCGTACGGCGTGTGGCTGCTGCTCCATTGGGCATGACAGTGTCACACCTCTCCTGGGAGGAAGGCTGGAGTGGATGTTCTCAGGTGTCCTCTGCGCCGCTGGAGGCCGTGTGCCCGTGCAGGGGCTGCTTTGAACCGCCCGGGCTGTGCGTGTTTGGGTGCCTGGCTTCGGTATCGCCCTGGAACAGTGTAAACCAGCTGCTCATTTGAGGCGACTTGGATTTCCTGATGCAGCCGTGTTGCTTGAAGCCCTCCTGCCGCTCGTGGTACCTCGTACTGCTGCCGACGTTTCTCTTGGACAAACTCAACGGCTCGGCGGGAAGACGGAGATCCCGGAGGTCCCGTACGGAGTATTTACGCTCAGCTTGGACGCGATAAACAGCGGGGCCGAGGCTGTAGCGTTGTGGGCTCCCGCTCCGTGCTCGAGCGCCTGGGATTGCGGAGAGTAGGGATGTGCGAGCAAGGAGGTGGCCCTTGCTCCTAGTCCTCCCGCGGTGCAGCGTGCTTCTTAGCATCCGGAAAAGCCGTTACCACTTTAGCAACAATTTTGCTGTTCAAATGGCTAATGTTTCTGAAAGAGGAGTGAATTCAGTTCTCCCCCTTGCATGCAGGGGATGCTCTGTTTGTATACTCCACTTATTGTTTTGCCTCACTCGCTATTTTTACCTGGGGTGACGGGTCTTCTGTTGCTGCCCCATTAAAGACTCCTTCCTAAATCAGTAGGTCATAGTGGATTTTTCTGTGTTTATACAAAACAGTCATTCATGCTCGCGATCAATGCAATGCATTGTATCGTTGCAGAACTGCTGTAAATCCCTTGTTAATCTCAAGGTGATCCTTTTTTAATTTTGGAGGAATCGCTGTGGATAATTATACAGTGTAAAGCTGTCCCTTTAGGCAGGGGTAGCATGATAACCCAGCTGCTACACAGAAGTTCTGCAGATTTTCCAACTTTTGAAATGTTTTTTTTTCCTCCTAAGCTAAGTTAGTACAAGCAGGGCTCCAAAATAACTTCACTGAGTTTTGTGGACTTGAGCCTATAAAAGCTCATCTTTTATAACTGCTGCAGGAATAAAAAGCACAGCTAAACACCCATAATAGAAGTCTTCATGACAGAGTGGGTAAAACTTGCTAGGACTTCTCCCACTGAGGACTATATTTAAATGGGGGTGTCAGTGTTAGATCTGCGTTTAGATGATGGTTGTCTAGAGAGACGTGGTGTTAGTGCTGAGTAGTGAGGAGCCGAGCTCTGAGTCTGAATTCTCATCTGTTCTGGTGTTCTGTTATCCATTAAAAATAATATTTTAATTGATCTTGAAAATTAAGGAAAAAGCTGCATTGTAAGGAGAGAAATAATCACAGTCATTATAGTTCAGTGTAGCTTATCTGTTGCAATTCCCATTTAAGCTCTGAGATTTTCAGTGCAAAGGTGCAGATATGATTTCCAAAGTTTATGTGCAAACTGAATATACTGCATAGGCTGGGATTTACTTTAGATGTCTGAAAACATGCCCATGCCTCTGGCACCAAGCTCGTATTTACAAAAGATAAACATTTATAGATCCTCCTGCAAGATATCTCCATATTGCAGAATGCTATGGTAATGTCTGTATGAAAATATGTGTTTGGAGTTTTTTGTGATGACAAGCTTAAAAATTAAATTACACAGCTGTGTCCATATCTTTAGGAAAGGAGACTTGATAAATTATTCAAGTCTTTTCGGAATTAGTGTTTAATAAATACTGATGTATTCTTGTATGAAGTTGGCTTTCCTATCTAAGGTTAAGCTGTAAAAGGATATAAACCCTGAACTGGATTATAGCAGATGCATTCATAATACCCACTCTAAATGCAATGTAAAATATTTTGGAGTTATTATATGAAATATTGTTCATCTTCAGTGAAAGTCGCTGTGATTTTGAGCAGCAGCATTGCAACAGCTTGCATGACTGTGGAACTAATAATGCCTGGATAAACTGAACATTTACTGTATCATCCTACAAGGCTAACAGGGTCCACTCTCTCTTATCAGAGGCCACCACGCTCCATCTCCAGGGGAGGAATCCCTATATTGGAAAACGACAGAATTCAGAGAATTTGACACTTCTTTTGGGAGTAGGTTTTAGTGGCTGGTTATCAGATTTGTGTGAAAGCAAATTCCACCAAGCTGGAGGTTTATGCCTAAAAACCTCGTACTCACCAGTGCTCGGGTGCTGAACCAGACCCAGACCGTGCCAGAGCAGTGAAACGGACTGGGAGCAAAAAATGGAAATGAGGGAAAAGAGGCAAATGGAAGTAGTGGGCAGGGAGAACTCCAGCATATGGTGCAAACCAGATACCTATCAGATCTGCATTTCAAGCGCGTGGGTAGTCGACACACAGCAGAGCAGAAACGCAGGCTTTGGGGAGGCCACGCGTGAGGAGGTGGGAGAGGACGCCTGGCTGCAAGTCACCTACAACCGCTTCGGAGTCAGAGCATGAAACACGAGAGCCCTGCTGCTGGCTTTGTCCCACGGCAGCTCTGACAGCTGGCTTCGTCCCACGCCCAGCAGATTTTTGACCGAACAACTGGGAGCAGCCGACTCCAAACATGGTAAACGCCAGGCTGAGGAATGAGGGACTCCTGATTCCAGGTCATTTATGGAACTGCACAGATTTCATTCTCAGCTTATCGTGGGGAATGTTTTGCCTTGTTCAGTGTCCCCAAGTGTCCGTGGAAGGACCTGTCCCGGAGCTGGCTGCGGGCCATCCTCGGCACGCTCTTCTGCCCTGACTTAGCTTGGCCTCTGCCTCCTACTTCTGCTCAACAGTTAATTCTGCCTGGAAAATAAGAGGAAATTTAGTGCCATTTGCTGGATACGTGAGAGAAAGTATTGGCAACAGTTGAGGGACCCGAGTTCCATGAATACCTGCTTTCCTACCAGCCTTTTTCATTTCTTAGAGGCTACATAAATGGAACTGCTGGTTTCCCATGCACGATGAAGGGAAGCACCAGCGTTGCTGTGAACTGCAGCAGATGTCCCCGGTCCTCCTCCTGCGATGGGGACCGTCCCGTCTCACCCCGCTGGAAGTGCCTGTGCTTCGATGACTCTGCCATTCCTCGCCTAGGATCAAAGTGCTGAAGATGAGGCTTTTGCTTGCTCTGTGGTGACATCCCAAACAGTCAGAAATTACAGTAACAATCGGTATATATTTTGCTTCATTATCCTTCACATCACTGTCGTCTTATTAAATTTCTTCCAGAGGAATCTTTTCTTCTTGAAGTTAACATAAGTTAGCAAATTAATAATGGTTAGGTCAAAAAACAGCTTGGGGTGGCTAATACCTGCTTTTAAATTGTGTTTTGTTCCTTCCCTACAGCTTGCTTTCTCTTCTAACACTGGATAAAGAATCAGGTAATTCAGAGAGAAAAATACAGTGAATATGAACAACTGTATCCAGCATTGCTCTGAATATATCTTGATCATAGAAATGTCAGTTTTCTGGGTGAAAAATAAAATAATAAGCCACATGCCTGTGTGAGGCATTACGGTCTTGAAATGTTTTATATTTTACTCCATCTAAAATGTTTTGCTTTGTTGGACACTAAGGGGAGAGCTCTCGCCCTTTCCGTGTGCTATATTTTGCAAAAGGAATGCAAAGAATGGAGTTAATGGTTTATCAAGCAAACTGATTTTTAGTTGCTTATCTCTCTCTTTCTGGGCTGCTACGGAAGTGTCTGTTGACTTTACTTGCAAGAAATTTGCAGTAGATTTCAGGGTATTTCTAACCAATCTATGTGCTGATGAGGGCTGTGGCTATAAATGGCACATGACGGTTTCTGAGGAGCTGGGGAGAACTTTAAGGGGATGAAATAAATATTGAGCCCTTTTTGAGTTGCTATTGAGATTGGCATTTGCATGACCCATAATTTACTGGCATTTTGTTTCATTATTGTGTGGCTCATTTACTGGACAAATAATTTTTATTTCGCGGTGTTTAACAATAATTACTACATTCTTAATTAAATAGAATTTTTCCTGGTTTTGCCACCTGCGTTCAACTGGAAAATAGAACAGCCGAAGTGTGCTGATCAGATTTGCTTTTAAAAGAGTTGCAAACGTCTTCTATTTTGGCTGAGTATATTTTTACTAAATCACCGAGGACTTCTGCAGAGGGCTGTAATGAGTGTTCGCATTCAAGCCTCCCTCTCTGCTCCGTCACCTATTTGTGAAGGAGAATGCCAGCACAGGAGAGTTTGTATATCCATTTATTTTCTTTGAAAGGTGTCTGTAGGGGTCTTGGAACACCAAATTTGGAACACCAATTATTTTGCAAAGCTTCTGGTCTTCCCACTTACGCATTTAGAGTGCACAACTTTTGAGATGACGGCTCATTAGATAAAATCGATACCTCTCGTTCCTTCCATTGCTGCTAAGTTTTCTCCTGGTGTTTCTGATATGTCCAGTTGGCAACCATGTGAAATGAAGCTTCAGAGCCTGGGGGAGGGAACCCAAAGCGTCTGTCAGCGGGTGCGAGAGGTCTTCGCTCCCCGAGGAGTGGTGCGGGATGCAACACCACTGTACCTGACAACTTGTCTCTGTTGTTGCAGCTTTCCCTGCTACGTCTTCGTTGCTTGCTGGAGTAGATGCTATGCCTAGATGCCACAGCAGCCTGACTTCAGCTGAGCTTGGTGTAGCAACCCAACCTGCCCGTAGCATCTGTGTTTAAAACCAGCTCACTCATCGTTACTGTCATAGTAGCCATTTACCAGCCTTGCAGTTATTTTGGGGAAGTGGAAAAGGGAACTTTTTGGTATCTAGACTACTGTGGGCTCTGCAGCAGTTTACCTGAGCCTGGGTGACTAGGCACCAGTTAATGCGGTGGGATGAATACCCCCAGGGCCACCTGGATATCTGCTCGGATCCTCTCCGCAGTTTACACAAAATAATGAAAGGCAGGAAGTTGGTCCAGATTTCCAGTTTGTGAAGTCAAGGAAACTCTTTGACGAGATCTTTTGTAAAGGGCTCAGCAATCCTGTACTGATGTGGCATCCTTGTAGAAGACCTGTTTAAAAGCAAAGCAAATAATAGGGGTAACTTCCAAGAGAGCGAGCAAGAATTGGGAGACTGATCTTCTGATGTACTAGTTTAAGTCAGAGTTTGGGCATCTTCTGCCCTGCAGCGGTTTATAACAGGCAGTTGATGGAAACAGTTCACTGTTTTCACAGAATCTCAGTGTTTCCTCTGCTCCTACCAGCAAAAATCTGATACCAGCAGCTTTTGGTAGCAAGGCTCATCCATTAATCAGACCCTTCCTGGTCTGTATCGTGTGCTGCTCACTGCTGTGGTCTAAAGAAAGTGCTAAAGTTTAGCATTAATTTGTCATATGAATAATGTACGTTTTTGGATGGCTGATCCTTGCTTATTCTTTAAAAAGCATCTCCCCCAGGTTTTTGGAGTAACTTTTGTGCTAGTTCTTTTGCTTAGGCCTTGAAGGCGGGGAAAAGCATTCCCCGGGCGCTGCGTGTTTTTAGTGGAATGGTTCATGTCTGAATGTGTTGTCAGCAGGCAACTGCGTTCCCTAATTTAGGGTGGTGACTGTGCTGTGCCTGGTCCTGAGGTTCCCGTCGTAACGAAGGGGCCGCTGCCGGAGTTGCTGTTCGTTTGCACTCTGCGCATGTACAAATGAGAGGAATTCATACTCATCCTTCCCATGGGGGTGCAAGTATTCCAGCTCTGATTCATTGTCCGCAACCAGGCGCATTCCCGGTTTGCCTTATTCTTGGGAAGATATGTGAAAATGGTCCCAGTACCCCCACAGATGCATTGTTACCGTGTCATCACAAAATCGTTGTCTGTTTATGAAACTTCTAGGGAAAAATGTTAAAGCAATATAGAAATTTCCAGTGCGATGTTAAACTTCTGCCTACCTGCAAAAAATCTGTAATTTTAATTTACTGCACCACTCGTTTCAGTTTTGTAGAGAAAGTGCTGAAGTAAGATAACATGTTGTAAAGCAGATTTATTCCTATGCAGTACGAGTTTCCTTTCTTTCTCACTGAGTCCATTATGTATTTAGCAATTTACCAGTTTTTCATAAAAATGAACACATTGTGTAATATGGATAATTTTACTGCCATTGTATTAAGTTTTAACAATACTTTAAAATGAGCATTTTTATGACATATGTAATTTCAGTGTCCCATAAAAACTGTTGGGAGACTAGAACAAATTAATGGTGCTTACCAGTAATGGATCTTGTCAAAATTCATTTCAAGAATAACAATGATGAGAGTAATTCACTGCAATGTGAGTGCTCTCTGCACGGTTTGGATTTGATAAGAATGCAGATTGTTCATCAGAACCCAAGTCTTGTGGTCGTGCCTGGACCTCAGCTTTATTTACCAAAATAAATGTGGAAGTGAGTGCACAGAACCACAGTAGATGAACCTCATAAAGAACAATATGTACCATGTTTTATAATCAAATTCACTTATTAAGAAGAATATTAAAAAGGAAACAAAGTATCCCAGGAAGCAGCAGGATGAGATGTACACTTAATTGATTGTAGAGCTCAGCTGAGATTTTTGTATTGATTCCAAAACTCACTCTCTTTGCCAAAAGCATGAAATATGAATGCAGTCTGTTGAAACACAGAGTGTATCTCCTCTTAATATGATTGCTGCAGACACGGTCCTTGACTATGAGAACAAATTAGTGCAGGTAAATTAGGGTGTTGGTTTGCAACGGTGACTGCTACCTGGGCTAACTGCTTGAATACGTATTCCTGCTGCACAGGACCAGTTCATTAAATGAGTAGCTAACATGCTGTAGATCTGCAACCTAGTTTACTTTGCACGAATTTTCACCAACAACCACAAAAGAAATGCAGATTCTGTTGACCCCCACATTGCAAAGTAAGGTCAATATCTTCCTCTCATTGCTTCTCTCAAGAAGTATTGTATGTTGTTGGCCAGTTTGCTTCCTGTTTTGAGTCTAGGGATTTGTGAAGCAGCATTTTGGATAACTTCTCAATGGTCTGCCGTAGTACCACCTTCTTTTTTCCTTTTTTTTTTCTTTTGTAATTGCCTGTTATAAAAAAACGCCAGACCCAAGCTTGCTTTCCCCAAACCATACTGTCCCCAGGTTCTTTTTACAGAGAACACTTCATTTTTTAGGACAGGAACATGAATAACATTCAGTGCACCATGCAACCAGCTGGGCTCAGCAGCACTTGAGGCCCATCGCTGTCGTTTGGTTGTTCCGGCTGGCTCCAAGGGCTGGTCCCGCTTCCTCCCTCCAGGGATGGCAATGAAAGCTCACGGGACCTGCTGCAAAGGAAACCCCTATTTGCCACTCGAGCACGCCTTTGCCTTCTGTGCTTCTAGGAGCGCTAGCATTTAGATCGCATGGTTCACACAGCAACTGGTTAACAGCAAGCGAGCTGGCAGCATTTTGCCTGTGGCATGCTTTTTTTTTTTAAGGAATGCGGATGTGCTTCCACTGTAGGCCCTAAAAGAGGAAAGACTCTTGAATTAGCAAACACGGAGAAGTTCAGCGAGGCACAGCTGGGTTGGCCTCAGTGGACTCTCTGTGCTTGTACAGGCGACCTGGAGAGCATGGAGAAGGTGTGTCATCCACTTTTCCTAATAAATAGTTCTCCGCATCTTAATTTTTATACCCTTAAATAATGATGTCTTTTTTAAATTGTTTTTCCTGCAGAAACGTACTGGACGGCACTGCTGCCCTTCAGCGTGCAGTGAATGGGCAGAGAGCGCTGCCCCTCGTGGCAGCCGGGGGCTTCCCAGCAAGGCAGCTGGGACCTGCGGAGGACGATCTGGTGGAAAGCTGGAAGCAAGCACTGAATAAGCTGTGCCCCTGCTGATAAATTTGTCATTGCCAATTAGTATGACTTGTATTTAGCTGCAGATGTAAAAGTTCCGGTTTCAAATAATAGGAAATTAAGCCCTCTGTGCGTTTGGGACAGTAAAAACAAACTGTATAACCTCCCCAAAATCCTGATATTTGCCTACACACCAGCCTTTAAGAAGCTTTACAGAGAATGTATTAAGTCCTCAGGACTTCTGGAGAGCTAATCTAGCAGTACCATCCATTTTATAAAAGTGGTGTTTAAATTTTAAATCCCCATTTTGGGTAGTTGTTTACTTGGCCTTAAAAATTCAAATGGATCTGAAACTTGTAATGCAAAATTCAGGTCTTCAAGCAACTCTGCATTTAAGTCTCTCAAAAAAAGGAGAAGGGAAGTAATTGCTATTTTTTTCTGGGAGATGTTTACTATAAAGAGAACAGCTTGTTGCTATAGAATCAAAAATAAGGTTTTCGGATTTGATTTTTGAATGGTTTTGCTTTTGAAAGTGGGGAATGAATTATACTTGAGAAAGGAACATGCTGTAGGAGCAGTGAGTCTAAACTACCGTTTTTTAGAATGAATAAGCACTACATAAACAAGTGCATTAGGTAAATCTCTTCCCGTCTGTCACGGTAGCTGGTGCCCGCCACCGCTGCCCGCGTGCCCCCGTCGTTTCAGGGCACGGGGCAGCCGGGTAGCGCGCTGGTCGTCTCGTGGAGACCTGCCATCACCCGGGCTTGGGGCAGAGCGAAGAGGAGGCTTTGAGGAAGGCGTGGAGGGTGGTGGGCTTGCTGGCGGTGGCAGGAGCTGGCGCGGCCCCCAGGCACCGTGCTGTGGGCTCGGCCCAGCCGATGGCCCGGCCGGGGCAGCCAAGGCACGCCGTTCCTGCAGGAAGGCGTCTAAACCGCAGACCTAGGCAGCGTGATGTTGCTACGGCTTTGGTGACGCTCTCCAGCTCTGTCCACCGAGCGTTTGTTTAAACCCTGGTATTTATATGCTAATAGGAGTACTCTCGCTAAGTTCTAGTCTGCCTAATTATATTCTGCTTAACGACCTTTCCACTGATACAGGTTTATTCTGCATTTCTTATCCTCATGTGTTGTATAGCGTGAGATCTTGTAGAAGACATCGGCTAGGCAGCCTGTTTTGGGCAATGTTATCTGGCCGGCGTGCGTGATGGAGTCGGATTCCTCTGCCGTAAGGAGGTACTGGGTAGAAATGAAAGGTTTTGCTACAAGAAAGAACACCAAAATTCGCAACGAAGGAACGTTTTACCTCCTCTGATGTTCTGAAAATCCATTTCAACAGATGGCCTCATGCTCTGTGATTTCTACTCTTAGCTTTGATGCTGTTTACATATGTAATCCTTAATACTTAAAGAAAACAAAAATCCAGGTCTTTTGGGGCTGAGATGAGAAGATGTAGAGGAATGAGTGGAGTGTACTGGTAAATGAGTTGTTGGCATGCCTGCTGACCCTAAAGGCATCATCACTTACATCTTCAGAATAGAAATAGCAGTAAGAAAAAGCTGAATTCTTGAGGGAATACTAAAAAAAGGAGCTGTCTTGGTGATCAGTGGATGCTGCCAGCTCTGGCAGAGTTCTTCACAAGCTTAATAGTTTAATGAAAACATTTTAAAGGAACTCCTTTATATCTCCTTCTTAATAAATTAGCAAATCATTCATGAAACAGCCATGGCTGTCTATAACATTGGCAAATATCTGATTGCACAGGGTGGAGTTAATACCTACTACCTAGGACAATGTATGCTAGAAACCCTAAAAAGCGGAGCCATTAGAGTTAAGCTGCTCCGGTTGAATTCTGCTCTGTGTTTAGGAGCTGTGAGCACCAATCCCAGCTGGGACCAGATGCTGGCCCTGGTCTTCAGCGAGCCGGGCACACAGTGCGTCTCTGGGGAAGGTGTAGGAGAGGCTGTTGAAGCGTGCCCTGTGCCATCACGCATCCACCTCATGGGTGGCCTGTTAAAGCTATTTGTCGCAGTGTGGAGGGTTGTGTAAGAAGGGAAAGTCTGTGCCCAGAACTCAGTCTCTAACCCCATCTCCTCCCCTACTGCCTGGCTCCTCTCTCCCAGTAGCTCCCTTCCTCCTGCTTTTCCTGAACCTTGCTTCCACTGGTCTCCATCTTGTGCAGGTTACCCCAAGACTTTATTTTTCTAGTCCTGTCCTTTTCAAACTCATGCAAGTTATTTGAGGTATGGGTTAGATGTGTGGAACAGCATCATTATTCAGCGCTCTCCTGGGATGCGTGGAGGGCTTCTGGCTAGTTTTGGTGTGAGATGGTAGCACTTATAGCTTGTGTGGTCCTGCAGAGATAAAACAATGAGTTTGTTACCCGTTCTCAACCTCGGCTCCTTGCGGCAGTGCGGCCCAGCTGCAGTTGTTGGCTTCTTGCAAGAGGCGGAGCAGGCGCTGAGGGCACCTTGGCCCGTGGAGGCTGGCAGTGACGGTCCTGCTTAGGTCCCTGCTGAGCCTGGCACTGGTGAGAGGGTATCCGTGCCCCAGAGGTGGGGAACAGCGTGGCTCAGCACCGGGCTGGGAAAGTGTCACAGAGCGGGGACCCATGCTGTCTGTGCTACGGTGTATTTGCATAAGTAAGTAATAGAGGAGAACTGAAGTAAAATAGCATTCACTGGGTAGATTTTGACTTTACGGGTTCTGCTTCTGTTGATGTTAAGTGTTTCCAAGTATGAGTAGTGCTTTCCCATTAGCGTAATTATCTCATACTGGTAGAGCTACAAACAAGTCAAATAAACCAGTACAACTAAGCACTGATGAGACCTGAATTTGTTGCTCCAGGGTAATGTTCTTGTTTGGATTAAAACCTTTAGGCCGATTGACTGAAATTCAGAAGGAGCTTAGCATCGCCACGTGGGGTGTCGGGGACACAGCGATCCCTCTCGGGACAGGAGCTGCAGAGGACTCTCAGCTGCCACCTGGGCTGGGAAGCCCTGACACTCGCAAGCGGGTGTCAGAGGGGCCTCATGCTGGGGGTTTCTGGTTTTATTCATTTATTTGTTTTAACAGCAAACTGGAGCCTTGACTTGAGAAGGAGCAATCTGGATTTTGACAGCTGTGGGAAGACTTTGGTGGATGATGCCCCTGGAGGGTAGAAGGGCACTCCAGCGAGGGGATGCTTTGGACCCTCGTGGGTACTAGCACCCACCAGCTTCCCTGTGGGCTGGGTACCGCAGATTAACTGATCCCCAGTGTCTCTGCAGAGCTCTGCAGAGCACAGTTTGTCTAAAGGAGTGGGGACACAGTGAGGGTCAGAGAGGTGGGGTACCCACTACGTAGTGCCCCACAGCAGAGGTGGACAGTGAAAGCTTATCTGGAAGTGAAGTCAGTCCGTGCAGACAGAAACCAGACTAAATGCCCTGATAACTCAGGAGCTGTGAGAGACGCTAAAGAAATCGCCGTGACGGGAAGCACCAAGATGACCCATTACTTCCATTTCCGAGACAGGGAAACCTAACGCGAAGGGCTGACCGAGCATCGCTGCCTCGCAGAAAGCGTAGCGAGACTGTGCAGTGATGACGCTTCAGGATGGCCTCTTAAACGGGACGATGAGTAGTAAATGTGGGCTATACAAGTTTCTATTTAATTTATTGAATTTCTGAAGGGATGAATCCTCCAGGCATGATTATACATTACTGCGGCAAATTATCCAAATGTACAAGAGTTATTGAGGAATTAAATGCGTCTGAGTTATGGAGTGCCAAACATCCTGGGAACAGACAATTCTGATAATGTCCTCTGATTGTGTTAGAGCTGTTTTATGGATAATACGTCTGAATAAATCTCCAAATGTCAAAGCTATACATTAGTAAGAGATTTATCTTAGTGCTCCATGCTGCTGAATAGTGCACTGCACAAAAATTGCACCCGCAAAAGGCTGGGGATGAGGAGGAGAGCTCATTTGAGGGGACAACATTGCTGTGCGTCTTGTGTCCCTGCTTAAAACTGCTCCAGAGCATGTCTGTGTCTGCTTGACTGTTTTGACCCCACTGTTAGAGGCAGAGATTTCTGGGGAATGTTCTAAAAATGTTCCCGTTGTTAGTCTGAATGCCTGGCAAAATGAGTAATGTGGTCAGTGGTAATTCATCTCAGCACTGCCTTTATATTCCAGCGCTGCAGCTACACCTCTCTTCGTCTGGTTGCCTTATCTCTGGTTATTGCAGTGCCAGGATGCTGTGGAAAACGGAGCTAATGCTTCTGTCTTCATGCGAGTGTGCTGACAAGTGAATGCAACGGGTGGTTACTCTTCGTGTTTTGTTTGAATAGAAGTAACCACTCCAAATGCAGGTACAACTGAAGCGAAAGCCATCCAATAAATGAAAAAGTGATCAGTATAGATTTTTTTTTTAATTTTTCCTTTAGGTTAACATTAATAGAATCCTACCTGATGAAAAATTTAATGAGGGGGACTTAAAACAAATACTTGGACTAATGCTGGGATGACTTTGCAAGGGGGGAGCTGCTGGCCTTGTGCTGGGGAGGTCTAAGGAGCTCCCTGCTCCGTGGGAGGGCTCCACCGAAAAGATTAGCTTTCTGAAAGGACTGTTGCATGCATATAAATCATGTCACCAGAAATAGGGAACAAACACCTCTGGTAATAACACTGAAATTTTCAAAGCGTCCCTGCTATTCTGGGAACATGTAGTCAAGACAAAAGATGGATGAGCTCCTCCAAAGAGTGGGGAGCGTTGTGTCCAGGAATGGGGGAGGTCAGTCCTTCAGGAGGTGTGCTGGATGCCCAGGACAGACCATGACCTGATGGACAGACCATGGCCTGAAGGACCGGCTTCCAGAAGTGGAGCAGTCCTGGGCAGTGGCTCGTGAACGCGTGCCTGAAGGAGGACGGTTCAGGAGACTTGGGCGAGTGAGGCACTCTGATGCCTGTCGCCTGGCCGTGGTGGGAAGGTGAGCAGATTGAGGTCTGTCAGAGCGCAGGGTCACCTCTGTCAAAGCTCGTTCCAGGGGTATAAGCAGGCTTTGGCAGCAGAGAGACTTTCTGCCACACTGTTAAGTTAATCAGGCTGTAGCAATTGTATGAATACCTCCCTATGAGTCTGTGCCCAAATTGCACGACAGCTTCACTGGTATCAGTCATGATTACGAGTTCGTGGAAATACCAGTGACAACGGAAAGGTTCAGCAAATAGATTTCTCAATAGCCCTCAATCAGTACGGCATGAGACAAGCCATGTAGCTGCTACGCATTTCCTCCATTGCAACAGCAAAGTCGTCAGAAGGAGCAGTTGAGTTACCTCACAGGCTATTACACATATGGCACTAGAAATCTTGCCATATTATACTGTACTGCAGTGTCCAGGGTTTTTAAGGAAAGTATTTGCTTTGTGGACCACCATTTCTTTCCTAATTGTGATTAAATACTGTGAGCTAGCAAAAAAGCGCCAATCCTTTTTGTGCAAAATAATGCAGATAGCAGCAAGTAAATGGGGGAGCTACTTTTGCTTTAAAGGAATAGGAGGTCAAATCATCCAGTTGAGCTGGGCTTGATGTGTTTTGTCTAACAGTTTGCTTTTACTCCATATCCATGCAAGGTGGGCAAATGCTGAAATGTGCTGTACTCAGTAGACATCATTGCAAATCAGAACTAGATGCAGCATTTCTTAAATTATTTAGGGAGCAGTCAGCAGTAGATGGCTTTGCAGAACTACTTAGGGCTTGAGTAATTTAGCAGCTTCTGATAAAGTAACTCTTGATTCTGTGGTTAGGAAACACTGAAAAGAGGCCAGTAACTCGAATGCAGGTTTCATTTGCGGCTGCAGAGCTTCACAAGTTCTCAGAAAAAGACAAACACTGTTGAATGTTTGGGTTTGAACCCCTGCTGTCAGAGCTGTTTAAATATTTTATTTCCTGCATTTGGAACTTGTCACCAGATATTTTTTGTCTAAATACTTATATCAGGAGCAGGATCCTCTTTGAGCCCTATCTCTTGTAGAAGTAAATGCAGAAAGTATTACAAATAGATCTGTGAGGGCAGACAGCGTTTGTATTGCATGCAGTCAGGGTTACAGCTGCACAGTAATCCTTTTGCAGTGCTAATGGAGAGGTACTTACCCAAATTAGCTGAAAGTAACCTCCTGCACCAGCTTCAGGACTCGCCTTTTACCCAAGGAGACGTGGATAGTGAATATCCAAGACGTGAGCAACTGATGGCCTCGTTGAGGAGGCACGAGAAGTCCTAGCTGCCTGGGCTGAGGTGTCCTGCCGAGTGGGTGAAGCTCGTAGGAGGGGAAGGAACGGCTGATGAGCGACCTGTAAACAATTTTGGGGATGGACATGGTCATTTTGTCCTGTGTTTGCTCAGTGCTTAGAGCTGAAGTCCTGGTACGTGTTGGTGGCTCTGAGGTTTTGTGGTAGAGCAGATACTTATTGTTAAGATGATTAATAGGAGGTAGCTGGGAATTCGTCATAACAGCTAACTGTGGCAATATAACCATGTTTCCTGTAACACTCTGTGACTGTTCTTGTATGAGTGTTTAGCCATATATTTTTGAGTCTCTGTTGTTCAAGGGAGTCCTTGAGTAAGTCGCACTTGAGCATAATTGAAAAAAAAACCCCAAACCCTTCACTCTAGTGAATATCTGCACATTTACTGATTTAATTGTGCAGCTAAATAATTACCCTGTGCTTAAACAAAGACAGTCAGATGTGTCAGGAAGCTTTGCCAATGTGGAGTGACAATATGGAGAGCTGTGACCCGTCACCTGCACGGCAGCTGTAGCATGCACAATCAGATTCGTGCTTTCTTCAGCACGTACAGAGTATCTGTCTTTGCTTCTGCTGAATGAATTTATTGGTGGCTCTTAAAGCAATCCGCACTGGTTCTGTATTCCAGACACGATACAGGGGTTTTGCGGGGAGAAGACCAATCTAGGCTTTAATTAGAAGCCTGTCTCTGACCAAGTGCCCCCAGGATGGTCAGAGAACCCTGTTTAACTAGGTTAGAGAATGGCAGAATATGATAAGTCTTTCTTTCCTTCTCCCTTTTCCCTGTTCTGAGCCTTTTTTTCTTTTCCTGCTTGTTCATCTTTGTTTTTCTGTTTGTTTAAGTGTAGGTACTATTTACTATAAAATGCATAAACAGCCTGAGGAGCTTAGAGCTCACAACTGCCCCTTCCCAGGTGAGTGCCCACACTAGCAGATAGCCTGTGGATGAGGGTGCTTCGCCTTTGGGCTTCCTGTTGCCCCAGATTCAGTAAAACTGAGAAAAGCCAGCAATAGTGTGGAGATTTGAACCTATAAAGGGCTGGGCTTGGCTTAACCGCCTTTCGCCATGGGCTCTGTGTTCTGGTCCCACTGCTGAGGAAGTCCAGCTTATGGTGCCCAGAGCTTCCAAGGATATATTTAAGTATTCCAAGTAATGACAAAGTTCCTACTTTAGTTCTTATTTTTGTTTGTTTTTCTTTTCCTGGTGGGAAAATGTGAAGTATCTCAGAGATGTTTCACGGCTTTTTGTTTTAGAAACTTTTCTCAATAAGTTTCCGACATGAGAATAAGAAAAAAAAAAACATGAGAGTGCTTCAACAACTGTTCACAGTGTGCAAACATATTTACCTGCTCTTTTTTAACCTTTTTTTAAAGCCTATTCTTAAAATGTCCCTTTTCCAACAGAAATGAAAGAAAAACTAAAAAAAAAAAAATTGTAAGAAAAAGTAGAAATGTCCTTGCTTTTCTTTTTTGCCAAGACAAGATTTCAGTCCTCTAAAGAGAATGAGTAGGTGATGGCGAGGACAGCTGTGAATCATTCATCACTGAGACCTTCAGCTGTCTGGGAGGGATGTACGGCCTGCAGGGCTCAGCTCCTGGCCGAACTTGTGCCCCAAATCTCCCGGCTGCCCAGCAGCCCGCAGCTTTGGGAGTGCGGCGAGGGAGAGGAGCTTCTCGAGGTAGAAGAGCAGCAGAAAGGTGCATCTAGTTCAGCACATCTGTGTCAGGCCCATGTCACCAGGCTCTCTGAGAAGAAGGAGAGCATCTAGCAGATTTATTGGCTGAAAAATGGTAAAAATAGGCCAAAGTGTCTTTTTTTTTTTTTTTTTAAGTAATTATATGAATCGGCAGAAACCTGCAGTATCTGCCAGTTTGCAAATAGCACAGTGAGTTCAGTGTTCCCCAGGCTTGCTTTCTGGCAGTTCTCTGGAGGGGGATGATTTGTGTCTGAGCCTGCTCTTTCTGAGTGTCTGAAATGGCAAGAATGCATCTGGCTAATGGGTGACATTGGGATGGCCTTCTTGTGCTCATAGCCACATCAAGGGATTTCGTGTCTCTGGCCTGGTGATTTGCCTGGTCTCCCTCTTGCTGGGAACTTGGTGGTTTCACCATAGCTCAGTGTTTCAGTGTCCACAGGAAGCACCAAGATTTCACATTCTTCTCTGAAAAAGCTGGCCTAAAAACCCCCAAAGAAAACACAAGTTTGACTGTAGGTTTTTGGCACGGATGGAAGAAAGCAGAACTCTTCTCAGAGCCCCCAGCCCATTGCTCGTTGCTGTTCATCCCCTCTGACACCGCCTCAGCAGAGGTACGAATCACCTGCTGCTCCGGAGTGAATCTCCTGGATATCTCTGGTTATGTTGTAGCTTATCGCTGTGCCAAATGCGTTTCCGCTCCTCTGCTTCGCCGCTGTGGTCTCCGAACTGCAGCCTGCCACGCGGCTGGAACTGTTTCGACATCCTCCTGCAGTCACCGGGGTGCTGAAGTCTGGAGCATTTTGCAAGGCGCCGCGCTGTGTCGGGGTGTCCAGATGGAGCACCCCGGGCGTCGTGAAGGGCGACTTCTAAAAGCACGGTGGGAAAATCCCTGCCTGGGCAGCCCCTGCTTCTGCAGCTGCTCGTCCAGCTGCTGAGCCAGCAAGCGGCTGGGCTTTCGTTGGCCGGATGGGTCCAGGTAGGACTCTGAATGTCACCAGAGCCCGTAATTACGTTCTGGAGCCTGGCCACCCTTGCTGAAACCCCCCACCAGAAACACCAATCCGGCCGTTTGGAAAGGCTCACGGTGATACTTACTCATCTAGCATCGTGCTCGTTGCTAGTGACTCCCAGCCTGTCTCTTTAACAGCAGCAAGCCATGACTGTGCTTCTAGTAATCCTTCCGAGAAACTTGCAGAAAATATGTCCTGGTCGAGGGGAGAGGAACCATCCAGGCTCACGGGACCTGCAGCTTATTTTGGGTAAACAGATTTAAATTCCTAAGAGGCTCGTTCATCCTGTACTAACCGAACTTTTCTCATGAAGCTAGATGAACTCATGTTTTCATGGCCCTAAAGCAGCAAAACATGGACATGTTCTGAAAGTGCAGTGCCCCTAAACATATAAGAAATTGATTTTTTAAAAAATCTGAGAAGCCCTTTCTGTGCTAAATGAAGCACTGAAGTGTTAAAATGAAGCCCGGGTGGTGACACCTGTGGCTAGCTTTTAAGTATGTCTTCTGTATTTCATATATTTTCAAAAAATTGGAGTTACGTTTCTATATGTATGGTGGCAGGCAGACTCTCAGCTCATGTTCACGCCGTTCCTTTGACTAGTGTGGAGTTACCGAAGACGTGCGTGTGCCTCAAGTGGAGCTGTCTTGTTTAATTGAAAGCCCTGCTGTTGTGGGCAGCGTCAGCTCCCTACTCCCCCCCCTTACCTCTGTGATACAGGATAAAGCACAGCTGCAAAAGCCTGAAAAATATCCAGTCTGGTTTTGTAGCTGCACAGCTGGGCGGCATAGCTGTTGAGTGAAAATATTAGAGATTAATGAGTGGACTAGCTGTAGGTCCGTGAACGGATTAGCAGTCTGTGCAAGGCACCAGCGATGCTGTATGGAGGAGGATGTGCAGACAGGGAGATGACTAAATGTAATGCTGAAGGATGCACAGCATGAAGCACATGAATAGCACAGCTGCCGGTTTGAGTTTGCATGCACACTCACCATATGGATGAAATAACTCATTAATAAGTGCATGATAGATACTTGATAGAAGAAATAAAAAAGGAGGGCACAACACCATGTGCAGAGTGCTTATAAATGTGAGTAAAGGGGAGAGTGGCTGCTTTGGGCAGCAGAGCACCGTGGTTTTGCCATGTGGTTAGTGGCAGACCAGGCTGGTCCTGCCCTAGCGCAGAAACCCGAGTGGCACATCTGCGACCAAGGCAGCTAGGTAGTGTGATTCTGGAAATAACATTTCATCGAATTCAAAGGAGCAGCCACGGAGCCAGCTAAAATGAAACGCCACCAGCCAGCTTGTTTCCCATCGCCTCCCGTGCCGAGGCCGGGCACTCATTAAACGCATCCCCTGCTGCTGAGCCTTGTCCGGAGACCGGGCGGGAGGAGGAGGCAGCAGTAAATTGCTGGGGCAGGAAAGCCTGGGTGTGCGGCCTGACAGGAGCAGTCAGAAGGATGGCACTGCATTTTTGCTGGTGTATGTCATCATAATTAGTCAATTAGTACTTGCCTTTTTTTTTTCTTTTAAAGGCCTGACATAATGCATACTTAATTTAAGCACTTACTGCTGACTGGAGTATGCTCTGTAAAATGTTTGTGCATCTGAATTACTTCGGTATTCAGGGCCACTTTCTTTTGTCCTACGTAGACCCCTTCAATACTTCCTCACTGGATGTGGCTGGTCTGCGTTTCTCCTGGGATGACATTGGAGATCAGAAGTCATGCTGCATCTTATCTGCAGCCCAACAAATTCTTGCCTGCAGTAGCCCAGGAGGCAAACTAGATGCTTTATCAGTAGCTAATTTGCTGTTCTGAATGTCATTCTGCAGATGGCTTTAGGGGTTGTTTCCCCATCGTTCCTGCGTCTTGATTAATTCTTGATGATCTCAAACAAAAGCCACTCACCCGTAAGGTTGGGGGCAAAGTAGATCCACGCGTTTAGGCTCCGCAGCGTGTGCATAACTCAGGGTGAACGCCTTTGCTACAGGCAGTGACGGGGCTACAGGCGGCGACAGGGTGACATCTCCCCCTCCATGATGGGAGAACATTAGGGCACTTGTAGGAAAGGTTTCAAATACTGTGAGAAAGTGCTGAACGACGAGACCCTGCCCCAACCCCATGTGGTTGTTTTGGGCACTCCAAAGGGGTTGAAGGCCAAGCAGCTCTGCCTGTTGTGTGCTTAGATGGGAACTTCCTGGGGACAGAGACTGTTATATTATCCTTGGTACAGTGTGTAGTGCGGGAAGGCTCCCTGCATTGACAGCGGCTCAGAGAAGCTGCTGTGATTTAGTGACTTTTGGCCCTTCATGCGTATCACGAGTTGAAAAGGAGAGAGGGAGAAGACTTGTGCAGTTCCATATAAAACTTTGGGGTCATCTTGTAGCAAATGTAAGAGCAGATAAGTCTAAAACTGACTGCTAGTTTTGAAGAAGCAATAGATAAAAGATTTTTCTTCCCTATGTTTTGTCATTTTTCTTCACTATTCGAAGCGAAGAAAAATTGCCACGAAGAAGTTACAGTATGGCCAAGTCAAATAAACCTGAAGTTAGGTTTTGAAAGGCGGTGTAAGGTATCTGCTAGAGAGAGGGATGAAGAGAGATTTGAATGCCAGAAGCAACCTGCAGTTACGTTTGTGAAGTCTCTGCGAAATGATAAGAAAAACGTAAAGAGATGAGCTGTGAACAATGTCAACTGCGTCTATGAGAAAAGCTTGAAAGAGTGGAAACATTCAAAGGAAAACAAGAAAAAAATCAGCAGCGCTAACCAGTCTGGCATTTAGCGATTGACAGGAACAGGACGTAAAACCCTGTAAACATGTTTTATTCAGACTTGTGCTTCATGCGGTGTGCCGTTGCCAACGAGCAGCAACTTGGTAAAGTATTGCTGTTTGACATACTTGCCATCTAGCAAAGTATTTTGCGGAGTATGAATAATAGCTTAGCAATATGCTTGTCAATGAGCAAGTGAGTCTCAAGGTGATGTGGGGGTAGTTTTTCAACGCAATTAATTGAAACGCTTCTGGAAAACCTGCTGAGTTCAAGGAGGCATCTTTGCGTGTTGTGATTTCCGAAGAAAGCTAGCTTGGGAACGCGACTCCCTCTTGCCAAATAGCAGCGATGGAAATAAAAGTGTGGTGGCTTAAGAGGAGGAGGTAGGTCTGTTCTCAAACTCAGGATAGGCAAGGGAGAGCCACAGCTCTGCAGGCCGAGGCTCCTGCCCGGCTCCCGTTAAGGCCCCGCAGGGTTTGGCTGCTCTGCTGGGATTACTGCGCTCGCACGTCCCGTGGCGTGAACGGCCAGCTGTTAAATCATTCGTGTAGCATCAAAACTGGAGATGAAAAAAGGCTTCTTGGTCTTTCTGCCACTGCAGAAATGACATATCTGTTTGCCGGTGTTTTTTTCTGCTGTAATTAGGGAGATTATTTCACCATTTCCACTGGGCATCCCTCCCAGGGCTGGGGAGATAAACCTCGCTGGCTCGCCTGATATTCAGCCCTGCATTCTTCTTTGATTAATTTATGCCATTTTTTCCAGCTCGAACTCCTTTCTGCAAACCCCTCAAAGCATTTAGCGTCTGCTGCATGATTGCTTGGTCCACACGTCTGTGCTCTGCTTTCTTTGCACAGTAATCTCCATAGCCCTGTAATCACCGGGGCTGCTCAAACTAAACAGCTAATGGTGTTCATCTGCAAACTGCGCTGATGGCTCGGTCCGCTGAAACGGAGCAGGGAGAGCAGGTGGCGAGCTCCGATTGCTCTTTCTGGCTGGAGAAGAGTTATGCTTGTCTCTATTTTGATTATCTCCTTCCTGTGTCTTCCCACCTGCCGTTGGGGCCGGGCTCCGACTCGGCAGCCCGACCTGCCTCTTGTTCTCCGCTTGTGCCGGCGGCCCGAGATAACGCTGCCGAGGGGCCCGTTCTCCGCGGCTCTGCTGAGCACGCGAGTGACGCCGAGCTGCCAGGGCAAAACGCTGATTGAGAGTGGAGAGAAGACACAGTTGAGTGAATTAATGATGGAAGGAGGGATTAAAATTGCCCTGCTAACTTTCAGCCGTGTAAAATATTTTGATGGCAGTGTTTGAACAAGAAGAATGAGAAAGTTCCTAAGCCGCTGCGAGGCCTGGAGAGTCCCCGAATGCCAGAGAAGAGCCGGGGCTCCCTGCAAAATGGGGCAGACTCCCCTCGAGCACCCGGAACAGGGCAGAGGTTTAATTTTCAGTAGGGGACACAAACCTGGCAACATTAAGGACCCTAACGAACCGGGGGCAAGGGACTGTATGGAACCACAGCCTGGAGGGTGGTAGGGAAGCAGGGTAGGGGAAGGGAACGTTTGCATCTGCTTGGACCCTTTCTAAGAAAAGGGATGTTTTTCTCCTGAGCAGAATGGAAGGGTGATTTTCAAAGGGCTGGAAAGCAGGCGCATCCTCTCCAAGAGGGGACGGGACTGCTAGCTTGGGATTCGTGGCCTGGTAATGGGAGTCTGAGCCGAGGACGGCTGGTGCGTAGGTGAACTCCAGCAGCTCGGACCTGATGCCTCACAGTGCGGCTGTGCCACGAGGTGACGTGTTCCTGCCCTTTTTATGCAGCCTTGAATCGTACCTGCCAGAAGATCAGGACTGTCCTGATGATAGTTTATTTTTCCATGTTTGCAAATAACTGGACCCTTGGACTAAATAACGAGCAAGTGCTGAAAAGGTCTAATATCTGGTTCTTTCCTCCGCACCAATAACCAGGCCCAGGTACCCCGATAAACAGCCAGAAATCGCATCAGGGGTTGTTGAAATTTGGAGCTGAAACATGGGAGCTGTTTAAATGGCATCTCTTAAGCATTACTTTCAATAGAAACAGAATTGCCTCCTAAATGTTTAAACGGGAGTTACTTTGTAAATAGGTGTTAAAAGCTGTGTTTCTGAATGAGTGTTTGGAAACAGTGAATAGACAAATGAGTCTTGAAAAGTTTATGTGCGAAAATACCATGGGCTTCGCTTGTTTGCACATATGACTCGTGTTCTGAGATACGTGTATGCTGTAGTATTAATTTTCAGGGGAAATGGAGTAGAAAAATACGTACAGACTCTCAAATACTTGCTTATGGGATCTGTTTGCTTGCGTGTCAGATACTTTGCACATGTGAAGAAATACAAATTGTGCTTGTCAGCGTTGCTCAAGCAGAATCTACGAACTGCGGGAGAAAAGAGAATATATGTATTGAGGAAGATGGCTTTTATCTCACCTACAGGCACTCGCCGTGGCGGTTATTCCTACCAGTATGCAGACTAACTCATTAACTCTATCATCCAACTTGGTGGTTATTATTCTGAAGCCCCGTGTGTAGCAGGTTTCCCAGTCTGCCTGGTGTTGGATACGACTGTGGGTTACTACAGTAACTCCCGCGGAGGCTGATACACTCCACCACTGTGCGCTGTTGCTTGGTGAGTCTGTTTTAATCTGTGGGAGCCCCAAATCCCAAGAACCCCATTGCAGTGGAAGAGATTGCAGAATTTCCCGTCTGTCGTTTCTGAGCAGTTCTTGGTTAACACGGTTTAGGATTTTTATGAGTGCTGTATAAAGCAAACAGGAACTAGTTAAACTGCAGTTGCTTTATTAGCTCCCCAAGCAAAGGTCTTTAGAGCATGACTGTTGCAGAGAGAAAGGCTATTAGCATCCCGGAGCTGGAAGCGTTTAACAGCAGGCGCGGGAGGTTGTAGGCTGGCAGGAGCCGTCCCGGGGGCCCCGGCTCCGCCAGCAGCAGCTTCTCCTCCAGCTCCTGCTCGCAGGGTTGTCAGCATCAGTGCATCTACCTGTGTCTTCAGGGTTTCTAGCGCTGGCATTAAAACAGAGAATTAAACTTAAAGGCTGAATTCTGCTTTGCTTTCTGCAGGGTTTAGTGCAAGATGGTTTTAGCTGGGCTTAACTCCCCAAACTCAGGAGCACCTGGAGCGCTGCATACGCCTGCGCTGTGTGCCCAGGGATGCTCCCGGTAGCTGCCCGGCTCTGTTCTCCTCGGCTTTTTCCTTTGTGAGCGGTCCTGCTCTGCCGCAGTTTGCAGGGAACTCTTTGACCTCAAGGACCAGTTGCTGGACTGCTTTTAAGTATCGCTCTCTTGTCCTGCTCCGATGTACCTGGCTGCTTTGCTGCTCCTTTCCTGCCTTTTGTTATCGGGAGAAGTTGCTGCCTCTAGACCTGCCTCTAGACCTGGCCTGTGAAGTTTCACTGCCCCGTGTCGGTGGCTGGCAGGGTTGGCATTTCACTCCGTGTCCTGCTCCGTCCTGTTACACGTATCGGGGGAAGAAGAGGTCCCCGAGGAAGGAGAGCGACAGCGAGCGGATTAGCACAACTTGCATTGCCTGCGGGCTGCTCCCTGGGAGCACGAGGAGCCCTTTGCACTGAGAAGGGGTACGAGGGCCGTGGTGGGCTTTGCTGATAGCTCGTGGGCTATAATTTGGGCAGTGTGTTTTTTGGCAGTGAAGTCAAGAATATATGGGTGGCTTGCCCTCATTTTCTCTGCAGTCCTCTTCTGAAGCGCATTTTTGTCTCCACAAAGAAATGCTCTCGTGCTTTAGCAGCACCGACAGAATGTGTAATCAGTTGTGTCTCGTTACCAAACAGATAATGTTTGAGAGCTATTGCTTGACATTTTCTTGCACAAATAGGAAAATGGAATAGTGAACATTTGGACAGACATATTTTAAAAGTACACGAAAGCGTCCCATTGCTGCTTTAAGCTGAGCATTAAAAGCGTTGAGTGAGGCCTGGGAAGAGGAAAAGCTCTCCATTCATAACTGCGTGCAGCTGCCTTTGAGCTTCTTGCGTGAACTCAGGTGGCTGATGGAAGTGCTTCAGTCCTTGAAAAGCCAGAGTCCACTGCTCCGTATTGCAGTCTCAGCTAAAATAGTCCCTTTTTTTTTCTTCTAACAAAGATGAATGCATTTTGAGTTAACATATGCACTGTAAAAACTACCTTTTTTGATGAGGGAACAAGCAGGAAATTGCAAATGAAGATAATAAAACGTAGTAGTCCTACACACATCGCAAAGCTGATGAAATTAATTGTACCAATTTCAGTCTTAAACCACAGTAAAAGAAGAGATGCAGCGAGACTACAGTGTGAATCAGGAGGGTGCATCTGAGCTGCAGAAGCTTTAAAGCTCTGGTCTCAGGGCTGTGTGTGGCAAAGCATTGCCTGTGCGGATGCTGTACGCTGGTGGGTCACAGAAGAGACCAGTTTCCATTTGAGTAGCTGTTTGTGTACAGCAGCGATGGTGGCTTTGCCGGTGGTATGGGAGGACTGGGAAGGAGGTTGTGCCACCACACCAGGCACAGCAATGTCAGCTGGAGGCAGAAGGGGAGCCCAGGAAACCCATGAGTGATGGGAGAAGGAGAACCTGTACTGCAGCTCAGCAGGCTGACGGGCCAACCGGACATCGTTCGGGGCTGTGAGAGGGAGGATAGCTTTTCTGGGTACCAGAAAAGCTAAAGTTGCCTGTGCTCCCACCAGAGAAAACGGCCAACTAAAAAAATCTTGCGTTTGGGCAGCTCTTGTCTCTGGCGTTGGTTCAGGAAGGCAGTGCTCGCCACGGGGCATGCGAGGAAGCACATGAGGACGTGACATGATGCTCTCAGCATCCAGTACAAATAGCGAAGGGGTTTTCTGAGTCAGAGGATTATGTTTAATCTCCATTTGGGACACAGGGGCTTTCGTGGCTTCTCCGGGATAGAAGCGTGCAGCTCTCAGAGCACGGGAGCTGCTGTGCTGGATCAGACCGTCCCAGGCTGCTCCTGCTTGTATTTGGCCTTGGGAACCTTCTGCTTTGGGGGAAGCAGCAAGATGTTTGCTGCAGGTAGGAATGAATGGGTGGCTTGAGAGGAAACTGTCCTCTGCAGGGAAAATGTGCTTGCAGTCATTTCATAGTCTTGTTTCTTCTACTGAAACCTTGTAAGCTGGTGTAAATGTCCCATCATCTGTTGAAACCTGCTTCAATCGTGGCCTTGGCTTTTGGCACCAAGTTCCAGTGGATTAGCTGAGATTTTGTTTTTAGTTTTAAATTACTGACCCTTCAGTCTTGCTGACAGTTCTTTCATTTCGTAGCACATGAACAAGGAGCCTAGATGTTTTTGACCTGATGTCTGTGGGCTCTTCGCTGCTTTATAGCATCTTTTGTCTTTAATTGCTGTCTTTTCAGAACACCTGTAATCTCTTTGGTTCCTATTCATGTAGCAGGTCTTCCTGACTTGTGTCACTGTTGTCGCTTCTCTCTGACCTTCATTTTCCTCATCCCTTGTTGTGAATATATTTCTCTGTTGTCATTTTAGGATCACTAAGCACAGTTTCATAAGATGTGTGGTTGGAATTTTATAATGCAGTATACTAATGAATGTGTGTTACTGATGTCTGTAGAAACCATGGTCTTGGGCTAGGACTTAGCTACTGTATGGACACGGGATGGAAATGGGCTGTGCCTGGGAGAGCTGAGCTGGTTACAGGCAGGGGCTGCAGCAAGCAAGGGGATGGAGTCGCTCATGATGGCAGGTGGGGATTGAGCTTTGGCTGTCTGGTTTTGTGGTGGTCAGTTAACAAGACGTGTGGTGACTGAGCAGGTATGAGATAAGAAAAGTTCTGACTTGAGAAACAAGGAGAACGAGCAGAGGCAGGAGCGTTCCTAGCTCTGCTCCGTTATCTCCTCCCATAGAGCAGAAGATACGAAAACAACCTACGTGTGGTTGATTATGTGATGGTTTTTGCATTATTGGACAAATGCAACTCCTTTCATGTTATTCATCAGCCGTAGTAATATTCAGGTTCTAATTTATGAAGTTAATTGTCTTTATATGTAGATGAAAGTTTGGGATCTACTGAATAACTTTGCTCTCTACTGTGGTGAGTCAAGTTCAAGACAAGTTTCTCAAACTGTTCTGTTTTGTCTGGATTTTGTTTTCCTTTCCCTGAGTCATTCCTTGCATCTGTCTGCATGATGAAATGTTCTTTCTTTGAATTAGAAGTGTGCATATCTCAGCCTCTGGGCTAAGCCAGGCATTTTTGCTGTGTTGTAAGCAGGAGGTGGGATGAGAGTTTCTGTTCCAAGGTAAGTGTGAGTGTGTGTGTCATTAATTCATTAACAGTTAGCATCTCCTCAGTTCTTATTACAGTGATCTAAAGACCATGTTGGGTTAACTTCTGAATTGATTTTTTACATGGATAGCTGATTTTTGGAGTGTTCTCCCAGAGAAACCTGCAGACGCGACTAGTGCAAGATGTCAGTAAAATGCATAGAAAAAAATGAAACGTGAAAAATTCAATGCAAAAACCTGTGCAGGGTAGGATTGGGCTGAGAACAAAACTAGGCTGAGGAGCAGATGGGGACTCTGGCACCATTGCTGACCAAGGGAAGCTTGGCAGGTCCCGGGGTTGGTGCGAGTGCAGTAAGTCCTCTGACATTTGGAATTTTTTCGGTCTAGAATTGACGTGAGTAGGGAAGAGCAGAGTTCAAATACTTGTGGCAATACATCAGTCTCCAAGTAGACTTTCAAGAACAGAGCAGTGACGCCGGCTCTCCCATCAGCTTTTCATTAGCTGACCTGGTAACACTTGAATAAACAGGGAACTGGATCAATCTGGGCTTGTTTTGGACTTTCCCCTGAATCATATTTTTAACGACTCAAATGCAAATTGGAAGTACTTTGCTGAAACTGGTGAGGCATTTTATTTGTCAAACTGGTGTGAAATTTCTGGAGAATTCAGTTCCAAAAGAATAAGATATTTTACTGCAAAATGTCCACTCCCTCTGGACAGTCGGAGAGTCAACTCTGCCGGAGGAGGTAATGAGCTGGCTGGGCTGGCAGCGTCCGTCAGCTATGCGGATGTGGCCGGTGTGTGCTCTCCGTGAAATGTGAACACAGAAAAAGGTGAGGATAATTGAAACAAAACAAAACAGTTGACCTTAAATAATCAGCTTAGTAAAATCCATTTTACAAACATTTTGAGATTTCCCTCTGGAAACTAGGTGTTAGCGTTTGGTGATAATGGCTAAATGTGGGAAAATAGTGAAACACTGCTGTGATAGAAGAAAACAAGCCGTATCTGTAATGTCAGCTACAAACTACACGTTAGCCCTGATGCAGAAATAAGAGGTCTCAGTATCCTCAGGTTCTCACTCCTCTCCGTGCTGCTCCATCCTGTGTGCTCACACAAGGAGTAAACTGAATGGAGAAGCTGCTCAAAATCCAAACCAACTTTGTTTTTTCTCTGGTGACCTGATTGGTGTGAACATACTCCTAAAACTCAGAACCCACCTCGTACAAGCGGTGCATCATGCTGTGGATTTTATGAATGCTGTGGAATCTCTATCTTCACATACCGAGGTAGGTAGTTTTTCTTAGGTGCTTGGCAGATGCCCCGGACTTGCAAACAGTGGTTGTTCCTGAGGCCTTATGCTGTGCTTCTAACTCCAGGTGTGTTTCCAAAACTTTCGCTGAGTATTGGATGCCTTCTACTTTGTTAGTGAACTGCAGTTTGTTTTGGAAAGAAAATTAAGCCGTGAAATAGTATTTCATAATAATCCCCAGGACTTAGCGTTCTCCAAGCTGTCAATATGAAGGATTTGTCTGTGTTTAAGGCACAGTTTTATCGGCAACTGAGGCCAGAGATGGAGAGAGTTTGAGGGTGGAACAAGATCAGCAGGCAGCTCTAGCAGCCAAGAAGGCTTCACAGTGCCCGTTCCTGCATGCTGGGTCAGTGGAGGAGCAGGTGGGGGATGAGACTTGCCCTGTTTCAAGGAGGTTGCAGAGATGTGTTGATGTGAATTGACTGCAACAGGAGGGGAAGTGCAGGTTACAGGTTTTAGTTCACAAACTGTACTAATCGCCCGTTCAGGATCAGTCAGAATATTAACTCTTCTTTTGTGCCTGGGTAGTTTTACCATGTGGAGTAACTCTTTCTTTGGACTACAGACTATTTGCAGTCCGACAGTTTGGCTTAGGAATGGAGAAAAGCAGACAGTCCTCTTTCAGTTTGTAATTGCTTCCTTGCAGCTGCTTTTGAATGCAGTAAGTCTTGCGTCTCGGTATTTAACCTCGTGCAAGTGGCCCTCCTGTTTGGGCTTGCATGTGCGGGATTACAGGGGTTGGAGAGAGTATGTAGGAATTGCACAGCCTGTGCAGCATCTCACCTTCTCCTACCTCATCCCCTGCTTTCTGCAGGCCGGGGACATAAAGCTCGTTATAGCAGTAGGAGAGCCGTCAGCCGCAGCAGGCTTTGGGCTGGGACGCTGCAGCCAGGAGCGGAGCGCCAGCATCGGTTGTGCATCGTCTCTATCGGTTGTGTTGTATCATCTCGTTCTGGTGCATCTTTGACAGTTATCATAGCTAGCTGGTGCCTTTGCAATTCCTAATTTGGCTCTGTATCTTTTCAGCCTTTCACTGCTTGCTGAAATGCTGCTAATCGCACACAGCCCGTACTGCCCTCCCCTCGCTGCATCTGTAACGTTGCTCTTTCTGCCTTTTGTAAAATATATGCCAATGGCTTTTTGCCAGAACTGGGGTACTGACACCTGGTGAAACCAGAGAAAAGAATTACGCTTGTATGAAATAGTAATGCTTATTTTATATTTTTGAATGTAAAACCCAAACAAACATTAGCACAAGTATGTATCTGATTGTAGGTCAGTTAGACAGACATTGCCTACTTATAACTGATGGCTATAGCAATTACTCATGTTTTTCGTGTGATAGGCAGAGAGTAATGGTCTGTTTGTGCAATGAAATGCTGGAGGCAACAGAAGGTGCTGGGCTGCAGGGCAAAACCCAAGCAGTACTAGGCCATGCAGCACGCAAAGCTCCCTGAGGAGCTATCAACAGGAGCAAACGCGGAGGGAGATGGGCAGCGGTGGAGGGAGGGGTGTGCAGAGGGCAAAAGCTCTTCTGCGTAAGAGCGTTTAAGATGTCTAGAACATTTCTCATAGCGTCTCGTGCAGGGACGGCACCGGCACCAGTCCTGGTTTGCCTTGTGCTGTGTCTCTGGGGCGTGGGCTTAAGAAAGGCCATCAGGTAATGAAAAGCCGTGCTACAGCCAGAGCGCAGTGCAAGCGAAAACCAGCAAGGAGGGTCAAGAAGAGTTAAGGCATGTGCACACGTCTGTGTGTGCGTGTGTGCAGGCGTGCGTCACACCTTGGGGAAAGGCTGTCAGTTTTGAGGTAACTCGTACAAAAGTATCTGTCAGAGGGAAAGCTGAAGCAAAACTGGAGAACTGTCCAGCTTGTCTGAAAATAGGCCTAAAGAAAAAGCAAAACAAGTGACGATTGCTAACAAGCTCTTTTGTGCCCAGGAAGGAAGGGGCAGTTAACAGCAGAACATCTGGCCGAAGACTGCAGACAGGCCTGATAGCTGTGGCTTGGAAAGGATTCATGGAGGACAACTGAGGCCTCCAAGTCTTGTTTACAGAGATTTGGAGATATGTAGCGGGCGTGGCACAATGGATTTTGGAGAAAAAATAAGGGGAAAGAAAAGTAGGACAAAGAATATCTGGTGAAGATTAATTGATTTTCATTGCCGCAAATCCTGCTTTATCCAAGACGTCTCTGAAGTCTTGTTAATTATAAAGATACATGTTATGAGACATGCCAATGCTGCATCAGGGATGCAACCTCTGCATTGACAGCTTTGACAGGTGAAGAACGGCTGCTTACGCTGATCTTCTGTCTGAACGGTTTGCGTTGAAATGGGTGAAGAAGCGTCGCGTGAGCTAGGTTAATAAAAGGCAACGATCGCAGATGAGCGGGCTCGTTTTGGCTGGAACAGCGTAAGGATTGTGCGTATGAGCAGCTCAAATGGAGGCATGGAGAGGGAGATAGCCTCGGTGGGAGGCTGGTGACAAGCTGTTGGAGGCAGTGCTGGGGCACAGCTTCAGGTGGAAGAGGACACGCCTGTACCTACAGCGAAACTGGATTATTGGGTGCCATATCTCCATCTACCCTGGCAATAGGCAATCCTGCTTGTAGTGTTCCTGCTGCTGCTGCTAAGATTCCTGTTTATTGCTGTGATGACAGTGGATCCTGGAGGATCTGCAGCTTGTTGGGACAGGGGTGTGGTGTCTTCTGTAGACCTGCATGCTCAGGCAGAAGCTCCCTCTATGCCCCGTACCCTTGTGACATTCATTCCCTTGCTTTTGTAAGTGCTCCTTGAGAGCGGTCCTTCTAGCAGTACCTGATATGTTGTAGCCAGGATATAAATTTCCATGTCAGTCTGTATGGTTGCAGGAGAATTCGAGCTGCTGTTATGTATATAGACTGTGGAACCTGTAGGGGAATATAGCTCCACAGGGACTTGGAGCAAATACTTCTTGAAGTCCATAGTTATTCCCCTGCTCTTTCCTGGGGCTCTCTTCTCCTCAGTTTGAGTAGTTATGCCATGAACTGGAAATCAGCATGGTCGCAGTCTCTTTGGATTCCCTTCTCCAGCCTGTTGGGCAGGAAGCAAGACGGAGACTAAGCATTAGGATGTATAGCTGTTAACTTGCTGTGTTCTTCTGGCAAGTTCAGCACTGCTGTGAGATGAAGCCTTTTACAAGGTGTTGGAATATCTGCTATGCAGCACCTTAGCTTTTATTTTTTCTAATGACCTGTTGTTTGCCTTTCTGCATTTACTGCCTAAATTACTTTTTTGCTAGTGTAATTCTTGCTGTCTTCTCCTGTTGCCTTCTGACTGTTGTTCTCTCCTCTGAAAAATGTAAAGCTGAGATTAAAATTTCTCATTTCTGCTACCTTGGAATATAGCAGGGTCTTTTTTGTGCTGGTTTTCAGCCCTGGAATTGGTAGTGGAAAGATGGTGCCTTCATATTAGATCTATATTGACATTTTGAATTAATTCTAGTAGCAGGAATGAGCCAGCATGTCAAAGATGACATGCTGTTCTTGTGTCAGCTTGTGGAAGAGGGTAAGAGCCTGCTAATGCTGTCAGGTGATACAGTAATTCTCACAGCCGTTCATCTTCTGGCAGGATTTGCGGTCTCTGCAACCTGTTGACTCCCTATATATTGCTCCATTTTGCATCTTTTCTGCCACCGCCATTCCTTGTTGATGCCCTTTTCTGCCTCTGTCTTCACCTCTCAGGCTAAGGTCCTTCCTCTCTTAGGTGTCCTCAAGGAAGGCAGTGGTGCTGGGCTCCTCAAACCTGGTGTCTTCGTTTTTGCAGTCTTCAGTCTTCATTCACTCCCACCTTCTGCATTTTCTTCCCGTTGCATGATGGTGTTGGATGCACTGCTGTCACGCTAAGTGCAGGAAGAGGCACGGGTTGGTGTTACCTTCAGATCTGGTTAAACCTGTTCGTTGTGTTCAGCATTCAGTGGAAGCTTTGCCGTCTCAGCCAGCTTTCCTGCGGGTGGATAAAAACTCGGCGCGCTGCTGCGTTGCCCGGTGTGGTGGTGGGTTATGACTGCTGGGAACTGCTGCCGGAGCTGTGCTGAGAGTACTTTGTCCTTCTAAAGTCACCCAGCCTTGCATCCTTTTCTAAGAAGATGTATGTAAAAAAAATAAAAAGGATGGGAGGAGATGTTTTATAACAAAGGCTCTGAGGCATTGAGCACGCACTTAAGATACTCTTTTTCTGTTCAATTTTTGACCTCAGTGCAATTTTCTGAAGAAAGTTAATTGCACAGCAAACTTAGGATGATGACAATTTTTTACCAAGAAGAGGAGAAATCTAATATTTGCTGTCTCTGATGGTGACTGTGTGTGTGACTTGCAATACATTTTGGTGCAGTTTGGCTAGTTTTATGCTGATTCACTTTAGATGCGAGAGGGCTGAAGTCTGTTCATGCCAGCCTGGGTGTGTGGGATGTGAGTCACTGCCTGACGGTCACTGCCTGGTCTGGCTGGGAAGAGGATTTTCTACTGACTGAGCCTCTGCATCTTTGAAGATTACTCCTTTGCATATTCATGGAAATTTACCTAAATTCATTGCAGCTTTGCACTGAATGTGGATTGCATCCTAGGAAGTGCCATATGGCCAGTGTTTTTATATTTAAACAATTACTGCATCAGAAATATAAAGCCAAGAACCTGCTTTGAAACCTTTGGAAGAATAAATCTTTTAATTGCTACTGTGGAAACATAAGTGCTGAGCGCAGCTTCCCCAGGCTTCTTTCTTGAAGTGCCTGGTCAGGAGCACGCCGACACGTGGCATGGTCCTGCTGTCTTCTCTGGGTCTTTGACCCATTTCTGATGACCCTCTTTGAACGTTGCTGTGGGTGCAAGGGGCGGAATGGGGCAGCTTGGCTTTTGTGCAGACCCAAACGAGGGCGATGATGTGTTGTTTAATGATGGGCCAATTCTGGGAATGACCCAGTCGGTGACTTCAGGACCACTTTTTGCCAACTGCTTCTTCCTTTGCGCCTTGGGAACGGTGTCTCAGTCCGTTCCCTCTCCCCAGCCCCTCTGTACTGCCAGGGAAAGATGAGTTTTACCATGCGCGAGCTGCGGGCAAGGGGCTGCTTGGCTCTCGAGCCTCTTGCCCGGAGATGGCTGCTTTGGGGCAGGCTGCACGCGGAGCGTTTCGGTGGCACAGCTGTTTTAGCCATCCAAGAACATCCTGCCCCGAGGAGGGAGTGAAGTCTCCCACTGATAAACGTGCAACAGTATTTTCTGTCAGCGAGACTATAAACTTTATCAACGCTTGGCTGCAAAGTCACGATGATAGATACTGCTGTATATTCAAATGTGCTTGAATTTAATTTGGGACCTTGCTGGGGAAATAAACATTATCATCCCTAAAGAGACACTGGGCTGTGAAACTAGTTTGTAACTGTTCCCTAAATGGATTTAAGGGAGCTAATTTCTTGTTGAACATCTGGCCTGTTAGGTGACTGGCAGCGGTTATCCGTGATGCACTATATTTCAATGAATACTGCCTTAGTAGGAAGCAGAGTTGGTGCAAAACTGCAGAATCAGGCCCTAAAATAGCATTCTTATTCTCTAGTAAAGAAATGAACTTCTTATGATTGCAGATTGGCATGAAATAGTGCTTTTTTTTCCTTGATTATTAACGAGAAAAGAAAATCATATACCTTCGTGTTGAGAGGATTAATTAGTTACTGGCTGCAAGCCATTAGTGTAAATGCCAAATATTGTTCTTCTGGAGACTATATCAGCTAGAACGGGCCAAGAATTGAAGTGTATATTTGTCCCTTCTCCCATGGACTGCTTCATTAGAGTAATTACTACTTGAAGTTTCCTACAGAGATATGCACGGGGATGGGGGGAGGGCTTTGGCTATAAATTAGCTTTATGGAGATCTTCCTCCAGCTGGCTCTGCTCTCAGTTCCTCCTTCCACTCAGTGTTGCCTCTTCCCTTTCACGGCAGATACTGGTAAATTGTTCAGTAAAAGCACTAATATTCTGTCTCCGCTGTGAGAGAACGCGAGAGAAACGATGTTTCTGTGTTTCCGTGCGTATCTCTGTTCTTGCAAGCTAAATAGCTGGTTTCCGTGCAGGAACGAAGGATGGAGCTGCCGATGCCCTGGGTCAAAAGCCTGCAAGGGACAGTGCCGAAGGGTGTGGGATGCTGCCCCGCGGGTCCCGGGGCTGGGACCTGGTGCTGTGCTGCAGGAAAACTCGAGCGTGTTGCCGTGAGCTCGGGTTCCTGCTCTGACGGGAGACTTGTTGAATAGAACTCCTGAATCATCCCAGGAAGCTGATCTTGGCCAGTGTTACAGAGGAGACAGCTTCTCTCTTACCACCCAAGAAGAGCTCCTGGGGTCTCGTCTGTTCTGACCTAAAGGGATGCTTTTCCGTCCTGACTCCAGATCCCATCTGTGATTGCATTTGCCATGCCATACCCAGAGTGTGAACGCTAAGCAAAAGCTCTCATTAAAGAGGTTCCTTTCCCAGTGCGCTCTCCTCTTCCTTGATTTCCCTGTGCCTTTTGTCAGTCAACATCATCTCTTCTCCTCTGTCTCTGCCTTCCCCCTCCACTTCAGGAGTCGCAGACTGGACTCTCTGGACTACCTTGCGCGTGTCCTCTGCCCCGGGTGGGTCAGCAGGCGAAGCCCTGCAGATGCAGAGGAACTGCTCAGGGCTGGCCACGTGGGAGCTGCTGTGATTGATGGTCTTGGTGTCTCTCGCCTTCGTCTGTTTTCCCTGGAGAACAAGAGCCTGCGGCAAAGGTGCCTCTCCAGCGCCCCCCCCCCAGCTAGGACGGAGTCATTCATCCACTTCAAATCGCAGCTTGAAAGGTGGAGTGAACCTACAACATCCCTTAAAGGACATAAGGAAAATGTATATAAGAGTAACTTTTAGCTTCTTAAAAGCCATCTTTGGCCAGGCTGGATGCGACAGTCGTAGCTCTCCAGGCCGTTGGAGCCGAGCTGTCACCCTGGTAGGAGCACTGGGAGGCACCCGGACCCCCGCCGTGGTCCGAGCCCCCGGCAGCTCCCAGGGGTGCTCTCGGCGTGTGCCACGGCAGCGAGACGCCGGCAGGCATCTTCCACGTCCTGACTTAAAACCATGGTGAGAGTGACTTCTTCATTTTAACCTTTTCTCTATATATTTGCCCGAGGAGCTTTCTGCCTCCGAGGTCCCAGAGCTCAGTCCAGCTGTCCCTGTCTTCTGTCACGGATGGGAGCTGTTGCTTGGAGATGCTTTTTCCCCTGCTCTCTTTCTAGCGTGCTCCGGGATGGCTGGAGACTGCTGCTGCTGCCGGCTGTGCCAGCGTGAGGGGACGAGGAGGGTCCCCGCGCCCGCAGCCCGTGGTGGTGCAAGGCGATCTGTCCCTAGCCGTTGTCTCCCGTTCGCTGGCGATTGCAGGAGGACGACCTGCTTGACCAGGAGGCTGGGCGCTGCGGCTCCCTGCCCTGGGGCTTTATTCTTGCGGGGACGCTTCTCCGTCACGGCTCTCCTGGTGCCTCCGACAGATGGTGGCAGCAGCACTCTGTTCTCCTGTCTGATGACTTATTTTAAGTTTGGTTCATCAATTCTGGCGCTCCAAAGCAGAAATACTTGGTAAGAGGCTGCAACGTGAAAGGCTGGTGCCACTGCCAGTGTCACTGGCACAAGCTTCAAGTGTGGTCTCCTGGGGAGACAGCTGAGACCCTGCAGTTCTTCTCATGCCTGAAGATGCCTGCAGCTCCTCTTCCTACTTTCTTTTTGATGCAAGTAACTGTGCCAGTCTTGAGCACATGTCAATTCACCGTACAGGAGTTTTAGTCTTAAAAAGAGCAGCGACAGGCCACAGTGGGCTTTCCAGCTGATCCAGGCCGGAGCAGGACCATGCTCTGAGCGGGTGGGTGACGTGGGGCTGCCCGCTGGCAGTGCTAGGGGAAGCAAACCCGTCTGTAACCAGGGCTCTGCTTCTCTCAGAGACTGAGGTTGGAAAATGTGACTTTGCTTTTTCCTGACCCTGTGAAAGGTGCAAGGAACAGGCGGCCTCATCTCTCTGCTTGCCTGCCTCCCTGTCCACAAACACCCAGGCTCTCTCTGCAGGAAGATTACTAAAAGCCTACTGTCTCGGTTAAAAAATTACCTTCCTTTCCAGCTTTCCTCAGACTACATCTTTTCCCCTGTAGGATGCCTGATTTGCAGCCTAAAATTGCAAACGCAGCTTTTGACTGGATCCTGGTTTTCTCATGTATCAACAGCTGCACAGTCTGCAGCAGGTGGGTTTTCATCAGGTCACACACTGCGGTCAGGTGTAGATGCTTGGGTGAACGCAAACACCTGGGAGCTGCCTGGGCAGGTGACTTGTGCTGGCTGGGGGTGGGGGGGTTTGTCTTCATTAGCTGCAGCTGTGCTCCTGGGGGTGCTGGTCATGGGGGGAGAGAGTGGCAGAGGCTGCACTGAAAAGCTTGCGAGAACATCTGAGTTCAAAATGCTTTGGACCTAAGGAAATGTCAGCAGATGAATTTAGGAAGAAGAGACTTGTGGTGACCAGAATCTAGGATGGTGGATCACTAAGCAGGTATCTAAGGGGTTGGGGTTTTTTTTTTTTTTTTTAATACTTAAAGAAGAACCTTTGCACATTCAGATGAATAGCAGTAGCAAAGTCAACTTCAGTAAAACATCTGTACCAGATCTACGTGATGTGCAGCTGAAGGTAGTTCTCTTACTTTTTGTATGTGCATGTTTTTCTGGGGTATTTTTTAGGATTTAATGCCCATGGTTGAGCGAGAGTTTCTGTCTATCAAATATAGATTAGTAATGAGAACTGAAGTTTTCCTTGCTGCCCCAGCAGTGCTCAGACTCCCTGTGAATACTTCTGGAATAGCTCTGTGGTGCAGGAGTCCACAGCTGTGTTTGGATCCGGTGCAAAGGGAGTTTTGTGTTGTGAAACCGTCTTTTTATTTGTTCGGTAGTTACTTGTTGAGTCTCTGTGCCATAGCAACTTTTAGCTAAATATACATCACAAAGTGAATTCGGAGAGTTTGGTGCTTATTGTGCTGGAATAGTGCTAAGATTAGAATTGCCTTTTATTGGAGAGGCTTGACAGGAACGTTCAGTTAATATCTGCACGTAATTTAAAATTTCAGGCACATCTTGGATGGGGGATTTACATAACTATTAATGTGATGCCACAACGGTGGAGCAGCAAAGTGCCCAAAAGTGAATGGCAGGTTTGCAGCAAGCCCCTGAGCAAAAAGCATCGGCACTGCGAGGTCCCAGCTCTGCTGGTGCTGCGGTGGGATCCGTCGGCAGCAATCGGCCGGTGCGGGGCTGTGCAAGCGGATGGGTCTCCCCTGCCGCGGACTCCTCCCGAAAGCAGGAATCTGCGCTTGCAGGTCCCACCGGGTGGTTAGGAACCGCTTTAATCTCAGAGCTGCTCTGGACCCGAGGCAACTTTTCCTTGCGGCTCTGCAGCAGCAGGGGGGCCGTTCGCCGAGTGAATCGTAGCAAAAATTAATAGTTGTCTTTCTGTATTACCCCATCACCAGCGTACTAGGTTTCTGGCTGAAGTGTGTGGTGATTGTTTAGTTTTGTTTTTTGTGTTATCTAATGTTGTTTTAGATTAACGTAGACTTCTGGGAAGCCTGGTTATTTGGCTGCTTGTAAAATTGGCCCTTCCCTGGGCTACCCCAGTGCGTTTTGCTCAGTTATTTCTCTGTGTTTAAATGAAATGCCTCTTTTCGTTGTTGTTCTTTGGACGTTAGATGGGTCGTTCTGTTACGAGAAACGAGAGCATCGCAAATAACTTTCCTCTGCGATACCTCTTGCTTCTGCCAAGCTGCGGGGGCTGCGTTTCTCGTCTGCCCTTTGGTTACCTGCCGGGGTCGCAGCCAGACCTGAAGCAGGTGGCAGAGCCGCTGGTACTCAGCTGCTTGTAATTCTGCTGGCAGCTGGCGATTGCCACGGTTGATGGCATGCTGTGTGCTTCGGTTCCTGCCCAGCCGAGTGGATGAATCCGACGTGATGCTCTGTGCACTCCTTCGACGCGAGCGGTTGCGGTAGCCTGGGCTTGGAGCACTGCCGGGAGTCTGGCCGTGCTCCCGAACAGGTACACGTGGCCGTAGCAGTGTCCTAGCTGGAAAACATCTCATCCGCTTGCTGTTGGCCAGTTGGATTTCCAAAGAGCAGCAGATCTGTGGCTGATGGTTCCTGGACTTGAGGTCTCGTGCTTGGAATGAGAAGGTGTAAAAAGAAATCAAAGGTGATCGTGAGCTTATATAAGCTGGATAAACAATAAAAGAAAAAAAAATCACTTTTTCCATTGTAAAGAATTTTTAATTGCTCCTAGGCTTCTGATGTGCTTTTTTTTTTTCCTCTCTTTTTTTTTTTTAAATGTATTTCATTTTGAAAGTGAATTTGAAAGACTCTCCCTTGCGTTTCTGCCTCCCGTGTGTTGCTCACTCCCCTGCCCAGATGTGAGCGTGGCATTTCTGGGGTGAGCTGGAGCATTTCCATTGCTTCCTTCTCCTCCCACAGGCCTGGGGCTGCTGCCTTCCCCCAGCTGCCGCCGTCCCTCTCCGTCCTCTTGGGATGGCCCAGGCCCGGCCTGGCAAACCTCGCGGGGCTCCGTGTTTTGGATGCTGCTCTGAGGGTCTGCTCCCCGGGAGCTGTTCTTGGCGTCCTCTTTGGTCCAGACTCGGGAATCTCCAAGTGGATTTTCCATTCAGCTGCCTGCACAGGGATGTGTTCACCTTGCCACGCGTGCCTTGAACGTCAGGGGTGCGAAGGGCTCTTTCTCCTGAACCCTGATGCTGCGTGAGCACCGCAGGAAGCGTGCAGATAAAGTGAAACGTGGTGAGCTTCGTCCAGCTGTTATCCACCCTGATTTTTAAAAGACTGTGGGATGTGGCTATCTTCACTGCCAACATAAAGATAACTTTAAAATGTAACTTGGTTTCTTTGGGGATTTTTCTTTTTTTTTTTAATTATTAGCAAGGGAAAAATGATGCTATGTGGATTGGAGGTCCACGTGAGTAGTTTCAGAAAGAAACTACATTACTTTGCATCTCCTAATCTTGGAATCGGACACAACGAGGGGGGAAATGGATTATGACCTGGAATAATACAACGTGATAGCAAAGAGAGGGAGTTCCCCATGAAACACGGTGAAGGGAACGGAGTTGTACCTGTGGGGCTGCAAAGTGGAGGGGCAGAGCTGTGGTCTTGAGGACCACTGGTGTCCTGGGACCTCTCCAGGCTGATCTGCACCTCCCCAGGCTGATCTGCACCTCCCCTTGGCTTCCAGCCCTGGCTGCTCCGAGCAGGTTCCCGGGCTGCCCCGTCCCACCAGCACCGCTCGAGTTCCCTGGCCACTGGCGAGCTGGCGGGTGCTGCGCTGCTTTGCTGGGGCGCCTCGTTGGGGGCCGCTCAATGAAGTAGCAGGTCCCTTGATAGACGCTTTAATAGGAAGATATTTTCCCATCTGTCCAGATGTTGAGTACGTTTTTATAGGCAATGCTTCTATGTTAGGCTCTTTCTGGGTTCAAGACAGAACAGCGAAGGTCGGTTGCTTCTCGGTATTGCAGCAGAGGAGAAGAAGCCAGTGCGGCCGTGGTCTGCTTTGTCACCCTTGCGCGTTGCCTTCTTCACCACCAATGTTGCTGTGAGTGCTGAGGCGGTAAGTGAGCCACGTGCGTTGGCGTGTTAATGATGCTTTTTTAAAAAAAAAAAAACGAAAAAAACCCCCAACTCTTTTTCAGTGCTTTAATCAAATTGAATATATGTAGGAAAGAACTGGAAATAGGTGACCATACAATGTTATTTTTCAGCACGTGGAGGCGAAGGGCTAGGATTTTCTGGTTTTGGCACCCTTTTGGGGGGAGGCAGTGGCATTGCATTACAAAAGTGTTGCCACTTGTGAATCCCAGGTGTAGCTCGTGTTTAGATACTCCAATAAACAGGTACAGGTTAGATTAGAACTGGTCCAGTATTTTTCTGACTTTAATAAAATGATTTGCGTACTTCGAACAGCTCATACCGACTCCTACAGTAACTGAAGATTTCTGAATTTGTAAAGGGAACAAAGTCATGATGAAGTTGTAACAGAAAGTGAACAATGTTTGATCACTAAGTTTTAGTGTACATCAGTGGTGTGGTTTTTTTTTGTTTTTGTTTTTTTAATATAAACTTTGAGAATAACAAAGCTGGACAGTTACTTTGACCTGGGAACACCCAGTTCCCAGAACTTTGCGACTCCCTTTGGGCTCTCCCCCCTTACGTTAGGTTGGCTGCGCCAGGTACACCTCTGCAAAATGCAGGTGGAGGAATTGATGTTATTCTCACGGAAAAACGTTGTTAGAAGCTTTTCAAGAACATCTTTTGAACACCAGGGTTTCTGTGCTCCATCCCACTTAACTCACCGGGTTTATAAGCAGGGTAGGGCCTGTCTACGGAGCCTGCAGCCACTTGGCATCCCTCACGCTGAGCCTTCGCGTCCAAGGATGGCCCGTTAGGCTGGTGTTGGTCCGTCCCCCGAAGGGACGGGATGCTTAAAGGTTTCAGTGCCAGCCTGGGACCTGCGAGATCCAGATTCAACCTTCTCTTCCGCAAAAGCTTGTGTGTGTGACTGTGAGCAAGTAGCTGAGTCCCTGACGTCTCGTTTCCCATCTGGAAAACATGGATGATGGAAGTTCTCCACGGCTCAGCTGGGACGACTTGCAGAGCAGCGTGAGCTGTTGCAGATGGTAGAGGACAATACGGTCCATCAGTTTATTCCTCTGTTTCTAAAGCTCGTTGTTTAGAAAGCAAATCCCCCAAAACAGTGTTTGTGGAAAGGCCTAGGGAGCAGCAAGGTGGGAGCTGGTGGTGCAGGAAGGGTGTCCAGGTGTGCCGGACCGGTCCGTAGGGAGGAGCGGGTCGGAGATGCGGTGGCCTTCATTCCCAAAGCTCTTACGTATTCAGTGAAATCTCTCAAAGCAGCAGTATGTTCAGCTCCAAATTTGCAATGCTCAAAACTTTACTTTGTGACTGCAAAAACTGCTTGAGCCAGTGGAAAAGTGCCGGTGAAATTCCAGCCCAAAGGCTTCGTGTTTGGGTTTCTGCTGGTGTGGACGTGTGCGTCGGAGATTATCTGATGTTGATGGCCTTTCCCTTATGCAAAGGTGCAGCTATATTGATGGAGGTAAATCAGGAATAAGTGAGATCAGATTAGGTTCACAATACATATTTCATCAAATCCATGGAGAAAGTCTGTTCCTTTAAGGTACTGGAAGTAGTTGCAGTTGCCTTTTTCTTTCTTTTTTTTTTCTTTTTGGAGTTTAAAAAAAGAAAAAACTTGAGAAGTTTAAGATCGTTCTTTGTTCTATAAGTAGCTGAAAAGCAAGTTTTAGGTGATGGTGTTAAAATAGTATTCCGCACCTCCCTGAGTGTATCAGACTCCTTTCTGCTATTCAAATGGGAAGCAGAACAAAAACATTGTGGGCAATATTGTATAATAGAATAATCTGCTTGAATAGGTAGAATTTTTTTTTAAATCCTTACTTCATAAGTGTTGAAAAGGCTCTTCACAGATTCAAACTTCATTTTTTTTATCATTGCTTTCCTTATTATGCATCAATTTTTATTTTAAGTTCCGTAATACTACTGCAAAAGGAATGAAATGTCAGATGTGAAGGATGTTATTATCAGCGTGCAGTGGCGCTTTTATGTAGTGTGTATAATGAAGCTGCTCCCCATTGCTTTGCTTCATTATTTTTATTTCTTCACCTAAAATGAAAAGGAATAAGTGTACATCTTACTCGACAAATATTTTAATAAATCCTGTGATGGATTTCTGCATGACAGCCTGCGTGGATTCCTCTGGACCCAGCCGGTGGTGCACAGTGACTTGCAGAGTCCTTATTTACTTTTTTTTAATTCTTTTGAAGATTCTTTTGTAAAAACAGGTCATGACGTGGTGAAACGTCTGCTGCAACGTGTAGTTTTTGGGTGTTGCAATATTTCAGCTTTCCCCATTCAGCTGTTGTAGTAGCGCTCGGTTCAGCATGGCTACAGACTCTGTCGGTATTTTGAGACTGCAGTAGTCTCGGGTGGCAAACTGGTGTTTGTTTTGATAACATTGGACAATGCAACATATGGGTATTTTAAAAAAAACACTCAAAATGAGTCAACAGCAGCATTTTTGTTTGTTTGTTTCTATCTTCAAAATAGCACATAAGGACCCCGCACTGAATCTTGTGTGTGAGACTGTCAAGAGGGAGTATAAAAATTGAGCTTAATGGTAAAAGAAGATGCTGAGGTGGAAAGCTGTATTTCCCAGGTACTTTGGGGAGTGAATTGTCCCTTTTAGTGAAGTACAGTCAAAGAACGAGTTTTTTTTGTCTGTCTGCACTTTTAATCTGATTATTTGCTGTTATTTAGACTCTTGTGTTAATTGAATTTTCTTACTAGTAATAAATAATACCTAGCCATATGCTGACTTTCCAATTTTACAATAGACGTTAACTCAGCTTACTAGAGCTTTCATACCCCTGTGTCAGAGAGTGGGAATCCAGAAGAGTAAAAGCAATAAAATTATTAACAGTTTAGCTCCTCATGCAGCCATCTGTATTACAGAAAAGTCACTTTAAAACAAATGTAGGATATTTCTGCAGTTCCAAAATACGCCAGGTACTTCTGAGTGTTGGATTTTGGACTATTGGTGAGAACCAAGCTGAAAAAATATGTATATAAATGAAGTCGAGCTTCATGCTTTAGCTGATCGGAATTACTCCCTCTGTGACCATAAAGCCAGCGTTGCCATTCTGCATCCCTATAGTAGAGGAATCAGAAAGGCTGCAGAGTCATCTAGCTTTCGGGTTAGGACATATCACGCTTTCCTTTGGCAGGCCAAAAAGGACAGCAAGGTTTGCTAGTCGCAGCTCCTTCCCGAGGCAGAGCGGTGTTTGCCATCAGAGCAGCCGTGAGCAGTGGTGCACATCGATTTGCCCCGTGTTTTTCTATAATATGTAATACTAATTTTGTTTATTTTTTATTTTTTGGCTCTTCCAGACCTTTCTGGCCGGGTGTGAGTGGAAAGGGCAGCCTGTCAGCAGGATGCTCGGAGCATCAGGCGCTGTGCTGAAACATCCCCTCTATGGGAAGGGGCGCGAGGCGGGTACCACCTCGGCGCAGCTTGTTTCATGGTTAGGCGTGCTGCTGTCTTACAGCTGCTAAGTGCTGCTTGATTGGCAGGGTAAAGGGTTGTATTTTTGGTACTGCAGGTATACACAAGGCTGCAGCTTAACACAATCACGTGCCGCTGATTTCCAAGCGGATGAGCCTCACCTTGGCATTTCGGTACCTGCAGCAGAGGCTCGGAGGGCTGAAGGTGACTTTCCCCCGCTCTCCCTGCCTGCGTCGCCCTGGGATTTGGAGAAGTGGAGGCAGGTAGGCTCCAGGGGAGGCACGGACGCGAGGTAAGATGAAAAGCCGCCGTGCGTGCAGCGTGCCGCTGCCGAGCGCGGCTCCAGCGGTGCCGGGCGGGAGATGGGGGGCAGGTCCAGCCTGGGCTGCTCGCCAGCGCTGCCTCGCTCCGCGTCTCTCTCGGGTTTGGGCTTTGGTTCGCTAATCTGATTTATCAGCCGTCTCTCCATAAAGTGCAGGCTTAACTTTAGGCAGCATTTTGAGCATTACACCCTCTTTATGTTCGGGTTACTTTGTAAGGCCAATAAAGCGTGCCTCAGTGTCAGAGCTGCATTAATTGCCCCTAGGGCTCTCGCCTAACAGGTTTTTCCTGTCAGATTTTTTTTTTTTTTTTTTTTTTTTTTTAATACTGCAATTTCAAAATCCTTTTTATCATATAGTGGTTTTAACATAATAACTTTTGGGATCATCTCCACGCAGTTGTGACTTTCAGCTGTGGTCACTGTGCCGTGCCCAGGACAGGCTTTCTCTCCGTGATGGAAGTGTATGTTTCTGCAACATCAAGCTGGCTAAAAGCATTTCATGTTTGCAGCGGTACAGACACGTAAAAGGCTGCAGATTGCTTGACAACTCCCCTTTGAATAAAATTAGAAAGAAAAAATTGCAAAATTAAAAGATCGCTTAAATTGCGGCCCTTGTTGCACCTTGTTAGTTAACATTCCTACCAGCAACGTGCAAACTGCATAATGTGTTTTGCTAAAACGTACCCAGTGTGGAGCCAGCTGTGTAATCACTGACATTATTTATATTCAGAAGTGACATTACGGTAGCTGGAAGAGCCTTGACTCCCAGCTCGCCGTTTCCAGCGTGGCTCTATGTTATTGATTTACACTCATTCTCTATTAACCTATTATGAGTTCCTCTGCCACTCTCGGCCCTCTTATCACGTTGATGTACTTCTAATTTTGCAAACTGAATAGCGATACAGTGCTAAGATGTTGGGATGAATGGGTCTCCGGTGGGTATCTGAAAGCCTCTTCTGCCCTAGATTGCATCTTTCATTTGCAGCCTGCGCTGGGAGCTCTCGCACATAACGAGGCCGGCAGCAACGTCTCGACGGTCCTGGAAACGTCCCTTCCTTTCTGTCCTTCCTCATCCCCTGAATATATGCCTGGATATCCAGGCAGCGTGTTTTAGGAGATGAGATAGTGGGTGCTTGGGAGGAGGGAAGGACCTTCTGCGCCTCGCTTGGGTGCTCGTGTGCAGCGTGAGCTGGTGCCCTGGTCCCTTTAGTGGGGACATCCCGGCTTGTGCCAAGTGCTTTGGCTTCGGGTGAAGTAGGTTATGCCATAACGTTTGGTGCATCTTTCACACTTGCACTGCTCAGATGTTTTCATTCTGTTCTAAAGCATGTTTTGGATGTTGCGTGACCACTAGGGAAAGCACATAACTCTACAGGAGTGAAGTTATTCCTAAACACATGTTTTTCGCTTAACTTTCATGGTAATATAAATTTAGTGGACTTGGAAGGAGCTGGAATTGGAAGCTGTGACTTAAAAGTAATTTTTGAGGAAAAATACGAGATGAGTTAATCAGAAGACACAGGAGTACCATGAAGGAGATTAATTGCATGTTTCTAGGACTGGCTGGTTTTGAAGAGATTTGGTTTGGTCTATATAAACTACAACGTAGGTTTTAATCTTTTCACTGGTCTGATGGTCACTCTAAGATTGTTTGAAGTTGGCCGCTCATTAACGATGGTTTTACCAAAACCTTGAAAAATGCAACCAGTAGCTTCCGCACATGCAGTCGCTGCGTAAGGCACCGCACTCACGTGGCGAAGGCGAGCTGAGGTCGCCGATCCCGTTCAGCCCCGGCGTACGTGGGCGCAGTGCCGTAGCAGAGCATTTTTTCCAAATATTGTCTTACCAGTAGCACCATAAAACCTGTCTTGGCCTTATGTACTGCAGATCAGAGGCAACATCTCAGCTTGTTTTATTGCAGTGTAATTAATTACCGTTTTGGTAATGCCGCTGAGTGTCCATGTTCGCCCGGTGCATTGAAAAAAGGTGACAGAGCTGCTCATCTAATGGGCGATGCTAGGCATTGCGGATGCCAGCCGTTAATATGGAAACACCGACGTGTGCATCCGGAATAACTTGCATGGTGCATTTCCCGACCTTGGAAAGGGAAAAATAGGTCAGCTTCCAAGTTTTCCAAGACGGGAATTAAGTACCTTTTTAGGAGGCAAGTCTGTGAGAGTTTTACACCAATGGCTGAACCTTGCAGACCTTGCACGTTTAAAATGGCTCGCCACCAAATGATGACACGGAGATGTCTCTAGTGGTGGTCGTACATCAGCCTAGGATTTCCTTGGCTTTCCCACTATCTCACTGCGAGTTGGGTGGGTGTTGTGTGGTGTGTGGTTTTTTTTTTTTTGATAATTTAATGGAATTAAAGAGAGTAAAAAATGTGGCTTACCATATGTGGTGTCATCTGAAGAAAGGCTGGGTTAAAAGGAGGTCTTGCAAAATGTACTTTACGGAAGCTTATGCAAAGCTTTTTTAATTTTCCGGGAAGTATTATTCAGCTCAGCATTCGGCATCCCAGATGCTTTTTTATTGCTAGATTGTATCTGCCACATGATCCCTTTTAATATTAAGTGCTGGATCTTAGCCTGGCTCGTGCTGTGGAAGCGGTGTATTTGGGAAGTAGCTAGGGAGTTAATGACTGTCTCTAGGATGACTGGGGGCTTTAATCGGTGTATCCTAATCATCAAAGTGACTGATTTAAATCATTCAGTGAAAACACACGATCTAGTTCGTCTCTTCTGTAGGAATAGACTGTGAAGGATTGTGCCTCCCCCAGCGCTTTCGCTATCCTCCTCGGCTCGTTTTCCGAGCCATCACCTCCCACCCAGGAGGTGGCTTGCAGCGTGTGCTCGGGCAACGACATTTTAAGTGTTGCACGTGTTTTTAGTAGGCTGTTGTCGGAACAGGCACATGCTGAGGCGTGCTCTCTGAAAGAGCGGCTATTGTGTGTGCAGAGCCTTATTTTATATTTTTTTTGGCTCTGAGGGGGTGTTTGGCTTTGCCTGTGGAGTGTCCTGCTGCCCTCGCCGCGTGCAAGCTGGCGGGCAGGTCCTGCTAGGAGAGCAGAGGCAGCTCTTCATGTTTTCTTCCCTTTCTTCCTGCTTCTGGTCTATTAAACGCTCGTCTGCTGGACCAAAAAGGGAGATCGTTGCAATTTCCGAATCCTTGGCTTTGACTCATGAGCCGTGCTGAAGCCGTCAGACGGTTGTGGCGGGTGGTAACTTGGGCTCGATGCCGTCAGCAGGCAGATCTGGGGCCATGGCCGGTCGTGCTCCTGTTCACATGGGCGTCCGCGGAGCTGGGAGAAACCTCGTTCTGGGCCCTTCGCTCCCTGCCCGCGCTCGCTCGCTGCGGGAGCTGGTGCTCCTGGTTTTAGGAGAACCAACGCGGTTGAGGAACCTGCCGTCGGGGCTTGGAGAGCCTTCTGCAGCGGCAGGAGCGGCTGGTCGCGGTGAGGTTTTGCAATAGCAACAGCAGGTTTGGGCACCGGAGAGGCCGGAGTACAGGACTCTGCACGCTCGTCCGGTTTTAGCAGTGAGCTCAGACCGACGCGTTGTAGCACTGCGAAATTATTTATGCAAAAGCTCCTTCAGTTTTAGTTCTAATAAAAACCCCGGGAGAAGACAAAAACCATAAGGGACCAGACGTCTGGAATTTGTATCAAGGCTTTATAGCATGGAGGTTTAAAAAAAAAAAAAAAAAAAAAAATCTGAAATCCTGTTTACCTGTAACAGTGTACTCAAATTTGGGGGCAGAAGTGACAATTGTTTGAGGATTCTTAAGCCTCAGGTTTTAAAATTTATTTGTGGAAAGAAAATGAGATTGATCACAGAGTTATTGGAAGATGTTGTCGGATCAAGTTGAAAGAAAACTCTGGGAAATGCTGTCACCAAAGTAGAAGTCGGGCTGCTTTGCGTGGGCACATGTTCAGCTATCAGCAGGTGTTATCTGTTGCACAGAGTACCTCGCACATGACTTGTATTTTCCTCAGCATTTTGCAATCCGAACACATCAGCGGTGGCTTTACCAGCTGAGGTTTCCCAGTGACCCTGGGCGCGCGGGCGGGTTGCATGGACCTGCCGAAGGAGATCGCACGTGAAGCGTCGAGCCCTGCAAAGAGCGCGAGCGTGTTTGCCGACAGGCAGCAAAGCGAGAGGGGGGCTCGTTATCTGCCCTGTTAACGCTGCTGAATGTGCTGCCTCTGTACTTTCCTGTGACTGCTCATGAGTTAAAATGTGCAAACAGACAGATGTGAGATGCTTTGGGGGGGGGGGGGGAAACAGCGCAGGAGCAGTGCATCAGAACGGTCTGGTCTTTGCTGTCGCGGTGTTTGAACGTGCGAACTCCTTAGTGTCGTAGTAAAGGTAGCTGGAGGACTGTAATCTTGTCACCGTGTGTTTTTGCAAGGGATATCCTCGTTCCCCTCTCTGCTCTCTCCTAGAAGACGGTGCACCTAAGAAACCTGCGGGCAGGCGATGGAGAGCTGCCCACGTACGCTGGGGAGAGAAGAGAGGGCAGCTGCCAGCCCTGTCCCCGCGCCCGGGTGAAGGAGCGCTTTGCCGGGGTGGAAGGGCGAGTTTAACCCCCTCTTTGGGGGCTGCCTTGCCTGGTCCCCGAGCAGATGCCGTGGTGCAGCCCTCTGCGTCCGTAGGGCCGGGCTGAGCTTGACCCCCTGTCCAGCGCCCGGCGGGGGGATTGCTGCTGCGGGAACGCTTTGAGGTGGAAGGAGCATTGCTGCTTGTTGATTAGGAAAATTGGAATGGGCTCAAGTGGTGCTTGGAAATTTTAACTATTGGACTTTGGATTTATGCCCTGGAAGAAAAGTGAGCTTTATGTTGATTTTCTTTTTTTTCTTTTCTTTTTCCTGTTGTCATTAATTGAAATAAGTCACCTTCTCTTAAAATAACTCTTCAGCTCAAGAACTATGAGCAGCTTTAAGTAGATGGACCAACCTGAAGCTCAGCGCTGTCTAGGGCTCCTTTGACCGCCCGGTGGGACCGCGGGCTCTAACGAAGCAACGTGGCGATCCGTGGGAAAGGTGTGCTCCAAAGCCCACAGCAGGCCAGGGAGCCCCTCTCGCCGTCATCACAGCACTAGTCAAAAAGAGCAAAATGACTGACTTGGGATGATTTTTCTAAATGTGACCATCAGGCCTGGGCTGCAGCAGCCGTCTCACAGTGCCTGGCGGTGGCTTTGGGGCCGGAGGCTCTCGCCGGTGTTCCCCTTCCTCACCTGGCCCTTGCCACGCTGTCTCTTTCTCCCTGCATCTCCTCTTCCTCCACTATGGGCAGGAGACTTCAGCTTTCTCCTAGCTTGCTGGACCCTTTTGCACGTGCCCCCTCATCTACCTGGTTTTTGAGGCTGCTGGAGCCTCAACTTCCAGCTCGGGGTGGGGTCTGCGATGCCCCAAGGAGCTGCCTGTGATCCAGGGTCCCCTAAAGCCTGAACACAGAAACGTGGCAACCTGGGGCATCTCCAGCTTTGGTCTAGCGACCCTCCCGTTTGCAGAGGCTGGTTGCTGGGCGTATACTAGGTATATATTGGCCCATGTTGATGGGCACCAGCCTGATGGGCTGGCAGTGTGCTGGGAGCCTTTCAGCTTTTTTTCTTTCTTTTTCCATTGAAAAAAATGGTCAGGGTCACTGTAATATTGATAAAGCTGTTCGGAGATGGAAACCGTAAGTGCGAAATGCTGTCGTTGCCAATCTAATAATGTGTGATGGATGAATGGGTTTGAGAGCCACGAAATGGTTAATCCACCCTATAGATGAATGTGGTTTTGGATGTGATAATAAGACCTGTTCTCTTATAAAATTAGGAACTGAATGACCATAGGCATTATATAAGTGAAACAGCTAATGCTGTATATGGCAACATGATGGATTAATAGATATTGAAGTCCTTGATTTGTTCTTATTTCTGTCCTTCTGGTAGTTCATGAAAGCACATGAAAATTCTTCAAATGACTTCTTAGATTAGCTCCTAACCTGTCTAGTTTATCATCATTTTCTGTTCCATGAGCCTGAGGTGTTAAAAGATCCGTAATGCAATATTTCAAAAATTGTCAGTGGCTTCACTATATGGAATTTTAAATATTCTGAATGTATTTCTGGCATTCAGTGGCTGTATTTGTTCATTCAAATGTAATGGATATTGAATAGGACCTATTATCATATTGATATAGAAAATATATTTGGGTGATTACATGCACCTGCGCTTGGTATGAATTTCGCTCTTTTTCTGCCAGGAGAGCTGGTAAAAGCGAGCACCATCCCCTTGGCTTTTATGAAGGTGCCGTTCAGAATTGTAGGATCCATGAGCCAGACGCTCCTGGGGGAAGGAGAGCCGCTTCCCTGGGTGACGGGTCCTGAGCTGGATTTCTAGCAGCTCTGCGCTTCCAGCAAACCTTTCTACGTTCCTCGAATCATCATCTGTATTTTAGTGACTCGCAGAGATTGCAGCCTCTGTTTATGTAAGCATGTGATGCTTCCTCTGAAAGATGCACCAAAATGGATGATATGGATAGTAATGGGTTATATTCCATCAGTTCTTTACAAATTTTTCAGTTAAAAATTATGGAGTTTAGATGCTTAATCCATCTAATCAAAAATCTTGACTGCTTCATCTGATAGTATGATGGGACAGTAGCAGAGGTAGGGATTACGAAGGACAGATGCCTCCTGACCTAGCGTTGGTGTGCTGGTGGTCCTTTCGCTGCATGGGCTAGGTAGCCACCCATAAGGACTACCAGGAGCTACCCTGGGGCTACCAGGAGCTAGCTTTGGGGGCTGCTGAAAGGAGGCTTGGTTTTGGGGTATCTTCCTCCTGCAACTGCTGGCAGAGGACACCTTTCAACCAAGACCAGATGCGGTTTGCTCACCTAGTGAAGGCTGTCAGCAAAGGTGGCTGTTTGGCTGAGCACAGCACATCTGAGGTCAGCTGAAACTCCAGTGAAGGTTAGTCTTACAGTGGCCAAGCAGTTCCTTTATGGGGAACTCCTGCACTTTGCACTCTGGTATGAATGGCAGGATTATAATCTGGCGTGCTTTATCGTTCTGTGAATTAACGCTTGGATGGAAGAGCTGCATCTTCAATCTGACCGGATTAGTAGAAACTGTTATAGTATATCTTACGCTGCCATAGCAACATATGAGTGCCATGAGTTAGAAATCTCCCGGTTATTAAAATAACTGAATTAAAACAACTGTTGAGCAGGATTGTGTTTGCATACTAAAGCCCGGTTTAGCCTCTGCTTCTGCGGTTCTGGCCTCGTTTCGGGTGAAGGGGCATCCTTGGCTCCCGAGAAGCAGAGACTCGGTTGAGATAAGCGGTTTATACCAAAGTGAGGAGTATTCGAAGTGTCGTGTTTTGTTACCGTATGGGGATGCGCAATTGTGAAAATATTTTTAGACTTCTGAGTATGCTTGAAGGTGTCTTGAAGGATACTTAAAAAGGTAACGAATGCTAAGAAAATTCAATTTTCGAGCTCAAGCTTCTTGTTTGGGAGGATGCATGTGCGTTTGTAGTTTGCGTAATGGGAAACAAAATAAAATGCTTTGAAAAAGGGGATTTCTGGAAGGTTCAAAGCAGGGAGGAAATAACAAGAACTTAATATTAACCATTAAAAACTTATGAATTTTTGGTTTTGCTAGCCTGCTTTTAGCGTTTCAAAAGGAGAGGATTGGAGCTGGCAACAGATGATGGTTTTGAAAATAGGCTGAGAATACTGTCCTGCATCCATACGATACACCTTTCCTTTAGGACAGAAAAGGTGGAGGCATCCTGGGGAGAATTAATGGGATGATATCTCTGAAAAATATTTCTTTTGGGGGTCCTTTCATCTGGAAAATGCCCTCCTGCTACCCTAATGCCGGAAAAGAGCAGCTTTGTTCACCTTCCAGGCGTGCCGAAAGCCTGATCTTTCTCGGGTTGTCAGCGACAAAGTGAGAGCTTAAAAGAGCAAATGTGTTGTGGTATTGCTGTATTTTAATCCTCTTTTTGCTGGTCTTTCTTTTAAACTGTGTTAATGTATCCGTTGCATTTTAATCTTTTTGTCGGAGATTCCTAATATCGCCAGGGCGTCTTTGCTGTGATTTTATAAATCGGAATAGCTCGTTACGATAACTGTAAAAAAACCAGTAGGCTTTAATAAGGCAAGTTTTATAGTAACTCTGAAGCACTAAGTTATGAAAATATCCTTTCAGTACTGTTTTACAAAATTGTGAAATATGTTACAATCGGCGTTTTTACGGTGTTCCTAGCAGTTACCAACAGCGCCTGTCTAAAGACCCACGTTGTAGAGCAAGCGTTTAAAAATGGCTGCGCTTTTTTTTTTTTTTTTTTTTTTTTTTAAAAAGCTTCTTAATGTGCTGATAAATCTGTTAGGCTTCCAGTAACACTGCAGAACCATTAGGCTGATATATTGATAATTGCAATTAAACTTATTATTTCCTGTGCGCTTTCTTCCTAAAAGGCCTTTTGATGCGCTCCATTTGTTTTTAACTTAGCAGATGTCAAAGAGTGACTTTCCTGTACAGTTGACTCTCCAGGCTTGTTTTTTTTTTTCTATATAAATTCTTATTTCAGTAGAGGCTCGTTCCCAAAACTCCACCACCGTAGGCAACAAGATGGTGTTTTCTTTTTATTATTTTTATTTTTTTCCTTTCCCAAGCAACGTGCGGGGACCGCGCTGGAGGTGGCTCCATGGTGTCCTCATTGTACATGCTGTGTGTATTTTCCGCCGCATACACAGCGCATGCAATGTGGACACGGTGGAGCTCAGCTGACGCCCGAGGAGGAGCTGGAAGGACTTCAAGGGACGCTTCGGTTTTGTGCGTGCTGCCTGGGGGAGCTTGGAGCGCGTGAGCCTTGCTCCGCAAATTGTATTTGTAGGTGCAGCTCATCGGCCAATGCAGGGCTGTGGCCAGAACTGGCGGGGTTTTCGCCAGAACTCCCCAAAGAAAAACATAAGCAGGACTTAAATAGCCCAGGGACCTACTTTTGGCCCTGATAGAGAGGCAAGTCATTCTTGGTAAGTATTTCCTAATATTGTCATTCTTGGTGTCTTTTAGTGTGTTGGCTTTTTTGTTGTTGTTACATACTGTACTTTGTTCTATTGCTTGGAGTTTGGGGGAAAACTGGCTTTTTTCATAAACCTTGCAAGTGTTACTGAAATCTTGTATTCAACACTTCTGACTCTTTTATTTATTTATTCTTTTAAAAATCAAATGAGCAAAGCAAAATTGAATTTTATAATTTTTCATTTGTTTTCTGGTATTTTTAAAAAGTTATTTAATGGAAAGTGCTGTTGTTGTTGTCTTCTGGTTTGGGCAGCTCTGGTCGCCCATCGCGGGAGCAGACGCGGAGCTGCCTTCTGCGTCTTCTCTGCCGCAAGTCGCCACTTCTGAACAACGGGGTTTTTTTCCTCTTACGATTTAGATGAACTGAATGTCTGTCTTGAACACTTGTTCCTCTACGAACCAGACTAAAAGTCATCTGTATAACTTCCTATGAGCATTTGTATGGCTTTTACCGGGATAACTGGCTGTGTGTTTGCTGTGGCATAAATTCAGCGCGCCTTGGCACGGTGTGCGCAGAGACATCACTGAAAATAGGAAATATTTATTTCCCGGGCTATGTAAAACTATGATGGAGCACGAGTCAGCTTGAGAAATACTTGTGGTGTCAGCTCAGTAGCCTCAACTGATCATCTGCCCTGAAGCAGAGCTAAAGACCTGATACAAGATGATGAAAATGCACTTTTTTCCTTTTCTTTTTTCTTTTTTCTTTTTTTTTTCTTTTTTGAACATAGGATGGTGCAGAGAGCGTTGTGAGAGCAGCGCTCGTCTTCTCGGTGTTTTTCCACGGGGATTGGGGACGTAGCCGGCTCCGAGCTCGGTCCTGCCCCGTGGTGGAGGTGGCTGGCGAGGGACTGGGTGACCTTGGCTCCGTCCTCGTGCCCTGGCCCCGCTGCATCGACGGGCTCCCCGCGAGGCTGCCGTTCTCTTCTGCCGGGACAGCTTAGTTTTCTGTGGATTATACATATATATCTTTTTCCTTTCCCTAAACCGCTATTTGCATTAATCCAATTGCTGGAAAAGGATTAAAGGCCCAGACTAAACTCCAGTCGTAATTAAAAATGCAAAAGCGGCTTATGTTTTTAGGCCAAAGTTATTAAAGGAAGCAATACGAATAGCCCGGTTGTGGCCGGGAGGCTGCTCTTGTGATGCCCGAGCCGGGGGACGGCGTGGTCGCCGGTCCTGTTGCGGCGGATAGTGCCTGCTCGCGTTGTGCCTCGCGTCCGTCACCTGCTGTCAGAAGCTGCACACTGGTCGGTCTTCTAGAAACGTGAAAAAACAGGCTTGTTTCTTAGTAGCTAATCTAGCTATTTTGGGAAAATGAGAAGACTTTGAGGGGACTTTTAAGGAGCAAAGGCTGGTTGGATTGAAGTTGCCCTCTCTAAGAGGCCTGGGGCATGTTCCAGCCTTCAACCATCTGCATTTCACGTCGGCTTTCCACAGCAGGCGTTTGCTTATGAAGCCTCCTCTCCACGTCTGTGGTTTCCGTTGACCCTCGTCAATGGAAGAGGAAAGAGGAAAGCGGCAGATCGGGGCAGCTCGGGCGTTGGGCTGCCGGCGCCGCGTGTCCTGCTTTGCGGCACGCTTGGGTTGCAGTCCGGCCTCGTGGGCCTTGCTGAGTGCCGGGCACTTTTTAATTAGCTCGTTAGAATTAAATCGATGTAGCAGCTAGAGCTACTTATTTTTATTTATTTTTTTTAATCCAGAGATTGAAACTTTTGTTGACCTTTGCTTTCTGCGAGTGTGAAGTGTTTCATTTCATCGCTGTCATTTTGGATTAAATGAAAGTTTCCTGTAAAGGAAAAGATGGGGGAAGACTTGTATTCCCCGAGAAAGCTTTCGATGAGAAATTATGGACCAGGCTGACTCACATTTCAGTCTTCCAAATCTTTCACCTCCTTTGTGCTTTACTTCCAAAACTTGAGCATCCTTCACCCACTAGTGTAGCGTTCGGTCCTCTGACGACAAATCGGGCTGATAGCAGAAGCAGTGGTGGATAAAGGATTGAATGCTGAATTATTAAAGGTGTAAAAACAAATGCCGTGCTAAATGTCAGTGTCTCAGCCGAGGAGCCGCAGAGTGCTGGGGTGCCGGCCCCGTCGTGCTGCTCGGCTCTTCAGGGAGCTCTTGCCCCGTGCTGGGTTTCGGTGGCCTTGCTGTGTGCCTGGTGGGGTGTCCGGGGGCAGAGCTCCCGCTGCTGGTCTGCGTCACTTTGAGAGGTTTGTTTACGCAAAATAAACTTGGCCCCTGGGCCACGCTGGGGAACTGGGCTGCCTTGGGCTGGGCTGGCGAGAAAGGTGCTGCGCCGGAAAGTTGGCGGTGCAGCGCTGCGCGCTTGTGCTGCTGCGTGCAGCTGAAGAAGTCCAAATTTAGCATCGCCTGCATGTTGTGGCAAACACAGACTTAGTGAAAAGAGAAATGGAAGGAGCTAGCAGAGCTTTCCTTTTGTACAGCGAGAGCTTGAGCCTTTCCCTGTTGGCCCAGGTGACCGTGAGTGAGCAGTGTTGCGTGTCCCCATCCTTGGGGTGCCCCTCTCCTGTCCTCGCGCGCTGGCACGGCTGGACCTGGGCGACCGTCCTGCGGGTGTGCAGGTGGCAGAGCTGCACATTTGCTTCCTCTTCTCCCATTAACCGTTTTCTGCTAGTCTCTCCTTATCCTGTTTTGGAGTTTTTCTTAAAATCCCGTTTCTTCCCTCTGCCTGCCTCTTTCTTCATCATTTCCATCTCTCTCCAGATGATGCTGCTTTGTGCAAGAACCGTTGCACTAGAACTAGCAGACGCTTTTGTTGGGAGCTTTTTCCTATCCGGTAGTTCTGAAAGGTTTAGGACCTTTTAATGACTCTGACACTGTTGGGGAAAAAAGTTGCTTTTGCCATTTTTTTTATACTTCCGTGCATACCTTTAAAATATTCATAATACTGTAACTTTTGGACTGATTTCTTTTTGCACATTATTTCGATAGTGTGGATTTGAAGTGGCATGGGTGTGTTCCAAAAGCTGTGCAAGGATGAATTCACAGCTACTGAAGGGCTTGCAATGCTGATAAAAACAGTGACACTGAGAGTTGCGTGTTGAAAAAGGATGCAACACAAATAATTTAAATATTTTTCTTGTGTTTGAATATATTTGTGGTGTCTGATTGAGCTGGTTAGCAAAATAAAGACAGATGGCAAGGAATTCATTCCAGCACGTTTTCATTATGGTTCAGCTAGTCCGACTTCTCGCAGCACTTGCTCAAATGATCTTGCCGTTAAAACTTCTCTTGCTTGCACCCTGTTCGGGGAATTCAGTAGTAATGTGGTTATACAGAGAATTGATTTTTAGAGGCATAATAAAAATGAAAATAACTGGAGAGAGGAACTGCCTGTAATTAACCTGTATGTTCAGCGTTGCAGTGAGTAAGAATTTAACTCCTTCTCCTTTAAAGTCAGTACCAGAATTTACTAGAACAGGGTTGATAGGAGCTGAATGCTAGCGAGGGGACTTCCAAAGCTGATGCAGTGATTCGTGGTGTCCTCGTTAGGAAGAGGGGGGGATGCTGGTGTTGCTAAAACGGTGCGGGGCCGGGCCAGGGCTGTCCCACGGCGCTGGCTCCTGCTGCCCGGCCACCTCGCGTGCTTACCGTGCTCAGCACGGCACGCGTGGACCCTCTGGACTCGGCCAGGGTGGTGCCACCATCACTTCTGTGGGCGCAAATTGTCCATAAATATATTTTGATGAAAAGGATGTTATTCTAAATGGCTCATAGTCGACCGCAGAAGAAGAAAGGAGGTGGAAAGGAGGCCTTAGAATGACCCTAACGGCTTGTAGTTGTATGTCGTATTTGGGGAAGGAGCTTCAAGAACACCTGAATCATCACTCATGTGTTGTCTAATAACCCTATCTCTTATTTTAAAGGAATACTTGACATTGCAAGAGTTACACTGACCAGTCGGTGTCTCCTCTCATTCCTTTGCTGTATTTCAAAAGTGCCTGTTATCTAGGTATTTTCTGTAGGGAGGAAGAAAAAGTATGCAGAAAACACTCGTGTGGGATCCTCTGCAGCATAAATCTTCTATTTTTGGGATGCCTGCACAGAAGTTGCAGGACTGCTCAATTTGTTTAGTTCTTCTGCTGTGTAAAGTATTGCTATTGTTTTTGTAGGTTTGAGACAACATATGCCTTGAATGTAACAGATTAAACTTGTTTTTCCTTGCTATGGAGCATCCTCACAGTGACTGCAGTCTGTGTATGCTTCATACCTCCTGGGCCACTCTCCATCCACCCTCGACATCCGTGATGAGTGCGTGAGCGGGCAGAGGGTCTCGCTAGCCCCCTTCTGCTCTTCTCCACCTCCTGGAAGGTGGTATGTTGACTGCTGTAGGGACAAACAGCCAGTTCTGTAGGAAATCTGCCTGTGCATCTCGAGGAGGCTGTAATGCCTGCAGGGTACAAGCCCCAGCTGGTGGGAGAGGTGCTGATGGGAGAGTCTTGCTGCTCTCCTGGTGGCCCTCGTGCCACCGCCGGCAGGACTGTGGGTGCTGCCTGGGGTTTCCGTGTCACCAGGGCAGTGCTGGCTTTTGCAGCTCCTGCAATCATCGGTTTTCCTGACCCGAAGCAGCGCTTAAGATAGTCTTGCCTGACGGTGGTGGTGGGACTGTGGGCAGAAAGCTCCAACTGAGGTGGCTGCAAAAACACAGTGCATTCCTCTGTAGTAGAGCGCTAATTATTAATCCTAATGAGCTTGCCTTTCAGCAGGGTAATTAGCTCAGAGCAGTGGCAGGTTGAAGTAGCAGCATAGCTGCGTGCTGGCGAACTTGGAGCAAACGTGGAGCAAGACAGTGCAGAAGTGCCCACGCAGCGAGCGGCTTGACCATGCGTGAACAGCAGCCGCTGTCAGAGCCTGGTCTCAGCCTCTCTGCTGAGCTCAGGCCAATGCGTTGTGGCTTTTTCTTTTCTCTTTCTTTTTTTTTCTTTCCTTTTTTCTTCCCTCCTGCTGCTTAGCGCTCTGTTCCTATGGTTTCTCGCTCTGCACCACACTCTGCGTGCACATGTGCCTCTTTTCCTGTTTAATGTACTTTCCTTTTCTAGAAGAATGATGCCGTTTTGATAGTTTGGCGTTCAGGATAATAAAATTTTTAACTCTGAATTAACGCCATATCCGTTAATGGAAATGTTTCTTCCTGAGACATAGGCAAAAAAAACCCCATCAGCAGCAGCAGCAACATATAAATAGTGAGGTTAAGGTGCTGCATGCTAAAAATGTAGCGCTGTTCTGTGCTGGCGGCGGGGAGCGGACGAGAGGTACTTGGGTGGAAGGAAGGAGCTGGAAATTAGAGAGGGGAGGAAAAACGTCAGGGTTTGTGCACATGCATCAATCTGCAGAGAGGGTAAGAGGGGATATATTGAAATCTGGAGACAAAAGATGCGAGCTAGGATTACCGAGAGCCAAGGGGAGAAGCTTGTGCAGGCTCTAGCTGGTATTACGGGGGAGAGGAGCAGAGTAGTAGCAGTCTTTTCTCCAGCGATGATCTGAGGAAAGCCTGTTCGGATGCTACAGGCAAGGGACTGGTGGTAGCACCGTCCCCACTTCTGCCTCCTTCCTTGGGCACCTGTTCCTCGAGCGAAGCCTCCGGGGAGGCAGGTAGGTGAAGATCTCCGCTCTGCCTTGCGCTTCCAGGGGAGCGTCAGCCCTCGGAGAGGTGGTTGCTTTGTCCCTTCCGAAAATACGTTGGAAGAAGGAGCTGCGTTCCAGGGAATACGGAGGTCTTCTCCATGGGTGTGTTGCTGACCCGAGCGGGATGGGCGAGGGCTCCCTTGCGGGGTTGGTTTATCTGGTGACTCTGTGTAAGGTCTGTCCCGCGGCGGCTCGTTCGGCTGTGGACTTGCAAAGCTGCTCTCGCCGCCCGCAGCTCATCCCACCGCACCACCAACAGCTCATTGCATGTACAGTGTGTGGTATATTCTCGTTCAGTCCCATCTCTTCTGCATCTCTTAGAGTGAAATAAAATCATTTTCTTTTCTTCTTTCTCCCTCTCCTCCTCTTTTGCGCGTTCATCTCTTGCTTTCTATTCCAGGTACCATCTCTGGTGAACTTCTGAGAGGCCTTCACAGAGGTGCGTGTCCTGCGTTTTGGGTTGGGTTTGTTTGGCTCTTGGCACAGCCTTACTACTTACGGGAGGAATTTGTGCTGCTCGGTCGTAGCACTGAGGACGCTAGAGAGCGCGTGCAGGGAGGGTGTCCTCCTCGTGACAGAGGTAGGCGTACGACGATGGCAAATGAATGGGTGTATTAAACTTGCTCATGTCTTGAACAAAATAGCAGGGTAATATCTTACTGTGTGAAGACAACCAGAACTGCTGTGTTCAGTGCAGTAGCACAAAGCCAGGAGATTAAGCAGCTATCATTTCACTTGGGAACCACGATGCCCTTGTTACCCGGTAGTTACCCCATTAAAGTTAGGGTAGTTGTGCCAAAACGTGCCATGGTCACGCTTCTGGTACCGCAGGCGGTCCTACTTCTGTGTCTGTCTGCTAACTGTCGCTTTTGTCTGCTTTACGACAGATTGCTTAGTGTTAATGTGCTGACTTCTCTGCTAGTATTACCATGTTTCTCATGGCTCTGTTGGAATATTGTGAATTCATTCAAGAAATAATGTTGTTATTAGTTCACGTCTAGGGAAAAGCTTTTGGTTGATGCGGCTTGCTCAAGGCTGGCGGAGTTTGGTGGCAGGTTGGGGCTGGTTGCACCAGCCTCCTTGAGCCTGTGTTTGCGGGTCTGCGCTCGAGTACAGACTGGTGCAGAGTTGGTCTGGCTGTGCGATGGGTTCTCACCCACAGAGTGGAAATACCTTGATATCCCCACTCTTACGTTCAGGTATCAGTTACCTAAATAATCCTGGCTGTGCTGCAAAGTTTCCCTCTGAAAGGCTGTGGTTTAGGTACAGAAGTGTTTAAGCGCTCACTTGGCATGCGTGCAAGTCTTCAGCAAAGCGTGACCTTGCTGTACAATAGGATTTCTCAGCGGAAACACTTAAGTTAAATAGAGAAGACAGACAAGAAACTTGCGTGAGGGCCAAACGTGTGATTCATACCATTCGGGTTAAGTTAGGTGCTTCACTTCATGCAGTATTTATACTTGAGAGTGAGCCTCTCTTGGAGGTTCTTCCTCCTCAGAGCCAAGAATTACTTTTTTGTGTACTTTTTTTTTTCCTCCTTCACCTGCTCGCCGCAGGGTTTTGACGCTCGCTGCGAAGCCGCGTGGAAGAGAAGCCCAGGAATTGCCATATTACCGTCAAGTAGCTGAGAATTTGTGCCAGAGGAGATTCGCTTTTGGCTTCATTTCTTCCGCCCCCAGTCTTTCTATTCTGGATTGTTGGAGGGTGCGTACGTGAGAAGTGGAAGGGACGGGGGGCAAGCGATGCCTCTCTCCTGAGCTGCGTTTGCAGAGGAGCTGCTTGTAGAGGGGCAGGGGTGTGATGGGGAGCCTTAGTTTTTGGTTGCTTTTGGCAAAGTGAAGGCTGCTTGGTACCCGAGGATGCAGGGGGGTTATTCATTTTTATAACTCTATTATTGGGGCTGATTGAAGCTTTAAAAAAATCACCATCTCAGGGAGGTTTTCAGTTAAGCTTTGGATTTTAACGGGTGGATGTTTCTCAGACATGTTAATCTTCATATTGATACAGCTCCGAACTGGAGCAGACAAAAGAGTGTTTTTGTAAGCATTTCCACAAAACTGCTGCTCTGTGTCTGGACCAGATCTATGTAACAGTTGCTAGGAGCCAAAAATGAGTGCAGCACTTCAGAAGCTGCCTGGAGGTGTTGGGAACTAATTCTTATTTAGACAGAAATAGGATCATATGGATGCACAGATACTTTTGTTTTCTTCCCCCCCCCCCCCCCACCCCCCGGTCCTCCTTGCCAACTTGGGCTGAAATTAGAACAGTGAAAGTCACCAAATTGCTACCAGAAACTCTGCTTTTTAATAGTTCTGACCTAGCAACATAGAAGTGGAGTTTGTGTGTGTCAGATGGCATCCAAGTTGCCGAGGAGATATATAGATATCTTTTTCTTTAGCAAAGCTAAGCTTCTAATTTTCAGAGCAGCTTGTTGCTTCCATTTGCACGAGCGTTATTTTTTGCTGCCTGTTCCCTTCCCGGGTGTCGGACTCGGCCGTGAGATGTCCTCTCCTGCTTTCCACCTGAAGGTTGTCATGGTCTTGGCCCTTAACGCCTGATCAATAACCGCTCTGAATGCAAAGCCCGATGGTACAGAACGAGCAACCAGTTTATTCCTTACCCTGGGTGCAGTAATAAGCACTCTCGCTTTCCCTGTGCGTGCCAGAATGTGTCACTTTTACTATGAATGATTTAATTACCCATGGTAATTGGTTTTTTTCCTGAGCTGTAAGAGGGCTCGTTATACTTCATACTCCTTTTGGAAAGGAAATGTTGCTTGCCTGGGAAATTGTAGCCTTTATGGGTGTTTGCACTGAGATTCAGTGCATGGGGGAAGTCCCTGTTTCCCCCTGATTTAGCGTGTTTTTGCCTGCCTGCTGCAGCGTTCTGCGTTTTTCTAGGGAGAATTGGCTGTCCTGTGCAGCTGTGTCCGGGGGAATCGATCTCTGGAGGGAGGGCCCTCGTTCGGAGGCAAAACTGGACAGAGATTAGGACAGTTTTGGAGATGGATGGGAGGGGGGTGACATCTTGACCCTTAGGCACCTGTAGCGTCTAGGTTAGGAAGTCACTCATCTTAACTAGCTGGTCAGCAGGGAACAAGGTCAGTGAGAAGATGCCCTTCCAGAGGGCAATGCAGGCAGGAACCTAATTTGGGTTTCCAGAGTGCTTTCTGGAGCCCCCCGCCTCCCTTCGCTACCAAGGCTATGTGCTTGTGCCCGTCCCCTCCGCTGTTTTGGATGTGGCCGCAAAGCATTTTGGACCCAGAAGGGAAAGAAGAGAGGAGGATGTGGTTGGATGGAGGTAGGAAAGAAAGAGAGGACCTTCCTTCTCTTCTGGCCTGTTTCATCCAGAACAGGAAGGAATGCAATGTAAACCTTGCTGCCACCAGCAAAAATGATTTATGGGGGGTCATTTGCTAACCATATACGCTTGTTCCAGGCTTGTGGGATGGCATCCTGCCTGGTGGTAAGTCAGCTGGAGCATGTCACGAGGGCACAAGTACCGAGCAGCAATGTGTTTAGCAAGCTGGCTGTATCACACCGGAGATGCCATCTCCATGGCGATCCATCCGTGGGGCAGGCAGGGAGGCATTTGCCTCTCCGTGTGCTTCGTTGCACCTCTGACTTGCCTGTGACGCTGCCAGAGCGACTCTGAAATTAAGATAAAAATACGAATATCACAGGGCCTTGCCATTGCCAAGAAGAAAATTCAGATGTTGCAGGCACACGGAGAAATTGTGAATACAGGATGAGATCGGGAAATCATTTGGCTGCCCGGAAAATTAGGACACCAATGGAAAAAGATGATGACTGTGACCGGCTGGCGTTTCTTGGCAGCGGAGCACGTCTCCGTCCATCGCGCAGGACGGACGTGTGGTGCAGCTCCCCTCTCCCTCAGGACTTCCATCACACTTATGCTTACGTGACACAGCCCGTTGAAACGTGTATGGAAATGTTAAAGGCTGGTTGAAAGGTGTTAGTTTTAAAGGCCCGAGTGTCTCTTAATTAATGCAGATTCTTGCAATGCCCCCTCACTTAATTCAGTAGAAAACTAAACAACTGTAGTTTAATAATCCTATAATTGCAGCCGTTACAGAGAGCAATAGGTTTCAAAGTACGTTCTTTTGATGTGGGGCATAAATCCCGTCGTTTCTGTTTTGGGGCAGAGCTCGGAATCCGTCGGGATTTCTGGTGCCCTGTCCAGCTTCCTCGGCTGCTGCGAAAGCCCCGAAGGATCCTGACGCGGAGCTGAGCCGTTGGCGTGTGCATGTTCCCACAGCAGTGCCAGATTGGTGCACGCTGCTTCAGCCCATTTTACAGAGCTGTTTAGGAAGCTTTGCTGCTTTTTCAAGGGTTAGAAATTGAGCTCGTCACAGACTTAGAGATTATTTAAGGGATTGGATTTTTTTTTTAATTTTTAATGTAATTAGTATACTAATCTAAATGGTAAATAGAAAGCTAGAAAATGAAATGTCGTAAGAAAATTAAGCTTTTTCTTATTGCTATGAAACATTTTGTAAGATTTTTCCATGCAGTTCAAAAATCTGTGTGATCCTGCCTTTTCTTTTCTTTTTTCTTTTCTTTTTTTCTTCCCTCCCCTGCTTAAGAGAAGAATTTCTAGCTGCTGACCGTTGTTTGGCTCCACTGCTTTCCACGCAGGGGCTCGTGTTAGCTGCTTTCTCGGATCTGGGCTGTAAACCCCAGCGTGCTGGAGACGGCTGCTCGGAGCACAGCCTTGCCGCCGGGGTCCCCGTGAGCAAACCCGGTGCGGGAGGACGCTGCGCTGGAGCTGCTCGTCCGGGTTCACGGCAGCAGTGAGTTCTGGGGCTGTGTTTTTTGGATAGTCTCAAATTCTAACTTTTTGGCTCTGGATCCAGCGTGCTTGGCAGGGTTGCAAGTGTAGTACATTAGGTTCACATCCAAAGACGCATCAGTATTCGTTCTTTTGCACTAAAGAAACCCGGGAACGCAGCCTTCCGTGCCGGCGAGAACGTGAAAGCGCTGTTAATCGATTCAGGTGCTGTAAGAGCTCCAGTACCTGTTCCACTGAAAGCAGGAAGATTGCAAGCAGAAGCTTGGTTTCAAGAAGTAAAATATAATCCCCAAGCCCTGTATAAATGTCAGAAGGACTTCTGGTTTTAACCAAGGTGGAAACTTAATTTTTGAAGTTTTGAGACAGATGCCAAGAAGCTGGTGCACAAGTCAACTGTCTGGTACATGTGAGTAAGACGAGTAGCCTGGCCGGGGCACTGCGGTTAAGTGATTCAGCACCGTTTTAGCACTGTTGTCTTGCATATGCAAGCTGGGTAGACTGTTTTGCCCAAGGGGGATGTGGATAAACTCCGGTTCTTTTGCATTTTGCTTCGTGTTATTGCTGAACCCACCAGGAGCAAGAGGAACTGCCCAGCAGAAAGTTAGAGGAACATGCTGCTGTAGCAAGAGCCTTTCACGTCTTTGGTCCCCAGTGTTTGCCGTGTCGGACTGTCTGGTGGTGTTTCCTAGTGTAATGCATTGACAGAAGTAAAATAACTTGATTCTGTGAATTTCAGACACGCTCCAATATTGAGAATTTGGATTGAAATCCTTTATAAGGCTTCCAGTTCGGCAGAGAGTTAGGCTGGTGGGAGCTGTATGAGCTCACAGCTTTTGTAACTCTAATCTTGTTAGTTAAAAGGTGGCATGCTGATAGTTTCATTTCACAGTTGAATTTTTTTAATTATCTCTGAAGATGGATTTTAGCTTCTCAATGCTGGCCATCAGGTAGCATAGCCTACAACACAGTACGCAGAGAAACTTCAATTTGAATGTGCTTCAGGTCGTCTTTTTGCTCTGGAGCTACAGTTATCTACGCGAGAAAGTTCTGACTTGACCTGCGGGAAAAATGAACAAATCAATAAATCCAGTGAGGGTTTGCGATGTAGCACTGGTATCAAATATGATTTATTAAGTCTGTAATAGCAAAAATATATTACATACTCCTGCCTCTGGGGGAATGTAACGGCTGAATGGTTAAATACAATTTGGCTTAAGTGTTTTGTGTTTTGGCTCCAGCTATAGATAAAGGATGATACTGAACTTGATATTGAATTGAAATGTCAAGCTGCAACTTTTATGTGTGTGTATATATGTATAAACACATACTGTATGTGTGTATATACATATGTAAATGCATACCACTTTAAATGTGAGATATATTTTCTTGTGCATATTTTATCCCACATATATACTTATGCGCGTATCTATACGTATATACCTGTGTGTGTGTTTCTGCCTGTATGTATAAGTACATGGTCCAGGGTTCCCTTTGTGCATATCACTAGATGATCCCTCAAAGGAAGACGTGGTCTCCTGAATATTCCCCTTCTGTGAGGGTCCCCAGCCTTCATCCCAATGGCCGTGTTTGCAGCATGGCCCTTTCTAGTGGCTCAGAGACCTCCAATTCACTTAATTACTTCTCACCACTGAGGACTGAATCATCTTGCAACACTGGACCCCTCCTGCTCTCATTGGTATTTCCCCTTAAATAGGGACCAACTTGTGTGCCTTTTTCCCCCATCAGAGTCATATCCTGACTCCTTGGCCAGGTTGGTCATCCCGGAAAACTCCTTCTTGACCCTGAAAAGGCGGAATTGGAGGGTCCCCTAATGTGAGCTGCTTCTAATGCGCTGCCCGTTAGCAGCCGCATGGGGATAGTTGTTTGCTTTTGCAGGTCTGGAGGCAAAGGTGGCAAAAGGTACCTGTAGGAAGGCACCTCCTTATGAAACCTTCATCTGAGGAAGGAACAACTGTCACGCAGAAATGCCGCCTCATTCCTCCCCTCTGCCTTTTCAAGGAATAGGTAGAGAGGATTTTCTGCTCTGGCTTTCTCAGTGTCTGGGTATCTGCAGAAGAGAGAGAGGCAAAGAGCAGATAAGCTGAGAAACTGGGAAACACTAGAGAAACTCAACCAAAGGGTGCTTTCCCTCATGTTTTTGCTTCTTGCATGACTTTCCTGTCTAGCAGTATGACATATAACGAATAGGAGAGAACTGAAAAGCAAAGCGGCTCAGAGGATACGTTTTAAGTTGGCCCTGGGTGACAGTTCACAGGACACAGGGCAGGAGCTGGTCCATGGGAGATGATTACAGACGCTCGTCCCAGCTCAGGTTTGCACAATTTGGAAGAGCGTCATGCAAAGCAACATTTCAGGAAAAATAGAATTCAATGCTCAGAGTCATTGAGAAATACTTACTTCTGTGCTCAGTAAATATAATATGTCAGCGTTTTGGCTAGGAATGGTTTATCTCCAGATATCTCACACTGTCGGACAAGATAAAAATGAATGTGTGTTTGAATGGAAACCGCCATAGGAATTTACTGCCACATTTCTGCGTGCTTTGAACCCATGGCTCAGCAGTGGTATTTCTATGGCATATGTTAAAGTCTGCAGACTTTCCAAAGCATGCTGTGCATTCAGTTTAATGTTTAATGTCTGTGCATCATATCCAACGTTTCGGGTTGAAGGCAGGGTCCATGCGGTTGGAATACACAAGGCATTAAGAGATTGTAAGATTCTTCTGCAGAACATCTCCCAGCTGCTTTGCTGGCTGGCCCTAAAATGCAGAATATGCAATCCTGTAGCTTTTACCTACAGCTTATCAGGTTTTGGACCCCAAGATTAAAACTTTTGCAGCTTTCTAAAGTCCTCCTTCGGTCCCACCAGTGCAGGGAGGGCGCTTGGCAGCTGCACGGGTGTCCCTGCACAACTTGGCCCCCTCCCCTGTGCACGTCGCTGAGTTTCAGAAAGGGTAAATCTGAACCCCCAGCCAAGGGATGCATCTTCTTAGCCACAACTAAGTGAAGAAACCATCGTTGGTTTTTCCTCCAGGATGCAAGCAAGGCCGTCTAATTCCAGGTGCTGAAAAAATATCGTGGTCAGGCGAGAGAGGGGGGAGTGGGGGGGATGCATTGCACGTTGAATTGCTCAAGCTTACTTCCCAGCACAGGGCTTCCCGCTGCCCTGTAGTTTGGTGGTTCAGTTCTCCTTCGAGTTCAAGGGCTTCAGGCATAATCAGTTCGATGGAGCCTAGTTAGCAAAGACAGACTCATCCAGGCACTGTGTTCCTGCACGCTGCTGTTTTACGAGGTTTTGAAAGATTTGTGGGAGGAACTCTTGCGGCGCAGCTGTATTCAGCTGATAAACTGGCTGATCTCTGGCATCATGAGATCTGCAATCCATCAGGCCCAAGACAGTCATCTGTTTAGACAATTTTTTTTGTTTGTTTTTGTTTCGAGCAGCAGGGGACTAGCAGCAACTGCGCTGCCTGAGAGCTTGCAACATCTGTTAAATCCTGTCGGAGGTGCCTAGGAAATATAAACTGTTGTATTTTGCCTCCCTGCCTGGGCGAGCGCCCCGTGAGCGTTCCTGCGGGCTGCCCTGAGCTACCGGGGAGGATGAGAGCCGCGGGAAGGAGCTCCGCGAGGAGGTGGGATGCGGCCCCCGGACCAGCTGGGTCGGGCTGCCATCCCTGGCAACGCCTCGCGCCTACGTTTTATTGCAGGAGCAACTAATCCTGGATCTTATGAATTTTTTTAAAGATGGGAAACAAATGAGTGAGGCTGAATACGTGCGTGCAAGAGGGAGTTGTTGAACGTGCAGTGGGAGCAGGGCCATACTTTCAAACTGACAGTGGGATTTTTTTTTTTAATTGTCTTGCTTTTTGCCAAATTCTGGGGCACTGCTGAGTTTTAAGGATATCTTCAGAGAGCAGCAGCATGACTTTCCAGAGATAAACTCTGCTTTCAGATTGGTTTGGAAGAGGAGCCGAATAGAAAACCTATGGTGAAATAGCAACCTGTTTTCTTTGCCGTTCTCCTGCCTGCGCCCTTGCTCATGGATCGTCTTTTCCCCCCTCTTTAATTGCCGTTTACACGATGTGCTGCAGGGATGGTACCTGAGCAGGCAATGAACTGAGCAGAGAGAAGCCTGATTTTCAGGGTAGTTATCACTTTACACCCTACCGGTACTTGACAGCCTGGACTCTCCAAGCTAATGAGAAGCGTGGCAGTTGCATTTTCTTATCTATTTTTTTACTGAAATGCTAATTTGTGCCTGTAATTGTTGTCAGCGTAATGTATGTCTGGGCCATGGGGCTAAGAACTGTGTCCTCTCCATCTTATGTACTGCCAAGTGTGGTGCCGTGGGTCAGTAAATAACATTTGTCTCCCATTAGTTAAACGAGCTTTTGAGGAGCTGCAGTTGTGCTGAGATTGGTGGGAAAACAATAGATTACATAAATAACGCTGAGGAAAGAGCAATGATCTTAAGATGCCCAGTAATAAGAAGAAACAAAACATCAGCATTGTGCACTGACTCCCATTTGGGGTTATACGGATAAGAGAACAACTTTCTCAATACAGAACCAAATCAAAAACACTCTGGAAAATCTGGGGAAGTCTGACTTGTCGATCGATGATTGTCCTTGTACATGCAGAAGCGTCAACCAGGTGCTCTGCTCTTCCCAATATCTGCTTAGCTATTGCCTTGCTGTGTTTTCCAAATGGTGTAGGTTGTCACCAAAGCTGTTTTTTGGCTCTGCTCCAATTTTGAGGAGAAAACATAAAATTCTTTCAGGTTTAGTTTTTGCAGGTCCAGTGGATTCTGGAATAGTTTGGGGGTCTGAACTTGCAGCATGATATTTTTGATGCAGTTTCATAATATGTTGAGCAGTATCCTGACCAAACAAACACCAGGAGAGCACTGCAATGCATGTCTCAAGTATTCTTGAGCTACTATGAATTATGCTAGATTATTTTACGATTTTTTTGTACATATCCTCCTGCCTAGATTTGTCACTTAAAATCATTTATTATCTTGTCATCCAAAGCCTTGCAGAGTTGTGTTCTGTGAGTTGTCTTGGAAGGTTTTTTGACTTAGATTTTAATGCAAGTACCTGGTTTCTCCTGGGTTCTGGAGTGTCACTTCGAAAGCGCACAGGCGGGTAATAACCGCGGCGTGTTGAACGCTTCCCCTTAGTGCATGGCGCAGGTTTCCCACTGCAGAAAGCTCCAGCTGATTAAACAGCAAGTCCTAGGGATTTCTGGGTAATTTCTATGGAGATTTAAATGTCAGTAATATGTATGGAATTGCAGTATATTATTTCTACTCTTGAGCAGTTAAGAAGTGACCCTCTTGTGACTTACAGGACTCTTTCTCTGTCCTTTTTTTCTTTCCTGTTATTTTTTTTCTTTCTTTCCTTTTCCTTTTCTTAAGTTGTAGCTCTCATAACTTATGTTCAGTTTCCCCAAAATTTTATTTTTCCATAGTTGGTTTTTGCTTCAATCATGCATTTCCTTAGGGTGGCTTAGAGTGTATATATACATTAATTTTTAAGGAATTGCAGTTCTTTTGGGATGAATTGTGGTTCAAACTACCTTTGTAGGTAGGTTGGTTGCTTCGTGGGTATTTTTTTTTTCCTCCATATAGTTCTGAAGGTACAAACTACAAAAGGCATAGCTAAGACTGAGGATTTTGCAGCAAACATAAGGAGCTAGGAATTTATGGCCCTGTGTTCTGGGCACATGGTGGTCTCTGGGTGCAAGTCCAACAGGAGGAAGAAAGAAGCCCAGCCTTGACTTTACGCAGCAGCCTGACAAGGCCATCGCAGGGAACACGCACCGCAGTAGCTTGGTGGGGATGGCTGTTCTCATTTCAAGTTAAGCTTTTGCTTCCACCTTTCTCCCCCTGCTTCTGGGGCTGTGAAATCTCTGCTTCTCACCTAGGAACTCGGTGGGATTCAGTCAAGGCACTGACATCTTGATACACTTTTTTGCAGAGGTAGATCGGGGAATGGTTTGAAAGTCAAGCTTATTAGTGCTCTTCTGGCAGCTGCAGGTGATTTCGAGGGCACTGTCTACATTTCTGTTTTTCTCCTGTTCCTCTTCTGGATCAGGACATTTAACTGTGAAATCGAATGTCTGATTTCCCTGGGAGGATCTGATCATCAGCTGGGGAGTCTGAGCAGCACCATGGCTAATGCTAGCTGTGGTCCCTGCTGGCCTCAATACCCGTGAAATGCTTCAGCACCTTCAGCCTCATGAAAAAGAGGATGTTTTCTTTATTTGTAGGTGATTTGATGGGAAATCCAGTAACTTGTGATCTCTCTGTCTTCTGATGCTGATATCTCCCTTGATGATCTGAAAGAATGAACAAACAGTGCTGCATCAAAAGTGGCAGAGTATAGAAAATTGGATGGCTCTTTAAATGCCAAGGAAAAAATTCAAAGGTATCTAGAGAACTTTCAAATGCAGCCAAAAACCTACTTTGATATCCTTTCTGTGAAAGGACAAGCTAATGAAGTTAGGGCTTGTAAGCCAAGACAAATAAATCAGAGCTGAGAGGAAGGCTAGTAAAGCTCTGGGAGACGGAGGGGTAATAAAGGCCTAACAAATAGACATGTGTGTAATGTGATGAGGCAGCAGAAATGACAACTCCAATAACACGTCGGTGCTGTGCCCTGGAAGAAGCTAGCGGCCAACTTCTCTTGGTGGCAGTGCGAGCGGACCTGGGAGAACGGCTTCAGCCTGGGGAGCATCACTAGAAAAGCGCAGGGAGGAGATGGGAGCTGGAGGGCCGGAGTCCTGATGGCTCCCAGATGTAGGCGTTTAGGCTGCGATTCGGGAGAGGTAGGGACTGGGTGGCCTCATAGGTCCCTTCGGTCCCTCATTCAGGAGATCACGTTCAAGTCAAGGCACCAGTGTCAGTAGTGCAGCAATACAATATGTCGCCTTCTGATGCGACACTCTCCCGTTCGCCTGAGACGGCACGGAGGCTCCCCCAGCCTCCGGGCCAATGAGCACTGACACCAATATGAGGATGCTGCAAATGGCGTTTATTGTACGCATGTATTTGCTTATATACCTACAAGCATACTGCTATCTCTACGTCATATCCTTCCTCTTCCTTCCTCTTTCCGTGCCATCGCGAGATCTTCCGATCGCCGTTCCCTACATCTCCCCCTCCCCATGCTTTGACTATGCTATTTGCTTTAAATTGCCGTGTCGCGGGTTAAGCGTTCATAGTGTGGGTGTGGGTGGGACCACCCCTTTTCTAGCAGTTGTCTTACCAAGCATCTAAACACTAGTCTACATACTAATATACCTAGCACGAGCATCAGTAGCAGGTGCAACTCTTCTATTAGTAATTGCCTGGCCCATGGTCCTAGCCCAAGCCAATTACCACTACTGGACCCAGAAGGTCAAGCTCTTGCGGGTCCCAGGGCAATGACGCATTCAGCGTGTCAATGCTCTCTCAGCTTTGGTAGGTCTACGGTCAAATTCAATGGGACCCCTATTAAGCATGTCTTAAAAGGGCTGCCCCGCACCCACCAACGTCAGGCAAAATTGCTTATTTCCTGTCCGGTTTGCCAGGTGAGTCATAGATTGTTACTACCCCATTTCACTAACATTGGTTCGCCTTTCACCCCTTGGAGTCCCAGTCCCAGCATCGCTACGAGGAGAGCTACTTGGGTTGCTCCCCCTGCCATCTTCTCGGGTTTTCTGGTTACGCGTTCTTCTTGTAGTTTCACGCGCCTTTTCTCATCTGTTCTTCTTCTCCTGTCTGCTGTCTTTGCTGCTAGAAGGGATCATCGGCTTTTCAGGGTGGTCCTCCCCTGCAATAAAACTCAGACATTCATTAATTCACCTGACTCTCTGCTTCCTGTCTTGTCCTTGCCCTGAGGTCTGGGCGTACCCACTTCATAGGGACCCATCTTACCATTTCTTCCTGCCTGACCGCTGCATACCCTCGTCCTTGGGTTACCAGCTGCCACCCCTCTTCCCATTCCCCTTTTTCCGGGATTCGAACCTTTACGTCTGGTCCCTCGTGCATCGCTCGGACCACCCAATGCTTTTCCGCTGGCGTCTTGTTCTCCTCCCCCCTGATGAACTGATTCAGACCGAATAAGGCGCGCATAATTATTTCTGATTGTTTGTGCGCGGGGATCCTTTGTGTATATCCTTCCCCCTCCCCAAGAATCTCGATCCTTTGCTTTAAAGTGCGGTTTGCTCGCTCGACAATGGCTTGACCTGTGCTATTATAGGCAATACCGTGCACTAGCTTAATTCCCCACCGTACGGCCCATTCTCTCGTGCTTTGCGCTGTGAAACACGTGCCGTTGTCTGTTTTAATAGTTTCTGGGGCACCCAGCCAGGCCATTGCCGTGTGCCAATGCAACTGTGCCGCCCGCGCTGTGACTCGTTTATGTTGGGTCGCAACGATGATACCGCTGTGTGTGTCTACTGTGACAGCCAGCCAGGGCCGTGGTCGAAGTCGCTGGCACATTGTGAAGTCCGTTTGCCATATTTGGTTTCCTTTCAGCCCCCTGGGGTTGATGCCGGCGCCCCACAGGGGGGTTTTTTGGCAATACGGGCAAGCCGCAACCACTTCACGAGCCGTGGTAAGGGGGATGTTGCAGCTTTTTGCCAGTGCTTTTGCACCAACATGGAGAAGGTCGTGCACCTGCCTTGCTTCTGCGACTGTCCACACACCTTTGGCCGCTTGATTGGCTTTATTGTTGCCTTCTTGGTACACTCCTTGGATTGCCTCATGACTCCGAACATGAATAACAGAGGCAGTGGCCCGCCATTGTTGTAGGGCTTCTTCTAGCATTAGCGCAATGGGCGATCCGGCCCATCCGGGTAATGACATGTTGTGTAACAATTTAAAGACGAACATGGAGTCTGTCACTACATTCAAATGCTCTTCTGGCCACATTTGTAATGCCTGCGCCACAGCTCGGGCCTCTAGATGCTGTACGCTACTGTCCGGCTCGCTGATCTTCACTCGGTGCCATTGGGCCTTTTGATCTTGCCACACAACAACCGCTGCCCTGGTCACCGATGACGCGTCGGTGAACACTGTGCGCCCTGGTGCAGGTCGCTGTAGCACTCGGGCTTTCAGATGGGGCCGAAGGACGGTGAGGTGTGTATACATCTCCAGCACAGGTGATAATCTGATTGTTCCTGGGAATCCTTCTAAAGCTATTGCTATACTATCTTGTTTCTGGACCACGCTGTCCCATTGATTCCTTTTTACCGGCAGGTAAATGGACTCAGGCTCCTTCGCGAAGTGCCGAACGGTGGCGGTTCGTCCCTTCTGTATCATCTGTGCCAACGCTGTTACGATTGTGACGTATGCCGTACTTATTTAGTTTGACACTATCCACCATACGACTTCCGGACGCTCCGGTGTCCCTTGTCCTAGAACGCCTATGGCTCCTGTTCTTGTAACTGCCACGTACAGATTGATTGGTCTGGCCGGGTCGTATCTCGTTACTCCGCCCTTTGCCATGAGATCTTCTATTTTTCGGAGGGCTTCTAACGCGTTCGGTGTCATCTGCCTCGGTTCCCATGGTTTGTGGCCCTTGAGCAACTCGAACAGTGGCTCCATCCACTCCTTGGGAATACCTATCAGCCCTCGCAGCCATTGGAGAGCGCCAACCAATTGCTGTACATCATGCAACGTTCGTATCTCTCTATTGAGCTTTATCGGCTGTGGGACCACAGCTCTGGGGAGGATGGTGGTTCCCAGATAGTCGACAGATTCTCCCCTTTGCGTTTTCGCTTTCTGGACGTACAATCCCGCTTCATTTAGGCAGTTAATTACTGCCTGTTCTGCCTGATCGGTTTCTTGCTGGGTCTCTGCAGCTATTAGGAGGTCGTCCATGTAATGGATGATAAGCGCGCGCGGGAACTGCGCTCTTACCGGCTGCAATACCTTAGCTACTGCCGCCTGACAAATCGTAGGTGAATTTTTTATGCCCTGCGGGAGGACTGTCCATTGATATCGCGCTGCTGGCTCCTGCAGATTCTCTGAGGGCGGTGTGAAGGCAAATCGAGCTTTGTCCTGAGGGGCTAATGGTATAGAGAAAAAGCAATCTTGGATATCCATCACCACCACTGGCCAATTCTTTGGTATTGCTGATGGTAGTGGCAACCCTGGCTGGAGGGCACCCATCGCTTCCATCTGCTGATTTACCGCTCGTAGGTCGTGCAGTAATCGAAATTTAGACTTATCCTTTTTGTGTATCACAAATATAGGAGTGTTCCAGGGACTGTGGCTTTCCTCCAGGTGTCCCTGCTCTAATTCTCTACTTACTATTTGTCGGGCAGCCGCCAATTTGTCCGCTGTCAATGGCCACTGCTCTACCCACACAGGCTCATTGGAGCACCATGTCAACGGGACAGCGAAATGAGCCCCGAGGAGGTAGGCAGTGGCCCTTACCCTAAATTTGTCAGGTGAAAGCCGCTTTGCAATAAGGCATCTCGCCCTAACAATGGTTCCCCTATGGCAGTTATGTACGGCCGCACACGGATGATCTGAGCAGGCCTATCCGGGTCCTCCAATACAATTGTGATATCGGTTTCAGAAATCATAGCCTCCGCCCTGCCTCCCACTCCATCTAACGAGCTTGCCACTTTTGCTGGCCAACTCGATGGCCACAACCACGAGGGCACACATGTAACATCTGCCCCCGTATCTAGCATCATTATTAAGGGGATGCTAGGAGGACCCGCCCCTGGTGGGCCTATCAGATGCGCTTTCACTCGGGGTCTCTTCTCACACCCTAAGACCAGGGCCACGCGGGGTTTCCCTTCGGAGTTTGGTCGCTGGAGCTGTCCATCCGCAGTGTGTTGTTGTTGACAGGGGCTACTTGAAGCCGGCTCACCGGGGAGGGGTGGCCCCCTAGTTGCCCTCCCCGCTTCTCGTTTCCCGACCGCCGACAATCTCGTGCTCTGTGTCCTGGTTTTCCACAGGCCCAGCATGTAAGGCTCCCCATACCCCTTGTTGGGCGCGCGTAACTTCCCTTATTCGTGCACTGTGCTCTCAAATGGCCCATTCGCCCGCGGCCAAAGCATGGGCCTCCTTTTGGACCTCCTCTAGCTCTAACCTCCGGCATTGCCATAACTGCTGCAGCAATCTGTAAGGCTGTGGTCTTGTCCCGGTGTTCTAATACGTACTTGATCGTCTGCCCTAGACTTGCTTCCTTAGGCGCTGTTCTTAGGATTTCTTTTGTCAACTCGTTGCCCTGTTGTTTGATACATTCCAACATCACCGCTCCTTTTGCAGCGTCTGGTAAAGATGCAAGTTCTACTGCTGCCTGTAGCCTGTCACAAAACTTGTCAAACGGCTCTCCCACTCTCTGCTTCACAGTCGTCCATGGGTCTGTCTGCTGCACCAGTGGCCCAATATCATCAAAGGCCTTTCGAGATGCTTCTGTTGTCACCAGTATCTCCCGAGGTGTCAGGCCCGCTGCCTGCTGCTGGGGTGTAGCCATGGCCGCATCATTTCCTCTTAACCGCGGTAGGGTGGATTGGCCCAGTGGGTTCTGCGGGTCTGCCTGTGCGGCCATCAACGCCTGCTGCAAGCGCGAGGTCCACGCTTCTTTCCACATAAGGACCATCGTGGGTGATAAAACCAGTCGCGCGAGGGCGCGACAATCCCACGGTATTAGGCCTCCCGCGTGTGCAGCGTCCAGCAACGTCTGTGTCACCGGGTGTCGCAGGCCCTGTTCTTGCACTGCTTTCAATAGCTGTTGTACCGTCTTTGGATCGAGGGGCATCCATTCCACTGCCCCCCCCCCCGGGGCAATTCGTACTGGGAAGGCCCCTATTGGCGCACGAAACTTGAGGCCACTCAGGGCACATTCCGTCGCTATCAGTTTCCAGTCTGTTAGGGGAATTTCTTTTCCCCCTCCCGCTTGGGTGAAACCTGCTGTCTCTGATGGCCCTCTTTGTTTAGCTGCTGCCTCTGATAGCCCTCTTTGTTTAGCTGTTGCCTCTAATAGCCCTCTTTGTTTAGCTATTTCTTGTTCCAGAGCTGTAAGCAGCATAAACATCTGCTCCATATCTCTTGTAACTTTCCTCCTCCTTTTTTTTTTTTTTTTTTTTTTTTCTTTTTTTTTTTTTTTTTTTCTTTCTCCTTCGCCTCTGACTGCGGCGGGGGAACTCCGCCCTAGTTGCTGCACCTGAGTCTTCAGTCTCCTCCTTCCGCAATGCTGGTGGACACCCACTCCTCTCTCGGCCAGCGCCATCTTTTCCCGGGTGCGGGACCCTCGGTTTTTCCCCTGCTTCTGGTCTTTCCCCTGCTTCTTCTCTTCTTTCGTCCTCCCACTGCACCCGAATCATGGTCCCCGGTAGCCAGTCTCGGGGATCATCCACTATAAGCAGTCTTTCCTTTTCTTCTGCCTCCTCCACTTTCAGCTTGCTTTCTTTTCCTCTACCCGCCTCTGGCTTTTTCATATCTGGGTCTCCACAAAGGTCTCCTGGTTCTCCTAGTTCTCCCCCTTCCATCGCCCTCATTTCTTTCCACGGATACCGCGGCAGAGGCGGAGAAGAGGGCGTTATTGGGTAAGCCTCTGGAGTTTTTGCCTCCCCCTCTCCCCGCTCTGGATCTTGATTAACCGCCTCCTCCTTTATGTCTGTTTCCACACTCTCCGTTTTCACTTCATCCCCTACTATCGCCTCTCCCTCTATCGCCTCCGTTCGCTCCTCTGCGTTTGCTGCTGTCTGTGTCGCCATTTCCGCGGACATGTGTAGCGCCGCGCGGGCAGCCTGCCAGGTCTCAAGCTCCTCCCTAGTCCTTTCTAAAATGATCGTTATATCTCCCCACGTCTTAAGCTCTGCGGCCTTCTTAGTGGCCATAGCTCTCTGAGCAAGTGCTCGAGTGCACTTCTCCCAGTTAGAAGGGGAAAAAATGTCCCCTGGTCTAACTATCGCTCCATCTTTCAGGAGCCGCCCGACGCAGTTCGCAACTGCATTCGCTCTCATAGAGAGCACCCATTCCCGGGCACCCACGCGTACAACCTTAAGTACCGCGTCCATGATCCGGATCCTCTCGACCGCCTGCGGTCCGCCGTCTCAGCTATCACGTCGGGGTCACCACTTGTCGCCTTCTGATGCGACACTCTCCCGTTCGCCTGAGACGGCACGGAGGCTCCCCCAGCCTCCGGGCCAATGAGCACTGACACCAATATGAGGATGCTGCAAATGGCGTTTATTGTACGCATGTATTTGCTTATATACCTACAAGCATACTGCTATCTCTACGTCATATCCTTCCTCTTCCTTCCTCTTTCCGTGCCATCGCGAGATCTTCCGATCGCCGTTCCCTACAACAATATAATTTGCCGTTACCATAGATACCTGCGACTGTACGTAAGCATTGAACTGATGTGGCCCAGCTCTGTGTGAAAAGCTGTCGTGGCTTAATTTCCTCTTCATACAAACAGCTTGGAATATTTTGAAATACTTAGGAGAACTTGTTATCAGTGTAGCTTACCACTGTCAGCACCCCATGAGATTAAGGGTTGTGGCTGGAAACAAAATCTCAAAAGAAAGAGAAGGGTCTCTGTGAGCTAAAACTAAAAATCAGGTTTTCCAGGCACATGCAAGCAAAAAATTGCTAAAGTACACAGCGCTGTGGTCTTGAAATTGCCCATATTTTACCTCCTGGTGACAGATAAGTCCCTCCTTTCTCTGAGCCATCATTATCCTGTTGATAGGGAATTTTTGGTAAATTGCTTTGAAATTAGCTATTGAAAGGTGGTAGACAAGAGGAGATGATCCCTGTCGGGAAAGGTGTGTGTTAGCCTTCCACGGGCGGGAGGTGCGAAGGGGGGCTGCGGCAGGGCTGTGAATCCGCTCCGGCTGCGCAGCCTGATCCTTTGTTACTGAAACTGCTGGAATAGGAGACGTTTTGATTGCAGCGATTTCTGTGGTAGTTAGAAAAACGTTGCTGTAGGATTAAGAAAGGGAAACAAAAATTGTGTTTCAAGGTGGTGAATAGAAGGCAGGGGGAAAAGGTGGGAGGCAGGAATAGGTAAAACAAACAACTTCTTCATGACTTTGGAGCACATTTGCCCAGCGTGGTGGCCCTGCAAGTGCAGGGACCCCGGCTGACTCTTGGCTACCTGGCATAGCGTCTGGCTTTTGAAAGCACCGTGTGATCCAGTTACGGTGATGACTTTGAGGTGACAGTACAGTCAGACGTGCAGTCAGAGCTGTGCTGTTGCTGGTAGCTGTGAACCACCATGGGATCGCTGTGTTCCTGGGACATCATGACAGTTATCTTGAAAAGGACACATGCACCCCGTGAGGCTTTCATTAATTCCCTGTAAGTATTCTTGGGATGTTTTGGTCTCTGCACTGGCTGGCTGTTCTGCTAATGTCCACGCTGGCCAAAGCCTCTGAGACCCAGGTGGGGTTTTCCCTTTAAGATATCTTGAGATCTTCAGTTGTCGCTGGGTGCTGAAAAGGTAATGTCTTGTGGGCAATTCAATGATGTCTTCTTTCTCCCAACCTGAAGAATAAGTTACTTGTGGAAAGCAAGACAGAGTGTGAACAGTGCTGGGTAGTCTCAGGGCAGCCTGCGGTCCATGGGCTGTGCTGGAGACAGCAGTACTCGAGGTGCATAGGTCGTAATATCTGGTATCTGCGGTTTGTGGGTCTCTTTGTATGTGAAGACTTCAGTATCATGCACTCTGATGTTAACGTTCATAAAAACTAATTTACTGCTGCATCTGAAATGTGCATGTCAGTTAAAAACAAACCATACAGCCCTTCCATGTGCAGTCATTGTTCCTCCCTTTCATAAAAAGCAATCTGTTCCACAGTGGTTCCCTTTAGAGCAGAGAAGCTGTCAGTCTTCAGGACACAAAAACATTTTTTGTTACCATTCAATTCAGTATGTGGAGCTCTGTAAATGTATTGTCTCGGTGTATAACATTGAGCTTGCTTTATATTTTAATAACATAAACTATAATTTTGCATAGTGTTTGGAAGTCTGACTTCAGAACTGTTTTTAGGTGTTTTTTTTCCCTTGAATAGTCTAAATTATTAATTTGCTAGTTTGTGCTTGTGGCTGGAACCCTAACGCTTCTGGGAAGGTAACATCTATTTTACTTGGTGGCAGGTTATTCCATTGTATATGTTTGCCATGTACCAGTATGTATTTCTGATACTGGCTGTAAAGTGTTTTGGGTTGAGGTGGCATAGTGCTACCTTTCCTCCTGCAGATCAACTTCAGCGAGAGGGAGAGCTGTTCTGAGAAAGGGCTGCAGGCGTGTTTTACCCCTTTGCAGACTTTGCTGGACCTCTGCGTAAGCAGCAGCAGTGTGCTGCAGGACAGCCAGCAGATTGCGATGTGAAATGGGAGCCTAATCTGTTCTGCAGGGAGCACAAAGTCTTGGTACAGAGATCTTTGTCCAGACATGAGCTTGGATTATTCCAAACATCACCTTACCGTAGACTGAAAGAAGGACTGCTGGTGACGTCCTGGCCTTAAGTTGATGACAAAACCTGCCTGGTTTCAGAGGTCATAGCTTTGCTGGGCATGCATGTTCCACCATTCACATCTATTTCAGGGTGGAGGTAGGAAGGTCTCAGAAGCAAGAGAAGCCTGTAGACCTATCTCCAGTCGGTCACTAAAGCACAAATTGAATGCCTTTTTACTGAGTCAGTGAAAGAGTTCACTGAGAGACTTCTCCTCCCCCAAACAGCCCATGGAGCAGCTCAGGAGGCTGCTTTGTCTTGTGCAAACTGTGAAACAAGCATATCTCATGTAGCAGATGGAGTTAGAGGGTTCAGCAGTGTTTCCCATGTTGCTGGCTGGCTTCGTGCTCGCTGACCAGGGCTAAAGCCTGGGGTGATGTGGGTCTGTCCGTGCCTGTGCAGGGGTTGTGCTGGGTGGAGAGGTGGTGTGAACCATCATTCGGGCCACCCCTGCTTACCTGTTGCGCATGATTAAGCTATCCTTTTGGTCGGTGTGTTGGGCAGGGATGGAGGAGCCCGTAGAAGTAGCATGAACGCTTTGGCTCCTGTCCCCTGAGGGGATGCTCCACTGTTGGCACTTTCACAGTTTCTGTCCTGCTGTCAGTCGCCTATGAAGCACACAGGGCTGTTTTACGGGCTGATGAACATGCCCAGAGCTTCAGTACCAACTGGCTGAGCATTGAGAAGGCACTGAATTTCTCCTGACCTCCGTTTTGGTCACCTGATTCCTGGAGAAGCTATCTGGAAGGTGTAAACTGATACTGTAATTGCACCATCTTCTCATGAAGACAAATGCTTTCAACAAGCTGGATTTATTACAGTGCAAGATTGCTTCTCAGAGCATCAATCCTATAATCTTGCTCTTTGCAGGTTACAAGCAGTGTATATGACCTTGTATTTACTGCTTTTTCCATTTCTTATCCCGGGCTCCCCTTCAGAAGTTCCAGCTGTGTGCTGGACTTCTGTCATTGGTGATAACCTGGTGTGTGATAAAGCTCAGGTTCCTTCTTTCTGCTAGGGAAAGGCAAATCTGGTTTACTTTATTGTGTAAGTGGCTTTTTGAGGTTTTGCTCCGCAGTGAATAAATCCTGGCGTCTCCAGTTCAGAACATGTGGAGGAGCAGGGAGTCTGTGACCGGGTGGCTCCAAGCCCAGGAATCCAGTGGAATAAGAAATGTAATTTACATGTGTTTAAAATAAATAAATGCTGAAAGGTTCACTTGTACTGTTTATTTAGCTGTTTTGCTGCGCATAGTAATTTTAGGCTTTTTATAAAGTTTTTGTTAGTATTTCTAATGTCTTGTAAAAGCAAGTCTTAAGAGGAGAAGGAAATGGGCATTTGTTTTATTATGGAAATTTTTAAAAGTAAAATAAATTCAGTTGCTACACTGAATTAAGGACCACCAAAGAACAAAATTAAATCCATTAGTAATTAAATTGTGAAGCACATTTTGTTTAAAAGCATCACCATTTTGACAAGCTGAGGGGAAATTCATTTAAGGGAAAAGTCGTCTTCATGGCTGAATTTTGATTAACTTCCAGCTTGTGTGAAATGTTGAAAGTCACTTTCTCCTGCTTCTCCTGGTTTGGTATTAGACCCTCTTTAGCAGAGTCCTTAGGAGATGTGTGACTCCATTCTTGATGACATTTTTGGACGACAGTTTTGTAATTAAATTTCCCAGGGTTATGTCAGTTCTTCAGCCCTTCCATTCTTGCATCTCAATACCATTTGTTGCCACTTTTCTGTTTCTCAGCTCTGTAGGGAAATAGTTGACATATCAAGGAAGCTGCAGAAATTAAGGTGAAAAAGGTAAGTTGAAACACAAGTCAATGAAGCAACAACTCAGTCGGCTGCATTGTTGTGAGTTACGGATGAGGACTGCAGCCTGTCAGCCACCACAAATCCATGAGCCCCGTTGTGTTGTGTTGCTTTCTCTTGCATGTTGCCGAAGTCCGAGTAAGGTAATTCCCCTGAAGGAATAAGCAACCATTGGCTAAAACAGAATGAATGCTAAACATCAGAGCCATAAAATTCATGGCAATGTGAACTATGAGCAAAACTATGGAAGGGCCATAGGAATTACTCTAGCATCTTTCCCAAAGGCTGAATATCATTTTGTGCGAGAGGTGGAGAGTGTTTCTCGGGAAGACTTCTGTCTGTGCGTTTGTAGAGGACTTTCAGGGGGAAAGCTCTTGCTACCTACTCTTGGATGCTAGCAGGGATGCCCAAATGGGGGATAAAGCTCCTTCTAGGCTCCCTATAATCTGTGGAAGGAGAAGCAGCCTTCTCCATAGCTCATGCTCTGAACCGGCCTTGATTTAGGGAGGCTCTATGGTGGCCTCTTCCTCACCGTTGCCCATAGATAAAGCCTAGGGTGATCAGCCAGTTCTGTTGAATGCATAACTAGTTTACTGTGGTGTCTGCATGGTGACTCATAGCTGCTCTGAAGGAAAGAGCATTTCCATTTACTTGTGTCTCAATATTATAAATCAGATGTTGGAGATGAAGGAAAAATGCATCCAGAGAGATACAGAACTGGTCACTCTTCTTGCTGGACTTCACATACTTTATGGGGACATGATTTCAAAGAAAATGAACTTCTAGTCCCTCTTGCAACTTAGTGAAGTGTAGAAAAGGATGAGAGGTGAGATTTAAGAACTATCTAGCCCTCAGAGCAGCTACCTTTCATTTATCTGGTTCTCCTGCAGGCTTCAGAACTGTCTGCTAGGCTTAAGAGCTTATAATTTATTTTAGCTGGAAGGTAAGTAATTATATTTCTTGATGTGCCGCCTTTTACCTTGCCTTGTTCCTAAGATACGGAGTTGGGCAGACTCGGGGCCTTTTTCTTTAATTTATGTTCATCAACGTGTGTCTCATCTGTTTCTCCATCATTTTTCTCTCTTGCCCCACTTCTGCTGGAATTTCAGTGCCGTGGCCTGTGCTTTTCCTGAGGGTGGCAAAACCTGCCGCGTGTTTGAAATACTAGGCTTAAGAGGGTGAAGATGACTCAAAAAAGAAATGAAGTTAGTGCCACCTAATGATAGGTAGCCTGTTAACAGTGGAGTATATTCCTTATCTTGTTTTTCTGTCTGCTTTTTCCTTTGGCTTGTCCTTTGCTTCCATTTCCTCTCCGTCATATTTACGGGTATGATTTTGCTGTGGATTTAAGGGTGGTGGGATCTGAGTATATTTTTAAACTGCCACATATAATCTTAGAAATGTTCAAGTGCCTTATTCAATTCTGGAATGACTTTGTGTGAAAGCCAGGTGGCTGTGCATAATTTTCTTGTTTTAAAAATATTGTCTTTCCATAAATGTGTAGCAGCCACACAGTATTTCACTTGCTGAGCTCCGCGAGATAAGAAGGGATCTTCCTGGGTGTGCAAACCCCTGCTATCAACTCCTGTGGCACGTCAAAATTTTTTTTCCTGATGTTTGCTGGTCTTGTAGTTACATGATAACTTTGGTTTTGAAATGATGCAGGAAAAACTACTGCATCTTTCTCTGTCCTGGGAATGTCCTCCCTTTCCAAAGCAAGGAAAAGCACTAGTATATTGTGGCAGTTGTTTTAGTGGAAATTTTATGCACAAAAGAGCAATTGGAGCCTTGTATTCTCGGACTAGAAGATTTTGCCCAGGGCACAGTTGTTTCTTCTGGATCACTATGCATTTGGTTGGTATAAATACTGGTAAATATTTACTTGGTAAATATTAAGACACATCCTTCTGGGAAGCAAATAAATTAGTTTGTTTTGCTCAGCTACTGAAATTGTGTTTAGGAAGTTTGCATTCTGTAATATCTTTTCCTTTTTCCTTATACTTACTTTACTCAACTGAATAAAGTTGCATACATCCCTCTCTGGGGACAGCTATGGCAAGTGGGTGTCTGGGATTAGCGTGGAGGTTGAAGAGGAGGGAATGTTTAATATATCGAGCCCTGACGTGTAAACAAAAGGTATTTGTTGTGTGATACTGGAGATGCTCTTGCAAATCAGCACCTTAAAAATTAGCGAGGAGAGAAGCTGCAGCAACGTAAGGGGGCTGAGTGCACGTTAGGGGAGTGTCTATGGAGATCTCTGTTGGCGTATGAAAGGCTTAGAGCGTCGTGGAAGAGTTCAGGTGCATTAAAACTGGCTGTGAACGCAGCAGGCGTACCCAGCGGGGATCGTGCCACCAGCAATCCTGCTGACTGCCCAGCACGGGGCTCTGCAAGCAGGGACTTGACTGAGCAGAGTGAGAAACTGCTATGGTTTAGGTCTGTCGACACCAGTGCAAACGTGTAGATATGAAATCTGCTTCATGTCACCACTAGAAAACCTGGAGTAGCGACCCCAAGAATTTTGTTGATATCCTAAAGAGATGCTGTTTTAGGCTTAATGCTTTAGGAACATGCAAAGAGAAGCAGGTCCAAAGAGTGTGCGGAAGAGATGCACAAAATATGCAACTGGTGAGGTGCAAGCTGTGGGAACGGGGTTTATTTAGACTAGAGAGGGCTCCTATGACTTTGCAATATATAAAATCTTTTTGTGAAGAGAATTTTGATTGAATTATTGTCTGCTCTGCTTCAGGAAAAAAGGAAGCAAATAGTGAATTTTGACTCAGGAAAACGTTTTTGAGCTACAGGGGCTGTGAAGCGTTAGAGCCTGCTACTCGGGGAAGCTGTGAAATCTGCTTCACTGGTTAATTTACTACAGGTTAAGAGCAAGCTGGATGATTTCTGGTAAATGAAACATCAGGTATGCATTTCGTCTCCCCTCAAAACAGAGGAAAAGAGGAGAAAGCCACTCGAAGTCACTGTCAGCTTTTTGGTCTCTCCTCATCTCCATCTGTGTTGCAAGGAGGGATAGGTGTCTAAAGAGTTGCTGTAGGTTTAGGTGACACAATGCAAAGTATCATTTTCTTGCCTCTCTCTGTGAGGGCACCCAAAAATACTAGAACTGCAACAAAGAAGTGAGCCAGTGTTAAATCTCATGGAGAATATAGACCAAAATGACAAGATAGCTGTCATCTTACTAAAGATATCCTACAAAAGTATATGTGTGGGGTTATTTTTCTTCTTTTTGAATCAGTGAATGTCCAAAATAGGAGAAAATCAGAGTTTCAGGAATATGAAGATCATATAAACAAAATAACCAATATTATCCAAGTGTCTGGGGACCATTGCACAGGTTCCCATGTGCGATTTAAATACTGGTCATGTTGGGAGGGGAAGCAAGAGCCCAGCTGAACCCTTGCTGGCCCACAAGTGGCTCCCAGGTGACTTAGGGCTTGATGTGTTTCCTTATTTGCTGAAGGAGCTGGAACCTAGAAAGAGTTACAGTTTGCTTCCTTCAATTGCATGGAAAGCCTGTAATTGCAAAAGAAGAGATTGTTTTATGCAGTGAAGATGTTGTTCTTGCTAAGCTGGGAAAGCATCTATGTTGTACGTGCACTTTTGTCGTATGTTGAACCGTGCCCCAGTAGGGAAATACCTTCTGAACTGATTAAGAGATCAGAAGAATAAAAGCGAAGAGTTGAACTGGTTTGCCTCTGTAAAACCTTCAAACAGAAAAAGCAATTAAAAACTGCTTGGTACTTTAAAGAGAATTGTGTCAAAACAGAGTATTTCCTATACACTGTAAGAAAGGCTTTACTTTGGGACTTCTTGTTAAAACAGGCTTTCATATAACGAATGTAAAATTAGATAAGTGTATTGCATTATCAGATAAAGAGCTGCACTAAAAGATAACCAATTATTTGTACATTATATAGGATTCATGCTGGGAATAAACCACTACTGGAAGAATAAATAGCTCTGGTAAACTGCATTGGTAAAGGAACTTATGGAAAAGAATTCACAAGTTTAACTGGAACGCTTAAACATCCAGCGTTGACGCACTTCCTCCATTTTCATTAAAAAAAAAAAAAAAAAAAAAAAAAAGCCTTTCCTTTCCTGCTTTTCATGCTTTTACTCTTCCTGATAGACTATTTGGAGTAAAAGCAAAGCTAAAATCAGAGATGGTGATGGTGCATTTCTGCCCTCCTCCTTTAATAACGTTGAGGTTAATTCTTCTTTGGCATTTAGCTGTATATGTGCTGCTCCAGACTGTGGGTAACTTCAGCAGAGCTGCAGCAGACATGAATGTAGTCTACCATATGTTGTTCCTGGGAGATCTTTTTAAAGCCTGAAAGTAAATTAAATAATAGGCAAGGTGTATTTTAAAGAAAGGACATTTACGTTTTTATTTCATCTGGAATACCCCTTTCAAGCTCACTTTCTCCTGCTAGGCTTGTTTTATATTTGATTAGTTCTAGGAGATGGATTTTGACATTTAAAGTATGTGTAATAGAGAAAAATGACATAGTTGGGATTACATAAAAATATTTGCCCTTGAAAATGGTAATGCATTGTTAAATACAGGTTGCATCATATCTGGGTATAATAGAATAAAAATGGAAATGTGAATGATTGCGTTGGGAATGAATAGTCTTGGAGTGCAACAGAGGAACACAGACGAGGGGACCTTGGCAATCCTAGCAAAATGCGACAAATCACTGCTGAGAATGGATTTGTAAATGGCTTATTGTATTTCCTAACTTGATGATCTATATTTTGCTCAAACAAGCCCAACTTCCAAAAGAAGATGCTAAATACCTGCATTAAATCTAACCAGTGCACCCGTCAGTTCAGGCCTTGCACAAGCTCTTGGTGAAGCTCCAGGCCTTGGAGCCGCAGTGCGTCAGCTCCTCAGGTGCGAGGGTTCGTGGGAGGAGGAAACGGGGTGGTTTGCAGGGTAGATTATTTCTGATCGCGGGTGTGGTTCCCATGAGCAGCTGTGTGGGCACATCTGGGGTGAGCTGAGGGCTGGAACAAGAGGCCCGTGCATGGGAGAAAGAGGGGAGAGGACTTGGGATTTATTTGCCATCAAAGCCAGCGTGTTGCCTGCGGTGGGTGCACTTTGAGGAGCTCTGAGGTGCACGGTGGGACGCTTTCTCCTCATCTCCTCTCTCCTCCTCCTTAGAGGTATGTAGATCTATTTGTTCCCACTTTTCTAGTCAGAGGTAAACTGTTGGGACTGGAAAATTTCACAAGGACCCCTCTAGGGCCATTGGCACTGATCGCAGGTGTTTTGGTTCTTAGATAGTTGGGCTTTTTGGTTTTGAAGTCAAGTCATTGGTGTCTCTGGGGAGTTTCTCAGGGGTTTTAGTGGCTCCCCAAGTTGGGCTGAAGTGTCAGCAGCTAACTGCCATGGTCAGTGCTTATGGATGCTGGTCAGCATCTCGGTGACTAACAGAACGGGACCAGAAAGCTTGGTTTTGCCTCTCCGTTTCTGTTAATGAGTCATGTGCTGAGTTCCCATGACCATTGCAAGTGGGTTTGGTTGCTGTCTTTTGGGCTGAGCTCTCTTCCAAAGCATTGTGTTACTCGGTGGGAAGCAGAATTAAAACTTTAATCATGTAAAGACAGATGCGAAGATAGGAAGGAGCATATTTGCTGACAACCTGCCTACTTGTGCTGTGCTCACTGTATTAAATGACGGGACTACAGTTTTCTTGCAAATGTGCTGTTTGATTTCTTTTAACATCCTTGCTGTTCTCCAGATGTCCTTAATTCTTAATGACAGTAACAAAATCAAGGTCTGTTGTAGTAGTGTTTAAAGATTAGAAAACCAAGCACTCGGAGCAAAGAATTGCAAGCAGTGAGGACCATTTCAGCTCCCAACTTCTGGTGCTCCACGTAGTCCCTCATTTAGTTAAGAGTGGAGCTCCAGGTACTGTTACCTAAATATTTTGGGTGGAAGAAAAAATGCAGGAGCCCTTTGCCAATAATCTCTGGTCAAACTGGAAGAAGCCTGGGCTGGCTGCTTTGCATCCAGTATAGCTGCTTGCTTTACTTGTCCGCTCTAGCGTTTCTCTAGCCTTTGTCGTGCTGGGGTCTACGTGCTGATGGGATTTGCTCTGCACCTCCGCACTGCTGGATCCTTGCTCCTAGCAGAGACCTCCCCAGGGCTCCCAGGAATACAGCTGCGGAGCAGTTCGTGTTGTGCCCCTGGCGTGCTTAGGGCTGCAGCGAACGCGGAGTGTTTAAGGAAGTGATAGCCCAGTTGTAAATGCTTTAGGTCTCTGCTCCTATTTTTCGAGATGTCTTTCTCTTGCTGCTCGGAGCTGTGTCCTCGCAGACTGAAGAAGCAGCTGGCCGTTGGGTTATGCAGCACAGCTACTGACCAGTTTGTGCGCGAGTGATCTGAAAACGGGGGGTGTTTGCTCTCTCTCTGCACTCCAGAACAAGCAGGAAGCCCCATCTTCCCTTTCGTTTATGGTGGGACTGGGGATTACTCATCAGAAAAGGTGATAACAGCCCAGTTGGGTCCTTTCCCTCCTTGGTTCATAAATTTGATAAATTCGAGGTCTCGGCGCATTCCTGATGCCTCCAGAGCCACCTCTCCCCAGCCCGGTGCACGCTGTCCCTGTGCAGGGACGCCCATCGTTCTGACTCGAGGCTGCCCCTCGCTTCGGGGGAGAAAAAAATTCCCAATGCGAGTTGTGTGCCTGTACCCAGAAGGGGAGGTGGAGGCGGTGGGGTGGCCGAGGGGCGAAGCAGAAGGCTCTTGAGCACGCGGAGTCAGGACACATTCCTGGGAAGAGCCCAGGGCGTCATCTCTCGCGAGCAGGGTGCCGCCTCGAGGGGCTTTGATGCCGTCGGGGAAGGAGGCGAGTGGGGTGGCACGGGGACGGAGGGGACGGCGTCGCGTGGGAGCGGCGGGCCCGGCACCAAGCCTGGGAATGAGCTGGGTGCTGCACATCGGAAAGCAAGAGTTAAAGGCGGGTTTAGCGTCGGGGACGCCAGCAGGCAGGAGCGACGGGCTCCCCGTCGGGTGACGTGAATTTGATCTGGGGCATTTCGTTCATCCCTGCAGAAACGGTGCTTTCAAGTGCAAAGCGATAGCGACAGCTATATTGGCTCAATGTGGGCAAAGAGTATTACGCAGCAGTAAACGAGGGGTTGTTAGACGAGTGGAAAATGAATATATAGCGTAAAGGGATACCGAGACTGGCGTGAATGTGTCAAACCTGGATAAGCGAAACGACGCCCTTGCTGGGGCTCGTTGGCTCCGGGTCTGTGACTGTCCCAGCCGCCCTGTTGCTTAGCCTGGCGTGAGGCCTGGCGCAGGGGTGTTAATCAGCACGTCCAGCCGTTAATCTGCTCTACAGGATCAGCATTGCTCGATGATGTCCAAAAATACATCTTCACAAGTGCTAATGAGTCCCAGCTGGGACTGTGCCGTTACTGGTGGATACTTCTGCATAGGTTCAAACAGTTTCCCGCGAGGAATCGGGGCTGTTGCAGAAGATGCTGATGGCAGTGGTGATGTCTGTCGTTGGTGTGGGCAAAGCGATAAAACTGGCAAACGGCAGGGAAAATGCAGACAAATTATCCGCTTGTTTCTCCCCAGCATAAGATTCTGTTCTGTTCTATAAATCTGTGGAAATATCGGTAGTATAGAAATTTGAAGTCCATCTAGTTTTTTTAAATAAGAGGTTACTTTTCATTCTCCGTGGTCTCATTTATATTTGAAAATGTAGGGGAAATTAACAGCATGCAAAATGACTCCAATGTACTCACTAGATCTGTGCTTTCTCGATGGGTCACAGAGGAGCTGTTCTGTAGAAAACTCGTTCCAAAATATGGCTCTTTTTGTAAGGCCCTTCAAAAATAAGTTCTTTTTCCAAAAAATAAATAAAAAACAAAATCGCAGTTCTCCCATCCCTCCCCTCTACTCACTTAATTAAATCTTGATTAAATGGTTTAAAAGCTGCTTTCAAGGCTGCTCCGCACTCTGCATGGCACCGTTGCCCGGGGCTTTGCAGTCGAGCACGGAGAGAGCCCTGGCCCTGGACAGCCCTAGTTTTGCAAGTGTGGCTCTCCGGATCGCTTAGGTGGTGGCTCGTCCCTGTTAATAAAAAATTCTTTGGTGTAGAGAATTACTAATAAAATCTTCCACCGTACCAGAGGAGCTGTGGGAGAGGGACTGAAACTAAGAGGAAGGACTTTGAAGTCAGCACTTACTGAATGCATTGCTTTAAGTGGGAAAGGGAAAACCGTTTCCCTCTTGGTTTTCCCATAACGAAGGAATAAGATGTCTCCGGCGTGCAGCGAGCTCGCTCGCGCGGCGCCGTCGGAGGCATCGCTGGAGCCTTGCCCGGGGGAGAGCAGCGGGATGAGCCCCGCGGAGCAGCGCTGATGCGCAACTGGGAGTGTAGCTGCGTTTGAAGGACATCACGGAGCGGTGTCAGGAAGTGGTTTTATGCACCAAGATAAATTAGTGGTATGCCGTCATCCCACCAGGCAGGAGGGAAAAATAAATTTTACTTCTGAGAAATAGCAGAGCAGCCTCGGCAGGACTGGTGCAATGCAGCGAGCGGAGTGCTCCTGACGGGCTTTCCCCAAGCCGGGACGTAACTGCGCTTGTAAAGAGAGCCAGAAAGATGCTCTTGGTTTTTTTTTTCCATGTCTGTTTTGCAGTTGTTTGCACAGTAAAGAAAAACAAGTTCTGTAATTCATGCTCGCCACGAGCTATTTAAACACACGTTTTCAAAAAAAGCCTCAATCTTTGTTGCCCTAGCTTTTGCACAACTAATTAATAGGCACTTTGGACTTGCGCCACAAATGTTACTGTAAGGGCTCAGTATCATATGATTTCGTCTCTGCCTCTGCTGAGCATCGCTGGACTCGTGGGCTGGAAAGTGAGCTGCGTTTCGGTAGCGCTGTGCTGCAGGTCTTGCCCTCCCGGCTTTCGCTTGGCTTTGCTGCATCGTTTCTCCACTTTGGCAGCTGCTCTTCCTCCGGCTGCACTCAGCTTTCCTGGCAGCGCGTTGTCATGCTTTAATCGGTGCAATGGAGAGGGGTTTTTCCGAGACTTGAGGCAACCTCAAAGCTTGTTAGACTTTTTTTTAAAAAAAACCAACAAAAAACAAGTCTTACCTTTTAATTACTTTTTATTTTACTGACTAGTGGAAATCTGAGACATTATAAAAATAGTGGCACAGAAATGGCCTCTGATTCACCCTGGTTCTCTGATCATGCTTTCCAAGATACTATCTCATTATGTAAAACTCAGCTATGTCATCAGTTATATTTCATTTTGTTAATTACGAGAGATATATTTGTCACATCTATGGGAGCAGAAAACATTAACATTATAAATCTGTGCCTTATGCAACCTCAGCAGGAATTGCTAATGAACAAACCTTCCTTTCTGTCTCTTTTAAATTTCTTTGCAAAAGCTTGTTGTGTAAATTGAGACTGAGCTCGAAAACGGAGAGGGTGAAGCTTCCCCCTTGGGCCTTTTTCCTGCCTCATTGGTGCCTGTGTTTGCATCTATAATAATAGTCCGTAGTAGTAAACACAATGAACTTGGTTTTTGATTTCTTAATGTGCCCTCCTTAATCTTGGGTCCACAAACAAATATGTAAATGCAAATTTCCAGAGAAGGGATTAATGCAAGTTAAAAAAGCAATAATGCTAGCAAGCATCTGTGGCCAGAGGCAAGCTGGCCCCGTGGAGGGAAGCAAATCTGAGTCTCATTCTCCTTGTCTCACGGTTTCTGAGCGTTGGATGGATAGCCAAGTGGTCCGCGAGGCTTGACGTTGGTGGCTGGCTGCTGGCAGCAGCGTGTTCGGATGGTGCCTTCCTGGGTCGAGGTCTTGAGTTTGGTTCCAAGGACAGTCCCTGGTATTTGTCAGCTCTGTTCTTCCTTCTCATCTCTTATTCTTTGATGGAAAAATGTGGGTTGTAATGTAAAATCACTGTAGAGGTCTTCATGAAGCCATGGCCCAGCTCCACTGATGGTGGAGTCCCGTGGCATGGACGACGGTCTCCCTTACCCCAGGGAGGGCTTCTCCAGGCGCCTAGGGCCACCCTAAATCAGGTTTTCCCAGGCTTTGCCCCTGTGCCCCATGCTTAGTCGATTGCTTATAATTCCATTTACCTGCTGATCTTGCTTTCCCTGTAGTGCTGTTTTTAATTGAGCTCCCACCGCTGCCTCGGTCCCCGTGCCGCCCGCCTGCCCTCTGGACTTCGGCTCGTGAGCCAGCTTTCTTCCCAGGCAGTCTGCTGCAGGGGGCAATTTTTGCTTAAGATCGCTTTCCTCCTTTTGTCCGCGAATCGCACATAGTGAGCGTTTTTTCATTTATTTGCAAAATTACCTTATTCCTGTGATTACTAAGGAGTTCAGTCATTCACGACTGAAATTGGGAACGGATCTTATCAGCAGTAATTTAAATTTTTAAAAACCTGTATTTCAGATGGGTAAATGGTAGGAGCAGGGAGGCTCTTAGTAAAGGTAGGCTTTCAGCTCAGGAGGCAATTATAAATGGCTGTGTGACACTTTTCGCAATTGTGTAAAAACTTCAAGTGAGCATCAAGAATACTTTTAAATTACAGATAAATATCTCCCAGTAGCACGGTAATTAAAATTCACACTCCTTTTCCTCAAATTCATTTCAGCCATAAAGAGTAACGTTTAGATCGTGTCTTTTTATGCAAATACAACATTCACTTTCAGGAGTTTTAGTGGATTTTTTTTTCCCCCTGGAAATGATGGCAAAGTTTATTGTTTGCTTTGCAAAAACGGTGACTGCAATTTACTGGATTTGTTGCTTTTATGACCTGTAGATGCACAGTGTGTGCGCCAGCATACATCATCCCGTTTTTACACAATAGAAGGAGGAAAAAAAAGATTGAGGACTCTGTCATTCACACTGGGAAGACTTGCAATGAATTGTAGGAAAACTTTTGTCCCTACCTTCTGGAAGCTAAAAGCTTCAGTACAGCAGCAATCATGTGTGGCATACCTGCTGTTCCTGCAGATCAGGTTGGCTGCCTTTTTTATTCCTCTTTAGAATTTCCAGCTGAAAATATATATTCTTATATATATACGTGTGTGTGTGCGTATTTTGCACCTACTAAAGCCTGTCTTTCTGCTACTGGTAGTTGTCTGTTAGTTTGTAAAGCTTCATGGAAACGCTCTTTTTGGGTGTTTCCATTTTGAGTGTTGCCATAAATAGTTGATTACTTCCTTTCCAATTGATTGTTTTATCTGGCTGACCAAATTATCACCTTTAATGACATCAGAATTAGCTGTGCTGAAGTCATTAGTCCCATTTTTGAGATAACCTTTTGTCACTTTTCACAACTTACCCTCTTGGCATGTTCTGAAATGTGCCTTGGGCATGGAGGTAAGGCCACTGTTACTCCAAGGATGTCCAAATGAAACCACAAAATGCCTGAAGCAGCCAGGTTTTCTATATTTATTGAATTTAATTTATTTTTTCCTAAAAACAAAACAAATGCTTTTGAAGTTCCAAATGCAGCCTTGCTTTGCTGACAACAGCTGTCCGCTCTAGAAACAGCAGGGTTAGTGTTTAATTGCAGCATGTGCTGTGAAAGTTGGGTCTAGACTTTAGAGAAGATAACAAGATTTCTACAATAATGGAGGGGAAAAAAAACAAGCGGGAGGATATTCGCATTGCTCCCTAGCACCTGAGAAAGGTACGTACTATGCCACCTTATTCAAGCTGTTTCTATGACAAGATGCAAAACTGCAAGAAGCTCTATTTTACAGTCTGTAGGCCCCGATGGGTAATGGGTTGTTTGTAGAAGGTCTGGAAAAAGGTGACTGAGCTAAGAAGCCGCTGTTCGGTGGGTTTAAATGTATTCAGCCGTTCATGCTGCTAGAAGAAAGTGCATGTGGGTCTGCAAATGGGGGCCAAGTTAAAAGCTCTTGTTTTAAGATGAGTGAGGCTAACACGTGGATATTGCTTCTTTTTAGTCATCTTTATACCTGAAGCAGGCAGATACCTTGCGTGTTTCTTCAAAAGTCCAGTGCAACGGTTTATTGGCATTATTTAGCAACAAAAGATATTGTTCCTAAAGGTTTTATATTTTATTTATGCCATAGAAGTAACAGCAGAGTTGGAGGGAAAAGCAGGCATCGTGCCCCCCGCCGAGGCTGCCCGGGGGCGAGCGGTGGTCGGGGGTCCTGCACTGCCTGACGGCTCCCCCGTCTCTGCTCCTCCAGCCTCCTCCAAGAACAGGTTTACTGTGAGGCGGAGAAAGAGCAGAGCCCGATTTCCAGCTTGTTTGATGACGGATTTCTCCCTAATAGATAGCCTGTGCCAATGCTGGCATCATCCCGTGCGTTAAAACCCTGTTTTGCTCATGCCAGGGTAAATCAGAAGTCAGTTTTCTCCGAGCTGGTGGAGAAGGTGGCCTTCAGGATATAGCGGTTTCGGAGGATATATGGTTTCGGAGCTGACTTGCACGGTTTGGGAAGTCCCAGAGTGGTTGTGTGTTCAGTCTCTTCGCCAGAAGAAGCAGGCAGTGCCTCCGCGGCAAGGGGAGCTTTGCGGGGCGGAGCGACGAAGGCCTGGGAGGAAGACTCTGCCGGGGCTTGATACGCAGGTCTTCTCCCAAGCGAGATGTGCCGGAGGCTGGCAGTGGCCCTGTGAAATGGAGAGCATAAAATGAAGTTATTCGAGATTTAATTTGCCATATTCATTCATTTTCGTATCATCCATCTCTTGTCCCTTTAGAAAGGAATCTGCTAAAATAACTCTATTTTGATGACAGCTTTTTTTGTATATATCTATAGGGAACAAGGTCTTTTTTATGAAAATCATTTTGTATATTTTAATTCAAATGAAATTCATATTTAAATGGTTCTCTTTTAGCTAAAATGTAAATTCAGATGCTAAAGTGAACCAATCTGTCTGCTGCATATGCTTTCTCATCTGACTGTCTTGACATGCCTTGTTAACATTTGCATAAACTCTACAGGCTAATAATAATGACGAGGATGGAATTAGCTTGTTACTATCTTATTTTTGTTACATAACTTTAATCTCTGTAGGAAGGAGAGCCACTATCTTTTTCCATTACTCAGTGACTCTGCTTTACTATTAATAGTTATTTGTATGTATTTGTTTCTGTATATGTCACAGAAAAGGATGCTGGTTTCTCTGCATGATATCTAGGATGCTGTCTCTCGTGCTTGTCATCTAAATTATTATATCATTCAGTAATGATGTTTTAGCATGCTAAAGTGACCTTTCTTTGAAGTGCATCCACTGCTGAATCTGGCTGACGGTGATGCTCAAAGTAATTGCGGACAACATGATCATGCAGCTCATCTGCTGTGTGTATATATATGTTTTTAAGTCATGTCACGGACTTGAAGATATATTTATCTTCAAGAACACAGTCTTACTATATAGAATGATTCATTGAACTGGTTTAACTTTCTACTTAGGATATTATTGCAATATGTCTCCCATGAATTTTCACATGAGGAATAACAGCATATAATTTTGCAAAAAAAAAAAAAAAATCTCTCTGGAAGCTTGTTTGATTTTAATTTATCTTGTGAACTGTTTTTTAATAATGTGAGGGGGCAAGCAAAATGACTGGCTGAAGCTTGAAACATCTTTGAAACATCTGTGTTGCAGGTTTTTGATGATAAGAAAAAGGAGAAATTACCTTTAAGTTGAGATACTGTTTTTTTGCTTAGGGAGCAAAACTCAGTTGTGCTAAAACACAGAATTATGGGAATATATTACTGATAGTAAGGTATGTTTTTTCATGGAGGGGCTTAAAGAGGAAAAATATTGATGAACTCATCAAACTCAATATTGATAAATATTGATAAACATTCTGAATGATGCAAAAGAGATTTTTTTTGCTCTGTGAATTCTCACGTCGCCTACTGACTGTTTTTAATTTGTGCTTTCCAAGCCAAGATGCAGTTTCTCGCCCCTCCCTCTTCGGGGACAGGCCCTGGGCGCTCGATCGCGCTTCCCGCGTGCCGCGGCACGAGCACCCGCGCGCGGGCCGGCGCTGCCGTTGCGTGATGCTGGGGCCGTGCGCGGTGCCCCAACGGTGCGTGGGCGAAGGCGCAGCGCGGGGCGGCGTAAAAATAGGCACCGCGGTACGTGCCCAAACGAGCGAGCCGCTCCGATCGTCGACGGCACGGCTAAGCCCGATCCCCCTTTTCCTGCCCACTTTCCTCCCCCGGCTGCTAATAACTGTAATCCAATAAAAGAAATGACACGAGCTGAAAGGAAGTAGGCACTGGCTTAATTTGTGTCACTTGTCAAATACTCGGTCGTTTATCCTGCTGTGAATTGCATTAAAAATTTGCCACTTTTGGGGAGCTTTGTGAAATAGTTTAATGGACAGAGGGAAAGCACTGGTCAGCTGTGCGTGCGCGTATAGATACGTGTATATACGTATAAATAAAAATCTATATGAATGATAGTGCTTCATGACTTATTTAAGGATCATTCGAGCACTCTTAAAAATGCGTTAAATAGCAAACAGGGTGGAAGTTGCAAACAGAATAGTTAACTGATGAATTAGTGTTGAAATGTGAGGTTGATTAGTCATTTTATATCAGCTGTAATTATGGAATGTTACTGCAAATAAGTCATGTATGCTGGGATATACCAAAAGGTAATGTTATTGATTACAGCTGACATTTAGATAATATGCTCCTACTGCAATCGTACAAAAGGTAATTTTAAATCTTACTTCTCTGTCAGGGTTACGATTCTCTGGTCAAAACATTAGTTTTGTGCTACAACCTCAATGCATTTTGATTTTGCAGTGTTAGACAGCCCTAGGTGTAGAAGGGGCTAAGCCTGGAGGTGTTTCGGTGCGTGGCAATGTGAGCAGCCTCTGAGCCGCGTCCCCGGCTGCCCCCGGTGCTTCCAGAGGCCAACAGCTGTCTTGTGCACATTGCACTAGGTGCCAAAACACCTCTGAAAAATCGAGTTTGTAGCAACTCTCACCTTGCACAAGTCTAGAAACCGTTGGTCCGTGCTTCAGTTTGGGGATTTGAGAACATATATTTTGTGCATACAATTGACTTGGCGCCCGAGGATGGCTGAGACTTTGCGAAGCAGATGCCGTGGTAGCAGCCAGCTCTGGCTCCCCGTCGCGGCTGGTGAACAGAAAGCGGTTCTTGTGTGCTGGGAGCTACCAGCGCCCGTGTGGGTTGCTCGTGAAAAGCTCGCAGTGCCGCGAAGGGGGCAAGGAAGCTGTTTTCTTACCAGAGCGCCTGGTTTGCTAGCGTAGGTAGCAGCATCCCGCCGACGCGCCCGTTTGTCGCCCGGTCCCGGGTTGCCCAGGAGAAGCCTTTTACGGGCTGTTTGGAAGGAACCGTTTTACATTGCCTTGGCAGCTAGCGGTGGATGCTTGAGGCTGCTGAGCAGTGCCGGCCTGGTTTTCCAGCTCTGCTTTGCTTGGCACGGTATTTTGGGGAAGGGCCAGCCAGCAGACCTGGTGCAAACGGGGGAGCTGGCAGGTCTGAGCTTGGAGCAGCTCGTGAGATGCCTCCACCAAAGTAGCAACTTCAAGGCATCTCGTCAGGGATGTGCAACTCGTCTGCTCGGTGGAAGGACCGGTGTTGTGGGTAGGAGCCTTGCTGAGCTGCCTGCTCCCCTGTGCTGCAGGACCTGTGCTGCCTTCCCGAGCAATTAAAGCAGGCTGCTATTTGCTAATTAGAAGTGCGCTAGTGAAAGCTCTTTCTGAGGGATATCTCAGTATAGGTTAACTGTGCTCAACGGGCCTGCGTGCGATTACATAAATCGCAAATTATTTAAAATTGTGGGTGTGATTTAATGCTGTGATGAAGAGTTGCGGTACGATGAGCTTGACTGTCACCTTGGGGGGAGGAGAGGAGATGTTCTGCAGTCTGTTTGGCGTAAGTGAGTTTAACGCTAATCCTTTGTTGGTTGGTGTTTGCAATGTGTTTGCCTGCTCTTTATTTGCAAAACCACAGTCAGTGGGCCAGCACTTAAAGTCTTTGAGATCCAGACAGATTGCTTTTGACTTTATGAAACGTTAGCCTGGAAAAAAAAAAGGACAGCGTGAAAACAAATGCAGGAGTAAATGGGTTGTTTCCAGAGTGACTTTCCGACAGCTGGTCCAGAGGCCAGCGCAGCACCTAAAGATATCGGAGAAGTCATTCCCCTTCCCCACCTGAATCTGCCGGCTGCGGAGATGGTGGTTGGCATAACTCGCATGGTTCCCCCCTTTCTTCCTTTTCCCTATCGTAAACACCGTGGTCATATCTGGATTTCTTCTTTTCAACTCTTCTGGATGCTGTCTTAGTCGGAAGCGCAGGACTGACTCACTCTTGCATCTGGGTGTTGACGTCACCGTGCTGCACTCTTGATTTCTAGCATGAATGTTCCAGTCTCTCCAGTAGGGAATTTAAAATGAATTCCTGATGCCATTTATTATTGATGAGAAGTAAATGGACTAGAAAAATGGCATTCATGGGCTTTCCAAGTCATTCTCCATTGTGTTGAACATATTGGACATCAGAGCCTGTCAACACAGTCATCTGAAAATGTCTCCTTCAGTGTTTCACTCTTAAGAGCCTGAATTATTCATCAGATATTTTACTGTTAACATATTCTTATGATCACATTGAATTTTATTCCAGTGCCTGAAAAAGCAAGTTCACTGTTTCTGTTTGCATAAAAAACAGATTAGTATATTGATGCTTTATCAGCCACCCTTATAAATCCATCGTAGCGAGTCGAAGCAGAAGGAAGCACGAAGCTAGAGGAAAGTAAGATCACATAAAACTGAAATGCTTGTATCTGTTGAGATGATTGTAAAGCTCTAGTGAAGAAGATCCTGCTTCTTGGATGGGCAGTGTGAAATAAGATGTGTGTATTTTAGAAAGCTGAAATGTTTAATTCTGCAGGATGGGGAGTCAGCAACAGGGTGCCCTCCGTTCCCATTCCCAGGTCCAGCCGCGTAATTGTGGCACAACAGAAAGTGATGGTGTTTCTCCAGGCTGATGTTCTGGGGCTTCTTTATGAGCAGCACTGTGACGAGGGATATGGCAAAACAGAACTGATTTTTTTTTTTTTTTTTTTTTTTTTGATGAAATTAAGTTCTGCTGTGCCAGTGGGCAACACTTCATCTAGGACTTTTTTGGAGACCTGATTGAAATTCTCACAATTATACTGCTATTTTCAAGCTTGAAAATAAATTTTAGGCGTTAATATTTACACACGTGCAGAACTGGATGTTGTCATGGATGAGGTTTGGTGTATTTAGTGTTAGTTTAATCCAAAGCAGAGGTTAGCGTGCTGGACCAAGGCTCCGAGTGAGGAGCTGCGCTCCCAGAGTCCAGGGGATTGCTCTGGTGTGAGAGTTGACATGGAGGGAAGTTTGTGTTTACCTGCATTCGCAAGGCTTGTATTTCCATGTAGCCATAAAGCATCATGAAGAGCAAGCTGAAGCTCCTGCCTCTGAATTTTCTGATCAGCTGGGAACTGAGATCTGGTTCATGTTCGGAAACTTGATGTCCCGGGAGAAACTGGCTAAACGGTGAACAGGAGCGGTATTTCTGACTGTTCACGTGCTGTTACGGTTGGGGAGAGGAACAAGCGTTATGGAAAATAGCTCAATATTCAGACACGAGGTGAGCACGGTCTAGGAAACGCCTATCAAGTCCCAAGTGTGCTGTTCACAAGCGAGCGTTGCTGCCCGTGCAGGAAGCTGTTCTCCTGAACTTCCTGGGACCGTTCCAGCGTGGGCCAAGTTCGAACTTGTCTTAGATAATAGATTGGGAGACATGCGCGAAGCAGGCCAGAAAGCAAGAGTGTGGTTTGTGAGATTCGGTCCCCCCACCCATATGTTTTCTTTCTTTCTGACTCAGTTTTTGGCTTGAATCAGACTGAACCATGTCCTCGTCGAGAGGATGTTGGTGGAGAGGAAAAACGGATGCCTGGCACAGTTTCTCCGACGTGCCTGTTGTCCATCTGTTGGTCCTCTGCGTTGATTTCTGAAGGACTCTACAGTTGTTCACATGAATCCCACCCACAGATCTGGCTGTGTGGTTGAAGTCTGGGCTTTTGAGTCCACAGCTGGACACGCATCTCCTGGGCAGGACCCGTGTCCCGGCCCAGGGCCTGGACCAGTTGCGCCGGGGCCGATGGCAGGAGCCCCACCATGGAGGAGCTGGGCAAAACTGGACTGGCCCGTGTTTCTCCAAGATAAAATCCTTTTAGCCAAACAACAGGGGGTTTTGCCCTTTTTTTTCCCCCCTTCCCCCACTACCTTTTGCTAGATTTAGCAAATCGGCAGCATGGTAATTACGTCTGGTTTGAAACCTCTTTGTTACTCTCTTGCAGCTCAGCAAGCATAGGCTTTTGATGTATGTTCTGAAAATGCATATTAAAGAAACATTAGCGGTGTTTTCATGTCCAAGGTACTGCAATTCAGTTTGCAGTATGAAAGGAAAAACTATTTTAAAACTTGCTGCCCAGGGATACGTGAGTATTTTTGTCACAGGAACATTTATGGGGGGGCAGAGGGGGAAACGGACTAAATTTTAAGTATTCATAGTCTGTGAATGTGAAATGCAAAATATATGTTTGATTGTCATTTGAAAGGAGTGGTGTATTGTGCTGATTACTAATGATTACATAATGCATCTAATTGGTAACAAAATCATGAAGAGAGCGTGTGTTTAAAAGTTTGAATGTTGTCTGTTTGCAGCTAAGGTTTGCAAATCCAATCCTACCAGGAAAAATGATTTGCAAAGAAATTACTGAGTAATACTGAATTTGACACCCTTTTGCACTACTCTTGTCTGGTTTGCAAGCAGAAATAAAGCTAATTTCGGTAACATAATATTAATTGCTAATTATTGCTTAAACCTCTGTGCCCTTAATTTCCTCTCTTTTAGTTTTGAATATATTCTTAAGAGACGCTAATTTCGTTTTAAATTATTACTTTAACACTTTTTCATGAAGATTTGAAGAGCCTTGTGCAGACCATGAGTGCGTGGGGTGGGGAAGAGGTGGAGCAAAAGCTGCAGTAGTTCTCGTAAGACCATTCCCGTTGGGGAAAAAGCCGCCGGGAGGCAGTACTGAAGCCTTCATATCAAGCAGAAGCCCCTTATGGCATAAATTCTGCCAACAAGTGTGTGGATTCTCCAAAAACCAAAACCACCCCACCAACCCAAGCCAACACTGCGCTGCTGTTAGTAGAAGGCTGCACCTCCCACCCTGATGCGTGATGCCTTGGGAAGCTCACCTGAAGCATGTTCTTATTTTAATGGATGTTTTTTACTCTTTGCTTTTTATTTTAGTGTTTGAAAATCGTTGGGAGTGTTCAGTCCTCCCCGTTCACACCTGACTTGGAGTTCGCTTGCTGTTTTTTGCAGCCTGAAGCACTCCGTTACTCTCATCTTTAAAACAGTGATTTTTTTGTGTGTGTGGTTTAAAGGCTACTGTTCAGGTTTGATCTTGTGTATAAAAAGTTGCTTCTTTTCTAGAATTTCACATCATATGTTCTTGGAAAAGAACCAGAGTTACCAATATATGTTCTTTAACTCTGTTTCTGTTGGTGAGGATTAAGAGGTGCAGTCACCAACGCAGGTCTCGTTCACGAGGACCAGAGTGCTGCCTCAGCGTGGGAACCGCTCCTGCGAGAACTTCTGTATAAGGACACTCATTAAAAGCAAGCCAAAATTAACAAATGTGCAAAAAGCCCCTTGTCTTTAGCTTTTTTTACCAGCACGTTGCTTCCTAGGAATTTCATCTTCTGCACTTCACCTGTACAAGAATGAGCAGGTCGTGCGATACTTTTTTTTTTCTCATATTGATTTAAATATATTGAATTTTTCTTTGCAAGTTTAATATGTAACTAGTGGATACCATTTTCTAGGAATATAGCGTTATCCTAAAAAAGGATTGAGAACTTCAGTTTGATTCATAATTGCTATTTAAAGGAGCCATGTAATTTATTGAAGCCGAGATTGTACTGAAACCATTTCGTAATTTCATTACGATTTCTGTAGGCAGACCTCTGATCTTATATAACCGAGTGAGTGCTATTTTGGAAGGAAATATTCTAAATGCTTTCCTCCTTGTGAATCAGAGCAGAGGGGGAAAGGGGAATACTTCCCTTGTGAATCAAAAGATCTTATTTATTTCTCAAGTATTTCAGGGCTCGCTTTTCTTGAAGCTTAAAATAGAACTTCCCAAAGTTCTTCACCTTGGCAAACTGTTGGGTTTCTAAAGACTCGAAAGATTTGATGCTGTATATTCTGACAGTTTTTCTTTTAGGGTTTTGTTCACACTGTTATTTCCAGCCCAGTCTATAAATGTGTGCTAGGCCTTTTCTGCAACCCCCGAGCGCAGGGATGGTGGTTTGGAGCAGAGCGCGTCTGCAGGCTCAGTATCGTTATGGTCCTTCACAAGTCATCCTGGTGTCTTAAAGGCTGAACTTCATCTCCGAAATGCCAAGCTGGGATGTGTGTGGTGTTTTTTGTTTTTTATTTTTATTTTTTTATTATAGTGAGACTTTTAAAGAAGATTCAGAGTAGTTATAAATCAAAGCTACAGGCTCCAAGTTTTCCCCTCGAAGGCGGCTTTGGAAAGCCCCTGCCCGCAGCTCCGAAGTTGCAGCGGGTAAGCGCTGAGACCGGAAAATCATCGTGAGCCTCTTGGCTCTGCGTCGTAGCAGCGACCAAGTGAGGCCCGTGGTGGTGGCTCTGCCCTTACGCGCGTCTGCAGCAGCCTACGGACATCTCCTGGCCACCGCTGCTTTGTGACCGTCTGCAGGGCTCTGTGGGCAGCAAATAGGTACGAGATCAGGTCTTGAAGGATTTACGGGGTTGCTGCTGGGTTTTGAAGGACCACCAAAGCTCCTTGTTCTGCTGATATCTTTTTGTTTTTGTTTTGTTTTCCTTAGCGCTTCACGTGCAGCTAATAACAGGAGCCAGCAAACTGCTGAGATTTGCAGCATGGTGTTGGCAGGTGCTGGCAGATTTCCTCGAAAAAGGGGAAAAAAGCTGGAGCTCTGCTCTGCACCTCTCTTTCCCTGGGCAGCAGGAGGTTAATCTCTAATCTATACATTTTGAGTGAGAAATTATTGGGGAAATTGCCTGGAGCGTGAGAGCATTAGTGGGCAAAGCTAGGTGCAACACAAGTCCTCTCGCTTGTGCATCGGGAAGGAGATGCCTCAGACCAGCCGAGGACAGCTGCGTGCCTAATCCTGGCGCTGACTAGAGGCAAAGTTTTCATTATGTGATTTTTTTTTTTTTCTTCCCATTAAAAGACTTCATTACTGACTTCTCTGAAATGTTTCATGAATTTCCATTGCATTCAAGTGACTTGTTGTGGAGGAGGGGGAAGTAACATTTTTAAAAGCCTTATTTTATGTGAACACACTCCCACTTTTCTGAAGAAAAGGGTTTTCAAAATGAAGTTTTCAGCTACTTTTTCTTGGGGGGCGGGGAAGAATCATTGTACGCTGCATCGGAATAAGCTGGGAGGGAAGATGAGCTCGGTGAGAGGGTTTAATTTAGTTCCACTGTTAGACTCTCCCAGCTGCGTTATGCCCAGGACTATGTGCCATTGACCATGAAGGTTGCAAGAGTGGTTCTTGCACCAAACCCCTATGTCTTCGACTTAAACTAAACATGTATAGGTAGTGTTTGCATTTCCTAAATGCTTTTTTCCCCTTTTAGGCCATAGGAAATATATTCTGTAGTTCAGCAATGGTTTAAAAAAAAAAGAAAGCTGGAAAAGACAGGGTAGGGAGCTTGCAAAGTTATTTAATTATACTATAGGTTTTATTATCTGCCTTTTCTTATTTCAGATGTTTGAAGTCATACTTTGCTTGCTCAGCTAATAGCACACAAAGTAATCATTAATCAAAGTAAATAATGTAGTTGTAGCAGGAAACGTAAGGCATACAGCCCAGAGGGAGTTTTCACTGATTTCGGTGGAATTTGGATCAGTTCTGCCTGTTCAGTAGCATAGTGGGAAGGGAAGGAGAACATAAGGCTTCAGATATGTGGCTAGTTTTACAGTTCACCAGGCACCACCTGAACTGTGATAATTGTATATGAGCCCTTAGCCACTGGTAGAGGCTGCCTTTTTTTAAATACAACTTAACACTGTTTCATCTCTGCTGTAAGCCAAGATCATGCACTCGCACAGCTCCTGTTACTCAGCCTTGGTGGGCTGCCATGGGTTAAGCTGGGGTGGCTTCAGCGCAGGTGGGCTAGGACTCCTGGGAGAGAGTCCATAAAGCCAAGGGAAAGCGTTATAGGAGGTCTCCACTTGCCAGGCTCGCTGTATCGTCACTGGGTTTCACGTAATGCTCGCAGAAAACTATTAGCAATGAATCAAGATGATTGTATGTTGAATGTTTTGCAAATGATGCATAAAATTTATCAGTTGTTGCTGGAAGGCTGTACCAGAAGCAAGCAATTTGAAACTGAGAATTTGCGAGTTAGCATACAAGATGTCAATACGTGTTTGTGAAAGAAGGAAGGCAGGCAGGTTGCGTACCATGGTACTGGGTTGTGTACTGGGTACCCGTCCCAGGGGAGAAGGAAGCACTCCTGGGCAGGAGCACGATGTTCTGAGCTTGAGATGGGAGCACTGGGATGAAGGCACCAAGCATCTTGATGAAAAAAAACAAAACAAAACCCTGTTTTACCGTGATAGAAGTAGCTCTTACTTAATCAAGTTGAGAGAGAGAGGTTAGCTAGTTGCTTTAGCGCTAGAGGAGGGTTTTTTTTTTTTTTTGGTGTTCTATGTCAGTATTTGTTGTTGTTTTTCTCTCTTTGCAACTTTGAAAACATGTTTGCAATGATGGAAGTTTATTGTCTAGTAATGTCTAGTGATGAAGTTGGTAGAAGATTCCAACTACAGGGCATTCCTCACTTGAGGATATGGCAAATCATAAATTTGGGGTCCTGGGGCATCGGTCATAGACTCATAGAACAATTTAGGTTGGTAGGGACCTGTGGAGGTCTCTGGTCTTAACCCTCTGCTCCAAGCAGGGCCAGTTTAGATCAGGGCCTTGTCCAGTTGAATTTTGAATATCTCCAAGGCTGGAGAATCTCATCGTTCATGTTTTCGTGTTTCTATCGTATAATTAAAGAATATTCCTTTATTTTGCCCAGTTATGTAAGCTCCACAATAGGACTTTATGAAAATATCAAAATAACGCAGATAAGATTTGAGTATTAAGTAGCAGCTTAACTCAAAAGCAGCCTATGTAGGTGCCATTTTACTGCGTACTGATTGCCTCCTGTTATACCCTGCAACCCATAGCGGGCTGAGATATTTCCTTCCAAAACTAACAAGGAAGAGAAGAGGTCGCATTTTGATAGCCAGAAAGCATGCGTTTCTGTCTGTGGCAGTGTCATGGTCACCTCTAGCTATGTTATCCGTTGTTGGGGTGTGTGTGTGTATTCCAAGTATAGATGAGAAAAGATATCTGATGTGACTTTTGCCTTAAAAACAAGGGAGCAGTCCCTGTCTCAGAAGAATGTAATTGTTCATCCTTCATCATGCAGTAAGTCAATGACAGACATGAAGTCTTCTGATCCCACCTCAGGGTCCTGTTTATTGAGGCATCCTTCCTTTCAGCGATGGTGTTTGATGCGCGTGCAGCATGGGTACGTGGAGACCGAGCTCGGGATGTGGCAGAGGGAAAGGCTCTTCGGAGAGCGTCCCTCTGCCAGCTTCGCTGATGCCGCGCTTGTCATGTCACTTTGTGCTGTACGTCCCACATCAGGGATAGCTCTTTTGTCAGCTTGACGAGAGCTGAAAGGCACTCGGCGAGTGAAAACGCATGAAGGAGTCTCACAATGAATTGAGATATCTCTAAGCTCACAAGTAGAGGAAGACAGAAAACAGCTTGCAGAGTAAGATCCTTTGTGGTAGAACTCATTATGTTAAGTACAATCAATGTTGTTTGTTGAAGAAACAAAAATAAAGTTTAAACTAAGATTACTCTTGAGATGAATGGAAATCAATTCTGAAGAGGGGCGGGGTGTGCTCGTATTTGCTTGCGTCTATGAGAAAAGGGCTTTTGTGATATTTTCTTTCATTTCCACTGGAAGCTCAGAGGAGTCTTGGGTGAGCAGGATATAAAAACACCTGTACCAGTTCATACGAAGTATTCATCTAGCCTTGCATCCAGTGTCTGACTGGGGCCAAGAGTGGAAGCCTAGAGAAGACCCTAACAATGGGGCAAGAACGTAGGCCTCCCGGGAGGAGAGTCTCCCAGCTTCCAGCACTTAGTGGTTCAGAACAAGAGGCAATATCTATATTTAACATGATATTTTCATTAAAGTGCTGTTTTAGGAGAGCTGTGATTATGTGCGAGTATGAGGTGACATTTAAAAAAAGGGGGAGGTGGGAATCAACACCTAGTGCAATGGGAGAAATAAAAAAACTAATGAATTGTTACAGGAATTGGCACGGCTGGAAGAGGTTATACTCTGGGCATCCACAGCAACGGGATTAGTGGGAGGATGGGAGGACACAAACAAGGCTAGTAAAATTATAGCCAAGTGCGGAAGGGTTGTATTCTCCCTTCCCAACCTGAACATCAGCTTTTTTCTTTCTTTTTTTTCTTTTTTTTTCTCCTGGAGAGAAGTTTAGCTCTTCATTCAAGACTTCATATCTTCAACTGCGAAGTTGTTGCACAAAAACTAGGCCAGTGTGAGAGAGAGCTGGGTATTAGGTAAAGTGTCTAGGTGCTGAAAACAAGGCAATGCAACACAAGCTAGAATAAGAGGAAATCCTGAGCTGCCTTTTGTTTTCTTTTCCTGATCATCTGATCACAGGACTTTAACATTTTTCTTAGATTTGTGTCAAGTGGTTTTTATAAGCATGCATATTCTTGACAAGCATTTGGGGCTCTTTATTACTGTGATAAAGATGCATCATCATATAATTTGCAGGGCACTTAAGGGACTTTGAAAATCCCTTTGAAAATCAAAAGTTCCTTTTGAAACCTCTGCTGGAATTTGTCCTGAGAGTCACAGCTTTGCGTAGCTGTTTATCTTGGCAAGTGTCAGAACATTTGGTGTTCTTGCGGCATGGTGGTATTGCAGATCTGGTTGCATAAAGATCATCTCTCCTGTACCCTGCAAGGGTTCCTGGCGATGCAGGCCTGGTAACCAAGAGCACCAAGTAAATGGGCACTCAACTTGAAGAGGGACGGTGAGCCTTGAGCAGCTGGATTCTTGCAAGGCATCTCCATTTGGTTGTCCAAATTCACTAGTTAGGCTTTAAAATCTGACCATAGCCTTGTAGGCCGGAGGAAGTACTGGAAATACTTTTGGTCTTGGGGTCTGTTGTGTCCTCATTACACAAGGATCTCAGGATGATCTGTTCGTTCTCTACTGCCCTCGTATTTGGTGCGTTGTGTTGTATGTTGTTGCGGTGTGGAAAATGCTGTGACCCCTTCAGAGCTTGTCTCCAACCACGTGGGACAGAGTGAGTTCTTGTGACGCAGGCACAAGGCCAAGAGCTGTGATCTGGCTTCTCCTCCTGCCTCTGACCCAGGTGCCCTGTGCGATGCTGAGCAAGATACTTAACTTTTTCTGTGCTGTGGTTTGCTTCTCTGTAACTGCGAGGTAAATCTTCACTGCTTGAAGAGGGTTTTGAGAATGCAGATGCGCTAACGTTCACTGGTTTGGACCCTTCTGCGGGGAAAGCCCTTGGAAGGACTGTACAGAAGTTGTAGGAGCTCGCAGCTAACCTGGTTCTGTGTTGGGTCCAGGAGATGTTTGGGCACGGGCCATGGTCGGAGTAGGGAGGAAGGACTGTGCAGCCCTAACGGGGTTACGAGCCGTGTGAGCTGACCTGCTCCGCTGGGCAGCACTGATGTGGAGATAAAACCCTCTTGCCCTCCCTCAGATCACTCCGCAGCTGATGCCTGCCTTCTTGAGCACTGGTAATTGTCATGGTGGAACGGGCAGTCGGCTGAAAAATCGCTGTGCTTTTCTCTTGGGTTTGCTATTGCATGGTTGGTGTTCAGTAGTGCAGCAGCGTTGGCTGTTAAAAATAGCTGCATGTGTCGAAGCCTGAAGCTGTAAAAGGGACTCTGCTTTCAGCTGGCAGTTGTGAAGTGCTAGCAGATGGCCTCTGGGGAGCTCAGCACCGCTCACGTGCGGGTTCTCTCGCTTAAAGCTGTTGCTGTAGTAGGTGTCGCAAAAAATTGCCACATGCCCTGTGTTACACTAGTGGAAATTCAAAAATTGACTGTATTCAGAAGAAATGGTACAATAAAGCAAGGTGAATTCAGTGCATAGTACACTGAGGAGGAATATGTGATGACTGATTTCTAAATACTGGGCCTGAGAAAATATTAGTGGTAGTTCACTAATAACAGAGACTTCCTAGCTGAAATGCGCCTGCATGGAGTACATCCCTTCTTTTTGAAGATTACAGACAAGTAGTTAGCAGCAGCGGGGTCGGCATGGATGTCATCTCTCAACACACAAAAGGAAGCCCCCAGGACTGGTACAGCCACGAGGATGTTACTTTGGTCCCACAGAAATTAATGGCAAAACTTGTACTGACTCTGGAGAGAGGAGCTCTGAGTGTGAATGCACATTTTCTCCCCCTCTATTTCTCCTGTAACCCAAAGTTTTCAGCCTGGGAAATGTTGAGGGTAGTTGTGCATTTGACTGTACTGGTGAAAGAACCTATAGTAAGAAGGGAAAAAACAGTAGTAAGGAGGTAGGAATATAACCAATTCTGTGATCTAGGGCGACACTCATGTGCCAGCCTGTAAAATTAATAGTGGAGACAAAAACTAATACAGAGCACTAAAGAGCAAGTTAGGTTAGGTCATCTGAACGGCTCTGGATTACACATGGTGCCATGCAAAGTGTCTTTGGAAATGATTTAATTTTCCACTGTGCACGCACAGGGCCCTGAAAACAGCAGCATACTTTAGCAGATGTGCTTAAGAAACCAAACATTTTCCCTTCTCTGAGAGTTTCTTTGGTCGTGTGTTAAAACAAATCACGTTTCCGTGCATTTTGATTTCCTTGGGCTTTATGGGAGATGAGAAACTGCTTCAGATGCAGGATGACACTTCAGCTGTGGGTGTACAGGGTCCTCGCGTACATTTTGCAGCTATTTGCTTTATCACTTCCTTCATCTTTGCGTGACCTGTCTCCATCAGTGGAACTTGACATGTTCTGCGAAGTTCCTGCAGGCTCTGCTTTGCCAAGAGGATCTGTTTCTTGTCCTCGTTAAGCTGTAAATATGTGGGCGCTAGCACTCGGCTTCGCAGCGGTAGCTGGTAATGCTATAAACAGGCTTTGGGACTCTTTGATCCCAAAGCACTCTGTGACTCTTGCACATTTGATGGTGGCTGTAGTTTGATCCAACTACCCTTAAAAAAAAAAGGGTGCCAGATGGGAAACTCGGAGGGATCAGAAAGCCTCAATCATGCAGCCTACAGGAGCAGCCATGAGGGGTTAGAGCTGTTTTGGAGGCTCTGAGCTAGCTGAAGATTTCCCTAGGTGGGCAAATAGTGAGCTCAGCCATTTTTTAGGATGGCTTCCTGGCATTGTAAACCTCTGAAGATCTAGTAGGGTGCCTGATCCATCCTGCTTCGTGGAGAAGAGGAGGCTGGGGAAAGGGCAGAGCAGCCGAAAGAGCGTAGCAGAAAGGCCAAAGGCAGAAATTGGAGAACATTCTCCCACTGAGATCAGGGGCAAGTGGACCTTCTGGCTGCAAGGCGACAGGGTCCTGCCAGCCCCAAGCCAAAGGTGGCACTTGGTTGCTCACGAGGTGCCACTGGGTGCCTCCGGGCTGGGTGCTCCGGCAGTGCTGTAGCAGCAGGGAGAAGCAGGACGAGCTGGAGTGTTTGGCTGTACAGAAGTGCTGAGAACTTGTAGGTCATGCGGACTCCAGCGCGTCCCCACACGTAGCTGCCTTCTAGCAGATAAATCCACTGATGCTCCAGCTTGCGGTCAGTTATGGAGCAATATTTGGAAGCTGCATAAATGTCATTTATCATATTTAAAACATAAGTGCACCGCTTTACATCTTATAACAGTAAAGCCAACTCTTGCAATAACAGGTAGCAGTTAGCTGTAAGTGCTCTGTGAATGTAGAACAAGGAGATGGCCTCTGCCGTGTGCTTTACGACGAGATCTGTCCCAGTTCAGTAACGCTTTGCTCTGAGGTGCAGAAACCTGGCGCTTGGGTTTCTTCAGTGCTGCAGCTCCTCTGCGTATTGCCAGTTTGTACAGGGGGCACCCGGAGCCCGGTATAGCTCGGATGCCCTCAGATCAGCGCTGGGTTAAGCATCTTCTTGTCCTGTGGTTGGTATGGTTGGGCAAAGGCTTCCTCTGGGAAGCAGTTGCAGCGATTACCTTTCCTTGGAGATCTGTCCCCAAAATCAATATTCAAAGATATCTATTGATATCCATCCTATCTTTGATAACTAGGGAGGGGAATAGACAATTCCTGTGTCTGTTTTTGACAAGTTTTACTAACCTGTTACTTCTGTTTGACTGCAGGATCACGTGTTTTGCAAATAGCTTACTTGTTTTGTATTTATTACTAAGACTTTTCTTCTGGGAATCTCTTGGGAAACGAGAACCATTTCTTTGGTATAACTAACCTCAAAGATATTCTGTAAACTCAGACTGTCTTCACATACACCAAAAGCTTTCTGGGATCACTAGTGAAAGATATAATTATAAATCAATGATTGAGATATTGATTAACATACAGTAAAATACAGTTGAGAGTAAGGAGTGATAGCTGAGTCCAGTGTACCCTGTTTTGGGAAGTGCACGGATCCTGTTTTCTTCTTTGCGGTCGTTATTTACTTACTAATGCACTTGTAAAACTTCCCAATTATAAAAGCAAGTGATAACTTTTCTTTTCTTTGAATGCTTTAAACTGTGTAATTTTCTTCTGAGTAGAAATTACTCAGGCTTTCAATTGGTGGCTTTTGTTTTATTAAGCTTTAGAAACAATACTGTATTTTTATTCTCATTATTCTTTTCATCCATATCATTAAGCACAACGTTAGTGAGCCAGTTAAGAGCGTAGGGTTAACGCAAAGAAACTTGCTTTGTCTGGGGAGAAAAGCAATGATTGACATGTATTGGTGGTTAATAAATTCCATGGCTAGAGTCAATCTGCAGCCGCTGCAGAGATTGTTTTATAATGCCATTTCCTGAGTAAATGGCTTTATAGAATTTCCTTAATTATACATCGTTCTGGTTTTGAAAATATCCAATTTATTCTGGAAGCTGGGTGGTAATGAGCTTGCAGGCAGCTTGTCATGTAATTTCTAACTGGCAATGACACTGGTCTGTGATTTGTATTTTTGCCTCCCATGGTGCTTCCATGATTTACCACGTGTTAAGGTAAAAAAACAAATAAGCAAAAAAAACCTTGATGGGAATTGTGAGCGCTGCTAAGGCTTCACTGGAGGGGAGCTGAGTTTTGGGATCTGTCCGTGTCTCCTTCCCCCTTCGCTATCTGCCTGCCCTGGAAACGGGCCGGCGACACCGGGGCAGGTGGCCGTGGGGAGGTGGCAGTGCCACTGCCATGCATGATGGGTGATGAGTTCCCACCCATGGAGACATGATCATCTTCATCATGCACAAATACTCCTCTTTCCGCGTTAGACGGACACAGGAAGGTAATCTCCATCCCTGCGCTGAGGCTCTGCGGCTGCAGAGCTGGGTTTGGGCAGTGCAAACTCTTCTCCCAGGACGCTGAGATGCTCCTTCCTGGGGTGGCAAATCCAGCGTGACAAGGACATGGAGCAGCGGTGTTGAGCAGGGCCAGGCAGCTGCGGCTCCCTCGTGCCTGTGGGCCCCCCCTGCCTTAGTGGAAAGCAGCACACGGTCCCCATCCCGTGTCCTGATGGCGGCAGCTTTCCTGAGGGCCATGCACGTGCTGTTACCAGCAGACTTAAGTACAATAAGCATCTCCAGAAATGAGCACTTTTCTATGCTTCTCCAGTAGCGTTCCCAACTGGATTGTGCTAAATGAAATGAATTGTTTTGTTGGTTGAGCTCTTAATCTTAAGTGCAGGGTTTTCAGATAATCAGGCATCCGAAAACAACGCTTTAGACTACCTTACACTCAATCAAATTAGTAGCTGAAACATTGCCTTTCCAGCGCGCTTGCAAGGGGGACGTTAAAAATCCAGGTTGTGGTGGGGACGAATGCAGCAGCGAATACCCTGAGATAGAATTGCGACTTTTGGTGAGTCCAAGGGATTTATCCTGGTGCTCGTAGCAGCTGTCGTTCTTTCCACGCGGGATTCGAACCTTGTTGTTCTGAAGGAATTAGCATGTGGACCGCAACCTCAGCGTGTGCTGCACAAGATAAAAACGGAGATTAATTATAATTCCTGCTGAGTGCAAAACAATACCATTTTGAAAACTTGAGGGAACTATTATGTGCTGTACAAATGGCTTATCCCCGTTTGTTTCCGAGTTTGCAGAGGAGGTAGAAGGATGACTAGGCAGCTCCTGCAGGCTTGGCTGTTGCAGCGTTGGGTTGAGCTGCTAACTCTGCTCCTCCTGCTGAAAATTTCCTTATTAGGGACAATAAACAGATTTCTCTTGTTGCAGTGCTCCGTGCTGCTGCCGCACGGCGAGAGGTGCACTTGGTGTTGTGTCACGCTGTGTTGACACAGCGGTCTCACCGCCTCCAAATGCCTGGAGTGAGCAATGCGTGGAGATGTTGCCCCAAGAGGGTGTTTCATTGCTTTTCAGTCATAGGTCACAGGTGAAGGAAAGTGATTTATTTGCATGAAATTACTCATAGTAAGAGGGTGCTCGCTCGCTCCCCTGCCTTGTGAGGGACTTGGTTTGCTTGTGAAGAAAGGAGATCTTGGACAGCGTTGCGAGAAGCTGCCGGTGGCTTTGGAGAGGACCACGTTTGGGGGGGATGCCCTGCTCTCCAAGGGAGATCCACAAACGCAAAGGCGCTGGAGCTGCCCGGGATTGTGCCAGGACTAGAGCAACTTTTTGCGTGGTCACAGTGATGTACACAGTGTTATTGCCCTTAATTCCCTATGTGACAAATGGTTCTGAAATAATAGCAAAGAGGTCTTTCGGGTCTGGAGGAAAGAGGAGGAAATTAGGGAGGAAAGGACAAGCCTTTGCAGAAATCTGCACCTCTATGTAATAAAATATCTACTCTCATGAAGTGAATTCAGCCTCATTTTTTAGTCCTCTTAGCGCAGATCATGGGAAGGCAATCCTATTCGCACCACTTCAGGCACGGCACTTATTTCATTAGCCTTTATTTCTTATCACTTTGGCTCTCTGACAGCTTTTCAAGTCTCAAATTCTGCCTCTTTGAAATGCTTTGATGTTCTCATCTGTCTGACAAACTGTGTGTTTAAGGTCCTGATCTTAATTTAACATTTGTAGATATCTAGGGAGAATTTTGTTAATGAAGTCTTTAAAATACGAAATGAAGTTCTAGTTTTCTCCGTGAATAAAATTTTATCCCCACTATTATTTTTACTTTGGAATGATGTTCCCATTTAACATCTAGGAAATTTTTACTCCTTCGAAGCAGTAAGCAGCTTTTAGGGCTGTAATTAAATGAGGACTTTATGTTTCTCTTGGGATCTTTTTTGGGGTTTGTTTTGTTGAAAGAATAGGAATGTGACATAATTGAAAAAGTCTTTTCAACAAATGAAGCATTTGATACCGCAGAGGCGTGATAGCAAGTGGTTCTCCAACTGCAGATTAGGAGGGCTCCTGTAAAGTTATTTATAATACACTGTTCTGTAATGAAGCCATGCTTTCACTATCTCAAATTTGGTACTAGCTAATTGGGTAGAAGTGAATGTTGCTCGTAAACTATATTGATTAATTTTGGAGCTACTGGTTATTGTAGCAGATCTGAGTTCCCGAGTCTGGAATATGGGGCTGATGGGAATAATTCATTGCAAAGTTGCAGTCTGATTTAACATTTCAGCTACTTAATTCAAGATGCGATAGCTCTAACAGCCTCCTTGAGGCAAAAGAAAGAGGTATGTCAGAGGAAAAGGTTGACATTAAGAGGAAGAAAATGTTTCTGAAAGGCCTGTGAAGCCAGCAAGCTGCATCTATGGCTATTAAGAATATTTGGGGCCGTCCTGAGAAGCACGAGGTGCCTCAGGGACCCCTTGCAGCCTGGAGGAGAGACTCAGCCAAGACAGCCCAGGCAGTCCCATACATTGGCATATACGAATTTTGATTATAGTCTGAAACTGATTTTTTTACTTGAATCACACAGAGTCTTTCTCTGCTGTAGTAATGTTTGCATTAAAAAAAAAAAAAAAAAAAGGAAAAAAAAAAGAAAAAAAAAAAGAAAAGAAAATCCCAAACCTGGAGACACCTGGCAGTGCAAATAGCCTAAGCGTGCTGCCAGTTTTAAGGCATTTGCCATAACCTTGGTCACAGCGGACTAGTCAAAATGTGATCTCTTTTTGAAAAGCCAAAACAAGCCTTTTTTTCAAAGGGAAACATCAGGAAAATAGAATACTGCTAGAATTGCTTTTAATCGACCAACGTTTGGCAACACAGTTTATTTTAAACTCCTAAGTGCTTTCCCTCTCAAATGAAAATAATTAAAGAAATTGTTTACATGATTTAAAATAATGCACAGTGATTCTATTAGCTTAATGTGTTGATTCTTCTTCATTTTGCAAAGCTTTTTTTTCTTTCGTTCTTTTTTTTTCTTGCTTCTGCCTGAAACTAAGACACAGCATGCACAGCCCAGCCACCAAAAGGGAGACTTTTAATGCAGACTCATTTGTTAAACTGGGACCGACTGATCTTTAGCAGGGAGAAAGCCTGCATCACGGGGTGGGACAAGGCTCGTTGCAGTCCAATTAGAAAATGCATTTTAACGCTAGGCATCCTGTCCCTTCTATCCCCAAAGCAAAAACAATAAAACCTTCATCACATACAATAAAAATCCATATTTTAAATATATTTTTGGAGAAGTAAATAATCTTCACTTTTAATTCCTCTGTTTGTACAGTAGCTGATGCTCGTTAGGGACTCTGACCAGGCGTTGGGTGGAACCAGCTTTGGCGTAACGCGATGCGCTGTTGGGTATGTGATTGCGAATCGTGCATAGTGGGAACTTGGTCAAGTGATCTGAAACAAAAATGATTTCCAGAACAATTATGAAACGTTTTTTAAGGAGTTCACGTCTCTTCTGAGCAGTGCAGTCTTGGCACGCATTCAAAAATTGTGAGTCAGCATCTTTACATTGAAGGGTTTTTTTAATGGTTCTTTTAATTCCTTCTGAAAGTTGTATCTGTTTTAGGTTCAAATTATTTTCAGCTGTTGGTTCTTGACTGTGCAGGTTTAACCCCCTGCTCCTGACATTATAAAAATTGAAATTTCCCCTCGGTTGCTTGGTTTCAGAGTGAACGGGCTGCAAGACTCATGAGCATGTGGAAGTTTCCAACATGAGTAACTTCAGACCTAAAATTCAAGACACTCTGATGCCCTGTGACGGCTCTAAAGGTTGTCCCTCTGTCCTCTGTGGCACCGTCGCTCTGTAGCGGCCATGCTGCATGTGAAGCTCTGCTGGTAGTGACCGTCTCCGCTGACCTCCTCCCCCCTTCGTTTGGGTAGATGTTCCAGTTTGGGTACCCAGGGGTCAAGGCAGCGTTCTCCCTTTCCTTGGGTGGGGTTTTTAACGTGGTAGGGTGAATGCGGAGCTGTAACCACTGCTGTAAGAGTGGGAATGATGATGCTGAAGGACATGCGGCTGGGGAGAACCAGGCCACGGATGACTGTAAAGCCAACAGGCCAGTCTGGAGGAGTGGCTGAAAGTTGTCGGTGTTTTTGCATCTCTCTGTGTTATATTCTCTGTTAACTCGCCTGCCCTTTTCTCTGCTTGCAAGTAGACTTTCTTGGCTGGGCCTGCCAAAACGCAGAGCATGTGCTGTGCTAGCTGTCCCGAAGAGCCGGTAAGCACGGTCCCACCTACCTCAGGCCAATTCCTTGGTGGCAAAGAGGTCCCTTCCCCACTGGCAGCCTGTTAGTTGCTTTTAGGTAGGTTAGAAACTTCACCTAGTGCATTCAGGGAGAAAGGGCAAGTGTGGCTAATAGGCTGCAGGGAGGGAGAGTCATTTCTGCATTTCTTCTTGAGTCTGGGTCCAGCACAGCAGAGACCCATCTGCTGTTTTCAGAAACCTCCCTCAAGATGCAGGTGCTCTGGGAGGAGTTACCTCGCTCTCCTCTCACTGGAAGACCAGAAAGTGAATAGATAGAAGCACAGTTTGGTGTCAGAGGGGTATATTTGGATTATCTCGACTCCTGATACAGGAGAGCTTGGTAGTGCGGTAGAGCATCCGTGCGCTCGCTGTGCTGCTTTGCACTAGGTGTTTGCAGAGGTGCCTCCAAAGCAGAGGTTAAAGTACTTCTATACACAGTATAATGTTGTGTACTGAGTGCACGGTTAACATATCTTTATATTGAAAATTTACATATCTGTTGAAAACAAGCACAAACTGCCCTAGACCTGTCTCCGACACTTAAGCAATCATACAGGTTGCCTCTGCTTTGCACTGAGCATCGGGAACAGGGACCGCTGTGGTGGCTGGCCAGGGTGTTGTGTTGCGACTGTTCAAAAACCGCGCTCGAGTGGCCTGTGCTGCAGAGTGGATACTGCGTACTTGCTGTGTGTGTTTGTTAGAAAATGGGTGAAAAAGGTAAATGGCTTCTGCAGCACTATTCTATTGTGGTTTCCACGTTTGCAGGCAATTCATGTAAAAGGCTTTCAAGAATTTTCAGACATAGAAAGCTGTGTTCTGCGTGAGCAAATCATATGCCAGATAATGCTATAAAAGAGATGCACGTGATGGTCTCGCTGTAAGCCATGGCAGTAATGAATCTAGGAGGACTCTTTCATTTTCAAATTGGTGATTGAAATTATGTCGGAGGCTGCAGCTGCTTGGCCCCGTGGCGGGGGGGCAGGAGGAACCCCTTAGCACCTTGGCTGCCCTGCAAGAGGCGGTGCGTTTCCATGAGTTTTAAATGTTATTCACTGGTAATGACTTTGCAGTACCAATATTTCCCAGAGGAAGCTGAAGTTTTAAGGCATCATTATTTTACTTATAAATTGCTTTGGAGCCCCTTATTAAAAGGAAAAACATCTGAAGATGTTTGTACCATAACTGTAATTATAAAAATAATATTCTAATCTGAAAAAGTGAAATGGGAAAACCTACAAAAAAAACCCTTAACATTTAAAACCAAAGTAGCTCAGCATGACTAGAATATTACTGCTTTGTGCTCTTACAAATTTTTTTCTGAGACCATCTTGAAACGTGGTAATCACTAAATGAATTAAGTTGTGTTTTTGCTCCCTCAGGTAGGGCAGAAGCATTCCTGCTTGGCAGGTAAGGAACAGCGGCACAGAGTAAGTGATTTTTCCAGCCCCTTTGGGAAGTTTTGGCATATGGCAGAACTGTGATAGGAGCCAGATTTTTTTTTTTTTTTAATTATTGGTTTTAAAGCTAACACTGCAAAATCTTACCTAATAGTTTCTCTAGAAACCCAGCAACTCTCTTTAAACATCGAGGAGCCCTCTGCCAATTTTTCTGGTGAGCCCTACCTGGAGGGACGGAAATAAGGACACGCATTGTAGTAGAAATGGCTCTGTAATTTAGAGGTATTTTAGCTAATGGCAAAATTAGACCTGTGAGTGTGAGCTCTTGGGGAGAGTATGCTTCATCAAGCCTAAAGAGCTGGGTTTCTTTCTACACCGCTTTATCTTTAGCGGTCTTGAATTTGACCGAAACGTGGTTCCCGCTGATGGAAACGCCACCTCCTTCGTTCTGCGTTTGTTCGGGTTAGGTGCCCTGCGCGATGCCCGCGGCTTGGGCAGCGCGCGTCCTTCTGCGGCTGCGGAGAAGAGCGAGCCAGCGGGAGATCTACTTTTCCCCGTGGTGCAGCGTGGCGGTGGTGGGAGCCCACCGCGGCTCGGACGGGGACCGCGCCAATGCAGCAGAGCGGAGCGTGGGCAACGGCTTCTGGGAAGATGATGGAAAAACCTGAAGTATGGCTGGTGGACCTGCACTTCCCTCGTTCCCTTCTGGCCATCGTTCCCGCTAACGCAAAGCAAGTGTGGAGCCTGGTGCCAAGACAAAACCGTAGTGATTTGCCATTGCTTCAACAGATCCTGAAGCCACGTGAGGGATCTTGGGCTTCCTCAAATTAATTCCTTTTTGAGCAAAAGCTGGACGCTTCAGGTGGGCTCTGGAGGCTGGTAGCTGCCCGCGCCGTGGCCACAGCACCCTGGAGCAGGCGCGCAGCACCCACATGCCCCAGGGCATGGGTGCCCGGGCACCTTGGGGAGCCCCTGCGTGGCTTCGACGCAGGCGTTGCAAAACCTCCAGGACGGGTAGCACCAGGGGAGCTCTTGGCACACGCTCTACTCTGTCTCTGTCTCTGCGAGCTCCTCTGCCGACAAGTTGAGGATGCTTCTCGTCGACCGCGAGCTCAGCAGCATCGCGCTTGGGCCTGGAGCGTTATAACGATAAGCAGGTACCTGCTTTGGAAAGCTCTCCAGGATGGTGATCCCTACGCTTGCATTAGGGACCAGCTGCTGAGGAGCACGCGTGCCGTGTGAACCACCGTGTCCAGAAGCTGGTCCTTTAGGAGCTGGGTTTCTCTAAGTTTGTGTGCGTGTTGCAGAGAATGATGAGACGTTTCAGGAGAAGAACATGCCTGCTGCTGGAGAGGAAACCCGCTCCCTCTCTTGTGCAAGGCGTATGGTAACAGAAGCCGTCACTGACCTCCTCGTCCGAGGAGGAACTGGTTGACTGCTTGGTCGCGGGCTCCTTGTTCCGCTCCGCTCGGTTTCCGAAGAGCGCTCTGCAGCATCTGCGTTTCCCGGCTTGCCCGGGATGGCTTTTTAACGCAGAGGCAGCTACGTGCTGAGACCGCGGGACCTGGGACGGCACCGGCCGAGTCGGCACGACAGGGCAAAGCTGCTGGAGGGCGTGGTGAAGATGCTGTCCTGCGCTCTGCTACTCCGAGTCGCCTGGTGTCCACCGAAGGAAATGTCACTTCGTGTTAAAGCTGTGCTCTTTCTCATGGAAAAAGTGGGGTTTATTGCTTTTTTTTTTTTTTTTTTTTTTTTTTTTTTTTCTTCTTCTTTTTTCAAGGCAGGGCTTTCAGGCCCGGCTCAGCCCCGTGTTGCTCCGGTCGTGCTCTTTGTGCCGGAGCTGCTTGGCTGTGTTAATGTCAAGGCTCGTTGCCAGCTCTGCTGCCGCTGCCTGACATTTAGATCGTCCCCAAAGGTGACACGGGGCAGTCGGCGCAGAGCTTTCGCCTCTCCCTTCCCCTCCAGGCCCTGCAGGGGCCTGCAGCAAGGGTGCAGGCAGCAAAGAAGCAAAGATGAAAGCTTTTTCCTTTTCTTTTTTTTCTTTTTTTTTTTTTTTCTTCACTCCAAGCTTTAATTTTGCCGCGGTAAAGGCAAACGCAGGTGGCAAGTTTAGAGATGCCGGAGCGCAAGCGCAGCGTGCCGGGGAGTCGCAGGCTGGCGAGGTGGCGTGCAGAAGCGGCGAGCAAGGAGCTGCGCCTGGGGTCCTGCTTCAGAGACAACCAGCCTTCAATTCGCAATAAATAAATAGAAAAGTAACAAAACTTTTTGTCTGTGGAATGCTTTGACTTTGATTCCAAAAGGAGTCATGTTTTCCAAGGTTCGACTAAATAGAAAAGGCATTTTTAATTGTTTGTGGAATAAGAGGATAAAGAACTTGTTGTTGCATCTTAGATTTGCAACCTTTGCATCTTATCTATTACTTCTCTCCAAGATTTCTAACCATCATATGTTCCCCATTTCTGTGCAGTGGTTAATTACATTAAGTGTAAATGGGCACACAGAAAATACCTCGGTAACGGTACAGAATCCTAAATTCCCTCACATTATCCTGCGGCTGCACCGGCTTTGAACACTTACGCGTTTCAGGGGAACAGCAACTTAATTAAAATCACTAAGCAGATGCAGATTATATTTAATTTAAATATTTATAGAATTAGTTTAAGCTTTCAAAATAGATTAGCTGTTGAATGGGGAAACTGCTATCAGCTGAGTGATCATTTTGCTTCTGAGCCCAATTAAGAAACTAGTCAGGAATACAGTTAAAAAGTTGCTGTGTTTGAAGCAATATTTCCTTGTCATTGTATATACAAAGGGGCTTTAAAAACAAGCAGTCTTAAGTAAAATGATAGTTTGGGAATATTATATTACTTCTGATAGTATTTTAAAAACTTGCATTGTCTCTTGGCTTTCTGAGAATTACAGTTCTTCCCATTATCCTGAATACTACTGGGAAAAAATATAGTGAACCAAAGGGAGATGAAAAATTCCAGCATGCCAGCTGATTTGATTTTTATAATGCTTACCATGTTAAATTTGAAGCAAATTATTATCCCAGTTGATTTTAACTAGACTAAACACATGTAAAATTAAGCATGTATGTAAATCTTCTCAGAGCAAGACAAGTATAATCCCACATAATAACATTTTTACAGTCTTAAGGATGTTCCTATCTGTAAAGAAAGTCTTAGCTTTAAAATCTATCACAATATCCTCTCCAAATCCAAGGCCAATATCATTTCAGTAGTCCAGTGTCCTTTGACTCATCCTTTTTCCCAATATCACCCTTAAAAAGGCAAATCAGTCTGTCCCGATGCTGTTTGAAGAATCACAGAACAATCTGGATTGGAAGGGATCTAGACCAACCTGCCTGCTCAGGTCCTTGTCCAGATAAGCTTTGAATACGTCCAGGGATGGACATTGCTCCAGCCTCCTGGACACCTCCACTCTCATGGCTCAGCCAAAAGAAGTAGATGCCCAAGACTTTATCGGGAACGAGTTCAAACTTTTGGCTTTTTATTTTTAATTTTTATTTATCATACACTTAAAGGTGATGAGATCCTACAGGCTTTGGGACTATTTCACATAACTGTAGATTGCATTTTTCAAAAAAGTTAGTGTTGGCCAGGTAGTCTGAGATCTATAAAAAAAATTTTCTGGATTTGGTTTGAGCTCTCTAGAAATCTGTTTTGTAGTATTTCCAGTTTTTCAGTGTGGCTGCAAGAACTCCCAAGATCAAACGTATTCATTTCATACAGATGTTTCAACAGTATCTCATAACTTGCCTTACTAGCTTCCACTGGATTTTATTCTGTATTATGAAGTCTCTAAGATATTTTCTGCTTTTGCTTGATGTCACTACTGAACATTATGTGAATTGTTTTAAATCATATTTCCTGTTTGTGCATTGCTATTTAGACTTGAATGTAGCATGTGTTTTTTTCTTGGCCTCGTTACATTTCATTCCTTGCTTCACTGCATCATCTGTCTTGTTAGTCCATAAATTTCATCTGTTCTAATCACTGTGAATTCTCTGTTTCCCCTCATTGCATGTCACCACTGAGACTAGTCATGTTGGAAATCCCATTTCTGGAAGGTCATTTCATAGGAGATACAAGAGGAAGCACTATGAAATACCGATGGTTAAGGCTGGTGCTTGTTATGTGTCTTAACCTCAAAGTAGCTGTTGCAATCTGTTTTCTGTTTGTAGGCCAATTTTGGTAGCTATCACATGTTGAGATGGCCACCCACGTGAGTGCCGTGGGTCCCAAACTGGAAGCACAACAAAGTCTTCAGTGGGATTTATGACCTGTACGCATGATAAGTTACGCTGTATTTTTAGGTCGCCTTCACAAAGGCAAATTGCCAGTTCAAAGTTGCTTTTATTGGAAAAAGGCTTTTCCATGGAAAGAGATTTTTCTGGTACTTCTTAGGAACAGATGGCGATACAGAGCCAAGAACATGCAATGGCCACTCCACGGTGGGACCCCTTATGCAAGAGCACGTTGTCCAAGTCTTGTGTGCCTCGTGCTTGGCTTTCTTGCTCCTTCCAAGAGTGCTGGTGGCTTGGTACTTGATGTATCGATATCAAAGTAGGTGTGTGGTATCACTGCGATCAGTTCATTTCAATAACTTCCCTGTTTTCCATGTTTACAGATGTTAGTGACTCTACTACGCTTTTGTTTTGGTGCTGCTATCTGCTCCAGGGTTGGCCGGGTGGCATAGGCGTTGTGTGCCGCAACTTGTACACATCTGCTGACAGCGTTTGTTTCATTACTTCCCCTCCTGCTGCTCCTCCTTCTCCCGCATTTTATCGCTTCTGCATTATGTTGGATGTGCAGTATAGATTTTCAGGGTTCCTTGGATGCCTGTGCAGGCTCCAGCAGGACCATCCCTGGTCGGTGCCACTCGAGGCTCTGGGGTCTGCGCGAGCGCGTGCGGAGTGCTGAGCTTTGTGCGTTTTCTGAGGCTGTGCTGCAGGGACGCTTGTAGGAAGAGCTCTTCTGGACCCCAGGCCCTTCCCTAGGCTGGGCTCCTCCCTGGACTGACTCCTCTTTCTAGCCACGCTGGGCTTTGTGCGTGGAGGCTCGTGGGAGAGACCTGGGAAACTGCAGTTCATGCAACTCATGCTTGCAAAGGGAAACTACTCACTGTCTTGGGAAAAGTACTTTGATACTAATTAATGAGGAGAATGTGATGAAAGCTAGATATTACTTTGTTTTTTTCTTTTCCTTGAATCCTTCTGTCCTGTTTTTCACTTCTTTCTGGTGTTTTGGACTGGTATCTGATCATGCTGTAAACACAACCAGGTAGACTAAATGGAAATGGAAACATGCTAGGCTTCAGCTGGATTACCGAAGGGCATTTTCCAAAGACATCTGATGCCATTAAAGTAAAATTCAACTCTGCTGTTCATAGAGTTTCTAATTAATTAATGTATTTGTTTAATTTCATTGGGTTTAGTAGTTTTTTTTTTTAAATGATCTTTTACATTTGTTTCCATTCATGGGTGACTCGGATTATTTACTTCCCTGGCCTGGGGGTGCTGCAGCCTCTTGTGTCAAATTATCGCAGCTTTGCTGCTCTGCTGGTGCTTGCAGAACCCCTGCTCCCTGCTGCACAGAAATACGCCGTTATTCCCATCTGCTGGTTTGCCACATTTGCTGCTTTAATTACTGAAGTTAATGTTTGCATTGTTGTCTCAAAAACTTTGGTGACAGGTCGAAGCTTATTGCCTAGAGCTTATCGGCTGGTTGCGTTTGCAGAGAAGCAATTCCAACGAGCGCGAGCTTGTGTCAGTCTAACTGGGAGAAGAAATTTAGTTGTAAAACAGACTAAAGAAACAAGTGGAGTGCAGAGTGGTGTGAGCTCTCTCGGGTGTTTTTGATTGGAGTTACAGGGTCTAAATTACCCATAATTATGTCTGATCACAAAATACTAAAACCATGACAAATTCTGAGTAAACCACAGCTAAGCAGGTCATCCAAATTAATAGGATTTTAACCAATGGATAGATTTAATGGGTTTTTTCAAAGTTTGTGCAAAAGCCACAAATTGGTTTAAATTTAGAGGGTGAACAGTTCTTCATTGCACTCTTGCTCTCTCTTCTTCTGAAGGGCTCCCTGGCGACGCTGTGAGCAGCTCGGCTCTGCACCGTCCCCAAGCACAGCGTGCGTCGAAGCGAGCCCGCTGCAGGGATGCGAGCGAGACCCCACCTCGCAGCCGGGACGGACTTCCTCCGCCTCTGACCGTACCGCAGCCCCGGATCCTCTTCGGAGCAGCTACCGACGGGGCTGAACTCTGCGGTATTCCGGCATGCTGCCTGGGCCTTTTCAGAGCTGATGGAAAACAGTGTCTAGGTGCAGCGCGAGATACGCGCCCCGCTCCCCGGATGCGTCCCCGCCCTGCGGTCCCTGCTAGTGGTGCCCTGTGACAAGCACCAGATGTGCAGCCTGCTGCGGAGCATCTCCTTCCCTGAGCACACGTGCTCTCCTTCAAGAGAAAAGTAAGTGTTGGTCAGTAAGTGCTGGGTGAAGGTATCGCTGTGTGTTTGCCTGAAAAAAGGTGCCATTTTCCGGCACAGCTTTCCAGGCCTGGGGGAAGTCAAGGGGAGGAGGACAACCCTGAAGGCCAGCGGTGGCCATGGGGTTGCACTGACCTGCTTGAGAAAGGGCTTCGACCTCCTGCTCTTAACTCGCTTCTGTGGGAGGAAGGCGGCGCTACCAGATGAGGTGACCCTAGGACTCTGTTTTGGCAGGTGTATTTGGTTTAAAGGCTGTATCAGCAATACTGCTTTTGGCTCTCTGTAGCTTCTGCTAGCCCCAGTTCTGCTATGTCTGTTGTTTTGTGTTGATAGGTGCCTTACCTAAAGCGTTCGCGCCAGCCAAAGCAGTGCTGCGTTTGTACGGGTGGTTTACTCTTCATCGATCTCACTTGTGTCCAAGGTGAACCTGAGGGATTAATGCTCTGAGCCAAGTGCCTTTGGCTATTCATCTGTAACGCAGCGGCACTTACAGACCTTTGTGAAGAAAAAGACTGTGATTAGTGCAAGAGACCTGTCTCTAAACCAGCCCCTTTGGAAAAGTTGCCAGCGTAGTCATTGCAAGCATCTTATCACAATCCTGCTGAAAACGTCTTCCCATTACTGACAGCACTTCTTATGCTACCTGCACGACCGAGCTATTTTTACATCCTGTGGTGCTGGGTTAGAAATGCTCTGTAATACAAGATTGGCACTGGACATTGTGCTGGACTTTGAGCAGATGTTTCCTCTTTGTCGTCCGAGGGTTTCCCTGCAAGATGGTACAGCTAAAACCATTTGGAAGCACTGTCAATGTACAGAGTGTCTCTCCCCACCTGAGGCAGATGAGAAATGTGCTTCTGTTTCTCTGTGTCCGTGCTTCAGTCTCTGGTTTGCTAGCCAAAACCACTTTGTTATCTTCAGCATTGTTTTTTGAGCAGTATTACTGAGGAGGGAGCAGAAATAAAGTCATTTTAGTTTGATGAGCCTTAGAAGTTCATCTGGAAGATTTTTTTTTTTTTACTAGCTTCATAAAAGCTCCTGTAGGCTTAGTCTAGAAAGTTATGGCACAAATTGTTTTTATCCTTTTCATAGGCTTCTCCCTAAGCCTCTTAATTTTTAGTATACTACCCCTATCCCTTGAACTCCAGAAAACTGAGTTGAAACTTTACAGACTAAAACCCAGAGGGCCTAATTTTGGAGGCTGTTTTGAACAGTGCTGGTAGCAGGGAGACGGAGGACACAGGACAGGACCATGGGGATCTCGCTGGTGATGGGAGACCTGTGAAGGCCGGAGCGCTCTGGCATGTCCTCCTCTGATTCAGGTAGGGATGGGATGTATTTCACCCAGCATGTGCATGGGTGCTGGTTTGGCTGGCAGTGGCAGCAGAGGTAACTGGTGAATGTGTCAAAAGGCAGACTCCTACCATGTCCTTTGAGAAATTCCTACTAGTTGAACTAGTCAACCGAAAAGCAAACTTAAAAAAGATACTTATTCCAGAAATGGCATTAGTGAGGATGCAGAGGCTGTTATGCAAGTTCCGCTCACAGAAAACATTTGTTTCTCTTCTCCTGGCAGAGATGGGAATTATTTGTGAGAGTTCGTCTAAGAATTCGTGAGAAAGTAACTTTCTGGGGGAGACACTAAAAAAAAAAGAATAGCCTTGACAGCACCAACCCATTATTGCTTGCAGATTTTAATAATGAAGGTTTGTGGTTTTGGAGAGGGTATTTCCATGAGAATTCCAGCAGTTTGGCCGTGGTTACAGAGTTGCTGTCTAGCCGTCAAAATATCTTTGAGAATAAAGGTTGTGAAGAACCATGGAGGTTCTTTCTGAGGGAGTATTTAGTCCTTTGGATGATTGCAGTAGAATTGTTTAATGTTTTGCTCAGGAGCGAAAAAGCTCTCCTAACCTACTGGCACGCTCTCCTTGTGTTGAGTGGGGAAACATGGACATCGCGTGTTGAGCCTGTCTTGAATACTAGGTTTCTCCTGCGCATTGATTGCTCCGGAAGATGACATGGCGGCTTGTCATGAAAAATAGTCCTTACTCTAGTTTTAAAACACCTTGTATTTAAGATGTAATGTGAGCAGCTTTGGTTTCTTCTGCTTCCCTCCCCCTGGCTCTGGTCAAACACCCAAGGAGCCTCTCTTTTCCTTGTATCCCCTCCGCCTTCCCATCCCCAGTGTCACTCGCCTGCCCCAGATGAAGGATGCTGCATGGTGGGGTCAGGTTGTCCTTGCTGGCAGCTGGGTCCATTGCAGCAGGTGAGGAAGCTTTCCTTCCTCCAGGGTTGGCTGGGTGGGAGGTAGAGATCCATCCATGTGATTTATCAGCTGCCCTGCTGATTGCCTGCTGGGTGTAGGATGTCCTGAGCTCGGTGTTCAGAGACCAAGAGCAAGGGAAGCCACCTCCAGCTGGATTTCATACAGAGCTATTAGTCTCTGAAAGCGCCAGCAGGCTTAAATAACTGCTGCTGTTGTCAACAAGTTCCTCCTGCGTTTTCTGTAATGATTAAGGTCCTTGGAGGTTTTGGATCACTTATGTTTCTCAGTGTAGCTACAGACTGCGAACATAAGGGTTGCATCAAGTGTATTAAATAATGAATTCAAAAGCAGAGGTTCCTTTCCTGCTGTGTACTTCCAGTAGCAAAATTCCTGCTGACTCTACATTTCTTGCCACTGAAAAAGATAAATTGATCAGGTAGCTAAATGTTAACTTCAAGCTTGCCAGCTTTCCCACTTGATGTACAATTGCTCTTAGAAGCAGCTGCTGCTTTGCTGCTACCAGTGCTAGGGAGTGTTTTGTTTGATGACTTAATCAACATGTTATTCTATCAAAAGCTATTTATAGATTCATGTACAGATGTGGGTTGATAATTTTTGGAAAAAAGTTAATTTCCTTGAATTCAAAACATGCCTGTTGAAAAGTAACTCATGTCCTCCTCCTGATTTGGTCTGAAGCCTGCAGCAGAGTCTAAGCAGGCTTTGTATCTAGTCAGAACTGTGCAGGGTGATGACTTTGTTATTCTTAGACTTGCAGCAAATTTGCTTAAAATGTGATTGCTAAAAAGTGTGAGGTCATTTTTTGGTGAATATTAAAACTCTATCCATAACTCTTTGCAGTTCCCTGTGCCTTGTGTGGCTACCTTCTATGCAGATCAAACTGCACCAGCAGTGTGGGGCTTACCTTTCAACAGCCAGGAGTGATGGTTTAAGCCAAGTGCTACAGCATTAGATAGGCCTGGCTAATAGGGACAAACTATAGTTTCTTCTGCTCACTTCTAGTTACTTACTGCTCCTTAGTTTTGTCCTGGAAAAGAAAGAGAGAGAGGAAAAAAAACCTACAGAAAAATTTAAATAATGGCTTGGACTTTTCTAAAGCGATTGTAGTTGAAGGAATCTCAATATGGAAGTTGTCTGGGGCAACTTCTTGCAGCATCACGAGTTTGGAAACATGAAGAACAGGCTTTCCAACATCCTGTGAAAACTGCTTCTAGTCCTCCTGCATCAGTGGAGTCAGGCTGAATACTTCTGCCAGTCTGAGAGTCTCTAATTAAACCCAAATAGTCACTTTTTGGGTGGAATTTCCTTTCCCATTCAAGAGGATGGATAAATACAATGAAAAAAAAACCCAGCAAAACATAATGAGTAACTTATTGCTTGTTTGTCTGCACAGCCCGTTTTTGTGGCTTGTGGCACTGATCAGAGGTTCCTTCTCTGTTCCCACCCCATTCTCAGGCTCTGCCTGGGGTTGGTCCACCATTAGCTGTTTCATTATACGAAGTCTGCTGCGTTCTGCCAAGCAGTGGTGGTAGGAAACCAGTGTTTCCAGGGAACCTAAGCAAGCTGGAAATACTAATCCCTTTTTTTCCCCTCCATATAATGCCCACAGCTTTGCCAGTTTCTTTATTATCACTAGGTATCAACTGTGTTATTAGGGTGGAGCAGAACAAGGAAGATACAGGTCCTGCCTTCAAACCCCCAAATATCTAGGTTTAGTCTTCAGTAAATCTGGGCAGTGCCCAGCTTTGCCAGAGATCAGATCCTAGGTATGATAAGCATGTTGCCAGAGAAATCACAGTCCCCGTGATCTGTCCCAAGTGCCCAGCTCAATAAATGGCACTGGAAACGCGCTGTCAGACCCCCTTCGTTTCGCTTGATCTGTTACTGTGCTCAGCTCTATGGGTCTGTAGGTTCTCTTTTGTCTTTTAAAAGGTTTATGGAGAAAATAGTTGCAGAATAGCTGTTGCTTGACTGCTTTGAAAACAGATGAGCTAAATGCTTAAAAGTACTTTTTTTGGCCCAAGCAGTAATGTCTGCAAGTGGGCTACTGAGGATCAGCAATTTCAGGTTTGTGTTGTGCCCTTGCTTTGTTTTAGCTCCCTCCCCCATCAACTAGATGGCTGAGAAGGTTGGGATAACTTGTGTGCTCAGCATTTACAACACTTTATTTCTTTGAGAAGAGGAAGTCTTTCTGCTCTATTGCAAACTGTTGCTTTTTATGCTGAGCATAAAAATGCTTGGTCTTTTTTCCTGGAAATATTTTTCATCGAAACTCTTCACTGCTGCTTTGAAACTAAAAAGCTCCTGTTACCTGTAGGTGTTTTGATAAATGTTGCAAGAAACCAGTATCTGGTGACTTGCAAAAAAGGTGTTTTCATCTAAATCTAGTTTCTGTAGTTCTTGTTTCTAGCTGGTATTAGAGGCTTTAATACATCCGGTATATTTGGTTGTATTTTGGGCAGTTATATGAATGTAAAAGATTACTGACCTTTTACTTAGGACAGTGAGTATGTTAAATTACATGTTAAATTTTCTTTTGAAAAACATTTAATATCATAAAATTAGATTTTTTTTTTAAGCAGTTTATTTTCAGTTCTCAAGATGTCACTTAGCCATTTGCAAAAACTCCGATGCAATAAGCTGAAGGTCAGATTTTCACTTGATATGACTTTTTATTTACTGGGCTTGCTTCTCATCTTGTTCTCTCAGTTTTTCTCTTGCTGCAAGTCCGTTGTGCTTAAAGTAAGTGGGACAAAAATCGGAATTATTATGTTTATCCTGAAGATCTTGATACCAAGCTTGTTCTGCTTGTCTCGGAAGGGTTAATCATTCATCTCAAGTTGAATCCTGACCTGCATGTACACTTTAAGTACTAATTTAGCTAATGGACTGCCCCAAAGCTTCAGCATTAGTTCAGGAAATAATCAGTAATCCTGGCTTTCATAAACTTTTGTTAGTTTACAGAATTATACATTTCTCTTGCAAAAGAAAGCTCTGTAATTAAGTAAACTAATGAAAGTTTGTGAATTGTTATTCAGGTCTTGTCTCTTTCCTTCTTTCTTCCCTAATATCTTCATGGCTCTAGAAGGGCCCTGTTTCATCCTAACAGTGTTTTTTGGTTTTTTTGTTGGTCTTTCTCTTTTTTTTTTTTTTAATTGTCCGTCTCTCCTTCCAGGTTGGTGCTAATGCGGATCTGCTTTCTCTGCCAGATACGTTTGCATATTTTTGTAGCTGTTTTAAGACAAGCTGACCAAAAAAAAAAGCTTAGCAACTCTAACATGTCCTGTATGGACAAGAGATGTAATTACTGTTTCTAATGTCTACTTCCCTCTGCTCCTGGATAGGTTAATCAGTAATTGTAGCTTCACGAGATAATTACCATCTGCAGTCCTGTATTACAGGTTGCATGAGGGTATTTTTAAGCTAAAGCTAGGGTATATATACAGTGTCTTGAGAGATGTCTCTGAGAATAGCCGCATTTTCAGCTCACTTCTTAGCCTACCTTTCAGGAGGCTTTTCCTGGGTTATTCTTAGCTTCTGCTGACACCCACAAGCGTTTCAGACCGCAGGGAGGTGGGTTATCTCCGTTGCGTAAGGACTGCCAGCAAGCAGGGTGCTCTCGCTTGTTTGGGCCAATAACAGCAGGAAAACGGCCGACCCTCACCCTGTTTTATTTTGGGCGATGACGCCGACTCGTGGCGCTCGGTAACCTTGTGGGGGATTCGTTCATAAAAGCAGTGATGTGTTAAGAACAGAGGTAGATGGCAGGAGAGAAAATAGCTTCGGCTGCTGTGAGTTATTTGTGTCCGTGTGACGACCTGCTCTCATCCTCGCGTAAACACCGTATCGGCCCGCTGTCCCAGCTCGTGCATCGCAGCGCAGGGCAGGAGTATGGAATAACTGCTGCACTCAGGGAGATGTGTGGCTGTGCAGTGAGGCTGTGCAGGGGCTTGGGCAGATGACCAGTGTAACCCGTTCTTGTACGCCCTGGTTTTGTAGCTGGTGCTTTGAACAGGCTGGAGAGACTGGGAGCACATTTTCCCCTTCTGACCTCTTCTGGGCTTAGGCAGCATCTATTTTACATTGAGTGAATGTAATCATGGTTCATCCGTTGCCATTTCCACAGGACAGGAGAGGGCATTAGGTGACCATACCTCACGCTAACGCAGCCGGTAGCTATGTGAGTCACGGCATTAGAAGATTACTCACTGTTATCGTGGGAAAATCCTGAAGCCAGTGTCTTCAGACTTTGTAAAGCGTCCTTTGGCTGGTTTTGTAAGAATATGAGGGGGTATGTCCAGCCCAGAGAGGTTTTATAGTTTTTATAATTGACAGTTTTGGTTCTCATGCAGCTATTTTGGCTCTATGTTGTCACTCAGCCAGGAAAATGTGGAGGGGACAGCGAGAGCCCGTGCAGTTCCCCGCTGCCACCGTGTCCTAACGCAGATGAGACGTCTGGCTCAAATCCTTTGGTGGGAGTTGCAGCTACTTGTGCAACCATCCATCACCCAGTGTCATTCTTTGGCTTTTCATAAGGCCAGTCACATTTTCTCATGAAAAGCCACGTTGTTGTTATTTTGTAAGAATCAAAAAGGACTTCTGGACAATGACAACTTCTTATGACATTTGCCATGAGAAGGAACACCAGTGCTGGAAGTGAAGAGTATTCAGTCCTCAAGGCTACTTTTAATATCCCCCCTGTGACCTGTTGTAAGAAAAGAGATGAGGACGTTAATGCCCGGGGTAGTCTGTGAAAGGATATGTGCTTTTAATCAGCTTCCCAATAGCAGGATAATAAAAGCATTAATCCTTTTAGTATTCTGCCTCTGTTATCTCTATCTCTTTTTCCAAGGTCAGTAAGACAGTAAACAACGGGGACGATAAGCTTCAAAGGCGTTGAACTATTGAGCAGTGAGAAAAATCACACCCAGCAGTATGGATTGTTCTCCTTTTGGCAGCCCTTTTTGCAAGGGAGTCAAACCTGGTAGGGAGCAGAGCGCGTGGTTTCCCGAAGCAGTGGTCACAACAGATTTCCAGCAGAGCCGGAGCTTCATCTTGTGGTCTCCAGGCATCGTTTGTCATGTTCAGACTGAGGATTTGGACTTACTCCCCTTATCAGGAGACGAAACTTCTTGCCATAGGGGTGACAGGGTATGGCTGCAGGTGGAAAGTGAAGTTATTTTTATAATTGACAGTTTTGGTTTGTTCCGGTTTCAAGGAGTATGTGTAGTTTCTTTAAAACAAAAAGGAGAAAAACCGCTGTCCACTGCATGCACCGATTTCTGTTGGTGAAATTCTTAGCATAGTGGTTTGGATATAGTAGTAAAAAGCTGCTATGATATTGCTTACATATACAGAGCGCTTTCGTTCAGCGGTGGTGAGCTCTACCCCGAGGTAGCAGGCATGTCTTTTCCCCTGCCTTTGTTAGGGTGTGCAAGGAGCACACGTGGCTGTTTGCATATTAAAGAAGTGCAGTATTGACTTGTGCATCTTCTGTGAGCTCTTAACAGACGAGCGACTGCGGTGGGTTCTTTGGCAGTGAGTCCAGTCGTTTTTAACAAGGCTTTTTTTGAAAAGTACCATCTTTTGCTTGCTTTGGAGGATTTTTCCAGTTTAGCACTGTCACTGGCGGTGGCTACTCTCCTAGCTTTAGCATAGGAAAATATAAAACCTTTGGGATTGACAGTTATATATTGAGTTTCCTAAGGAGAGAAATTTATTCTAGCTTTGGGCAGTCAGTAGTATACTGCTGCCATGAACTTAATGGTTCACATACCATATAAATTGTGGCTCTTTTAACTATGGATGATGTCCCTTTTACCTATGCAGATCCTGTTTGAATGCTCCTCTTGCCTCTAATTTAGTAATTTTCTAAGTGACTTGGCAGCAATTTTTTTTTCTCCTGCATAGAAAGTGTGCCGTATAATGAGTTTATAATCTTTTGCATTTTTATTTAGGCCTTGATTCTTTCTCACTTTGATGTCACTCTAATTTAAGTAGAACAAGCCAGTTGTGTCCTGGAATACGAAATAATTATTCTAGAATAGATGTTTTGGTTAATTACACAATGCAGCCAAGCCCCAGTTTGCTTTACAAGGTTTCTTTTGATTGACGAAGCTTTGAGCTGCCTTAGGGCAGAGCTCGTATTCGTACCCCTTCTCGCCCCGGGCGTCTGGAGCCCGGCGGGGCTGGAGGGCTCCGTGGGACGCACGCGGGGACGGCGTCGTAGCACGCGTGTCGTGCCTGTGCACCGGCCAGGGGCAGAGATGAACAGCAGCGGTAACAGATTATAAGCAGCAGCATCAAGCAGTATTTTCTCACGCCAGCAGAAAAACTAAACCTGGTCTAATCGGACCTTTTGCATTGCAAAATCTGTAGAATTTATTCCCTTGTGATTCCAACCCACGAACTTTTGGATTTTAGGTGATGGCCAGGTCCCTTTTCTCTCCATGCTGTTACTCTCAGTGTAAAAAGCCAAGTTTCATTGCTTACTGCAGCACTGCAAAGACTTTGTTTTTGTGTATCATGCTGTGAACATCCAAGCCAAGTTGTTGCCAGTCTTAATGTGTTTCACGGCAAATAAATTTGCTGAGGTACGACGTGTTCCACCTTATCCTTTAGCTAATATATCAATTCTGCCTCAGGCAGTGGAGCTTAGCACCATGTCTCCTGATTGTTGCTTTTAATTTGAATTCTGTTATGAGCATTGAAGAAACTGTCTCAGACATTACAATTGCCTTAAGTTCACAGCAGAAATGGTCCTTGAGCCTTTAAACATGGTGCAAAAATGCATATAGTTCTTGAAGTTCTGAGGAGGAAAGAAATTTCAGCTAAGTACAGTATTTATTAACAAAAATGGATGAATTGTCCTATGATAATTTTTCCCTAACAGCCATTTGAAGGCTTGAGAGCAAGGAAGGAGCTTGATTGAATTTAACACCATAAAAAACTGCCGTACTGGCTGAGATCGGAGGTTCGTCCCGATTCCTGTCCCGTCCCTGCTGGTGGCTCAGGAGCTTCGTCAGCCGTGTCGGGCACTGGGTGCCTATAGAAAATAAGGAGCTCGTTCTCAGCAAACGTGCTGGCTGAGCAGCTGGGATGTCCTCATCCGCAGGTGCCATTTAGTTTAGGGGATGTTTGAATGTGGAATAGTTTTTTCTAGTTGGCTCTGAGTTACTGTAAAGTTTTTAACTGGATACGAGCAAGAATATTCTCTTCCTCTCTTGGTAAAATTGGTGCTAATAGTCACAGCTTTGGGCCTCAGCTTCTCAAAATCTGGAGTAATTGGATTTAGTGGATGATGTTAGCAGCATCAAAGCCCTCCTGAAGAAGAGGGATATGGGTATTTTAACTATACTATTGATATTTGCCTCAGCAAGTAAGTCATGTTTTCCCACCTGTATGTGCTGTAACAGCACGGAAGCAAAGCAGTTCTGCGAAATGCATTCCCCGCTACCTTAATTTTATCATCTCCCTCTGGTTTTTGCTTTTCTTTTACTACTACTAGCCTGGCAAGTAGCGTGGTTACCACAGAGTTTGTATAAAAAGGGTATGCTTCGCTCTTATAGTTGCAGCCAAAAGCTTGGAAATTTCGGGAGCGTGCAGTGCGCGTCTCTGCGGCCGGAGAGCCGGAGTGGACCCGGCTGGGGTACGCTGTTTGCTGCACTCCTCTGTTTTTTTTTCCAAGATAGTATGTTTTGATTTATCTACTTGTAAACTGAATATGACTATGTTTACCAGTGTTGTGCAGATGTTGTATGACTGAAGGACTGTTTGAGAGACCTCGGATAATCGAGTTGCTGTGCAAGCACTTGTAGTGAAGGAGTCCAGCCAAAGTAGCTGTCACTGTTTCTGCAGCATTTCTCTGCAGCATGTGAAGATACACCAGCATGTTGGTGTGTTCAGGATGCTTTGAGATAGGGTCGGGTGGACTAGTTCACCTAAAGAAAGAGCGCGTCTAAATTGTAGTCTCTTCTCTGTGTCTGGCACAAGCTGTTTTCTAAAACTGGGAAAACAGAAAAATCCAGGCTGTGGTGGTCTTGACTTTGCTTTTTCTTCCCCTCCCGTTCTGGCAGCTGGTGTGGCTCCGGCTGAGGGTCAGGTATGTAAGCACAGGACTGGTGACATTAGCCATGGGGTGCCGTCAAGCCTGGCTTAAAGCAGGGCCTGCCGAGGCGCTCGTGGGAGCGCTGCTTCGATGGGATGGGATGCTCAACCGGCTGTGGGGAAAACCATCGGAGCCTCGTTAAGAGGCGGAGATGAGCCGATCGGTCGCGCTGGTGTGCAGCAGCGACTAACCGATTTGCAAACTTGTGGGCGCAGTCTGAGTTGCGGCGACGGTCGCTCGCTGCCTGCCGGGTCTCTGGTTTTGTGCGTGGTTGAAGCCGGGTGGCCTTTCGTCTCGGGGGTTGGCGGCAGGTGAAGCAGTTGCGCTCTCTCGGCTGCCCTCTGACAGCTCCTCGCAAGGATGTTGGGGCTGGAGACGAGCATGAAGCAATTGGCTCCACAGAAAAAAACTGTCTGGCTCTCTGCCACCCCGCCTGGAAACGGGACAGCGGTAATGTCACTGCTCCGTTTGCTTCCACTTTGCTGAAATGCCCCAAACCCCGAGGCTAGAAAAATGGTCTGCGGCAACCAAGAAAACAGCACTGTGTTTCTGTTCTTAATGACGGCAGGATTTAGGCTGACTGAAAGGCCCAGATTACTCGGCTTTCCTTGGTGGGCTGAAGCAGAGGAGTACGGATGGAAGAGTCAAGCGCTAATCAGCAAAGATCGAGCGGTGTGATCCTGCCTCCGGCAGAAACCGTGCCCTGGGGCGAGAGCGATACCCAGTGTGGGGAGCGAGGTGGGAGACGCCAGAGCGAAGAGCCCAGGTGCCTCTCGAGCCGAGGAGCTTTGCTCCCCGGTTGCAGGCTCTACCAGCTCGCGCTCTGCAGAGCTGCTTCGGAGCAAGGACAACTGTAGGAGCGAAGAGATGTCGTTTCAAAGACGTGGTGTTGGAAGGTAGCGTTGTGGTTATCCGGTCTGCCCTCGCATGGGAGAAAGGCCAGGAAACGTAACCAGAGGGTAAAGCAGCAAGGGGAGCTGTCTGAGGGAGTGCCCGGTTGCCCTCCTAAGGCTGGGCGCACACCTGTGAAGCGAGGATGTCACCTACTACCTCCTGTCACAGGGGAATATTATTTTCTTTCAGTAATACAAACACGTTTTTAAAGAACAGATTTTGAAGGCTCTCAGGATCTTACTGAAGAAGTGCCTGCGAGGAGCGGTGGGGCTGGCCGCTTCCCCGCGCCGGGGTGACCGTGCGGTGCAGCATCGGCACTGCTCGGGCGAGCCGGGTTGGGCTGAGGAGCAGCGCAGTCACGTCGACGTGGTGCCGTGTCCAGCTCGTGAGCTCTGACACCATCGCCGTCCCTTGAGATCTCTAACATTTCGAGTGTCAGAGCTGGTCTCCAGTCATTGAAGGTCTCTGCACCTTTTGGCACCTTTAATGTTTGCTTCATTTGTGGACATGCTCAATGTGTTCATAATTCATATCATTTCTGAAGATATAAAGCTGGGCTGATTCCAGTGCTGACTCTGAAATGCTAAAATGATTTAGTGTAATTTCCCAGGATCTGTTATATTCAGTAGCACAATTTGCTTTTGCTATACTTGTTTAATTAATTTTGAATTAGAAGAGTATGTCTGGAATTAAGCAGTTTCTTGCCAATTTGAGATCACTTATTAATATATTCATACATCGATCAGAGATTAGAATTTAGTATATTAGTCTTAGCTAGCTTAACGTCTTTAATGAAGAGAAGAATCTGTTTTCTGTAACTAAGCCAATTCTAAGCAAAACTGATTTAGCTGATCTCATAAATGACTAGTGAAATTGGAACTTGAATAAATTCTAATTCATTAGCATCTGGTTTTAGAATATGATTGTGAAGAAACATGAATGCGAAGGGGATGCGAGAAGCACATCTATTGGTAAAGGAACAATTGGAGATGATGAAAGTAACTTAGTCATAGTTTAAGATTCCCTTAACTGAGTACTCAGGTTTTTTTCAGTGAAACAAAATAGTGCTAAAGATTTCTCTGTTATAAATTTGAAGTGGAACTCAGGGTCATCAAACTCGTGTGAGGACCGTGAACAAATTGAATAAACCTAGATGAATCATTAACTAGTATCTAGTGAGAAATGATAAATTTACCTAATTGCTTGTTCTCTGGGGTTTCATCTGGGTTTTATGGTATTTCTGGGTAGAACTGATGGGAGAGGGATGAGACAAATGAAGTGAAACAAAGCAAAAGCCAAAGGAAAAGCTTATCCCGCTGCAGAAAAGCAACCTCAAAACGGAGCGTTAGTCTGTCTTAGTTCGATATATCTAGTATAACACATACTGTAATTATGTAGCTGTTTAAGATGAGCTGTTGTTAGATGGTGTTAACACTTCTTCCATGTGTAGGATTTTTGTCGTCTTGTCCATGGACAGCTGGTGGTCTGTGAAGAACTGGTTGTTTATATGGTTTCTGTTCCTCATTTCTCATCCTAAAAATACATTAAATACTGCCTTCATCTTACTCCTCCCTGTCGCAGAAATTGCCCTGAGGCTAACTACGCATCTGTGAAGTGTAGGAACGATAGGATCCATGAGACAAGGTGTCTGGCAGGGCATGGTCTGTGCTATGGAGATGTCTGGGAAGCTCATGTAAAGCACTAGAAGGATCCAGTTGCTCTCAAGACTCTCAGTATCTTTATTAGCAAGAGGCTGCTCAGCCCTGGGGGAATGGTACTTCCTGCAAACCAACATCTGTTCCAGCTGCATGTAGCTGTTGTCTCAGTGCCTGTTTCCCGCACCTTGCTGTGCTTTAGCGGAGAAACAAGCTGCCCTCGCCTGTTTGGGAACCTTTTTCCTGTTACCGGTGGTTGGGATGGGTACAGCTGGAAGGACCGTGCACATTCGCATGTCCTCTTGTGCTTGAATGTTTGACTGCCTCAAGGAACGAGCCCGTGCAGCGGTAGTGAGGTGCATGTTCCAGCACGGTGAGCGTAACAGGCTGCAAGTCAGTTGGCTCCTGCGCTGTTGCTTGTGGGGATCTGGTGCCACGTGTTCGTGCAGAGGGACATACAAGCAGAGGGTTTGAGCCCATCATCAACGTAAGAACAATTACTGAATAAAGTAGAAGTTACTGTACAAATACATGAAATGTGTAATTGGCCCTTTGAGCAGGGACTAAACACGGATCCTCCCTGTCTTCTCTCTAGTCCAAACTTTATTTCCACCTGTGTAGAGTAGAGTAACTTCAGGAGGTGGGGTTGCCAAAACAACCTTGAGACTGATGTGAGAAGAAACATGGAACTGTAAAGAGCTGCCATGCTTAATTTGGGGAGGCCGAGACAGCCAGAGATAAGAAGGGCTGGCTGTAAAAATGTGACCCACCTCACTGTGGGAATGGGTGTGATGAGCTTAACTGTAAGGGAGTTATTCTGTTCTCTGACGTATTTTTTGGTGACCAAACAGAGCTTGGCTGGTGACTGGTACTGCATCTGAGAGAACAGAGCTTTGGGTGCCAAACGGACCTTGGCCGTACCGAGGTGATTGCACCGGATTACAGGTCTCTGAACCTGAGCCGGAGCTAATGGGCTGCTGAGACCTCAGTAGGGCACCCTGGAAGTCCTCCACAGAGAGGGTCAGAGATGCACTTGAATCAGGATCTGTGCGAAGCAGTTCTGAGTCCTTGCTCATGGTGTTTCATAAGTTACAGACGGTTGAATTTTTTGGCCTCTGCTTTGTGTCTAGTATGCAATGAGTAGTTTCCGCTTTGTCTGTAGGCAGCCAGTGCATTGTCATTGCAATGATTCATTACCTCACTATCGTTCTATATGCAATTTATCAATCTGAAAACAGCCTTTATGAAATGCCTGGTATGTTTGCAATAAGAGAAAAATGCTAGATAATGGAACAAGTCCTGTGAATAATTAGGGGTTGGGGTCGGGACCGTAGATAATACAGTGTCGAAGTGGCCAGTTCTATAAATATGCTGGTAATGTTCATGAGTACTGGAAAGCAAATTAACATGGAAGAAAGGCCCAACTGTTCAGCTGGCCCTGCCATAGCCCCTAAATCTGTGTGAACAAATGTTTTTGAGCAGAATTAGCCCATTTGGCTATACAATCTGTGCATTGTGTACTTGCTTGCATTTGCAATAAATGTGAATGCAAAACTTCATATTACACTGCTATATGTGCAAATCGAAGCCCCAGCTCTGCTGCTGTGATGGGTAGTGTACGTTAGTGCAAAGGCCATGCTGCTTCAGCCCAGTTCTTGAAAATACAACCCGACAGGTCAACTCCATAACAGTGCTCAAGGCCCACAGTTTGGGTTTCAAAAGGCAAAATCCTCGCAGTGCAGAACCGAAAGTGTTGGGAAAGACCCGAACTGAGCATGCTTTCTTCTTCGAGGACTTTTAAGAGTAACTGGCAAATGTACTTTTAATGACAGACAACACTTTTCGAGTATTCCTCTGTCTTGTGTGTAATACCTATCTGCAAAGATGGGGAGAACCGTTGTGAAGAGCAGTCTGTCTTGGTCAGCGTTCCCAGACTGACTTCTTGTTTGTTCATCTTTCTGCCGTGTCAAGCCAACACGTTCCTCGTGTGCCATACAAAAATGAAGCCTGTTGGTATTGGCTGCGCACTGCTGAGCAGAGGAATTCTACTTAAAAGGAAAACTAGAGAAAAAGCTTAGTAGGTGCTTTTTAGCCCTGAAGGGTCAAGATTTTAGACTTATTAGTCTTTCTCGCTGTTCTTGTAAGGCACCTGGCTTTTATCGTCTTTCCAACAGACTCAAGAAAAAAAATCACAAAGTTTCAGAAATAGGTGTTGCGGCTTGTAGTTGACAAACTAGCTGCCTAAAATGGGGTTCATTCCCAATACTCCTTGGGTTTCAGAGGAACATTTCATACAACTCCAAGCTGGTCTTCCACGTTTGATTTTTATAGGTGTGCAAAAATGCATAGGATTCTTGGGGGTTTTTTTTTGAGTCTTCCTTACCTGGAAATCTGAGAAATGGGATTTTGTTTTCCTAACCTGACTGCTTCCATCCTATCTGAAAATCAAGACAGAGATGAAAAAGATACATTTTCAAATTTCAGAAGAGCGAGAGCTTGGATTTATGCCTAGTACAAGGGTAACGGGGTTGAGCACTTTCCAACTAGGATTATCATTCTCTAGCATACAGTGTGACAGTTGACTCGTTTCACATAAAAAGAATGTCATTAAATTTATTTTGCAGATACCAGAAATACTCAGCGAAGTGACCCTACTGGCTCATGATTTTTCTGCTAGTGATTCACACAAGTCAGTCCCCTGACTGAGGATTCTGGAGAATGACCTTTCTGTAAGACAGAAAATCTCAATTATTTCTTTCAGCACGCGCTAAACAAGCTGCCGTCTTGAGCAGCTTGGAAGGAATAAACTGTGCTGAACCGAGCTCAGATAGAGGCATGCAAATCCTAGGCAAGTCTCTGGCCTTAGATGCGTATAAACTTGCTATATTCTTATGCTCTAGGGACTGTTAAGTGAAGAAACATTTCCCTATGCACAAAAACTGTGTGAGTGATAAATGCCAAAATGACAAGTATATATGGATTATTGCATATTTGGGCTATGTGTGCTATTTTCCCAGGAAAGCATCGATTCCAGGAAGAGCAACAGACAATACGCCTTGGCCAATAGTGTCTGCGGTCCCAGCACTACCGCAGGATCAGACTCATAGATAAGCAAGCCAGAAATCAGTGCTAGTTAACTCAACTTTTGAAAAGTTCTGAGGACTCTTAGTTGAACCATAACTAACAGCAATACATTAGAAAAAAATTATCAGGTAATTATTAGAGAACAATAACATTGTTAGGCTGACTGGGCTATCCACCAAGGAGCTGTCAGTCATGGTTGTTATGAAAAGCACAGCCTTTAGAGACTGTCAATCATACCTGTTTGTAAGAGCCAAAGGACTTTAGGAATTGTTATGCCTGAATTTACCAAATGCAAAAATAACAAAAGCACCCGAGAGTTTCGTGCAGGCTGGTATCACAGTTTGTATGGAAGATCTTGCATAAGTTTATACCTTTATTCATCCGAAAATGTCTGTACGGCACTGGAAGCTTGAAAAGGCTTATTTTCCAGTGAGCTGCTTTTATATCACTGCTTTTAAAAGCTGCTTAAGCTTACCAAATCTGATAACAGAAAGTAACTTTTGTTAGATTTCTTTGCTATGAAGCAAAAATGCTAGAGTTGGCATCCAAATCCCAGAGTGCTGATGCTAGAGTAGCTCAGCTTTTTTGAAGAGTTTCAAACTTCTACATATCTAAAACACTGCGGCAAATACCAGCTGGAGAATTTGAAAGGACTCAGTAAATCCTAGAGATGCCATAACACAGAGGTACTCGGTCGTGGATGCTATCAGAAATCGTCCCCAGGAGACAGAAAAAACCCATGGAGCTTTGTGTCTCTATTTTTTAGAGAAGCCATATGAGCTTGCCTGTTCCTGCTTTAAACCAAAAAGGAACAGTTTGCTTTTTCTTCCTTTAATATAACATTGAAGAGCTTTTGAGATGACATGGTTTTCTGATGACATTTTGCAGTCCCCTGGTCTCCTCAAAAACATGGTTTGCATTCAAAAAAGGGAGTTTCCAGTACTCTGTAACCACTGAACTGCTTCATAGGCTTCCTGGATTTATTCTGAGGGGGAAGGAAGGGAAGGATTGCTTTTCCCGTTTTCTGCATGTCATACGGACTTCTTATCTCAGTATTTCAGTCAGACTTGGAATAAAAATCTGTGACCTTGTGCTCCTTCCTCTAGCATGAGTCCCTGGGGCAGCTGAGGTTGTCCCAGCCTCAGAGAGGTCAGTGGCAGTTTGAGTTCAGGATTTACTTCGCAATCGTCGGTGATGTCAATACTGAGATCAACGCTGGGTGATGATCAATGATCGACTGATGTCAGTGCTCAGTACGGAGGTCATTTATTTGCATCTTTTGTTTGGCCACGCTTTGTAAGCGTCCGCAGCCCAGGCTGCAGCACTGTACCCACGGGAGGGTTTGTACGCCCTGTTGCCTGAGCTCTGGAGACCTCTAAATCGTGCGTTTTACAACTGAGACCAAGCAGCAGTGCGTGTGTGTGCATTCAGTATTTGCAATACTGTTTGAAAATGTGTTTGTTTCTGAATAAATCAGGGGTTTCCATTTCTTTGAAAGCCTTCCATTGAGGAATCGGTACCGTTCAGTTTTGTCCCAGAAGATTTGGGGCTTTTAGCAGGTTCCTTGCTGCTCCGGACCCTGCAGGAGCTCTAGCATGAGGAACCCTGGCATTAAGTGCTACCAAGGCAGAAGAGCTATTATATGAATTTTTTCTCATCTTGGGAGCTCTGCTTTACCAGACGTGATGCCAGGAGCGTGTTCCCAGCGCGTGGCTGTTTGGGTCCGTTCTCTGCAGCTCGGTGCCTGGCACAAGGCAGAGGCCGCGATGTCTCCTGAGACGGGTCCTGGGGCATCTGCTTCCAGGGCCAACCTCGTGCATGGGAAGGACTTCTTGACTGCGGTCCTGCTGGGACTTCATTAAATAAGGTGGGATTGAGGGAGGGGAGTGAGGGGACCAGTCTCTGCTCCAAAAAATTCACGGCCTGACTATCCTTACTAGATACAGGAAGGAAAGGGAAAGGAGTCCCAAAGAGAAGTAATCTGCCCAAAGTTGTCATTCAGGGAGCCAGTAGCAGACCAGGGACAGAAGCTACATCTCTTGCTGTCCAGATGACTTTGTCGGACTGACCCGGACAGCGACCAGCTCCCGTGGCAGCGTGCCCACGTACCGCGGCCATAGGCGTCATCCCGCCGAAGCCGTAGCTGCGCTCACACAATTGGTGGTTAATTTAGTGAATTTTAAACCAAATGTTAATAATTAAGCTCAAGTGGTTAATGAGTTTCTAGAGAAAAGATCAAATTATGCTCTTCAAACATGGAGCTAGAATTTTGGCTAATTAGAAGAAATATGTTTTTCCTGTGTGGGGCAGTTGCTGAAGTGACAGTTTGGAGACTGTTGTGACAGCGTTTGCAGAGATGGGTGCCAGCCAAAGAACAGGGCTTTTTTTGGTGTCTCTGGTTGAGTAGTAGTTTCTTTTGAAGGCTTAATTATGTTGCATTCTTTGCACAGTTCATTAGGAGCAGAAAAACAATGAAGTTGTATTCCATGTGGTTGGTGTTCACACATTTTTATCTTAACATGATAGAAGAAGTTGTTAGGTCCAGAGAGTAACATGGTGTCTCTTTCTCGTAATTCTAGCCGAATAGCAGAACTAGTGCTAGGTGGAAGACAGCTTTTTTTCTTAGCCTGTAACTGTTATTGAAGAGTCCAATTTTCTTCTGCCTGAGATTCCAGAAAATGTAAAAATGTCAAATAAAAATAGATGACCTAAAAATCCCAACAAGAAATAAGTCTGAGTCAGTTAAGCCATTTTGATATCTTGAAATCTTTCATTTCTGTATAATTTTGATATAAAATTCTTTCTGCCGCTATGTTAAATGTCAAAGTGAAAAAATTATTTCAAATTTCAGGAAAATCATTGTTTTCAAAATGTAAAAATGAAATTTTCTTTCTATTTGTCCCCAGTACTTGTCTGTTCAGAAATCCATCAAAACTGATTTCCCCCCAAAGTTTCTATTTAACCTTAACACATTTTTTTTGCAAGAAAAAAGTTTTATGGAATTACTCCCAACCAGCACTAGTATTAAATGTTCCCTTCATTGCATCTTACCATTTTCAAGCACTACCAGTAAACACCATTGCTAACAGCCAGAATTTATCAGAGGTGTTGAGATAAAGGAGATTAGTTCTTTTCAAGCATACATAAGAGACAGTCTTTATGGCACAACAGCATATGAGAAAATAAACAGTCTTTGCTAGTCATTAAGTGGATGTAGCAGAACTGAGCCCTTTCACACTTTCAGAAGCTAGCAATTACTTAGATCGTACCTCTGTTTTCATCCCTTTGTACTAAGGAGGAAACCTAATGAGATTCAACATATTTCTTTAATGAAGGCTTAAATGGCTGAACTCCCATTTCAGGGCAGTGACACCCTGAACAGCCCTGATGTGGTGGGAAATCAGCTCCATACCCAAAGGCCTCCATGCCTCGGTGTGGAGACCACTGAGCAGCGATGCCTAGTATCTTCAGATGGGGAGAAGGATATTTTTAAACTCAGAAAGGATAAAGGGCTACAGTCGCTGTCCGTTCACTTGCTCTGAGCTGGCCTTAGTTTCTGTGTTTTGAAGAACCCCAAATTCTGCAAGTAAGAAGCTGGTTAACTAAAACCACCACTTAGCGTATTCACAGAAATGCCTTTGACCTGCAATTTCCCAACCATTTCTGTATCTCTAATGAAATTGTTATTGGTTGGCCATGTAATTATGTCTGTCCTTTAAAATGTGAGTCTCTTCTATTCAGTAGCGCAAGGAATGGGTTGGACAAGATTGGGATGACCCATGAAGCTTCCTTGCAGAACAAGCTGCCTGGAGCAGTGATGGTCTCTGCACAACGTATAGGTGTGCGGTGGCCTGGAGGGAAGTTATGTGCAAGAGTAGCCATTTCATTAACTCTGTTTAGATGAAAGCTTGTGCCTCTGCAAGACAGAAGCAGAGAACCAGAGAAACTGAGGAGACGGCAGGAAGGCAAGGGGCAGGTAGTGCAGAGCTTCGCATTATGGGAGGAGATCTCACAAACATCAGAGTCCCCTAAGGTAAGAGATCCTCCTGGCACAGAGGAATTCCCTGATCGTTGTTTGCTATCACTGTATTAACTCGGCAAGTGAAGCATGTTGAGGCATGGGGCAAGAGAGGAAGACACTAGTGCACAGCTGCTGCTACTCAAAAATTAGACTGTAGCTCATAAAAAATCAGCATGCCAGGCACGTCTGAGTACGCATGGCTTTGTTTTGATAACTCTGGGTGAAGTACATCAAAGCAACCATGCTTCATGCTGCCTGTATTGATAAAGAGATCTTCTAAATAACATTCTCTAAGCAAGAAAACAGGTAGAAATCTGTTTTTAAAAGATCTTCTATTTCCTTGTCTTGTCCAGAAGAACTGTTTAAGATTGTAGCTTTGCCTATGTGGTATACCTGTGCCTTTTTATTGCATTGAGAGCCTGTCTTCCATCTTCACAGCAATATAGAAAAAAAATTATGCAATCAGCTGCTCATTTTTGGGAAGAACGTGATCGGGCACAGTAGCCTGTCAGGTTATTATAGTGCAGTTCTGTCTACTTATTTTGTCAGTCTCTCTGTCTTAATGCAGTAAGCTTTTCTAAAAAGATAGAAAGATAAGATTTGTGTGTGTTTTTGTGATTATAACTTACTCTTGCCTTTCACTTAAATTTCTGTTGTGATGCTGGCAGTGGGAATTAATTTGCTGTCTGAAACTGGGCAGTCTCTCACGGGTAAGGAAATGGGTTCAGCTAATCACCAAAACAGCATCTGCAGGCAAAAGGATTGGGAATGTCAAAACCCTTCTGTTTTAGGAGGTTTGCAGTACAAACTATGCAGTACTGAGTTTGTTTGTATAGACTATGGCTCTTTGGCTCATGTGAAGTTTCTGTGACACTCAGCAGATTAAAAAGCATGTTTTCCCATGCAATAGCAGCTTTCTTGTGCCCCAGCGTCCCCTCCCGCTGCAGATGGCTCAGAGCTGGCCGATGGGAGACCTGCACCATGCATGCTCCTCGTTGCCCAGTGGTGGTTAGTCACCGTCTTACAATGCTAAAAACTTCTCTGTTAGTTGTCTGAGCAAACTCTGATGATGTTATAGGAGAAACTTGCCCTGATCTGACTCATCCCAGACACTGACCTGCCCCAGCTGCAAACACAGCCCTCCGGGACCGGGTGGTGCCCAGGATGCACCAAAGCCAGGAGCAGTGTTGTGGGGTGCTGCAGACTTAAACGCTCACCTTCAGGAACACGGGATCTCATGCTGGGGCACCTGCAAACAACGTTCTGGTGAAAGGCTGATAGCAAACATAGGCTTGATTACTGAAATTTTAACTGTTCTGGATGTGGGGCTTTTAAAGAAGTTCTCGTTGATGTTTTTGAGTGCCGAGTTACTGGCCTTGAGTGCCTTTTAAATCCTGAGTCAAGTGCCTAAAATCAGAAAATTCAAAAGTTACTATGCCCTGCTTGTGTGTGTTTGCTTACTGTTTTTTAAGCCTTTAGGAGATGTGTTTTTCATCTTTTGCCCGCAGCTGTGAAGGCTGGTAACAAACTGACTCAAAAGGCTGGGATTTAAAAACCCAAGACGGAAGATACTAAAGGATTTGAGAGGAAAAAATGTGACAGTTGGCAACACTAGGCTACCTCGTATTTCCCTTAGTAATATGAAAGCAGGCGCCTCAGTAACTCACACTGCTATTACCTCTCATAACTGGACTTTGCTTCTGTGGTTAGAAAAAAATGAAGTAAAAAAAATTCACCTGACATTAAACAGTAGCGAGTGGGAGCAAAAAGTACTGCATTTTAAGAAGTCTGTCAGAATTCTTCACAGTGTTGCATAAAAATACGGTAGCATTGCAATTCCAGCTTTGTACTGTATTTTAGTTTATCCTGTAAAAAAAAAAAGTTACTCCATTTTTTTCCCCGTGGGGTATCAAGACTCAGACCCCTTAGGGACCATTTGGTCTCTTGGTTTCTCTCCTTGGCAAGCGCTGCGTGTAGAGTGGAGTATTCTGCTTTGATGTAAGCTCTTGCTTTTCTTGGATCTTGTTTTTCTTGTTGTTATGTTTTAAATATGCATAGTGTTGTAATGAGCAAGTACCAAAATATCTCTAGTCCTCAAGAGCTAACCCCGGTCTTCCAGCCTCTTCTGCCCTCCCTTCCCAGGCATACTCTTAGCTGTGGCCACCGAAGCCTTGTGGTGGTTCTGGAGCTCGGGGAGAAGTGACTCCTTGTGTATGTTGTCAAAAGAGGTGGTTTTACCTCATTTGCCGTCTACGTTGCAGCGTTTGCTTTGTTCTCAGTGGGCCGCGCTGGCACGTGGAGCGGGATCAAGGGGAGAAGCGCGGCACCCTTGGTTTTGGATGAATCAGCTGCTCTGATTCAGAGCTGGGCCTCAGTGCTTCAGGGTTTCTGCTCTGCAGCGAGTTGTTGATATTTTTGGCTGAATAAAGCCCTTTTACATCTGAATGACTACAATGGTGCTTTTATGTAGAAAGTACAAAGTATTACGCCTTTCAGTCCTCTAAATGAATTTAATGCTGTAGAAGCATCAAGTTTCAAAAATTCACTCTTATAATGCTCTTATGCCTTATGAATCCTCAATGAAGTTGCACTTGCTAGTTCTTGGTTTGGGTTTTTTTCTCCTTTCCTCTTCTTAGTTCTGTGCAAGAACAATGACTGTCCTCCCACGCAGCTTTGCTGAGGAAGTGCCAGCAGGGCTACCTTCGCATTTCCTTACTTTCAGAGCTCTTCCCTGCTGTCTCGAAGCCTGAATGGCCTCCCGGTTTTGTGGATCTGGTGCTCAGGACCCAGCACTTGGTCAAGTCGGTGTGCTTTAGGTTAATGTATGGCATTGTGATCATGCTTACGTGATCCCTTGATCCTTGCTAAAGGTGAAGTAATACAATTCAGCCTATAATGAAAGAGGTTTAAGGTAATGTGCTTTACTTTGCACTTGCTGTTGGCTCAAACAGGTTTCTTGTCACGCTTGACATGGCTTTTTGATTCACATGGAGACAAGCAGTTGCAAGAGTGTTTCTTGGGTTGCATCAACGGCATGGTACAGACACTTGCTCCAGTGTTTCAGAAGTGTTTGGTTTCTAACATTTTGGTGGTTCAGCAGCTCTCGCAGCCATATAGGAACACTGATACTGCAGCTAGGTTCAGAATCTCCAGTTTTGCTCAGGAGCTGTAGGCTAATATTTCTCTCCATTATGTTTAATGACCACTGGTTGCCTCTCCCACCCCTGAGGTTTCTAGCCCCTAGCATGCTGCTCCCCACCTTGGTGAAGGGTTTGCTTTCCTCCAGTCGTTCTGTCTGGTGCAGCGTTGCTGCTTGGTGCCCCCAGATGTCTGTTTTGGTAGATTTGGTCTGGAACTATGCTTAGACTGTTTTTTTTCCCCCACATCTTCTCTCTTTCCATCTTTCTTTGGAGCTCTCAAAAGGTGTTGCCCGGTAGCACACGTCCCATTTCATATCAGTATCTGTCCTGAGCTTCTTGGTTGTCTGGTTGCTCAGCCTTACGGAACAAAGCACTCGGGTAAGATTTCATTTTTAACAGCACTGAGAAGTCTGTTAATTTTGGAGCGTGACATAAAACCGAGTTCTGCCTAGTGAAATTTAATGGAAACTTTTATGCCATAATTGGAGGCAAGGCTTGGGTCACAGTCTACGCACACAGATTTCTCCTCACTAAGGTTCAGATGTTCATGCATACCTGTGTCATGGGCTTCTCTGTGTCCTGCCTTCCTCATCTTTACATAAGGATCGCATGTCCACAGGAAGGAATGAGTTTTTACTTTGGGGTGTTACTGAGACAGTTCACCGAGCGCCTGCAAGTTGAAGTCACGTGTTCAGATCTGTAAGCACAGAGTTGCTCCTGTGAGCTCCGCTGGATGAACGCCCACATTTAGGCTCCATGATGAATGTGCGTCTTTAATCACTGCAGCCTGGTTCGTGCCGGCGTGGTACCGCGGCTCACGGCGGTGGCAGTCGGGTGGGATGCGCTTGGCTTGACCCACGTGGGTGAAGCCGCTCTCAGCCTCGCTGAGTAGTTGGTGTTTCTAATTGCTATTTGGGCTGTTTTAGTGCAATAAAGCTGGGAACTGAGAAATGTGTTTGCTACTTGTTTGGCCTTTATGTGCCAATCTTCTTTGAGGGTCAGATGTGTATGGGAGAAAAGTGATGCTGGTTTAATTAAAAAATTAGACAATGAACTTTTAAGCTCATCTGCTCATGAGAGTCTATTATTGCCTGTTAATTATTGGAACTAACATAATTGTTTCATTTTTGAAGTGCTGCTATTTATTAAAACATATGTTAGTGTGGTTACGCTGTCTGGTGAGAAGTTGCTCAAAGTGTTAGTTCCGTGGCCTGATGCTGCATGAGCAGAAATACCCCTGTGATTACGCGTTTCTGTTAGTTGCTGGCAGTTTTAGAGAAAATGTCCGATGCAGTTCTCCTGCCACAGAGCTCACGAGGTGGTTGCGTTGTCATTGTACAAATAAATTGAGCATCCGTTTCTGTAAGTGTTTCAAGTGCGGGCGTGCAAATACACAGGAGAAGACTTACCTTGAGCTGGGATATGCAGGAAATGTGGCCAAATAATTAGGTATGAGACGTAAGTTAGGACTTTTAGCTTCTGCTTCTTGACTCTCCTGTTTGCTCATAGGTGAATAGGCCAGAATAATTAATTAATCCAGCCAGTTGTATCTCTTTGGCCCAGTGCATGCTTATATTGGGAATCCCAAGCTGTCTTTGGGGAGCAGGATTGCCTTCGGGACGCGGCACACACAGTGCAAAGACCCAATGCAGCCGGGCTGTGATAGCGCAGCAGTCTTCCCCACGTTAGTAGAGTAATTAACGGACCCAGAGCCCAGTGAGATGTCTGTCCCGTTGGTTTTCCAGCCTCAGTTCACGTCTCTTGTGTCCCGTTGTTCCCAATGGAGTGTTTCCCTCCTGCAAAGTGCGTGCTGTTACTGGAGGAACCCGGGCTCTGCTGGAGTTGTTTCTTTTTCAGCTGTGGTTTACCCAGGGGAAAAAAATGTTTTTCCCAACTTGACAATTGACGGTTTGTTACTTCCGTAACTTTGAGCTGTTCACATAGATATTACCTCGCTGACAAAATGAAAGCAATTTAGTAATCGTTTTCAAGGGAAAATTGACTCCATTAGAGTTCAATTGCCATTGTTCCAGCCGTTAAGATGCAGACGCTACCTGATTCATACATAAACTGTTTTGATAGTTTCATTATTTTTCTTTAGTCAAGTTTATTAAGAGCGTGTTTGACCACCTCCCTCTGCTGCTCAGGCTTGCGTGACCTGTGCAAGGAGAAAACGGCCTCCCCGCAGCAATCGTTTAGGCAGCGATGGCTCCGTCTTTGATTTTCAGTATTATTCCTGCTGTCCAAAATACAGCAGTCATTCACAAGCCGGCTGGAACACAGTGCTGATGCACCTGCCAATTTTTGTCTAAATTTTAAGTAAATGCAGGAGAAAAAATCCTTTAACAAAGGAGATGGCTGCTTTGAATGCTGTTTGAATAGTGTTGCTTCTATATACTAGTTTTTCTTCACAGGCTATCATTGAGGCCAGAGGTTGTCTTTACAGTACAGTGGCAGCCTTCACGTTTCTCAGTCTCTACAGTCCCCTTTTTTGGTGTTCTTTTTTTTTTCCCCCCTCCTAACCATTTTGTTAAATGCAACCAAGCATTTGCTGGCTCCTTGCAGCACCAGACATTTTAGGACTGCTTTCCTTGCTGCATGCTCAGCATATTTCGCTGAGAAAGACGTGAGGCAGCTTTGCTCGATTGCTGCCATTTGTACTTGCACCATATTTGTGCTCGAGTCCAAATGATCCAACTTCATCTTGCATGCATATGCATAAAGAGAACCAGGTTAACGCAAGTTATGCTAATTTTTTGATGCCCCCCTTGCCTTTAAGGTCACGCTCTGAGGCTGTAGTTTGGTTTCGTCTCCTTCCCTTCCATTTTCCTGACTCACTCACTGATGTCATCGGTGACGGGTTGTGGCACTGCAGTTTGCTCCCGTGGGAATGACTCCTGCACACTTGCACATGGCGTTCAACGCCTCACCGGTACCTTCTTGCATAACCCGGGAGCTGTCAGCCCGCCACCCCAGTGTGCCCATCTGTCTCTTCTCGCAAAGTTAATGAGCCTTTTTCTTCTTGCTGGAGGCATATTACGCACCCTGACTCATTCATAGATGATGTCTATTAAAATTGTCAAACGCTTACAAGAAATTAAGTGGTTTCTCTAAATGCAGAGCCTGCTTCTAATCTCATTGAAGGTCTTCTAACGCAATTAGCCTATTTTCTAAGTACAAATCAAGAGTGACCATACTGAAGTCTGTCTGGCAAGAGAGGAGATTTGGGCCTTCTTGTTTAATTGAAGACATTTTTGATGTACTGTTGTGTCAGAGCTCAAAAATCTCCCCGTGGTTTCGTGGGTGAGGAGCGGTATCGGTGGCAGCTGGGGGCTGTCTGCAGTGGGCCGGCACGCTGAGAGCTCGTCTGCGTGAACGCTAACGAGAGGGTAGCAGCAGGCAGCAGCACCATGGGTGACTCCTCCAGCAGCACAACCAGTTCCTCACCCTGCGGCACTGCAGGAGTGGGGAGAGGGAGGACAGGAGCTAGCAGAGCGAGGGCAAGAGGTTTAGCAGTGTAGGAGTGAGGAAGGGGGGGTGAAAGCAAATCGGTACACAGAGAACCAAGTAATCAATTAGATGCTAAAAGCCATTTAGATGATCGATGTAGCTGGAGAAGAAAATGTACTTCAGTGCAAGCACACGACTTGGAGAAAGGCAGAGAATACTTGGAATTCAGAAACTGTCACAGGAGGCTTTGCCTAGATCTCACAAACCCGGTCATGCAAGTCACGTCTGCTTTTCCAAAGCAAGAGTCATGACTGTGATCCCACCTCAGAGGAGCTGACAGCAAGAAATGCAGTGGGGACATGGGGGTGGCGGTGGAGGTGACCAGTCCCACTTTGCTGGAGATACCATATATCGTCTCTTCATGTATGCTCGGCTTTGCTAGGTTAAGCAAGCTGAGCCTTTTGGTCTTTTCATGTAAGACAGCTCCTTTCTTCCCCTACGGTACTGTATGTCTCCGTGCGTGGGCACAGCCCAAGCACGCTCTCTCGGTCCATCCTCTCAGCTGCCTGGATGTGTGCTGGTGCTGGTCTGCATGGTTGTGTCTGGGAGGAGAAGTAACCGCCTGTGTTTATACAACGTCTTTCTGCACTAACGCATCTCTGGTGCAGTGTGTGCAAACACATCCGTGACGGGCTGCCCGGAGCTGGCCCTTGGACAGGAGGCTTCGGTCCATGAATGCCATGCAAAAAGCCTCTCTCTGGCCTTGTTCCTCTTTGGATCAACTTTCTTGAAAATACAAGACTAGGGAATAAAAATACAAGTATGAAGACTTAACAGTGCCTTGTGCCAGTAGCATTAATTCCTCCTTATCTTTACAATAAATCTTTTGCTTGATACACATCTTAGATTGTATCCGTCTTTTTCATAGGCCTGTTGTAGTGACTTACTGTTCCGGCACCTAATAATTCTCTTTAGTTGTTTCCTATCGATAAAATCCTAGTTTATAGCCACATTCTGTTGGTTATTTATCGTTTGTAATATCACGTTATTAGTTATGTTACTAGTTCGGTCCTCAAAGCCATCTTGCTTCTCCTTTGTGATACTCTAGTCTTTCCCAATGTGGGTGATGCATCCTGGGTTTGAATCATCAGTAACTTTAATTTCCAAAGTAAATATTTTGTTCTTGGGTTAAAATAATCAGAATTATGTGACTCTCCAGATCAAGCCTTGCCAACCTCAGCCAGCAATTTACTTCAAGCCCAGGGTTTGGTTTTTCAACCTAACTTACTTGATCTCTGCTGCAGCCAGTTCCACGACAGCTTTGCAATTGCTCCGTTTGTCTCCATTCTTTGGAGTTTACATAATAATTTCCCTGATGACACCATATCAAGTGGTTTAATGATTTATTAATTAATAAATGCAGCAGTTAATGCTGCTTTTTCTTTTTGCCTGGTGAAGGGGGTATGAAAGAACAAACGAAATCCCAAGACATGAAGTCAGACTGTCACAACGTACATCTGGGAAACTCATGTTGCATTTTATAGCACTTTTCATGTATCTTCATGTCTTTCATTATCTTCCTTTTCAATTTGTTCTGAAAATTCTCCATAGTACTGAGGTCAAGTGAAGAGGTTTATAACTGTGTGGTTCAGCTTCTTTCTTTAGATGCTGGCATCATGTAGACCAGCTCTTTTAGCTATTTCTGTCTCATGATGTTGTTCTTGTCTTTCTTTTTTATACCTGTCATTAAGAGTTTTCTTTTCTACCTACTCTTGTCTTTACAGTTTCCCTTAATACTAATCTACCAAAATATCCAGCTGTGATATATTTAGATCCGAGAAGTGTTGGCTTTCTGATTTTTTACTGTCAGTCATCTCCTTTCATGTCCATATGGATCAGTTTCCCAGAACAAAATTGATTCACTAAAAAAGAGGGAAAAAATGGCATTTTTGCAGTGTTCTTTGTTGTTGGCTTTTTAAAGTTTCTTTAACAAATAACTTACCTTTTAGCATTCCTCTGACTTTCCTAGGATCCAGTGAATTCTTCACATGTTAAATATCCATATAAACCAAAGAAGCAGCAGACAAAGCCCAACTCCTGAATGCTCCAGGGCTGAAGTCTTCAGGTCTCTGAGGATTGCAGAATGACAGGTCAGAGCCAGCCCCTCCTTTTTGCCTTTTGTAACAGCACCCTGAAGACCTGTAGTAGACACCCTCAGTGGTATAGCAAGCCCCTAGTACAAGACGATGGTAGAGGGATACATGGATGCTCATGGGGCATAATTTTTGCAATACTAGAAAAAGAACAAAAGTGACTTCAGGTGAATGGTTTATCTCTAAATGCTTGAGTTTTCTGGTTAATCTGCTTTACCATCAGACAGCAAGGCATGTACCATGAGGTAGCCATACAGATGGTATGTGCTGGCCACAGCGTACCATAGCAGACTTCACACCATCGTGAGAAGATGTGTGTGTGGGGGGGTGTCATTCAGACATGTTCTGCAGTTGTGCCAAACTAACCAAGCCAGCGTAAATCCTTAAAGCAGACCCATATGAGAGTCTGTAAAACTGGAAAACCTCCTGGTTTTCCCTGAGGTAAGGCTCACGCGGTTTTCATGGTCCTCATAGTTTTCCATGAGGAAGGCTACCATGTGGTAGCCTGCTTCCCTGCTTGGGGAAGGCAGTAGAGCATCTCCGTAGATTTTAAAGAAAAGATGCAGCGGTGGGCCCAGAGCTAGCTCTTCTTTTCCATCAGGCCCTCCAGGTATGAAAAACAACCTTGTTTGGAATTAGCCTGTTATCTGGCCAAGGTGTGAGCCTGTTGTCTGGCCACGATCACGTACGAAGCAAAGCTTGCGTCTTCCAAGAGGTGGGTCTCAGATGGAGCTTGCTATAACACCTATTTTGTGAGAGGCCCACGTATGGCGGAGAGCTGGTTTTGAATCGCTCTTTTGTGTTATCCATAGAGTAGAATCCATAGCAAAAATAGCCAAAGGTTTCTACATAAGCTTTCTTACATCAGCTGTTATTACATATGAAATATAAAGAAGTAACTTGCTAATGTTTCATTAATCCTGCTTCTTCTGAGGCGTTAATCTCTTCTCTGAGATTGTACAGATCTGTGAAAACACATATTTAATTACATTGCTATAGTAAAAGCCCTGAGCAGTTTTCCGTTTCAGTAGAGACGCTGTTTGTTACGCTTTGCCTTTCCTTTTGTTTTGCTTTTGCCTGGCTTACCTGAGTCCGTGATTCCTTGCAGAGGCTCGAGCAGTGCTGACAGCTGGAGGGTGCTCAGTGGTGTGCGTTAGTACTGCACCAGCGTCTTGGGTGGAAGGCCTCTGTTAAACGTTTTATAATTGAAAGTAAATACCTCTCCCCGTTTTAAATTAGGGGATTTTGCAGGTTCGTGTGCTTAATGGGAAAATTAATTTTAAGGGCAAATAAGCAATTTCAGCCCTCTGAAGCCGCGTGGTGAGGAGCAGTGTCTGGGTGACCTACCTGGCTGCGCGCAGGCAGGACGGTCTGGGTGCTCTGAGCCCTGCGGCCACGTGCGAGAGCGGCTGGGAGACTCTCCCTGGCTCGCATGCGGTGGAGTGTGTGCCTCCAGCCGTTGCTTAATAAATCCCGGTTTCTTCGTTAGAAAAACAGCGATGTTTCATAATTGGCGTGATTTCGGAAAATACAAAGAATTGGAGTGAAAAGAAAGCTACAAACGCAACATCAAACAGATTTCTTGCTTGATTAAGAAATTGGCCTTATTAAGTAATAGATGATTCACTGCCATCCTTCTAAAAATGGACACATGTGTTTTTATGTAATGGTGCGTGTATGTACATAACATGAGTCATGATCTGACTTTGTGAGTATTCGTGTCCTTTCCTTCCAGCCTGACTGCTGCTCCCTATTACTCTTGCGAACTACGCACGACAACTTCGGACTGACTCATTTTTATTGAATGTGAGATTTCCTCAAAACATCATTTGAAAACAAATTGCGCTTGGCCATCTTTATTATACGCGTGTACGTGTTTAGGTTTGTGGCATACAGGTACAAATGCCGTACGTATGGTAATCTGTAACTGCGCAGATATATAACCACAAACAGGTTACACGGTGCTGCAAAAACTGCTGAGAAGTTTGTGTGTGTGTTAATGAATTTAGGCCTAGTTTTAAATCTAAGCAAAAGATTAGCTATTCATATTGCCTGCAGAAAGCCAGGCAAAGATTTGTTTTGTTTTATGTTTTGGGGGCAAACATTGCAAATTGTGATTTCCAGATGCTAATGCTGTACTTGAAGAGCTGCTGTGCAAAGCTTCTCAGGAGAGGAGAGAAAAATAGGTTTTGCTATGGAAGGACAGTAGTCGACACAGTTTGACAGTACTTAGTACAGCAACCCTGAGGAAAAACTGAGGGTAAAAAAGGAAAAAGCTACCACAGAAGATTTTCCAGCAATATTATGTCTGAAGTTGAAGAAAAAAAGGGACTGGGAGTGTGTCATGCAGTAGTGGGAGAAGTGGGGTCTTCGCAGCCATAAGAGCTACCTTGGGGCTTCTGCAGGCTCTTCTGCCTTGGCGTGTCATGGAGCAAATGCAATTTGGGCCCTTTTACACACGATGCCTCTGGTAAATGTTGACTTTTGAATGCTGATACTGTATGTTTTCAGTCATTTATCACTGAGGAGGAAGCAAAATGCAGATCTGATTCAAGATTAAATCCATGTGCAGAGGCATGTGGATATCCTGTGCAATAAGGATGGGAAAATACACCAGCCAAGGAAATTGAGGATTGCTCATCTGGTCTTTTTACAACGGCGAATTTCAGCCCCTGGGGACATAGTAATTAAAACAATATTTATAGTGAGTAAACCCAACAAAATTGAACAAGTGTGTAGTCTGCATATCTGCGTGTAGAAAGTGTGAACAAGTACAGTGTAATCATCTCAAGAAGTTAGGACAGGATACGATGACTTGGTTTTATCCTGTTGCAGTATTTCTGTGTGCGTCTCAGCTGAGATGGCAAATTTGTCATCACAGGGTGGCTGAGTATCTGCATCTTCCTGGGAGGGTCCTAGGTGCTCTTCCAGCAAGGGAAAATAAAAATATGGATGCTAGTCTTACTGCCAAAGGGTAGATTAAGATGTCTTGTGTGTGCTGGTGTTGCTCTGAAGCGCATCGAAAGGAAATTAATGCCTCCTTGACTCAGTATGAGGGAAGATACAGAGAAATTAACACTATTTGGTTTTGGACAGAATGCTCGTAATTCATTATTATGACCCTAAGAAATATAATTACCTAAGCTAATGTCTAAGAAAATCTGTTTTCTTCTTGCTGTGAAAAAAATGAAGTATTCTTGTTTAGTTTACATGTAATTAAACAGTTATTTTCTGTGCTGGAATTAAAAAACAGTGGTGAAAAGCTGTGTTTGAGGAGGTATCCCTAAGGTTTTATTAAGTGTTTTTTGTACTCATTGATTTCCAGTTCCTACTGTGAAAACTTCCAGAATTCCTTCGTGAAACTTAGGAGGGAATATCACATACTTCCTAGGAAATAAAGTGTCTAAACAAGGCACTGGTCATATGGTCCTCGGTTGAAGAATGGCCCTGGAAGATTGGAAATATCTACTTAAAATTAGGCACAAGTACTTCTCTGGCCTGCGTCTTTGGTTAATTCTGAAGTGGTTATCTGCAGAATAATAATTAGCTTTTGATTTTCTGTCCCATTGGAATGATTGTGAAAATACGCATCAGTTTTTCTATAGTCCAGAGTCTTCCTTTCAAAAGCCAGGAAGATTTCCTAATGCTACAAAGAGATTAAAATGAAGAGTGGTAATGGGAGAAATCCCCTGTTCAAGATATACTTGAATGGTAGGTTCACTATAGGGTACACATGCAGGGCCAGGAGCTCAAAAGCACCTCTGGGTCTTGCTGTTTGAAGAATGCTAACATCTGCATCCGCACTCGTGAGTATTATGGCTCAGGGAACGAGGTCTGTAGAGCGAAGGATGCTGAAGAGGCGATGTGCACGCCGTGCACGATTTGGGGATCCCTCTCTGGAGGAACCGAACCTGTGGACGGACCACGGGTGAGCGTGGGAATGCCCCTTCTGATCTGTTGGCACTTGGCAGGAGCTCGTTCTGATACCTCTTGTGAACCAAAGCAATCAACTGCTTTGCTTCAAAAGTATATTCTTGATCCAAAGTAAAACAATAGAATAACTTAGGTTGGAAGGGATCTCTTGGAGGTCTCTAGTCCAACCCCCTGCTCAAAGCAGGACTAGCTTCAAAGTTAGATCAGGTGTCCGAGGGTAAGCCCCAGCTGTGTTTTAAATTTCTCCAAAAATGGGGGTCCAACAACCTCTCTAGGACCCTCTTGCAATGTCTGACAATCCTCACTGTGATTTCCCCCCCTTTTATCTAATTTTTCCCCATATATTTTATATATATAATTTCCTCGTATTTGTCATTGTGACAATTATCTCTCATCCTTTTGCTGTGCAGCTCTTAGAAGAATCTCACTCCATGGTCTCTGTGAGCACCAGCAGTGATTATGCCCCCCTTCACCGCCTTTTTGCTGGGCTGAGCCAAGCCCAGCACGCACAGCCTTTCCGCTTGCAGCTGTGTTACTTGGTGAAAGCCACGTATCCCCTGCAAGGGTGTCCTGAAAGAGATATTTTAACACAACCTTCTGTTCCAAAGAAAAATTAGAATGAATGTGGCACTGCTTTAAAAAATAGAGACATGAATAGCAGGTTATACAAAATTTAAGTTGAAGAATGAAACCTTAAGTCTGCCCTCTTGAGCCTAAACTGCGTATCCTATTATATAATTTTAAATTATTTGCCATTTTGTAACAGGTTTCATGGAGCTATAACAATCTATGTCAGCTGAATATCTGGCTCAGATAGTTTTGAATTATCTGCAATGCTTTTCCTGTCAAAAATTGCAGTATGTGCAGCTCACCTTACTTCAGTTTTATTTTTAAAATAAGAATTAGACCTTGTGGAGGTCTACCGTCAAAAGCCAAGGCTGAAGAAACACTTTTAGTTTAAAAATATGTTCGCTCTTTAACAGTGTCTAGACTTTCATCTGCTTTCCAATGAAACGTGAAGGAGGCTTAGAGAATTAAGAGCTGCTGATAGTTTTGGAGAAAAATCTCTTTTGCTCACATATGGCCATGTGCCTTTGCCAAACTCTTGGACAGTACTTGTTTTTCTTGCAAGAGGCATTGCTGAAAGTCACTGATTTTGAGCATTAAGTACTTCTGGTTTTTACAGCAAGACTCACCATGAATTAAGGTATTGTTCTCTCCTCTGAGCGTGTGCGAGATTGCTGCTGCTTTTTCTGGGCTAAGTTGATAATCCTGGATTATCAAAGAATTGATAATCCTTGCTGCTCTTCAAAGAACATCACCATCTCCATGAATTTACTAAGCGTTGAAAGATGAAACAGTTGAAGACAAATGTATCTTGTTCAAAGGAAAAAGATCATGAGGTTTGTTCCAAGAAAGTTTAAGCACTTTTCCTTGTTTTGGTTTTGTTTTTCCTTTCAGCAGCAGAGTAATAGTGGTAGGCGCTTCTGAAGGCGTGGGAACCCCACTGGTGCCCTGCGGGTGCCGACTTCCGACGGGTCTTCGCTTTCGTCTCCTCTTGACTCAACCTTCCATAAGCGTCAGCATGCCAAACTCTCCCTTTCAATAATTCATGTGTTTTCAACAGAATAGAAACAAAAATGTTTTTCTAGCTTTGCTTTATTCTGAACCAGGCTTTAAAATGGAAAGAAAAAACCCTGCCCAAATAATTCATTACTCACCTCCATCAAGAGCAGGAGCGGTGCAGACCAGAATTTGGCTTTGTTGACTGTTTAAATCATCGTTTTAAGGACTGTCAGGAGTAGATTGAACTGGAAATGATGATTGACTGCAGAATCCAGTGAATGTGCTTGGAAGTTAGCTACTGGAAAAATCTGTGATAGGCACAGGTTTTAATTTAAAATTATGGAGATATTTCTTAAATATGTGCATAATTCATGAATAAAATCTGAATTATTTTTCTAGTACAGTGACATGCTTAGAAGACTGTAGCTGAAGGAATTAGTCATAAATGTTTACCTCGTGGAGACTAAGAGATGCAGAGAAAAAGAAAGTTAATGGCTTCGACCCAGAATCCGTGTAAAAATTCAGTAAAATAAAAGTGTTAGGAAAGCAACAGTACAGCTAATTCTGAAGGTGGAACCCAACCTTCAGTGTTGCTGTAATCAGATTCCCACATGCCGTTATTCAAAGTGAACAGAGGTGAAATGTTTCCTGTATTGATTTAATGCTGCCGAGATGGATTTTTACCATTACAGTCCTGGATAAAGCCTGTCCCGCTTTTGAAAGCGCTTGTTACCCTGATGGAGGAATCCATCTGAGGTTATTAGAGAACCTGACGCTATTCTGGGATGAATAGCGACAACTCGGCAGCCAAGGAAAGCTAAAATTAAAGAAGGTAGAAAGAAGGGGATCCATGAGATTCAATAAGGATTCTAGCACAGAAGGGCCAGGATTTTCCACGGAAATGTGGAGCCGGCAACATGGGCTGAAACCTGGAAGCATCTTAGCTGACCAAGAGTCACCTGTTTTTAAGAGTCACTTATGTTTTTCCTCCTTTATGCCAAGCTAAAGGTGAGGGCTGTCGTTTGTTCTGCTAGATCTGATGGTGGGCACGTCTAGGGGCCGTCAGACCAAGGGGCAACGCTGTTCTGGTCCGAGAGAGCCTTTCCGCTGTTCAGAGCCTGCTTCTTCCCTTCTCCATCTCCAGGGCGCGGGGAGCCCGGGCACGAGCGCCGGCGTCCCCATGGGTCTCTGTCCCCACCCTGTCGGGGGCACGGTGACGGATGGGACAGGGTAAAGGCAGAGGGATGTGGAGCCTGCCACTCTCATCCAGGAGCCCCTTTCCTCTGCCCATTTTTTCCATTTATGTGCGTAGCTATTTCAGGTATTGAATTTCAGATATTCTGAGTGCACCTAGAAAAATGCTTTTTGATGCATCTTCGTGATTTCCTTTGGTTTCGACAGTTCTGTGTTGGCACAAAACTAGTAGTGATTCTCTTTGTGAGTCACGTGCGATAATAGGTGAATGGGCCAAGTTTTAAAAGAAATCATAATTCTTTCCCTTAATACTGAAGATGGACTTTAGAGACTGAGATTCATTTTTACCATTATAATCCTGATACCAATGATAATTTATTTTCTGAATATCGTAGCCTCATTTTTCTGTTGCTATAATTACATGTACAGTTTTAACTACTGACAGGAGTGGGTGAAAAAGGAATATTGAGAAAACCATTAGATTTTAGAAAATATACCTTTATTTCTGCAAAGTTAGTGTATATAGTTTTGCAAAATTTACTATGTGTAGAAAGCATTTTGCTGAAGGTCTGTTTCTATGTTTGTTTGAAAAACTGTTCGTTTAGAGCACGAAAATGAGTTTTGAAGTCTGCCTTTCTTAGATCTTACTGGTGAAAAGATTTTTCTCCTGAGACTAACTCAATTCAAAGCCAATTGTGTGGTGACAATTACAATTTTGGCACTCGATGCTTTGCAGTGCATTAGTAGCCAAATAACCTACGCTTTATTTTTAAAACTGAAACTGAGGAATAAACATTCTGCCGAATGATATTTAACTCCGTACTACCTATACATCAAACTCCTGCTCAGATGTAGCATCATCCAGGGAAGAAAACATCACTGCAATTACAGTTGCAAAACGCAAGGTAGAGAGCAACCTTGCAGACCACGTCAAACTTCAGCCCTAAACAGTTATAATATTTGGTATTTTTAAGTCAGAAAGCTTGTCTTGCATTTAGGTTTTGTTATGGTCTAGAGTTTAGGCGCTGCTTTGGCACCCCAGCGTAGCGCGTGCCAGCAGCATCGAGCCCGGCCGAGCCGCCTTCCCCAAAATGTCCAAGCGGTCCGAGCATTTGCCCAGGAAGAAGCAAGACCGTGGCTCAGGGTCCCGCTTTCCTGACCGCGTCCTGGTGCTGGGACACAAACCTCCCGCTCATCCTGCCAAGGTGCTATTGCTGCGTGCTCAGGAGCCAGGAGTCGCGGGGCCAGAGGGAGAAAGCTGCCAAAGATCCCGAAATTCCCAGGGACTCCCGTGGGGGTGCAATGCACACCAAAGCGCACGTGCCACTAAACTAGCCAGGGCCTCTGCCACTGGGGAAGGGTGGTTTGGAAAAAGGGTATTTTTGTTTGCAACTTTAAAGCAGAAGTTGTGTTCTGCAAAAATATTGTGGAAGGATTTGTAAACTTTCTAGAGAGACTTTTTTTATTCTTTTTTTTTCTTGAGCAGTCAAGTTGGATAAGTAAATGGTCCAGTGACTGTCTCCCAATTCATCTGCAGCTGCAAAATTATTTTCTGTGCACATAGTGTAAAACTTCTTCCTAAATATGAGGTTTAGAGACCCTCTGGGAGTAATTAACTATAATGTAGAAGCAAATCTGGGTTCATTGTACACACTGCTCATTTAAGAGATGTTTTTGTGCACAAAGCCCATAAACAAGTTTCCAAAACCTCCGTGAATGTTTAACATTTTATTATGGGACTCTGATCGTTTCTTATTTTACATAAAATCTAATGTAATTCCATAAAATTACATTTAGCTTTTGATCCCTGGATAGCAAACTGCTGAGTCACATGTCTGCTTAAGAATGTATCTAAGGGCTAATATCTTGCTTTTTTTTAAAAAAAAAGAACAACAACAACAAAACAACAAAAAAAGCATTTTTAGCAGTGATACAACAACTCTATTCCTGCAGCCTGCACGAAAACTTGAGAGGGATATGCTCAAAACAAATTGCATACTATTTTATCCTACTTGCTGGTCTCGTTGCAGACACCATGTATTTTCTTGTTGTTCTCCTAAGTGCTTTCCTTCTGCGCTTTTATCCCCTCACACTGCAAAGTTTTCCATTTTACTAGGATGCTGATGCTGATCTGGTGGGAAGGAAGAGCAAAGCTTCTGTTTCCATCCGTTGTACAGCAGTGGCAGTCAAGAAACCCCCGAAGAAGTATAAATCATGTGAGATAGTTGGAGGAGACCTAGGCTGCACGCCGCGCCTGGGACCGAGCGGCTGACGCTGGCCTGCTGGTCGCCAGTCCTGGGGCGCGGGGTGGAGGTGGTGGGGGAAAGGCTGAAGAAGGGCATGAGCAAGTGCTCAGCTCCTGTGAACGTCTGGCTTTTCTGCACATCCCTGTTGCGTTTTTGGAGAGACTGGCAGCAGCACGTCGTATGCTACACATAGCACATACTCGGGTTTATATTCCAGGCGTTTCCCAATATAAAAACCAACTATGATCTCTTTCATTAAGAGAGAGTTAAACATTATCATCAGAGTGTTTTCTAGGACACCTGTGCTTTATCTCAGAATATGCAAGATGTAGCCCAACACTTGCATTTAAGGTGACAGTTTCCGCTGGGCTCTGGCAGCGCTGGCTGGATTGGCTGCAGTTTTGTGCAATTACTCCCGCTCTGAGCAAAACAGGATCTGTGAAGTGGCTATCAATTGAAACGTATTTAGCTCTTCAGACTTGCTTTTGCAGGTTTCACAAAACATTTAATTAGGGATAATCAGCTTTTAACCAGCCAGAGCACACTGATGTGATTCTCTCCCTCTCCCCCTCCCTGTAATTGTAGGCATAGTCTGTGCCCATAAGATAAATTACTCGCAGTCTGGAGAACGTCCTAACCAGCAGGAAGGGAGAGCCTAAGAATGCTATTTGCATGAGGATAAAGAACATTTTGGGTATACTGTGATTTCAGTGAAGAATACACTTTTTCTTTCCTTTTCAGAATGCTGGACCTGGAAGCCAGCCGGAGACTGCGAAGTTTCCTTCTCCTCAAGGTTGCTGCTCGGTGGTCATCTTCCACTGCCCGAGGGGAAAGGAGGAGAGCTCCGCTCTAACTTCTGGAAGGCTTGTTCCACGATGGAAGATCAAAAGATTTTCTGGCTCTGGTTTTGTGAAGTTCGGCGTCTGTCTTGGACTTGCCATTTGGAAAAGGGATCATCTCTGAGGCACAGTTGAGAGACAGGAGAACTGGTCCCAGACGATGAGCACTTTAAGTAGCACTGGAATATTAGTCAGCTTAACGACGGTGTCTGTTACACTGGATTTTAGTTTGCATGGTGGTCTCATGGCTTGGTCCTTAAGCAGCAATTTGACTCTGAATCAGAGTTTGCCTACGTCTGATCCTCTTAATGCCTCTGAGAAGGGGGACGTCTCTCGGATGTCCGTGAGGGAGAAGAACTGGCCAGCCCTCCTGATCCTGGTTGTCATCCTGCTGACCATTGGGGGCAACATACTGGTAATTATGGCTGTGTCCTTGGAGAAGAAGTTGCAGAACGCCACAAACTTCTTCCTGATGTCTTTGGCGGTGGCAGACATGCTGGTGGGTATCCTGGTCATGCCCGTGTCCCTCATTGCAGTCCTGTACGGTAAGTGGCTTCCCTCCTTACTCAGCTGTGTAATTCTGTGAGTGGGGCACCCCCAGGGCACAGGACCCTGCTTCTCCCGCTGTCTCGCGTGGCGGTGGTCAGAGGAGCATCAGTGCAGGCTCCGCGTGGGGCTCTGCTGGGTGCGGGCGATGCTCTGCTGGGAGCATCTCTCCTTTCCATGCTGTGAATAACCTGCAGATATGTCTGGTGTCGGTCTTAGCACTAAGACCGCCCTGAGAAACCACAGCGGTGAGTTAGCTTGGTTGAAGAGCCCCAAAATTAGCTAGGATGGAAGAGCTCAGGGAAAAGTCAAGCAATGTGTTCGCAACTGGCCCACTTCCAAGGTCAGAATTAGCCCTTGAACTTCCATCCCTATCAGTGGGATTAGAGCAACGGCTTAGTCAAGAGAGGAGGTTTGTGCTGGTAGCCTTGGTGCTCAGATGAAAGTCTCAGCTCCTGGCAGTCATTGCCTGGGCTCACCCTGAGCCTTTAAGTAATTTCACCTTTCCATGCCTCAGTTTCCCTATCTCTAAACCGAGAGCGATGCCCCCGTTTTAAAGCCCTTTGAGATTCATGTATTGGGGTGAGCGTTTCTCACCGTGACCCTCTCCTGGCTGCTCTCACCTATTTGCGTGCTGTGTTCAGTATGTTCCTGTCGCGGTGAGGAGTTTATACTGCCCCGTGCTAAAGACCTCGATCCATCGCGTCCAACCTCCTTGTCTGCCTGAGACTCTGATTTCTCAGCGTGGTGCCAGGACCCAGCATCTGTGATAGCACAGAGGAGCACTGCCCTCGCCTCTGGGTCGTTGTACGTGTACACACGGGTCGATAGCACGTGTGCGCGTTGGATGTGTGACATGTCGCCATTTCTGAAGCCCATCTTCTGATTCTCTTTGAAAAGTATTTTAATATTGATATTTCTTGGGAGCAAATAATGCTGTTTACTTGCAGATTTGATTAGAAATTGGTTTACTGTCCTATAAAGTAGAAAGTAGGGATATTTGTGCGACTTCTTCACTTGCCTAAATGATTAACTGAGAGATTCATCTCTTAAATTCACTGATCAAGCGTACATAATTCCAAAGCTTATATAAGCTGCCTACAGTGAGATAAATCAATATGTGATTTAAATACATGCGTAGCTGTCGAGATCTTATGCATAAAGTGTTTTATTTTGGGTTGTCAGAATAGTTTCATCTCTAAATATTCTGCATATTACAACACATTTTATTTTTAGCATTTTACTCTGGTTTTCTGGATCTTAAAAGGGAGCATATAAATGCTGACTGATTTGATTGACCTGCACTTGCATAAATTCTGGGTTAAAAAGGTGAATTTATGGAAGTGATCTTCCTTCATACATACTTTCTGGGTCTTTTGAAACTAATGGAAATGGATTTTCTGTTGTGCCTAGAAAATGATTACTTAAGGTCATTTAAAGGTGTAAAGCATGCTGCATATTTAAGAGGCAAGCAAATATCATTGATCTGGAGAGGAATTGCAATTATTTCTTCCTCTACCAGAGCACCAATGTTAGTGACCCAAATGCTTCTCTGCAGGCAGACTACTTTTAAATAGGTCTTCGTCAAAAGTTTTTATTTTGGAACATGCATGGAAAAAATGTGAAAACACTGCGAGAAATGGGAAGAACTGCCAGTTCAGGACCTGTTACCTTGGATGAGCCATGAAGCTGTGGGTGCCGGTCCTGGCGGTGGCCGTGCTCGTGGGGGCTGGTTAAGGGAAAGTTTGATGAATATTCACACTTCAGGGGAGTACCGCCGAGACTAATCGGGGTTCATGGCCATGGGCTTAGCAGGAGAGGGAGTTGCTCTTGGAGATGGGATTGTGAATTTTCAGTCATTTCTAGTCTATATATTTTAATCTGTGAATTCTGGATATTCTATATAGTGACACTGGATGGTTTCAGAAGCTGCCACATGCTGTGTGGTCGAAATGCATGCAACAGATCTCTGCCAGATTTGTAGAAATCATTTCTGATGTATGCAATCAGAAAGGAACCTAAAAAATACATATGTAAAATAGTAAATAGATGAGTGATTAAGTTACTCCTCAATTTCCACATCAATGCTCTCAGACCCAATGATAAATTCTAGTTTGCAGAGTAGATTCGTTTCCTTAATTTTCCTCTAATGATGTAGATTAAGTGCATTTCACTTCAAGCATTACCAGAAAATTGAATAGGCGTCCTCCACAAAGACAACTTTTTTTTTCCTTTTAAATTAAAAGAAGGAAAAATCAAGTTGTCAGTTAGTACCAGAACCTTATTACAAAGGAAGCGATGGCAGGATGCATCATGCTGGATTTTTCACCAATTAGTCAGTGCTCTGACATATTTATAAATGAGTCTGTCTTAAATGACTTGGACTAGCAGCTGAGTTGCGTTTGACAGCTTAGAATGTTTTCCATGGCAAGCAACGCCTAAAAATTTAAACAAATCACTTCGCTAATTAATAAACACGTATCAGGGAGAGTGAAAGAGAAACGAACACTGTGTTTAATCGCGGTGGAGAACCGATGTAACCAAAAAGAGCGGTGTGAGCTGAGAGGGCACCAGCCACTTGGCCCGTACCGGAGCATCTGATGACCTGCGGGGACTTTCATGTCCTCTCGGGGTGTTTTAGGGAGAAATAGGCGTGGTGGGTTTGTGTCAGACTGGGTGGGAGAGGCGAGAAGCAGCCTCCACCCACACCAACTGCTGGAGCAGCTCCACATCCAGATTATTGCTATTATTCCTAATTACTGTCATTATTATGCGGGGGGTAGAAAAAACCCTCCAAAACCGCTGTCGGTCCAGCGCTGCCGTCCCGTTTTGCCTTTCCGCTCGCTGTTTCGGGCGAGGGGCTGGCACCTCCCGCTAAGCGCATACGTACTGGGAGCGTGCGAAGGGTTCAGCGCGCTCGCTTGGCTTGTCGCTTCCTCGGCCGGAGAGGGGAGAAGGATGCGTTTTTAAGTGAAGCCACGTTTCTCCGAGTTTCCTTTAAGACCCCATTTAGTGCATTGGTGGTGCTGAGAGAAACGCCTGCGGTCGTGAGTGCGTTAATTGTGCTAATCCGCTTGGATTAATTAATGATCTTCCACCTCTCACAAACTGCTGGCTTGTTCTTTAGCTAGTTATTAGCTAAGTTTGGTGCTTCGTGCCTGACGTATCCAACTGGCGAGATCGCCCTCTATTTTAGTGGCGTGATTTGTGCTTAAGTCTGTCCCTGGCTGCGTATATACATGTCCGTATATCTCTCAGATATAGAAGTCTCCCATTTACGTGCCTCGGGGTCGGGGGAAAGAGGCTTTTCCTCTCCCAGCCGGTTTACATGAAGATGTTCCTGCCATCAGCTGTTCCCTGCTCAGTGCTGCTGTGGTGGGGTCAGCTTAATTTGGGGGGGAACCGCAGTCTTTGAGACGTTCAGGGATTTTGGAGACGCCGCAGCCCGGCCGACGCGGGGAGCGGTGCCTGGAGCGGGCCGGTGAGCGATCGTGTATCTACCGGGTCCAGCTCCCGCGGGGCCGCACAAGTACTTCCTATTGCTTCTCAACGCTGCGGCGAGACATTAAATATTTATATGCTTGATGTTAAGTATTAATGTGATTATTTTCAGAAGAAAGGTTAAAAAAAAAAAAAAAATCCCACCTTGTTAATATAGTGCCCTTACAGGCGGTTCGAATGATGCCAGCGACACGGTGCAGTCACGCAAAATCAGCGGTGTCGGGGCGGCAGCAGGTCGCATAGGACCAGGCGAGGAGCAGCGGGAGGAGATGCCTTTTGCATCGGGATCCCTGCAAAGCAGCGGAAGGAAAAGAGGAAGCGAAGCCGGGGACGAGGAGGGGAACAGGGATGAAAAGAGATTAAATGCATGCAGCAAAAACTGGGGGCAAGAATAAAAGCCATGTCAGCCCAAGCGTGCTGTGAGATGGTGTCAGCTGGGCCGCTGAGAGGTTCATAGATATATATAATATATAATATAAAAATATAGCATGCACCTCTGCCTTGGGAAAATTGTATTTCAGAAGCAGCTAAGGTGCATTCGTAAGGAAATGAGTTTTCGAGCTGCTGCTGGGTCTGCGTTCCCTGGTGAGATGCTTCTGCCTTTAGAAGTGGTGCCAAAAAAGAGGAACATGGGGATTATTTAAAATCACTGGAATAAAACAAGCTATGTAGTTGCACAGAGCTGAAGTCTTCTACTAGCCGCAATTAAAAAAGGAATGGAAATAGCATGAATATCATAAACTGAGGTCTTAATAAATGGGAGACACTCGGGAATGAATCTGGATTGCCCAACCAAAGGTCCACCCGTCCAATATCTTGCCTCTGACAGTGGCCGGAGCAAAGTGATGAATTTCTCTGTGTCAGGCTGCTGCAGAAAAGCTTTCTCAAGGGGGACGTTTCCCTTTTACGTTATACCGGCTGGTGTTTGACTCATGCCCTGCATCGTGTGAGTTATATCCCTTGTTATCCATCCGTCTCAAGGTTTTGGGTGGCACTTCTGGATGTGATATCCAGGTAGCTAGAAATGGACAGTCATTTTTAAAATCCTCCTAAGTCGTGGCCTTAGCTGCCTCTTAACTGCACCAAGTTGCAGGTGGCAGCTGCATTATTTTTAAAAACTATTTTTCCTTCACGTTAATTTTAAATATTTGGCCTGTTTCCACTGAGTGACCACTTATCCTTGAACTAAAGAGCGAGTGAATGGAAACACCTGGGCGCCTTGCACTAACTACTATGCTATAAACTAAAAGCCTTCTTTTTTGACAGACTCATCCTAATTTTTTCAGTGTCTGTTTTGCAGAACTTGTCGTGGCTATCTGATTGTTGTAGGAGGGTTCGTGTCCTCTTCCTGAGATGAGCTGATGAGAACTGAATCAGGCCATTTGGCCATTGTAATTTTTGCAAGATTTTCAGTATATGGATATTCCCCTTCCATACATGTGCTAGTGTTTTGGGCTGGGGGGGGAAAGAGAGCTCATGCCTTGTATTCTTGTTGAACACAAAGTTCAAAAAACTGAAGTTTTTTGCTGTCCACGACACCTTGCGCCTGGGATGTGTACGATGAGATATTGATCCAGCAACGTGGGTGAGTTCGAGTTACCTTCTGCCATCAGTGAGGTGCGTTGGCTGCTGTGCTGTGTGCTCATCCGTTCAGTCTCTCCTGGACTCCCTGAAGCTGTCTTGTAACCTCAGCTGTCCTAAATAATTCTGTGAAGTCCAAAAATGCGCTACCTAATTGTTCACCCTTTTTCCACAGAATTAAAAATACATATTAAACTTGCTTTCAGGCACTGAGTATCCTGCTCTTGAATTTCCTCTACGTTAAAAATTGCCTGTTTACCTAATGTGACAAATGGGATTAAGCTATGGCATATCTGTGTTGCTGTCGGGAAAGCAAGCTCAGTGCGGGGCGCCCTGGATCAGTGTAAAACCTTCTCTTTTGCTACCCAAGGTTTAAATCATGATTAGAGTAAAGCGGAAAAAAAAAAAAAAGCTGCTGAATAGCCTCCTGGATACTCACTGTATCCTGTTGAATATTGGACCTCGGTTACAAAATATTTTGAGGCAGCCAAATATTAATTTGCTGGATTTTCCAGAGCCCTGAAAATACTTCATCCCATAACGACACTGTGTTTGGTCGTGTTTGTGAACCTCGCTAGCACCCTACATACCCTGAGCTTTTGCTGATGGAAACCTGACAGTTTCTGGCCAAGCAGGAGTTGGGGCTGAACAGCGGCAATCAGCACAGCAGCTCGGCACCGCAGAGGGTAACAGCCCCCGGAGGGAGAAGGGGTGATGCTAGGGGCCCCTTCCCAGCCCTGATTAAATCCAGGCGCTTGTATTAGCATCAAACTCCTCCCCAGACGCTCTCTGTAGCAGCCTTTAGCTGTGATTTGCTATACTGAAAGCTGGCTTTGCTCCATCTCCATCAGTTTTTCCTTAATTTCATTTCTGATCTCATTTGAGATTGTTTATACAATATTTTTGCCTTTTTATGTTGTTTTTTAATTTTGGGTTAAATTTCTGATACAGGATTTAGCACAGTAAAGGCTGGAATCATGGTTGTTGCAGAAAGTGTCATCATTTGAGTAGTGAAAAGAAAAGCACTTCAAAGTAAAGACCATAGTGCATGATGGTACTTCTTATTCATCTTCCTGCTACTTTTATTAATGCAGAATTGTTTTTATAAATTGCCACAGGAATTTAACTTATTCTCATCTTTTGTTATTCTTTCTTATTATTTTGACATGTCTTTTATTGATGTCTTGTCTGAAAATCTCCCTGAGCTTTTTGTATTCCCTTGTTATGAGAGATGAGAAATCAAATTTGATATTTGCAGACTGGCACTGGTATGGGCTGTATCCATTCAATCAGATATTTTTTTGTCTAAATTTTATCTGAAATTCCACTTGGTCATCTAAGAAGCAGCCCCGTCCTCAGGACATTCTCCTCAAGCAGGTTGTGTAGGACTCTAGTGCAATACTCCCCAGTGAGATAAAAACTGCATATAACATCTCCATGGAGGCTTTCTCCTTCTTTCCATCTGTCTGTTTGTCTGTCTCTCGTTTCTCATTTCACTTCAAGAAAAACCTGCCAGATGCTTTTCTGGAAAATACCTTGTAGCCTAATAGTGGACATGAAAAATCAAAAAACTTACGCCTCGGTGAAGGTGGGCTAGGGGATTTTGGATATTTTGTTGTTGTCTTCATTCAGCAGTCCAAAGAGAAATGAGGATGTTGGATGAACCATGAATGAAGGGGAAGCACAACTGATCTCATACCATGGACGCAAGTAAGTGAGAAAATAGGTTTAGGCATGGATACTGCTCGGTAGAGGAAAAAGAGGCCTAAACTAGTTTTTATTTTGGATGGAATAACATATTGCCAGTAATCTCCGTACTGATTGTTCCTGTTGACTGGGTACACACCCCTTCATGGGACTGAAGTGGTTTCTTCATGCGCTACTTCCTTAATACACTTGAAGTTTTAGTGCTAAGCAGGCTGAGTAAGAGAAGGGTCAAAAATGAGCAGTCCATAAAACTGGAGGTTAGTGGTCTCCACGGAGCTCCACCCTGAACTGCTGCCGTTACATGGAAAAGACGACGTAACAGCAGTGAAGTTGAGACTGTGGTCTGGGAAGGGAAGAAAGTGAAGATTTTTCTAGTTAAACTTCTGCCTTGGCTTTCTTTCCTCCAAGTTTCTCCTTTTGCAACAACACAAGGGTTTTGGGTTCTCTGCCCGCACGCAAGGGAACCCTGCGGCGTAGTTACAGGGAAGCAGGACAGGGAGGCTCTGCTGCCAGCAGAGCGACTGTTCCTCATTAAGAGAATTTTTTTTAAATGAAGTTGAAGCGTTGTTTTGAGCTAGACTGGACTTCCATAGAGTGTCTCAACCCAAAGTTGGGTAGAGCAAGGAGTGCTACAGAGCATGCTTAGCTCCTCCGGGAAGCAGTTTTGCGTCACTCCTAAGCAATGTCCTCCAGGATCTTTCTTTCTTTTAGCAGATAAAATTATAGCCAAGTGTCCAGTGTTTGACCTGCCGTCACTTCTTTGGGCAGATGGTAATGTCCTTTATCAGTAACTGAGCTGTTTTTTCTGTGTTCACTGCAGCTTCAGGGACAGATTTAGAAAGCCTGTCACTTTTAATATAATAGGAACCAACCCCATAAAAATTCTGATTTCACTAAAACCTTGGCTTGTATTATAAATGCCTCCTAAATAATTTTGTGGGACCAGCAGTAAATCTTCTGCATGGAAGCTCTTTTCTCTCCCTCAGGACAAATCCATCCCTGCCTTAGCAGGCGTTACAGTGAGCAGGTTGGTAAATTTGCAGTGGGAAGCAGCACTATCGTGGCAAGAAGGATGTGAGAACCACGAATACGTTTCGGAGTATTAGAGAAGCGAAGCCGGCATGGCTTGCTAGCAGTGCACCTTGAATATTGGTCTGAGTTGTGTCCTTGGAGCTCCTGCGCCCCACCAGAAAGGTGGGAGCATGGCCAGCGTCCCCCGGTGCCGGTTGGGTAGCGATTTCCTTCATTACTCTAGTACTAAATCTGCCGTGCGGTGGATCGCGGTGTTTCACTGCCGGGACAATCCAGGTCTTATCTCCAAGCTGCGTGAGCAGAGCGAGGGCACCCCAAACCCTGCCGCGTGCGGTAGGTATGGAGGGGCCAAAGCCATCGTGAGGATCGCAGGGCAGTGGTGCATAGGCAGGAATTAGTGCACCGCCTCGGTGATATATTGATATCCACCTCACCTGAGCTGCCATCTGTTACCCGAGGTAAGACAAGTGAAGTAAGTATTAACAACTGGCCATAATAAATGCACGTCCCTTCTGAGCTTTCAGCAAGGCTTCATTAACTTCAGTTTAAGGTTTCAAGGTTACATTTGAGAAAGTGTACTTCGCCATGCTTTCCTTTAGAAAATGAACGTTGTTGTCCCTCGCTAGGCGCTCTGGAGGTGGATGTTTTACTCGATTAAGCCACCTCTCTCCTATTGCTGTTTTATGGTAGTGGTTGGAGCGGGGACTCTGTCGTGCTATGCACCGTTTTACGCTTCACAGTGTGCAAAAGCTGTTTGTGGTGGGCCGGGAGCAAGGACCTCTCTGAGGCCACCTCTCCAGGCTGTCACGTCCAAGCATCTCAGGAGCCTGCTGAATTCTGCACTGGGGAGTATCATATCATCCGCTCTGGAAACATATAGATCCTGAGCGATAAAACTGCTCGGAGTGCTTTTGTCAAAATACTTTTTTTTGATAAAAGATGGTATGTAGCCAAAACTGAAAAATTGTGCAGAAGCATGTTCATTTCTATAGTACTTCTCTTGGGAAGCTGGAAGAGGGACTGGGTTCCTGTCATTGCTTGTGAAGTGTTCTTGCCGTGTGTGGGAGTTTGAGTCCCCATTCCGCCTACTTCACCATGCTCTGTTGTGCAGAAATGAAGAATTTAGGTAGTGACCTAATCACCAGAGTGTACCAAACTATGCTTCAAGCTATAAAGTGGAACTTTTGTCTTGAAAATGATTTTTTTTTTTAACATAACTCCATTCTTGCAAAAATGTTTGGAAGTTCTCATGTTTATTCCAATGCCGAATGAAAATGAATTTCCAACCCTGTAAAACTGCTGAGAAACTCAAATGTCAGCCTTCAGCGTGCTCAGATAGCAAATGGCACTTTAGCGCTGCAAAACTGCTAGAGCCGGTCTCCGGCTTGGAGGCGTGCGCGACAAACTGGCCAAGTCTCTGGAGCCTGCGAGAAGCAGAGCGTGGGTTCTGCAGGCAGCAAGCGCTGCCCTCCGAGGAGGCGATGGGGGAGCCTGTCTTGGACAGCGATGAAGGACAGCCACCTCGGAGCTCCCAGGACAAGTTGACTCCTGCATCCCGTGGCGGGTCCCTGCTTTCTCATCCATCACTGGGTATTACTTGGGTTCCCCTGCGTGCAGCCAGTTTCTCCTCGGTGAGCAGAGGAGCCCTTGTCTGAGGTCTCGTTTCCCATACTGCCAAGCTCTGGACCAGGGTGATGTCTGGTAGCAACCAGGATTTGCCGCAGAGTCAAGTAACACCTGCCCTAGGAAAGGGTTTGAAGGGCACCTTGCTTCCCCGCGGTGGGTGGCACGGCCTGGCTGCTTTGGGCCAGGTCCCTGCTCCTCCAGGGAGTCCCCTCGGAGCTCAGCCGTGATCCACATCGTGGTGCTTGAGTTTACGGGGCTCTGAAGGCCAATTTCTGCTGTCAGATACAGATGCGGAACTGTTACTAGTTAATTTTTACCACCTGCCTCCTTCTCCTTATTTCTTCACTTGGCGCTGACTATCTGTCATCCAGCGCTGGCTGCAGCCTGTTCCTTAGTGTAGGCAGCGGTATTTTTTATTATCCTCCCCGTGTTCGCTTCCATTGACAAGAGGAATCTTGTCCATATGCCAGTTTTAGGAGAAAGCACCGGAGAATAATAAATGTTTCACGTTTGTAAACAAGCTTTCTTTGCCCCTCCTAACCTCTTGCTGTTGGGCACCCAGCTGCTCTGCCGGCGGGGGGTTAAGGGAGCCTTCGGTCTGCTGTGCCGGGAGTGACGTTGCGCGTGGAGCTCGGACCGTCCGGCTGACGTGGCCAGCCAGGCTGCACCAACACAGCGTGAAAAACAAACTTCCCGCAGCTTCTGTTTTGGGTAGCTTCAGTGACGAGGCCGGCTCGTGCCGGGAGGCTGCGCGGCTGCTTCAGCCGGGCTGCCAGAGCTGCAGTTTGATTGAGTGCCCTTCGGATAACCTTGGGTTAGGTTTAATTAAACAGCAAGGCTTCCCATGCCGCTTTGGAAAGGTCGAGCGGATTGCTGAGTCCTCGTGCAAGCGTTCGGGGAGGGTGTGCAGATCGGCCACGGCCGCCGGACCAGGAGCATCCCGGGTTGTGCCGGCCTGGGAGACCCCGGGCTGAGCATCCCCGGCCTGGGCTCAGCTTCACGGGCAGCCTGGCGGTTTTGGGGCTGGGTGCCAGTGAGCCATGGGTGCACTGGGAGATCACCCCAGCGCTGCCTGGCTGAGGGATAATCCTGGCCTTCCTCTGGGAACAGGGATCGTGGCCCTGATGTTGCAGCTTGCGATGGATGCTGTGCTCTAGTTGTTCGCCCTGGGGGTTAGACGGGCTTTTTTTTTTTGCAGATGGTGCTTCTTGCAGAAAGGCCTGAACAAAATTGGTTGTGCTAATGTGGAAAATGCTGCGGGGAAGTATGAATCCATATTTCTGAGATTAAAGGTGACCTGTCAAGTAGAAGAGAGAAGTCTTTTTTTTGGGTAGGGAAAAGAAGCAGGCGTGATCCTAGATTTCATTTTCTAAGTGTGTTACTTTGCTGCCTCCTTTGTTTTGGCAAAAGGCTGCAGCTAGGTAACGGGGTGTGAATTCCTCCGTGCTTACAGGTGGATTGGGGGAACGGCTTCCTCCAAAATGCCCCAGGTGAGATCCTGACCACGCTGAAGTCACAGGCAGCATTGGCAGCAGCTGCAGCGAGGCCAGGATTTTGGCAGAGTGCTCCTCCGCCTTCTCCAGCCCGCTTTCCGCCCCTCCTGCCTGGCCACGACTGTAGCTCTTGGCACGATTATGATGGCAACCTTCGTCTGGGAGGTCCCAGATGGTTTGCAGCTCTCCTCCGAGTGCAAGGAAGCCTCTTCCCCTGCCGCTGCAGCGCAGCTCCCTTCGCTGCTCGTTACGATCCAGACGGCAAAAAGCGATCGCAAAGTCCAAGGAAAGCTTCCCGATCCTGTAGGAACAAAGGAATGAAAAGGGCTTTCTGACTCACTGCATCCTACTGTTTCCTGCCATAGGTGTTAGTAAGACACCGAGCTGTTGTTGTCATATCCTGCATCTTCCAGAGCCAGTCTCCTTTCAGGTCTGCCTGCTTTTGGCCTGCCAAAGCCAGGACCGGTGTGTGCTCCGTTTTTATATGTCAGCGTGTAGCAGCAAAGAGCCATGACAAATCTCTGAGCGCAGTATTACAAAATTAAAATTCATAACTCTGTCAACATCAACTTTATTGCAAGCAGTAGTTTTAAATAGAAAACCCTAACACTGCAGCGTGGAGGCTCTGCTTTTTTTGTGTACTTTAGTGCTTTGGAAGGAGAAGTAAATGAGCCTTGCAACTTCCCTTGAAAGCTCAATAAGCTGGGCTGCTGCCCCTCTGCAGTTTTTACTGGGGCAATCTGATATCAGTATTTCCTGTGTCACAGCTATGCCAAGGCAGGAGAAGATGACACAAGGCCGGTTAAGCCCATCATCTCTAAGCCGTTCGAGGGCTGTCGTCCTAAACCAAACCAGAAGCTGACTGGTAGTGAGAGCAGGTTGCAGAGCAGGTGTCTGTTAGGATGACTTAGCTGGGCCCTTGCTAAGTGGGGGCAGGTTTTATTCACCCCTTCCAGCTCCAAATCTATCTGCGCTGTGATCTCACCACAGAACACACAGTGGTCCCATGTAAGAACTAACCGTGTAAAAATGGGGTTCCACCATAGAAAGGTTCACCAGGCATCTCAGCAAGGATGTTCCCTCTCCAAATGCTGCAGAAAAGACCAGAGGAGTCCAGCTTCATCCTTCTCCCCAGTTCCTGACAGCTGGAGAGAAAAGAAAAATATGCTAGATGATTTCAGTGGAGTAACTTCTACTTACACTAGCTGAATGTATGGCCCTTTAGTTCTATAATTTACCTGCAGTATCAATGCTGCACCTAATCAGGGAGCTATTTTTCATATTTTAGATGCTGAACTGAGCAGGCATGTCTTGCCTGCCCAATGTGATTGAGAATTGCCCATCCAAAAGAAATCTTGTATGCTCAAGTATGACTCATTAGAATGATTTTGAATGGTACATGTTGAGTGCTGTTATTTCGTGCAAATAATGATTAGCTCCAGTCATACTCTTAATTTCATCCTTTTGCAGAAGAAGATTTGGAAGATGCAGAAGGTTTTAAAAGATAAGCGTCAGCCTTGTTGAATCAGATGCTGTGCATTTACACATCTGTGCAACGCTTGCACTTGCAAGGTGTGTTGCAGACTTTTCACATGAATTTAAGGGGTTAAAGCATAAGGTTAGTAGAGCCCCATAAACCTGGAGTGTGCGTGGTTACTTTTCTGTTTTACATGAGTACTGATTGCGGTTTAAATACAGCAGCAGTTTTGATGTTCTCAGTGCAGTATTCTCATGCCCAATTTGCTTCGAGATCAGTGAAACTAAATGTGCTTTAAAATGCATGAATCTTTGTTTACTTTTTATGACAGTAGCCTGTTAGCTCTAGTAGTAGCTCTGTAAGTGCATTGCCTCCTTGTAATTAACTTTTATGAGTTTAGTTGAAAAGAAATATAAACTTACATGTACTGTAGCAAGCCAGAAATTGTTACAAGATGATAAGAAAAACGAAATTGTTATATATAAACTGAAAGAGCTATGGTGGTGAACTGCTCCGGAGATAAATTTGCTGCTTTAGAAAGGTGCCTGGCAGATTGATGAAATAATAAGCGAAAAGAAGACAACTAATGTCTTTTCCGGAGATGCATTTAGCCGCTTCATCTGAGGGGGAGAACAGCACTGCCTCCGGCCCTGGGGCCATGTGATGCTGGGGCACCCGAGTCGTCCTTCGGTGTAGTTACTCCACTATGCTTCAGCTTCATGTCTTAAAATAAAGGGAAAGGATTTAACCAGATTTGCAAACATTTAACAAAGACTGAGTTTGTTGCAGTATACGTCACTGTAGGTATGTATTTACCCGAGATACCTTCTCATGGGGATGTACCTTGCAGGAACTTTATCTAAGATGCCGACGTTAGTCCCAGTTTAGGGACCTTTGCAAGCTTTGCCCAAGTCCAGCTTTGCACGGCTCCAGCTGCAGCTCTGGCCTCCCTCGTTTCCCGAATTTGTCGGTCATCTGGGGAGAGACCTGGTTAAAGCGTGCAGCACCTCTGCAGCCGCACCACGACGCCTAGCTCTCCGGGAGCCTCTGCTCTGCTTGTGGGCTGATATTTGCTTCCATTCATTTTTATGAGCCTTGTGATTAAAATGGAGGGGAAAAAAAAAAGAAGTAATAAATCCCATGGAATACTGGAGAGAAAAGCATAGCAGCTCCTCATAAACTTTACCGAAACATTAAGCTAACTTAGGGATGTGGGAAATATCCTCCATTTGGAAGCGTCAGGTGTGAGAGCTGCAGTTTGAATCACAGAGGTGACTGTGCCAGCCTAGCCTGAACTTTGCTAGGAGTGCATTTCAGTGGCTTCATCCTTCCTGCCCAGCCCAAACACTCCATCTCAGTTATTACTTTTACTTCTGTTTTCCATTGCCCGTAAAAGCTCTTGCTTCCCCTCCTGGAAGCTGCCTGAAGCCAATTCTAGCAACACTCTCCATGCACTAAATATCCAGGGTGTATTATCTCATGCTGAGCACTTGCTGTCTCTTCTCACTCACCCCAGCAGAATGAAACGGAGATAAGGACCTGGTTAGTAGCATGTGTTTCTCAGCACTTGCCAAGGAGCAGTTATAATTTCTAGGAGCAGTCCTACTTGCAGCCTGTTGTAAAGATTAGCATATGGCTCGTTTTCCTGTGCTGACTGCAGCTGCAGAGGTTGGAGGACTTAAGGGGAAATGGAGAAGGACTCCAAGGATGGTCAGCTGTATTTCTGTGCTCTGCCTTGATTTAACATCGTGCAGTTGAAAAACTCTTTCATCCTTGTTCTGTATAAAAATTATGCCCTGCATTTTTTTGGGAAATTCTACTGTTGCATGCAGATGCGTTTGAGAGGAATATACTCCTTGGTATATTGATGAACATCCTATGATATTTGTTGCTTTTAAGGCGTGGTGTTTTGGGAAGATTTTTGTGAAAATAAGCATGGTTTCTTTTCATCATAAGCTATTCCTGAGGTGCTTCATGTGGTTGACACAATAATATCATTGTTGCTTGCCTAATGGTCCCACCTGCGTGATGGTGACATGCTGAGACCCTGAGGAACAGATTACCACAGCTTTAGGAGAGGAGCATGTAAGGGGCCAACCCAGCTTTGGAGCTCAAAAGTGAGGAAAAATCACTGCCATTGTGCAAACCAACACATACATAAACAGCTGCTTTACAGATGATGGAATGGAATAAAGACAGAAGGTGAAATCTCTGGGAAGTACTGAGATATATTATAAGACAAATATACTAGTGTTATATATTACCTTGAATTATTAATGTTTCCAGGATTGGGTCAATTAACTCAGAATTAATTCAGATTTTTCTTCTGCTTCCTTTCACATCTGTCTGTTGAATTGATATCATTAAATTCCACTCAGTAAATTATCATTTTAGTGTCTCTCTACAATTCACATAACACATCCCTAGAAATTCGGGTTCTGCAGTTGTCTAATGCAGTCTTTGAAACGTGCCCAAGTACCCCTGCGAGGTAGTTCGCTTCCCTGAGACCTAATGATAACGGTAGCATTCAGTTCCAGCGCTGTGTTTTCTAAGCACGTGCTGGGAAAGAAGCCTGGATGTGATTCATTGTGCTTGCATGGTAATTAAATGGAAATTACATTGATGGAAGAGGGGCTACGTGCCAATTTCTCTGCCTTGCACTAATTTGCACGCCGCCTCATCAATGTAGCACAATCCTGTTCTGAATGGACGACTCACCAGAGAAACAGAATGGATCATCAGTAGCTTTCCTGCCAGAATTGTCATTAAAGATGCTAACGAGACGAGGGGAATTTGTGGATGAGCGTATCTCCGAGCCAAGGCTGTGATTACCAATATGTGCTATATCAACATTTTGGTTTCATGCATTAGCTTTCAAATATATATTCCATTTTTTCAGCCTGCTCTGTGTTCCCTGATGTGTTGTTGGAAACCTGCGCTGGTTTCCAACAGGTTCCAACCTGGTTCCAACTGGGAACTCTGGTAAGTGCAATAAGTGCTCCTCCAAAACTCCAGCTCAGTTCCTAGATGAAAGAGGTTCCGAACTGCAAAGTTCAACCTGTAATCCATAAACATGAAAACCTCGTTTCTGCGTCAGCTCTTAGGTAGGAGATTTTGGGGGCGAGCCAGAACGGTGGTTACAGTTCTGTTGATTCTCTGCTACTTCTCAAGCAGTTTGATTTCCATCCCTGTTGACATGCTGGCAGCAAACTCTCTTCTCCAGCTGTGCAGGAGATATCAGGACAGACCAGTTTTTATCCCTGACCAATCCATTTCTACCTTTTGATGTATAATTTTTTTGTGATGTGTTTATTTTAGGTTGGGGTGCTGTGTTTGTTTTTATAAAAGTCTATTTTCATCCCAAATCAGGGAAATGGCAGCAGCTGTAGAAAAAGGTCATGGTTTTGTTGAGATATGGAAATTGTATGACAGGCTTTTAGCATACCTATTTGATACCTGCTGGAATGCAGAAGAGTGTAAACGTGCGTCTGACAACTGTGAATATTGATAGCTATTTTTAGGTGGAGGCAGAGCTTTGTAATAGCAGCATCCTCATGTTGGTTCTGAGTAGTGACTTCTCACTCTGCTGTTTAAATCTTGAATGTGTCAGGTTAAGTCATGAATTTGCCAATTAAGCATTTGTTGCTTCCCTTTCATTAGCTGGTCTGCAATGACCACAGAGATTGATTGCATTTTTACGTAGCAGAAGCCAAAAGTTGCGAGTTTGCTTTCTTATTAAAATCCAGTTGTGCCTTGGGAGTGGCTAGTTCTACTAGGGTACCCATATTACTCATTTACGTTTGTTAAATCCATAGCAACACCTATTTTATTATGTTTTGCTATGTTATCATGTTAACACGTTATTTTATTATCATATAATAAATATTATCACTGGTTTGGATTTGTAATCAAGTGCAAGGTTACATTATAATAATAGTAGAACCATGATGATAAAATAATGTTGCAACTGATTACAAAGCAAAAACAAGTCTATCAAAAAACCCAACAATATACCTTAACTAAATATCATTTCTTTAGATTCTTTTTCCACCTCATGAGACCACTATAATTTTCTGGAGAATAGTATTGTTTCTAATATATTAGCACATCCACACTTCGTTTATCCATATTGAATTGAACTTCTACTTCATGTTAATGGAACTCTTACTGTAGGCCTACAATTTCTGCAAAACTCAAAAACGAAGCGTTGCAACTATACCCAAATGAATGAGTGCTGAGTTTAATTTCACCTGTGATACTAACCATCTGGAAGATATTATACCTGCTGAATTGTTGTTATGTGAAATAGGATCACGTCTTACTGTGTTGGCACCTATGATAGAGGACCGCTCGTGATTCAAAGCGACGTACCTACATCGTTTGTCAGAGAGGGGCATCAACTCCGCCAGAATTGATATCGCTCCTTGTTTGTTTTCTCTTTGGCTGAGAAATGTCACCTCCGTTGCTAGGTGTTAGAGTGTGAGGATGAAGGTAGGTGTGTTGGCGTAGTCTGAGGTGTTTCTAAATCTTCGGAGCTGTAAAGAAACCTGTGTTGACTAGACTCTTACGTGTCCCCGTGCAGCAGTTTGACAACAGTTCAGCATTTTATTGGATGTAAGTGCTGCAGTATGAAAGCACTACCATCTAAGCTTAAATCTTACTCCAACTTTGTCTTTTATAGTAGAAGCTGTTAGTAGTGAGCAGTTTTAATTCATAGCAAGTTGTGTACAAAATGCCCAGAATAATGCAAATCCTTAACATCATATTACATGGTTTTACAACTTGGACTGCCGTGCCAAACACGAATCGGCTTGCTAGGACTAAACGGCTGAATTAAAATCGTGCGGCACTGAGTGAGTTGGGGCGGTCCGGCCCCGACGGGCGGGCTGCGTGGTGGGACCACAGAGCTCTTGTGTTTCACAGCGGGGACCGTACAGCTTTGGCGGCATGTGGATGTCCCAGCCCTCTGCTTTCCCAGGGTCACCCTGGATGTTTGTGTGGGGGTAACAGGCTGGTCTGCGCTTTTAATGGCAAGGGGGGTTGGTGCGAGCCATCCTTCTTTGCGTTTCAGACCAGAGGGGAAGATGGTTCCTGTAAAGGCCAAAGGAACCAAGTCCTACAGGAGGGCCAGGGGTTCAGTTTCTTGGCCACAGCACTGGCGTGCTCCTGGGCTGAAAGGAGAATTAGCGTGCAGACTCCTGAAGATGAGAAAGGACAAAGTACTGCCACACGCCGAGCCAAATTCTGCAAATGTTCTTTCTGCTCGTAGAAAAGTCAAATCCGTCTCCCCTCCGAGAAGGCTTAATGCAGAGAAGTCTGCAGAATGTAATTCTGTCCATAGCTCTCCCGCGGAGAGGTTAAATTAAACCACGAGCCTTTAAAGTCTGTGCTTCCTCGTGGTGATGGAAGCGGCGCAGATCACAGCAGGGGCTCTCCTCCAGCCCGCGCGCCTTCTGCAGCAGCTGCCTCGGCTGTCGAGGAAAGCTTCCTGCGCGGCCGGCGGGCACGCGGGCTTCCTGGCAGGCGCTGTGCCACCCGGCTCCTCTGCTGGGAGAGCTTGCAGGCTGGGTCCTGCTGCGGAAAACGCTTTTCCAGGTCTGCGGAAGAAGCCTCCAGGGTTCTCATGGCCTGGCGAAACGTGGGAAACATGTTGCTGGTGGTGTCCCAGCGTTGTGGTTGCACGGCTGAGAAGCCTGCTGCCAACCCCTGCTCACCGCCTGGCATATCACGTGTGCAACGATCCCAAGTCCAGCTTGTGCCGCCGGGCTCGGAAGGGTCTCCCGGAAGGGTAAGACACTTTCATCAGGAGATGAGAGGCCAAAGTCAAGGACAAGTGCTTGTTCCTGCATTTAATTTAATTAGATATTTGAATTTTGCTTACATATTGGATTACTTTCATTCCAGTGCTGTTTCAGTGATAGGTGGTGATGCTTCTTTGCATTGCCTTATATTTGGGGCAGGTTGCAGGTGCACAGATTATTATTATGCTGAGTTGACATGTGGTGGCTGTTAAACTGCTAGAAAACAGCAGTGCTTGGTTGCATGTTCACAACCACATTTCCTTGGGATTACTGAATATATAATACTGTGTTTTCATTGAAAAAGCCAACAAAGGTGCTGTTCTCCTGGTATCACCTATTCAGCCTCCCACAGTGAAGGTTTCCAATGTGATGAACTCCAGACTGACACTTCTCCTATCTGTTCTTGCTCAGAGGCATCCTGGGCATGGTGGCAGAAATGTTTTATGAACGGGAGACTTTCAAGTGAAGTATCTGGTGGCAGGAGGACAGTAGATGGCACTGAAGGATATGAGCAGAATTTCTGAGCTTCTTAGAAGCCCTCAAATAATTGTGCTTTGCAGTGGCTGCTTTGGAGCACTCCCACGCTGATGTCTCTACCATGAAGATTTAGAGATGCTCAGACCAAAATATGGTTTGTTTCCCTTGCCTAAAGTGATTTCTTGCCATTACCAGTCTTACTGGTAGCGCTGTGCTGAGCAGGAACCAAAGCAACGGTTCATGTTATGCTCCGTTTCCTGAGATTCAGTTCTTCCACATTAAAAAAGTCAGTATTGAGGAAAGGAAAATTTAAAAATTTTTGACCAGGCTTGCCAGGTATGCCAGTCTAGTAAAACTCCCCCAAACATCCTCATCTGCAAGCTCAAAGTTAAACAAATGCTTATGCGATTTGCAGAAGTAGGGGCCTAAATATGTTGGTTTAGAGTAATATGTCTGTTCTTATATAATTTCTCTGCTTTCTGGAATATTTAGTAAAAATATTGGCTAGTTAGAGATGACAGCTCTCTGAATATGGAACAGTTTACATCAGATAAAGCAAATCCATATGATGTCTCATTCTGCAGCGAGGCATTTTCTCCCGATTCAGAGGGCCGCTTGGTTCTGCTGGGTTGGCAGGAGGCAGGACCAAGCCGGGACAGATCCTTAATCCCAGGTGGGCTCCCAGAGAGCTGTCGAGGTGGCATGTACGTCTCAGCCGCTGCTGAGTGATGCTGAAAGCAACCCAGAGACCTAAAAAAACGCCTTTGTGTGATTTTGTGTCCTCTCGCTAGTGCCCAGAGCAGTTCAGGCTTGGGGGGTAGAGCAGTAGTCTGAACTTTGGGATGAGAAACTCTGGTTTCAGGCAGGTGGTTTTTTTGCTCCCGCTAAGGTAGCAGCTGAGCGGCCAGCTATAATCTGTGAATAACGCCAGATCGCTTTCAGATCTAAATTTTTGTTTCCTCAAATGATCTGTATGTTTTGGCAGTTATGTCTTGTGATGATGGATTGCTTTCAATTTCATCCAAAATAGGCAAAAACACCTGTTATTTTCATATGTTTGTGCACTTTGTTATGTAACAGTTTTTTAGAAAATATTTATATTATTACATTTAAATGGTATTAATCTCTGTTTGCTTGTCGACTTCTTTTCCCATGTACTGTTGGTTGGATTATTGCTTTATTAGTTGTTTAAATAACGGGTGAAGGCTGATCCATAGCTGGGTGGAGAAAGTTCAAGCAGAGGCTGTTGTCCTGAGGTTGTCCTGACGTATAGAAGGTCAGTGACAAGAGAATTTTTACTGCTATGAATATTTTATTAGGCTAGGGTTTCATTTAGACAAAGCATTAGGAATACCTTTTATCTCAGATTTGTATGAAGAAATCAATTCTCAGTGTGTGCGAGAACCCTTTATAGGAGGTAGGTGATACGATTTGATTAATCACGCCATTGCCCTTATCGCTCTACATGCAAATCCCAGATAGAGCTGCAGATACTGAGATTGCAGGCAAAGAACGGTATTGAACCTTCAGATTTTTCCTCTGATTTTTTTCAAACTTAATTCTTGTTTCCGCCGGTAGATGAAAAGATTGATGTAACATACGGATTTGGGGAATGACAGACCATAGCAGAAATACTTTGATATTTCCCCAAGAGAAGAGATGCTGCCTTTGGGAGAGTAAAGGTGCTCCATATGTTTTCTTCTTAACAAATGTTATTAGCAGGGATGTTTTAAGTATAGTATGTGATAAAGCTGGCTCCTTACCTTTTGAAAAATATTTAAATGATATGCAAGCAAGCTTTCGCTAGATCAGATAATTACATCCGTTCTGGGTTTGAATTTGCTCCTTTCTTAAAAGTCCTGTCAAGACTGCAAGTCACTGCCTTCCTGGATGGAAAGCAAAATCCAACACAGTTATTTAAAATTCTCAAAACAGTCTAATGGGGTGCAATTGTTTAATTTGCGATAAAATATGGTTGCATCAATTAGTCTCTGTAGCTGGTGAGACAAAGACCAAGAGAGCTGCAGGAGCGGTTCCCGCGGGAGGCAAATGGCTTTCCTCGTTCCTGTGTTTCTGCCCAGTTTTGAAAGTAGCTCTGTTTGCAACCACTGGCTTTTCCTGCCTCCTGCCAGCCCTGGGAGGTTTCTCCGTGGTGGACACCTCGCTGCCGCGCTCTTCCACCACCGTCCTGCAGCTGTGGAGGCTGAAGTCCAGGGCAGGGAGCAGCAGTCCCCTGGCACGGTGCACAGGCACTGCACCACCCTCCTCCTCCTCGCCGGCCGGCCCTTCCACCCTTGATGGTGGCATCACCTGGGTGCTCATCCTCTGCTGAGCATCTGTGGAGACCCTCAGGTCTTTTTAGGCTTGTAGCATTCAAAAGCACAGTCTGTCTCCTAAAGAGCATCTCCGCTCTGTGTGTGCAGGCGTGCGTCCTCGCGCTCCGCAGTGCCGGCATACCTGTTGTTGAAGGGATCCGCGTGGCTTCAGGATATCTCTGCTTTTCCTCTACAAAAATGCAAGCTCAAAAATTCTGTTTGAACATAAACTCAAGTTCTTGCATAAGCATCCGGGAGTTCAATATTGAAGAAAAACATCACGTTTCACTGTGCTGATGGTGAAATTGCAAGCGTTGGCAGTGCTGCCCTTGGGACCAGCTGCAGAGCCAAGCGGCTCGGTGCCGGCGGGAGCTGCTCTGGGGAGGGGACGAGGGGCACCCGCAATCGCGGCATTTAAACAGGATAGTCTTTAGCTTTCAAGCACGATGCAGGTTTTTGCCCCGCTTGGTTGTGTGACTCTCAGGATCTTGCATATATCTCTGAATCGTTTGTCGCTCTATGTAAATTAGAAGGAAGTAAATTAGCAAAAAAGAGACGCGTCGCTTTACATCGACTGGTCTAGTATTTGAGGCTAAGAAATACTTTGCTTCCTAGATAAGGGAGAGAAAAGACAATCATTTAAATTCTTATGTTCCCTTGGGAATAATGCAATGCAGTAATGTTAAAACTGTATGTAATTGCTTTCTATTTCTGTAAAGCCTATGGCAGCTATGAAACTTTAAAGTGAATACTGGAAAGTCTGGTTAGTGTAAAATGCTTCAGTTGCAAGACGCTTTTGGTGCAGAAAGCTGCCTTTCTCAGGGACAGAGGGGGTTTTCCCTGCAGCCCATGCTGTCTGATCTCCCTGGAACGCATGAAAGTCTTCAAAAGTTGCAAAATCTTTTGGAAAGCGACAGCTTTTTGGAGGTGTCTGCTGGGCTGCTGTTCCACGCCGTCTCCTGCATTTCTGTGGTCGAGCCTGCCGAGAGGCGCAACGCTGCACAGAGTGCTAGAGCAGGTCGTGGCCCAAGTCCGATCTTTGGCACCTGGAGGTGATGATGGAGCGTTCAAAGCATGTGAAACTGCCTTATATTGGGATTAAGACTCATTCGAATATAATGACTTCCTTCCGTTTCTAGTTCAGTTCCTTCAAGGCCTCCTGGCAGTTAATGTGAAACATAAATACGGGAAATATCAGAACCCAAAGTGGTATTTAAGACAAAGCAGGATAAATATTAGATGTATTTTAGTTTCTTGGTCAAGCCAGCAATAAATGAGGCTGTTCTAGAGGAATGTCTGTATCTGTAGTTCTTATTTTACACCTGTTAATTCTGTATTTTATATGTGTGTGTGTGTGTGTCTATAGATATGGTGTGTATGTAAAGAGAGATTATAGCATGTGTGTGTATACATATACATGTACATATATATATATATCTATATATAAAATCTGCTATTATAAGCCTAAAAGACAAAATACACCCATATGCTGCTTCTGTGATTTTGAAAGGTGGTTTTTACCCTTTTGTCCTTCCCAGCTGATATAAAGCTCTGGCTAAACCCAATAGATGTGTTCTGAAGCCTTTTCCAAAATCCTGTTTATGGCTGGAGAAGAAATGTACGCTGGAGCTTTCTGTGCATTTGCCATAAAAGATTTCTGCAGCTACAGTGCTGAAGTTGGCGTAACTCTTTGCTTTATGGTGGTGTTAGCAGGCGTTTTGTTACCGGGTACGATACCAGATTTGTCGCGAGTGTTACACCGCGTATTCCCAGGAGGTATCCTGGGGCAGATTGCACCATAAAAGTAGTAAATATGCACGAGCAATAGTCCTTTTTGGAAATGCGGAGACAGTGGGCCAAGCCAAGTCCTTTTGCAGCGTGGAGGGTGTGTGGGCACACACAGCTCCTACCTGCTCCGGCTTAGCACGAAAGGCTGTGCAAAGCGTGTGAGGTTTGCTCGGTGGCTTTGGGGGGAAGGAAGGGGTTTGGTGTCAGCTTTGGTCTATTTTGCAGTCCCACGTTTGCTTTTAGCTGCAGCTTCTAACACAATTTTTTTTTCTTCTTTCTTTAGTTCAGCCGTTCTCCCACAGTCTGGAATAATTCTGTGGTACCTTTCCATGGACTGAATTTTGCTCTCGTTTGCCGTGAGATTCCCCTCCTGCTGCAGTGGCTGGTAGCTCTGTCTCTGGCAGTGCACAGCACAACGGCTGTAAAAACACTGCTATACAGCACTTTTTACCTATGTGCAATAAAACCTCTAACAAAAGTGATTAAATTTCATTGTTGCCATCTTGTCAAAGAAAAGCACAAAAATTTAAGGGAACTATCATGATAGCAAATTAGCTACAGAGGAAGATGGTCTGGAGCTTTGTCAAAATGCTTTTGAGCGTCTGTATTTTGCTGCCATCGGGTTGTGCCTGCCTCAGCCGCGGTTTTCTGTCTCACAGCGGTGAAGCACAGGAGGTAAAATCCCATCTGTGGACCGTGAGCCCTGGTTAAATGTGGGTATTTGACCTACATTTCCCACGAAGAACCACAGCAGCTCAGGTAGATGCTATTCAACATCAGAGGCTAAAGTGCAGTATGTGGGCGTTTGGCAGAGCTTTCCTTCCAGGATTTCATACGTTGTGTTTTCATCCTCCTCAGAGCCAGGTGCTAGCACTGGAGGGCCAGCGTTTTGGATGGGACAGGCTTTTCGGATTCAGAAACGAAAACCAGGCTTGGGGTGGCAGCCGGTGGTATTTTGCTGAACGAGGTTATGCCCCAGATGGCCTCCGGCGGGGTGAGAGCTGGCAGAGCCTGCGCCAGTGAGAGCTGCACAAAACCCAAGAGAAGAGTTTTCTACTCTTTAATCCACGTGGTGCAATTTGGTTATCCACCACTGGCTTGCTCTGGACAAAACTCCTTCCTTTTGGACTTAGGCTAAGTCCTTAGACTAAGGAGGATGATGCTAATATTGCCTGTAGGTCAGCTGGGGACAGCAAGGGGATGAACTCGGTGTCCACCTTAGGTAGGGTGTCCGTCACCCATCCAGAAGGTGCAGGGGGGTTCAGGCACCACCCTCCAGACTGGTGGCTCCTTGGGGCTCTCTGCCCATTTTCTTTTTTAATTGATCGTCATGACAAGAGTGCCTGGGGATGGAGCCAGATGATTTTCTCTTTTGTGAGAAGCAAAACAGACCAGAGATCTCCAGGAGTGGCCAAAGGGACGTGGCTAGGGAAGGGTATCGCATCAGGGCAAGCGTATAGCAGTGCTGTGCTGGCATCCTGTCCTTTCCTTTAGCAGTTTTTGGCTCAGGGACTACCTGATCTAGAAGTAGTATCGTTGTGTTCGGTAGCCTTTTTAGCATTTTTCTCTATGAATTTGTCCGACGTAAACTTCTAGCGTCCCCAAAATGTACCGAGGCAAAAAAATTCTGCAGCTCAATTATATGCAGGGTAAACAAGTATCTCCTTATGTTTGACCAGCTAGATTCATTTAATTCACGTCAGCACTATCCTATAGGGTTTACCAGCCAGTACACTAAAGATACGACTGATTTCAAGAGCATAGATTATTAGAAGATACAAAATTCAGGATTTCTTATGAAGAAGTCAGGTTTTACCCGCACGTTTAGTGTTGTTTAGTTCTTTTTGGAGTGGAAGTGGGACTGGGATGCGTGCTTGCAGCTGGAAATGCATGCGACAAGCTTAGAAGCGCTGAGGTCCAAGAGTGCATTTCACTCTGTCACCTGCACTTCTAAACACGTGATAATTGCTATTGTTTGTGCTTGTAATGAAAGCAAATAGAACAAGCGAGAGAAACGTTACCTTCTGCAGATAGACTACTTCAGAGGAAAAGATTGTTTTAAATGTATAACATTGTTAGCAGAGGGTTTTTTTAAGCTCTGTTTACCTCTTGGTGCGGTCATGAGACACACTTCCTAGGTTTGTGCATTTGTATGAAACAGAATTAGAATCAACTTTTTTTCTTTTTGCACAAATTACCGGCTTCACAGGCTGTGCAGGTATTTTTCCAATGCACACACCGTTCTTACTTAAAAGTAATTGCCTTTTGAGATAGGATGTATGCTATGGCCTTTGTGTCAAGCCATAGCCATGTGTTGCATGCTGCCATTCTGCACATTTCAATAGTGACATTTTATTATGATAAATCATTTAGGAAACTAATGGAGAAAGTAAAATATCTCCTCATATAACTGCCTTTTCATGTAGAAACATAGCACGCTGACTTGGGACGGTAAAGACTAAAAGGATGAGCCATTAGGAGGGTTTTCATATCACCTTTATCTTTTAAACGCATCCTAACAGGTTATATGGGCAATAATTCAGGGCAATGCTGCTTTGATCTGTGTGCAGCTATTCTTTCTACGTGCAAGAAAATAGTCAGCTCCGGGGCCGGCTGTAGTTCCTGCTCTGCTGGGGCCGATAGCAGATGGCATCTGCTGGCCTCACACCACAGATGTGAACATTTTCTGTCGCTTTTGCTCCTGCTAATTCGTTGGTTGTTATGCTGATGCCTAGTTGGCATCCATAGCAGGAGTCATTCCGAGGGGATCAGTTATGGGAAGTGTTTGGATAGTTTAAAGGAAAAAGTAAGAGCTCCCGTCCATCATTCAACCGTGCTGGGAGGCGGTTGCTGTAGAAACCTCTCTCAGGTCTAGCGAGTGTCAAGAAGCAGATCGTACCTGCTGCGACTCCAGATATCGGAGCAGAGATGCTCCCGGGCACAGGGAGCCCGGCAGCTCTTTCCGGAGGCACTGGAGATGGCCTGGCCGGCTGCGTGACCAGGGGGGCACGTGTGGCTCCACGTGTGCATCGGAAAGCTGCCTCTACCGGGGAGTAGTAGTAAGGGGTCAAGAGTGAGTGGCTGTGATTTAGCTTGGGTCGGCAGCAGATGCCGAGGGCTTTACCGTGAGCACCTGGGACGCCTGAAGGAGAGCACAGCCGCTCTTCCCTGGAGCACTGGCCGAGGCCTCGCTGGGGTGTGAGCCCGGGAGCCTCGTGGCACCGATAGCAGCGAGTGCAAACGGGGCTCATTCGAGACCCTGTGAATCAGGACGGTGCATGGCTGAAGCTTTGAGCTTGGTTTCAGGTTGGGGCAGCGATGTCCTAAGCCATCACGAAGTGCGAACAGGAACAGGAGGCCGAGGATTTGTTCCCAGCTCCGTAACGGGGCTGAGTCATGCTTTAATCAAGCTCAATTGATCTGTACAGCAGAGATGCCTTTTAAATTAAGGATGTGCCTGCTGCAAAGTGCTTTACTTATTTCCTTTGGAAAGGAGCTCTTCAATGTTTGATTTCCATCCAATTCACCCCCCGACAGGGGTGTCACATGCTTGCTGAAGCAGCAGGTATCTGTGCCCCGAGCGGAGGTCTCGCCGCGTGGCTTTCGTTGAGTTACCGCTTTCCCCGCGGGTTTCCCAGCGGTGAAATGGGCTGCCGGGGCTGCCTTGTTCCACCACGCTGGCTGCACATTGTTCCTGGGTTTCATGGGGCAACTCGAAATGATTTACTCTGTTTCAGTTCATCTCGTGTTTTTGCATGTAAGGTATTGTGAGTCTTCGTTTCACTGGATCATTTGCTTCAAAATATGTTTTCTGAGACTAATGCTTCTCCCTTTGCAGTAGAGACTGGTGCGATGGAGCTGCGTCGCCCTTAGCCTAGTGTTGCTCCTGCAGAGCGATGGGTCTGATCCTCGGGGTAAACTCAGAGGTTGTTTTAGACATTCACTTTCTGAATGAAGATACGGGAATATCTCATGATTCAAGTATTACAAAATCCCTCACGTTCTCAGCTGCTATAGATGCTGCTGATTTGTTTTGATAAGCGAGTGAGAAGCCCAGAGCTTGGCAGGACGCATTACTGATCTCATACAATCCATGCTGGGCATTAATGCATGGGTGTCTCATTCAAAAATCAATTTTCTCTGAGCTTTAATTTAAATGCAAGTGCCCCTCGAGCATCTTTCTGGGTCACTTTTATTCTCATGCTGTACTTCGGCCCTGAGGAAAGTGGTTGATAAATGCAGACACCCGAATTAGCCGCGTGCCAGCTGCTGTCAGATGTACCTCTCTGGTCTCTTCGGTTTGATGGCGTGCTTGTTCGGGTGAATAGTAGCACGCAGCTCTGCGGAGCTGCAGGAGGATTTCCAGACTTGAGCCAATCAATCCCAGCTGCTCCGTAAGGAGGCAAGTACTCCCGTTATTAAGACATGCCAACTGGGGAGACTGTTTAAGGTGAAATTAAGAAATACAAGTGCAATTTAGCGAGAGGTTGGGCTGTCTGTCGAAAACCTGTCTGCTGCCTTTCTCCTCGGAAGGCCGAAGCTAAGCAGCCCATGTCATAAGCTCCCAGTAAGAGAGCTTTAGAGGGGATTTGAGTAAAGTTAATACCACGCAGCACTATGCAATCCCTCAAAAGAGTGTGATTATACAATTATAACTGAATGTAATATTTGATTCGGTGAATGTTTGGGGGAAAGGTGAAAAGAGGAACGGAGCTCGAATGGTCACCCCGAGGCATTGCCAAATTAATGCTCCTGTGCATTTAGCTGCTGGTAGAGCCAGTCGCAGCAAGCGGATGTGCGGGAGCTGCGTGGGAGTCCGTGGAGCGCCTCGGGCAAGGGGCCACCGGAGAGAGGCCCCGCAAGAGCATCCCCTGGCACCTGCCCCTCGCCGGTACCACAGAGTTAAACCATCCCCTGGTTTTCTCAGAAATGATGGCCTCGCTTCCCAGTTTATTTCCTTTTCTTTTATTCCTTTCATTTCTTTTCTCTCTATGTTTCAGATTATGCTTGGCCTTTGCCTAAACAGTTGTGCCCTATATGGATTTCCCTAGATGTGCTCTTTTCAACTGCATCTATAATGCATCTCTGTGCCATCTCTCTTGATCGGTATGTAGCAATACGCAATCCCATTGAGCACAGCCGCTTCAATTCCCGCACCAAGGCTATTATGAAAATTGCTGCAGTTTGGACCATATCCATAGGTAAGCAATGCGGCTCACGATCGAACTGTGTCTTAATTTATAATAGTGTTGCTCCCATTTTGATTTAGGATTTTTCAGAGGATACTCAAATTAATTTACCTGGCCTGCATGACTGAATATAATAAATGATTGCTGGGAAGTAGAAATCTTTCACTGGGATCGGTCAGCGACCAAAATAAGGAGTGATTTTTCAGAACAGCGTCGCTTCCAATGCTGAAGCCTTGCTGCTATGTACATATCAATATGCCAATAAGGTTGGTTACGCAGACAAATGGAACCATAAAACTGTTGTGTAAACAGAGCAGCAAATAGCATTAGCAAAGAATCAGAAAATAAAACTCAGCCAATACAAACGCTCTGGCTGCACTGCAGTCGCTGCGGTTAAACCCGCTCGCTCGTGTTCTGGTGGCAGTTTAGGTAAAGCAGCATAGCATCCGAGGCAGGCTAACAGCCAGATATTTACTGCCCCTTGTGCAAGCTTTATAGCCTCTCCTATACCCTGCACAGCTGGATTGCTGCTGGTGCCAAGCTAGCTAGTTTGAAGTCATAGTAAATGAGGAGCAGACATAAAAGAAGATGCTTTCATATTACTTCAATAAAAATGGTACATAACAAAGCAGTAAAATAAGGAAGAAAAGGAAAAAATGATAGCAAGATGACTGTGTAATATTAGGAATTATCTGACTAATGTTTTGGGGAGGAAGTATTTCAACATGCTCTATAAGAGACATTTGGGATAGGGTCAGAAGAACTGTATGACCTGTTCCCTCTGCTATTTTGCTTTTTTTGCTTGAATAACAAGCAGTCTTACACAGATTTAACATTTACCTTTTCTCTCATAATGGGGTTGTGACTTTCAGCCTTGTATTGCAAGGAAAATAATGTTTCGGGTGCTTGAACTTCTCTTGGTCTTTGCCTGCATTACAGATGGGACGTGATACCTTATGTCTGGGTGCTGCAGGGGCCGCTTTCAAAGACGCTTGCTGAGTTACAGGAAAAAGGGCAAAAAATAACAGAAACGTACGTTTTCTCTTTCTGAGTGTAATAATCTGTTAGAAACACTTTTTAGTGTGCCACAGGCGCACTGGGGCTCGACCCTGTAGGAGGAAGCCGTGAGCCTTCGCTCGGCGGGATGCGGCAGCGCCGGGGCTGCGGGGAGCCCACGCGCTCCCTCCTCCCCCAGCGGTTAGGGGCTGCAGGTCGTGCTTTTTGATGCAGATGTAGCTGGCCCAGAGAAGTCTTTCCTTGCATCCCTTTACTTGAAGGCAAAGGCAGAACTGATACCCCCAAAGGGTTTGTTCAGGCTGTGGAGCAGTCCTGGCTCCGAAACTCTGTTTTGGATTTCCGCTGTCTCCAGGGCATCTGATGGGGCTTATGCATTTATTTGGGCTTTTTCCAGATGGTTGCATTAGGTGGGGAAGAAAAAGCACTGTCGATATGTCTCTAACTTACTTTAGCATAACTATTTTTGCATCATAAATGCAGAAATGTGGTAGACAGAAGAATAAACTGAGCATGAAATAAGAGACCCCCCCCAAAGTGTGTTGTTATCTTACAGCTCTTACCCATCCATCGCTTGGAAAATCCAGCTGAAAAGCTACACAATTTTCAAGAGAATGAAACAGGTTAAGCAAATTCACCCTCTCTTCAGTATGAATTGTCGCAAAAGAATCTGTGTGTTTCTGTTCACGATTAAGTATCGAATTCAAGGCAGCACTTAAGCAGATGCTGGTCTGGTATGTGTTCCTTGAATCATGCTTCAGTTGGGCTGAAGTAACTTTTAAATGTGTCCGGAGTAGAGTCTTGAATTTTGATCCTGAATCAGAATTTAAAATAGGAAGTAAAAAGCATGTCATTTATCTTCATGTAGGAGCTTTTGGATTCTGTTTTCCTGAGAAGTTAATGCTGACAGCAAAATACGTAACGGAGGTTCTGTGATCGTTGAGCTCTGAATTTGGCAGGTTGCATGAGCCTAAACTCCTGGTTAGGTTCCTAAGCAGGGGAACGTAGCAGTGCCCTTCTGTCTACTGGCAGTTGTTCCACAGATGGGTCTTTGCCAGCGTCCTCTTCGTTATGGATTAAAGTGCACCACAGTCACTCGTCCTGTGTTTTAGCAAATGCAACCTGAGCACGACTTGTTGCGTCCAGTTACAGAAGGAACCGGCGCTGCAAGGTGCTGGGTAGGGCACCTTGTGCAGAGGAGTTTGGTGGCACAGAGCACTATGCCAAGGTCGGAAGTAGAAATATAGGCCACGGAAGTATCCGCACAATTGAAAATGAAAATAAGTTATAGCAGTGAGCTTGCTGGCACAGTCTTGATGTTGCTTCAGACTTTGCACGGTTGCAAGGACAAAGGTTTTCTCCGGTGACATGTGGACGTAACCCATCTCGCCAGACTCCCTGTGTCCTGCTCCAGACGAGGTGGCTGAGGGCCACCCTGGCATGCTACTTTTTCCAGTAGTTTAAAGCAAGAGAGGAGATGGCCCTTGTAGGTCCAAGCAGGAGTGATGAGGAAGTCATCAAGCTGAACACATTGTGTTTCTCACTGCGTGATACAGGGGAAGGTGTTTACTGGGTAATGTTATTACAAAAGAAATAGCACTTTGGAACTGTAAATGAATGAACTTCAGGGGAATTATCTGTTGTGGAAGAGCACACACATGTTGCTTCTGATGTAAAAACAAGTAAAATGTTTTAATTCTGAAGCTCCTTTTGGCTTAATTGTGTGCCTGCTAGCTCAGCAGGGGTTCTCCCCTGCTCCCTGTCCAAGGGGAGACAGAAACTGTAAGGTTTGGCCATTTACTAGAGGATGCCGAAATTACAGATTTCCTGGCTCACAGTTTTACTTTGTTAGGAACAGTGTAAACTCAGTTTACTTGGTAAGTGACTGAGATGAAACCATCCTTTAAATTCAGTGCCAGACTCCATTCTCTTGTTTATTTGTCCCGAACCACTGTTGTTAATGGAAACATAGCCTGAGCTTACTGTTTCTTACCTGAATTTTTGTACCACAACGTAACTGTGAAGATAGCATGACCATGTGTGAGAGTCACCTTCACTTACAGCAACAAGCGGTCGCAGGATTTCTGCCCCTGGACATTGCCGCCTACCTGCGTGACAAATCCTTAGCTCCGAAAAGAGATCAGCTCCAAATTCTGCTGCTGACATCTGTGCCATAGCAGACCTTGCATGGTTGCTTTTCTTGCTGGAAAGAATATGCAGTCGCTCAGTTGAATGTGAATTTTTTCATTCTCATGCTGCAGTAACCTGGTGCTATGATGGTTGCAGCAAAACTGGAAATCCTGGATTTACTCTGTTCTGCTTCCCTGTGCGCACTGTTTTTATTTCATCCCTCTTAGTTTCACAGGTAAGATGATTATGAAACCCTCTTTACAGTCTGATACACTCCCTGAGCTCTTAATGCTCTCAAAACCTCAGTCAGGCAACAGAGCCACTGAGGCTCTTGTACCACCTAACACCGAAGCCGCTGGCATCTCCTGAACGTCTTCGGGCTAGCGGACAGGAGCTGCGAGCTCTGTTTGGCCTTGATTTTATGTCTCCATGAGCTGCAGGATACTGCGTGCCTTGTTTATGGAATATTAATCTTGAATACTTTTTCTTACCATTTCAAGAATATATATTGCCAAACAAGTCTTTTTTTTCCTTTGGTTTGAAAATAGAGTAAATAATGAAAAAGGAAACCTGCAGCTGAATTATGGTAATGCCATGGTGCGTGTGTTGTTGGAACTAGGCTTTTTTCTTTTCTTTCTCGCTCTGACTTGCTAATGATATTATAATTTTGGTTTTGGGTAGATATCCTGGGTTTGTGTATATAATAAACCATTCAACTTTAAAAAGGGATTTACATTCCTATTTAACATTCTTACCACTTCTTTGTTTTTTGTTGGAGGAGATTTATTTATATAGGTATGAAAGATATGTGCTGTAAGGATCAGTAAATGCTCCTCTCAGATGAAATGATTGCATTTCCCACAGCTTTTTGCTTCTAGCCTGAGAGTTCCTCTCTTGCACATGCTGAGCAGCCCCAAGCATGCAGGTTGTCCTCAGGAGGTCCTTCAGTGGGTCTCCAGGTCTCCACTGAGCCTCTCTCTCTGGTAATAGTCCTGGTTGGAGATGATATTCAGTGTGAGGAACATGCTTAGAGCAGCATCACCAGCATTAAAAGGAGTTGTATTCTTTATATAGAGTAAGAGCAGGTTATGCATGAAAGAAAAGGATGGCTGTCTGCAGTGATTCACATAGTGTGGCTCAGTCAGTGTTTTAGAGCACGTTCTTCAAGCTCGATTTGTTTTGGCTTGTATTGCTACCTACAAGTGTGTCCATCTGGGCTGAGTGACTTTCTCAGCAAGGCGTTTGGTTGCTTCCAGAGAGGACTTGCTCACGAGACACGCTTGCTCCTGAGCACCCTGTGCAGAGCAGCGGTTACTTCTGAGAAGCTGTTCTCCAGGATAGCAGCACACGCACGTGAATTCGTTTGCAGGCATCTGGCCCTGGTTAGCAAAGAAAACTGTGGACACAGGTTTCCTGGAAAAAAATGGCAAAAACACAGCTCATGGGGAAGGCAACAAATGGAGGGTCTAAATATGTTACCAGGATTTAGTTCCAACCTTTCCAGGCAGGTGGGCTTGGTTGTGTTTGTGGCTCATCACTTGGATATGAGGAGGCAGTTAACAAATAAGCCAACTGTCACTAGCAAAGCAAAGGTTAGACAGGCACCTTTGCACCCTGGAAAAGTGTGCAAAACCCTGCCGATGAGCACTCCCTTGAGAGGAGGACAGCGATGCTGCTGCTGAGACAAATGATTGCATGTCAGTAAGCCCTCGGAGAGGGCAACGTTATTTTCTCTCCAGATCTGGGAGAAAATGACATTAATGTATTTTTGTCTTTATGTGTTTGACATTAAGTGTTTGACAGTATATGTTGGCCTGAAATTCTTCCCTCGTGGGCATGAGGGTCGTAATCCACAGCTCTGTGAGCTGAGAGAACATCGTTAAAATCATTAGCATTTGATCGTCTTACAGCAGCTGAAAAGGCAGCTGCCGAGGGACTGCAGACTTCAGGCAGTCTGTCCTGCAGATGTGCGGGGCCCCCAGGTTTGGGGAGGTCTTGGTGGTTCGTTGGTGCAGGTTGTCAGACCCCTGTCCATCGAGCCTGTGCCTGCACCAGCCGAGGATCTGGTACAGATACAGCAGCGGGCCCCAGGGAAGAGATTTGCTTCCTGGAAGGAGCAGTGCTTGCTTCTGCAGGCTTGAAAAGGAGACCAAAAAATTCAGTCCTCTCTTGGCTACTTGCTAAATTTTCTCATAAATGGTTTCTTTAACAAGAACACCTTATCTCTGCCTTCCTGGATCCCAAGGAAGGCCTCCTGAAGACAGAGAGAGATTCTCTTCCTCGGCAAATAATAGCCGTCAAAATTGAAGCGAATAACAAATTCAGGATTAGGTGTGCCCCATGGAGGAAACGGAGCTGGTGATTTCTGTAGGTTGAAATGGTGCAGCGGTGGCAATGCTGGAGAGACTTTGCTAGTCTTGAGGGAGCGCAGAGGTGGCTGTAGCACTGTAAGTCATGCTACTACTTGCTGTTTGCAGTAGCAGATCAGGTTTTTGTGCTCGTAACACTGTTTGCAGGCCTATCTTCTGGTCCTGGGTCAGCCAGAGACCCTCTCTTTATGGCCTAGAGCATGACACTAAGGTGTCCTCTGCCTTGGTTTCCCATTTTTGACTGTAAGGTTATTTTCTCTAAAGACTTTCTTTTGCTCATACGTATTTGTACCGTGATTCCTAAGAGGGGTGTTGATCTCTCCAGCACGTCAGCAAGAGTTATATCAGGGTGAGAAAAAGCAGGGAGCCGCCTTGGAGTTTCGGTCACAGGTGCCTGTGTTAGTTTGATTTTACCAGCAAATGTCAGTGAAATGTTTTGCCTGGGACAGCAGCAGATGGAGATAGTCTGAACCATTTTGCACAGTGGATGGATTGACCATCGCACCGCGGCCGTACCCACCGTCAGGGGAGACACCGCACTCCTCTTTGAAGAGTCCTTACTGCTGCTGACCACCGGTTCCAGCGTCCCTGCGTGACTGCCGGGGGAAGCCCAGCCCGGGGAGCAGGTATCCAGGGCGGGGGGGACCCGCATTGCCCCTTCCTTCGGATGCCTCCCTGGGAGCAGATGGCTGAGCAAAGCTGGAGTAGTAATTTAGCAAAATAGAAGGGCAAGTGGGAAAATCATTTATTTCTTCTGGCATTTACTGGCATTTGCGAGTTTTCCTCCTGCGCTTGGGCTGTTCAGCGCTCTCCCAAGGTTTAAGTAAAGGTCAGCAGCTTGCTCAGGCACGCTTGGTGATTACATTGCCCTTGCCTTTCCCCGCTGTTTGCAGTTGTGCTCGTTGCAGGCAGAAGATTGCTCCAAGCTCAGACCCCTTCTGTCTTTGATTTTAAACCAGTACAAGGCTGGCACTGTTGTTCTGTTAGATAAAACTAGACCTAATCCTGCCCTCAAGGTGCATCGTTGCTATATTAGGACATGAAACGTGGTGCAATTTGTCTGCTGACGTGTGGGGGATGTAGGGAATTCTCGGGGTTTTCTGAACACGTCAAAAGCCCCCGTTCTTCAGTTCGCCTCTGACGAGCCGCCTGCCCAGAACGAGTGCCGTTTCCTTCATGATGCACGTCGGGAGGCTGGCATCTTGGGTTTCACTTCTTGCCGTGTTAATTAGCATTAGAGAACTCTGCAGGCACTTTTCAAGGTGCTTCTGTTAAGAAACCAAACAGCTTTGTTTTATTTTCTTTTCCCTTTTCTGAGAGGGTCAGGAGATGCAATTCCTATCTCCTCTGACAGCCTTTAACGCTAATGCATATGGCAGCTGCTAACATTCAGGTGAATGTCTTTTAAAGTCATAAACTAAGCTTATTTTGTATGATAACAGCCAGGAGGGAAAAGGCACAGATTTAAGCAGGCCGCGTTTGGCACGGCACCCGCGTGCTTTTGGTTTTGAAGCACAAACGTGGGCTGCCTTTGTGGCAGCTCTCGGCTTCTCTTGCACACAGCTAGCTCGATCTCTGTGTGTTTTTGGGCTTTGTTTTTAATTGTCTGTCAATGCCACAGGACGGTAGCGGGGTCCAAAGCCCACCCGCGTCAGCAGGGCCCTTTCTGTGGGTTGCAGCGGACTCGGATCCGGTGCTTATGCCAGAAGAGGTGGCCCGTGGTGTTCCCACCCCACGTACCAGCAGCAAAACCCTCTCGTGTTCAGCTCGCAGAATTCCCCATGTGAAAAGACAAAGTAAACCCAGATACACGCTCCTGTTTTCTTTAATGAGGTTGCTGTCCCCGGAGGAAATGACATCTCTCCTTGTATAAGAATGTTTTGAGAAAGAATGGAAATTAGTTCCTTTTTTAGTGGAAGTAACCATCAAAGGCTCAATCTTTCCAGTAATCTCTGTTAGTCTCGGGGGCATTCACAGGAGAAAACAAGATATAAACCACAAAAACATTATTGTTTTTCATTTAAGCCTAAATTTTGTAACCGTCAATTGTACGTTTGGATTTTTTACCCAGCTTTTTCTCTGGAACAAGCTAGTAAATGTTTTACCAAGGTATATTTGGAGTCATTTGGGTTTTGTTTTATTAATTGAGAATCTGTGAAGAGCATCTGTTGCTCTGTGTCCGCAGCATCTTGTCAGCCCCATTTGGTGAAGTGAGCTGCTGGCTTGAGAACAGCTTTAAAGATGGCAAGAAGCAGAGTTAGGACAACAACTCCAGTTGGATTTGTAATGCAGAGGGTGTCTCTCTGTCTTGCTTTCCACCTGCTCTGTCCGAGAGAAGCTAAGGGAGGGGAGAAGAAGAATATCCCACGGGTGTTCTGGTTTCCATTGCTCAGGTGCCACGAGCACGCTTACTGGTAAGGGCAGCACGTACTGATCCGAGTAACCCCCCTGAAATCCGGGTCAGGCTGCGAGCTGGGTCTGCAGGTGGCTTTTTTTGTGCCACTGGGGCGGTGGCGGCTGCGATTTTGCAGTAATGCCCCCACGAAGGAAGCCCCTCTGGGGTGTCTGAGAGTGGCTGCTCCTGGCCCACACAAGGGCTTGGTCTGGAAAACCCTCTCCCTGGGGCCGGACGAGTTAGCGCCCATTGCCCAAGTCCTCTAACCGACTTGGCTCCCTCGAGGGCTGGCTGCGGGGTGGATCCATGGTGAGTCTCGTGTTGCAGGATGAATTGGTGTTACCCAGCTGTGGTTGCAGCACAGATCTGCTGTACTGGACCGCTTTACAAAGGAAGAGGGGAAGGCAGAGGAAAGCACGTCAGATGGGGCTGATCCTCAGCCCGTGCAGCGTTTGGGCAGGCTGGCTGCTGAATGCAGGGTGTCGGCAGGCTCCTTCCAGGTCATCTGGGATTTCCTTGCAGGTCAGAGCAGGCCAAAGGCCAAGGGCTCGCGCTCTCCTCTGCCTGCTCAGCTGAAATCCTGCTTCGGTGCGAGAGAGGCGAGGGGCACATCTCCATCAGAGCAACCAGCTCCTCATTCCCGCTGGTCGATGTTGGGGTATCTCATGGTCGTGCAGGGTTTTAGACTGCCATCAGGACTTCTGATTTGTATACTTTTCACATCCCAGAATTAGGTTCCTCTTCCCAAATGTACTCCGTGTGTGACTGTGCAGATATCCTGAAACCTCATTTAATTTCCCTCGGCTGAAGTCAGTAACAGCGAATGTCATGGTGCCTACTTCGTGAATGAACCTTTCTTTCTTTTGCTGTGTTTTATTTCAAATGATATGTTTCTTTACAAGACTCTAAAGCATAAAACTACCCACACAAGTGTTGCCGCAGTGTGATGCCTTTGATCTAATTCAGATTTCTTCCTTGTGGAAAGGCTGTTCGATCCACCTCCCACCAATTCCTGAGTGTCTGTGGTTTCAGGCAGCCAAGGCATTGGAAAGGTGTCTTTAGCAAGAAAAAGTCAGTGACCTGATTGGATGAAGACCACGGCCATCACGGGGACTTGACATGGGCAAGTTACCTAGGGCTGGCATATCAGAGAGGAGACCTCGCCAAGGGTTAGCTGATGAACATAACTTCAGCAGTGTGGAGGGAAAGAAGACAGGATCCTGGAACTGTCACTTGGGCCAATGTAATGCGTGCTATAATTGCAAGAGGCATTCATAAACATCAGTTTTCAGAAGAAGTTCATTCGCTAACTTACTGGCAAACGGTAATTTTATGAGAATGACGGAGTGCAGATGTATTCTCCAGAATCCTGGAAAACACTTAACTAGAACGGGAAAAATGCCACGGTTAATCTCTTTAGCATGTTACTGTCTGTTTAGGAACTCAGAGTCCCACGGCATCAGTTCTAGGACCTGCGCTGTTCACAGCAATCCAAAACACAGTCCAGATGCAACCTTGGCCTCGGCATCGGTTATTACCGCTCAGGAGAAGGAGCTGGGCAACAGTATGGACAGACCCACGGACGCAGCTGCTGAACACTCACGGACAGCGGAGGGAGGGAAGGAGAGAAGGAAAGGTGTTCTGCTGCTCTCCACGCTCCTGACTGTGTATGCAGTTCGTGTCCTTTCTTTAAGAGGACAGAGAGGAATTATAAAAGAAATAGAGAAAGGTAATCAGAGGCATAAAATGACTTTGGCACAAGGAGAGAGTAAATAGAGTAGTATTCTTCAGCTCCGAAAGAGATGTCAGATGGTAGAGATGATAAAGGTCTATAAAATCCCTGAGGAGGTGGAGAAGGTGACGAGAAAGAGATTATTCACTGCTTCTCACAGCAGGAGAACTAGGGGGAATCAAAGGAAATTTATCAGGCAACAAATTTAAAATAAGCAAGAAATACTTTGTTCACACGACAAATGTAAGTTGTGGAACTGATTGCTGCTGAGTATTGTAGAAGTGTAAATGGGATCAAGAATTCAAGGAAGACAGGTCTCCCAAGGGTTATTAAAAAAAAAAAAGTGCGGATATAACTTCTGACTGTGAAATCTCTAAGCTATAATGCCAGCAGCTGCCCCATTTGATACCATATCCCTAAATATCTGGTCCTGGGCACTGCCAGAGACAGGAGATGGGGCTAGGTGAGCCCACAAGGGTCTAATTAGGTCTGGCCCAGCATGTCCTTCCTATGTTCTTACGTACACATGGGTTATGGTATTCCAAAAAACACTGTTGTCCCTTGTGTTGGTTTTGGGTGTGCCTAGACAGCTTTCTTTGAAAGATTTCAGCTCTGTGTGGGGCTGAGCTCCACAGATCAGGGGCCAAGGTCTGCACCTCACTTTGAGTGAAACTCATTCAGGCGAGATCCGGTACACCAGCACTAGTCCCCTATTCCCTCCTCTTTCCATCCCCACAGTAAATGGGTGATGGCTTTCAAAAGGTAGAAGAGATCAGATATAGGCAAAGGTTTTGAAATAATAAGCCGTTACAGGACATCAGTGTTGGAGGATGGTGACTAAATGGGTGTGAATAAGAGCTGTGGAAAATGCTTTCCTTCATTCAGGCTAGCTGCGAGCCGTGGGTGAGGGCTGCTACGTGCGGTCCTGGACAGCCACGCTCCAGCACGGGCTGGGCACGCTGTCGGCTCGGCCCACGTGCCAAACAGCCGAACAGCACGGGCACGGAGCCGTCTGCGGGGACCCTCCGGTTAAGGTCCCTAACCTGCTCCAGAAAGGCCTGATGTGCTGAAATGCCGCACAAACAAGCAGTGCTGGGTGATGCTGAAGAGGGAAAAGGGGTCCAAAATGCTCTTAATCCCACTTCTCTGCTGTTAAGTCCATGACCATACAAAGCAGCTGCACTGTGCCACCGGGGTGCAAGAAAAACGGCCTTGGCCAGCACGGCGATTCCTGAGGTTTCCTCGTCTGCTTAACACCTAGGAGTGGCTGAAAGCTGTGTTCTAGTTATTATTCTAATTGAGTCATGTAGTTTCCTTCCTTTCAACCAGCAGATGCGTAGCTGGCGTTCTGATTTTAGACTGTCGTGTCAATCTGATTACCATTTTTGTTGCACCTTTTCTGCTCTCACGGTGTTGGTTGCTCCAGTTCTTACTCTTGTGTTGAAGAGGCTGGGGAGAGTACTGAGGCAGGTCCTGCGTGCTGTAGCCTTTGCATGTGACTGTGCAATTGCCTTCTCTAAGAATCTGAGCCAGACAGTTCGAGTATGTGGTACTTCTCAGTTTCAGACTGCTTGTGGATGAAATACTGGGACAGGTACAGTTTCCAGAGATCAGCTGTCTGCTCACCCAGAGATAGATAAGGGCCCAGAGTCCAGAGCTGGGAGCTTTTCTGCTGTGAGTCCATGATATGATGGGGAAAGTGGTCATTCTTCTATCAGAATTATTTAATGTTTTTAACAAGCTTGCTACTAAATTTTAGTAGCTGTAACTCTTTTGCATTTTGGTATTTTCTTCTTCAAAGTTTGCTATTGTCTATCTTCTGCCTCTGATTTCAAAAGCTCCCCGAATGGGGAGGCATGTAGGGTCCAGCGGCAACACAGCGCATTTGTGGTGTAAGAACTGCCTTTTCTACAACCACAAATCACAAGTAATGCTAGAAAAAGAGCTTGATAACTCCGTTATGCTGCTTTCACTGTGGAGCAGAGCAAAGCTGCAGAAGTTCCCAGCGGAGGGTGGTTGCGCTGTGGAGCTGTGCTTCCTGGGATGTCGTTTCCAGAGGTTTTTTTTTTCCACCTGGGAATCATAACTTCTCTTTTGAACAGCTTTTGGCAGGGAGCTGAATGCATGCAGGACCTGCAGCATCTGTCCTGCCTCTTTGGAGTCCTGCTCAGCGTGGTAAACCGCTCTTTTTGCTCTTGCTCTTCTAGGGATCTCTATGCCCGTTCCGGTCATTGGTTTGCAGGATGACTCCAGGGTGTTTGTAAATGGGACCTGCGTTCTCAACGATGAAAACTTTGTCCTCATCGGGTCCTTTGTGGCGTTCTTCATCCCCCTCATCATCATGGTGATCACATATTGCCTCACCGTGCAGGTGCTGCAGAGACAGGCGACGGTGTTCATGTGCAGCGAGGTGTCCAAGCAGCGGAGGAGCAGCGTGAACTGCCTCAAGAAAGAGAACAACATGGAGAACATTTCAATGCTTCACAATCACGAGGGGGCATCGCACTTGAACTCTCCGGTAAATAAGGAAGCGGTGCTTTTTCGGAAAGGAACTATGCAGTCCATCAACAACGAGCGAAGAGCCTCCAAGGTCCTGGGCATTGTCTTCTTTTTGTTCCTCATCATGTGGTGCCCGTTTTTCATCACTAACATCATGTCTGTCCTTTGCAAGGAAGCCTGCGACAAAGGCCTCCTGAGCGAACTCCTGGACGTGTTTGTTTGGGTCGGGTATGTTTGCTCTGGGATCAATCCCCTCGTATACACACTCTTCAATAAAACCTATCGCAGGGCTTTTTCCAATTACATCCGCTGCCAATACAAGACCAGTAAAAAATCAGCGCTGCGACAGAATCAGTGTCTGAATGTTGCTTCGACAGCATTATACGGGAAAGATCTGACTTTAACTAGTTACCGAAATGGCAATGAACTCAACAGCATGGAACTAGATGAAGCTGAGGAGGGTCTAGAAATGCAGCCAGGGACTTCAGAGCTCTCCATAAACAGCTGTAATGTTGTAAGCGAAAGAGTGAGCTGTGTGTAAAGGCAGCTCACACAGCCTTCTGCTACGGTGTATCTGGAGCCAAAATATATTGTGTAAAAATGTAAGTGTTCGTCAAAGGACAATGTAAATATTGCATTCTAAACAAAACTTTTTTTTTTAAAGAAGAAAGAGTTGTCTTTCCAGTCCAGTACTTAAAATCAAATATATTAATATACTGCAGTGAAGTTTAAGGTTCTATATTTACTGTTAATACTAGATCAGAAATATTAGTTACTTTGCATATGTCATGGACAAACTGTTTGAATTTTTCTTCCAGTGCATGAACAAAAATGCTGAATATTTATCTCAGGTGGCATTTGCTGGAGTCCAGAATGGCGCGTTAATAGTTATATATCAAATACATGCTATTAGACTTGGTCAGTATAACTTTCTTTTTCCAGTTGACAGTAAATATATACTTTAAATCCTCACCCACGTTTGTGCCGTGTAAAGACTGTGCAGAATCCTGGCAGAGAAGCATCACGAGAGCGTGGCAGCGTTGCAGTCACTTGGCCAGATGTGTTGTGTTACGGGTAACGGCTCACTGGCATGTTGGGGCAAGCCCGCACCTCGAGGGACCTCTCCTAAGTTTTGGCTCCCTCTCCAACGCTGCTGGAGACTTCTGTTTCCTTTCCATTTGCCAGGAGGTTCCTGCTCCATCAGAAAGGTAGGGAAGGTGGTGCCGGTAGGGGTTTGCTCTCCTGGCTAGATCCCTTGTACGCTTGGAGGAGAACCCTGAGAAGCAGCGCAAACCCCCGGGTATTCAGCTGGGCCATTTTTTGAAGAGAGAGTCTCAGATGTGTAAAAAGCCCCTGCTTCACCTGAAAGACAGCTGTGGGTGCTGGGACAGGGGAAGCTGTGAGCAGGCACCACCCTTTGCAGCCACGGTCTGCTCGGCGTGGGCGGCTGGCAGATGTTGCCCTGCCGAATCGTTTGAATCAGGTTTTTGTTTTACCCAGGGAAGAGCGTTTGGGCTTTGTAAGAGCTCATCTTCTCGATCCTCACATATTTTTTTTCCTTGACTGTTTTGCATTTGCTTTTTTTTCCCCCACCAAAGAAATCTTGGGATTTGCAGTATTAAAATTCTAGTGATAAAACGCTGCTTTAGGAGCAGAGTAGAAGCAGGACAGGCAGTGGGGGTCTGGGTGCTCAGCAGGAGAGGTGCAAATGAGGGTCCCTGCTCGTTTGTCCCGTCTGCAGAGCAGGGGGCAGAGCTGGGCAGAGGACAGGGCTCTAAGCGCTTGCTGGTGGCACGGTTCAAAAACAAGCTGTGGCCAGGGACAGGAAGGAAGCGCATGAGGAATTGTGGCTTGGAGCTAGTCTACACGGAAGAATAATCTGGATTAACTTTTAAATTTGATTTATTCCATTTTGCTCCCCTAAGAAAATTATATCAAATTAAAGCCACTTAAATCTTAATGAAAGCATCCGCATAGGGGTTTAATGCAGTTTAACTAATCTGCTTTTGATTCACACCATGAGCAATTTGAATTAATTTTCCTGTGTAGACGAGTCCTCAAAGGCACCGTGTCCTTCTGGCCCGGTGCCTCTGGGGTGATGCCCCCCCCCCCCCCCCCCCCCCGCAATTTCCCTTGTGTAGATTATTGTCTAATGCCAGATCTAACCCTTGATGTTTTTACATCTTCATTAACTAATCCTCAAATGTAGTCGTGCCCATCTAACCCTGTTGCATTTGGCATCGCTTGACAGCAAGTCCTCAGAACAGAAAAGCTTGACGTTAGGCCTGGATAAGTTGCATTTTACTAACGTGATCTGCTTGTACTCTGAGCTTGCTGCGTTTATCACGCCAAAATGAACTCTTGGGGAAACAGAAAATTCTTCTGGTGCGTTAGCGTACTGTTACGCCGTTGTCTTGCTGCGTACAGCAAACCCACGACCAAAATACAGCATAGGGGTTGCATCTGCTGCTGGGTTGCTTCCAGCCTGGCATGCTGAAGGCGATGGTCCTCTTTTCTCCTTCCCTCCCGCCTGCGCAAATCCACAGCCCTCCCGTGAAGGCGGCACATGGCCCTGGAGGCAGGCGAGGTGCCTCGGCGACTGCCCTTTGCGTCAGACTGAACTATCTCAAGCAGTACAGAAAAAGCAGAAAGGTGGTTGCTTTTGAACTTTTTTTTTTTTGCCTTGGGTGACTTCATAGCACATCTTTTACAAACGTGTATATGTGTGTGTATATATATGAGTGCGTGTGTACATATATATACATATATATATATTTAAAAGCCAGCCACAGACTTTGAAAGCATTTAGCAATAAGTTGAATTACAGCAGCTTCTAGCACATGTGTGAATAGGTCATGTGTGGATAGCTCATTGCCACAGCGTCCTGTAAGCTGGCAAAGTCCACCCAAAGGCGTAGTCCTTGCGTAGGAGCTGTCATGTCTCACTCTTGCCGGTTCTGTTGTATGGGCAAAAAGGGAACCTACTATATTTGGATGTAAATAATGAGAATTGAACAGAGAATTTGCAAAATTTTTATAAATGTTTTTAAAAAAATACTCAGCACCAGAACTGTAAATAAGTTGTGTTGCTGCTCAGCGGGACCCGTTCTGATGTACGTTACCTGTGTCGATGAAGAGCCAAAGGGACTGCCTTACTGCGCCTCCGTCTTTCCCTGCCAGCAGACGATGACATTTTCGTGAACGGTTAAGTACTGTCACTTACCCAACTTCCTTTGGGTCATTCACATCAGGGTTTTGTGATGCTGCTATTAATTTATTAAAGAAAGTTTGTTGGTTTAATCGCTCTTACTTAATTTTTTTCATGGTCTATCGGAAAATAAAGGTGCCCTCTCTTTCCTTCATCTGTCCCTGATTAAAATATGTCCTGACCAAAGAACAAAAAAACAGCACAAAATCAGTGTAAGTAACTTCCGTTTCTCTTCCTGCTCTTGAAGTATAGCCCGCGGTTGCTTAAATCTCTGAAATCGGTGGCGGCAGATATCCTACACACCCAACCCCAAAGCTTGGTAAATACAGAGAGAGTGAGAAACTCTTCCCCCTTTTTTCCAGGGATAGCTGTCAAAAATGACATTTTTTTAAAAAATTGCCTCAATGTAAGGAACTGATCTAGTTCTGTGCACCTTAACCAAAGTCAGCCTGTGCTCCCAGCCGCTTTGCTGCTTCTGAGCTGGAGCAGCAGCCTCGGCGGTGCCTCAGGAAGGCAGAGCCCTGGGGAAGTTCTGGTTCTGTTCTCAAAGCTCAGCTCAGGTACGGTTTTGCCTTACAAATAGCGTGTGGTGTTTCCTTTTGAGTTTGGACTAAGCGAGGCTAGTCGTGGGGTTCATGTCGTGCTGTTGTCAGGCCAGGAAGAGTGGGAAGACGGCATCTCAGCTCAGGAGCTTCCCGTTTTGCGATGCCGTCCGTAAGCACAGAGGCCGTGCGGTTCAGCCATGCGACCCTGCAAAACACAGCACGGGGTGGCAGCCCCTGCCCCGGCACCTCCGTGAGCTGCAAGGGCTCGCGGTGCTTTTGGGGCTGCAGGCTTCCCCGCCGGAGGCCAGGAGCGAGGCTGGCCCCGTCCGCTTGGGCAACGCTGAGGAAGGAGCCTTGGGGCCATGACAGGCTGGCAAGGCTTCCCACCTCGGCGTGGCTCTAGTTCCTCCCTTTTACGACTTGTGAGTTAGTAGTTTTTATCTGAGTGGTAATTTAAGGATGCTAATGTTAGATATGTGTGAGTAACATGGTTATCTTGGTCTCTTTTTCCCTATAAAGACCCTCACCTCAGCCATCGCTGCCTTCCTTGTGGGCAGCTCTACAAAGAGGTTCATCGTTGGCTTGGCGTGCAGCTGGGGCTCTTCAGCTCCACGTCCCCGTAGCGTGTACCCTTGCAGCAGGCTAAGCGCAGTCATCTCATGCACTAGAGCCACAGTGGTCCTGGGCATGGAGACCCAAATTCCAAAGGAAAAACTTAGGTTTTAGGGAAAAAAACTAACTGCAGGTAGCTCTTTCTCTTCAGAAATCTTATTTAGCTTTGAGCTAATGAGGGGTGTTTGATAGTCTTGTAGACCAGTGATGCTACTCTGGCATTCCCAAAGCCCTGGCGAGCGTGTGGTAAAGATGCAGATGTCTCTTGGATGGGTTTCCTCCCTTGGTCACCGTGTCATTCGGATAACTGCTTACCAGGCAACAACTGCACTTGGCTTTGTCTCCGGTGGCTTTGTCTCAGGGTGGAAAAGGCATCAGAAGCATTTTGCTGGGAAAGAGCTCACAAAGATCACTGAAGAGCAGAGCTGGACAGACGTACGTGCTCCTACGTGCCCCTGCTTCCGCACACGAGCACACGCACCCCAAGCCCACAGCAGGCAGCAAGAGATATCGCACTTGAGTCTGCGCTTGAAAAAATGGGAATAGCTGAGCAGCTGGGGGTGAAAACCGTAATGGGGAGATCAAATGTGGGCTGTACGTGGCACTGCGGAACGTGGGCTGTTTTAATGATAATCTAATAGCGAGGGTGCATGTAGCACAGAGTGCTTTTCTTTTTTCAACTGTGAAGTTGTTATTGGCTGCCTCTCCCTCATTTTTCTTAGTCTCAGGCCTTCTACTTGTTTGTTTGCTTTTACCCACACTGAAACTCATGCTCTGAAGCTCTCAGAAGTCAACAAATCTCAAAGTGAGGTGTCATTCCCTCTCAGCTGTGCAAGGAACGACATGAAGATGGAAGGTCTTCAGGTGGGTAATTTTAGATATGCGTAAGAGATGGAAAATCAACGCAGCGAGGCAGGCTTGCCAGTTAAACAGCTGTGTCAGAAGATCCCTGATGGTCAGCCAAATGCATGAGCTATGCACCGAAAAATTTTGCTTAAAAGCTGCCCTAGATTATGGGCTTTGCTGATGGCAGGAAAGCGTGTCTGTACGGGAGCCCACCAGCGTGGGGGCCCCTGCGCTGCGCACAGCTGGGTGCAGCCCTCCTGCCCGCTCCATCCGGGATGGGGCTGGTCTTCTGACCCAGTGCAGCGTGTCCTGGCACAGTGCCCCAGCAGGACTTACCGCCCTGTGCCGAGCAGTGAAATTGCAGATGAAGTTGCAAAAGGCGAGGTCCCCGGGCCAGAGTTACAAAGATTTTGGGGCCCTAGCAAAGTAGGTAAGTGTCTAGCGGTGACAAAAGCCCAACAGATTTGATTGCTCCAGGATGGTGAAAGCAAGAGAGTTATACAGGCCGTTCACAGCAGCCGATGGATGAAAAGCTACTGTGAGAAAATTAAGGGATCATGAAAAAGAAAGCAATGCTTGCTAGATGTTACATCTCTTATGAATGCTGCCTTATCTTCTGCTTCCCCAAAAATGTAAAGATCTCTTAGAATTTGAGTACATTTTCCCCAGCAGTTTCCTGGGATAGCAGCTGCTGTTTTGCCACTCCAGTAACACCGTGTTTATGGGCTACAAGTACGTAGCTTGTTAGGTGACCTGAGGAATGAATCATGCATGCAGCATCACAGAGGACGCGTTAAACCCACTGTTCTGAACTATCCTGTGCTTGAATCACAATTAGGTCAACAGCAAGTTGGATAAATTAATGTTTAATTAAAATACGGCCTAATTATTCAACATATATTTCTTATGGAATCTAATTGTGGCATTTTGAATTATTTAAATTGTTGACACACTTAAAACTGTCAGCTGGTGCTTGTTAGTCCACTGCCTGGTTGCATTTGTTAAAATGTGTGTGCCATACTGACGTTCGTATCTCTTACAGAAGAACTGAGCTGCTGAACAGGCTGGTGCTGGTGATGGATGCTAATCAAAGCCACTGAAGAGTTTAATCAGACTCCTTGTCCCTGAGGGTTGGGCAGCTGTGCTGTGACTTTTTGGAGAGGAGGGTTTCATTACAGGTCTTGCAGAGCCCGCACTTCCCAAAGATCGTGATACAGCTCAAAAAAACCAGGTGAGTACAAATACCAAGGTAAGGTCTCAACTGTGTTGTGGGTCCATCTCCCCTAGCCACTGATGCGTCTCAAATGTGAAGGCATTTCAAAACGTCTTGAGAGGATCCACAGATGACCATGCTTCAGCTGTAATCCACGGCACTGGTTAGCCCACTTGGCTCAGTACTGCCCTAGCGATGCTCCCCGGTGTTGCTAATGAGAAAATCCCCTGCATCCCCTACTAAGATGCCACGCGAAGACATTTAGCAAAGCTGTGGGAAGTGTTACTGCTTTTGTGCAATGAAGCAGGTGATGCAGCAACCCATGGTAAACAAACAAGGGGTTTTTGTCTGGGACTTACCCAGATCCTTATTCTTTGGTGGAAAAATACCCTTGGGGGTGTTCCTTGGGGATCTGCTTTAAAATGTAGACTGGAGTGTGTGTTGGGCCTGAGCAGAGGCCCCTGCAATAGGCACAGTGGGGGTGACACAAGGTCAGGTGGTGGCTTGGAGAGCCCTTCTAGTGGGAAGGGAATAGAGAGCTTGACTTGTTCCTCCTAGAATCCAAAGATGGGGAAGAAATCTCTCCGTAAAGACATCAGTGTGTGGTTATAGTGACTAAGAAAGGAAAGGAATTATTTAGGCTAGAGGAAAACATTGGCACAAAAAAGCCAGGCCAGAAATAAACTAGGGATTAGAAGCAGGTTTCTAACAACTGACTATTACAGGTCAGGAACAGCACTTGCTGATGAGGCGGCAACAACAGTGATGGAAAAGCCTACTGGATGCTCTCACATCCAGGAGTGTGGGCTATAGGGGTGCCACAGGCGGACCTTGATGTCCCGCACCTCCAGGCTGGCAAAGCTTGGGGCGATGAGACAGCCATCTGCACGATGCCACCCCCGACCTCCTCGGTGATCGGTCCCGCAGTGTGGGAGGAACAAACATCTTGAAGCAAGAATGGTATTTTTGTGCTGAGGTCCTTCCCAGCCTTAGGGAAGCCAGGAAAAAGGCCACAACTGAGGAGGAATTTGCAGGTGAGATGGTCCCAAGTCAATGCCTCTCCCACCAGGAGGACAAGCGGAGTGTGAGGAGTCGAGGGATCATGGAAGCTGTGTGTTCCCAGCCCCAAGCCAGGCACAAAGTCTATGAAACAGTATTTCATTTGCATTCTCAGAAGCATCCAGATTAAGCAGGCTGGCTAGCCTGGGCCAGACTGCACTCAGTCATGTAAGTAAGTTGTATTTATCCACAATAGCACATCTGTGGACATTGAGTATTATTGGCCAGGCTTGGTCTGCTCTGGAGAGCTGCAGCGTTGAGGTAATGTCCCGTTGGGCTGCCGTTAGCTGGTGTAGTTCAGAAAATGCTGCTGAATGGCTTTAAGTGCCGAGAGACAGTTTTACGCCTGCATTGTCTGACTTTTATAAAGCTTTTCTTTCATCACTGTTGCCAGTTGTGCAACCAGGAACTCCGTGCTTTTGTTTTAGTTGAATAAATTGTGTTGCTGCCTTTTTGGCTCTCTGTTGTTAAAAATGGACTCTGCTGAAGCTGGCAGGCAGGAAGGTTATCATTTTCTCAGAGTCGGTGTTTCTAAATAAATTGGTGGTATGGGCAAAAACTTCTGGGTAGCTATCAGCCAAGACTAACTTGAGAGCCCCAAAGCTTAGGACATGTTTCCAGTTCAGCAGTTAAGAGCTGGAACATCATCAGATGAAAGGCAAGGGGTACCCACCTATGGGCTTTATGCAGCACTTCTGTGGGAACAGGCTTGAACAGCAGAGAGAAAGCATGAAAACATCCTTCACCAGGGCTGGTGGTGTCCTGGTCAGTCCCTTGTTTCCATGTAACAAGGAAAAAAACATATGTTTTTAAGCATGAATCACCAGAATGCCCAGGAGTATAAATGCTCTCTCTGAGCAGGTTGATGGCTGTTTCCGACTCCATGATAGCAGCGTCTGTGTAAGCTTAATGGTAGCATAGCTGCTATAGTTATGTACATCTTTATCCCCCAAGCAAAAGACCCTGAGGTTGCTTGGAACAAACTGGAAACAAATATAAGGAAGAAGATGCCCCAGACAGGGACTGCTCGGTGGCACAGCCGCTCTCCCCAGGCGCCCTGGCCAGCCCGGCTCTGCTGACGGCGCTCGGAGCTTGCACCTTGCGTGGGTGCAAGGGGTGCTTCGGGCAGCCGGAGGCAGGGCGAGAACCTGTGTCTGTCGTCTCCATTTCTTCCTTCTGTGTGAATTTTATGTAGCCATTTAATAGAGAAAGCCATATACACGGAGTTAATACACCATTTTTACCCACGTGCTGTTACCGATGTAGCTCTTTTGTGTCATGGCCATGTAGGGGGAGAGGTTTGGGGAAGCGAAGACGACGTGCCCAAGGGCAGTCGGGCGGCCGCGATGCTGGCCAAGAAGCGCGTTTTGCCCAAGCACCACGCGGACTTGCAGCAAACGCCGCCGTGCAGCTCCCGCAGCAGTGGCCGCTCGGGCGGACGGCTGGCAGACTCAGAGGAGCGAGGCTGGGGAAGGTTGGGCGCTTACAGAGACTACGCTCTCGCACCAAGCTCTCGGCGCCTTCAGTTTATCTGGCATATGTTCGACTGCGATCTTTCCTTCTAAATGTGGGCAGATAAATAGCTCCTCAGTGCTCCGAGTCTGACCCTGGGCTATTTCTGTGTGGTGAAGGACGGATGTGTTTACAGAATTTAGCCTCAAAATACAGACCTTGCCCAAGAACATCATGTTTCAATTTGGTATCTATGTTTTCACCACCACTGTGTGAATTCCAGTGTCTTTAGGGCATCAAGATATCTAGATAACGGACTTCTATTAAAGGAAACTGTTCCATGCTTTGTGAAAAACCCTGTATTCATGACTGGGTTTTTTTTCCTAAATGAGAATGCATCCCGCAAGGCCCTGGGGCTTGGTGAGGTGGGACACCCAAGCACACCAAAGCCGTCAGCATGCCTTTACCACCCACATCCAAAGCTTCCCGGGCAAAAATATGTTCCCAGGAAGAATGTATTTTGCAGATGTCCACTGCTGAGCTGGACCTGAGTGCCTGGCTCCAATCCCCTCCGCCGATCCCAGCTGCAGGAACCGGGGTGAGATGTTGGGCACCTTCCAGCAGAGGTAGGATGCTGCTGCCTGGGTCAGCGTTGTGGGGAAGTGGAGGTTCCTGGGGGCTGCTGGTGGGGATGGGTGCGCGGAGGCGGTGACAGCAGCCCGGTCATGCACCGCCGGGCTCGGACACTGCACGGAAGGACAGGCCACCCTCAGCTCTCCATGGACCAAGGCCTCTTTAAACACCGAAACTTTATCAAGGCTATGTTTAGGATTTATTAATTAGTTTTCTTTTTTTTCTTTGAAATGTTTCTAGCATAACCCCTGCTCAAACGGCGTCTCATTTCCCAGGCAGAGCAGTCCCGTGGCATGTCTGCGTGGGGTCTGTCCCCAGAGGAGCCCAGCCTGAGGGAGGCGAGGAGCCGAATATCCGATTTGGATGCAAACCTGGCAGTGGCCGCTGCTCCTCAGCAGGTCGTTTCGTTTCTCTGCGCTCCGGGAAGAGGATTTTGACACGTGCACTTTGCAGAGCCGTTCCAGCTGTTCCGACAGCTCAGCCACGAAACGTTGCCTCAGACCGAGCACAGTCACCGCCGTCCTTGTTTGCCCTGCAGCTGTGAGAACCACGGATCCTCCGGAGAACGTCGGAGTTGTGCACAGATGTACACAGCTTGGCCGTGCTCCCAAACGTACTCTGCTGCCCGGGGAGGCGAGCGGCAAACCTGCCGCGGCCCGGGAAGCTCTCTAGCCCTACTGATGATACTGTTAGTTATTGCCAAGGCTCTAAAAGCCTTGACATCTGGGAGCTGAAGCCGGAAGGGCCGTGTTGCTTCACATCTTCTCAGGGTCTAGGCACCATCCCGAGAAGGACCGGCCAGTGCCCGTGCCTGGTCTGGCTCTCTGGCCAGGCTGGGCTCTGCAGTGGTGCTGGGTTCAGTGCTGGGCTCTGCAGTGGTGCTGGATTGGTGCTTGGTTTTGCAGTGGCACCAGATCGGTGCTGGGCTCTGCAGTGGTGCTGGGCTCTGTGGTGGCACTGGATCGGTGCTGGGTTTTGCAGTAGTGCTGGGGTCTGCGGCGGTGCTGGATTGGTGCTGGATTTTGCAGTGGCATCAGATCGGTGATAGGCTCTGCAGTGACACCAGATCACTGCCAGGCTCTGCGGTGGCACCGGATTGATGCTGGGCTCTGTGGTGACACAAGATCGGTGCCAGGCTCTGCAGTGGCACCAGATTGATGCTGGGCTCTGTGGTGGCACCGGATCGCTGCCAATCTCTGCAGTGACACAGGATTGATGCTGGGCTCTGCGGTGACCCTGGATCAGCACCAGGCTCTGCAGTGGCACCGGACGGGCACGTGCTGCGGGACCCGGTTAGCACGGCTGCACTGGGCCACGGGCACGAGGCTGAGAGTGGCCAGAGGTGACGTTACCCAACAGCCCAGCAAGCGCCGAACTCTGGGGCGATGGCACGACGCTTCCCCGCTCAGCGGGACGGGGAGAGCCACACTCCCCTCTGCGCGGGCACCCAACCGTTCTCTGTCTTCCATTTTCAGGCCAAAAACAGTGACTTCTGTCGGGAGCTGTTCTGCCTCTGCTTTGCCCTCGCCGCCTGCTCGAGCCCAGGCGCTGGAGGAGGAGCGGGCTGCTCGCGGCATGTCGCGATCGCCTGGGCACGTTGCCGTGTTCGAGATGCATCAAAGCCTTGTGCTCAGTGGTTAGAAACCTGAAAAAACTCGAGGATGGAAAATGAGCCGAGGAAAGGGCCGTGGGTTTTCAGGTCGTCCTCTCGTCAGCGGTTTGCAAACGGGCCTCGCTGAGAGCGGGAGGGGGCCGTTAGGTACGTTCAGATGCTGCTAGTGACCTTGGCGTTTGCCTTTCCCGCCTTTGTTACTTCCCCAAAGCAGTTCGAATTTGGCAGACAAATTGATTTTGCATTTCCCCGCAGCATGAACGAAAACATGCTTTCATCTGTTTGACAAGTATTGACGTTCTCCAGGGAAAATAATCTGCAGGAAGGGCCGCTTCTCGTCCTTCCCCTAACAGCTCTAAGACTTTATCAGTCCGAGGCAGAGAGGCCATAAGCTCGGGTGTGCAAGGCGAGCTCGGTGCGGGCTTGGCCAAGGCATGCCTCGCCAGGCGGGGGGTTAAGCACAGTAAAAACACGGTGGAAGCCAGACAGAAGCTGGGAGCAATAAGAGCAGAGTATGCCAAAGGACTGCTTTGGAAAGAGCTTTACTGAAAATATTAATTATGGACTACAGCAAATGGATTCGACTGCTATGCTGCAAATAGTGCGTGAAAGAAACACGTAATTAGTATAATTCTATACATTTGGGGGGGAGCCTAATACTGAAATGCTAACAAGGTTTAGGATGTGAGGAAGTAGAGGTGGCCGCGTACGAGGACTGGGATGTGCTGCTGCGAGGAAGCAGGTGGAGATGCCGCTGCTGTGCAGGGAGGACCGGGGCAAAGTCTGCCTTTCCTCCCCAAGGCACACACGTAAAGCCGCAGCGTACAGATATAAGATGTCCTTAATTTATCGCTCCGTTACTAGGCAGGTTTCTAGGCATGCCTCAGCCTGATTTTTATATATTGTGGTTACTGAAATAGCTCTGATCTTTTCTGGGGCGAGTTGTAGCTCTGGAGGTGCAACATCTTTCCTTTGCCACCTAGCCGTTCTCGTTAACTCTTCTTCCCTTCTTATCTCTTTTTGGACAAGATTAGGCTAGAAGCCTTAACCTGGCTTATTAAGCAGTCCCTTAAGAGAGCTCCAGCGGGGTCTCAGCATCGCTTCTCCCCTCTGGCCTGCTCCTGGGGTGTTTCCTGGGGTTTCTCTGGACCTGGAGCAGGCTTTCTGCTCCGTGCTTGCGCTGCGCTTGGCTGAGCAAGAGTTTGGGGCTGTGAGTGGGCTTTTTGCTCTGCTGTTTAACTGAGGTTTCTCTCTCTGCCTGGGTTTGTGTGCTTGGCCCGTGCAGGTGCAGCGGTTTGCGATCAGAGGACTCGCCCCGTGGGCAGTGTGTGCCAAGGTTGCCGCCTCTGCTGGCATCGCCTCCGCGCAAAACCCCGGCTCCCCCCCCCGCCGACGAGGCACCGTGAGCCTGTGTGAGCTGCGCCTGCGGGTCCTTGGCTGCCAGGTGGGTGAAATTGCATCCGATTTACCGCTGCACCAGGGTGGTCTCTCGTTTATTACCCTGCATTTCAAATGGGCAAGTTTCACAATGCCACCATGTATTTTTAGTAGCTATTTAAACTGTTTAACGGGCTGGCAGAAGGTCAGAGGCATACTGGGCCTTATTCTCAGTGGCTGGGAAGCTCAACAAGCCTCTTTCCAATGGTTTTTCTTTAGCACTTTTGGATTTTAACCATTATTATTTAGGCAATAACTACTGCCCATGATGGCAGTCCTGAAAACCCATAGCCCAAATGCTCCCCAGTTCTGGATGCGCTCAAGTCCCATAGGTCCTAAAACCACCAGGACAGCCTCAGCCCAGCCAGGCAGCTCAGCTCTGAATTCAGCCGTGCTCCAAGGTTTCAGCTGCCTCCCCTTGCTCACGGTTCCCTTTGCCCTCTCAGTGAGATCAGGCCGCGCCGTGCCCAGGCCAGCTCCCTTCCCTGGCAGCCAGCGTGCTGCATTCATGGAGCTAAAACACGGCATTTGCAGCGCCCATTGCACACGCGCTGCTATTTTCAGCTGTAGAGCCCCAGGAAGCAGCCAAGGGTATGGTCAGAGGTTGTGTCTCCTCAAAATAACAACAACCAGGTTATTTTATTTGTGCTCCAGGGTGATTTTCCTGGTGCTTTCTGGCTTTGGTTGCTCCCCAAATAGCATTGGGTTGTTGCCCATTGAGCAGGGGAGCAGCTGATAGCGACTGAACAATTTTGCAGTTGGACATCGCTTGCTGTGCTGTTTTCTGACTGATCGTATTAACAGGGCTCTTTGCATATCTGATTGCTGCAAACTTTATATTCTTTCTAAATTTCCCATATTCACTAGAAATTCCTCTCTGGGAATACATGCTCCTGCAAGAAAATATGTTCTTTGGCTTGGTCAGAGAAAATGGAAGTACAGTAAACACCCAGGTTTGAGTTTGTTCATTTTTTTTAACAGACAAACCCAGAATTGTGCTTGGTGGATAGTGTCCATTTGGGGTTCACCACCTGTAGTGGTGATTGGGGTTTTTGTTTGTTTATCATCATAGGGAGTGATTCCTTCAAAGCCAGTGAGCAGTTTCATTAGCTGAATACATGGCATTGAGAGACATCTGGGGTAGTTCACTGGATTCTCTGGGAACTGAGCACAGGTACCAGAAGTTCCCACACTTGCCTTTGCCAGGGTAACCCTTTGCTTCTCTTTTTAACCGTCTGTCCTTTGCAGTAGCTGTGACTGCGACCTTTTACAGCGAAACTTTCTCTCGAGGCCTCCCTACTTCAGCTTTGCAAAAGATAAGGCATATCAGGTGGTGAAATAAATACAGTTAGCTCAAGGGCAGCATTTAAATACTATCAGCAGATAGAGTATTTGGGGACTAGGAAGGAAGACGTGGGGAGAGCAGAGTGGGGTACAGTGGCTACCTGCAGGCATTAGTACGCAGCGTTGTGTGTGAGGTATTGCCCTTCAACGTGCCTCCTGCTGACACTCCGGAAAAAAACCCACGCAGCAGAGTGGTGTCTTTATTCATGGCAGATCCCACTGCCTCCTTTTCCTGCCTTGTCCCGTTATCAGAAACTTTGCTCCAGAATCAGTTTAGAAACTCTTCTGAGGTTTCTTGGGCCCGTCGAGGACTTGAAATCCAGCAACCAACCTTGTAAATGGCAGCAAGGAAAGGCCCAAAGGGACTTTTGATAGCTCAGGGCTCCTTGTCTCTCCTTGGGATGATCTTCTAAGAGCAATCCATCAAACACAAGCGGTACAGTCGTCGTGTTGGAGTTAGCATCCCACAGACGAGGGCAACGGCTTTCCTGCTGGGGATCTGAAGCAGGCACAGGCTGTTATTCCCAGCACCGAGAGAGCTGGTGGCCCCCCACGGCATCCTTGTGACACCCCACAGCATCCCTGTGACAATGCAGGAGGCCTTTGATTTCCCTGGGTTTCTTGCTAACATCTACACTTTGTTCACATTTCATGAACAAAAACGTTTGAAAGCCAGATACAAAACAGAGATAAAGAAGTGTGTGTCTAAAACCCCATACAGTCATCTATCAGAAATGCATTAGTTCATCTCTTATAAGAGGATGAAAGTATTTCTATAGCCAGTTCTCCCTCATCAGTGATGCCTTGAAAAGCATACAACAAAGGCTACCCACATGCTCACCCTATACAGTGTTACTAGACAGTAAGGAAAAGATGATAGTCTCTGTACCCTGAGATCAGTTCTCTAAGTGATCCTTCTGACCTGAAGAAAACGTCGTCAGTGCCAGTAACTCAGATATAGACAAATTCATCTACTGCATCAGCTTTCCCCCCGTGCAATGTGACATTGAAATGAATGCAAACTGTGATTAAGTGTGAAGAGAATGAGCCTCAGCCCGCGAGAATGGCATTTCTTTATCACAGCCAGAACAAATCTCTGCTGGCTCAGTGGTTTGGGGCAAGCTAATGCCATTACTTAGGCTGGCCAAGTTTTGGGGCTCTGCTGTGAGTTTATAGCTCATTGTGAGGCATTTCATATCAGAAACCGCCACGCTTATTAGGTGGTTTGCTGGATATAAGCTGCTGTTTAGTATTCAGTCTTAGGGTATCTATTAATGTATTTGGCTCTTATTATTTGGTATGTCGCTTCATGTATAGCCGGAGTCTGAGGCACCTGTATGAAAGTGCGTTGTGTGTGCGGGCTGCCTTCGTGCTTACCTTTTCTTGCACTGGCTAATCAACATAAATATGATGAGGCTACATGAAAAACCCAGAATGACTGGAACGAGGATAAATAGCTGCTTGTCCTCTTTTCTGGTCACTGTGGAGAGAAATGACAGAGAAATGAACAGTGCACAATGGGTCATATTACTTCTTTGAAAGCAAACTCTGCATGTCGGGTGACCTGCTACCGTTTGGCAGAGCATTTATCTGCAGCCACCTCTATGTGACCATATTCTTGTGGTAGGACCAATGCACATTGGGACAGCACCTATAGAGCCCAGATTTTGTGAAGTGTCAGTGTTACATAGTGTTGCTTTGGGAGTTAAGGCAGGGCCTGTCTCCTCAGGTTGTCCCTATTCCTCCTAAAATCAGCCCTCATTTCAGCGGAGGCAGCTGAATCCTCCTAGAAGCTCTGGGTAGGTGGAGAAGGAGCCCTTAGTGCACTTTTTTTGCTGATGAGGAAAGGTTAATATTTTGGGTCTCATCTGCTAAGTGCCATGGAGACACAAAGCCATAAGAACGACTGCTGGATCAGGCTGAGGGTGTGACTAGACTGTGACCCCATCTCCAGCACTGGACACCAGCTGATGCCCATTGCAGCCATCAGCACCTTGTCCCAGACTGGCTTTGTGGAGCACATGGTTGCTTTTTGGTTCCATACCAGAGAAACACGCTTGCGTCCATTCACTCCAAAAGCCCTGGTCGGCACAGAAGGTATTTGTTCTGCCTCTGACACGGACACATGAAACGTGGCTTTGATTTGCTCTGGGAATGGTGAAGGCAGTCTCCATTTGCGTTGACACAGACTGAAAAACAAAACAACACAGAGAACAAAGGTCAAGGAATTACATCCCACAGCCAGTAGCTCTCTGACATGGTCTGATGTTTCCAAACATGAGGTCCAGACTCTACAAGCGCTCGGATTATGGTTTAGCAGTTTTAAATGATTTCACAATAGCTTTGGACCAACCAATGCCAGTAAGGTGATGGTGGAGATTAACCTACTGCAAATGTATACGTTCTGAGGTCCCCGTCATGCATGTTGCCATTTATGCATGTTAATTTATGGAATTCTTCATGAAATTGGCTAAATAGATTCATATATAGAATATGACAGTTAAAGAAAGAAAATGTCTATCAGACGTCCCTATGATTGATTAATTCTTGCCATTTTTGCCATCAAAACTGCACCTGAATAATGCACAAGGAACAAGCGCTGTGCAGAAATGATGCATTGCGTCCCAAGGCACTTCTTTGGTGAAATCAGAATTGCGGTTTCACTAGACCTACTTGGGCTCCTGTGTTCAGGAGAGTAAAGCAAAACAACCTTCACGTCCTGCGTGAAGCTTCTGACCTAACAGGGGAGGCCTATGAAAATCCTAGTTCACTGTAGCAATAGCAGCGCTGGGGGCTGTTACTGCTGCAGCAAGTGCTGGGGCTGGGAGGTTGTGGTGCAAGAAGGCAGCGGGTGGGGGTTTTCCACGCGTGCCTCCCCTTCCCGGCCACCATGCAGGGCCCCGCTAGCCCCTTCTCCTCCCCGAGCGACGGCACGCTGCACTTTCAGCGGCAGCAGTGTTTTCCCTACCGCCCAGACGGCCTTGGCGTCCCCCTGGTCTTCTGCCAGCTGCAGCTCGTACTCCAGGCAGTGGGACGGCGTCTCCCCACCCGGCGGGCTCCACGCCACCCGCAGCTCCTCGGAGCCGGACACGGACACCACCAGCCCCTCCGGGGGCGACGGCTTTGCTGGGAGGAAAGAGAAGGTCAAGTGGTGCAATCAGAGGGATCCTCGCGGGAGCGGACTCGGTTCATCGCCACCAAGGCTGGGAGCCGCGGGGTTTGTTTGCTCTCGCGCATCGCGGCGGAGACCCTGGCTTGTGTCACGTACCCAAAGCTGCACAAGCAGCACGTGGCAGCACTAATGGAATCCAGAAATCCTGCTGCTTAGGTCAGGGCCTGCACTGCAGGACTCGCTATTTATTCTGTGACATTAACATCTCGGCAAAGGCACCAGCGCAGTACGTGCCCTAACCGCGGGTGAGTACGAGTGGTAGGTTATGTGTCGTGCTGTGCTCTGCTTGCTCTCCCCACCTCCGATGACTCTGCAACCCACCTTTGCTTTTCGGCCGTGCACCCGTTTCTCCGCCGCTCGCTACTTGCTCTAAACAGCAAAGCCCAAAGGCCTCCCTGGGGCTCGAGCAGCGGTTTCGATCCAACGGCAGCGGCCAAAGCCACCTCTGCCGTGGTGCCACCAGGGCAAGACCTCCAGCACTGTCTGCTGGGGAGAGCTTGGACGGGGGCTCACGGAGCCACGCTCAGCCCTTCCACCCGCTCAGCCAGGGATGACCCCGATGGCTTAATTTCTCGTTTCTTCTCCAGTGACAAAGTCATCGGGGCACTTTGCTCATTTTCAAGCATGGATGTCAGGTCGCGTTCCCCCCGCCGCCCCCGGTGCAGGAGGGGGGGCCTTTGCCGCACGGCAGCCGCCCGGGTCCCCAGAGCCTGGCTGAGCGCTCTGCAGTTAGTACCTAGGTTTTGGAGGCGAACGGTGACGTACAGAGGTCTCAGCAGTGTGGCTGCCGCCGAACCGTTGACGCAAATGGTCAGGTCCTTGTATTCTGCCTGGCTCAGATTTTGCAATGTGCAGCCGATGTTTACACCACGATCCTGAATATAGTCATCACATTGCTCAGCGTGGTCCAGGCCCTCGTACCTAGAGGTGCGTTAGGAAAACAGGGGAGAAAAAAAGAAGAAAAAAAAGCAAGGGCGGTAAGTATTTGCAATATAGCTTTTTTTTTTTTTTTTTTTTTTTTTTTTTTTTTAAAGAATGGTTGGATGGGAGTAACTGAACCGAAGCCATGAATATCTCCTACATCCTACCGCCCTTTGCTTTTGGAAGTGACTCCGAAGTGCATCGTGTAAGACATCTCATCGCCCAGAGGCCTGTTGTGGGAAAGGTTTGGGGAGAGAGAGCTGGCAGGGGAAAAATAAAAACAATTAGCATGCACACATGGCTTGTGAGGTTGTTTTACAGGCTGGGCTGGGCCGGCTGCTGGCACGCACGAAGCCTTCGGCGATGCCGTGGCGCGAGCGGAGCAGGGCCAGGACCCAGCTGTGGTGCTTATGGCATCAAGAGCCACCGACTCCGGCGTTGAGGCAGGGGTGCGGGTTGGCAGCTGCGGCGCGAGCCTACCCCTCTCCCAAACTCGTTGGTTTGGGGGTTTCTCCATTAATGGTGGGTGCTGATAATTCATCACGAGGAGGCAGGCTTTGGCATGTCCTTGGCACGCTGCGCGACCGTCCTGGGAGCTGCCAGCATCGGCTCCGAAAGCGCCTTGCCGGGTTAACGGGCCGGATGCCGGGAAGCTGCTGCTGGCCGCGGGCCGGGTGGATGCGGGATGGGAGCAGCCAGGGTGACGCAGTGTCTCGCGCTCCTGAGCATCCACCCCTGGCAGCCCTGCTGGGTGGCTGCGCTGCAAAAAACCCTCCAGCCTGTGCTCCCGTGTGCGGCGTATCAAAGCAGCCGTGTAATGCCTTGTGCCGGGTCAGCGGACCTGGCCTGTCCTCCTGGACAGCACAGCCTGAGCTCGCATGGCTGAACACAGCCCTCCGCACGTACCCACATGCGGCTTTTTGCTCTAACCTCGCCCGCACTGCAGCACGGGCAAAAGGTTTTTGCAGGCATCAAAAGCTCTGACTTGACCCCGCAGCCTCTCCCTGCTCCGTGCCTCATCCCTCCTCTCCGGCCGGAGATGCGCAAATGGGTGGTGACCGCACACATTACGCTCAGGCTGCCAGAGTCGCTGCTGGCCCCATCCTGGAAATACGAAGTGCTGTTTTGCATCACCTTTTAAGGCTCCCTCGGGGGGTACCGCCCTTGCAGCAGGGCCGCATCCAGCCTCTGCGCTTGGAGCCTAATGAGCACCTCCTGGCACGGCACGGTACGTGGGAAACCGCTGCGTCCCGGGGAGCTATAAAAATTAACTCACAGGGATCAAAAAGATGCCGCGGCTGCCTTCCCACCCACTCTCGTTATACAACGGGACCCAGATGCAAACCTCTGTTTTCATTACAGGCAGTTAAACAAGGGTGGTTTTTTTCAGGACCAAATCATGAATTTCCATGGTTTTCTTCAAAGAGACCTTTGTGATTATTAACTTGCTTTTAAATCGGTGTTGCTGCTTTGAACAGTATTTCCAAGAACAATATGGAAACAATTTTTAAATAGCAGCTAGCTTTCTGCCTACACGTTGCCCACAGGCAGGCAACCCAAGTCATCCTTACTAAATGAAGCGTTTACTTTGGCCAAAACCAAAGTCATCTAGCTCTGTTTTTCTGGAGGAAAGAATTGCTACATTCAGTTAAGCAGCAGCATAAGAGGAGCAATGGAGAACCACACGTTATTGCTGCACTTCGGCAGCACGTGTCTCTCTGTGAACTGCGCTAAGGCTATGAAAATGTAATTGAAAGGTAAAAGTGTTGGCCAAGAAGTCCTGCTCTTCACGTAGGGTTCACTGAGCTCGGTGACCGCCTGCCAAGTCCTGCGCTGGGGAAAGGGGCAGCCAAAATGCTCGGGGTATCTTCAGCAAAGGCAAAAGCACAAGGCAAAGCCGGGCGGCGTGTGGCGTAATTTGGGGTTTGGGCTTTCCGGGCCAGAGGGCACATGCTGCCCGGGGCACCGCTGCTGCGAGCAAACGGACTTCCCGCCCGTTCCAGGTGGATCACGTAATAGCGCTGCCAGCCAAAACATATTTGCCATGGCACTTTACTACGCTGCGCGATTCAAGAGCGGCTCCCTTGATTGCTGCCTGGGTGTTTTCCCGTTTTGCTAGTACCTACCAATAATACAGTCCGTAATGCGCCCCACGGGGCGCGAGGAGCCCAGGCTGCCACGTGCACTTGAGGTATTCCCAGTCGTGGTAGATGCAGTGAAAATCCTTAACTTCTGATTCCAGTTTGCCTGTCAAAAGGGAAACAACCAGTGTTTAGGAAGGTACTATTCAGGCTGAGCAAAAAAAAAAAACCCATCATTTTACAGCTTTGAACAACAGCGCATTGCAGTCAGAAGAGGAAAAGCAAAAAAAAGGCCAGTCACCATAACAGCTAGTAATAACATAGACAGTAAGATTGCTGTTCAGCAGTGGTGCTCCAGCCGGGCACCCCAGCGGTGTCTGGAGAGGGGCAGGACACGAAGCAATGAGAAAGCGGCAGGAGACCCAGCTGCTGCTTCTGCTTCTCCCTCTTGCCAAAGCCTCTCCACACCCGGCTGCAGGGAACTCGTTTCAGGCCCCGGGGAGACGAGCCCCGAGTGTTGTACACCGCAATGAGCCCTGCAACGTCTTCTCCAGCCACCGAGCCCCAGCCCAGCAGCAGCCCAAGCTGCACGAGGTACCAAAGGCCAGTCCTCACCTTGCAGCGGGACCTGGAAGGTGCCGTGGATCCATTCGCTTTGAACCTCCACGTCATCGGTACATGGGCCTTCGAGCAGTGTCTGTACCTTCGCTTCAGCAGTCCTGCTGAGGTCAAAGCCAACTCTCAATTTTAATTTCCTAGTAAAAATAACCTGGTTGAAAGACAGACTTTATAAGCACCTCTTTTGCCTCTAAGTGGGCTGCACAATTTACTGTCAGTGCTCCCGCTCCAGCTGCTATTAGGCTCAGCTTTATGCTTTAATGTAGAGTTTCTTTGCATGTCTATCCTGCTTGTCCTGCCCTGGGCTTTTCCAGCACTCCTGTTCCTCACTTGGCCGCTCATCACGCGGCAGGTGAGTGTCCTGCAAGGCACTGAAACAGGGCCAGTAAGTCATGTCATGTCTGGTAAGTCATGTCATGTCATCTGCAACCATCTGGGAGTGCTGAAATAGCTAGTTGTGTGTTGCCCTGTCAACCAGGGAGCAGCTTTCTCCCAAACTGGTGCTGCCTGACCTCCCTCGCTGGCGTCGAGTCCCACCACCTGCCTGGACACGACCAACGATAGGAAAGAGCAGGCTGTGGCTCAAGGGACATCTCCCCCAGCCAGGAGCACCCAGGAGGAGCTGCGGAGGATGCCAACATGAATAACACCGCGGCACTTGTGCGTGCGGCGAGGTAACTGGAAGCAGAAGGGAGGATGTGGTTCTGCAAAACCACCGGGCTTGCAGGGGTGGTTCACATGGAAAGCACAACCACCCTGCCAGGCCTGGCCGCTGTCCCAGCGAGGAGCAGGAGCCAGCGTGGACGGCACGTACAGCCCTTCGTGGCATAACTTTTTGAGCACTCTCTGAGATATATATATATATATATATAATTCTCCCTCAGATTTGGCAGTCTCCCTGCCCCTTTACAAAAGAGAAAAAGAAGCTGGTGTGCGTTACAGCAAACGCAGAGGCAGCAGGAGTCACGCTGACCCAGAGGAGACAGCAATGGATTGCAAAATTAATACGGCTGTTGCAGCCGGAGCTGCAGTGGGGTGGCCTGCGGTGGTGCGGTTGTCACCCATCCCAGTGCCTAAGAGCCCCACTGAGCCATGTGTCTCTGACGGGCAGCCCTGGCTCTTGCTTCCCATGGCTTTTTTTTTTTGTTTGTTTTAAAAACAAACCTAGATGACGTTTGTAACCTCATCTAGGGTCAAAGTTTTGGCAAGGTACCAGAGGTGGTTTTGGTCTACCTTTCAGGTCTGCCTTGCATGAGATACTTTGATTTCTGGTGCTTCCGGGAATTCTGCCTTTTTTTTTTTTTTTTTTTTTTTTTGTTACTGCATGTTTTGCTTGATGCTTTTTAAATGTTGGTTCAAATCGTCGCAGAAGTATTGGCACAGCTGCACGCTGCTGCATGGCTGGCAGGGTGACTGGCGTCACGGGCGATGACAACCTCCAGAAACCAGCCCCCGCGGGCGGTGGGGGCCCAGCACCGCTAACCCGGTGCCGCACTTCCCTGCCCCGAGCAAGCAGGCTTTGCAGGGCTGCTCCTCTCCCTGCTCCATCTCCCTCCCAACCCCGCAGCAGCTCCCAGCTTCCACGGGCTCCTGCAAATATTGCAACACCCCTTCCTGCACCGCACACATCTGCTATTGCCCTGCTACCCAGCAATGGGCTAAAATTGCCAATTTTATCGCAGAGATGAGCTAGAGTCAAGCATATCTAAAAGACAAAAGTAAACGGGAATTAAAAACACTCTCCTGGCTAAAGGGAATGTTAGAACATTAGGATAATTAATGAAAATCAATCTTATTTTTATATAACGCTTTGCATCCCAGAGGATCTGCTGGCATGGTATGAGTTCCTGTTCGAGCCCTATAAAAGTTCAAAGCACATTCCCATCTGCTAAGAGATTCAAACCACTGGCCCCATAGGCTGGAGTCTGGCTTTTTCGCAGGAAACCTTCATACTGCAAGCTTAACCCTATGCAAGAACTAAAGACAGAAAAACAGCAACACACTGAAAAGGATTTAACTGCACTTTGTCTTACCTTCCAGTCCCTGTCGCCTGCGTTACGGTATTCAAACTTGTATTTGACTGTGCAGTCGTTGAAGGTTTGCACGTTGAGCGGGGGCTTCCACTCTACGTCGAGGGACCCCAAAAGCCCAGGATCGGTGATCTGCAGATCTTGTGGGGGAGCAACTACAGCGAAAACAAAGCAGGGGATAAAAACAGATGCCGATGTAAAGAAAACAAACAAAAATGTCATGAAATTTCATCATGTGATAAATGCAGCTGCGGGGATGGAGGGAGTCAGGTCCGGCACGGAGTATTTGATAGCCTCTTACCAGCAAATATGCCCAAGCTCTCCTCCCGCCTGCCTGGGCAAGCCTGGCTTTTGCTGGTGCTCAGCAAAAACAGGTCAATGCAGTTAAAGAGGCACCGAGAGTGCCATAGCATCTTTGGCACTCCCTTCCAAGTTGGGTTATGCAAAACTACTGTCCTGCGATGACCCTTGAGGTCCTGCGTTTCCTCACTCTGTCTCCAGCTATTTACCAACAACCGTGATGACAAATATCGCTGCAAACTTTGCTGTCAGCACTTGCAACCAGCTTGGATGACAGAGCACAGCATGCTGCTGGGGGCTATGTATTCCCGAACCATAACAGACACCCGTCTTGCTTTGACTATTCTTTTCAAGTCCATTAGAGATCAATGAGAAAGAAGAAAAAAAAAAAGGTAAAGAAGCAGAGAAGCAAAAAGTTAGAACAAAATCATTCTCATTTTGTGCAGCTTCTATCAGCTATATATATAAAAAAAAGTGCCTTTACAGACAATCTGGCTTTTATTAAAATATTGTAAGTTACTGCCATATGTTAATAAAATAGAGTATCTTTTGGACTATTTTCATACTGAGAAGATATACTTCCTAAAAGCTCCGCTCTTTATTGAGAATTCCATTCACATGACATAAAGCTATTGAGACTAATCAGTTTTATTAGCTCAAACTAAGCCAATTTTTTGTAACATCTAAGGTCATTTTTCTCCGCATACACTATCTAGAGGCAAAGTTATCCGTCTGGGTTTGTACATATTCTTTACATGATACACTTTTCTTGTGGGGCTCCGGAGCCCTTCTCCTGGCAGCGTCCGTCTGGCGTTGTCCCCCTTCCCCGGTGGGAGCCTGGCCTCCAGGACACAGCCTTTCCTGACCCCCTTTGTGTGTCTCGGTCAAGGTTTACACCATTTTTCTTCCTTTTTTTCCTTTTGTTAAGCCTTTATGAAAGTAGACCCTGAGAATACCTTTCAGTGGAAGACAACTATATAAATCAAACTTTAATGGGCTCCTCAGAGACTTTGCAAAAAAAAAACCACTGAAAGATTTATTCTTCCAAACTAAACCCTCCCAAATGAGACACACTATAGACAGCGGTCTTGAGATCCTGCACTTCCAAGCATAGAAAGCTCCAAAAGAAAGAAAGTTGTTGCGTTAGATGGCAAAGTGAGGTATCATGGGAGGCTATTGAGGGTGGTGCTGGGGCTAGGAACAGTAAACTATAGTAGTTTGGAGGAAAAATGAGCTTTTCAGTATTTTCTGTGTTACAAGTGGAACACTTTCCCTCCCACCAGATGTTAGTGCTACGACTGCAGCCTGCGTTGGGAGGGTGGCATGGGCTTGGTGCAGCTGCAGGGATGAAGGTGATGGCCCCGCACGTGCAGTAGCTGGTGTTCGAGAACATCTGGCAGAGTCCCGTGCTCTTGCAGGAGGAAGGGGCAGGATCACCCTGCTGCGAGAGGCACGGGAGGTGGGAGCGGGGGCAAAGCGTGCTCGGCCCTGGGTCTTGGAGCGCCTCAAAGGTGAAGCAAGGACATCTCACCGCCTCCTGGGTCTTTTGCAAACATGCAAAGACTCCAGAAAACGGGGGCGCAGCATGAGCAGGATATAACTTGAGAAGCTGCAGCTGCTAGAAAGCAAATGAGTGACCGTCCAAGAAAGGCTATTTCCACACATGCCAACAAGAGAGGAGGAGGAAGGCCAAGGGGTGTTCCTTGTGCACCAGCAAGCCCCACGCCAAGAGCCCCGCTGGCACAGATATGGGGGGGGGGGGGGGGGGGGGGGCAAGGCGCGAAGCGTGAGCGTGGCTGCTGGCGTGGATTTGCTGGCACCGCTGTCGGCTAGACTGTCCAGGAGGTTGGAAACGTCCTCCTGGGTAGATAAATGTTGAGCCTCAGAGCTGCACGAAGAAGCAAAAGTGTGCTAGACTCCATTCATGAGTCCGATATGAGGCTTTCAAGATTCAAGTAGACTGGTCCAAACTAAACTTTTGCTCTCATCCGCAACAGTGACACTCTGAAGCCTCAGTCCACCCTGGGCTTGACCAATCAATCAGGAGCATTTTTCAAAACGATCGCAACTATAAACACCAATTCTTGCAAAATAAATTTTGACTAAGGTTTAGAGGGGATGGAAAAAGCTTCCTTTTGGAATATCACTTGCACTCTGGAGTTTAGTTTTCTTTTAAATGTCAAGCACTGCCTCCCACAGTTTCCCATTTCTAGGTTATTTCAGGACACGACAGTATCACTCAGGTCATTTGCGCTGACCCCAGCACTAGACATAGTTTACTTTATTAACCAGTCTGGAGGGAAAGCTACTGCTGAATATTTCCTGAAAAAAATACCTTCTTCTCTACCTTATTTGCATTGCAGTGAGCTGCATCAGTGCTCCACAGCAGCCCTGTCTCTGAAGGGGACCTGTCAGGTCGTGCTCTAGGTGCAGGTAGTTGCTGCATGGACCAGTCAACAAGTTTTATTTAACAGTTTTCGTTAGGACGCTTTTGGCTTTGACTACAGCATCCACGAGGGTCCCGGCAGAGACCGCCGGCCACCGAGTTCAGCCTCTGGCGAGCAGGGTGCACCTGCACTGCCATTTCCAGGGACAGCAGCTCACTGCGCAAAAATTGTTGCAATAAGAAAGTATTATTCTCAGTGTATGAGTAAGGCTGGTGCCTAGCACAGCCTGCACAGCTGGGCCTATACCCAGGAACATTTATGTACCGAAGTGGTAGGTAGCCGTGACACCTCTATAGCAAACAACACATTTGCCACGTGGAAGAGGCAGTTCCTGCTCCCTTGGCCGCTATTGCAAGGTTTCCACTCAGCACACACTATATTTACGCAATTATTTAAATGTTTCTTAATCAGCCACTTGCTGCAACATAGAGAGTTTCAGTTTAAGGACTGCTTTCCTCAAAAGCCAGAGCGAGCGTGCAGCACGCAGCAGGTAGCAACCCGCAACGGCCACTGCTTTACCTGACGTGTGGTGGGAGGAAGACGCCAAGCAGCCCCGCACCAGGATAACGGCGAAAACGCAGAGCCACCGGCGAGCCATTTGGAGGTAGGACTTCAAAGATTCGCTGCAGAAGGTGCTAGAAAAGCATTCATTCGATGCATGCACGAGGAGGCTGGAAAAACAAAACAGAATTGAAAGGCTTCAGCACGCAGATGGGGCCCTGGAGTCCCCTCCGCAGGGCGAGCACAACCAACCACCTCATTTGATTTTCCTCGTTTACCAAAACTGATTAATCATTTCCCAGAGGACAGGGGTTTTTTTTGCAACTTTTGGAGATGGCAACACACAGATGACTTTGGCCTTGTTTGCGATTGTTTCTGGCTAGCTAAGCACATTCTCCAAAGGAAAGTCAGGCTGCACTTAAGTCATGGAACAGGCTGCAGCGAGCCTTCTCTGGAAAGAGTGATGTGGCTGGATGACCCGCCGTCCGTCAGCGGGGCCCCGATAGGAAGTGCTGGTGACCAGTGACATTTTCACCAGAAAACGTCAAAAGGCAACACCTAGTCCTTTCCTCATCCAACAAACAGAAACATTTTGTTCAGCTCTCTCACAGCATTTGGCTTTGGGTAGCTTCTTCCTTTCAGGCTTTGGTGACTGCAAAGAGAAAGATACGGAGGAGAAAGACTTGGTTTTTATTGCATGCTCCAGAAAAGAAAAAAAAAAAAGAAAAAAAAGAAGGAATATTAGGAATTGTATGGAGGGTGCCTTCTTAGTTCTTATAATAATCTTTGAAGGGGAAGTTTCTTTTCCTGAGCTGGTCTGCTGGAGAGAAGATGGGGCGGAGAGGAGCAGCGCTTCCAGGCACCCCGGCACTGCACTTTGGTTCAGATTTCCTGCTGAGGGCGGCCAGGAATCGCTGCCGCCAGCAATGTCAGCAGCACCTGCCTCGCCTGCTTCCCCATGCCAGAAAAAACACTTGCACCACAGGTAAAAGGAATATGTGTAAGTGTAGATATAAATAAACCGATAAGTAAATAAGTACATATATATATCTCAGTCACTCTATCTGAAAGTTTGAGGCCAATGCTTCAGCTCTGGTTGTGCAAGAATATGGCAGCACCTACCTGAGACCATGCAATACATGACTGAGCTTATTGCAGATAAGCTCAGTATTAAACAGCCCACACAGCCTTGGCTATTAAAATCAGACTCCTAGGCTGCACTTTGGCACGAACAGTTACTCCTCACCGCTGCAGGAGTGCAACCTGCTCCTGGACAGTGTCTGGACGAGGTTGTGGTGACAACATGCAACTTCAGCCACTGCGTGACAATGCGAAACTGGGGGTCTGCTGAATGCAGAGCTTCACATCAGAGGGATGCGGAGAAACCTGAGGACTGGGCCAACAATAACCCTCTGAAGGTCACCCAGGGGAAGTGGAGCCAAGGGTCTAGAGGAGGCAGGTTGGGTGGGGGAGAAGGAGCGACTCTGACATTATCCAGAAATCTCACGAGCAACAAACAGCACCAATTAAAGATACACAGCAATCTGAACAGCTCATGCTCAGTTTAAATAAACATCAAATTCCCCCAGAGGGTCCACATAAGTGTAAACAGTACTGGGATTTTTCCTGCTTTCCTTTGAAATGGGAACACAGGGAGAATTTCCACGGAGACCCAGCAACTGTGAGCAGTTTGTAATGCACCAAAAGCAACATAAAACAAAACTGCTCAGACTTGGCGTACGTGCAAGTGCCTGACTCAGAGACCAAGTAATCCAGCACAAGGAGGTAACGCTGACAAGCGCTGCGAGCCGAGCTGGTTCGCACAGCTGGGACAGGCAGCAGGAATTACAGCTGATGAACACCACCACCTAAATGGGAATTCTAGTGGAGGAAGTGTTTTCGAGTTCCAGCTACTGTTGATTTTAACATACACACATGATTTCAAAAGGCAAGTGAAAATAAACAAGGGATTACATGGAAATGCTTAAAACCCATCCAAATGCTCTTACCTGGACCTCTGCTAAGTGTATTAGAGCACGCATGTCTCCGGAGTACTGCTCTCCTCGGCCATCCCTGAGCTGCTCTGCTCAAAACTTTGCTTTTCGTAGAGTTTTGGAGGGTTTTACGAGGAGGGCAAGTGGTTCAATCTTTCTCTTCAGGGATCAGATGCCGCACTGCAATGTTGTAGCACCCATCAGGCAATCAGAGGCTTTGCAAAACTAGCGGCTTAGACACCAGAAAGACCATTGCTGGGATTTATGACATGGTGGTGTTAATTACTGCTGTAACCATGCTCAGCTGGTCATTGGTATGTTTTAAATAGTTCAGTGATTCATTAAAACGAAAACCACATGGCATAACAGGTGGAGGCTGCCAGGCTCCTCCCTCGAGCCCGGGTGCAGGCACCCTCCTGCCAGCTGCCTGGCCACCTGTGAGCCCGAAGCCTCCTGCAAGTGGGTCCGTCCCCGTTCAGCCCACCACGTTGCCTCTCCCTGAGCTTTCTGGCTCTGCTTATCTAGGAGCAAAGCCAGCCACTCCTCACAGGGCTCTGCTTTGGGTCCTGCTCCAGAGCGGCATAAAATTACCCCCTCTCTCCTGCGCAGGAGTCCTGCTTGGTGTGTGAGCGCAGCTGGTGACCAAGACCTTTAGGTGTTATCTCATTTTGCTGTTTGCACCATGGCTTCCTGCCACCACCACCCCGCGATCCCTCCCTCCTTCCCGGTCCCTCCTCGGCCCGTGGGCGCGCGGCGGCAGCTCCAGCCCGGCGCACCCGTTGCGAGGAGGGTGCACGGGAGCCGCACCCGGCTTTGGCCCACGCGAGAGCTCGGGTACCAAATCTACCTTGCTGCTCTGCGTGCAAAAACAGATGAGTAAACAATCATTATTCACGTTGCTGTGCTAAAGGATTAGCCTGAAATGCTGGGTGGTACGTGGGTGGTTTCGTCCCCTTGCTGCCTTGCGTGAGTCAAGGGCCGCTGATTGCAGCAGCTCCCCTCCAGTGCCATAACGAAGGACGTGCCGTAAAAGCAGAGCCGGGGCGGCTGCGCCTGCCCCGACAAGCAAGGGGCTGTGGCTGACGCCGCAGGCACCTCGCCCAGGTCCAGAGTCAGGGATGTGCAACTTATTGAGAAACACGAGCAGCAGGAACAGAGGACACGCTGCTTCTTGAGATGGAAGCCACCCGCGAAGCCCCTGTGCAAGGCCTGCCCGTACGGCTGTTGGAGCTGATGGCACCTGAACGTGTCAGCCACCGAGAAGGTTTCCTGCTCGCCTCTGCCAGTTTTCCTTTCCGTTTCACCATGTGCAAGCACCGGCCTGGGGGACAGGTCCGCGCCGGTCCACGCATGTGCAACCCAGGGTCTTTTGGGAGGGGGGTGTCATGGGTGGGCTCCCCTTCGCTGCAGTCGTGCCGCACTGTCCAAATGCTTCTTCCTTTCCACCAAGTGCAGAAAAACATTCCTCGCTGCTGGTAAATGCATGGCCTTGCTTTCGGGCTTATGCAAGATGAGGATATAATTTTGATGTATTTTCTTTGTGCCAGCTATTTAAGCAGAAAAGGTCGCACTGGAGAGATCATCTGAAACAGATGAGGAGCATTTGCCAGTAGGGTGAATGCCAGTTCCAGAGTGCTAGAACTGGGTCAGTTCCTGAGAAAATTAGGATGGAAAAAGAAAAAAAAAATAGGAAAAGAAAAAGAAAAAGAATTGGTGTTTGCAATAGGACTCGACCATGCAGCAGCGGCTTGGCCGGTGCTCGGGCAGGGCTGGAGCATGCAGGGAGGAGGGCAAAGCCCTGACAAGTGCCGGCACGTTCAGTCTCCATGTGTGCTCCTGCAGAGCTCCTGCTTGGATTAGCTCCCTTTGCAAATTTAAGACCTCTCCCCTCTTCCATCTGTGGTGGCCCTGGTACCTGGTCCCATCCAGCGGGAACACAAGCCCGGTGAGAGCGGTCACGCCAAGCCCTCCCCTCCGGCACCGCTTGCTGTTCATCGCTCGCGGGATTGTCTTGGTTTGGCAGCCGGGTGAGCAGCTCCCGGCACCACCACGTCCCGGGGCAGGAGCTGCCGCCAGCAACGTTTCTGGAGTGAATCACGGTTCCCCGAGGAACCCGGCTGGTTCCCGTGGCCTCACAGCTCTTCCTAAGAGTTCAGATGGTGCAAATTAATAAAAGTGCTGAAGCCCCGTGAAGGCAAGCTTGTAGGGGTGCCTCCGGGATGAAGACGAAATTTCCAAGGGCAGAGAAGTCCCTGGGCTCGGTCCTCGTCCTCTGACAGGTTCACTGCACAGGTGTGCAGAAATTTAAAAGCAATCCTTAAAAAATCCACTTTTCTTTGAGGAATTAAAGGAAACATAACATCCTTGCTAAATTTTCTGATCGCAAACGTCAAAGTGGTTGGCGAAGAGAGCATTACCAGAGCTAAGGCAAAAAAAAGAAAGGGCCCAACTCTTTTTTGTTAAAATATATTTGATGCATTCATCCCAATTTTGCTAAATTGTTTGTGTCAAACAATTCATAGCCCAATTTGCATTAAAACATTGGCATTTGCCATTTCAGAGGAAAAGCTTTCAATGTTTCAATTCAACTTCGACATTCAGAAGCATCTTCCAGTTCTGCGAAATACAATTTGAAAGGCTCCAGCGCTGAACGAGACACGTGGAGATCAAACAGCGCGATTCATCTGAGCCGACGCGATGGTTTTGAAATTGCCAGTGGGCTGAAAAAAAAATCGATGGCTTACAAAAGCCTCTTAATTGCCTCGTGTTTCAGGGCCCAAGGCTGCTTTGCACAGCCTGCATGAAGCCGCTCTGCCCGGGGCGCCGGAGCAGGAGCCTCGGCGATGCCAAGGCTGCACGGGAGCGGGTTCGGTGGCACCCGGAGACACGCTGGCAAAGGGGCGCGTGAAGAGGTGGTGACAGGCGGCTTGTTGCAAGAAAAAAAGAAAAAGTCCCCTCTTTGCATTGCTAAATTAAACACGTCTGGCTTCCCTGGGGTGCCAGGAAGCGCTGGAGGGAGTCCAGGCTCTCGCGCAACGCCGCAGCCCAGATGCCCCCGACCGACCCGCTGGGTCCCGGGATGCAAATACACGTGTGCTGAGGCCCGGCGGGAGCACGGCTCGTGGTCCCCTGCTCCTCCCGTCACCCAGGGGCCATCCCAGGGAGCGGGATGAGCTTGCGTGGAAAGGCTCTGGTCTTAAACCTCTGCCCAGCACCGATGGAGCTGGCACCAGCTCGGCCTCCGCTGCCCCAGCGAGCCGGCGCGAGGCCACGGTACCAACGGCAGCACCGAGCTGGGCTCTGCTCTGCACCAGGCAGGCGACCGCGGCCTCTCCGCAGGGCTGCATGGGCTCAGCACATGCGTTTTCAGACCAGAAGGGGCTTTTAGCTTTTCTTCCTTGATTTCTTGTCTATCTCGGGTGATAACATCTCGCCCAAGGGCCAGCTCTGCTCCCCCGGCGGCTCCGCTTTGGGCCGATCTTTTTGCACCAGGATTCCTCCCCAAAAGTCACTTTTTGCTCTGGCCTTGGTGCTTTGCTCTTTCTAAGCTGCTACGCCACGTTGCATAGGGCTGCGGTAATTCCTGCCACTCTCGCTTGCAGGTTGCTCCAGAATCAAACCAACAGATAATAATTAAAAAAAGAAGCGTTGCAATGAGTCATCATGGAAGCAGGGACGTTTCAGGCTCCGCGACCTCGCGCGGCCACGCTGCTGGTGCAGGGAGGGCGGGCGAAGCGGGTCCCCGCGCACGGGAGATGCCACCAGCCCCTCCGCAGCCTTGCAGGGCTCGGGGCTCTCTGCTGCACAGCACAGCGCAGCGCTGGCAGGGCGAGGTTCCCTTGCCCTTGCCTTCAAACGCCAGTTAGCCGCCTGCGCGGGAGAGTTTATCAGCGATCTTGGCAGCAGCCCCTTTGGCACGAGCACCGCGCGGCGGGAATACCGAGGGAGCTTTTCCGTGCCGCACCGTGCCCCGGGCTGGCGCGCCAGGATCGTTATCGCAGAGCGGCCCTTGAGCTGCCCCCAGGGATGTGCAAAATGCCATTGCCCCTGGCGGAGGCTTTGCTGGGGCGCGGGGCACGTGCGGGGGGTCCGCAGCACCCGGCCGGCTCTGCTGTGCCCAAGCAGCAGCACAAACCTTCACGTCTCACGGAAAAATCCTGCTGGTGCTGAAAGGCGCTTTGCTTACCGTTTTATTAAAAGCATAACGGTTGGGCCAATGCTCAACAAAGCAGAAAGAAATTCCTAAAAAGATTCCCCCGAGAAGGCTGAGCATGTTTGGCATTTGCAGATGTAGCACGGAGATAATGTGATGCCCCCCCCCCCAGAGAGCAGCGTTGGAGCAGAGAGCACTTGGCCGGGGACGGACACCGTCACCCGCAGGGCTGCCTAGCTGCTGGCGTTTCTGATCGGCAAGGCAATGCCCATTTAGAACAAGCCTATGTTCTGCTAATCCTACTAAGAGCTAAATATATCTACCTATAAAAGGAAAAAACACAAGGAGACATTTAGGGTAGGAATAGTCACAGAATGTGGCTGGCAGGAGATGGGACACATGCACCAGTTTTAACAACAAAAGTGTAAAAACAAAGAAAATAATCATGCCCATCTGCAAACCTGCACTCAAATATCACCTTCAGCTCCCTGAGCAGATGCAGCCAAAGTTATTTCAAGAATGCAAACATCTTCACAATTAGAAAAGAAATAAATACTGGAAAACTCTTTCAACTTCATGTAGCAATGCTGGTATCCAGAGATCGGTATTCTGTATCGCACCTGAGCAATCTTGTGTTTTGAGAACACATGACAAAATAAAATTGTAAAGCAAAGCAGACGAACTCTCCCACCTACCCCACTTGGCAAAATGCAGCAGAGTTAGTTGCTGAGATTTAATGCTGAAAATATAGTCATGGCTTACCATAACGTGGCAGGAGTTTCCCGTGAGCCAGGTAATGCACAAGCCGAAAATATTAACTAACTGCAACAGAAGAAAACTGGAACAGCAAAATGAAAGAAGTCGTCCTGCATACACTCCTGCTCCTGGAGAGCAAGTTCCCAGCAGCTGAGTCCGCACAGCCAGCCTGAAAGTGGCTCGTGCATAGGATGCACACGAAGAAATAGGGAGCGGAAGCCACACGCCTGGCTCGACATCCCCTCCCGGCCAGCGGCGCGAGCCCAGCTCGCACTCGTGGGGCGTAGTAAACAGCCCCGCGCCAGCGCTCGGGGGATTTTCCTGCCACGAGAGGTGTTCTGGGCAGAAAACGCTGACTTACGCAAAGCGTCTTGTGGGAACGCGCCGGTTCCAGCTAACTTGTGACAGATCCCGGCCTGGCGGCCGGCCAGCTCGCGGGCAGGCTGCTCTTAACCCCGCGCTCCCGGCAGCCGGCTGCTCGCCGGTGGCCGCCTCCGAGCTGGGGCCGCGCTGCGGGCGGACGGGAGCCCTGCAGAGCCCGGCTGGGCTCCGAGGGCGCCGAGCTCCCGGCCCCGTAACCTGCAGCCCGGGGACCCCTGCGGCTCTGCACGTCCGGAGGTGAGGCTCGGCGACCGAGCGGGCAAGTCTCCGCAGGCAGCCCGGCTGCTGCGTTCGCAGGGGGGATAAACCAGCGCGTGAAAATAAAACATGTCAAGTTTTCTGCACTGGGAAATTTTGGACTCGCCTTCCCCTGGGACCTTGCAAACTTCATGAGGCTCCTTCTCACCAACAAGTAGCTTCGCTCTGTCGTTCTTTCCCATGAAATAGGTTTTGACCCAAGTCCTGATCATTCAACTGCTGCCCCCAGACAGAAATGCAGCCCCCGGGGAGCAGGGGGGGATTCCCCAAGCAGTTAGAGGCAGAAGTGACGCTGGTGGGATGCTGCGAATTCACCATCGGGATGGTGACAGCCGGCGCTGCTGGCTCGGCTGTACCGAGCGCCTGGAGACGCACGCCGGCTGCCAGGGCTGCTCCGCGGGGGCTGCAGCTACAGCTGCTGCTCGTCCCTCGCGCCCAGGGGATGCTTTTGGGTTTTGCCGGTGAAGTCAGACGGAGGTTAAATTTCACTGGTGTAATTTGCCTTGTGGGTATTCAACAGGAAGTTTGCTCCAGGAGGAAGGTTGTGCTAGCCTTTTCCCACAGCGGTTCAATCCCTGTACGTGCTCGGGAGCACACACGCCTCAGCTAACAGGGAAAAGACAAGCAGAGGAAGCCCCGGGGCACCCGGCAAGCGGCTTTGCAGCCCCGTCGTGGGCCAGAAGGGCGAGGGACGGGACGTGCACAGCCCTCGGCAGGGCGGTTCGACTAATCCAGCTCTGCCATGCTCAGAAAGGCAGAGCCCTGCTTGGAAAAGTGTCCCCTGCCAGTCCCAGCAGGAGGGACTGCTTCTGGCTGCAGATGCTCCTGGGCGGCCAGGAGCAGAAGCTGGTGTCAGATAATTTATCAAGAATTTATGTCACTGACAAAAAAGCAGGTTGACATCACCTTAGGTCACGCTGCTCTAGAAGAGCACGGAGCATTGCCAAAGCCGGAGCGCTGGCCAGACCGTTCCCCCTGGCTTGTCCCAGGTGGGCACCTGACTGGGGCTGCTTGGCCCCACGGAGAGGCTCAGAGGACAGTGTTTGCCCCAGCCACAGCTTTTCCTTGGGACAGCAAGACAGAGTAACACAAAACTTTGATATAAAACAATAGTGTTTGATTCGCCATGGATAGAGGAGTGCTAAATTGCCCAAGTCTAATGTCATGGAGAACATGTTAGCGGTGCAGTGAACAGTGAGGAGGAACAGGAGAAAGCGTGGTTCTTATTCAAACAAATACAGTCCTTCCGCTCCTGCCAACTCCCAACACTCAGACTGGCTCCCTCTTCCCAGCTCCCTCCCAGTTTTGGGCTGCCTCAGTCAGGTTTGGACTTTGGCTCACCACGGTGGTTTCGGAGAGGATTTGCTGCGGAAAAGCATGTGGGAAAAGCCTTCGGCCAAAGCCAGTGCCGTCGAGTCCTCCTGCCCTTGCGCAGGGTCGGTGCTGCCAGCCTGGCTCTGCCCGCGCACGGCCGACCGAGGGGGCTGGCAAAGGTCCCTCTCCCGAAACGTCTCTCCATGGAGCTGCAGCCTCTTTGCGGTTCCCCGATGCTGTAAGTGCTCTAAGTCCTTTTGCCACTGCAGCCTGCCGTTCACGCTGCACATCGCTGCTTCTTGCTTGGTGCTGGCTTAACAGCAGCTCAGTGACTGGTAGGAAACAACTGGTGTTTGCCCCAGTCTCCTGCAGGCAGGGCTCGACAGCTGTAGGGATGGCTTGGGCATGTCGCTCGTAAAAATGTTAGCTAACAACTTATCCCTGATTTTCTTAAGTCTAATGCTCGAGAAATGCAGAACTCCTAAGGGCATAGGCATTTGTGGGTGTCTTGGATTCAGCTCAAAGATCATTGCACTATTTATTTCGTACTTGTTCAAGTTTCGGACTTTCACTGTCACTCTACTCTGCGCTTAGGGCTTGTCCTGCATTACTGAGGGCTGACTGTGTACGCTTGAGTAATACCTGAGTAATACTATAATGATGTACAATGGGAAAAATATTTCAAAAGGCTTTAAGATAAATAAAAACAAATCATAATCAACATGTTAATTAAATGCCCGTAACAGAAAGGATTTCAGCTGGCTTAGGGAGACTTCCCTTAACAGGGAGAAGAAAAATAATGATTTCGACGACTGAATCTCAGCAGCTTGCCTGGTTTTGTAAAAGCCGTTCCTTAAACCTATCGGTGTGGCAGCCTGCGTGCTTTGAGAGCGGAGTCGCACCCACCTAGATTCCTCCTGCATTGACTAAGCAGCATCTTTCATATGTGCTTTCAACCCAAGAACGAACATTAATCTCGAAGAGCTACCCTCTTCTGCAGCGTCTCCCAGGCTTCCTCCACGGCCTCCCCAGAAAGCCCCCACGCACACGCCGAAGGAACACGAGCACAGGCACGTGCACGCTCAGGCGCTTCCTTAATGAAGTCATAGTTCCCACTAACTCCTCAAGATAGGCAGTCCCCTGAGCCATGTGCTGGCACAGCCTGACTCATCATTTGATGCACTTCGTCGCAAGTCAAACTGAATTTAAATAAGTTTTGAAGAAAACCCAAGTATTTTCAGGAACAGGCTGTCTGACCCCTAGTCACACTCGCACCGAAATAATACAAAAATCCTCCTTGCTGTCTGCCTCCTGCTGCAGGCCTGTGCCCTCTGCAAGGCCAGAGGTCAGAAAGCAGCATCACTATTCTGATGAAAAACATGGTTAACAGGAAAATTGGCTCTCCTACAGCTTGCTTCCAGGAACACTATCAGAGGTTGCAAGGCAGGTCTAGAGCAAAGGCTACAGAGGAAAGATAACAGATATACTTCTCTTCTGGGCTACAAGAGCGTACTAACATCACGGAAGGCATTTCGCAGTGGAAATTTCCACAGGTAATAACGCGGATATAAGGCAGAAGTAGGAAAAGGCTTCAGGAGCGTTTACGCCTTCAACAAAACACTGATTTTAATTTACACAAAAGTGTTTCTAAAAGACGGACAAATGTGTTCTTTGCTCTTTTTGGAGGCAGCAGAAATAAACACACAAGCTAGGGAGAAGCCAGCACGCAACACAGAAGTCTCTGAAAGCGCCCACAGCGTTACGTCCCGACTCCGCTGGAAGAAGAGAGCTCCGCACTCACCGTTGACCGGCAAAATCTTCGTGCTGAAAAATCCAGACCTGTGAAAGGCGATGCTCAGCCGCACGACGGTCACCTCCGCGCAGCCTCGGTAGCGGTGAGGATCGCTTCTTCCCCCGGTGGGTGCTTGGACCTGAGTGCCACCGGGAGCCGGGGCGGCAGGTAGCCGCAGGGGAGGTTGTCGCCGGCTCCAGAGGGCTGAGAGCTGCCGGTGAGGACGCGTGACGCTGAACCCACCTCCGCGTGCTGCCTTGGGTCTGCGGCGCTCGGGGGGGACCGGAGGAGGAGAGGGGAAAGAGGGGTGGAGGGAGACGAGCGTGAGCTGCCCGTAATGAGAGGTGTGTCACTGCAGAGGGAGAAAATGAGCCAGATTGCAGAAGAGGAAAGCTAGGAAGGACCGCTCAGCAGAATAGCGTTCAGGTACTATCTTCATCCTAGGGTAAAAACAGAAAGCAAATAGACAGCCCTCTCCTGCTTTAACGAGTTTTAACAGCTCAGATCATTTCAGTTTGAAATTTCTTTCCTAGTCCTGTTTTAGAGCATTTCTGGTCTCCAGGAAGACTTTTTGCGTGTGCTTGTTGCGGGACCACATAGCATGACCTGTGTGGTCAGAACCATGAGCCTAACTAAACCAGGCAGTATGGGGCAGGGTTAAAATGTCTTTGAACTCATTTATTCCATCAAATTCTAAGCAGAACATTTGACAAATCCACCAGCAATAGAGAGGCATTTTCATTTTGGTACAGTTGAAAATATCCGATTGCACTCACTTCTCGAGACCCATCACCCCCTCTGTTCTGCCAGCTGACAGGAGTGTATGCATGTGTCCCCTCCAAGTCAGTTAAAAAAAAATCACTGGATTTGGTACAAATTGTCTAAAGTCAGCTGGCCAGCCCCGTCTTCCTGAGGAGACATCCTTGGGAACCCCTCAGCCAGCAGAGCAGGTCAGCAAAGCTGCGAAGAGACACTTGCTAGCCAGCTCATAGCATAATTCGGGTTGCAAGGCACCTCAGGAGGACCTCCACACCAGCCTGCTCCTCCCAGAAGGATCTGACACATCAACAGGGAACAGTTTTGAAATTGAAGCAAGAAAGGTTTTAGTCCTAGAACATGTGGACTTTGTTGAGGCAAGGCTTATAGGGAAGGCAGGTGCCGATCTCTAATTTGGGGAGGGTGTTCGGGATGCTGAGAGCCTAGTGACACGCAGACTAGGCAGTACTGATGGAAGGTGATGGAGAACTGAAACCCCTTTAGGCTGCCCTTACCCCTATCAAGATGCATATTTTCAATGCGTGTTTGTTCCACTTTGTTTGTTTTTCATGATGGAGGTTTCCAACGGGTAATAACTTCAGCAGCTTCAAGTAAGGGCATTTTGGATAAACAAGCAGAAAAATGACAAACGGCAGAATGTTCTGTACTCTTGGAGATAGAGCACAGGAAGAGACTTCCACAACAAAAATAGAGCAGGTTCATGTTTCATAAGCAGCAGCTGGGCTCAGAAGTGATTATAGGAAAATGCAAGTTGGGAGGGACCTCTGAGGCCTCATCTGATTCACCTCCTGCACAAAGCAAGGTCAGCTGCAAGATCAGACCAAGTTGTTCAGGGCTATATCTCAGCTGATCTTCAAAATCTTCAAGGATGGAGACTGCATAATCTCACGGGGCAACCTGTTCCACTGCTTGGCTATCCTCGTGGGGAAAGCACTTCTCCTAGGAGGAGAGGCAGAGGGAGCAGAGCTTGGTCAGCCTGGAGAGGGGAAGGTTTTGGGGAAACCTAACAGCAGCCTACCGGTGTCTATGAGGAAGTTATGAAGATGACAGAGGCAGGCTCTTGACCGTGGTGCACAGTGGGAGAATGAGAGCCAATGGGTGTAAGCTGAAACAGGAGATGTTCAGACTGAAGATAAGAAAGAACCAGCCCCGACCACGGTGGGGGCCATCCACTGAAATCCCTCCAGCCTGTAGATGTCTTTCTTGTAGTGAGGACCCAAAACTGGATGCAGTATCTAGATATAGTCTAATGAGCACGAACTAAAGGGGATAACCACTTCCCTTGATCTCCAGGCTGTGCTCCTGTCAATACAGCCCAGGATGCTGGTGGCTCTTGGCTGCCAGGGCATGTGCCATGACATCTGGCTTGTGCCCACCAAGGACCCCCAGCACCTTTTCAGCAAAGCTGCTCCCCAAGCAGTCAGTCCCCAGCCCGTATTGCTGCTGAGCTTTATCCTTCCCTGGTGTTCATGCATAGACTGTAAATTGAATTTTAAGTCACTGGAAAGGCTGTTGAAGATTAACATTTTCTTTTTTGATTATTATGTTTCTATGGATTGCTTTGTAGTTGTTTCATGTGCAGCTAAGCTTTCTGGTGCACTGATGAGCCTGCATTCCTTATAAATGTCATCAAACAGATGCAGTCCATCAGAAAGTTAAAAAAGTCTGTGCATTTTTACCAATTTAGATATTCAGTATAATTAGTCAATTTGACATCAGTTTGTTGCTGCTTTTAAAAAAAAGACAAAAAATTTAGGTAAAAAATTTTCCAGTTAAGAAAAACTAAATTTACAATTCTGTGCATAAGGTTTTCCTGGTTCGTTTGAAAGTCCAAGCACGAAAAAGATGGGAGAAGGTTCCTTTCTCCATCTGTACCTGAGGGAACAGCCAGAGGCTGTTGTGTTTCATAGATACCTTGAAAACACACTGCAGCAATCTGAGTTTGTTTTTAGTTACAACTGAGTTTCATTTTCTTTGCTTTGTTAACATCTGGAAGGCCCGATGTTCTAATCGAGTGAAATGAAGTCCTAATTTTGGGACACGTCCTGAAAGAATGAAGTACCTTTTTCCTAAATACAACAAGGTTTGTCATTTCAGTTTATATATTAAACAGTACTATTATATTCACAGTGAAAGCACTTTGTACAAAGTGTTTTATGTAAACTACCAGGAGGAGCACAGGTCAAACTCAGCCTGTACGGTACAGCTGTTTCTAAGAAGCCAGCAAATTTAAAAATCGGCAAAGGGAGCTTTGAAGTCCCCAAACACACAAAAAAGCCTGATGATGCAACAAACAGGCAGTACTGCGGTGCCCAGCAAACAGGCAAGCATGGGACCGCGCACACAAGGGCAAGAGCACTGCGTAACAAATGAGGCCTGATTAGTGGGGATGTGGTGCGGACACCTGGGAACAGCAAGTCTGCCCACCACCTCTCCTCCGCAAACCTTAGCTTGCCAAGACAGGAGGAGGAAAGTTTGACTCTGATGCTATTAACCTGTCTTTCACCTGCTCTCCGTCCTGGTACGGTTTTGTCTCCATCATCCTGATCCTGAAAGCTGCTTTGACCAGACTCAGGCAAGAAGGACCCATGTGGTTAGAGACCTCTAACACCCCCATCTGAACTGAATACTCTCCTCATCACCTGCAATATATTTGCAGCCCCCATGACCCCAATATGTTCTTTCCCACTGTTACTTCTGCTTCCCACCTCTGTTCAGCTTTTAACTACAACGGCACTGCCAGCCAAGGCCAACTTTCCCAGTGCCGTGGGAAGCCCATGTTTTGAAAGGAAGGTCTAAAATGACCAAAGTAGCCTGGTGGAGGGACAACTCTAGCAGATTTCAGAGTGGCTGGTGAACCCGACTGCAGAGCCTGTCACCTTCTAGCAATGAGGTTGCGGGTACAAATCAACACCAAGAGCAGGATCTGTTTTTTCTCTGGGTTTTTAAAGCTAGAAAACTAATACTGGAGGACGAAATACCTGCTATTAGACAAAAGACGTTACAGGTGGACAGGTCATTGGTCAATGTGTCTCAATTCTTGTTTCTGTCTCATCAAAAATGCAGAGAGAATACTGGTCTGCAAAACATTAACAAAACTAGATAGCATATGGAGATATCATAGTACGCAAGAATTGCTCTACTATTTCACCAGAAACAACATAATCATCTTGTAGCTGATGTTCCCGGGAAATAGAAGTTTATGTTGCTTGAGCCAAAATCACAGTTATCACTGCTGGCAGAAGCATCTCAGTTTCACCATTGTATAAATGTCTTACTGCAGAAAGTACAGAATGACCTTATAATTTCAGTACATAATGGAACATGCAAGCTAGACACATCACGCGCTGATTAGCGGTGGAGGCAAGCTTCAGAGTAAACTGTATTTGTTACTAAATTCAAACCTACTTACCATTTCTAAATGACATTGCTGTAAGTTTCAGAGAGAATCCCTGTGTTCTTTCTCCTTGAATTTCTTAGGAGCTGGAGAATGCCTGGAGTGTGGGATGGCTTGTTGCATCTGACATTTTTCAGAAGTTCATGCACTTAGAAGCTTATACCAGGAAGCATATTGTTTGCTGTTGCTTTACCCCCCCCCCCCCCCTTCTGATTACAGGAGGACAAAGAGAGATTCTGGAGGCCAAATCATGTGTCACAAGAGCAAGTGGTTGAAACAAACATCTCATCAGCTCACAAATTCATACCTACCTATACAGAATGTCAAATCCTTCTTAAGTGTAAATGTTAATTTGTTAAGGGATCATTATTTCTGAATCACCTAAGCTGCAAAAATAAATAAAACACTGTAACACTGGAGCAAAAGATCTCAGTAGACACATTAGAAAAAGCAACTAAACTCTGAGATGTAAGAGAGTGGGAAATGTAATGTAGCTCTATGCAAGTAGGAGGGAAAGGTGTCAAGATGTGGGTGCAAAAAGTGGTGGACTGCTGCAGTCACGGCTGGGCCTCTGCCGGCAGTAGCTTTCATAGCTGCATGCTGGAGTGCTGGTGACAGTATGTTGTCCTATGGATGCTTTCCTTGTTGTGGAGGCAGCTATTCCTTTTCCAAGGGCTCTAGGAGCCAGAGGGGATTCTTTATCGTGTGCAGCGCAACTGAATTGCATCATGTAAGTAAATGCCCTACAGCATCAGCTAACAGAACTCAGGCACAACACATGATTTTATTGGTTTGGGATGATTTGGATAAATCATGTATCACTTCTCCAACTTGAGAATATTGATCTAAGGATTACACTATGTGTGTGTGTTCACATGTGTGCATATACATGCATGTAATATATATATGTAATGAAAACTTCTATCAATCCTTTCTGATACTGAAATAATTATAATAAAGCCACATTTTAATACTCTAAAGATAGGTGTTTATTGAGTTGCTGAAAAATACAAATATTCAGTTTGGCACATTTAAATATTAGCTAAAAAAAACTACAGAAGTTCCACATACAGTCTAGTTGTTCCACTTCCGCACTATAATGAAAGCTATGTTAAGATGATACAAAGTTAAATCTTAAACAATCACCTGGGAATTCCAAAAAAGTTAACATGTTCTAATTCTTTTTATACTGCCCTTACTATTAGCTATAAGCTATTGTGCTGATTTATGCATCATTCAGTTCTGAAAGCAGGGCTGTGACTGCTAGAACTAGATATTAATATCATCATCTACTCTTTGGCTACATAATGAAAACATTATGAGATTTCCATTATTAGTATGAGGCCTAACTAATTAAAGAGAAATAATTATGTACACATTTTGTAAATAGGTTTATTGTGCTCAAATCATTGCAACATTAAGCATCTTATAAGCTTTTGAAAATATTCCTTGAGGGGTTCTAACAGCCTTGAGTGATACTTTTAGCCAGTTTATTTAGCCAGAGTATTTGACTAATATATGTTTAAATATAGTATCAGAAATATGAGAATTACGTGAAACAATGGGGAAGGAGTTGAAAAATACTTTGATTTTCTTAACCCTCATAATTTCAACAAACTAAGGAGTATCAGAACAGCATAGCTAATCTGGAGCACTGTAGTCATATCCATCACTGGTGGAGACATCTTAATTGTTAAGGATAATTAAAAGGCTAAAGGCATGGCAATGGATCTTAACTAATGCAAAACAGCAGGTGGAAATAGTGAGACATACAATTGTTCTGCAAGCTGGACACCGAAGAATTCAAAGCAGACACAGTATAGGAACGAGAACATGCACTGTTTGTACCTGACAGACCATGGTAGGAAACACAAGACCTTGAACAGAAAGCAAGAGCTCTGTATTGCAGCTGTTCATCTCTGATGAAGGAAATGTAAGTGGAACAAGCTTTGTGCGACATGTGAAAATGGATCTGCACTCAGCAAGACCTGTAAGAACTAAGGACTACTCCTGCAATCTCACTGGGTGGAGGAAGCATTATAATAAGAATTTGTAAGATTTATTCGCTGTCAGCCATCCTCAAATCTTGCTGGAATCAATGCAATCTTACAGCTGCAGATACCTTTGCCAAGGCAGAAGTACTATAAACCATCTACTCTGTGTTTATATATGAAGCTTGACATGTTACAAAACTTAACAGCTCGGGATACAGTTCAAACAAGGACTTTGCTTAACCAAATTATCAGCAGCTGATAGTACAAAGGAACATACTTGTTTGTGGCAACCTGATCAAATTTGCAAGTCTCAAAGAATACACTGCAGAACTTCATGAACTCTCAGTTTCTCTTGAAGTGTCTCTACAAGGGAAATTACAGACCTTTTGCTTTTCCATTATCATTTCCATTATCCAACTGTGACCTTCCCCAGGAAGATGACCGAGGACCAGCAGGGATCTCACGGGTCATGGAGTCCAGTCCCCATGAGAAGCCTCATCACATGGTACCATTCCATTTGTAGACCCAAAAGCCTTTTCATAAAAGGAAAGCTTTCTTTTAACTGGGAACTGAACAACAGACTCACAGAACATTTAAACCACAAAACTTCCAGCTACTTAGATGCCCTTTTCAAAGGACGTTATTCACTTTCCTTGTAATTCAATTTCCATTTTGTAAAGTCCCAAGTTGTGCTTCATTAGGAAAAAAAGGACTACTGGATAGGTGCAGAATGAGAAGCCTCACAGGGAAAAAACATCTGTGTAAAAGAGAATTTTTTCCTTTCAATACTCAGATCTTTATAAATTCTGCAGAAGATGCTGAAGTAAACAATGAAATTTAGGTTAAAAAACGTCATTAAAATCTTGTATTTTAACCTGTATTTGTGTAATCTGCTCTAAATGCAGCTACGGCCAAAAAAAATGGCAGCTTTGTTTCCCTAAGGCCAGATCTAGCATTTAATGATTTCAAATGATGCAAAACGTGATTACTATCGCTAGATCCAACCCAGGGAATGGAAGGGTAGCAGATCACTTGTTTCAGTTGGAGTTTCCATACTGGATTAAGCTTATAATGAAACTGCACTCCTAAGAGAGCATTAGCAAGACTCAGAGAAATGTACTGTTCTAATACATAGGCTGTAAGACGTTGGGTGGTTCTCATGTAGGTAAGACTGGAAAGTGTGCAAATGAATAAAGACCCTACTACAAGCGAAGGCACCTTGGTCCTCACGTATTCTCAACACTGATTTGTCTGTTAGTCAAACAGAAGACCTAGTATGTGTCATATAAAAGTGTCCTATATTTTCCTGGAATAACAGTTGTTTCTTTTGTTTGTCACAATAAAAGGACATACTTCCTGATATGTAATTAGGCAGGTCACTTCTCTCTCAAAACAGCAGCAAAGACATTTGAAAGAACATACAACAAATTCTCATTAACTTTTTTACCACAACTGTGTAAAAAGTGAAAAAAGATCAAACTGAATAACTTGACTACATTAAAGTTATGAAACAGTTTGTATTTTATACACAGAGTATGTACACTCATTTTGGAAATGTGGGTTTTATCCATGCAAATTCAATACAAAAGCTATTTACAAAAAATAATAGTAGGAACATTTTTCAAAAGAAACATATACATGTTGGAAGCTCCAGCAATAATGGAAGTCCTGAAAAAAGACTTAAGATACAGTATTGTACAGGTAGACAATCTTCAAGAGGTGTGGAAAACGCACTTTACAGGAACATGAAATGCAAAATGAATTAAAATGCACTATCAAATAGAGGTTGTAAGTATATATACAATTTAATCATCTTATTAAATGATCACTCTCCAGCCGTGCCTCAGAACTACTTCTGTCATGTCTTGCCCACATTTACACATTGATCATTTGGTTACATTTCATTTTCTGAGTTTTATAATCACAAGTTACAAAATAAAATAACTGAATATCAACTGAGTGATAATTGTAAAACAATCACATTTTCCTTGTTCTACACATTACACAATAGTAAAAAGTATTCACATTATTCCCAGCATAATACGCCTCACCACCTTTTTGCAACGCCTGTGTGTACCCTTCATGGGTGTTGCAAAGATCTGCATTAACTGTTGGTGGAACTGACATTAACAGTTGCAACCCAGGAATTCCCACAGTTGCAGCAATGCTTCCTGTAACACATGGATTCAGTAAACAGAACTCGATTAACATTTGCATATGCAGAGCCCAATCTTGCACATGCTCCAGAAAGACTATTAATACTGAATAATGGAAGTTTCCATGCCAGCAATGGCACAACCAAATCCTAAACAAACTCTGGAAAGATTTCACATTCACTCCAATTTAAAAACAAAGCAAAATTAAAAAGCGTTTTTGGACTTATTTCCAAATAGTAGCTATTTCATAATCTGCCTCAATAAAATTAGAAGAGCTTTGTGGGGTGGGGGGGATGCCAAGTTTGCCTTATTTTACACAGTTCTGAAAGAACTGCAGAAATCCTTGTTAGTGCCAAGAATTCATTGTAAGTGACTTATTTTAAGCTGTAGCTCAGTTACAAAACTATTGAGGGAAATTCTGGTTTCACTGAAGTCAACGGAAAGTTTCTCAAAAGGATTTAATTTGTTGTTGGTTCATACTACTCTTCTCCATTAATGTTTGCTAAGAGACTAAAGGAGTCATGAAAGCTTTTTTTTTTTTTTCCCCCAGATTAGGATTCTGAAGCATATATAGGAAACACATTAAAAATACACTACTTTAAAAATGTAGTCTATAAAATATTTGAACTGAAAATGACTGATGTCATCAGTTTTACAATAACTTTTTTCCTTCCACAGAAATTAATTAGGTAGACTTATAGCAATCCCCTTTGCCTCCCACGTTTTCCAAAAAGAGTAGGTCTAAAACAACTGTTGAATAAATACAACATATAACCACAATTTAAATTATACACTGTCAGCATTGTACTATGTGAAATATTTAAGACAAATAAAACAAAGCTGCATTTTCTTATGTAAAAATACAGAGTCAGAACTACTCCAGTATAGTGGCAAGTTTAAACTGAAATTAAGTTGACCAGAAAGCCTCTCTATTTTAACAGTCAATATCAACAGAAATTGTTTTCTTTCCAGGAGAATAATTTTTACCTTCATATTTATGTTTCTAAAGATCTGTGCCATAAAATTCCTGATTAAAAAATGGTAGTTTGCATTTTCCTCCATTTGTACATGCCATAGTAGGTTTTCCATGTGGAAAACACTATTACCATTTTGGTTCTCTTATTCGACAAGACAACATAAACTAATCTGTTAGAGTCATGGTGCACTTTTCAGTGAGTGAAGTTCTCTAGTTCCTAGAGCAAGCTTTCTCTCTAGCCCACTACATCATTATTCGCTGGTGGGAGTTAAATATTGGCAAATGCTTACTTATCTATTACTCTCAAAATCTTCATGTTTCTGCTTAGATTCCAAAGATTTATTTAAGAATTCTGCAGCCTACTATGTGGAAGGATGTTGCCTTCAGGTGTTGCCCAGGGACCATGCAGGTGAGCCGTGACACATGCTCCTCAGCTCCTTGCCTCAGGCAGGTTCTCGTGACGGTAACGTGTGCAGACAGCTCTGAGTACTAAGGATGTGCCAGGAACTGGTCTGCTTTCCTTAATGTACAGTAGTTCGAAATAATTTATGTCTCTACTAATTCTTTCCTGAAGTCTCTTCACTGTGAAGTTATTCAATATAAAACCAGAGAGCACCATCTCTTTGGACAAGTAGATTTTGCCTTTCCAATTGCATATCTTGGTTTTCTTTTTTTTAAATAAATCAAAAGGTCATCTGTAAACAGGCAATATTTCACAACTCTTTTTGTTTGTTTGTTTTAAAGAACATAAAGGTCACTGTTTAATATGACATACTTCATCATGGAAACACATATATTACCCTGATTTAGGGTGGAAAAAGGTAAGTTCGGTTTACCAATACAAAATTTGGAGGAATTGCTAAAAAAATTGCTGCAAAAACTACCATTGTAAGTTACTTTAGGATAAAATCCCCAATTCAGATTGAAAAATACATTGGTTTAAGCTAAGGTTGACTGAATTTTTGCCCGTTAGTTGACTAACATTTGGGACATTATTAATCTGCTTATCTGTGCGCTGGGATACAGTTTTATTCTCAGACAGTCAGGCAGATTGCAGCCCTATCATATGCAAGAGCTACCTTTTACAAAAGCATTTAAGAAATTAGCAAAAGGAAGTAATGCCGGAGCTTTGCTCTCCTCTTCAATATTGAGAAGAGATGTGAAAATCTGGTTAGTGTAAGAAACAGATGTTTTTTCAATTTTGGTTTAAATTTGCCTGCAGATTTATTTCAATAATCTGAGAATATTGCTGCTAAACCACAATTTCAGAGTAACAAAAAAACCTGATGGTAGTCCTCACCTGCACTTTGAGGCTACATATCTTCCCAGAGAATGAACTCTATATTTTGGAGTAATTTTTCCTTCCATCTTTATCCTGTATATAGCACAGAAGAATATTTTTAAATAAATGGATTAATGTAAGATTTTATAGTTGCCTTCAATTTACTAGAGATCGCTAATTTTAGTCATTTCTTTTCGAATTAGCTTACAGAAGACCCTGCAAAACACTACTGCCAAGATTTTCAAAACTAAAGCTTTGCTCTCATCAAATGAGTTTAACTAAGCCATGTTTGCCATGGTCTGCAGCTTCGGTTTTCTATAGAGTGAAATCTTTACTGAAGTCAACAGCAAAACTTACATTGACTTCAGTGGAGCTAGGATTTGGCCCAGAAATTATGACGATTCCTGTCATAGTTATTCACTGTTTCAAATGTGTTCCTCTGCATTTTATAATACTTTCAATTTTCAGTTACATTTTGGAAGATCTTCAGCTACAGGGGTATAACTGGGTTTCTGGATCCTCTGCAATACCCCAGCTAGGACACGGAATTAGCTATATTATATAATAGCTGCGAAGCATTTCTGAGATACTGCATATGAAGTCATCAAACTTTAAAACAAACATTTTAATGCCACTTCTTTAAGATCTCACAATGTCTGGGACATTATTGCTTAAAGAAAAGATCATTCATGTGTGACATACTGCAGCCATTCAAACATCCAATGACATAAGAAATAGGAAAAAACCCCACAAGGCCAGAAGCCCTCTGTCAGTACGCTGTTTCACTCAGTAATTTACAGTTTCATATCACATTATTGCAGTAAGTTCATATAACATCTACAATAACAAAAGCACCCTAGTAACTCTTATATTTATTAGGAAAACTTAATGAATTTTCCTAAAGCTTTTAATGTTCTTCTCCAAGTCAAAAGTATAAACTTCAAATGACTATAATAGCAATTAGGCAGGCCTCTGATAAATGTTTTAAAAACCCTTATCAGCTGTGCCAAATATTAAGTAATCACTTTATATCCTAAAGAAAATAGAAAAAGGTTATCTCAAATGTACGAAATGTTGGGAGCAGGGATTCTGGGATCACAGTAGTTCACTATTGCCACTGGAGCAATTTTCTCTTACAAAAAGTAAAGAGGGAGTGGGGAAGAGGAGTACACAGTAATGAACAAGGTAACGTTACTGGATCTGGGAACAAACAGAAAAAGAAATACAGAGATGCTGGGATCAAATGGAAAGGAAGAAAGGGGACAGTAGGTGAATTCTCATACAGGGAAGACAGCAACTATTTCCACTGACCATTTTAAAATTGAGTGCTCTATCAACTTCAGTATCTCTTTTGCAGTTGCCCCCCCCCCAAAAATCATGAAGGGAATAGCTAATTGTGGCATGGCTTTGGAGTATTTCTGAAAGCACCTAAAGAAAGATGAGAAAAGATTCATCTAGACATGCTGGACCATTCCTCGAACTGCTCCTGTCTAATACTGGAAGTCCTTTATCTTTGCAATGCTAAAAAAGATCTCCTATAAGAATCATGATTATCATTCCCCATGGTGCCTGCTGAAAAGCATGAAGAGGGGCCGTAATAATTTCCACAAAACGACAAAGCAAGACTGCTTCTAGCAAGTCTGTGGGCAAGAACACCAGAATGCTTAAAAAACTAAATGCTGTTTTAGTAGTTTTCAGCTTGAGATACAATTCAAAATGAACACTTCAACTTCATATCTAATTTTCAAGTTATTTTGGAAATACTGGGATAAGTTTTAAAAAATTGATAAGCAGCTGGCATACTACAAGACAATTCTTAATGTTTACATTGTGATGATAACTATTATATCCCTGACACGTAGTATTCTTTCAAGAAAAAAATAATCAATGAATGAAAAAAAACTCACTATAGTCAGTGAGCTATGAAGAATGAATTTAGTCCTAATTGGAAAAAAGAAAGTGTTACTTTAGGATCAGAACACATCTAAAATATGACAATGAAATAGTAGTGTAAATCTGTTCAAGCCACATAATCTAGGTGACAATTTAATTTCTTTACAGTTGGCAAGTCTGTGGCTACCATACTAAAATACAGCACTTTTTTTTTTTTTATTGTCAAGTATCATAGCAGGGAATTGAAAGACAACAAATCATTCTTAAATTATGTTCTGCAAGTGCAGAGACAAAAATCTTGCTTAGTGAATTATATTAAGCTTACTCTTTTTAGTCTTAGCAAGACTTTTCTGATATTGCCTCTAGTGAAAAATACTCATTCTAAAAACTTAAACCTCTGTTTTGCGTGAATGATTTGAAAAATAGTTAGAGATAAATAAACTAGCACGTTTCAAAGTCAAGGTTCAAAAGTCAATCCAGTTTCCTTAAGCAAATATTTCTGTAACCAACAACTTGTAATGATGACTTCGCAAATTAAGTTTTAACTAACTTTTCAATGAGCTGTACTTTGTGAATACACTATATAAACAATAGTGTATTTTAACTATTACATATGAATCAGTCTGTTTCACTTCATTTTAAAATAATGTAACTTTAAAAAATCTTGTAACTGGAAGTTTATTTTCCCTCAGCTATTGATATTAAGGACTATTATAACTGAAATAAGGAGTAAATGATATCCCTCCCTCATTCTTTTACGAATTTTATCAAATGGTTTCTGGATCAATTGACAAGAACAGAATTAAATTCTGTTACACACTGGTAAACGTATACCTTGATCTAAATTAACAGCTTAAACCAGAAAATCAGTGTCACAGTCAGAATCTAACCTTTTTTTTTTTCCTTCTTCTTCGAGCTACCTAATTGTGAAGAACAAAATAATGCAACCAGACTTATCACCAAAATTACCAAATGATCTGCAACTTTTTTGGAGAGGAACTCAATTGTGTGTGGTTTCAGAATGTTCTCAAAACACTGAGAACTTGTGCAGAAGCAAATGAGTATATATATATGTATATACACACACCCAGAAGTTTAACAACTACCACTGTGGGAATATTTCTTCTTTCTACATTTGTCCAGAAAAGTCTAGTATCTCAGCACAGTGACATTTGTACAAACTGATTTGTGTGCTATACCACGCACTTGTGTAAATTCTACAATAAACCTTGTAAACACTAAAAATAAACCTCCCAACACTGATATTTTTCAACTAAATTATGGATATACTGGTTGTAAAAATGTAACGTGAAATCAGGAACAATATTACATAAAATCCTGAAAGTCACAGCATAAACCTGAGATTTTGGCAGTTTTATCAAAAATGTCCTAAATTACTTTGTATGCATCACTAGTCCTCACGTCTTACTCACCATGTACATTACTGTTTGTCCCAAACAAAGGAAAGTAGACCTTTTTTGTCCAACAATACATTAAAAAAAAGTGATTAGGTATCAAATTAAATATCATAAATAAAATGTATTTACAGTATTTTCTAATCATTAGACAATAAAATAACCAATTAAATTGTGCAACAAACTTAAAACATCCAACATCAAAGAAGTGAAGTATTATTCAAATCTTCACATACTGACTTTACAAAAAACTATTAAAATATTTAAAAATTCCCATTGTATCTGTTTTAAACAAAGAAATTGCAAAAATGTTTAAGACTGTTAAGAATTGTCAATTACACAGGCACTTCACATGTAAACAATCTACAGTACAACTGAAAAAAATATTTGGCATCAACCTAGAAGACTGGAAAAACTCAAAATGTGTTCTTTTTCCCATTCTATGCTGTTTGTATAATTAGCATAAACTCAGACTAAATACTGGCAATGTTAGAAGTGTTTAAATTACAATCAGGAGTGCAAGAAATAAAGAACTCGAACTTTAAGCTTTCTGAAAGAGTAAAAGTGGATTACATGGGATCAGTCACTCAGATTTTTACCATCATATCAATGCTACATTTTTGTTTTACCTTTAAATCAAATGACTGGCTTTAATCTTTCAAGCAAGGGGTTTGGGTTTTGTACTTCTAAAGAAATTCAAACAACATTTTCAACGTAGGAAGAGAAATCCATCTTTTAACTGTAACATTATGAGATGTTACAGCAGCTTTTATGGCAGCTTTTGACTTACATTAACTGGAAAGAGAACTTCAATCTCTTTGTGCATCCAATTACAAAAAAAAAATCATTATGTTAACTGTCAGCTGACTCCAAGGTTTTACGTACAACTCCAAAGTAAGGCTCTCTACAGCATCTGGACACATATTAGTTTTTGATGGCTTGGATGTTCCAGTTTAGGAAGCTAAATTGCCCCAGAGCAATCCATATCAACAGACCGAATGGTAAGTTGTTTAGCTTCCAAGAAGTCATGTTACATGGAGGAAAGCTGAGATAGTTTCAACGTAGGTAATTCAAGCAGAGCTTGAACTGTGAGGCCAACTTTCACCAGACCCCTTTCCTCCAGTATGTGATGAGGCAAGCAGAGTCTTTCCTGTAAAATAAAGTAGTACATGTATTATACTTGATTGATTTTTTCTTAGCTGGGTAACAGAAGTATTTTCTCTGAAGTCACATACACTGCACTATCAGACTTCTGCACAGAAAATGACTTTGACTTTAGATTTTGCATGTGGGTCTCTATGGTAACAGAATGCTAAGAAATCAGTTGCATCTACAGTCTTGCAGTTTGAAAAGTTCACTCAAACTATGAATGCATAACCAGCAAAAAGAACATTTAAAATGTTAAACTACAACAGCAGCAGAAGATACATAAGACTGTGCTAATTTTGTAAAGCCAAAGACTTTCTTTTCACAAATCAGAGCAAGGCTGATCAGCAGTGCTGGCTCAGTGGTCTACTTCCCCCTTCCTGTTATTTTATACGAGGGACAACTAGAAAGTGCTGATAGACTAGGTCCTCAGTGATGAGTCACTCCCCAGTGAAGTCATCTTTCAGTTTAAAAAGGCTCTGACAGCACAACCTGGACCTTTTTTCCCTCCTGTGCTAACTACTGTTACAGGTAATACATGAATCTGAATCCTTAGCTTCAGAAAGACCTAGGGCTTCATGCAAGATGGAAGCTGAGGCAGGGCAGAAACCCACAGTTTTAAATCCCTGAACCAATATTCTTGTTCCAGTGAAGCAGGGCAAGAGAGATGTGTCTCTCCTAAAACACAGGACACAGTTTAACTTTTTCCCCCACACTGAGGGAAGTAAGAGGATGAAGTTGAGCAACAGGAACACGATAATGAGCTACGACTACAACTGTGCTGAAACACTTAACTAACAGTTAGGCTACATAATTCTGTAGTATGATCTGCACGATTTTTCCTAGGCAGACACTGAAATTCATTTCAAAGTTGAGTTGCTAAACTAAGACTTTCAAATATCACAACAACAACAGTTATCTCACATCAGTTCTTCTGTTCTTTCTTTTACAAGGAGGTCAGCATGATTTTTACTACATGGAACTAACTAGAAACCCATAGAGATGAAGTGGCTTGCTCAAGTTCATGCCATCAGCTAGAAATGGGAGACTTAATTTCTTTTCATATCATTAAAGTTCCCTGATCAGCATTATAACCACTAGGCTCCCCGAATTTACCCAGAAAAGTGAACTGCAGTACTGCTGACATATGTTCTGTGATTATTGTAAATAAATATAATAGTCAATAAAGCAATTAGTATACCTGTGGAACGCCCAATTTTTTACAAGCATCAAGAAAGTTTTCAACATTTCTTCGGCACTTTGCCATACTGAGTTTAGGCTGTAAAGACAGGATGTTAGATCTTCGTCATACATTTGTAAAGGATTGAAGTTGCATCAGAAATATACAGTAACAGTTGCTAAAATGCAAACTAGGACACAAAACAAATTCTGTGAACGCTCAGTATATGACAACAGCTTTTAAACCAAACTTCTGAGCCTTGTTTAATGCTTCTCAAAGGAAAATTGAGGTGGTGAATGTAGCCAATTAATAAGGTAAATGTGATTCATGATTTTTAGTATTGAGCTTTAACAGCCTGTTTTCATTTAAGATACAATCAGAAGTGAGATAAATGACTTACCACTGCTGGCGATGGGACGTGAATGCTGGCAACAGAACGCGGCCTTATGTGGTTGGCTAAATGGCAAAGAACGACTCCATCCATCAATGCTGCTCCAATATCATCTGGCAAAATTACTTTTAACCTTGATTCAAGATTCTGTTAAATAAAGAAAATTCCATAGGCAGTCACTTTCAATTTTGGCTTAATTTTTATTTTAAATCCAGAATTTCTGTTTTAAAGCATTAAGTAGAAAAAGGGCATGCTAACCCTAAAACAAAATAAATGGACTCAGCTCACACTCTGAGTACAAGTATCCTTTTATTTATATTATTAATCTTTTATTTTTTCTGCTCAGTTTTTTAATGGCAGAATTAGACACACTGAGAAAGAGAGTCTGCCAGCTATTACCATGGCTCACAACTCTCAGAACCACGTGATGAACTAACTACATTTAACAGGAAAGCACAGAATTTAAGGGCAGAACTCACACACAGATTTACCAGGAGAAATAAGATGGAAAAGGGGAATACAACCACTTCAGGCACGGCTGATGTTTCACTCATGTGTCAAGTGATAGTTAAATAGTGCAGGAACTAGGGACCAGGAAGGTCCCACACTTGTGGTGCAAGACAGAGAGGGGAAGCAGGGAATGTTTTTTATCCCATTCCAGCAACAAGCCTTCATGGATCAGGATGTGGACCAGACAGAAGAGAAATAGTCTTCACAGAAATCACAACCCAAACTAGCACTACCCTGGAAAGCAAGGCTGCTACCACAGCATTTACCATTCACAATGAATTTACAGTTAACTAAAATTATTAAGTACCTTGAAAACAGAGCTATACAGAAAAAAACTTCCTGGAAGTTTGAAATTTAGATCCCATTTGATATTAGGTAATTCACAGCAAGCTTCTACACACACAAACCACTTGGCTATTCTTCAAACCTCAGATGAAGCACACAAACAGCAGCACACACTGAGTTAGACTTCGGGTCTCCCTAGGAATGTTTGAAACCTAAAAATAATTTCCCTGCATTCAGCTAGAACAACTTTTGGTTCCTCTGGACCAAAAATGCTACCAGTGTCCTCTAGGGTATAAAGGTATCCCAATGATACACTTTTGTTGTTTAATTCTACTGTAACTGCTTGTTGTTAGAGAGGTAGAAAGAGAGCTCTGTTGCACAAAATTCCTTGGGAAGAAATATCACTGCAGAGATGCCCTAGTACAACCAGAATGATTCCCTGGCCTTTATTATAAAGATGTAAATTGTAGTACAGAGCAAACTAATTACACTGCACCCAATATCTTGAACCAATATACTAAATAAGGGTACATACATTGCGAAGTTGTCTTATTTGTTCCCTTTCTTCTCTTAAATGCTCCATTTTCCTCCTCATTGTAAATCCAGGATCCATTGCTCCATAGTCCTGGCGAGACGTCCGGCTAAAAGCTGTTGAATATTAGTGAACTTAGTTTTCAGACTTAAGATTAAAAAATGTGCAATGACGAAAAATCCACCAACAAGGACAAAATGGGTGGAAAAAAGCTGCAGAACTTATCAGAACTGATACTTTTCAGAATCCTAAGGAAAAGGCTGCTCTCTATGAAACTGAACTTTCAAAGTACATGGATCATCTTATTTAACTGCAAACCTGTAACTAGAAAATATGGAGGTAGAATACACAATGCACAAATATCCATTTGATGTATATAATTCCTTTTGTACATTAGTAAGCTTATCCTGAAGCCTAGCCTTGCCTGTTAAATACTCTTAACTATATACACACATTACTAATTTTCATTGTCAGGAAGCTTTTAATGTGATCAGTTGTATTATTTTATACAATGCTGGCAAATAAAAACTCTTTTGTAGCAATTCCATTCTACCCTTAAGTATTGTAGCCTGTACTTTTGAGCAAAAGATTCGGTATTTAATTCTTCAGAATTTTCTTGCTTCTAATAGTTTGGATTTTAGAAAGAGATCTAGCATTCAAAAAAATCACAGGTATTTCATAGCAGATGTTCTTGAAACCACTGCTCTGATCTTTCACATTATGAGAATACGCATTTTGTATACAGAGAAATACAATAGTATTTTACTTGTAATGTTTATGTAAATATCTAAAAAACACACTAAGATTTTGGGGTTTCTTCCGTAACACAACATCTTTTGTCAGAGAGTGAACTGTTCTCAAAACTATGCTATCTCAAGAGCAAGGCTTAAAAGCCAAAGATTTTTGCTCATAGCCAACAGATAACACGCCATGCATAACTCAAGACCAGAGGGGAAAGGAGAACTTTAGAAGTGGTTTGCAGAGGTGAGCTGGCAACAGCTCCTAGGAAGCCCACTGCTGCACCAGGGAACAGAAAAAGGGGGTGGGGGGGAGGGGGTGGAAGGGCAGGGTAGACAAGTGGTAACACAACCTTGCTTGCTCCTATCAAATCTACACCTTCCTGCAGCCAAGGCTGTAGATAACTCAAAAGCCTCTAAAGGAGCCCTGCTGTGCTTCCCTCACACATGCAACTAACACAACTCTCCTTGGCACAGAAGTCTCACTTGACTGCCTACAAATCACAAGCCGCTAGGGCCCCTGAAGGAGCCACCTGCATGATCTTAGCCAGACATTCTGCTACTGAGCGATCACGGGTGAGTATTACAGAGGTCAAGCTTTGTTAACATACAGACTGAATGATCCTAACTCTTCAGTTTAGTTTCATTTTTCCTAATGATTTTGCAGAAAGACTTTTCCAGATAATGCTACTCTTCTCTTGTGGGAAGAAGGATTGCACAGGGGCCTTGCCAAACTAGATTTTCCAATCCAATATTCACATTGACAATTCCAAAAGAATATTGTACCAGTTTTAAAAAAAGACCTGTATTATTTCTTCCGGGATTTCAGAGAAGTGAAAGTCTGCTTTAGACAATCCCATCTGACAGAACTGTCTTACGAGGGACTGGCAGACTCTGGAAGATCTGGGTGCAACAAGGTGCAAAGCCATTAAACTGGCAAGGCGCTACTCCACATATCCTTTCATAAGACAAATTACAAAAACCTACTTCTCTCAAAACCCTCCTGCCTCAGCCATCAAGTCTCAACAACAATTGCACGCTGTCCTCTGTTCTTTGTGGCTGACTAAATGTGCAGAAAATAAATTAATGAAATAACAAATCACTGTGCAACTTGGGCAACTTTCAATTACTGGTTTGCCAAAGCAGCTGTCTGTGCCTTTCCCAGTCCTATGCTTGTGGTAAGCACACCAAGTGGATTGCTGTACTGCGGCCTCTCTTTGTATTTGTTCCAGTTCATGCATCTGCTATCCTTATTGTCCATTCCAGCCTGGGGAATAAACATCTGTTCTATCATGCTATGTCAGAGAAGAGCAGCTTACCTGACCTTGGTTTGAGACCAAATGGACCATGAGTGTTACTGTCTGTCCTTTCATAATCCTGTTAAAAGAGATAAAGTCAATTTTCTTCCACTCATTTAAAGAATTAACTTTTGTTCCCATCAAAATAAAGTTTAAATTATTCCTGCCTGAAGTGAATCCTTCTACTTAATAACACCTAGCATCAACTTTTTTTTTTAAAGAAATGTTTACTTTGAATTATGAAGAAGTTTTTCTCATGCCACCATCTAATATGAGAAACATACTCAGTAATCTGATATGTACACAAGACTTCCTTATTTCAGCTCATTTCGCTGTATTTGGGAGATGTTTTCCTCATTCTGCTCCCTCAGGTTCCCTTTGGCATTAGGTGGAAATGATTATCATCTTTGATATATTTTATTCATAGCTTAGTAGTGCAACCACAATGAGACTTGCACGGGTTTTCCTTAGAAAGGGAAACGACTGATGAAACAAGCTGTGAAGCTGCACCACAGAGGTTAAGATAGAACTGTGAAGGATGAAACCTCTTAAATAGTCTCAGCATCTCTGGGTCCCCTATGATGGGCAGAATACTAAACCACAAGTACTTAAAATCTTCTGAACTGCTAGTTCAGTGTGGACACCTATAAAATATGCCAAATTTGATTTCTCTTTTTAGTTATTTTCATTAAGAAAGATAATGGAGACCAAACAATGCATCCTTCTGACAAGCCAGCCTGGGGAGGAGGGGGGAAGGAAAAAAAAAAAAAAAAATCTACGAGAGATCAGATAGTTGCAAAGATAAAACAAGTTGAAGAAATTAACATTGTATTAATATCTGTCTGATTCCTATTTATATCTGACTTTTTATTATGAAAGGCATGTGAAATATTTCTAATTCCAGTTTCAAAGGAAACTAACAGCTTAATATTTGTATGGGAAACCTGGTGACAACAGTAATGTGCATAAAGAAATGTTGAATGAAAAACAAAACCACAAACTTGTACCTCAGACGACACAGGAGACTGTGGGGACACATTAGTATTATCACTGTCTTGCTAAAAAGAAATCAAAGAGATGAAGTTATAAAATGAAAATTATGATTTAACAAGAAAAGCATGAAATTATGAAATACATACAATACATGAAACACACAACATCTGTCAAGCATGGCACACAGAGCAACTGAATTTAAAAACATGTAGATTCAAGTAAATACTGTTCACTGCTTAGGTAGAATACTACTTTTACATTACCTCTGCTTGATAGCTGAATTAGCTTTCCTATTACCAAAGTATGTAAATACCCTCCTTTTCTTCAATACACCACCTTACTGATTTTTTTTTTCCCCAAATAGAGGAGTGTAATACTTATTTTGCCATATTTATCCTACGGTTTTGGAACACAAAGTTTGCTTGCATAGACTCTAGCCAACATACTCCTGTTCCGTAACTGTGTCTCCTAAGCATCCATAAAATACAAATAAATAAAACACGATGTATTTTACGTGATCACCATGTCTCACCTCATCATTTTCATTTCCGCTTGAACTCTTTCTGGAAGACTTATACTGCAAAACACACACAATTATTACTTTAAAATGCAAGTATGGATTTCATTGGAACCAAATGGCTAGATATCAGCCACATATTATTTATTACTGGTAAAGTGGCCAAAAAAATCCCCCCCCCCCCCCCCCCCCAAATTGTCGAAGGAGAAAAAAAGGCCAAAAAAGGAACATGCAGTTCCTAGGCTAGTCAGGAACTTCTTTACACTGATTAAAGGGTAAGTGTATTTCAAGAATATATACTGTTACAATGTTAACTGATTGTATACACATTTGATCCAAGTGAAGAGATCTGAGCAACTGTTACTCTGAAACATTAATAAAAATTGTATAACCCATGAAAGTTACAAAAAGAAACATACTTTAAAAATAACTTAGATTGCTTAGCACTGTAAATGAAGGAGGGATTGCAGAAAAAAAGTTACAGAAATGGCACCTATGAAAACAAGTGTATTTCATTGTCTGCAAAGCAAATGCACAGCTAGAACTAAATAGTTCTATCACTAAAAAAACAAAGAAATGCGGTATATGTGTACAACCAGCCTACCAGTTTTTATGATACAATATACAATACAGGCTGAATTAAAAGACTAATTCTGGAATTAGAAAGATGGCTCTCCATCAGAGATCTGACTTCGGAGACACATGCAGGTTGTAGTCAGATGAATTTAAAAATGGAAGAAAAAAGTCTGACCAGCAACTATGTTATTTAAGATAAATCAATAAATACATAAGCTTTTATAATTCTGATATATAAAATTATATTTATTAGTTATGGATAGAAAATGCTCATCCTCCTCAAAGTTATGACTGAGCACTGTGGGAGGGTTTACAGCTCCACATTCAACAGCTTAGGTGGAGCCACGATCCAAAGTTTAACTATAAAATATTCCAGTAAAAAGGCATTCTGGTTGATAAAATTGTCTTCAGTAGGAAGATTCTTTTTAAATAGCTAGTGCAACAAAGCTTTTCAGGTACCAGCCAAACTTCTGTGCCATGCCACAAAAAAAGGTGTTCTGATTCTCACAGGCACAGACATTTTTCTACTCTTCTGCTGAGTAATATAGCTGTACAAAACAATGTACAAATTGTACAATAAAAATATTCTCCATGTGTTTCAGGATGCTGATACAAGTAGATTTTCCCTCTTCTAATGATGCCCATTGCAACAATTTGGTGTGCATTCTTAAGATACTCATTCACATTTGAAGTCAGTAGAACTCATGTTAAAATACAACTCCCTAAATTCTTGAGGGGAAAAAAAATTAATAGCTACTATATTTCACAGACAGAGCATGTTCTATTTTTCCTAGAATTTAATTTCTTGGAAATTCCCTAGCATTTCATGAAGGCTATGGTTTAGATGTTTGATGGCAAAGACCCAAGACACTCATTTCATAAACCAAATAAATTTAATTTTGACTCAATCTAGCACTGGTCAGAAATATCCCATTTCTCTACAGTGTGTGAAAACAAATGCTATCTGACAATGCACTAAATTTGATTCTGTTTTGCAACAAGCAGACACTGACATCTGGTGACCAATGATACACACTACAAACAGCAAAATAACTAATATAGGGTGAATTTGCCCTCTAATACGCAAACTGATGTGGAAAGAACCAAAATGCATAAGTAATTCTTATAATCCTGCTACACAAAAAGGTGATGTATATTTTCCTTAAACTACAAACAAAATCCCTCAAGTTTAACCCAAACTGGGGAAGAACCAAAAGACTGAAGGTTAGTTTCTGGCTTTATCAGAAGACAACTGTAGATTGCCTCCTTTAATTAAAGAATAAACATAAGAAGAAAGCTTTCAGTGGATTTTTTCCCCTAGTTTTCCTGCATTCTGACATCACCCTGGATACACACATATTATCACACACAAAAGAATTAAATGAAAAACCACAGTCACATGCAAAATTAAAAGCACAACAATCTATCTTTTACTTGGTTACACAGCTTCTTTTACTCTTCCAAAAAACCCCAAAAACCCACAAAACTTCTGGCATTGCTTTAAAAAAAGAAAAAAGAACCTGAAGAAGCCAGGACAAAAGAAAAAAGAAAGCAAACCAAGTACCCCCCCTCATATTACCTTGAAATACTCTTTTCTGATTTGTTTACTTCTCCTTCTTTCTTCATTCTGCCAAATCACTGGCTGTGTTTCTGGCCAATGCTGCTCATCCATTGGATCTTTCTGGTTTTCCAGTGGCTGTAAGTTTCAGAAACATTTTTACACATCAGGTAAATATACAAGTCTGCATTAGCACAAATTATTATGAACCACAACTATAAACTGTTTGTCTCTCCCATAATCTAGCTTTATGACACAAAAGTGTTACTAGTCTCAGTGATGGTCCAGATGGAAATCACTTCATCCCTTTCAAATTCTGAAACACATTTTATAGAGAAAAAGGCACCTATGAAATAATTTAAAAAACTACACCCTTGTCTTTATCTACCGCACTGAGCCCAATTTTCACAGCTTTGTTAGGAAACCAGCTAAGGCTAACATAAATAACTGCTTGTACAGCCAGCTAGAAGTGTGGTTAGCCACTAATGCATCTAATTTCTGAATGTGCATATTCACTACACTGGAAAAGGATGGCTATTACAAGACTTTTTTTTTTTTTTTTTTTTTTTAGGTACCTGTTTGCTGTTCTTATCTAAAAGGTAATACACAGCAAGTGGCAGTATAAAAACTCTTTAGAACATGTTGGATAAGATAGTACTTTGAAGGACACAGCTAAAGGAGATTTATTCATAAAATAACAATATGTATGCATATGTATACTCTATGAAAAACAAAAGCAGACAGTCCAAGGGAAGCATTTCATAATAAGGGCAAGACATACAAAAATTGTGTTTCTAAATATTTCTTCATTTTAGAATATCAGGCCATATAAAGCAGCCATAAGCAACTAATGAATTAAAATGCAAGACAATTAAAAAACTCTTTGAAGTTTCACTGCACTTTTCTCATGTCATGCAAGTTTCTCAGTGAGGTGTGGAAACAGAAGGACCTATATAATTCAAATGATTCAGATTAAAAAAAGAACAGTGTGGTGAAGTAATAAAATAAACTTATACGTAAAGAAATTCAAAAACCAAGTAAACAATATTTATGTCTCATTAGTTTCAATATCTTAAGTATTTAAGCCTTTAGCATTACATTCTCAAAAAAAAAGCCACCTGCATTACAAACATAACACAAGTCAAATTGTCTTGAAACAGTAAAGGAAAGTTTTCACAGGAAATAATAAGACTTTTGTTATGCTTTCTTACGGCTTCATATGGTTTTACATTTAGACATTTACCTGCCAACTGTATGGAGACAACGGAGAATTCCCTTCATCTGTTGAGATACTAAAAATTAAGATGACAGACATTATTAAATTTCCTTACTACATTTCTATATACTGTAACATCAAGTTACTTTAAAAGTCCAAAAAAGTGAACACAATATTAAAATGCAGCTTCTCTGCAACACTATAATACTCTGGCTTGCTGCATAGCGATATTACAAACCGTGGCTAGAAGGATGACAATTAGATTAAAATCTGAAATAGTATTTCGCTCTCCTTTACAGTATGCTGACAATACCTCTTACATAACATTGTACTTCATTAAACAAAGGCTGTATTTGAATATTGTTGATTGATCTTAAGAAACAGAAATCACTAATGTGCCTTAATTGTTTCATTTCTCTAAGAGGCCACCAAGCATTCTGTTCAAAGTTAAGAAAAAGTATATTCGTTTGGAAGAACTATACATGTCATCTTATCGCCACACAGTAAAGTAGAGGCTTTTACATAACAGTGAAAGGCACAAAGATTTCAGGATAGAACAATGAAATGGCAAAACCTCAAATATATACTGAGGGGCCAAGGACAGTGCCTGAACTTACTAAAAGTTTCCTGTTAAAAAAGTTTGAAGTTGGTGTCACTTTCAGTTCTTTTGTCAGAATCCTTTTGTGAAGCTCACTTCTGTTAGTTATCCTTACCAGCAACCGTTTCATTTGCATCCTGACAACTCGGCAGAAGACAGGCTTAGAAGCTGTGAGGTACACCAAAAGGCTACCAGGTGGGGACTGAATGCAAGAAGGTCTTAACACCCTGATCAATTCTAATAAATTCTTAACAGAGAGCAAACCAGCAAGGAAAGTGAGACTGACTTCCTTAACTTCTGTTACCTCGTATTCCTTTCCTCTTCTTTTCCATTTATCTTAAACCAATAACCCTACTTTTTAAAGCTGCTAGCTCTCTGGCATAGTAAATTTGTCTGAAAGATGTCCATTACCTTGATAAGCAATCTAGTTGAGAATTCCAGGAACTGCTGCAATAAATAATTCAATCCTGCTGTTGATACATGGTTGTATCTATTAACTATGGCATGTTTTTACAAGTGGAAATTCTTTAGGGGGGTGACAATCTTTCTATTCTATTTGTATGTACCTTACCCAGTGACTAAGGCTCCTATATATGAGTGCAGTGAAATAACAAGTATTCCGTGACATCTACCTTGTACACACACCTCAAACAAAATGTAGGGTTTTTTTTCTTTTTTAAAGGAGAAAAAACTCCCAACCCAAACCTCAGGCCTGTTTGTTTCACATAAAAAACAGAGCAAGGCAAATGTAACCTTCCCTGAATTCCCCTGTAATACAAAGCTCTACAATAGGTGACAGCACCCCAGAGAACAGAAACTGCAGGGTAAGAAGCCAAGGACAGGAAAGCCCCAGGTGCAAATGAGTAACAATTGCAGCACGGTTCATGTAACCCCAGGACAGGTGCACAACCACCTTTGCAAAGTCTCAGATACCAGTGAGAGAAGATAGCCAAAACAGGATGGATCACATTGAAATATCAATACTGTGTCCCTTTCCTGTTTGGATGAATGTTTTCCTGATCTGCACAGAACTGTAGGGAGCGGATACCACCCAGGGTGCTCTCCAGTAACAACAGCAATAATTACAGGTTCTTGTCTCCCAGATTCAAAGTGGGGTTTGAACACAGGTAGATAGAGTGTCTTTTGAAGGTATAAATTTCAAAGGCTGACAAAAATCACAGAAGCCCTCTCCCACTCCATGGACAGAATTCTCTTTAGGTGGCTGTCAATCACCTCTCCCCCTTTACCTGAGAATTAAAAGACTATTTCTTGACCAAACTGATTCCCAGAACTGTCCTAGGATTCCTTAAGGAAGAGAAAGACAAAAACTTGCAAGCTTCTCTCTCACTCACATGGGTAGTAAAAAGAAGCTGCGATTTCCCAGTTTCCTAGAGACAAGGCTCTGCCCCTTCTCTTGTTTTATGTTCACAGAAAGAGCACAGGATACGTGCACAGCTCCTGCAGACAACTGTATTAAGCAGCACCATTCTGTTGCACAGGCTATTAAGACTGGATTCCTCACTGACACATTCCCCCACAAAACCTAAAGGCTTTCCAGGCTGAACTTCCATCAGCGCTTTTCAGACAGCTCCTAAGAACACAAAAGGATTGCCAGGGTAGAAGATTCAGATGCCTAAGCAAAGATACAATGCCATTTTGTACAACTCAAGAGTATCCCAACACATCTCCAAGGGACTACTACCTAGCGGACGTATGTTTTTCTGGACTGGAACTAGAAGGAAGACAGGATACTTTAGGATGTCTAAAATGCCACTGAATGCCTACGCATCTGAACTGTTCCCTGAATTGGACCCACACATGAGTTTCTGCATGACATCAATTTTAATGGCTCAAAAGAACACCTTTGACTTCTGCCCTGACAGAAAGAGGCTAAAAACCAGATCATCTGTGTAACTTCAATTTCATCTTCAGTTGAAACAATAGGACAGAAGATGGCAGGACTGATACAAAATAAATACCAAACTTAAATTAATAAAATATTGAAAGCTGTGATACAGCAAAGTATATTAATACCATTTTTCAGATTCTGCTGGCTGCTTTGGTCTGTTCCTTGTGCTTACTGAAGCTGAATGATTAAGAAGCCTGGAATGAAAAAAAATACATATTTATACAAGAGCTTTATAGTTAGAGCCATTTTTAGAGTATATGGTACTTTCAGTGTGCAACTTTTCCTATAAAGAAAAGTTTTGAATATTAAAGTAGCATTTTTCATAAAATTAGAATATGTGTATTATACACATAAGAAACCCAAGCCCAATCCTGCTTCCATTGAAGTCAACAATGCAGTTTCCAGCTCTTGAAATATTACAAGTTTTGAATTTTAAGTAAAACCTGATCATAATCCAAACAGAATGAAGGCTCCTCTTACTTTTCCTTGACACATATACACTACCTCAATTCTTCTCACACCTTTGTGAAGTTATGCTGCCCGCAACACAAAAGGCCCCACAGCTCACTAAAAGTAGGAGAGACAGGAGACGGTGCAACCAAAGAGGATAGGAAGTGATACAGAGACCAAGCACAAGAGGTTAATCAGACTGCAGGAGCAGGTAAGAGGATAGCTAAGCAAGAAGACTGCAAGTGCAAAAGAAATGCAGGAACAAGAGGGAGGAGATGGAGATGCATGGAATGGGAATTTAGGCACAAAACAGTAAGAGAAATGACTAAGGCAGAAAGAGGGAAACAAGGCAGGAATGAACCAGCAAAAACTCCATTTTCCTAAAATGTAATCAGTCAAAAAAAGCCTAAACTTGCATATAAATTCAGAAATGTTTTCTCATTTGAAACAAATCCATACCACGCACATGCACACACAAGCAGAAGACATAAGCTCTCTACTTATTGAGAATGCTTAAAAGAAAAACAACCCCCCCCCTGCAGACCAGAGAGCAAACCAAACACTTCTTAAATTAAACATTTTCAAGTGTCATGTTGAATAGTAACTAGAATCATTAATTTTGAATTCTAATGTTAAATTATACAGAGAACTAAAATTTATTAAGAATCAGAAAGAACTGGAAGACCAGCAACTATTTAATGGAAGAAAGTAAAATAGAGTAGACATCTTCACTTTATATGACATTATCATTACAGAGGGCAGTACAACGATTAATTTTAAAGGATCAATGATTTTCAGTTAGACATCTGTGATTATTATGATGGCTTTGAGCTGAGTAATCTTATTTCTAGCTTAGATCTCTGCGACTGTATGAACCTCAATTTAATGGGATTATGACAAGTTAAACCTGTAAAACAAGATAATTTACAGTCTGCAGTATCTGCTCCTTATAATTTATTTTCAGAAAGTTAATTCTAAGAGTTCATGGCTTTCAGGAATTAAATTATACTACACCCAGAAAAAAAAATACAAAAAATTAATACTCAGAGCATAGGATGTATCAAACATAAAACAAACAAGGCTCTTTTGAGTCACTGATTTTCAGGGAGAACTCCCATTTAAATTAGGCCTATCTCTGCAACTGAAGCCAAAGAGAAATTCAGAGAGACTCTGTGGCAAGATATAACTATTAGAATAGAAAGAGCTTAATAAACAAATAAATGGAAATCAGAGTCACCTAAGCACTATCACCAAAACTGATTAGCTGCATAAATTTGATGATCATACATAATAAAGGCCATTACTTTTTTACAATCCCATTATATGAAGTGTTAGGAAAAGCTATTCAAAATAATGCCAAACATATATGCTTTTTAGATACATTTCTATGAAACATGTATATAATTGATGTTTGGCTTTATTATAAATTAAGTTTTCCAATTACGTTCAAATATATTTTAAGACTTTGTAAAAAAAAAAAAAACCAAAAAAAACAAAAAAAACCCAACCCAACTCCCCCCAAAAAACAACAGAAAAACCCACACTTTTTAAAAACTTCCAGTTTCAAAACTGAAGGTATTGAAGGATAAGTTAGTTCAATATGTCAGGCTGGTAGTTGCTAGTCCAGTCAGAACCAGGAACTTAAATTCTTATTAATTTATGTGTTTACAGTTTTCTTGAACTAATAATTTACAAACTTTCACAGACTAAGGAATTCAATGCAAAATAATTGTTTAGCTGGAAAAGGAAAACAACACTCTAGTTGTATTAAAAATATAATCTGTCTTAGAGGAAATAAAATACAAAACGGAATATACAAAATGAAAGTATACATTGCTCAAATTCTGAAATTAGGCTCTTAAGTATGGTGCTAACACTGCAAAGATTCCAGCAACCATTTCTGTCCATATTACATCTCATCAAATCCGAAGTTTTCTATTTTGTTGGACCAATCATCAGCCAAATGACTCTTACTTATGGTCATACTTAATCCTTAAATAAACATTTATACATATAACCATAACACATTAGTGTAAATACTACAGTTAATTGCATACTTGCGGTTTGCACCAATTACACAACTTCTGCTGCTACATAATTATTGTATAATCTATTGTTTTGAAAAGGTTATGAAACTCATACAAACTTTGAAACATAAATTACTCGACAACACACAGCGATACATATTTGTATACACTAAACAAAAATCAACATTGTGACTCACTTTTCTAATCCTCATAATCATGCAAGCATAACATCTGCTCCAAATTGCTGACTAGATGGGAGATAAAGGTGATGGCAAGACAAACTATGTTATCAGGAAATATTTTCCAAGGTTTGAGAATTAAATAAGTGGAATCTCTTCTAAACCATCTCTTTTGTTTGCATTGCCTGAGTAAGCATAACATCATGCTTAAGAGATACAAATGAAGTGAATGATGCTAATTACTTCAAGGACAGCTGCCTCCAAGTTTAAACAATTAAGAACTAGCTGGGATCTATAAGGTGCACAAGGACACAATAGCTTTCATAGTGAGATAGAAAAATAACTCCTGACAGCTTTTAAACTCAAGAGTCAAGACTCCATTCCTCTGAGGACAGTCTCCGGTCTTCACATACGGCTCGCTGCTTTGTGACAGTAAGGTGCACTCTTGCGGATTCAGACAGCTCTAGAAAGTCACTGCTGTCTGCTGAGCATCCGTACTTCACATTCATGCAAAGTGAAGCCTCCCTAAGGAAGGTTATTTAAGCTGAGACACTGCACTTTCTATTGAAACAGATCAAGAGTATCCAGAGTAGGGTTAGAGTTTCATCTGACAAGATGACAAACTTTGAAATTACTTGATTCATCACAGAAATGTCTGACCATAACCTATACAGCCCCATTCTGGATTTCTTGTCTCCTGTGAGTTTTTTGTATCTGCTATTTCCTCCCTCCGGGCTGTCAAATACAAAACAAGTTGCGAACAGATATGCTGATTTGAAAGCGATCACTTTAAAACTCAAAAGCTCTAAAAAACCTTTTGCCTGAGGTTCTGCACTTGAGGTGCTGCACTTTCATATTCAAAGACAACCGCTGGAGATAAAACATGCCAAAAGTGAAGGAAATTGAGCTTCTAATTTGAACTCAATCTGCTTTGGACAGTTGTTCAATTTAATGAAATATTTTCCTTGCATTTCATCTTAACTAACAATAAAAGCATTTCCATCTATTTTTTATTATAAAAAAATCTTAGGCTAACTTAGCCAGTTCCTTTATTCTGGTTTTGTCCAAGAAAAGGCCCAAACTGGTTCTTTTGTCCATATTTTATCTTTGGAAATCTGAAGATCTACAAGCACTATATACCTTGATGCACGTCCTGCCGCCCTTGTCCTCTGGAAGAGTTTTTCACTGAATGAGGTCCTATAGCTTAATGGCCTTCGTCTGTATTCACATTTCATGTACATCAAAGCCAAAGACGGAAGAAGGAAGCAGGACAGGTTGATGGGAGAGGACAAGGAAGTCAATAGCATAGCAAGCAAAAAGAAAAGAGAAAGACTGCATAATATTAAAAGAAAATACACAGAATGAACAGAAATACGATTAGTAAGAAATTACTTCACGATGCACACTTTTCTGAGAACTCCATTTACTCAGGTTGAACTCTACATATTTTCTACAAATAAATTCAGAAATGTCTTGACTTATTTTCTAAATATTATTCTTATTGCTGTTCACAGCAAGAAATTTAAATTCACAAAACTGCAGCTTTACTGAATTACACTTTACTAACTTTAAGTAATTATGATTTTTTAAATTAGAAGCTATTTTGTACACATGTACTTAATGTTAAATAAGCAAGCTTTAAAATATAAATGTTCAACTAAGAAGTAAAATTTAACAAATGAAATTATATATGTATGACCAGTTTAAGAGCAAAGTAGAACCATTAACAAGATAGCTGCATAAGTTACAACAGTGTTTAATGAAAGTAAAATTGAAGCTGCAATACTTGAGAAGAGGAGTGGCTTGGTATTTCAAATGATTAGATACTCAGGAAATATTAAAAAGAAAAATAAACCCCACATGCAATATAAACAACCATCATATAGAAATGTAGTATAAGAAATAACACAAAGATTCTCCCTCTATTCATATATTAAGCAATATAGGAGAGATTTTTTTCCCCTTTTTTGGCAATACTTTTGTTAATAAAAAAAATATTAGCATTAAGATTTCATTCTTATTTTTTCCTTCCCAATGGGCATGACCAAATACTTAAATAGCCTGGACAGAGTTATAAGTGAAGCATAATTTATCTTTTCTTCACACACTACTGCTGTTATATACATAGATAATATGGGTGAATTCTTAAACGCCTGCAATGCCTGGTATCAAGATACCACCTTCTCTAAGGGTTTCATGCATATTGCAACTATCTTAAAAGAAAAACAGCAGCTCAGAACTTCATCACTATACAGAAATTCAAAAGAAACAAAACCTGTTCTATGGTTAAATCCATTATGTCAGGGTTAAACTGTTAGTTAACTACAACTCCCATTTTTCAGAAAGACAGCTTACTGTCTCAGAAGTACTGAGTCTCACTGGTTATTTTCCTGCTTGGTAAAGGAACCAGAGAACACAGTTCCTACCCTAATCTATCCACGTCCTATGCCACTTCAGGTACTCCTGCCTGCTTTTCCTTTGACCCATTTGTTAACTTGTTCTACTGCATTCCTTCATCCTGCTGCTTCTTCTACTTTTCCTTTTCAAGAAATTTTCAGTTGTGATGCCAACATGAAGTGGAGGAAGTTATATAGTTCACCAGGATGAATACTCATGCTATTCAAATCCTGCATATATATGCTCTGTCATTTGAGAAGAGCATTTGAACAAATTTCCCTGTCAGTCCATAGGAAATGCGGATGGAGGAACTACCACCTAAATTACCTTTATTTCAATACAATAACCAGCCCCACACAAACTGCATGCAGGTTCGGCAAACAGAGATAAACTAAGGCAAGACCGTGTGAATATCTCACTAATAATCTCTTCATACCAACACCACCCATGCCTACATAAGTGCCTTGCTTTAGGGCGGCGGGGTGGGGGAAATCAAATCAAAAAAAAAAGGGACCTTCACATTCATCTCTTCCTTTCCATGTGATGCATAGAGCTGCTTCTCTAAACAGCAATTTTATATAAAGAAATGAATGATAAGTATCTTGGCAGAGTCTATTGATTAAGCTGTTACATAGCTGGATAAAATTATTCTCAAAATGATGAAGTGTCAAGAACTTCTGGGCATAAGACTGGTTAAAGAATAAACTAATTGTAACATACAAGTTATCTAACCTAATATTGTGATACCTGTGTTTTTGTTCTTGCTGCAGTAACTGAGCTGCTATTTTTCTCAGGTCAGTCACTTCTTTAATTTCATCATCTTCTTCAGCCAGCAGCTGTTCTTTCTGAAGTCTAAAAAATTAAACATTATCTTGGTTTTAAAGTATATAGTTAACTTTAGATTATCGAAATTAAAGTATATTCTTTAGTCAAGCAAGACAGAAACAGGTATGTCATTGGACAATAACTAAAAAGCCCCTCCTACAAGCTTATTTTCTGTCCAAGTAGGAACACTTTGCATGTCTATAGATTTCTTTCCTCCATATGCAAGGAGTTTAACACTCCCCCCTCCTCCCTCCCCAGCCTTCCCACAAAAGACCTAGATTTACCTTTTTTCATCTCCCCACTCCTCATTCTGTTCTGTCTTCTGGGTTTTCTCAGGATGTTTCCCCCGCTCCTTACATATGGTGAAAAATAAACTTAGAATTCAATAAAAAAAGAACCGCTGAATAGTTTTTCTTATATCAAGTTACAGTACCTTCATATAAGACAGCAATGGTCCAATCTGTGTATCTCCTTGCTCAGGAACAGCTCCCTCTTCTGCATTCGGATCAATATAATCATACACCTCCTGGTCTAGTGAGGATTGATGAAGAGTGGAAAAGATAACATTAAGCAGTTCTCTGAACCAAGTGTTATTCCTGAGAGAGAGAAGTACTTATGAAAAATGTCAAATAAAGACAATACAGTGAAATCCTGTTTCCTCTATCTAGAAAGGATCTTTCTCTTTCTTTCTGGTCTTGTGTATTTATGATTTTATTACGTTGTTTATCAAGATGATAAAAATACAGTTCCAAAATGCCATTGTATCATTTTGTGCAATTCTGTTAAATTATATTACCTAAGCAAAGGTATTTCTGTTACCTAAAATGACAGATGCACAACAGATATTACCTTTCTGTGGATCGAGTTTACTTCCCACTACATGATTGTCATTCCTTAATGTCTGTTCCCTTGTTGATTCTGATACCTGGGAGTGAAGGCTGATTGTATCATCATCAGATGGCTGCAAAGACAGTCACACTTAATATGAAACTATTAATCACATATGATATAATTTGCTAATAAACAATAATAGTATAAGAGACCCTAGCATGAGGGATGGATCCTAAGGCAGAGAATACAAGTCAGTATCTTTTTGGGAATGACAGTTCACTGTGTGAAAGGACTGTTCAATCTCCTTTGCAATACAGTATTTTGTTCTAAGAGCCCTAACCCAATACTGATTGAAGGGCTGAGAAAAACTAACTTGGGTACTTTTCCATCTAAAACATCCAACCACTTTGATCTTTGTTAGACTAATGATAAAAATCACAGCTTTACTTTTAATCAGTTTGACTTTTCTTAATACAACTTGTAATGCTTGTTCTACACTGTTCCACTAAATATCGCTCTGCATTTGAGGTTATTCTTTTTAAATTGGGACACAATACTATCAAGGTCTTTTGTTCTATAGCACTCAGTTTTGATATTGGCAGTATTAACTACAACTGGCTAAACTTAGATTTCTACAAATACATGGATATGTTGTGGGGACTTCTGTTCATCACTTTAAACCTAAGCATGTCATTCAGAAGTTCATATTAAAATTTAAACAACAAAAAGGATTACTAACACATACAAGCACTCAAGTTTAGTGAAAATATATTTTCGTTTTCCTCTATTTTATTAATAGTAAAAGCAAATGTCACGTATGTTTTGTCCTCTGTGTAAAACATGACTACATATTTCATATCTGAAAAAAAATCTAAACAATTCCTTAGATCAGAATTCAATTTTAAAATGTTTAAGAGTTTGGACTGGAATGAACCTAAACTGAAAAACTCAAAGCAATGAAGGTTTTATACATCTAATACTGCTAAGGTTTAAACTCAATGACACAAATACTTGAAGGATGTAACTGCAACTTAATTAAGCATTTCTCAAATGATGCAAAATACAGAGGAACAAAACTATTCCATAAAACAGAAGTTAGACAAATTTAACAGTGAAAAACACTCACTTCTGTTGTAGACAGCCTTTTATCCCCATTATCACTTCCAATGCCAGAGTCTGGTCCATGATTTTTATTGGGATAAAAGTCCTCCATGCTATTTAAAAAAAAGTAATAATTGGAAAAAATTGTTAGTTTCACTTTTCTGAAAGAATGTATACATCCTCTTTAATACATGTTCTCTATACTCATCTACAGCTGCTGCTACAGAATTTTTGCACATCCCATACACACAGGTGAGAAATTTTTCATCTCCTGAAAGAGCTGTTTAAAAAAAAAAAAGCTATCACAGAAAAGTTAAAGTTAAAAAGATCAATGAAGGTACTCTGTCCATATGTCTGTAATCTCAGAGATGTTCTATGTTTCGTTCTAAAATCCTGACTTTGGAGAATATTACTTTCTTTGAAGTACTACAGCTCCTTAAGTTTCATTGGCAGACATGATTTTCTATTAGTAGCAAACATATTCCCTAATGTACTGTCACATTGTAAGAGTTTAAATCTGCTTAAATATCTGCTAATTTTTTTCCCTCTAAATGCATGCCTTCCAAAGATACCTAATGCAGTAGACAGAAGACTGGCAGCACTAGCAAGGTGTGCTTTTCCAACTGTGCATTTTGGAGCTTGGTTTATATGGTTTATATTTATAATCTGGAAATTGTATCAAACAAAATCTCACTATTACAGAGATATTGTATAACAGTAATATCCATGACTTCATTCCTTTTGCAACACATTTTATAGCTGTAGTCTGAAGTCTGGTGTAGGCTTTTGGGGAACATGTGTGGACCACAGCTTCTAGGAGCATTTAGAAGCACTCTATGGACACTGTTGGCTGATCACCTATAGCACAATTGCCCGAGATCATGGACTGAATCTCATGGTTCGGATGGTTCTGTGTTAGCTTTATTCATAGCTTTCGTCTTTCCTTCAGCACTGAAGGAAAGAGTGACACAGGTTGCACATATTTTAAGCAAATAGGCAAAAATAGAGCATTATTCCACATGGGTTTTAATGGCAAACCAGCTGAAGATAGGAAATATAAAATCACTCCCACCTAATCACTCCAGAGAGGTGCTCAGTTAATAAGCCAAGCAAAATATACAGCATTTTTTTTTTACTTCAGGAGTAATCCAATCAACCAATCTAAGATATTTCACTGATGTTTAAACTAGTTTCCATCAACACATGTTTGGGAGGCAGACTTTTCATCTAACAGACTAACTCTATATTCAGGCCACTTATGGGAAGGCATCATCAATGTTTTTGGCAAATTTGGGTGGGAAATAGAAAGCTGAGTTTGTCAACAAACTGAAACTACATCTCTGTTCTAATGTTCAAATCTTTAGTGAACATAATGAAAAATTTTCATAGTAACCCACACGATCATTAAGCTTCCAGTAACCCAAACAACCTTTAAACTACTGAAATTACAGCTATTAAACTGTAATGAACTTATTGTGGTACATTCTCTCCTGTTCCCCAAGGACCACTTCATAGCGAATACTAAAGTGAAAAAAAAAACCCCAAAACGGAACAAAAAACCCCACACTTACCTGTCTGTGAGTGGCTGGGAGGGGATTCGTTTACCCAATGATGGAAGATCCAAAGAATCTGGTTTTTTATCTATTCTGAGGCATGCCTGAATGCTGAGAAATTTAAATATATGTACTTTACCCTTTAAACATATCTGTTTGGAAACAAAAAAAAAAAATATTTATTACATAGCATGTCTTTTGATAATGCACCCCAACCAATACCTTCTACAATGATAAGTTAACGCCCACAATTTCCCGCTAGGAAAAACACAGCTAAAAAAATAATGAAAACCTGATTGGTAATAACTTAGAACAGCTCCCCTTTCTTAAGATCCTAATGCACCAAAATAGAATGTTTTTATACTAACCTGTGCTGGTGGTATCTGCATTGGATTGTTATCCAAAACTATTACTTGTAAATGACGTAGCTTCCTATAACAAATTGGAATTTCTGTAATTTTATTACAAGAAAAATCCAGCTTTACCAAGGGAAGGTCTCCTAATTCTGTAATGGAGGAAAAGAAAAAAATCAGATATCTACTTAACACTTTATATAGTTTACCTACATGAAAGAAAGGATAACAAGAAGCTTACCATCTGGCAACATATGGAGATTATTTCTTCTTATGTTTAATTCTCTAAGTGACTGTAGTTTTCCTATCTGCTGGGGAAGGACCTGAAGTTCATTGCAGCTAACATCCTAAGTAAAATACAATGAATGAATGAACCGGATATCTTAAATGAAATTAAATGAAGGAAAACTGCAATCAAAACTATTATAAAGCATGTCATAGAAAAGACATCCTATCTTTCTTGCTTCTTCCCACAAGTGGAAGAAGTATTGTAACACAGACCTCACTGTTCCTTCACAACTTCATCAATTTATGTTTCAGGAACTCAGTTGAAAAGGTTAAAACAATAAATGAGTAAGGACTGGTTTTGCGATTTATACAGTAGCCTAGAAATCAAGACAGCCTGGTGTAGTTCTCATATCAACTAAAAACAATGTGTTATTGCAGGCAAATGATTTGGATTCTGTTCCTTTCATAAAAATTCTTCTCCTTCCTTATAAAATTTGAACCAGTGCAATTAAAAATTTACAAAAGCAATAGCATGCTCATCAACTTCTTGGGTTCAATCACTAGAGGGTGACAAAGCTGCACCAAATCAACACAGTTTACAGCTACTTCTGCCACTAACTTATTTAATATTTGTGTAGGTAGCCCACACTAAGTCAATCATATTGATGTAAGACAGACAGCTGCTAACCTATTTTATTACTAATTCAGTAAAACTGATTTCAGTGCCGAGTTTCTTAGATGTAGGTAACAAAGCTTAGTTATCTACCTACCCAATGAAAAAGCAGAAGCTAACTTTGAAGCCTAGCCAAGAAACAATCAGAAGCTAGGCCTTAAATGAGAAAAATCCATCATCTTCCTCCTCTACACACTTCCAGAGCTTCAGCATAGGCACTGCTCAAGTGCTCTTGGCAGTAGAAATGTCTGCACAGAGCCAGATGTCTATGAAACTACAGGTTGCCTGAAATGAGCTGCTGCATAGCTATTTTGAGTTCTTCTCTGTCCCCAGCACCCAAGTTAAAATAGGATTCCTTTCCTGAAAGGATCTTTTTGCATCCATATTGCTTTGTTGTCATTTTTTTTAAATATAAATTATTTATGTTCTAAATAGGTACAACATAGATATTGGAAGGCAACTCTTTGGTATGTCCTTAATCTATGCCATCAAGCATATACTCCAGGTTTAACATTCATGAAAAAAGCCAAAAGTACCGCAGCTGCAATTCTAAAAACCATTCACTTTCTGTAAACAAAAGCAGTGATTCTATCTTGAAATTCTAAAACACTGAAGTGAACGTTAAAGGATTTCTCATTTCTTATAGACCAAAAACAGTAGAAGACATCAGAAAAGCCTCACAAACATTCAGAATACTTCATATTACTTGCAAATTAAAAAAGAAACATTGATTTATAGCTCAAAAATCAGGTCACATTAAAAGAAAACTCCAGGGCACATTTAAGACAGGACATATCCTGGAAATATGATAAGAACTACTTGCAATGTCCAAAGAAATTGCAAATACTGAAAGGTCAGATCTAGTCCAAGCACCATTTCTCCATCAAACTTTTCATAGTAGTTAAAGTCATTTCATTCTGAGAGAAGCAATGGCAACAAGTGAGAGAAAAAAACTCCTAGCAAGGCTACAGAGCAAATGCTGACTTCACGTAAGATTGCCTTCCCTGCTTCAGCAAGCTCTTCATCCGCTTTTATAGCTTAGTTTCAGTATAACTGCTTTAAAATTCCTCACAACAAAAACAGGCACTTTGTTTCCAAGCAAGGCTTACATCTGTATACTCCAATGTTGAGTCAAGGAACAAAATGGATTCTTCAACTACATGTCTGAAATGTAGCCTTTTCTCTTTAAAATGTTTCTTTAGTTCTTGAGTCTTTAGACTCACCTAAGGAAGATACTAGGAAAATGACAAAGGAGGAGCTTGAGTTTAATCTGTCTTTTCACTTTTGAGAAGCTTTGGAGACACTCATATTTCCTTACTGTCAAAAGATGCAACGTTCAAGGCTACACACTCCTTGCACTTGTACCACCAAGGACACATACATCACTTCAAAGTAGTACGCAAAAATAAACTAGTTAAAACTCATCACTTCTCCCCTGAGAGGTGAGAGGAAAAAAGTGAAATTCTATTCCTGACTGATTAAAAACTCTGTTCTAGTCTCACGTGAAAGGAGTAGAAATTTAGTAAGAATTTATTTCTTTTCCAAATTCTTGAAACTATTTTCTTCAGTGGTTTCCCAGTATCACCAATTGTGGAACAATATTTAATACACAATGTATGAAGATTTTAAGGGTATTAGAAAAAAGTACATTCAATATCTAAATAATTTATTACCACCTAGAAATAAGATCTGATGATAATTGCCCACTGTTCTCTAAAATACCACCTTAATACTCAGTAACCATCAGAAAAAAAAACAAACAGGTTATGAAGAAATAAGGAAAGTAATAGAAGACAAAACACAAAACTTCAGTGTGCCATCTAATAAAATCATGTTGCACAGACAGTTAAGCTGTGAATACCACACATCATTGTTTACCCCAGCCCAAATAAAGTAATAGCAGATCTAGATACAAATACAAAACATGACAACAAGGATGGTATGATATTACTTGTATAAGATGACAAACTAAATAGACTTCAATTCTTCATGCAGGAAAAAAATTCCTAATAGCATATAAGAAAAATCACCTCCTGTAAAGGAGGTAACCATAGAAAAAAAAAAATCACCATTTTTAACAATATGCAAAATAAAAGCTCAAATGAAATAATGCAAAGAGCAGTTTTATTTATTAACCTATTAATTTTTAGTTAGTTGAACATACTGATTTGCTTGTCCCAATTTTTGAAGTTCTACAATAAATATTACTTCTGTAATTTGATATCAAACGCAGAAAATTCAGTTACTGCATTTACACTCTGCATTCCTATATGTAAACATGATCATGAATTTACATTTTTCTTACATTGCAAACAGGCTGCTTATAGTTTAGGTGTACTTAACGCAGTGGTTTGCAATTATACTTACCAATTCCATTAGATCTCTCAACTTTCCAATTTCTTCTGGAATGGAGACCAGCTTATTATTACTGACTACCAAAACTTTCAGTGGAAGATCAAACAGGTATTTTGGCAACGTTGATAAAAGATTTCGACTTGAAAGAAAAAACAAACAAGAAAGGCTAGATTATAACATTCTCTTCAAGCTCAACAGGAGTCTGAGATGCACATCGAACATTTCTCCTACTCTAGAAGATATCCTCCATCTATTATAATTTCATCTAAATTTAAACTACAATCTCCATCATGAATTCCTTACTGGATAAAGCTTCTCTTAGCGCAATAAGTTGTAGGTCCCCCTCTCATTTGGTAAATGCAGATGTACTATAACTGAATCTCCTAACAGTAAAACGTACATACAGAAAAATATGCTGAAAGAAACAAAAAAGCCCACTGACCTATAAACGTAGCTGTAAACAACAACAGTTTAAAAGCACAAGGTATTCTAACTGGAATTCTCCAAGCTTTGTGGAATGGCATCTGGCTGCATTTCCTCTTCTTGATGGAGAATCTTTCACCAATATTAAGTCAACATGGATCAAATACTGACAACATGACCACATTTCTGCTGAATTAACTATGGCATACAATATTCAGTTTATGCTTGATATTTACTTTTATGCTGTTTCTGATACCTTCAGAAGGACCAACTGATCTGGCAGTCTACAAATAAAAACTTCACATTCTCAATAAATTGGAACTGGCAGGATTTATACAAGATCACTGCTTCTCACGTCACGTAGCTACAGCTCTCCTCAACCATTACCAAAAGCCCTAAACATCTATTTATTACTTTGCTGAGCAATGGTCTGGAAGGTATGTTTTAATTAATGTTGATTTCTGCTGTGTGTATCATTTTCCAACTGCATGCACATACGCCTGCTATATTAACAGGAAAGGTATTATTGCTGACAATTTAATTTAAATTGCTTTCAGAAAAGCTACCAACTGCAGGCTGCCTCCTGCCAGAAATTCGTATTATTTTTTTCTGGCAAACTACTTGTACATTTAAAAAAAGCCACTGGGAAACCAGCTTGTTCAGATGTGGTATGAAAGCAATTGCTTTCACACATAAAAGTGAAATTTTTCCAGCAGTTTCAAGAAGTGTCCAGAAGCCAAAAGTTCTATTTTGCAAGAACCTTTTGAAGAGCTGGCATTTTTTTTCACACTATGTTAAGAAAAAAAACCCAAAGTTTTAAACGGTTTTTGTGTAATGGAATTGTATCAGAACATTGCTTTCATATTGAAAACTTAAACTTTTTCAATTGCCCTTCTACATGACTATAGTTTATATGTCTGCAAGAACAACAAAATCACTACGCCCCTGCAACATTTCAGCTTCTAAGTAGTGCAATTTTGACAAAGCAAGCTGACAGTAAATTGGTATCACTATCCTTACAAAGAGCAATGCATCTTTGCTGCTAATACTAAGTGGGGAAAAAAAAAGTAAGTTCTAGGTGTAGGTTTGCAATAAGCTTCTTTTTATTTTGCATTTCAGGCAGATATGATTGTTTTTTTCCGACTGGTGATCCGTTAGAGTGTGTGGAAAGGAAAAATATCATGTGCAAGTAAATGAATGTTTTTTATGTGCTTAAAAACTTTGCAATTAAACTGTAATTCTCTGCATGACTTAAATCAGCTACCTCTGAAGTTCTTTTGAAAAAAAGGAGCTGCCTACTTTACAATGAATTGCATAATACTTTTCTTTGCTCTTCTGCAACCAAAATTAGAATTTGAGATCATGTGGTTTTCTTCTGTAATCACAATACTGAAACTAGTAAGTCAGTATTTTAGCCTGTGCTTAACTACTGCCTGTCCACATTTGTGAATTCAGAAAACAGTCCTCAGACCTTAGCACAAAAACAAAGAAAAAGCAAGGTAAGGAAAAAGGCCATTAAGTAAGTCAACTCCTGAAATAACATGCAATGCTCACTTAGAATCAGAAGCTCCTTTATTTCTGTATCAAGAATTATATTCAGCACCAGTTACCATCAACACAGAAATGTGCTTCTGCTGCTCTATGAAAGAAATTAGGTTAAGTTTCTTTCAGAAAACACTGCAGTTTTATGTCATTAATATTCCTGAAAACCTCCACAGAGCAGGCAATTCTTGGAAATTATCAGTATAACCACTGATAATCGCAGATTAAGACGTAGGGTTTTTTTTCCCTCTTTTCCTTTCCAAGTATCAATTCAAAAAGTAATTTGAAATTTGTGCAAAAAGTTATTTCTGGAACAAATCTCATGTTAAATAGTTCTTAGTTGAACAGACTGTTTTGTACTTCAGATAGTCAGTATAAGAAACAGAGGATACTGTGGTCCAGTTGGTCTCTACTGTTGGTCTCAACTCTTTATGGAAGGGTTCCTCTAGATTTCTCTGCTTCTGTACATTTATATAGTACCTTAGACAATCTCCAGTAGAGCTCTCATTCATTTTCTATTCTTCTGAGAAAATGCAACCATATGTTTCCCAATCTAAAAATAGCAATGGATGCGACTAATGTACAAAATGAGTAGGGCCTTCTGGACAGAGTAATCTAGCCTCTTGGAAAAAAAAAAACAAAAAACCAATGAATTTCTATATATGTAGTTTTTAAATCACAGTCTACCTGCATAACATTAACAACAAATGAAACCTCCCAAACTCTCCTTATAGACAGCTACTGTAGCGTACTGCCTGAAGTTTCAAGATGCTGTCAGCCCTTTCCCACAAGGGAAGCAACAAGAACTGCTGGTCCTAAAACACCAAGAATATGGCAAACAATCAACAGAATCATTTTATCTGTCTGGGGGAAAGTAAGGGCACAAGGGTGCTTGATGTCCTGATGAAGTAAGATATCGCCTCGCCAATGAAACACAGAAGAAAGAATGACAAGGGTTACTCACCTAATGTTAAGGTAAGTAAGCATTTGCAAATTTTTAATAGATTCTGGAATGGATTTGATGCAATTGTGATACAAATTTAAAGTTTCAAGTGGTGCAAACAACCAGACATCAGGAGGAATTTCAGTAAATCTGTTCTTTGAAAGATCTAGGAACAAAGAAAAAGAAAAAAATTTTAGTCAAAAATTTGCCCACAATAGGAGGACATGCAAATACCCACAGTTATTCTCGTCATACTCCTAAAAATTAAGGTGTTGCTAGAAGTCTAAAATAGTCTGGTTTTACCAGAGGTTACTGGATGCTATTGCATATAATAAACACAATAAACACAAAAAAGACTACACCAACTGTATAATTAAGAACACTTAAATTCAACTGAGTATCAGTTACGATTGTCCCTACTCTATAAGATTTGTTTTGTACAACTGTTTTATTTTATTTTTTTTATTCATGGCACAACAGTAAGGCACAAACTGCAAATCAAGTAAACAGACAACTTTTTCTGTTCATGACAGTTGCATTAGAATCTAATTTCACAATAAAGCCAAACTGGCACAAAATGCTTATGTATTTATTCCGCTAAAGGACTACAATTCTTACCTAAATATTTATTCTTTACCCTAAGCACTGTTACTGGTCTGTTCTCTAGTTTCACATTTATAACTTAGCTCAAAAGAGAATAAAACCACACAAACCAATGTCAAAATTCTTTAGCTATGAAAATAAGGATGATATTTAGCCTAGACTAAGAGCAGAAGTGGAGTATCTTTGACACAGGAAACTTAATGCATGACTGCATCATGCAAGTCTGCATGCTAAAAATGTATTTTTATAGTGTACTTTTTTGTCATAATACTGACTCAATTGGTTTTGATAGAATCTATACCGTCTCTAACAAGTATATACAAAATGCAATCTTAAAAAAAAAAAAGTCGAATGTGACCCTTGAATCCTGGAAATTATCAGTCAGCTACCAAAAGCTATACCATACAGAAGTCCATGAAACTATGATCTCGGAAGAGAGATTTACTTGAGATTGACAATCCCTTGTTATTTCAGGTTTTGGTTATTAGTCTTTAGCACCCACACAAAAATGACTGTGTTTCTGCTTAGCCACTATCGCTCTATTAGTGGAACAAACATACTGTTTTGTTTGTTCCACCCGACTGGAGATGCAGACTAGAAAGTGGCTGGCTCAAAGAAGAGTGCTCAAAAGCTCAAAGTGCAACTGGCGGCCCAGCTACGAGTGGCATTTCTCAGGAGTCAATCCTGGGACAATACTGTTATATCATCTTCGTCAACAACCTGGAAAATGGGATGGAATGCACTCTTAGGAAATCGGTGGGTGATGCCAAGTTGTGGGGAGCATGACCTTGACTGACAGACACCCCATCCAGTTTAGTAAAGGCAAATGCAAAGACTTGGGCGTGGGGCAGAATAACCCCATGTGCTGCTGTAGGCTAGGGGCCAGCAGGGCAGAAGACTTTCTTTGCAGGAAAGAACCTGGTACACTACAGACTGAACACAAGTGTCCCTTGCAGTGGTGAAGGTCCACAGTGTGCCACAAATGCCCATCCAATAAAAGGGACTGGTACAAAGAAACACCACCTTCCAGTGGCATTAGTTTTGGAAGTAGCGTTAACTTTGCTTCGTAAAGCCTAGAACATGTGAGATTTGTGAGCCAACTGGCTGTCACTCCACCACTGCATCGTTGCAAAGAAATATTCTCAAGCCTAAGTATCACAAAGCCATCTTTTTCATCAGATTGCCCAAGTAAGGAACACTGCTGACACTGATTTTGGCAAACTCCAGCTTCAAGAGGCAAGAAGAGGGAGATTTAGGTTGCAGGACTAGGATTCTTAACGCACTGAATGAAAAGACTGTGGGACAAGGAATTAACTACAACAAATCAGCCAACTAAAATTCAAAAGTCTACTAAAATGGTTTCAGCATACTTTGAGAAAGTTTTCAAAATAACAGTTTGTTTTCTGTTTCCCAGCACATTAATTTTCAAAACATTATAGGAAAACGGTAGCTTACATTTGAATGAATTTTCTGCAAAATCCTTTTAAAGCTGAAGAAAGATTCTCTTACAGAGTAGGATAAACGCATGCAAAAAAGACACACACTGTCTTATTGCTGGCATAGTTCTAGAACCGCCACCACTTCAAGAATCAGGCTTTGGTAAATTTTCTTCTGAAGAAATCAATTTTAAGGCTCTTCCCAATTTTGTTTCAGCAGCAGCTGGCAAGATAGTTGAAGACAAGTAAAACGGTCTAACCTCCAAAATACAAACTGTAGAATGTGCCTTACAGCCACTACTGCAGTGAGCAATACTGCTGGTTACACCTAGATTCAAGAGCACCATGAAGATTCTGCTGCTGTGTGTCCATCCAGCTATATCCCAACTACACAACTGGGAAATACACAGGTAAAAAGCTGCTTTGCCACTTTTTCTGTAGAAATAAAATCCAGAAGTGGTTCCCAGCAGTGTACTCCAAATCCCCGATCTGTGCAATGACTGGACAAGGACTGTGGTTCTCAATAGGGAATACAGAGGCAGCTGTGGTCATCTGACCTGGCCTGAAGAAAATCATATTAGTACATTCTGGTTTAAGTCGCTTTGTATAGCCTTGCACATGAAACAATTTCATATTAGAAGAAAACATGCAAGTGTTGGGAAATTGGTATATATTCAAGTTAAAAACATTTCACTAAAGACAATGGCTTTAGACTCAATGGGGGAAAGATTTCACTTTTCTGTTATGAAATGAAATCCAAAAATCACATTTTAAATTAGGAAATAACACTTATTATCCATCAATTGTAAAATAAAAAGTTAATAAAAAGTTGGAAGGTAGTACGGTTTCTCTTTCAAGCAATTTTTTCAATCTTTTATTTCCAAAAAGTGTAAGAATATCTCCATGAGTTCAGCAAAAAGTAATGAGTAAAACAAAAGATCCAAGCCTATCAATTTTTACATGGCATTCACACATCCCATCTACTTATTGCCTTTTACAGATAGATAACGCTATTCTTTATTCAAAATGAAAAGTGATTTCTACTCCAGAAATGCTTTCACAATGAACAATAGATTTATTTAGCATAACAGATGCTAACCCATCTAATGAAACGTCGACGGGAAGTTTATGCAATTTAGGTAACTTTTGAAAACTAAAGATGCAATATATGATTGAGAAAATATTATAAGAAAAAGGGGTCATCTCCATTAGGAGCTGGGGAAATTTTGGAAATAGAGTGCTCTTTTAAAAGCAAGATAGATTTCATCTAAATCAAAATGGAAGCAGGTTGTGGCACATAAAATGAAAACAGTTTTTCAAGAGTTAATAGTCTGAAGCAGCAAGGAAAGCTGGCAAGTGCAGAAGTGCACATGACTTAAAATGACAACTCATCTAGAAGTGAAATTATACAAATTCTTTGCCTAACTCAGTTTAGACTAGGTAACTCTAAATTGTGGGTGTTATGAAAAGACTAAATATAAGACACCATCAAGGATTACTCATGAAGCATAGCATATTTCAATTCACCATCTCTGCAGAAGCAACAAAAGCCAAAAGCACACCATTACTGAGCTTAATTTAAAAACAGGAACTACAAAAATCTGAGGAAGTTTGTTAAAAAGAAACTAAGCAGCAACTAAAAGAGCAAAGTCTTCCCTGATGGCATGGAGACAATTTAAAGGCACAGTATTGGAGGTTCAGAACAAAAGAGTTTAGGGAAAAAAGAACAGAAAGTCAGATTCTGGAGGTGGAGCTGGTGGAAGTAAGAAGGCATCTTCCATAAGCTTAAGTTGTGCTCTGAAGTAAAAAGAGAAGCCTCAAATTTTTTCAGGTTTAATTTAAAGCATAGTAAGGCAGTCAAAAAGTATTAACGTTATATTTAACATTTGTTCTCCTTCTGCATTTGTTGTTTGTTACCATCAAAGTAGACTGGCCTTCGTTTTGATCCAGTGCACCATTTTTATGTTCCATTTCCATCCCTGTTAGATCACATTTTGCAGAGCTAAATGTTGAATTTGAAATGCCAGGACTAATGGAGAAATCTACACTAGAACGCCATGTTGAGACATGCATTTTCAGAAAAATATGCTGACGTGTGGTAGGGTGTGGTGGGTTTTTTTTGCCGAAACTGTTCCAAAAATAGGAACATCCAGAGACTTTCCTACACAGTTTTTCTGGTAACACTTTAGTAGAGTTTAAGCCTAAAAACATCTAAGGACAACAGCAACTTTATTCATGTAATCTGTCCTATAGAAGTCAATGAAGGTATCAAATTAAATTGAAAGCATAAGAGCTGATCCTAAAGATATACTTTTAGCCAATCTAAACATGGGTCTGAGATCACTACTTGGAAAATGAGTAAAAGTTATTAGTCCGTCAGATACAAGAAAGTCAGACTAAAAGAACCAATTATGCTTATGGCTGTGAGGAAAACAAGAAAAGAGAACAAAAAAACTCTTAAAACATGCAATCTCAAATACTTCAGAAACATCTGCATATGATGATCCCAGGAGACATAACTTTTCCATGTCCACACAATGCATGGACATCTCGCAGTCCAATTCCTGTGATGGTTGGCATTTGTATGGAACAACAACAGCATCCAAAAAATTTAATTTAAAGTTTAATTACATTTCACACAGTGATTATTAAATCACTTGACAGGCCAATGGTAATGAAGAAATACAGGCAGGCAAGTGTGCTTACTAAATGTTACATCCCCAAATCAGCTTATGATTACATGTTCTGCCAGCTATTCTTCTGTCACACAAATATCCAATCTTTCCTTTTCTCCCACCTCCGGCAGAAAGCCAAGCCTCCCTCCTTGAAGGAAGTCCCACCAGGAGAAAACTGCCAGATTTGTGTTCTAGCTCACGGAGTTAATTTTGCTAAGCAAAGCTGCTGTATCTCAAAGAAGGTAAGTAGGTATGATCCTGCTTCCCTCAAAGCTACAGGCAGAACTGGAGAGGATATATTCGTACTTCAAATTAGTATTTGAGACTGAAAGGTCACTAATCATTAGCTGGTCTTTTGGCTGCTCCTCTGAGGTGAAGGCCATCACTTTAAGATCGATGCATCACTGTAAAGATTGACAGAACAGATAGAACAGATTTTTTCTTTACACGTTTTTAACCTTAGTGATGCTATCACAAGCCATTCTTACCTTCCTTAGTTTTGGTTAATGGTCTGAGGCAAGGCAAATTATGGGGTTTAACTAATATAAAAATGCAAATTAAGGCTGGATAAATGGATAACAGGCCGAGTTAAAGCAAAATTTAAAGGGAGATTTGTAATTAAATGATAGCATGCAAACTAGGGCTAGCATACATTTAACTATTACCAGTTTCTAAACTGGGTGGTGCTTCAGAGCTCAAAATCAGGGTGCATTGGGGGAAATCTCATTTCACTCAAATAGTTTTATTTGTGCTACTGAAATTGTAGCTCCTGTGAGTCCTCCATATTCTCTCTCAATTTCTAACGTGAGAGAGAATCAGAATTTAGGTAAGTGTTTCAAAACATGTAAGACTTCTCAAAAGAATTTGGCAGAATAAGCTTTTCAGTTCTGGGCATAATTGTGGAAGGGAGAAGATGACAATACGCTTATTTTTGGTATGTCTTCATGCAGTGAAAAGCAGAGGCATGAAAATATTCTAGATGAAGTCCCAGTATTCTAGAAGAACACTGGAAGTTTGGGAATAATGCTCGTGGCCTACATATACATCCGGCAGTATGGTTTTAGAGAAACACTGACTGAAATATTGCAACTTTCTCATGCATGGTGAACATTTACATCAACACCATTATCTTGGAAACTAAGAGAGCAAAAAGAGAGCTCTTTGTAGCAATATTTCTTCAATAGGATGACTTTTTCTTTTTCCCCCCAAAAAGGCTTCAACACAAAGTCTTCTTCTATTGAGAAGATGCTGTGATTAACAGAGCAGGGAAAGAAAAACCACGCTGCCATGCACTCAAACGTTACCAGTGTTGCTCACCTTGCAGTAGCCATAGCCATGCTTACAAGCACAAACGATGGCCATGAAACGCCAGCAGGATGACAACTGCCTGGTTTGCAGCACAGTGGGAAGACCCAGCACTTTAAAGGGATTATCACGCAAGTAACTTGAACACCTGCGGCAGCAAATATAACCATCAGAAGAATCAACATCAGCAACCTAGGTTCTTGTTAATACTTGTTAATAGAGGTTTGGCCTTTTTGGGTTTTTTTTTTTTTTTTTTTTTTTTTTAAAGCAGGCTGTGTGGAAAGTGTTAACACTTGCTTTACTACACTGCTTTATTTGCCAGTATAATTGTCTATGACTAAAATGGCTGAATAATTAGAGCATGCTAATGAGATAAGTTGTTATGTTTTAAGAACTTTTGTTTTTCTGGCATGTACAAGGGAAAAGACTTTGTTAGAGAAGTTTCCCCAGTTCTTATGTTAGCCCTAGAAATGTCTCACTAACAGAATCCTGTCTTTCCTCATCTCCTTCCACGATTCCAAGACTACACATCATGAGACAGAAAATTTGAAAGGCAATGGTGTAGCCATAAGTAAAGAAATGGATAAAGTTGTCTCTTTGATATACCAGCTACATGATAAGAAGCGAGTAAACTGCATTTACGTGCATGTATCAGCCATTTATTTTGTTTTCAGCAGTGATTTAAAGTACAATCTGCACATGTTGAAGGAAAATAGAAACAGCTCAGCTGTGGACAGCTAAGCACAATCTATGCATATCCTAGCCTTTCTCCATATTTCATGGAAGCAAGTAGCTTATTTTTTACAAAACAGGAATAAGAATGCTTCCATTTCCAAGTCTGAGCAGACCTCTTCCAACATACACTACTGTGATGCTGTTAATTTCTGTTGATTTTAACACAACCCATTGTCTTGCTGTTTCCACCATAACTATATATTTCTCCTAAACTGGTCTTATGATATGGTTTATTCAGCAGCCTTTGCCATATCCCTGTTTCTGTTTTTTGTTTGCTTGTTTTAGGCTTTTCTGAGATAATACAGACCTGAAAATATTTCCAGTTTGCATATCTCACATACAGAAATGTCTGCAATGCTAAAAAAAAAGCCATGTTTCTGCATTATTTTTAGTCGTGCCATCTTATTTACTGAGAATAATTAAACGCAGATGTTCAGAAATTTTATTAAAAAAAATGATGAGCTAACATTAAACTCAAGTTATCCACGTCTGAAAACATCACTCCTCATTTTAATACTCTGTACCAAGCTTAAGACCTTGAAGTGCTGCTAACAACTTACAGAAGTTTCAACAAAACAGTTCAGAAAATAAGAAAATTTTAGCAATATTGCTTTGGGAAGTAAAAAAGTAATGAAAACTGCAGAAATAATATGTACTTGTTGCATATTAATGAACCGAAGCTGCCAGTTTCTGTTGTGATATTTCAGTAGTGAATAACTATACCGTCTAAGAGTATCATTTGTCTTCAACATTATCACTAAGAATACCCTTGTTTTCTGCCTTGGTTTAATCTTTCAGGGAATCATGTAAGTACTATATAAATGATATGACACTTCTATGACAGGGAAAAATGGATCCATGAGAGCTCAGTAAATATTTAAAGGTTAGATTTAATTTTACTGACTTTAAACTGAAGTCTATAAGCCCAATATCATAGTGACAAATGATGTATATATAAAAAAAATTTTGGAGTCTACTAAAGCTCGTGAGGCTTCTTGTCCAGTTTGTTGAGAAACTAAAAATAAAAAAGATTGGGCTTTCATTATTAACCACAGAAATGTGGCACTTAGCCAGAACAGATTTCATTGTTTAAGTGACAGTGCCTGCTTCGGTCAGGAAATGGGAATTAACAGAGACTTCTAAGATAATCCAGGAAAGCAGGTTTCCCAGAGAGACTGTAGAATCCTTGGAGATGCTCAAAACTCAACTGGTGAAGGCCCCGGGCAACCTGCTTTAACTGGACCTGCTTTGAGCAAGAGGCTGAACTAGATGACCTCTGCAGCTCTCTTCCAACCTATTTAATTATATGATTTTAAATGGTACAGTTTGGGGGTTTTAGGAATATAATCAATCTTACCATCATTTGGATATTTCAGATATCAGTTCATTGTGACAGTAAAGAAGAAAACTAAAGATGAATTTAAGAAGCCAAATGTACCTAAATATACATCCACCTCGTATAAAAGATCCTGATAGTTCTGCTAGTTAGGAATTTAGATGTCAGTATTAATCAAACACAAATCTTCATGCAACAAATAGGAGCTGAATGGAAGAAGAAAGAAAAAAAGTTAAATTTAACTTCAGAGTATCCTGTGTCCAGTTTGCTGAAATGAAAGTGAACATACTACTGTAACTGTTTTAAGTGCCTTGCTGCTATGTTATTACCTATTACAGGACAGAAAACAAGATGAAGCCTGAAAGTGAAGGCTGGTTTTGGTGAGTGGAAGAGAAGGAGCGAGAGAGATTATTTGAGACAATCTCTCATGGGTGCAGATTGCAAGTTCTTTGCATAAGGTACCTAACACTTTCCATTAAAATTGAAATAACATCCAAAACAAGGCTTCAGAAACTACTGATTCATCCCAATTTTTCCAGGAACCTCAGAAGAAAGGAGCTCTTAAGCTTGCCAAGCTTATGTGAAAATGTATGTTCATGAGGATTGCCCTCAAACTCTACGCACTGTGCTTAGGGGTTCAGAGTTCAAATTTTAATGCTAATGCATGACTGAGGTTGCTAAACTCAGAAAATTTATAACTTTTCTTTGAAAAGGAAAAATGAAGCCCAGTTAATTTAATATCTAATGTCACAACTCTTTATATTTAGTTTCCAAAATTAAGTATTGAACAATTAAAAGACGTCAGAATTCAGAGCAATTGTGCATACAGATGTGGACGGCAGCCACTTCAGCTGGAAAACAAAAAAGTAGTATTTAAATTAATTTTTATCTAGTATGTACACTCTGAAGTAAAATAGAAGCAGAGCCTGTTTTCATCTACCATCTTTGTGGTTGCATCATATCTTAATTGACATAATAAAATGATATGGAATAGAGAGAAGTTCAATATAAGTCCATATTTATCATGGAACCATAGCAGGATTTACGCTCTGTAGCACTGTCTACAAAATGGGAAGTAATGGTGTAACAGAAAACTTTGTTTAAACAGTAGACACAGGCACTACTCACATTAGGAAGTTAAGCCCGAGTATTTAGCACAGAGGTTTGTTGTTTCATATTCAAAAAAAATTTAGGCCATTAGTACAGAATATGATTTTATATGTAGATGTATTTAATGACATCTTGAAGGAGATTATCCTCCAACTGATTCCAAATGATTTTTTTTAAATGCAAGTGGAATTGCCATAATTAAAATTTAATTACAAATCAGCTGGAATACTAATTGTAAAAATAACTAGAAAACCTCCCTCAAAGGAGTGCAACTTTCAAAACACTACAAGCCTTTCTGGTCTGAGCATGGAGTCAATTTGTGGAAAAAGCAAACCACTTAAAGTTTCTATATAAGCAAGAGATCATATAAGAAATAAACTTTTTAGTGCTTCTGTTCAGAAGGACTTACTTTAGGAACTATATTAATCCACTGTTTAGAATTTTCATATATACTTAAGTAAATTTAAATTACGTTGTCTGAACTTCATCTTCACTTCATGATTAATATTGCAGTTGCTTATGATTTAAAAAAATGAATTCAAAGTTTTAAAACATGCTTTGCATTTTCAGCAGTTATGTGCATAGCTAGTTCGACTTGTTTTCCAGTCTTGCTTTCTATTCATTTTAGACACAGTTCTATGAGAATTTCACTTTCATTCACTTCTCTACCTTTAATAGGTTAAATTTAATTACTAACTCAGAAGTATGCTGATGTTTCAAAGCTGAGCTTGATGCAACTATCCTATTTAATTCTTCCTTCTTTTAAAATGGCAACTCAAGTCAAAGGCCCAAAACGATGCTAGGAACAGAGGACAGAAAATTATTTCATTGCATATCCATATCTTAAATAATGCATGCAGTTCCAATCACACCATCTTAAAAAAGATACTGTACAACATATACACAGAGCGCACAAATGAAAATTTTTCAGTGTAAGAAGAGACTCTATAAAATAGGTTTCATGAGCCTGGAAGAGAGACAGAACCAATTTTAATTATTTTCAGTAAAAATATGGGGCCTCAAACAAAGTTATCAAGTAAGAGGAATAGATTATTAGTTTTTCATAGGGAATACAGGACTAGATAGACCTTTGGTCTTAACACAGTTATGTTCAATTTATAAATTAGAAAAATATCTTTCCATACATATAAAATGATCAGAGACTTCACACACATTGGGATTGGTACCAGTTTCCAAGTGTCTGTTAAGCCAGGGAAGAAAGGACAGTATTCTACAGCTGTGACACGCAGATATTGTAATAATGTAGGAGAAGAGGGCAGCAAAGGGAAAAAGAAACTTTCACAATTCAAATGACAGTAAGGGAAATAATAGAAGTTTTTGAAACTGAAAGGAGAAAGAGCACTGGTACAGTTTCAGCTTTTATTCAGCTATCAAATAGCAAGACGCATAGCTGAGACACTCAGGACTTCACACATTCAGAAAACACATAAAAAGCATGTGTTTCCCTGCCACTGATACAAAGAATATTTAATAGCTAGAGAGAAATGAAAAACCTTACAGGAAAATGAATTACTTTGGTCAGCTTTTGGTGCGTGCTCAGTCATTTAATCAGTCCTCCAACACATGCACCGTCTCCTAATATGCTACTAAGTGAAACACTGGATATTTGATAATTGCTATGTGAGTGACTGTTCAAGTAATACAATATCAAAGAATTTTAGTACAAGGCTGTTTCACATTAGATATTAACAATTTTTTCATATTGCTTCTCAGTTTCACACTCTTTTGCATGTGTTTCTTCTCTGAGCCATTTAAAAGAAAGTAAGAAAAAACCCACTGCCAAGACTGTGGGTGGCTACAAGCTACTTTTTTTTTACTGGGTGTTTGACAGAGCACAAAATAGAATCTATTTTTGTGAAAAAGATATTACAGAAAGATCTAAAGTGGTGTTTGGGTTCCAGGTCCATTAATTCAAGAGCTTGGAAGTACCTGCTTTATGGTCACCCTTGTCGCTAATTTTGGTTACATGATCTGAGCACTGAATGTGACAAAGGAGAAACCGTACATGACCATGCAACTGCAGATTCTCATAAAGCACAGTGAAGTTGCACAGGCAACCAGAAACTGCATTTCACACCTCCCAAGTTCTTGACTCTGCAAACTAAAGAGCACTACTAAACAAAAAAAATATCCTCTTTAAAATTATACTTTTATCACATTAGGGACTTGAACAAGCAACCCCTCACTTTGAAGCATGGCTCTTCCACATAAAGTACATATTTCTGTAACTGCAGCAAATCAACAGTTGTCTCTAACAGACTTTTACTACTGGGAAGGAGGGATTGGGATCCAGTACATTGGCTTTGAAGCCAAGGTAGCCTTAAGGAATCAAGCTGCTATTCTGACCCATCCCTAGCAGTCTCCTAGCAGACAGTGGATGTGGCTACATCCGCCATTCAACCAGTTCTGGTTTTTAGATTAAGACATCTCCACCTGCCTCATGTTGGTTCAGGTATACGTGGTTTTAATTGAAATTTTCACTCATCAAAAACTAAACAAGAAGCTCTGATTCAAATGTTGGAGCAATTGGAGGGCATGCAGGTGCTGACCTGCTGCACACCAAAGCAGTGATGAAACCAACAAACGAATTCAGTGAATTCATCACCATGTTACCCCGTTAGAAGGATCCAGGCTTTCCTGGGGTACGATGGCATCCTGCTCCAACTCCTGCAAGTATGTATGTTCAGTTAGTTTAGCATAGCACAACGAAAACAAAAGCACAAAGAGGGGATCATTCAAAATAATAATGTATATACCAATCAGCTATATAGTCGAAGGGACATTACTCCATACCAAGGATTAGCTTCCTCTTCACTCCTATAGGCTTCTTGCAATTTTTTATAATAACCTTTCAATAAAGCCCCAGGAATCTTTTGTAATTTGAAATGCTAGGCAACAACTCCCACACGGAGGCTATCTGCTTCCCTAAACTAAATGGCAATTTAGTATTCTGTCTAGCCTAGAATTCTTAAAGCAGCTTAACATTAGAAAGAGTGAAATCTGTTTTCATGATAGTTCAGCAAGAATTTTTATTAAGCTCGTGTGTTATAACCCAGGGCATCTCCTACTTAAATTGACAAGGTTACTTATTGGTTGCTCACAAGCATTCAAAGACTTAATTCTGACAATTTTTTTTTATTTTGAAATTTCAAATTTCCACTTCAAAATATCTTTTTCATAGAAAAGTAACAGGGGAAAGTAATCATCAGTCTGCTCCTAAATGATGCAAATTCTGAGTTTATTAAGTATTACTAGAATGCATGCAAAACTCCAGAAAAAGCTTACGTTAATCTCTATATGCTTGGATACACACATTCACAGTCTTTGCCCCGAAGAGTTTACAATCTACAGACATGAGGCAGAGAAAAAGGGCTACGACAATGCAACTGTAACCAACGTTTGCTATACGACTTATACCTTCTGTGAGGATAAAGTTACTTATAATTCGATAAACTAAATAGAAATATTTAAAAAGAAAACAAGAATGCTTCAAGACAAAGGACACTGGAAAACAAGGTGAATTAGAATAAATCAGGAAAAATAACTCTGTAGAAAATGGGTAAACTAACAGTTCATAAGTACAGAGCAAAAGGGGGCTAATCATAACTACAACCTTCTCCCGATATGAAGGCCGCTGCTGTAGCAACTTCAGCATGTGTTCTTATTTGTTCGTGCCTCCTGCTGACACTGTCCTACGATTCCAACTCATTCCAGACCTCACGGAAGCATTTAAGAATGGTTGTGGCTACTTTTGTTGGTTTAAAAATAAATATATAATATCTTTCATTACTATGTGTAAAGAGCTGAAGTGAATACTTACATAAAGGTTTTATTTCTACGTGAGCCTTTAATATGAGTTCTCGTCCACCCCATATTAGTTCTACCTATTAACGCGATAAAGTGACAAATTGAAGTAGATGTTTGTTTAACACACAGATGGTCAGGGATCCGCGTGTTCTGCAGTTACATCTGCTGGTCAGCAGGCTATGAATAAACCTGAGATGCAGGGTTCCTTCGAGCCTTGTCTGATTTCTCAACAGAGACTTTTGTAGCACCTCGCCAGTCAAACTGCACCTTTCAAGCACTTCGGATCATATTAGCAATAATCACACCTGCTCAAGCAAGAAACTATTTCAGTTCTGTAACAGAGAATAAGGCTTTTTTCTCTCCAAAGTAATACAATCTTTTCTAGATCTGTCAGAAATCACTACTCTTTCTGGTTAACAGTAGTACTGGTAGTTAACGTAAACCAGAACTTAAAGCTATGCATCTGGAAACCTGGGCCCTCATTTTTGTAGCAGGCAACAAACTCTCAAAATCTCAGGTCAGCTACAAGAACGGTGAGAACGGACTGTAAGACAGCCAAAGAAAAGCAGGGACTTTAGAAGTCTCTCCACACTGCCATCTAGAAAATTTAACACAAATATAAATTATTCATTATTTTTCCATCTTCTGGGGAATTCTAGCCTTCAGACAGTCTGGTTCAGTTACCTTTTGGCTAAGAACATGTTTTAGCTGCAAGTGCCAGTCCTGCCAATAAAATAAACTTATACTTTTGAACCAGCTCTAAAAAAAAAATAACAAATCATGTGATAAGATATTTGTCAGAAGTGATAAATCAGAAAAAGCAAAGGTTAGTCCATTTTTGTTACGGCACAAGATTTTGTAATATATTTCAGAGCCTAAGTACATTTCCCCTCCCCAAATAATAAGCAATAGAGCAGAAGGGAGGGAAGGAGAGAGAGAGAAAAGACAGGAACTTCTGTTCTCTCTGGGAAGTGGCAGTTATATGGAAGCCTAACTGCTGTGCAATCAAGAGTTGATAGTTGCCATCATCACAAGTGAAATTGCATGACAAATAAAAGATTGGGAACTATATGCATACAGCCTAATTTCGTATGAAAATTCCTATGTTCTTCTCTGTAACTTTCTATTAAACACATTTTTGTGTATACATCCAGATTTGGATTAATAGGCAAGGAATGGGCACAATGCAGTATTTGTTCCAGATTTCCAAGAGGTATGTCTAAAACATTGAGAAGATAGAGATTTTTCTTAAATAAAACTAATGTTTCAAAAATTTACTACAATTCTGGAATGTCATTCTAAATGGATATTTTATTTGGAAAACAAAAGTTTGAAGTGGGACAAAAAGACAATGATGAGAGAAGCTTTAGTTTAAGTCACTAGGATACATGTAGGTTAGAAATTCGGCAGGCTACAGAAAGGTAACTGAAGGTTTATATTCAGTCCCTAAGGATAAAGCAAATACACTACTCCCCAACAGAATTAAAGCTGGCAATATTAGTGGACTTCAACAAGAAAGCCTCAGACAATGTACCTGATAACTCATTTTCCCTTACCCCAAACACTGTACAGGCTAACAAACCACTGCGAGGAATTTCCACAACTGCTTGCTTTTTAAACCGAGTGATTTTCAGATTTTGCATCCAATGCATTTCTGAACACAGACACACCCCAAAAGCCCTCTATAATCTGAATTTCTGTTTTTGTTCAAATCCGAAGTTGTTACTGGAAAAAAAACATGTTTCTCAACAGGTTTGATTTTTAGAATGTAACCTAGACTTATGTCATACGCCACACATGCATGTTATTTCTATGCTGAAAACTGAATTTAGTGTTGCTATTCAGTCAATTACTTGTTATCCCTTCGATCAAAATTGCTATCATCAACAAAAATAACTAACCATACAAGAAAATACATTTGGTTTAGAAGTGTATGTTCTTTATTCAGCAGAAGAACAGTACAAATTAACATTCTCACACAATTCACAGTATTCAGTACTAAGTTGCAGGTTTTGTTGTTTTTTAACCTGTAATCACATGAATGGCTACATACCTAAGAAGGACCAGAAACATGATGTAAACATCAAAGAAGTCATGGAAGCAATGCTAGACAATGGTATCTTAAACCACAGTCATATTTCTCCCCCAGCAGACACATCCAGGAATCTCAATGTGGGAATTCTGCCTGTGGGGCTGAGATTGTTATTAGCCCTGACAGGATGGCTCATTCCGAAGTCGCATGGGGAATACATCGGTGTTACTCCCCGGCTACATAAAAAGGTAGCAGGTGGTGAGAAAGGCGAAATTCCAAAGCTAATATATTTATAGGCAATTCTTCACCTAGTTGAAATTGCTTGTAGGTTCCTCCAGAATTAAAAATTGGGAATTAAGTTTGTTGTGACAAATCATAAGCAAGTGAGCCTGATGGCACCACTGTATATATCCTGACTAAAGAAATTGTTTCTTGAGCTGTCAGTCTAATCCCATTCACATGTACTAAACTCACATTTCAAAGAATGCTCACAAAAGACGGGGGGAAACTGCTAAAAGCGTAAGTTGACTTGGGTCAGGAAGGCAGTAAAGCACAGGTACGTACCTAAAAAAACTGGAAAATGCAACTCAACTAAGTACAGAGAGATTATATTGATGTACTATACTCATTTACTTAATTGCCATGGGGATTAATGTTGCCCACAGGGTAAGAAGCAAAATTACACACATTAATAAAATGAATGGAATATTCATATGCCTCTTGATACATCTCAGCACACCTCTTAATATTTCATGACCTATGAATTTTTTCCAGAAGTCACTTAACAGCAGAGGATTTGTCTGAATAGCCAGATGACAAATTTAAGGAAGAAGAAAATCAAGTCCCACCCCCTCCACCCCCCACCAAGAAACTGCAATTAAAATTCATATTTGACAAAAGATAGGAGAAACATAAGGTCAGAGCTAAACAGAAAGATACTGCAGCTCAGCAAATAAGTTTTGTCATATAAATTTAAGATGGCCAAAATGTGTTATTTATGTGTACTATTTGCAAATTATGTACTGGCAAGCCATTGTATAAGTTAGATATAAAATGAGGCCAGACTTAAACAACACAAAAAAAGATCAAGAGGCTATTTTTGATAATAAACCAGTGGCAGTTGATTAACAAAAAAAAGAAAAAACCCAAAAGGGAACTACCCAGATCTGCAGTAGTTCTACTTCAGCAACAAAAAGTCATTTTTAGGATGCATTTTATTGATGTGAAGACAGAATATTCTGCTTTTACAGTGACACTGTAGATCCTAATGCATAAAGGGTTGTGATACAGAAAAGAAATTTTTTACATCCTGATATGTTTGGAGGGTTTTTAAATGCTTGTTTCAGGTACCACAGATCTGAATTTCAGAGAATCACTAACTTAAGAACAGCATATCTAAAAATGAAACACAGAAAATATTTTTGACCCAAGCTCTGCCCCCTTCCCCCCCCGACATGCCTCAGCCTACATCTCTGACAGAGACTCTTATCTTGTCTTATTCAGGGGTATATTGCAATGTCAAACAGCAGTAACTGATAGAAAATGTCTATTGAAAAATATGACGATTGCCTCTGAAGCAGCAGAGGATTCTAGATCAAGCTCTACATACCATGCTGATACTTGGTAAAGAAAATCATTGATTCTTCAGCAGGATACCATTTACCTGCTCATCAAAAAAAAAAAAAAAAAAAAAAAAAAAAAAAAAATCTACAGACGAAATCAAAATAAAGACTACAAAGCTGTTGTTCACAAACAAGTTTTAGAAAGATATCTAAAATTCATATTTCACAGGATTAATTCTTAAATCAGTACTACACTAAATCAGCACTGTTACATAAATAATCTACTTGCATTCACCTACATCAACTATTTAAATAAGTACTTTCAGAGGAACAAGCGATACGGCTATTTTTGTCAGAGACTGTCTTTAAACATTTTCACACAGCATCTTTCATGCTGAAGACTCAATCCTGATGGTGGTGACTGGGCTCTACTACATTATAAAAGACAAAATCACTGCAGACACCTCTTACTCAAATATGTTAAAATTCAAAACAAAACAAAAAAGAATTAAACCCAAAATGCAAAATACAAACACGAAATATGGATCCTTCATGAACTTGCTTCAGGATGACAGAAAAGGTCTTTTTAATAATGGATTCCCCATATAAAATGCTTCATTGTTAATGCTTTAGTTATTGAATATTTATACATAGAAATTGCCTACTATGTTGCTGAAAATATTGTTATGCTATTATTTAACGAACTCCCTTTTTAATTTAATCTGGTGCTTCCATTATAAAATAATTAACACACTTTTACCTATCCATATTCTGCATCACACATACAGATGCATCATGTGTGTCAGGAAGAATAGGCTAATAACCTACAAATCATTAGCAGGCTTGGGACTGGATACTGGAAATTGGATTTTAAAAATCAGTCCTTCACAAATTCTACACCCTGTGCAACCTGCTATATCACAGAAGACCCAGTATATCATTATTTAGCCCTCCGCACAAAATGCAGCTCACAAAGAGCAACAGAATGAATATTTGATAGACCAGGAGTAGAGGATTGTCAGAGATGGATAAGGTACCACAATAGGCAGTCTCGTATTCAATACAATAAGCCAGCTACTCATAATCCATTTTTTTAAAAAAAAGGCCCAAAACAAAAACACCCCCTGGCGTTAATTCACTCAAAAAACATTTGGGAAAACCACTACTACTTCTCAACAAAAGATGCTAGATCTGTCATTAATATTTTGTTCTAGCACATTACTCAAAATGACCCATTTTCAGCAACTCCTCCAGCAGCAAATAAATCCAGAAGTACAGCGTAGATAAGCCGAAATAGCAAAATCCCCATGAAAAACATAGCTTTGTTTTCCTACAGCCTATATAAGAAAATGCCTCCAAGTTTACTTCAGCTAAAAGCCTGGGTAAATCCCGGCTCCCATGGATAGTATCTGTAGTATTCACCAAGACGGTGCATACATTAAGCTCTGACATGCACACTGCTAGGTGTGTGCACACCCCTCTGCTCTTGTAACCATCTTCCTGATGGGCTGGGAAGCAGGACCAACTAGGACACCCCAGGTAACAAAGCCAGACAGCAAGGCATTAGACGCCCCTGAGGGTACAGACCAACCGCAGCACGGAGCTCTCATATCTCAGACAGCGAGCTAAATCGCTCCCCTCGTCTTGCACACGCTCCTCCTGGCAGTGCATGCGTCCACGAGAAGCGCAAGTCCTCATCCTGGCTGCGCGCAGAGACAGGCGCACAGTGTACAACCACGAACATCCGCCCTGCTGCACACAACACCGCGAGCACAGCCCCTCTGCGTCCTGCCCCACGGTGCACGCACACACACACCTGCCCCATGGTGCACACGCACACACAGACAGGAACCCCCGTCCTCCCTGCACACACAGACAGCACAACCCCCCCAGCACAGGCGCACTCACACGGAGCACAAGCGCCCCTCCCCACCGCACACACACACAGAGCACAATAACCCTCCCACCATACACACCTTTCCCTGCACACACGCATCCAGCACTACACCTCCACTGCGTGTGCGGGCGCGCACACATACACGCACACACAGCTAAGCGGGGGCCCCCTGCCCCCCCCCCCGCACTCAGGGGGGCACCTCCCCACTGCACAGCCCCCCCCCACTGCAGGCAGCGGGAGCCCCCAACTGTGCAGCCCCCACTGCTCACAAGCCTGGAGCCACCCCACGACCCCACTGCCCCCACACAGCAGAGACCCCAACACCTCCCACTGCCATGACGGCACCCCCCCACTGCCACCCCAGCGACCTCCCCACTGCAGCCCCCCACTGCCACCCCAGCGACCCCCCCACTGTATCCCCCCCACTGTCACCCCAGCGACCCCCCCACTGTATCCCCCCCACTGTCACCCCAGCGACCCCCCCACTGTATCCCCCCCACTGCCACCTCAGCCACCCCTCCACTGCCACCCCAGCACCCCCCCACTGTGTCCCCCCATTGCCACCCCAGCGACCCCTCCACTGCCACCCCAGCACCCCCCCACTGTGTCCCCCCACTGCCACCCCAGCGACCCCTCCACTGCCACCCCAGCACCCCCCCATTGCATCACCCCACTGCATCACCCCTCTCACTGCATGCCCACCACTACCACCCCAGCGACCCCCCAATGCATCACCCCACTGCATCACCCCCCCAACTGCATCCCCACCATTACCACCCCAGCGACCCCCCCACTGCATCCCCCCCACTGCCACCCCAGCGACCCCCCCACTGCATCCCCCTCACTGCCCCCCCAACCAGACCCCGCAATGCCCGACCCCAACGGCCACCACAGCGACCCCATCACCCCCACGGCGGGGGCGCCCCCCCCCCCCCGGCAGGGAGCAGCCCGCCACCCCCCAGAGCCGGCCCGCCGCCCCCACCTGCTTGCGTGGTGTCGCTGAGGTCGTAGCCGCTGCCGGGGAAGTCGCGGAGCTTCCTCCCGCTGAGGCAGAGGATGCCCGAGCTGCCCGCCTCCTCCAGGGCCCGGTCCAAGCTGCGCACCGTGTGCGGCTGCGGCAGGGTGGCCGCGCCCCAGTGCGGCCCGGCCGAGAAGGAGAGCGTGAGGTGCGCGGGGATCCCCAGCCCCCCCGGCCCGCCGCCGTTGCCGTTGCCGCCGTTGCCGCCGCCGCCGCCGCCCCCCTGCCCGGCCGCCATCTTCGCGCGGCGCCGACCAGCCCCACAATAACAACAGCCGGGCGGCCGCCCCGCCGCCACCCCGCCACTGCGCAGGCGCCGTCGGGCCGCGGGGGGGGCTGCGGGGGGCGGCGGGGGAAGGGGCGTGTCCTCGCGGCGCTCCTCACCAATGGGCGGCGGCGGGGAGCGCGAGGGGGCGGGGCTCCTCTCGCCAGTGAGGGGCGGGGCGCGCGCCGTGGGGCGGGGCGGCCGGCGGGGGCGCGGGGAGGCGCGCGGGGAACCGCGGAGCCGCGCGCGGTGCTTTGCGCGGGGGCGGCTGCGGCGGGGACGGCGGCAGCGCTTGTGCGGCAGGGAAGACGTTTGTTTAGCGATGAGCCAGTGACACGGCATTGCTTTCTGGTCACGGAGCATTCTCGCCTATCGGCAGCAGCGGAATTAAGCTGTTTTCACTCTTAATGAGCCGTTTGGCACCGCTGAGGTTTACCCCCGTATCTATAGATTGTAGATAGTTTTGTCAGATTAAAAAACTATCTAAGCTAGATGCATTCGAGCACTGCCTCTGGGCTCAGATCTGGTCACGAAAAGCTGTCTTAATGTTGTGGAAAAAAAAAGAAATGGGAGGAATCTCACATGGCAGAACAAAAGCAAAAAGAAGTAAGATTATCACCCTAAAGTGAGTTAAGGAAAAAACAAAATCAGTAAAGGAAAAAACACAAAAGCCTGAAAGATACCAATGCTCCTGACTTGAAGTATGAACACAGAATGGAGAAACATAAATCAGAAGCTGGTTGCAATATCTTGGGCCTTGCTACACTAATGAAATGCTACACAGTGCCTGGAACACTGTATGGATGAATAATTATCTCTATTACCATGTAATCTGCACTCGTTAGGTGCTGCATATTTATCTGCCAGAAATGGCTGTGAAGCCATAATTAGGAAATACTAAAGAAAAGCCCATAGACCCACATTTTTGAGGCAATTGCTGCGGGTTCGATAAGCAGAACCTGCTTTTGTGCTTTGATCCTCCTGAACTTCCTTAAATGGCTTTTTTTTTTTTTTTAGGTTTTTTTTTTTTACACACACATCATGACTAATGTGGGGATCTAAGGGAAATTCCTTCTACAAGCAGCATGGCAGAGACTAGCCCTCAGTCAGCACTGTGTCAGCGCGAGACAGCTGAGCCATCTTTAGTCAAAGAGGAACAGCCCCATAATATTCTGTGGGCGATATCTGGCCGAAATTCAATGGTACAGAATTAGCCAGGATCAGGAAGAAGGTTCTGAAGAGGGAAGGGTTTAATGCTCTGGTGCTTTAGCAGGACCGCGCGGACTGTGGGATCGCTGCATCTTTGCAGATTGCCTTTCCTGCAAAATGTGTGTGTGGCAGGGAAAGGGCTTCCATTGTCACCAGCAAATTTTATGGCTCTCTGCTTTATTTTAACCTTACTTGTGCCTGCTTTTGTGGCTTGTGGGGTTAAAGCTCATGGGTGGATATTTACCGATCAATCTGCCTGGGCCAACACCTCTCCTCTGGCTCCAGCGGGAAGGATCAGTCCGTTACCCTGAACAAGTGAATTATTCCCTGGATTTACAGCAGGAGCCTCAGACAAACCTGCATGATCTGCTGCTGAACGCTGCCCTGGGTCCGGTTTCCAGCCAGAGAAGGTGGAGGTTGGATAGACCAAGACTGACACGGGCTGAGCGTGCGGGATTAAGTGGCCTGCAGCTGTGGCTTCGTCTGCGGCGCTGCAGGCACATGCTCGCTGGCTCGCACCTTCAGATGCATTCAAGTATCTGGTAAAATAGGCTTCAGAAGCCGAATTCGTTTCCCTTATTGTGTTCTTCACAGTCTTTCAGCTGTTCTTTCCCACCCTCCTCTTTCTCTTTCGTTAAGGACCCGTAACAGGCAAAAGCAGAGTCACCAGCTCAGCGGCGCAGGGCTCCCAAAGCCAAACTCCTTGTCACAACAAGCAGTAAGTCATAGCTGTGCCATCGCTTAGTTTCCTCTGTAAAACAGAGAAAATAGCATTTCCTTGTTCGTAAGGCAGCTGAGATGAATGCGGGAAGTGGTAGAAACGCTCAGACGTTACACTGAAGCTGCACAAGACCAAGATTTTCTTGCTGTCACGCCGGTGACAGTGTCTGTGTTTCAGGATCTGCAAACCACCGAAAAGCCCCCACTCCCATAAATAGCTTCCACTCTGCAACACTTGTGGTTACCCACATCCACTCTAGATGAGATAAAAACTCATATAAGATGTGACATCAACAGACTGTAGTCCAAGACCATAAGAGGTAAGATATTAATGCCCTAGAGGGATGAGATCTAGATAAAGCTTTGATCTGTCTAGCTTTCAACATGCATTGCAAGATGTGGTTACTCACGAGCCTTTTGCTGACAGTGCTGTCGACGTGGTTAGGCCGAGCCATGCTTCGAGCAAGCGCATTCACCATCCGTAAGTCCTGCGTCAGTTCAGTGGCCTTGGGCAAGTATATGTGATAAAAGCACCAAAGCGTGGGAAGAAAGCAGAGACGCAGCCCGGGGTGTGTATGTGTGTGTGTGTGTCTGCGTAAGGAGGTGTAATGCCCCCCAACACCTGCACCACGCTTGTAGACCTCTGCCAGGCCGTGCGAGATACGGGCACCTAAGGCCATGCAGTGATTTCGAAGATTGCCGCAAGTGGAGACACCCCGGACGCTCGCAGCATTCCTGAAAAACCGAGCTGAGCACGGAGCAGAGCTTTGTCAGCCTGGATTGCCTTCCGCCGTGGGAAATGGCAGCCCCCTGAGGTGTCAGCATTGACCTTTCTTTGCATCCGTTAGAGAGCTTCTCGCTTTAAGCAATCAAGCACCAGAGCTTTCATAATGTCCTTACCATGTTTCATTAGGAGTAGCCTCACTCCTCTTGTAAGTGCGAGGTGCTAAGATAACCCAGCTGTTATTTCACCACTCACATGATCCTTGTGCCGTCTGCTTTACTTCTCCCTTACTTTGCATATCGGTGTATGGTCTATTCCGGCTTGGTCCTGTGTTTCTTCCTCAAGACCTGCAAATGTCCACAGCTTCGCACAGGGAGGTGAAATCATCTCCAGATAACCAGATGCAAGATGCATACCAAAGTGGCACTATCTGGCCCACTTTGGAAGCAAAGCAAGCAAAACACATACTCCCAGTTAGGTCAAAAGGCAAACACCACGCTATCGGTGCTAAAGGGAAGGGATTTATCTGAAGCATCATTTTGAAAGAGCTGGAGACAGCTCAAAATACTCCAGCAGCTGATGTTTGAACAGAAAAGAAGCAAGCAGGATTCCCTCTGGCTCCTTTAGTGAGCAATATCTATCCTTAAAAGTCTTTTTGTCCAGGCTACAATAAGACAGCAGACCCATTAAGAGAAGATTCGCGGTACCTTCTCCATTAGGAGCATCTGTTTGACCGTACAGCTACGAATGCTTCACTGAGCACCAGAAAATACATTGCTGGAGGCGGGGGGAGGGCAGCTCCTGCCCTCGAAGATGTAAATCCGGGTACCACTTATTCCCATGACATGCACCAGAAATACCTCCTCACGGTGCCGCAGGGGCCTCTCCCCTTAGCTGGTCGTTCTAGCGTGATTTCTTACAGGGTTTTTCCTTTCTCCCTCTTTTGAATAACTTGCTTGTCATGCAGTACTTTCCTTGCTTGGTTTTGGTAATATTAGAAATATGGCCCTTTCGGTGAAGGTTTACTTGAATTTCAGAAGATCCTGAGAAGCGGCGTGAACAGAGACTACCCCTACACGGCAATCGGAAGTGCAGCCGTATCGGTGTGTTGCAGTTCATGGGGATGGAGTGAGGTTGGGTGCAGATGGCCCTGAAGCTACCAGGTCCCCCGTCGTCCTGTATGGGTGTGCTGAGTCTAAGCCCGCGTTGTTGCTGTTGTCTGCAGTCAAGCACGCCATGCATTTCACGAGTCACCCGAAAGACAGTCTAAGATTGGGAATAACTGTGATGACCTTGTCCTAGATAACTGTACACAAGATGATCAATTGTCTTCTGTTTTAATATAATTATTTAAGTGCTATGTCATGCTGCAGACGCCCAATCTAGACATGCATTTTTGTGGGGTGATTCTTAGGATGTTCTGCATAGTCCAGAGGTAGAGCTCATGGGTATAGCAAGAATAGTTTTGCATGTGCCCATCTGAGGTCTCATTTTTTAATGCACCATGCACACAAGGAAAAAAAAATCCCTTCCCTAAATACCTTATGGTCTTACAGCACACAGGCTGCATCTGCTAAATGTGTAAGAAGCAAATCATGTAAATCTTCATTAAGTGTTAATAAGCAGTGTTTGATCTGTCAGAAACAGTTGGTTTTCATGGAGCAGGACCCAATGACACGTGCTCCTCAACCAGTTCATTGCAGTTGATCATAAGGAGATACAAACTGAAACAGCATCATCACTGCAGCTCACACTCTGTGAATGGGTTACAGAGGGGAAAAAATCCGCATAATCTGAAATTTGCTTTTCTCAGAAAGCCTTAAGAACAGTTTTGTTTGCTTCTGTCTCCTCCGGAAGATGATTTGCAAGGAGCAGCATATGGTTAAAAAGGCATGTGCAGCATCTGATGATAGAACACCAGCCCTTGGCGGTGGGGCACCAACTTCAGAGCGAGCTGAGGAAACTTCACTGCTGCCAGTGCTCGTCCTTGGGAACTGAAATCACGCTCGCTGGAGTGCTTACCAATTAAAAGCTGAACACCCCCCCTTGTGGGCAAAATACGAAATGCCACAAAAATACCTGCTCGGAGTTTTGGCCCATGGAGCTATGCAGCTGTTCACGCCTCGAGTGCTTCTGGCATATGGTGGAGTCCTTCCACCCCAGCAGTCGCAAACACACGCACGGAGACGGCTAAACATTCCCGTGCCATGTACTCTCCCAACCGTGCGGACTTGCTTCCCGAGAAAAGCCCTTGATTTATCTGCTCTTGCATCCTCTAGTTTTAAGGCTGTTTTACTGAAAGCGAACAGTGGTCTCTGCGGTAATTTTGTATTTAATAACTGTGAGATGAGGCACTCCTAAGAATGACAGACAAAGTGATCAGTGTTAATTTTAAGATTTTTTTTTTTTTTTGCATCACAGCTTAAGATGTATTACAAGTTATTTAACATGCAGAAGATTCACCAAGTCTACTAAAAGGCTGAGAAACCGTTTCTGATAATACAACTGGGTGCTAGCATGTGTTCCCTTCTCCCACCAGCTTCTATTTTTGTTTGTCCTTAGCTAAACGCCTGCTAGCATTGCTTAGCGCTTGGTTATGTGACAAGAGGAGAAGCCGATAAACTGGAAGACTTGGTGCACCAAAGCAACGCGTGAAAAGATCATCGCGCACCTTCTGTAGCCATCACCACCGCCGTTTGCTTCAGGGCTTAACTCACCGGCCAGTTGCCCCGGCACGATTTAGAGGGAAACACGACAAACTCCAGGTTTTTTATAATCCCACTTGGACCTTTAGAAAGTCACATTACTGAAATTCCTGCCTTCAGAGGGAGAGTCAAGTCTGCCTGCAGATCCCGGCACCCCCGTCCGGCGCCTGGGGGCTGTACTTAAGAGGAGGGTCTGGTGCTTAGGGCCTTGTCACCAAGTCCAGCATGTGACACTTGCACTGTTAATGTGAGAAATGACACAGAAGTGAGTGCTGCTCCCAGCAGCTGTAACTTCCCTCACTGCTCTAAACTGCTGGGAAATTACTAATTTCCCTTGGAAGGGAAAGCGCTTGGACGAGAAACGCGTTCGAGGCAGGTGTCCCCGGAGAGTGACGGTGCCCGGGGCACCTCGCACATCATTAAATTGCTACATCACAGAAAATTGCAAACTGAGTACCGTGACCTTCGCCTCCAAACATTTCACATTAAAATGCTTTAAAGCTCCTTCTGCAGTGCCATTGCAAAGACAGCTAAGGTTATTTGTTGGTCTTCCAACGCTGTTCTTTTCTTTTGATGTTATAAAAGTACAGTTCCCTAAACCGTCACCTTTGGAAGTGCTTGATCTTGCCAAGAACTATACATGTACTAAGGGGCAATCTGTGCCCCGATTTGTCTGCGTATGGAAACATCCCTGCCTATTTGAAGCGCAAGCTGTCCATGAAGGAAAAGGAAACAGAAACACACAAAAAAACCCCAAAAACAGAACACACAAACTTTACTTTGAGTTTTTTATGGCCTTTCTTAGGTATGTTGTGTGGAAGAGGATTTCAGAGCACTGGTTATATAGAAACATTGCAAAAAACTTGCTGGTCACCTAATGCCACGTCAGCCCTTCGAGAAGAGCAATTGTTCTCCCAGCTCTTTTAGTTTGTTTGGTTTTGCTTTTTCATCGGGCTTTGACCCTCGAAGCTGACATGTCCTACTCGAAGAGCAGCACATCGGTCCACAGCAGGTCTCACCCGGAGGCCAGAAGATCTCCTGCCGCCCCGGCTTGTCCGAGTGAGCTGGGATGTGCTCACCAGGGTCAGGGCCTCCCACTCCAGCGTAGCTGCACTGGCGAGGCGTGCTCACCCGCAGCCTGGCCTTTGGAGGTGAACTGAGCCACTCCGCAGCAAATCCTTTCTTGTTCTGGAGGAGGGAGGCCTTACTGAGTTATAAGTCATGGTTATTTTAGGGGAAGTGTTTATGGAGCTGAAGCTTCACTGCCCAGTGTTCAGCGCAGCGTGGTACTACCATGCCTTTCAATACAGTGCTCAGGGACTAACCCCAAACGGGTCCGTGCTGTGCAAGAAGCTCACAAGTGCAAACAGCAGATTTCACGTCTGAATATGAGCTGAGAACGCCTCATTTTACAAAGCCACCGTGTTTTTCTGGTCTTCAAAATGAGGAGAAGCCATTCCTTCTTTGGCGTCATTCACCAGGGGCTGGTGGGTTTCCGAGCTACACCTGCCCTGGCACAAACCCACGCGCAGGAGGCTCCGGGCTCCTACGGGCTGGGACGCAGCGGCACTAGGGACCTGTGGCCCAGACGGGGCCTCGCGGCGGCGGCGGAGACGGAGCGAAGGGGACGAGCGAAGGGGGCATTGGAGGAGGCTGCGGGGGGGCCAGGTGCAGCGGCCAGGACTAGGGGTAGGGGTGTGGGCCGGGGGAGGGTGCTGGGGCCAGGTGGGGTGGCGGGTGCCCGGGTGGGTGCCAGTGCCAGGGTGGGTGCCGGGGTTGGGTGCCGGTGCTGAGGGCGGGTGCCAGGGGTGGGTGCTGGGACCAGGTATCGCTGGTGGGTGCCAGTGCCAGGGTGGGTGCCGGGGTTGGGTGCCGGTGCTGAGGGCAGGTGCCAGGGGTGGGTGCCAGAGCCAGGGCTGGGTGCCGGTGCCAAGGGTGGGTGCCGGGACCAGGTGCTGGTGCTGGGGCTGGTGCCAGGGTGGGTGCTGGGGCCAGTGCCGGGACCAGGTGCTGGTGCTGGGGTGGGTGCGGGTGGGTGCTGGGGCGGGTGCCAGTGCTGGGGACGGGTGCTGGAACCAGGGGTGGGGGCCGGGTGTCTGGGGGCCGGGGCCAGATGGAGGGGTGGGTGCTGGGGGTGGGTGCCGGGGCCGGGGGTGGGTGCTGGTGCCAGGCTGGGTGCCAGGGCCGGGGGCGGGTGCCGGTGCCAGACCCGGTGCCGGGGCGGGTACCGACGCCAGCCGGGGTGGGGGCCGGTGCCAGGCAGGGCGGGTGTCAGGCGGTGCCGGTGCCGGTGCCAGGCCCGGTGCCGGTGCCGGTGCCGGGCGGGGCGGGCGCCGGGGCGGGTGCCGGTGCCAGACCCGGTGCCGGGGCGGGTGCCGACGGCAGCCGGGGTGGGGGCCGGTGCCAGGCAGGGCGGGTGTCAGGCGGGGCCGGGGCCGGTGTCAGGCCCGGTGCCGGTGCCGGTGCCGGTGCCGGTGCCGGTGCCGGTGCCGGTGCCGGTGCCGGTGCCGGGCGGGGCGGGCGCCGGGGCGGGCGGCACATTCCGGGCAGGCGCAGTGGGCGCGGGGCGGTGCGCGGCGGCGGCGGTGGCAGTGCGCGCTGGGGGCGGCCGCCGCAGCGCGGGGCCATGGAGGCGGCGGCGGAGCCGGATCCGGGCCCGGGCCCCGCGGCGGGGCCGCAGCCGGGGGCCGAGGAGATCGACATGTCCCTGGGTAGGGCCGCGGGCCGCGCTGGCCGGGGGGAGCGGGCGGCGGCCGGGGGGCGGCGGGGCCGTGCGCGGGCTGCGTGGGAACGGCGTGTGCGGGGCAGGGGCCAACTCGGGAAGAGCCCGAAAACACCCCGAAAACATTACATCCGAAGGCGACCCGAGGGGAAGAAGCACAAGAAACGGGCAACAGGGAGAAACGCCAGCTTGAGGCCGGGCTCCGGTGGCCAGGCCATAACCCCGAGGGAGCCTTGCGCGGAGGGACGCGCTCCCAAAACGCAGCCACAGCCCGCTCTTGGGGTCACTCGACGTGCGCACTATTAATAGCGGCGTGCTCGTGATGCTGGCCATTCCTCGGGCCGGGGCCGCGCCAGCAGCGCATAAACAACTGCCCTTTTATTAGCTCCGGAGGCCGGGGCGATAGATCTGGGTGCATGACTGCGCTGCCGTCCCCACGCGGGGAGGAACGGCGGCCAGCGCCTTTTATGATGGGGTTAGCTTCCTAACAGAAAGTTTGAGTCATCTCTTCCTAGAGGCGAGACATCTATCAGGGCGGGTAGGACATTTTTCACGGCGAGCTCAGGCTGAGCCTGTCGCTGATGCAAACTGATTTTTGTGGTGCTATGAGGGCTTACCGCAAAAATGGTTCTGGCCCTTAGTTCTTCAGCTGTTTTTTTCCCACGGTGTTGCTTGCACATCCCTTTTGGGTCTTCCCGCATGTGGTGCCCCCCTTGTTTTTGCTGTCACTGAATGCTTCTCTCTGTCGGGCCTTCTGTGGTCCACCTCCGTGTTCAGCCCAGACTACCCCTAACTCGAGGCAGAAGAGAGGAGCGGAGAACAAGAGCCCTGGTCATAAGTGATGCTTTTACCCTCAGGTGTTTGTTTCCTTGCTTGGGTTAGCAGTCAAGGGTGACTGCAGGAGTTACCCTAAGGCCCCCCTACAGAACTAGTGCTGTCTTGAGGGCATTATAGAGGTACCTTATAGGACCTCTCAGGATCCCTTCCAGTATAATACTCCCACATTGACATTTGTGGGAGCAAAAGAAAGGGTAACGACTGATGTCTAAGCAAACAAGACCACCAAAAGCCGGTAGAGCAGGCAGAGTGGATGGTTCTTTCCTTGCTAATTTGGCAAAAGCTAAAACGTTCTGCTTGGAGCTTAGTAGATGTGGTTTCATTACTGGCTAAATATTTTCTGGAAATTTGGAGATTTAAAGAAGAAATTGTTGGAAAATTTAAATTAGTGAGATGTCCCTTTCCTTTGTCTTTCCCCTTCTGGCTTCAGAATAGCTTGAATTAAAAAGACCCCCTCGATTTCAAGCCACCTGATTGGGAACTGAGGGGCTTTGGGCCCCAGGGGGATGGTTTCTTGGTAGAGCTGTGTGTGCAGAGGTGGTCCGTGCATGGTCCACATACCTCAGCTTCCAGAGCTGCCTTTTAAAGAGAGGTAGAAGCTTTAAGCTGAAAGTGGCTAAATCACAGTGGGAAAAGGAAAAGTTACTGGCAGATCCTAAGATTTGTTATTTCATTCAGGCTCTGCGTCCTGGGAGCTGCATTGGGATGGTGTCTTGCAAAGCAAGCGAGTAACATCTCTTAGTTCATGGAAGAGCCAAATAGAGTCCATTTTCCAGAACCGCATAATGAGTTGGAAGCCCTAGACCTGTTTGGGGCGAACAGCAGCTCGTTCAGCAGGCATCAGGGGTGGGGGATCCCGGGGACGCGAGCAGGTCATGCTGGGGCCGTTTTGGTGCATCCCAGGCCATTTCATCCCACCCTCATGTGGTGAGGTGGAGATGGTGACGCAGAGGTGAGAGGTGGCAGCATCTCCCCTAGATAGCCAGAACATCATGAGTCAAGTCCTGAAGCCTGCAGGACTTAAAATACAAAGTGCTACTGATATTCCTTGTGCACATTGCATTTATTCGCTTACTGCTTTTTGCACCACAGAGGTTTATGGCTTCCAGCTTCATCCCATACCCCTGGGGGCTGGAAGCTTGCTTGGGGGTTTAAAGCAGTGAGGAGAGTCGTGGGGGCCGCTGGGTTGACTCCAGGAGCTGGGAACTGAGAGGAGAGCACCCCACGACCTCCTGGTAAGCTGCGAGCGCTGAAATCTCTCCTGCACATGGCAGATATGTGCCGGACGGTGACACATTTTCACATAATTCACTGCACTCTAATCTCCAGCCCGCAGGAGCCAAGTAAATTGATCCTGTACTTTCTGAGCTAGGCTTAATCTTTTATTGTCCGTCCAGTGTGGCTCGCAGGACCGTGAGCTCCGCTTTTATGGAGGCCGAGCACAAGCACCAGAAGGGGGAATTGATGCTGGTGGAAATCACAGGTTTTCTGGGTTTCCCCTTTGCCGTTTCTGATCTAGACGACATCATAAAGCGCCACAAGAAGGAGCAGAGCGGTGCCCAGGCGGCCGGGAACAGGCGGAGGCAGCAGGTGAAGAACCGGAATTCGGCGTTCGGGTACGGGCGGCCCCGCTTCCGCACCTGGATGCAGAGGAACTTGCAAGGTGCGTGAGCATGCCTGCGAAAGCGCCGGCACGGCACGGGAAAACACATTTGCATGACAAGATACAGCTCCTAAATCCTTTTTGGATCCTGTTCCTGCATGCCTATAGTGTACGCTTTTGCTCAGAATAGCTTTTCTCTCTGCAACAATGACATATCAGGGCCCTTTCAGAGCGTAAATTCACCCGTTTCTCTCCCTTCCAGCCTCTCATGAATTACTGATTCAAAGCGACTTAATATCTATTCTCTATTCCCTTTTGGCTTTGCATATTTTAATTATGCCTCTTCCTAATCCTCTTTTTCCCAGAACACACTTAAATTACCCCTTCAGTAACTGTCTTTGATAGCTCAGTTATTGGAGCTAATTTGTCATTTTCGCCAACCATGCTATTTTTATGATGTGTTTTTTTTTTTATACTGCCATGTGATCGCACGCTAATTTAGGTTTGGTTCCACTAGCTTGCATCCACCAAACGAAGGTGATCTGCTGTATGAAATGCCGTCTTCAATTCTCAAAATTTCTCAAAATTTTACTTTTTTAAAAAATTATTGTTAAAGTGCTTTCACTGAAGATTTTGGTGGCTTTGTGCAGCGACGTCCCTGCATTCCTCCCTTTGAGCACATGTGGCACATCTGGACAATGGGGCTGCCGGGAGCAGGTCCTGCGTGTCGCCGAGCGGCTTCCCCCACATGCATCCCTGTTCTCAACCACATATTGCCTTACCAAGAATAGTTCCGGTGAAATGCTCATAATTTCCCTTTGCAAATTGATTTTTTCTGCCAGAAAAGAAATATAAGATTTGATATTCTTCCACGTTCAAGGGGCTACAGCATTCGGAGTCAGATAAACCCAATGGAATATTTCCGTGTAGCTGTTCCTTAGGAAGGAGGACTTTTGATTTCATTTATGTTATGACTTTTGCTAGTCTTAGTATTTCATAGGTGTAACTGGATTTGAATTCAGCCCTGCCAAGCACAGGGGCCCACGAGGCTGTCTGGCACTGGTGTCGGCAGCAATTTAGGAAGCTCTGCTCGGCCAGGAATTCAGCCGGTACCTCCCTGGGGGCTCCCTCCGCTCCGCTGCTGCTGACACGGAGCCCCCCCGGGCCGAGACGTGATAACCGTTATCGAAATGAGGATCAGGACAGCGCAGCGCTGTCACGGCCGAGCGTGCAGAAGGGTATTATGCTGATTAAACCAGCGGGAGAATTCATGCAAGCAAAGTGCTGTTATCCCTCCTGGAATTTGGCTTAAACCATCCCCCAAGGGGGGGGATGATGGCCCCACTGCTTTTTAATGACAAAAACTCCAGTTTTAAATCTCCTCCACGGAGAGTCCGTCAGACACCGGGGCTTCTCCTGGGCTGAGCTTGCAGAGGCGGCTCCTGGGCAGCACAGGGGTGCTCAGCACCGGGCGCTGAGCGTGCTGCATCCGAGCAAGGGGGGGATTTTCCCCAGCTGCCGATGCCGTGGACTTTGTTAAAGGGTTCTTTTATTAATAAATATCCTCCAGACTTTTTGCAGCGGTGGGGCCTGCCGCGTGTCACGCTGCAAGCTCCGCGTGATGGACCGGGGCCTCGGTCCCCAGCTGGCATACGCGGGGTCCCCTCGGAGGCTGGCGGCCCCGCGGTTAGTTATTCACGCTGGCCGAGATGTGCCTGAGTGCACTGCTGAGCAGAGGCTCGCTAATGCGAACTGACTGGCGGGGGCAGGAGTTTCGAGCCAGGGTTGCCTTTTGCATCAGTCCCTCCCATTGCACCGGGGAAATATCCAGGAAGGGCAGCTGAGCTCAGCCTCTGTTGCTGGAAAGAAAATGCCCTCCCCGGTTTCCAGGCAAGCTCCATGGTGGCTGTGAGCGAGAACGAGAAAGGGAAAAACAACCTGCGGGGACAGAACCAGGCGGGAACAAAGGGCCGTTAAACGCGGCAAGGGGACATCTGGCTGCAGAAGATACAGCTTGCTGAAATTTGGGTGTTTTTCAGGAGAGCGTAATTTACACACCTGCACTTTTCCTGCACTCAACGTGCATTATTTGCAAGGATGTGACTTTACCGGCCCCCCCCAGGACTTGCAAACAGCACTGCATTTTCCTGAGTGTCGCCTACTGGCACCTTCTGCCTTAACGAGCAAAGCTCTTTGTGAGGTGCTTCCCACGGGCCTGTCCTGGCGCTTCTCGCTTTTTAGAGCCAGAATTGGTCACGTCACTTTTGCTGCTTTGCCTTGTATTCCAGCGAACCTGCGTTGCGCCCTGGGGCTAGAGCCTTCATTAATCACTGCGGTGATGCCCCGTGACGGGAATGTCATTGCTTCCCCAGAACACTTCATTTCTAATTGCACCAAGTCATTATAAATTGCTGTGATGTAGGAATCGATGGTACAGGATCGATACATACGTCTAACCGCTCCGTGGTTTGTGTCACTGAGGTTCTGTAATACGGTGTGCAGGGTTTTAACCACACATCCTCTCGCTACCCCCTGCAATTCACTGCTTTATGCCTTTTCTTTGACTGCGCCCGTACTAATGATTTATACACCCCTGCGAGTCTGCATTCGCATTTCCCCGAGACAGCTCCTCGGGAAATTTCTACTCAGTTATGGCTACAGAAGTTTATCATATGCAGTAATCAGGCTCTAATGCAGCTTGCTTCCCTCGGAAAGGCTGAGCACTTTCCTTTCACCCGGCACTGCACAACACTTAGAAATCATAAACAGACACGGGGAAGAAAGTTAAATGTGAGATCGGCTATTTGTCTGTGCATGTTGTACAGTTACTTAAAACAGCAGCAAGAGGTGCCCCGCTCGGTGTGTGCAGTCAGGAAGGGTGTGCCCAGGGTAAAAAGGAAAACGGAGAGCAATTACGGGCTGGTCCTCACTTATCAAGTAGTATAGCGTGAGCTATTCCAGCCTGCGCTGGGTTGGTCTGCTGGATGCTTGAGTCACTCGCATATCGGTATCAAAAACCTTCTCGTTTCACGGTTAATTCACAGCCACGTGAGCTCTGGTGGCAGATTGACAGGTTTCCTGATGCGAGGGTTGCTGCCTTTATTAGGATTCAGAATTGTGGAAGGCTTTTCTCTTCTGTTTTCTTTCAAATTAAATAATGTTTGGCTGTTCTACCTGTAATAATTATGTTAGAGGGAGACATTGGAAAGATGGATCATTTTTTGTTCTGGGAAACTAATTTACTTTCCTTGAAGAAATTACTGTGCTTCCTGCATCACTGTTTACTCAGATACTTCTAGATCATATGAATTAACCTTATTAAGGCTTGAAAAACTGCATTTCTAAATCAAGTGGTGAAGGATGCTAAAACAAGTGCTTTGTTTCTTAGGACCCAACCGCTTCAGAAGAGGCTTTGGACAACAGCAGCACAATAGAAGGCAATTCAGGAATACTGTGCCCGGTCCCCGGAGAAGAGCAGCTGCCGCATTAAATGGAGTGAGCCCGTTAAATCGCCAGGCGTCCGCTCAAGAGGTGGGGGGAATAATGAAGGTACAGCTGTTCCCAAATGTCATGTACCGATCAGCTAGATTTTATGATCCTGGATCACCCCAAAGAACAATCTACATAATAAATGTACAGGCACAGTCTTTTATGTGCTTGCACACTGCATTTGTATGCATAGGTGAGTATGGCACGTATGCATATAAAACAGCAATTTTCCAGTTGGGTTTGTAAGCTTAAGACTTGGTATATTTTCTATTGAATCTGTTCCAGTGGGTTTTCCAAAAAAAGGTCTTAAAAATGTGTTCTTAAAAGCTTTTAAAATACTGAAACATTTTCATTCGATTCTTCAGTTATTTTTAAGACCCAGGAGATGAGGAAGAAGATATGTGTTCACCATTAAAGTAATTCTTATAGCTTCCTTCTGAGTATCTCTAAAATTAAATTGGCTTGGAGCAGAAGGTGGAAATCCAGCAGGTAGATAGTCCTCTGTGAGAAGAGGTGGTTTTTTTCTGCCCTGGTGGAAATCTGCTCAATTAGGAGGTCATGTATGCTCCGTAAGCTTTCAAAAACCCATCAAAGTGGTGAAGCTGATGCCACATTTAATGACTGTCCCCTGAGAGTATAAATAAGAGAGCCCTAAACTGAGCATGGGTGAGCATGAAGTGTGGTTATTCCTGAAAATATAGACTGTGGTGACTCAGGTTATGTACTGAGTGTGGCTGGATATTAACAGAAAGTAATTAGTAGTTGCTAGGAGGCATAATTCTATGGTAGCTTCCATTTTGCAGAAATAAACCAAGTGGGAAAAACATGGGAACACACCTTATTTAGTGGGTAGTAACAGTGATAGTGGTTGTCCCATGGAAATAGGCTGGATAGAGTATGGAGCAGTTGTACAAGTAACAGCAGGAGGACCTACACCCCAGAGAAGGTGTTTTCTGATGTGCTCCATACTCCAGAGCTCAGACTTGGCAACGTGCATGTCCAAATGATAAACCGTTGATGACCAAAAGAAACATGAGCAAAGCTATAAAGCTTGGCTTGTGCAAAATTTGCACTCTGCAGACTGTTTTTTTTTGGTTTTTCTGCACCATTAGAATGAAATGTTCTTCCTGTTACTTGTATTCTCATACATGGTAATGGGTACACGTAAGCTGCTTGTTGACAACAGTATATAACAAATCCAAATGTTGAAAAGAAACACTGCTCAATACAAATATTCCTGCTGTAAATGCAAAAGACCATGCAAGAGAACTGGTTTTAATAAATTTTAGTTAGGAATCAGTCTCCCATTAAGAAAATATTGAAGGCAAAAAAACCTCCCACCATTTGCAGAGCAGAGTTGTTCTGTTTTAAGACTCCAGAAGTTGCGAAGAAGAAACAGTTGTGAATGAAAATACAGGTAATGCAGAGCATGCAGTGCAGGGCTAAACCCCTTGGAAACCATCTCAAGCAGTGCTGAATGCATCAGCGAGCCATGAAGGCTCCTCCTGGCCAGGGATCACGCGCTGGTGACCACCATTCTCTTGCTGCTCTTCCAGGGTAACAAGAGCAACGATGCTTTTGCCAAAAGTGGTAGCAGCGGGGACCCGGAGGCGCGGAGACGGCCACCGCTGGGCCCCAAGAGATTCAGAGCAGCAGCTGCCAACACCCACGCCGCAGGGAGAAGGTAACATCCTTGGTAGCTCCAGCCTTTTTGGTTTTCAGCAACTTCCTGGGCACTTTGGGGGCTCCTCTCCCATTGCGAACTGCTGCAATGATGAGTGCACGTGGTGCGAGAGAAACACCCTGGAGTGTATTGGGAAAGCACTTGGAAATAAAAAGCTGTGTGCTCATAGTTGATAAGGCAGATATCAGATCCATCAATTTATTTTAGCAAGTAGCAAAAACTGACCTTTCTACTTTTATTAAACTTTTAGTCTGTCGCTATGGGGAAAACTTTTGAAAGGTGAAGTAACACTTATTTTCATGAAGGTAGGAAGTGTAAATTCCAGCCTGTTCCAACCTTAGGGCGCAGATAGAGGGAGAGACTCCTTGATGCTGCGCCCTGGAGCCGAGACTGAGCCGGGCTCTCCGGATCCAGGCTCCTGGGCTCAGTAGACGAAAGATGGCCGAGCTAAGGCTGCCGCTGTTCCTCCTTGCTCCTTTGGCACGTAGCTTTTGAGGCCAGCCGAGGCTCCTGTGTGTCCTGGACCACAGCATTTCAGTGCCTGTCCCATCCCGCTCCTTGTGTGCTCCAAGCAGGGTTTGCCAGCGCAGGTCGGAGAGGGATCCAGGGAGGCAGGTGTCTGCGGCCAAAAGCAGCGCGAGAGGGGGTCAGCAGCCTCCCGCTGACGTTCTGTTCAGATAAAATTGCCCCAAATACTTGGGGAAAGGAAGCTCAGTGTCAGCATCTGTCTGTATTTGCTTTGAGCAGAGAAGGGACTGACTGACCTCCAGAGGTCCCTTCTCACCAGATTTTCTCTGTGATTCTGTTCTATGACGTTTTTAATGGAAATAGTTGAGAACAAGAAAAAGTTGTTGTTTCATCTGAGCAGGAAGACTAGTTCCACTGAAATTCTTTGGAGGTAGAAAAACCTGTTGGGCTGAACTTGATAACATGTATCTTAATTTGTTTTTTTGCATGCTTTTTAATACCAAACTCGGTTAGGTATTTCAGTGTTAAACTTCAGGAGGGGTCTGGCATTTTGCTCACTGGAGTCCTTTTCTCTCTTCCCCAGTAACAGCAAGCCTTTCGTGCTGAACAGGGGACCAGGCTTCCAGCAGAAACGGATGCAGCAGCAGTACTCCAAAGCCAACTTTCAGAGCAGGGTCAGTATAGAGACATCTTCAGTACGACTTGCTGAATGTGACAACCCTTCAGTTTTACCAGCCCGTGCCCAGCTGGACTTTTGCTTCCAGAAACAGCTGGGAGAAATGGCCATTTCTAACAGAGAATATATTCCTAGGAAATTGTTTGCAGGGCAGGGTCAATAGCTCTTATTGAGCTTATGCAGCTTAGTATCTGGCATCTGGAAAATTAAACCTGGGCAGGTGAATAGAAGTAGCCCTTGTAGCTCGTATTTACATTCACCAAATGAAATACTTGAAAAGCAATCAGTGTTCCTGAGAGGTAATTCTTTAATTGATTTTCTTTTTTTATTTCACAGCAAATGGATGCAATCGGAGACAGGAAACAACCAAGGATGAGAAGGTAATTGATGGAAAAGGCACACTGCAAACACGACTCGCTCGTTAGCACTTGAATCAAAGCTGGATGCGTTTCTCCGTCTTGGCAGGTGGCAAGTGAAACCCAGCCCCGGAGCAGTGCTGACGGTTTCTGTGGCTAATCCCCAGGCGAGCCAGACCAGTGCGTAAGTAAATGAGGTGATTCGTTAAGATGGGAACCCTACAAAAGCCATTGCAAATCCCTTTAGCATTGCTGCAGCTTTGCTTCTTTTACAACGAGAGCAGAATGAATGGTTCAGACCCCAAACGGTTAGCAAATGGTGTCTCTGTTTATGGCTTATCTGGAAAGAGACTGTAATTACCTTGTTGTTTGTTCATTATCCAGACTAATGGGGAAACGGGAGTGCTGTCAGGCTGGGCGCAGGAGCCGGCTGTGGGACCTCGGCACTGCAGCGGGTGCTGAGCCGGTGCACGGGCAGGAGCTGGCACCCAGCGAGGGGTGGAAGGCAGGGGAGAGGGGAGGGAGGGTGAGTGAGGGCATTTTGGCAAATGCTGGGCACAAAAAGCATCCCGTGCTAGCTTTGATGTGACTAAATTCCCTGTGCTGGAGCTGAGCCCGTGCCAGCTTTTCTCATGGCCCTGAGCAGACGCAGCCAGGCTGCCGTGAGAGCCACGGGAAGCACGGGGCATGCCAGCATCTCCTTGCCCGCTTGCAGGCAATAGCAAGCGAGCTGCCTTAGCTGCCCGATTGAATCCAGATCGCGGTGCTCTGTGCCTTCCCCAGGCCCGGAGGCAAGCGGCCGTTCCTGAGGAGCCCGAGGCCCCCGCCGCGGGTGGCCAAGCCCCAGCCGAAGGGAGTGCTGCTGAGGTTCAACTTCCGCGCCATGGCGAACCAGGTAGAGGAAAGTCGACGGGACGCGTGGCACCTTGCACCCTGCAGCAGCCACGTCGCTAATCTGTTAACGTCACGCTCAGGTTTTCAGGGCTGCCAGTTAGCTTTATTTAGTGTAAGCTGGGAGGAAAATGCTGTAGCCTGGTTGGACAGGTTGTTCACAAAGCTGAAGGCGCCTGAGAAGACTGTTCAGCAACTACAGACTCAGCCTAACTTCTCCCGTGCTGCTGGCCCCTCTTGGTCTGTCGTAGTGCTTGCTTGGAGTGGGAGGATGCTCCGGCTCCTTGTGAGCGGTCCTGGCCGGGGGAGGACGTTTCACTGGTGCTCTGTGTGCTCCCTGCTCCTCAGAGATGCGCGACACTTCCTCTGGGCCATGTTCCCTCTTTGCTTGAGTGACCTTCTCGGTGCCACGTCTTACGCTGAAGTATGGCCTCTGTATGGAGCAGGTCAGAAGTCCTGCGCCACCGTCCTCCGTTGGCAGTGCTCCTTGTCTGGATGGTTGGGTTTTACTTGATGCCTTGTGCTCAGATGCCGTCTGCTTGCTCCTGTCCTTGCCGAGGATGCCCTGTGTCTCGGGGCTGGGCACTGCTTGGAGGTTTTCCAGCTGCACACAGTCTGTCGAGCTCCTTGTCTCCGTGTGACGAGTGGTTTAATTGACTAACTGGCTGTGAAGTGCCGTCCTGACTGATGGGCTCTAATCAGTACCCTGCTACGAGTTTGGCCGTGCTTTGCCATGAGGCTCGGGACTGAATCACTCTCCCTTTCCCCTGCAGACCAGCCTGACGCTGGATGAGAGATTCTCTGGGCTGAGGAATAAGCGGCGCTTTACAGCGGCAAGGAGCGCTGGCCGGACAGTCACCATGCCTTAGCACCGCACGCTCATCCCGGGGACTGCCGATAACAGTCCGGGCCCCGTAACGGGCAGCTCAATAAAACTCGATAGATTTCCTCCGAGATAGCTAATTTGGCAATGTGCCGTCTCCTTCCTTACACCCAGCACGAGCGAGTGAGCGAGGGCAGGGACGAGGCAGCAAGAGATGCAGGGCCAGAGCACGGGGCAGCGGGGATGTGCAAGGGGAGGTGGTGGAGGGGATATGAGTGGAGCCGAATTTGCTTCATGGGTGTAGGATGGTGATTCCTGTGAGAGGAAGGGGGGACCAGCTCCACGACGTACCTGTGGAGCCCTTTCCCGGGTTGTGTTGCTAGTGAGTGCAGGATTGATGCCACCGCCGTGTCTGCTCTTCTGTCTGTTTGGGAGGCAGAACGGGGAGAGGAGCGTGGGAAGGGGATGCTCCGGCCATTGCCGTTCCCCAGCTTCCACCCAAACGCCTCATTTCTGGCACACGCCGGGGTCCCTGACCTGAAGTTTGCTGTGTACAACCCTCGTCCTGACAATGTCCCTCCCTGCCCAGATGATCAGGCCTCGCATTTCTGGCTCTGCCTGCTGCTCTGCCTGCTAGGCTGCCGGCCCGGTTTCGGGGCTGGGGTAAGGAGTGCATGCTGTTGGCGTGGCTTTCCCTGCTGTGGAGCAAAGACAGGCTGCCCCGCTCCGGGTCAGCTTTTCCAGTGCTGCAGTACGTCTGCGTTAGGAGTTTCATAGGTGCAGCTCCAGCCCTGCTCAGAGCACCGGCATAATCAAGCTAGCATTTGCAGGAAGGAGGCCAGGCTACACAGCAGTCAGATAAAAACTGGCCGAGAAGCTAATGAGCTGGATCTAGACATTTGTTAACTAAGCCCTGCACCAGCCATGAGTCACTAATCCATTTTCCACCCGCTGCTGCAACCCAACACTGTGACCGCACTGGACGCAGGCTGTTCCTGCGCCCTGAGCTATACTTATAAAGGTAAATATTTGATAGAACGCTTTACGTTTTACACCGAGTGTCTTTAACAAGAGACTGGACTTGGAGTGGGTTTTACAGGAATTTGTGAAATGTTACTAGTTTACTAAGCAGTGATGTATGAGTCCAACGCACTGAATAAAAAAATAAAATACAAGTGTCAAATTTGGCATCCAGTTATTTACCTTCCTTCGACAGGCGTCTGGTGGATCAGCCTCCTGGGGCGGCTCCGTGAGCCCGTGGCACCGTACGCGCGGGCTGCAGGGGCTGCCACCTCCACGGCTTGGCTGCGGCCCCCAGGAGACGGTTTTGCAGTGCTGGCATCAGAGTCACCGCGGCCCCCCGGCCGTTTCCGTGGGCAGGCGTCCCTGCTGCTGGGCCTTGGCGCGCTCAGAGAATCAGCTGTGTAAAAACAACAGATTTTTTTTTCTGAAAAGCGTGCTTTGAGCAGAGGAGCCCCAGCTCAGTTGTGCAAGCAGAGTTTGCTGCTCCCAAAGCTGGCTCCAAAGCACAGCGAAAGCCCTGGGAGGTTTTTCCATAGGCACCCTGTAAAATCTTTGCTGGGATCTCTTCTGCTTTCAGCAGTATCAGCAAACTACCAGGACAGGCCTGGCTCTGAGCATGTCCAAAGCAGAAGGAGCACAAACTAATTTCCGGGCTAATTAACCTAGGAAAAGACATAATCTCTCAATGCAAACTACATACAGGTAACCTGGCAGATGAACAAGAAATACTGCTGTCACAAATGGCAACAGCCCTGATTTCAATTGCACTTTTGCGCTAAATTTTGACAAAAGATGGCAGAGTCAGTAAAAAAACCACGCTAACTTCTTACACTAGCTTGCAAAGGGATGGAGCCATTCAGCCGAGAAAGAAGAGGAGTGTTCAGCTGTTATCAGGGTGCTCAGAACATGCCCTGATATTCTCCAAGTAGCTGTTTTTCAGCAGTTTTTCACCTTATATTAGTTTTAAGGACTGCTTAAATTAAAATTGAGGACTTAATGATAAAAACTACACCCTTTTCTCCAGCTTGATTCCCCCAAAGAGCTGAGTGAATTTGCATAAAGCAAGGAAAGAAACCGGCTTTGTGCAGAAAGGTGCAAAATTTATAAGTAGCCAAAATGCCATTTTGGGAGCGGGCACGGCATCGGTGCACTCCAACTGGCATAAAATACCCCATTCTGTCACACTACCAAACCAGCAGAATAATTATCTCTAAAATTATCCTTGTCATTGGGCTTCAGGTTAGGCGCTGCGCAGAGCCTGGCTGGGCACTGTTTGGAGAAGGTGCTCCTTTGGCTTAGCAAAGCCTGCTAAAAGCAGTCAGGCTTTATTCTTTAACCACTGCCTGCAAGTTTTGTTTTTCCAGCTGGGCTGTTTTTATTCCTGCAGGGTTTGGGGGGGGGGGGGGGGGCCCAGGGTGCTGTTTCCGCGGTGGGGCCGGTGCCGCACGGGCAGGACGGCGGTCCCCTACCCGGAAGGTGGCAGCAGCCGGCTGTCCGCCGAGCCCCCCGCCGGGGCACCCGCAGTGGGGGACACAGGGAAAAGGCAGCTGCGCAACCTGCAAAAAAAGCCCTTTTGTTTTATTTTGGGTCAGCCAAACCAGTCTCCGGCTTTCCAAAATAATACCTCTGGTGGTGGCTGAGAGGTTTAAAAATGTAGGAGCGCCTGTACGGGGTCAGACGCACATCTGTAGGGAGGAGCGGGACCCAGTGCACGCGTGTCACCCCGCTCCATCGCTGTACTCCCCCCCCCAGCCCGAACCCACAATGCAGGGACTGTTGGAGCCGCTCGTATCTTTGCGTTTAACAGCATTTGCTGGGGCTTTCTTCCACTATTGCTTTTTGCAATTTGGTTTTGTCTATTTGTCCATGCCCCCAAGTGCTGGCATTATGAGATGCTGAATAGCTCTCCCTTAGTCGGCTTCTTTATGCCCTTTGCGATTTTTAGACCAGTACTAGAGTCTCCCTTGCTTGCCTCTTTTTTTAGGGGGAAAAGCCTTGGTGTATCTAAATGTTCACTGTCCGCAAGTTGTTCTGTACCTCTGACCACTTTCTTTGTACCTTTTCTAGCTCCGCTATATCTGAGATTGCAGGGCGGAGGGGTAGAGGTGATATTTGAGATGGATTTAGACCAGGGCTCAGCTTTGTTTTCTGTTCCTCTCCTGATCATTCCTAACATTCCAGTTGCTTTTTGACCCAGAATAGCAATTTGCAGTAGGAAATAGTAAGGCACATTTATACTGGTTTAATGAAACAAGTTTCCAGCCACCTACTTAAACATCCCAGTGAACATTTTCTGCAGAAACTGTTCATGCAGGCCATATATTGGTGGTACAGAGATCACTTGAAAACTTGTGCTGAGAGGTTGCAACGTGCTGCAGCTGCCGCAGAGCCCCAGCCCTTGGCCCCCCAGCACCTTTGCAGTACCGGCCCAGCTGCGGATCAGGTACAAGCCATCTCACAGCCCCCACTGCAGAGCCTGTGTTTGCAGTGTGGGAAGAGCTGCTTGCAGACAGTTTCATGCACTCTGTTTTATCACTAGAAGAACCTTTCAGCAAGGGTTGGCATCAAAAGCCAACGACTCAAGTAACCCCATACTTCAGCTCCAGCCTGGCCCAGCTATTGCTGGCAGAGAGGGTTACAGAAGGAGCAGAAATCCAGCCTAAGCTCTGCACGTGTGTCTGATTTCTTGGTGAAGGGGCCTCAAGAATAAAAACGTGTGGTTTCGGGCAGAGCGTTGGTCAGATCCATCCTGGCAACAGAGCTGTGGCTGAGGCATCGAACACTGGGCCTCGGACCCCTGTGCCAGCAGTGCCAAGCAGGAGCTGCTCTTCCAAAACACCAAGTCTAGTCCAGTACGACCCAGCCCCAATTGGCTCCCCGGGGCTTAGCAACCACTCAAAGCAATATTTCCCGCATTGCGTGGGGGCCCTTGTGCCGTCGTGTTTCAGATTGGCTGCGAAACAGAGTCAAGCAGTGCATAAACTCGCTGCCCTGGCCTGACGGTGCAGGGGGATGTGTTGGTGGAGGTGGAGCCCACTGTCAGCAGCAGGAGCTGTTAGTTTTCAGGGGACCCTGGAGGGATTCAGACAGCCAGAAACCATAAGCAAAATATTTAAACAGAAACCTGAGACGCAGACGGCATCTCAGGCGTTGTGGTTCCCAGAGGGGCTGGGATAAACCGAGCAAACAGCGGCGCATCAGCTAGCCGGCAACCGTGCAGAAAGGAGAATCACAGCAATCTGGGAAGCTTAACCTCAAGCTCAAATGAGAGTTTTCCTGGCATGCAGAGCCAAGGCTTTTGCAGGGTGGCAGCGCATTCATGGAGTGCAGGTTAAATACCACCCTGGGGACGGCAGAGCGATATTTGATCCCCAAAGTCCTCACGCTTAGGGGGACCCAGACTGCAAGAAGGGAGCATCCTCTTACCCCATCCAGGCAGGATCTGGCAGGGCTTTCCCACCATTTCCCAGCCCTGGAAATGGGAACGTCCGTGCCAGGGGACAAACAGGGAGCCTGGAGCCCCTCGTGCTCTGGAGCGCTGTTCACCCCCAGAGCAGGCTTCTCATTCCCGCCGTTCAGCTGGACCCGCTCTGGCTGCTTTTACAGTGCAACTTGCAGTACTCAAACGTGGAACGGAAAAACTAGGTTTGGGCTTTACCCACTCAGGATCGAGGTTTAGGATTTACTACTAAGCCATGTCCTGAAGCAGGTCCTTTCCGGATGCGTGCAGACGGCTGCCAGCTCTCGCAGTTTCCCAGAAAATCTGGTGATGTTTCATGTTCAGCTAAAACCTCAGCGCCTGGAGGCCGGTGAAGACCTCGGCTTGCCTGTGTTGAAGTATTAAAGAGTCGGTCTGCAGCGCTGCGGCTGTGCAGAGCAGGCCGTGTCCCCAGGTCGACCAGAGAGCTTGGGGGGCAGACGCCAAAAAAAAGAAAAGAAAGAATAAAACTTAATTATTGGTTTGAATGCTGTGTTTCAAGCTTGGGGAAGGGGACATTTCTGCCTTCCGGCACCTCGGGGAGCCCGCGGGGAGCCCTCGGTTCCTTGTGCCGCCAAGCGTGGGGGAGCCGCCGCCATGACAGGAGCAGCTGCCAGAGCGGGGGGCCAGCACCCCACGGGCTCCGAGGGCCCTTCCCGGTCCCCCATTCCCGGCCGGAGTTAACTCACGGCCGCCCCCGGCCTGATTCCCCGGCAGACTTTGCTGAAATGGCTTTCGGTCCCCGCTCCCCGCACAAGGCAACGCCGCTCCGGCCTGGCCCGACCCTCCCCTCACAACATGGCCTCTGCCGCCGTCCACAAGATGGAGAGTTCCCAGCCAGAAACGTCCTGCTGGGAAGAGCCCCCATCGCCATGTCCCCCCCAGGACTGCGTTGGGGCATTTTCCGCGGCTCCCCATGGCGGGAAAGACTTAACGATTGAATATCTTCGTTGGCACATTAGTGGGCATGGACGTTGCTTGAGGGCGGTGAAAGGAGAACGCACGTGCGCGGGGCAAGAGGACAAGATGGATTTACTTGTTTTGTATAAACCTGTAAACCATCCAGAGCTTGCTCCTTTTTTCTGAGAAACCACAATCATCTGCAAAAGCTGTCCCAGAAAACTTGACATTTTCTAGGAACGGATTCCACCTCAGCACAGCAATACTGCAGTGGATGCAGATTCCTCCGGGATCTCAGGCCCTGGAAAAAGAAATAGGCTTTTAAAAGCATTTAAGAGTTTACCAGCTCCGCGTGAGGGGAAAAGCGGGCGTCTGGTTCACAAGTCGCAGTGGTGTGAAGGGAAAGGGCCACCAGAAGGGGCCCCGCCAGGACTGCGGCGTCAAACAGCCGCGATGGGTTGGGGAAGACGGAGAAACTGGAAGAGGGAGCGAAACGGAGACAAAGCCCTATGGAAACCGTGGAGCTCTTCCTTGCTCAAGGGGCACCCTGCGACCGCGGGCACAATGCTCGCCTCTGTTGCGCATCCGCGATTGCTGATCACCTCCTCGAAGGCGAGGAAATCTTGGGAGCGGGGAAGGAAGCCGGCGAGACGGAGTCATTTTGCGCCCCACCACAGCCACACATGTTCAAAGCGGAGTCAGGAAACGCTGGAGGATACGTCTGAGTGTTAGCAGTCGCCAAGGACGCCCTTGTTCTCAGGGTCCCCTTGGGCAGGGAGGGTCCTGGCCTACAGCACTGGCCAGGCTTTGGATAACCAGGGCCCAGCTCGCTGCAGCATGCGGCTGCAATGCCAGAGCCACTTTACAATGCCAGAGACACAGTGCAATGCCAGGGCCATGGTGCGATGCCAGAGCTGCGATGCAAGGCCAGAGATGTGGTGTGATGACAGAGCTGCGATGCAATGACAGAGACATGGTGCAAGCCCAGAGATGCAGGAGGCCAAGCTGCAGAGCAAAGCCAGAGATGTGGTGCAATCCGGTGCAATCCCAAAGATGCAGTACGATGCCCAAGCTGCGGTATAATGCCAGAGCCGTGGGGACTGTGCAGAGGCGAGTGCGGGGCCTTTCCTGCAGGTCCGGGAGCTGCAACCGCTGCCCTTCCCTGCATGCCCAGACCCCAGTGGAAATGCCACCACCGCTGGCTCAGGCAGCCAGGGCCCAGGAAACCGCCGCAAGTCTGCATCTGCAGACTGCTAAGCAAGCCGAGTGGGGGGAAAGGAGGATTTTATTTACATCTGTTCTTTCAAAAATGGATGGGAACACTGGGTTGTCATGTTTTTACAGCAAGCCAGAAACACAGCAACAGCCGTGGTCTGAGGCCAGGACTGCCCTGGATTTACCGAGGGGCCTCGTTTGGTGCAATGGATCTAACACCACATTTTAGAAGCACTTTGTCTCATGCTGCTAAATATGTCTAGTCACGAATCTACGATAGAAATGAATTACACAGCACTTCTGGAGGGAGAAGGGACTTTCGTGTGTTGCCTGCAAGATGTTCTGGTGATGTATTTATATCAGCTCCAGCAGTGCTCATTAAAAATAGACAGTAATTGCAGCACTTTTTAAGCAAGGCGATAACAGAATGTAGCCATAAACAGAATGTGAAAATGTAGCAATTTCCACCCAGCACCTAGCTTTAATGAAAGGTTTTATCTTCTAATTAAAGCCCCCTGATCACATCTTTCTCTGTGTGGTTGTCTTTGCTTGAAAATAGACTAGGTGGTACAGATCATATGTATTTTGAGAAGATACCTGTTTCAAATTACAAACTGGTTCTCTGCAGAGCTGCTGTCTTATTGGCCTGCTAGTGCCAGCCAGGAAAAAATATTCAGAACATCATGAATTGAGGATGATTGATGTGCTGGTGGGGTAGGCAGGCTTTCTCCTGGCAGCCATGCAAGCCCGCACAGGGCCAGGGTGATGGCCTCTCCTGATCATCCTGCTGCTGGCTGAATCAGAAGTGAGCTCTGCACGGACTGCGGTGCATGCAGACCACGGTGTGCACACAGACCATGATGCATGAAAGCACAGCCCGTGGTGCACACAGACCACGATGCACACACGCACGCTTGCTGCATCAGCTGGCCATCCCAGGCTGCTCTCCATGCAGATCTCGCTATCTTTTGCTTGCCTCAACCCTTGCTGCTGCCTCTCTGCCAAGATGGCAGTGGATAGCATGCATCTTTTTCTCCTTTAACTAGCTCTCCATCATTTCCTTCGCCTCTGATCCATCCCTGTGAGGGCCTTGACCTCCTCTGATCCTAGACAGCAGCACCTTGGTCTCGAGTGGAGAGCAGTCCCCATTCTGGCACAGTGTTTGCAGCGTCCTGGCACAGCAAAGGTGGACTCAAGCTTGTGAAAGACTGCCCACAGCTGCTGCACACCCTGGAGTTATCGGGCCCATGCTCTGCCAGCCTGACCTCTGCAGGGAGAGTTTTACTCTGAAGGAGCTGAACAGCTCAGGCAGTCAGGATGGTCCAGGTAGAACCATGCTCCCACCTTGCAAGTCCCCCTCTGCTAAATGTTTTTTGTTTAGGATGTGGAGGATTGCAGTGTGCCCAGGAGACACTGGAGAAATCACTTGCTCTGAAATTTCCTTTGTTTTGGACTTGCTTTGACAGAACAGATTAAAAATCCCTTTTCCAGTCCATGAAGCCTCTCAGCACAGACAGTCTGCCATTTGGCTGGTCTGTGAGGGTCTGGCCGGCAGAGCCGCGAGCCTGTCTGTGGCCATGAGATACTGGCAGCAGCGTCATGAAACACAAACCGATAGAGAGAACGGCATCTTCGTGGGAGAGCCATCCCTTCCACCTGCGACTGCAGCATCCTGCTCCCGCTTTGGGATCCGGCTTTTTGGGACTCCACCCTGCAGTGTCAGAGGGGGCTCAGAAGTTCACTATGCGTTCCAGCTAACCAGAAATCTTTGGTGTATTTGGCTAGTTACTAATTTATAGCTGGGTAATTTCCTGTTCATATGGGCTGCTGATGACTGCAGATACCTTGGGGCCGGGGGCAGATCCTCTGTTATCTCAGCTGCTGCCTTCCTGCTCTGTCACATGCATGAACGGTGTCCAAGCACCATGAGAAGAGGGAGGGAGGTAGAGCTAACGAAGAGCGTGGAGCTACTAAAAACCAGCCCACGGTTGTTCCTGATTCCTGAAGATGTTCCCCTTCAGAGAAAGTGGGCTGTATGAGATTATTGCCTCCCAGCCCTACATCTCTTGATAATAAACTCCCTGCAAAACAGTATTTTTCCTTGAATGCTCTCATGTGGCTCTCTAGGAGCAGTTGGAGAGCTCCACTGCCTGGCATCAAGTCCATGTAAAACTCTTCTTTCCTTAGAGCCAGGAAAGAGAATCTGATGTTTCATTAAAATACCAGAACTAATCATTTTGGTGGTAAAGATGATTAAGTTTCAGCTGCTCAGCGAACCTCCCCCAGCTCTCGAACAAAACCAGAAATGTCCTTGTGAAAATGTTTTATTCCACCAAGGAGCTCTCGCTGCTGCGATCAAGGAGGTAAACATTTTTATAGGGGCTATTAATTATCTACCAGTGTCCTGACGAGACAGGGGATATTCAATCTTTCTCCAGGCTCTTTTGTCTATATTATATCTGGTCCCAGACCCGTTCAACAATTTATGGCCGCTGTTCTACCCTGTATCAGCATCTGCAGGTGCCAGTATAACGGGTCCCTTTCCCGTAGCTGTAGTGCTGTTGTCCCCATCAATTTGTTTGCTGCTGTCCTCTCCTTTCCTGACAACCACTGGGAGCCATAAGCTCCATGTGCCCATCACAACTCCAGACAGGAGGGAGAAGAAACTTTAAGAGTTTTTTTTTTTAACGAATATTCAGCAAATGGTAGGAGGCACGATGATGTTTATGCCAGGGTCAGAAGGCTGGCCCAGCTCCGTGGTACTGTGGCGCTTTGCAGCAGTGAGGAATTTTCTTCTGCCCAAGCCTGGTTGAACGTCTTGGGTAGCGCAAAAATGACCCACGCGCCTGCCCGCCGCGGCATCAGCCTCGCACCTCCCGTGGTTCAGACCACAGCACGCTGCTGAACGCTGCCCCACTGTACACATGAGCAGGTAAAACAGGGCATGAAGAACAGATTTTGGGTTCAGGCAATCCTTTGAAGTGGTTCTTGCTCCACATTCCTTCAAGTCATGCAAAAGCCCTGGTGACCCTCTTCTTTTCCAATACCACTTGTATTTTTCAAAAAACATTAAAAACCCCCACCAATTTGACTCTAAGCCCAGCTGTGCAGGCAGTAAGAACTTTACTTGTGTCAGGGTTTTAGGACTAGATCCCATTTTTGTGGCATTTTAACCCATATTTAGACAAAAATGTTACTGAATAAAAAGTGGTCACTGAATTCTCTTTGGTTCAGTCTTGCTGATGTGGATTAATCATGTTTACTGAACTATAGAAATGCTTGATAAGTTTTTTTTCTTTCCCCCCACGTTTTTTTTTAAACTCAGCATTCCCAGAAATTGCTGGTTGCATTTTAAAACAACTGACAAAGTAAAACTCGCACAATGCAAGAGAACTAAAAGATAGCTCTGCATGATATTTTGCTCAAGTTGCTAAATCATATTAGCACTGTCAATAAATTTCCACTCCCTACCCTAAAAGTTACAACGTTTCAGCCCTTTGTGTTGTTTGATTATGTTTTTATAAGAGCGAGACCATCCAGAAGCAGATTATGGACAACGCGACCCTTACGCGGACTTTGTGCCGCCTTTGCACCGAGTGGTTTAGCAAGTGAGTGTTAAATGTTATCATAAGAGCTGAATTGTAAAGTGGTGAAATCATACAAGAGTGCAACAGGCTTAAGAGGCACAGCACAGTTCATTTCCATTAGAGCAAGCTCAGTCCCAAATATTCTGCTGATGACATTTGCCAAGAAAATCTGTTATTTCCCAGCAAACACTGAGGGAAGTGAAAAGTCAAAGGCAAGGGGCATTTTTCGTCATTAGATCCTGTCCCTGCACTTTCTCTCTGTTCTGCCCAATGAATACAGAGCTGGGATGCTATGGAAGAATTAGCACACATGGGATGTGAAGATTTTTCAGGCTTTTAAAAACTAAAAGCCATTTAAGGCTCAAGCCTAGGTGTTCTGGGGTTGCTTTGTGCGTGTGTTGATTGTACAACTGCACTTAATCCTCTGGTTGTTAAATTGCAATATCTTCCCACGTGCTGCCAATGCTTTGGGGACGTTTCCAGTGTTGACCATTTGCTCAGTGTCTGTTTTCCCTCTCCTCACGGCAAAGTTTGCCCATGCCCGGTTCCTTCTCAGCACTAGCCCCATTCTCCCAAGCTCTTTTCGTCCCAGTCTCTCAGCTACTCTGCATACAGCTGACTTTATTATCCTTAATAAAACCCCCTTCCCCTCCTGCTCTTTCAAGGCCACAGTCAGTGAACTGGCTTGGCTGCTAGGTCATATCCTTCTCCAAAGTGCAATTCATGGTGCAGGAAGAGTGACGAACAGCCCATTGCCTGCCAGCACAGAGTTTGTCACAGCTTTTTAGATCATTTTCTAGCTTCTACTGCCACTGCGTGCTGTATTGGCAACCGCGGTGGATTCATTCACATTATCCTGATAAACATGTCAGCAGATCTCAGAAAGAAAAATCTTTTCTGTTCCACCAAAGCTGACAATGCACGGCTGTTTTCCTTTCAGAGAAGTATGGTTTGCTGGAGTTTCGCAACGGTTATTGAAAAGGATTTGTGCCTCCATTCAGATTTCGTCTATTTTTAGGTCTAGAATTTAATGGTAGCACTCAATTATCTTTAAGTGTCTGGCTGGGTTTGACTAAGACATTTCTTATGTTATCTATTAGAAGCAGGCCATTCATTTCTCATGGCTACCCCCCAAACCAATGCAAGTATTGCACGATACTTCTTACATTGCGAAGTTTAGTGTTTCAACATCTTTAAAACCTACTGTTTGTGTATCTAGCAGTCTTCACATAGCTGCTTTTACATCTATCTTTTATAGCTACTCCAGAGTAAAAACCACGGCTCTCTACATTAATACTTAAGAGACTGTACTAAGTGATTTTGCTTTATGGGCTCACGAATGTGCTTTGTGTGCGCATAGGAAACCTGATGGACAGTACTGGTGTGCCTCCTTCTGATTACAGCACACATCACCAGATAATCACCTTCCCAAACTCAGTCCTGGAATTCAGCCCTGAGCAAGCCTGCAACGCTCTGGTTACGACCCTCTCCCAAGCGGTGCTGCAGCTCGGCTGTGGGTCAGAGCAGCATCCGTGCTGCTGCGCTCCCGAGCAGCCGGCTCGCACAGCTCATCACTGCACCAGCCCCAATTAGCAGGCTTCTGGAGAGCAAGAGCTGGTCTCTCCCAGACATGCTGGTGATGATGGATGTAACAGTCTTCCCACAGCCTTGCCCCTGTACAAATCCGGTCAGATATGCACGTTCCCGGTGCAATACCCAGATGGGAACAACCTCTGCTCTGTTCTGTAATAAGATGGACCCAAGGGGCTAATTAGGCATAGTTTGGACACTAACAGCTTAGCAACCCCATTTGCCTTCAGATACCTTGTTACAGCAGTCGCACAAGTTTGCTTCATGTCATCAGTGGCAGGAAATTGGGTGGCAGCCAGGTCTGCCCAGAGCAGGTTTGGAGCCTGCAGCTCACACGGAGGAAACAAGGCACGAGCTGATCCTGCTGCCCCTCCTGCTGAGGGCCCTGGCCACGTCGCTGCTGTGGGCATCGTGCAATGCACAGAGTCATTTGCTCAGGTCTGGGTCTACCCAGATCACCCTGAACACCCAACAAGATGCTTCTGGCCTCTGGGCACAGGGCTGTTGCTATCTGGCACCCACAAGGCACAACCAGCCAGCTATGCCCCAGGGAAAGCCAGGCTAGACAGAGCCCACCAGTACTGCAGGCTGCCATGCTGAAAGGGAAACCGGGCAACTGTCTTTTTTCTTTAACATGTACTGAAATGCTCTTCTGCCCCATCCCTGCATGTTTTCACCAGTGAGCTTGTCTGTGAGGTGACCTGCACACTCAGGAGAACACAGGGCTTGGTGCAAACAACAGCTGGCATCAGTCTCTCCAGGCATTTTTCTTCCTTCAGCATAACTTCCCCTTCAGACCACAGTCAAAGTGCATTTGCCACACTTTCCCAGCTCTCCTCCTTGGTGCAGAGGAATGCATTTTCCAAGAGGTAATGATAAGCCCTATTATAATTCAAAAAAGTTGCTCTCAGAGCTTTACCACCTGTGTCTGATTACACAGGAGAATCAGCATAGTGGCAGGATCATCTGGAGACACTCAGCCTTCATAGCTCTTGATATTAGCCAGCTCATGGCTCCAAGATGCACTGTGCAAACAGCCTGAAAAGTTTCTGATTACCTGATAGAGAGGGAGCAGCTCTGCTTTTCTGAGAGCCTTCAAGGTTACCAGTAACCTTGAATTAAGGCAGTGCTTTTGATACATCATTAGTGTCTTCACTAGTTCTCCGGGTGCCCCAGACAGACAGAGCACAACAATATTATGGAGAACACCAGCAAGGCATTTGCCTCTTGAGAAATACCCTTCCTCAGCACTGCCGCCCCTCCAGGCTTTGCTTGGAGAGATCCCTTCGGAGCATGCCCAGCCCCATGGTGGTTCAGGTTGGTGGGAACTCTTTTCAGAGGTGCTGGGGCCCCATCGACAGCAGCCGGTAACCCCAGCTCTTACTGACATGTCCTCAGCTGCAGCATCACTGCTGGTGGGTGCTGGAGGGAAACGATAGGTTACCACTACCATGGGGAGCTCTTGTGTTGGCATCACCATTTCTTTTCTTCAAAGCTAGTGTATCATAATGAATTGCAGAAGCACTATAATCTGTATAAACTAATTTCCTGCCTGCTTGCCTGGGTTGTGCCTTCATCTTAGCATCCAGCTCCCACGTACACAGCTAAACAAGCAGGTAGCTGTCTAGGACTCTCACTGGAATGGTTTCTGCACACCCTTGCCCACTCTACCTGTTACCAGGGATGGTTTTTCCATCATTCTTGATCTCTATAAAGAGGCATCTTTGGACTTTGTCCTAAAATCCATGCAGCTACAGCTTACAGCGTGGGAACTGCTCAGTAGGGCTCCATCCTTTGCCACACAGCAGGTAACATCACCTACTCGATTCGGTGATGCTCAGAGTGGCATTGGAGTCCCTCCATCTGCAGTTACACAAACTGCTAGGCTTGGAAGAAGGTAACACAGCATAAATAGGGAAACTGCGTGAACAGAGATGGACAGCATTAAATACATTAATAGTGAGGACACTTTGCATAAAGCCAGTAAGGCTTCCCCTAAGCAAAAATACTGAAAAGGCTGAAGAGTCAAATTCCTGTGGGAGAGAAACTCACTTTCCTGACTCCGACGCTTATCTCTGTGGCCACAAAGCACAAACTGCAGCGCAGCTTTTGCCAACGTGCAGAGCTCTGATTTCCCAACACCCGTGAATCATCATGTTTAAGGTTCACGAGGCAGAGCAGTTTGGGCTTGCTTCCCCGCATCGTGCCCAACGCCGAATACAGTGGGCTCAGTGTGGTTCTCCAGACAGCACGTTCTTTCTGAAGTCCCGTCCTGAACGAGCTCATTAGCGAGCACTCCACATCAAAACAATGCAGCTCCATAAATCGCTCCGGTTCAGACAATGCGCTCCCTTCCCCCTCACCAAGACCTTCTGGGCAAAACCAGACGAAGGCGGCTGCTTTAATTCCAGACCAGCAGTTTCTCTGGGGAAGCAGCTCCATTTATGTATAGCCTCTTGATGATTTTGGCCACTCCATGTGCATCTTTACTAAATGCATGGGTTAAATGCTGTGTTAACTGCCTGTATCATTTTTCTGCTGCTGCAAACTACAGGATAATTGTTAGCCCATATATGCTACAGAGGCTGAGCAGGAAATTACATCAAGTACTCTCAACCAGAAAAGTCCACCAACATCCTCACAAATTCTACAATTTAGTAGTTTGAGGGATTTAAATGATCAGAATTGAGTTTTCCAGAACATTTTCATCCAAGAAATCAGAAAGCAACATCTACTGCCACTAAAATGCCACAAGTTCATTAAACTTCTGCTCCTCCAGCACCTGCATCTGCCATCCAACACTCACCGTTACTGCTAGAAACTTGGCAGAAAAAGGTACACCAGGTCAGGCCGTGGAGAGAAAGAGCTGGAAATTAATGGTTTCAGGTAATTCAGATTATGAAAGCTCAGAGACTGAATGATACACTGAATCTTAAGCTGAATTGGGGTAGTTGATTCTGTTTTATAATAAGCAGCACCAATTTCTAAATAAATAACGATTCTTAGTGGATTTGTCCCATTTTTTGGCTGAACAATGAATAATTGAATCTAGTCCAAATATTGATCCAGAAAATAACTTGCTTGTCCTGAGTAAACACAAACATGTTTTGCTGGGAGGCCATGACTGAGTTATCCTGTTGCTTTTCTTGCAAGCCCCTTTTCCCCAGTCTTGGCTGACATTTACTCTTAAAAAGGAAGCAAAAGTAATTATTCTAAACAATAGGCTTGCTAAACATCATCTAAGCTTAGGATCAGGAGATTCAGATTTCACTGCTGAACTTCCTTGCCAAATCAGGCTTACAATTCTTCGACAAAACTGCTGCTTCTAGGTTTGTGTTTTGCTTTTTCTTCAGTTACGGTTACCAAATCCTGTCATTTATTTGCATGGAAAAAAATGCAAGCTTTCCTCAACTGGTAAAAATTTTTTTCCATGGATTATGGTTACATTTAATTCTGCAAGCCCACCGGGAAAGTTCATCATCAGCTGTAAAGTGCTGAAACATGAAGGCCCCGAGTGACACAGGAGAAGCATTGCTTGGAGGAAGGCACGTGAAGCAGAGGTCAGGCTTCCTCTTGCCAGCGGGATGCTGGAGGCAAGAGCAGGGTAAGGGCAGAAGCGCAAAGACAAAACCAGGTAGGATGGTGCCTGGGCCCTTAGAGCAGCACAGCCAGTTAGGATTATACAGCTAGTTTTGCTCAAGAGCTAGTTTTAGGTATTGCAAAGGCCAGGTCTCCAGGCAGTATTCCTCATTCTTCATTTGTTTCTATATATGTGATTTCTTAGAGAAGAGATCGGTCTCATGAAAGAGGGTTGTTAACGAACACTTTCAGTCATAGCATCCCCCAAACTGCAGGAAACACTGGCACGGTAAATAATAAATATTTTAATAAAAGCAGATTATAACTTGTGCTCTGCCTCTGTCATTGTCTGCAGCTGGCAGACCTCCTCTGCAAGGTCTCTTAAACATTACACTTCAGCGATACTTCCCGGGCTGACAAGTCCGGCCAAGGACCTGTAAACAGAGACAGAAGTGCAAGAGTGCTTGCACAGGCTATCGCAGCCCCAGCAGCACGTCCTCGCAGGGGCTGGGTGTCTGGGATTGCTGCGACAACACCAGCTTCCACAGGAGCAAAGCAATGACGTCAAAGGAGGCAACAACATGATAACAGAGTTATCTGCAAAAGCTGGGAACACCCACATCTTTTTCTTGGGACCACCATCAGCCAGGCAGGTTGCAAAGAGCTGTCCCACAACATTTGTCCTAATGCTTTTCAATGATGTTAGGAGTTTTTTAGCCTAGATTCAAAACAGCTCCCAAACCACCTATTGCCTGCCAGACCTGGGGAGGCAACAGCAGCTCTGCTCCAAGGGAGCTATGGGTGGCAGAAGTGCTCCAGCACCACTTACCTGGGGAAGGGCCAGCAGATGAGAGGAGTTGGAGAGGAAGGACAGGGTGGTGGCCCGTTGTACTTTATAATGACCTGCTGGGTATGCAAACGAGGAGCAGTATTTACAAGCCGAGAGCCGCAGGTGCTGGCTCAGTAACTACCAGCTCTCTGCATCAGCTCCTGATCTCGCTTCACCTACTTGCAACAAGTCACCGAGCAGGAAAGTGAGCTGAGGGCCACTTTTGAGCTTTGGAGCTTTTCTCCTGTCTGTGTCCTGAGCTAACAGGGAGCCTGTGGGAGTGGGAAATTCCTGACATAGGGCTTGGTTCTGGTTTAGCAGAGCTGGTGGAAGGGCTTTGTCCTGCGCTTCCCATGGAGACCATCGTGGGGAGGTCAAAAGCGCTCCTGCAGGCCTTGAGTCCGACATGAAGCACCTTCATCAGCTCACAACTGGCATCTGGGAGAGGTTTGGCTCTGTACAGAGAACAAAACAGCTGCTCTCAGGGGGGAAAACGTGGGTATAACTTGCCTTTGGATTGTTTGTGCCCATACTTGTCACAGTGAGTACAGCCCAGGCGTGTTTAAGCTTGGAGCCAAGACAGCTAAACAGCAGCTTCAGTGCAGCGGGGTCCCATGGCCGCTGAGAGCAGGCGGGCAGGGAGCTGTCAGGAGTAGGGCTGTGGCTTGGGCTTCCTCTGAATAACTTGTGCTATTTCAGGATGATCACAGGCAAACAAAAATACACAAAGAAGTCGTGCTCCTGCTTTTGCGTTCTTTGGTTATTTTTAATGCATCCTTTTCTGCAGGACACGTCACGCATCCAAGGTGGCTCCTAAGCCTCATTCAAGCTGATGCAACATAGTGTTGCTCCGAGCACTGCTGATCCTGCCTGATGTTGTCACCCTGCAGGTGGATGGGACAGAGCTCCAATTTGCAGGGGCACAAAATGCCAGGCCTGGCCACGGGGCAGGTAAACTTCTCCTCCGGGGCAGCAGCCGGGTGCTGTGGTGAGCGCTTCCGCAGGCAGGGAATGCGGAGAGGTAGCTGATCTGCTCCGGAGCCTGTCCTTAGGGCAGCGCTAAGCAGCAACGCAGACACAGCCAGCGCGTTCAGCCCGTGCCAGCAAGGGTGGACTCCCTTTTGGGGAGCTGCAAGTGCCAACGGGCACGCGTGTCCTTTATTATCTGCTGCAAATGCAAATATCTGCGCATTTATTGTGGCTTCTTGCATTACTGCACATGAGCCGAGTTATGGTAACTAATGCTGTGTGCTCTCAGCCCTCAGCAAACACAGGGTAACACGCGTTGCGGTGTTTTCGCTGGGTCACTGATCCCTGACCATGCACAGCGTGCTGCTGAGTCACTTGGTGGTCACATTGCCAGCGATCCGGGCGTCCGTGCGAGCTGCGGAGTGCTCGCCGCCTCCCGGGGTAAGCTCTTCACCCACTGCTTCAATAAAATGACATTTGGATCCAGAAGCTCATTTCTTCTTTGGGGAAGAGTTTGCACAGTAAATAAAAGGCAGCGAGAACAGACCAAGACTTCTCCATTTTCACAAAGACATGGGAAACTATAGATTACTGTTCCTGTTGTTTCATTGCGCGAAATGTCAGACTTTGAGGTTTTTTTTTTTTTTCTTAACAAATTTGGAGTTTGGCACTTGAGTCCATATTTAGCCACCTGCCCAAGTTACAAGAGTACCAAATACCCGAAATGTCCCACCAAGGAAGGTCAGACAGGATGTTTTTGAGGTTAAGAGAGCAACAAGATGCTATATATACATATTTTATATATATATATATATATATATATATATATATAAATTATATATATATATATAAAATCTGTGTGTGTATCTATAAACAGACTGTAACTATAGATGAGGTTCTAACTTTTGGCTTGGCTTTTTAATTATTCTAGCTATAGTCTAAAAGCAGCTTCCTCCTCTGAGTTGTCCTTCGAAAACTGTTAGTGTTTTTCAGCTCTCCAGCTCAGGCAACGTTATTTGCGTCTTAGACTCCTTTTTCACTACTTAAAAAGGGGGTGGGCAGAAGAGAAAGCAAATTGCGAACTAAAGAGTTTATTTCATAGTGTAAAACCAAATTTTAAAGTTTTTTTTATCTGCACCTTCTTTTTCTTAGGGGAAACACTTTCGCACAGTGTCCAGGTAGTTCTCTGCATTTAACACTGTTATAATTTGGTTAGTGTAAGTCTGTGTAATGCATAAAAGTAATACTGTCTTTATGCCTTTGCCATCACAGCTCTCACACGTACCAAGCCCATAAATGCTAAAACACTTCTGCCTTTTCCCGGGAATATTGCATCAGTGCTCTGGGAAGGTCCATCGGGGATAAATCGTAACAGTGGAAACAGCCTGGCTGCCGGGAGCCCAGGGCTGTGCCCAGTGCTTGGAGCCTGAGCCGCCACATCAGCATCACCTGCAATAGCCGTTGCTGGAGGGAAAGCTGATGCTGTCGTGGACGAGCAGCAGCAGAAGGGTCTTGCTCAGCCCGAAGCTCAGGGGTGCTCGCGGCCGCTGCGTGTAGAGCCCAGGGGCTGAGCATCCCCCTGCTCTGTGGGACTGGGGATGAGACCCGCATACCCCAAGAGCCCCTCCTGGTCCCGTGAACGGCACAGCGAGGCCTGAGCTAGTGCCTTGACTGCTGCGGTGGGGGAGAAGCCAAGGACGATGCTGCCCACCTTGCACGAATCGCTCCTTGGAGCTTTTTGCAGCCGGGCGGCACATTGCTGCCTTGTTTGTATCTGTGTCGCTGTCATCCCATGTACTTCTTCAGAAGGCCTCATAGCTACTGCATTAAGTCAACGTAAAACCCAGTTTTAAAGAGCTGAATTCAGCCAGAAGAATCATATTACCAAGATCTAAGATAGGCACCAAATATTCATCTCAGCCAATTTATTCCTGGCCTGCACTGCATCTCCGAAGAGACAGCGCAGATCCAGTGAACAGTGCCACTGTAAACCAGCACGTTTGAGAGAGACATTTTCCAGAGAATGTGGGCTGGGAAAGAAGTTCAGAGCTGTATAGAAAAAGTGCAGCTGAACATTACTAGGGATGCCACATCATTTTGCGATAGGATGTGAATGGTTTTCTCCCACTTGTATCATTTCATCCCAGCTTTGCCCTGTCCTTACACACACTCCTTTGTGCTCCAAGTCCTAGGAATCATGGATTTCCAGCAAAAATTCTGCTGGCACAACCATCTTGGAAAGGTTGTTGGAATAAATACTCTCTCCAGCTTTGCATGATTTGCTCCAACCTTGGAAATTGGACTGGGCCTGCTGGAAGTGGGCTCTGGAGTCACTCCAAAAGTCCTGGGACCTTCTGACGAACACAGTGAGTTTTGCTCGCTTTTGTGCTTGACACATTTTACCTAGATGTAGATACTACCTGCATGGACTTGTACCATAAACCTGCCTGTGGCAGTCTGGCTCCTGAGAAATCTTTGTGCATGATATTCAAAGAAAACCCGTCATCAGTGGCAGAGAATCCAAATCAGCCCAGGAGCTCTCTCTCACTCTGAGGCATCTGAGGAAAAGTGCCATTAATATTAATAATAATACATTATGCAAGCCCCATTGCTACTAGGAGGAGGATGCTGAAAGGCCTATAATTCCCTCTCTGAGCCAAATAGACAGCATTGCTCAGGGCTGGGAACACTGCACATGGATATACTCCAAGGAAAAGGAAAGGATGCAGGATGACATCTCTTGGAAGACATTAATGCAGGCGGTACAGCCTCCCGGAGCAGCTCCTGCGGTCAGCCTGTCACCTCTGATTGTGCTGCGGAATACTCTGTAAAAGGCCAGCAGCCATGCTTTCGTTTGCAACTTAAAGCGATGGGAAAATCTACCTTCTTTCTGAATTGTTTCAATGATTAATTTAATTACTAGCTATTTGCATCTTAATTTGAATTTGTTCATCTTATGCCAATTTAAGAGGGGCTTGTGATTGCACCCCCATGTAGACAGGCTGTGATCAAGTCGCACTCCTTCCTTCTCTTGGATAAACAGACTGCTCAGCTCAATGCTCTCACTCTAAAGGTATGTTTGGAGATTGCAAGCAACTCTTGTGGCTCTTTCTTGAACCTCTTCCAAGCATTCAGCATCCTGGAATATATTCCCATCATGGGAGGTACCAGATTCAGTTTGTCTGTCTCCCTTTCCTGTCCCTCAGCTTTGTAGAGCAAACTTCTGCTTGACACGCACAAGTGACATCTCTGCATGGATCTTGAATTCAAGTTATTATAAATTAATCTGTGTAAGAAAATAGTCTGAGCATGACTGGAGTCACTTGTATGGCTAGCAGAGAGTCATTTTGTTTTCTAAGGCCTTTCCACTGAAAGGGGGGAAAAGCATTTTAAAGTAAGACCTGAGGCTTGATGCTGAAGTTTTAAACCACATTAAGACCTGGTCTAGAGGTCTAGGTCTAAAGATCTAGACTTGCAGAAGTCCAGACAGCAGCGAGAACACCTTGCAAGGGTGCCTGGAAAGCACCGTGCCCTCGAGCCAGAGCAAGCCACCAAAGCCAACAGTGTGTTTGTGACTTTCTTCTTTTTTGTCCTATTACCTGAGGAAATATTCTGGAACAATGAAACTCACCCAGGTCTAACGAATCATGTGCTGCTAGCACCATTTGTCAGCTCCTCTGTCATTTGCCTGCTTTGCTAATAGCCTGTTCTCAATTATGCATGTGATAGAGCTGCTAAGGCAGCCAGCGCCCGCACCAGCCTCCCAGGCCACGAAAGAAATGTCCGGGCAGCCGAGCAGCTCCACAGCTTGAATCTCGGTCCATCGGACAGACAGAAACAGGCAGGGAGGGACTACCCAAAGCTGAGGGGGGCTGATGACTCAGTCTCCTCTGTTTTCTTTCCAGATTTCAGGAATTAGAAATAATGACCGAATATTACATTGGTCTCCTTGTTGTGCTTTTTGCATTGCTGCCCAGGGCAGGTAGACGTAGAGGGTGAACTGGGGAGGAGACGCTTGTGGTCCTTTCCGGCAGCCTGTACTCCTGAGGGAAACTGGAACTAGTCAAGAGGTTGATAAGGTTCAGGAAAAGTGCTCAGCTGAGACTGGGAAAATTTTCAGCTACTCAACAGCATATTTTGAAGCTTTTCAGTTCATTAGTGAGAAGCAGGATATATTGGCATCTGCAGAATTAGCTAGTGCTTATCTTTCACTTCTAAATGTCATTTTCATTCTACCTTTTAGCAAAACTCCTTAGAAAATACACCTGATGGTAGCATGGCCCCTTCACTGCAGTTTTCTGCAGTAGTTCTCCAGCTCTGGAGGACGCTTCGGTGTGCTCTTAGAATGAGGTCTAAAACGATAACTTTTCTTCCTCTGCTCTGTCTAGGTCATGGAGCCCAAACTTAGGGCATTCAGCAGCCCAAATTCAGCCCTCAGCCAGGTTCACTCACAGAGTACATGAGAAAAGGAGTTTTTCTCTCGCCGAAGGCTGTCTTGAGGCAGGCAGCTGGGAGCGTGCAGATGTGGGCAGAGCTCAGAACGACCACGGATTTGGAGGAGCTCCCGTTTGTCTGGCCGCAGAAGGGCACTGCACAGCAGAGATTCTCCCCCCTTGCAGATGTCAAGATGAGATATGCCCATGAGAGCTTAATGCTCAAGTTTGGACCCGAATTTGTGAATAAAACATTATGTCCAGCAGGATTTACAGCAGCATGCAAGGACTGGGAAGGGAGCAAGCCTGGTGGTGCTGCTGGCTGCGCTCCCTTGTAATCAGAGGCCAAGAGTGAGACATCTCTGACAGCCTGATCACAGCCTAGTTAGGACGAGCTCAGACCTTGGAGAACCCTCCTAGGAAACGCCGCAGCAGGATGAGCCTCTTTCACAAGTCAGCGCTGGAGGCATCTGAGAACAACCTTTTGTGGAGAGTGAAAAGGGCTGCTGATCCCAAGGGATGCAGGCCAGGCCCAAGGGAGAGAGGAGGAGCTCCTCCTCTCCCTGTCGGGGCTTAAACGTTTTCATACAGAAAGGAGAAAGCGTGCAAATGTACTTAAAGTCCTCCTGCAAGGTAACAAACCGTGTGGCTACAAAAATGTGGTAGGAATAGGAAAAACTGGAACACTTTCATTATATCTAATGAAAGCAGACTACCAGCCACAGGAGCGTCCTTGATGGTGTCTAATCAGCTCCAGCGGTGCAGGTGGATCTCGCAGCCGCTGCGGGATGCGTTATCTTGCTCTCCGGGAACACGGCTCCCTCCTTGATGAGAAACGCTCTTTGCAGCACACTGTTCTGCAGCCAGCCAGGCTTACGGCATCCCCACGGGAGAAATAGCTGGATGATGTTGCGGTATATCCTGGAAGTGTTTCCCTGGGGTAAACCACTGCCGCTTTGCTGCCTCGAGCTGAGTTTTGCTCAGCAGATGAGTCCTTGCCCTTTCTTGCACTTTTATACTACAGAGAGCCTCCAGGCCTGATGACACGGCTAAGTTTTGCACAACTAGCACTGAATCTCATCTTAAAAGTCATAGTAAATGGGTGAGCTGCTGGAAAGGCACGATGCCCGAAGGAAATCTGGTTGATTCAGTGGTGAATTGGGACTGTCTCAAACTTGTGGCAGGTCTGACTGTGCAGTGCTACGAATGCAAGCAAGAACAAGGTGCAGCCGCCTACGCATCCCCGTGGGTGCCGATCAGCGCAGAGCTGTTTGATGGCTGCTGGCCATGCAGGCTGCCCACAGACTGAGCCCAGACCTCCCGAGCGTGGGCTGCCGGCTCTGCACCTTCACCGTGCGATGGCAAGCGCTGAGCTGCGGCTCTGCAGCCGTCGAAGATGGTGCCACGGGGCACACGTCCATCCCCGGCACGCAGACTGGCTGCAGCGGCTCATCTCTGGGCTTTACCCCTGCGCCGCTCTGTCTCATTTATGCATAAAGCAAAGACGTCAAACACTGTTTGAAAATAAAAATGTTAGTGTCTCCCTACTAAACATCTTTAGCCAGGATCTGAGTCCTGACTACCACAAATATTCAGCCATGCACTTCGGAGGAGTCTGGGAATTTGGGGATTTTCATGCAACTCCAATCTCTCGCAGCATAACAGGCAGCGTATGAGCAGTCGGGCTGAGCTGGTGCTGCAAAGCGTTCGCTTGCTATCTGCTGTGTTCAGCTCCGTACGTCACCCTGTCTTGTTTGATTTGTGCAAACGTTCATGCGAGCAGGGTTTTGCGAGCACTGAGCTTTGCAGTGGCTGCTGTTCTGACAAATCGAGGCATTTGCGAGACAGAAGGGACGAGTTAAATGCACTCTAGTGCACAGTGTGACCTGAACACTTTCCTCCAGAGCTGCCTGCTCTGGAGCCTCCCGGGCAGCCGCGGCACCCCTTGCCCTCGCCCGGCTCTGCTGCCGGCCCTGGCTCCGTGCTCGCATGACCCGGCCGAGCAGACAGCTCGCAAACAACTCGCCGTCTCAAACAGGCACCAGCTTCCCACCGAGCGGTTACCGACAAGCCCATCAATTAAAACCCATGTTCTTCTGCGGGTAGCTCACAGCAGAGGGAAGCCGGCCTTGTGCAGCCTGGTAAATTGTTTTAAATGAATAATTCAGCTGGCCAAAGTGCATTTGCTAATAAAGGAGAACGGGAAAGGAGATGTGCTAGTGGCAGCGATGTGCCGTCAGGCCAACTTGAAAATGAAAGCAAGAAGCAGGGCGCTTTGCTGCTTCTCCTCTCTCCCCTGCATTAACATCCAGGAAAGTTTAAGCCCTCTGAAAGCGTAAGAGGAGCTCTGCACTCGGGCAGAAAACTCCAGAACCGAGAAGGCAGGTGCCGTGCCGTGCCTCGCTTCCTTGCGACTCCGGAGCATGCACAGATGCAGCTTTTTCTTGTTTTATTGCCCGTTTCTATCGCGGTCGTGCCCGATTCCCCGCCGGGGCTGGCCGCGGAGCGGGGCTGGCTCTGCAGCTGTCGAGGTGCAGCCCGCAGCGGGGCTGTGCCGACGCCGAAGAAACCTCAGCCACGCTCAAGTGAGACTCAGGAGCAGCTGGTGATTAAGAGGATGAAATGATCACAACAGGTTTCTCGCTGCCTGAGTGACGCTAGCAGCGAGAGGCCGCGCATTGTGCCCCAGCCGGACGGGCCGGCAGCGAACGCGTGCGTATAGCTGACCCGCGGACGAGGCAGGTGGAGGCTGCCGGGCCGCGGCTTTTCTATTCCCCCTCTTCAACTTTCCCCGTGCAACGGAGAGCGTGAGGCAGGGCAGACCTTGGCGTGGGGCCGGAGCTCCCGCAGAGCTCTCAGTGCCTGATTTTACACACGTTTTTTCCTATCTGAGCCTCAGTCTTCTTATCTGTTCTATGGGCACGAGGGGTATTAACATCACTGCTCAAGTGTTTGCGATCTGCTGGGGAAATCCCCTTGATAAAATGGTGAGGTTGTTATTAAAACACTTAAAATCCCTCCACGATTGCTTTCAAACCCAGTTTGGTGGGAAAAAAATGTTTGCAGCACCTCTTTCTGCTTTCGGCTGCTCCGTCGCTGCTCCGGGGGCTTGCTTGCCCGCTGCCCGCCTCGTGCGTCCGTCCCCGTCCTCCGCCCGTTCCCGGCACGCTCCCGCGGGCCGCCTGGCCTGCCACGCCGCTGTCTTCGTTTCTCCGGGCTGACTCTTGCTCCGAGGACCACCAGAGCAGACGGGCCCTTGGAAAGGCCTCTCCTCCACCAGCCCGCGTCCCGCCGGGCGGCAGCGCTCGGGGCAGCAACCGTGGCCTCCCCGGGGCAGCGGCTCCTTGGCTTTGCTGCTCCCTGCCCGGTCCGTGAGGGATCTGGTCCTGCACTGCCGACGGCGGTTTCAGCACGCGAGATCTTGGCTGGGTCCCGCCGAGCGCTGGCTGTTTCGGGCGGTATAGGTCTGTCCGGTGAGCGATGCACTGTTGGCACCGCAGGGCATGTTAATCCCTCGTTTTACGGAGACCGGCAGTGTTTGCTGACCTCCTCCCCGGCGGAGACGACTCCTGTGCACTGTGCCCGCTCGCCAGGGCCGGCCTCCGACCATCACTGCTCTTCGTTATCCGCACGCCAGAGACCAAGAGCCGGGAGCAAGGAACCGCTGTTGAGGCCAACTCGCAGTCGGAGGCGAGGACGGGGCCGCCAGCCGTGCGTGTGACCAGACACTGTCCCTTAAACTGCCCCGGGGGGACGGGCAGCAGGGCCTGGCAGCTTGCAGGGCGGGCGGGGGAAGTGGTCCTGGGCCACGGCTCTGCCCCCATCGCGGGGCACGTGGGACCCTGCTGCCCCTCCACCCGCAGCATCCCGCTTCCCGCTGCCTTTCCGCCCCGCTGGTGCTCCGCGCGGACCGATGGGGGTCAAGGTGACCCGGCAGAGCGAGGTTTCGAGCTGTGGTTACCGCGCGCTTGTTCTCCGCCGGGATTTATGCACCTCACGTGCTCCTTGCTTGGCCTCCACTTTCTCCATCGCTATTAAAATTAAGGGACCTGTGAGGGTGGCACCGATGCAAGGAGCATTCAGCAGCTATCACGCTGGTGAGGGAGGACAGCTATGGTGGGAACAGCGTATTCCCTTCAGGCCAGCAAAGATCTCCTCCGAAACGGGCCCCCAAGCACGCTCTTCTCGCAGCATCATGGCTGGGCACTTGAAGCAGACCTGGCAGCGAAACAGAGCAAAGCTCTGCGCGAGCAGGTCCAAAAGCAACAGCAAGACGTTTTCCTTTGCCCCCCTGGGTTAGAGCCCAGCCTTTCCGCAGCAGCAGCCTGCACAAAGCGTGCAGCTCTTGTCTTAGCTCCGCTGTCCACAGATGCTTTCTGCCCCCCTTTCGTAGGTGCCGCATCCCTCTGCTCCTCCGTCAGCATCCTCCGGCGCCCGGAGCAGAGGACCTGGGGCGAGAGCGGCCGGTTGGGCTCAGCCTGCCCTTGCCCACCGTGGCTGTGGGAGACGGAGCAGGGAAGCGAGTTTTCAGGCAACAAGAGAAAACCAAAGCTGCAGAGTGCCGGGTGAGCCCGGGGTGGAGCACCGTGGGGAGCGCTGAGGGGAATCGGGGAGCGGGGAAAAGGAGCGCAGCCCCTTCTCGAGGCACAGAAGCCCCTAATTGCCATTATGGAGAGGTCTATGAACCGCTAATGCAAATGCCTTGAAAATTATGTTGGTGAGGGCACCTGCAAAGAACAGGGAAAAAAAATATGATTGCTTTTTAAACACACAAAAGTCACCAGGTTTGCAGGATTAGGGAAATTCTGGATTTTCCTCAAAACCTTTTGGCTTTGCCTGGCCAAATGCACCTGATCAAGTTAGAGCAAATCCAAAGACCTGGAGAAAATAGGCTGATATTTTTTCTCGACAATTTAATTTCCAGTTTGAAAAATGCTGGCCACTCTAATAAAATCAACAAGAAACAAAGGGTATTTATGAAAAAATACAGTTCCTGCAATATTTTGACTCAGAGCAGAAGGTGAGTTTTCTAGTTGCAAGGGCTTTGGAAGCAAAAAGTGCTGTTCACAACAGCCAGCACAGCTCACGGCCGGGACCTGCAGCCAGAGCAGGATTTGTCCCTGGGGTGGCTGAGCGCCATGGCCCAGGCAGCCCGGTGCAAGGAGCTGCACACCTCGAGAGCAGATCCAGACCTATTAATAAAGAATGATTTCTGCATTCATCTGTGATGATCGTTGTAATATTTTCATCATCTGTTTCTGCTCTTGGTCCCCAAACCAGACCCATTTTATACATTTTTATAATTCAGGGTGAGGAACTCATTTATTCCTCCTCTTTGGAAGTTTTTAAGTTGTAAGGAGGTGGCTGGAGCCCAGTATGTTTTTGCTTGCACTGGTCCAAAGGAGCCAAATTCTCCAGTTCTCCGGGGAGCGAGGTGCGACTGGGCTGCGGGCAGCAAACGCGCTCTGGTATAAATTAGAGGGCGGCAAGCTGCACATTTCCATGCAAACTTGTCTTCTGGCAGAGCAAAGACTGTGTCGCCCAGCGTTTCTGCTGTTTATCTGCTGCTGCCCCTTCCCCAGCTTCTCTCCCGGCCGTTATTTCCACCCGTTATCTCGCTGTGCCACTCGTCAGCCGGGAGCGACGCTCGGTTTCCCAGCCCATGCGCTTGGCCACGTGCCCCCGCTCGCCCCGTCCCCACGGATGCCTCGTCTTCCCAGCTCGGTCCCGGGGGCAGGTATCTGCAGCGAGAAAATCGCCAGCCGGCATCTCGAGCAGCACACTCCTTCCTTGGGAGGACTTTAGGCCTGGTCTCCTCCCGGAGCAAAAGGTCTGCTGCGAGCCACCTCCCTTCCCAAACACTCCTTTAAACGACCTCCCAAAATATCCACACAGCTCCAGGAAAAGCTCCAGAAATCCGAATTAGAAAGGCCTTGCTGTGCAGTCAAGATTTCAAACTTTGCTATTTAGCAGCCTTCTGAAATACAGTATTTCAGTGCCTTTTGCTCTTTGCACAATAGTACTAATATGAAGAAATCTCGCAAGCACAGCTGGTCTAAATAACTGTGTGTACGAAACACAAACAGACTTCTTGCGCCTGGGACATATATCCTGCTGCTCTGGCTCATTTCTAAATACAGAACGCAGTGAGCATCAATTGACATCTCATAAACTATTGAAAGGGGTTGCGAGGCTATTTCCGTAGCCTAAAAATACAAACTATCTGGAGAAAACATGAAGCAAGAGTTTTAATTTTGAGCTTAGCATTAGTGAAAGGATTTAGACAGTTAGGTACATTTGAAAATACCTTGGCCTCTCGTTTCTTTGCTTTTCCTGGAATATCTATTAAAGAGCAACTTAGCAATGTTTTATTGCAAACATGCAAATATCCCAAGCACAAAAATGCTCAGCGGATTCTTTCTTAAGAGGAAAAACCAGCTCCAGATTTGGGAGGCAATCCTCTCCCGGCTCTCCTTCCCCCCGCCGTGCAGCGAGCCTGTGCCCGTTCCAGGGACACGGGCCCCGGACTTCAGCGCGACCCACATACACAACGGGAAAAATGAGAGCATTTCACCCAGGGGATCAGCCACGAGCCGCTTCCGACAGGAGGTAATATACGGCACGAGAGCTGCGGAGGGCCGGGGGACAGCGGGCTTATTTATCAGCCTGTCCAAAGCGGTAGGTTTATGGATATATCTCAGCATTTCAAACATTTTACAAGCCACCGCCTCATGCAACTGCACTAAATTTCTGCAGACTCTGCCGTGATGCCTTCGCGCGGGGTAAGTAGGCCACGTTTCGCTCCGTTATGGTCGCTCTGTAAGGCTGGTGCTGCTGCACGCGCTGATGTCCTGGAGACAGGCTGCATACCTTGCCGTGATGATAATACCAACCGAGGCTAAAAACTCTATGTAACCAGCTACATGGGCTAAATGAAGGGTTTATGCCATTTTTTTCTTTTTTTTTGGAGAGGGGGAACTATATATGTTATAACTACATTTGTTAGTGCAAAGTTTTTGTGATTTACTTCTCCCTCCTCCAAAAAAGCTTGTGTCACAGTTCTTCGACAGTTTTGCTAAACGTTATTTGACTCTCAAAAGCAAGGCAGCAGGCAGAGACATGCTCAAATGCAATAAAAATGCTATTTCCCTTGATTTATATAATATGCACAGAAATTCTAGGGATTTATTAATGCAGCACAAGTAAAAAACAACACTATATATCCACGGAGCTACTGAATTCTCTGATATACAGTCAGGGAAATTAGTTGCCTTCTTACGAAAGTACAATCTACCAAGAAAGAAGAGGCTGCAGAAACGACTGATGAGTGAGAAATCACTGTTGCAGTGACAAAGTCGTAGCAGCATTGTCGTCTTCTTCCAAATTTCAGGATCAGCAAAAATAAAGAGAATTTTGGAACGGCATTTAAAGATGCTTCTCTGAGTAAGACTTCATAAAGCGTGCAGAGGGAAAAAATATGCATTCCCCGGAGACGTGCCAAGCGAGCGGTGTGAATATTTGTGGTGGGACGGGGCTGCGGGTCGGGAGAGGCGGCTGCCGAGGCCGGACACTGCTGTGCACAACCCCGTTACGTGCAAAAGCTCCTTGGGGTCTGTCCCCGAGAGAGAGAAGGATTTCTCTGCTGTGGGCTTGTTTCTGTTCCTGACTTGGCTCCAAACATTTTTTTCCCTCCAAGTGTCTGCTATGGAGCATTTTCTTTCCGGTCTTCCCTAAAAGCTGCTGCTGGGCCGCGGCATGCGTGCGGCCTGCCCTCTCCCGCGCCTGCAAGCGTGGTGCTCGCTTTGCCGGCGGGACTGGCCTCGCTTCGCTTTCCCGAATTAGGCCAGGCCATCTTCGACGATCGGACGGTCAGGAAGGACTTTTACTGCTCAAAGCGAGAGTTCAGTGACTTTTTGCAGCCTTTTGCCTCTCGCCAGGATCTTCCTGCCAGCAAGCTTGTTTATTAGGATATTTGTGGAAGGTGAATCATAACGAAGGAATCACAGACGCAGCTGAAGCAGGCTGCCGCCTGGTCCTCCTCCTGGCAGCTCTCTGCAGCAAAATGCCACTGCGATTCACACCAAAAGTCCTGCAGAGGAACCAGGCTTTCGTGTCTCGGTCACACGAGTTTGGTTTTCCTGGCTCTGCTGGGTAACGGGGCGCTTATTATTTAAAAGGAAACAGCAACAAACAGTGTAAACAAACAAAACAGAAAAGGAATGGAAAAAGGAGAAAAAGTGCCCTGACTGGTGTGATACCCTCAGTCTCAATGGCCTGGAAATCGCGCGGCGTTTCTGCGGAGTCTGGGGTCGAGCAGCGCTCTCTGACCACCCGCTTTCCCTCTGCTGCCGGGGAAGAGGTTTCACAGAAGGGCCGAGGCTGGAAGGACCTCTGAGATCGCCTCGTCCAACCCCCTGCTCAAGCAGGGTCACCTAGAGCACGTTGCCCAGTTGCCATCTCCAGACGGCTTTTGGACATCTCCAGGGAAGGACACTCCAGAGCCTCGGTGGCTGCCCAGCTAAAGGGGAGAGGGCAGCGCTCACCGGCTCTTCTTCCCCTTCAGCCAGGACGGGTCCGACCACGCTGCAGAAGATCCACCCGAAATGGTGCAGAGTGCATCCTTATTTAGCAGACTTTTTGAAAGGAGAGATGGCTGAAAAACACGATCATTTCAACATCTACTATTTTCCCCTTCGTTTCACCTTATGACTTCAGTAACTATTTAACTTTCCAATGGAAATTTTTAAATGCAATTTTCCATCAGAAATGACCTTAAAAGTAAGGAGAGTTAAATATAGGGTGAGGAAACACAGCAATTACATTTCAGGTTGAACCGAGTGCTTTTGGTTGCTCAAGATTAAATATCTTTTCCCTCCCCATCTTGCCAGCCCAGACCTGTTCTTTTTTCTTTTTTTTTCCATTTTGACCACGGAACTGGAAAACCCTCCAGCTCCTGTGCTTGCTTGTGGGCAGCTGTGACACCCGTGCCCTAGGTTTCCCCCTGGTACTTACTGTGTTTCGGCAGCGTGACGCTTGGAAATTTTGGTGTTTGCATCGCTGCCTTCTCCCTCCTGATCCGCCGGCGCGGCACGGTCCCACTCCTGCTCCTACTGCCAACGCCACGCTGGAAAGGTCACAGCAGAGAGTCCTCCGTGACAAAGCCATGAACACGGGCAGCTTCACGGCGGAGCTGGCGTGTTATATGCGCTGCAGATAACCGCGCTGCGAGGGCAGAGATAGCACAGACAATGAAACTCAGACAAGCAGTGTTTGCCCAGCGCTGGGAGCATGCAAGCCGGGAGGCCAGCGGGCCGCGGGAGGCAGCAGAGCCAGCCCCGCCGGCCCCATCGGCAGCTCCCCGGTCAAGGCCGGAGGAGCACGAAGGGAAAAACTCGGCGACCGTCTGCCGCCAGCCCCTCTGTGTTCGACGCATCTGCACGGCGGCCTCGCTTGTTGTCCCTGCCGGTCCCAGCCGTGCTGCTAAGCCAGGGCGTGGACTGACCGCGCTCACCCGCCTCTCTGCCCGGTGCCTCCGACGCCGAGCGTTTTGCAGGTAAAAGGGAAGCGGAGGCAGCCGGAGGTGCAAGTGGGAGTCTGGAAAACCCCACGGCAGAATCCGCTGTTCATGCGGGAAGTGCGGAAAGAACAGGGTTTTGCGTGCGTGCCACTGAATAATTATGCTTTTAATAACAGTAATGGGCTTGCAGATGGGCTTGGCGCGCGGGTGGGAAGGCAGAAGGACGCGGCCGCGGCAGGTGGGCTGGCGCAGCACTTGTGCCTGCCTAATTCCCGCGGCGCAACTGCTGCAGCTACGTCGCGGCAGCTGGGAGCTGGGGCCGGGGGCTGCTAGTGCGAGGCTGACAGATCCAGGCTTTTTTCTCCCTGGCTCCACGGCATCTCGCGCCTGGGGCAAGCGGAGGCAGCTGCAATCCCGGGACGGCGGGACGGCACGTGATGCCCTCTGCGAGCCGCCCGGGGCAGCCTGGGGACCGCGAGCCCCTGGCCAAGCCGTGTCCCGGCCTGAAGGCAAAGCTGTGGCCAGACGTCATCGGGATCCCAGCATATGTGGCACCCGCCGGCTTGCCTACGGAAAAGGTGCTTTTGCATTGCCCTGGCTTTGCCAGCCCCTCGCCCACCTGCAATATTGCTATTGCCTCCGTGATCACGGCACTGAGAAATCCCACGTATGACCGCTGTGCTGGGCAGCATATAGACGCTGGGCACGGTGTTCGTTATCCCCAAACATCTAAATACGCTCAACAGAGAGCGAAAGGCAGCCGATAGACACACGGGGAGGCAAAGCGCACGTCGCTGCAGAACCGAGACCAAGCTGGGCTGCGAGGACCTGGGTCGAGGCTGCGTCAAAGGAAATATCCAACTTCGGGGCCTCACTGACTGAGCAGCTAGCGAGCGTTAGCTGGGCTGGGACTCCGCAGGGGAAGCCTGAAGAATCCAGTTTTGCTCATTTTGAGACTATTATCAAGAATGGAAGAAGATGCCAGAGGCTCAAGCTGGGATTTGAACCCCAGGAGCCACGTATGCCCCAGAAGGAGAGATGCATGCAGAAAAACCTCCCTCCCTGCTGGGGAAGTGACCTTAAGGGATGTATTTGCATCTCAGCATGAAGGGTTTGTATGATATGTGTTACAGACAGCACGTCTCCCAGCTCCCCGCTCGGCGAGGCTGGTCACCAGCGGGCAAGTTCGAACCGCTGTCTCAGTTACCGAATTGGAAACTATGGGTTTTCCAGTTTGTCTGGTGGAACAGGACAGGGAAAGAATCAGTTATAGCTGAAACTGTATTGAATGTTTTATTTTGGGTTGACTTGAAGCGTTGAACAAGTCAAACCAGTTGTTTTCATCGGTTTTCTAGTTAGCAACACTTTCAAACTCCTTTAAACACTTCGTGTGAAGGGCCAAGTGATGTTGCTCAAAGAAAGTTGCACTTGGTTGTGTTGTTAGGATTTGCTTTCCCCGGGATCTGGGGGCTATTGGCTGAGTTTGACCTGAATCCACACACTTTTGGTCACTCCCCAGAGCTGACCTTTATCGGAGAAGTTTGCTATCTGCTGTAAACAAACTCCTCAATAACTTTTGCACTGTACGATGTCCAAATCTTTGTTGAGCAATTCTTTCAATATTGTATTTAAATAATTGCATTCATAAATAAAGGAACCCCTCGGTGGACACTGGGCTGTAAAATCATCCCTAAATAAGGCCAGAGTCTCCAGGCTCCTTTTGGGGCTAGGGGGCCTGGCAAATCCGTCCGCCAGTTTTGGAGTCACCACCACTGCAGAAAGCGTGTTTCGAAAGATAAAGCTAGCACTGGCAACTTAGCAGATAAACGGCAGAGAAAAGTACTTCCATTTTTCATCCAATACCAATTTGATGGATCATGAGCATATAATAATAGGGAAAGGCTCTTTTCGCAGATCGGGCCAGGATATTTAGTGGCTGAAAAGTATTTTTATGCATTAATGCCTTTGGCAGCGTTTTGCTCTCAGATTTCTTAGGAGACACATGCATGAGCACAAAAATAAGTCAACTGTGAAAATATCTGGGGCAAAATCCAACCTAAGGCCAAACGTTGCTCGCGCTGCTTCTGGACGAAGGTCCTCTGCTTCCCGGCTTTCGTGCTGTTTGAGGTGGATATCCCGATCTGAGCCCTTTCTGCAGGGGTAGGAGGGACCGTGGGCCGGGTTATCTCGGGTACGTGCTGTGCACGGGGGCTGTGAACCTCTCACCTATGCGGTCTGGCACCTGTAAAAGACCGTTAGTGCCTGTTGCAGGAGCGGGAGGACGGGTAGTGCCCTTGCCTGAGGACGGCACAGCCTGCTCGCTGCCTCTGCCTGTGCCCAGCCCACCGGAGAACCGTTTTTTCAGCAGGATTGTGTTCTTCTCTTTGTAAGCCACGTCGCATCCACGAATGCCCTTCCCTCCCGCACGCCCCATCAGCTCTCGCAAAGAGCTCCGTGGGCTTCTGGGAGGAATTCCTTCCTGTAGCTGCTGCTGAGAAACACTTTTTACGAGCTGTTTACTGTCCTTTTCCAGTAAATGATATTTTTTTAATAGAGCATGTTGGTCAAGACCTGCAGACTGTCGTCAGACTGGAATGCGAGAGGCCAGGACAGGGTCCAGCCAAGGGGTGCCGCCGTGGCAGTTATGCGAGTGCAGAAGACGAGGCGTCTGCTCACCGAACTTAATTGGCACAGATGCTCTTCAATGCCAAAAATATCCACGAGAAACACACACTTATTATGAATTCATAAAGAATTGCTTGTCCGAATGAGCTTTTATCCTTACGCGGTGTCTTCATTCCTCACCGGGGACAAGGCACAGTCCTGCGCTGGCCGCAGAGTTTCTTCTGGGACGCGGGACCCCTACGTGGACTCCTCACGTAAGCTCTCCTGCGGCTGCACGCTGCTCACAGGACGCACTGAGGTACCGTCTGCAGGACTGGGCTTGCTCTCAGACCTGCTTTTATAGAAAGGTTTCACATTTTCTGAGATGGCCGTCGTCACAGTATAGCTGTTGGCGTGTCCTCATCTCCTCCTGCCTAGGAAACATTAAGCGGAGCTTCCCATTAGCTCCACACTACTGGCTTAAGAGGCACCATATGGAAAAAGACTTTATGCACTGTTGGAAATGAGTACGGTAACGATTCCAGAGGGTAAACCAGAGGGGAAATGAACCAGGCTCTTGCCTCATGAAGACCAATCATTTTACAACGCAGAAATGCAATTTGCTTGTTCTTTATGGAGAAAACACTCCTTGTTTTTAAAATGAAGCTTGCAGGAATTTTGCTCCCGATTAGTTGTGACTCCTAATGAGGTATTTAGAGGGTTACCAACCCGCAGTCCAATGCAAATTATTTCAGCAGCTGACAGTCACGTACTGCAACGACCTCGCTACCTAATAACCTTGCCGAGAGTCAGGCACCAAGAGAAAAATTCATTTTAGCACGTCTAGAGCAGCAGAAAATAGAACAGCGAGGGCTGAGCCCAGGGAGCAGGGTCAGGATGGAGCAAGCTCTGCTGCTGCTTGGACCCGGCGCTCTGCATGCCGCTGCGCTGGGGACGGACCCATACTGTGTGCAGAGTGGACCGAGCTCAGCACCACTTATGGGGCTGGGGGATGAGGCTCGACCCATTGCACCTACATCCTGCTCCCTGCGTGCTGCCTGGGCTCCTGCACAGATAAGAAAGGGAGATAAATCCCGATGTGACAGGTACTAAGGGGTGCTTTCCTGCAAAAAACAGGAACAAGGATCACAGAAGATAAGGCTGGAAGGGCCGCGGTGAGGACAGCTACTCTGTCCTGTGCCTTGCAGCAGGATCACCCCAACTGGATCCACCTGAGACTGATTTTTGTTGGACCAGTCTTCAGCAGTTCCTCCTGCTTTTCCCATCTGTTACAGGTGGTTCCTCTGCTCTCTGCCCTGTCCAGCACATCAATTACCCCCAAAGTCAAATTATTCTCAGCCAGTTCTCTCTTTATCTGCTGTGAACACGGCAATAATACTTTGCGAATGCAAAGCACTGATAGGTAAATGCTGGCTGCTGTGCCAACGCCAGGAGCGCGTCGCCCTGGGCTGCCCCGCTGCAGCTGGGGCAGCTCCTCCAAGCCGAGGGGCTGCGAAAGCGCAGAGCAGCTGCTTCGCTCGGCCAAGTGCAAAGGAGCCACGCGTGCACCGCAGCTGCCCGTCCGCCCGTGGGCCTGCTGCTGTTCCTGCGCGGCATGGCGCCTGTGCAAACACGTGTGCGGCTGGAAATAGAGATACGCATTTAAGGATAACTTCTATTTCCTTTGACAAATACCCTTATCCAAAAATCAGCTTATGGGAATCCTGTGAGGCTTATCTCGTTCTGCAATTTTCCTGCTTTCCACAGTCACTAATAGTCCCCTATTTATTAATACTGGCACCTATCCATGCCGTCTCCCGAGCCCTGGGCTCGTGGGAATATGGACAGCCCTGCTCCGCCTCCGCTCCGCTCTGCTCCACGTGGATTTTGGAGCCTGTGGGGTGGCCGGGGTGTGCATCGCTGGCCCCGCTCTGCGGGTGCAAGGGGAACGGGGTGCTGGCAGGAGCAAAGCAGCGAGCGGGGAGGAGGCAGAATGTAGCGGGGCACAGAAAATAAGAAAGGCAAGAAGAAAGTTTGGAGAAAAGGAGAGTAAAAATATTCACAGATGCTTTATGGATTTGAAAGGAAAAAAAATCCAGATTTGTCATTAGCGGAAGGGGAAATATTAGGAACGCTAGAAATAGTCAGTGTCCCTGAACGGCGACAACCCTTGTGCTCAATTATCACGCACACCCTCCCGCTCTCACCCGACAGAAGACGAATATCATTCATTAGCTGCCATACGGTCTTCTCTAAGTACCTCGCTTTAGGTAAAGCTGAGCCAGAGGAAGGCAGAGTGGAGCGAAAGGAGAAAGCTAGGCCATCCCTGGAAGACCTGGCCAGCGTTAAGGCCAGCACTGTGCAGAGAGGGTGGCCCAGAGGTCACTAGGATTTTGGGACGAGGATGCCGTCGGATATTTGACTGCGGCTCTACCGCACCACAGACACGCTTGTAGCAGTGTGCTCAGTGCTTCTGCCCTCGGAGGCCCGGCACGCTTTCCAGCCCATCCTGCCTCAGGCCTCCCCGGGCCCCGCGGAGATCCCTGCATCAGCAGCTGTTGCTTCCCGGCCGCCTTCCTGTCCCTGCAGAACCGATGCATGAAGCATCGACCCGGCAGCGCCTGCCGAACCACCAGCCCTTTCCCCGTTCAAGCCCTTCCTAAAAGCTCCTTCCAGGGTGACGTTGTCCAGCTCTGAGCGCCCTGCCAGGATTTAATAATAAGACGCTGTATGTAGAACACGAGGCCACGGTGATAACCAGGTTACTGCGTGCAGAATCGTCAACCCAGATAGATGACCAAAAAGCCCGAACGTGAGCTGCACGGGCTGTGGCCGTAACTCCCACAGCTTACAGCTAGCTGCGCTTGGATCTTTGGTCAGAGACTATATATATCTGTCCTTTCAGCGGCCAGCGCTCTCTGGAAATGGGATTTCAGAGACATATGCCTTGGAGACAGTCGTTTGTACCTTAGGTAGGTGAAAGTGAGTGCGGATTCAGTAGCTATTGACAGTCTGGTCTTGATGGGTTGATAAATTAAGTAAAGAGAAGAGACAAAAGCTGCTTCCCATTGCTGTGCAGCTGTTTTTTGGTCCACAACCATAAAGGAGGGAAGTTCCCCCTGTTGATAGGAACTGCAAATAAAGGCTCAAGTCACCCGCTCTCCTGCATGCTTCAAAGGTCAGTGAGTCCTCGGGAAGCTCGGCCCATAAAAGCAGTAGTTACGGGCTGTACAAAGACATAACGTGAATAACTCTGGCTTGCCGCTGCTGGCTTGGAGCTGCCGAGCGCTCCTCAGGCTGGATGGGTAATCACCGAAAAGCTCCCCTTGCCCGAAAGGCACCGTTTCAGACAAGCAAAGCCACGCAGATCAGCGACAGCGTGGAGCCTGGCCACCCCTCCGCAAAGCCTGCGCTTGCCTTGCAGCGGGATAAACAGGAGGCACCGGCGGTTGCACAACGCGGTCCAGAGTCCCGCAACGTGCCCCGTGATCCGGCAGCCGGGCAGCGGGCGGGAAGGACGCGGGAGGCAGCCCGTGGGCACGCTGACGGCCGGCCGGCGGCTGCGTCCGCCTGGGAAGTCCCACAGGCTTCATCGGACCTTGTACAAGGATTCCTTGCAGAGCCTCGTTGGGTCAAACTCACTAACATTTATTTCCTCAGAGTTGTTTTTAAGGAAGGAAGTGCCCAGAACTATCTGAGTCGATGTTTGTAGCAGGAGGTAAATCCAGTTTGCTGTAGCTCCAAAATAGTGTGCAGATTTCCATCTGCTTTCTTGTGCTGGCCAAAAAAATAGCTCAAGCTTATTAATCTGTTTAGAGTGCCGCTCAGTTGTCCTCTTTCATTGATGACAAGTGTTTTTGATATTAATATCCCATTTCTTAGATTCTGTTAATGTTGTGGATAAGCAATTGCAGAAAGCAAAACAGATATCCAGTCGAGATCAGCTGCCCTAGTTCTAAGGACAGAGCTTACCACTACCTCCTTTACAGCCCGTTTCTTCCACTTCCAAACCCTTGTGCCTGCAGCATGTTTTGCAGTTCCCCTGGCCCTCGCACGCTCCACACCAGAGGCCCAAGGCCACCAATCCCCCCACCAGGCTTCCTCCCCTTCCTCCGGGTTGTCACCACCCGGCAGTTATGGTCTATGATGATCTTGGCCTTAAAGCAGCTAGTTTATACAGCTGACACGGGGCGAAGGCTCCCTCGCCGGGAGGGCACCAGAGGGTGCTTGGCACCGTCTCCGAGGACCACACTGCTTCTTGTGTGCGGTCTCCAGAAGGCACTGTCTGCCCTTGAACCGCCTGAATGCGCTTTTTCTCGTTAATGATGTTGGCAGGAGGTGTCAACCTGACGTGGGCTGGATTTGCCGCAGAAGAGACAAGGCCTATTCATCCTCGCGAGCCCCCGCTAACTTCATTTCATCTGAGTATTGACACAGTAAGGCAATATGTCACATGCAAATGGCCATAATTAGATGCTAAAAGCACATATTATTCAACGACCCAGGCAAGAGCAAAGAGGAGATAACCTTTATGCATGGGAAGAGCCGTACAGATGTATCGCTAAGCTGCCAGCTAAGGGGCTTATGTTTAAACAGACATAACGAGAATTCGTCGAACTTATTTCTGTAGGCACAGAGTGACACTAACATTAATCTGGCAGTGGCAAAGCCTGTTAAAGGACCGGTCCAGCTTCCACTGAAGTCGATGGCAAAGCTGCACAGGAGCCCTTAATCTGGCTGGGGATTCCAATAAACTGCATTTATGGAAATTCATAGACTTACAGTTAAAAAATGCTCAATAAAAAGAAAAAAATCCAGGAGACAACCCTTCTATTATTGCTCTGTAGCTGTTTTTTTTTTCTGATACAAGTTAAATTCACAATACTCTGCTGAAGGAGAAAATTAATGCAGGACTATTTAAGCTCATCTTCAAAAACTATGTCCTATTTCCCAGCTCCTAGGTGCCTATAAGCTAGCAGTTTATAAAGTCAATGGTTTATAAGTGCATATTTTCCTCAAAAATATTTCTTTGTTTAAACTTGATTTGACTAATTTAAAAGTCATATTCAATAAAGCTACCCTGAGGCATAAGTCAAGTTTCAACTACCTGTTGTCCACCTGGCCCTAAACCCTCAGTTCATGCGTGCCGTTACGTGGAAAGTCCCATGTATAAATAATGCCCTGTGCCATTTCCTAAATAGCAGTTTTTCTGAAAGAGTCTTTAAAAATGCCCTCAACATCATTTCAGATCATGGCCAACACCGATACTCCGGATCCAGCCCGTGCTTCAGTCTCTGCTTAACGATCCCCCGGGATTTTTATTAAGGGCATTGGTTTTCTCTCCCTGAGCTTTGCCAAAAATTCACCTTTCCTCACCTGTCTGCATCATCTCCGTACGTACTGAAATGAGGACGGGATTGCACACGGTCAGGTGCTCTTGGAAAGGTTTGATCACTGCTTCGCAAAGTGGTAGCTGCTGAGACTTGTGTTTTTATTTTGAGAGGACGGGAGGCGAGTATCTCTGTTAATGAGTGCTTTTAACCATAAATAATCACCTAAGAATGCTCCTTTTCTCTATTTTTGGAAAGAAGGCATTCGCTAGTTATATATGCTCTTATATATACTCTTCTGGACACATTTTGGCATCACGCTCAGCATATAGTAATTACCCTGAGTGTGCAATAAAAACGTTACACCGAGCATAATGATTATATTAGGATACTGAGCAGTGGTTGTAGCTGAATTAAGGGATTTGCCTACTATAGCTTAACTTCCTTTGTGCATGAAGACACAGGGAAAAATCCGAATAGAGAGGCAACTGGTAAATGTTCAATATGTTTCATACTTTGCTCCCTCATTTGGAGAACAAAGAGTCGCCTGTGTGATACGGCCGCTTTGGACAAAAGCGGGGCACGGAAACGTGTAATCTGCATTTTCTGAATAGTCAAGACCTACAAAGATGATTTCATGTCTCTAGCTCTTTTATGTTGGCACGCTAGCAAAATCTGACCAAAAATAATCTAAAATATATTTTTTGGCTGAAATTCATAACCAGGACCGGCAATCTACGCATTTCTTTGTGTTATTAATGCAACGTGAAGCGTTTGCCTAGCAGGGACACAGAAATACCATTATTGAGTGTAAAATCGAACTAATCCTTTAAATCAGCATAAAATTATTACTCCCATCTCCACAGAGCTAGTCTAATAAACCGATGAATATGGAAGAGTTTCCGACACCCAATGAGAAATTCAGCTGTATAATAGAAGTAGAAGGACGGGGGGGAGAGGGTCTAATTCTCGTCGGGAAACCTGCTCCCGCTAACGAGACGAGGAAGCTCCCGCTGCGAACCGCGTCGCGTCTGTCACGCGGGGCCGCTCGGGGGGACCTTCTCCTTTTGCAGCTTGGAGAATTAGCTGCAAAAAGATTTTTCCCTGCACGTCGACAGTGAAGTGTGTTTTGCTTCATCCTGCAATGAGGAGACTGACTGTCTTTTCTGTAAGCAACGTGTTCGGAGACGTGTGATGTGTGAATAAGCATTTTAGACTCAGAAACGTGCACCTGCAATAATTTTAATCAGGAGAGACACCTAATCGCTGCAATGGGTTTTGCTGGGCAGTTCTAGTTAAATATGTCCTTCATTTATTTAATATTGAAATAGAGGAGGGAGAATGCTCCAGTGTTGGTGTGCGCCTTCTCTATTTATAGTTTGTTAGGTAACCGTCACTTTTTTTACCATTTTAATTTTCCAATAATGGAAAATAGTTAAACACAAAAACTGGGACATGTGCTATTACTCTAAAAAGGACCCAGCACCTTCCATTAATGCTCCTGTTTCAAACCTGAAATCTGAAGCGTAAGGTCGGGGCCTTGCAGTGCGAAACGCCGTTCCCGTTTTGCCCCCGGCTCTGCCTTGCAGCTTGGGTGGCCCCAGCTCTGTCTCATCATTCTCCTCCTTCTCGGAGCTGGTTTTTGCTCTTTCTCTCTGAGTTCAAGGCCTCCCTTTTGGATTAATTTCTGATCTCCGCCACTGCTGCGCAGAAGCACCCCTGAGGCCCTTGGCTTCCGAGCCCTCCTTGCAGCGCTCCGTGTGCATCTCTGCGCGGAAGCACAGAAATGAGGATGGGTACAAGGCCACCTAGCCCCAACCGGGCAGCCGGGGCAGGAGGAGCAGGGCCGTGACGCCCGCCTACGGCTACGTCCCCGGGGTCCTCGTCCCCAGCCATGGGGGTGCACCTGGGCAGAGCAGCCCCCAGCCATGGGGGTGCACCTGGGCAGAGCAGCCGAGGTTGCAGGGGGAGCCCAGAGCTGCTGTTCTAGGGGCCCCAGGGCGGAGGGAGCCAGCGCTGCCCATGCATGGGAGGAAGGATGTAGGGGAGGAGAGGTGCCTGGTTGTACAGGAGGGGGGTGCACGCAGGGGAAGAAAGAGGAACGCATGCAGGATAGGAGGGGTGCACACGAGAGAGGGGTGTGTGCTTGCAGGGGAGGTGGGATGCATGCAGGGCAGCAGGGATGCACGCAGGGGAGGAGGAAGGGGTGCATGCACGGCAGGGACGCATGCATGGGGCGAGGGAGGGATGCTCGCAGGACGGGAGGGGTGCATGCAGGGGCAGAGGAGCGGTACACGCAGGAGAGAAGGGGTGAATGCAGGAGAGGAGGGATACACGCAGGAGGGGAGGGAAGCACACGCGCAGGACCGGAGAGAGGGATGCGCGCAAGAGGCGGGGGGCCGCGCCGAGCAGCCAGCCAGGCCGGGCGGGAGGCGAGGCGCGGGCCGGGCGGGGCCGGCAGCCGGCGGCGGCGGCGGGGCCGGGGCCGGGACGCGCCCTGGCTGGGGCCGCGGCTCCGCCCCGCCCTGAGTGACTCCCCCGGCGCCTAATCGCCGCGCCGGCCCGCCCTGATGTGCAGCCGCGCGGCCCAATCCGGCCGGGGCGGCGGGGCCGGGGCGCGCCGAGCGCGGGCAGCGGCGACGGGGCTCGGGGCAGGGCGGCTCGGCTCGGGGCAGGGCGGCTCGGCTCGGCTCGGCTCGGCTCGGCGCGGCGCACGGGAGGTGAGTGCCGGCAGCGGGGCCGCTCCAACTCGCGGAAAGTTGCCGGCCCGGGCGGAGCATCCCGGTGCGGCCCTGGCCGCCGCCGCCGTCGGGGCTGCCCCGCGGGACGGCGCGGAGCGGGCGCCCGGGGCCGCGCTCCTGCCGCTGCCGGGCCGTGTGCGAGGCGGCTCGCCTGCCCCCCCCCACCCCCCCGGCGAGAAGCGCAGCGCTCGGCTGTTTCCCTTCGCCCTCCGCGCAGGCGGCCGCTCCCCGAGAGCCCCCAACGCGCGGCCGGGGGGGCGCTTGGAGGAGGGGGGGGCGCTTTCGCACGTCGCCCCTTGGGGAGGGGAGGGGAGGTGTCGCCGCGCTGCCCCCCGGCACTGGCGGCCTGCGGGGCCCGGGGAGCCGCGGCGGGGCTTGGGGGGGGGGGCGACGCCTCCTGCTCCCCCCGCCCGCGAACGCACCCGGGCATCGGCCGGAGCGTTTTCACTGACGGGGCGTTTTAACCGACAGCGTCAGACCTTGATGCTCGTGACGGTATCAAACTCCGCAGCCGGGACGGCGCCCCCGAGCACGATTTAGGGGAAAACCTAAGGGAAAACAGCGGTGGGACGTGCGGGGGGGGATTCGGCCTCCAGTTCGCATCGGTGCCCCGTGCAGCGCGGGCGCGGTTGCTTGTGGGGCGGAGGGTGCCGTGGCGGGGGGCACCGCTCGGCCCGGGGGAGCCGTCGAGGCGGGGGGCGGCCGCTGCGGCCCGTTACCCAGCGGCGGAGGAATGCGCGGTCCTGCCGCCCGGCCCGGGGACGGGAGCGTGAAGGATAATAGACCCCTCGGATAAACTGCTTTAGCCTGAGAGCCTGGGCCCATTGTGCAGCCGGGAACACTTGTGGCTTCGCAAGCGAGTGCGGTAACCTGAGAAGAAAAACTCCTCAGTGCCGGGAGACCCGCTCGGAGTAACTTTAAAGATAACAGCTGGAGCCTGGGCAGAAAGGGGGGATAGTTCCGGAGATCAGCATATGTTAGTGCTGCGCATAATGATGTATAGAAACTCAATCCGCGTTGAAAAGAAACCTTGTTCAAAGGGGAGCCGTGGGTAGCCCGGCAGCCGGGCAGCGCTTCTTGGGGCTGATGGACGCGAGCAGCCTCCCCCGGGGGTCGCATCCTGCCGCCGAGCCGCGGCGGGTCCGCGTGCGGCACTTGCATTTCGGCTCTGCCGGTGCACATCCGAGTGACTTTTTAATAAATAAATAAAAAAACCCCTTAACTTGCTAAGAGCAATCTCGAAGCGCCGCTCTGGTCGCAGCCCGTTAATCCTGCCGAGCGCTCGCCGCTTTGAGGATGTCGCCGCTTTGAGGCTGTTGCCTCGTCGTAACGCGGCTCCCCTGAAGGAATCTCCCCTCCCGGAGGATGAATTGCTCGTTCTTTGTCTGCGTGAAAAGATCCTAACGTGATTATTGAACGCAGTTATTCAGTGCTAGCTAGAAAGACCTGTGCTTAACCAGGGGCTTTGTTCGCTTATCGGAGCTAATCTGACGAAGTTTCCCCTCCTGTTAAATAGGCAAATATCCACCCAGATTGAAGAATGCCCAGAACTGCAGAAACCCATTTACGAGTTTCGGCTAGATTAGCTTTGCAGCGGGGAGGGCCCGGGGGACTGAAGTCTCCATTAGGTATCTGCTGATGGATGCTGGGGCTGAGGCTGGATGCGAGGAGCTCCTTCCCCTGGGGCTGCCTCTGCTGCCGGGGTTTCGGTCGGGCTGAGACTGAGATGCTCTGCGCAGGAATCGCGGCCTGGCCAAGGGGCTTGCTGCTGCCTGTTTCTTGTGCTTAGTAAATCTGGGCAAGTGCTGCTTTTCTTAGAGAACCGGTGCAGTATTGCTTTTTTTTTTTTTTTTTTTTTTTTGCTGATGTGTCTAGCTAATACTTGAACAGAAGGGAAATGCTTTTCGCTTTACGTGACTGGCAGTGAGTTATAGGGGAGGGAGTGCCTGTGATTTTTACTGTTTAATCCACTCCTTTATCAGAGTTGATGGCAGTTATCTAACTGGTAGAAATACACTTGGTTGTTCCCCTAAGACAGCTCCGTTTTGCACTTGAGGATGTCTTGGTGGTTGCATTTCAGATGGCAGTGATTTATTTGGTGAAGCTGCCCGAGTACTCCCTGTCTGTGATCTTGGCAACCTGTTTTACCCAGCATTAACTGAATAGAGGAAAAAAATGCAGAGAAGAGGCTGTGTAAAACCAAACGCCTTGTTAGTTCTGTGTTTTACTGTTACTTTAAAATCTGAAAAATTTGCTACCTTGTGTCTCTCTGCTTCCTCTTTAAAATGCTGCGCGCCGTGGAGCAGAGCCCTCCCGGGAGCTTTGCCTCTCCTTAGATATAGGACTGTTCCCTGAGAGGTCTCGCAAGCAGAGTGCCTGGGGCCAGGGAAGTGCCGGGAAAGCAGCGCCTGGCCTAGCTGTGTTATTCCAGCTCGGGCTGGGTTTCACCCAGCTCCCGCAGCGCCCTGCGAAACGCGGCCCCGGCTCCCGCAGCGCCAGCGGGTTCGGGCCTCGCGTTTAATAGCTCTTGGCCGACGAGCTGCGGGGTTGGCAGGGGGGTTAACCCGGCGCTGGGACGCAGCGGCGTTCCCGATCCGGACCGGAGCTGGGAAGCAAGCGTGGAAAATGCAGGACAGTCCAACTTCACGCGCTACGTCGTTGCTTTGCAGTTTGCAGGGAGGTAGAGCCGTGCTGCGAACTTTGTTTTGTTTGGCTGCAGCTCGGTTTTATCTCCGTGTAGCACAGAGTAGCAATAAACATCAGAAGAAACACGCTTAAATTAGTTTTATATTCTGGCTTTGAATATTGTCGTTTTGTTTCAGCGGGCTATCCGCGAGTGTGCCAGGACACTAATTCGGCATGAAAAGGCAGCTCCTCGTCTCCGGGCTCCGTGTCGGCTGCCTGAACACGTGACGAGTTATCAAGTGGGATGGTGCAGTAACAGATATTAATTTTTAACTTATGGCAAGGAACTTCTCAGTTCCAACTACTGTTGGAAACAACCTCAGTATGAGGCTTTAATGTCTGTGAGCGAATTCCTAACTTTTGTGTGCTAAGTACATCACTGGTAAAGCACTGTTGTGCATGAAGCAGTGTAAGGTGGACACCGAGCTCATGGAGCTGTTAGAGAAAGCTGCTAATTACATGGAAAAAGCCAAAATGAATCTAGAAACTTCTACTGCTATATCTGTGTGCAAGGTAGAGTTAAATGCAGGATTGGAAATCAGTTCCTCAAATAATATGTATGCAGAGCAGAACATCCTGAATATCTGTTTGAGTAGACTGCATAATTAAAACCAACTTTTTTTTTTAATTAGGGTGATGCAAGGATGTATTAAATCACTTTTTGTTGAGTTACTGTAATGAATGGCACAATATCACCTTGCGCTCCCCCCCTTCCCTGGCTCCCCAAGTACTCGCAGGCATCTGTTGTTGACGTCTTTGCACATATGTTCCTGTTGACACTCTGGGAATTGGAATATTGCAGGAGCAGCAGTGACTGTGTTTGCATTTGTTGTGACTAGCTCATGGATGAACTCCGCGTGCAAACGTTGCTGGTGGTGCATGCAGGGACTGTTCCCTTCCCCCCGGTGACAATCCTAGTGACTTGCTCCCATACAACATGAGCTTTACCTGCTTTTGCACCACTAAAGCACCTTCCAGCCCCGAGGTGCCTGGTACTCTTGATGCTGCTATAGGAGTAGGAGGGGAGGGTGGGAGGTGTGATCTCCTGCTTGGAAACAGCTGTGTGGTCGTCCAGCACCTGAGCGACGGGCTCTGGCACGCGGCTGGGGAGTGGGCGATGCTAACTGGCTGTGCTGGAGGTGGCTTGAGCAGTAGCGGCTCAGCTGATGGTTGCTAATGGAGCTGTGGTCATCGCTCCCAGCCATGTGACCGTTCCCCATGAATGTGCTACTGTTACATCCTCTGCTCCGCGGGCTTGGATGGCGGTACTCAGTGGTGTGTGCCGTTATTGTTGACTGTGTTGGATGGCAGGGGATTAGCTGAAGGTATCTTTGGTTTGAGGAGGGATGCAGGTGCCCTGCAAGGGATCATATATCCTGCTGCAGGGTGGTGCATCAGCTCAGGGTCTTGCTTAGTGGATTCCCCAAACCCCAGGAGGTGCTGGGATGTAGACAGTGCCGTGGGAGGAAGGTGGGAGAGACCTTTAATGGTGCTGAGGTGGTCTGCATACAGAAGGCTGGAATTCCTACGTGCAGGTCACTCGGTGGTGGCTCCTTTCAGGGGCCTGGACTAGGATTTGCCTTGACAAGGAATGCACTCGTGCTGTGGCCGTGTGTGCTCTGTTTCTGCCGGGTGTGTGTCTGCACCAGGAGGCTCATCTGCGTGGTATGCTCGGGGTGTGAGCGATGGAGAGATGGTGCTTGGTAAAGAAACACACCAGCATTTCGTGCAGCTGCTGTCTTAGCAGTTTCTTGTTTCTTGGCCTGTAAAAGTAAAGCACAACTGTGCTCTGCTCCGGAGAGGTGAGAGTTGTTCCTCTGCGACTCGAATCCTCCCCGGGTTTGTGCATAATGCTGAAGATGTGGGTGATGGTCAGGCTTGTTCTGTCAGTGCTCACCGGAGTTTGTTGTCCTGGATGTCCTTCCTGCCTTTACATAAGGCTGAGTGTGTGGTGGAGACTTGGATAACTCCTCTCCGTAATACTTTGTGCTGTGAAGGTCACTCTGAGCGCTATGGTGTGGCCTGTAAAAAGTATGTGGTTTGTGCAGCTTGCTTTCCCGAGTGCAGGCAGCTGGGCTACACGCCTCCGTCGATACCCAGCCTCGCCTCGATGTAATTCGATGGTAGAGCTAGGCTGATCCAGTGACCGGCTGCTGCCAAAGGGGTGGTCCTGCGTGCATCAGCCCTCCTCTGCGCCAGCGTGCGTGCTTCTCTTATCCCACGTGAGCTTGCTCAGGACGCTCATTTTTGGCAGGTTTAGTTTTCCTCTGGTTGAGCAGCAGTCGGTTAAGACTGGCTTTGTGGTATTGCCACATTGCACCGTGTGTTAGGGGATGGGGAATCCCTGCTGCCAGCAAAGCCCCTGTTCGTGGTCGTCCTACCCGACGGCTGGGGCTCAGCTGCCCTGATGGCATGTGGTGCTCTATTCTTAGCCTTCTCTTGTGTGTCCCACCAACGAGCTCCTCAGGGGCTGAACGCCTGTGGAGGTGTGATTGATGCCCACCCTTTGCATGGATGCTCAGAGGTGGTTTGACTACAGCTGGAGGACGGGACTCCTGAGCACCGGCTGGCTGGAGAGCGCAGGTGTGGCATGCTGCGCAGTCAGGAGCTCCGCTGGCATTGCGTAAGTCCCCCTGTAAGGAGGTATTGGCGTCCTCTGTGTGATCTTTCAGCTGTGTAAAGAGCAAACTGTCTTCTCCTAATGGCTGAACAAGAAAACCCAATGGAGCAGGGAGACGGAAGTCTCCACTTCAAAGGCTGGGAGAGTGGGACGGGAGGAGAGGACATGCTGATCTGTCTGTGCTCTGTTAACATGCACTGCTCGATCCAGAGGACTTACTGGTTGTGGGGTTGACGTCTCTGAGCCCTTTCCTGCAGCGCGCATGGCTGGCGTCAGTGCCGTTAATAGTGGATGTTACGGATGCAGGGTTACCTGCTCTGCCCCCATCTGCCCTTTTCCCGATGGATCTATTCCCATTAGAGGAGTGTGGACCTCTTTGGTCCCTCCCTGGCCAGGATGCTGGGTGGTGGTGCCCAGTTCTGTGGCCCACTTGCTTGGTCTCTGTGGGATCAGACGCTATCCTGGGAGTCTAATCGGGTGGCGTTTTGGTAAAAGAGTTTAAATGAGAAGAGTGACAAGCCAGTCCTGTCTGGCCCGCTTGGATGTCGTAGCAGAATTGCATCGCATGTGCTCGTCTAACAACTAGCGCTTCAAGCCTGTGCTTTGTTGTTTAACTCTTGGCCTACTCAAAATCAGCTTCGTAGCTGGGCTTGTGACTGACGTAATGATGAAGAGTTAGCCTTTGTGTCACCGGGCGAGCGGCTGTCAGCAGAGAGGTACCTATCTAGGGCTCCTCTTTCTATTTTGCTTGTTTTGCCAGTTGACTCCTGTTAGTTTATCTTGGCGTAATCGGCTCTCTGCCCTTCAGCAGCAGTGAGTCATAAGGGCGACTGCTGCGGGTGGAAATGTGGCCGTGGGTGTCTGCGTCGAGTGGGCTGCCCTGCGTCTCCTTCACTGTGTCTCGGGCTAGCAGGTACCGTGGTCGCTGCTCCGGGGTGTTGTGGGACGCTGTGCGTGCTCCCCAGGGAGGAGGTTCACTCCTGCAAAGTCCTCGCTGCCCCAGGGTGGTGCAGCGCAATCGGGAATCGATATGGAAGAAATAATTATCAGTGTGGCACGTGTCTGAGGATGTGGGAAGTAGGGCAACTGTCTGAAATGGGAAGTTTTGGTTAGGTCTGCTGACGACTGCTCACGTCAATCCATATGGACCATATGCTTCTAAGCAGTCTCCTTGTCTCATTTCCTTCTTCGAAATGCTCACAGCTGTTTCTCCTGCCTCTTCAGTAGGTTTTTGTTCCTGTAAAAAGACTGACAGCTCACAGATGCTCCTGGGAGTCCCTGCTGCATTGCCGTGAAGACAGACTCGTACTGTGATCTTCAAGAGAAGATAAGGTGTAGTGTCTCTGCAGGAGGCCTAATTGCTGATGTTTTGAAGTAAGCCTTTTTTTGCTTATTCTTTTTAAAGCTGAAAAGAGTTTGCTGTCTCATTTGGGATGGGAAGTGAGCGAGCGTATAGTAAGTGGGAAGCTCTCACTCGGGGATGGAGTTGGGGGGAAGGAGAGCTGCAAGCCATGAACATACTACCTAGCCTAAGAGTGTCATCCAGCATCCAGTTTTGCTGTTATGCTAGTGAAGTCTGGGTTGAACTTTGCTGTGTTGCTTAGTTATGGGCTTTTTTTTCCTACCCCAAGTGGCCCTTGACTGAAATGATAGCAGTGCTTGTGGTACATCATTGCTGGTCCTCAGCTTTGTTCCTCCTCTTGTGAATCTGACTGCTCATAAATAATCCCTATTCCACTAAATATTCAATTTTCTAGGGGAGCTGAATCACAAGTGCGACTAAACAAGCCAATTAAGTACAGTGTGGGGAAAAATTAGCAGAAGCGCACTTAGCGCAGTGTACTGTCTGTTCCTTCTGCCCTTTTTGCTTCTGCCTGTGGAAGAAATAATTGCAGCCTTCTGTAGTGGGGTTAATAATCCAGCCGGGGTCAGGCAGAGAAGGAGCACTAGAGATGCGGATTCCTCTTGAATGAAGAGGGGTATGCACGTGTTTTTCAGTTTGTGGGTGGATGTTAAAGGAGCATCTGAAGATGCTGAGAGAAGCTGTATCCTATTTTAGACAACCCTTCTGTGCGCTGTTTGGGAAACGAGGATAACAGGGTGAAGTAAGGCTGTGTCGGGTTGGGTTGAATGCCTTTTGCCTAATGACTTGTTGGACAGTGCCTGTAACAAATAAAACCTGAAGGTATGTTTATGTAGGAAGTCTGTGTGATCTCAGGGTCATTTAGATGCTGAGAGCATACCACACATCCCCACTCTTAGAGGGTAGCCTGTTTGCTGTAAACCCTAAATAAGATGAATTTCCTTTATTTTCCAATCCTCAGGTCACTTTGGCTTTGCTTTGAATACCGCCCAGCTCATCTTTGCCATTTTTTGCAGCCATGTGAAAGGGGGAGGTGTCCTGGCGGCAGTTGTATTGGTGTCAAGCAGATAGGAAACCTTCCCGTTGGGGATCCTGGTTGTATGTCCGTGGTTGGTGCCCATTTCCCTGCCTCGTCCTCCGGTGCGCTGTGCCTGTCCCGCTGGAAGGTGAAGCTGTCCTCTGCTGCGTGAACGTGCTGGGGCTGTGCCCTTCCCTTCTGAGCCCAGGTCATAAATGATACCTTATAAACCACTCTAGGAAATAGAAAATAAAGTATTCCGATCTTCATTCTTTTAGAGCCCTTTTCTTTAGAACAAAAGCCACAGGATAAGTCTGGCCCTTCCCTCTATTCACTTTCCATAGCCTCCTTTGTTTTCCAATTGGTATTTTTTTCCCTCTAAACTCCTCCCATCCCCTAAATAGAACAGACATCAGCCTTCAAGCAAAGGTTGCCAAACGTTGGTCTTGTGGATTATAGTGGCTTTTTAGCCTGGTCGGAGACTGAGCCCCACCCTATGTAGGCTTGGATTAAAAATAGCCTTTCTTTTCAGCAAGCTGAAAACCGTACACGACGTGTTCATGGCTTGGATGGCTTCTGGGGCACTGGCAGCCATAGGAAGCCCTTCAGCTGTAAAATGCTTCAAAAAATATGATTATTGCTAATTCAGCAGAAAGTCCTAAGCTGACCTGTGTCAGGACGGTGTCTAGCCAAGTGCCTGGCTGCCAGCCATGTACTTCTCATAGATATTTGATTAAAATTTTAGCCATGCTTGTTCCAGGCCCTGGAAGAGTTTAAAACTGTAGGCTGGTGACCACCCTCTGTAGTCCAGAGGCTTGGAACGAGCCTTGGTCTGTCCTGTGTTGGTGGAGAGAGTCGGCTGGACGGGGATGGAGAGGTGAATGGATGCTGTCTTGCCCAGTCTCCGGGGCAGGAGCAGTTGAGCCCTTTTTTCTTCCTTAAATGCTTGTCTCAGCTGGGGCTGCTGTTAAGAAAACATTGGCAAAAGCTACTATGCTTCATTAACTTTCTACTTTTTAAGCAGAGCTTTTTATGCCGCCGCCTGTCAGGGTAACATCTCAGGGCAATTGCAAGGTCTCGTGTGGGTTTCAGGAGGACCCTGAGGCTCTGCCCTCCCAAGGGCAGGGGCTGCCCCCCAAGGAGCACAGCAGGGAGGCTGGCCGAGTTTGCGATCCGAAGGGGCTCTTGGATGGGGAGTTGCCTGGCTGGGAAGGGGCCTTCGTGGAGGAAGGTCCCACAGACTCGGGTTGCTGGCTCTTGGGAGCCGAAAATGAAGGCAAGTGCTTCCAGCAACTGGTGCTACCTGGTGGTATGAGCTTGGCAGGAGTCAGGTGAGAAGGGACATTTGAGCTGGAGGTCATGCATTTTAACATAGCACTGCCCATCCAAAAGGCAGCCTGTGATCCTTCTGTCTTTCTGCATTCATTCTGACCAGCGTTTTCAGGCTCAGCAAGAAAGCGATGTCTTTGGGCTGCTGCCGACGTTCAGCTGCCAGCTGACGTACGTCCCAGGTCAAGCGCTGCAGGCAGAGTTACAAGGGCTGGGAGGCTGCTCCTTCCCCAGAGCCCTCCTGCTCGGTCTGCCCTGTCCACATCTGAGGTGCGTGCTTCTCCCCCTTCTGAAAAAGGGAAAAAACAAATTAAGGGTAGGAGGTTGGCCAGTGTCTGGTGTGGTGATCTCATCTCCCCGCTGCCCGTTAGAAAAGCCAAGCCTCAGAGCCAAGACTCCTTGGGTGAGTCGAGTGGTTGGCCCCAACACAGTGCAGGGAAGAGCTGAGTTTCTCCTTGCTTTGGGCATCTGTTCTCTGCCTTGCAAATCCCAGTTGTTGAATCTTTCTTGCTTTATTTCTTTTTGCCTCATCCTTGGCCGTGCTTGTGTGAGGCAGCAAGCTGTTTTACGGAGTGGTAGCAAATGCAGGCCGCGTGCCAGCTCCTGCCTCCTCCGCAGCGGGAAGACCTGCGGTGCGTCCGGGACGGGCAAACGGCCCCGCTGCCTGGGAGCTGGGGTCCTGAGCTGTGCCGTAAGCCTCTAAGGCTGGTTAGGGCCGGGGATCGAGTCTAAATAAACGAGCAGGGAAGGGAAGAGCACGCAGGAGGAGGGTGGGCAGGCTTGGCCTGTATCATGACTACTTCTGACTCGGGCGCTTCGTGTGCCTGGAGTGGTTCATTTGACCTTGTTGACAGAATGTCTTTCTGAAATGCCTTTTTCTCTTCAAGTTTTGTGGACCCCGCCTTGGCCTGTTCTGTCTAGACTAGACCGCAAAAAAGTTTCAAAGAGGAAATGTTGTCTCTTTTGTAACAACCTGGGTAAACAATCGTATATTTGACTTTAGAAAGGAGCTGGAAGGAAATTTTCTTTCTTTTCTCCCAAAGTCTAGGTGGGCAGAGCCTTCAGCCTCTCTCTAGCTCAGCTGCTTGATTTTACTTTAGCTGAGAGTCGAGGAGCTGCTTGTTCATACTGCAAATTCTGAAAGGCAGGAAAAATGAGTCTGGAGTTACGGTCTTAGTACAGATGTTTTAATGCTAAGGAAAACTGACTCTTTCTTAAGACTGTTAGCCAGGTGGCTTTTTAAAATCAAAAATACAGGAACTTAAATGAGGCAAAGTGAGTCCTTATCCACTGCAAGGTCAGGTCAAGACGGAGAACCCATAAAATGTTTTTTAGGGGCTCGCTGTTCAACTACAGCCAATTCAGGAAAGAGCACAAGGAGCCAAACCTGTTATTCTGTGAGATGAGTCAAACTGAATAATATCAAAAGTGCTGCTGTTCTGTATCAGTTTTCCTGTACTGGGTGCTGATGGAGGCTGTGATTTGGGGTGGTGCTGCGTTTTGCTGGAGGGTGCTGGGTGCTTTTGGTGGGTGCTGGTGCGGTAGCGGAGGGTGCTGGGCTCCGGGATGCAGTAGGTTATGCTGCCCGGGACCTGGTTCCCATTAGTGCGGCTCGTGCCTGCGTTTTTTTGATAAAACTGCTTCTGTTGCCTGGCTCCAGATGATGGGGGAGACTGTCTGGATTTGAGGAGAAAATAATTAATTACACACTTCTAGGGACATTCCTACTGAAATTATAGCTGCTTTTTTGAGGTGGGGGGGAAATGAAGGTTAAGAAAAATTCCCTTTGTCCTCCCACTTTTTTTTTTTCCTCCTCTCTGAAGATGAACATATGAAAAGTATTTTGATACTAGAAGGAAAATAGGAGAGCAGATGATGCTGTAGTCAGCTTATGTATACGGGACTGTTTCTTTGCCAATATGGTAGGTATTAAATAAGGGCTCTCCAGAGCCGAGTGCCCTAGGCTTTTAAGATGCAGATTGGAGACAGAGGGTAACAGAAATGTGCATCCTTTCTGAATTAGGTAGGTGATGTGCAGTGAGTTGTTAGCAAAACAAGATTGCGCTGTTAATGTGCCCCATTTACATGTTCCTGCCTGCATGTTGCATTGGAAAATTGCGGATAGAGCCCTGTGTTTTTTTTATTCCCATTTTCTTATAGTGTCTTTCCAGCTTGGCATCACAAGAGCTGAAAGGGTGAGCGAGGTGTTATCTTGATTTTGCATGCTGAAAGTGCTGTGGAACAATGTGAATTGTTAGCGCCAGAAATACTGGCTACAAGCAATGCAGGTTGCGTTGAAACAGAACGGGGAAGTGAGTGTTCCTGCTTCGCTACAGCGTCCTACTTCTGGTGTACCTATTCACTTCTAACGGGAAGTTAGAAGTTGGAGTCCCCGTATTTATTGCAGTGTGTTGCTTTTCATAGATTTGATCAGGTTGTTGGATTTTCTCCTTTCGATGTGTTTACGTTGGTCTTTGCCCTAGTAGTGGTGATAGTGTAAGTGGATTTTCCTGGTGCAAACGGTTTCCAGCTGAACTCCTGCTTATCTAGAATTTATGGCTGGGTCTTAATGTCAGCTGCTGAAAGCACTATAACAACATAAGCGCATATTCAGCTAGAAGAAAAGCGGGCTCCTTCTGCTGAAAGTTTCTTCCATGGGGGGTATGGGGAAAGCTGACGGAGCAGCCAGTTGTCTGGGCTGCATGGCTGGGTGGCAGTGCACTGCATCGATATTAGGGAACCCATCTGCACCTACTTCTCCCCTTGGTGCATGCTCTCTGGTTGTCTCTTCTGGCAGAAGCCCGTGGTGCCAGGGCTTCCACTCGAGGGGCTGCACCCAAAATAACAGGGGAGGGGACTGCTAATCTGCTTTCTCCATCTTCTCTCCAATAGTACAAGGCAAAAAATTGTCTTTTTCTTTTTTTTTTCCTTCTCCCTTTTCAGTTGCTCTCCCCCTTCTGCTGCTAGAGCTCAGGGCAGCTCTTCCAGGCAGGCAAAACTGCTGGGTGAGCACCAAAGTTTCCAGTGCAAGAAGAGCACTGACCAAGTGGAAACTTGAATTAAGGCTACTCATCCCTGTAATTGGCATTCATATTTCGTGAAGCTGTGTTTCAGCTTGGTAGCTTGCTGAAGAACATCTGAAAGAATATAAATCCTGGGTCCTTGTTTATGCTGCTGTTGTAATCTTGTGCTAGCTCCTGCTAATCTGCTGGGAAGGGAGTGGGGATATTGTTTGGGTTTGGAGCAGGGCTGCGGTTTTGAGATTCCAGGATGCCGAGTGTTGTTCCAGGGACAGGCTTGGATGCTCTCCGTGCTGGAGGCTATGTTGCAGGACGCTGACGAGCAGGCTGATACTCAAATGTGTTGCCGTTTTCCTTGGGTTAAAACGGTGTTTGCCTTCTGCTGTAACTGCTTGGCAGCTGCAGTGCTGCAGTAGAGTGAGAGTGTGTATGTATATGTATGTATATATTTAAAGTGTGTGTGTATATACTTATATGCACACACACATATGTTCCACCGTAAATCCTGCAGTTAAACGTTTCCTTGACCCAGCATAGAATAAGTTGTTTGTCTCCATCTGGTCCCAAAAGCAAAGGAAGTGAGTTCAAAAGCAATATTGCAATTGAGCATTTTCTTCCTGAATCCTGCACAAAATGTTTTGCCTCCAAAAACAGATTGCAAGGACTTTGTATTGGGGCATGCATGAGCTGTTGTAGGTGTGTATCTTGTTAGGATTGGTACTGCACAGAGAGTCAGGGAGAAGGGGTCGATTCCTGTTTTTAAGAACTTATTCTCCGACAGCAACACTTTGCAGGAAGGGGATAGAGAAGAAATGGCAGTACAGCTATGAATGCATTCATGTTTCTCTGTGTTCCTGGAAATAATAAGTACATTTCTGAGTCTTGACTTTAGTTGAATTCAGTTTTCTGTACAGGAGAGGGGGGGGAACTAGGCCTTCTGAAAATATTTGGAGCAAGTGGCCCAAATGTCTGACCTAAACTTTAGCCTGTTCCTTTCTGCGCTGTTTGGCCAAGGTTGGGACTGAGCTTTCCTTGGGGACGCAGATGGGAGGTTCCAGTGCAATCCTGCCTCTGCCCTGCTCCTGCCCACCCCTTAACGTTCTTGTTGATCTAATTTCAAGCTGGGCTCTTGCCACTGTTTAATATAAACCAAATGCTGTAGCAAAGGCAGTGTATTCAGACTTCTTGTTGAAAAACTTGTGTTGCTTTTGCCTGGCTATGATGTTCTTGGAAATTCCTGTAGCCCTCCTGGACGGATGGTTGTTGCAGTGCCCAGCATACGGCAGTGATGGGAAGGTCTCACAGCCCTCCTCCCCCACCACTGTCTTTTCATGGAGGCCTATATAACCTCTTGCTAGGTTGTGTAGGGCTGCCTGGGTCTGTCCTTTTGCTCCCTTTCTTTTCAATGTCTATATAAAAAGATCTCGGAAACCCATGAAATAGGGTGAGACTCAGCCCTGCAGTCAGGTACGAATGGCCTTGAAATCAGGTGCTGTGCAAGAGCCTTTATGGCTGGCATCAGTCAATAATTCACTGTAGTGATCAGGGCTTTGATCATTGGATTGAAAACAACCTGGCAAATAGCAGGGTATTGCACTTCCTTAGTGCGTTGCCCTTTCACACGCACAGCTCGTGGCTGACGATCAGCGCTTGGATCTCGTTGGTGTAGTCAACATCACACCTTCTTCTGTCGTTCCTTGCAGCTAGATCTTCCCGTCCTATCTGAGCAGCAAAGTTGTTTTGTGCCTTGTGTCAAGTAGTATGTCCTGGGCTTTATGGAGGATCAGTGGGCCTCTTTATTTGGAGGAATAAACTTTTCCTTTCTGCACATAAATTCATAAAGCATTAGACTTCACAGCAGCACACTTACCACTTGCACATGCAGTTTAAATAATCTCATCTTTCTTAGCATCTGCAAAGAATGGCATGGCCGTAGGAGCAGCGCGGAGTTACCCTCTCCGGCAGACCCCACCTGCAGAAGCTTTCCTGACGGGGTCTGGGATAAAAGGAGCAGCTCTGGGGGAAGCTAACAAATCCAGCTCCAAGCTGAATATTAGGAAAAGCTTGAAGGTCTCTTGAGATGAGATCTGTGGCTAGTCCAACACAGCTGAGCTAATCGGCCCACTTGCACAACACTGTGAGCCATGTGCCAAAATCTCCATGTGCTGTGGCTCTTGGCTCCCTCCAGCACCTGGCAGGGCTCCTGGGTGCGGTACCAGGGACTCCTCAGTGACCTGCTTGCTGGGTTGCACTGGGGTGCTCCTCGGGGTGACCCTGGGACTCCACCTCCGTGGCCAGCCTTGGTCTCCCCAGTGGCAAAGCCTCCTTCCCGGGAGCGGGAGGTCGCCCGGCGGATGCCGTGCGTGGGACTGAAGAGCCACCCAGGGGCTGTCTCCCACGGCCACCGGCCCGGCCCGTTCTGCGGGATACTGCTCTGGGCAGTGGTCGACAGCTGGCTAAACATCTGTTTGCTGGTCCGAGCAGCCTGTGCCTGCTGTGGTCTCATCTCTCTGTGCTTATAGGTGGAAGATGCTTAAGCAGGCCCTGACCTCTGGTTCGGCATGATTGCCAGTCCTGCTGCAGCTGAGATTTATTTTGCGAGCCACATCCTTTTTGCTGTTGTAATCTTATTTTGAACATGACAGCAATTTACCTTCTGCTTAGTAATCTAATAGGCTGCTTCTGTAGTCAAGTCACTGATAGCGTTTGGCATTAGAGATGACTCTCGTTTGCTGTTGACTTTCTAAATCAACGCTAGGTACAGCATTTGGCTTTGGCAGTGGTATCTGTGTGTTAGTGTTTAAAAACTGGGTCTCAGAGGAAAAGGCTGGCTGAAAACCTTGCAGACCTGTTGCTGCTGCTCGGACTGCAGAGTATTTCTTGGGTGAAAAAGCTTGCAATGTAGGCTTGGATGAAAACTGCCTGCGAGCAAGTCTGTATTCCTCTAATCCCTTTTGTGGTACCGTCTACAGTAAGACTGTTTCTCAGTATCCTTTAAAAATTTATTTCTTTAATTTTGCCGGATGTCAAAAGACCTTAAGCTTATAGGATTACACTGGTATTAATTTTTGAACCTTTTGCAAATTGATCTGAGTTAATTTGAAGTTTGTTCCCTGAGGATACGGATGCTGACCCGAGCAAATCCCCCCCGGGGCCGCACGCCCCTGGAGCGTCTTAGGGGTTGGCTCCGGTCCTGAGAAAGGCAGCGTATCTGACAGCCCCTTTTTCGGTGAAAGTGCAGAAGTCCTGGCAGCAAAAAGGAGTTCCCAGGTCATCTTATTTTCTCTGTCCCCGCTTCAAAAAGCCCTGGACTCTGTGATCTCAAGGGAAAAACTTGTCCCCCCTCTCCCCACCCACCTTTGTGCCTTTGGAATTTAATAAAGCGGGTGACTCAGTCCTAAATATAAAGCCTGCTTCCGGCATCGTCTGCCGGTGGCTCATTTCCTGCGGCTGACATCAGCGCGGCCCCGATTTCCTCGCGGAGCGGCGAGGCGGGAGGTGCCCCCGGTCCCGGCCGCTGCTCTGGCAGCGCTCGCTTCCCCGCTCGAAGCCACGGCTGCCGGGCCGGCGAGTCCCTCCGCCGAGCTGCCTTGGAGCACGGGGTACATCGGGCGAGTGCTCCGATCTGTCTGGTGCTGCCGTCGTGCTCGAGTTTGCAGGCATTTTTTTCTTTTTTAATGAAGACTAAATTTCAGCCACTAATGCATGTGCAAGCTTTTTTTTTTTTTTTTTTTTTTTTAAATTAAATAAGCATGAACCTGACTAATGTCTTGCTTTCCTCCTGACGACGGGCTGAGACAGTGGCTCCAAAAGCTTTTAAGGTGGAAATCTAGCAAGGACAGATTTTTTTCTTTTTTTTTCTTTTTCTTTCTTTTTTTTTTTTTCTCTGTAAGACTGATAAATTGAGGAGCTAAGGTCAAAGCTGCTCGCTCCTCGGTCGTCAAACCCTTCTGTAGCCGTTCACAGTGATGGACCGTACTTTGTGGTTGGTCACCAACACAAAATGAAGGCAAGAAGGTCATAAAACCTCGATTTGTTTAAAAAAGCGCAGAGGAGAGCGTGTCTGCCCATCTGTACACAATTCCTGTTAAAACCTTATCTTTAAGAAAGAATGTGGACAGGATTGGAGGAGGGGAGAGTCTGGCAGAGGGTAAATGCTGTAGTTGAGCATCTCGAGGTCCTGCATTGATCCTGGTCAAAAATGAGGTGGTAGTTGACCCCTCACTGTTGCTCTCTGAAGCCCTGGCTGGTAAAGCAGGGTGTTTTCTTTTGGACAGAATAGATTATTTAGGTTACCTGGTTTCTGTTCCAACTAGTTATCCTTTTTTTTGTGGGGGGGGAGTGCTCTTGAAGGCTTGGTTGCACTGAACTGCCATTAAATAGTTAAATAAAAAAAAAATGCAAGAGGCTTGTGTACAGTGCTGCAGGGCAGATGATCTAACCTAAAAAGTTTGCCTTAAAATTGCTGGCATTTCTACTTATATCTTCTTGTTCCTCATCTTCCTCTTCTCCAGACAGCAGCAGCGACCCGCAGCGATGGTGCGGGCCGGGACCGGAGCAGACCGGGGCGGGAGGTCGGTCTGGCTTTGCTGCCGGGGCCGCGCGAGGGCGGCTGGGCTGGGACCTGGGTGCTGGGTGCCAGCTCTGGGGCCGCTGTCCTCCGGCGGCGGAGCGGCACGGCAGGGGCTGGGTTGGCTCCTGCATCCCCTGGGCTGGATGTAGCCCAGCCCTCGGCGTGGGCACGGCAAGCACCGTGCCAGGGACTTGTTTATCCCCATGGACTTCATCACTTGTTGTGCACTGTGGCCAATGTTAGCACGATGTCTCTCGGCACCGCTAACTAGGGGTAGGAAAGACTTCTTCTGGAGCGGGCAGGTACGCTGCGGCAGAGCCTGGAGTCTAGGAGGTGGCAGTTGTCCCCTCCTGGATGGAGGGACTTGGTGCTAAGCTGTCAGAGCCATGGGGTCTCACCCAGCAGGAGATGAAGGCCGGGGCTTTTGGAGGGCTTTCGGTGATGCCGGGGCTTTTGGGGGGCTTTCGGTGATGCCGGGGCTTTTGGAGGGCTTTCGGTGATGCCGGGGCTTTTGGGGGGCTTTCGGTGATGCCGGGGCTTTTGGGGGGCTTTCGGTGATGCCTTCTTCCCGGTGCCCTCACGGAGGTGCCTCTTCTCCAGGGGTGGCGAGAGGAGAGGGACGAGATGCCTCCTGCGTTACCCTCGCTGCTCGCCCCCGAGGCAGCTGCCCCAGCCGCCGCGGCCCCCGTTGGGTAACTCCCGGAGGGCAGGGGAGTATCCGCGGCCTCCCAGCGAAACTTGGCAGCGGGAGCCCGGGAGGAGACGCCTGCTTGTGCAACGACGCGCTTGAGGGATCCTGCCCCGTGCGCCGGTGCCTCCCCTCGCCCGGGTCTCGTTTCGCAAGCTGCCGGGCGGCACCAGCCACCGCTAACGCCGCGGTGGGGCTCGGTGCCGCTTTCTTCCACGGTCACGAGCCTTCGTCGCGGTGCGCGATGGCGCCTGTAGCCCTCCGGCTCCCTTTGGGACAGCCGCTCTTCCGCGACCCGTGCGGTGTGCTGCCAGCCAGCCGCCTTTGGGGCAGGGCAGGAAGGTCTTCGTCCTACATGTATCTCCTTGTTGCAGTGACTGAGTGGTGAAAGAGTGGAGGTGTGCGGTTTCCCCCTTGGAGGTTCTGCTGTTTCGGGGCGGGGTTGGTTTTGGTGTGTCGCGGTCGGGACCCTCTGACCTGGCTGGTGCACTCTGGTCTTGCTGGGGGAATGGCTGGTTCCTTACCTCTCCTATACATATGGATAAAAATATATACTTATTTATATACTTTATATATATATACACTTATATATAGGGATGTAAGGGATAAATATATATCCCTTGCCTGCTTTTGCAGGTGCGCAGTAGCTTTGGCTTTACGCAGGAGACTAGATGACTTTGCAGCGTGGTGTTTGGGGAGTTGTCGCCTGATCAGAAGAACTTCCTAGCAGGAGTCGTCTTGCACTTCCCTAAAAGGCTTTCTTCGAGGGGAGGAAGAGGAAAATGAGCTGGTGCATGGAGCCAAAGCTCCTCTTTTGGCAGCGGGCGGGGTGTTTGCCCAGGCGTGCTCTCGGAAGCGGGGTGGGAGCGCCGGGGAGCCGCGCATCTGCCGGCCGCTGCGGCCCGGCTCGGCGTGACGTGCCCGGGAGTGGTGCTGGCACGCAGGAAATGCTATTTTGGGTTTGAGCGTAATTGCTGGTTGCACCAGCAGTGCTGGATTTGGAGGTGTTTGGAGAGCCGAGTGCTGCTAATGCTGCAGAAGAGCTGGCTGTCGCTAATCCTCCCTTCTGCGTGCGGAGCACGGGTGCGTTTTGGTGCTGCCTGGGCACAACTTCCGCGTGCTGCCCTTGGCCAGGCGCAGGTCCACACTGGAGATGCCCTTCACCTTTCTAGCAGGGGGAATGGTGATTAGCTCTTAGCTGCATAAGCTGCAATGCTTTTACCTGGAAAAAATAAAGAAGTGAAAAACGAGAGGTTCTGCAGGCCTGTGCACTGGTGGCTTTTAGTTGTCCACCCTTGCTGCAGAGGTCTTCCACCCACAAACCTCCCGGGGCTGCTTTGCTTCCCCAGCAACCAGAGGCAAGAGGAGGAGAGTCTGTTTTTCCCCTTCCCAAAGCAGATGTTCTTCTTTTTCCTCCCCAAAGCAGCTGTTGTCCCTTTAACAACTCTCACCTGGATGCTTCAGGTCTTGGTAAGAGAAGACGGCTTGTGAGTTGGGCTTTTGCACACCCTGTCCAAACCCCCAAAGCCTTAGCGCTTCCTAAAATGCTTCTGCCAACTTGGGGCATGAGAGTTTATGCTGTGTGACGTGCTCGCCCATAAAGGCAGAGCAGCGGCAGGACTAAGGACTTTCTTAAACGTGTTTCTTCCACCTTGCTGCGTTTGTGAGGCTCTAGCTACGGCCCGGACTCGGTGGCTGCCTCGGACGGGAGCAGCCGGACGGGGCCTCGTTGCACCCAGCGCCGTGCTGAAACCGGCTGCTGCTGTGGGTCAGAGCCGTGCCCGAGGTGCCCTCCCCAGCCCCGTCCGGCACGCGGGCACCCTCCGGTCTTTGGAGTGTGCACGTGCTTTTTGAGCCAACTTTGTTTCTTTTAAGCTACAGCTGCAGTTCTGGGCATAAAAACTGCTGTTTTGGGTTTTTGTTACATTTACCATCCTGAGGAAGCTGTCAGGTTGTGGGTTTTAGTGTTTTTTCTCTTCTTTTCTCCCCCCTATTTTTTTCAATACGTCTTTTAAAACTTAACAGCTGAAAGCTAAATTTCCAGATGATGCCCCAGAAATGGGACCAGGTGATGACTCACTTTCCTGGCTGAGGTAATGAAAAAAAAAATGGGGGCAATGACTCAGTTCAAGTATTTTTAATTTCTAGGATGGTCATGGGTTCTCCGAATTCTTCACTAATTCACATGTGTTTTATTAGTAGGTGATAGCCTCGCCTTTTAGTTATAGGAGGGCTCAAGTGTCATGGACTTAGTGAGGATAAAAACTTCTGAAATACATAATTATTGTCTGGAAATCCCGCTTCGCCCTGTTTGTGATTTATTCTGTATTGGAATAGGGTATCGGAAAAAACACGCTACGTGCTGTTTCTTGCTTGTGGCTTTCTGGTTGGTAGCAGATGTCGGTCCAGGTTTCCTCTGGAACGGGGGGGTTGATTGGAGAGGTGGTGAGATGTATTGCTATATGGACCAGCTCTGAAATTAATGTTCACCATCCCTGCAGACCACATGACTGGGTTTTTTAATGAATTTTGGGGCAAAATAGTAGGCATCATCCTACTTCACTGCCAGCTGAGCCTGATGAGGACTGATTAGGTCTTCCTCAGTGTGAGCCTCTGGTGTCTTTAAAGACATCCAGGGAATAATTGCATCAAGCAAAATAAACGTTCAGTGTTGCTGTTTGCCTGGACAAATTGAGAGCTCTCAATGCAAAAGGTGTTAATTTCTAACAATAGAAGTTTTTAAAAAAAAAAAAAGTGTTGGGGAATAGTTTGCTCACCCAAAGGCTCTACGTGCCGGGATGCTTCGGGTCGCCCGTCCTGAGCCTTTGCCGGGGCTCTCCAGCCCGGCGGGGTGCCGGTGGCATGCGCTCCCGCTCGTGGGAGGGCGCACGCGGGTGCCGGGAGCGGCGCGGCAGGAATGCTGGCTTTCCAGCTCAGAGCCCGCCGGGGAGATGCCACCACGCTCGCTGCCGGCCCGCATTGCCCTTCCCGCGGGAGGACCGAGGTAAGGGGGTGCCCGCTGCAGGGGCTGCGGTTTCTGGCCGGCTGTGCAAACGCCAGCGCGCGCCGGAGAGCTTCCCTGCATCTCATCTTGCCTTTTATTTATTTTTTTTCCCCTTCCTCTTTGCAAAATGCAATGCTATAGTTGATTGGAAAAAACCAGCTCTAGCCAAAGCGAAAGGATTCAGCTGGGGCTTTGATTTAAGTCGGATTCAGCTGTGCCCTTGGTTAAATGAACTTGCAAGCAGCACGGGAGCGGGCGCTGAGAGCGGCTCCGGCGCGGGGTGTTTTGTTTTCTGAAGAAGTCTCCGGGTGTGTCTTCCCAGAAATCCCCATCTGGGGCACGTCGCTCCCAACCTCGGCGAGCAGTAGGTCTTTAAATAGCAGAGCCACTTCAGCTCGCGGGCTGAAAATGTGCAATACTGAAACGCTTGTGCAGGGAGCACGAGGAGCCCTGAGCGCTTTTGGGAAGCGGCCGCACGCCGCTGGCTTTTGCGGCTGCAGCTTTTCGGGGGGGTGTTGCCAGGAGGAGCTGTGCCCTGGCCGCTTGCTTGCTATTCAGGTGGGAAACGGCACGGGTTAGTCTCGGAGATGACAAATTTACCTGGCCTGCCACGTTTTACGGTGAAAGCTGGCTGCGCTCAGTGCTAACAGCCAGAACAGACCATCTCCAGATGCTGCAGCAGTCGCTGTCGGCTGAGACACGTTTATACACCAGGTACTCCAGCGTGCGAGGTCCTGGAGCCACGTGCTGAATCGCTGATGCCGGGCAGCTTGCACTGATGGCTTTGAGGTTGTTTGCCTGTAAAATAAATCTCGGGTGTCTTCTTCACGCGGTGACGTTGTTTGTACCGAACATGTTGCCCTGGGCTGCTGTGCGCTTGTGTCTTACCCTGCGAAAGGTCCCGCTTTAAGGAGTGGCTTCCTCAGCGGGGAGGACTCTCTCGCCCCACTGAGATTCGGAGTAGGGGTGAGGCTGTGTGAAGGTGCAGTTCACCACCACGTCCGTCCTGGGGGCATCGGGCACTGGCTAGACCGAGCGAGGAGGAGGTAAAGCGGGTCGTAGGCACCCAGCGAGTGCTGCTGGGTGCAGGGAGCATCGGGTGCGTCTGGGTGATCCTGCCGGCCTCAACCTGCCGATCGGGGTGCACTTTGCAGTGATTTACGCTTGTCTAAAACCCGAGAAGGGCCATGCAGAGCTTGCCTGATCCTGCTACAGGTGTGACCGCTACACTCGTTACCTTGGCTTGCCCTCTCCTTTCTTTCCATTGCTTTTAAATACCTTCCAAACAAGCTTTCTAGCAGCAAAGAAAGGGTGGAAAAATACTGTTCTCTGTGTGTCAGTAGCTCTTTCTCGCAAGAGATTTGTTAGGTGAGTTCCTGTTTCTTAAGAGACTTTTTAAACATAATTCCAATGTTTAAGGCATGGTTTACAGTTTTTAAGTGGTTTGTTTCTTATTTGAGAAAGCATTCATTGCTGCGCTGCTCTCCCGGTGTTTATAACCGGCAGAAGAGGCAGCGGTCTCCAGGAATTTCGGTGCAGCTTCGGGACGGCTCTGTTTGCTCGCGAGCTGATAAAACAGTCTGCAAAATTGTTTGGCCGTGGCTCTATCTTGTGAAAAGGCTGTGCCAAGCCATCCTACCCCACGGAGCTGCTGGAGCTCCCGGTCGCCGGGCCGTCGTGGCTGGGCAGCGGCGTGCCGGCTGCCCGACTTGCGGGAGCTTGTTTGCTGGGGCTGAATAAGCCGTGACTGTAATGTGATTTAATTCGGGAATGGGGTCGACTTCCCTGCCCGGGCAGGTGGGGAGCTTAGCAGAATGAGTAACACGTCTTGCTTTATCACGGAGTATTGAATATCGGTGACTTCACCTGCCCATCACCAAAGGAGGGATGCCTCGTGCCGGATTTTGGGCATGGGTAGGGAGAGGTGGGTCCTTTCAAGCCACTTCTGGTTTAGGAATGGAGCAGGCAGAAGGTTAATCCTCTGCTTTATTTGGGGGATACGGGAGAATAAGAATTACTATGAGAATAAGAATTTCCTGAGAGGCTAGCTTGATATTATATATATATACAGATATATATATATATATATATATTTTTTTTTTTTCCTCTGTTCCAGAGCCAGGAATTTAAATCAAGCATTATTTGCTGGACTACACAAGCATAGGAATTACTCTGAGAATAAGAATTTCCTGAGAGGCTAGCATGATTTTTTTTTTCCCCCCTTTTCTTTTCCTCTCTGTGCTAGAGCCAGGAATTTAAATCAAGCCTTCTAAGCCTTGGTCCACTTGCTTACGTGAGACTACCCGTTTCTTTCCTCCTGTCTTGAACTTGGATTTGAATCCTCTCTCTTATGAATTTTATTAGCTTATGCATGTTTCAGGCAGAATGAGTTTTCAGTTCTTCCTCTCCATAGGGATATTTGAGGAATCACCAGTTTCATGTTGTAGTAGTTAGTTCCTGGGGAATATTGCTGTTCTCCAGCCATTGATAGGAGCAACCTATTGAAATTCAGGAGCAAGTTAAGCCTATCTAGCAAGTTTTGGTCTTAAAAGTGTGCAAATCCTGGAGCGACTGCTCTGCTGAAAATGGTGATTTGCTGAAGCGCACCGTTTAGGAGGAGGACTTGGCAAACGGGCTTTTGGGGACCGCTTTATTGGTGTCTCGAGCGGTCTTTTATCCGGTCCATACCGTGCCCTGCCGACTCCGGCGCTTTGTCGATAACTGCGGCAGGGTTTACGGGGCGGCTGTGCCGCAGCGGGACGTTTGCAGCAGGACGCGAGCGTGCAAGCGTGGCCGGGGAGCTCTACGGGCGGCTGCTCTCCTGCTCGAACATGAGCGAACATGAGCGTTGCCGCTGCTTTGACCATCTGACCCGCTCGGGCCCCGGCCCTCAGGTCAGGAGCCCTCGGGGAAGAGGGCAGGGGGGTAGGAAGCTTGGGTGCTTCTCCGTTCCATCCGCGGCCCAAGCCTGTTTTCAGGTCTCCATCAGTTCAGCCTCCCTGCAGATGCGGCTTTGCAAGGCCCCGGGGTCGTGAGAGTAACCCAGCATCCCTCTGCTTTTCTCCAAGGCTGTAGATGTCCATCCGAGCATCCTCTGATGCTCCATATCCTTCTTTTTCCTGTATCTACCTTGCATGCAAATCCACATACTTGAAGCCCTGCAGATTTCTCTCTCTCTCTTACCCAGCTTTCGCTACTCCTAGTGCTGTCCTGCAGGGCTCAGCTCCCCCGCGAGCTGGGCTTTTAGTGAGGGGCCGGCTGCTATTTGTGCTGTGAGTTGGGATTTGTTGACCGATTTTTCAGGCTTCCCCTGGGTGCAGGTTGCAGCTTGGTTCTGGGTGAGGGTGCTGAAGGTGCCGACCGCATGCTGGGCCTGGCTGCGTGGGGGAGTTTGAGGCAAGCAAAGAGGCTGCTGGGCCAGCGGTTGTCACAAAAAGGGTTTAAAAGATGGTCTGAGCTAGGGAATCTGGCTGAAGAGAAATCTGAAGAGAAAATGCCTTGAGCAGCTTGCAAAAAAGTGAAAGATCAGGTTGTCTGGGGCTGAGCCTGGCCTTTGGGGCAGCAGCTAAAGGAGTAGCCTGGGAACAGTGGTCTGCACCAGCTGTTTCCATGCGGTTGGATGCTGCCTCCGCGTAGGGTCTACAGGTCCACGCTAGGCATCTACCAAACGCTGCTCAGAGAAGCCTCTGGTGTCACTTCTGCCCAGCTCCAGCTAGGAGAGCTGCGGTTTCCAATCTGAACCTGCTGCAGGAAGGTGGATATCCCATGGAGACACATCTCCAAATCCGGAGAGAGCTGCTGGCCAGCCAAGTGCAACGACTATCTCCAGGACACATCCCTGCTCCTAATGAATTTGACAGGTTTTCCCCAGCTGCGGCAGATCCCGGTGTAACAAAAGCAGCAGAAGTTTTCGGGCTGCTCCCGGGTGAGGACGCCGAGCAGGGAGCACGTCTCTCCCAGCACCACCGCTCCAGGGATTTGCATGAATACCGAGAAAACCTGGTAGCAGTAGTTTTGCCAATTTAAAGGAGGTGCTCGATAGGTTTGCATTTAGTGGCCATCAATCCCTGAACTTCCCCGTCTCCCCCCAAAGTGACATGTAGTAATTATCCTGGGGGGACTCGCTCCCGGACCAAGTCCACGTGCTGCAAGTCTTGCTGTCGAGCCGCAGCCGCTCTGTGTGAGTCTCCGGAGGCTTTGCTTGGGCTGGACCAGGAGAAGGAGCCAGCTGATGGGCCGTGTGTGTCCGTCCGTCCTCTCCTGTCTGCAAATATTTCCAAGCACGGTGCTCCCCGAATTGGGAGGAGGAGGATGGGGTGAGCCCTCAGATGCCTTGGGTGGATCCTATTTGAGGCAAATTGCAGGGATATCCCCCAAATTACGTGTTGCTGCGGCACGTGCCATGGGCGAGGGGATCCCTGCGGGCGCGCGGCGGGTTTGCGAGCTGGGGGTGAGCCCAGCTCCCTGCTGTGCGGCCGACTGATCCGAAAGGGAGGCGGCTGTTTGCTGGATTAGCAAAGACATGCAGATCTCTTTTTAAGTACTCTTAATTTCCTAATGTCGACTGACTTGTCCTCTCATGTCTGGAGGCCTTCTCATGAAAAGACAATAAAACCACAAATTCCCCTGAAAAGAGAAACATGTAGTGAGTGAGTCACGGTTTCTAGGCTAGCCCTAGGGTTTTTATATATATATATAAATAAAAAAAAGATGGGAAAAGGTGTATTAATACCTTTTTTGTTGACATTTTGACTTGTCTCTGCCTGTTCGAGTAAACAAGCTGCTGCTGTTAATCAGTCAGTTGTTGTGATATTAAACTGGGAGGGGTCCGGGAGTGATGGAGTGGCTCGGAGCTCGCTCGGAGAGCGGCTTCTCCCGTCTGGACCGGCAGCAAATTCCAGCCGTGTTTCTGTTGGAAGTGCTCGACTCCCTGTCGGGAAATACTTGGTTGCCATGCGTTTTAAAATTGAATTAATCTGCCTGTTTTCAGGGTGATCTGCAGATGCCTGAGTGCTGCAAAGTCTCTTTTTTTGTTTTTGGTGTCTTTTTGGTGCTTTTTTCCTTCTGTTTGAGCAGCGCTCCTGGCCCCGCGACCTGGCAGCAGAGACCCTGGCCTTTCCTCTGGAGGGGTCTGGCTGAAATAAGCCCTGGGAAATGGACTGGTTTTAATAAATAGTTTTAGTTCACTTGTTCCTAGATGCTTATAAAGCCCCTGAAGAAGCAGATGCCGAGAGGGGTTTGCTCGCGCTTATTCCTCATCCCCAGCTGCTTTACAGCTGTTAAGATACAGGGACGGCACCAGCTTTACATGCCCTGCTGCTACTGCAGTTCTGTTGGGGAGCAAATGATCCCCCCGATCTGGCGGCTGCAGTGTGTCTGGAGGCTGTAAAACCCATTTATATGAAAACGGGATGCGGCCCCTATCTGGGAAGGCAGTCGATGTTGGAAAACCCAAGACGCACTTAAAGCGGCTCTTATCTGCAGCGAGAAGTGAGGTTTTTGCAGCACGGCCTGGAATATGCTGTCCCCCAGCCGCTGTCCCGCAAAGCTGCGTTGAAGTGTGAAGTGGCCTTTGCTTCTCGTCTCGGGGCGCGGGAAGGAGGAGGGAGCAAGCACGGGACCTGAAGCAGGAATAGCTTCCTCGCACGCTGTGCCTGCGGGCATCGACCCATCTGTTGCCAGGGCGCAAAACGGGTGCGGGACCACCACGCTCCTCTCCGTGTCCCTCTTTCCCTTCCTGAAACCAGAGTTTGTCTCTGGCCATCACTGCGCAGCCGGGCAGAGCTTTTGCTCCCGGTGGGAATAACTGTGGTGCTGGAGCTGAGGCACGTGCCCTGCGGGAGCATCGGGAGCGTCCCCCCTTTGCGATGCCGCGGGGGAAATGCTGAGCTGGGTTTTGTTTTGGAGTTGCCGAGGTTGCCGCTCTGTGTCTCCGTGAGATGCTGAATCCGTTTTATAGACTTACCGACTGAGCTGACAAGCACAGGGGCTGAAAGGTATTTTTTTTAAGTGGAGACACATAAATGGCTGTGGGGCACGTCCGTTTCCCTGAAAAAGTCAAACAGCAGCTTTCCTAAAAGCTCTTGGCTTAAAGTGGTGTTGGCTGCTCATTATGGTGTTAAAGATGCTAGAAGGAGATACTAGCAAATTAAATCTCAGTGAAGTGGTTAGATAATTATGTTCTTGGAAATCCCTTTTTAAGAGAAGACCTAATGGTGAGAAAGTGAGGATTAGGAAAAAAGAAGTATTCATGAAGGAGGGTCGACTGAATTTTCCTGCCTAGTGGTAGCCTATAGAAGAACTGTTTTCTGCTTGGTAGAGCCAGATGATGTGTCCCTGTGTCAGGCGTCACACTTGTGCTACATGGGATCTTCTGAGGGTTCCTGCTTTGCTCCTCGCTGGAGGTCTCTTAGCTCTCCTGTCCGGCAGGTTGTGCAGCTTTTCTGCCTGTACGCTGGCAATCACTGGCTAAAATCGCCTCTGCTCTCGATACCCAAGTGTTTCTGCCAGTTGCGAAATCAGCCTCCCATACCGCGTGTCAGGCTTGCTTACAGTTGACTTTCTTGCTGGGCAAACTCTCTTCCCTCCAAAAACCAGCCAGGTTTCGGTGGCACGAAGGGAGTGGGCAACCACAGGAGCTCTGAGGAGGAAGGAGCTGGTTCAGCAGCAGAAGTAGGTCCAAGTCGGGCAGACTGGGCATCCCACGAGACGGGCAGTGTTGCACGCAGCATCTAGGCGTCTTACAGGGAGCTGCATGGTAGCGTTTCCTTGCATTGACCAGCCTAGCTCGTAATTTGTGGCATAGTATGAAAATTCACTATAATGCTTTTCTGCTCTGTCAATCCACAGCTTTGCTGTGATTTTTCCTCCTGCCCTATTCTTGCAATACAAGTCCGATGATGAAGCTGGTTGGTCTTGCTGTCGGTGGCCCTGACTGACTGCTCGGCACCTTGTCCTGTCTGCGGGCAGCGTTGCGGAGGCTTGGGAGGTGGGTCTGCTCCGCTTTCCTCCAGCTCTCTGCAGTGATGCAACTTCTTGTTGACTATCTGTGCTGCTAGCTCCTGTCTGCCCTGCTTTCCCGGGGTGCCACGCCTGTCCATCTGCCGTCCTCTCAAACAGCTTCGTGCTTTCCAGACCCAATAATGTATTACAGAAAATTAATATTTTCAGCTACAGGCAAACATTTGTTCTTAACCTAACGAGTGCTTGTGAAGACATCTCAGAGCTTTAGGCGATGGAGGCTTGCTAATCCGAGTACAGACATTCAGGAGGATGAGCCTTGGTTGTCATTCAAGCAGCAAGCTGGGCTGTTTGGAGTCCTGCCTTCTGATGGTCAATAAACTTGAATTCACCGGTCCATAAAGATCAATTCATCCTCATCCCCTTGCTTACAAAGCAGTAGGCAGGTCTGTTCCCATAGGCCGAGGAGGAAACCTTCAATTTCTCAGCTTATGGCAACTGCAGCTAATGAGGTGAAAGCTGGAAGATCTTGGGATGCAAATCTCATGTGAAGTTGAGTTGAGCCTGCCCAGATCCCCATTTGCAAAGACCCTGAGCTGCAGGCCCGTTACACCAACGTGTGTACTGGATGCTGGCCGCATCAAGGCTGCGGAGGGCTGCGCCCCAGTCCTTGGAAAGCCACGGTTCTGTCACCACTGAACTTACTTATTGGTGTCTACAGCCTTGTTCATGGAAAGCCACTGCGTAGGGGTCATCCTGTCTGCGTGTCCCACGGTCACTGATTCCTGTAGTTCATGCTGACCAAAGTGCTGGCAGGCTCCTGAAGCTCCTGTGAACGTCCTGGGGAAGAGGACGTAGGCAGGTCCCGGGGCCTTTGCCCGTCCTTATGGGGGTGGTGGTGCCTCGGGGTGGCACCCACCCAGCGAAGTGACCCAACATGAAGTGTGCACCTCATAGAGGATGAGGGGCTCCCTTTCTGCTTCTTAAATGCCCTGAAGCTATGCCGATCCGGTCAAAGTGGGGTTTCTGCACGCTCCTGGTTTAAGCGGGTGCTCCGTGCTTGCTTGCAGTGCTCCTGCCCTGTCTCGCGCAGGAGGGTGGACAGTGCGAATAGCCTGTTGTTTGCATGTCTTCCTGAGAGGCTGATTCTGGGAAATAGGTGGTTGTTTATTCAAGCGATTTGCTAGTAGAAAAACAAACTGCTTTTACTTTTTTTGTAAACACTATCGTGTATACCACTTCATGAGGAAAGGCCGCCTTTGGGTCCTGGCGAGAATCCTTGCCTTTTGCCTGGGGCAGCTATGCTCTCCGGAGGATGGGCACACAGGCAGAGCTCTCTGCATCTATTGCATTAATACTTTAGACTTCTGTTTTCTTCAAAGCTGAGGAAAATCCCCAGAAATGCGAGGTGGTTTTTTTTGACTTCCAGAACATACTTGTAGCAGGTACCTTAATGCGTGCAGAACAGCACAGCCTGTAAAATAAACACGCAGAGCTAAATATTAACAAGGCTAATGGGATTTCTGACTTGGGAAACGTGCTCCATACCATCTTCCGAGCTTCACATCTCTTTTCATAGTGGAAAGATAAATGTGGCATCAAGAACTACAGTGACATTGGTGCTGACTGTTGCTGAATTGCTGTTGAAAATCACACATGTTTGAATGCAACTGGGTTTCACACAATGTCCTTTTCCCTCTTCAGGTACTCCCTAAATTCATGAGATGGCCACCATCACCCAAATCTCCAAGGATGAGCTGGAGGAGCTCAAGGAGGCCTTTGCCAAAGTTGGTAAGTTGCCCGTTGCCTGTGGTCCCAGCCAGCAGCTGGGAGGATACCTTGCCCCGGTGGTGCTGTGTTTGAAATGGGTTTCTCCTACCCTTGCGAGCAGCAGGGCATGGGCAGTCTCCTGCTAGCCTCATCTTCCTCTCCCTGCCCGGGATCCCCTCAGCAGCCTCGGCGCTGCTGGCTTGTCCCGTGTAGCCACAAAGAAAAGGAGGACGTGGGCAGCAGGGCTGGTGGCCGTGCCTTGCTGCTCGGGAGTGGGCTTTGCTTGCCCCTCATGAGGAGGGTGGAAGAAACATCCCCGTGGGTGCTGCGTTACTGTAGCCCAGGGAGCACTTCAGGGCTCGTACAGCTCTCGGGTCTGACGGTGGCTTCAAAATGGAAAGGCTCATTGCACTCCAGCTTGGCAGCAGCCCAAGGGTGCTGGCAGACTGGCGCAGAGCCCTCTCCCATGTAATCGTGTGGCTTTTCACCACCTGTCAGAGGCTCTGCCATCTCAGCAGGGCCCGGGACGTGATGGCTCCTGCAGGATAAATATTCCTGCTTGGAAGCTTTCCCTGAGTGTGCATCCGCTTCATCTCTGGTGGTTTTGGCAGGCTCGCTTAGCCTGGCAGATGGCGGATGGAGGTGCTACGTTTCTGGTTTGTGCAGGTGCATTTGGGGCACCGAGTTTGACAAGCTTGCAGGCAAAGCCTAATTAGCGGCTGTGTACCTGGCTGTTAAGGAGCGACTTGCGGCGGCAATAGAAATGCTTTGTGGCTGCTCGCCTGTGCATTGCTCTCTGGTGGCTCCGTTTCTGTGCCGGCTGGTTCTCACCTCCGTGACAGCCAGCCTGGCTCCGAGGGATGTGCATCCTCAGCAGCCTGGGCTGTGCCCCGTTGCCTCTGGCTCTGCCTTCCGCCTTGCTCCCCGTGCTGGCGTTTGCAGCCTCCCCATGGCAGGCTGGTTCAGGAAGCTTAACTGGGCAGAAAACTGACATCATGGGATAAAATAACTTTCTGCTGGTTTGGTTTCCCCGATATGGTTTGTTGGAGGAGCATAAAAATGCAAGGGAGGAGGAGGGACGGGCGGGAGTAATTGCTGCTGCGCTGGTTGAGGTCAGCACAGCAGCGGGGGAACCGCACCCAGCGACTGGCACGGACCACAAATAAGTTGCATGGGTGATCAGGTCGGTGTGGGTTCGTTTCCCTTACCGGACGTTGCTATCGCTTAAGAACTGGCATTTGGCCACTGTGGAAGGCTGACCCCAGTTTCCTGTTCATTGAGATGTTCTTTATGCAGACTGCACTAATATTTTCAAGTGGGACATAAATCTTGAAACCTGAGCTAGTATCTGCAGTCTCTGCCTCATGGACATGGTATGGTTTCTGCTAAAGCATGTCACAAATGTGGATCGGTAGTTGCCCCACACCTTTGACTGAACCCTCAAGGTAGGTAGGGTGTCTCTTAAACTCTGGCTTGCTGTAAATTCATGATCTGCAGGGAGAAAAACGAATTTCAGAGGTAACCGATTCTCATGAAGCAGTGCTGCACATCAGTACTTGAAGCAGACTGCTTTGTAGGCAGCTGCCTGTTCTGCCTCGCTCTGCTGTGGTTTTTCCAGCAAGTGGTAGTGAGATGAAGCAGGGGGAGACAAGGGACAATCTTAGTTCTCGCTTCTTGGTGTGGTTCTGGATACATGCAATGATAAGGCTAGGATGTAGGCAGCCTGTTCTGCCTTTGAATAACTTTAAAGCGATTAACTTGGATGGACTGTAGTGGCTTTTTGTCATTAGTGTGTGGGGAAATTATCATGATGAAGTTGGCTAGCTGCCTTTGCACTGGCAGCAGACTGAGCAATCCGGGTCAAATAGTGACCTCCTGGGAGACCAGCTCGCACTGTTCGGGAGGCTGTCCCTGTTCGGTTATAAAAATATAAAAGAAATGTCAAAACTTTGGTCGTCTTAAGACATGTGATGATCCTTGCACATACCCATCAGTGTGGTGGGATCTGCTAGTCCTTCTTACCCTCCCTTCTTCTGTTTTGTGTGCTTTAGGCATGGTGCAGCCCACAAGCGTTGCTGTGGGAGGGCCCGTGCTTGTCAAGAGTGTCTTTAATGCTCTCATTCATATTCCTCTTGCCTGAAGGAGAGCTGTCTTTGCCTGGGGATATATAGCTGGTTGCTAATTGAGTGTCTGGCCTTCACTGGGAACTTCTGGTGGCACGTCTAACAAGTCGTTGCTCCGGATAGGAGCATTCTTGATCCAACAGCTGGGGTGAGCACTGCATGGATGGGACTTTGCAGGTGCATGTTTGACCAGCTCTTGTGTGTGCTGCTGGACTGATGGACCTCAGCAGCGGCATCCCTCCAGCACTCGAGGGCTGTCAGGTGCGTGATCTTGTGCTCCGTCACCTCTCGCTGTCTGTGCCTCTAGTAGGTCCCCATGCAACTGCTGTGTGGCTCTTCTGATAGCCAGCAAAAGGCGACAGAGTCCCGTAGATTAGCTACTGCTTGTTAGAAGCTGTTTGCAAAGGGAAAATCATGGTTTAAGGTTAGTACTGAAGTCAGCTGTAGCTCAGACAAGCAACTCCCAGTATCCTTCAAACAGGTATTGCTGTTGGAAGTGATCTGTGTGGTAAACAGCAGTAGGAAAAAAGCATTCTAACATCTGAAAAAAGTAATTAAGCGGGGAATAATAACTATCTAGGCTTTGAATGACCTACATGGGGGAAGAGCAGGTTGCTCCAAATCTCGGTGAATCTCTGGGTTTGGTCTGCAGAGCTGGGGTGTGCGTGCTGTATGTCTCCGTTATGTACTTGGACAAGCAGTGGCACTTTATAGGGGAGGCATGCAGAACCAAATCTGCAAACTTGCTCTGCTTATTTGTTTTCCTTCTCCCCAATTGTAATAGCAGAGATAAACATCTCTGAAAACACTAAGTACCTAAAATCATCGCCTAGCTGAACACTTTGTTCGCTGCTGCAAGGTGGTAAAACAATGCTCTAAAATGTTTGCTTAAGGCAAATAGGGATCTGTGATCCTGCTAGTGTGTGTCCCGCTGAGAGCATATATCCTTAAAAGGAAATGTGTGGGTTACTTTTCCCTCTTGCATCCTGTTATTTAAGCTATTTTAAGTACTCGTCTGGAGGAAGCTGAGCCAGAGCTGAGGCAGCTTTTGGGTTTTGTTTATTGTGGCTTTGCTGCGCCACCTGCATATGGGCAGAAGATGGTGCCATGTATCACGGCAGTGACCTTTTTGCAGGTTTAGTGTGCTGGCGTGCATGCATCTTTCAGGAGAAATAGGAAACTTCAGATGTGCTGTAGTTTCCTTTCCATCGGGTGGATTATAATGAGTCCAGGCTGTAGCTTGTCTGTTAAAACACTTTTGCTTCTTCCATTCGTAATTCTGGGTCTTACGCCTAAGGATTTCTTTTGGGATAGCCTCTGTTTTTACAGCCTCTTCAACTGTTGAATCCCACTTCAGGATTAGTTATTGAGGGGGATTTTAGACCATCTTGTGGCTAAAGCCCAGCCTTGATGCGGGACATCCATCAGGGTTACCATATGGTGGACCTACAGGGATGCTGAAATCGATTATAAAACTTGCTGGTGTTGCAAAAGTGACAATTTTTTTTCTTCCCCATGCTGCTACCTTAGATATTTGACTGTGATGCTGGAGGAAACGGAGACAGCCGCCAGGAAAGCAGCTGCCCTGTGGGATAGGGGTGAGGTCTATCTGTTGCTCTTCCAGGGCTATCAGATGAAGGGCTCTGGACCACCGCACAGTCAATCACCAGTTAAGGTTACAAAGCTGTGTCTGCTACCGAGCCAAAAACATGGGGCAGCCTATCCATCAGGCTTGATCGCTTAAATCTGCCCTTCTGTTCCCACGCTGTTAAAAGTTAAAATGAGGGCTTCTGTGAAAAACCGTGTTACTGCAAAACCAGTAACGTGGTGTGGGGTCTTGCAGCGGAGCCAGCAGACCTGTCTGGCTCATAAATCCCGCTCCCAAAGTGGCCATCACGCAGCTACCCTTTTAAGCTATGAAGTAAATCAGTGGTAGCGTTTTCTCAGGATGCTGCAGAAGAGCAAGTCTTGCAGCTGGGAGTTTGGGCTGCAGTTAAGAGTTGGCAGCGGGATAGTAGAAGTGGAGCTGGGATAAGATATTTAAGTAATTTGCTCCAGCAGTCCTTTCACTTCTTATCACTGCTTCATAACACTGCTTCCTATCTTGCTGTTGGCGTAAAGCTTTGCTGAAAGTCAGTTCAACTTAGGTCCTGAGATCCAAAGATTTTGAGTGAGTTGAAGTGCAATTCTCAGCTGTATGTGTCCTTCAAACTCGATTATGGGCCAACTGTCCGAGCCCAAGAGAGGTGCTGTGGGCAGCCAGGGTCAAGCCAAGGCTTTTCATGCTGCACAGCTGCTAGTTTTTTTTTTTTTTTTTTTTTTTTTTTCCCCCTGTGAGCAGCAGGAAAGCTTTTCTGAGCAGGGCCCAGCCTGAAGCCTTGGAGGATGCTGCGTTGTGGGGTGGGATGAACCCTCAGAATGGGCAGATATTTGCCCAGACTGCAACAAAGTCCTGATCTCTGACCCGCAAGCCAGGATTGCTTTTAGGCAGAGATCAGCCCTGCTCAGCTGTTGGATACAACATGTATTTTGAAGTCTTAGGATGTCCTTCTGCCTCCTTTGCAGGAATGCCTACCAACATTTGGGTAGGTGTTGAACTTAAATTTTTTTTTTAAGTGGTGGATTGACTGGATCAAGCAGTGATCGGGTGTTTCTGGATTTACCCGCTATATTTGGCAGCGTGGCAAAAGACTGTGGTTGGGTCAGCTGAGCAGAGGCTGAGGCGATGGGTGGTGGCTTTGGCCATTCTGAAGGGGAACTAAAGTTGTGTTTCAAGTCCAGAGGCCTTGCAGATGAGCAAGATGAGCAATGTCTTGATATATATAGATATTTATATAAATATTTTTTTCTTTCTTTCTTCTTTCCCTTCTGGCTGCGAGGCAGGGAAAAGATGCATATTATGGAGCTAGATTTTGTACTAAGAAAACTGTAATGGAAGAAGCCATGATTTATCTACAGGGGAAATAGTTTGCTGATGACATCTCAGACTGGACTGTTTAATAAAGCTTGCTTTGTAAGCTTATATTTTTCTGGAATAAAATTCTAAAACCAAAGGCCAGACAGCAGCCTGTTGCTATCATTAATTGTTGGCCCAAACCCCTTTTTCATCAGCATTACTGTAAACACTGCCATTTAATAAAGAAATGTAATGTAGTTAGTGATCCCCTGGACGTGGTGCTCCACACTAGTACGAGCCCCAGGACGAGGGTGCCGGAGGGAGCGCAGGTTTACTCTGCCTTGCCTTGGATGCTGGCCACCAACCATTTTCATTTCGCTTTCTCGCTCGCTTATGAAAACAATTTTTAAATCCCATACGGATCTGGAAAATAAAGCGGCTTGGAGCGGTGGCAAGAACAAGCCGTTTGCCAGAACGTTGTTGTGAAATAAAACTTAAAAACCGCTGCCGACACCTCATTAAAAAGAAGTTGGCTTTCCAGACTCGCGCGCGAGCCCGGCTTCTGCGCTATCCCCATGGTTCTTTTTTATTCCCCGGAGCGCAGAGCCCGACCCCGGCGGCGGCGGCACGGAGATCCCTTCCGAACCAGCCGCGGGCTGTGATGGCCTCTGGGGACTGGAAGACGATGCCTGAGCAGAGTTCGGTTTTACAACCCTGGGGAGAAGCTGCTGCTCTATAACTGGGGGAAACGCGTCCTCCCCGCGTCGGGCAGGGCGATCGCTGAGCAGAGCCACCCGCGTTGCAGCAGGGTCGCGTGGGTCGGCTTTGCAGCCTGGCTGCAGTGGAGCGGTCAAATGACTGTCGTAGACAGAGGAGGTGGAGACTTGGCGTCTCCCATCGAGTTCAACTCCCATCAGCAACCGTAATCCTGGCTGGGCATCTCCCCTCATCTGGGGCGGGCAGGAGATGGCTGCTCGGGCACCGAATTAAGTCCCCTGGGCTGTCTGTGCTGCTAGAGCAGAACGTGCTTGTAAGCAATGGTCTTGCTAAGCACATGGTGCTGCTGTGTCTCGGTGGTTGACTGTCAAAGCAGATGTCATTGCGGAGCATTTTGGGGCAGTATTAAAATATCGGGCAGCAAGTTTGTCAGTAGTAAATGGCTAACATCATGATCAACGTGATTTAAAACATGTAAATGCAGAGCTGAGTTAGTGTTTTTTGTTCAGAATGCAAAAAGCGCTGTTTCGTTACCTCCTATTTTTAACATGCAAACCCAGCTGTGGTGCAGTTAGATCTATACAGTAATGTATGTATAGAGATGTATAAATGCACAAAGAGTTACAAAATAATGAAGATGACTTATGAAACTGCAGATGCTGTTTCTTGCAAAATTTTTTGCACCAGGCTTGATTGTACGTACCAAGAGCCGTGCTGCTCAGCTCCACTTTGAAGCTGTTGTTGCAGCAAGCCGGGGAGACTCATGGCTTTTGCTGGTCCCTCTCCAAGGAAGCATACTGCATATTTAGTTCATGCCCTGGCTTATTCTGCATGGTATCCATTGGGTAACGCTCCACTGCGCTTCAGCGGAGTTGTCTCCAGCGTGAGTGTCCCACTGTAGATCTTCGAGCACGTCCCTGTTCTGCCCAGATTTTGCTTGCAGTGAGGAGGGACGGTCCATGCGAAGTGGCTCTGAGATGGGCAGCGTGTGTTGCTCTGTAAAGCCCGTTTGAGCGTGAGGGACCGCGTTTCCACCTTGCTGCCTGGGGTTCGTTCTTCTGGGTGATGGGACTGTTGCTAAAGGCCCTTCTCCTGTTCCTTCTCCTCAGACCTCAACAGCAATGGGTTCATCTGCGACTACGAGTTGCATGAGCTCTTCAAGGAAGCCAACCTGCCCCTCCCGGGGTACAAAGTGAGAGAGATCATCCAGAAGCTCATGATCGACAGCGACAAGAATAAAGATGGGAAGATCAGCTTTGAAGAGTTTGTCTATGTAAGCGGTATTTCTGAATTTCCAGCTGTCTGGCTGTGCTGTACCTCCTGGCCGGCAGGTAGATGGCCCTGGGGTGGGGTGGGGAGATCAGTTTTAGGCACAGATAAGAGAAGGGGTTGAACCTGGCTCCTCAGCCACTCACCCTCATCCTAATCAGCTTTCTACAAACTGATTGCTTTTGAGGATTTGCCATGTAAAAATCAGCTCTTTGACAGACCTCTGCATGTGACCAACCTTTTGCCCTCTCATTGCCATCCCTCAGGTCTGGGCAGAGGGGATTTTTTTCTTTTTCTTTTTTTCTTAAAAAAAAAAAAAAACCTCCAAATTTTCTTCCATATGCTTTTCCTATGTGAAAGGTCTGTTGGAGGCTGAAAGTCCATTTCCATGTCAGGGGACAACTGGCAAAAAGACTTTCAGTCCTCCAGACTTAGGCTATTGACTGCAAGCTGCTCAGTTTTTCCAGGCGCTCGGATGAATGCTTGTTTTCCCAGTGAAAGCAGTATGAGTATAATTTCCTTTCTTAATTTCATGGGACTACAAGTATTTGTTAAAGATTTAAGAGGTCATTTCAAGGTACCCTTGGAGATTACTCCTAGATGCTTATTTAGGAAAATTCAAGTTCATTTGTTGCCTATAAAAGGAAGAACAGTAGTGAGGAAGTGGAAGAAGCTGGAAGATGGATCTGACCTTTGACGTTTTCCTTTAGAAATGAGTCAGTATTTTTTTTTCTTTTATTAAAAAAAGCTTAACGTTTCCGAGGGACTCCCTTCATCCTTTTTCTGCTCCGATGACTGAATGTTGGAAGAGTAATAGCATGAAACTGTGCAATGCATTTAGGGAACTATTTTCTTGTCAACTACTTCTCTTGTTATTTCTTAATTCAGCTTCACCTTTTTCTGTTCCTTAATTGTTTTCAGACCCTCTGAACTTTTGAGTTCGGAGTCAACTAGTAAGTTGGAGTTTGTTTGCAGTTTGTGAACACTTGCATGCTGGGTGCATGTTTCAGCTGTTGGTTTGAACTGGTCCGTACTTCTCACTTGCACTAGGGAGGAAGTAAGAATCCCTTCCATCACATTTTATGGTAGCAATGGCCAAGTAAACCTGGAATATCCTACAGACAGCTGAATTACACGGTAGAAACCGTGATTAGTTGTAGGATTTTACAAACAGAACTGCTGCTATTTTCTAACCGAATATTTTTCCTGGGCTTCATAGTATGAAAGATGACATGGACTGAGTTGAGGTTGGTCAAGTGAGTTAGTAGTACCTCAGCTTGAAAGCGCATATTTTCAAAGACGTTATGCAGTGCCAGTGTGGTAGTCCAGCAAAGGTTAAAATAACCTTTCTGTGCTAAAGCATCTCTTCAGCCCCAAAACATGAGGGCAGTTAGTCAGTCAGTCGCAGTATGCTGTTGTGAACAGCCTTACCTGAAGCATTTGCTGCTACAGATTAGGAGATTAGGTCGTTACGTGCTTAAAGAGAAACAGTTTTTGTCTCTGGTGGTCGCGGATAGTCTTCTGTGTGAACTAAAGTCACATTCACGTGAGCATCTGGCTTTCACAGAAGCGTTGAAATCACACAACAGCTTAGGAGCGTTGTTCCTCTGGAAGCTGCTGCATGCGTACCTGCTCTCGTACTGCAAAGTTCTCACGTTTTTCTGGTGGTACTTGAAGGATAAATGTGTGCAAGTGACTTTGTACCCAATGCTTTTGTTTCAGGAGGTGCTTGCAATGTTTGACTCGTTAGAGAGAGTGGGACAGCTCTCTGCCCGCAGCCTGGTAAATCTAACACCTCCGCAACTTTGCTAGGCTCCTCACGTTTGCTGGTCATCCTGCAAAGTTTGCTTTGAAGCTGAGAAGAAATAGAGAGCTTCGTTTTGTGTTCCTTCTGTTTTTCTGAAGATGATCCTTCTGTCTAACAAAGCACTTTGACTTCTAGATTTTCCAAGAGGTGAAAAGCAGTGATATCGCTAAAACGTTCAGAAAAGCAATTAACCGGAAGGAAGGCATCTGTGCGATTGGTGGCACGTCGGAGCTCTCCAGCGAAGGAACGCAGCACTCGTATTCAGGTAGTACTCTGACGTTTGGCTGTTTTCTTGGGGGACTTGGGCCATATGCCAAAAATAGTTAGTTTCTTTTACCTGCCATGTGCTGGACTTTGGGTCTTCTATACCCAAATGGGCACAGCAAGGTGAGAGCAGACTAAATACAGAGTAAGTGAGATGGTTGGTGTGGAGGCTAAATGTGTGCTTACTTGTTTTGTTAACTTTCCTTGTTGATGAACTTTGAATGACTAATAAAAATAGCGTGATAGTATTTTTTTTTTTTTTTTTTTTTTAAACCTGGGCTTATTGTATACTGATTTTTCTTTTGGAGAGGAACTCTTTGCTATGTTATAAGGAAGCATATATTAAATTTATAATTGGTTATTCTAGAGGAAGAGAAATATGCCTTTGTAAACTGGATAAACAAAGCCCTGGAAAATGATCCCGACTGCAGGCACGTTATTCCGATGAACCCCAATACAGATGACCTGTTCAAAGCCGTGGGAGATGGGATTGTGCTGTGGTAAGTCATGGCAGCTCCCGAATTAAAAAACAAAGCAAAAACAAAAAAAACCCCATTCGTTAGGGGCACTTTCTTTCTGGGCTGGTTTTGTGTCCCAGTCTGTGTGCACAGAATGTTTTTGCATATGTAAAGGGGGGCTAAATTGCTGGGGCTTTTGGTGTCATTCCTGATGCTTCTGCTTTGATGCCACCTCCACAAGCTGGTACTTTGTCTAAGGCTTTTGCTGGAGTTTGAGACAGAGTTTGCTGAAGGGGAGAAGGTGGCTGCTTAAAATCTTCCATTTGGTGGAATTGCAAGCACTTATGACAGTAACCTCTGCGGAAATGTTAGCAACTTTACGAATTAACCCAGAAACAGGGTCTCTGGGAATCCTCTTTTTGCTTTTGATGGTAGCTCTGGCATGCTATGATGTTATCTGTTTTGCTGCTCGCTGAAAAATGGGAGGAATCCAGGGCTGCTTAACAGCCAGCTTTCTGCTTACGGATGTTTGTTTGGTTTTAATGTAACTGGATGAATATTGTGGAAAACTGGATCGGCTTGGAATTTCAGTAATGCCCTATTAGTAGGCAAGGGATCGCTGGTGGGCTAAATACTGACTTTTTTTGACTTGTGGATGTATTTTTTCTTATTTCCACAATTTCAAGTCATTCAGTTACTCAGATGAAGACTAAACTGAATATGGAGCAGTTCACAGTATAAAGGAAAAACTTGCAATGTTTTCTGTTGGCTAAAGATTCATGTCCTAATGCTCATGCGTTTCCCCACTGAACCATTAGGGTTTTCCCTTTTTTTTTTTTTTTTTTTTTTTCCTTTAGCAGTGCATTTTTTTTCCCTGCTGGCATTAGCACACCTTTGCCATAGGAGGAAGCGTGTTGTCTCGCCAGGACCTGCAGCGGCCGCAGCAGAGCAGCACGGCTCCGAGTTCAGCAGCTGCATCGTGAATAATTCACGCGCTCCTCTTGCTCCGGCCACCAAGATCACTGGTGGCCAGTAACATGTTTAAGGTTTCAGGCCTAACTATTAATTACAAATTCATTCTTGATAACATAAATATTTACTTCTGATTTACACAACCTTGATTTACCCCCCCCCCCCCAAAAAAAAAAAGAAAAGTGGTCCAAAGAAAATATACTGTAGTGAGAATTGTGACAGTGGAAAAGCTTTTGCTGAAACGAAATACTCAATGCTGTTCAAATATTGTTGTTTTTTCTCCTGCCAGCAAAATGATCAATCTCTCTGTTCCGGACACGATTGATGAAAGAGCAATTAACAAGAAGAAACTCACGCCGTTCATAATTCAGGTATAATACGCTTTTGTGTCTTTATTAAAAGTCACATGAAGACAGGATAGTAGAAAAATTAGTGTGGTGGCTTTGGGAATTATTGTAGGACTCTGGAAAGAACTCGTATTTGGTCATTAAAGGCAGTTTTGTGCTGTGCCTAGCTGGGAGTGCTAGTGGTACGGTACAGCTCGAAGGAGAGGAGTGATAATTTAGTGTTGGCAAAATGCATAGAGTGGCTGAAATGCTGCGTGCTTCTGATATTGCTGTGGCTATCGTATACAACCGTGTTGCTTTAAAAAAGACATCGTTGTTGGCCTGGCTGCCTATGAATGGTTTCCTCGTACTATGGGCTGGCTTTGCCCAGGTGCCGCCACGCGTGCGTGCGCGTAGCTTAGCACTTCTCCGCTCTGGTGGATGCCGCTAGCCGCGACTCAAAGGCTGAAACTAAACACCGGGGGCTGAAATTAAACGCTGGTGCCTCCTTATCAGCCTGCCGCGCTGCCGGCGCCGTTGAAACGGGGCCGTGGGCGCGAGCGGCCGCCCCTCACCCGAGGAGGGGGGCGGGGAAGCCTGGCCGCCCCTCACGCGGCCCCGTCGCCCGCAGGAGAACCTGAACCTGGCGCTGAACTCTGCCTCCGCCATCGGCTGCCATGTCGTCAACATCGGCGCCGAGGACCTGCGGGAAGGGAAACCCCACCTGGTGCTAGGGCTGCTCTGGCAGATCATTAAGATCGGCTTGTTTGCTGACATCGAGCTCAGCAGGAATGAAGGTAAATGGAGAATTTCTTTATCCCAGTCGAGCGTGCACGTAACCTTGCTCCCGACCCGCGGCGGGTGTGAGGGTGTCACTGCGTCCCTGCCGCTTGGCCAGGCTGTGCTCGGCTCGTCCTGGCCTCCCCGTCTCCCCGGTCCTCCCCACCGAGAGGGGCGATGCCTCGCTGTCTAGTCCATCAAGGGCGCGAGCCAGGCTGAGCCATCTTCAGCCTGTTCGCAGCCATGAAGTTGGTTTGGGTGGGTGGGCTGTGTTGTCCAGGTAGCGAGCATCTGCGCTGAAGAACTAGCTAAAAACAAACTGGTAAGTCAAGATGCATCTCGGATCAAGCTGTGTGGCACCAGTGAGCCTGTTTTCTTGCAATGCCTCTGGCTGGGAAGAGGCTCTCCTAAGTGTCCTTCAGCTCTAGGTGTGTAATGATGTTGGGAGTAGTTGTGTTTAGCCAATAAAGTTGGGGGGTTTTTTTGTTTTTGTGTTTTTTTTTTTTAGATCTGGTCAAAGTGCACATTATAGTTTTTCAGCTTTGTTTTTGTCAGGATTTCTGTGGTTAACGTTGCTTGACAAGGGTGCCTTGCCTTGATTTCATCAGCCCCTTCCTTCGCCCCCTCCCTGACGCTGCGCAGGCCATGTTCTGCCTGTTCCTTGGGCAGGGACCATCACCGTGCTGTTGCCTCAAGGGCTTGGGCTCAGTCCCAGCTGGTAATGTTGAGTCATAGGTGAGATTTCAAAAGCTGCTTGCATCGTTTTAGCATCGCAGGGAAGTGGACACCACTCTCAACAGAGGAGGGCTTCGTCTCTTTGGGAACGCAGTTGCACTGATTTGATCCTCCTGAAATCTCCTTGCAGCTATCAGTGGAGCAGCAGAGCTCTAGTTTCCCTCCTTGGCAATGGAGCTCTTCCCCACCATGCTCGCTTGGACCTGGACAACAAACTCCAAGTTTGAAGCTTTTCAAACCACTCAAAGAGCTCTGTTATTCCTCACTGGGCTAACGAGAGCATGCAGCTGGATGGAGGATCTTCAGGGCTTTTTATTTTAACTTTCCTGTCGTGACCGGTTAACACTGTTTGGCTTAGACCTTGAAAATCCGTGGCAAGGGAAGCGCCCGATGGCCAGAAGGTTGCTTATCTTGGCTTCTAGCTTTGGCCTTTTCAACAGCGCATATGAAATCACTTGGAAGCTCTTCTTACATTTTAGCTTACTGTGATTGACTTAAAGGGCTGTATGTGGAGTTCACTGAGAATTTTCTTACATGAGAACATGGAAAATATCTTTTTTTTTTTTTTTTTCCTCCCCCCTTAGGCAAAGTTTCTTTGCTTGGTGGGTATTGTGTCTGTGCGTGCCATTCATGCTCTGCTGTGTATATAATAACTCACCCAGAAAACTCCAAAAATCCCCCCCCCCGATTATTTTGACTTAAGCTGGAGGAAAACGTGGTTGGTCCTGTCCCCTTTCGCTCACTGAGATGTTACTGCAGCTCTAGTCCTGTCAGGGAGGTTTGCGTTTTCTGAAAACTCCGTCCTTGTGCTCACGAGTGGTTTTTCTCCTAGCGCTGGCTGCCTTACTTCGTGACGGTGAAAATCTGGAGGACCTTATGAAGCTGTCCCCAGAAGAGCTGCTCCTAAGATGGGCAAACTTCCACTTGGAAAACGCAGGCTGGCACAAAATCAGTAACTTCAGTTCGGACATCAAGGTAGTGCGAGCTCTCCTGGTCCACGTGCGCATGGGACGAGGCTGGCAGCGGCCGGGGCTGCGTTTGCTGGTGTGAATGAGCCCCTAATCCACAGATGGGACCTTTCTTAACCTCGCTGCGATAATCTCAGCAGCTTTAACGGAGGCCTTAGTAAAAGATGAATGGCATATTTGGGGTCCTGCACTACTCTGCTCTCTGTCTTGGCATGAGACCGAGCCTAGCGTTTGCAGAGAGGCTTCTCCAGTCCCAGTGGGATCCTGCCGCAAAGCTCTTACATGCTGTAATTGTGTACTAGCAATACCGATTTTTTGTGTGTGTTCTTAAGGCATCTTTCTGCTGGAAGTGCTTCCCCCGCCCAAGGGCCTGTAAAATGTACTGTGCCACAGCTCATCTAGAAAGGGCAATGGTGACCTTAGGAGTAGAAATAAGTGTGAAAGGTCTTACCATTATTATTATTATTCTAATGGGAGGGAGTCCTCTGGATTTTTTTGGAGGCAGAAGGGGGCCATTCTGACCACAGCAGGTTATTCAGAGTTCATTGACGTGGCCAGCAGTCTGGAGCACGAGAAACGAGACTGAAGTGGGTTGTAGACTTCATTCAGGGTAAAGGACCTTTGGGGGGAAAAAAAATGATACTTGAGATGCGTGGGAAGCCCAGAGCTGTGTGCACACACGCACAACTTGCTTCCAGCTTCGCAAGCTACTTGCAGCGCTGCTGATAGCTGCTGGCTTGCCCAGTGCAGCCCGCAGGCTGCCAGGATGCCCCAGGGTCCTTTGCCGTGCTGGGAAGTGAAAGGATTTGTAGCTGACAAAAAAAAAAAAGGGGGGGGGGCAATTATTCGGCTTAATTATTTCTAACCTCTTCCCTTTCTGTTTCCTTTTCTGCTGCCTGGATTTCTGCCATCGTGCTCTTTTCTTTTTGCTGTCTGTCAAGCTTACTGACTTTGGTAATTCAGTAAAGGTACATAAGCCAATTGTGCACAGTGACGTGCTCAAGATGAGACTGAAATGAATTGCCGTGGTGTTTTCAATGCTGTGAGCAAGACCTGAACTTTGTTTGTTTGTTTTTCCCCTCTCCCCTCTTCCCTTCTAGGACTCTAGAGCTTACTTCCACCTTCTCAATCAAATTGCACCAAAAGGGCAGAAAGAAGGAGAGCCTCAGATTGACGTTAACATGTCGGGTTTCAACGTGAGTATTCAGGCTGTCTACACCCCACGCTGTACGTTGCAAGCTGTGTGTGACCCTATAGGTGCCCCCTGACCTCCAGCTAACCTGGTGTCTTGGTTTCAAGGCCGTGCACGGTGTCGGCGGGTGTGCGCACACCTTGGGTATGTGCTAACCGAGCGTTTGTTGCAATTAACAACACGCACGGTTGGGAAAGCTTTTGCATTTTGCTCCATTTGGGAGCATGCAGGATTCTGCCCTTGAACCACCATCCCATAAAGTTTGAAAGCACCATGCTAGGAAAAAAAACTACAGAAAAAGAGTGGCATATCCATGGTAGCGTGGATTAACATGCGTGGTTCAGCCTTGGGTTGGTTAGTGGCTGGTGTCTAGCAAAGGCTGGCGGAGCAGCAGCGTTGCTCCAGGCTGGGAGCTTCCCAGCCGTGCCATGCTGCTCCCTGCCCTGACGGCTCCCGTCCCTTGTCCCCCCCGCAGGAGAAGGACGACTTGCGGAGAGCGGAGTACATGCTGCAGCAGGCCGACCGGCTGGGCTGCCGGCAGTTCGTCACGCCCGCCGACGTGGTCAGCGGCAACCCCAAGCTGAACCTGGCCTTCGTCGCGAACCTGTTCAACAAGTACCCGGCACTGACCAAGCCTGAAAACCAGGACATCGACTGGACTCTGCTGGAAGGTGACGGCCGTGTCGGTCACAGCATTAGCAAACGGGTGTATTGCCAGAGGCTGTGCCTGGCAGGGTGTCTGTGCTGGAGGGACGCCTGTTGTTTGAGGCTTTGGGGCTGAAGTGGTTATTTACCCGTTGCGTGCAGATGAGCAGCATAGCCGAGGGCCTGTTGAGCTGCCCCGACGCTGCTGTGGTCTCTGAACTTGCAGGAGGGTTTCTGGTTGCTCCTTAGTCCTGCTGCCAGGGCTGGGCAGTGGGTTTTGTCTGTGGTTTTTCCTGCCGTGCAGGTGGGAGCCTGGGAGCGCTTCGGCAAGCTCCCGTCAGCACTGAGGTTAAGGCATGAGCAGCAGTTCACTCGCTCCTGGGCGAAAGGCCCTACTGCTACCTTTTCTTGCAGAAAGTGCAAAAGTCATGCTCTTCCGAGACCTAGGGAAATTAATGTAACATCTGAAACAAGATGTTGGGGCAAAACGGTTCCTCTGATAGAGTATAGTAGCAACAATAGTGTTTTTCCCTCTTGAAAACATAAATGAGAAACTATGCCACTCGGAGCTGCCTGTCGTGCAAGGCAGAAAGCCCTGTGCAGCCTTCTGAGCTTTTGGGACATTCACGTACCTGTTTTCTCCCCCTAGGAGAGACACGGGAAGAACGAACCTTCCGCAACTGGATGAACTCCCTTGGTGTGAACCCCCATGTAAATCACCTCTACGGGTAAGTGCCTCTCCCCGGAGAGACCCAACAGCATCCGACCGAAGATGCTCCTGCACCAGCGTCCTGTCTCCTGCAGCGGCTGAGGGAAGGGCTTGAGAAAGGGTGTTTGCAGGGAGGGGGCCAGGCTCCCTGCACCCTCCCTGCAGCCCTTAGCTAGAGGTTTCTGTGCCAGGACAGGCAGACCAGGCTTATAGCGGCTGGCTTTTAGGGGCTGAAGGATCTGCTTGAGTGACTGTGTGAGAGCAACCGGACCTAGATTTCATGTTGCCTAATTTTAGGGCTCAACTGAGGCATCTGATTTAGGAGGCAAAGTACTCTGGGTACACAGTGACCCCTGTAGTCAATGGAGAGAGATGGACACCTTCTGGTTTTAGGTGGCAACATTATTCTCTGGATCTGTTGTTCATTGCTGTCCTAAAATCTGCTCTAACTTAGCCGGCTGTGTTAAATGTGGGGCACTTCTGTTCCAGAAGTTACAAAGCATTTTGAAAAATCATTTCTTTTTAAGATTGTTGAAGTTGCAACAGCCTGTAAAGAGTAGTAGTAACTATCCATGATGTGACAAAGTCAAAGTGCACTTATGTTTTGAAGCATCAGGGTTAGTTGATGTTTTCCTTTTTAGTGATCTGCAAGATGCCCTTGTAATACTACAATTATATGAAAAGATCAAAGTTCCTGTTGACTGGAATAAGGTTAACAAGCCTCCGTATCCTAAGCTTGGTGCAAATATGAAAAAGGTAAGCATTTCAAAAGACTTCAGAAGAAGCCATGGACACTAAGAATCCAAGTAAATGCATGGTATCTAGAAATTTTTATTTGAGGCTTCCAGTTGAGTGCATCTGAGTGACTTTTTTTTGTTGTTGTTGCTTGTTTGAACTCTTTTCCTGTGCAGCTAGAAAACTGCAACTATGCTGTAGATTTGGGAAAACATCCAGCTAAATTCTCCCTGGTTGGCATTGGAGGACAGGATCTGAATGACGGAAACCCAACGTTGACACTAGCCTTAGTCTGGCAGTTGATGAGGAGGTAAGGCCCATCTGAAACACACAGCCCTTGTGAAGGGAATATGAGGTTTGGGAAGATTTGCACTGCCGCATTGGAACAGGGCACGCAGAGAGGTTGCAAAACCTCCGTCCTTGAGGGTTTCCAAGGCTTGGCCAGACAAAACCGTGGTGGTGATGCAGCTGTTGCATGCGAGAGGTGGACCAGTGACCTACAGAGAGCCCTTCCATGGTGCTGTGAATGTCCTGCCTCTCAAGCCACCCAAAGCTGGTCTGTGTGCCGATACCAAAGCAGGAAAACTACCAAACAATCAGAAATTGTGAAGAGAAGCATTTCAGGTCTTCTTTATAATACCGTTCCCATTGGAATGAGGGGAGGGAAGGAGAAATTTAATGACAGATCATGAAATTGATACCCCTTTTTCTTATGTTGTTCTGAAAAATTCTAATAAGGTACATATGCACATGTGCGCACAGATGTGTAAGTGTATATATATTTTATATACATATATACACATATATACATACATATCGTAGTTCATTATTTGGTATTGAAGCCAGAATACTAACTCTTGAATTAATCCTCACCTACTAGCTATGTGTTACCTTTCTGAAGCAAATTATATTATATCAATAGTCAAACACTTAATGACCTGAACCCAGGCAACTTTGTAGCTCAGATTAAAAGACTTGAAAGGCTAGTAAGACTAAATACTTTAATGAAAATTTTGCTTCAGAGAAGATAGCTAAGTCTTCCTCTTTGCTAAAACAGTAAAAATGCAGAGCAGAGGCTGAAGACTTTTCTGTGCTGCCGTGGGTCCGTCTCATACCCTGGCTGTGTGCTAGCTGGGACTTTTTAAAGCTCTGCCTAGTCTTGTTTCTCTCTTCTGGTTCTCAGGTACACGCTGAATGTCCTTGAGGACCTCGGTGATGGTCAAAAAGCAAACGATGACATTATAGTCAGCTGGGTAAACAGGACCCTGAAAGAAGCCGGCAAGTCCACCTCCATCCAGAACTTCAAGGTGCAGGTTCCCCTCTTGCATCCGAAAGCAAAGGGCCCCATGCACGTGTGTCCTCTGCAGCTGGAGGACAGCAGCAGCCCATGAGAAATGGGTATAAACAGGACAGGATTCAGCCTATGCTGGCAACAGAGTGTCTTCAAGCTAGTAGAGAAGAGACTTTTTGGAGTGCCTGCATGGGGGAATAGTGGTGGGGTGGCCCACTTGTTGGGGAGAGCAGAGGGTGGGTATTCAGGCTGTGCTGCTACGTGCAGGTGCAGGGACTGATGAGCCTTGGTGGGTGTGAAGTCCCCTGGGGTCTGGTCGGTGGGGCAGACCTGCTAATCAGTCATTGCTTTGCATTTTCACACTCCTTACAGCACGCTGGAGTAATGGTCTTGTAGCGTTGTTGAAGGAGAAGCAGCTGTTTGGCTTGCCTGTGGTCCAGCTGGAAATAATCCCTAATGGCACTGCTTCAAAATAGCTTGCTTAAAGTTTTTGTTGCACATTCCAGAGCAGTCGAATTAAGGTGAGAAGTGTGTTAAGGATTAGACGTGTATCTTTACTTGTTGTCTTTTTTTTTTTTTCCTAGGACAAGACTATCAGCACGAGCTTGGCAGTTGTGGATTTAATTGATGCTATACAGCCTGGTTGTATCAACTATGACCTTGTAAAGACTGGTCATCTATCAGAAGATGACAAACAAAATAATGCTAAGTAAGTTTGCTAGCTTGAAAGCTGCACTGCATCAAAAGAGTGCAACTTCTATGCTCTGACCTTAAGCTGCAGGTGTTTTACTACATTACTGTGGCTTTCAATCTCTGTTAAGCCAGTGCCTTTCAGACAGGCAGTGCTTCTTGAAATCTTAATTCCTCTCCTTGTCGGTAACCCTGGAGGAGTTGCTTGCTGGGCTCTTCAGCTTGCTGAGAGATGCAGAAGAGCCCAAGTGATTCTTAGCAATGGTATTCTGCTTCTCATCTTTTTGTTCAGGCATATGAAGTGCTCAGCCAGTAGGTTGGGGTTTTGAAATTGAACCCTGGGTTGGGTTTATCCATCTCTTGTCTCGTTGAATCATCACAGGTCTTCAACTTTCAAGTATGACTGTTAAAACAGGGCTTTGAAATGTGTTTTCTGTGACTGCTCTTGCAGTAGCAGAATAACAGCAATTTTTCTTGCAGATAATAGTCTTGCTTGATTATTCTGAAAAAGCAAACAGAGGGGAAAATATAAATATTAGCTGATTAATCCTTGGTTATACATGCTAACTACTAGCCCTAGTAAACATTAACTACAGTTTTTAACCATTGATAAAATGGACTTGACTTTCAGAGGTGAATTTGTGCACATATTAAAGATGCTTCCCTCTACTCAGGAAAAAAACATGGCAAAGAATCAAAATACATTTTGTAGAACAAATAGATTTGGTGTGGTTGGACTACTGCACATCTAGAAGCCTTCTCTGAATCTTGATAGAGTAGTGGGAGGTGAAGTTCTGTTGGACGGAGGAGGAGCTGACTTGTCACTTGAAGGCAGCAGTCTGTGAGTGCTGACACACTCATCTTTTCATGGTGAACAGGTATGCTGTGTCCATGGCAAGAAGAATTGGTGCCAGAGTTTATGCCCTTCCAGAAGATCTCGTGGAGGTGAAACCGAAGATGGTCATGACCGTGTTTGCCTGCTTGATGGGCAGAGGAATGAAGCGAGTATAAAAGGGTTGATACATGTAAAAAAACAAAATGCAACAAAAAACCCAACCTGCCACCCTGGGTGCATGAGTAGCAGATCAGCTGTGTCCACGTTGAAATGCTGTTGGCCTAGGAACTGCTGAAGTTCAAAGGACTTTGTTTTGCTTTGCAAGACAAACTCTTATCAAATTCTCAGGGAGAGGAGTTTTAACCAATAGACGTGCTCTTTTCCCAAAGGAAAGTTTAACTTATCAAGAGCTCACAGAAATGCATTCATAACAGACCAGCATCTTGCAATACTGCTCTGGAGCTGTTTTCACCTCCTTATTTCTCAGATGCTTGGTGTGTGTTTTTTTTCCCCTGAGGGCTGTAAGGTGGTTGGTATGAGTTGTAAGGGAAACAAATCTTATTTCTGTCTGCAGTCCAGTTTAATTTGTATTATATGGTCCAAGCATAGACTAGGTTTGACCACTTCCTTACTTTTGCAAACAAAGCTACAGTGCAAGTTGGGACCTGCAGGCCAGCTCACAATGTTAAATGAGAAATGTGTATAATTTTGAAGATGGATCTTCCTATGGTATTCTCTGTACATGGTGCTTTTTTATAAACCTAACTATTTTGATTACTTTACAAATAAAGCATGGCAGTTTTTTTTCTCTTACTGCGTATATAAAGTATTTTTTTTAAGTTAGACTATATACGAGAATACCACCATCCTTGGACCTCTCGCAGTAACTCATGATATCATGTTGCTGATGGCACGGTTGCACCTGAGAATGGAAGTGAATGCATTTTTGTATGCATCTTGGTTCAGTTGTGTGCACCTAGAAAATAATTTTTACAAAAATCTGCATGAAAACTATAACTTTTTTATTTAAAATGCTGTTGGATATAAAACCATAATCCATTGTGGGGAGGTTTTGTGCAGGGAAGAGGCAAATGTTATAAACAGCGAGGTTCAATAAACTGAACAGCAAATGTGCTGGAACATAGAACTATTTTTACAGATAAAAGGATGTGTTGTCGCCAAAGAAGGAAGATGCTGTATCCATGGGAGTTAATATTATCTTGCTTTGGCAAGCTGTTTGCTATATTTTGAGATCATATTGCTATTCTGAGCTATTCAAAGTGATGTAATATGGTGGCAAAGCATTAGTTGAAATAAAAACATTTAAATACAAGTTTCCCTCCTTATTTACGTTGACCCAGCAGTTGCTTTTAGGTCGAAGCTCATTTGCTTTTAGTTTAGCTTTGGTTGATCTGCATGTTTTGCACTAGGTCGACTGAGCTGTGCAATCGCCTCGAGTCAGGGCATGCTCGAGCAACTGCACAGGTAGTCTGCTAAGGTGACTTTTAAAATGGGTGCTGGTGGTGCAGTTATTCTTGGCTCGTGTTTTTGCTGGCCTTGCCTTTATAGTGGCTTCCCAAAGTCGTTGCTGTTTACGCTGGTGTCTCTCTGAGCGCCTGATGGTGATGACCGCGGTGGGGGGGCAGCAGCCCCCTGGGAGCACAGGAGGGAAAACCACTTTGCGCACTGTGGAGCTGCAATGCAGCCTCGTGCCTGGAAACCGCAGGGCTGTCAGAACAACTCGTGTGGGTTTGGTGTCATGCAAACAAACTTCTGTGGCCTTAACTGCTTGGTTGTCCCCCTCCTCCTGACCTGTCTGCAGCTACAGCAATGATCTTTCAGCGGTGAAAACAAGTAGGCGTGTGTTGCGCAAGCGGCAGGCTGCAGCTCGTCCGCTGCGGTGACTGGGATGAGCTCGTCGATTAGCACAGATTGCGTGTTGCTGCCAGCCTTCACTGCGGCCATCGTCTTGGGCAAACGAGGTGGCACGGCTCTAGGTTCAATCATTTTAATCCCACCTTCTCTGAGACAAATGCTCTGTGGAGACTGCGGGAACCCAGTTGCTAAATATGTCATCCATCCCATGCTCCAAATCATCCTACCGTGTTGCTGGTGTGAAGGAGCTCTGTTCTGCTAGTGATGCTGTCTGTGTTCCTGAACCATGTTGCATAGTTGTACCCTTATTTCTTGTGATTGGAGGGGAAAAAAAGAAAAAAAAAATATTGGAGGGCACTTCTTTCCAAGATCTGGTCCTCCAGGAGAAACTGCAGCTGTAGCAGGAGTTCCTGCTGAAAAGCAGCTTCTGTTGAAGTAGGTGTTAGCTGGAACGGCTGGAGCTGTTGGCAAGAGTTGCACATCTTTCCTTCATTTTCCTCTTGTTGCGTATTTTGGGTTATTGAATGCGATGTATTGGCACAGTCACTGGGGACCTGCAAGGCTCTTCCTTCGTGGTGCGGCAGGGAGATACGTAGGCACCCTGTGACCGCTAGCAGAGTTATCTGTGGTGCAGGCATCGCCCTCGTCGCTTATTGAGCATGACATGCTGCTAACCCGAGCGTGCTCTTGTGCAGCTCGTAAAGCAGAAGCTCCCGCTGCGCGGGAGCAGTGTTTTGGCTGTTGGAGGCAAGAGCCCCTTGTGCGGTGGCTGGTGAGGAACGTGCCTCGGCTCCGAAACACGAGCCACGGGCTGCGCAGAACAGCTCCAGAGCCCTTTGGTGAAACTGTAGGCGTGGAGAAATAAGAAATGTTGTTGCTGCTTGCAATTTCTCCCGAGTACGGCGTGTACGCGTCCTCTTTAGCCCATGGGGACCTGCAGCGCGCTTGTTACTCGGGCCTTTGCTGCGTGATCCCATCGGTTAGCCGGGATTTTGGTGCCATCCAGGGGCAAACGCTGGATACTGCAGTGAGCATGGCCCAGGGATGGGCAGGCGCTCATGGACCGGGCTGACCGTGGTGCAAGTGGTCTCCGGGATACCCGAGTGCTGCGATGAGCTGGGTGACCTGCTCAACATCTGGAAGCCAGAGGAATCAGGAGTAATTTGTGTCCTGAAGGCCTAGGAGTCACAAATGCCTGAAAGCCGGGAGGGCCTTAATGCTTTGGGAACTGCAAATTTGGGATGAGAGAGTGCGGAGATCCAGCTTTTCAGAAAAAACATATGACTTTGTGCCGCCCTCCCCTACGGTGCAGTGAAGCAGGTGAGTGGAGAGCCTTGCCTCAGGCTGAAGTGAGGTGTCACCTTCTCCGACCCGTTCCCTGGCCAGAGCCTTCCCCAGCCTCTCCTGGGGCTCATGATGCCCCAGCACCACTGCTGCCCCTTCTCAGGCCATATTACACCACCTTGAGACAAATTTTGTTAGGGGGATTGGGATGGTTGGAGCAAATCGGCCATCAGGTGCTGGTCCTTCAAAGCAAGCTGAGAGCTCGGTGAGGCTGTGAGCAACAGCAGGGAACACGCGATTAAAAGCAAAGGAGGAACCAGTTTATTTTCAGCGCTAGCTTTTTCTGTAAGACTCAAGAAGAAGCTGGAATTGTAGCTGCCACCACCAGTGTGTCTTGCTGCCTCCTGGTGCCAGGTTAAAGGGGAGAAACGATATGTTTGACAACTACCGAACAGGAAAGCTACTGTAATCCTTATGCTGAACGTATTTAAGAAATGGGCCAGCCCAGAAGTGGTGAGTCAAAGCAGAGACCTCGCAGCGAAGCTCCGCCGTTGTCCAGCGCAGGTCGTACAGGATCGTCCCAGTGCTTCCCGAGACCCCACCGCAGCGAAAGTCCCTGGCAAACCAGCTTTCAAAATAATTCCTGTTTTGTCAAACTTACTCCCCAAAATTTTTGACAAGAGCTGGAGCTGTAACACTCGGTCAGCACGTACCTTTGCTCCTGTGAGTCTTTTTGTTCTTTTAGATTCAATTATCTTTAAATTTGCTTTTGTTGCCAAGGCTTTTTGCAGTGTCAGTTTTGGTTGTGTTGAAATATCTTTTCTTTTTAATTTTTTTTAAATGAAGGCCAACACTTAATACACTTAAAAAGTTGTTTAAAAGATCCATGGGACACTTTTGAAGTTTATTCTTCCATAAAATGACAAAGTTTAAATTTGTTGGTGGGTCTTGGCAGGTCTGTTGGGCTGGGGCAGGTGGGTCCTTTTCCCCTTTTGGGGATAATTTTTGCTTCGAGATATTAATGGCTGGTTAAAGCAATGTTGACAATGCTTCAGATGGTAAGTTCTACAACTAAACAAATGCATTTTGGGAAGGGGCAGATGACTGTTCATTAACGTCTCCTGATGCTCTGACCTTTTTGCCCTATTCTAAGAGGGGAAAAAAATGAAAATCTCACATGCTTAGGGAGAAAAACTATTCTGCCCCTCTTTGGTTAAAATGAGGATGCTCCCCCTCTGCCTGCGAGACTTCCTATAAAATCCTTTTTTCCCTGGCATTTTTGTAACTTTTGTGCAACAAATCAGTGTTTAGGTTTTTTTGTGCAGCAGAAATCTGGCTGTCAAGGTGCAATGGCAGAAGCCGAGGTTGTGCCCCACTAGCTTCTCTCCCCATCTTTTTTTTTTTTTTTTTTTTTCCAATTTTGGTCCCTAGCTGTCAGCTCTGTGCTTAGAATTAGCCATTTTTGTTAAGCAGTTGGAAAGATTCCTTAGTTTTTCTGCATCTTGCAGTGATTCCACCCTTGCACGGGTCTGCGTCTTGCAAAAGGCTCCAGCCTTACCTGTGACTGTGTTTCCACCTGAACCGCCGAGATGTCCTCCAAATGTCTTTCCAAGCCTAGCCTGCATCTTCAGAGCCAGTGTATTTTGATGGATGCTCTTCTCCTGTTCCTTACCAGCTTCAGTCTTCTGTGGATAAAAAAAAGCAGCCATGTGTTCTTCCAGAGGGTGTTGTGCACAGCTCGCCAAGTATTTTGATCACTTCTTCATCGTAGCTCGAAGGAACAATTCAGAGTTGTGCTCCTGTTCGGTGTTTAATGAGACGGCATTTGAAAATGGCAGGAATATTTTCTGCAAGTCTCCAGTAGAGACAAGTCTCTTTCCTTTAAAATCCTCACCAAATTGTATTTTTCAATGCAAAAACCTAATTTTGCAAGGACTTTAAAAAAATGCTGATATGGGTTTTGTTTGTTTTTATTTCTGCCTTTTTTCTATTGCAGATAGAGAGGAATGAAAAGCAAGAACCATCCTGGAGATATTTTTCAGTGCTTTCTGAAGTATTTCAAGCCGAGGAAGTGAGGTTGGTAGTGAATGCAATGAAGCAGAGGACTCGGACTGAAACAGTACAAACAAAACATAAAGAAAGTATTATAGTATATAAAGTTTAAAGAAAAGTATATAAAGAAAGCATTGCCTGTTTAATACTTGGCACAGATCTAATCGCTAATCTCGTAGCACAAGACACAACGTTTGGGGTTTAGTGGTGCAGCCCCAGTTCCTCTTCACCAGCCCTGCAGTAACAGCAAAGGTTGATCTTACTCTTCCCTCACCAGCAGATTTTCATTGCCAAAATGTGTTGTTTTTCTTTGTTTTCAGCAATAAGCAAAGGTTCCTCTTTCCCTCTTATCAGCTTGGGATGGTTTCCTTAAAGGGATGCGCCTGATTTGTGTGCCATGTGTTTTATTGCTTGGTTTTACGAGTGCTCGGTGAACACTGAGCATGTCTTGCAGCAGGTGTTCATGTACAGCAATAATTGCTGCAAACTCTCTTTGCAGTATTACCTAGCTATTATTGCATTTTTCTTGGCGAAAAAGCCAACATGCTGGGAAGAATAATTTATCTCATCCTCTGCCGAGCTGCCGCTGCACTGGGCAAGGGCTGAGGATGGCGTTGGTGCACTTTAACTTCTGCAGGGGAGGAAGACTCGCCGCGTGCCAATAGCCATTGACGAGAGAGGGGCTGTGATTTGCAATCGTCGCTCCTGCGCGAGCGCCCGGTGTGGTCGGGGTCTGCATGGGGGGCTGTCGGCGTGAGGCCGTGCCGATGGCAGAATCGGAGCGTGCCCCCTCTCCAAGGGTTTCTGCATTGCTGCAGGGGAAGCGTCGGGGTTTTGCTTAGCCCAGGGAGCTGCTACCTGGCCGGTAGCGTGTTGCAAGTGGATCATTTTGCAGAAGAAAAAGCGTGCAGAAATACTTAGTGCTTCTGCACCCGCCTCGGGAAAGCCGTAGAAGCAGGCCCTTGGCCCTACGCTGTAAATGGAGTTTATTCCCGGTCACGTGCGGGGATTTTATTCCCGATACACCTGCGGAAACGGGGAAACCCCATGCGGGAGGACGGAGGTGGCTGGCTCCGGGCATCGACACGTGCCTCTTACATGCAGTACGCGCACGATACCCGGCGCTGTCTGCGCGCAGGAGCTGCTCCCTCCCCGAGGCTTCGCCCACCCGGAGCAGGGTCTGCAGCCTCCGCCGGGCACGAGGCCGGAGGGCAGCGGGCCCCGAGCTCGTTAGTGCCAGATTTTGCTCTGGGTGCAAACGTTGCTGTCAAACCCCGCCGTTAGCGTTTCAGATTAAACGATTGCACACGCATGCAAGCATTTATTCCTATATATAGACTTCCGAAATTCCCGTATAAAAGAGACTTTTCCAATGAAACCCGTTGCTCGCGAGCAGCAAGGAAAACCCCCGCTTTACCGCTCCAACGCTGTCAAAACGCGGCCGGCGAGGCGTCACTCCTCGCCAAGCCCCAAGCGAGGCAGGCGACCACGGCGGGGAGCAGCCGGCCGGGACGCGCGCGCGGCCCGGGGGTCCCACCGGCATCGGCCGCCCCGCACTCGTCCTCGGGGCCGAGCTCCGGCGGCGGGGGGCAGGCGGCGGAGGCCCCCGGCCGGAGGGCGCAGGGCAGCCCCTCCACGGTGCCGCCGGAGCTGGCCGCGCGCCGCGAGACCCAGAGCAGGCCGCAGCCGCACTGCCAGGGGTTGTGGGCCAGGAAGACGTGTTTGAGCCCGGGCAGCTGGGCGAGGAGGCGGGCGGGAAGGGAGCTGAGGTTGTTCTTGTTCAGGTGGAGGAAGCGCAGCTTGGTCAGGCGGGCGAAAGCCGAGGGGGAGATGGAGGAGAGCTGGTTGTTGTTCAGGTAGAGGCTCCTCAGGTTAGGCAGCTGCCGAAAGGCGCAGCCGACCCCGGTGAGCCGGTTGGCTTCGAGGTGCAGGGTCTTGAGCTGGATCAAGCCGTCGAAAAGCCGATTAGGCAAATCGGCGATGTGGTTGTGGCCTAAATTTAACACGCCCAACCTGAGGAGCTTTGCGAAAGCGCCGGTCTGAATGATCCATATCCGATTCCTCCGGAGGTTCAGCTCGTACAAGGCTTCCAGGTCCCGCAGGGAGTCTCTGCCCAGCGCTTCGATGTGGTTTCCCTCCAGGGAGAGCGTCGCCAGGCTGGAGAGGTTCCCGAAGGCTCGCGGGACGTAGCGCATGTTGTTGGAGGCCAAGTCGAGCCTTTCTAGAGAGGGCAGGTGGGAAAACAGCAGCGGGTGGATTTCGAAGATCCTGCAGTGGGATAAATCCAGGCTGGCGAGGTTTCGCAGCCCCCGGAAGGCGTTTGGGTGCAGGGAGGTGAGGCGCGAGTTGCCGCTGAGGTGCAGCTCCCGCAGCTGCCCCAGAGCCAGGAAGGTCCCCGGCGCCAGGAAAGACAGGCTGTTCCCATCCAGCCAGAGGCTGTGCAGGGACGTCAGGTTTCCGAACGCGTTGGGGCTCAGGATCCGCAAATAGTTATTGGAGAGGTTGAGAGAGACGGTGGAGGCGGCTATTTCTGCAGGGAGGGCGCTCAGCCCGGCTCTGTTGCAGCGGATGATCGCTTCAGGTGTGCATTTGCACACGCTCGGGCATGGATCGGAGATATTCGCACCCAGTCCAGCTTTTGCCGCACAAGTAAATACCAATATAACGAGAAAGAACATGACCAGCCACATGCCAGACCTCACATCTAATACCCGAGGGGTGCTAGAGAAGGAGGCGAGAAAAAGAGCTTGTACCTTTTGGGTGGGTGAACCGCGAGCGTAGCAAAGACAGCTGGGCTGTTTTTAACACAGCAAAGTTAAATTAGCTGCTTGCATCTGCTGCAGACCAATGGGGATAAAGCCTTTAGGCGGATAAAAGCTGATTAGGTGCCGCTGTGCTGTAAAGAGCATTGCCGGGAGACAGGGAGGTTTCTCAGCCGTGCATCATGCTCCGGCCCGGAGGTGAGTTTTCCCACTTCCCAACCTTGTGATCAGCAGCAGGTAACCGGCGTGGTGGTGCGGGCTCGAGGCATGCTCTGACCCCAGCCCTGGTTCCTCTGCAGCCAAATGGGAAGCTGGCACTGGCCGTGGGAGGCTCGTGTTCCTCAGGATACCTCTGGGCTCTGGCTGAGTTGAAGTGGCACCTGGAGCAAATAAAAGCCACGAGCATAAGGCAGAGACTTTCTGCACAAACTTTCCTCTGAGCCTGCGAGCTTTCAATGCAACCTCTGCCCAGGGGCAGCTCCCCCAGGCCAGGTCTGCGGGTGCCTTGTGCCCAGTCCCTCTGTAAAGCAAGAGTTTCCGTTTGGATGTCTCGCTTGAGCAGGAATGAGAAGGTGGGGAGGCCAGCTCTTTGCCCTTACCCCCATGGACTTTCCAGAGGTGTCCAGCTGTTCTGACTTGCTGGAAGGAAATGTAGCTGGACACCAAACCAAACCCAGGCGGCTGAATATCCTCACAGAGCATCTTGTTGAGATAAGGCTTGAGCAACCTCCGTCTCATCTGAGAAGGTTTGGCCGCCTTCCCCGGGCATGAGTGCTCCCACATGATGCGTAGCCGCTCTGCTCCGAGTCCTGCAGCTCCTGGCCAGCCACTCCTGACCATCCCAGCAGGGCTCCGGGCGTTTGGGAGCACATCCCAGCATCTGGGTGCCCAGCAAGCTTGGCACTTTGGGCTTCAGGCAAAGCAGGTGCCCCCTTCCCCAGGGTGGTAACGGAGCAGCCATGAGACCATCGGGCCACGCTGCCTGTCTCCAGTGGGTCTGAAGGTGCCACCAAACAGCCAGAGACAGTCTTGGGGCCCTAAAGGCTCAAGTCCTTGGGCCCCTGCCTGGTTTTCAACCCATATCCAGAGCATAAAGGAAAGCATCCATTTTCATTTACAAGATCCTACATGTATTCACTCTTCCCATGTGGATATTGCTTTCTGGAAAGCAACCGGAGCCATGTGGGGACACTGCTGAGTCCTCCTCAGATTCCCATGATCGCCTTGCTCCTTCTCTGCCTGCATCCTGGCAGAGGTGTGATGAGCCTCTGGGCTCGTTAATGTACCTGGCAACCAGGGATTGGTGATCAGCAATCTGATTATTTTGCTTGTGGCACCAAGACAACTGGACCTGGGCCTTGCAGCCCATGTGTCAGGAGGGTAACTGGTGGCACAGTTATGGCTCTTGCTCTTTTTTTTTTTTTCTTTCCTCAACATTTTAATTGTTTTCCCTCCAATTTTCCATATTGGAGTTCTCAAATTTTTGATATGCTTGAAGCACCTTCTCCCAGCCCTCACCCTCCTTCAGGTGCATTTCCTGGCTCTTAATTTCTTGTCCTGCCTCAGTTTTTTCTTTTGATGTTTTCCAAATCTGGATTTCCTCTCTATCTCTAGTGCATCTTACCGTGGTCCTACACTGCTCTGCCCAGACAGTGGCTGAAAAAGCAAATACGCCCTGCACCCAAAAATAAGTAGGAATTGGAGAAACTTTCTTGCAAATCTGTTGTTTTCTTTGCAAAAGCAGCTTAGGCTTTCCCGCGTCATTAGATCACTGTATTGGCTTCAACTAGTTCTGTTTTCCTCTTCATTTTTTCAAGCAATGACCCCCCAAAGAACAGCTTCTCCCTGGAAGCTTGGCTGAGACTGTGGTGTTGTGTAATGGGGATCATCTTCTAGCTGTAAACAACGTCATTTATTTAGCTAGATGGCCTTTGCAGTGAGGACATTAGGGCCCCCCCTCCATTTTTCACCCTGAGAGCGGTGGTACCGTGGCCTTGGCAGGAGGCGTCTCCGGTGAGCTGGGCGCTGGCGGCTTGTGCCCCGGAGGAGGGTGGCAATGTGCAGTGCTGGGCCACCGCGTAGCCTGGCCGGCTGCTCACGTTCGGGGCCATGCTGGAGGTTTGGGTGGGGGATCTCCATGGCCTCTGCTCCCGGCTCGGATGGGAAGGTTGCCCCGAGGACACCGCTTTGGAGTGGCATTTCCCACAGCTGGTATCTCCGCAGCTTCCCACTGCGGCAGAGTGGCGGACACCCAGTGCTCACTGGTGTTGCCCGTGTGTCCCTGCAGAGCAGCTGGGTCTCTGCCAGTCCCCGTGAGGACGAGCGAGCTGCTCCGTGTCCCCAGCTGGGAACGGTCTGTCTCTTCTAGCTAAGCCTCCATAGCTCAGGCTGAAGAAGACAGATTGCATGCTCTCTTGTCACTTTTATTCGACACGTGCTTTATTTATGGTCATAAATCCGGCAGCGTTGCCATGTTCCAGCCCTTTTCTAAGCCCAGCTCTGTCACTAATTCTGCTTGTTTTGCAGCTGATTTCATACTGGAGATTTTCAGAGACCAAAAGTATGCAGTTCTCAGAACTCCTCATTGCCAGATGTTGCTCAACAGCACTAAAACATAGTGGTGTGACATGAACACGCAGCTGCACAATGTCTCCTTGGTTCAGTATGGCCCGCCGGCCCAGGAGTCTGGAAGTATCAAACCGATCAGATTTTTATAGCTTGTTATGGGCATGGCAAGTCCAGCCGCTCCCTGACATGATCCCATGGAGTGCAACGGGTGACATCAGCCTTGCTGGGATTTTTGGCTGTGCCAGCTGCCCGGGGCACGCTCACCTCAGGCAGCTCCGGTTGCAGCTGCCGTTGGATCAAAGCAACGTGGCCATGGGGGTCCGTGCTCCAAGCAGTGCGGACAGGTCGGGGCTGCCTTCATCCTCCTCCTCCTTCACTGAGCCCAGCCCGTCGCTGTGCTCCCTCCCGATCTGCACAAGCGCAGAGGTGTTGGGGCAGAGAAACAGCCTGTGGGAGCCCCCGCTTGCTCTCCGCTCTCCGTGGCCGATTGCAATGCAGGCAGTTTGCAGGATGCTGCCTCTCCGTCCGGTGCTGCCTTTCCAGCCGCTTGTCCCCAGCTTGCAGCTCCGCGAGCGGCAGTGCTGCAGGCAGCCGCAGCCAGTGGCACCAGCGCGTTGGGCGCTGCAGGGACAAGCTGTGAAGACCAGGTCCTTCAGGTGAAGACCCATGTGGTTCTTCTCTCTACCTACTTTTTTAACTAGTACTTTCTCACTATGGTCCACTCTGTTTTGGCCATTCAGCCCAAGGCCGTATTCTCCAGGCTCAGCTCTTCGTGCTCCACATGCAAAGATTTTGTTTGTCTGCTAGGAGTGGTTTTTTAGAGTACATCGTGTGTTTTGGCTGTGCTGGCTCATCCTCCTGGCTTGAATGGAAAGGCTGAGCCACTGCATTTCTCTGTTAAAATATGGTGTATTGCATGACCGTGGTTGCGTTTTGCTTTTTCCTTAGGCAGTGACTTATCTGATGTCTGTGATTTATAGCCCAGCACACCCACTTCAGAGATTGCTTGTAGCTAATGTCAAGGGCCCTGTCTACAACTACAGATTTTAAGAAGCGGTATTTTCTTTCCAGGGTCAAGGTTTGATGCAAGCAGTCCATGCATCTGCTGTGGGATGCTTGGCTTGCTGTCCCCGTGCTGAGACCGTGATGTTAGCTGCTCCCTGGGTTTTTGAGGGCTCTTCATCCGCAGCATGCCCTTCGTTCCCAAGCAGACAGATGTCTTTGCATCACCTGCCCAGAGGTTTCCTTTGATGGTGTTTGGTAGGAAAGAGTTAGGGACAGCCTGCCCTGCTTTCGTGTGCCACGCTTAGCTTCTCCTTTCTGAGACTACCTAGGGGAGGACATGGGCTACGCTCTTCCACCACTGCTTTGGGCATTTTCCTTCCCCTCTGTCAAACTGTCCGCTGGGTCTCCTGTAGCATTGTAGCAAGCTGCTGCTCACATTATTCCCATTCTAACTTTATTGGTACAAATACCCTCAGTAATCCCATGATATCACTGCTGTTTGGTAACACTGTCTTGCCAGTCTAATGCGTTAAAGCAGCAAGGTTTGTTTTCTCTAAGCTCCCCGGTGGGTGAAGGGAGGGTGAGCAGGATTGCTTTTGGAATTGCAAGGAGGCTGAAATAAGCTGGAACTCTCAAGTATCAGGAATACGCTGGTTTTCCCCAAAGCTTTACCTAGCTGATGGACTACCTCTTCCACGCGTGTGTCAGCATTGCTGGTGCAGAAGAGAAACTCCCGACAAAAGCACTTAAAAAGCAGGAAATGATGCTTACGATGGGTACCGTTCAAAACAGCAAAGGAGGGAAGACCTTTTATTCAGAGGATCTCTGGAAAGATATCGCTGTGCTCCAGCCTGCACTGTGCGGCTCTGTGAAATTGCCCTCTCCCAGCACGGGAAAAACCCTGGTGCCTGCTGGTTTCCCACCCAGGATCCGGCCCCGAGTGCCGCAGGCGTCGGAGCTGCCGGGCGCGCTGCGGTGCTCTCCCAGGACCGGGGCACGTGCACAGCCCGGCCTTCAGCAGCAGCAGGCGCAGAGCGCTTCCAAAGTCACTTCTGCACGTATTTTCTTTACTACTTTTAGTAACTTGTAAAATGCTTAAGGCCAATTATTTGAACAAACAACGTCGTGGTGGATAATCACGGTCTTGGCAGTGCTATCAGCTCGACAGAAACAACTCGTAAAGTAAATGCCTTGGAAACCTCTCCTCCATGCTGGATGCGAAAAGGGCGTCCCGCTTCCTTCTGACCTGCCTCCGCCGCGCTCTGCACCCGGGGGCTGCGGGAAAACCGGCGGTGCCCCCACGCCTGCTTCCAGCTGAAATCACGGCTCTAGGAAACAAGGTGAAATAGTAACCAATGTCTGCTTTTTTTAAATGCTAGTAGTTGTGTCCTGGCTGAAACACTGGGTTGGCAAAGAGAGGCCCACTGTCAAAACTGATGGTGCTGTGGAGGTCTGGGATGGTGCAAAGACCCCGGTACGCCGAGGCAAGGGCTGCAGATGCCGAGTGCATGCAGGACTCGCTGCCTTGGGCACCAGTCCCCTCGTGGGACCCGCTCTCCTCCCTGTGGCCACCAAAGGGGTGCGAGAGCAGCCTTCTCCGTGGGGAGCACTCCAACCCTTAAGCACACAAAAATGGGGAGGAGGAATCCACACCCAAGTTGATGGAGTGCTGGGGGAGCCCCACTGCAGGCAGGCTGGTTTGGGGCTGTTTGCAAAATGCCTGTTGTCCGGTGCGGTGCAAACGCGCTGTGCGGTGCGATGCAAACACACCATTCGCCCCCACGCTACCCGCGGGGCCGAGTCCCCGGCAGTGCCTGCCACCGGGCTGGAGCGCGCGTTGTGCTTCCCAGTCGGAGGTTTTTATGCGAGGTTTTTTCCCTCTTGCTTTCTCAAAGGAAAGGATTTGTTTCCTGCAAAGGAAACACATCAAGCCCATGAACACTCCCCACAGCTGGATCCTGCGCTGCGCTGGGAATTTGGCAGGCTGGCGAGGTTGAGCCTCCGCAGCCCGGTCTGACAACGTGCGAGAGTGGTTTGAAACGCTGCCGCTTTGGAATATTCCACCCCGGACAGCAGCGCTTTCCTGTGAAAAGCAAGACCTGGGAACCTGCATGCATTAAGCTGTTTTAAAAAGATTATACAACTGATTGGAAGTTCCTATTGTAAAGTCGCACATGCTTTTTTTTTTTAAAGTACTTCTAAGGAACTCTTTAGATGCACGGGTCTGAGGGTAGACAGTAAGTCTGAGTGCTGCAAGTGAGCATGCAATAAGAGATCTTCCTGAATTGTGACTTTTTTTTTTTAGTATAAAAGACATGCATAAAATCCTTCCCTAAATACACGCTCCAGGAAACAGCAGCTCCTCACAGTTTAACACCAAACAGGTCTTTTTGCAGTGAAAACTCCCCGCTTTGGTAACTTTCCAGGTAGAGGAGCAGTAAAAAGCTGGAGGACTCTGCCTCTGAGTGTCTGCTCTGTGCTGGGCCCTGATGCAGCAAATCCACAGTGGATTTAGGAGTTGGGCCCTGGAAGCGGGATGAAGCGTCCTGTGTACGTCGGAGGATTAGCGCAGGGCAGCACCGCGTGGCACGAGGAGGCTCGTGCGCGGACGGCTAGGGCGTCCGTGTTGGCAGTGCAGACTTGTCTCCTGTTTCCTAGCCATTTCCCGTGCTGGCAACACGCAGCTGGAAATATTTGCACGTGGCTAATGAGCTTTGGAGCGCGAGTGTGGGTTGAGATAGGGAATCGGATGTGCTGGCACCTGCCAGGGAGAAGGGGACCAGCCCGAGGTGTGACCCCGTTGTCCCCACTGCACTGGGCCCATCTCTCTCCCAGCAGGAGACATGGAGCCAGCAGGAGGTTTTGAGCAGCTCTCGAGGCACTGCTAGACCGGAGTAGATGTAGCAAGCATCTGCAAGGATCAGAAGTACAACGGGAAGGGAAAGCTTTAAATCTAAACAACAACTTGAGTTTGTTATCATTGCAAAATAAACATTCTCATGCTATTGACTTTTTTTCCCTGCTTAGAGCGCACCGGACGGTTGATGAGGGATGGGGTGGTATCCTCGCGCAGGCAGTTGTGTGCAAAGCCAGCAGCAAGAGCTCCTAGCTGAGGGTGGCTCGTCGCAGCCCGTTGATAAAAAGTTGAAGGATGCAGGTCAGCGCGAGAGCTGCCATCTCGGGTCACTCAGCTGCATCGGAAGCCCGCAGCCCTCCAGACCTGGGGGCAGGCTGTGTGTCCGGGGGGGGCTGGACCCACCCACCGCAGATGTGGTGGTGGGTTATTGAAGAAGGACGGCGGGCCCGTGGCACCTGCCCCCACGGGGCAGGGAGGAGCCGTGGCGGCGGGGACTCTCGTGGCCGCTTCCCGTGGGGCAAGGACGGCCGCCCGGGCAGCGCTGCACAGGCATCGCCGGCGGATGGGCTGGTGCTGCGGGGGGCTCAGACTCGGGATATCAGGGCAAAACGTTCAGGGCTCATGGACGTTTATTTTGCACCAGCGGTTGTTCTGCAGGAGCCCCTCGGGCAGGGTAGCAGCTCCATCCAGGAGGAGGAGGAGGAGGAGGAGGAGGAGGCCAGAGCGTGTGAGGGGAGGCAGGCTGCAGCCAGGGCAGCAGACGGGAGAGCTCAGCCGTGTGCGAAGGGGCTGTTAGCCAGAGCGCAGGGGCTCGCCGCGCTGCCGGCTTTAACCGTGTGCTACCCCGGTGCAGCCCCAGAGCTGTGTCCTCTGTGCCACGTCGGCCTCCCCGCTTGGCGCGGGGTGCGGGCGGCTTGGCCCGCGCTGGGGCAGCGGCTTTCCCCTGCTCCAGCTGGGAGATGGGATCAGTGCGAATGCTGCAAAGTTCCTCTGCTTTCCCTCTCTGCGTGCTCATGTTACAGTCGGTCTCGCTGTAACAACCTCTTCCACTCTCAAACATCTCAGCAAACACCGGGACTGCCTAAAGTGCATGGAAATCTCCCTGCTCACCAAAATCCTCATGTTTTGCATTTCCCTGCGTTTGTGCATAGAAACCTGTAGTGATATTTGTGTGAATTTCCTGTTTCTTTCTTTCTTTCTCTCTTTTTTTTTTGGTTGTCTTGTTCCTCTCTCCTGATTTACTGCATGTGCTCACGTGGCCTGGGAAAGGGGGGCTCTCAAACTGCTTTGCTTCCAGAAGGGAAAGACGCTGGCAGGCATTCACATTTCAGCCCTCAACTTCTGTAGGTTAAAGTCTCCCAGTGGGAAAATGGAGCGCGTAAGAGAGCTGGTGGCGATGGTCGCTAGAAGGAAAGCGGAAAAAAGGAGCGCGTAATTTCAGAGCTCCAGCCAGATGAAGGTTTAAAGGTACGTTTTCTATCTGCTCTTAGAGCATGATTTGCTTTGCTTTGTGATAAAACGACTCGCTGTGTCTCGGAGCAGGAATGACCGTCTCTTAGGAGCAGATTCGAAGCTACCGCGTTGTTCCCGAGCAGAGGGGGGAGCATGTTCCCAAGAATATAGCAACAATTAAATACGGCATGGTCCCTCTATTGGGAGCAAGTCACCTACATAAGGCTTTGCAGCTATTTCTGAGATTTCAGTATCTATGGTTGAAGTGAGGCGTTCAAAACATAAGTGTTAAGGGAGAAAGGGGGCTCCAGACACTCCCTTGAATCCCTCCCCCCCTCCCCAAATAACACCCTTGCTCTGGTTTGAGATCCGTCTGATCATAGCACGGTGGCTTGTGATCCAGTATGTGGGACTTTAAATACAGCCAGAAATGTGCATTAATATTCTCCTCTTGAATTTTCAGTATGTCGAGACAGTATAATTAATATTCAATTTTGTCAGACTATTCAAAGCTGTGTGATGCCTATTTTGCACTGAGCGAGTGACAAGCGATTGTACACTAAACTGTTAATATAGAAAAATACTTTTGAAATGATCAGTTGCCCTCTGTTAAATGGGAGAGCATTACTCAACTTTGTTGGCTTTACTTGGTCAAAATAACTGTTGTTTTAGAGCCCCCTGAGAATTCTTAAATGCCTGACTGGTTCCATAAGGACTTAATTAAAAAGGAATTGTCTTTCTATTGTTTACAATAAAATATTCAGATATGCTGTCTTTTTTATTGGCTATAAAGTCTTTAAGTTTGAAAAAAGCTCAGCTCAGAGTGCAGACTTGAGACCTGGAATAAAGTCTGTCCGAGGACCCTCTTATTTGTGCCATTATGTAGCTACATTCTCCCATACAGAAGCCCAGTCCTCATCTTTCTAAATAGATGACAACTACTACTGTTAGTACTAGGTCTACATTGAAATAGTTTATTTTACTCTTCTGATTAAAAGCCATTAAGGGGGCAGGAGATGCAGGCGTGCTTTGCGAGGGAATCTGTCAGTGTGTGATATTCTGCAAAGGCCCTTCAGCGTCTCTGTGTCCAGCCACGTGAATTAAAGAAGTCAAAGCTTGCCTTCCTAATAGCCATATTAAAAGGCTATGTTGGTGCCTGTGAAGTGCCAGGAGGTCTGTGGGTGTGAAGTACTTGATCCCTGCTGGCAAGTGCTGCTGTTCTGCTTTATTTTAACCACATAGAGTGCTGGAAATAGGATGAGAAAGCTGAGAAAAAAGATTGCGAGGAGCCTAGGTGTTGCCTTTGGTCTCAGAAGTCCCTTGAAGAACCTGCACTTCCTCAGTCGATAATCTTTCTGCTCTGCTGCCCGCAGAAATTACTGTTTAATCGCAGATAAAACCCAGCCGCTCGCTTCTCTGCCAGGCTAATTAAAACATGCTGTGACCTCCCTAAGGCTAGTCGTGTCCTGTCAGTAGGATGGAGGAAACCAATCCTGCATGGTTGTCTGGTCTTTCAGCTCTCAGCTTCCTGGCCTCATTTTAAATGGTTTTGTTTTATTGTGCCTGTGTGATTCCAGACCTAAGAAGTCCGCAGAGTGCGTGTCTAACGCGTGGTTTACCATCTGCAGGTGAGCGGTGTGATGAAGAGTGCTGCTAGCACACGAATTTCCAGCAGAACGTTTCTTTCCACCAGTGTCAACATGCAGAGCAACTACTCCCTGGTCATCACCACCAGAGAGACTCTCCAGGTCCTCTACACGGCGCTGACCAACACGTCGGCTGCCCTCCGCGCGCCTCCTCCCTGCCCGCTTACCTCTTCTGACTATCAATTCTCATTAATTCCGGCGCTCTTCTCCGTAGTTTTTGTTCTGGGGTTGGTTGGCAACAGTGTGGTGGTGGTGGTACTCTGTCGTCAAAGCGGCCCCAAAACAGTTGCTAATATCTACATTTTCAACCTGGCCATGGCGGATTTGCTGTGCCTTGCCACCCTCCCCTTCTGGGCTACCTATTACGCACATGGATACAACTGGCTTTTTGGATCTCTCATGTGCAAAATCTCCAGCTCGGTCCTGTGCCTGAACATGTTTGCAAGTACATTTTTCATCACCTGCATGAGTTTGGACCGGTACCGTGCTATTGTCCACCCTATTCGCTCTCAAAGGAGAACTCTGCAGCAGGCATATGTTATAGCACTGGTTGTGTGGAGCCTGGCCTGTTTCTCCTCCCTCCCCACTTTTTATTTCCGTGACACGCACTACATTAAAAGCCTGGGGGTAAATGCTTGTATTATGGCCTTTCCTCATGAGAATTATGCAAAATGGTCTGTGGGAACAGCCTTCCTGAAAAATGCACTCGGTTTCTTCATCCCCTTGGCAGTGATCACCACGTGCTACATCTGGATCAGGAGGCACTTGCTAAAAGCACAGGAGTTTGGGAAAAACAAGCAGAAAATGGACAAAGTCTTAAAGCTGGTGGCTGCCGTTGTTGTGGCCTTCCTGATTTGCTGGCTCCCGTTCCACATTTTAACATTTCTGGATGCGCTGGCTCATATGAACATCATTAATGACTGTGCCGTGACTGGCATCATCGACATGGCGCTGCCCTTTGGCATCTGCCTGGCATTTGCCAACAGCTGCATCAACCCTTTACTGTACTGCTTTATCGGGAACCAGTTCCAGGAGAAGCTCCACCACTTGTTCAAACGCCGGGTTTACCAGTTCAACAGCCATCGAGAGAGCTCCTCTTTGCGAAAAGGGAGCTGCTTCAGAGACGCCGAGACCCTGGGGGGTGGCGGAGAGGGGCCTGAGCCCACGCGGTAGGCGCTGGGCACGGCACGGGGCTGTGCTGGTGCAGCGGGCTGCCCTGCGGTGATGATGCTCTTCTCTTCGTTTTGCATCCGCTCGTCCACCAGCTGTTTGGAGGAGAACTTGTTTTGTTGTATGTGGGGACCTACTCTTCCTTTCCGCAATGAGCACCCAAGTTTTGCATAAAGGGAAGTTTCTGGCAAATAAATATAGCAATGGCATTTTAAATATCAGCTTGTGCGTGGCTGAGATGATTGTGTGGGTTTACTGTATCACAGAAAGACAAAGTATACCAAGAGGGCATTGCACCATAGCTACCAGCACCCACGTGCTGAGTGTTACGCCCAAACTAAGCTGATTTTCTCAGAGATTCACACTACAGAATACGTAACTAAAGCAGTGCAGATACTTCTGTACCTATCTGTAAGAAAATATTTTGCTTTCTGTGATTTTATACCTTTCCCTGAGCAGGTTCCCGGGCTAGATGGTCCTTTGCTCTGAGCTGGTGTGATGCCTTTTGACAGTAATGCTCTGGGAATGAAGCATGCAAGGTCCCACAGCAGCACACACTGTCCAGCAGCCTTGACGGAAAGGACTTGCTGGCTGTTGAGACGTTTTGGGGTTTAGGATGTCCGTTACTGCTGCAATATTGGGGTACTGTCTGCAGAAAGCCCAAGGGGCTGCCCTGACACCTAGAAGCAAAACCATGGGCCAGTTCCTAAGGCACATCCAGGTCCCAATATTTAAGTTTACCTGTTTATAAATAAAAGAAAAAAAGTATAATTATGTGGCAAATAATGATTCTCTTTTGAGGTTATTTTTGATGTTTTGAATATTTCTTTTGCTAGAGCTGGTCCTAAATACCATTTTTGGACCCTTCAGAAAGGATCTGTTTGAATCATTTTGATCTGATAAGCTAAAAAAGGGATCCATTAACCCCTCGCTTGGCTCCTAGCAGGCTGTCTCCAGGCTGGGGCACCCGGAGTGACTGAAAGATCGTTGCCTTCGGGGTAGTCTCCTTGACGTATTACTCTTGAACCTTGCCTGAAGAGTCCTGGGTCCACAGGTCAGAAATTATGCATCGTCTGGGAGGTACGTGGGGGCCTGACCTCCTGGGACACCCCGACGCTGGCCGGCGCCTGGGAGCCCTGGGAACCTGGCGTCTCCGTTCACTGGAGGGCGGTGGCAAAGTCCTTCGTCTGCTTCCACGAGAATAGGATTTAGCAAGCCATGCTTTGCTTCGGCTGATATATGCCAGCGTCAGAGTGACAGAGGATGAAAAATTTGTGCAGAACAAGGACTTGACCGCGAGTAACCCCCGGCTCCAGCCCGGTCTGGTGGTCCGGAGAGCGGGCGCATAGCTGGAGAGACGCTTGTCCCAGAAAGCGGAAGAGGCGCCAACACATCCCTCGTGGAATGTTTTTGTTGAAAACGCTCCGACGGGCGCTAATAGCGTCTGCGGCGTCGGATATTTCTGGAAAGGCAAATTGTTAATTGCTTAGCAATGAGCGTAACAACGCAGTCGGGCTGCAGCGAAACAAATAATCTTATTAAGAAAATTACCAGGTATTCAAAGTGGCGGGGTCAGAGAACTAATAAGAGGTTGCTGAGCCTTTGTGCCTTTGCTGCAATACAGATTAGGGCAGTAATGAGCATGATTGTGCCATTAATTGGTATGTTTGTAGGCTGAAAACAGTAGCTGAATTACATGTGCAGCATTAGCTGACCCCTCTGCTGCCTGTGCTTCAGCTGCACGGGTGGCACGTTTCCTCTGGGTCAGGCCAGACTTGCTCCAAAAGAACATTTTTTTCACGAGTATCGTGCCTTCTCCCTGCTGTGCAAACCTGTGCAGATTGGGAAATATCACCGGAATGTGAAATGCAGCTCCAAGTGCATTTACATCTGTAAGGGGCTAACGAAAACGGAGGAGAAAACTTTCCGGATGAGAGGGCAGCAATGCGGGACGTCCCGCTGCGCCCGCGGGAGGGCAGGGATTACCAACCGCCTCCCGGGGCCGAGGCAGCCGCACTCGCTGTTACCTCCTTAGAAACAAGGAGACAAAAATATCTATTAAATGGGAGGCGAAACCGAGAGGGGAGGAAAATTCCTTCCTCGAAAATGCAATTTCAGAAGAAGCCTATCGAGAAGGTCATGTTCTGCAACGGTGACAAACCCAGTGACCCTGTGAGATCAGCAGTGTGACATTTCTTTTTGCCAGATCTGGCTGGTATCTCTGGTAGATGGTGAATTTGAGGAGCTTGATTAAAGAAACATCCAAAACGTCTGTCCAGAGAGGAACCTGACGTGAAAGTGGGGGACGTGCAATGTCGGGATGTTGCTTCACTTTTAGAGCAAACTGGATAATGTTGAGCTCTTTATATTTCTTTCCTAATGCTCAAGTGTCTCGTGGGATTTTTCAGGTTTTTAAATTGGAAAATGTGATTTTTCACATTTCCAGCATATTATATTTATTTTTTCTGGATTTTCTGCAAAAAAGCCCCTATAAAAAGGCAGACAAAAATTTAAATAGTGCTTTCTTGCAAATTTAGCTTTTTTTTTTTTTTTTCTTTGGAGGAGAACACTTTGCTGGCATTTGCAAACCATTCTAATAACTGTACAGTGCTACAACCTGCCTTTGTTAGACCCCCAGTTCCTCCTCCTGGCCTGGATTTTCTTAGGCACTCCCCAAAAATGCAGACAGCATCTCATTGGGAGGAGCCTTTGGTGGAGGTCGTGCAAGCCCTGCTTGAGCCTGCCTTACCGCCCGGCAGCCCCTGTGACCTGCCCTGGGATTTTGCTCTGGAGCGATTTGCTCAGCTTCAGCTGGGATGTTCTGGAGCATGTGCGGTTGCTCAGCGGCTTGTTTGCTCTGCAAATATGATGAAATGAATTTATAAGCAACAGGTGGATTTTGCCTGGGGTTGCACCGTTCTGCTCTTGCTGGCCTGCTGTGGTGCAGTCGATGGCAGGAGCCGAGGAAACCCCTCTGCGGAGATGGTGCGTTGCACTCTTGCCCGGGCAGATGGAAATGCCGATGGGGCTGCAGCATCTGTGACGTGCCTGCTCCCGCGCCGACGTATGCAGATGCCACAGCGGCAGAGCAGAAGCAAAGTGTCCCTGGCCGTCGGCCAGATCCCCTGGGAAATATGTCTGCCAACCGATGACACACGTCACTTTTCCTCTTTTTACCACTATGTTCAGATGTTCTTCTCCAGCAGCAGCAAGGTTTTTGGAGCAGGAAATGCCCCAGACCATTTCTGAGCCTTCAGCAGGTCTTTCCCCATGAGAGACTGAAGACCTGAGCTGCCAGAGCGGGGTTTCCCGCAAGGGTATGGTCTGTCCCCGCCACACTTGCGCAGCAAATCCTATTTGCAGCTTCCTGTCTGAGCTGTCTTTGATTCCTATCAGCTCCCATGAACTGCAGAAGCAGTCTCGATCTGAACTGAGCATCCTCTGTGTGTCCCTGGGCTGGCTTTAGTATGTGACCTCAGTATACGGAGCAGAGAGTCACTGGTATTTATTAGCACGAGCAAGTGCTGGGTGGTGAGCTCAATGCCTTGTTTATGTAAGATATACAATAAGAAATGTTTGGTACAGCATGTTCTCCCTGCGAAGTCAACACAGCCTGAGCTGGTCCTGGCACCAGCTCAGCACATTCGTCCCGTTGCTCAGGACAGGTTTTGGGCAGCAGTATCCTCTTGCCACCCCACAGCTGACGGTCACAGCGTGGCAGCCGGTTGCAGGGTGTCCCCTTGCCCTGGCTGCAGGGCAAGGAGGTGCCATGGGCTGAGCCGTCTGCTCCCATTTCACACGTGGATATCGTATGGGAGTCCTCCTGGAGGGAATGCAGGAAACCCGAAGCATGGGGATGAAGTGTCCTGGCAGCCTTTCCTTGAGGCTGGCAGACTTGCTGCTCTGGTCTCAAACCTCCTTCCCCCAGAGGAGAACGACTGATGTTTTAGGGAAGGGCTGCTCCATTCAGCAGGGCCTGGAGATTTACCTTCCCTGCGTCTGTCTGCAGCTCGACCTAGGTGTGCGGGACAGAGAGGGGCTGGTTGCTTTGGCCAATGGGCTCTGCCACTGGTCCTGGGCACAATTTGTGGACATGGACATGGACATGGAGTGGCTCATTGGCTTGAGCGGCCTCCTGGGAAGGGCCTGTGAGTCTCCTATTGCTTTGTCTGATCAGGTGCCCATTTATGGAAGGTACCAAGGGCTGCTGTGTTCGATATCACGTGTCCTCTGGTGCTGGCGCAGTGGTCAGCTTATCACCCTGCTTTTTGGGGGAATGTCTGGTGAGATACCTGGCTGAGAGCTAACACTCGCACAGTTTGTTAGGACGTGCTAGAATACAAAAAGGAAAGAAAAAAAGAATCAAAACTGAGGTTTGCTTATGGGGAAACTGGGCTTTCTGAGGGGTTTTTAAGGTGAAGTGCTGCCTAACTCTCTTGGATGCTTGGCTTGCAGCAGGAAGCTGTGTGTGCATCCACGTCGCCTAGTGAGGTGTCGGCAACCGTTCTCCCACACCGGCATTTCCACGTCCGTGATCACTGCTCTGCAGTGCTGCTTTTCACAGCTGGAAATGGGAGTGCAGAGTGCCGGCCCCGTGTTTCTCGGGGGACATGAGGACGACGGGAACCACGAGGGCTTGCACCTCTTCTTCGTAGGTGGCACGAAGCCACAGCACTCCCATCCTCAGGGAACCACCAGACACCCCTCCGTCCCTGCGTCCAAGCTCTAAATGTCAGTCGTTACGTCTGTGAAAGCGCGCAGACGCTGGTGTAACTCCTTCAGCTTCGAGAAACCTCTTTCCTGGCTTTGCTGCCTGTCTGCTGCTGGGAGGCGAGCGGGGGCAGGCGGCCGGCAGGCGACTTGTGCCGGGGGTGCTGGAGACTGTCGCTCCTGAAATCCAGCCACAGACCTGGCCAAAATGTTCCTCGTCTTGGAGCAGAGCGGCCGGGGCGGAGAGGGAGCCAGCCCCTTGGAGCTGGCCTTTTCCAGTGTTTACTTTCCATTTCCTCCTCAGCCGAGAGCAGATCTGCGTTTGACACTATAAGCTCTGGGCAGGACTCTGTTGATCCCCAAAACATTTCACAAGGACAAACCAGATTAACGGAGAAGTGGACGAGGATCATGACTGATTTCCCTACTGAGGGATACATCCGAATTTATAAGGCTCGCTCTCCCCTGCTGACAGCCAGTAGCTCTTCAGTTTAAGCAAACAAAAGTTTACAGAGCTCCGCTCCATGCCCCTAAGGCAAGCAGCTACGGGAAGCCAAGATCCAGTGTGAGTTTTGGTTTTTAGGAACTCTGAGTTCAACGATTGTATTGTTTTTACAAGAAATAAGAAAATCAACAACAAAAAACAACCTGATGAGTTGCAAGGCTACAAATGTGACTTATCCAGCACAGATGCCAAGTCAGCTTGACAGAGAGCTGAAATGAAACACAGGATGCGGCTGTCTCTGGAAGTTAGCTCCCTTGCCAAATGTTAAGCAGCTTTCTAGCAGGAAGGAGGAATAGGATAATCACTAAATGCATTTAGACACAGATTTATTGCAGATAGAAGTTGCAATTACTGTTGAATAATGTGTGGGAGAGCTTGCATAGACTTAATGCAATGAAATGGAAAGATGTCAAATCCGTATAATACATCCACGAGGAAGCGGAAGCAGTATGTTATTAGCGGTGTTTAAACTGTGGTTTCACAGTTTTTTCTGCGTTCCCCAGAGATGCCTCCGAGGCTGTGCTCTGAAGCTATCTGCCCATGCGAAATGAGGTTCATTCGTCACGTAGGAAACGCGTGCGTGCAGATGGGTTTGGTGTAATTGCCAGTGCCGGCGACACGGGTGCTGAACCCTGCAACCGCTTTCCTGCGCCCTAAACCTGCCCCTTTCTGCTTTGCTGCGAGACGGCCGGCAGACAGCTGGTGTGGCGGCCCCGGTGCTGGCAATGGGGAGCTGGGGGCCAGTACTGGCCCCACCGCGGGTGCTCCAGGGTGCCCGGCCAGCGGCTGAGACCCCCGGGACCCGGGTGTAGCACCGTGCACAGTGCACAGCCTCCTTCAAAACTCAGAGCAAAACATCTGTGCTGAGCATTAGGCCACGCACAGCACTGGCTCTTTTGCAATGAGAAGACAGTGAAAATTATAAACGCAGCATGTGCGAGGCATGCAGCTGTGTCATGACAGAGCAGAAGAAAAAATATCATCTACTGCTGTCCCTTGATAAAATGAAGCACTTTGCCTGCAGTCTAAAAGCAGCTGTAAATCTGCTGCTTCCCAAAATCTTTCATTGAGATGATGATGACGTGGCAGGCAACTGTTCAAGGCCTTCTCTTCCACTTGCAGGGCATCATGTGAGTTTTCTTTGCAGATGCTGAGCCGCTCTATTCTGTGCTGTTTGACTTGCTCTGATGAGTCATGTAAAGGATTTTACATATAATGAAATAGGTCTCATGATCCTTGTGCTGCTAGCATCTTCCTCTGCAAATAGCTTCACTGATTGCAGTGTGATTCCTTCCAAAGTAAGGACAGCACAATTTAGCTTTCTGCAGTCACAGCCAAATTCCTACTGTTAAGGATTTTGGAGCGTCATGGATTCCTTTTTGTCATAAAGTTCTGCATGTCCTGTCCTACTGCGTTAATAGTCTCCCTTTAAGTGACTAAGGTGCAGAACTTGTTCCTCAAGCGTGCTCTTCTTTGGAAGAAGATTCCTTCACATGCAATTCAGCATGCAGTAAATATGCTTGACAAAGGTCTATTTAAGAATGTATTTTCAGAACCAGATAGAATTCATAATGTAGTCAACATACTTATTTTTAATAGTAAAAAGAATTGTTTTTCTTTTAAATCTGTAATAATAGACTGCTGCAATTTGGAACACTGTGGGCTACTATTAAGCAAGTAAATGACACAACCCAAGGGAGTTGTCTCAAAGACAAGGCTAGGAAGAAAGGACTCTAGGGTGTGATATTAAATGTACTGCATTAACTGGAGAGAGCTCCAAGGACTTCACTGGCTCTCAGCCTGGGGTTTGGCAGTCTTTCACGTGATTTTATTTTGATCCTCATCCCCTGCAGGAATGCAAAGAGATCTTTCTTTCAGCCAGTGGAACACCCAAGAAGGAAATTCCCCCGAAGAGCCAAGAATGTCTTTTTTTCCTTCAGCTCTGAGTCCAGCATGGATCTGAACTCCAAAGCTACCTGTTTGTCAGAGCTGCTGAATTTCTGCTGCTGAGATCTGATGCATTGCAGCTAACTGCCTCTAGGATGATGATCAACAAACAGTTGGTGAGAACAGATGAGAGAGTCCCCAGTGCTGAGCTCGCTGTAGGATCCTGTAGCTAATTCAGCTGCAGGAGTATTCAGAGCAGGCTTCACGCTGAAGGCAGGAGCAGATTTTATCCATACTCAAGTTGGGTGGGAAATTACGTTGTTATCGATTGCTAAAGACAGTGCTTGGGTTAAGCAAGATTCTTTTAAGGCATACCATTGAAAAAAATTTCTATGTGAAAAAATGTCAGAGGTTCATGTGGAACAAACAGGGTGGATTCAGCATGAGGGCCTTTTGAAAGCCTCCAAATAATTACTTAGGAATGTTCAAGGGTTTTCCTTGGGTCGCAGAGCAGGTGACAGTGCTGAGAACTTGTTCTGGTGCGTCGGGACACTGGTGACACGTGGCCCAGTGAACCTAGCTAGATGCGCTTGGAGACGCACAAAGAATGAGAGGTTGTTCACGGGGCTCCCTCCCACTGTGGTCCTTGTCGTAAATCTTTGCTATTTTCATGTTGCCACCGGTGTTTGCCATGACATTGCTGCATGTACGCATATAAGACCAATTTAAAGTATACTAGTGAAGCAAGTACAGTAATATTTAACATCTTGTCTGAACAGCTCATAGTGAAGTAGTGTAGCAGTTAATACCTACAGCTGTGCTACAGAGCATTTCCTTTGCCCCCTTTGTGTCTGCAGGTTCTTGATAGACCCAATAGTTGAAGAAAGCACGTAGAGGGGGATCCTGTTTTCAACTTCACTGGGGTCTTCAGCCTTTCCTGTCACTGTTTCAAGAAGAAAAATACTGAAACAACTCAGTGGAGCTGAGCAAAAGGTATTGCAGCGTGGCAGGGCGAAGGGAGAGCTATGCATTCGCCTTCCTGCTGTGACTGAGGGAAGCTAGTGATCACTGTTCCCTTCACGCAGGTGTCCACACAGCTCCCCAGAGAAGCAGCCTTTTGCAGCTCACCTCATGTTGGCTCTTCACTTAGTGTCTTTGCGGGCTCCAGTCTTTGCTCCCTGCTGGGACAGAGTATGTGCCTGTTCTGTAAAAACACGCTTTATTTCCTCATGCAATCCCACGTAACAGCACATACCGCTCTAAAGGCTGAATGTGCTCGCAGACGTTTGTTTAGCACAAAGCTTACCCTGCAAAGGCGCAGTGATGTTGCAAGAAAGCGATTGTGCTCTCTCTGGTTGGGAAATAGTGAAAGGCAAATTAAGAACCCCTGTCCTCTAGTCATTTTGCCAGATTGCACCCTCGCTGTTAGCAATGCCTCATTTTCTCGTTAGCCTCCTCAGGGAAACCTGAGTGCTTCCATTAAACTATTACATTCTGCTGCCCATGTTAGAAACGTTAATCCCACTAGATTTTTGCTATCCACGAAAGTATCTTAAGTGCTTCCTGATTCATCAGTGGTCTCTGCTTTTGTGACTCACTTGGTCAGCAGGAGGACATGCTTCTGCAGGGTATGAGTCTGGCTCAAAGGGAGAGGTGAGAGTCTGACTGTTTTTCGTTATCAATTGGGAGTATCTCAGCAGAGTAGAAGAGAGTAACCTTTCCCCATCCTCTTCCTTTCTGTATGCCCTTATATCTATGAGTCGGACCAACAGATTTAGTTTGGTTTTTAATGCGATGTGTACCTCCTTGGAGGCTGCTGTATGGATGAAACATCATGCAAGTGTCAGGTTGCTAGCCCAGACACAAGTCTTCAGCCCTGCGCTCTGATTTACCATGAATGTATCCCAGTTAGGACACAGTGGGCTGTTTTGCAGTGTTGATGTTAAAACACTGCTGAACTGAGCTCTGTAGCTTTGCTAACAATCATGTTTTTTGTTAAGTCCTCAGGTAATATAATGATATACCAGAACTTCTCCTTTGGTATGCTGTAGTTAAGCAAGAAGAAGAGGCCACCCTGTGCCTGCTGCAGTAGTAAAACACCTCCTTGGAAGGTATGAAAACATAAGTTGAATGCAGCAATAATGTTGTTTATAAAAAAGTGAGTGAGAGTTGGACATCACAAGTTGTACTGTAAGTGGCTGTGCTTCAAAAAATCCAGCATGTCTGTTTTAGGGGTGGATCTACTGCACATCATAAAAAAGGTGAGATTTGGCAGAGTTTACCGGGAAAGAGGCCAGTCTACTCTATTTGTTAACTTTACTGACATGTTTGTGAGAACTCCACTATCCCATAAAATAATATTGAAGCTGAGTGAGAGGTCAAGGATGCTTGAACAAATGTTCATTAAAGGTAATTGCTGGTGCCGGGCTCTTCTGATGTAGTGCAGACACTGATTTGAGTCCAGACATGTCTTGAGTCCTGCTGCCTTTGGCTTCCCTTTTACTCAGCAGTGAGAACAGTGCCCAGCCAGAGGTTGTATCAAGTCTTAAATGACTGGATTGCCCTCTGGTATTGCTCTTCTCTACATTGACTCTTAAGGGAGCCTAGAGCTACTGGTGTGGCTGGAAGAGGCCCTAAGTTTATGGGTTTTGATCTAATGCCTCTCCATTGTCCTCTGGGGACACTTACCTTTCCATGGATTGTCTGCACAAGGGATTTGGGCTCCTAGCTGGCTGCTCTTAATCTCGCTTAGATGACTAATGTAGATGATGTGAATAGCTCCCTAAGGCATGTGTCTCAGGCATCTCCATTAAACACTGGTCTTTAATGCTTTAGGTGTTCAGCCAGGTTTCTAGTGACACTCTTGCTTTCAAAGGGAACCTGCTGCCTAGCGGGTTCAGTGCAATCTGGATACACACAACCTCCATGGGGAAATATCTGTATTTATACGGAATAAGCCTGTCTAATTTATATGAAACAATCCTACAAGGAAAAGAAGAAACGCTTTTCCATGTCCCCTTCTGAACCATGGCAAGATGACCATGTTATGTGGTCCAAAAAAGAAGGCCGAAACAATTAAAGATCCTAAATTTTAGATTCCTCAATATTCGCGTGCATAGTTTCCCTCACAGTAGGCATCTAATGCACCAGCTAGTCACTGGCAACTGGAACCTGCTTAAAATTCAGTACTTTCCAAAATCAGACCCCAAGTATCTCATATGGAACATGCAGAAATGGAGGTGCCCAAAATCAATGGCCTGTTCTGTGCATTTGTGCCCACATTGCAGTATTCAAGCAGCATCATTAAAACCTTCCTCCCCAGAAATATCCACCATGCACATCAAGACTCTGTTGCAGGAGTGTCTGCAAGCACAGGGAACACTGGCATAGGAATACACAAGTCACAGGATGATGCCCATGTAATGACACTGCCTTCCCTCTGATGGCAGGGAATTCCAGAGTGGTCACTTAAATTTTTTTGCTTGGCTATAATACTAGCACGGTTCTTGTTTACATGACTTCTATGTGATATTTCGCATAGAAGTGTCAGGGAAAACACAAGACAAGGTTAGATTCCATCTAAGATTGCACATTGAAGAAATCAGCTTTGTTCTGTGTTTGAGGCACTTTGCTGTTGGCATATACTGTTGTTTTCCAAATCAGATGGAAATGGCAAAAATAATAAAAAGCAGTTGCGTAACTTCAGAGAAAAACTACATTTGGAGGACTGTGTGTAACAAACTCCACAAATCTGAATATTACTTTGTACCTACATTAAATATTTAATATATTTGGGAAATGCTTGTGGCAGTTTCATGCAGGAATTTCAGACCCCTTACATATTTTAGTAGAAGTTCTAACTCCATCTGGCACCCCATATGGGTACTAAATTCATTTCAGAGGAGAACAGTGTGGTTTTGTTTGTCGGAGTCTAAATTAGCCATAACTTAACAGGAGCAGAGGTGTTCAGTGGCTGACTTTATGCCTCCCAGTCACTTGGCTCATATTAAGTCCTCATATTAAGTCTATCCCAGGTGTGCTGTCTATATATGCCCTCTCTTTGTAGATAGGGCAATTCACATGAGCTAGTGATAGCTAAGGTGTTTTTTTTTTTTTCTTTTTATACCTATCTAATATCTGAAATGCCAAGATTTTAAGGCCAGAAGGGATCTTTACGATCGTCTGCTCTGATCTCCTGCATCGGAGTCTCACAGATTAATTCTTGCTTCAGACAGTGCCTGTGGTAGGGCTAAATTGGTGCATTTCTACCTTTTTGGATATATGATGCCTTTAATATAAGTGGTTGACCTACTTTATTTCCCCCTATAAGTTTCTTTCCTGTGCTTTAACCTTTCTTGTGGTTCCCCTCAGTACCATCTTTCTCATTGACCTTGTATTGTTGCCATCAGAAGACCCTTACCAGTACCTACACATTTATGCCGTACAATATTGGCATAAAAGAGCGAGCACTTATTTCATAGGAAACCCTCAGATTTGCACACATAAAGATGCAAGATAAACGCACACACACAAAATAACTGGGCATCAGTCAGTACCTGGAGCCATACACAGCATTTCCTGTTTTTTCTCTTAAATGTGTCACACAAACCCCTCCACTGACGACAAAATCACGTAGTGATTCTAGCACCAGTATTATTTGCAAACCAATTAGACTGATCATGGAGTAGGATGGCATTCCCTGCAAGGAGGCCATCAGAAGCTCCAAAACTATTTCAGTCACGCACTGTGGTCTGCGATGTCTGCTGGTGATGATCTGGTACGGACGTTTGTTGGTTTTCCATCAACTTTGTTTGAAGGCAACAGCAGAGTGTATTTTCATGGCCCTTTCCAGAACATGGCCCAGGAATAGCGCACTATAATTCACGGCTAAAAACAACGTGTCTGACAGTGTGCTCGTTGTAATGAGCAAGATCTCCGCTGGGGAACTTCTGGGCTGCCAGGCTGAACTAAATAGTGGAGTTCTCTTCTTGATGAGTATGGTCACAGGCAGTAAGCTTGCTGTGTCTTTCTGTTATACTCTGAAGCAAAATGATTCTTTCGGTAAATGAATAGTACTTGGCAGCTTCATCAGCAGCTCCCTTCCCTTCCAGAGAGTGCGAACTCCTGCCTGCTGAGTCCTCCAGCGTTTTCTGTCTCGTGGAGTCAAGGCAATGTTCATAAAACCTTAAAATGTGAGAACTGAAGGAATGCTTCAGAGCTTTTCTGATAAGCCTCAAAATTCCCTGGTAGTATTAATGTTGTAACTTTCCAAACCAGAAGAAACACTACAGATAAAAATTGCGCACAAAACGAATACATGCGGAAAAAAATGCTGTGTTTCAGCCAAGAGGGAACATTCTTTTTTAAGGTTCTTTTTAATGAGATATAGATTTTTTTCTTTGCCATTTCCACCAAAAACAAAAGCTAAGATTGAGATATCTGTAGCTGGCCATCAGCACAGCTCACTGCAATAACTCGTGTTGCAAGACAAAAGCATCCAAAAGCACCCAAACCTCCACTTCACTTTTTCCTTTTTCCCCTTTGCTTTTTCAAGATCCTACTGAACCCTGTTTTTAGAAGCTCTCAGACCAGTGTTTCTCTGTCCTGTGTTCGTGGTTGGAGCCTGGATTCTTGGGTTGGAATCAGTCGTTCTTGTTAATAACGAAATTGTCAGTTCTATTTTTAAGTTTATCTTTTTTTTATTTTGCAAATCTCTGGCCAACTCTACTCTAGCATCTTCCTGTCCAGTTTACAGCTCTTTCACAACTTCAGTACTGCATTCTGCAGAGCTGAAATTAGATTTTTGTGCCTGATTTTTTCTCGTCTCCTGTGTCATGGTTACTTCCTCTCTTCTGACCTTGGTTTCAGCAGAACTGGTTAAATTTTGTTTTGTTTTTCATCTGATAGAGAATGGCAACATTTTGCTGACAGGCTTTGACCTTATCGTATACCATGTCACGTGTAGCAGGACCCAAGAGATGGTTGTTTACATTCAATTTCTTCCAAATTTGTTCCTCTTTTCCTCTTCCTTCCCTCAAATCCCGTTATGCAAACAACTGGAGTATGCCAGGATGCTAGCTGGCAGTTTCCAGTGGCAGCCTGTCCTGTTGTCTAAATCATCACAGAAATCCCTCATTGTCGGGTGCTTGTCATATTCTTCACTAAATAAGCAAACCCACCTCAGCTGATTCAGCTTTTGGGGGTTGCTGCTTGCTTTACCAAGTGGGAAGCTATGGCTTCCTTCTTTCCTTTGCCTCTTCCTTTCATTTCAGCTTCCGAAACTGAAGTCTCTCACTCTTGGGAACACTTGGTAATGCCAGCAAAGACAGTAAGTAGTCCTTTAGAAGAAAAGGTGTGGGTGGGCTGTCAAGGGCACCTTCAAGCTCCAGCATCAAACCCTCTTTACCCTCTTTCTGACCTTCCCACCTGAACAAAAATGTCTTGTAAGAGAATTTTTTCAGGGAAGAGGACCTGCTCCAAAAGATTTGGAATGGGAATTCTCTTCCCTTATAGCAAATGTGTTTCTTTAAACTATTGCACTGTAAGCAGGAAATAAATCCAAGGAGAACCTTCAATCACTAGCTACTAATTATGCCTGCATTTAATTTTATGTCTCAGTCTGTGTACTGGACACTTTCCCATAGGATCATTCTTTAGGTGCTCCAAATTGTCTTTCTACGTCATTTTTTATCACTGTTTGATATAGGAAAACTAGTAGTGTGTGTCCAAGATTTTTTGAGCTAATAACTTGCTAAGGCTTAGCTCCTTTTCGATGGCCTTCTGAACTTCCTGTGTGAGTAACAGCAATTACTTGTGTGGCAGTGACTTCATAGATGTTCTCCTGGGTTCCCATATTGACAGCGCAGAAAAATTACACACCAAAATATGCTATGAAAAATCCGTGATGAACTTCCTGAAAAACCTGCTCAAGACTTCCTGCAGTGCAATCCTCTAACTTTTCTGTTGCAGGGCTTAATCCTCTAACCAAGCGCTTCTCTGATTCTGGGTAACGCAATTTGGGACAGCATCCAACACGATTCACCACGGTGCTTCCTTTTCTTTCTCCCACGAGGAGGCAGATTGGAGGTTTTACTGTCACTCGTTTTGTTGATGGGAAGGAAACCAAATACTGTTGTATTTACCTTTGGATGAAGGGAGGGAGAGGGACTGGTCGGTCATTGCTTGTTTTTGATCTGGCAGCAAACAGGTTCCTGGTTTTGTTCCGTCTCTTTGGAACCTTTGTCTCATGCTGTTACGAGACTCTCCTTGTTGAGCAACAGTTTTGTTGCTCTCGGGAGCACAACTATCTTGCAAAGGTCCAGCCGAAGCACAGTAACAGGGCAAAGCTCTGCAAATCTGGCATTTCCCTTGGGTTGCTGAGGGGCGAGATCTGCTTGGAGCAGTATGGAGGGGAGGACAGGCAGCGGTCCACGCCTGGCTGCTGTGCTATGGGTCTCCCATGCCGATAACAGGGACTGTGCTCGTCAGCCCTGGTGTTGTGAAAGCAGAGTCTGTTCTGATCAAACTGGGGCTTTCCCCTGGAGGCAATACCCTGGCCAGCCCCAGCTGAGTGGGAGTATTTCTTCCCGGTTGCAGCTAGGTGGGAGGCAGAAGATCTCAGGGATGCTCACTAGTTGAGCAATCTGAGTACAGAAGCCTTTAAGGGCAGGACATTCATACGTAGGAGGGAAATTGTCCACGTTTTTCTCACTGTTGCCTTACAGTGGGTAGGATACTCTGCCCTGGCAGTTTCCAGTGCACACTGTGCCAAACGCTACAACAGTTATTAGACCTGATGTCAAACGCAGCCCACTCGGGCTCCACTCCAGCAAAGGCAGCTGTGGGGCTCCAACTTTCCCGAAGTGAAGGGCCAGAGGGGACTCCCGGAGTCCTGAGAGGCGGTGGATGTGGTAGGATAGGCAGCTGCAGAGAAGGATGCAATCTTAGCCCCCCGCCAACTTACTTCTGCTTCAGCCTTTATCTTGAGATGAAGTCTTCCTCCTCTTCCTCCACCCTTTCTGTGAGGTCAGCACAGCTGAGGAATGTGTGTATGAGTTTTGGGAGAGAGAAAAACACCCCCCTCCCACACTCGGAGATAGCCCTCGCAGCCTCCATCATCCAAAGGCTTAATAGCATGTTACCTGCTGGTATCACGATAATTTAGTGAAAGATTAAATAGCATCATCCATTACTTGTAGCACTCCCTAGTCTCATCTGGGTCTGCCATCAGCTTCTGAAAGGCTGCCTTTCCGAAAGGCTGAAAGTCTGGGGCTAAAATCATGAATTTCAGGGCAGATTTACTGATGGGGGAGGGAGATTAAGAAACCATAGCATTTGGTCATCCAGTGGAGACATATCTGTATTTTCCCCTCTTGCACTCCAGTTCTGGAGTGGATGTGGCAAGGGCTCTGGGCTCTGCCTGTGTTCAGGTACATCAGCTACCGGGACCCAGGAACACACAGACCTATACAAACAGCTTTCGGGAGTAACCACACCTAATCCTCTGCACCAGTCATACCGATAAATCAAGCAGATGCAAGGTGCTGCGGGGCTCCTGCACGGTGAAGCGCTACGCAGGGATGATCTCAGCTTAGTGCATACCTGAGCATCGTCATCCTCATTTTACATAGGAGGAAGCAGACACAGAGAGTCGGCGCTGCCCTTCCGAGCAGCGCGGCTGCATTCCAGGCATATCGCAGCCTCCTCCGGGCTCGCTGACACGGCGAGGAGGCAGGAATTGGCCAGCAGTGAGTCTCCGGCAGAGTCAAACTGGGTGTTCTTGGTTTCAAGTGCCCTGCTCTGCCTGGCAAGCTGTATGGCCTGTGTTTACAAGTTTGTAAAAATGCACTGTAAGCCCTGAGGAAAGTGGAGCTGTGCCAGTAGTTCCACCTGTCTCACCTCCTTTTACAATCTGATAAAAAAGGAAAATGTGTCCATCCCGAAATTCTCACGTTCTGAGAATTCTTTATTTTGGAATTGCTATGAAAACCTGAATGTTCTTAGTTTACTACAAAACACATTTTTTCTGATGGGCTTTACTTTCAAAATACCAAAACAACTTCATTACTATAATAACTTTTTTTGATTAGATCAAGATATTTGATGGCTTTATCCCTACAGCCATGTCATAGCTGAGCTTTTTAATTAGCTGTATTGTAACATTAAAATTGAATTCAGTTTACATTTCTGTAAAGACCAGAAACAAAATTGATACTGCCAAACGCTGTAGGATTCTACGAAGTTCCTGTCCTTTCAGAGAATCGGTCTGTTGGCAGATCTCAAGCCTGTGTTAATAGCAATTGGAAGAATGAGGCTGATGGTCATCATTCCTAACTTTTTAAGGCAAATAATTTTTATAGGAATGTAGAATTAGGGGCAATTTTTAATGAGGTCACAGCATTTCATAGCAATGTGACAAATACAAAGATAATAAAATCATAAAGCAAGAAGAACATGTAGTTCAGAGGGTTTAGTTTGGCAACTGCCAATTATTTTTAGAGTAGTTTCTGAATTCACCCTTGAAACTGCTGTGGGCATGGCATCACTGAGAGTTGTCCGTATCCCTCATGGGAAAGGCGGATGAGTGGCTCCTCGCAGTACGGCACGCGACCTCTGCAATTGCCCTGGATTCGGCTGTGGGGCAAGTGCCGCTGTTTCGGTACTGCCCCTGAGAGCGCTCGGTCTCTTCCTGGAGGTGATGAAATCCCAGTCCTGCGTTGTCAGTTCTGTTTGTGACGCTCTGGTTTGTACTTTTTGTTTGCCATTCGCTGATATTTGAATCATTTCTATCTAGTCAGATTGAGTCATTGCTACCCTGGGGAATTCCAGCGCTTAAAAAATGAATGGTTCCAACCTGACAATTATTGCTAGCACGTTTCTCTTCTCCCCGTTTCTTCCTGGAAGCCCTCACCTCACTCTCTCCCCAACTTTTATGTTTATTCTGTAGTTGCCTGTGACCTTCGGAAGCATTTCCTTGTCAAAAGCCAAACTAAGTTCTCCTTACCTGTTTACCAAAACCTTGTTCTGCCAATACAGTGCTTAAAACCGTCAGAAAGGCTTGTCAGCTGCTTTGCTTAAAGCTGCTTTCTACCCGTGCTTGTGTACACTGCTTTGTGAAATATTCTTGAGCAAATACGACTCCCCACCTAATTTCTCTTCTAAATGACATACTGTTCTGTGAAAGGGCATGGTACTTTCCCTAAGACAGCCTGTAACTCAGGCCCAAGCCCCAGCACGCAGTGCAGAAGCCTGGGGCCACATCTGCCCTGGGCTTCCGCTTCTGGATTTGACCTTGCTTGCTACTCGTTGTCCAGATGAGCTGGCTTTCCCTTCACATTTCAGCCCTTCAGGGAATAACGGAGCTTGTAGCCTTTCCCCTATGTGCAGTCAAAAGAACTGTTTCCAAATCCGAAGTTTAATTTCCATTATAGTCCCTGCATCTGCTCTGACAGCCATCCTAACGAACCTGGGCGTTTACTAGAGTGCTTTGGAGATGGAAAGGGAGCACTGTGCACACAGTTATAAATTCTGTACCGTGAGTGCCGCTCCGTAGTCTTTAGAACACTGATGGATTTTTGAACCTTATTATTTAACCCAGAAAACTGTACACACTGTTTTTTAAGATGATGTTCGAAGTACAGAAATATGGCTGTATTAATAACGAGTACAAGACGTCTTCACGATGTAGTCACAAATCATCACACGACATTTAAATGAAGAGCAAGCATTCAGTGGTAAAGTACACTTCGGTCTGAGAGCTGAAATATGGGCAGACATCACTGTGATCATCACCCAAAAGGTCTACATGCACGTAGAAGCGAGGTAGCATTGTGGGCATTGCATTATGGGAAAGAAGCTTTTATGGTCTGGATTTTGTGCAATGTATAGGAGTTGCAGAGTTTTCACAGGTTGTAAATCATTGCTTGAACAAATTGTTCATGGTGTAATGCGAAGGCCCCATCGCGGTTCCCAGTTTAGAACACTGAGTCTTTATCAAAAATGCGATTAAATGATATGATTTTAAAGTTTGACTACATCTCTAAGTCTTAAGAACTGTAAGCTCTCTTACAAACAGTGTCACTCTAGGAGGATCTTTACAAAATGAAGCCGTACCTTTGAATTACAACAAGACACGTTAATTGGTTGAAGTTACTGCTGGCAGTTGAGCCTTCACCCATGAGGTTGACAATGCTGGAATTTTCCCGTTAAGTTTTCCAGACTTAACACCTTAACCTCCCACCCTTAACATGATATGTCAGTCTCTGCATTGCCTCAGACATTTCTGGCTGGCTGTCTTGTGTCGTCTCTGAAGTTCTGCACTGTCTTAGATCCCGTTTCAAGGGAGGGTTTGGACGGTCAATTCTCAGGTAAAACTTCTCAGTGGCAGCAGCTGTGTGTTTTCGCCTGAAGCTCCTCTCTCCTGGTGGGCCCGCAAGCAGAAGCACGGCTCCTTCGCACTGGTATCGCTGCCTGCCCTCTCCTGCAGATGCACTGAGGCCATCCATTTCCTTCTGGGATGACTTCCACTAAAGAAGGATCCAGGCTAGGATTCGTGGCCATGCTGGGTGAGTAGACAGAACAGTATACACACTGGAAATGTGGAACGTGGGTGGACTTCTCCTGGATTGCACCTCTAGAATGAAAACAGTGAAATCACAGACTTCCTCTAGAATCATAGTAAATAAAACTATGTGCTGGTGTAAGTGGGTGAAGATTAGATAGTCTGAGATATTATTTTATCTTGAAAGGGTTATAGTACCTGCTGACCTGCAACCCAGTAACCTCTAGGTCACAGAAAGCAAGACAGACAATTAGCTGTACCAATTATCTCCAGCTGCCAGAAGTCTGCAGGAGGATTTTGAGGGGTCACTCTGGAAAATGCAGTGCACATAGGCCTTGGTTCAATGCTTTGATCGCAAAAACAGCATCTGGGCTCCCGGCGCTTTCCCAATACCCCTCCAGAACCTGCCAAATGTTCCCAATATCTCTGAAAGAACAGAGACCGTTCTCCCCAGGGAAGTAAAACCAACAAAATCTAACCATAAAATCCAGTGTAAAGCTTTTGTGAATCATTTATTTGCTTTAACAGAGCTGTTATAAAAGAAAAGCCAAATAATAATATGGGCTTAGTTTTCTCATTGCCAAAAATAATATAAAAAATTGCTATAAATAGCTAAAAGCTAGGACCACAAAAGCCCAGCTGGGAGAACCTTGGGATGCAACACGGCTGTTCAGGCCTAGAGAAGATCAGCCACTAGAGGAGGAAAGAAGTCAAGATGTACTGAGAAGGCAGACCTACGCCTTTTTAGATTGCAGGCCTATACTGAGTTGTATATGGCTAATGGTGCTGATATCCATGGGCGCACCTGACTGTGTGGTCAAGGTCTTCTGCCTTGGAGGTTTATTTCCAATGATGTTGCTGTCAGAGGTTGTCCAGTTCGGAAAGCTTATATCTTGAGAATCCTACAGAATAAAATCTGGGAGGGTTATAGTTACAAGTGAGCATAATGACTAACTAAACTTGACAGCAATGAAAACTTCCTGATTAAGAATGCTGTAGTTAGCAGGTTATGTAAAACATTTCTTCTGTTTGTTTACACATTCTGCTCCTAATGGCATGTGTGTGATCTTGTATGGTTTTGCAGTACCTTAAACAAACTGCCTCCCATTGTATTATATTGACATCACCACTTAGGAGTGAAAACATTAAATGAACTTCTGTACCTGCAGTACAAACAAAAATCAGTGCAAGAAGCAGAACTGGAACTAGAAGAGCAAACAAACTCCTGTAACTGGTGTTGCTATGTTTAGTGAGGTAAGACTGAGACTTATACCAAGCCTGACCTGGATGCTGTAGGGACCATAATGAACGTGCAAGAACGGGCACTGCTCCTGTGTGAAGTGACACCGAGAAGTGCCGCATGGTCCTTCAGCCTCTTTATATCTCTCTGGTGAATCTACTCCTGCTGTCCATATTTCTGTAGTATCACAAGCATGAAGAAATGTTGTCCTTTACAAAAATTCCTTTTGTTTCATCGACTGTCAGAAAAGGGAGAATTATTGTGCATTATACACGCATCAGTAATTTTAAAAAAATAGGCGATAAGCCCAAAACATGTGCATTCATTCAAAGTCCTTGCATCCTTAGATGGTAATTGGGCTGCAGTTCTTGTGAGAACGAGCTTTCCTCTGAGAAGTCCAGGATGTCCTTTCCTGGAATGGAAAGTATCTTTTATTGGTACTTCAAGAAGCCAGTGGAGCTGGAAGTAGGGCACTTCAGTGGTTGTACAGTTCTCTCCTTCTCCAAGTTCTTTACAGCTTTAAACAGCTGCTTCCCCTGGGTTTTATTCCCCTGTCTCCTGCTTGAACCACCACTCTGGCTGAGAGGCTGCTTTGTCTCGGATCGGTTTTCCTGTGCGACTCTGTTTCCCACCACCTGCGTGCCTTTAATCACTACACCCAGCAAGCTCTTGGGGACCAGGACTGTCTCGGTACTTTGGCAGACTGCACAAGCTAGTGGGGCTTCAGTCCTGGGCTTAGTCCCTTTGAGCACCTTTTCCTTTTCTTCCCCAAACAGTTGGCCCACTAAATACATAGATGGATATGCTGTATGAAGTTTGAACTTTAAATTTAAGAGATTATGTAAGAGGCTTGTTTTCTGCGAAACGCTACGAGATCTTACTGCATTTTTCAGAGTTCCGCTTGTCAAGGCCATGAGAAATGGTATGCTTCTTCCAGTGATGGTGGCTGGGATGAGTGCATATAGCTAGCTCTGGCTTCTGGGCATCTCTGCTAAATCTCTTCACTATCAGCCTTTGTCTGCAGTGCACATTTTTTGTTTCCTGCATATGTGAATGTAATAAATTAGCCTTATGTTGGTTCAGCAAGGGAAGCATGGCCAGGACCTCTCGTCTCAGCATGTAAATCTGATATGTAACATGTTATTCCTATTCAGACACTTTGGAACATGATGATTCAACCTCTGAAGGTTCTTGCTCCTCAGCTGGGCATGACCATACAGGCCGTCTTCCTTCCAGGGATCATAGCTGCGGCTGTGTGCTGTGTCTGATATGAACAGCATATCATTATGTGCTCATACGCTCTGGTTGTGACACGCTAAGGCTGAGGTTTTTTGTTTTTTGGGTGTTTTTTTAGGCTGTTTCTGCAAGCACTTTCCATGCATGTGTTTGGAATACATTTCTGCAGTTGCTATCTGTGTATATATGTTATAAAGGGTTCTGCAGAACTAGGGACTCCATGGCCAAGACAAAGGAGTGTTTTGTGCCAGATCTTAAATTTCATCTTTTAGGCGCCAGCCTCTCAGCCTGCCCTGGGAGTGGTGGCTCAGTCCACTTCCTGTGCACTCCCTACCAAGGTGTCCAAGTGGCAAAGTCCAAGCAGCAAAGTCCAGGCAGATGTAAATGAGAAACGGTAGCGCCAGCAATATCTATATTCCAAAGCGTTTGACTTCTGGGGTCCCTTGTGTTCCTGTTATTTTGGAAACATCCTGATACAGTCTTTCTCTAGCAGTGGTAGTTAAGCTAATGTTGTAGGCAGGTTACTTGAGAAAAGAAACAGATTTTAATTATGCCATATCCTTGGGCCAGACCAGGCCACAGCAATGGCAGAAAGAGAAGTGGGCCAAAATGAAGGTGAGAATGGTTGAACCCCCACTGCTTCCACTTACGAAAGAAATTGCAGGTCTTTTGGGGCAGTGCTGGGCAGCAAGAGAAAGCTGGTGGAGGGAGTGCAAAGAGAGGTTTCTTTGCAGCCCTAGGACAGAACTGCTTGCATTAATCAACACATGAGCTTCCTCTTCTCTGAAGAGAAGGAAGCTGTAAGAAATACAGACAGCAGCAGTAGGTCAAGTCCTACCATACGCAAGTCAACAGGATATCATACTCTGTGTGTGTGGTTTGCACACGTGTATGCCCAGGATTTTCTAAGACAGTGGAAAGTTAGTGAATTAGATACATTCATATCTTGAAACTTCATAAAATGCCAGTTGGATACTGTTTGGGGCAGGGGGAAACTGCTGTTTCTCCCACGTCTTTCAGCAAGTTTCTAGTGACTCTGGAGGCGTTTTACTTCAGGCAGTTGGGAGTTATTGCAAGAATGTATTGCAGTGTTGGGTTTGAAAGAGAGAGCTGTAGAAAGATAATCAAGTTGTTAAAGATGTCCATAATGTTGTCAAAACTTTATTTATGTTGTTGGATTGTCTGCCCAGATTCTCCTGAGCGGTATCCAAACTGAAAAATGACTGAGTCTGGCTCATGCTCTCAGAGTGCTGGTATGTGCTTCCAATTATACAAACAAAGCTGAACCCAATTCTCAGCACTGTAATCTCTATTCGATCCAATTTTAGATGTGATTTGTTTGCCTGTTTTTGAAGAAAAATGCAGCAAACAGTGACTACAATGAGGCTACGGAGAACGAGAAGCAAGCCTGTGCTGAAGGGACAAATACACCCGGACAGAGCTCACCCGGGGTTAAGCTCACCTGGGGCTAAGCTCACCTAGCCCTGCTGAGCTTAGGTCTCTAAACGGGACAAAATACACCTCTGCAGTCATCGTTGCTGTTACGACACTCTTCTTCATATGCAGAGTACCATTATTGCAGAAAGACGCCCCGTTAAAACGGGAGATTGCCCTTGAACAAGGGACTATAGGGCTTTATGATTTTGAATAGGTGTTAATATTTATTAGTAGTAATCTTAATATTCAGCTCAGTAGCTGAAACTGAATACTAAGAAAATTCTGTTGGGCATCAGAAAAAAATAGCCACAAGAAAAGGCAGCTAAGAAAAAAATATCAAATCAAACGAGATACCGACTAGCTACACTAGCTCCATACTCCTTCCTATACTGGTAGAAGTATTAATTGATATGACAGCTGAAGCTCATACAGTACTAATTTAAGACATCCTACAATTAGAAACAGATGCCCATATCAGCTTGCCATGGGAGATGACCAAATAAAAATAGCCTTCGAGTTTGCTGCTACAGCTTTTTTTAAATCCATCGTTATTATAGTAAAGCATAAAGTTATTCAACATGAGACACAAGCAGTGAACAAGAAGAGTTAATCCTGGCTCCCTTGGACAGCAGTCCGGAGGACGGGCCTGCTGCACTGAGACTGCCTGCGAAAGGAGCAGGAATGGACCTATTTCTGCTAAATGATCCAAAGTTCCGGGGAACTGGAAAAAAGGCAGCGAGAAAACTCAAGTGGGTGAGCCCAAAACATGTTAAAGCTCAGTGCATTGGGGTAGGAAGCCAGTGTCTCCAGGGCTTTCTTTGACCTAGGAAAGGGGCTTTTTGTGCCAAATGCCGGACAGAACCGGCTCTCCCGAGTCCCACTTTGTGCTTTAGCTGGTACACCAGCGTGCCGTTATGGAACAGAGACATGCAGCAAAATCTGCACGTGGCAAAACAGCATCCTTCTCCTGACGGAGTTTGGGAATTTCCTCTCCTCGCAGCGGGGGATCCAACCTCGCTTTTAGCTCTCTGCTCCGAAGACCAGGCTAGCACCACTGCTGTGCAGGTGTGTTTTGCAAGGCTCTGTTTGCCGGATATCCCCTCCTCCTGGGCTAGGACAGTTTTACCTACTTTCTTGAACTTTTTGCTGGTTGGTCTTTACTCTGTGACTTCTGCAGGTGGAACTACAGGCTAATCCGTTTCTGGAGTCTTCCTGCTCTCAAATATGTGGGAGGAGACGACTCGATAAAGGCTTTCAGTAAACTCCTTTCGGGTAAAACAGAGAAGGAGAGGTTATCTGGGGTTATCTTTGTGTCTAAACTCAAACCACTTGTATTTACCTTCCTCAATCCCAGGCCAAGTCGCTTTCAGCAAAGCCTGAAAAATATATCTCACAACTTTGAAACAAATCAGCCGGCAAACAAAAACACTGCCAAACAATTGATAGTATCTGGGAGTTGCCCGCTCTCACAGCTCCGTGACAGGTATTAGTCTCCTGTGTTTCAGCCTGCCATGAGCTCGAAGCGTGGTGCGTGGCTTTGCAAATCGGGGAGCGAGGGGAGCACGGAGGTGGCGAGGCAGCGGGCAGCGTTTTGCCTGCGTTTCACACCTTCCCGGGGGAATCGCTCCTGTCACGCAGGCTGCTCGGCAAGAATAAATCATTCTGGTTAGCACAGCGAAGCTGTCATTTCTAACGAGGTTTGCAGGGTGCACGCTCTGAAGTTTTCCTTCGTTCAGGACTTGCCAGCAGGGTCAGAAATACCATTATTTGAAAAAACTAAGAAGAGATATTAGCCTTCTAGTTAGCATCCTGAAAGACTGGGCTGAGCTTGACACTTTAAAGCGATTAGCAAAGCCTATTTGGTAGGCTGTCTGAAAATATATATAATTAAATATATATATATTATATAGGCTCTGGCGACTGCCTAAAGGACTCAACTGCATCCCCTTTGGGAAATGAAAGGATTTCTAAGGAGCTTTTGGAACCCGATTCCTCCCATGGCCTACCGCTCCCTTTGCTCACACATAAATCTTTTGATCTGAAAGTATCGCTGAACAAAAAAGGAGATTGGCCGTAATATCTGTTAGGCATTACTCCTGACAGATGATGGTGTGGTTTAGCAAAGAATCAGAACAAGGCTGATGCTTCCTTCCTGCACTAGATAGTACTAAGCCATAGAAAGCATACTAGACACAGAAGTATTAACTTATTTGATTCTTTTCTGTTTTTAAGCAGAAGGCAAGGAATAGATCTTACAGAGCAGCAATTAATTACACAGAAAATAAAATACTAAGATAAAGAATTTTTGGATATTTTCTGATTTCGAACAAATACAAGGGTTAAATGGTCACATTCTCTTACAAAACCTTGTCATAGAGGGTATCCTTGTATAGATAGATGCCCTTTGACTACGAGCTAGGCCAACTCTCAGTCCATTGCTGTATGACTCTATCTTTTCCCTAAAAAGAGAAAGGAAAAAAGCTTATTCGAAACGAAGAAGGCTTTCTTTGTTGAGTGAGATTCTCCCTCTGATTGTATCCTAGTGTCTTACCATAAAAAGAGCTGAAGGGTGACAGGAAGAATACAAAAATTCAGAAAGAGGTATTCTGTTATGGATTACTCCAAATAATTTCTAGGCTGTGGTGGCTTTTTGTCCAGAGCTTGACTCGCTTTCATAGACACAGCAGAAATGTACACATGGGACTTTGTTCTGCTCACCAGACTGTTGCTATGTAATAAACAGCCCTATTCCCCAAAAACTGTGAAAAAGCTGTTCTCTAGAGTAAAGAGCCATCGTTTCCGGCACTGAGCACTTGCCCTGTGCAGGTGCTTGGTTGGCAGATGGCTCACTTAGCATACACTCTTGCCAGGTGTCTCAAGTCAGGCATCCAAAAAGGATGTACCCAGATCACCACCGCGGTTTGAAAACTTGTTCAGTGAAGCGGATGGGCCCCGCCACCAAGACAATCAGCCTGATGGGTTTCACTGCTGTTAACAAGGATTTGTTTCTTCACCAACAGTAAACATAGAAACAATCCCTCTGTAGAAAATCATTGTCCCAGGCTGGTCAGCGACTGGGGATCTGAGCGTCACATTGCCAGCTCCTAGCAACGGCCGGTGAGGACATTCTGCTTGCCCAGAAGTCAGCACCCAACCGCTCTGGCTCTCTGGAGGTGGCTGCCGAGGTACGTGCGCACCCTCCCAAAGCTAGTGCCAGCCCTGGCCAGGAAGGACCCTGCCAGAAGAAATGAGTTTTGCTATGTAAGAACTGAACTACCTTGGGTATAAGCTGACAGAAAGATGTGGCATTTGTGGAGGGGATCTGCTGTCTCTAGAGAGCTGTGCTTGCACCATGACCAAAAGAAAAGAAATCGTTTTCATAATAACGTGCTGGGAGATGTATTGTCTCCTTGAAAAACTGAAACATTTGGGCAAAAAGCAGGTGCAAAATCATAGTCACTATCATTAAGTTTGCAATATAAGGATCAAAAGGTAAGCTGGAGGAATGCGTGAAGGGTGCTGTGCCAGGCAGCGAGGCTGCTCCTACGGCCCGCGCACAAAGGTGGTATTGATGTGGGTTACAATGAGTAATTTGCATGAAGCACCTCTTCCTCTTGTCAGTGGGGGGATCACATGCGCACACTACGCAACAAGAAGAAATGGGCATACTCAGTTTTTACATAGAGTGGAATCTGTGTTGTAAAGGATGGGGAGAAGTCCAAACCTGGTGGCACAAAAAAAGACGAGAGGAAAAGTATGCGGAAAAGAAAAAAGTAGGTACTTATACTTGGAGGTCATCTGAGTGTCTTTAACCAATATGACTGACGTAGGCTCCAAAGATCATGCTCATCCCGGAATTGCATGTATACAAGCTAAGCTTGGCATCTCATTAGAGGGGTGGGGAATGGGGATAGTGTTAGCCAAACAAACAAGTTGCGCTTGTTATCGTTCTTCCACAATTAAGATTGAACTTTGGCTCTTTCTCACCATCCTGCAATGAAACTGGAATTTCTGTTGTGATTGTATATGGCTTAGGTATTGTGTAGGTTGTTTAAATGTTGTCTGGGTTACATATCAGTAAGTCCAGACTGGAAGAAACAGGATCAGATACACAAGGAATAGGCTGAAGAGGGAAAAGGAAATAGCCAAGATGCAAACACACTTTATATACTGCATCTGAAAATTTTTTTTCTTTCATGACACAAAATAGATGTGGTCAAGAATGTTAGACAGAGGGTGGCAGATTTCAATAAAAATGGGAAATTTTGTATTGTAATCTCACAAAAGAGCTTTCAAATATATTTAAATCCAAGAAAAAAAAGGCCAAGAGAAAACACAGATTGACTCGTGAACACATAGTTACAGAGGGACAGTCGCAAAGTTTGGATGACATCATCAAGCCGTAGTTTCACTAACATAGGCTTTCATAGCGCCATGCCCACACCGTTGTGTATGTGACATACCTGCTATATTGCCTATGCATGCGATATGGACAGAAGTGACTCTGAAGCCAATAGTTGCTGCTATTTCTTCTTTTAATGGCTCTGTCAAATCCCCAGTTTCCAGTGCCATCTCAAATGCCATCTCAACAGAAGAAAAGAGGAAGGGAAAAAGTACTTTTTTTCTCAGAAGAAAAATAACTTCTATTTTCTTGATGTTAGTCTGGCAAGAATTTGTTTCTCACAGGCACGAGGAAATGATCTGTATACTACTTTCCACCTGCTGAGTTTGTGAAGTGCCATGATATATCCAAACAACATCTCCAGGGTTCAGAAATATTGGCGTCTTTTATCTGCCTTCTCAAGTGTGAATGCTTCTTTATGGCTGTCAAAGCCTTGTTTTAATTTTTTTCCCATAACTTTAAATGGTTTTAGAAGCTTTTAATTCTTCTATCTATCTCACTTGTTCTTTTCTCTCATTTCCAACAGGCTTCTGACTTGGTGTTGATTTTTTTTAAGCACTTAACACTTTTCTGAATCTCTCTCTTTCAGGGATCTCACTTGTGTTTCTACTGATATTCATCAAAGTAGATATCTGTTAGGGCTTTCAGTAGAAAGGCTTGTTATAACAATGTTAGAACAGGACACTTCTGACTACCTCCGTTCTGTCTGAGACTGGCATAAGCTGTTTCTCTCGGCTAGCTCTTAAAGGAAAAATCAGTTTGAGCAGAAGGGGTAGGTAAGGCAAGATCCGGGTCCTTACTTCAGCCGGAGTCTCTGTCCTCTCTAGTGGCATGATGGTATTGCAGCTGAAGAGTTTCCCTTCATTCACTGAGAAAAGTAGCTTTCATCCTTTTGCTTTCCCTCTGGTTCAGTCCAGACAATCCTACAAATAGAGATCTTAGAATAGCATCAATACTGGCAAAACCAAGAAAGAAGTGTGGCTCTGTTTCTGAATAACAGAAGCCCACACAAGCATTGGAAGGCATGAGAAAAAGGACTGAGGATCAAAGATACATAGTGGGCATTGTAGATGGCTTTGCAATGGTCCTATTTCTTCGCCTTGCGAGGAAAGGTGTTCCTATTCTCAGAGGCCAGGCTGGCCAATATCATCTAAAAGTTGATGGCAGTAAATGCATGAGTGATCCAGCAGCACAGAGCAAATATTTTATATTACCATTGTAGAAAACAGAGTATAATGATGGTTCTTCTGGCCCAGGACGTGTCTGGGACTGGCCAGCAGCAGATGGTCAACAAGGGAAGTAATGGACCTCTTCCCCACGGCATTTCCTATCAGCTCCCAGCTGTCAGTGGTTTTGAGGTCACCTGTCCAGGCTGAACGCAGGTGCAGCTTCCACCACTAGTGCCTCAGAGACATGTCCCAATAGGTGGGAAGAGAACAGGTTATGCTACTATAGGACATGGAGGCCCTCTCAGCAGAGTTCAGGCTTTCTCTCCGAGTTTTAGCAGTAGTTTAGACTCTGATGAGGTGGTTAGATGAACGGAAGTGCAGAGTGCCCATCACAACACTTGCTCTGCTGGAGGACTGCTTCTCGTAAAGGAGATCTCACCCTGGTTAGCAAAAGTCATCCTCTCTTTTGAGGAGTACAAATTGCACAAGGTATGTTTGAGTTTCTTCCTTGCTAAAGGATCTTTCAGATGGTGAATGGGGTAGTCTGGGAAGGAGATCCATGCTGTGTTCCTAGATCTTGAAAACAAAAAGGACTAACAGCTTTGTCGGGAAAACATTATTTACAGTTTTACACCAGATAAGACAGCTCTGGTTTTGATGCAGAAGGGTGGGTGGGATGACTTGTACGCATTTTCAGAACATTTACCTCTTTCCAGAACCATCTTGCTAGCTCTAGAAGTGTCCCGTCTCTCATAATTCTGAAATTTGATGGTTTTTGTCTCCTTTGTACACCATCTTAGAAACGTAGAAAGTCAAGCAGAAAAAAAACAATTCATGCAAAATTATCTTAATATTATTTTATCCTGCTCTGTTTGCTGAATTTGAGAATATTTTAGTCATTTTGAAACTCATTTCTAATGCATTTGCTATTTAACAAAAACACATCTCCCATCTCCAGTGACTGCTTCACAGACACTTTAGTCGTTATAAAACAGACTAGAATGACTTAATCTTGCACAAATATAGTTTAGCTTGTTTTGTCTCAACCAGGAAACTGCCTTTAAACATTAACTAAAGATTCACCTTAAAACATAAATGTAGTAAGGTGATAAAAACTTTAGACTTACTGGCTCTGCTTTATCACCCTGCTGGGATCAATGGCTTTTCAAATGACTGCAGAATGTGCCTCTTCTCTTTGGGCTTTCGTGTAAACATGTTGTTCAGACTATCTTGGAAGGTTGCATCCTCTTCCTCTTCTCTCTTTGTCTCTGCCTGTGGTTACCCATGTTCAAAGAAGCTTAATATAGAAGAGGAGAGGTGCAGAGAAGGGATGCCGGAATGATCAGAGAAACTGAGATTTGATTATTTTGGTGTATTTACCTTGGGAAAAAGAGTTTGGTGTATTTACCGTAGGAAAACCAAGGACTGAGAGGGGAGATGAGAGGTCCCTGTAGACTAAGAGCAAGAGGGGAGAAGGGAGGAAAGGTGTGGTGGGGTATCAAAGAAAGGAAAGAGCTAATTAAGCCTAAGAACAGTTGTTATAAAGCACAATTGATCTTCAGAGGTGTTAGGCCGTGGAACAGTGCTCTACCGGGAGTAGCAGAGGAAAACCTAATTGGTTAAAATGAGGTTTGATCAGTCTGAGATAGGAAGGGAGTGACACTACCTTCTGTGGGGTACTAACTGCGTGATGCCGATCCTCCTTCCCCAGACTCCTGCTTGGGGTTCTTCTGAACACCACAGCAACCCCTCGACTAAAGACACTGATTTGCATCAACCGTTCCAGATCATCCATTCTAATAAGTCTTTATAGAAATGTTCACATTTTTTTCCTGAGCCTGTTGCAAGAATGCTTGAAACCTTCTTTTGGTAAAGAGCAAGGTCCAAATGCCAAGTTTGTTCATACCTATAATATCTTGAAACAGAGATACAAAATTAGCCATTTGCAGTCTATTTTATTATTTGTGACCTTAGCGTGCCTGTGAAATACCTGACTTTGTTCAGGGCCACGTGGTAGTTGTGTTTACAATCTTTATCTTTCTAAGTGAAAGGACTGAAACAGGTGTCTCTGTTGTAAATATTGTGGTTGAAATATTCAAGCTATTGGCTGTGTCATCTGGCCTTGATTAGGACAGATAAAAAAGGACCTGACATAGCTTCTCAGCAATAAAGCTCTATGCAAATGTTGCAGACTCGATTCCTTGCTGGGCCTCAGTTTCCTTACCGTAATCCACATCCACTTTATCTTGGCTGGTGCATGTCCGTGGAGAAAGCATGTTAATTGTTAGGTGAGTCAGTGAACCTTGAAAGGCCTAATTTATTAAAAAATAATCAAGATAGATGTACCAGGGTTGCTGATTAAGCTGATACCATAAATATTCTTCTAGTCTTTGACGGGAAAATGTTTGTTGTGCAGCACCATCAACCTTCTCGCAGTCTTCTGGAGGTTAACAATTGCGAAAATCTTTTTGACTAGTGTCTCAGCCAGTTCCCTGATGCACAGACAGAATAAGCCCTATGTGCATGTCATTTGAATGCAAATGTGAAAACATAACTAGCTTCTCATCTAAGTGTGTGTGTAAATGAAACCCATGTTATATGACATACCCTGTTTCCTACCAAAAGGTGTTCTCCCCCCCCCCCCCCCCACACTCTTCAACATTTGCTTAGCTGGAAAAGGTGCTAGTTAAACAGGTTTGGATACAAAAATTTGTAATTTAGCATGGAAAGCAAAACTATATATGAGCAAAAGCCAAGAAAGGAGAAGCACTGAAACATATGAAAGAGAAAGCCAGCTAGGATTAACCCCTTGCTGAAGGCATTCATGTTCGTGTGTTGCCCCTTCTTCTAATACCGGTGGTTAGTTTGGTATCAGTGTCATCTTAACACTGGGCACACACCTGGCCCCTTCTCCGGTACCCGGTAAAGAAGGCAATCATGATTTATACCCAGGGAAGATTCAGGTAATGACTCATTCTATTTCCATAGACATATATATCGGAATAGAGGAGATCAAACTATGTGCTGAACAATTCCTTCTTTCTGGAATTATATTCCAATACCAAAGCTCATTTCCCAGTGAACAAATGAAAACAGCAGCAGCAAAAAACCCCTTCACTCCAAATGAGAAAGCAATTTTTTATGTAGCTAACAATGCTCTGCCTAAAGGAGTGTGTCCTCTACACAGAATCTTGTACAACCAAGGCTGTCATATCTCCCCAAAAGTGAATGCTTGCTGACACCGTAACAAGCATAGCTGGAAAGAATATGTATAACATTATGATTTGGTTGATACCTGCCACCAGAATGGCTTAAATGAAATGTTAACTTGAAACATCTGCAGAGCAAAGTGACATGGGATTAGTTAACCTACTTCTGCAGAGCTACAATGAATAAACATAGAATTTTACGTTTTGGACATGAATCATTAAGTTTTAATGAAAATTAACACTTGCACATTATTGTTTCTAATGAATCTAAATTCTCCATACTGCAACAGCTGTTTGTGAAAGGTTTCTATCTAGCTAACTTTCTAAATAGGCATTTGTCATCCAGTATTCATCCTCCCATGTTGAAGGCTTCATGTTTCAGGACACTGGAAATCCCATGCGTTGTTGCAATGTCCTATATTAATGGGCACAAAGTGTGCTAAGCATAATTCTGCTTTCATACAGCCAACACCATACTCATATTGCACAAACTATTAAAAAAAAGGTGCTGGAGTGTGTGTGTTACATCTTGTACTACATCAAATGTGCTTGGGATGGAATAATTGAAGGAAGTTCCCAGGCCATTTCCCAGGACTCCTGGCACTGCACTGTGCTATTGGAAAATGATTATATTACATGATTATCAAAGGGAGACTGTCTTGATTAAAGAGTCTAATCATATCATATGATTACATATTATATATTACAATATTACATGATTAGATTCTTTAATCAAGGCAAGTCTTCTCCTTTAGATAGCTCAAAAATATACTTTATCTACCTTAGGCTACTAGTATGACAAATATGCCTACTTATGCTGGCGTGGCAGGCATCCTGCAAAGCATTTATTTGAATATATGAACAAATACAATCTCTGTGCCCATTTCTCAGTTTGAAGTAGCCATTCTGTAAACTTTGGGGCTTGTTACTAATATTAGTTTCTTACTGGCTACCATGACTCTGCAACAAATCTGTACAGCCTTTTCGGGCTGGTGTGCTTGCCAGACAAAAAGAGATTTGTAATGAGGAATGTGGGAGATTACAGGATTGCTAGACTGAAATTATGCAAACAAACTCATGGCTAAAGAAGAGTTGCCAGAACTTCACGATCAATAAATTGCTGGATTGCTGCCATCAGAAGTTGTGGGTAATTGCCCCACCTAGAAGGAAACATGACTTTGTAATACTTTTTTCACTTCAACATTAAAACCAGCTACAGAAAGCACCCAAAATTCAGGTTCTTAGGGAAGAATTCACAGTGCAAAACTTAACACATCATGAACAAAATTAAATCTCTTCTACTTTGAGGTGAGGAAACTGGAGTGTATATTTTTATCCTTTGGAGTAAAACATTTGTAGAAGTAATGGAGCAGATCAACGTGTAACCCTGGGCATACTTTACAATACAGAGCAGCTGTTACTTGGTGGGAGCAGGCTGTTGGCATTGGGTGTAGGTTGCTACTTTAAGCAATACAGCAAAGCAGACAATCACAGCATGCTGGTAAATTTTTTTCAAAATTTGTGAATGGTAGAGGTATATTTTTTCTGCTAACTGTAGCAGTGCTATGTACCTTAATCTTTTCTTATATCTGAAAAGCTTTATCTCTTCCGTATGCAATGATTGCCAGCCCTTTTATGGAGGGAGAAGAGATAAAGCTCCATTTGTTCAGTTTGAAGCTCTGATCTCACGTAAATCACGGAAACTGAAATGCTGAAATTATGTGCAGTTGAGTGGAGCTGCTAGTAAAGATAAACTTTTATACTGCGTAAGTAATAGCAAAGTGTCTTCTAAGAAATCCCTCTCAGATATATATCCACAGTGAGGCATCACCTCAGGACTGCATTCAAGCCCTTACCCTTCTGTGCTGTGATTTCTTGAGGACTGATAGGGACTTTGACCCTTCCCCAAAATAAATTACCAGCACAGAGTGGCAATGAGGTGGAACTGAAATCCAGAACTGTGATCCTCAAAACCTCATGCTCGGGTGCTGTGTAAGCCTAAGGTGTTTAAACGCAAGGTCCTCAGGTTAAGTGCGGGAAGTCAAGCGCCTGGGGAGACCCTGAAGTTCCTTAGTGTTGATAGGTCCAAGGGGCTTGACTGAAATCAGTGTTTCATCAGAAAGCAGCCTCCCTTGAGCAGTCTGGCCTGGGGGGCTGGTGGGGCAGGTGCTCTGGGAGCATGCTTAGAGGATGCACCTCCGCACAGGTGTTGGCACTGCTGTCTTGCTAACGGCTTGGCCACGAGAAGAGGGGAAGTTGCTTGCAATTTCCTTTCACCCAGAGGCATCCCTTCTGCTGGGATTTTGAGGGCAAATGTGGCTGTTCCTGCTCCTGCCTGAGAAAAGAAGCTGCTGGTCCGTGAGGATGGGCTGGAGGGACAGCCTGAGCCCCAGGGCCTGAGCTGCTGGCTGGGAAAGCCCTGGCTGTGGGAGGAAGGACAGGCAAGGGAGTGGCAAGGTTTGTGGGAACCAGGTGTATGCTGTGGGTATTAAAACAACTTTCAGTGTTCTGATTACAGCACTTTCCATTCAATTATGGGTTATCTGCGGGGGATGAAGTTTCTTTCTTCCTTGAGGGGATCCAAGTACACTCCCTGGCTTCACAGGAGAGGAGTACCTTGTTGAAGGTGGAGGAAATCATGGGTTCTGGGATCCGTGGGTCCAGTCCTTGTGCCCACAGCTATTCATATGCTTTCTACTAAATAGGTGTTGGATAAAATACTTGAATAACCCTACTGCTGCTGTCCTCTCTGTAAAAAGACCCATTTCTGTTATAAAGCATTGCTAAATCTGGTGATGAAAGAGCTGTGGAAGAACTAACCAGGCATTATTATTATCATTACTGTTATTCCTACTCTTTTGAATGGCCTTTTATTTTTTTTAATTCTAAAGGCATTCAGCTAAGCAATCGTTGTTCTAATGTCCCTGTGATGTGGTTTGCTTGGGGGAGTAAAGTGCTGAATGGTGTATGTTACAGTAGATATTAATGTATGAATCCTGGTTTTCCCTTTTATACTTAGAAGTGTGTTATTTTAAGGGGCGATTTCATGGTGCTATTATTTGATACGGGGTAGCATTTGCTTACATGAGAAGTCCCACTGAGCTGGATGGCCCATTTCTGCCCGTAACTGCTAACCTGCAGGAATAGATATCGCACAAAGGAAAGCGTTGACAGAGGTATTTCCTTTCCCGAGATGTGGGGCATGGCTTACAGCCTGGCTTTTATCCTGCTGTGAAGGAGAACAATCACGAGGGTAATTCTCTTGGCGATCGCATAGCAGGACCGTATCTTAATATGTAAAATTACCTGAATGAAAGGTGGACTGAGTTGAAAGCTCTTCTTTTTGCTTTATGATAGTCAATGCCTGTATTTCAAAGCCTTGCTGCTCGTAAAAAGCCTCTCAAGAATATGCATTTATTTCATCTTCTGTGAGAAGCTGTTTGTGTAACTAGTAAGAAGGCGTAGAGTTCAAAAAAGTGCAGCGTCTCCTGGTTTTACTGAACTCCGCAGATATCAGCACTTGATACTGGGGAATAATTTGAAAAGTAAACTGATAATGAGATTGAGGGACTCCATGCAGCATATCCGAAAATGGGTATCGTATTTGTTCTTAGCCTTCACTGTGCTCAATTAAAAGTGACTCCTTAGTTTCTACTGTCCACACCTCTGCAATATTTCCCAACAGGCTAGTCATTATATTCTGACACTTATGCATTCCCCTGATCGTTAGTTTTGATGATTGCACACTCCCAGAGTCTAGTTTTCGTGTACTTTATCTCTTCCCTTTTACTAGTTGTATCTGTTGTTGTGTCTTTAATGATACTCTCCTGAGTTTTGCATTTACATAGTGTTTCAGTTGCTCAAAGACAAGCTGAGCATGTTTGGAGCACGTCTGCAGGACAGCCGGGGAGGGGACAGGCGGAGCGAGGCCTGCCTTGCGTGTCTCCGGCAATCCCACGTGTGTGTTTGGCACCAGGCTGCTTAGTCCTGGGAAAGCCAAGATGCTTTTGGCCACGTGCAGAAGCGGAGCTGCAGCGGGTGTAGGAGTCGGAGGCTGCAAACGCAGTTGCTGGCTGTGCTTTGACTCTGCAGCTAGTCAGTGCTTCAGCAGAGGTTTTCAGAGATTTGCGTACTCGATGGAACCACCTCAACTCTATTTAATCTCACTTTGAACACCTCAGTCCTCTTTTGATGGATTTGCTCCTTATTCTAGATGGAGCTCTATGTTTCGGAAGCATTACAAAAATTGTCATTTGGGAATACATGACATGTGACAAACGAACAAGCTCTTGGGGACTGGGGCTTCTAATGTTGAGATCAACTACCCTAGACAGAAAGCTGGCAATTTGATAAATAATCTTCAAATCGCTTTGATTAATTCTGTGGTTAGAGATTTATAGCTCTGTTCTGAGTGGCTGGGACAGCAGAATCTTCTGCCAGACTCTGTGTATAGTAAAAGACCAGTAGTGTAGAGATTTTCAGATTTAATGGCATATTTGAGAGATTTTTTTAATCTGCCTTATTTCTTTCCCACGTGCATATGTAAAACATCACCATTGCTAACTTGATTAGTGTGTATTATTTTAATCGCAGGTTGCAGCCTGCTAAAAATGCCCACAGGCAAATTTGCTTTTCACATAGTTTCAAGTCTCCACCCTCAAATACGGAAAATGGATTTTCCTGGAAGTGTCACTTAGAAGGCTGATGCATTTTGTATTTACAGTGGACTTTTGCAGCTCTGCTATTGTGAAAAGATAAATGAGTTAGCTCTCAGTTGTCTAACTTGGGTGCAGTAGCAGTAGGAGCAGTAGGATGGTCTCAGCAGGGGTGGCTTTGCTGCCCTTCTGACCTGAGATGGCCACATAGATGAGTTCAAGAGTGCTAAAGTGAGGGAAAAAAAAATCTCTTCCAGCACCAGTCTTTGAAATTAGGTCAAGACAGATCGGTACATGATGCATAATGGAGAACAAGAACATTTAAAAGTATTGTGGAGGTTTTACTTCAGACTATCCCACTCCTGCAAAATTAAAATATTTTAATGTGAATCTGTCAATTTTGGTAAAACTATTGGTAGAAGATTTCTGAAATAATTCAAAACTGAAGAGGATTATTTACTTTTAATTTTTGTGGTTTGCTTCCACTTTCTGTTTATTCCTTCTGACTTGCATCATTTATTCTAGTTTGCACTGATATTTAGTATTTTATATTATATTAGTGACTCAATAACTCTTAACCCAAACTCTTTAAATAATAATTAATACTTTCCATACCCTCTATGCTTCTGAATCAAAATGTCTGAATCAAAACTTCTGCAAAGCTGTTAATGAAAATGAACTCGTGGCTGTGAGTTTCAAATGGAGCAGATGCCCCACTTCTGATGGCCTCCTAAACAGCAAGGATAAATATCCCAGTTGTGTAGAAAAGACACAAAACTGAGGAATGAGGAAAATAGATTCATTAGGAAGATCATCTCCTCCTGCAAGCAAAATCTCACCCCCAGGCCTGAAGGGAACAGCAGGATTGGCAGCAGAATCTGCCTCGTGTCTCAATTGTCTGCATGACCTTGCATGAACTGCTGGATAGGTGCCGTTGGAACTGGGCAAGGACTCCTAAACAATTAATTTCCACTCTCTTTGTGTTTTGTTGTAACCCCTGACAGTCTGCTTCTGCAAGTGCCTTTCTTTCTCCAGTCACAGACCCTGTACTTTGGAAACAATGGCCTTTGTATAATTTGCATAGCCTGTGCCGTTACTGATCCTGTTGTGACCTCTCCATCCTGTCTCTTGAGCAGGAGGACCAGTTCTTGCTGTACCTTCCTTCCAAGTATACTTCCACCTTCCTTACACTTGGCACATGATGCAATAGCACATTTCTCACTGGATGGAGAAGGCTATGCTGCTTTTATGGGTTACTTGTCCAACGACTGATTTAAGTTAGTGAGAAAGTCTTTGGCTTCACTCCAGATTGCTGGTGTTCAGTCAACCACCGAGGAAACTGGCTAGCTCATCATCACCTGGGGTATTTAAATCAAGGCTGATGCTTTCTTAAACAATAAGCCAGTTATTAATTAATTATAAACAATTAATTTAAATATGATTTGTAGGGCTCTGTTTTGTTCAACTGTATCGGAGAGTACAATTCCTGCTGTTCCAGGAGCCAGTGGCTTAAATTTTCTGCTTTGCTTCATCTGTGAGTTCATAGCTGTCCCTTCTGGCTTTCAGATCGTCTGCAGACATCATCTAAAGAGTACAACGCGGCTGCGGAATCCTGGATGACAGTAATTATGTGCTGTTGGGAGATGGTTAGATGGTTTATGTCATCTTCCTCAGATCCCGAAGACCTATATATATATATATATATATATATATATATATATATATATATATATTTTTTTTTTTTTTTCCACCCCTCTGGTTGCATGTGTTACTGCCATCTGGTTAGCTGACGTTTGCCTGCAGTAAGGGGAAGCTGGTACAGAAGCTGCTGTGCTGATGCAGGGATAAAGGAAGTACGAGGAAGCTGTTTCTGTCAGCTGGTAGACACAGATGTGTAGCCCTTCACTCCAGCATCTCTGGCTTTGTGGGAAGGTACAGAGATCCTCATCATGACCATCCGGTCCATGCTGACACATGCCTTGTTGCTTTTTGGTGTGGAGCAGGTGGATGACACCGCGCTGGGTGCCGTGGGGCAAGTGTCACGTAGCTGCACTTAGACATACTGCAGTGGCAGCACGCTGAGGGAAGTTTGGCTCCTGTGACTGGGATCTGCACGGATAAAATGTATTGATGGCTTCAGTGGCTTGAAGGCAGCAAGGCCTGGTGCTGTCAGCTTTTCACGCAGCATTTTTGTGCACCGTTAGCGGTTTTGACCATTAGCCTCACAGAACGCTGATAATTATTCCTGTACTTGGTCTCTTCCTTATTCTGGGCTCTCAGCTAGCGCAGAAGTTGTTTTGAACTACCTGGTTTGTGTCTCACAGGTGGACACTTCCATGTGCAGCTGCCTTTGCTGCTTGGTCTTCTGTGGATGGGAGAAAACTTAATGTGTTTTGAGGTTCCTGACTGTTTTTCCAGGATTTCTGCATTTTAGAGAGGGTAAAGCTGCAGGCGTCTGTAATGGCATGGACCCGAGCTCAATGGCTGGTCACTGGTGTTTGTCTTCACTTTACAACAACAGCTGCCTTCCCTGGGGACTGTGTCCTCCCCCATGTGACTGCCAGCGCTGCAGTAGATGTATATGACAGAATTCCACTTTTTGGCTATGTCTGTTGGCACAGAGACAACTTTTCTTGTTCAGCATTCGCTCTTCCCTGGTCTTCAAACGCTTGCTGTTCTTCTGGATTATTTTATTCTGGAGAGGACTGTCATCCTTCTAAGCACTTCAGGAATTGCCTTTTACTGCTTTAATGCAAGGACTGGTACTACTCTAAAGCCATTGCTCCTATTTACAGGGCATGTTTTCTGGTCTTCAGCTCCTGTGCATTGGCAAGGGGAGAGGTAAACGAGCCCTGGCTTTGTCTGACGAATCGGTTTTCAGCATGTGTGCCAGGTGCCGATTTCAGTAAGCATCGCTATCGCAGAAGATATGGCTTAAGAAAAAAAGGTTATTCATCTTCCTAAATAAGCACACCAAACACATGTACTTTGCTGCCATAGCTGTGCTCATATTGGCTAAGGGCAGTATCCAACATGCAATAACATCACTGGTATAACCGAACGGAAACTGTGGGTAGTTTCTATTCCTAGGCAATGTTTGCTGTGCTCGCAGTGCATTAAGCCTATTATTAATGCTTTTTTTATTTTCTGTTTTTGTATTCATCGGGTGACTAGAATTCCTAGTAAATGGAGATCATAGTAAATTAGGGGAGATTTTCCAGAGCAAAAGGTGACTTAGAGACCTCAGCTACATTGCTGGGAAGGAGGTGGGATATCTCATCTTTGCTGGAGCTAAGCTGCCTTGGCTTGGCTGCTTGTTATCTCTGTGATTCCAGCTGAGATATTCCAATGGTAACCAGCTTCCAGGGTGCTCACTGGATGGGTCCTGCGCTAACTGCGAGGGCGGCCAGCCTTCAGGGCTCGAAGCTGATGGACTCAACCTCTAGTAAATGCAAATCTAACTGAGGTACTACTTGGCTGAATATCTAACTATAGGTAAAACAAAGCCCTGCTTGATGTGCAGTTCTCTATTTTAACTATTTCCATCTCTCCACTCCTCACCCTTGGAATTTTTACTTTCTGCTCTCTTTTCCTTTATATGCGGAAAATGCATTAAAAATGAACATTCATATGGTCAGAAACAGAATGCAACCCAGGAGCCTTCAATATAGTTTTAGTCATCTTGAGTTACACATAGAGAAAATGCCACAGTAAGTGACTCCGCAATATTACAACATACACTTAATCCTAATAAGGAGGGAGAGGCTGTGGCTAAGAGGTTGTTTTTCATCTCATTTTATTTCTAAATAGGCTGATAATCAGTTCTGAATCATGAGTTTGGAAGAAAACCTGGTGCTATTGTCAGGCTCAGCATTGTTTACAGGAATGTTCTCATTTCCATCTGAGAGATTTGGTGACCCACTGATACTAAAGTTATCCAGAAACCAAATCTGAATCATGCTATCTCATTTTATAAATAATTTCAAATTCGTGACTCAAACCACGGTGGTCAGAAAGATTTGTTTAGTTCACGTACAATCCAAACAAGCTGCGACAGAATCCTGACTGATTTACCAGTTTGTCCTCAGGGTAGGTGAGTTTTGTATTGTTTCCTACAGAATTAGCCTGAAGCTTGGCATGTCTTCTGGTGACTTGAATTCGTTTGAATACAGAATTCACCGGTAGCCTGTGAAGGAGCACGTTCTTGGTTGCAGAGCCTGCATCATGCCAAGACGCCACAGTTTGCTTAGTTCTCATTCAAAAGATATAATACAGTGGCGTTCTCTCAGCTTGTAAAATAGAAGTCTCCTAGAAAACCTACTGCACAGGGTGATAAAATGTGCTCTGATTTTGCTTCCTGCCTTTCAAAAGCTGTATCACACACTTCTCATTCCTCATATACCTCTTACTCATAGCGAGACGGAGCTGTGGGGAATAGCACCTTACTCAACGAAACGTCCCACCAGTCGAGGACAGAAGGTGTGTATTCATCACAGCGTGAATCCGAAGGAAGATAAGCCATAGGAGAGAGCAGTTAGAAACGGAAGAGAGCTTTTAATCAAGTCAAGGCAACATTTGTCCCCTTGCCCCCCTACACGCAGGGCGCTTTGGCCAGTGTACCCTTCGTGTCCTTAGGGGATGCCTGGGTGATGCCGCTTTGGTGTGTGACACAGGAGTTCTTCAGGAAAATGTCTTGAATTCATTGCTTGTTAAATTCCTTCTCTGAGGGTGGTTCCCTTCTAAGACCTCCTCTTTCTGCACCTGTCCTGTGCATGGAAGGTGTGTTTAGAAGCTGAAATTTCCACGTGCTTTAACCCCCTGGTGCCCTGTGCTTTCCTGCTAGAGGCCACCTGCTCCGGAGCCTAGGCTGCAGCGTGAGGAAGGGAGAAGGAAGGAGAGGCAGGAATAGGTGGGCGTGAAAGTCGGCTAGGTAGGACGGGGCATGCGAGCAGGAGTCTGCTCACCTGAGCCCGGACAGATGAGGTGGCCGGGCATCGGCTTCGCGGGGAGGTGCGGAGAGGCAGAGGACGAGCGCGGGGTCGGCTGCTCAGGTCGGCGCGTGGCGTGCAGGAGAAGGTCCGTGCTGGGGGGAGCGTTTGGCAGACCGCTGTTGGTGGGCGGCAAGGGGGGGTAGGTCTGGCAGGGGAGAGGGGCAACTTCAGAAGGGGAAGGTGAAGGGTGAGGAGGAGGGAAGCGGGCGTGCAAGGTGGGTGTGCAAGGCGGGCGGGCGCGTGTGGGTCAGCGGGGGGTGCGTGGCCGGGGCCGTGGGTCCGAGGCGAGGCGGGAGGGCGCGCGGGAGGCCGGGGCCGGGCGTTTCCCGAGGAAGTGGGTGGCGGTGGCAGGCGGGTGGCTGCGCCGGGGGCACTTAGCGAGGGCAAGTGGGCAGGGGGCAGGGAGGCGCGGCCGGGGGCGCCCGGCGCGGGGGCGGGAGGTGCCGCAGCGCGGCGGCCCCGCCCGGCCGCGGGGCAGCCCCGAGGCCGCGGTGGCCGGCGGGGGGCGGGCGGCGGCGCCGATAAAGGGCCGGGCGCCGGGCGGCGCGGCAGAGCGGAGCGGCTGCGGCGCGATGGGGATGCTCAACCTGCCGGGCTTCCTCTCCTGCTGGAAGAAGAAGGTGGGTCGGGCGGGGGGGGCAGCTGGGGGGCATCGGTTCTGCAGGTGGGGCCGGTGCGGGAGGCGTCTGGGCAGGTGGAGTGGAGACGTGCGGGGGGCTGAGCCGGAGCGAGGGCTTGGATGGGTCCGGGGGGACCGATCCAGGGGGTCTGAGCCGCTGTGAGCCCCTGGCATGTGCCTGGGGCACCGGACAGGCGAGGGGGGCTGGGGGGAGGACGGGCACCTGGGCAGGTTTGGGTGCTGAGGCGGGTAGGGGCAGGGGGCTGAGCTAGGGTGGGCACCTGTGCAGGTCCGGGAAGACCTAGACTTTAAAGTGGACACAGAGGCGTGTGCTGGGGTGAGCACCCGGCCGAGGACGGGGTGCCTGGGCACGTGCAGGGGCAGGGGGGTCCCTGGATGTGCTGCCCCCAGGAGCTGGCAGCCCAGGGGACTCAGGTGGGAGCAGGGCGGTGGGGCAAGGCTGGCCCTGAGGGTGCTTTGGGTTCTCCGAGGGGACCCTCTCTCTGGCAGGTCCACGCTGCTCTGCCAGGGACCAGCTGGACTGGCAGCCTACTTGGCCATGCCCACCCCATCCTGCTGCCCTGCCTGGCAGTCCCTGGGCTCTGTTCGGGCTGGGAAAGGGTGGCTGTGATCAGCCCATTTACCTCTGGAGCCCTCCTGAACTTACCCTCTTCTTCTCTTCCAAGGATTTCAGTTTGTCAGCGGAAAAAGATGCCCATGCCAGCAGCAGCGATGAGAACCAGGAGCGTGGCAACTGGACGAACAAAAGTGACTACCTGCTCTCCATGGTGGGCTATGCTGTGGGCCTGGGCAACGTCTGGCGGTTTCCCTACCTCACCTACCAGAACGGCGGAGGTACCTACTGAATGGCAGTGTTGGGGGGTTGCACCTTGCTGTCCCTCAGAGATGAGGGCCATCCTCTGAGGCTGGGCGTGTTTTGTTGTGACCTGGATGTGAGCATCACCCTGGGACCTGGGATAGTGCCTGCTGGTAGGAACGGGCAGAGGAGGAGGAAGCATCCCCAGCCTCTCTGGGTACCAAGTGAGGAGGGAAATAATATTTGGCTTTTCACTACAAACTTCCATCTGAGACTTCCAGGACACTTCTGAGAGCAGCAAAATGGGGCTGGACTCAGAGCCACTGAGGCTCCAGAGGTCACAGCTACCATTCAAGCTGTAAAACAAACCAGTCCTGGTCCTTGTCCCCAGGAAACTGAGTTATTCCAAGACCACCTTGCACCTTGGATGGATAGACACGATTCAGTTTCCAGACTAAATTTACTCCTGACTGACTTGCACCTTTTTGTCAATGTTAACCTAAATAGCTGTTCTTCCTCCCCACTGCTTACCTCCCTGACATGTTTATAGCGAGCACTTGAATCCCCTCTCAACCTTTGTTTTGCCAGACAAACGAGCTAAGCTGGAATAATTATCCAGGCTCAATAATTATCCCCATCAGATGCTTGGGAAGTGGGAGGTAGAGAGCGTCTCTGCCTGCTTACCCGACGAACTAGTGGCAAAGCCGAAAGAAGGCTCTGGATTCCTCCTCGGCTGCTAATCTAGAGCTTTGCCTACCCGCCAGGCAACCGCTGGTGATTAAAGAGAGTGTAAATGCCAAGTAACTGCAGGGGACTTATTGTATGTACTTAGGTGCTCTGCTTAACAGTTATTTTAAGTCAGGTTCTGGGCTGTAAATGCACCATGGGCAGTAGCTGTGGGGGCACGTGGGACACCAGATGGCATTCGTGGCACAGGGTTTTATTGGAATGAACTTGGCTTCGTCGTGTCACTCGTGGTTGGTAAAGAAAATTGTGAAACCAAAATGAATGCTAATAAATCACAGCGTTACCTCACCTGCTAGGTATTTTTTTTCTTGTATCTGCTACAGCAGAAAGTTTAGTGTTTTAAAAATTCACTTGCCCTATTTCTTGAATCCTTCTCTATGCCCCTCAGTCCATGACTGAGCAAGACTACTGTTAGGCTTATTTTAAAACACAGGAGTAATTCAGTTAATTCAGTGGGACTTTTTACTTGCTTACAATACGGCAGGTATTTGCAGTTCTTTGCAGATCTGGGTCCCTGATTATTTTTAAGTAGGCTGCTAGTAATGAGGATAGCTTTCTGTTTAGTTGCATGTGTGGATATCAGGTCATGCTTAGGAAGCCTGCGCTCTCACCTTCCTCATCTTCCGCATGCACGAAACAAAAAGCAATGCAAATACAAAAGAAATACCATCCCTTTTCGCAGAACAGGGTTATCATTGATGCCAAGTTAATGGCACTTTAAAATGGAGTTGCACGAGAGCCATGCTGAGATTCTACTTGTCTCCGGGGTCGGCCAAGCACGCAAAATAACTTTTGCACTTCGATGTGCAGTAGTGCCTCTGCTAGGGCAGTTGCAAACTGAACCCCATAAGATGCAGTAGAACGCAGACAAAGCCAAGGGGACCTACAGCTGAGCGGTGCTCCTGTTCCTATGAGAACAGTATGTGCTGGTTACCTGCTATGATACCACTTTAATTCTATGAGAGAAATTGTCGTATGTAAAGTATCAGTTCTCTTGGTAATCTGTGTTTCTTCATGCTGGTACTATTTAGTCTTACAGAAAACAGGACTTACAAACAAATCTATACATTCTGTACAAAACGAAGAAGCACAATAGGATATTGGCAAAAAAAAAAAAAAGCATAAAATGCATTACAGTTGTGGTGAATACTGAAAGGCTCATTGGTTTTTTCGTTTTGTTTTTTTTCCCCCCTCAGGTGCCTTTTTAATCCCGTATACGCTGATGCTGGCGTTAGCCGGCTTGCCCGTATTCTTCATGGAATGTTCCCTTGGGCAGTTCGCCAGCCTAGGGCCCATTTCTGTGTGGAGATTTTTGCCATTGTTTCAAGGTTGGTATTACTGTGTTTCCGTATAGATTTCTTTTTTATTATAATACTCTTAATAAAGAGACGTGGATTAATCATTTCCCCACAAAATCATTAATTCTGCGAGCCTGTCTTCCGTGTGAAGAATATTGCCAGTGTTTCAAGGTCAGTAATATTATGTCCCCAGATACACCAGAGGTATTTTTTTTTTCTTTCCAGTTAATAAATTGATGTGGATTAATGATTTCCTACAAAGCGATTAGCTCCATGAGGCCTTATCAGTGATTCTCCTCATGTCATGCAGCATGTCACACTAACTGCAGATGTGCGGAGTAGAGGAAATGGCATTGTTTGCTTTCTGGGGAGAAGCCCAGATAAATACCTGGCACTGCTTACGACAAGTTGCAAATAACCACTTTATTGCCGTTTCTATATGCTTTATGTCCTGAGCACCTTGCAAGGCAGTTGCACGTTGGAGGTGCTAATTCTGCATTTGGCTGCCGTGGTTGGTGCTGACATGTGGAACTGTTTCTTGTGTTTTTTTTTTTTTTTTCTTTTTTCTTTAATGCATGGCTGTGCATGTATTCATCCAGGTCATTGTGCTGAGATCCCTCCACTGGTGTGATAAAATAGCTTAGAATCTGGCTTGGTAAGGTGAGGGTCCTGTTGTGATAGAAATAATTACACTCTATAGCGGTAGTTTGCCTAGCTGTTTGGACTTGATGGGGAGATTTGTGTGTTTGGAAATGAGTAACTCCATGCTTTATTTGCTGGTATCCATCCAGCCCTGTACAGAAGGGTGTAAAGGACCTGGTCCTGTTTGTCTTCTTTATCTATCAGAGGAATTAATGTAGGAACAAGGAAGTTATGTTTCTGATACAATAAGAATTTTACTTGCCAGCTTTTGTGGGAACAGAAGGGATTGCGGTCTGACTGGTTGACTGAACAGCTATACGTTTTTTTTCCCCTCTCTCTCTTCCCTCTAGTCATCAGTTTGCAGCATAAACAACCTTTCAAAACAAGAATGGCGAATTTAACTTAAAAGCAAAAGTTTATAGATGCAACAAATGCTTTATGTCTCTGTGCAGATATAACCATAAATATACTCTCTGAAATGATGGGTCAGGTTTGGCAGATGTTCCCCAAACTTGCGGAGCAAAGTTCATTTTAACAAAAGAAGATAAAACTGTTATTGGCACAGAAATACTACTCTGTTGCTTCTCATTTATTGCCACAACTAGCCGTTACAATGGGTTCTTTAAACCGGCTGGGTCAGCCCTATTTTTTGTGCAGTTCCTCCCCCCGCCCCCACTAAGTGATCAAAACTTCCCACTGAACTGTGGGAGAACACAGTATTGAACTCACCCCTTAGACTTAGGCTTCAGAACTAGCTCAATTTTTCTATGAGCTCGATTCAAGCGTTGTGTCAAAAAACCCACATTTGAGATGGTCAGTTTGGATCATATCCTGCATTTTTATGGCTTTAGCCCTCCTGCATTTTGGTTGCTGCTCACAATTTAAAATAAATAAATAAATAAATCCCCAACCAAAAAAAATAGAAAAAACTTTCCCCCCAAGTAGCCTTTTAAAAGGCGATATTGTAAACAGAATTTCTTCCATGCACTTATCTCTTGCACTCTGACTCCAGTGGGGCAGGATGCAACAGAAAAAGCAGCTCTTGAATGATATTCAGATATTAAGAATTTCTTTCACGTCTTGTTTTAAGCCCACACGTCAGCCTCCAGAGGGGGAACTCGCAAGTTAGCTTTACTTGTATTGGCCGTGCAAAACCTTGTTCCTGGCTTTGTTCTACCTTGTTCTCACACATTGGTTTTGCCTGGCCCCTGTCTCCTGTCATCAGCCCTCATCGCTCGTAGTCTGTGCAAACGTGGAAATGATTTGGAATCTGGCAGTTAATGAGCCAATATATTGCAGCAGACTCTGCTTTTTGCATGCCGTAGGAAAAAGTTATTGTGTGTTGTCTCCATCCAGGGAAGGGTCCCTCTGTACTTGTAAGAACTTCTCAGTCTGCAAGGTAATGAAATAATTTCGGGGGATTCCGCTGGCGCCTGAAAGACATGTTGAGTTCACTGAAGGCCATTCACTTTTTCAGCCTGTGTTTGGTGTAGTTAAGACATTGCCTTTCTCTCTTTCCTAGGAGTGGGCATCACGATGGTCTTGATTTCAACATTTGTGTCGATCTATTACAACGTTATCATTGCTTACGCACTCTACTACTTATTTGCCTCATTTCAAAAAGTGCTGCCGTGGTCACAGTGCTTTTCCTGGGCAGATGAGTTCTGCAGCAAAACAAAAATAGGTACTGTACTTACCAAATATGGCTCTAATAGTCTTGTTTTGAATAATTACTCTTTGTGCCATTTTCTGGGAAAACTTACAGGAGCAAGATGACTAGCCATGGCACAAAAAATCCTTCCTGGAATTTTGTCTCTGAACACATGGACGTGGGAGTGGGACTTGCCCGTTGCCTTTTCACCAGTTCCAGGTCCTTGTGAAATCTATAGAGAGCTGGTGTGACGCCTCCTTGTTGGTCACCATTTTTCTCCTTTAAAATCTAAGGTTTCTTCTAGTGCATACAGTCCCCAGAAATACTGCCTTCCCATTTCATCAGGCTTCCAGGCAATGCAAATACTCCTACTTCACATGAGGAAGGTATTCCTGTGGCTTTCAGCTGGGGTTCTTCCATTACCTTTTCCGCCTGCCCACTGGCCATGGTAATCCTGAGCACCAGCGGGATGTTGCTCCTGCGCTTTATTAACTCTTTAGAACGTATCTCCACATTATTGTTCTTAATGTTTGGCAGCACGTGTACTGCCAAACGCTTGTTATCTCGCCAGTGTCCATATCAGGCCAGTAGAAGGAAAAAGGTGAAGTTGGTGAGATAACCCGCAGTAATTAGCCCCGTTAGAAATGTGTTGCTGTGCAACCTCTGTTGAGATTGTTAAAATAACAGGAACAAGGTAATGGATTACGTTATTTGGAGTGTTAATGCAATTGTAACTCTGAATGGAAAGACATTTTTATATCTATAGTTAAGATCTATATAACAAGAAGTTGATGCTTTGTTTAACAAAAACCCGCCACTTTTTATGGGCTGAACAAAAATATTTCAGCCTAAAATTCGTAGGTTCTGGAGGAATACAAAACTGAACTGAAGCAGTTACATTGGAACAGTCTTTGACTAGACTTTCTCAGTAAATGCTGATATAATGCTCTTTAATGTTGAGAGCAGATCATAGTTATTGCACATTCTAACAAAAAGAAAAATAAGAGAAATTTTCAAGAGATCTAATAATATGAAGTTGGTAGAGAAAGATCTGTGTGTAACATTTGTCTGGGACAAAGGTTTTCATAGAATAACCAAGGCTAACATCTTAACGGTAGTCACGTTTGCTTTTTACAAGTATGCTTTATCTTTGCAGTACATAAAAGGTGGTGCTGAGCACACCCGATTCTTGGTCTTTGAATTTACTGACAAAGCAACACAGTCACAGCTGTAAATGGTAGCCCAGGTTTCTTTCTAAAGATTGTTACTTTAGTAGCAAAACTAAAGCTATAACTGTTCAGAAAAATATCTGCTAAATTAGGATTGTTCTATTTTTTTCTGTGTTTTTTTTTAATCGCTGCATGTTAACAGTCCGCTCCCTCTTTCTTTTTCTTTCTTTCAGTAAGTGACTGCAATGCAACCTTAAATGGTGAAATCATTCATGCAAACTACTCTTACATCACAAGCAACAATCTCACATGCATCAATGACACCATTAACTATAGATCAGTGCAATTTCCCAGTGAGCAGTACTGGAAGTAAGTGTACATAAATACTTAAGAAATTGCTAAAGTGTATTTGTTTTGCATTGTGGTTTTTGAATGAATGCTCCATTTTTGTCCTATCTTACCTTCCGGAAACAGTCTACTCCAGGGGCATGGGCATGCAAATCTGTGCAGAAGGAGCTTAAGTTTTAATTGATGAGTCTGAACCCTTAAAGAATAAAGCACAAATCACAGGGAAGCAAATGAGTCAACCTGTAGCAAACCAAAAAAAAAAAAAAAAAAAAAAAAAAATCCAGCTGAAAAAGCCCTCTTCTCTGGCGTCCCACTAGGGACTACTTAGCAGCTCAATGTATGGTACATATTGTTTCATGAGTTACTGTGTAAAATACATTCAACCTGTTCTGAATCCTGGCCTTTTGTGAAATCGCAATCTCTTTAGCCACCTGACTTATATCTGCCTCATGCTCCTTTGGGTTCCTGGGAGCTGATTCTCCTCCTCCCTGGCTCTTCTCCTGCCATGAGAGTTTCTGGTTATCTTGGAAGAACCTAGGTAGGCATGGCAGGAGAAGCATGGACAACGGAGAGCTGACGGACTTTAAAAGGAGAAAAACGTGGGGTAAAATATTTTCAACTCCAGTGGCTCAGTTCTAACTGTGCGCTCACAAAAATTACTTCAGGCTCTCAAAATATCTGCAGAAACCTGCTCTCTCTCCTTCCAGAAGTGGGTAAAGAGGAGGAGTGTACGTTGCTGTCGCTCTCTTCTCACTGCACTGTTCTGTGTTTCAGTAAAGTGGCTCTTCAGCGGTCGAGTGGGCTGGATGAGACGGGTCACATTGTGTGGTACCTGGCTCTCTGCCTCCTCCTGGCCTGGATAATTGTCGGAGCTGCATTATTTAAAGGAATAAAATCTTCTGGAAAGGTAAGTTGGGAAGAGCTTATGACAGACGTACAGCCTGGCCTGATCCCGCCCGGCAGCGCTGCTAACGTCAGCTGTAGTTAAGGGAGGTGAGCATGTGGGCAGCATGCAGCCGATACCTGCTCTCCTCTGCTGGACGTAGTATTAGACTTTGTTGCTGCTCTTTACTCATGTTTTATGTAACAGTTATGAAGCAAATGTGCTGATTACCTATTACCTAGCAGATATTTAATGCACTGGCCTCTTCATTCCACCAGGGCTGCCATGCATTTGGGGATCTTGCTGTCACATGAAAGACTTAGGCTCAGTTCTGGCAGTCACCTGGCCTGTTATGAAGGACACGTGCATGCGACTGCGTGCACACACCCTGAGAACACCCATTAATTATTGGCACCTACAGACTGTTTGAGGTGTTCGGAAAATAGAGGTCAAGCCCTGCAAACAGAGGTGCATGCACAGGTTCCTGCTGGATTGTGACATCCTGTTTATACCTGAGATTTCAGGCTGCTCATAGGGACCAGGTGTGTGGGTGCTTGTTTTCAGACTCTGGTTCTGCTGAGCTCTGATTTCCAGCTGCTTGAGCACGGCTGCCTGGAATTACCCCAGGGTTAGGTAGGCTCCTCTGCAGCCATTGAGCAGGCTGAATTTTGTTCTCTCCTGCCTGATGCTCTTTTTCTGGTTTAGTTGCTCTCTTAATTGTGTGTTGTATCTCCACATCTTACTTCTTTGGTCTCTGTTGCCTTCCCTCACCCTTTCTGCCCTTTTCTTCTCATTTAGCCTGCTTTTTTCCTATCCCTTCTCTCATTGTGCCTTTCCACCGTTCCTTTCTGCCCTTCTTCCTTTCCTCAGTCTAATGTTTCTCCTCTTCTTTCTCCTTGGAGCTTTCTGCCCTCCATCTCAGCACTTCAGGGTGGAGTATCTGTGCTTTCCCAGCCACAGTTGTTCTGCCACATGGTTCTTCTTACCCTCACATTCTTTGGGTTCCTGGGAAATGCCTCTTCCTGTTGTCACTCCTTTTCTGGCATGAAGGCAGAAGTCTTCCAGGAATAAGGTAAGATTTGGGTAAGGTTTGGTGTAACCAGCAATACTGGCTCAATCATCTGTCTGCATAACACTGAAACTAAGAGTCACGACAGAAGAGTATTATTGAAAGCATCCTGCATGATGATAGCACTGCAGAGCCCTGCTTCTGGCCTGGGTCCTACTGTACCCAAAGCTGTACAGATGAACAACAGCAAAATAATCTGTGTCTGAGAGAGCTTAGAAGTCCTTGTTCCCAGCAAAGAAAGCTTCCAGCATGGCTTTATTCAGTTGCATCAGGAGATCATTCCATCCTGATCACCTGATTTTGCCTGGCTTTAAGCTCTCGTTTGCTAGAAACATTGTCTAGCAAGAGACCTCTGAGGTAGCTGAGTCCAGTCCTTGCTGTGGCAGTAAATCATGTCAAAAGGCACATTTCTGAAACGGAGCACTATCTCAAAAGTGGTTAGGTGGCTTGGGCCTTCTGCTTCCGATGGAATGCAGTTCCAGAACCGGCTAGGCCACATGGTTAGCCCTTGACATGCGTGTTCACCTCCAGTCTCACTTCCTTGATCAGCCATACTTTTCACTTGAATCCAGCAGCTTTCAGTCTAAATCCTGGTTGTTTCTCTTGCCTGGGAGGGCGTGCACTCCCTCAGTTCTCATGTGTGTCCCTGCCCTCCTTTTTACAGGTTGTCTACTTCACAGCACTCTTCCCATATGTCATCCTACTCATCTTGCTGGTGCGAGGTGCCACCTTGGAAGGTGCTCTGAATGGCATTGAATATTACATTGGGAGACAGTCCAACATCACCAAGTTGATGGAGGCAGAGGTGAGGTGGTGTCAGCTCTGGAAGTTTGATGCAATTCCATGCTTATATCGACCTACTATTTATAAAAGCCACTGTATAGCTCCTTATCTTAAAGAAGAGCAGCTACTTCTTTACCCAGTCAGATGCCTCTTCATTTCCTACTGTGAGATTTGCATCCACAGCTGGGTTCTAGTTTTCCAGCAAATCCCAGCTCTAAGAAGTCCAAGCCCCCATCTAGCTACTCTTAATCTAGAAAATTTTACCTCCAGGTAGTGGCAACTTCCATGGAATTGCCTCTAGAGCGGCTCTCTGGAGACTTGCTAGAGTTTCATCCAGGGATAAACACATCACCAGGCCTGCTGAGAAAGTTCTCACTGCAGGATCGAGCACTGCTCGCATATCAGGTCCACTTGGTTGGGTTACTAATAACTTCAAGGGACTTTATTGGAAGATTGACGGGACCTCTTAGTTTGAAAGTCAGGCCATGCCTTGCCCAGTAAATTACCTCAGAAAAGAAGGCGAACAGGGAAGGGCACTGTGCAAGGGAAGGAGGAGCCTAGCCTGCATTTTTGTTCAGTTTTATGCCAACATGAGTTCTCTCTGACGAAAAGCAAAGATTCAATGCTCTGGGGTGTTTTGTGTGAGCATTTGCCGTTAACTAAAGGGCTACAGCAGAGGGAGAGTTAATCTGAGCCTCACAGAAGCGACCGGTCTTCAGGGTCATGGTGTGGAGTGGGAGTGGTGAGTGGGAGAGCACACACAAGTTTTCATTTCTGCAACTCTATGCTGGTTTTCCTTATACATTGGCATTGTGACAAGATTCGTATCTTGACAACCCACATATGTGAATGAATTGAATCTCTCTTTCAAGGTTATCCCAATAAGGCTTAAATATTTGGCAGCAGACACAGGATGTTTCTACGACCTTCCCTAGATCACAGAAGATATTCTTTGTGTTAGACACAGTAGGGTCACCAGCATGGTATTTCCCACTAACTCTAAAACTCACATGAAATAAAATTTGATATAAAGGCTAAATCTAGAAACCCCCTGCAGCTTCCATAGAGGGACTTGAATATTTATTATTTTTACTGTAATTAATAAAATATCTTCCTTGTTCTTATTTCTGGTAGGTTTGGAAAGATGCAGCCACGCAGATATTCTACTCCTTGTCAGTGGCATGGGGTGGACTGGTTGCTTTGTCCTCGTACAATAAATTCCACAACAACTGCTACTCAGATGCTATTATAGTTTGTGTAACAAACTGCCTCACCAGCGTGTTTGCTGGGTTTGCGATATTCTCTATCTTGGGACATATGGCGTATGTGTCAGAGAGACCCGTCTCGGAGGTTGTAGACTCAGGTAGGCTGATCGTTGCACGACCAGTGTCTGGACTTTCTTTGACTAAAGCCTGACAATAACCTTTTTCATTCTGCTGCATTTCAGGGTTTGATCTGGCGTTTGTTGCTTACCCAGAGGCTCTCTCCCAGTTACCAGTTTCCCCTCTTTGGTCCTTTTTATTTTTCTTTATGCTTCTGCTCTTGGGCCTTGACTCACAGTTTGCCACCGTAGGTGAGTGGGGGTTTTAAGTAACCCATTGCTTTTCACCTGAAAGTTACCTTTCTTAGTTGTTTTGCCTCTGTTCAAAACTGACACTTGTTCTCTTGCAGAAACACTTACAACCACCATACAAGATATATACCCTAAAGTGATGAAAAAGTTGAGAGTCCCCGTAACCCTGGGTGTGTGCATATTGCTCTTCTTTCTTGGTCTTGTCTGTGTCACTCAGGTAAGACATTAAACTTTTTTTTGGCAGTGGGTTTAATCATGCTTCAAATGATGAGTTAGCTTGCTCAGGTTAAAATATCCTTTCCTGCTGTGATGAGAACTTCCCTGCATGTTCCTCTTTGCCTGTATTTGAGAGAATCTTGAATTCTGCCAATACACCTGGATGTGCAAATAAGAAATAACCATGGGAAAGGTTTGAAGAATCTAGGTTTCCTGTGATTATGTTTTAATATATTTAATATATTATTGAGCTGAGATACATTTTTAAATGGAAGGCCTATAAATAGCCTGCCAACCATCAACCTGACTTTGCTGCTCAGTTCAGGAGACTATTTGTGTAATAGCAAGCATACATATACGGCGTGTCTGTAACGCTGTGGGAACTGTTACTAGATGTTGACGGGATCTTGTGTTCAGAACCGTTTACCAGAGAGCACCACTTTCAAGAAATAGCCTTTTCAAGTCATAAAGACCCATTAGATCACAAACATTTCTAGATAGTTTGGCTACTCCTTCTGAAATGTATTTATTAGAAATTTTCAGTACAGCATGTACACTTTCTAGAGGCAATTGCTTTTAAGGGTGTAAAGATTCATCGTAATGGCTGCATCTAGGAACACAGATTTATATATGTAATTACACTGAGCATGTGAAGAGGAGAGCTGTGGGGACTAGATGGTTGTATAGCCAAACAAAGCACGTAGGATGTGAAACGTGATGGCAAGGAAGCTTGCGAAGGACTTGCTTCATAAGAGTGTGAGATGGTATGAAGCTTGTTCTGTGTTTCTGCTATTGCATACTGGTATTTAAAGCTGTGTTTAACCCACATGGGAGACCTGTGTGTGAGAGGGTATATAAGCCTACTAGAACTGATAACTGGTACGGCTATTCCTGTAGATCGTTATTGAAGCCTGAGCTTTAATACTGTAAGTTAAAAATTTGAATCTTGCTATCAGCTGTTTATATATATTTTGCATATACATATATCTAGTTGTTAATACACAGATTTGCAGTATTTACTCAGATACATTCTTCTACTCCGCATAGAGATACTTGAATGAAATAATGTTCACAAATCTGTACTTAATCCAGACAATCTAGAGGTTTAAAAACTTACTGTTGATTATTTAATTTGGCTTAAACAACACAACTTAATCTATTTGCATAAAAAGTTACTCAGATTAGGCATATCTTTACCTGTTTATTCTTTGTTCTCCAGGCAGGAATTTACTGGGTTAACTTAATAGATCATTTCTGTGCTGGATGGGGAATCCTTATTGCAGCTGTCCTGGAAATAATAGGCGTCGCCTACATTTATGGTAAATTACATTAGCTGAAAAACCCTGAATTGACAATTGGAAAGACAAACAATCCCAGTCACATTGCATATTAAACATTAATTCCTGCAATAAAATGCTTATAACATTTTAACCGTCAAAGCCTGTCACCAACTTCCCCAATTCTGTGATAATTCGACCTTGACCGTTCTGTCTCCTTCCTTCTATCATTCTTGAGTAACTGCACCGGCGTGATAGATGCCTGCTTTACAGTATATTATATGAATATCTGTCAACAGGAGGAAACAGATTCATTGAAGACATTGAAATGATGATTGGAAAGAAGAACTGTTTCTTCTGGTTGTGGTGGAGGGTGTGCTGGTTTTTCCTTACTCCCGTGCTCTTAACGGTGAGTGTAAATGGCTGAATGATGTTAAACAGGCTTCCACGTAAAGATTCAGGGCTGAATTTCCAGGCCTTGCGTATAAAGATGAGATATGGCTGAGCCAATGGAGCAGGCTACAGGCTATCCCTTTCCAATATATACCGCTCTGCCTTGGGTGGGCTCCAGGGGAGGTCAGTCCTTCAGAGCAGCTACTAATGAGCTGGGTCTACAGTCCAAGGAGTAACATGCAGCAGTCAGACTAGCAGCTGGCATCTCTTCATTTCAGACTGAAAAAACATGCTGAAAACCTAGAATTTCCCATTGGAGCAAAATCCCATTTTCTGGACAGATCCTTGGCATGAATTTACTCTTTGGATGTCCAGCTGCTCTCCTGTCTCGCTGAGCTCCTTCTTTGTCCTGTCACGTTCTTCTCAGTTTTAATAGGTGCAGTATCTGGGGGGGGGAAACACAAGCAAAATGCCACAAGCCCAGGAGCAGTGGCAAGTTGTTCTGGCCACAACATTATCTTTAATCTCTCCAGAGTGTAACTCAGGAAATGCTCCTTACAAATATCTTACATCTGCAAGAATATTTGCCAACGTTTCTTCTCCTATAAATATAGGACTAAAACAAAAGGAGAAAGGTACTGAGCTCATTCAAATGAAGATACTATCTGAGATAAGAATTGAATAGAGCCCAGAAGTCTATTTCTGTTTAAACATTAAGATGTAATTAAAGTGCTGGGCTGCACAGCAGTGTTGTCTTTCAGTTCTGCCCTTCAGTCTTACTGCTAGGCCATGCTTGAATACCAAATCCTACACAACAAATCGCATATTTGGACAGCAAAGAGGGAGCTGTGCAGAGTTTGCAGCCAGTCCTGTAGCAACTAACTTGGAAACAGTGTTCAATACAAGTTCAGGTCACCTTGCAATCAGCTTTTTTCCCTCATTTTTTTTTCTTTTTTAATAGGCAATTTTGCTCTGGTCTCTGATCACATTTTCACCTCCCACTTATGGCTCAGTCTCGTATCCAACATGGGGAACTGCTGTTGGCTGGTGCATGATTATCTTCTGTGTCATCTGGATTCCCATTGCTGCTATTGTAAAGATAGCTAGAGCTGAAGGAAACCTATGTCAGGTAAGGGCACAAAAAAGCAGCTGTCATACTCAAATTTTGCTCGCCTTGGCATGCTAAGGAAAGCTTGTGCTCTCTTCTCAAGAGTGTGTTCAACACGCGGAGATTTTCATTAACTGGATTTTTAGACCAAAACACATCTTTGGTAGTTGCACCAGAGGCAAATTTGCTCTGCCATGTTCTGAAATGAAGATAAAGTCTGATTCCCTGGGAGTGCACCCACACATTCAGTAGTGATTTTCCTTGTTTCTGTTATTATTCCAGCAACTTTTGAATTATCCACAGAACTTAGAAAATTATTTAAGTTTTGCCTCCCATTCCTCACTGAAATCAGCAAGTCCAAGGTCTGAGATATACCCTTCTTGCCAGGCTTTGCCAAAGAGTCCTGTTGGTCATAGCTCTCCCTGCTTGTTTGATTTCGGTGACTAGAGTCCTCTGAAACCAGGCACATTTGGAACCCTTAAAAACCAAGAAACCAAAAAAGTAGTTTGCTTGCTATTTATTGAGTTGCAGGGCATATTAAATGTTATACCTTTATTTAACAGAAAAGTACGCAGAACTAAGATAAGACATTAAATGCCTCTTTTGTTCTTGTTTTCCAGCGCATTGCAAGCTGCTGCAGGCCAGCTGCAAACTGGGGTCCCTATCTGGAAAGTCATCGAGGAGAAAGATACAGCCATATTGTAGATCCCAAAAAGGAAAACGAACACGAGATCCCCACTGTGTCTGGCTTCGTATACAAACGAGAATGAGATGCCCATTCAGATGACATTTTTTTTTTTAACAAATTTATGTTAAACTATTAGAAGGTGACAATGCAAAATCAAAAAAAAAAAAAAAAAAAACCCAACCAAACCCACATCAACCCCCTGCCCTCAAAAACGCAGCCTGCAGATGAAAGCAAGCCATGTTATTTATTTTTAGTGCTGTGTGTTTGGGGAGCAACAGATCATAAATTAGACGCTGAGGTCTCCCCAGATACTTAGGTTACGAGGGCAGGGAAGTGGATTCCAGCCTCGCCAGGCTGATGGAGTGGGCATGCTCAACCCAGTCCAACCAGTATCCAGCTGGACTGCAGATGCTGGTGTGGAAGAAAATAAAGAGACATTCTGGTGCTCTGCAGCTATGTGAAGTTTGAGCCAACTGGTGCTGTGCTTGCATGCACCTAAATACCACAGTCTGTGGGCAGTCACCAGCTTCTGCTGTGCTTCGTGCTCCCCAGGGCTGCACGGGCAGCAGAGGGGTGAACGGGTATGCTGCTGTCTGGCCCTGGAGCCCAGGGAATATGAATAACTTTTTTTTCCGTCTAAGCCTTGCTCAATGCTGTGAGGCTGCTCAGGATTTAATGTTGACTAAAGTGTGTGTGTTTTGTCTGTGTATATATAAATACTAAGCGGCAAAAAAAATTTTACCTTGCCGTGGAATAAGGCTATAACATGGTGAAAAGCAGGCTTCCTTATATTTATCACTGTTCCTCTAGGAGTCCCCAAAGGGTCATCTTTTGTGTCATGCCCCGTGCTCGGCATTTGTGTGTCTGCGGTTCTGAAACCGTGTGTCCCCATACTCTGTCACTAGCTCAGGCTCTGCAGAATGAAATAGTAACCTTTGATTTCTGCTGTGTCTGCTCTCCCTACATTCATCAAGGCTTTACCTATCAGTTTGTTCTCTGCATCTTCTTTCGCTCTGGCTGGAGTTTTTCCTAGCAAAGGGCTTAAACCAAAGTGATTTTTTTTTTTTTTTTTGAAGATTCAAACAGTGCATTGGTCTTGTGGTACAGCCAAAAGAAGCAGAGGTTCACCCAAAGTGAAGGTTACAACTGCCTTGTAATGCAAAGTCCAGGCAGTCCAAAATCATGAGATTGGGGCATCCAAAATAATGAGATTTTTGAAAACTCTGAAAGTGTTCAGATCTTCAATTTGATTTTGCTTTGGTGTCTTTACGATTCAACACTTCTCAGCTTTTCTTGAGAAAAGAGAGCAGAGCTTTGTGTTATAATCTGACTCCAGGAGTTGGGGCATTAAGGAAAACGCAGTCTGTAATGCATTTGGTCTTTGCGTAGGAAGTAGGGGATTAGGCTAAGAGAAGCTGACTTCACTCATAATACAAGAGGATCCCTCATAAGCAAACAAAAAAGATCTGTTGACTGAATCCATGTGTTCTGTGTGCTGAGAGGTCACTATCACTGTGATAACGGTTCCTTGGGAACACTATGGCAGGGTTTCTGTCCGTCGCTTCCTCTCAGGGCTTTGTCACTGTTTCTGGACACGAAGGAATGTGGATAGTTGCCCGAGCTGCATACCTCAGTGTACATTTTATACCGGCATTTTTGTGACAAATCAACACTTTATAGCAAATAAAATGTCATCTTTTGTTTGTAATGGTTTTGGACAATGCATGTGGCACTGTGGTGGGATTTGGTGGGGTGGGGAGGTACCAGTGTGCCTTTCACGATCCTAAGGCTTTGGGAGACTGAACTGGAGAGGTTTACATCCAGGAACCATTTCCTTGTAGAAGTTCGGACCTAATGCAATAGCCCTGATCTTGCCCTGGCTCAGAAAACATAGAAAAACTGCCTGTGAATTTATGAGGCCTGTGGGATTTGAACTTGTGCTGGGAGCTGGTTAATAGGAAGCCTCTCCTGCCCTTGGCTGCTCTCGGGCCAGGTCTGCCACCCCTTCCCAGTGCACCGAGTCTTCCTCCTGGTCTCTTTGGGTGAGCTGACTCTTCCAGCTAGGGATCTTCTGAGGAGCCTTTAGGTGTCTTTAGAAGTCAGTGCTGCTCTTGGAGGAAGGCTTTTATTTTTTCTCTGAGGGAAAAAGATTAAAAGAAAACAGTTCTGCTTCAATCACACCAAACTGCAGTGAAAGGAAAGCTCTTGGAAAAAGTAGAACATGAAAAAACAAATACATTCAGCTTGGATTGGCTCAAAACGCCAGTGTGTTTTCAGCCAGAGAAAGGAACGTAGACATGAACAGTTCCAGAGAGTCTGAAAGCCACATCCATAACATGGAAATGCTTAAAAAGAGGCATTTGAACTGTCATTTGTATATATATGTAAAGTGATTAGTTAGGTTTATGGAAGCAATTTTAAAACCAAAACCTAATTTCCATTGCGGACACCGTTCCTATGCCTGAAGTCAAATATAAAAACAATAATAATTTCACTTCTCCCAGAGTAGCTATTTGCAGCAGCGTGTTTCCAAGCCGGGCTGCGTGGAGGTGTGCTGGCCAGCAGAGAGCAGCGCGGACTCGCGGCTTTCCCGGCTCCGCTCCCGGCACGGAGGGCGAAGGCTGGCGGTGGGTCCGGCCCCGGCCACGCTCACCCCATCCTCTGCGGAGTGTATTATAAAGCAGCAGCCTTAAAGCTGAGTCATTTAGCACTTGCTCCTGCCTGATCGATGGCTGCTGAACGGTGCTTGAGCTTCAAATCGGACCTGCCGTATCGAAAGGCCTTTTTTCATGTTCCAGGTGTTTGAAGAAGATTCCCGGTGCTCTCGTGCAACGCCCACGCAACTGAGCCGAGCATTGCAGTAACAACGCGGCCGCTCCGTTAAAACCACTCTGGCCTCTGCAAGCTGGAGCTGGCGAAGGGTTATCTTGCCCGATCGGCTGTCCCTGGGAAACGGACCTTTCCGGCCCCACAGCTTGGCTTTGGGGCAGCTTTTCCCTCCCAGTCCCAGCTCAGCTGAGCTTTATCCCCTTGAAACCAGAGCTGGTCATGAACCAAACTAAGGTCTGCTGGGCCCATAGAAATTATGGAGGGAGAAAGGTTTTACACCACTGGAAAAAACTAATTGCAACGTTTTCAAAGTGATTTTGCTTTTTTTGGCCAAATGCTCATTTCCTTTAAAAATTTAGTAAATACAGGCTAGAAAGGACCGAAAGAGAAAAATTTTGAAGTTTAGCAAACACCTTTTGAAATCAAAAAAATGTTTTGCTCAATCCAAGCTGCTTTGGGAAGCAGGTGAGAGTGGAGTTGACGTTTTGACTTTTCTACTTGTTTTGGAATGAGGAAATCATCATTGCTTTCAAACCATTTGAAGGATGAAAGAAATCTTTTCCGATTTAGCTCTATGACGCAAATAGGGAGAATACTGACGCAACCCTTTAAAGAGAAAAAACATTTCATCCTAACTGCATTAGGTAGTTGTTTTTCAAAAATCAACATTCAGCCCTGCCTTAAAGGGATGCCAGGAGCCACTATCTAATCTTGGCCTCCGCGAGCCCTGGGGGAGCTGCAGGTCCTTTGGGCAGACGATGCAGAGAAGGGTAAAAATGTGCTGAAATTTGTGTGTTGTAGATAAATGGCATTTGATGAAGAGAAGGAGGAAAGAAAAAGACACTGCATTGAACTGATGGTTCCCATGTGAATTGATTTTATATGTCAATTCCTGTCTAAATAATGTGGCTGAACTGGGTATCTGAGTGAAATGTGGGAACCAAACCTCTGCTCCAGCCCAGAGTGTGAATGGGGCAGGAGGCCAACTGCCGGCTTGTCCTCTGTCCTGTCCCACTCTGCTCTAAACCAGCTCTGTGAAATGACTTGTCAAAAAAACCCACAATAACAACAAAACAGTGCCGGTAGTTTTTGTTATGGCATTGCTCAGTAAATCCAAAATAAGGTAGAGCTGTAGCAATCGGATGAATCAGAAGCAGAAACCTCTGACGGAGCAGGGAGGAGGCGGCACGGGACGGCGATGCTGCGGTGGACGAGGGACAGAGCAGCCTGTTAAACTGGATCTGCCACTGAGGGTTGGGGAGGAGACGCTGGCCTGGGCCTTTGGTGTGGTCTCAAACAGCCCTTCTTGAGAGCAGAACCTGAACTCTGCAAACTGTATTTGCAAACTTTCACTTAGTTACAAGAAAAGGCAGATCGGTGCCAGGAGCAACCTACTGAGTTGTGCATCCCTTGTGCATGCTCTGCCAGGCACAAATGCTGCATGGTCAACAGCACCCGAACACCGTTTCCTCTGGACGCCTCCCTGTGCTGTATAACCTCTTCAGGTCCAAGGTTTCATTGTTCCTCGGTGAGCAATCAGGAAAGCAGAACTTCTGGTGCAGAATTTCTTACCGTAATCAAAAAACAGGGAAAGTCTGGCTAGCTTTGCTACAGGCAGCCTGAGCTTAACCTTATTCTCGGTGTTTGCTGCCTGTTTCACATTGATGTCAGCTCCCCTTTCCCGGAATAGTAATCATTCTCCACTAGTGTTGATTAAGATAAGATAGAAAAAGATAATTCATTTTAAAAGATGAATCATGCGGCTTGCAAGGAAGCAGAGAGCTAATGTTCAGCACAACCTAGAGTGGATGCAGAGAAGAAAAAAAGATATTCAGGGCTGTCAATGGCTAGCTTTGGCCTCTGCAGACCGGACCATGCTCAGCTGGTGAGCCAGGCCCTGGCCAAGGGCAGCATCAGAACGAAGGTGGGCAAAGGGAGCGCCGAACCAACCATATCCTTCCAGAGCCCATAAATATTTGGGATCATTTCAGCATTGTGCATCGTGCTCGCCAAGAGCCACCATCCTCCCTTGTATCTCAGAATAAGGATTCAAGAGATGCCTCCTCCTGGGACCAGGTTTGTGCAAGGTCTAGGGCGATGAAGCCTGCCTCCCAAAATGTGCCGCTAATTGCTGTTGTCACCTAAGTAACGGGGCGAAGCCCTGGCACAGCAGGAGAGCACCTGAGGAGCTGCTTTTGTCTCTTGGAGCCCCAGGTGAGCATCAAGTTTGGGTCAGCCCTTCTGGATAGGGGCCATTAGGGGTGAATTTAGCTGCTGGGATTGAATCTAATGTAAGTGGAGGATCAATCCAGTTACAGCATAACCCACAGACATTTATCATGTATTTTTCTGGGTTATGCAGATGTTTCTGCATATTTATGGGACTATATATTACTTTGGAAGAACGACAACGACCAGACAATTTGAAAAACCTGGGTGGAAGCATTGGGGTTTGACTGAACCACGCTTCCAAAAGCTGGGGTGGTGGTACTGGGCTACCGGTGGCTGTTGCTGTAGCCATGCACTGTGCTCATCTGTTCTGGTTTAGGAGCAGGGACACAAGAGAGTTCAGCACAGTAGTCTGTGATGCACACGGGCTCTCTCATAATGACAAATGGCCATTTTCTATGCTTCATGCCATGTTTAATACCTACTGTTATTTTAGTTCTCTATGAAACTCGTTCCTTTAGTGTCTCTGCTGCTGCCTGAGAAATTGTTCTTAATATTTATAAAAAAATAATCCCCTTATACAATTATTACAGCCTGGCACTAAGTAGCTAGGGCTAAAGTACATTTTTTAGCAAAACTACTTTAATGTGGACATTTTTCAGCTTTTGAGGGTTGCATTTCCTTGGATTCTGTTGCACAGAACTGGTGAAAACCTGGAATTTGTACTCCCTGGTGAATGCTACCAGTGGAGCGAAGGACAGATCTGCTTTGTGCTGTAAAAGCACCGTTTCCAAAATTTGCCATGCAAGTGCCAGGAGGGCAGAGCAGGCTCAGGAGGAGGGGATCACTGCTTTGCAAAAATGTCTGCTGAAGTTTGCTGGCTAATGAAAGGTGCCAGGATGGCGAGAGCGACTTTCTGTGCGTGGGGAAGGTGATCGGGCCCAGTGGAGAGCAGGCAGCTGGTAATCCCTTCCCTCCCTAGCAGGCACCGAGCAGAGGGGGCTGGATTCACAGCTTCGGTGCATCTTGACGTGGGCTGAGCAGAGGGGCCTGGAAAAGATGAGACCTGGCTGCCTCTGCCGGGATGACACTCCGAACGTCAGCTGCTGGGGAGCTGCACGCTCAGTTTTGGGGATGCAGTCTGTTTAAATCCAGGATTTTCAAAATAAAGTCAAATGGCACTGGAATTTAGGGGGGAAAGGCAGAGGCAAGGAGAGATGTCAGTAAACCGTGAATCAGCAGAATTGGGCTTTCCGCCCCCTCTCTCGCATTCGGCCGGGCTAACCTCATTAAAAGAGCTAACAAACACGGCCCCTGATAGAAGGGCATCTCCATCTGCTCTGGGCACTGTGCTGCCTCTGGGGCTTTGTGAATTTTAACAGATATGTGCTGTGATCTGCACTTTCACCAAGCAGAAGGCTTTCTGTGGACCTTAGCTGGCTTCCAGCGTTGTCTTATGGAGGTTCAACAGAAGCTCCCTCTGCACCGAAACAAATACAGACTGGCTGGTGACATAATACATCTACTAGATGCAATTTTCTAACTTAAAAGCTTATATTTTTATGTAATACTAATGCATGTTCAATTCCTCCTTCATTTCACCTTCCTGTGGGCCACCGATGGTTCTTGAAATGTGCCTTTGCTGTGTCCGTGCCGGAGTATTTACCCACCCGGAGCCGCGTGAAAGGGGCAGCCCAGCCTCATTCTCTCGGGGTTTCTGGGTCTGAGCCCCTGGGGTCCAGATCCCCAGATCACTGCCCAGCACAGCAGAGCCTAAATCACTGCAGGAGCAGGCCTTGCTGGGACGGGGACCTTGCTCTGCTCTTGCTGAACCCCACTGCGGCCTCTCAGCACTCCCACTCACCTGGAATCAGGGCTCATTTTGTTCTTCTGGCTAGTTTTAGTTTAATAAATGAATGTGCAGGCTGGGCCCAATAGGATTAAGTCGTTTCCTTCTATTGGGCCAGTATGCCTTCTGCTTATTTAATGCAAAGAATCAAGACATTTCTGCCTTTCAGCTCCATTGCACCAACACAGTTGCACCAACTCCACCTGCCAACAGCAGCAGCGCTGAATGGACCCAACGCAGATAAGAGCTGCAGGTCCAGGCAGAGACGTCAGCGTTGGGCAGAACAAGAGGTTTGCCTGTTCACGCTGGGAATGATGAATGATTTCGGCACAGCAGGCAGGACAATAAAGCCTGTCACTAGAAGACAGACGAGGGCAGCGTTTCCCTGTAAAGTCAGGACAGGCGTGTTCCTCTCTGAATAGGTTTTCATCTTGCGTTGGCTGTTGGGCCTGAGCCCCTCCCAGGGGAGTCTTGCCAAGCTCTTGCCTGTTGCTGCACATGAAATGTGTGGGTGGGGGGGCATTTTGCTTGGGAACTATGCAGAAAGTGCAGAAAAACAGATGTTGTCTTTGCAGTTCTGGGAATTCATTTATGTTAAAGAGCTTTGCTTTCCATTTCTAATGGTTTCGTCAGCATTGCTTGATTTTTAATAAATGTATACAGTAAACAGTGCCTCTGCTGTTTCCATATCTTTTTAATGGGATGAACGTCCACAGTAGCCAGTGGGGACCTTTGTTTACAAACCAAAGTGCTGCTGGAGTGATTTGCCTGCTCATCTAGACTGCTGCTGTGCTTTCCCAGGTTGCCACTGCAGCATCTTTCCCCTGCTGATGTTTTCCTTGGTCCGTAACCAGGCCCAGGATGCCCTGCAATGTGGCCCAGGGGGGATTTAGCTGCGAGGACAGTCTGAGAAGTCTCCAGCTGCTATCAGTCCTCCTGGAAGGCTTTCCCTAAATAGCCAACCCTGGCCCTTGCATCTGGCTCCAGTGTCTTGCAGTACCACATGGCAAATCGCCTATTATTTTGTGGAGATTGACAGCTTAACTGATTCCTCTGATCTTCTGGTAAAGCCTCAGCTTTGAGACAGATGTGTCACCCGATGCCCCTGATGAAGAGCAGCATCGTGGCACTGGAAGCAGACCACGCACATGCCACATGGGAGCCGTGGTGTTCCCAAAGCCGGTGCAGCTCTGTACGGCCAAGCCACCGGTGGGCAAAACCCCTCTCTTCTCCCCCTGCAGCGCTGCAATGGGATGAGTTAATATTTTACTTTTTGCACTTTTGGCTGAAAGTTGAATCCTCTGGTTCCTGCTTAGCATGCGGTAGCACAGAGCCAGCCCTCCTCCCGTTGGTCCTGAGGTCCAAGATTCATTAGTCTGCATTTATCAGCTCTTGCCAGAGAAACGGTGAATAATGAGGCCTGGTTCAGGTAATGAAATGATCTCCCTCTTGCATCTGATTACATTGCTGCTTATTGTTTCCTCTGTGTGTAATTTTGCTTCCTGGGAAACTTGTTTTGTAAACACTAATGACTGTGCAGTTATGGACCAAGTTAAACTTTCCAGCAGCGCTGCAGGAGCCCAGTGAGCTGTGCAGGCCTGGCTCTTTGTGTGTGCTGCAACGTGCTTCGTTAGCTGACGGGGGCATGGAGAAAGCCCTGTCACTTTACTGCAAATACATGGGACAGCACCATGAGGGATGAGGCCCTTGACATTCTTCATGAGCATCCTATACCTAGTTGTTCTGGTAAAAATACTGAGATTTAGCCTACATAACTGTCCTTCTTCTCTGGTGTTGACCTTCCCCATGAGATATCCAGTGTGACTCCTCTCCACTTTCATTTTGTTAGCCAAAAAAGACCTGCTGCCTTTGTTTCTTTCATCATTCCCCTTCTTTGTCCCCCCCTTTCTTGGGTACAGGTAACTCAGGCAGACTATTGAGACATCTTGTATAAGGGTATTAAAACTATTTTCTCTCTGCTGGCATGACTTTACCTGTACATCTTAAAATTTCACCTGTGTTTTCCATGACAGCATCCACTTGGCAGCCTGGAGTCATCCTCTGCTAAACTAATACATCCAGAAACCCTCATCCTTAGCCCCAGAGGGATGACCTTGCACTGTGCGCTCTTCGTCCCAGTTCTACAACACCAGACCTTGAGGTCATGAAGTTCTCCTACGTGATCTTATCATCATCTTCTGCATTGCCTTAATGATGACACACGGTTCACCAGCACGCTGCTGCCTCTAGTGCCAAGGTCAAACAAAAGAAGCCTTGCTCCAGGACTGACCCTTGACTAACTCCATCTGCGACCGCCCCGCAGTCCTCCTGAACGCACGGGTCCCTGCCATCCCCACTCTACCCACTTCCTTCTTCAGCTTAACATTTTTATAGGAAACTCTGCCTTTCTGAGCATTGGATTCGTGCCCTTGGGAGATGTTTTACTGAAGTCTAAGCAGAGGAGAACTACTTACCTAACGTGGGCAGCACCCTGGAAACATGCCGTATATCTGTGATAAGCGCTAGTCTTGAACAAATTCCTCTTTCAGTAAGTCAGAGGTTTTACCTACACGTTTTCATGACGCATGCAGCCCAGAAAATGCAGGACAGCTTTATGCTATTGTCAGAAGAGCAAAGCCTGGTTTATGTAGGATCCCTGGAATAATTTCTTCTTCTGCAGCCCCTAGCTTGCCCATAATCATTATGTACCTGCTCAAGATCAGTCTCTCATTTCCCTCCTACTCATTATCTCTTTACCGTGCTATGTAGGAGCTCCAGTAATACCCGGGACTCCCTTATGCAAGGCACTGCGCAAACACGCAGCAGAGGGAGTCACCAGCCCAAGTTCAAGCCCTGTAACGGCATACACAAGCCATTCCCCAACAGAGTGCAGGTGGACGTAGACAGGGGTTTTACGGGGGCAGTGAGACAACGTGGTTGCACCAAAGCCCCTGGACCACAGTATAAAGCTGCGTGCGACAGACCGTCGTCACTCTCCTGCTCTCTCAGCACTTGCGCTTGGGTGGACTGTGTGTCTTTTAGGAAATGTGTTCCCCTGATGGTCCCTTCGGTCATATAAAAGCTGCTGGGACAGTAAATCCCATCCTCCAGGTAGGCTGTGTCTCACCCAGGAGCGTTCGGAAGAGTTTTATAGTCTCTTTGGAGGGGTCCTCAAGACTTGGTGGGCTAATCTGAGGAGACACCTTGCCATTTTATGACCTACTGTGGTATGCATTGCTGGGACGAACGTGTCCCTGGGGTACCCCCCCCCCCCCGGTGTTACCCAGGACACATTTGCTCCTGTATTGATTGCACACATATTCAGCCAGTCTTTAAAAGGCCAAATTTGAACCCATAGTGCAGGGGCTCATACCAGTCTGGGCAGGTTTGTTGGCTTGACTTCACTGCAGGAGCAGAAAAGCTGTAAGTCATCCTTACGTTAAAACAAGTGTGAGGAAAAGAGGTTTCTGCACAGAATTGTTCCATCTTTTTAAATTAGGTTTCTTTTTTCCCCAAACTATTGGCTAATGGACTGAAGAATTCCTAGATGTGTCTGGTTTTGAAGACAACGCAATTTTTCTCAGGGAAGAAAATCATTAAGTGACAAGCAAGCAAGGAGTCTGTCCTTGTCAGTGTGTTCCTCAGGCTCAGCTGGGGAAGCAGGTGGGGAAAAGGTTTCAATTAAACAGCGCTCCCAATTCTGAGTCATGATGTAAATTGTTTGGACTCCAGTGGCTACAGGTTTTGCTTACATTTTAGACTTTTGCACCCTTCTGCTATAAAGCCCAATGTTATATTACTCCAGAAAGCAGTTGCCCTGGTGCAAAGCTTATTGACGTATTAATTTCCTTGGCTGTAAGACCTGTCGTGTCCTCCCAGCGCTCTGAACACCGTGCTGCGCTTCCCGGGTCCTGGCATTGCTGCTGCTTGGGTACGGCGCTTCGTCAGCCGCCCCGTAACGAAGCCGGCCTCCAGCAGTCCCGCACGTTTCAGCCCATCGGTATGCAGCTGCCGAGCGCACCAAGTCACCCTGCCCGGGAGATCATGTGCTGTTTCACTGCCTCTACATGATCACCCCAAATCCCGGGGAAAGGGCGTAGCTCCAGCTTTGCCGGAGTGATGACTAATCAACTGCGTTTTGCTGCCATGAGCTTCGTCCTTCTGACACTAGCGGTTATTAACCCTGTACTTTGGATATTCAGCCCCTCCCGACTCCCTTCATTACGCTTTTTTTCTAGAGATTAGCACCTCCAGGCCCAGCTCACAAGTTTTCCTTGACTGAACTTGGCTCCTGTTATGCCAGCTCATAACCCCGTTCCTTTGACCCACAAATGCTATATTGCACTTAGCAACGGCATTCCCGTGACCCATAAATGTTATATTTCATCTTGGCTGAAAACCTAGAGCTGACAGAGTGTGACAAAGCAATTGTGGTTTATGGGTCCTCTCCACCTGAGCAATCTCCCTTCTTCGTGGGCGTTTCCATTGCGGTCAGGGGTTCAATGCAATGAGGTTGCAGCAGGACAGGGCTCTGATGCTGCTCCAGAAGCACACGCATCTTAAATGGCAAAACATTAACCCCATTAATTGGGGTTTAACTCCCCGGAGGATAAATGTGCTTAATGGTAGCATAGCTGCATCTGCTTAGAGGAGAATCATTTGCAGACTGTGACATTGAGCACCTCTGCTCAGACCAGCTGTGCTTGGGGCTGAGGGAGGAAAATGTTTAAATGCAGCTGCTCGGAGGGAAGGCCAAATCCTGCTCTTTCTTGTGTTAGTAGCAGACCTACAGAACAGCTCAAACCTTTTCCACCTGGGGGTGAATAACAGCTCCTGCTGCAGAAAGCACCAAGTGGGTCACATTAATTACCTTCCTTTATTGGGAAACTGATAGGCAAAAAGGCTCAAATGGCATAAATTAGCAAGTTAGCCTAGAGGCAGCAGAGTGCCTGAGCAGTGTGGTTTGGTGTTTTGTTTATGGGTGTTAGGTGGGCTTTTTCAAATTGCAATGGTGCTATCAAATTTGATGGAGTAGTGACAATACAAGCAGGAAAAAATGGAACATTCAGTTACTGTGGAACTAGAAAGGTGAATTTTTGTTTAATTTCATAAAAGAAGTTCAAAATTGAAAAGGGGGGAGGGCTCCTTTACTAATGCTGCTCTGCTTTTGCCAGGTGTTTTGTTTTATGGATAACTTTTGGGACTACCAGAAATGCTTCGTGCTGGTGCTTGTTCCCAGAGCTCTTTACAGAGCATCTCAGTGCAGTTTTGCTGCAGGATGCTATGACTCTTTCCTTGATTTGGCTTGGCTGGGGTGAGACATGGTTTACGAGCTCTTAATCTCTGTGGGTTTGCATTAGAGGCTCCTCAGGGTAGATTGCCTCCCAGTCCCAGGAGGGCATGGAGAAAACCTGAGGACATGGAGAAGACCCAGGCACAAGGAGTGCTGTCTCTGGGGGGCCTGGAGACTGCGGGAAGGGTGCTCAGGCTGAGAGTCTGCAGGTAAGTGAGATGTTTCAAAGCAATTCATGGCTTTCACTGTGTTAAATTGTACTGCCAGAGAATATGCGGTTGCAAGAGGAAATATTTCCTGACTCACTTAGACTTTCATGAGCTGCGAGCCTGTCCAGGATTGCTTGTTTATCTCGGCTGGGAACCGAGGCTGAGCTCTGCACGTTTAATTAGATTGGAGGAAGGCAGAGAATTTTAAGGTAATCTTATCTTCTACCGCTCGTCACAACTCTCATATTTAAAAACTTTTCATGCCATGGGAAACAAAGCCTGATATTAAGCTATCTGGTTCTAAGGACACTGCACAGGAGAACAATTTTATAAGTAGTCAATCTTTAATCAAATGCTCCTATGCCTCCTTCTGTGTATATGCCTTTAAAAAAAAATTGCTGTAGGATCTTATGAAAAGTTACTAGGAGATGCAAAGAGAAGTGCAGATGGTCTCACCTGGGCTTTTGGGGCCATGAATATACTCTTCCAAAGTGCCTTTTCCTGCGATTATCGAAAGCGGAACAGAGGAAAAGAATCTGAGTCAAAGTTACCCATTGCTGCAATAGGCTGGCAATAACCAGGATTAAGGTGCTGGGAAAGACGGCACAAAATCAGCCAGAAATCAAAGAGCAAATGATTTTATACCACAGCCCTGCGGGGCCAAGTCCACAAAGGTTTTGGGGTATATCGAAGCAAAGCCAGCTGCTGCCCTGGCCTAAAGTGAGTGCTGTCCCCGTCTGCTTTGCAAAGGGAGAAGGTGTAAAGCAGCTTCCAGTCCATTCAAGGCTCAGTTTGATAGACTAAAGGAAGCTGGGAAGAAATCAGTCCCTTGTCCTTAATAAAATACCAGTCAAAGCAACAACGCTTATAAAATAAGCATGTTTTGCACATTATTTCAGGGAGATGCTTTTTTTCCTCCCTCACCCTTCGGTGAACTTTCACACTCTTGTGCTGAACAGAATGGGTGTGGCTCGCCCTCAAAATTTGAAAAGCTTTGGATAAATATATTTAGACACATATTTGTATCTATATATATATATATGAGCAAATTATCATAAAAATACACAGCTGCTTGTAGTGAGGCAGCCACATAAGTTGCAAGCACACTTAGTTTAGTGGGTATCCGTGCAAGGTTTCCAGGCTCCGTTACAGGGAAGGGCCAGTTCCTGCAGGATTTCCCGGGTCCTTCATTGGCCAACCTCGCCATGGAGGAGAGAAGCTGGGGTCAACGGGGCTGAGGGAGGGGAGTGTCACAGCATGTCCCCAAAACTACCAGGGTGTGGGGAGAGAGTGACTGGGGTGGTAAAGGGAGTTTTTTTGGTTGTTTTCATGTTTTCTGGTTTATTTTTCTTTTCCCCTTACCCGGCAAGGTGCCAGCTAGTACCCGGACCACAGTCTCCCTGCAGGATGTGACCCCCACGTGTGCATCGCTGCAAAGGAGACTGCAGGGAGCAGAGAGGCACTAGCTGAAGCCAAATCAGTGCTCGCTCACCCTTTGGATTTAAGAGTATCGGCAGGGCAAGCAGACAAAATATGTAATATTGGGAATAGTGGCGGCCGCTCCAGTGCGGTGGTGTGTATCGCTCTTTATTAGCTTCCTTACACTGCAGTCGAATTCACCCTGGCATGCTGAGCATCCCCAGTGCAGGCAGCGCCAGTAAAATTCAGGGACAAGTAACTGCTTTTGTGATTTCACGGGGACTTGTCTGTCTTTTAGCACTTCCTAAACGCTGGCATAATAAATCGTGAAGTGCTTTCTCGCTCACAGCAGATGTGATTAATATAGCTGTTAGCTGGTGCCACTTTTAGAGGAAATAATTGACAACCCCTAGGTGGATAAGCACCGGAGGCCTGAAAACCCGACCATTTGCTCTGCATTTGAGAAGTGAGGAGGTGCAATAAAAACGATAATTCCTTCTCTTTAAATTCAGACGTGGACACGAGGTGAGAACAGTGACTTTTGCTGGCAGAATTTCAGAGACTGCCTTTTAAGGCAAAAATGGTTTCCAAGCCCAAATGAAAGTTGCTATTTGTTGAGGTGGGCCACTGCTTTGTGTTAAAGTGGCTGGAAAACATCAGAGTGGGTGACCTTGGTGCCAATAAATAATTTTGGCACTGAGTCAGCCAGGACATCCTTGACATTTGGGAGCTTTTCCGAATGTGGCCTCGGCTGGCTCTGCAAGGCAACAAGCGGACCCGTGAATACTCCTGGGCGCGCTGAGCCCTGTAAACGTCATCCTGCAAATGCACCGTTTCCCCCTCTGTGCGGGGCATCTCCCTGCAGTGAAATCGTGAGCAGGTCGTGAATATCCTCTGTGATTTTAGCAGGTTTCCACCCTGCTTCTTTCAGCATAATCAGCTCCACTGATTTCTGCTTGTTTGCGGCAAAGTTTGCAGCTGGAAGCTCAAACTGCCATTTGTTTTCTGTATGCGTTCCTAATCTGGAAATGGATCTAATTTACCTTACTGAATTAGAAGAAAATTAAGCTAAACACATTGTGTTATGCCCAGATGCACTGTGGAGTTTTCCTGAAAAGGGGGGGGGACCCACAGTTGTCATTACTGCAAGTTTCTGCTTTCTGCAGTATCAATAACTTCATGTTCTGAAAAATATAAAACATCTCTGTAAACAGCAGCGTTTTTCCTTGGGGCCAGGCGCTGGGTAGCTCAAGCTGCATCTGTCTCATCTTTCATCGCCGCAGCCCTTAAAGAACATCCTTGCAAGCATCCCGAGCCGTGTTCCCTTGCGCTCCCTCCCCTCGCACTCAGGCACGCTTTCATTATCTGCAGTATTGCATTTGATAGTGCTATTAAATAGTTTGTAACTCTTTCCTTTTGGCGACGGCTTCTTCTCTTTTGAATGGAAATGTTCTTCCTGGGTGTAAACCACCTTTAGAGCCTGCTGTGTCTAAGCAGCGTGAAAACTCCAGTGCTCCAAATGAGACGCAGACTTTGCATTTTCATTTCCTGACCCATCAGGGAAAATTTTCTGCAAAATGCAGGTGGAGGAATGCCAAGCTGATAAAATAGCATTGTTTCTGGTTTGCTCTCTGGTTAGCACAGCTGACGTGATGGAAACCATCCAGCATGATTCAGACTTCGAGGAGGCTGTATTCAAAGAGGGCAAATGCTTTGTATGTTCTGCTATGTTTACATGACCACATCTGCTTGCTGGCAAATACTACATCTCCTGATGTTTTATTATGTTGTTCTTAGTTTACCAATTTAAAGCTAATCTGAAATATATTTTGGCTCTTGGAAAGTTTGCTACCTGAATCTGGGACAGTCATGATCACTAGATGAGCTTCCACTCTGCATTTATCGTCACAAACATCAGCTTTAATGAGCTGGTCCTGGAAAGCAAGCAAACCTGATGGCTTTAGTCAAGTACCCGTGGAGGGCGGAAGCTTATGCCACTAGTCACAAAGCAAATAACTCCAGAGATAAGCACCCGGAGGACTGAACCCTCTGGCCGCCCTGCTCTGGTCTTTGAAAATGCTCTAAGAAAACTGACTTTTGGTGCCCCTGTTTCAGCATTCATAGCTCCTTTTTCTTTTCACATACAAGATATTTGAAGAAATAAATGAGCAAAGCAATTTTTGTTCTAGTAGAGGATCACTGATTTTTTTTTTTCCCCCTTTGCCAACCCATGTTTGTTCTGAGACAGCAGAAAAGCTTTTCCTCTTCAAAAAAGTCTGCTCAACAGAACTGATCTGGAAGATTATTTTTTTTAGCTGAGAACAATTAAGAGCTCCAACAGCTTAACCGGCAATGATGATTAGCAGTTACTAAGCCTTTCTTCAGGGAAAACAGAGCACAGTGTCTTATTTTAGCCCTAACATAGGAAAGAGTAAGAAAAACCTGTAAATGCCTGTTGCTATCCTACGCAGCTCCTCAGGCCTGGGAGCCCGCGCTGCCTTGCTCGGGGAGGCGAGCCGTGCCGGAGCAGCACGGTCGCTGGCCGTGTAACTCGAAAGGTGTGTCTTTTTGGCAAAGGCTGCAATAAATTTAGTCACTCTGACGTGGGCAATGAAGGCGGAAACACGTGATGCTCCCCGCTCGCAGGAAGCGCTGCTTTTCCGCGAATAACCCCCAGCTGCAGCCTTTGAGGCTGCTGCCGGCCCGTCGGCGCGATGCTGGGGAGGCTCCTGGCCGGCAGGGCCGGGCGGTGGTGGCCGGCAGCTCGGCTGCGTGCCCGGGACCCCCCAGGGGCTCTCCCACTCCCACGCTTTGGGAGAGGGTTTGTTGATGAAGCGAGGGGCACGCGGGACGCTGCCTCTCGGACGGCGACTCCAGGTGGGTAGCAACGCTTGGTCGCTGCAGCGCGGAAGGGAGGTTATTTACAGCGAGCTGCGAGCAAGGGACCCTTTTCCTTCTCCATGGCTGTGTCAGTGCTGCACTGCATCCCCCGGGGTTATAAACACTCCTTGGACACCGAGTGACTCGAGGGATGGGACTAGCGTGGTATAAAACTTCACCTTTTACATAGCACTCTTTCTACGACAGCTAACACAAAACCGATGCTTCATGTCAGGAAATCTGCTAAGAACAACAAAAAAAAAAAGTTCCTCCAGGTTTCCCAAGGGGGATGTGAACCACGTGGTGATGCAATGCCCCATCCTTCATCTGGGATAAGGGGAGGGCTGTGAGCCTGGACAGGGAGCTGGGCTGGCTTGGCACCAGCAGCTTGCTGGATGGGTTCATTGCTCCTTTGGTGTGAAAGACAGGGTCACATCTGTGCCTGGGCATCTTCCTACCTGCTTCTCTTTTTAACTCGTGCCACCATGGCTCTGGCTTTGAGGGCTTCCTCCCAGGGGCTACCTGCCCTCCCTGGCGTGTCCAGCGAGCTGGGCAAAGATGCCCTTTCCCAGCGCTCCCGCGGGATCGCTGCAGGACTCCAGCACGATGCTTTGCCCTCTGAAGTGAAACCTGCCCTCTCAGCGAGCCGTCCTGCTGCTTGCTGTGGATGGGATTCAGGCTCTTCCCGGTGTTTCAGAGGCAGCTCTCCTGGCCTCCGAGGCATTCTGTGGCAGCAGCAACAGAAACAGGAGAAACCGGAGATTAAATATACCCAGTGGTATGGATGCCAAGGTTTATAATTGGAATTGTTTTTTGAGCTTTCCTCTTGTACAAGCACCAGCGGTCCAATGATGGCCAGGGAGTGCTGGGCAGCGGGAGCCGAAGCCCAGGCACCTCACCTGCACCCCTTCCCGCATGTCCTGGGCACCCGTCGGGCATGTAGAAGCGCCCGTCCCATGTCTGTGAGCACAGTCATCATCATCCAGGGCCTGAGGCCTGGCTTTGCCCTGCCCTGCACAAGTCCCAGCTGCCTTGCAATGCTCTTCCCTTATGGATGTGCAGCGCAGAAACCAGGGGTTGCACTGCCGTGGGATTTGGGCTGGCCACTGCTTACTCTATTTTAGCAGCTGTCTTGCTGCCACCAGCCTGAGGCTGGGATTATTTCCTTTAAGAGGTGCGGGAGTCCCTTTCTCCCCATGCAGCGTGGTGGCATCACCTTGGCATCAGCTGTATTGCAGCAGCCCTTGCCTCCACTGGCACTCTTGGACTGGGGATGCGGGTGAATAGTTATTAATGCTGTGGACAGTTTGTTCAACCTAATAGTTGGGCTGTTGAATCCTGCTGACGTTAAAAAGTATATCTGGCTTTTAAGGAATAAAAAGGAAATGCCATTCTGAACCTTCGACCCCTTTTCCCATTTCACTGTAGCTTTTTTCTCGTCTTTCTCAATTTAAACTTGGCTCACAGCTTGCTTTCATAATGTCTCTTACAGCTTCTCCGCCGTTCAAAAATGACAGAAGGCCTACGAATTTCGATAAAAAGGTGTTAGTATGGGCAGGACGCTTTAAAAGGGAGGAGGAGATTCCCGCCTTCATATCGTAAGTAGACCTGGGCTCTCTGCTGGGAAACCCTTTTCGCCTGGATGACACTTTTGGATGTGAAAGCACAGACTGAAACTCCAGCCTGGGCCACGGTCAGAAGTGTGCTCACGTGGTGAGGAGGGTTGCGCAGTGCGGGCGTCACGTAGGTGGGCTGCTACTGCTACCAGCATCCCAAAATATCTGAACTTTTGGAAGCATGAAGTTTGGGTCACCTTCCGTGAAGTTAACTGGATTCAGTTGCTTTAGACATCAGAAATTTCACACTAAGATGAAGTGTCTTTTGTAAAATGAGTGAATTCAGCTCAGAAGTCACTGGGGTAAAATATTCATTTTGGGTTTTACATGCTTTGCTAGTTTTTAATGACTAGCAATTAATAACGATGCATGAATTTTAAGAGAGTTGGAGCTATCTACAGCATTGGTGGCAGACATCTGCTGGGAGTTCCTTGCACCTAGCCTATGGTTTCATGTCCTTGTCGAGGTATCTTCTTAAAGGATTGCCGCTCATTGCTGGAGGCCTAATGCTGCCTGACTTGTAACATCCCGGGGGCTCTTCCAGCTGGTGTTTCCCTTGCAGATGTGACTAAAGCCACAGCTGGATGCCAGTTCATGAGTGACTTAAGCTGTCACACTGAAGGCTCTTGCAAGCATCACCTGTCACAGAGATGTCAGGAGTTGCTGGTGGGAGGTGGTAGAGATTTCTCAGCGATGGCTGTGGCTGTTCAGCAGCTCGGTGACATGTCTCCAGGTAGATCGTGGAGCTGCCAGCCTCCAGGCTCAGCCTCTGCTGGCAGAAACGACCCTGGGCTTCCCAGTGCTGGAGGAGCCGGGTCATGGGGACACCAGGATCCGTCACAGTCCCCATGTGGCTCCCGTGGCATTTGTATGGGACAACGTGACAATTTGGCTGACGGATGGTGCCTGGGCCAGGCAGGTGTGCATCCGTTCCCGCAGCTGTGCCGAGGAGGGGGCTGCAGCCCCCTGTGCAGCCAGGACGGGAAAACAGCCCCGGACTGCGGAGCACTCACTGTGCTGCTTGCTGTGAGAAAACTCACTGTCGCTGTTAGCCCAAATGTCATGCAGATGCTCTTGCTGCAGTGAGGGCGGCATCGCCCAGCACCGCCCACCCATCACAGGCATCTCCTGGTGCTCCTGCAGCCACCGCGGGCGGGCGTCTCCCGGCTGCTGCGCGGTGCCCGGGTTGTGCCCCTGCTCACGTCTTTGCTGCAATGAAAAGGCGTTCCTGCCCTTGCGGTTTATCAGCTGCTCACTCTCACACACATTAAATGAAGGCACAAGAGCAGGATGTGTCACTGCTGACAGCAGCAAGACCTCACCTCTGCGGGGTTTGGCTAAATCTTGCATATATTTTTTGAGCCCGCCTATAAGCACTTGAAGAAAGACAAAGCAGAAGAGCATTGTATATAAATAGCTAGTTGCTGGAAGGATTCAGGATTCATCACCCAGCTCTCTGCCGTCTCTTGCTTTACCCTTGCTGCCGCAGGATGGAAACTCTGCTCTGTTCTCTGCAGGTCCGAGGTCCTCGATGCTTCGAGGAACAGCGTGAGGATAAAAGTTTGTTACATCATGATTGCGCTGACCTTGCTGGGCTGTTTGGCCATGGTAGTCTCGGGCAAAGAAGTGAGTATTTTTTTGGAGTGAGGGGAACTGTCCCACTTCACACTGTCCCACCTCTGTGTATGTTCTCTTTTTAAATGAACACCCGGGTGAGACAAAGATTTTAAGAATAAGTCTGCATTAGTAATGCTTGCAGGGGACTTGCACCACCACGTTCTCTGGGGGATAGATCGGCTTTGGCAAGTGCCACTGGCTGGTCAACACGTTCCTCTTGACCCACTTTGCCAGAACCCAGTGCACTGCAACGCCCTATACACTGGTATCTCGGGGAAAGGCTGGCCCAAAGGTCACGGAATAACTCAGATAACATCAGCTGGCTTTGGAGCAGGCTGCAAACATAGCAGCCCTGATGCATTCCCCTGCTTCGGCCACATCACCAGTCCCACCTTGCCCGGCTGCTGCAGGTGATGGGCCTCCCGACGGCTGCCTTCCTGCAGAAGTTGCCTTTGGCCATCATGTCTCCCAAAAGCTGTTACTCATATTTGCTTCCCCCGTCCTGCTGGTGGGGAAGGAGGGTCTCCAGCTCCTGCTGTGGACTAGCATGTCCCAGCCACGCATGCTGGGCAGCAGGCAGGAGCCCCCGGCCAGAGCAGCCGGGTCCAGTGCAGATGGGAACGGTGGCCTGATGCTCCTGGCCAAAATCAACTGAACAAACAGTGATGAAGTAAAGCAAAAATGCAATCCACAAATCTCTCTGCATCTGAGTTTCTGCATCTCTGTGTACAATATGCAGTACGATTTTTCTGCTAATCAGAAGCTACAAATGCTGACAATTTCATAAAGAAAGGAAACACATTAACTTCTTGCATTGCAAAATATTGAAAAGAACAGTGGGGATCAAAGCAAGTGGTGCAAAGGAGGGGGAATTTATTGATGAGAAATGTTTTCATGCAATGATTTTCACCGTTTATTTTCCAAGGCTGCTAAAAGGGATCACACACTGCTGAGGATGAACACAGAAAAGAAGGCCAAATGGAGGGCCGAAACAGAGAGAGATCAGGAGGCAGCTGTTGAGACACCGCGGTGATCGAGACTAGATTTATTTTAACAGCAGGAGATAAGTGTTTTGCACACACGGCATATGTACCTGTCTTCATTTAACTCTTTGGATCTTTCTCCCTGCAACTCTCTCAGGGCAAAGACCTCATTGCCTAAAAATTGCTCAATACGAGCTGTGAAAACTCCTATGGAAATTCCAGCAGATGTTTTCCGTGGCCTCTGGTCTTTGCCGCTGGGTTCACCTGAAATACAGAAGTCGTCTGCTAACTGAAAATTGGGATGGGTGCAGGACCCCCCCAGTTCAGACTCGCCTCTGTGCGGTGCCACCAGAGTGTCTTCTCCGTGCCAGGAAAGATGTGGCCTGACATTGGGGAGCACCTAATTCCGCAAAATTCCCCTGATGACAACAGGCTTAGCCAAAGTGACTGGCAGGGGGGAAAGAGGTCTGAAATATGTTTTAAAATCACAAAGAGGTCAATTACTTCTCTACCTCTGAGCCTGCTGCACCTCTCCAGTTCTGCTTTTTGATCTTCTAGTTCAGGGCATTGTCATAAAAGTTCCCCAGCACTTGTTTAGTTGTGGTTTTAGTCAGGATTAATTGTTAATACATGGTTTGCTAAAATTGGGTTCTTTTTAATCATCATAGTTCATTAATCCATAATAAAACAGCTGTCCAATTACATCTAAAATAAACGCATCTCTTCACAGCTTCATTTAAAGTGTCACCAAACTCTCTGGGATGATGTTTAACAGATGGGAAAGATCGTAATGAAATATTGAAAGTTACATTTCCATAAAGTGATTAAATTTTAAGACAGGAAAATATCCCCACTTCATGGTTGTGGGACTGTCTGCACCAGGCACCAAAGGATGTGGAGGGACAAAACCCATCCATCTTGCCGCGGATGGCAAAGAAGGCTGTAACCATGCTCAGCCCTCGCGTAGGATCCTGAGCAGCACGCCCAGGCCTTGCCTCGCTTCTGCTATGTCCGTCACTCCAACTGTTCACGTTGCATTTGTGCTCCTGCAGCTGTGGTCATTCAGTAGCTTTTTTTGCCCCCTTCCTCCCCCCGAGGATATTTAGTTGCTGGTGCACTCTTCTCCACATTGCACACCCGTTTTTGGGATGAGAAGCTCATGTAAGGGGTATGTTATACCTGTTACACCTTGGTGCTCTCAGTCCATGTTTCCAGATCCAAGCAGGGTGATGTGCAAGAGGCGACGGCTACTCCCTCTAGTATTCCTCACAAAACGTGTCCCAGGAAAGTGAAAATAATGGCCTAGGACAAAACCAGAGCAAACAAGTCTCTGCTGCCAAGGCACTTCCCCCTGTGCCAGTAATATGGGCTCTTTTGTTTTACATGACTTGGTTTTCTTGATTAGCACCATCGACCCTCAAGGGGTTTCTCAGTAATTCCTCAAGGTTAATGCCCATTTGGGACTAAGCTGAAACATCTCTGGTCATTCCCTTATTTTTTTTTAATTCCTAAATGGCCATCACGTGTGTTTTAACATGGCACATGTAGCACTCAAAGGAATGCTGTTTTGATGCTAGTGAACAAAATCACATCTCATTTTCTGAACTTCCCTGGCTTAAGCAGAAAAGGAGGTGATGATGACCATACTTAAAGAACAAGGAAATTAACTGTGACTTGTTCCACTCTCTTTTCTGCATTTCCCTCTGCCTGGGTGGGGGGGAAGAAAACCTGCTTCAGGTGGGAACTATTTTCAAGACCTATTGAACAGCCTCCATCTCTGTTGACTAGCACATAAAGCCTCTGCACTACATATCCTCATTAAGACAAGGGAAAAATCAATGCCACCTCTCTGAGCCAGTGATGACGGGCCGTTTCTGAGCTACCAGATGATCTAATTGCTTTTGGGCCCTCGCAAAGAGCTATGAATATTATTCAGGGGATAATAATTTACCAGCCCTGGCTGCAAGATTATTCATTTTAATGTCATAATAGTCCCCCAAATCAATCAGCCTAACGACCGGCTTGTGCTCTGCAGGTGGCAGGCTCTGGCACGGCGAGCCTCCGCCGGAGCCGGCTGCTGTAGTAGTTGGAGATGCCACCAGAGGACGTTGCGCTGCTGATGCAACTGCGACTCCCTGGGACGCGCCGCTGCGTGTTAAAATAGGTTTCCATCTTTTGCAAAGTCCTCCGAAATCTCCTCATGAAAAGCCTCTAGTTAACACAGCTTCCTGAATGTATAATTGGCCAATCCTCACCACCTTGGGTTTGGGTTCTTTTTTTTCCTCCTGTCTATGTTGCTTAAATGTCACACCTGATCCCACGGTCATTTACAAAAGGGACGGGAGTTGCTATCAGGCAGGAGCTATTTTTCCCTCTTTAATAACGTGCCCTGTATTTCTGTAGCCTGGAGGGTAACGGGAGGCTCCTGCCCGGGGCAGAGGGCCGGGCTGGGGGCAGCCCGGTTTGGTGCAGATGTTCAGCGAGACCAAGGTGAGTCTTTCAAACTCCCACCTTGCCATTCACCTCTCCATACCAGGAGGAAAGAACGCTTCCTCTCCCACAGGATATTTGCCATTTTAATGAATTCATGTGTGGAAGTGGTTAACAAATTGCCACTGGGAAATCTCTCCTTCTTGCTCATTTTGCCTCGCTGGACCTGCTCAGGGGGTTTCTAATGACACCTGGCTTCTTTCCATCCTTTTCCTTTCTGCAGCTCCTGTCCTGGGAAGCAGCAGAGCCCACGTGGTCCTGCACTTGCAACGGGTTAGGGCATTTTCCCCAAATGAAATCCCACTATTCAGAAAGATCTTATTTTAGAGATTTCCCTGCTCTCTCAGTGTTTAATCTCCCACCAGGGTGGGAAACTGCTGCTTATTTTAAGGCTGAATTCACCCAGCTTCAACTTCCAGGTGTTGCTTATGGTCTTCTGTAAGTAACATAAAACCTCCCACCACATCAGCTCTTTCCTACGTTTAGCTAGTCACCTCTCAGCTGACTCCCAGACCTTTCTCCGAGTTGGATTCATGTTATGCTCAAAACACCTGTAGTTTCTAAGAGCTGCTTGGTGGATATCACTAGATTACTGGTCAGTGAACTGATTGACACTATAGTAAATTTACACCTGTATTAAGTGATTTACTAGCTTAGGATCATCTTCATAAACAATTCAGATAGATTTTATTAGCATAGAATCAATAATTTAGGACTTTTGCAGAAAGGATGCGGAAGCTCGGAGAAAGGCATTTCTCTGCAGATTTTTGCTGGCTACCCCAGGGAATGAAAAAGCACGGCGGTGCTTTTTAGAAACCTCTTCTCTTTCTCCCTTGCCTGAGGAACTAACTCCCATTGGGGCAGCATGGCTGGCGAGCGGCTGGAAATCTGGGGAAAGGATTTTGTTTCCTGGGACCTCCAAGAATCAGTTCAAAGGAGTGTCATCTCCAAGTGAGACGTGATAAAGGCCTGGCTCTGTAAAGGGATCTGTTCTCTTTGCATGGAGGAGTTTTCCAGCTTGGAGCAGCCTCGTGCTTCCTCCTCTGCTCCGCATCACTGCGGCAAAGGAGCTGTTGCTGTCGTGGGTGTCTGGGATCCTCGTGCCCACTGCGATTTCACAGTTTAAACACTGCTGTCCCATTTGGGTCTGGTCCTAACTCACTCTAGCCTAGCAAGACCAGTGCTCAATAATTTGACTTAATTAATGAATCATCCATTAATGCAGTGAGGTAGCATTAAAGCAATTTGTCTTGGTTAAATAGTTTGATGACCATTAGTGCTGTATGATTTATCACTCTGCGAGTGTCCCATGATGAGTAGGTAGCTCCCGAAGGACTCAGTGCTCTGCAAGCATCTGAACATTACATTTTTTTTGCTCCAGGAAGGACTTGGACACACAAACCTTAAAGCTACCTTGGTCAAGCTGGCTCCACACCTTGTCTGTGCCTGTGTGAACGGAGAAAGCTTTCCGCGAGGAAATCACGGGGTTGGGACATGATGCTTCCTGGGGGCATAGCGTTTCCCCAGCGAAGGGACAGGGAGCGCGTTTAGTGTGCGGAGGCTTGCCAGAGCGAGGAGTGATTTTGTAGGGGTTCAATGGGCTCCTTCATGGCTTATGTACTCCTTAGCATGAGCATGGTTATCAAAAAGTGCCGGTGAGAGAAGACCGGAAAACCAGGGGATTTGCATGCCAGTGTGTAATACACTTCTCACAGATGAGACATGGGCCTGAGACTTTTAATAAATGAAATGAAAACTAAAAGAGCTTGATGAATTAGTAATATGCTAATTACAATCATTCCTAATGGCTGATGTTTCTGTTTGCAAAGTGCATGAATGCAAACACAGCTCACGTGGGGCACTGTGAATTGCACCATCATTACACACAGCTCCGAGCTCCCCGTTAGCTATTTTACCACTGTCTAAGCATTGTCCTGCAGCAAATTTTTTGACAGCAGGACTATAATCCTGAGGAGGACACCCATCAAGGCTGTAACGATATCACTAAGGCAGTGCTGCTCCAGGGGAAACGGAAGGAGGCTCCAAAATGCGATTTCAAATTGAGCTGAAGGGCTGGAGCAAACCTTCAAAGGTCAGAAGTGTCCTGGTTTTTCAGTCCTTCCTCCGCTCTCCCAGCCCACACGGGAGTCGGAGAGGCTCCTTGCCCTCTGCACCATGTTGGCTCTGCAGAGAGCCATCAGGTGGGATTCTGGCCTTTTTCTTTTTTAGGAAGCTCTTCATATCTGATGGCTATCATAGGGCTGCTCAGCCTTTCCCTTGGGAAGAACTAGGAGAGACTGGGCAGCAGAGAAGGCTCAGGCACAATATTTTATTTTGTTTCAGATAGCCAGAGAGAAATTAAAAAAAAAAAATGTGCTGGCAAAACTGTGCCAATACATGAACCAGAATCACCTATTTCCAGAGTCGCTCTCTGTGCACAAAGCTCTGCACCAGCCTGGAAGATGATTTGCAGCATCCCTCAGGTTTTTCTTTTAGACATATATTTACATAAAAGAAAGTAAAATCTCTGCAGCCTACCTTTATCTCAAAAGCAGGTTTCCCCTGAGACACAGAGAAATAGTGTGTCTCTCTCATCTGAAGGATGAACAACAAGAATTTCACTTTCATAGAAAGAAGTGGAAAGTTTTGCACTGGGAAGTGGAAGCGGAGGGGGCCGGCACTGGCAGGGCAGCGCGCGCAGGAGCGACAGAGAGGATGGACCCCAGCTTCCCCGGCAGCTCTCCAGACACAGCGCAAAGGACAGCAGCACCGTTTCATCCACTTTAGAGGAGCAGGGCTACGGCTCCTGTAAACAGTCATTACTTAAGCAATAAAACGGGCATAGGGGCTATGACATTCGGGCAGCAGAGCTGAGATAACAGCTCTCTTGGAAGCAAGCCCTCCACGTAGGCTTGCACTGCTGTGATTTCTGACCGCGCAGCCGTTACCCCCCAGTGCCCGGCTCCGCTTGCAGAAGCACACGCTGTGTTGCCTGCCAGATGTGTGGCTTTTAGCGTACGATTAATTCCCTGCCTGCCCTGAATCAATCCCTGGCAGCTGCATCGCTGGAGCTGGGCAAGCCCAGGCTGCAGTGCTCTGCTTACCCAAAGCCCCTACCAGAAATGTCCCGGATGCAGATGCTGCTGGTCCCTCACACACCTGGAGCACTCAGGTGCTGGGGTTTGGCCCTGTGGCACTTTGCTGTTTGCTCAGGTTTTGCTGAGCACTAGGTGAGCTGTTCTGGGCATCTGGGCTTCCTTGGTCAACCTGGCTCCCGCGTGGAAGGGGATAGGATTGCAGGTGAGCACGGGCGAGCTGGAAAGCGCTGGCTGGTGACTCGCAACCAGTCTCCAAACTCTTCATGATGCATATCTCGGGGCTTGACTAACAGTACACCTATGTGTTTTACTGACCTACTCATGTTGCAGCTGATAAAGCGCATTACTGAAGGGGAAACCTGTCTGCCCGCTATGAAGTGGCATGTTTAAATCAGCTGTGTGCTGTTTATCTGGCTCCACAAAGCAAGGAGCAGCTTTACTGCATCCATCCTCCAGAAATAGAGGCCTCTCCCCGGAGAGGTGGAGCAGCAGGTCACTGCTTGTGGCAGAGAGGAGGGAGCAAGAAACAATGAGTTCACTTGCAAACTGTCTTGCTATGAAATGCAAACTTCCGTGGGCTTTGAACCATGAGTTGTTTAAGTGCTTAATTTTGGCTATGGAACCCAATTCCCTTAGGGAAAGGAAGATTGTGTGGCACGTGTCTTGTTGTTGTGGGCTCTACCTGCAATGCAGCCCAGGAGCTAAGCATGGTGTGCACAGGGTTGTCCAGCGGCACCTCCTGCAGCTCTCCTGAGGCTGAGACTGTGGAAAAGCACGGTGAGACTCCCCACCGAGGCGGAGAGGAGGTTTTGTGGCTGATGGGGTCCTTCTTCCCCTCAGCTACCAGGATCCCTGGTTTGGGGCATTGCCCGGACCTGGTGGCCAAGTCACATCCATGCAGAGGGTCTTTTGTGGGTGGCTTTCCCTGGACCTAGGGAAATGCACTTTTAGTGATTTTTGTTTTGTTTTGTTTTGTTTTTCTGTCTCTCCTATGAGAGAGGAACAGGGACCTTACCTACATCTTAAAATGCAAAACCACCGCCTGACAGTTCTGGAAAGTTAACTTTGGGGCAAGCACCACTTTAGTGACTCGGATTTTAATTGACTGGAGAGCAGCTTTTAACCCAGGTCGAAATGGGAGGAGGATTTGCATAACAATCGATCTAAAAGCTCCAGTACCTCCCACAGCCAGCGCAGGGACACGTGTTTCTGCTCGGTTTTATGGTTAAGTGCTCCCAACGATGGAGCAATTCAGAGTTTAAGTACAATTTGCAGGTTCTGCAACAATAGCCTGCCGCAGAGAAAACTCCCTTCTGACATTTCCCCATTACTAAAACGTCTCTTTCTAAAGTTCTGCTCTGAGACCTGGGCATATTTTTGCTCCAAATTTCCCCCTTCCTTGGGCTTACCACGATGTTACTTGTTTAAGATTTAAGCAGCTCCAGAAGGCTGTTCTAATTTTTTCTTTCTTTCTTGTGGCAGAAAAAGTCATTAAGCCCAGATTCCACTTTGTGAACATGAGCAAAATAGCTTTTATTAATGCCTTCGCGATGCTGAGTGAAAACCCTAACCTGTCAGCTCCGAACTACAGGAAGACTCCTGGTGCTGGGCTCAGGTTGCAAAACAAAAAGGATGGGAAATTGCACGTCAACATGTCAGTGAAAAGCCCGTGGAGGTGAGAATGCACAATACGTTGTTTATTAATGTCACAGTTCAGTCAAAATGTGAAAGCTGTCAAGTGGGGAGATGAAAGTGGGACCTGAGCTACTTCCCAGCATGGCTTTCCAGGCGCTGTTAGATTTCCTTTTTTCCCTTTTTCCTCTCTCCTAGAGGGTCAAGGCAAATGCCTGTTTATCTTCCTCCTTTTATCAGCAAATAACAGTCCCCTCCTTGCTTAGATTACTTCCACCCTGAGCAAATCTCTCGCGGTTTTTCTGTGCTTTACTGGCACTGTCTTCCACTATGCCACAAACTCTGGTTCTGGAAAGGGGCTTCGAATGTGTCCATGGACCCCCTTTGGCAAAGCGAAGCTGGACGGGGTCACGCGTCTGCAGAAACGCAGGTCTCCTTTCTTCTAGCCAGCAACTTAATTTCGGCAGTGGAAGCCGGGGGGCTGCTCATCCTGGCAGGATGCGGGCAGGAGCGCTGGCCGAGGCACCGGAGCCCTGGGGAATGCCACGAATGGGCCATGTCCGTCCCCTCCGCTGGTGCCGGGCTCCGGTCACGGCGCTCAGCTCGCACCGGGGCGGCCGGCACGCGACCCGTCCCCAAAGCGGGGCTGAGAGATGGAAAATGCCAGGAGCGGGGTCTGCTCGGCACAAATGTGTGCAGATGTTTCCTCTCCTACTTAACCTTGCGGTGTTGTTAACAATAAAACTTCTGTTATATAATCAGGCAGCGACCAAATCTGGCCCCGATTTGACCAGGGATAGAGGCAGACAGAGCGCTGACACCTTGCAGGAGCTGCTATCTCCCTCGCCAGAAACATGGCTTTTTTTTTTACTATTATCATTATTATTTTTAAGTAACTCTCTGGTTGCCATGGTTTCAGCGAAGCACAGGGCATCATCGAGGCTGACGGCTGCCGAGAGCCTCCAGCAGCCGTGTGCGAGGTGTGAAGCTCCCGGCCCTGGCGAGGGGCCGCTTCGTGGGCTGCTTCCCGCACCCCCGTCGCCGTCCTGCCATGGGGAGCAGCGTTGCCTGGCCCTGACCTTGGCCAAAAGGATTTTGCCGAAACCGCATCCACCCTGTACAGTTGCAACACCCTGCTTAAAAGCCCAATAGCTTACGCTTTAGGAAAAATACAGCAATTTGCTTTGCAGCAGCATTGCGGGGCCCCCGGTTTCAGCAGGGAGTGTGAAATCTGTCCTTGGAGCCTGCAGATTTTCTCGCTGCTACGTATTTAACATTATAGTCTTTTTTTTCAGCTTGTTTAGCGTCTGCTCTGCCAATCAATATAATACATCTTGTCTCCAGTAAAGGATTTTGACCTGCTTTTATTTTACACCTGTGGGTGAAATCTTGTAGCCATTAGAGGCAGTTATCTCTTCCACACCTAGGGAACAGGCCGATATTATTAAAAATGCTAATTATCACCTCGGAGCATCCACGAAGAATGCAAGTAAAAGCACAGCATCCAGGTAGATTTCAGAGGAAGTTTAACGGCCTCAAAAATGCCCTTGGAAGAGCTTTTCTCTTTGGTGCCAGCCAGCATTGTGCTGATTACACATTCTTAAAGTTCAGGGAATCCATAATCTTTTGGTGAAACGATGAGAAAGCAGAATTTGCTCAGTGAAAGACGGAGCAGAAGGCAGCGAGTGGGCTCTGAGAGTGGGACTTGCTCCCAATTTAGATAGGTCTTTGTCAGTACAACGCTAAGTTCTTGTCGGATCCATATGTGTCTCTATTTCAACTTTTCTTTGACTTGTTTTTCCTTCGGGTGGAGAAGATTTGTTTGTTTTTTTCTGCTCTTATCTTCCAATGAGGGTTGTAGAAGTCAGTGATGGCTTCTTCCCTGCCTTATTTGGGTAGGGACATACCAAGGGCAAAGGCAGAAGAAAGTTCACAGAGGGTGGGATGCTGGACCAGGAGCTGAGACTATGTGCGCTGAGCCGGGCAGCACTGAGCTGGGCTCAGCCCCTGTTTGTGTGCCCGGGCTGCCTGGTCTGTCCTGGCCACCTGCACCACCTCCGCAGGGGAGCATCCAGCCCTTGGCCCGCGCAGTTTCTTGAATGCCAGGCTGACATAAATCGAAGCTATAGTTGTGATGAACAACAGAAGTAAACCAGCAGGATTTGCCCCTTTGCACTTTCCTCTATGAGTAAATGGCAATGCTTCAAACCCAGCGTCGCTAAATCATTCAAGAAAAGCATAAGCTTGTAGAAACAGAGGCCGATTCCCACTTCCGAGGGACCAAAGCCACCAAAATGACCCTTCTTGCAGCAGTAGCTCCTCCATCACCACCAGAGCAAACTCCAAGAAGGCAAAATCGTCAGAGAGGCAGGGAAAAAAATTCACCTTTATTTTTTTCTTAGCAAATTTAATGTCCTACACAGGGGAGTTTCTAGCACTCATAAATGGTTGACTGAAGGTCCAATTTATGGCTTGCCAGAGCCTCGCATGCTGCGAAGTGATGAGACCTGCCTGGCTGTCCCCAAGTGGTCTCTCCTTGCTCAGAGCCGGCGCTCCTTGCACCCTGCTCCTGGCTTTTGGTCTTGCAGCTGGTCAGGCCATGGGTGCAGCCTTTTGCAGGGCAGATAACTGCTGTGTTTGCAGCTCGCTTGAGTCTTGCCACAGCTTCCAGCAAAGGAAATGTGGCATGAGCTGCCAGCGTGGGTAATTTCTATCAAACTTGCAGTCTTGTAAGGAGAAAGGCCGTCAGAGTCCAGGATTTGCAAGAAGCAGTGGCCCGCTGCCGAAGGCGGATGCTGCCCTGTCGGGTACGCCGGGCTCGGAGGACTGCGGTGGAAGGGATGGGGCTTTTGTGATGCTCCTTGCGGTCGGCAGCATAGCTCAGGCGGGAGGAAAGGCAGCCCGCAGGCAGCTGCATTGCTGATAAAAGCCATTTCTAAAGCACTTGATGGTTGTCATTGCTTTCAGTAACGCGAGCAGATGCTCAGCCAGGAATGGCAGCCGGAGACGTGAAGCTTGCTGCATCCCGGGGGAAAGCAACCCGGGGTGCCATGCTCCAGCGAGCACCTGGGCAGGGACCACGCGCTGCAGGACTGGCCCGTCCTCCAGCTCTGCTGACCGCTGGCACCGTGGGGCTGTGCAGGTGCTGGGTGTGTGCTGGGGGTCGTGGCAGCTCATCCGAGTGAGGAGATCCCCGGCTTGCACTCTGTCTCACTGCTGCCGCTCGGCTGGCTCCGATGGCCAGGGAGCGCCCAGAGGAGCAGCCCAGCTAGCCAACTGGGCTGGTGCTGGGCTATTACTAACCTGCTCTCCCAAGCCCTGCAGATGCTTGTGCGTGGTTAAAATGCTCAGACCATGGTGTGAGTGAATAACCCCAGTGGAAAATAGATGAAATCCAGTAACTCTCTGCACGGCAAACCCTGGCACAGAGGCAACCTGTGCCCTCCCTGCTGCCAATGCTCCAGGCTGGGCGATGCTCTTGGACAGCTTCTCATGCTCACTGCTCCTCTTTCCCGTGAAACACCCACACCGGTGTGCTGGGGAACAGGGCAGGGAAGCTGCCAGGGCTTCTGTGCATGTCTTTAAGACAGTGATTGAGCCGTGCTTGCTCGTGCAAAGAGAAACAAACTAAGTAATAATTGTTATGGCTGTGGAATAGCTCTCTTTGCGTTGCTATAGACTTTCTTAAATTGTCACTACCTCATTAGTGGTTTGCCCTGAAGAGAGAAATCCATTATGCATGTGGGCCGGGAAGAGAAAGTGAGCGCTGATGTGTTAAATTTACTAGCCCCTGCCCCGGCACTACCACGCGACACGCGCCCGGATCAAAGCGCAGTGGCAAAGGGCTGGAAGGAGCTCCCCCATCCACAGCCCCTGCGAAAGCCTCCTCCTCGAGCCCTGGGGAGCCTCGCGCATCTCACAGTCTGCGGACCCCAGGGGATGGCAAGGTGGCACAGGCAGGTCCTCTGCAGAGCACCCAGGTGCTGTTATGAGACCGGGCTGGAGAGGTTGTGAGCAAAGCTGAAATCTTGCCCCAAATCTCCCATTCCCAACCTGGCTAAAGCTCATACCCAGACCCAGCTGCCACAGCGAAGAGTTCTCTTCTCCCAAGACCTCTGGCACCCAGGGCAGGAGCGGGATAATGTGTGTCTGAACATTTCCATCAGCTTTCAAACGTGGCTGAGCCCTGAAAATCTGACATTTGGCCAGTAAAACGCTCTCCAAGGAGCTGTGGAGAAATTGAAGTGAGCATATCGTTAAAACCTCATCATTTCCCCACGCCGCACCGGGCCGCAGTGCTGAGAGCTGAAAAGCACATTATGGCGTACATAAAATTAGTGACATTGTGTTTTTGTTGCTTCGTTTGATTAGGAAAGCGTGTTGCAAGTGGTGTGTTTAAACAGATATTATGCAGGATAGCGATAACCAGTTTTAAGTCATTATACAAGCAGTTTAATTTGATGTTGCTCTATAAATAATCTAAGTCTATTTGCATGCATATTTTGTTGACAGGAAGATAAAAACCATAATTCCTACAAACAACATAATGATGCTATGTTGGTAGCAAAAAAAAGGAAAAATCTGCCATTCAAGACTTAATGTTTCAATCATTAAAAAATAGAACTTCATCACAGCCGGTAAAATTAAAGAGTATCCCTCCAGCCACAAGCTACTCTCCACGGAAGTAGAGAAAAGACAATATCAGCTATAAAAGTTCAAGAAGGAATATTTTGCTTCAGAGTTTAAGATTCTTGCTGATTTCAGTGTTCTCTGAATCGGATCATTACAGCTTTGTAGTATGTCTTGGTGTATAACTTAGATAGGCAAACACAGTACATTTAATGTTTCTTTGACTAACTTCCTATGAGAACACTGCGTGCTTGCAGAAGAAGAAAAGAAATAGTTTCACAGTTCAGTCAAGAGAAGTTGCCTTTTAGAACTGATTTCTCTTTGTAGTGGGTCTAAATGCAAATCCCAGCCACCGCGGGGGCGACCCAGGCAGCCCCGGGGCAGCACTGCCCCCAGCACAGCTGCCAGCCTTGGCGAAGGACTGCGGCCAAAGCCGGCCTGGAGAAAGGAGGAGCACACCGCCTTGCCGCAGGAAGCTCCCAGGGAGTGGGAATAACAGCCTAGTTTTTACAGCTGCCAAGGAAAAATCTTTTATTTTGTAGTTTCTTGATGCCTGGCTTGAAACTTCTACATTGCGCACCCTTTAAAAATTTCATTCCTCTTGCTGCTGTTCCGCAAGCAATGCTCTGCAGAGGCAAACTTGCACCAGACAGGGTAAAATCAAGCTGTACTGGAGTCTCTGAAGTGTAAAGAGTGGACAAATGTGCAGATCTTGGATATTACAGTCTTATGCAAGAGGCATCTTGTCCTGATCCAAAGCGAGTCAAACCTCCTGGGACATACAGAGCAATGAGTGCATCCATTTCTTTCCATGCCAAACAAGCAAAAAGACTTTTCCTGAAATTTTTCCCCATGCTCTGTGAAACAGGGTGCTCTGAAGTCCACCTGCCTAGCACCTGCAGAGCAAGCCAGCCGCCTCCTCAGACCTCTCCCTCTGCACAGAAGATGAAATTTGGAAGCCAGTGTGGTGCTCGTTGCCTTGCAGCTAAGTTTTCTAGTTGAGGTTCCCTGTTTAAAGCTGCTCACAGATTGAATGCAGGAGCCGCAGGACGTATGCTTGCTCAACGGCCTCATGAACCGCATTTTGTGTGAAGGTGTTTCACAGCCTGGAAGGAAACCTGTGGAGAGGCTTAGCTCTGCCCAGCTGCACTTGCCTCACAGCCACCTAACCCGGCTGGACCGAGCTGCAGTGACGGATCCTGCAGAAAACTGCAAATTCATCCTGCAGCTCTGCCTGCCAGATCCCAAAGAGAAGGAACAGCAAACAAGGCTCATCCTCACAAACTGTGGGACAAAGAGTCTGGCAGCAATCCTTGAAGAAGTTTCTGACTTTTGCTTATTAAGAATTAAGTGTTGCTAGAAAAGAAAGATGAGCTCAGCCTTCTTCCATGCCTTTGCTCACTAAGTTTCTTCTGAATGAATCATTTAAAACTTTCAGCTGGGATTGACAGTTTGGGAGCGGGACTCGGCTTTTAGTGTTGGTCCACTATTTGTTTGTTCCCTATTTATTAGTCCATAAGACTTTGCTTTATTTTAACAAACAATTTCATCTGTCTGCAAAAATAAATAAAATACATCATTTCTCCTCCAAACCAGGCAAAGCCACATTTGCCAAGTCAGAGACTTGTTGCCATTTTCTTGAGGCACAGCATCTGTAAAGAAAGCCTTTGTATTCCCTGGAGAACACACTTCATTCATTTCACAGTGCATGGTTCTTGATTATCCGAGTTGAGTTTCTTAATAAAAGATGCCTGTTGTTGAAAATAATAAGCCAGAGAATATTTCCATGCTATAATTTAGCAAGTATTCTTAGCGCAGCAGTTAATAACCCAACCATTTTACAGGCAGCACTTTCCAGATTTTACATCTCAATATTGAGGCTATGAGAAAGTGGAAGGTCTCCCATGAAGTCCTAAAAGACAAACCACAATTTCTTGACTTGGACAAAACCTTGATTTGTTGCTAGCTCCAACAGTCAAAAGGTTTTGCATTTCCACATAATTCCCCCTTGCTTTTCGTTTTTGCTTTATTGTAACGTCAGTGCAGAATAGGTTCCTACAGAGAGCCAAAGGAATTGAGAATAGACAGCACAGAAGCTCAGAACAACTTCAGATGAGGAGCTGCCCAATTAGGAACGTCATTAAAACACCTGGAGGTGAATTTTAAACTTGCTTATAACTTTTTCAAGAAATTATCTTAGAAATGTGAAATTACTGAGAGTTAATCCAGCTGAGAGTTTGTCACCCAGCCAATTTTTCACTAGTCCTGAAACAAGCAAAGTTCTCACTACGTGGCATGTCTTCCATAGGGAAAAATCCCTATGTCCATTTTATCGGTATCCAGAGTCTGTATCTGTATAATGATCAGTGCAAGGCAGCAGGTGGGACTGGCACACGCCACTGCGGATCATGCGGGAGGCTCTGTGTTGTGTTCATTAAATTAGATTTTCCGAAGAGCAGCACAGAGATAATTGTCAGCAGGTCTGGGTAGGCTTTATGTCTTCTTGGATCAAGAATGTTCACCCAGACTGGTAAACAACGACACTTTCCCTGTGCTTCACTGAACACATCTGGATACAGAATTATTAAGCAAATGCCCTTTGATTCACAGTGGGGAATTGTAAGTAGCTCTCGATGGCTTTACCAAATGGCATACTATGTAAGAAGGCTAATGATTTATCAACATGCAATATGCATTTACTGCATATGGAGATTTAAACTAAATTGGTCCTGGATTTGAAATAAAGTATGAAGAGCAAGCAGATGAGAATAAAAACAGTCCTAGTATGAGGTCTCTGATCCCATGGGCACGAAGATGGAAGATGTGAAGAGCTAGCCACCGCTGCTCTCGCCCATCCGGGAACGTTTCAGTGACCTGGGGAGCCCAGGAGGTGTTTAATTGACTCTGCTTTTCTAGCAAATGGATAATTGATGGGTTGTTTTTAAATGACATTCTCATGGTTGGTTGGATACTCAGTAAAATTGGTCTGAAGTGATTGTTGGAGGCACTGATGAGCTTTGGTCCATTTGCAGAGGGGCTGAGGTAGAAAGAGCAGAAGAGCACACGACCTCCTTGGCAATGCCTGGGCAGGCATGTCGGGAGGGGTGGATTTTGGGGCCAGTTTCACTGTTCTGGCAAGAACAAGCTTTTTCACAGCCAGAACAGGAACCTGCTGAGCTCTGAGTGTGGGCCAGCCAGCTCCTGCATGCTGACCTCCCTGCACTGCAGCATCACCCGGCTGTCAAGTGTTCACTCCACTGCGCTCTCTCACTTCGATCATCAGCACTTTTCACTTCCTTTCCTGCTTTTCCAGGATATATGATATGCTTATTATATGTCCTTTTTCAGGGTGTTGCTCCATTAGAGCCCTTTCTTCCACTGGTGCACAAAATTCCCTCTTACTGTTTGCCATTTGTCTTCCTACCCACAGCAGTCCAGTGCTTGGAAGGGCTGTTGTGAAACCCTGCAGCTGTCATGAACTGAAGTGGTGGGAAAGGAAACAGATCCAGGCCTTTTGGGGGTTTCTTGGAGCAATTATCTGATTTACAGCATTGCACAGGCTATTGCAGTTCACTAGCTGCTGGGCACAAACAGAGCAGGGCTCTCTGGGTAGATGGTGCTGGGTTTGGGGGTTCGCTGTCCTTGCGAGAGATTCCTGGGGGTACAGGAGCAAAGCAGAGGCTGGTGTTGCTGGCTGCCTCCTCTGCTCTCTCCCTTGGGGTTTCTTGCTTGGCTGCTGAACTGAGCGGTCCCTCCCTGGTCCTCTCTGTTCAGCCAATTTTGCTGCCTTCCCCAAGGTGCTCAGTGACATGGCAAAGCCAAACAGATCTGGCTGAGGAATGGATGCTGAGGAGACTTTCCAAAGGAAACAGAAATGCACGTGCAGACCCATATTTTCCTGTCCGGGCTTCCAGCAGTAGAGCTGTGTGTCAGGCAGTGACTGTGCAGTGTTGCCCACCCCAGCAGCTCCGAAAGGTCTCCTTTCTAAAAAATGTATAGATGACTTTGCCATGTAGGACTGATGACATTGCTGTCTAATTTCTATAACTCACCATCTAAATCATTTCTCTGAATCACTTGATTTAACTGTAAAAACGTGCTTGTCTTCCTACTTCCAGTGATATTTTTCTATGCAGCGGGAAGAAAGGCTTTCCACTGCTCCTTGCAAGAGCCCCAAAACTAAATGGTGAAATATTCTTTAAAAGAGATGGATGGGATTTGAGGGGTACCATCCCTGAGGGATATAAATACATCCTTCTGAGGGAATAAATACATCCTTCAGATAGCTCCTGGCCCTCCTCTTTGGGCAAGGTTCATACTCTCCATGTGTAGCATGAGCAAGCAGACGTCGCAGGTCCACGCAGGAGCAGCTCTCTGCTTGGAGGTATTCGTGCTCCTGTTGCAGCCTGTATTACAAGGAGATCAGCGGTTTGCCAACATAGTGGTGTGAGCCTGTTGCTCCCAGGGGTTTGAAACCTGTGTAATTTCAGGATCAGCCTGCAGGTGGGCTGCAGATGAGACGGCAGAAAACGAGGATGGAAAAGAATTTGAATGGAGCACCGTGCAAGACAGACCCCTGTCCTGCCAGCTGCTGCGACTCAGCCTTGCCTTCCTCTGTCACCTCAGCTGGGGACCCAACGTCCTTCTGGCCACGTCCCTACCACCTCTACATGTCTCCAGTGTGCCCAGACTCCAGTCCTGGCACAGCAGAGTGCTAAAGACTCTGCAAAGCCCATCCCTAATTTTCACTTTGGGGGACTTGCATAGGGTAAAGGAAGTGTGGAAGTCCTTAGAGGATGAATGTCAAAACTCGGGAAGGGAGTTGGAAGCAGCCAAAGAACGTAAAGGCAAAGAGAGAAACAGGATTTGAACGGAAAAAATATAAAGCTAGAGATATAAAATAAGTCTGCAGAAGCACCACAGGGGAAGGATTAATCCCAGCCTTGAAAGTGCGCACAGCGAAAATGCAGGGACTTTGCCGTTATACAGCACTCTTATTTGAGTGCCTAAAACCACAATCCAAAGAGTGAATGAAGGGATTTATGTGCTTTACCCTTTGCCAGGATATTCTCATGTTTCTAATAGCTGGTCCACATGGCAGCTCTCTCAAACCCACAGATCACCAGGGCAAATTGAGTTGGGTCAAGTTCTTAATGTCAGATGCAGATTTTTTTGATCAGAAATTAGATTTCACATCAGAGGAAAACTGCAGCTTCAAATCTAGCACACAGATAGGCAAGTGACTCCTCTGCAAGAGGACTAGGTCCCGTGGAATAGTATTCATCTGTTTTAATTGTTGTGCAGCTGGGTTAAGCCTTGCTTCATTACAATACCACTAGATACATTAATATTTTTTGACAAAAATACATTAAAATTGTTGATTGATTTTGGGGCACTGTGGAGACCATGCTGGCTTTCTAGAGTGCCTGGAAGTGTTTTGTGTTTTGATGTGAATGAAGATGAAAGCAATGAGAATCTATCAGACAGATGTCATGTACTGTGCCATTTGGTATAGCGTGTTTGCAGAGAGGGATTTGACATGGAGCATGGTATGATAGAAATCCATTAACTGGAATAAATCAGGATACAGTAACAATATACCTGAGAAGACAGAAGATACACGAGATGAAAAGTTGCAGGTTCAGGTGTCCTGAGGACTGAACTCCTAATGGAAGATCCTTGATTTGTAAAAAGTCCAAAGTTTAGAAGTGAAGGGTGTGCATATCACCAATTTCAGCAGTTGTCAGTTCTCCTGCCTCCTTATATCTAACTTTGAGGCCGAAATTCTGTCTCACCACAAAATCTATGCGTACCAGAAATGGGCCCCGTGCTGTGATTATTTAATTTGGGATGCTCTTACTGGCTGGGTTTTAGCAAACAGATCAGTCAGCTTTTGCTGGGACAGAGCAGTCCGGCTGCGTGGCGGCCTTGGGAAGCTGGGGAAGCTCAGCCTGCAGCAGGCTCGGCTCTGCCCAGTGCTGGCGGCTCTTGTGCTGCAAGGCTGTGATGCTCGGTGTCCTGATCCCTCTGCTCCTGGTGCCACGTGAACAACGCAGGCTCAGCTTGGGGAAAAATGGACCTGCCTCAGTAGTCATGGAAATAACTCAAAGAGCTGAAGTCACACAGAAGAAAGAAAAAAAATCATATATATTATTTTAAAATGTGCTAACTTGAAGGGGGAGGACAGAGATATGATATGTGCAGTTTTTTGTATACCTTCAGTTTAGAGAGGGACGAGCTTGGGAGCAGGGCTGAATGCCACCATGGGGGAGCTGGGACAGGCCACTTGATTTTTTGAGGCTGCGATGTTTTATTCCCATCTCTGCTAGTAGAGTGCTGTACGAACAGCAGTGACTGAGCTTCAAGAGTACTTGCGAGGGGTTTTTAGCTCTCTTGACTTAGCCAAGGGAAGCCAACAAGGACTCAACCAGCATTTGAATTACCACAGCATGAAAAATGTGCAGCAGTGATCAGATGGTTTCATGGGAGATGAGATTGATGTTTGACAGGGCACTGCAGGGAGCCCACGACTTTTAACTTGCTGTCATGCCCACAGCAGCTCTCCCTGTCTCCCTGCTGAGGACACCAGTCTTAACCCTCACTTAGTCTCCGGTTTCACTCATCATCTGGAAGCACATTGTTACCCATTGCTTAGGAACGTAACTAAATATGGATCCGGCCTCTCATCTCCATGGGTAATAATGGTAATTCCAACAGTGTCCTTTAAAGTGTGATTTCACATTGCAGAAGCCCCTTGACTGGGTAGAGCTTTCCCCTGTGCTCTGCACTGGTTCAGAGCATCATTCTGATTTCTTCCTGTTCCTGTCACATACCTCAGTTCAGGTGCCTTTAGCGTATTATTTACAACATGGTGGAGCACTTTGTTCAGTCTTGTAAGGAATCACTCCCTCCCATAACATAATCTTTGTACAGTTCTACCTCCTTAAAATTTACCTGAGTGGCTGGGATTAAGGCTAGAATATTTTTAACATCTCTTTTTCCTATCAGGCAAAATCAAAGCTCCTAAGCTCTGCAGGGCTGATTGGAGTGAAATTACTCCTAATTGTTGCAACCTGTGTGGGCACTTGGCTTCAGGTGCTTCTGGGAGCAAAAGGCCAGAGGTGGAAGGGCCCCACGGAGATGGGCACCAGGTGGGTTTGGCCTTCGGGAAGATCAGCTGGGAAATATGAGTGGCAGCTGATGGCCTCAGGGAACATCAGGAAGGAAGTAATTAATACAGGCCTGAGGCAGTGAGGGAGGGGATGCCTGACCAGCAGGAGCTTGAGCAAGCAGGGGGAGATTGGGGTGCCAAGGTAAGTGAGGAGATGAGGGTGCAAGGAAGGGGGTGTAACAGGACCACTCTCCCCAAGGAGGGGACCCAGCTCTCCTGCAGTGTGTTTGCTGTATGGAACCAGCAGCTGCCCACAGTGCTGCTGCATTTGCCCACTTGCCTTGGGGCGAGCCTGAAGCTGCTGTGTTTTGGGGAGGAGACCCTTTCCCTGGTGCGGTAATGAAGACAAAACTCCCCGGCCCCAGAAGTGGTGCCTTTCCATTTGATACCACCCGGCACCAGCCCTGGAGGGGAACAAGTCAGGGTGGCTTTGGGCACCCTTTTTCCAGTCTTAATGGAAATATAGCTGTGCCTGGCTGGAGTTTGCTTTGCTTGAGCCCCTGAGCCCTGGGATTTCAGTGGCATGTATTGGCCATGAGCAGGGCCAGGATGGCTCCAGGGATGTGAAAATCCCTCTCTAAAGGGAGGCTTTGCAGCAGCTAACACCTTGCGTGGTACAGGGAGGTTGGAGCAGGTGTGGGAGGAGGATGCTCCAGGCTGGTGCTGCAGGGGAGGCTCCTTTGGAGGAGAATTAGCTTTTATTAGAGCTAAGCTTCAACTTAATTATTTTAGCTATGCTGGGATGATTTCAATTAGCTCTTCACATCTGATGCTATCTCTCCTTTTTTGCTTAGGCAAGCGTTTGCCCTCATTTTTGCTCTTGTCCAGGAGCTGGACATGATTAAAAGTCTTGCCTGCTTTCTGGTTGCATTGCATTTATGCTCTGCGTCTTGTTGTTGATCAGATTGCTCAGGATATTGAAACAACTTATTGGAAGCAGCTTCTCTTTGATTAAACATCATCTGTGGTGTGGAGGTGGGCTCATTTGTCTGCCTCTTATCGCACCAGGATCGGCTCTCAGATGATTACAAACATCCTTATAAAGTTTTTTCCCCTGTGGTAGTTGCTTGGCAACTGCATCCCTGTCATGTCACGCATGCAGTGGAGGTAACGTGCGGACCATCTCCCTTCATTGGGGGGGGGGAAGGTGTACTTTGGAAAGGAAGAAGATTAAATAAAGAAAATGAGCTCTGTGGGCCTAGGTGGAAGTGACTTGTTTCCCTGGGGTGAGACATGCTAAAAATGGCACCTGTAAATCTTTGCTGGGGCTTGGGGACAACCTGGGCAGGTGATGGGGGAAGCAGCCTCCTCCTGGATGTGTCCTGGTCCCAGAGGGGACCCTCAGGAGTTGGGCTCCCTTTGTCCTCAGGAGCATCCTGCTATGGGGACTGAGGTTACAAGAAAAAAAACACACATTTTTTTCCACCTTCTTCTGATGCCATCTATTGCTCTGGAATATACACCTCTCTGTTTTGTCTTTGTGGTATTTTTTTCCCCTGTTTCTAGGCTGCTGTATGATGTTTCAATTTTACTCCCCCTTCCCCCCCCAGTGCCTTATCCCTACAGTGGCACTCTCTAAGCCCCTCTGCCTGCCTGTCCAGCTTGGAGCGGTCAGTTGTTACGCAGATGGTTGCAGCTTTGCTCCACAACATGCTGCTGTGCGGCACCATCTGCTTTGATCCCCCATCACAAGCAGGAGCACTGTCGGTGTCAGGCTGGAGACCTCTGCTTGTTGTAGCTATTCTTCTGTTTTTAGGCTAGCTGATCTCCCAGGTGACTGGAAATGTCAGAGATGAGATACTCGGTGATCTGTCCCTGTTCAATATCAAAGCAAACTCTTGGCTGGCTTGTAATAATTGAAACCAAGCTCAGTTAATCAATATGTCTAAGTTTAGCTAATTTCTACCCAAGTTCAGACTTTCTCTTTAAACAAAGTTGCTTCTGTGACCTTTTATTCCTTTGCTTGCATCAGTAATGCTGTCCGTTTGCATATATCAATGCAATAGGAGGTGTGTGCTCGAGCCAGCTGTATGGGAAATTTTGATTAAAGAATTTCATGAGGAAATTGTGATTTGCCAGGAAGGTTCACTATGCATTTTCAAGAGACTCTGCTAGGAGAAACTCGTTCAACTCCTTCCTTGGAGGAGCTTCCCATTCTGAGGTGTTCCTTCTCTTCTGAGACTGCTCAAACTTGTCAACTAGGAATTTACCTTTTATTGAATTCTTTACCCTATTTGAAACTGGATCAACTGGAAAATGCCTTGCCATGAACATGGCAAAAGCACTGTTAACTGCTTCCATAGTGAGAAGCTGAGTAATAGAGACAGCATTTTATTTGGCTCTAGATTTGCGGTCTGTGTTGGTGCATGCTGTACTGCGATCTCTTGGGATTGCACTGAAATGTCCACTTGGCTGTTTTACTCCCTCTTCCTAGTAAACGTAGGCTAATGCTTCTTGGATGCACAGATGTAGCATTTCTAATGGGAATAAATCTGCTTCATGGGAGCTAGCACAAAAATCCCAGTCCTGTGTTGTGATCCACCAGTGCGGACACGAGAGTTTGGAGAGTCTTGTTAAAGCCAGTGAGGCTCTGCGTGGGGTTCAGCACCAGCTGGCCCAGGGTTGGATTGGTGCCTTTAGCTGGTAGGCAAGTTCATCACCCTGTGATTCATCTCAAAATGAGGAAACTGGCTGAGCTTTTAGATGACAAAAGGGTGGGTGTCTTTGAAATTGTGTAGAATCACTGTTACACAGACTGTGTGAAGCAAAATGAACATGCTTAACATGTCCCCTGCCCATCTGCTCCCCAGTTCCTCGGTATTAAAGGTTGCTGAGTACTCTGCAAAACTTACAAAATCTTACTCCATGATGTCTGTCTTTCAGTTGACTCCTCTGTTGTCGCAAAGTCTGTGAGGGAGGCTGCCTCAGAGTGGGTTATAACTTCTCTGTGCTGTGGGAAAGCAGCAGCGAAGCAGCACAGGCGGCTCTGCTTGCAAGGGAAGCAGGGCTCTGCTGCGTGGGCATGCCTGGGGGCTCAAAAGCCACGGTTTTCCCATACTAGAGCAAAATGAGAGATACTCTGAAATTTTTTGAGCAGGCAGAGAAGCTGACAGACTCCAGAACTGCCAAAAACCTGGTGAGTGGGATTTGCACCTGAAATGAGCACTTCCCTATCAGCTCCTCTGGAGCAAGGTGTTGCTGCTTGGGGTGAAATGGGATCTGCTGTTTCTCTCTTCCTCCCTCTCCCCTGCCTTTCCCCCAGCTTCAATCACAGCAGCCTTCCAAGGTCAGCTGAAAAGACCTTGTTCCCAAGGCTTAATCGAAGAGGCAGTTTTGTGAAACTTTGGTTTCCACGGCATGCATTTTCTGATGAGGTGGAGGCAGGACACAGCACTTTGTCTGCAGAGGACCGTCTTGTCCTGCCTGCTCTGACCTGCCACTGAAGACCTTCTAGTCCCTCTATTTTTAGATGTGCTGAATGGTCCATTATATATTTTTCTAATTAACTGTCAGAACTGGAGTGGCTGCACGTACTGACTGTCAGAGCAGAGTTCATGCTGTGTTACGAAATGACTGGCTTTGACACCTACAAAAGCAATGAGAACTGTGTATTGGGCTGCTGGTATGGGATGTTTTATTTTGTGTTTTTCTGAGCGTGCTTGCTGTGCTTAGCTCAACATCCAGGTCAGAAACAAGGCACTCCTGTGCTGCTCTGCCTGGCTTGTCCGCCAGCTGCATGCTGAAACTTTGGAAAAAAGAGGAGCCCCCGTCCCCTTGCATCAGCTCTTTGCAGATCTCTCCTGACACTGTGTTTTTTCTAAGCCTCCCTAATGTGCCTTCCTGTATCATCGCTCTTTTCAGTGGGATGCAGAGAGATCAAGCGTTTTCCCCAGTGAAGGGCAACGTGATCGTCAGGCTTGTTAGACTGCTCTTAATTTTAACAATGCATTGAATCTCTCCCTGCGTATTTTTTGTTGACTATCACAGCTTTTCCCTGCCCTATTTCACCTTCTCCTAGATCTTGAGAGCTGCAGTTTTGTCATCTTACTAGATGTTTCTCCTGGTTTGACTCAGGTTTTGAGACCTCAGTCAGGGTAAAGCTGTGCAGCATTGGGAAATTGGGGGGGGGGGGGGGGGGGAGGAGGGGGGGCAGGCAGTGACCTTGCATCTGAGTGCTGAGTGTTTAGGCAGAAAACTCCAAATTTTACTTTATACCTAAGCACTGCAAATCTTGAACAGCCAATTTCAGAGTGCTCACACTGCAGTATGTTATACCAAACTACAAAGTGACTTCTGTTTGGCCAGGAGCTGGGTGAAAAAGGAAAAAGAAAACATAAAGCATGCAAGCCTCGTAGTCCAAACACATCTTCCCATTTCCCTGAATTTTGCTGTAAAATAGGCGCATGCTGTTGGGTTATATTGTTTATATGGTTTAAGATCCTGCAGCCACCAAGACTATGGGAAAAGAGTTTTGCAGATGACTCTGAATAGGAGTCATCTCCCCAGGGGGGTTGAGCCCCAAGGGTGCCTGCAATCGGCTAAATGGAGCCCTGCATGCTCTTGGGGTAGCGTCCAGCAGTAACACGTGGGTACGAAGCTGTGCCTTCTCTGCAAGCTCACAGGCTGTGAACCTCACTTTGCCTAGGGTGTCTGCAGCAGAGCTGAGACCCAAGCAAGGTTCTGGCCAGCTGGGGTTGTGCTTTAATTGCAAGGTCATCTTCTTTCTTCAGGAGGCATCTCCCATGCTTTTGACCTGTGGCAGATGAAATTCAGGGCTGCTCTGTTCTGCCTTCAGCTCTTTGGAAAGAAGCCTAGAGGGTGGCAGCTCTGTGGAGCAGGGGCAAAAAAAAGTATTTGCATAAAACATGGAGGCAAAGCTCCAAGGAGTCAAGAGCAGCATCTCCTGTATCCCTAAGGGCATACTGAATTGCACTGACAATTGCAGCATGGGGGCAAGCTGAAAACTATATGGAGAGAGCTTATTTGAGAATTAAAACAAGGCGAGAGATGGGGTATGGACACTCTGCAGGCAAAGGGAAGGCTCAGTCTCACTCGGGCTGTTTCATTAAGGCCCCTCTGCAATGGCAGTAAGGTAGGCAAAACTATACATTGGAGGAAGTCTGCTTTATCTCCTATGTCTGCTGAACATCTGCTTATTGACATGTAGATAGTGCAAAGTAGGCTTGCACAGCTGGAACAGCAGCCCTTATCCCTGCCAAAGGGAGTCGGCTCGGGATCGCGCCCCTTTGGCTGTGCGTGGGAGGAGATGAAATGCCACATTTGCATGATGGTGGGTGGAAAGACAGGTAACGGCCCCCAGGGAACGAACAGAATATTGACTGTTGAAAGGAAATAATTGCTGGGCTTCCCATTTGCATGAAAGGTCCTCTTTCCTATGGCTGCCAGGTAGGGGTTGATGAAGACACTGATTTATATTTAGCAAAATTGTACATTTCTTACCTGGTTCTCTTTTCTTTCTCTCCCCCCGCACCCCACTAAAACTGAAGCAGAGTGGGATCTTTGTCTTTGAATAGGAAGGCTGTAATTAAGTAGTCCATCATGATTGCTTTTTATATCTGAGATCATTATAGGTAAGGTGAAGCCCTATCTGTTCCTATGACATGCTGCCATGTGACTGGATGTATAGATGCCTTCTGAACACTTTCCTAAGAGTGCTAATTGAACTGAGAAAGCTCCTGTAGCTATGGGACTTCTAAGCAGGGAGCTTCTGTGTGCTGCATTATATATTACTCTAAGCAACTATTCATCGGTAGCTTGACACTTGTTCATAGGGGTTTTGGAGGCTTTGGTTTTTGGGTTATGACCTCTCCTTTTCCATTCTGAAGGATGAACTCACCGCAAGAAATTAATCTAGTGCAATGTCATCTCTCCTAGTTAGTCTTAAAAATCTTCCTCTGTACTGCTACAGATGTAAATGCCCTCTAGTTAGAGAAGACAGGAGATTCTTGGTATTTTTGGAGTCAGAGCCAAACAAGATAAATCAAAAAAATGTGCTCTACTCCTCCAAGAGCTGAGAGCATTCAGGGAGTTTGTAGTTAACTTTAGATCACAGGAGTGTTTAATCTTATTACAAAGCCTGGAGCTCTTGTGTATGCATCTTTCAGCTTCTACCTTTTTTTTTTAAAAAAAAGCTCTTTAACCTCCCAAGAGAGTCAGAGTTTCTCTTCTTGGCCCAAGGCTGTGTTTCACTGGCCTGCGGTGTAACTGGGCATTGTACCCTGGCGTACCCCACTCTTCCTCCTCCCCTCTTCCCCTGTCAGGATGGGGGGCAGGAGGAAACTTCTAAAGAAAAATGCATGGATAAATGAGAGAGCTTTCAGTAAATATTTCTTAGAAAATACCTATTTTTCAAAATCTAGGTTTTCCTCATAAAAAAAGAGCCTGTTTTCTCAAGTTCCCCTTGCAGATCTTTCCTCCTGGGAATGCCGAAGGCCTGCAGGCACTGATGGAGCGGGACAGACCAGCACTGTCTTGTGCCCGTGAGCTCTGCTTTATGGCAGAGTGATGGGAGACCCCAGTGCCTGCTAATTGCAGGAGGGGGGCAGTTCCTATTTACACCCCCGTTTGCAGCTGGCTTGGTCCCAAGTGCCCTGATACATGGCAGAAGAAGTAGAAGCTAAAAGATCAAAGTCTTTCCAACCCCAAAACTTCAGCTTGGTCTGTGGCTGCCTCCTGAGCATCGCTGCCAATAGCTAATACCTAATACCTAAATCCACAAGCTAATACGTTAAGCCTTTAAAAGATGACTGTGAATCACAGTCATTATGGATTTTTCTCTTCCCCAAAGGTCCATCTACTCAGCAGTGGGCAGCAGAGCTCATTTAAAGTCTCAGCTGGGTGTGCCCTCAGGCTTGGCCGCAGTCCTGGGCAGGGGGGGTGTCTGGAGGGGCTGAGCTGGAGCAGCTCAGGTGGCTTTGGGCAGCATGCAAAGCACTGTTTCTTCTCCTTGGCTGGGCTGTGTCTGCCCTGGAGGGTTAATCCGAGTTAAGCTTTGCCCATGTGCTGGTGTATGGAAATAGCCCCCGGTCTGGTTGCTGCTCTCCCCAGGATGGGTGGGCAAAACAAATAATCTCAGTCAGCTGGCACTCAAGAGAGTTTGGCTAAATGTGTTTGCTGGGCTTGCTGACGCCAGGATTTGGGGTGAGATGAGGCCTGCCCAGGTTTCCCAGTGCCCTGCCAAGCTGCAATGCAATGCTTCTGCCACGTGCTGTGGGGGGGTGTGTGGGTCCTGGTTTCAATCCCCAAACAAAATGTGCCCGTGCAGGAGGGCTGCTGCTCTGGGGTGTCTGCAGCTCAGCTGAGTCCCAGAGCAGCTGCCTTTCACCACAGCTCCCAGGCACCAAATGTGCCTCTTGGAAAGGCTGCGGCACTGTCTTACTGGGGACAGGAATTTGTCATCTGCCTCCTCTAAGTAACTAGGAGCTCTGGAGATGCCAGCCGGCATCAGGGGAATGCCTGGGAGCAGTGCCGCATTCCCACTAGGAGCAGGGTATTTGTGCCAGCTGTTCTGCGCTGTGAACAGTGCTGTTTGCTAATGCTGCAATGCTCGGGCTGCCTCGTGCTGTTTGCTAATGCTGCAGTGCTCGGGCTGCCTCTGGGCCTGGATGGGGGGCTGTTATTTAACAGTGAACCATCAAGACTGCATTTACTTGAAGATTGCATGTGTGGGGGAGAGATCCATGTGCATGCTGGACACAAGATTGGAAAGTTTGCCCAAAAACAAGACAAGAACTTATGCTTCCCGCAGCCTCGCACTTGCGGCTGTGCAGGGAGGGCGGAATAAATGGCTCTGACACTTGTTGACAGCTGCTTTGCAGATGCTGGAGGACATTAAGCTGTGGTATGAACAGCTGTGTGGGCCAGAGGAACAGCAGAGCTGGGCCATGTGCATTATATCTGAGTGCTGCTGAACTCTGGACTGTCCCTTCCAAAGATCCTCAGGTGCCATTAACTTGCCAACTTGGGAATTTTCATGCATGGGAAGCTAGAAAGCAGCAAGACCTTCTCTCGTCTTTCCTCCTGCTGCAGAGCGGGACTACTGTCCACACTTTCAAAATTTGGCACCTAAACAGCGGCACAGTTGCTAGGCTGAGCAGCTTTGGTGACTGGGAGCCCAGCAAGTGCTCAGCAGTGTGCAGAGACAGGCCTGTACTGACGTGGATGGCTGTGTTTGATAGTGTTGGCCATCAAATGTTAACTAGGTCATAAAAATGTCTATGGGCTGGGTGTAATGAGTCTCCTAACGAGCTGCTATTTTAGTTCCCTCTCTGGTGACTGTGCTTCTGAGAAAGATGGCCTTGCAAAGGCTGCATTTAGGGAAATGTTTTAGCATTGGTAATTGTTTTTTTTCCCCCTCTGAGTGATGGGTAATGGCTGCAGGCTGAGAGCTGTTTTAAAAAAATAAATAAATACCATTTTGGTCAAACATTTTCCCCTCTGTTGGCATCTAGAGATGGTGTGCAGGATGGCTTAGGTTCTTGTTAGAGCTGGAAAATGGTAAGATAATATCCAGATGTTTTCACAGCTTTTTTTCTTCCTCAAGACTTATAAATCATAGCATTTGCTTTTGAGCATTCCCTGTACAAACCTTTGGCAGAGGTAGTCATCAGCATCTCCCAGCCCTGCAGAAACCTGTCCTGAGAATCTGTAAACTGACTTAAAACTCGAGGCAACCCCAAAAGACCCAGCAAAAATGGGAGAGGTGGTCTTTTCTTATTGGGCAAAAAGGAGTGTGGGAATGTCTTAAAGCAGTCAAAGGCAAGGTGACCCTGGTTCCAGGAGCTATTGCATGCAAGTAAATGTTTGTTAAATGGACCTTTGCCTCGGGTAACCCCTGCTGCTGCTCTGAGGAGTCTCTGGGTGATGGATGGGACTGTGAGGAGCATCAGCATGAGCCTGTTTTACAAGGCTCGCTGGAAGCTGTGGCCTGTCGCTTTTCTGTAATGTGGGCTTTGCTGTAATACCACTGAACTGACTGTAATGTGAGCCCGTATTTCTGTTCCCTTCTGAGCAGCATGTTTTGTGTTGCCAGAAGGGAAGCGATTGCGAGACACGTACTCGGAGACCTCTCCTGCACTTCGCTGGGGAGCTTATTTTCCCCAGACAGAAGCGGCTAAACTCTGAAGCAGGGCAGTCTGCATCTGAGCACCTGAGCCTGACCTGGGGATTTGGGAAGGAACCCAAGAGATGGAATTAAAACTCCCAAATTATCTGTTGTGAAATGAGCTGTGAGGTTTTCTAATGCAGCAGCTGAGAACAAAGATGCTTCCTTGTTGTAACAGGGGGGAAAGCAGGGATTTTTGTGAATGTTTTTATTAGTTTGCGAAGGCTTGCAGGCATCGTCAGGGGACCACACGAGTAAAAGCTGAGAAGCGAGGTTGGGTTTGACAGTGCATCCCTTCTGCTGCCTTTTCTGCTCCTGGACTTGGTGCAACGTTGCTCTTGGGAGTAAAATGCCAGGAGCTGAGCCATTGCAATCGTGGCCCTAAAAATCAGCCTTCTGCAAGCATCGTGCTCCCTGGGGCTCCTGTGCACAGCTCAGCCAGGTCTGCCTGACACCTGCGTGCTTCTGGGTTGCTCCAGGGGCTACAGTGAACTTTCTCCCCTTCTTGCCCATCCAGACTAGGTGGAATTAGCTCCAGGTTGTGCATAAGGTATCACCTACCCTGCAGCAGCTAATAGGAAAAAAAAGGAGGGGGGAAACCCTTTATTTTTGGCTCACTGAACTCAGTAGCTTTTTGTTCTTGTGTTTGTCCAAACTGGGAGCATGTGTAGCTTCCTGAGGGATGCCAAATTAAACTCTGGAAAAAATCAGTTCTTCAGAATGGCTCATAAAAATATCTTTTGACAGGAGTGCAATTTCTGCTATTATTTAATTGTCTTTCTGTGTTCTGGAGCTAAATTATCAGCCAGATTATGTGCTGTGCTTCGCTACATGAGAACATTGCTGCAGTGAGCTGGAATAATGAGTGCGAAGCTTCATTCAGATGGTAGCTGAGATTCACAGAGCTTTGAAAAGTCAAATTTATCAATGAGGAAAAATTGAAACATCCTTGTTTCAAGGATGGGTATTTTTTTCCAGCATGGTTCTAAAAATTGCAGCAAAATTGGCTGAGAAGATGGGCATAAAATGAGATGCAAAGATGGAAGATGGAATGTGCGATTCTCACTAATACTATTTGAACTGCTTCAGTCTTGGCTGCCCTTCCTGGCAGTCAGTGTCTTGTGATCCTTGTTTCCAACTCCTTACAGGAACAGCAGGATTTGGGTTTGCATGCGAGATGGATCTCTTTCCACTGGCAGTGGAAATGGAAATAACTGACATACTGAAAGCAAAATGTAAGACAGAGCTGAAAGAATGTAATCAACTCTGCAAGCTTTAAAACCCTTTCTGGAGGGGAAAAATGGTAGTACCCATGAAACTATTCTCATCTCTTAGCTCCTTAACATTAGGTTTCACACACCATGTAATCCACAAGAATAAGAACAATATCCATTTCAGTAGTGCAAGGCTCCCAGGCCGCTTCTGTTCAAGTGAGCTGTTGTGGAAGAAAAGATGCAGTTTGCCCTTATCTCCTGCATCTTCCCTGGGCTAAAATATTGGCATCATTTTTTCAAAAATACATTTTATCTTTGCAGAAAAGAATTTTGTAAGTTCTTTCACAACAGACTTCGAGCTCATGAGCTAACTAGCTTTGTTCCCCTTCCTCAAACAAAGTGACCTTAAGAAATCTTAGGCTGCATCCTGAGATATCTTATGACATTTGTGTTCTCACTGGGTGTTTCTGATGTAATTTTGTCCCTTCACGGATTAGTTCTACTTTACCAAAGCACTGAAAGATTGTTCATTTGTACCTTGTGTCCGGTGTATGTCCTAATTCTCAGGTCTTTAACTCCCACAAAATACTTGATTAACTTCTGATGTATTCTGGATAATGTTATTCTAAGCCTGGTTAAGCATCCTCAGAGCAATTTAGCAAGCCTTGCTGCCTCTACAGTATTAATGTTCCCTTACTGTTGCGTTCTGATGATAAATGTTATTTTAAATAAATAAGCCCACAACCGTGAGCATACATTCTGATCAGACTAACACTGATCTCCGATGTATTAATATGAATGAGCAGGATTAGCATGAGAAAACTTGCAAGTTTTGTAAGTGCTGGAAATCTGAGCCAGAACTGTAGCGTTAAAACTTTGCCTTGGCTTGTTCAGCCTTAAAGTGGCTTTTTTCCCCAAGCTAGAACCAAGCATATAAACCCAGTCACAGGCTGAGAATAAGAAAAATATTTGAAAAGTTGGAACTTTAGTATAAGTTGGGGATATCAAACTTAGACACTTATTCTGACTTCCCTGTGCATTTCTTTCATTGAAAGATCTATTTGTCACTTCTGGGCTACCAAACTATTCTATGATGACTTATGCTTAGACCCATCCAAACTGGGAGTCCAGTTTCTCCTCTTTGAGACCTGCTCTTCTAAAATGCTGAGTGGCTTTGATTTCCTTGCCCAAGCATCTCAACTTTAAATTATCTGGTGAGCCAAGCTCTTCTCAGGTCATGAAAACAAGGAAAAATCTTTGTCAGAGCATCATCTGTCATGGGTGAGTGCAATGGTAGCTACAGCTCAGAAGTGGAAGGGGCTTTGCTAGTGCAGCCACAAGTGTTGCAACCCTTCCCCTGCCCTGGCATGTGTTTATCAGAGGTGGTGATGGCATTTGGACCCTTGAATGCACATGAGCTTGTCTTTGAAAAGTGATGCCATGGACTGTGTTTGTATCCCAGAATTTTGCTTCCTCTGATCACTGCCTTCTCCCTCTGCATGCTTCTGTTATCAAATATACATCAAAGTATTGTACGTTGTTACCACCTACAAATTTTCCCTATTGCACAAATGAGACTCAACTGCCAGGCAAAGTGAGCTGCAGCAGGAAGAAAATGAGCAGGAGAAATCTCTCCTTTGTTGGATCTTCCTTGGTGTATTAGGGATGCTGGATAATCAGGATGCAGAGTTTCTTGCTGTGCAGTCTCGGACTGTGCTGATGGACAGCACTTCTCTACTGGGATCTGGAGCTGGACTGGAAACACTGTGGCCCCACTGGGTCTGCCCCTGGTGACTGTCATCCTTTATTTGCTGTACTTAAGTTGTGATCCTTGCTGTTTTGCCAAGGCCCTACCTCAAAAACAGAACTGGAGCTAGCTGCAAAGTCCAATGCTGGTGCTTGCTAAGGTCACCTGGCAGCACCCTGCCTTACACGTGGCAATGAAACCAAGCCTGGGCTGGAGGTGGATGAGATAGAGGCCAACATTTCTCCTGTATTTGCACGATTGGGGCTGGACACCTTGAACTTGCTGGGGGCAAGCTGGGAATGTGCCCTGGCATGTCCTTTCCTGCAAGGGAGCAGAGCTCTTAGTGCAGCAGCATCCTGCAGCTTCAGCAAGTGGTACGGTCACCTTAAACCAATGTGTTATGATTCCAGCATAATTGTGTCAGTTTGACTTTTCATGTGTTTCTGCAGAACTACTTATACACACAATGAATAGATTCATCTCCCCAGGCTGTTGCTGGAAGCTTAAGCCCCAAGAAAATCCTATGCTCAGAGAGAAACAACATGAGGACAAGAAAGTCCAGGTGCTGTGGGATCTTTTTTGGACCTCCCAAGCACTGAAAGAGCTATTTCCTCCAGAAACTGCCCTGGCTCTGTTCGGGGTGGCTCCCTGCTGTGCCAGCTGTGCAGAGTCAGCAAAAAAAGTTTCTCCACATCTGTCTGGTGCAGAAGGTGCTGCAGGTTTGCTTTCCCTGCTTTTGGGAAATCCAGCTGCCGGGGGTGGCTGCTTCCTCCAGACTCTGCTTGGACAGCCAGGAGAAGGTTACATGAGGGATGTGTGGAGGAGGGGGTGTCTGCAGGACTGCTTGGCTTCTCCTTCCGTTATTGCCCATCTGTGCCAAAGCGTTTGGGTTTGCAGTGGCAGTGCAAAGTTATGTGTTCTTCTGGCGAAGCCGCTCTGAAAGCTGTGTAGCTCTTTCCGCAGAGATGCAAAATACTTGCGGGTCCCATCGAGGTGCTGGAGGCAGTGGGTGTTTGTGATACCAACCTTCTCCCGTGAATTCTTTATTTTATTATATTGCAGTGTGCAGCAACCTACCTGGCTGCCTGCGATTTGGCTGCCCTCCACCGAGGCAGGCGGCTGGTGCTGCCTGGCAAGTGGCTCGCTAGGTTCGAAGGTTCCCTGGCAACTGAGGTGACAGATCTGTGCCCCTCTTCTTTTAAATGCTAACATATTTTTGTGATGAAAATGAAAATGCTGGAAAGCACAAAATGTAAAATGCTGATGGGTTGGTTTGTGGGGTTAACTTGCTGGAGAGATGTGGGGCTCAATCTGGAAATGCAGTGAGGTTTCTCAGATTGCTGTTTCATGTTGAGTCCAGGTTAAGTCTGAAGTTTCTCTGGCATCCCCCCACCTCGGGAGCGGGGAATACTGCCCAAGGAAAGGGGGAGCAGGTAATGAGCCTGTGATTTCCCAGCTCTGAACTCCTGAGGAAGCAGAGCTGAGTGTGCAAAGGGAGCATAGCTGGGGGGAAACCTCCAGCTCTTCTTGGCATTTCTGAACAACAGAAAAAGCCTCAAAAAAAAAGAGGGGACTTGCCTGATTCAAGGTTAAATGTCCTCTAGTCCTTCACCCATCGTGCTACTCTGGGCCATAGCGGGCTTGAAGCTAAAAAGCCCAAATTAGATTTAATTTAAATTAAAACACAATATTTAGATTGCCACTGGGAATCCTCTGAAACCTAATGTGGATCATGAAAATCGGCAAGGGGACAAGTTTTGAACATTTGTATAATTTGTCAGTTATGCTGACAAATTGCCCCAAAGCTTTTGATGAATGGGCTCATAGACGTAGCTACCTATCCAGATGTGGGGTCTGAAGCTCATCTGCTGGAGAGACTGGCAAAAATATTAATGAGGTGAGCGGGCTCGCTATCGGACGGGTAGCTGGGCTATTGCTCAGGGGAGCGTGCGACTTGAGTGCTTATGGCTGATAGCTCGTGTTGAACGATTTTGCTGTCATGGGTACAAGGATGAGGAGTGCGAAACAGATTTCCATGATGCTAAGCAAGAATTCTAGTTGAAATATGGCCACCAAGAAGTGGCTTTGCTATTAAATGGCTCGTTTCATTCCGGAGGTTTTCAGAGGTGCGTTTCAGAGGTATGACTTTATTGGTTGTTGCCTGTATAAACTGCATCTCCATTAAGCAGGTTTGCTGGTGAAGCAATCCTAGGAAAGCATCTCAGATGGAGACAGATAAGGGCTGAGGTAGTAAGTGGATGAGGTAAAGCCCAGGAAGCAGCGAAGACGCAGTGATTTTTCCTCTGCTACTAATAAATTAATACAACTGATGTTCTGTGAGGGCTTCACGTGGTCCTGGCGCATGAGCTCACATGGCATTAATCACGGAGCATTTCTGTGTGCTGCTGATGAGCATCTCGGGAAGAGTGATAGCCCCGTTAATCAGCTACCATTCTGCAAGAGCCCAAAGCCCGGGCACTCGAGAGGGCATATTTTCTTCAGAGCTGCAATTAAACTATTTGAAGATCTGTAGGAGATGATCCTCCTGCTAAGGAGGAGTTATTTATGCTCCAAGATGCTACCCGAGAATACTCCAAGTAACTAATAAAAATAACCTACCCAGTTACTCTCTGATGACTGCGTTTCATGAGGATTTCGATAATCTCTCATGACAGGTTCTAAATGTAACATGATTATCAAGGCAGGAATAACGTCCTGTTTCAAGTAACATCCATTTTACTCATGAATATAAAATCTAAAGCTGCTGAAAGATAAGGAACATGTGGCGATTACGTAGTGAATCAGTTTGCTACTGGAAAGATTTTTCTCGTTGGGTTTGCAGACAGGAAATGTTTGTTTAGCTCCTTTGATCTGCAGATGCCGAGTTGTCTTGGAGTGGGAATAGCCATTTCTGGTTACTTAGAATTTCAAAAAGCGTTTGATCCGGAAAGGTATTAGAGCTAAATTTGCCAAGTTTCAAAGGGTTTAGATAATACATCACATGCAGTAGGAGACACCACTGTTGTTCTCTAAAAGATTAGGCAGGATGATCTTAACACCATCAGGGAATTTTAAAACAGGCCTTGCAATGTATTTGTTCTGTCACTTATAAGGAATATTGGATGAAGCTTGTTTGATTTGATTGTTTCACAACTGCGTGAGCTCATATATCTAATTACGATATTGACCACTTGCTTGTTGTATTGAATTTTAATACTTCTGAAATTAGATGTGCATAAAGAACAGCTGGGAGAGATGAGAATCTTTTGTTCTGGCTCTTTTTTGTACAGTTCTGCAAAGAAAGAGATGAGAGATATATGAATGCAATCAAAATGCAGTCGTGCTCTCAATTAACAACCTAATTAGGTAAAATCTGAGTTTTACAGTGAGTATCTCTACCTGATATATATGTGTGTGTGTGTGTGTGTGTGTGTGTGTGTGTGTGTGTATATATATATATATACACACACACACAGATTTGAGCTCACTAGAGAGACAGTGTTTGGGTTTTGCTTTATTATTTATAGGTATAATGGAACATTTTAATAATAGAAACTGCCTTTTTTCTAATAGTAAAAGTAAATGATAAATAGTGAAACCAGTACAATGTGCTGGTTTCATTGCTGTTGTGCTAACCCAGAAAGGGAGGGTTTGGTCTCATCCTGCAGCTGTTTTCTCGCTGGCCTTGCCCTAGCTCTCCAGAGGAGGAGGAGGTGGTTGATTACCTTTTTAACTTTGGAGAACTCATACATTTTAAAGGACTAAAACATGCATCTCTCCTGTTTTACAAAAAGATGGATTTTTTTGTCTCTCTTTAGCAGTTCAGAGTTAGGAAAAAAATCTCCCAGATTAGAGCTGGTGGGGGAAAGAAAACTTTTTATGAAGATTTTACCAGACTGTCCTCCTGCCTTCTTGCAAAGTCTCAGTGAAAACTTAACTGAAAGAAAATTGTCTAACATCACAAAAAAAGCAGTGATTACTATTATTTTGTGAATACTGTTTATTTACTGAAGATAATGCACAGGCTAGACAATTGGCTCCAAGTGATGTCTTATTTACATTTTATATAATGACATGCCTTTACTTCCAGCTATAAACAGAATAAGCTTCAAAAAGAACCCCTTAAAATTATGGGATGGCACAAACATGATAGTAATGAGTCTATATGCTCTCACAAAACAATAGATTTTTCTTACTGATTTACAGAGATGCTTCAGGTATGTAAGTGTCTAAGCTCCAGTATTCACACTGTGTGAGAGCCACATCTCTCTCGGTACATCTGCGTGTTTGCAGTCCCTTCCATGCAATCTTTTCACCTGTCAGTTTTTGCTAATCAAATTCCACTTAGCAGCACTGCTGAGAAGAGTAAAAAGATACGGCAGACTGGGAAGCTAGGAAATTTATTTTGTTGTCCAAGTGAAACTATTCATTTCCAAGTCTGGAAAAAATCTGGCTCGGCTATGATTATTTTTCTGAAAGTTCTGATTTTAGTTTTTTAATGAAAAGTAGATGGATTTTGTTCAATACATTTTCTGTGCCCATAAATCCCCACAGTACACGAAGTACTGTGGGGAAGGAATTAATGCTATAGATTTCCTACTTTCGAGGTTATAAATATGCAAGAGTAAATTCCAGTACGGGAATGATGATCCTTTCATTAATGAATGTCTTTTCTGAGAGGCATTTTGGATAAAACTCTTTGCTAATTCACCTCCTAGGTTTGCAAACCCGCACAGTATCCCAGAGGTGGTGGCTGCATTGCAGCAGAAGGCAGCTGCGAGGCTCCCTGGTCCTGGTGCAGAGCCAGGGCAAGTGCGTGCTGTGTCTTGCACGAGGCCATGACGTGGGCTGGTGCAGCTCCTGCGCTGGGATGTCCCAGGGGACCGAGCTCATCCTGTTGAGGAGGCTCGGAGGTGGTAAAGCCTGGGGCTGCTTCTGCCTCTGGGGAAATGGAGCTGCTCATTGACCCGCTTCTCTTTGCAGCCTGAGACCCTGCTCCTGCCTGGCATGTCCTCGAAGCAGTGAGGAAGAGGAGGGATGGGGTGGAGGTGCCTGCTGGGGGAGGCCCTCATCTTCCATCACAGGTATGTGACCGAGGCGCTCGCATCCTCTATGGAGGGGACCTGGATGGGACCTCAGTGTTGGAGCAGGGCTCAGGTCAGGGAAAGCAGTGCTGGTCTGGCTCTGTTTTGGGGCTGCCGGTATTCCTGCTCCCTTTCAGGCTCTCCACTCCCCACTACCCAAGCGTGTTGAACCACAACGCGGAGGGCTTGTTCTGCTTATGCTTAGCATCTGAGAGCTAGAAATTAACTGTGCTTGCAGCTACTTCTTGGTGGGCTCAGGAAAATTCCTTTCAATTCTGCGCGGCCCTTCAGTGCTCAAAACTGGCCAGCGTGCCATCTGCTCGGGGCTCGGGGACGTCTGCGCGCTGCTGCTCCGTGGCAGGGAGATCTGAGCGCTGCGCGTCTTTGGAATATGTAACTAGCCAAAACGCTTCAAAGCCGGCTACTGGTGAGAATGCAAAAGTGATTCTAGGCACAAAATGAATGCCTGCTATGAAATGAACTGCAGTAGCATAATTGCAACTGTTTAGCTTCTGTTAAGCTTGTCGCTACCAAATTAATTTTTGAAATGTGATTGTTCCATTCTCTTTAAATTGTAGTTCATGCATGGGATGTGTTCTTGAAGCTTTAGATCATCTGAAAACACTTGTTTTTCTTAATTTATTGCCTGCATTCCAGAGCTCTAAATTTGTGATCTTTCTGCTGTGCAAGAAAAAAGGGATACTAAAGAGGCTGTCGCTCAAGAAATTCCTCCTTCTTCTGTTTTATATCTGGAAATTAGCTTGTCAAATGCACTTGTGGAACTCGTTGGGGCCAATTTTATTTCGGGCCTGGTCCTACTTTCCTTGCTGTAAACCATGAGAAACTCCTTTGACTATTCACTGCAAATTATCTGATCAGCTGTTTCCTGGTCTTCTCTTAGCAAAACCAGAATGTAAGGACAGCTGGGCAGACCTGCAGATTCCTAAAGGTATAGTCTCTTCCTTAAATCATTTTGCTGCTAAAAGGAGTCCTGTAACACAGGAGCAGAGCTGAGATGAGGATGCCCTGACTATACATTACATTGTAAGGCTGCTGTTGTACTTTGCTTTCATCAGGCAGGGAGAACAGATCATTTGAGCTCTGTAATCTGTTGCTGTTGATAGCTGACCTAATTTTTGAGTGCAGAAATGACTTAGTAGCAATCCTGTCCCTTTGATAAAGGCAGTGAGTAGAAGTGGTGTGTTTTGAATGGCCTCTGCCAAGAAGGTCAGCAAGTTCTTAAGGGAAAATGTTTGATGGATGCTATTAAATGTACAAGGCTTCTGCCTATTGCTTATCGACAGATCGTAAAATGAAATGATTTTCTTTCAAGCTTGAAGGTCATTTCTGATACATGTCTTAGCACTAAACACAAGATCACTTCAAATTAAATGCCAAGAGCCGAAATGAAAAATTAAGAATGTTCGTATGCTGCAATTACAAAAAACAAACAAATCAATAAGGGAAGTGCATTTAATGAGACTCATAAATGTCAGAACATAACTTCAGGACATATCTATAGCCATGGCTGAGTGAGACTTTACTCTCTGCGTGCCCATATTGCATGGCTGATAGGCGGAGAGCAAAATTGAACCTCACTGACACCCTTTATCTATTTAAAATAATTGCTTCCAATACTTTGCGGAGTACAGCAAAGTGGATGCATAATTAGACATCTCTCTTGGTGGAAAGTCAGTCTATAGACTTGGATGTCTCTTTATTTTTAACATCTCCAATGCCATCTGGAGGTTATTCTAACCCCCAAAAGTAAGACAACTCTAGAGCAGCTTCAACAGGGCTAGGCCCTGAGGTCCAATTATCATGCCTGGTGTAATGTCATAGCTCATTACTTCTTAGAAATATAAATTTGTAATGTAATACAGCAGGCATAAATATTTTTGGCATTTCATGTCAGGGATTAGAGCGCAATCAGAGCAGAGCTGTACTTGGAGTGGCCTTTTTGGAAACACTGATGTGATGCCTGCTCATTAAGCAAGCGGCCAACTGCCGGACATGGTTGATTGCATTGCTTTGTGTCTCCGGGAGGTATTTTTCTCTGATTCTACAAGCTGTAAAAATAGCCCCCATGAGTCTGGGTTCAGACTTTATGCCGCATCTGCACATTCCATTAGTGAAATAGGAAATATGCTATTACAGTATGGAAGGTAGAACAGGATACTACTCTTAGCTTTATTACATTTATATACACTCATACAGCATGCACTGCAAAACTTTAATTGGTTTTCTCTCAGTGTTTATACTATTCACCCCTGCTATCCATTACAGGAAAACTATGTAATAAGCTAAACTTAATTCTACTATCACCACATGGGGTTCAGAAAATCCAGAAAGACCTTTGGAGATCTCTTGGATCTTGACTGTCCCATGTATTACTGGGAAACTGTGGTCTCCATTTCTGTCCCTTCTGCAGGGCTCTGCAGATGCTCACCACGTGCAGAAGTAGTGAGCCATGGGTCTGGCAGCCTCGGGGAAAGGCTGGGGCCTTGCACTGTGCAAGCCACTGCTTGTACAGAGCCCTCATGCCCCTCTGTCGGGCTTTTGTTGAAAGGAGCATTTGGAGCTGCAGCGTGCGGTATTCATGGGTCAGCTCATCTTCCTTTCAAATGAGAGCGGCGACTCGGAAAGCCCTTATCGAGAGCGCTAATGTGCTCTGCAAGATGGATGGAGAAATGGTTCCCATGCATAATGCATGCTCACCCCAAGGACAAAGCTGAAAGCAGTTTCGTAGGATGCTAGTGATGGGGACAAGATGGAAATTCCCACCTTGAATGCAGGTCCGCGGTGCTGCTTAGTAGCTGGTGAAGCCTGAGACTTGAAAGGCTGGAGTTTCCTGGAGGCCTTGGCAGGCTGGGACAGCCCGCTGCCAGGATGGGGTCTGGGGAGCTGTGCCAAAACCTCTCTACGTTTTAAGGATACAACCTGCAGAAGGGTCTGCCCAAGCAAAGAGTCTTGGTATAATGTTTGTGTCCAAATATGTTCAAGAACACTTTCATCTGTTTGCAGCAGATCTGAATTTGTCCCTGTCAGTGGATATGCAGGAAATAAGGGACCCCCGGTACCTGCGTTTTCTCTGCTAGAACTACACCAGACAATTCTTTTAGCCATCCTGAAAAAGCTTGGTCTCTTTCTGAATAACGCTTATTGAGCTGCCACTAGAGACAAAAGAAGATGTTTCCTGCTGTTAGATATGAGATGTCTTTAATCTCTCAGCATGTGTGGGTATTTGAACAGGAGCAGATGTGTATATACTACTGAACTGCAGAAAACCCTTTGGCTGCAGCCCTTCAGGATAGGTGAGATTTGCACAAAACAGATTAGCTGTGGGATAGTGGAGCAGATTAGCAGATGGCCAGCACAGCTCCTGGCACTGTTCTGGGCTGGCAGCCCTGCTTGGTGTGGATGCTCGTGTGGGTGAGGAGAGGGAGGAACAGCACACTGCCATTTGGTGCATGAACATGCAGTGATGATACTGTACGACTCCTGCCAATAGTGCTAGTAAAATAGTACTTTTTAGATTATTTTAGCATGAAAGAGCATGTGAGAAGGCACCCTTGTCTTGTCTCCTGCTCCTGGCTGAGCTGCAGCCCTGCCAGTGGGGGCTTGGCATGGGGACACTGGCAATGGGGCATTTCTGTTCCCTGGGCGTCTGCAGCCCCCAGGACCCCTCCTGGGCCTGTGTGTAAAACACAGGGCACAAAGGCTCCTGGTGCTGGCTGGGAGGGGAAGGCAACAGCTTGCAGTCAGATGTGAAATACTGTGTTTGTGCTGCACCTAGGGAGGTCAGCACAGATACCTGGGAAAGCTTCCTTGTGGGCAGCAGTGCTTGCATAGTCTGTGCAGGTGGTTAAGGACAGGTTAAACAAATATCTTGCAGGCTGAGGTAGAGCTGATCCAGCCCAAGGCAAGAAAATGTGTGACATAGCCTTGCAAGGCCTCTTCCAGCCCTGTTTTCTATGACTTTGCGAATCTATCCTTTCTGCTTGCCCGGTGCATGCTTGTGGCTCTGCCTGCTCTTGCTGGGCTCGTGCGTCGTGCTCGACACCCAGCATCCGCGAGCTGCGTGCTGCACGGCATGCTCTGCCTGAGGTGTTTGGGGCAGGGGATGCTGTAGAATTGTAAATCCGGGAGGAAAGCACCTGCATGGGCATTGGGAGCACGGGGATGCACACTCGGAGCTGCGCTTTCAGGCTAGCCAGATGCAATGGTTTTGCTTGCTTTTAGAAAAGCTGCAAGTGGCTGTTGCTCTTCACGCTTAGTCACCAGGCTGAATGGTGGCTGAGGAGTCAGCGCGCATCCTCATAGTGGCTTGCCACCTTGTCGAATGGACCAGCTAACTTCCTCCCATGTAGACATGTGGCTTTATACGCCACGAAGCATCAATGAGCTCTAAATAACAAAGTTTGTTCTGCAGCAGCTTTAGTCTGACTTGAAGTCGCCTTTCCTCTGTCCTTCAGAAATCCCATTTACTTCACTGAGATTCCTAGTTGAGCCATGTGTCATGCTGTGTCAGCCAGATATAATTGGAGATTTACTCCAAATTCCACTGTTGTCTGCAGTGTGGACTTGCTGATTCTCCCTGTCTCACCCCAGGTTAGAGAGCCTTTTGTTTGTCTTCAGAACTTTTATTGCACTAGAAACATAAATGCCTGCTCTCACTGTCACGGTGGGAAGAGAAGTCACATTAGGTTATGGAGAAATGCTGTGTAGGTGATTGGTCTGTAATGAAAGAAAATGGTGGTCCTAAACACCCAGCAGGACAATAACAGGGTCCCTCTCCCTTCTTGAGGCCAAGCTGGGGGGCAGACTCCCAGCGCTGGGGAAGGGGCAGAGCTCCCTTGGGCTACTTGGATCCAGCACTATCCTCCTAGACAAAGGACCTGAAACTGAGATCTGGCTCCACGTGCCGTTTTCAAACAGTTGGATCCATGGTTTGGTTCAGGGCCTTTCCTTCTGCTGTCTGTTTTTGCGGACTTGAGGTGCAGATTATCTTTCTCCCCACCTCACCTTGCTCCTTAATGTTGCCAGAAGTAACACAGCTTTTGAAGAATTCACTGTTTTGAGGCCAGCATGCTAAGAGCAATGATGGGCTGTTGCTAGCAGCTAGATTCAATTTTACCTCCTATGAAATACAGATTTCATAAAACATTTTGCGACTTAGCTGTTCCAGTTTTTTAATTCACTTTTGAAAAAATGTTTTAGCTTCTTCAGTCGGTCAATTTTCTCACCTTTTTGACCTTTAAATTCAATCAGTTGTGTCCAAATTAGTTGTTGCAGAACAAAAATGCAATACTTGAAATGTAGCTGCCTTGAGGAAGGAATGGGCAAAATTTTGTATAAACCCGGAGCAGGCTTGCTTTCCTCAGTGGCATTATTCCAGCTCGTACTGACTGAACCGAAAGCAAAAGGGGGCTGTTTATTGTGTTGCCAAATTATATATAAAGTGCTGCATGAATTATTTTCTTGCAGAACATCACTCTTCATATGTGGAAATGTTTACATGGTAAATTGAATATGTTGCAGAGATATTGTGATGCTAAACTTCTAGGCATTTGCACAGGCATTTGCAACATGCAGTTATTTTGAAAGGTGATGCACCTTGAAGTCTTTGCATCTCATTGTTTTTGCATGGCACACTTGCCATATTTCTAGGTAGTTGTAAAAGTGCCCATAATGGATCAATAAGGTCATATTAGAGATAAGATCAAATAAGTATTGTGCAATGTAAAGATGTGTTCAGACTGTAAATCATGAGAAAATGCATTTTAATTCTACCTTCTTTAAAGATATTGCAAGGAAAAATTCAGATATCTACAGCTCTTGATTTGTAGATCCCTGTGGGGAGGGGGAATTAATTTTATTGTACATCTAATTACTTGGCTGAAGATTCTGAGGTTTAAAATCCTATTTCCCACCCCAGAAGGGGTGTTCCTGGCCCAAATCCAAGCTGAAGAGTGTGATTCTACATACCAAGAGGCCCCTGCTGCTAAAGCTGAATATTCCTCTCAATGGCTTGTCCTGAAACTATTGAGCAGTATCGGTTTGGCAATATTCGACCCTGTGGGCAGGTGATGTGATGCAGGACCCGAGCACCGTGGGGAGGCTTTGCCAGCCCTTCAGAGCCTCTGCTGTGGATCTTGGGGTTGTGGGCGGGGGACAGAGGGTCTAACCCTGCCAGGCCATTACCCCCTTTCTATGATCAGCCTGTGCTGAAGCAAACCCTGGGGTGTGAAGGTGGGATGTGGCTAGGGACTGGCTCTGACCTCCTCCATAGTCCTGGAACCCAGGAAGAGCATGGGGAAGAGCTCCAAAAAGCGACAGATAATGGACATCACAGTGGAAGCCCTTAAGGGTTAAGGATGGAAACACTGAGAGAAAAATTCATTCTGTCTTAAATTGTGTTTATTTTCTATGCAATTTTGAGTTCAAAGATGAAATGTTAATTTGCAAAATAGCATCTCGTGCAAGAGGGTTGTATTGCCAGGGTTATATTGTTGCCACAAGGGTTTGGTCACTTAAGCGCTGGGACTTGGAAGCCCAGCCGTGAGGAGTCTGCACCACTCTGCTGATTTATGGACAATCAAAGGAAATAGTAAACTAGGCAAGACAAGGGGTGAGACAACAAATATTTCAGATTTTCCCTCCAAAGAGGAGCAATTTATTGAACATTTAAAGCTCCTAATTAAGTATATAAAACAATCTCTCTCTCTCTCTCTCCCCCTTTGTCTTTTAATAAGGTTTCTAGAGTAAAGTAAAGGTGTGAATTCAGTCAGGCTCTTCTCAAAGGATTAAGGCAAACTGTGTGCATTGCATTTAATTCAATTAATCTTTCTAGACAGTTCCTAAATCATGTCATCAATCTATTTGATTCCACAAGCATAATCCTGAACATGAAGCTGCTTGGCTCAATAAGCCAGGGAGCCTCTTGGTTGCATTCAAGGGAAATAAATTTAATTATAAACACATCATAGAGCCGAACATTTCCTGAGTTTGGAATTCAGTGTCTTGTCAGCCTTCCAGCCGAGAGCACCATCAAACTTTTATAGGAAAGCAGACTCTGCCCTGAATTTATATGTACTGGTGAGCATGCTAACCAAAGGAAAGCAGAAAAGCTGTTTTCTTTCTTAATGTTTTTGAACTTAAAGCTGCTTTCATCTGTGGTGGTAAATAAAGCCAAGAGTGTGTGGTATTAGAACTTGTTGGAAAAGGGAGAAATAATCAAAGTCTAGACAGCTGCAGGATCACACTCAAAATAATGAAGGCTGTAGTGCTATTGGAGGTATATGGAGGTGCAACAAGACATTGCCTGCCCTGGTGTGCTGCCCAGGAACTTGATTTCTTGCTATATTTCATGGGGGGGGGGGGGGGGGGGGGGTTGTCCCTTTTGGTGCTGGTTAGTCCTCAGCGATTCCATCGAGGACCTGACATTGGTGGCCAAGGGAGTCTCTGTGCTGGTGGTCTGGTCCTATGTGGTCCTCTCTGTTATCTTCATGCAAAGGCAGGGAAGCAGCATCCACCTGCAGCGATGGGAGCCTTGTGGGGTGCCATGTACCGGTTCAGGTGCTGCAGCCTGCTTTCCCAAATTCATCAAAATCCTCTTCTGATGTTTTCTTGCACAAAATGTTCCAGTTTAGGGAGTCAAAATTCCTTTTCAGTTTGAAATGTGAGTTTTTCTTGTTCAAACAAAATGGTGAAATACTGTTTCCTTATCTTCCAGGTTTAAATCGAGTCCCGGCATGGAGCAGCCGGGATGCGAGCTGCTGAGTGCTGGCACCAGCTCTGTGAGTGCTGGTCCCATGGTGTGCGCAGGGAGCTGAGCGACAGCTTTCAGCATCCTCAGAGCAAGGTATCTGTATTAGCATCCTATTGATCATAAATGCATAATGGGGGAAAAGTATTCTGCTAATAGCTCTACTTAGTTCAGGATGAATTTTTAATCTTTGTTTTTTGCAGGCTTAACTATGAAAGCCAGTTTCACACTCATCAGGGTGTTTCATGCTAGCTTTGGTCCTTCCTGGGAAGACAACAGACACTTATGTGGCAGTTTTTCAGCAAGCTGCCAGCTCCCACCTACCAATCTGGCTTTCCTCATCTTCTAGAGTTTGTGTTGAGCCATGTATTTCTAATGCTGCAACAAAAGGTTTCATTTACAGCCAAAGCAAAATTGTGCTCGTCTTGAAGGCTTGCTTGTTCCTTCCACTTCCCTCAAAGGTAACCAGGGAAAACTATGGAGCTATAAAAGCTGTGAAAGGAAGCAAACAGAAAAGCTCTAGAGAGCAGGGCAAATCTCAGGGGGAAAGGTCACTTTCTCCTGTATGTGATATTTGATATGCTACTTTCCCATACAGCCTACCGAATTTTCTTTTCCTATTACATTTTAATTTAGGTTGTGACTGCTTGCGAAGTACCCTTTTAAATGTGCTTATAATGCAGAGGAAGAGTAGGAAATAGCGAGAGGTAATTATCTGTTCATTGCTCCATTGCAACCTTGTGCATGCACTAGAAAATCTCAGTTTAACTTGGAGGAAAGTAGAGAGGAGAGACCAAGCATTGCTTATTGGCTTTTCTCAATATGTGGCATTAGTCAGGTATGCAGTTTGGTTAATATTTTATTAATGTTTTCCCTGTGCTTGCCTTGGGGCGATTGCAGGCACGGACAGCTAGGGGAAGGGAGCTGCCATGGGGAGGGATATGCATGTGCACACCTGCATTGGGCTCCAGTATTTTTGGCTCTGGACACTTGGTAGTTTCCTAAGAAGAGTTAAATTTTCATGGGTGAAACATTCATGGTACTCTTTGGCAAAGTTTTTACTGAAATTGTTTTTACTAAAATTCTAGAATATATTTTATTTACCAGAAACTCAATATTAGTAATGACAGCTAGGCTCTAAGTATTTCAAAGTTGATTCAAAAGTACTTTCATAAGCAGCTCAATAAAGCAATCATTAAAGCTGTAGAAATATTTTCTATTGCAAATGTTTGTATCCCAATTAATACAAAGTCTTTTTCTAAACTCTACCTTTATATATAATACTTCTAGCTTTATGTGCTTATAGAAACAAACATGTCTTATCAGTTAAAGATGTTACTATTGCTGGTAATTAAACCGCTAGACTGTAAGCTGTTAGCCTTAAAAACAAAGGAGGAGCAGGCAGTGTTTCTGCAGGGAGGTGTCTGGGAGGAATGCCCTGTGCTAGATATATTCCATTGTCACTATGTTCTGCTGTGTGTTTTTCTGAAGGGAATTAATTAAGTGAAATAGCTGTGGGCTCTGCTCACCCAAAGGCTATCCAGAAGGTCAGTCCTTCAGGGGGACAGGGTCTCCTCTAAGGAGAGAAAAACAAATAGTTGGTGAAGGCGGGTGAACTGCTGAGCTTCCCAGAGCCACAGTGCAAGATGTGAATGCAAAACCAGGGGCTTTCTGTGGCCGTGAGGGTTTTGTGCCTTTTGGCACTGTGCTGTGGTGATAGAGAGCTGCGGCTGAGCATGGAGGCATTGCTGGAAATGCCGTTCGTGTGGCACCTTCACCCTGACTCTCGGGTGAAGGCAGCAGAAAGCTGGAAATGAAATATGGGCCAGGGCTCATCGGGGGCTCGTGGCCACCGAAGCCCCCAGGGCCGTGAGCCTTTCATGGCTCAGGTGGAGCAGGCTCCTCTGGGAGCATCCTGCCTCAAGCAGCCTCGTGTGCATTAACAGCAGCATCTCCATAACACCACGGTGACAGCAAAGGCAGAATGAAAGTGCTGAGAAGGGAAGACATCTCCTTTAGCTCAAACTTAAAAAAAAAAAAAAAAGAAAAAGAAAAAAAAAATGAGTAGCTTAAAACAAAATTATTCAATGCATTAAGGGATACAAAGGAAAATAAGCCTTTAATTGCCTATATACCAATGCTGGGGAAGTGTCAAAGAAGCACTGCCTGTCTGCTGCTGCAGGACTGCTCTAGCTGGTGGTGCAGAAACTTGGTGTGAAGGCACAGAAGTTACAAATGTTAAAATCAGTTGTGGTGAAATTTGGGAAGGCAAAAGAGCCAGGTGTCATCTGAAGGTAGTGCTGAAGCTGGGGAGCTGGCAGCTGACATAGACCATGGTGGGACAAGTGGCTCAGAGGTTCCCTACTGAAATTCCTGTGGAGGAGGCTGAGTTAGTGCAAGCCCTGACTGAGAGATGGAGGTCTCAGGCTGTCAGTACTGAAATGTCCTTGAAATATTCCATAATTATAGATGGCAATCTCCTAGCTGCAAAAGTGTTACTTTTGGCACAGAATAACTCTTTATTTGACCTTCTCCTGGCAGGAAAAGAGGAAAGATGCCTTTCTACAAACTGAGAATTAGAGATCTGCCTGGGTGCAAATAATGCTGGCCAAGCTATACCGCTGTGTGCAAGCAAGCCAGGTCCCAGACAGGAGCATAGGGATTGCTTCAAAAATGCCAATTCTACTGCTTGGAATCAGTTATGAGCAAAAAAGCTGCAGAGGGGCTGAACGGTCACTGGGGATGTTAAAAAGAATGAGGCTTTTACTTAATGCCACAGTGCCTTACAGTGCCTATAGGGCTGCCAAAGCTGGCTCCCCCCGCGCAGCCTTTACTGCCTTCCCGATGGTGGGGAGTTTGGTAGCAGTGGGTGCTGCAGTCTGGTCAACCAAGTGTGATAAGACCCAGTGGAAACTGAAGCTAGCTCAACCTGGAAATAAAGCAGTGCTTTTCCAGAGTGAGGAAAATTAACTCTGGGAACAATTTATAGAGGGCTGTGGTCAAGTCATTATTACAGGAGATTTTTCCCTCTGAAATCTATGCTCTGGTTCATGCTGCAATTGGACTCGTGGCAGGAGTTAAAGCAGGAGGTTCCCTGGCAGGCTGAGGCAGGGTGTTGGGTGGGATAATCGTAGTGGTTCCCTCTGGCTTTGCAATTGCTGAATCTCTGAAGACATCTACTGAAGCTGGTATTTCATTCCCTTGTCTCCCTGTTTCCATTTAAAATCAGTAACATATTTAGGAGCAATAATATTGCATGACAATTTCTTCAGATGGAAATGAAGCAAAGTCAAAATGTGATCCATGATAGAAGGATGTTTTCCTACTTGGATAATATACCACAGGCAGACTTTTAGGTATCTTGTTATGCTGTTGCTTGGGCTTTAATTATTGCCAACAACCCTGCCTTTAATGTCATGTAAAATTACCTTTCTCCAAGTTTCTCTGTTCTCTTGCAGATAGCAGCATGCTAATTAGTGCCTCTGCTGGCAATCACTGCTCAAAAAGGGGGGGAAGTTTGTCTTTCGGAGGGCTTCGAAGCACATGGAGAGAACTAATCTCTTCAGTGCATATTTAACAGGGAAGTGCACTGCAGAGAAAACCGGAGAAGAGAGCTGTGAAGCTGAGGAATGGGCTCCAGCAGAAGTGTAGAAAAGAAAGATGCAAGAAGTTTTAAGTGGTGTCAGGCATGCTATGGACAGGCAGCTGGATGAAAGCAGCTGTGACCCATTGCTCAGGATGGCAGTGCTTCCAAAATATCCATGCAGCTCTGTGCAGAGGGCAGTTACTAAGGGCTTCGATACCGAGCATCTTCATTGCAGCTGGGCTGGTGTGTGGAGGCAGTTGCACGCCCGCAGACTGAGTCATCTGCAAGGAGACCACATGGTCTGCTGGATGGGGAGGAGGAGAAGCTTGAAGGCACCTCCGAGGCTTCCCTCTGTGCTAACAGTGAACAGTAAATGCTTGTTTTTAGCTGGAGTGAAGTGTTTCCCTTCATACCCTGTTGCATTAAATTAACATGACAGGTTAGCTTGCAGCCACTGGATCATTGCAGGGGGAACTGGCTGGAAGAACTCACTTGGAGCAGAGATCTCTGCCAGTCCTGCAAAAGGCCTGGTCCTCTGCCCCATTTTGAGTGGGCTCCTTTCTGCTGCGGTGTTCTAGCCTAGCAACAGTGTGCCTAGTTAAATCCTCCTCCTCTGTGCTCCATCCTGCTACTCTCATGGCAAGAGAAGAGGCGTAAATCAACTCCTACCCCCTTCCTGTGTCTGAGATGATTCTCCTCTGCTTGATAAGCTCCTGTGTAGCCTCTGAAGAGGTGTGTGTAAAGGGAACGGTGCTCCTGAGGCTTGGCAGAGCAGGGCTAGCTTTGGGAGAGGGCTTTGCCCTGAGATGCTTATCAGTGGTGTGGTGGGGATGGCAAATCAGCTGTGAGGCAGTCAGTTTGCCAGCTGGTGGAGGCTATAATTAAGCATAGCACCTGCAAGGCTGCAAAAGGGCTTCTGTACAGGCAAGGTGGGAGCTCTCATTCCTGCTCCCTGTGGGGCTGAGCGTGCTGGGGACCATGTGGGGCCCTGGGTAGGCAGAGGTGCTCGGCGAGCCTGGGCTCCCTCGCTGCTGACTCGGCGAAGCACTGACCATGATGTTTGCCTGTCACTTCTGCAACCCCTGCCCTAAGTGCTAGGCTTTTCCTTCTCCTTTCCTGATGCTTCATGTTGCAAAAATCTGCCTGTGCTTCAGCCTTTCTCCTGCTCGTGGTGCGGGACCAGAGTGCAAGTCTGGCTCCAGCAGACAAACGAGGTGACTTGCTCCAAAGCAGCTGGCTCTTGCTCCCACCTCCAAATACTTTCCATCCTTCCCCAGCAGCACAGGGACAACACCTCTGGAGAAGGATCTTTATTAGCGTTATCAGTCATAATGAACGCATTTCCATTCCCATCACCGAAACAATTTCAGTGCCTGGTAAGTCACATTGTTTTCACTCATGCTCAGAGCTAACTGACTCCCTGTGTTTGTTTTCCCAGGAGCAGAAAAGCATTGCTCACGGCTGAGGAGAAGCTTCCTCCACCCTCAGCCCTGCTCTTCCTCACTGGGGCCTTTCCTCTCTTTTCCCCTTGCCCAGCTCTGTGGGGCTGGCCAGAGATGTGTGGAGGCCACAGCTCCCATGGTGGCCTGTGCTGACACTGACTCCTGCCAAACTCCACCAGTTACTTAAAGAAGAAATTCTACTACTTTTCCTTACAAGCAGGATCATGCCTCCGTTTCCCTCTTTCAGCTGAAAGATGAGGTCATGGGGCTGGAAAGACAGGAGCAAGGCCAGATCCAGGACAGCCTCTTATGGGAACAGGCCATAATCATGCCTGAGGCTTTAATACTTGTCACACGATGATTTCTTATTGTGTCAAACAATGGGACAAAAGTAATAGGAGGTGCAAATTTTTTTAAACCTCAGGGACAATATGTTGACTTCTGCATTTCTATAGCAACATGTGCATTAATAAAATGTGCACAAGGAGCTGAGAAACAATTATAGCAATCTAATATTAGAGATAAAAAGTAAGGCAAAGCAGAGGAATCAAGCATGTAATTTGTTCATTGTTCGTTTAGCAGACTCAACATGAATATTTTTGTATCCGGGACTTGGACTCAGGGGAGTTATGTCATGCAGTCATGAAGCCTTTCTTTGAAAGAAGCTTTTGCATTAAAAGACAAACAAGTACAACAAGAGCATTCTTCTAACAGATCACAGCTGAAGTGGAGCAGTTTTATTTCCAGCAAAAGAAACTGGTTAAGAGAATTAGTGGCTGTCTGAGCCATCTAGCAGTGTGTGATAATGAGATGGGTTATAAATAATGTCATTAATTCATGTGTCCTTTTAACACATGCCACTCCAGTTAATGTGCAAATCCCAAATCCCTTGATGCAAGATGCTGACCTGCTTGTTAAAGCATCTAGTGGTGTAAAGCCTGGTTTGCCCACGCCTGGTAGCTAGAGCTCCACATCGGGCATAATTATAAGGTAGCATTTCTGCTCCCGAGCTAAAAGGCCAAAGTATATCTGCCACCAAAAAATAAACCTTTCCTCATGTTTTGCCTTGTCTTTCCCCATTGTTGGAGTGTGTAACCGGGGTGGCACTGGCTTCAGCGCAGGTTGCTCTTGGCCCGGTATCCCCAGCCTGAGCGGGAGGATGAATTTGCTGTAGCATGGGGATTTGTGGCGTCTTCCCCTGGCGCTTGCAGGCAGTAAGTCATGTGTTCAAGCTTCTTTGAATGCTGCCAGGAACATAATTCCTCTGTCACTCGATGGAAAAGAAACACTTTCTGGAGAGAAGTGGTGAGGTGCTGTGTTCTTCCTGGGATTATATGATAAGGGTCTTACATTTCAGTGTGCAGCATTGCTAGTGAACTGGGTAGCACTGGAAGGAAAGGTAGAAGCAACTTTTTTTTTTTACTGTTCTAAAAGACCTCTGGAGAAATAAACTTTCCTCTGGAGAGTGCCTGGAGATAATAGTTGCCTTCAATGCGCTCTGGCGTTTCTAGCAAATGCATCCTGCCTCTCCACTTCCAGGGCACTTCAGGATGTCAGCACTAGGGACCTCTATCCAGCTGGCACAACAACCGGAGGAAACTACATTTGCAACCCATCATTTAGTCTGTTGTCTGTCAGCATCATGTGGAGCATGAATAATATTTTTCCTGCTTCTGTATTGAGAGAGAAAGCATTGGATATTTTCAACAGGCAGACACTACCTCTCTGCTATATTACAGCTTTTGTTGGTGACAGTTTCCATGGTATTTGTGTCCTCTCTTTCATTCTTAGAGTTAGCACAATTTCATCACCTCCAAAGATAGTATTTAAATTGCTGCTCTTGTTAAGCACAAAATTGCCCAATTTTAATTTATTTCCTAAATAATAAGGATGCGTCTGCTTTGATGGGAAGACTTAAACTGTAGAACGATGTTTATAACGTAGACAGAGGAAGTGCGATGAGTGGGAGTGCTTTGTCGGGAGGGTAAAGGTGCCTTGCACTGCCAGAGCTCAGCCTCTCCTTGATGGGCTCAGGAAAAGTGCCGCTGGTTTAAATGCGGAAATTGTTATTGAAGCCAACGGTAATTTCACCAGGGGTTTTGAACACTGATTTTGATGTTGCTAGACTGGATCTCCTGTAAAGTAGCAGAGCATAGAGCTGTGTCAGAGAGATGGTGCTGCTCAACCCTTGCAAATGTGAAATACTCACAAGAGCTAGAGCTTAAGGTAGAGCAGGAGATTGTTGTGCCTCATGCACTGGCTGTGCTACCATAATTTGGCTGTGGCTGGCAGAATTAACCACCCTGGAAAACCTTCTTCTGAAATGAACTCTAATTAGCCTGACTATTGCTTGAAAATAGCTATATGAAAGGCATGCTGATGAGTCAGAGCAATATGATGATGAGCAGTAAATGGGATGAGTGCTGCCTCCAGCTGATAGATGTTTTGGGGGATTTTATTTGTCAAGACATCCTCCTGGAGATTAAGCCATGGAGCTGGAGCAACCTGAAGGACTAGCTGGAATTAAGCTCCTGCATCCTTTCCAATTAATTCCCTGGCACTGAACTCTGCGTGTGCCTAACAGACCGTAGGCTGCTCCCGTATCCCTGGCGCAGCCAGGCTTCAACCCGCCTGCACTGAGGGATCATTGCCAGAGGGGACAGTTACTACCAAGACTAATTCTGCAGTTGTCAGGGACTAGGTCACTGAAATCACATCGGCATTTGCTTGTACGGAGATGGAAAGGTCAAACACATGTCGGAAAACCTCCCTGCCAGAGGTTTGTGGGGGGCAATTCTGATCTGAAACTGCTTGCTGAGCCCAAATGTTCCGAAATCATGATGTTGACTTAAAATCATGAGTTCTAAAACATAATCCATCTGGAGTTATTTTTTCTTGTTTTCTAGCATTTAAGTCTTCACAGGGCACGTTTTGGGGCTGTCTTCTGAGCTTATCAGGGAAGTGAAGAAGTCGCTGAGATTCCCCTGCCATTGCCTGTCCCCAAGAGCTGCAGCTCTGTGGCAGGTATCGAGTAGGAAAAGGCTGGGGGAAATCACAGGGGTTCATAGCTGGTTTATCCAGCTGCGGCAGGCAAAGTGTTCCCAGCAGCAGCAAGGAAGTGCTACTGGTGTTGCACAGAGACATTGCAATATTCTTTACAATTCCCAGTGCCCACATTCAAAACCAGATGGATGCAGAAATGCCAAGCAGAAATGTGAAGAAAGAGTGTTGAAGAAGCATGTTCGGGCACCCCCAGGACTTGGGCAAGAGGGGTGGAGGGAGAGGTGGATTGGCATTTTGGGCTCAGGAGCCAAAAGTCAGCCTAAGCAGCTTCCCTGAAACCAGATATCTACAGATGCCTCCTTATGTAAGGTTTATTCCCTTTTAAATCTATGCTTAAAAGATCTGGCTTTGTGAGAAGGCTGTGCTGTCTGGGCAGCGCTAGCTTGCAACGTCGGTGCTGCTGCTCCTTATCGTGCTGGGATCAGGATGACTTTGTGCATCCTGCTAAAGACTAATGCTGGAAGAAACATTTAATTCCTGGTCTTGCCTCAGCAGTTTCTCCATGAATTAGGTGAGATGTTTATTTTTTTTCCTGAGTTTACAATGTGGTCTTGAGGACAAAAGGACCTTGCCTTCTTGTCAGCTGCGGTCCTGCCTTGGCCCTCTGCTGTTGCTTCTAGAGAGTGTGCACAGTCCTGGAAGTGGCATAAAACGCATATAGCTGCTTCTAGAAGAAATTAAAATGGCTCTTTTATATTGGTAGATGTCAGCCACCAACTGGATTATAAATATAACTTTAACACCTTAAAAAAAGGCAATAATCACCTTTATGCTTGCTTAATAGCATCATTTTAAAATGACTTACTGACATCATATATTACTTTCTTCCCCTACAGCAAATGGTCTCTCCCTGCTGTATTTTATTACTTATTGTAAATTCAGTCAAGCAGTGTATTTTGCTTTCAGCAAGGTATTCTTGGTTACTTCTTCTGTCCAGGATAAATTGAGATAAATTTTGCCCGTGCCTGGCTTTTGCTTATGGCATCCATCTTTGCCCATGAAAAGTTACTGCCTGAGTTGGACAGGACTTGAGAAATGACAATATTGTAGTGCTGAGAGCTACAGATCAGCGGTCTGCAGCCGAGCCGTGTACAAAGGGCTCACTGAGGCAGCCAGGAGTTTAATAAGAAGAGAAAGATACAAAGAAATGTGATGGATTCTCTAATGTTTATCCTGATAAAGTTGTAAGTACGCTACAAGGAAGTGACACTGGTTTACCTTGCCACTGTAATATTACACAGTGGAGTATTGCCCCAGGTTGTCATCAGTAACCATTTTTGCCATCAGAGATCTATGGATTTATTGCCAGAGCTGTAGAAATGTGAAGTGTTTTTTTTTTTTTTTTGGGGGGGGGGGGGGGGTGAAACTTCAAATAGAAGTGATCTATCTCCCCATGCTTTTGCTGCCAATTCTGTGCTCTCAGGGCTTAGCAAGCTTCAGAGCTGTGGCTACCGTGTTGTCAAATCAAACTAAAGCCACGAGGTTGTCACCAATGGTGTTCCCATAGGAGCTGCGGTGGCCCTGTGAAAACTGCTCAATTTTTGGTTTTACAACCACCGGAGGGTTATAGCTGGCCTCAGCCCTGCGCGTTGCAGCCACTCCCCAGCGGCAGTGGCACAGAATTGGGGAAAAGTGGGGGCAGTTCCTGTCTGGATCCTCGGCGCTGAAGTCTGGGTGTGCTGACGGCTGTTGACTTGCTGTTGGTCACTTGTGTTTTACTTCGAAGTGTTTATAGAGGCAAACTGAAAGCTCATTTTGGATTTGTAGTATTCAAGTTTTAAACTGGACAAGAGTGCAATTTCCACATTACAAGGGGAAGATGTTACATTTTAGCCCAAAGTAAGTTTTCCACGCTGAATGAACTATGCAGACTTTTAATTACAGCAGCAGAAGCCTGGCGTAGCTGCGTGATCTAAGAGATGATGCCCTCTTTGGTGCAAATCCCCATTGCAGCTGTTTCTGGGGTGTCAGGCAAATGGGGGATCCTACTGGGAGCTTCTGCTCATCTTCTGTTGGAAAATATACATTGGGGTATGTCTGGGCATTGCTGGAAACCCCTTCAGACCTGACAGTCTGTGAAGCCAAACGGGGCGTTAGAGCCTGCTCTGTTTCCAGCTCCCTCTGTGAGCGCTGGCAATCTCGTCCACGGGTTCCACTTATTTTGTTGCATTACTGCTGGAAAGCCAGGTCTGTGTGCTAGGGGAGACCAGGGCAGTTGTGGAAGGAGATCCTTGTGCTTTTGTGGCCTGTCTTGGCTGGCTAACCACTATGAAACCTCCGAAGTTTATTCTGTCTGCATAAGAGGCTGTGGAAAGAGAACTGTTTCCTCCAGAGCTTTTACCAGTCTGTAAGTAAAATCAATTGATTTTTAGATCATGGGGCTGAGAGTTGAAAGCCAGTCGGGATGGATTTTAACTTCCCTATTTAAATAGCTGGTGCTGTTTGAATGCTTATACTTGCCTTTTTGTTAGCTGTTTGTATGTCTATATCTTGGAGCGCTGAAAAAAATGAAGAAGCTGGCAATCAGGATTGCAAATAGGCATTAGCCAGCATCACCTCTAGCCACTGCAGCTCAGCTTCTTGCCCTTCCCAAGGGATTTACTCGGAGCACCAGGCTCAGGGGTGAGTTGTGGCCGAAGAGCAGGGCGCTGAGGAAGCGCTGGTCCTGCCGGCTGTGAAGCACCGAGGAAGCGTGGCCTGGTCTACACCAGCACGCAGAAACGCAGGCAATGTGAGAAGGGAGGTTTCAGCTTAAACAATGGCAAAGCCAAGGAGGAGTGAGGCTAGGCATGGAAACCTTACATCGTCGGGTGCTGCTAGGATGTTTTGCCCTCTTTGCAGACCTTTCTCCCAATTTCACCTGCAGTCAGCATCTTCTGTACTGTCAAGAGTGCCAGGAATCGACCCCGTGCTGGCGTTACCTTGCAATAACCCTGCACGCCACTGAAACAGCTAAGCTGCCAAGGGCAAGGTCACCCCTGATCCTTGCAAAGCCAATTAGGACTTACAGAGCACTAAACTCAGATTTCTTCAAGCCATTTCATTTTATTGATCAGACACATTTTTATTTCCAGATTGCTCCCTCTTGGGAACCATCCAGGTTTCACAGTGCAAAGGACTCTGTAAAATGTAATGATTCAGCGCTCCCACAGTAGCTGTCTGCGGATTTTGTTGACTTTGTAAGCTGCACTTAAGATGCAAGACCAGGCTTGAAGAGCCCCATCATATGCCTGATGTTCTTAAAGATTTCTCCTATTTGCATTTCCCACTTGTGCTATTTAAAATCAGAACACAGCCTTTCCCTCTTTTGTGGTTAAATCCTAGGATTTTCCTGTAGGGGAGATTCCTTCCCAACATGCAACAGAGTTCAGCCATTCAGACAGTGCATGCATTGATGCTTAACTCTTCTTCCAAAAAATCTCCATACTCATTGGCAAGTTTTTCCCTGTGGCCAATGGATCTAAAAAGATCTAAAAAAGTGCAGAGCTGTGCACTCTTGCTGGTCTTTACCATTGCCTTGCATGTGCTGGCTCTGGGTACACACATGTTATTTCTTGAATGCTGTAGCTTGAGCAAAACAACTTCACAGACAATTTAATGCCTTTCTGCAGAGGAAAGATATATTCTTTTTGCCTCAACTGTATGAGAGGTTTAAAATCCCAAGAAAGGAAATACAGTGATTCTGGATCAATGGAGAGAAATACACAGTAAATGCTTTAGTATGTTGTGCAATAAAAAGAGCCCTCATGCCTTATAAATACAGATGCTTAGTCTATGTGCATGCAGTTAGTTGTCCAGTATCCATGAGATGCCTGAAAGGCGCACAGCTGAGCAGGTCTGAAACTCATGAAGCTGTCTCTGTATGTGTTTCTCCCACTTGCTGAGATTTCTTGGACTGGGAATGACCGAGAAGAGCCATTATTGGTGCCCTGGACCTGAAAGCACTGGGGAACATGCGGTGGAGAAACCTAAGCTGGCAAAATTTGGGTGATGGCAACATATGCAGTCACACTTCGTTAGAGGGTGGCTGGGAATGAGTACAGGGAGAAAAAGCTAGACTAATCACAAACACCTCCTTTCTTTTGAAAATCAGACAAAAAATCTTCCCAGCACACACTGTGACTGAGCGCTAGCAACTCCAGATATCTGCAAGAGAAGAACGGTATCCTGCAAAGTCGAACACTGAGGGGGATGCTGGGAGCTGGAGCCTTTCCCTAGCTGCAGCCAAGCCTGAATTTCCCAGATTTCCATCATTCTGTTCAGTCTTGTGCCATCACCTGCAGATGCTAGAGGGTATCAAAGGCTCCTTGCAAGGCCTGGTGTCCCCTCTGCTCTGGAAGAAGTACAGGCAGTGCCTTGTATTTTGGTGTAGCATACTGTATTTCTGTACATCATAGAAACAGAAGTTTTTGACTGGCAAGTACAAGTTGTGAATTACTGCACTTTTCAAGTATTTATTCCCATGGCCTTGTCTGTGAGCCAGGAAGGAATTGATCTAAGCAGGATTCTCCCGTTGCTTACTTGAGGCTCCCATTCTGCCTTGAAAATACTTTTTCAAGTTAAATTTCTTTTGAAAAACAATACCTCCAAGTAAGGGAGTAGAGAATATATAACGAAATATGAGAAGATTTCTGTGGAATCCAACATACTGTCATGTTGTAGTAGCTCTCCTTGCCTCAAATTCCCTGTTTCCCTCTCCTTTCTCCCTCCAATGTCCCTGTTTGTTCTTTTTCTTTTTGACTGCCCACTTTCACGTTCATCTTGGTTTTCTTCCAGTCTCTAAATGCTATGTCTATTCCTTGAGTTTACTGTAGTTTGACATTCTGTTTCATGAGTCACTGCTGGGGATAGAGCTTGAAGTAAATCAAATAGCACAAGCTAGTTCTTACAGCTCCCTAAAACTAATTTGAGTTCATGCTTTTTCCCTAGGTGCACCTATGTGGATTCTTTCCTCCACATGCTCTCCCCAAAAGATAACAAAATAAATAATTATTGCTTGCAGTAACGACTATATGCTGGGGATAGGAGAACCCATAACATCTTTCCTTTTCCCTCTGCATGGGTCCCAGGCTTACACACTGCGAAAAGTCTGGGATGTGCATCTCCTTCCTCAAAAGGTTTCTCAAATCCTTCCCCCCCCCCCCCACCCCCCAGTTAATTTTGACTCAACTTCATGACCCACAGTGAGGAAATTAAATGTTAGAAAACTGAGTATGCATCCCCATTTACATCATTATTAGTGAAATGTTGCATGGCAGCAACAGTGAATTCCCAGCACTTCTCTGGCCAGGGATTGCTTTTCCTTCCACTGTCTGCTATCATGCTTTGTTGGACTTGTTTTCTCTCATACAGTATGAATAATGTTGGTGCTTGGAGGAATGCACGCTCACCAGACACCAGCTAAATTCTCCATGCAACTCCACTTTGCTCCGGTGTTTAATCACCTTCAGAAATTGTTCGTAGCTTTTAGATGCTACTAAGAACATTAGCCTTTAAATAACTTTTATGCCATGGTGGTGTGAGATGATTAGGTTGGCAAGGTTTTCTTGTTGTGGTGTCATCATAATTTTCATTAGTACAGTGAATTATGACAGCTTGTTCTCTGCTCAAATTGATGTGATTGCTCCTTGGAAAGCCTGGCACGTTTCACTAACACCTGACATCTGGAAGAGAAAGGTGGGAGGTGAAGCAAGCTCGCTAAGCCGCTGTGTGCTACGCGCCCAGGGCCCCCCTGTTCGCCACCGTGGCCGAGAGGAGTGACCTCAGCTGGTCAGTGGTGCTAGTGCCATCGCTGCAATGCTCAAACAGATAACTTTTATGATTAGTGATGGAAAACATTGTGGAAGTGTGTCGTGCTGAATAGGCAATGACTGAAATTAGCAGCACTTCCTATTTAAACTAAGGCCACACATAGGAAGCAGCTGTGTACCTCCAGTTGGAGACCTGTATCAGAAGAGCAGTGGTGGTTGTTACAGCTGGCTAAAGGGAAGACTGTTGTACCAGCAAAGCTGCAAAGGGATGAGCTCTTAGCTTGCCTAACGCCCCCTTTAATGGAGGCTGGACCCTAGTCCAGTGAGGAAGAGGATGGGCACTGCTATCCCATGACTCTGGTCCAGCTCGGCTGCAGGATATGGCCCAAATGTGAGTAGATGCCACCTCCTCCTTGCTCTCCCTTTCAAGACAGCCAGCAATGTCAGATTGTTTGTGCACCGGTGGCAGAAGGAGCCACAGAGCATAAGGCAGTTCACGGTGGAAGTGGCTTTTCCTTGTGCTATGGGAGAAACTCCTATTCAGTAGCAGTAAGCCTCTCAGTAGCAACTCCAAATGCAGCTTGCTGGCAATGTTTTTCCGTGTAGACAGATATATTCCAGCAGTCATCACTGGTAATGAATGTTTTCGCAGTGATCTTGTTCCCTGCGGAGCCAGCAAGCACCACACGCTTCCAGTGCTATGAACGTCCGACAGGAAAATCTGATTTGCACTTCCACCATTAAGCTTCTCTTTCCAGTGCTGAAAATTATGCTGGATGACACTATGCAGCCAGGCTCCATAAAGCAATGTGGACAAGACTGTCAGATCGCTGCCTCAGCAGGATAATCTGCTCTGACACTGTGGAAGCCACTGCAAAAGCAAAACCCAGCGTCCTTTCTGTGGCCCTGACCCAGCCAGGGACGCGCGCGTGCCGGCGGTCTCCCCGTGTCCCCCAGCGTGCCGCACACGGGACACCAGTGCACAGGGTCTTGTCTGTCCACTTGTTTCCAAGCAGAGCCAAAGCACTTCTGAAGCAACCGTTGTTTTGGGGATTTGGGGCTGTTTGCAGTGACCGTGCCTGTGTTGGGCTGCAAGGCAGGCGTGGGGGCACCGTGGGAGACCCACACTCTTGCCAGGGGCTGCAATCCCTTGGCAGAGCATCCAGTAAAGCTCACGTGCAATTCAGAAAATGCACAACTTTCACAACTCAACGTCCAACTTTTCTTGCAACAGACCTTGTGTGCTGTTATCAGAGATATTTTCTGTATAGCCATGTATTAAACCGTTAAGTAAGTAACCCAAACCCATTAATCACTAGCATATTTCTTGCTACTGTACCAGCCAAGGATTACTTTCATGCTTATTTTAATGGATTGCTCAGCTATGAACGATTTTAAGGTGAAAGGTCTTGCAAGGCTCTTTTTATAAGCTTTCTGAAATCTAATCCATCATTAATTTCTGTATGTCTCACACAGCACTAGGCTAATGTAATGTATCCCCACATAAATCCCCCTCTGATAAAATTATCCTAGGTATTGCAAATATTCAGAGCATTGTTGTTAAATATATTTGCCTTTTTCAGATGTCTCCCTAGCTGAGATGTAAATGCAGTTTCTTCAAGGTGATTTGTTTTTGCTTAGTTACCTAGATTAGGGAATTTATGTCACATGGCATCTCCTGTGTCAGCAAATGTCACAGACAGAAGTGGCTTTTTTAACGAGAGCTGTTGATAGAGAAGAACAAGCTTCCTACTCTTGTGTCCCCAGACTGAATTTTTGGCCCCAGTTCCAGTGTCTTTCCTCCCACAAGCCAACCAGCCCCCTCCAACATTATGTAAAACACCTACATGGCTCCTTTGCTCTTTCATCACTATTTCCCCAAATAATTCTGATATTCTCTGCTATTCAGTATGTACAACCGCTGGTCTAAGCACCGATAGTATTTCACTTTTGACATGCTGCAGGAAGATTTGCTCAGGGCAGCTGGAGCACAGTGGCAATACTGTTGCATTGCTGGTTACCAAGTCATGATTTTCTCCAAAAGAGAGAGAGAAAATGGGGTTATCAGGCTAATTCTATTACATACCACAGCTTTATCCTGAGCTAAGACTAGACGTCTTTTTCCCTTCTTTATTCTTGAGTTGCTAACAATTTTCCTGTAAATGGTGAGGGAAGGACAGCGTGAAAAGCCAGGCTGGCTCTACCATGGTATATGTTGAGTCAGGGGAAAGTTTGCATCCTGATATGGAGCCTAAGAAATGCAGGCACAAATCTGATTTTTCAAGTAGTGCAAGAAAAGCTTGCAAATACAAGGAAGAGATGCTGTCAACCCAACAAAAGTACACTACAAGGCATGCAAAAACATAGAAGAGGAGATAAACTGGAAAGGAACACCAGTTAGTACAGCGGCAAAAAATATGGTAATAGAAAAAGTCTCATATATGATGTCATATGCAATGCTGTGGCAAGAGAAATCATTGTATCCAAGCCTGTGGACAAGAAAAGGCAAGAAAAAATATATGGTGTGTTAACTACATGGTGATTCAGACAGTGAGACTGTGCAGGTATCTGACATTATCTAGTGCAAAACAGCAAAAACAAACTGTGTACGTTAAGTGAGCTTCGGATATAAAAATCCAGCAGGGCATGATCACTGTGTTACGGCAGGTTTCCCTGTGTCGGGGACGGGCAGGAGGAGGTTTAGCGAACGAGATGCAGCAGTTCGCATGATTTGGGGTGGGTTACCTGCAGTGAGTCTGACTAGCTCACCTGAGAATAAGTAGGTTAAATAGCTGCTAATGCAGCTCTATCACATCTGTATTACACCAAAGCCAACTGTAAAGCAAAGCTGAGCCAGCGGTTCAAGCTTAAGGAAAGCTGCAGAAAGCAAAGACAGACCTGAATTTATATAGTAAACCAAGGGCCTCAGAAACCTTCTTTCAAGTGATTTTTTTTTTAATCTAACATGCCTGTCACCTTAAAGTCCTTGAGCATCATCACCAGTACAGCTGCGCAGTGCATGAAAGGAATACAGAACTCACCTTTGGCTGCACATGTGTCGCCTTCTCAAGGCTTATCTATGTTTCTGAGTGCTAAGATATTTCAGGTTTTTCTGAAGTACCCAAAGACAGGCCAAGACGAAGGCTTTGAAGTCACAAGGAATCACTCCCTTTTGTGGCACACGGGCTCAAATTCTGCGGTCCGTCAAGCAAAGCTCCCCTTGGTACCCAAGCTTCATTTAGTTATGCTGATCTTTTTTACGTCAATAAAACTGCACAGTATTGAGATATGTTTTTTTGGTTTTTCTTTCCCCCAGCAAGTGGAACAGAAGTGTCATTAACTCGCAGATGACATGAGCTGATTAACTGGCCATACCTGCCCCTCTTTGCTGCTACGAGCTCAGCTCAGGCCCTTGGTGCTGGGACCGACGGGGAGCAGGAACCGAGCTGGGGTGCTGGAGGCCGACTTCAGTGTCCTTGCTGGGACTCCAGCGGCTTTGGCTGTGCATCTGAATGCCGCAGGGTAAGTTTTCCCCCAGCGTTTCTTGACCATAAAGACCCCAAAGTTACAGCAAAGTGAACCAACAGCCAGGGCTGTCCTGCCTGGCTGTGCTGGGGGGAAAAGAGCTGCTCTCCCCACCGGGCTCTTTAATATAAGTCCTGTGATAATTTTTGAAAAGGCAAGCTGTCAGCCAGGTTTCCCAAGCCACTACGTTCTCAAGCAGAAGTGCTTTTTTTCTTCCCAGGTTGCCATTAAGGACAAGATTCGAATCACATGATTGAACTAATATTACTGAGAATGATGCAACCAGAATAGCTATTCAAGCCTCATGGCCTTAAATGATTTATGCAGAGCCCACCTCCATCCCTCCCCCTGCGTTTCCCCATCAGTGCTGACATTTCTTCGTGAATATTTAAGGTAACGTCTGCTTTAATCTCTTGTGCAAAATCAAACCCAAGCACACGAAACAGCACCGTGGGCATTGTGTGTTGCTCACAGTTGTTACATTCAAGGGATGAGAGCCTCCCACGATGCCTCCCATTATGTCTTTTGGAAGAAAAGCAATGCTGCAAGTGCTCCTAAGATTATTAATGATGGAAAAATTTCAATCCCACAAGCCCATGAATATGCACTCACATGAAGTTGAGCTTTAGTTACGTTCAGCTCCTTATTAAGGTATTGGAGAAAGCAGAGAGCTCGCGCCAAAGCAAATGCACTATAGCACAGGTCGCCGGCAGCTTGTTCTCGTTACTGTGACTGTGGTGTTTGAAAACTACCCCAATTTCTGGTCATCTGAACATTGGCAACAAAGTGGTAGGGAATCTAGAGGAGCGTGTTATTTTCATTACAGCAGCATTAGTCTGATTAGAAAAGGTGGCCCCAGTGCCACAGGAATTTTCTGCCCTCTCTCAGTGCTCCATTACTGGAGACATTAATCCAAAAACAAGCCCATCCCTCCCCCTCTGCTTCCCAAAATATCACTTGCAGCTTGTATTCTCCTTCCCTGGTGCGGTCTGTGAGCTGTCAGCTTGCCGACATGGTTCAGATGACTTTAAAACATCACCAGATAGTAGTCGTGGGTAATTAATAGTTGCGGATGTGTTTTCTGTGCACAAGTTTCCCAGAACAAGGGCTGCTTTCCCCACTACACACCACCCAAACACAGAAATCGCCATATGTAAGATGGTCCTGTGGTATTGTCAGAACAGGGCAGCTTTTGCTATTCTGTGCTTTCATGCCCTAAAATGGACAGTGGGTCTCTCATTTTCAGAAAGAAGAGGAAAGAAATCCTCTAAGCCTGAAGGACAGCAAGAGAAGGAGCAGGCAAGGGCAGATGATGCACAGGGAGGTAATCACCCAAACCTAAGAAGCGAGACCCTTTAAAGGAAACACGGAATTGAGCCTGGATAATTTTCCAACTCATTAACTCTTGAAACAGAGACTGGAGCAAATTCCACACCTGGCCCCAAATTCACTGAAGTGCAGACGTGAGTCACATCGACATCTCCCAGCCTAAGGCTCTCCCCCACCATCTCATGCCCTGAAAGACTGGAAGGACGAACAACCATCTCCTGCCCGTGCCGAGCTAGGAGAGCTTTGCTGGGTGACAAACACTGCTCTGGCCAGTTGATCATGACAAAATAGTGGGGAACGTCTGCAAGATAGTGGTGCTGCGCGATGAGGAATGGACCCAGAGCGACGTGCAGCACCAGGACTGGTGGCTCTTAAATTCTGCCTTACACAAGCTTGTCTGTGTTTTTTAACAGCTCGGAAAGTTTGTGGCCAAGAGGGCCAAAATTAAAAAAGTCACACGCGTTTAGTCACCCTCAGTCCGAATTTAGGCACCTACATGCATTGCCCACTTTCCAGCTGGGCTAGACAGAGACTTGAGTTGTGAAGAGCTGAGCTCAGGCTTAGCAGGTTGCCCACACATTTCAGCATCCCACACAGTTAATATCCACGACTGCGGCAACATAGCAACTAGTCTGTAATTAGTACAGACGTTGCCAGAGCTGCCTTTGTATTACTTATGAGTCATGCTACTAAAATATTCTTTATTCATTATCCAAGTCCTTTTCATTCTGGTGCCAACCACTACCATGTTGCGAGCAACATAGGACGCTGTCAGGCTTGTCAAAGCCAAGTGCTTTCTGATAGGGATCTTCATATTTAATCTGACGAAGATTTACTTTACAAAAGAGCGAGATCAAAAAGGTTCATCGCTGCACAAATGAAGGAAGAGAAACAAAAATGCATCACCAAGGAAGGGATTTTCTCCTTGTTTTTTCTCCAGGCACCCAACCGCTGTTAGAGGAACTACTTTCAAACTTGACTTAAATTGTTCTGTCAGTTAATTAAATTTCTGTATTTTAATGTCTTTCTAGTTAACTAGCGAGGAAAAAAAGGCTCATGATAAACTCAAGCTGAATATGAAACTTTTTTTCATCTTTAATATAATACATGGAACAGAAAGGAGAAAACGTGGCCGAAATGTATTATGACAAGCAAATAAAAATAATATCAGAGAATTCCTTTGGGCAGATTCTGTTCTAGGCCACTACTACTTACTAAGATTTATTTTTTTACTCACCGTGTTATTAAATCATTGGATTGGAAAGACCTTGGGTCATTTCAAACCACTGTCTCATTGATTACTTATTCCAAGAGCATCCTTAATATAGGATTGTCATTAGAGCTGACGACAACGATCCCGAGATTTCCCTTGGCAGTGGGCTAATTGTCTAAATGTTCTTGCCATTCGAGAAGAACACTGACAGATTAATTTAGGACCCCACGTTCAAGTTTGTAAATAAATGAGTAGGTTAGAAAAAACAAAAAATCTGGCAGCATCAGGAAAGTTCCTATAGGAAGCCTTGTTGCAAGTCAGTGCTATTCCCCAGCCTGGATGCTGCCAGGTGCCCCCGGGTGCAAAGGCCCTCGGTGTTAAATTACTATGATTTTAAAGACTGCGCATTCTGGTGCTTTAGAGCACGTATTTCTCACTGCTGGGATGCTAGCTGCAGGCAGAGATGTCTCCCCCAAGTCTAATATTTTGTGAGAATGGTGTTTTCCTGTTCAGCTAATTTCATAATCCCATCATGGTCTGCATTTCTAAACTCTTTAAAAGTTTTTCTTGAATGCCACTATTATTTTCAAATTTATCTGTATACTTGAAGGACTCAGTTTTACCACACAGTGAGGATCCTTTCCTTTATATTTTGGTAAGCATACCCTCAAATGCATCTGTTTCTATGGTCAAAAGAGTCGCTTCAATATATTTCAGCAACCTCTTGAATCGCTTGCTAATGACCATATAACCCCTGTCCTGGAAACAGAAATGTCTATACTTTCCTGTTTAACATGTATAATTGGTTAGTCTTCTAGCTTTTTCTACTCCTCTTTACTCCTTGCTAATATGCTTAGCATTTCTCTTCAGCCTTTTGAGACCTGCTGTATTGATGCTTTGGCGAGCAGCCACCGTCCCTCCCAGATCTGAACCACAGCCTCAGCTTTTTTCCCGAGCCATGCAAGCATCAGTGAAGGAAAGAGCCATCCTCATACCTGTCGGTGCAAACCGGACTGATGCAATAGTATTACTCATGCTACTGATTCCCGAGACAGGCCTGTAACCTATTATCTGTGTTGGAGGAAATCAAACCGCCAGCCAAGGAAAATCTTTAAAATATTCAATTTAGCAATCTAGTTATTTCCCAATTAGAAAGGACATGGCAGAAATACAGTACAGAATGTTATCATAAAGAAAGGAAGAAAAATTCCAAAGCATCAATCTAGAAATGAAATGACATTTCTGTTTTTAACTCAAATCAAAATTTCTTTTTCCTCCCTCCATGTCATCCATCTTCTTCCTTTCAATAAAATCCCTGGGTGCATCCATTTCTGAGAGCACAAAAGCTCGACACTAAAATGTATCTGCTGCCTTTCAGGATAGATCAAATCCAAACTCGGTACCATCATTTCCTCTAAACACTACTGCGTTGGAGAAATATATCCCCATCTTTATGGGGAGCGACAGCAGCTGCTCCTCCCAAATCAAAACCCAGCAGCAGCAGGTAGCCAAGCAAGCCAAAATAAGTTCCTCTGTGCTGTGGGGCCAGCATATGACAAGATGGGACCAAACAGGTCCTGCTGGTGGCTTTAAGGCCAGTTAGCTTGGCGAAGGGCTGTTGAAAGGTGTTGGTGTGAGCACAGCCAAGCCGCGCCTGCAAATGGAGGGGTTCTGCTAGGAGCACCCTACTCATGGAGCGGGTCTTCTCCACCGGGAAGGTGCCACCCTCGCTGTGCTGGGTCGGTGCAACGAGGGGAGAAGGACAGAAGCAAAGCAACTGGCAGGAACCACCTGACGAACAGCCGAAAACGTGCTGTTTTTGCCCACCCTTCCCATTCTGCTCTTTGCATGTGTTTTTAGTCAGCAATAAAACCACGTGCATGCAGGTTAAAGAACTGGCAGTGAGTTTAGCCTATAGAAATCAAGGTGCTTTCTAATTAATAGGGAATCATACGTGCCAAGCAAAGAGGCAGATAACGGAAAGGTACCGCTGCAGGAGCAATTGTGGCTTCTGGTTTTGAATCATGGCTGAAGGAGTTTAAAATAACGAAGAATAAAAAGCTACTTTTGAGAGCTAGAATAAGCTTCTCTACGGCAGTAAAAGACACTCAGTTGTAGGTTTCTTCATTAACTCATCTTGCTGCAGAACAAATGAGGTTTCAAGGGGAAACTTAGAAATCATTTCTTCCACATGAAGAATTTGTGCACGTAATTCATTGCAGTAAACCACCGTTACAAATCCTGAGGACATCTCTATTAGCTAGGTTATGAAGCAGCGTATGCCTTAACTGCTTTTTTCTCCATTTAACTAGTAAAATATTTCCATTGCTCTGACAAGAAGAAAAGCACAATGGAGAATACCCCAGAACAAAATAAATTCCCAGTTTTCTAAGAAGTTGCGAGCAGAATAGCCAATATTGCCAGATTCAGCACAAAGGTGGGGATTTCTTGCACAAAACTTGTTACAGTGAGCAAATGAAGAGTGTTTCAGAGAAGCAGCTAACATACAGGCAGGATTTTAAAATAACATAAAGCACTTAGCTACATCTCTTCCGTTACCTAAAATACTCCACTTTTTTTTTCAGATCTAAGAACAAACAACAGCAATGGAGGGATTCACAGACTCAAGAGTCTGTAACCTGAATCTGGTTTCCCCAGATTTCCAGGTATCCAGAATAAGAAGATAATGTGACAGTCTCGTAATTGTGCCTAACATTGGATCTGTGTGTTGATAGCACGGGTCCCACTGAAACTCCCTCCAATAGCACATTTGCAAGATGCAAGCTGCAGGCAAAGAGGGACAGTGAGGCCCGTTTGAACTCCTGCACTACACTGCTGGTGCAACGCGAGGAGTATTAAGGACCCTGGTCTTTTCTTAAACCAGTGTCCCAGGTACCAGGCTTCAACCTGTCTCATTGCAGTGACATAGAGAATATGCCTTTTTTTGCCAAATTGCAACTAAAATATTAATATAGATTTTTTTTCCAGCTGTTCCTTCCTTTTCCCATACACACTTTTCACAGATTATGCCCAACACCTTACTGCATATAAAAATACACTATTGAATTTGAGGTGAAATCAGATGAGTTTTAATTGCTTAGAGTCCTGGAAGGCCCCTGCCTAATCTGCGGTAGGAATATGTTGGGGATCAGCCTCAGGATTCATCTCGCTGCTCAAGAGATGCATCCCAGGTTCAAATTTGAGGAAGGGGCTTGGAATAACCAAGTCACTGATCCCACAAACCCTTACGGTCAGTGACATCTGGCAGTGGGCTCTCCCCATAGATGTCCAAGGCTTTTTTCCTGCATTAAGGATTGCAAAGTACTTTTTTTTTTTTTTGGCAACATTTTGGCAGAGTTTTGAGCATTATTCCCAACTGTGATCAGAAGGGGCAACTGCTATCCACTGTTTAACTTGGTGTTTAGTGCAGTATGTTGGGATTAGTCACCATGTGGCAAGCTCTCCTGGCATTGCAGGTGTTGCTTAGATTTCTCTCCTGATGCCTGCAGCACACAGAATTGAAGAACCAGCATTTACAAATGTTCACGTATTAAAGAGACTATAAATAGAACCAACTAACATTAATACAAGTGAGCCCTGAGCAAGCGCCCTCTGCTCCATCTGGGGAGTTTCCAAAGCCCGTCTTTGTCTAGCAGCAGTTTAACTCGCTGGAAACCAGTGCCCGTGCAAGGTGCTTTGTACCGCTCGATGGAGGAGTAGAATTTGTCCTCACAGGACACTTGCCATTGAGATTTGGCAAATGAGGCATGCAGATTTGTAGCTTCATTTTCTGCTCTGCCAGCTACTAATATCACAAGGAAATAGCATGGAGCTAAGTGCATGTGTATCTGTAAATAGCCAGGAAAGTAGAAAGCCACATCTTTTGCTGTAATTAACAAAATATTGCTTAATTAGCTTAAATGTTGCTACTGAGCATTTAAGACTACTGTTCTTTCTCCTTTGCATACCTGTCTGATCACTAGTTATAAGTTCAAAACCACGTCCCAGTTACACCCTGCACACTCTGCCTAGCAGCCCTGCCGAAGCGCCGAGGATTTTCTCAGTAACGAGCAATCAGGACATGCCAATTCATTCACCAGCGTGCCGCGAGCCTTGCCATCATCGCATCGCAGCTACACATCAGCGCCGCTTCAGTTGCAGAAAGCGCAAGATAGTGTCGGGGAAGAAAATGTGTCCCTAGGAAAAAGTTACAGAGACGGTCTATTCGGAAGCAGCTGAGCAGCACGGCTAATGAGAGCCCTGCTGAAATGTCAGCGGCTTGAGCGGGGACTCTCCGACCAGTACTGGTGCAGTTCAGTCATCTCTTGCCATTTAAATGTTATCACAACAATTCCTGCAAGTTTCTAAATTGAAAAAATAATGAGCAGTACACAGAAATTAATCACCGGCTTGTCCTGGGAAAGCAACTCGCCAAAATCCAAAGGACCTTTACAGTGTCACGGAGGTATTTTTGTCATAATAATGACTACTGGGAAGGGTTTATATTTGTCTCTCTTCTGCTGCAAGCCTAGTCAGATCAGCACCCCTAATAAAGTATATTTTGCACTAGCTGGCTTCAAGCTTGCAAACATATGTGTAGCTTGAGGCAGGGGAGGAAGAAGAACGCAGCAGCCCCAGCTCTGCTCTTCCAGGTTTCAGCAGGTGAGGTAGGAGCAGGCAGGCTCCTAGGACTGGCACTGCACTGACTTGTAGGAAATCCAGCTCAAATCCTAAGAGCCACAGAGAGATGAGTGGGTTGGGCAAGTCTCGGCGCCTCGGTGTCCCTCCGCTGAGCGATGTTTTGCCCGCCTTTGCCACGCTCTGTCTCCGCAGAGTGCCAGAGCTGCAGGGATCACCTGGCTGTGGCCCTGCAGAGGAGCCCCAGCCCCGCAGAGGAGGGACGTGTGGGACCGACCCCATGCTCCTCACCAGCTCTAGGCTGGCCCAGTCCTCCCTGGCTGCCCGCAAGGCAGGCACACTAGGTTAAATTGCCAGTGCAGGAAATTCCCAGTGAAGCTGGCTTTTTTAGCTCATCATTTTCTGGTTTCCTAAACCAGTGTTAAGACCGGTTCTACCAAGTACCTTTTGTTAGCCTAATAAAATACTGTTATGCTTCATGAAGGCAGGGCAGATGCTCTGTGGATGAAGCTGTCCAGGAGAGCACCGGTGACAGCACTGCAGATGTGCTTAGATGCAATCAACTTGTGGTAACAACGCTGAGCAAAGGAGCAGATGGGCCGAGCTCCAGCTCGGCTTTGGCTACTGCAGCTCATGACATATTTAATCCTTCTTCTCTCTGCCATGTTTAGCAGTGAATTTAGCAGACTGGCAGGCTGACTTTCATCCAGCAGGATACAGTAGCTACACCTTCAACGCGTCTCACTGTGCACCAAAGGGGACCAGCAAACAACCCTCTGGCGTGCGTGCAGCCAGACTCCCGCAGTGCTTTGCTCAGCAAACAGCTTCGTCTTTTCCTTAGCAGCAGCCCTGAGCCAGTTTACCAGTGTCTCCAAATGGGGCTGGATGTCAGTTTATATGACTGCAAGAACCAGCCTACTGCAGAAGGACTTACTACCATCAGGACAATTTTCTTTAAGTATTCTTAAGTGGACTTTCATACAAAATATAAATTACCTAGCCTGCTGGCTCCCTGACAAACTTTTCCTCGTTTTGTCATCACACAGCTGTAAATACATCCCTCGCTATTTTACATTGAAAGCCCACATAGAGATCTTTCCAACATCGTTATTTCATCTTGCACGAAGCGGAATATTGTCAAAATGTGATCTTTGAGGCAAGGTACGCTGACCAGTTCATTTCTTAAAGGAGGAGCTGTCCCACAGAAATGCAGCAGTTGGGGAACAAGCATGCTCCTTTGGCTCACTTTTCAAAAACGCCAGGCTGCTCATGCTTTAATTGCACCTGCAGCTCTGCCACGCAGGGTTTCCTGGACACAGGGCAGCGACGTGGTCCTTCTGCATGCTTTCTCTCTTTCCACGTGTGCTAGCTTGAAAGAGCCCTGCCATGCTCAGGTGAACGGCCTGGTTTGACACACTTTAATATGTAGTCGTTGAATTAAAACACCAGGCACCAACATTTTGGTAAGAATTGCAGTTGACTCCGGGAAGCAGGGAATCACCAATGCAAATAAAGGGATTTGATGTGCTTCATTGTCTTTTCTGAAGATGAAGCTGAGCTGCCTACTTAGATGGGTAACATTATAGGGTCACATCCCTGTGGTCCGTGGTATATAACCCTAGAGTCATTGCCCTGTGATAACGTGATGATGTTGCATACATAAAGCTAAAGATTATTTTGCCTTTTGTGATATCTTACACTTCTCCTAGCATGGGAAGAAAAACAAATGCTCGTTTTGCACATCACTAGTTATTAGGCTATGTCTGGTTACATCACATCACTTGACATAATGTAAACCAATGTTAGCAGATAAAATGTGACACAAATGTCATGTTGCATTAGATTTTAAAGAAGTTGACAGCTTTTACCCCATGGATGACAAATTCTTAGAGATGTTCAGTCGTCATACCTGCAACCCTTCAGGATAAAGCAATGCTATCCTCCAGTCGCAATCTACATTTTCATACTTTAATGGTACATTTCTAGTTTATGGAATGATCACCTTTACTCTCTGTTATGCCCCTATTCCTTCCCAAAAGACACGCAAGCATGATGATGGTTAGGCTTTACAAAGCACCCATCACCAGGGAATTCATCTACTGAAAAATGGATAAACCGTGGAGTCTGTCTCAAAAACCACTGAAATCGATAGCAATCTTTCTATTGATTCAAACGGGAAATAGGTCGAGGTTTGCATACCTCAGTAAACATTTTTACTGCACAACTGATTTCCCATTAGAAAGAAAAGCTTGGGGTTTTTTAAGTCAGAAAAAAAAAAGAGCAAATTTATATAAAAGAACAGATTATAGAAGAGAAGCAGTGCTTAGGTAATGCATCAAGTGCTAATACCATGCTTGGTTTTTCCAATGTTTTCTTCATTTTCCACTGACAGAGAAATTTTACACAGAGCAAAGAGCAACGCTGACTTTTGCACCAGCAGTAGCACCGCAGCTCATGTAAGATGCCCCTTCTAGCTCTGTCTGGGGTACTCAGGGCATCACAGCACCCACCAGCCCTGGCCACCTCTTCACTCAGCTTCTGGAGCAGCAAACGGCCCTTGGACCTTTGCAGCTACCTTGACCATCACCTCTAAGCTAGCCATTTCAGAGCCAGAGCATGTACGAGCTACAGCCACAGCCTGGCCCTCCTCTGCGGGAATTCCCTTAGCCACAGCTGTAGCTTGTATCAATCCCTTTAAGCAGCCTAAGGAATTTATCATGCTGTGGTTTGGTCAGATCCTACCTTTACAGCGAATCATTGTCATGAAGCTGCAAACTCTTGGGCCACGCTAATAAGGTAACACTCTGATAGCACATTTGTTAATAACTTCCATTACAAACTGAAGCCAAGGCGAAACGACAGGATTGCAGCCTGACAGAGGAAATAAAACACAGAATGGCCAGCATCAGCATCGCCGTCATGACTTCTGTATCGCCTGCACCCCAGGCAGGCAGCGGATGGCATGAGCCCGCTGCACCAGCCAGAGGGATCCTGCTCCCCAAACCACACCTCCCGGATGTTTTCTTACACACTGGTTATCCCCCTCCGCAAAGGAGAGCAGACCAGGGTGCAGGCACTACCGCGCTGTAGCTGCCAGGGAGGCAAGAAGGAGGCTGGGAGAGGGACTGCACATCTGGAGAGGGACTGCACATCTGGTGCTACACGTGGCTTCTCCCTCCGGCTGGCTCAGCAGTCACTGCATGCTCCTTAACTTCCACGCACGAGTGTGGAGCCAGAGTCGGATCTTTCCCCAAGAAAGAGAAGGAAATAACAGGAACTTGGACAGCGCTCTAAGCAGTGCCCAGCCCGCTTGCTGCCGGAGCAGCCGCACCAGCTGAGGCTGGTTCGTGTGACAAAGTAGGTAGGAAAAATGACAGGTACCTCTGAAGGGGCAGCGAGGTGGGAGTGATTGTCAGAGGTGATAGCGATTCAGAGGATACTATCCAGCTCATGTGGCTCTCCAGAAACTTTTAGAAACCTCCTCCCTGGTACTGGATCCATCACATAACACCGGCTGTGGAAAAGGAGCTGTGTTTAACACACTCTGCATACCGCATCTGGCTCTGCCATGCCATTTATTTTGCTATGAATCTTCTCTTCCTATTTGGCAAGAGCAAAGACTCATTTCTGGCTTTTTTCTTTTTTTTTAAAGACTCTAATAGTTTCATTTTTCAGCTCATTTTTGGGAAAAGAGAGCTCATGTAAGGAGGTGTTGGGGGAAAAGGTGCCCTTTGATAATTGCCAACATAGTATTCAACTAAGATTTTTAGTATGTTAAAAAAAAGTTACCTCTGCTCTTCTCCAGGTTCCCCACAGCAGCTGGTGTCAAGGGCAGGCTGAGTGGAAGAGAAACCACATAACTATGTCCAGTACTTCTCCATGAGATTTTGCCTTTTGTAAGGAAAATCCAATAAACGGCTGTCTAACAAATTATGCATTTTCTCTGAAGGGAAAACATTTCCTGCTTATCCTCTTTATTGGTCGGATTGCTATTCATCTTGTCTGCTAGAACAGCGCCTGCAGATGGACCCATTCAATGACTTAGGCAGTTTACCAGTCATCTAAGATTCAAATTGTAGGACCATTCATCTTAGAATCTGTTTATAAGTGAAAAACAGATATCTCAAGGCTGGTAACCTTTTAGAAACAGCAGAGTGACAGATTCTGCCTGACAGATTTGATATGAATTTTGCCCGCTGTATAAATATTGATGGTTTTAATGCTTAGCATTGCAGGCTTAATCTTCTTAGCAGTTATAACTCCAGATCTGGAGCTGCACCGAGCACAAGGGGCCCATCAGCCTCTGCACGGTAACGATGCAATGCAGTGCTCAAAATGTTACTTAGAGTCATCAGTCCTTGAAAGGAAAAAGTTAATTGACAAGTGTGCACAAATGTTGTGTACTTGAATGTCTCCAAGGAATTGCCCAATTAATATACTCTCAAACAAGTAGATTCAGGATCATTAAGAAACTCTGACACCTGTTAAAGAAGAAGAAACTAGGATGGTGCATAAGTGAACTAGGAATAGGGTGATTCCATGATCCCCATCATGGTGGGGAAGAGGAGTCACCCAGGCACCTCTGCTATGCTTTCATATTCCCTCGGAAATTCCCTGGAGAGCTCTACGAACTTGAAGATAAGAGGCTAGAGAGTAAAACCACAATACCTACTTGAACAGCTGGTGATTCTGGATTCTAGAGCTGAATATTAGCTGAAATACACACCAACTGAAACAAAGTGGAAATGTTGCCCTGAACTTATCCTAAACCCACTGCTGCAGGGAGGAGGCGACAGTACATGTAGCCACACCAGCAGCTTGGTGGCCCTGCCCTGGCAGCGCATCCAAAACCAGGCGGACCTACAAGGTGCCCACAGTGTCAGAGAAGACAAGGTCAAGGCTCAGATCTGAGAAGCAACCAGGTACTGCGAGTCTCAGCTCTAAACACTCTGAGTCAAATTTGTAGATGTGAGACTATCACAAGTCCCACTGAGTTCAGCTGGACCTGCGCACCTCTGACAAAAATCAGGATTAAATATCTCAGCGTCTGCCACTAAAATCCTGGCATTGGACATTGAGTTAGAAGCCCAGCATCTCCAGCTCTGGACACGGCACAACATGAGCCTGTGCTTCCCAACGTCCCCAGCTCTGGATGCTGTCTCTGAGCTGCATTCATACCCTCCAGTTCCCAGAGCAAAGTCAACACAGCTGAGCTGTACTGAGTCAGATCTCTATACGAAGGGTCCAACATTTGAGGCAAACCTGCATCTGATCAGGAAGAGAAGGAAGGAAAGTACAGCAGGATTTCAACTTTGAGGGTTTATTTTTAGGCTCTAGTCTTCTGACCAGCTCTTCCATGAAGCTCTCTGTCCATGGAGACTCAGAGCCCATCTCCACCAGAAGCATAATTTATAGCTCCTTTTCTTCAATGTCAAAGCTAACCGCACAAAGGACATACAATATTGAGAAAGACCCAATTTTACCAACACTATGAAGGATTAAGGAAGCAAGGCAGAAAAGAAAAGAACATCAAAAAAATCTGTACGTCAGTCTGCTTTCTGTTTTCTGGCTTCTGAGCAGTTCTTGTTTATTTATTCCATCCATGCATCTCAGTTCACCTTTAGATAACTTACTCAGCTGATGAAAGTTTATTTTAAAGGCTTCCCCCTTTTAAAATAAAAGATGTTTAAAAGTAATTGTATTACGCTAATAAGCCACCTTGCAAAATCTTTATTTTGAATCAGAGCCACTTCAAGTGGGTCTTGCCAAACCAAATTCTTTGACCCAATTTCCAGGAATAAATTCCCTCCTAAAAGCTGAATACGTCTGCACCAATCCGTATCATCCAGACTGCTGAAACTAGGTTTTTATATTGAAAATATGCAGAGCCCTCAGCAATGATGATGCAAATTGAGCTACTGTGTTTTTTTGTTTGTTTTTTGTTTTGTTTTTTTTTTGCCAAGGCTACTCTGAAATTCTGAGGTCAGTATTTATATGGCATGGCAACAAGGGAATTAACTGTACAAAGATCAGGTGATATTAAAATAAAAAAAGCTCACTGAGAAAAAAATAGGGACATTCAATAATGTATGAAGCATAGAAATGTCATTGTTTAAAGTAAAAGAGCTGCAATGCTATTTTTTACCTCTACAGTGACAAACAGATGCAACAAAAGAAGAAGGACGTTGTGTTGTCTATTAATGAAATAACATTCATTGGAAAAATTATGATTGGATCTCTGCAATGAAACTTTTAAAAGATCTATTATTTATAATAAGCCGACTAGATATAATATATTAACTGCCAGATAGCTGCAGCCGTGCAAATCCATTCCCCTTGCCTCGCTTTTCATTCAGGCTGCACACCCATGTGTCACAGAGTGTATCTCGCCGTGACCTCTTGCCTGCACCATAAATCAATCGGAATTCTGCTGCTGAGCCGCTGTGCTTAGATCAAGCCCTATGTGTATGAATAATATCAAATGACATAGCACAGCAGCGCTGCAATCCTAACGCAAGTCTGAGGAAGGTGTCATAGCAAAAATCGCAGCTTGGCAGCAATTGCACCCTGGCAGCCAGGATTTGCATTTGTGCCCCAAACAGTTTAGAGAAACACTCTGATTTGCTTCAACTAACGTAGATTAGGCCTCATAAATCACCCCTGGTGCTATTTTCACACGTTGTTTTTCAAGGGAGGGCTTGAGAAAGACACAGTACATGATTTGATCTTGCAAACTGCTCCTTCGGTGAGACCTCGGGGTGCCCACACCAGTGCGGAGCGAGGCCAGGCTGCGCCGAAGCAGGGAGAGAAGGAGCATCTCATGGAAGAGTTGTTTACTGCAATGTCTCTAAATCTCTGTGAGCAGAGGGGGAGGCTGCCGCAGTGCAGGCCAGGCTGCCAAAGGAGCAGAAATCACCTCGCTCACAACTCAGCGCTTGCTTTAGAAGCAAGAACAAATATGATGCCCAAGTGGGGAAGGATGCTGGAGTGACAAATATTTACTGGCGGAACCGGACCCCTGGGAGAGGACTGGCAACAGCCACTTAAACAGTTGCTGCAGAGATCCAGTTGCTGGTTGAGGTAGTCATATCTTCTCGAGACACAGACACAAAAGTGTTGCCAATATGACCATCCCATGAAATATTGAAGAAACACCTTCCGTGGCGACATTCCCATGCTTGCACCCTGGCACGTGCCTCAGGCTCTGCTCCAGTTGCACCAAACTTATCCCCTGCCAAGGATCCCAGCATGGTCACACAAAAATACAAGCTAGAATAATTTCTGATTCACCTGCTCTCTGCCTTGACTCTAAGAAGTGTTTTTTCTGCTGAAAACATGCAAATAAAACAGATACATCTTAAGACTGGAAATTTTGCAACTGCATCATTGTTATTAGCCTCAGAGAGAGAGGATGTATTTCTGAATCAGTGGAAAACAAGAAAGGACTTTTCTTCTATTTAATTCAAAAACTGGTATTTTTACATTTCAAAGAGAAATATTTAACTGTACTCAGATGGGCTAAAAGAGCTGCTGGAAGTTCTCGTCTAGATTTATCATTTAAAAAAATAGCTAAAAAGTCCTGCTTAATAAAATCCAGAAAGTAAAATAGCTTTAAAGGAAAAACAAGCTAAAATGTAGTTCCATACAGGTAGCAAACATACATTCACAATTTGTAAGGAAGAAAAAAACAACCTATTTGCACACTTTCCTTTAAGGGACAAAAGGTTTTTGTCTCCAGCTGTAGAATGAAGCCCATCAAAAAGAGAAACTGAGCCCAGACCTGCTTAGCCATGCAATCAATTGCCATTATTTTTTTCTGAAAGCAACAAGCTGCTATGAAGCTGAATTTGTTCCTTTTTTCTTGGGTGAATGATTTTGCACTAATAACCAGCTTATCAGTAAAAGTTATGCACATACCGATTTCTCAGAGCTTCCTACGTGTAACTGTGGGGTTTCTTTCCCTTCAAAGACAAGAAGTCGGTAGTGAAAACAGTGATGCATATGCGATGGCCACCTGCTCTGCTCAGGAGAAGAGACTGCTGAGGAGAGAAAGAAGTTTTACAGGATCCTGCCCTGGCTGCATGATCCAGTGGATAATCCTATGGATTTCAGTCAGCTTGGATTATGGTAGCTGCCATTATTGCTTTAAATGGCAAGAGTTGGGATACTGTGAAGATTTGCTTCCATGTCCTGTCCATGTTCCTGGCCAAATGTAGCTACTAAATAGCCCCAGAGCTTGAAGGAAGACCTCAGCAGTGGTGCCGAGGACTTGGCTCTCCTCCCAGCTCAAGTACCACAGGCATGGCAGGAGGTATCGCCACACCAGCGTTTTACTCCGACCCAGAGCTGAAGGATATATTCTGACTGCTGCCATCTCCACCACCTCTCCAGGCTCTTTGGCAAGCAGCAGTGCTGGTGTGCCACCTGCGCCATCTCCCCATAGGAACCTGCAAGGTGCTGCTGCAAAACGGGGCTGTTTAGCCAACTCCCTGCTTCAGGGCATCAGCTGAGGCAAGTCATTGATTTTTTCTGTGCCCTCCCTCAACGCCTCAGGGCACTTAAATAATGTGAGTGCACCAAACACTGCACCTACTCCCCTTCCTTTCCTAGGGCAAGCACATTGCTGTTAGCCTCGGTGCAAAGAAGAGGGACGTGGTGCTTGCACGGCTCGCCGCGCAGCGGGAGGATGTCGCGGCGCCCTGCCTGGTGCAGGGAAAGCCAGGGGAAAACAAGGGCCTGGAGGCAGCAGCAAGTCCAAATAAGAATAATTTGTTTGTACAGGGACCAGAAAGGTGCGAGAGCTCTGGGAGGTTAAACCGCAAGGAAGAGCGGGGAGAGGCGAGTATGTCGTGCACCGGGGTGATCTGTGCTGCGGTTTCGCTTCTCCACCATTGCTGGAGTGAAGATGCTGTAATTGCACGTATCACTGGAGAAGAAAACCATGGCAACAGAAACTTAGTTCGTACTTTAATTTATTGCCATTGAGATATTTGCCAAGTGCCAGCTCCCTGGGAAAAATGCGTTTTTCATCAGTACTATACAGAAATTAGCATCAGAAGAATTAATGCACTTAAAAACTGTCAAGAAGCACGAAGAAATGTGCCTGAGACATGAAGACAACTGTATTTATGAGTCCCTTCAACCTCTAGCAAGCATCAGCTAACTGGATAAATGTCACTGCAAGTTTGAATCATGACTTTGTGTCATTTTAAATTTAAGTGAAGCAAAGATTTTCTTTATTTAGCTAATGCTGGAAGTGACATAATGAATACAGGGCACAAACTCCTGTTTGTCTGTGTTGCAGATCCTTCAGCCTTAAACCTAGAAGAAGGTGAGGGCATCTCCCAAATGGGGCAAGCCATAAAGAAACGTGGCAATTTTGCACACAGCAGAGAACTAGTGCGTAACATGAAGAGCAGACATCTGACCAGGTGGACCCTTTAACCAAACAGCCTTGGGACTCACCCCATCTCCTCCGCTTCGATAGTTCCTCTTCCTCTAAATAAAGAGCCACCGATGTTTGCTGGTGTTACCGTGCAAGAGCCTCGGGGCCTGGAATATGTATACAGCATAGCCAAGAGATAGCAAAACCTACTGTTGGACACATACTGCAGACTGAGTCCTGGGTTTGCTCTCAGACCCTCCACAAACTTTGGGAAGTTTGGGATGTGATGGGCCTGTTCTCCCACCTCAGGCAACAGCTTGTTCATACATTTCTTGGAGATGGTGTTTTTAACTGTCTCCTAATCTAGAGCCAGACTTTCTTCTCCAAATTACTAAACTACATTTGCTCACACGGAAGACTGTTCTGCTGAAATTCATACTGTTAATTCGTCCACAAGCCTGTAACAAACTGGCCACTTCATTCAGCCTCATGGTTTTAGGAGGTACATCAGCACTGCATACAAAATGGCATCTTTACGATGAGAAAAATAGCGGCTGATTCACTGCTCAGCTGATGGAAGGAGTTACCTCCATCACCGTGATTCATCCTGATTCATCCTGGACTCACGAAGGAATAATTTAAAGTTACCTGCACGTATTGCTGAGCTCTAAATTATCTGCAGCCGCTGGGCATTGTCATGGGCATCTCAGTTAAGCCTCTGCTCTGTAACACATTGCCGATCAATGAAAGCAAAATGTGAGGATATATCAGCTGCAATACTGAAAACATGATAGCACAGTTATAGAAATGGATGATGTTCATTTACCCTGAGTGCAGGGTTCGCTATCGAAAGCCAGCTCTAGAGGGACATGGTAGAGAAGAGGCGATCTAGAGAAAAGAAATCAAAATTTTATTGCAGGCAAAGCAAGATCTGTGCAAGGAAAGAGTGAAAAAAATTGAACTATTAGTTGTGCTGCTGAGACAAATACGGTAGGACATGGTAGATCATCCTAAAATAATGAAAATCCTGGTGCAGGGCTGCTTGCTCATAAGACAAGCAGGGGACAGGTAAAGAAATGAAAAGGTTGCATGCCAAAAATCTGGGGAGAAAGGGGTTAGAAAAGCAGTACAGGAGGCAGATACTCCAGGACCCAGTAGCACTGAAAATTATAAGATAGGGATAATGAGAACAACAGCCAGGAAAGCGACTCAAAGACCAGGAGAATTCAGGTCCCCTGACAGGAGAGGAAATACCCCATAGACAAATTGCTGAATATTTATCTGCTGCAGAGCACCTTTTCTTTCGGGATGCTGACGTGGCCTGGAGGAGACAATGAGATGCTGTGTATTGTTTCTCCCAGCACAGCTTTAGCACGTCCAGAAACAACAGGTTTTCTAACAGTGTTTAACACAGGATAGGAAGGGTGTGCTGGTGTCCAGGGGGAAACGTGCAGAGCAGCCCTGCGGGCCAGACCGGGTTATAAATTTGCTAAGTGAATACTCTGGGACACTGTAATTGCTCTTTGGGATGCATTACTGCAATATGAGGGTTTTAATGGAGAGTTAAGAGCAGTGCTGACCTTTAAACACCCTATGCATTCCAGGGCTGCAGTATATGACTTTACACCAATTATGTATTAGCATTGTAAGTAAATGAGTTACCATCATTCATGAATTCTGTAACAGTCAATTTGTTTCTCTGCCCAGAGCCTTGAAGTGCCTATTTCACAATTTCTTAGAGATGTAACCATAGGAACTAAGTGGTTGCTAACATAAACCTTCATAATTAATGATGATAAGCTTTCACCCTATTGAGTGATGCTGAAATGTATACGGAGCCGACGAAACGCACCTCAAGGGCCACGGCCCCTGAAGGCAGCAGTACATTGACTTACTGTGTGTCGCACTTACATACTGCCTGAATGACTGCGTTGGCTCAGCTGTGCATTTTTGAAACCCTCCCACAAAGAAGCGTGCTGTGAAAGGAAAGGCCAAGAAGGCAGATTTTCTGCCCTGGAAAGCAAAGATCCCTCTGAGCTGCAAGAGCAAAGACAGTGCCTCTTCCCCTTTCCCTAAGGATCACGGAGGAATGGGGGATGGCAGGGGAGAAGAATTCACTGAGGACCCCTGGAAATACTCAGCAGGCTCAGACCCTAAGGGTAGGACATAAACAGAGCCAGGCCAGGTTCCCATAGGCCAGTGACACACTCTGCTTCATGTCCTCTTGCCAGGAAAGGCAGGGGGGCCATCTCCAATCTGCCTTTCAGGATCTGTCCCTGGCCTGCGCTGGCTCCTGAACCTCTGCTGTGAGCTGCTTGGGAGCTGGCATGGGCCAAAACCACCCCAGGGACAGTGCTAGCAGGCTGAAAGCGTGGAGGATTGCAGGGCCGTGCCAGGGCCAATGCTCTAATTTGCTAGCATAGATGCTGCATCCTCCAGGGCCAGGGGCAGAGCTGGAGTTGGTTCCCTTCCCACAGCGAAGGGAAGCTATTTAGCTGTAGAGCATCCTTCAGGGCCAAGCATCAATGGCAGTCAAACAGCCTCTTGCATCTGTGGGTATCCTTTCTCTTCCTTTCCCGCTGGGATGAATATTTCTGCTGTGTTCCCTTTAGCAGACGGCCTGGCCAGCCAGGGTGCTGCCTGTTTTAACACATGCATTTGAAAATGCCCAACCAAGATTCACCATCCACCTGCAAACTGACTCGGGAGTTACTAGCGCTGGGTCGCAATTCTCCTTGGGGAAACCTACAGTGGAGGGATGGGGAGAGACACCCACAAGACTCCAACGCACTCTGTACTTGAGCAACCGCAGCAGCTCCCACCATGCAGGGTCCATGACAGTCTGGTGCAAACTGCACGGACCAGCCAAAATGACAAGTGATGGCACTGACCCAACAAGGAGCACGTGTGCTCTGGGGCTATGCTCAGGCCTTTGCTCCAAGGCCACTCAGGCTGTGAGTGCTGGTGGCTCTCTATAGCCGAAGTCAAGAGGCACATACACACATATCAATATCTATCTAATCTCTCTATATATAGCACCTGGCATTAAGAAACCTCAGTTTTGCTGGTGTGTTACAATAATCCTAAAAATAAAGAAGCACATTTGAATATTTGACTTCATTAAGTAAACAACACTGATCCCTTAAGCAGGTTTTTGGTTATCATCTTCATTATCAGAAACACTCAGAATCCTCTAAGTTTAAATGTATTTATCTTCATTTTGGTACAGAGATACAGTCACTGCTAGATAGCATTGTCACACAAGATAATAGACTCCTGCTGCTAGATAAACACTTAGAGGAAGATGCACATTTGAATTTTTATTCTGTTGGCTTTAATGAGATGGCATCAGCTCAAGTTTAGCCTCATATTTAGATGTTATTAAGGAAAGCTTTCTACAATCATAACAACAATAAAAGCGTTCCAAAGAATTTTTAGAATAATTTCTTCTGGAAATAGGCTTTCCTCACAAACACACATATCTTTGCAGAGCTTGTGCAGCACTGAGCTGGCAGACAGGCACCACACACAGAGAGGACTGGACTGAGAGAGCTTCTGGAGTGACTCAGGATTTGGTCCCCTCACGGGCCAGGTGCTCCCCAAAGCAGAGCTGCAACCATGCACATGTGCTGGCAATGTCCAAAGCACTGTGCCAGTGCATGACATATAAGGGTGCACTGGCACATTTGTACGTGGCATGTCCAGAGTTGTCGTATGCTGTTTTCTCCTTGCCAGCCAGCATCCAAAGGGCTACACAGCATCATCTAGCAAGAGATGAATCATGATGTATTGAGAGCTTCCTCCCAGCCCCAGGCTGCAGACATGGAGAGCAGCCTTTGCTCTTCATCACACCACCTCCATCGTTCCACAACAGCAGCTGCTCCATGCAGCGATGAAACGCTAAAACTTTACTATTTTGCCACTCTTTCTCTGCTTTATGTGCTGCTGAATTCAAGTGTTTCCAGCTCCACATCCCTTTCTTTCTGACCTTTGGGGATTTTAGGTTCTCCAAAACTAATTTTCTCCTTGGTATTTCAGCTGGGATAACTTGGAGAAATAATAACTTGGCCATATATATACTTATATACTACCATATCATAACATAAACAACTTGTTCTGGGTGCATGTAACCACATTAAAACATAAGCAGACTAAGTAAACAAATGTCAGCTAGAGGTCCCAAACACAAACCGGGCTTCTCAGCCCCCAGGCTAGAAAGCTGAATAGACAGATGCTCTTTGCACTGGGCCCCAAAGGTTAAACTTTGCCTTTGTTAGACAAACAAGAGACATTGTTACTCTTTTCTACATATGAAGAGTTGTATATAAAATTGAGGTTCAGACTATTTGACATATTTTAGATTATGGATTTTAGCGGAGGAAGGGAAGTTATAATATCTCCAGGAGAGGAGAAGTGGATGGACTGCGCACGATAGACCAGTGTATCGGGAGGTCACATCCTTCCACTGAGTCACCATCTCCCTGCCTCCATACCTACTCCCTTTGCAGCTTGGGGTCCACATGACTTGGAGGGATGATCTCTAAGTCCCCCCAGAGCAGTGGCTCCTCCTGGATACCCTGCTCCCGGCATGTTTCCAGATTCACTCAGAGCAAGACCCAGGTTTTTACTCTTTCACATGTCAGGGAGTTAGGGCTTGGGACCTGGGATGAACAGTTGCGCTGGTGATAAACCTCTTAAGAAGTACTCTTATCCGCAAGAAGCATTTCAAAAGTCAGACTCTCCTCATCTTTGTGCTGAATTCAGCTCAAATTCTGAGCTTATCCCACTGACTAAAATCTCTCTCTAAAGTCTGGTAGTTTTAGACAATCTCTATCCAAGTCCAATCTACTTTATGCATATATCTCCAAAGTCAGCGCACAGTAGCAGGATCCCATCTAACACAGATAACATACTAGGCGGAAGGTAAGAGTAATAAAACATTTCCAAGGATCATTTTCTTTCTTTGCTCAGTATGATGTTTACCTGGATAGGTAAATCTGGCCAGGGCTGTGTTAGTTTGATGCAGCATCCAAACCTCTCCTGAGCCATTATTAGCATGGCTTGGCTTGGGTCATGAGAATGGGATCCGCAGGAATTTGTCACATCACTTCCATGAACCACAGTCTGAGATGGTGCTTCTGCCGGCTCGGAAACATTCACACCTTTGAGAAAGGCAAAAACACCTTAATTGCAAATTCAGTTCCATCTGGCAAGCACAAATTCGTATAGAAACACGGTCATGTGCAGCTGCTCCCCACATTTACATAGCTTGCCTAGAAGTTACTGTCTCTGATCTTCTCTCTGTGCAGCGCCACACGCAAGGGAACTGTTAAGGTAATAGAAATGGAAGAAAGAAGGCATGCTTTAAGAACCTGCTGGTACCTCTGGCTGATGAAGGAAGAGTTTGCAGGCTACACTGTGCTTGTTTTCCCTGGAAACAGTATAACTAAACATACCAAAAGATCATTTGCATGATTACAGGTGGGTCTGCAGGGTTTCCACCTACTCTTGGGCCCTTTGGGGACTTTGCAATATGCAGTCATAATACATGTTCCTCTTGCTTTGTGTCAGATACCTGTGTTGCTTCATGTTTCTCTGGGCTGAGCTGCCCACCTCTTTTCCTGCCTGTGCATCTCTAACTTATCCTGAATGATTTTATATGTTTTTTATTTTTATCATCTGCAGACTTCTAACCAATGCGCGTATCCAGATTTCCAGCTCAGCAATAAATAACATGAATATGAGCAATCCATGTTCCAGCCGTAAAGTGCTGTGTGTGGTACCGGCTGCCTCCCACACTTGATTGCTTTAATTTACCCATATTATTTCTCTTTGCATAACTAAGTGAATTCTTTGTCTCCCCCCTAGGCCATGCTTGCTGACCTTGGAGATTATTTTATCATGTGGTTCTTTGCAAAATGCTTCAAGTTCTGCTAAATGAGTTCCAAATTTTTCTAAGGTCTACCAAAAGACATTCTTTTACTCTACATTTTGCAAAGTGAGATGAGCTGCTTCAGTCTATGTGCCTGAATGCTCTGAAGAAGAGGTACAAGAACCCCCTGGAAAACAGAAGGATGACCAGATGGGGTGGTCCAGGTTCTCCAGGGCATTGCCTGAAGCACGTTCAAGGGCAACCAGCCTGATTTGCAGGGGAAAGCAGAGGAATGTCCTTGTCCCTTCCCTCAGAGTTGTATCCCCGCTGTTGCGTCTAACCCCAGGGAGGCCAGGATGGCGGAGGGGACAGTGCTCCCCCCTCCTTAGTTTCCATAGAGAACCAGATTAAAATGTGTAGCCCACTGGTGCTCGCCCTGAGGAATCCTGTGGCCAGAGGTTGGCCAAACCTACAGGAACAAGGATGGCAGAGCCCTGAGAGCCCGTGGGACAGTGATGTTCGTAGCTGCTTTGTTAAGCTGAGTTACACATCGCTAGCTAATTCAGGATGACTCCCAAGGATCAACGTTATTCAACAGAGACCAATCAATAGGATTTTTTTAATGTTTTGCCATGTTGTTTCAAGAATAATGGATTCAGGTGCAGAGACAATGCATTGTAAACTGTCTGCAATAAGATACTTTATATTAGGAAAGTACAGAACGATGACTGTTGATCATCTAATTAAATTTCAGGCTACGTTTGCTGTAATTTGATTTACTGATGTGTTCCGAATGAATCACAAACATTTTGAAATGAGGGTAGTGCGACAACTGTGCACATTGATACAGAAAATAGAGGCCCTTTCCATGCCAAATGGAAATAAATCCACAGTTATTTAAATAAAAACATGAATTATTTATTGAATTTCTGTAGCACAAAGATGCTGATGCAGGGACTATCATAATAGAGGATATGAAAGCAGAAACTAAATATGTGGCTTAACTGTCAACAATTCTGCAATGTGTCTAAAAAAATAGTACCTTGTCTACTACAGCAAGTTGTTCCCTCCCTCCCCTCCCAGTGCACATGACTTTTTCTATATTGCATTCCTATAATCAGCTAGACTACATTAATATCCTCACACTAAATATTTTCATCCTTAGTTGAATCATCAGTTACGTTATTACATACAGAATGTGAGTTTCTGTTGAAAATGTCCAGCCAGTCTTGCCCATTTCTGCCATAAGTTTTAAAACTCTTCTAATCCTTTCCACTGAGAAGTTAACATTTTGCAAGACTGTCTAAAAAAAAAAAAGTTGAAAACAATTCAAAGCTACCACTTTCATAGCCATTTTCCACGAGAACAAAGTCTTCTGGTGAGGGTAATTATTCCTCTTTAAGCATAGCTGCTACTGTTCTGCTAGGAGCTGTGCTCGAATGAGGACAGCACTCATCATCCTCATTCGAATGACTGTAAACAGTCTTAATATGGGGCATTAGATCTGGATCAGAAATCTCCGCAAAAATATTCATTGATATTTTGTGCAAATTAGAGCCAGCTCCATTTTGTGCTTGACAGCCTCAGAACTCTCTGCTCCTCATAAATCATGTGGAACAGTAGATATTTCTCCTAAACGGTGGCATTTTGGCTGCCGTGGGCTAAAATTTCAGAAGCACGGCTCATGCAAGGTGAAGTTGAATATTGCTTAAAGCCAGTAAACAGGCCCTGGTAGATTCAAAATAGTATCTGTGGAGAAGGGCGCAATCCAAAGTCCCTTGCCCTGGCATTGCACTACTAGGACTGCGTCATTTCACTTGCAAGCTGCCCTGCAGCTATCAATAGAAGAAATAAAATGATAACCTAGAGTTGCTGCCCTTGCTGCATCTGTAGCATGAAATGAGGGTCTCATCCCATCCATAGCAGGGAATAACTTAAATACTGTACTTTTAAATCACAGCTGAACTCTCTGCTTTTAAGAGAGCAATCAGTCCCCTGTGCTCACACAGAGGCAAAGTTGAACACAATTTCCAGAGGAGTTCTTAATTAACTACCCTTGGGGGAGATGCATCAAAATGTCCCAAAATGAGCATGTGGTCGCTTTTTAAATTTGCTGACACAGTTCACCCCCAGGTAAACCTGTGGCACACTAATGGTTTTTCTTGGCCAACATAACCAATATAGATTTAGTATCTTTCTTTGCTAAACAAGAGGAGCATTTACAATAGCTGCTGGCTAGAAAATTAACCAAGTGAACTCTTCAATTTGTCTGTCCCTGTCTGTCTCTCTCATTTTTTTATGGAAATCAAAGACTGTAATTCTGTCTCTCTGCTTGTAATCACATTCAAAACATGCTCATGACTCAGTAATCTGCTTACGAACACTGCCGTTCTCTGCAGTAACTCTGCAGACACCCACATTTGGGGCAGTCTGAATGTTCACACAGCTTGCTGCTGCCAACATGATTTTTTTTTTTTTGCTCACTCTTTTTGTCATCTTAGACTCTCCTTCCATTACAAAAATGAATGGGATGAACAGGAAACCCATCAAGCCAAAGTTAGAAGTCATAAGAAGCTATTCAACCCACTGTGACACTCTGGTAAGCAATTTCTGACAGCTTTATTCAAAAAGTGAAATTGCTACTGGTGCCTTATCAAAACTAAGCCCAGCCTGCAAGGCCAGATGTGAAATCCCACACTCATTATCTCCGCGCAGGGGAAGTCTGATCCAAATTTGAAATTTTGGCTTGAGCAAATGCAAATAGCACAGCTCCTCTGCATGCAGAACATACTGTGGATGAGGCTTTACTTCAAAATTAAACTGGTTGCCGAGATGTTAACTTTCTGCACAGCGTTCAGCATAGTAATGACCTGCTTCAAGGAGTAATAGGAGGCCTTCGTGCGATGGGGCCATCCCACTGCGCGGGAGCTCTGCTGCTGGTTACTGTTCCTCATTCTGCCCCGATCAAAGGGCCTCCTGACTGCGAGCAGGTATCTATGTTCACTTCTCCTTCTCTTCCCTCCAGCTACTGGAATAAAAAGCGACCAGAGTGAACTCGCGTTTCATCGCAATCCCATAATTCGTGGGCTCCTCAATGAGAAGAGACAAAAGGCGATGAAGACAAAGGACAAGGAACCGCTCCACAGGAGCACGAGGTGTGCAGCTGGGCTCGTAATTGTTATCCTTGCTAGCTGCGTTTTCACGGCTTAGCAACCCAGCTTATTTTACCTGAGAGACAAATGGTGAAGCAGAGTGATGACACTTACCTATTAGGCAAATGCACTTTTACTTACAGACAGATCTGGGGTTGCAAAACTTACAGAGAAATGAAAGAGAGGAGCAGAGAGCTTCTTTTCTATATTTGTAGATAATAAGTATAAACTCCTTTCCGCCTAAAACCTGCAGCACAATCAACTGTCTCGTAGCATGAAAAAAATGTTTGTGGATTTGCGGATCTCATGAAGACACTGTTAGGAGAGTTTGCACCAAAGGCCATTTTAACCAACTGAGGCCATTTCTACTTAAAAACCTTACTCCGTACACAATAGACACACATGGATGTTTTGCACAGAGCTCTGGTAATATATTCTAATGTTCTCTCATGCTTCCTGAGATCATAGTCTCTGGAGCATAATATTTGGGAAGAAGCTAATTTGTTATATCGTCTAAAGACAATAAGCACATTCATCCCAGCTCTGCTCACACAACAACACATAAAAACAGAAAGGATTTTTTTATCCCTGAAGAATGATCCATTAGCAGCCTAAAAATAAGTTTTGAGAAGCAGTTAAAAATAAACACCACAAATATGAATGACAAGGACTTCTAAATGGGACATTTATTAAATCCAGGAAGGCAAAGGAATAATGCAACATGCGCCCTCCCTCCAAAACTAATTCTGTTTGATTTGACGTGCTCGTTTTCACGTGTGCGAGGCAGTGATTTGTTGAAAAGTCGTGGTCATGGGGACATGCAAGTGGGTCAGAACGACACATTTCTGCAAGTTAAAGCAAATCTTTGTTTTAACAATCGCCTCCTGGAGAAGGTGTAAGGACAAAAACACTCTATCACCAGCTAAGTAAAACCACTCCTGAAAGTTCTTGTGCAGAAGGTACTGTACTTCTGCTTATTTACTCGGTTTCTTTGTTTTATTTTGCCAACTACAGTATTTCCATGTTAATTTAGAGCATGCTCGTTTCAGGTTCTGAAACTGGGTCAGCACACCCAGAAAATTCACACCGAACTGCAGCTCCTGAGCACAGATAGGCAGAGTTGTCAAAATGTTCTCATCACTGAGTAAATCTGTGCTTAGAGCAAAACCAACAGCCTGGAAAACACAAGTGCCCTGCAAGCTATCAATTAGTCCCTACATCAGAATAAACTTGTGTCAAGAGGAAATTACTTGCATGTTATGTGAAGAAACGCGACTCTGCCCTGACTTACAGAAAAGGACAGCTTGGGAAAGACTCCCCTGACCTAAGGAAAGGGAATATTCTTGGACGGTACCCAGCACTTGCCTCAGCTCCCAAATACTCGGGGCTGAAGTTCCTGGGAGCTGGCTGACGCTGCCCACCAGCCACCTCGGATCTCCAGCACCTGCGTGACCATCACTGAGGTGCTCCTGGCTTTTCTTACACTCTGTCCCACCTCCGACACCTTCCTAAAGACTGCACCGCTGCAAGAGAGGCACTGTAATCTTGGGGGGCGGGGGGGGAGTCAGGGAATAAATAAACCATGTATAATGCACTGCCACTGATGTGACAAATCACTTTCATGCCTTTTCATCTGTTTGATACAATCCTATAGGGCAGCTCCTGTATCCTCGCTGGGATACGATTTTGCTAGTCTGCAAGACTGCTGAAATGTCAAAGATTTCCCATTCCTCACTGGGATGAAGTCAAAGTGCTTTGAAGATATATTTTCACAAAAACAGCCAAGTCTCCCAGAACGGCCCAAAGTCTCACAATTGGGGCAGCAATTTGGATAAGCCAGATGTAGTGGGGTGAACAAGTTGGTCCCCCAGGTCCCGTGTAATTGCCTACCTAAGGCTATTTGCTACTGCAGAGAAAAAACGCTGTCTTTCAGGGAATGGGCATTTACCTCGGCAAACTTCCAAACACCATATTGTGCAAAGCACTTGCAGCACCTTTAGGTGAAACGGGGATCGCACCTCGTGCTGGCACCCGGCTGGGCGCAAGGCCAGAGAGCCTCCATCTCCCCCAAAGAATTTTTTTAAATTTTCTTTCATTTGCAATGGCTCAGATTGGAACTTCTGTCTTTTTTAAGCTTCTCTTACTGCTTTTAGCGAAAGAGTTCATTTTGTTTTGTTAACACACTTGGTGGCATCTTCCATAAAACTGTCCCTGAATCACATTTTTTCATTAACTTTAACAAAATTGACATCTGTTGGGGTTTTCTTTTCTCTCATAGAAACCAATTCAGAAAATTTGGAACAGATCTAAGGTAAGAAAATATTCTAAGTACTTTTATCACAGGTTATGCTTACCAATGATGCTTCTCAATCCCATATCAAACACGGCACCAGATGGCACAAGCAGGTGAGCTTTCCTCCTCCCGCAGCTATTCAAGCACGCCTGTGTAGGCAGCAATGAATTCCCCTTAGAGCACAAGAGTCCAATATTCAGGGGTGGTTTGGATGCAAGGATCAAGCCTTTCAACTGAACGATAGCTAGAAAAGTGTTAAAGACAGTTTGGTACCTCCAGTTATTGGAGCTGTATTACTAACTGCTGCAAGCTACGCTCAGGGGGAGAAAAATGCCTTGTATATGGTTCAGAACATGGCACCCCAAGTGACAAGAGTGACTTGCCAGGCAGAAATGTTGGGTCCATAGAAGTCAACAGAAAAACTGCCTTAGACCTGGGCTTGCTCCCAGGACGCTGGTCACCTCTCCACCTCCTGCACTGATGTTTTCCTGCGCTCATCTCACTTCTTCCTGCCCTTTGGCGTGACATGCTCCTCACTGCTTAGTCCTTCTCCCATTTGCGATGTCTCTTTTCAAGCACCGTCTTGCCCCCAGTATGTCTTTACCTGCTTCTCTTCCTTTTCTCTTGCCCTTTTTCTTTTTGCATCTCTGCGTTTGATGCCCCTGAAGACAAGTAAACCGTTACTGCGCAGTGTTTTCCCAGCCAAATCAGGCAAGAGAAGTCACAACCCACCTTCCTCTTCCCAGCCAGGGACCTTTCAAGAGCTCCAGTCCTCTGAGGAGACTGACTCACAGATTTGAAATTTGCTCAGCTGTATTTTCCCAGACGAGTCCTAACTTAGCGTTACGCACCGCGCATGGCTCCCAGCCCGAGTCCTGCCTGTCCAGGCTCCAAGCAGCGTCGCAGCACATTCCTGGTACCATGTCACAAGGACACTCTGTCCGAGGCTCCAACGGGGTTTAACGAACGGGAAAATATCGCTTTCGAAACACATGATGGCTTTCAGGCTCCTGAATTGGGTAAATGTAAATTGAATGTTCAAGGCCAGTTGATTAAAAAAAAAAAATGTAATGGATAAACTAATTTCTAAGACACATTTTCTAATAAGACACATATTCCCCCTCCATTTTCAACACTCTCAATGCAGTGCTACATCTGTTAGCATGGTTCACATGGACAGATGGGTCGGAAAAGCTCAATCTTAGATTTGTAGGAAAAATTATGCTGTATGTATTTTCCAGCTCTTTTTTGTGTTAAACTCTTCATCCTCAGATATGCAACATTTACCAGCTTGTATGTTTGACATTTTCCGCAGCCCTTGCTTTGACTGAATGCCCATTCTGCTTCGGCTCTGGACTATTTCAGAGCCTGTTAACAAGGGAAAGTAGAACTGGCCAAGAAAATAAATTACTTTTTGAAAAAGAGCACAGTAGTGCAGACATGTTTCTGAGTAACCAGACTGAGAAAGGGGGCAGCAATTGCAAACTGCTTGCTTAAAAGTGCCTAGACAAAGTGACTTTGCATCAAGAATTAGGCTTTATGTTTGTTCAAGGGCATCAATTTGTCTTTCATTAATAGTTAATTCAAGTCACCCGTTTAATATTTAAGGAGCCAGTGTAAAAAGAACTTGCTTTCAAAAAAACAACATCGATGAGCTATTGCAGCAATGTCACAGGAAAGAACCTGCACCGAGGCTAGAAAATTGCTCACCAAAAATTAATCGAGATCCCGAAACCTTTCTGACCCAGAGAGTTAAAAACGTGTCCTAACCTATGTTTGCAGTGACAGTTTGCGCTGCTGAGGTCGCATCAGCGGCTATTTGCAAACAGAGCAGGTTTTTGGACAAATGATGGACAGGTAGTGGAAACCCTGACACGTGCTATACCATTATGTTGTGTCTTTGTTAGAGCTCTCTAATGGCCAGAGAAAGGTATACTCACAAAATACCGCGTCACCAAGATACGTGCCCAGGCTGAAGTGACATCGGGGCCTCAGACCACTGCTGAACAGCTTGTTTCTGTGCTGCCTCTGAGTGTGGGATTTTTTTTTTTCAGCTTTAAAAAGTCAAAAATAAATCCCTAACCTTTCAATAATTATGCAACAAAAGAAGAATGCAGCCCTCCCTCCTGCGAGGCATGACGCTAAGCTGATTTTAAGGAAACATTCAGCATTCGGCTCCTTTTGCCGTTAGCAAAGGAATCGAGAAGGGTTGCACGCAGCCTTTCCAGCTCTCCGTGCTGAGCCTGGCGGTCTGATACGGGCTGAGCCCACTCGTCCCGCATGCCCACGCTCCTGCAAATCCCCCCGATGGGTCCCAGCATGGGGCAGAGAGCGGGCTCAGCGGATGGGCTTCCCTTCCCTGCCTCTCCTGCAAATTCCCACCGGGTACAAGCCACCTTCCTCGCTGCCCTCCTGGCCCAGATTGCACAAGTCGCCCTCCCATCTCTCCGTAACAAAAAACCAAGAGCAAGAGAAACTGCCTCTAGCCAAAGAAAAATGTGCAAGAAAGAAGAGATTAATGTGGAACAGCTGTGTGATGGATTTGATGAATAATTTGCTGAAAATAAACTTTAGTGGCAAATTAAGAACAGAGATTAGCTCTGCAGTTGGGGGTTCTCGGTGGGTAGCACTCTGCAAACCTTGGTCCCGCGACGTGATCCCCGGCAGCCGCTTCCCAACGGCCCATCGGGACCGCAGCAGGATGGAGGTGCGGAAGCGGTTGCTGCAAGCCGGAGCCTGGGAATTCAACCCATCGGCAGGATCGTGGGCTTCTGCCGTAATGCCGCAGCACTGACGGCGAGAGGGATGGAGACACCAGCCTGCTGCTCCTTCTCTGAAGGGAGAAAGGCCGATAAAGAAACGGATGTTGGCAGTCTGGCATGAATTACGACGCGGGCTACCATGCTGAAAGGTCCCAGATTTGCCACCTTGCCCGACTGCTTCGTGGACATTGAACAACATGACCCCAAACACAGCAGGAACCACTAGTGCTTGCAGAAATGATGGCAATTCATTCTGCGGTTCGTTCAGCCAGCTCTGATCACCGCTTTTGCTTCAGCTGAGAGAAGACATTAATCTGCCTAATTTTTCTCTCTGTAATTCAGATCAGACAATCTCCATTTACTAAATGTGATTGATAAATGAATTAATTGCACAACATTCATTGCTGACACTGGTTCAGAACATGCGAACTCAAAATCAGTCACCGAGAACCTCTATATCTGGAATATAAATTATGGATGATTCAGGAAATTTTCGAGCTCACTTACCAGGGGAGGATTGAAAGGCTGTTTAACCTTGTCCAGCTCTGTTCTTCCTCATCTTACACCCTGAGCAGTCGTAAGAAATTGCTAGAGTTGCACTGCCAAATATGAATGTCTGTTTGGATGGACATACATACTGCATCGGCCAGAAAATTATTCCCTGTTGCTGCTCCATATTTTTCTGAACCATGTTCTTATTCCTTTTTTTTTTTCTCTTTAAAACAATAATAAGTAGCCAGAAAGCAACGATCAAAAAACTTTTCCTTTTAGTACTTATCATTAGTGGCTTTTTTTTTTCTATTTCATTGCTTGTTAAAAGACAAAATCTGAAGAATTATGTAGAATATAATAGAAAAGATTGTTACTGGTGCAATGGTGCAAATGTTCCCAGCACGGCAGGTAGCAAACGCAGGCTCCCAGGGAAGCGACCCTCGCTCCTTTACTAACCTGCCCAGACCCACAGGCCAGGGTGCAGCTGAGACTGGATTAATGGAAAATTGCTCTTCAAAGCCAATGAATCACTTGCCAGGAAACACGCCACACATGCGGTTCCTTCAGAACAGGACGACATTTACTAGCTGCTCAATAAGCTTTATTACAGTATCTCCTCCAAGTTTTATGCATGCAATCAAAGCATCTATATAAAGTTCTGCAAATTTTAAGCACCTCCATAAAGCAATGTGATGACCTTCACCAAAAAGTTAATAAAGGCCAATAATAATGAAGTTTTACGTCAGCGAGGAGCAAATATTAACCATATGCAAATTGTGCTGATAAATCTGAGCGAAGCTGGCAGCACCCAGAGCATAATCACTCGAGCAACTGGAACAAGAGACAAGGTCAAGAAAGACCCTAATTGCTCGTCCTGCAAGACTAGCCATGGGACAGACCGAGAGTGGGGAAAATAAAAGCAAACACATTCATAGACCCCCTCTTTTAAAATATAAGGAACCAGGTGCTGATTCAAATGCCACTTAATTTTTATGACTTCAGCAGCTAAACAAATGCCCTTTCCCAGGATTGGTTAAAACTCATCTAACAGCACACAATTAGGAAGGGCATTTAATAAATCAGTGCTGCTCCCTCCATGCCTCCAGCTGACTGACAGCGCCTTGCAGGTCCTTGCAAGCCACCCTGCTGTGGGATGGCACTGTGACGGGTCAGGGGACACGGGCAGGTCTGTCACTTTACAGCTCTGCCTCTGTCTTCTTGCACGGTCCTGCAGAACAACCGTTCTCATCCAGAGCCCAGGAGATCAATCACTGGTCCATCGCTGGTTCACTGGTTTCTAAGTCCAGCTCCCTTTTTTTCTCCAGAACAATCATACGAAAATGTACAGATAATCCCACAGGTCCCCTGCAAAAAGGGTTTGATACATCACCATATTCACTGGCTGTCTACCAGTACTTCGCAAAGCTCCTCTACTCTAATTCTTCATGCATTTAATACGCACGCATCTAAAGGCAGCATTTTGGCTCTGCCGCTCTTTGCACTGCACTAAGTTAAGCAATGGAACAACAAGACCTACCTCTTCTGTAAATATTAATGAAACAGAATGAAAAAAATACTGTGATTATGTAATTATTTCCTCCTTCTTCCTCCCCTCCTCCCCCCATGCTCCAAAGATGCAGACACTGGCCAGAGGTGACAGAGACAGCAAACTGCCGTGACCAAGGCTACAAAGCCCCCGGCTCTCGGACAAGACCACAGGAGGGATACATTTCAACAGCAGAAGCATTATCACAATTGTCCCTTGAACGTCTCCAGAGACCATGGATCACATTTAACCTGCTTTATACCTGTATATTCCCAGTTATGCCATGTGGGAAGCATGCAACGAACCTCACAGACCCACCAAGAATCATGCCACTGCCAAGCTGCTCTGTCTGCATCAGAAGAGGACATGTCATGTGCATTTCTGTCCCTCTCTTGTGCCATCACCTGCTGTCTGGCACAGCCCGGTAGGCCAGGCATTCCCAAGCAGCAGCCTAAAATTTTGGGGCAAGGCAAGCAAGGCATTGCTGGTTATTTCTCCTCATGCCAGAGCAAACATGGGCCCTGGAGGGACCCCAACCCCTCTCCCAAGCACCTGTGCAGATCAGGGCAGGAACTGGAGCACGGTTAAAGAGGGACCTGTGGGCCAGAGTCCCTGCTCCTGGTTGCTGGTGTAAAGGGGAAGCACTTCTCTCTGGGCTGGGGCTAAGGAGGAGCATCCTCGCATGAGCTGCAAGATGGGGAGATGGCCATCCCTGCCCTCTTCCCCAGCCCTCCCTCCAGAAATCCTTGCATGTCTCTCCTTTCTCTGCAGAGAAAAGGCTCCTATGTCCATCCCATCCCATTCCATCCCGTCCCATCCCATCCTGTAATGCAGATGCCTAAAGCAGTTTTCATCTCCATGCCCTTGATTGCAGCACTGCAGTTCAATGCTGACAGCTTGCGCTCATCTCAGGGGATGCGGTGGCAAACCAGCAGCCAGCGAAGCCTGGGTTTTAGACAACGCATTTCCCAGCCTGCCTCTAATTCCAGCCCTTGCCCCATTTAAAGCTGAGCAAGAGGTGACACTTCAGTCCCAGACTGGAGAGCAGTGCTTCCTGGGGCCACCCAGCCTGTGATCTCAGCACAACTCCGATTTTCCTTAGGGGGCTTCTGTACTATTCTGGTCCTATAATTACATCTCAAAACAAAGTTGCCTGTCAAGATGAAGTCTACTTTTCCGACAATGCTGATTTTGTCTTCTTTTCATATAGCAAAAATCATACAAATAGGATGAGAGAGACTTGGTTGGTTTTTTTAAGGACTCTTTTTTTTTCCCATCTAGGCTGGATAATTTTAACCTCCAAACTAGGTCAGCTCGGAGAGGGAACATTTAATTTAATCTGTTACAGTGATTAACAAAGCTGTTATATTGTTAAAGATTAAATGCTGAGGGTTTACAGAAATATCAGCTCCTTGGCATAAATGATTCCTAGATGGTGCTAACAAAAAAATGCCGGGATGCAGAAGAATTTAAAAAAAAAGAGCCTGACAGATGCCTGTCAAGCAGGAAGTTCCAACATTTCAGGCATTTTCTCTCTCCTTGGGATCTGAAATAATGTTATCCCATTCATTAAAAAATTCAGCACTCATAATCCTAATGCATAACAACGATGAGAGGTCAAGGGTGAGGAAAGCCTTGTAGACTATGAGATTAAATATAGCAGGTCGCACACCTTCCCTTGCTAACTTACATCTTTTTAATTAATCAGAAAACATAGCTTCCATCCCTTTAGGATGAATAAAGGTGAGACCAAAACCCTCTTCTCCCCCCTTCTCTTAGTGCATTTTGTGCTATAGTCACACATGCAGGTACGGCCCAGGGGGTAAATGGTTTGGGGGTGTTTGCAAACAAATCACTGCACTTTTCTTTTGGTTATAGAGGAATAAGTCTCAAATATGAGACCACGGGCTGGAGACGTTTTAGCAGGCTCATGTGATACCACCCAGGATGTGCCACCAAAACCTCAGCTGGGATGTGTGGCCGTGCAGAGAAGGAAGGTGGGCCTGGCTCACCAGTGTCACCAGGGAGGCTGTCGCTGGAAGAGCCCTGCTCAGCACTGAAGCCTGCTATAATTTTGCTTCAGCATCACTTCTTTTTGGTTGGGCAGTCCTTGCTCTTTGGTCTTTTTTCCTTTTTTCTTACTTAGACAGAAGCCTTTTTTGTCCCGGTTGCGTCAGCCGGAGCCCAGGGGACCAGCACCAAACACTGCAGCGGGTCCCAGCAAGGCTGCGTGAACTCTGCAGCAGGCCCAGGTGCTGCAAACCTGCAAGCCAGGGGAGAAGAGGATCTATATGAGCTGTGTTGCAATAATTTGCCACATTTCCTACACTGCTGAACAACTCAGCAGAAGAAAGCAGAAGGAGACTCTTGCCCCGTTGTGCTGCAAACTCCCTGCTGCTCCGCAAAGGGCTGTGCTGGTCCCGTGTCCTTAGCTTTGCCCAGGTAGCACTGCCTAAACCTAAGTTATTTCATGGTCACTGTGCTGTCTCCAAGCACCAAGCCTGGACCTCTGACTTCTCAGATTGCGTTAGCTCCAGGGATACCTGTGGCTGGCCTGAAGTGTCCTTTCAGCAATTTTTGTATTGTCTCTTTCAAAAGGCTATAGATACGCTTGCGGTAGTGAAAGTAGATGTTCCCAGTACACACACCTATTCTGTACCTCCTGGATTGAGTTATGGTGACGGAGAAGCGTTTTATTACCCTTTTATTATCTTCATTAAGAGTCTCAATAGGAGAAGCGAGCATTTCTATGAAAAACTTCACCGTTGCACCAAAGTCAGAAAAATGCTCGTTGCAGTAGGTTCCCATAGGTGCGTGTCCACGCTGCGGCCTCTGCTGAGGTGGGTTATTCACTGCTATGGCTTGCTTGATCTGGTGGCCCTCCACATTGCCTTGTTTCTTCCAAAATGCTGGAATAAGTCTGCTAAGAGCAGCCAAGAGCTCAGTCCAGCCTCCTGCAAAACGCGTGAGGCTCTGCCAACTCGAGCAGGAGACAGAGCTGACCTTTAAATCTCATGTTGCATCAGGCTTGGAATAATGCCGAACTCTCTGTACAACAATTTTCAAGTGTATTAATCATATACAACAATTTACAGGGCCTTTGCGTTAGTTCACTGCCTTCTTATTTCCCCAGACCTCTGGCAAATAACCTCCTCCACATCTGGCAGTGCCTGGAGTCCGGATGCGTTTCAGGTGCCGTCCCCATCTTCTGCCAGGGGGTCGCGGATGTTTTGCATCTTGCTTTCAGGGACTTCAGTGTCTCCATAGATATGTTCTGCAGAATCCTTGGTTCCTTTTAGGACTAAAGCTAAGCCTCCTTCATTGTGCATTTAATTAACTTTTATTTGCTTGACATTTCATTTTTATTATTTTTAAGCAGTCTGAGGTTCCTGGTATTAAAAGCACATGTAAACTAATCCAACTGATAGACTATCTTCAAAAAGGATTTTTTTTTTTTTTTTATCACACTACTAGGAATATTTCTCTGGCAAAAGAAAGCGCCTGCAAAAATTCACCTTGATTACCTCAGTAAAAGCTACAACATGCAAGGCAATAGCAGGAGGGGGAGAAAGTACCTGCCAAGAACATGTGGGATAATAAATCAGACACGTTATGCATCTGTTTTAGCTCCTCCAGGTACTAGTAAGGGAGTGGAGTGACTGCAGAATATTTATTTTAGTGGAAATAAATGTTTTATTTCCACTGAGTGCTTTAAAACCAGATTTTAGCCTGGTTCCCGAAGGGATCAAAGAGGAAGCAATGTCTGAACACCTCTGCCTGGTTATTTCCATGCTTCTCCTCCCAGTCCGCCCTTCCCAGGTTCGGGCAGAGGACCTGGTATCCCAGCGGTGCGGAGTCTCTTCTCCCTGGGGGAAACTGGTGGCCAGGTCCTCGCCCAGCACCGCGGGCCGGGAGCGAGGGCGGCCGGTTGCACGACCAAGCTCGCCGGGGAGGAGAGACCCCCATCCCCTGCACCCATCCAGCATGAATAATCCGACGGAAAAATGGCAAAAAATTAATTGACAGGAAAAGTAAGCCCTGAGGGGGGCACAAAATACGATGCTTCAACCTCTTTTAATAATATTTTATACATATATACTTAGCATATCTGGGAAGCAGAGGAAGAGTTTAGGAGAAATGTTGCATATCATAAAATAAAATTGAATCAATTAATATGCTGGGCATTATTAAAACACCAGCATGGTTAAATGCCCTCACAAGAGTCAAAAAAAAAAAAGAAAAAAAGACAGCTCTTTTGCATTTACCGGTAATCTCAGCCCACAGTGCTCCCCCTCTCCATTTTGAAGTATTCATAATTCAGCAAAGAGAGGAAACTTGGCACTTATTGAATATGAATTATTTTTGTAATGGCACAGTTGGTGTATTGATTACACTACTTCTTTTTAAATATTTTAACACAGTCCTTGGCTAATGGGGTATTTAATTAAAGAGAAATAAACATTAGTTTTCAATTTATGGGTAAGGAATGCCCTTACCAGTATGGGTGGCTGGATAAGATCCTCGCTGTCTTTGCAGATTTATCGCTTGTACTAGGCATGAAGGATATAAATAACACCAGCTTTAGCCTGGTGGCACCCACTCACTGTTTTCAGCACTACATAATATTCTGCTGAAAAATCAGTGTTCTCCAAAACCTACTCCTGAATACCAGGCAACTTTTCGTAACAGAAATTAAAAGTCGCTGGGAGACGAGCAACCTGGGTACAGCTGCCAATATTTTTTCCTCTTTTTTTTTTTTTTGCCATCAGGCTACATAGGCTGCTTGGATGGTACTAAAAACCAGCACGCTGTTTCCTGATAATGGAAAATAATGTTTAATAAACATCAGGTTTGCAAACCTCCATTTTATTCCTGGGTTTTTTTAATTCATTTTTGCTTCCATTTCCTATAGCCTGATGTGATCCAGAGTGACAAATCCAACTCGCAGACTCCAGCCCCCTCACAGAAAATTGATATTCCAGTCTGCATGGAGATGAAGAAGGTAGACAGGCAAATGCACTCCTGCAGACGCACTTGCCAAATGGGCTCTCTGGAGCTCATGCTCTCAACACCCCCACGGAAACCCAATTAATAGGGCGCAATCAGGCCTTTCTGCAGCCAGAAAATACCTTCGGACCTCACCAAACCCAGAGTTTGGCAGTAAAACTGTACTTACAGCTAATATGTGCAGCATGACAAGGCTGACACCTTGGGAAGGGAATTTCGTGGTCCGAGATGGTTCAGATACCCCTGCATGGACCCTAGGGAGGAGGCAACGTTGGGAGCAGAGAGCTGGGCAAGGGTCAGAGCAGAAATCCCCACCTGGAATTCGTAGCTGGGGGTGCAAAACTACAGCAGACACCAGCACAGACTAAAAAAAAAAAAAATTTGCTATTGTGCCCCTTGAGTGCGCATCTGGAAATAGATGCCCACCCCACTGCCCAGCCTGTTATGATGCTCCAAGGACAAATAAGCACCTGCCCCTCACTTGGGAGTGGGTTTCCCTAGAGGAATCTGCATTTGTGTCCCTGACGGGGACCTGGAGTGCCACCGCCGGCTCGTGGGAAGGGAGGGAAGGGGAAGGGGTCTCCACCAAGGCACTTTGCCTATGTCCTTCCAGGAGCAGAGAGGGGAGCACAGGTTGGCTCCACTCTGGGCTCCAAAGCCAGCAGATCGCAGATGTTTTGCCCCATGGATGGTCACCAAAAAGGGAGCGGGGACCTCTGCCACCCTGGCGCTTTGGGAATGCCTATTTAACGGTGTCCCGGGAACACTTTCAGGGCCGTCACCCATCCCACAACTCACACCGTGACACTGTTGGCCGCGGCTCTCGCCCAGCTGCCGGCAGCGCGGCCCCGGCGTCTGCAGGAACATTGCAGCACGCGTCTGCAGCTCAGGCGGTTGCTCTGCCGCCGCGGCGCCTCGCGATTGATTTTCAGAGCTTGCGCTGCAGCAGTCGCCGGGAGCTGCTCTTTCTAAGGCATCTGCTGGCTGTTTTTCTTCTCCTTCTCTTTATTTTTCTCCCCTCGAACAGAGCAGTAGGAGCGAGTGCCTCAGCACAGAAACGCTTTGTTTGGGTGCCAAATCCTCATCGTGGCGGGGAACGGCCGGGAGGCTTGCGTCCCTCTGCCAGGAAAGCTCTCTGCTTCTCAGTAGCTCTCAGCCCCCGGCTACTTCACCTCCCTCCGCCAGCCAAAGGCAGGGGAGACCGACCTTATTCCCACTGCACTCGTTTCCCCCCGCTGCAGCTGCAGGCTTTGCCTCTGCAGGATGTTTCCTGGCTCGTGGACACGAGGATGCACTATCGCAGCCCCCGTCTCTCCCCACAGCCTGCAAGCAAATGGCCCCCCGTTTGCCACCCCGGCTCCGAGCAGAGCGTTCGGAGCAAGGAGAAAGGCGGTGTATGGAGGGAGAACAAGCCGCTCGGTAATACGTGGCTGTTCTGCACCGGAGCGGCGCGGGACCCGTGGGGACGATGCATCCCCCGCCGTGCCCGGCTCTTGCACCACCCGCCCTCCCGAGCTGCTCAGGGATCCAGGAACAGAGGGGACTTTTTATTTGCTGCTTCTCTGGAGAGCCCTTGAGCTGCTTGCTGAGCAGCACTCATTTCAGAGCTGGCCACAGCAGCCGTTCGATTTTTTTTTTTAATGCAATCAGCAGTTGAGGTGATTTTAGAAAAGGAGCATAATTCTCATAAAAGCAATTTCTGCCCGGGCAAATGCCACTGCGAGGAGTGGTAGAAGGACAACCGGGAAAAGCAACTTCCAGCCCCAGGAGGGGCGAGAGCATGAAACACCGCACCGCTGAGCTGCATCCTGCAGCTCGTGACCGCTCCAGAACAGGAGCCACATGCATGGGACGAGGTAGCGACCCGAGGTAGCAAGCATGCTATTGCCTTTCTTTCATGCCTTCCTTGCATTGCCATTTCTTTCCTGCTTTTCTCTCCCCAGCAAGGAAGCAAAACCATCACGTCAGCGTGCCAGGGGCAGAGCGGGTCAGTGCTTTACCTCTTGCATGATGGACCATTCTTGGTCGTGCTGATGGCACAAATATCCTGGGGAATGGCCGGGCCGCAGAGCACGTTGGGCTTCCTCCAAAAACGCTCCTCTTGGACATGAGAATTGCACAGGGTATCGTGACCCCATTTCTGCTCTCTAGTGACACTTTCTTCCACGCTTCGAAACCCAAGTGCTGCTCACTATTTCACACCCCTCTCATTGGTTTGCAGCATGCTGTCAGCTGAGGGTACTGCAGAGCGGCTTCCTCGTGGAAAGGTCCTGCATGCTGCAAATAAACAGGATTTTAGATGATCAAATGCTCAAGGGGGGGAATATATGTATATATATATATATTTTTATATATATATAGAGAGAGCTATCTAGCTTTCTCATTCTCTCATGTTGTCTTTAATATGGCTCTACACATGTTGAGAGGCATGGAAAAACAGAGAAAAAAACCAAGAAGAGTTGGGTGTGACAAGCCCAAAGCCAGAAGGACCCATACCACGCAGCACAGAAGAGAGAAGCAATAATAAGACTAGTGTGAAGCCCAGCCAGCACCTCCACCGATGTCCCCTGACCCTGCACGAACAGCCGTCACCTGCAGAGCTGGAGACAGCACTGCGGCTTTCTGGAAGATTTTAATCAAGCCGCTGCTGTTATCCCCTTGTAGCAGCAAGGCAAGGAGAGTTTTAATCAACGCGTCCACCAGGGAAGGAACAGGACAGGAAGGAAAAAGTGCCCTCGCAGAAGAGATGTTAATGCAAAACCTGAGCTGAACCCTGGTGGAGTCCTGGGGCTGCTGAGCCGTCCCAGCCGGCATTTGCCCACCCCAAAACAAGGCTTAGCACAGCCTCGGGGGCGCTGGTCCTGCTCACCCACATCTGGCCGCTCTGCCGGGGCACCGGGTGCTGGCCGGACCCTTCTTGCACTTGCCAGCGACTCACAGAGTCCATAACTTAGTGCCATTTTTCTTTGCATTTCTAATTTGCTGGCTTCACGAGAGGAGGGCAAAAAGCAAGGGGAGAACGGAGGGGAATCTGGCCTCGGAGGAAGACTGCTGTGCAACAGCCCAGCCCTGTTCCGTTTGCAGTTCTTTATGATTTGACAGCTTCTGGCTGTTCTTAATCTCAAAAGGGAAGAAAGGACAGATCCTCTCCCCGCCCCAACATAGTGACTTGTAAAAATCTGCGTGAAGAGCTGGGATAATAAACCCCAGCACTTCAGGTAAAACTGCAATCTGCACTGTGCTGGAAGAGAGCTCTGCCAATAACAGAGTTTCTCCTAATAAAGTTTTGGAATGATGCATTTGCAACAAAAATTTATCAAGCCACAGAAAAGCACTGAAATTGCTTAAATCACTGGGTCCTCAGACAACTGCATTTTCCAGGCTGACAGCTCTGAGAAATGGAGCACACTGCACCACACAAAAACACCAGGTTCATGAAGTCCCAACAATGAAAACCAGTCTGGAATTTCCCTTTCCAAAGGGATCTGGAGACCACATCCAGCAGAAAAGACAGAAATAATTAATTCTGAGGCGTTGTCCTTCCCCTTGAAATGCACGGATTCCTTATCCCTGCATTTCCTCTGCTCCCACCCTTGCCCGGCACAACCCCCTTGGTAAGACACGATGTCAGAGATGCACCGCAGACCGTGGCTCTGGCGACCTGAGGGCAACCGGCTCTGGACCGGACTTGAGCATACTGGTCCCAGCTCCCAGGCCAGCCATGGAGATCTGAGCCCCCAGCCCCCGTGCTTACCAGAAACACCCCCAATGCCAAATCCAGGAACGATCTGTTTCTTACTTCACTCCTTTCCTTTCCGCTCCAGGGGCCAAGGGAACTGGCCTCTTACGCCAGGTTTGCACGAGGCTCTGCCAAGCTGTACTGGCGGTAGAAGTTTTTAAAACTATGTTTACTTATATCTGCCACATTTCTCTGCTGGCAGAATATAGTAGAGATGAGGAGTGCCGGCATAAATTGCATTTGCCAATTAAGCTTATTTTGCTCACTAAACCAGCTTTCGTGTTTTGCTACACTGGCCGAATTTCCCAGCACAGCCCAAGCCGGGACTCCCAGGTGCCAGCTCTGCGCTGGCGCGGAAAGGGGATCGGCCTCCGGGGCAGCCCAGGGTCCTGCACCAGGTCCTGCCTCCGACGCTGCTCCCAGCCTTCCCTGCATGCAGCGAGAAGGGGGAACTCACCCCAAAAGGGAAAATTTGAGAAATGATATTTCACACTGTGTATTTCATCTCGCAGTTTTCATCGGCTGAAAGCTGCCCTTTCCTCCTTGCAGTTTTGAGAAGTGTTACCCAGCAAAAACAAACGTGACTCTGTGTTAATACAATCTAAAACGCATTGCCTTTTTGAGGCAGGCTTCAAAGTGAAGACGTATTTAAGTTATACCAGCAAGAAGAGTTTTAATCAATGCTGAACCGTTCCGTTTCTCTCCTGAACTCTTGATTAATGAGCCTGAAATACCATTTACCTTCTAACTACAGCCAAACACCTAATATGTTAAACAGCCTTTCGATTCCCTCCAGCTTTCTGAGGGCACGTGAAACTTCAGCTGAATGCAGTTTGTACCGCCAGCAATGAGAGTGATTCTGCGGTTGCGACTAGGAGCATGACATTTCTCTTAACCATAATGAGGTGACACTGAATTATAGAGCTCTTTATACTGTTTTAATATCATGATCATTCAGGTGTTACGAAGCTGGAGGAATGTTAAGGCAGTTAAGCTATATATCTGCCCAGATTAAAAGGCAACAGCACTTCCGCAAAATTTGTGCCTGGGTGAGTTTAATCACAGTTAAAGCCACTAATGGCTCTCCTTGGCCCTGGGTGGCACCCCTGCTGCCAGCCATCAGGAGGGTGTCTTCGCAGAGACTTCCTAAAAATTCTCCAGTCAATCTTGGCTATCGGTGGGAGCAAGACCAGCATGTGGGAGGCAACCAGCAGCGCTCAGGTCTAGCGATGCCACTTCCTCAGAGAGCAGCTAGGGCACTTTGTTGACGTACTTTGGATCCAATGGCTTGCTGAAGTGGTAGGATGGATCCTTACTAAACCTGCCCTGGACAGGCCTTCCTCTAACCCACATCAGCCAGCTCACAACTGCTACCAGTTTTCCCACAACCTCCCAAAGCCACAAGATGCCATGAATACCCTGATTTCCCTTCCCTTTCTCGAGTGTCCAGCTCTTGTGTCTGTGGAGAAGACACAAATCGCAGCAGATCAGGGCCTGGCAGGTAGAAGTACCTACTGCTGCAAACAATTTGCAGTGTCTTACTCATCCTCTCTGGGGCCGGTGAGGGCCAAAGGGCTGATGTCCCTCATGAACACGGGAAGCTTTCAGCTGTGACTTTCCAGCCATGTCCCTGCCTCTCCCCAGCAGCTGTGTCCTCCTGCTCCTGCCTCCCGGCTTCTTCCACCCTTCAGGCTTGAAGCGGCCTTGGGTGCTTGCCCCTGCTCCGATCTTCATCACGAAATCCCTCTTTCCCTGGCTTCCTAGGCATTTGCCTAGGGCATGGCTAGGCGTTTGGCTTGGACCACCCAGCCAGAACGTCCTACCTAGCAAAACGAACGCAAGATTTCTGCAGTGCAGTTACGGCCTGGGTCCCTGCAGTACACGCAGAGGAGGGAGCTGCAAGAACCTCGCTGGAGGACCCTCCTGACCGGCACAGGTGAAGGACACAGGGCAAGTTGCTCAAAGCAGCCCATCGTCGACGGAAAGGTCTCTCCTCCACATGGTGCCCTTCGGTTGCTGCAGAAGAAGCCCCCATCCTGGCAAGAGTGCCGGGTAGCCCTCCTGCTTGCCCAGGGGCATGCACCAGCCTCCTCTGACCTTGCCCACTCCAATCTCATTAAATGCAGCCAGCTGTCTCCCAACGCCTCTGCATTTTCAGCACAGAGCTGCCAGATGCTCTTCCAGGTCCATAATTACACCAGGCAGGTCTGGCACCACACGACGTGTTGGTTGGTGAGACCTAATGACTTTGATTTCTGCGAACAGTTTCTGACTGCTTGGACTTTGGAGATGAGCAGCCTGGAGAAGCTGGGCCGGAAAGCCAGGAGACACCCCAGCCCCAAGCAGGAGAGCTCCCCGCAGCCTCCTCTCTGGTCTGTCAGCCGTGCAGTTCCCACTCCCCTGGCCCCAGAACAGCGGTAACATGCAGTGCTCCAGGTCCACACGTGCCAAAAATCAAAAGAGCTGCATTTTGACAATTAAGAGAGAGAGACATATTCCAGGATTGAGTTAGACCTAGCAAGCGGCCAGGTCTGCTGCTGTTTCCCAGGCCATGGGGACAATTTCATGCTCAATGTACTAGGAAAGAGGACGTGGACTGGGCAGCCTAGCATAAACCTGGACTACAGCAAGCTATTCATTTTCTTTCACACGTGGAGCTCTCCTTCGGGTTACACTAATCCAACATATTCCTGATAAAACAAGAAAATACTCAGAGCTGCCATGATGGCTGGCTGCAGCTGCTGCGATGCTGCACATCAGACACACTCACACACACGTGCGTGCACACACACACAAATAAGCACTTGATGGGGACATTTCTAAACTTTGCATCAAGATGGTGTTTGTGCTATCGTCTTACCTAGAGGAGCTTGTGAGTATTTGTGATAAAGCATGAACGAAAAACCCACTAAATATTTCAATCAATTCAGTCACTGTATGAAATAGAAGTAATTTTCCCCTTTCAGGGCCACATGGATGGGTGCACACTTGCTGCTTGGTGTAGCAGCGATCATCTATTTAGGCTGCTTTTGCTTAATAGCTGAAATTCAGCTCCGCGACTTCCTGGGTTTAGAGAAGAAATGGATATGCATTTTTTAAACCTTGAAATTGAAAAAAGCTGGCAGTATTCACAAAGCGGGAAAGAAGGAGCAGAGCACTAAGTGCAAAACACAGCCCAGGGGAGTCCAAAGCAAGTTTAAGGGAGTTTTCCATTATCCTTGCTCTTTCCTCATCCTCCACCAATACCCTACCCTGGTTTGGGGGAAAGTCACCTCTTTTTTCTCCTACAGTGAGCGGGGATCTCCCTTGAGCTGCAGAGCACAAGGAGAAGACGCTTGCGGTTTGGACCACCATGACACAGGTAATGGCATTTGCTATTCTATCATCTGTGCTTTTTTACACCTAGAGACACTTATTTCACCACATGTTGCCCTTTTCTTTGGCTCATTTAAAATCACTCTGAAGGTCCCAAAGGTCTTTCCTAAATCTTTGTGTTGTCCACATGGCAGCTACATTACTCCCTATCCAGATCGTTGAAATCAGTGTTGAACAGCATGGTACCTAGGGCAGAGCTGCCAACCTTCGCCATGAAAACCAGATATTTAATCCAGTCTTTTTTTTCCATTTCCTCCTGAATTTTTGATACTTGGTTTTCACCTTGTGAGCTCTTTGTTTCTCCAGCACTTCCCTGTGAGCAAGATGAGCCAGGAAAGGCAGCACCGGCCATCTGCACAGCGGGAAGGTGCTGCACGAATGCTGCTCTGTACCACCCGGGATATCTTCTGCAATAAGGATAGTGCAGCTGCTTCCTTAGCTTTTTTGCTACTCTCATCTGGTTTCTTTTAATCTGCATGTGTAATTTCTAATATTTACCATGTGCACAAGAACAAACAGTATCAGCAATTCTTTAAGAGCTTTAATCTTTCAGTTAATCTAACTTGATTTTTTGTTCTCTTCTGCCTTCCTACTCCCCTTCCCTTGCCAAAAAAAGCGTAAGCGAGCAAGACCCCATCGCCCATTAAGTGGTCTTGCTGGGAAGGGAAAAAGCCTGAAAATAGACCATCTATCCAAGTGCAAACTACAGGAGACTTCATTTTTTTTCCATCAACTTTAGGCAAACTATGTCCCATTCTTAATGGTAAACACTAATTATTAAACTCATAGTTAAGCAATAGATGAGACATGAAAAGCAGAGATAAGAGGGAAAATGTAGTTTTAGATGGGATAAAAAAAGGCATATAAAATCCACTAAGTTTGGGCTGATTTCAGAGCTGCTGGGTAAAATGAAGCCTGCTCAGCCTGATTCCCTCCCTGGCTCTGCTGAGACCCTGTATCAGCCACACAATGGTGCAGAAGTAGCTGGTGTCCCTTTTCCCCTGCGCAAGTCAGTGACTTGCACATTTAACTGAGTGTTCCCTGCCGGAAAGGCCAACATGGAAAGTGAGCTGCTTATCTAAGGAGAGTGCTTCCTTTTCATCTCAAAAACATGCATCAGACTGTTTTATTTGCCAGGGTGGTAAAAAAATTCCCTTGCAGAATCACAGCTGCTGACAGCTGGAAACGAGCTTACACAGCCATAGGCAATGAGTAATCTTACATTCATTACCAGGTTCATGATCTGCCACATGCTCTTTTTTCTTAGAACTCTCTTTATTAGTTGATTTGAGTGCAGACCAAAAACGCAAAGAAAAGTAAAACACTATGTCAGGGAAGAAAATTTGTCTGCATTTAAAATGAGCAGAAACTGGATTTTAGACCTACATTTAGATGAGCGTTGCGCACAGGCATTTGTCTACACAAAATGTGCACAAACTTTTACGATCTTCCTTTGCTGAGAAGAGGGAGAATGAGAATGTCATGGGATATATTACGATTGCATTCACCTAGCACTCGCATATGTCCTATCATTATTTTTTTAGATTTACAGTATTATAATAATAATTTAGATCAAAAAGTACTTCTAGAATTCTCTAGTCCAACGCCCATTAAAACCAGGGTCAAATTTGGTGTTAGCCCATTTTGCTCAGGGTTGTGTGCTCAGAATATTTCCATTGCAGACCTGGTCTTGGACTGTATCCAGAGAGCCATTTACAAGTTTCAGACCTGACAAATGTGCTACCAAGTCCAAGGAGATTTTCCACTTCATTACTATGTTCTTAGCAAGCTTTCGTATAGGTCGAATAATAAAGCAGGAAGAAATACACGACAGTCACTGACTGAGACTCTTTTTGCAGAGGTGAGAAAAAGAAGTCTTAATTTTCAAACAAGATGAGAACTCTCCGAAACGCATCTTGCTGCAGAGCCTTTGGAAAGCAGGCCTAAAGAGACTGCCCATTTCTTTGTGTACTTCTTTGCCCATGTCTCCAAAAGTCAGTTTTCCCTCTCAGATTTTGCTACAATCCTGTTTCCCTCCAACGGCAGCCAGAATTGCAGCCCACAAGGAACAAGGGACTAAGCAAACGCTTTAGATCTTTTACTGAGGAAACCTCATCACTAGCGGTGTGCACAGATTTCCCTGTGCAGGAGGAGCTGCAGGGAAATGGCTATGAACATTAATTCCTCCAGCTGCCCGTGAGCTGCTGGGCATTTCCACCACGGCATGGGACGAGGGTCACTGCCGCACACTGAATAACATTTAGAAGGACACGCAGACCCGTGCGGCAGCCCGTGTCCGAAGGAAGGGACAATGCGATGACCACTGTACTTGTAATGCTCTTAACCAAAACGTACAGCAATGCAATTAAGTGAAGAAACTACAGCAGCAAAGCACAGCTTAAATTCAGCTTCGTTAAAAAAATCATATGCAATTTTACTTAAAAGACTTCAAAACTGCTAAGGACCTTGACTGTTAAAGAAATACAGACCCCAGACCTTAAAAGTTTACAAATGGAAAACTCAGGCATCTCCTTGCTAGGTAATTTGCCCCAAATCCTACTGCCCAGCCGGAAATGCAACCACATTTCTGAACCAAGGGCTACCTGCACAGAGGTGTAGACCCTCGGCACCGAGCCCTGTCTTGCCAGGTGTGCTGTCACAGGCAGCAGCACTGCATGTGTATTCGGAGTCAGTGTTTGTAAGGAAAAAAGTATGCCATGCAACCATATTAATTAGAGAACACAAAACCCGTTATTTCGATGCACAAGAAATGAAGCAAAAGGAATCCCAAACTCATCTCCTTTGCTACTCCTTGCTGAAGAGGTTTTAGCATATTGTTCTTCAATACAATTCAAATTATCAGCTGGTAGAACAATTATCTAACTAAAAGATTTAACCGTGATTAAAGACTAAACAATTTGCTGAACAAACACCTACTGAGCCTCATTTGAGCTGAATTTCAATTCCCTGCACGTCTGCCACCTTACCTACTGATTTTTCTAGTAATCAGGCTAGCAAGGAATTGGGCAGCACCTCTCACCCTCTCACGCACAATTTACAGTTCATCACATCCCTCCTAGCAGGACAAGAGCATCCATTGCACAGATGTCTTTGGCCAGCCCTGGTCCATACAATTAGCTCATACTGTGTTTCGGGTTCTCATCTAGATGCAGTTGTCTCAAGGACGAGGGACTATGCCAGGGTTTTCAGAGGGAATGTCCTGCTCTTCTGATCTGAGACCAAAAAGCTACCATTTTTTGCAAGGAACATTCTATAGATATTTTTACATGTTGCTATCACATGGATAAAATTATTATTTCTTTTTTTTTTAATAAAAGGTTCCTTTCATGTTAAATTTAGAAACTTTGTTTTCATTCCGTTAAAAGAAATGCTATATATATTAATTGAAGCTGAACAATAGTTAGTGAAAATGAGAGTTTTGGTTTGCCTTGCTCATTAAGGAGCCTGATAAAGCTGCAAATTCAGGAAGCTTTGAAATGAGTTGGTATTAACTGGAGCCACTGCTCAGAATAAAAATCCATACCTCCAGCTTATGAGTGGCACATTTTAGGATTCTTTTGTTACTTCTTTTGAACTTCAAACACCAAATTCATGTCTTGCAAATCCCTAGTTTGCTTCAAGCTCATTCTGGCTCTTCATTTACCTGATACATTCACAACTATCATGCAAGTGCTCTATCTTGGTGGGAAAGGAAAAGGGAGCAAGGACCAAACCCATATTATCTGTACTTTGTATTTAGAAAGTGGCCAAACAGTCTGATATACTGCTTAGTGGATCAAAAACTATTAAAAGATACTCTGTCCGTATTAGCATAAACATGATAGACTATTATTACCGTTATGTTTATACATATTATGTTAATAATTACCCTTAAACAAACAGGTCACATTTGCAATAGCTGCAGGCATGTATCATATGCTCAACACTCACACCTAATTTCTTCTTTTTATTTCATTATCAATAAACAAATTATAAGGTAAAACTCATATAAGTAGGTCACTATTATACACTGGTAAAAGGTACACTTGGAAAGCATATATGGTGTACTAATTGCATAGACATAATGATGATTATTACTACAGAAGTAGAAACTTTTCTAACCCCGCTTAATGCCTTGAGTACAACAGCACTCATATTAGATCCATTAGCTCTGTCCAAAGGACATGTGCCCGCAGGTATTTTTTTCTTTGCAGTGGAGAAAATTTAATCAAAGAAATTATAGAGCATCAGCGAGTTGGTAACAGGAACAACTAGCTTAGATTTTGAGCCAGGTGAACTCAAAGACCTCTTTGAGTTCCTACTATGGCACAAAGAAGCAATCGGTTTAACTTCACCTTCGATAAAGTCATGCAGCAATTTTTTTGCTACTTTATTTAAAAGTTGTTTTATTATGTTTTTAAATTATTTGATGAAAAAATCCTAATGTGTGCTATTAACTAAGAAAAACTTCTGAAAACATATGAATGCATTTATATAAAATTATATAGTTTTGCAGAAATGAAATGAGGAAACTTCAAGCTCTCAATCTTTTCTTTTGATCATGACAGTCTGTAGAAGTGGTAAAGGTCAAGACACACCCCACCGAGGCAGAGGATGGTGATAAATATCTCCCAGTCTTCTTACCACTGAGGTAGCTTAGTTCTGGTTGCTCTGCACTTCATCCTTGGACCAGCTAGAAAAACACAGAAAGCTTCTTTCAAAGCTCAAGACCTTGTCCTAAGGGAGTGGTGGCACGGGGAGATATTTTCCCACAGTCCCAAGAAAAATCTGGAAACCTTCTTAGAGCTGCCATTATAAAACATAGCCCTCTGAGCTAGACCCAGATATTCTCTGTTAGGTGCCTAAGCACCAACTGCTCCCGCAGGGCCCATGCATCGATGCCTACAAGTGCAATCATCTGCCCAGTGTGAGGTATCCAATGTCAAAAACATATGTTCCTATCTCCACTTAAAAATCTTTCAAATGATAAATAGGCAGGGTAAGCATGGACACACTCAGACATCTATTCAAGCAGGTTGTAGCTGGGAACGAACGTTATGCTCAGACAAATACAGTACGGGAGTCCCAGTCACCTTTCAAAAGCAGATTGCTGCCAGCAGCCATGCATCATGTCTTCCGTAAAAGGTCTTTTCGCAGAACCATCATGAGAAATTTAAATGGAAACTAATTCGGAGCATGACAGACCTGGAATTATTCCCACTGAAAGATCAGTAAGTCAGAGGAAGCTGGTACTTGCAAGAGCAGAGATCCCTAGTATTTCCTCTGCTGTCTGCAATGGGAGATTTAAGCAGAGCGTCTCCCTAAGAGCCACGTGGCCCCGGCAAAGCAGTGATGCCCAGAGGCCCCAGAGTGGGGCCCACTGATGCCCCGTTAAAACTAAAACGATGAAAGACAGTCACATGAAGCTGTTGTGGGGCTGTTCTTCCCATCAAGGGCTGAAATGTCCCACCCATGTCCCACCCGTCCCAGCTAGGAGCCCTCCTGGCAACCAGCGCATTCAATAAGCGAGTTCAGAAGGTCCCGCAGAGCTCTGCAGATCCTTCTGGGAAGGACCAACGCGTTTCAACAAGCAATTTCTGTATGACCCAGCAGCCCGCCCTGCCAAGGCCTGAAGCAGAAGACAGTTTTATAACCCCGAGTAAGAAACAGCGTCCCAATGAACGACAGCACAAGGAGATGGGACCCAGTGCTCTTCCTCGCTGTGCACCAGCCTTCCCCGGGTACCCAGGCACGGCTGACCTTCCAGTGGACAACAGGCAGGTGAACCTATCAGCTTGTCCAACAGGCACTGATGGCTTCCACATGACTAAACAACACGTTCACATCCCGAAAATGTCACCGTCTTGTGGCAATAGCTGGCAGACTTGCAAAACGCATTTGGTTTAGACATTTGGGACCTGCAGAGACCCCCACCACCACGCTCTCGTTACCTGCCGCCAAGCGTGGTCCAGCTTAGGGAGACCCTAGGAGTGAGCAGGGTGGATAATCCACAGCTGAGCACAGCATGAAATCGAAATGCAGCCAGGACTTACTGCAGCTACGAAGCCAACTCTGAAGCATTTTAGAAAACACTCAAGTGCACGTACCAACACAAGGTCGGGCCATGGGTACATCAGCTGAAGACGGGGAAGATTAAGCTGACAGTCTATATTCTGATTTATTACATAAAAATGGCAGGATCTTTATTCATCTGGCTTGATAAACAGCTATTCTACTTGACTTTTTAATTAAATTGTGAAGACTATTTATTATATGACCATAAAGTGTTTGTATAACTAGTTGTGTTATTGAGGAATCTGAGAGCGAAAGGCCGAATAAAATAAAAACTAATAAAAATGTGTACTTTTCTCCACAAAATCAATAGTAATACAGGCATACTAGGGTCACAATTCTGTTTTGGAAAGATGAGTCATCTCACAGGGAGAATTTTTACAAGCTGGTTCCTCCCATTTCCCTATAGCCACCTTCCTTTGGAGAACCGACAGCGCAATGTTACAACATGATGCGCTTTGGAAAACACAGTTCTGTGCATATCAGGCAAGTGATGGGGAACATATATTTAAACAAAATCACCTATAAACTTGTTAACAAAGGTGAAACACACTGTGATGACATCCTACATATTCACTTTCAGCAATCAAGGTAATCTGCAATACCTATTTCACTATATATGAATTCAATGCCGAATAACAAAAATCAGTACAAAGTCATGAAAATCGATACATAATAGAAGAGGATCTACAGGCACAATTATGGATGAGATTTTGTATCGCCAGTATGATTAGGAGAATTTTATGCCAGCTGAATTACAGCAACTGCAAAGGAAAACTGCAGGTCAACACTAAGGCTTGAACTGAGTGTAGCTTCCTCAGTTTACTCCTCTATATTACAGATGTACAGATTTGTTTAGAACAGAAAAGAGAAATGTAAGCATAAATATATGTAAGTTCCATAAAGAAAAGAAGAGCAACACAGCACTCCTTGGAAATGCCTTGCTTTCCTTCAGCATCTCCTCACACCTACGCAGGGGTCTTCCCCCCAAGGACTGCGTCTTGACAAATTCGACAGGTTAAATGTAGTATCTTACTCATGTGCACAGGTAAACAGAAAGAGCCAGGGAAAACTTTGCATCTCACAAAACATTAGGTATGTAAGGCCAGGGAGTGAAGCTTACAGGACTTCAGCTCATTTGGTCTTTGACAGGAACACTGAAATCGTTACCGCACCTAGAGCCTGGAAGCTGCTATTTATGGGAACTGTACTTGAAAGCAAACCAGCTCAGAGCTGTTACCTTTCCCTAGAACGCGTTTCTTGAGTTTGGCTAATCCTTTCTACCTGAAACGATGCCTGCCACCTCTGCCACTGGCCACCAGAGGCTCAACTTCAGCAGAGAGAAAAGCCCCCAGCAAGACAAGTGCTTTTTCTTGGGTTGGCTCTGCTTGGGGCTCGTCGTATCCCTTGTGCCAAGAGCAGTAATTTTTTGCAGCCTGCCCAAACACTGATGAAATCTGAGCCCATGGTCTAAAGTCACCCCTCACCACCCCCAGAGAGCCCCGGCGGAGGCAGCCGGCATCCCGCCTGCTCCGAGGGTTTCAGAGGACTCCTTGCACGGAGCAGCGTGGGAGCGAGGCGGGAGCAAGCCCTGCAGCCCGTCCCTGCTGCCCTGCGGGATCGGCACGTCCAAGTGACAAACCAGGGGAACCGAAGCAGCAGAGCTTTGCACCAAAGGCTCACCTTCCCCCGTACGCCTGCAGCGAGCCGCGCCGTCCACCAAACACAGCCAGCAGATCACACTGTGGATTCTGCAAATACAGGGAAAACAGCGTGTGATTATGACCCAGATGTGCTGCACTGATTTTATGGATTCCCACTCGATCGAGGCTGCTACAGAGGAGACCCAGCCGTGCCCGAGCCGCCCTCCCCAGGAGCACCTCTGCGGGACATGTTCGAGGCCTGAAGGATGGGTAGCGGGACTGGGCCCCCCACGTACAGGCGAGGGAAGGAGTACGTTTGCCAGCCGAACCGGCCTCGGGGACAGGCGGAGGATGCTGCTGGCAGCTCCGAGGGGCTGCACAGTAATGCAGATGCACAGATAGAAGCACCCAGAGGAATGTTAATTAAAGCCTGCTACAGGGGAGACAGTGATTTTCTCCATATGAAAAGGAGAGTCTGAAGCTTGTAAGTGGCTAGAAGGCACCTTGGTTCAGAGTGCACAGCATCTCAGACGTGCACCCCATGGCAAATTATTTGCCAATAGCCTCTGGGTTTATTATAGCACAGTCCTGGGTGCTGGGCACATGTCTGTCTCCCTCGGCCCAGGCATCTGCTGTGTGCAGAGAGAGACAGACAACTCAAACCACACTGGATTAAGCTGGTGGTGTTTGGTACCAAAAGGGAGCACAAATCTCCACGGAGGTGCTCTGCGTCTCACACGGGAGTTACAAGCTCAGGCATTAACCGGGTCTGTGCAACACAGACCATCACAGCCCGCTCCTGCAGCAGGGTGTTTTGCACCCATGTGGCTGCTCTCACTGCGTAGCACAAGGGGCTGGGTGACACCTGCCACAAGACTCAGAAAACCCAAACCTACCGTCTCTCTGAGGTCTTACTGCAATGCAGAAATTTGCATTTGTGGAAAGCAAACTGTAATATATTGCAACATCAGAATGCATTGACTTTTACAGAGATGAAAAAGCACCAATCTAACAGAAAGTGATGCTGCAACTTCCCCACCTTCTCTAATATTTGCAATTTCTCTGGCATAACCTGGTGAGAAGGTGAAGATTTTGCATTATGCAGGCCATGCACTTTCACTAATATCTGAAATTGATGTTTCCCTAAATACTTTGAAGATGTTGCTACATCCACACTTGCATTATTGTGTATCCTCCTCCTCCTTACAAACTTAACAGTGCCAATTAAGTTTAAAAGGTGGACTGGTGGGGCTTAAAAATATTTTGGCTGATAAAACTAGGGAAGATGCCTCCCTTTAAATACATTTTCCTGGTCCATGTGCATAGAGCCAAAGGTGACTCCATTGTTGCAGCATATTCCAGCTGAGCTCCAGCTGAGTGGGCTGCCGATACAATAGGAGCTCCTTGAGAAGATGCGTTTCCCAATACAGCATGGCTTTCTTTCCTCTTAGCCCCTGTTTTGCGCTCCTTACACGTGCCAAGTCACGTTTGCATACACACAAAGTCTCACAGAGGGATTTTTCAGTATGAGGCTTGCAGGATTTGCCCTGTACTACCTGCAGCAGATGTTTACAAGGACATGTGCAAGCCAGGACTCTTCAGGGAAAGGGGGTGTAGAAAGTCTGGACTCCCACAGGCCAGTTGGCAAAACTACTAGGAAAGGTCATGCATCTTGACAAAAGTTCTGTAAAGCATTCCATTTTCAATGAATTAGCACTTTCGAAGGAAAAAGTGCTTCGTCAGAATATTCCCTGTTAGCTCTAACATGAAGATACACAATGAGTTTGATTTGCCGTAAAACCCTCAGTAAAAAGTGCTGAGCTAGCCGGACCGTTTGCCTGGAAGGTCACACGAAAGAGTTGTACAAACACCATCAAAGATGAGATAAAGTGTTAACTTCTGGATTATAACTAACGCCTCTAGAAATAATCTCTTATGCAATCAGCAAAATAAGATCAGTTACATTAACCCTGAAAGAAACACAAACAGCTCTTCTCCAGTCTTTGCATACACAGTGAGGTTTAGCACCAACAGTCCCCCGCATCTGTTTTCTCGCTCCGTTTTCACCATAAAACAGCAAAGAAATTCCTCAGGTCTTTTTACTCTTTTGCCTACATGTAATGAAGGAATTTGGGCACTAATACACTTCTCATACATTTGTGCATCTCAGGCTTTGCTTCCTGGATTTCGGCAAAGTTGCACTATTCATGTAAGCGGGAAAGCACGTGGCCTGCGGTTCCTTCCTGGAGCACTGGGGATTTTTACAAAACCAAATCTGCAGTGTCTACTGAAGTTGAGCCCTGGTTTGAGACACATGTAAAAGTTTTCCAGGTTTTTCAGGAGACCTGCCCAAATTCAGGCACCACCAGGTGACTCCAGGCACCTAACCACACATTTGAACCCTCTATGCCCCAAGAAATCCTGTGGGCAAGGGACTCTGAGCACTTTCAGTGTGTGTTGCAGGGCTGCAGAGTAAGGTGGGTTCCCCCCCCCTCCCCATCATTGCTTTGTAAGCAATTCTGTGCCTTTCCTCGCTGCACAAGACACCTATGCAAGGAGATGCTTCGCTGCGATCCCAGGCTCAGCGTGGCCTTTCCTGGTCTCTCTGGACATCTCCATTCTCAGAGCAAGCTCTCGGGGCAGAAGTAGCTCTTCTGTGAGGAGAAAAAGGCATTGGAGGGGCCATGTATGGCTGTGGTGGAGCAGCCTCGTGGGCACCAAAGGGCTGAGCACCGGGATCTTGGATATAGTCCCATCTTCATGGGAGCAGCATAAACAGCACAGTGAGCTGGGCAACGGGAAAGGCAGGGACGTTCCCTCACCCATCTCCTGTCTCCGAGTCCTTGAGGGTTTTTCTAAAGGGAAATTCAAAACAAATGATACAGAAAAGGTGGTTCCCATTCCTCTGGCAAGAAAGAGCTACAGAAACGTCAGAGCTTCTGGCAAAGCCAAGTCCCTACTCTCCCAGGGCTCCACAAGTGCTCCAGAGGAATAACCTGATGGCTGAAATTGCCAAGAAGGGATGGTTCAGCAGGAGCCAAGGAGCACCTGGAAGGTGGCACAAAGCCACACTGTGCTAAAGCCAGCCTTCAGCTACATTAAGGAAATTGTGGAGAGCTGCTTTGTTCAGTGTCCCAGCAAGCAATGGCATTTTGCTACTGGCTCTGTGGACACACAGAACAGCAGGGCATTCTGGAGAGCTGGAATCGCTTGGGAACTGGTCACCGAAGCCCAGGTCCATGTAAGGGTTTGAATGCTAGGCTCTGTTTCAAGCACGGCACCTGGGGAGGGCAGGCCACCCCAGGATGGTTTCCATGACTGTCCTGAGGTCACACATGGGAGCTGCCTGCAGAGACGTAGCAGAAAGGCAGGTGTCTCCTCTTGGCTAAGATTCGGCCACAGGATTCACACGTCTAGGTGCAAACTGTAAACATTGAAAATTGTTGCCTCTATGGACAAGCATTGTCCCCCAAGCCAGGCAGCAGCTGAGCAGGGAGCTGAACTGCAGCAAAGTCCTGCCTAAGTCCTGCTTCGAGAGCTCTCCGTGGCTCAGCTCTCGGGTGCTCAGTACAGCTCTGACTGAAGCCAAAGGGAAAGTTTGTTCCACAGGGCCAAGACTAGAGAAGAGCAATGCACTGAGGAATGAACTTTACTGGTGTTTATAGTTATAAGTATATACTTAATGTTGCTGAAAGACTCATTCTGGGAGCTCTTTCAGAACAGCAACATCAGAAGAAAGCAGACTTGAAAAGAGAAAAGAAAGGCTCTATCAATAATAACGTGTCTTTATCATACATATATTTAACAACTGCATCTTTCTGTGCATTCTAAAAAGAAATTGCCCTCATTGCTAGCTGTGAATTTGTGAAACACCTTTACCCTGCAATCCTCTGGGAAAATGATTAAATTTAATAGAATCCACCCACATTCTAAAGCCAAGATGGAAAGTACTTATATTTAATAGAAACTACAGCTTCTAAATGATTATGGTATTTAATTTGCATTCTCTTTGCTATTTTTACTGCAGCTTTATTAGAACAGCACCGCTGGCTGCAGTGTTTATCTTTTACCTTCATTATCATGATAAGAAAAACATGGAAAGCAGATGAAAAACAGAGAAATCATAAAAAGACAGAGCACTAGCAGAGTAGGCTGAACATTTGTGTTCGGAGGAAAAAAGAAATCTCAGATCTCTGCAAAGCTCATATCCCTGTTCGTCCTCCCTGTGTGCTACCAGGAGGAGGAAAGAAGATCTAGGATGCTGCTGGCTAATATCCTTACCAATTAAGCACCAGTTTGGCTGGCAGAGAGGGGCAGACAGTCAGCGGGTGGAAAAGCAGCGTTGCAGCGAGCTGTGTCCAGTATCGCCAGCGAGGAGCCTGCTCACAGCCTGCCTTAGTCGTTCCGCGATGGTGAGAACCCCAAATCCTCTCTTCCCTCCTTGCGGTCCTTATCCTGCATCATAGTACAGGAGTATGGTTAAAACGGGAGGGAGACAAGTAGAAGCACTTTAGAGTTACTCAACTCCTTGAATTTGAAGGAGGAGCTGTATTGGACCAACAAAATATCACATAGGAGGAACGTCTGTGCCAATTCTGCAGAATCAGTCATTAAATTCTTCTGCAACTTTGGCTGTAGCTGGGGATTTGCTCAGATTCATCTAGAGTCGTCTTCGGCACATGCTGCATGGAGCAAGCAGCACCCGCCGACCTCTCACAGCCGACACCGGCTTTACGGCCCCGTGAAATTGTACTAAGTAGGCAAGGCAGCTGAGGCAAGTATAATATCTTCATTTGCTAAGAAAGCAGAGTCACACTAAAAACTAATAAAACTATTCTGATTTCTTACTGGTTTTTTAATAGAAAAAAAGCAGCGACTACAGTGACGTCCATTGCTGATGAATGACAGGCTTTGCGCGAGAATAATGTGTCTGGTAATCAGATTTCATTGATTTTACGAAAAAGGACATGCTTTTTTTTTTCCCTGACATTTGTGAGAATATCAACCTTTTGCTCGCTGCAGTCAAGAGTTTAAACAAATCACCACCGGAGAGGAGACTTTGATCCAGCAGAGTACTCATCAAGCCTCGAGAGGATCTGAGGATGCCCGCAATTACAGGACAGCAATATGCTTTTATCCCAGAGTACCTGGACATACAAAATAGTTCAGATAACATAACGTAAATTCTTTTAAGTAACCCTTGTCAAGCGGCACAGAACAGAGCACAGCAATACCAATATGCGAAGGCTAATGCAGGTTTTATTTTGAGATTTGCTTACATGCACTGCGGTCGGTTGTCATCAGCAGCTCTGTCCTGGAAGGAAATTCAAAGAGAAAAGAGTGACAGGAACCTGCATGCGATGACACAAGAGCCTGCAACTACTACATACAAACATAGCACAGTGCTTACGGGAAGGGGTATTGGAGGATCAAACCAGAATTAGCACATATTGCCAGCAGAGAACAGTTCTTGGATGGTTTTTCTGTGCCTAAGCTAGAAAGATTGAGTATCACTGTTTTCAGCCTTCCTCAAAACATATGCCATGGTGTCCAGGAGAAACATCAGAAAGGGAAAAAAACTCTATGGTCCTTGTTACTCTTCCTCGTGGAAGGGCTGCTACCACTTTCAGCTCCCTGCTTAGATCTTCTGTACAAATCAGGTCTGCTACAGGGTTTGGCACAGTAAAACTCCTTAAGACAACGATGTCAAAGCGAGGAGTGCAGTGGGCACCCCAGGCCTTCGCTGGGTAGCGAGAGGAAAAAGGTGCTTTCAGCTGCTTTCAGCTTTGGAAATATTCTTTTAAGCAAGTCAGTTCATCTCATTAGAGGCAGGCTAGTAAGCTGGAAGTCAATTTTGTAAAAGATTATAATGGCAGAGAAGTAAAATTTAAATATCCCATTTCAAGTTAATTCTAATAGGGCATAACCTCTATATTAATGCAGTCCTAATAAATAGCCCGGGTCAAAGGAAGCCCCCTCCTTCCCCCGTGTCTGCAATTATCCAGCCTGATTTATCAGCACCTCTGCCAGGATGGGACCTGGTGTCATCGGCGTGCCAGAGACGGATGCATGTGTGGCTTCAGGAGTGCTCACCCCAGCCCACATAAGCAAGACTTTTACACCTGGGATTAAACTGGGACTCAAGCCATTCAGAATAGAAATTGGGGTGAAATTCAAAGAGTTTCAAATCCTGATTTTGGCTTCTTTCTAGCATGCAAAGGGAATAAAAAACAGCCCCTCCCCAGTGCTCAGATCACGGGTTCCCGCATCTCCCAAGCTCCAGCTTTGCTTTACTCTTTCCTAGCAGCAGCTCAACACTTCAGGTGCACTTCAAGGTGAGCTCTTCCTTCAGTTTAATGTGACCGCGTCGACATGTTTTTGTGCTCACATCCAAGTGAAGCTAATTTTACATGGCAAGACGCCAGTTCAGGAAACCATTGTGCAAATTCATAATTATTCATGCATAATTCAGGAATTATTTGCATACAGTAAACAGGCCATCATCCTGATGAAGTGTCAAATGATATAAAGTGCCAATGAAAGAAAGGAGAGCAGACAAGGAGCAATCATGAGACTGAGAGGGAGAGAAAGTGGGGCTGGAAATATATCCTCTAATGAACTTCAAAAGTCTCTCTAGGCTCCCGTGTGTGACCAGAGACACCCAAAATACCTTTAAGTCCAACCTCAAAGCCATCCCTTCTCCCACACTGGTGGCCAGGATGGCACAGGTATGCCCAAGGAGCAAAGATACATTTTCAGGCTGGTCCAGCATTTGTTTGGGTGTAAAATAGCTATTTCCAATCAACCCAGGAATTAGTCTTCCAAGACCCAGTAATTCAAAAGACCCTTTGCTGTCGCAGATGAAGTGTTTCATTATTAAAGGTTCTTTGGCTGTCTCCGGAGGGTACCTGCACTTTCCTGGGCTCTTATACTGTATTATGTATGGGGAGACGATTTTAATCATTTCACTGCAAGAGCAAATGTTTTCCAGCCTCATTCAAGCCTCTCGCTCGCTGTTGTCCTAGGGTTTTTGAGCAAGAAAGGCTCCCCACCTCCCCAACTGGGAAAATACTTTTAATATTAAGAGTGCTTGTTATCATCAAATGATTTGCGGAGGAAGAAAGGGAGAACGGAAACACTCTCCAACGCTCTGGTTCGGGGTTCATTCACCCTATTTTACAGCGAGCATTAGTCACTGGAGAGTGCCTGCTCGTAATGAACACATGCTATTCACAAGGAAAAACAATTAAAGTTTTCAGCCGAAACTAAATCCTTCGTTTTTAAATACGCAGACATCATTGCTATTGCCTTGAGCTTTAAAAATTAAAATAAATATTTCAGAAAAAGGCAGAGACTGGAAAGTTACTTTCAACTTGCAGGATCCAGAATAGGTATGTGCTCTTTTTAACCCATTTTTATGACATAGGTTAGTATTTCTACCAAACTGTAGACCTGACTAAATAATTTCAATATGCATCTTAATAAAAGCTTAAGAGGAAAACAGTCCAAAAACTGTTGTGAAAAGTGTGCTTTTTCAAGTCATTTTTCAAAAACTTGACTTTTTATCGCAATTGTTAATGAACAAATGAACAGAGCAAGGGGCAGTGCAAAGCCCAATGGGAAACCACGCTTCCCATCCCACTTTACGATGCAAGACCCTGTTGCCTTATGCCCATTATAATTTGCATAAAATTAAATGGAAATGACAACGTATCACACCTGGCAGTAACTCCTGGTATGCTTATAAAGTCCAGCCAGCCTGTTTAAGGTGTGTGAGGCCCACAGGAGACTACTGGAGTTTCTATCACTTTTTGTATGTACATGTTATTTGGTGATTTGTCATTGATTAGGTGTCATAAAAGACCTGACTTCGCTATCTGCTTCTATTGAAGTGGAAATCAGTGCTATCTGCTCTGCCTTGCTATAGATTTATTATACTTCCACTGAACTGAAAACAGACCTATTATTAACAGAGGGCCAGTCGACACCGTCGCTAAATACAGGTACCAAAACATTCATTATCTCTAAGTGTTTTGATTATATTACAGTTTGCTCATTTATACCCTCATATCAAGAGAAGCAAGCCTGAATTCAGAGGACAAAAGGGAAGATAGGATTTCTTTGTTAGGATCTTTTGTTTGTTTCCCTGCTTTTTAAGCAGACAGATTTTGCAGAGAGGTGATATTATTTACAATCGCTTCTCCAATTTTGCTTTATTTATTTATTTTTTTAGTTTGTGAATGTATTGCCTGGGGAGATAGAGATTGGGAGATAAATATACCAGCTGCAGGAACTCTTGAGAAGAACTGACAATTTATGCATATCTCTGTTTCACGCTGTCCTATGCCTGATAAAAACAGCTCTTTTCTGGTGAAGATGGTCTAGGAGAAAACGTTTTCAGTGTGACGCACGGGAGAGAGGGGAAGCCTGGAAAAGAAGGCAGGAGCGCTTTGCACCATAGGAGAAGATTCAAATTCGCCAGGATGAAAGTTGGACATTTGCAAAGCGCCTAATTTCCAGCGAGTTGCATGAGATGAGGGTGGCTTCAAGGCTACCCTGGAGTTAGAAAAAGACAATATTAGGGTAGTCAGAGAGGGAGGATAAGGACAGAGGGGCTTTTTCTGTGGCAGCTAGCACCCAGGGTCCTTCATCGGCATCTGCCGACACTGGCAGCATCCGTCAGCGCTGCGGGAAAGCGAGGGGAGCCAACGCGGCGAGGCCTGCACCTCCTGCTCTTTGGAAGCATGCAAAAAGGAGACCAGAAAGGGGGGGATAAAAATATTTTTAACTCTTGTTTCCTTGCTCTGACACGGTTTTCAAGGCTGGAGTCTAATTTTATCCCACGATATAACGATCCGTATCATTAAGCTGCTAAGGCATGCGTGAAGGTCTGCTGCACAACGCGATCAGCACCTCCGCCTCCTTCTTTCGCCAGAGCTGCGGACAGTGTGAGAACAGGGTGATTTGGGACCACTCCGCAACTTTTCGTGCTTTGGCCCTGTGAAGGGCTCTGGTGACATGGTCACAGGCGCAAAGAGCACTCGAAGCAGCAGCCAGCAGTCGCTCATGGGCTTCAAAATGTGTTGGAAGGTGGCAAAGGGGAAGACATGAAAGCAGAAGCTGCTGCGGCAGACACTAGCCAAGGAAGATGCCTGGTTTTTCAGTCATCCCGAAGAAGCTTCAATGTGAAACTTCCCCACTTCCGTGCGTGAACCAGAAGTGTGAGGGAGAGAATATTGGCAGCGATTTTGTGCCCGTGAAGTCAAGAGGGTCAACCTTGATTAGCCTCAAATGAGTTCAGAGCCACCCTGGCAGATGCATTGGGTTGAAATTTGATTTCAAGCAAACTTCCAGAAAAACAGCAACAACAAAAAGCAAAGAAAGTAAAAACTGCATGGCAGTAAGGCAGACCATGAGAAAAGCGATAAGGATGAAGGCTTTCTGATGCCCCTGCCTAACAGGAGGAGGGTTGGGAGAGGACCGCGGGGCTGGAGGCTGCAGCTGAGACCTCTGGAAACTGCTCCTTCGGGCTCCCTGGGATGGGCTCTGCCACGATCCCAAGGGCATGGCCAGGACCCTCCTGGGGCCAGGGAGGGGGCTTTGCTGTTGTGTGCACCACCAACACCAACGGCACAAGCCCTGGCAGGAGAGCGCCTGCGTCGACACCGCAGTCAGGGGCACTGATTTTGGCTCCCTGGGTCCCACCTGCCTTCCAGGCACCTGTGCGGGTATCACCCTCTCCAGACAGGAGGGGGGAGCCTGGTAATACAGAGCCCCAGTGGAAACCTGGACCCTCCCAAACTCCCACTGCCCTCTAACCTCCTTCTCTGGGAGGGAGCATCCATTCCCCGGGTCAGCGCAGCACGGACGGGAGATCAGACGTTGCCTTTGGAGCCGCCCGTGCAGATGACGTGGACGCAGAGCCCTGCTCTCCCAGGGAGGAAGCTCAGAGACGTGCCTTTCTGCACAGCCGGAGGGCAGGACCTGCAACGATTCCTCGGCGAGCGCTTCCAAGCAGCTCCGAGATCACCCAGCTGAGCCCGGACCCGTGGCAGTGCCGACGCACAGCACCGACAGAGCGAGACGACTGGCCGAGGAGCACGGAGGGAGTCGGCGGCACAGCTACGATGAGGAACACCGGCTGTGGGGGGGACATAAGGGCAGACTTCAAATACACAGACCAGACACATCACAGGGTATCTCAGAGCAGGACGGTCACCGACGCTCTTCATGGAGGTGGGTTCCTGCCCTGGAGCACGCATTGGACAAAACGACTTTCTGCGTTCCCTGCCATTCAATCACTTCTTAATATCCATGAATTCCCTTTAAATTTCTCCTCAAGCATCCGTAGTGCATCGCAAAGGGACACAAGGAGCCCTGTGAAAGAAACCCGGATAATATTTTTTCGGTGCTCAGAAGGCTTTGCACAACTCTCCAGAGTATCTTGTGAGAAAAATCACGTCATTATTAGCATGGTTTCCAATCACGCCTTTGATTAATATTGCCAATGCCTCATTTGACCAGGGCAGTGGGAGGTGATAATCCTGAGAGTCCTCAGAGTTTTTAAATACATACATACATATTTACCTTGATTCTGGGAGACTTACAGGGCATCAGTAAAGAGATGGGCAAGGGGCTCCTGTTCACCCTCACTGTCAATGGACCCGGCTGAAAAGAGACGCGCACGTGAAAACGGCTGCTGCCTGCATGCGAGCTAGGAGGGCTGCGGAGCGACCAGAAAAAAGGGAAGAAATAACTTCTCTGTTTGTTACTTTACCCCACAAATAACAGAAAGGTGAATATGCCAAAACATGCATTAATATTCTTTACACAAAGAGCAATCCAGAGATCCCAGGAAGCCAGAACCTGCCACCAGCTGCACTCAAGCCACCAACAGCCCATGGGGCTGCGCAGGGGCTGCTGCAGAGCTGAGTATATCCCTGCAGCCCTGCCTGGGGGCTCTGCAGATTATTGCACAGAAAACTCCAGGTTTTGCTGTCACTGCCTTGTTCCAGGGAAGGCTTAAAACAAGGTTAAACAGAGGGAAACTCTGGATGGTGACAAAATGCGATGCATTGTGCTGCATAAACACCCTCCGCAGTGCTCTGCTGCGATTGCCAGCAGCAACCTGCTCAGCCCTGGGTCTGCAGACTCCAGAAAAACACTTTTCTTTGCCTTGCCAGCTCTTTTTCTCCTCTTTGTTCATTCACCTGTTGCAATATTAAAGCATCTTTCTAATGACATGCTGAGAACAGGGCCATGACTGGGAGCTGCAAGTTGTGAAAACAAAATTAAGCCTCTATTGACTGCCCTGAGCACTGAACACAAAGAGAGGTTTTTCCTCAGGAACTTACGGCTTTGCAAGACTTGAATGGCTAGACTGAAAAGAAAAACAACGCACAGCGGGCACAGCAACCTCCAGGCAAGCCAGGAAACCCAGGACGATGCTGTAGCATCTGCGTTGGCCAGCGGAGGAGCGGGGTGCTGCCGTAACAGGGCAATGGTGTGGAGGACCACACAGCCGCTGCTTGCTCCTGAAGCACGGACTATCTTTACAACTCAGCCTATGTTTATTTTGCCTTGTACTCCCCTTATATTTGACTATATTGAAATTTGCTTACTCTACAGCAAGCAATCTGGTGCTGGCTATAAATTATGCTGCTGAGGTTTATAAATGCTTCACGTGATTGGTATTTGCAATGTAACATATGCAAGGTGGGAGTTCATCTCCTATAATCCTTCTACCTTTGTCAACCAAGCTTGAGAATTTGATCATTAAAAAAAAGAAAAAATCAGAAAACCAGTATCAGATTTGCCTGGGAAGGTTATCCTGCCCATCTTTAGCATTTTACTTGTTGTGAAGTAGGATTTAAAACAAAGGTGCCTTCAAGGTACCTTCCCACCTAGTAGATCACAGAAGTCACAGCGCAAGACCTATAATTGATAAGTTAATAACAATCACATAATTTAATACCTCCCAGATCAGTACTGACAAGAAAAGGAGGGGTGTCTGCTGATGTTGCAGGTATCTGTTTTCTGGTTTGCTAATGCCGACAGATTCCAGTTCCTGCCCGAGAGGCCTTCAAGGTATCTCCCATAGCATCTCTTTTGGAAACCACTCTGTCATTTCCACGCCTGAAGCCAGGGGAATTTCTGTCAGTGTGCCTGTTTTAAAAAGTTCCCACGCTGCCAAATTCCCAGGATCGGGTCTATGCCAGGGCCACAGTGAATGGGGAATTTCTAGCATTTCTTCTGCTAATGCCTAAGCGACTTCATGCAGAAAACCCACACTCCAAGAAACGCTCCATGTGCACATGTATTAGCACTGTTTTAATCACATGTTTTCATACTATTTTTTGCCCCTGGATCCCTAGTTTCATGCAGGACCAGGAGGACCTGCTGCAGGGCTGGCTCATGGTTCCAGTATTGAGAAGGAGCCATATTCACAAACTAAGAATTAGGTCAGACCTGCATGGTCAGGGCCTGCTTCCTCAAGTATCGCACCCTTATCCAGAACATGGAAAGCTAAGGAAACGAGTAACATCTTGCCAAGTTTTTCAGCAAAGGCTGAAACCAGCTGCTTTGGTTTGGAAAAGATGCAGAAGTACCTGGAGCACCAGCTGTGCATCATCTGCGGCACTGCCCCAAGCCTCAGGCTGAGATATCTCTGCCTTTTGCAGGAAAATCCTACCGCTGGCAAGGCTCTTCGTCCGGGACGCAGGCTCGTGCATCCCACAGCAGGCTGCTGGGTGGGAAACCAGCCGCAGGAAAGGGGTGCTGGCAAGCAGAGGGAGCATCAGGTGCAAGGTAACAGGGGCAAGTGGTGCAGGAGAGCAGGCAGCGTTCGCTTAGGAAACATCCCGTAGACGAGGTAAATGCCAGGGAAGTGTATTTTCCTTTATTGGCCCCTTCATTTCTCTTTTACTGCATCTGAAGTACGCAATAAAGGGAAAAAACACTTGAAGAGATAAACATCCACAAAGAAACAGCCTGGCAGCTCCTGAAATATTGCGCTGGGCAGGAGCTCTGCATTTTTGGGAAGGAATGGAGCACTAGTGCAAAGGAGCAGCACGGACTGGCCGGTGCCAGACGGAGCCCTTGTCCTCCACCGAAGCATCCACCTGAGTGGAAACGTGCTCTGACTGCTCCTCACCGCTCGCCCTGCCCCAGGATGCTTTCCTGCATCAGAGCATCCCTAACCGAACTGCACCTTAGTGGCAAAAACCTGGTCAGGACACCTGCTCCTGCAGCTGAACCGGAGCTGCAGGTCCTACAGCATGACACCAGTAGGGCTCGGTGGGACCAGAAAGCTCCATGAGCGAAAGGTTTTCGATGAGACTCTCCATTTCATAAAGAGCTCCATGCTGGGCTCGGTAACTACCTGCAAGAACCTCATTTGTAGGAAAGACATGATAAGCAATTTCTTTGCTTATACATGTGTGAAACTGCTGCGTGTAAGGCATAGCTGTTCTCTCAAGCTTAAGCAGATACACCTTCTGCACAGATCAGAGACGCTGCAGAGCTATAAAAGGCTTTTGATTTGGGAAAATTAGAGCCTTGCTCGGGTGTGCTAATGAGCAGTCATTATTTGAAGATGCCAGCACCAAAGCAGAGCAGGAGAGCTCATGCGGCAGGGTGAAAACCCAAGGGTACTGCAGCAGTTTGACCATTTCCCTTGCAGTGTATGGAGGAGCCGTACCAAAGATGCTCACAGAGAGGGCAGGTTGCTCACTGGCACTGTCTAGGGAGCCCATCCACCCAGGTTATTCAATCCTACTTATTTTTTCCTGTTAAAAGAGCCACATAAATCCAAGAAGGGAGCAAACAACATAATTAGCAAGCAAATTGCACATCGCAATATGATGAAGAGTGAATAGGGGAGAGGTAACTAGCTGAGATGAACAACTTGCAAATAAGTCTCCTGCTGGAACAGGCTGCATAGACAATTTCTCAGAAACTTATTACCTCTGCATGAATCAGAATTGGCTTGAAAACAGGAAAAAAAGGTAAAAGTTCACCAAATACTAATTAGCAGCAAGCATTTGATCAGCCTCAGAGTTAGCATCATAACTACAGCCATATAAACAAGGCTGGCTTTCCTGCGGATTGTGCAGAAAGATGTTAAATAACATCTACTGCTGTTTGTAATTCAACTAGATGCTGTTAAATAATGCCAAAGTAAAATAAAAAAATAAAGAAAGACTGATTTCCAGTAACCAAGTGTCAGTAACCAAGCACATGAAGATGTTAACAGCAATATTTTGTGTAGGTGTGCAAAATGTTATTGGTTGTCCAGCCAGTAACAGCTAATTGAATTAAACTTATTCTTTCTGCACCTCTAGTGAGGAGGCACAGTCTCAGGGCTGTGATACGATCAGCCATCAGTGTCAGGTTTTAGAGGAGACCCAGCTGATGGCACTTACTTGTGCACGACACTGAGGAAATGCCAGTGCTGGAATCACCACTTTAAATTCCAGCAGATATTCCTGTTTATGATAGCCTCGATCTTTTTGTCATAAATCTGCAGATCCTACTGCTGCGCACAGATATCGCACACTAAATCCATCAGAAAACATTATTCGGTATAGCTCCTGGCAACACCAGCTACGCAGTGTCAACCAGCCAAAACAGGGCTGTAGATGAGGAGAACAACTTGGATCATATGTTTTACTAATTATGCACAAGCAAAAAGATGTAAACAAGCTCCATGAAGATTATTATGCACGAGTTAATGGTTTTGCACAATTCACAAATTACCTATAACTCCTCTTCTCAGATAAATAATGTTGGAGCAATCAAGCTGACATTTCATACCAAAGCCTATGACTTCATTGTGGCTCTCAGGGAAATTACCCTTAGATTTATGCTCTTATTAACCCATGACCCTGAAAAAATGTCTGATGAGACTTATTTATCATTCTAGTCTGGTGGCTGAAAACAGCCTTTTTCTTGATCTAGATGACTCAGTGCAGAAGCAATACGGCTCTGCACTGAATCCCTAACAAGGTGGGCAGAAAGAAACAGCCCCAGCTTCACGTGAACGCGAATGCCTGCTTTGCTGAGCAGAAAAGCTGTCTTGGGAGGGAGAACAAGCAGGATATCTTTTCTTTTCTGATTAAGATCAATCTTACACAAAATGGGAGTGCTCATGAAGACAAAACATTTAGTGAGCATTTAGAAAAAGTATCTACCTTGATGTGGGCTCCTGCAGTGTTTAAACTTCCCAAGGTCGTGACTTCGCCTGCCTGCTCAGAAAACCCTGAGTACCTGCAAAGGAAAACGGAGAGCTTTTCTTCCCCAGAGGAGAGCACAGCAGATAGACAGTCGTCTGCTCGCCCTAAGAGGACTCGGGTCGACTTTCTGTTCTCCAGCCACAGCCATGCAGAGAGGAGGTGGGACATTATATGTTATATGTTATTAAACACATTATTATTTTGACACTATTTTCTTCTGGATAGTTAAGATAGCAGGAACACCTTTCTAAACCCGTTACTCTGCAAATTGCTTTAATTTGTATCTACAGAACATTAGCCCGTTGTCAGACATGAGGAAGGACATGATATGAAGACAACACTTGTTGTTCTACAGTATCTCCCAACCGAGCTAGAATGTCGAAGCTAGCTCCCTGATATGAGAGTAATAGCGTGAGACAGGCACGTTTGAGCCAGCACTGCAAATTAAGCTACGCTTGCTTCCTTTGAGGAGGGCAGTGGTCACTGATGCAGGCTTTTCCCTTGGCTGGGCTTGTACATACGGAGCAAGCCTGAACTAACATCTGTTTGATTTTTACATCCCTAAATGGCCTACATGTGCCCCTTTAAAGCAGTTTTGAAGCACTGTCAGGTTCACCAATCTAGCATCATTTTCAACAAATTGGCACCAAGAGCCTTTGACTCGGCGGTGGGGCAAGGCCGCCTTGTCCCTACTGCCCTCTTCCCATGTTGGCTATTTTTGAGGGAAATGGTCAGCAACAGCAATCCTGGTGATCATGGTCCACATTTCACCAGTGATCGCATATTCAACAAGCGCAGAAGTTCGACCTACCGAGGGTTTGCTAGATGCTCGCAGGAACGTTTCCGCAACTAGCCCCCTTCGCCCCCTGCCACCAATCCGGCACCAACACGTACCTACGGATGCATTCAGGCATCAAACTTCCAAATTCAGCTTCTTCAGTGGCTCCTGCTCTACATAAAACTGCTCCTGGACGCTGAAGATTGCATTTCCTACTGGTACCCGCGTTCTCCTTCACTGTGACATTCATAGCCTTTAACTCGAGGTATTTTAAAATTACACTAACGTCTCTTATATTATGTAAGGCAGATTAGAGTTCCGTTCTGTTTAATCTAGCTCGTCTATCATTTATTTAACTTTGCACATTGTCATTCAGAGCAAGTATTTTAAAAATCAAGGCTCCATTAAACCTATTCAATTATCTGTTGTTCTGGGTAACTGTTACCACCAGCTGCAATAGCTTTTAATAACTGGAATAGAACATTATGAAAATAAAAATACAATTGCTCACCTTGGAGTAGCGCCAGGCCCTCATTTTGAAGCAGCTCAGGCATTAATCCTACAGCTTATAAATAAATGAATATTAAAAAAACGCTCAGAAAAGTTGTAGAAACAGACAACTAAGCAACATCTTCTGTCATTGATTTTCCTTTTTTAAGCAGGTAGGGCATTTTTTCCCATGCTGCGCATAGAAAGGCTTTGATGTTTTATGTGATGCTGTCACTCACTGCAAGGCAACTCGGAGTTATTCACGAAATTCAGACTGCACAGAAAGGCTAACCTTGCAGCTTCTGCACTCCTATTTATGAAATATTTTATATTTAAGAATATTAATACTGCCTGAAAACTATGCTCAGAAGAGACACAATCAGTGACTCAGTCTTAATCACTTTGTAATTAGATGTGGTTTTAGTAACTTCAAAGTAAGGGGAAATATTGGTCTATTCCCTTATTATTCTTACTCAAAGTCATGCTTGTAGAAACTTCAAAGTGTTTAAAAAATCAGTCTGGTTTCATACGTAATTAGTTATGGAACTGATACTTCCAAACAGAAGCCTAAAACAATAATAACCCACTTTCTAACAGCTGGCAAGGAACAAAATGAGACAGGACACCAGCGAGAAGCAGCCGACACCAGCGATCACCTCCTCAGCTTTCCCGAGCGGTGGTAGCGGGGATCAGACACGCAGGCAGCACTTCTTTACACTTCTCCTCTGTACCCGGCATCGAGCGGAAAATGTTTCGGGCTGAAACACAGGCAATGCTCACGAGGTGGGTAGGACCTAGAAATGGGGTTTAAGCACTGGGGTGCACAGCAGCGACGTGCTCTGAGGTCTCTGAAGGCCACAGGGATCTGGCACAGCATCCACTAAAGTAGCAAATACTAGGCCAGCTTTCTGGGGAGAAGCAGTGTCAACCCAGGCCTCTTCATTAGCTTTCTTTTTTCTAATACTGGTCCATGCCGTGTCACCCAAATATGAGAAACTGCTCTTCTGCAGATGATAACAGTTGAATAATACGGCATACCATCAGCTCAGTCATCCTCTGCTGCGAGAATCAATGCAAACTGCCATTAAAGCATATTATTTCTGTTGTTCCCCCATCACAGTGCAGAGAACCAAAAAATACCCTTGAAAAGATGCAGGCGTGAGATTAGATGAATTTGAGGCAATACGAACAAAAGATGTATGCAGGTATTGACTAACCTTCCTGCTCCAAGTAATTATTGCCCGCTGCTACAAGGCAGCTGCCTGCCCCGACTGCCTTCGATCATATCTCCTTGGGTCCCGGCCAGATCAGCCTCCAAGAATCTTTTCAATTGCACAATCCTATAAAAACAATTTGGTTGCATGATGGTGATGAATGTGTCCTCTGATTAACTTCCTTATTCGCTTGCTCGCTGTGAGAAAGCCCAGACCGGACAGCTTCTGATTTATCCACGCATTTTGAGTGTTTGCTAATCACTCTGCCACTTTATCTTTGTTATTGTATTGGGCAATTATCTTTCTCCAAAGAATATTTTCTAATTGTCGATTCTCGAGGCTGGGCATCTGTGATAAATCTAATTACAGAGGGACAGTAATTTTGTTGTTCTATCAAAACATAATAATCAGCTGTACGACAACAGGATAAAAACGAGTGGAAAACAGAATAAAATGCCGCTGGTCTTTATCCCCAGGAAATCTTGCCCAACCAATACCGCATCAGTCCTTATAAGATGCCTATCTTGTTGGAGCAGGGAAACACGCTCGTCCTCACCTACCCCAAGCTGGCTGCAGTCAGTGCAAATCACCCCGTGGGAATTATTGCTCTGACATGGAGAGGATGGGAATTAAGAGCAGGATCCAGCTCCGTGGGAATTACAGGCAGGCTGTGCTAAAAGGGATCGGAGGAGGGACGTCACCGGGGGTGACAATCCTGTTTGTGGTGGCCATTAAGGATGCTGGTCCAAGAGGCAGGTGCGATGTTCGAGAAACGTGCCAGGTTCACGTTGGTGGAAACAGCTGTCTTCCATAGCATCATGTAACAACAAACCTGTGTAAAACTGCACTCTACAACTGTGCTCATTTTTTTTATTTAATCTTTTTACCTTGACGTCACTCCAAGAGCCAGAGCTCTTATTAGAGGCACGAGTCTGACTGAAGAGCGGAGCGTGCTGCAAGGAGACACGACGCGCCTCTGCCCCGCGTCGCTCCTGTAATGACTGCCCCGGGGGAGGGAAGGAATAAGAAACGTGTTTCATCTCCTGAGCAATGGAGACCTGAAAAAAATGTAATCAAAGATGCAATTTGGTTCTAATTCAGAAACTTTCGAGGCCTGCTGCTGTGCAATAGTTCATAATGAAGCAATTTCTAGCGCCAGGCTGGAGAGGGGAGACGTGTGCGCCGGGAACAAATCGAAAGCCTCTCCACCAGCATCGGCCCTCTTGCAGAGCACAGGGAGCTGTGCGAGACGCGGAGGATGAGATGCTCCCATTTGCCTCCTGGGAAAACTCCAAACAATCAAGCGGTGGAGAGGAAGGGATTTTATCGGAGCAGCTCCCGACGCCTGCGGCAGAGGCTCTGCCCGGGGCGGAGGTGAGGGGCCCGTTCCCACGGCCCCGCGGTGAAGGCGGCTCCTTGCAAAGACTCACTCGTGGTCTCCAAACCTTCAGAGGTCTCCAGGGCTTCCTGAGCGCAGCCAGCACGGTCGGAGCACCGGGGAAGGTGGCACGGCCAGGCGCTGGCATCCCAGTGCCGCAAGGGGCTCGCACGGGCCAGCAGCACCCACGCAAAGCGAGGCGAGCGCTCACCTTAATTAGCTCCTGATTGCATCAAACGATGTTAATTTTAAGGCTCTCCCGCTTATGCCGGCATCGTCATGCTTTTTCACTCCGTTTGCCTTCCAAAGCTGCTCAAATGGCAGCTAAGAGCAGCGGCACCTCCGCACTGCCGCGTGTCCCCGGGGACCGGATCAGCCCCTTCCGCACGCGGACGGGAGGATGCCTAGGCTACAGAAACTGCAGTTTTCACAGGGGAAAAAAGAGCGGCACTTTTTCTTTTACTTTTTCCATTGAATTTTTCTACTGAAAATACCATGATTTTCAAACGCGGCCCAAAAAATATCTCGCCAGCGCAAAGCAACGTTTCTGTCACTCTGGACAGCCCTGTCTGGCTCCGCCGGGCGACGGTGGCTGTCGGCCGTGGTCGCCTAAGCCGATGTGACAGGGCCGTCACAGGGAATAGCTCGGCTCCATCGCGCGGCGGGGAACAGCAAAAATAGCCCCACGGTTGCTGTTTGCGTGCCGAGATTCGGGACGGCGTCGCAGGGATGTCAGGACAGGGACCGTCAGAGCTTTTCCCCTGCAAAGTAAACATTTTTAACCGTTTTAATGCCGATTCGAACGGCAACCCAGAACGAGCAAGGAGGGGCTGAAACCCGGGCAAAGCGACGAGCCGCCCGACACAGTGCCGGGAGCAGCCTGGAGCTCCCCGGCTGCGGAGAGCAGCGGCAAGTAGCTCCATCAAGAGAGGGTGGAAAAAAAAAACCAAGCCAAAGCCAAAGCTGGTGAGCAGCAGTTACTAGCAGAAATGGCAACCTCTCCCATGCAAAGAGAAAAATAATAATAAAAATTTTCCAATAGTGGAACTAATGTGATTTGAGCGCATGTTTTTTTCCCCTGGTTAAAGCCCCTATATAATCATACATTTATTAATGCAAGTCCGGAGCACTGGTGGTGACGCTCCCAGCGCAGAGACCCCTTCGCCCACGTTTGGGAGCGGAAAGCGGGGAAAGGGACATCCAACTCGGCGCGGGGCTGGTCGCGCGCCACGGGGAAACGTCCCTTGCTGCATCATCCGAGTGCAGGTGTGAGCACAGCGGGGACCGCGAGTGCCAAACAGCGCTTCAGATTTTGGGGGTAAAAACGCATTTGGGTGATAGAGCAGATCAGTACACGGAGAACAATCTCCAAATCCACTGAATCATTCTGCTTGCGTTGATGTTTGGGTCTGGTCTTTTGGTTTTGCTTTTGGAGAGGGCTGCGGGTTTCCTTCCCAACAATTATCTGCAGTACAACAGAGCAACGCTCGGTCTTTGCACGATTCCAGTTAAACCAGTGCAAATACCCGGAAAATGATTTACTCCCAAGAGTGAGTTGATATTCAGCCAGTCAAGGCAAATGATAGTGTCATCCTCCACTTGCTGTTTTATTCTTTTCCTTCTTTTTTTAAACAAATCTGTTGTTTGAAACGTCTGGACATTTTGCTTAATGGGGGCTTAACGGGCTTAAGTAACAAGTCACCATTCGGATTCTTACTGGATTATTGAAGCGATCTGAGTCTAAACTGGGATCTGCTGGAGGCAGAGGGAGCGGAGCCGGGGACCACTGAGCAGGGGCTCCACTTAGTGAAAAAGAGTTTGATTAAAGATTATACGAACAAAAATCCTTTACCTGTTCAGAGGCCGGCGGCTGCGGGAAGCGAGGACAACAGCCACGGTTGTAGATGCGCCAGCTTTAACTCGGCAAACGGCCGCTGCAAGGCGTGATATTTGTAACTAGAGACCTTAAAAAAGGGCAGACTGAACAAAAAGAACTACACCTCTAGATCTGAAAGCCTGTTCACCAGCTAAAGGATACCAGGAAAAGAAAAGATAATTAAGAGTAAAGTTAGCAGGCCTTCGATGCTATATTCATCATGCAACCTAAATACAGTCGCTAAAGGCATCAGACTGAAACACTGTCTTGAGCAGGTTGCAGTTCTGACACCTCATCTGCTATTTAGCGTGAAATCACTCGGCACCCTCATTTTTTCTTAAGTAAAGACAAATGGCATATTTTTATCTGTTAAAAGAAGCCCAAATCGCAGTGGGCTAAATGCAGAAAAGGAGCGCGATACCAGGGAATGATGAAAAATCTAATTAAAGACCGCTGGCTGCCACGGAATTGAAAAGCAATTAAAAAACCTCTTTTTTTGGCCTAGAGAAGTCCCAGAAGAAATTCTTAAACCATAATTTGCTTCTGTCCTTCTCCCCGTTGCGACAGGTCCCAGAAGCCATCTCCGCCGTGCTGGGAAGGGACGAGAGACGGGCGCAGTGGCACACCGTGTTTCTGGACAGGCAGCGCTTGGGTCTGAGCTGCGACAGGCTTGAGCCACGCTGGTACAACCTGCTGCAGGGCAATCAAGGAGGAAAACTGAAATTTGCAGCATTATTCCAAAGGAAAAAAAAAGAAACCCACCACATTATAACATCATTGTACTCCTGTCCTGCTGCTTGGGGGTCCTGCTACTTTTTCAGGTACTCGGTGGCATTTTTTTTTTATTACTACAGAGAATTATCAAGGAGAAATGCTGGGAACACTTGGAAAACCATTTTGCAGGTTTATATTTAATTTAAGCATCTAATCTAATTCCTCTGTAGCCCTTTCTTTCTGTTAAATTAGCACTTAATTCCTTCCTTGCTATTTGAATGAATTCCTATCTGTGGCCGCGCAGAGAAGATGAAATTGGAAATTACAAGTCTGGGGGTGTCAGGCCGCATGCGAGTAATGAGGAACAGTTTTTAACACGGACTTTGACATTTATTAATTTTCTTTAATGCCACTTTTTGTTCCGTGTGACAATCTCATTAGGCCACGGGCGTTTTGCAAGATTCGCAGCCATCGCAGAGAGGTAGGAGAGGACGCGGCTCTGCTCCCAGAGACCCAGCTGGGGAGGTACAGCCCGTCTGTGGTGAGCTGGACGCAGTTCTGCACCAAAACGCAGCCTCTGAGCTGGTGTCGCACCAAGCGAGGGAGCACCCAAGGACCTGCTGGGACCCCAGCACCCGCTGGGAGCAGCACAGAGGTGCTTTTTCTCTCCACACATCTACCCTTCTGCTGAATGCTCCCGTACCCTCCTTGCACTCAATTTTCCTCCGCTATTTTAGATCTCTATCGCGTCCTGCGTTTCCCCCCTCCAGCCCAATCTTTCCAGCCTCAGCTGTTGTGCTACAAGGAAACATCACCGCACTGATATTTACCTTCAATTATATAAAGCAAAAGTTTGCCTTAAGAAGATACTGACATTGTTTAAAACTTATGCTCCCAGTGACTTTGCTCCCTTTGCCTGTCCATGCAACGGGTGCAGCCGGAGCGCTGCCACGAGAGCAACGTGTGGTGGGTACCATTTTCTTGTCATTGCTGGCCCCAGGCAGACGCAGGGCTCTTGCTCCCCATAAACCCCTCTCCCCTTCACCCTCTTGGTTTGCAGCTCCCAAAAAGTCCTGTGAATTTGGGGGTTCAGTGCAAACCCCTCTGGTCCTGCTGAAAATACAACCTTCTTTTTGCTCAGGTTTTCTGCTTAGAGCTGATGGTCAGGAACTGATTGACCAGCCACCAAGAGCTCCCTGGCTCAGCCAGAGGGGTTATGCACACAGATGAATGATGAGAGCTGGAAAACTCACCGATCTGGGGACCATTCCTAATTGCAGAGCCCTGAGGAGCAAAGCTCTTCCCCATGGGGACCAGCTGGGACCCCATGTCTCAGCGCCGGCGTGTTGCTTTAGGAGCCAGGTGGTCCTTTTGCTGGAGATGGGCATGCTTGCCATCACTCCACGCTTGAAACAGGCCCTGCAGGAGCGCTTTCGTGAGCCGGGGCGATGAGTCATCCGCTCGGTTTGCTCGCCATGCAAGCGAGTTCTGCTGCTGCACTCGTTACATGAAAAATGCAACTTTGATTTGGGGAAGCAGGCTTTAATCCCGGAGGAGGAGAGAAGCCATCAGGAGTCCATTTAGCAGAGTTCAGAGGGAGCTCAGCACGTCGGCTCTCCCGCCGTCGGAGACGTTTAGCGAGGGGGAACTCCAGCTGGGAGTTGCAGTAACTGCTAAACCTCTGCGTTTAATTGTTTTAAGCAAAGTATTTCCATTCCCATCGCCACTTTTGCCCAGAGACCTCCCAGCCTTGAAGCAGGTTGTTCCCTACAGCAGCAGCTTCAGGGCAGTTTTCCAAGGCAGGTTGGACCCAGAGCTCAAGGGGTCCCATGCCGTCGGACCCATCCAGGTACATCGAGAAAGTCAGCCTCAACAGTTGCTTTTACACATAAAAACAGGCTCCCCCCTGCCACTGGTGCAGCTAAAGTTAGTTTTCCTTTATGCCAGGCCTTTATTCCTGAAAAACAGATTGCCTGGAGAGGAGGATGGAGAGAGGCTGTAGAGGTTTGTGCATTGTAAGGTCACAGCAGGCTTTCGGTGACGTAAGTCACTAATAGCATGGCTAGACACACTAAATGACATAAAAGTCTAGAGTGGAAAATTAAATATAATTTCAAAGTGATACTTATCCTACTTGGAAAGAGTACTGCCTTTACAAATGTCTGTGCAAAATGTAGGTGTATTAAATAGCTACATTTAATGCAAATACATATCCTCTTGGTCTTCTTGCTGGTCTATCCCCTTGCTAAAAGCACTCTTGGTTTGTCTCTGGGAATACAGTAATTCTCATTAGCAAATCATGGTAAGTCTTATCTAACACAACAGCACAGGCTAATATATACGGAAAAATACATCAAAGAAACTAAAAGATAGCTTTATGCCTTTCTGAGTAGCAAAAATAGTAAAAACGATCAGTTATTTTCTTTCTAAAACACCAAAAAAACCCTCTAACAACCAGCTACAAAAGCTGGCAATAATCTCGCGCAAGTATAAATTACAGCATACAGCTCAGTGCGCTCAAACCGCATATCAGCCCCACACTTAGGCCCTTCATCGCCCTCCCGGAGCCCTCAAAGCCAGCCTTACCCGCCTGGGGGGACGCAGCGGTGCCTGGAAGCGGCCCGGCGCCCCAAAGGGCTCCAGTCCCACCTCTGGCTCCTTCTGGTTTCTTGAGTTGTGGCTTTCCGATATCCCTTCGCTGCAAGAAAGCGGCCTCCAAATCGCAGGCAGCTGCTGGCTGAGGTTCTCCAAAGCGGGTGCTTCCTCCGGCCGAAATCCTGCAGCCTGCGGGAAGCAGAGCCCTGCGCAGCCCTTTCACGCAAGGGCTTGATTTGCAAAAACGTAAGTTTGACAGAACCGTTAAAATAAGCAATTATAGATTCTTAAGACCACACAGAAGTGAGGATACGGTGTGGGCTCTTGCCTCTTGTGTAAATCTGCGTTCCCTGTCTCTCGAAGTCAGCTCCCTCGTATTTACCAGCAACTGAGCTGTTTGTTCAGATGAATTACGGGCAAGAAAGAAAACAGCTAGTTACTTTGCAAAATAGCATCAGGAAGTCAGAAACGATCACAGCCACGGGTGTATTTTCATTACTCTAACAAAGACGGCGCACAGCAAACGTGAAGATGCTTTCTGAAGTGGATTGCAATGCTTTGGGAGAAAGAAAAAAAAGCACTTAAAAAAAAACAGACTTATGAATTTTGCCTGACACTGGGCCTCTCTGGGGATGCAGTTAGAGAGCCAACTCCGCTTTGCATGCAAGAGCTCACTTGCCTTCTCTGCTTCATTTAGCTTTTATATTGAGAAAATGAAGTGACCGAAGTAGCTGTTACATCCCCGGAGGCATTCGGTCTGGAGATCACCCACTCAAACGGCACGGCTGGACGGGGAGCAGGCAGCACCAGCCAAGGGGAGCCGACACCGCGGGTGCCGACACCTAGGAATCTAGTAAATGGGCCAAAAGGTAAGAAGCGTTCCTGCTAAAGTGCTGTAAAACTACGGTAGCTTTCTCAAAGCTCTCATTTTACCCAGTTTTATCGTGCTTGCTTCGGGGAACCAGCTCCGTGGCCACTCGGGCAGCCGCAAGCAGCGCTTGCACCACCCCGTGCCCGCAGGACCCCCAGCAGCGTGGTCCACCGCTGCCTCCGAGCTTTGCAGAATAGGACCTGAAACAGCTTTTCAGGCCATGGAAACCTCACCCGGGAACCCCCCAAACACTTACATTGCTCCACATGGTTCGCTAGAGCTGCGAGGAAAAGGGACCTTGTAAGAACATACCACGTTGCATCCGAATATTTAACATTGCGTCTTCTTCAGATAAACCAAGGGAAATCAATTCCTCGTTAACCTGTCCTTGCTTATCGCTTCATTCAGCCGGGAACATAAGATTATTCATGACAGATCTTCCAACAAGTTACCAGTTACTTTACTTTTACTGACCAAGTAAACCGTAAGTCTTCCTTGCCTGCCTACGCAGTATCTTTTGCTCTTGTGCTGTCTGTGGACCAGAGCGCTCCTATCACGCAAATCTGCTAAGGGACAGACAGAAATACCGGGGGTTTCAAAGGTCTCGATAGGGTGAATGTTGCGGTTTTCTATAGGGCCATTCAAGGTCTGGGTTTTTACCCCTTTTTTTAAGCGGTTCCTCCCACTGCGCCTCGGCAGCTTGCTTACAGGTTGCTCCTGCCCGCAGACGGCTGACGGATGTGACATGATCTGCAAGACAAGGCAGCCCAGACGCGGAGCAGACAGCAGAGCAGAAGACCCGCAACAGGGCGGCAAGTTCCCGCGCGCTCTTCAAACCGCTTACGAGTCCCTCCAAGTTTTTATCTGAAAGTAGTGACTGGGCACTAACCCCTGCAAGCCCAAGTGGGGTGAGGTTTCACAACCAACTGCATTTAGGATTATACGCAGTTTGTGTCGAATCACGGAGGAAAAGCAGCCAGCTTTCTGTAGCGCAGCTCTTCGGGTTGGGAACATCTTCAGCTCAATTCCACTATAGCCGTCGAGAACCGGTTTAGACTATTACTTACTATTTGTGGCAAATATTCTTAACGAAGACTGCCAAATCACACGGATACAGAGCCCAGCGAGCAAGCAGGCACTGGCGTTTGAGCGAGGGGCGCAGCACCTTCTGCAGAAATAGCACCGGCGGGTTCAGGGACGGTTCACATCGCACAGCAGCGACACACGCAGCATCTTGCCGGGGGCATTAACCAACAGGGACGAGCGTCTCTTGGCTCAGGACTGAGCGCCCCGAGAAGCCCCTCCGTTTTTTGGCAGCCGGGCAGCTGGAAGTGGGCAAGTCCTGCCACCCCCGTGCCGCGGTGCTGTTGTAACAGCTGCCCGGGCTGCCCGTCCCACACCGGACACATCGAGCACGTGCAGTCTGCACTTTCCATCTGAGTTTTTCCATCCTCCTGCAATGAGCCTAGTTATTTGCAGCAGTTCAAGAACAGTTTTCATAAAATAGCCACTGCTTCCCACTAAGGGGCTCATATCCCCTCTGTGAAGGGTCATTACAGCTGCTTGACAGTGTTGTCCTTGCTGTTGCTATTAAGAGTCTAAACGTGACCCACGGGCTGCCTCCGGGCAGGTCACAAGATGGTAGGGCTGCAGGGAAACCCAATAAATAGTCGGAGAACGCGAGTCCTTGAAACCCCAGGTCGTAACAAGCATCAAGTAAGAGCAGGGTAAGTTATTAGCTGCTATTTCATGCAAAAGGGAACCACAGACTTTCCAGGTGGCAAGAAAGGAGCAGGAGGGAGAAAAGTCTTTTTCTAGCAAACAGGGGAATTAAGGAAATAAAGATGTATCACACGCTCCAACCGAGATGCAGTCCCTGAACTCAGCTCATGGACAGCCAGGGCCGAGGTCCCCTCCAAGACATGGTCCCTGCTCTCTGGACCTCCAGCTCATGCTCAGGTTTTGGCTCGCTGTCTTGCAGAGCTGCAGACGAACTACCAGGCTCTGACGAGCAGCACGCCGGGAGGATGACGGCCCACTAGAGATTCACGATGCTCCTGCTTTCGGTGCCCTGGCTTGGCCCACCCATTGCAACAGATGTGTGGCTTTTTCCTGCAAGCTCCTCTCCCCGCTCTCAACCAAGGCTCTGCCAGCAAGATTAATATAGAGATTTATCTTGCCCATTAATTTTAATATTTGCACTTAATACATGCATCAAGCAACCTTTGCTTCTTTCTAACTCCTTTCCAATAGCTGTGGAGTAAGATGGACATGTGGTTTCCTGGCTTGGTGTTGCAAAGTCAGTTCAGTGCAGGGCACAGGGTGGTGGGAAGAGCCAGAGCAGGGGCTTCTGGTAAAGAGAAACTTGTGATTTTTGACTAGTTTGCTAATTGATAGACAGATCTTATACATCTCAGAATAGTAACTGCTATTTCAGCTCCCTTCAGCCTGGTGGACTGCTAATGAAACTGGAAGTTGTCCCAGCAACCACGTAGCACACGTCATCTTCATCAAGTTAACTAAATTCCAAAAAGTCCGCATTTATACATATGTATATAAATATGGAATAGGCAAAGGAAATGTGATGCCTTAAGAACCGCATCTTGTGGAGGAACCCTAAGCTGCAAGATGCAGCTGTTTACTGAATGGCGTGATTTCTCACACCACATGGTGTTGAAGGAAGACTAAAAAAGAATTCGTCTTAATTTGGAAAAGACACAAAAATGAGGGGGGAGAGGTAGAACGTGAAACATTTCTTAAAATACCCAGATGTAAGGCATGATGTAATGAAAATGTATGCTTGCAAATAGGATGGATTTTCCTTGGGGAGGAGGTAAGGAAGGAGAGAGCAAGCAGAGCTGCAGCTTTTTCCCCGATCAGCATCCCTAAGCACAGGACACACGTTTGGTGGCACCAGGGGGGCACAGTCCCACTCCTGCCTGCTTAGCCTCTGCACACCCCAGGGCACTGGGAATAGGACAGACAAAATGTATGTGAAGCATTTAAAGTAGTGGGCAGAAAACAAAAACTAAACAAAACCCCACCACCACCACCACCACAAACTGACCCCATTCCCCCTGCAAACCAGTGGCTGAAAAGTGCTAAAATTAAGTTTCTTTACCAAGAACTCCTCTTGCAATGACCTCCACAAGCAGTGACTGCAGCTTGAGTTTGACCTACATTTTGGAGAGCCAGGATTCAAATTATTCCTATGAGCAATCAAGGATAAAAACAAAACAAGACAACCAACCCTTCTTCCACCTCGCCTGAGGAAGAGGTTCTCCGGGCTCTGCTCCCTGCCCAGGAGCAGCCTTGCTCGCCCCGTTCCCAGCGGCACCGCGGGAAGAGGGATGCAGGAGCAAGCCCAGCTGGCACCACGCTTCCACGCGCTAATGCTCCCTCCACCGTCCAGCTTTCCAGCACTGCCGGCTTGAGCCTCAGCTGGGGAAGGGGTGGTTGCACAAGCACCCTGGCCTCGGGCTGCCCTTCTCGGGACCGGGGAGCGCCGGTCCCCGGGGCGGGTGCAAAAACGGGATTTGAGCCTGCCTTGGTGCAGACAAGCGTGCACTGTTATTCGGCAACACACGACAACAAGCCGCAGCTCTGGGAATAACGCAAAGACGCTTGATTTTTCTTTTCCCCGCACCGTCACTGCAGAGCACACGGGAACCTTGTGGGTTATTAAGCAAGATCAATTTGACAGGATCGTAAATCACAGAATTGTCCCAAATTGCAGGGCTGCTGACTGCGTATCCAGCGATGCAGTTGGCACTCGATGCTTCCTCACCCCCCGTTTCCTCCTGCCAGACAAGAGCACCCTCCTGCAAACGCTGCGGGAAAGGCAAGGCAGCAAGGCCAGCAAGGGTGACTGACGAGCCAAGCCCTGACACGTCACGTTGTCTTTGTCAGGTTCAGTTAAATGCAATAGTTCTATTGTAGTTAGATGCAGAAGCTGCCTTTAAATAACAGCTACAGAACAACAACAAAAAGGTTTATCCTGTATCCGCTATATAATTTGAAGATGCAACTAAAGAAAACACTGCGACTGACGGACTCTAGAGCATCACTTACATGATTACAGCAGACAAGTGAGGCATCTGCTACATGTGAGTACTGGAGACATTTCATATAGAGATATATACACACACACACATATGTATAGTCAAATGTTAATAGTGCTGCATATTGACAGAAGCAATCTGTCTCTGTTTTGGGGACAGACTCAGAGATTTACTTAATTGTCTTTATTCACAGCACAGTCGTTTCATCGCTAATACCCTAAACCCATGACAAAACATGCCCAGGGGAGAGCAACCCTCCCGCCCCTTTCTAGAGGCGCAGCTTTCAACCCCAGACGCTGATTTTTCTTTCTTAACCACAGTCATAAAGCTCCTTTGATTTCCCATGCCAGCTCAGCTTCCCCGTCCCCAGCGCAGCTCTATTAGCGCGAGTTGCTCCTTCGCAGCAGGGAGAGGCAGCTCTGCTCCCCGCGGCTCTGCGCGGGCGGGAAGGGAGCCTGGCAGGCCAACACGGAGCAAGCACCGCACGCCGGTGCCGTGTCTACCTGCGAGCAAGGAGCACGCACGATTTATAAAAAAGCTACCTAGCCATTATTTGCAGGAATATCTTAAAAAATAGAACATTCAGAACTGAAGAAAGTTAGAAAGCACCAGGCCATAGCTATCTGCATTTAGAGCTCTGATCCAGATCTGTTTTCCAGAGCAACCAACTATTTCTTCTAATGTATTTTATTAAAAAAAGGAGGACCCACCTTTTCCATATGATGCAGCTTGGGAGACTGAGTCCAGCAGCAGAAGTAACTCATCTTCACAATGGTCAAAAACTTGAGTGAAAATGTTAACAGTTATGTGATAAATTTGGGAAGATATATCGGTAGGCACTGCGTAAGAAACGGGGAGGGAAGTCAGGTGAGCAGCGGTGTTGTTTATTTTGGTGCATAAAACACGTAAGGAAAATTATTTCCATACTTCTAAGGAGAAGTTACAAGCAATGAAAAACAAATGGAAAAGCAACCAAGCAATTTTTTACAGTGATGTTGAACAAGGGAGGCAAAGGCAGGTTGTTCATACAGCAGACGCCAAGTAGGTTGGAACAATAACTGGATACAGGGAGACACAAGTGAAAATGGACCAATTTTTTTGTTGTTGTTGTTATTTAATTCATACTGTTCTTGAGTTAGTGTTCAAAACCGGGTTCCTACAGCTGTTTTTTCCAGCAAGGGCTGCCAGAGGAAAGAAGCTCATTTTCTGCTGAGCATAGCAAAGAGTTACTGTATTTACTCCTGTCCAGCAGATTGGGGACATAGTCTTCCTTGGAAAGAGGATGAGGAGATTCTGGTGATTTTTGGATTCTAGGGTAAATAGCGCTTCAGGTCAGAAACTTTAAGAGATTTGCTTCCCATACACAAATTTTAGCCGGGTTTGGGAACATTTACCTGCAGAGCAGGGGGAAGCAGCATCAGCTGTCAAAGGCTGCATTCCTCATCCCACAGCTCCAGAGCCACCACGTACTTCACAGATAAGAACGAAAGCTCCAATTTATTTTGGAACTCAGTATGTAGGATAAGAGAGGTGTTTTTACAGTTGCTTAGATATAATAAACATCACCTAGCGCAGACTGTGGCTGTCGCTGGGAGAATACCTAACAGCCATGTAGCTACAGTCGAGCCAAAAGCTTAAGCAGATACCAATAACTGAGGGCTGGTCTGCCCGAGCCAGCTACAAGGTATGAAAAATTGTTCTAGACGGTCTGAGAGTGCTCAGCATCCAAAAGAGCCTCTGAACCATGGCAATATCATGCCATGAAAATCTAATACAAATAATAATGCAAATTTTAAAGAAGCTTTTCTCTGCCCAGGATTATAATATCTCTCTGTAAACTGAACAGCAGTATCCTTGCTTGTTTCATGTGTTTCTAGTCCCAAACGTATTTTCATCGGAGGTTTTTTTTCACATTTTAAAATGATCTTTCCCAAATGCTTAGGAAGCAGAGCCCTGAATAGCAAATGCATAAAGCATACGCAGATACTCTGAGAGCACGTTGCTCGAGAAAAGCCAATGTAACCTTTTGCTCCCATTACAAATTCAAAGAGGCATTACTCATTTTGAGGACAAAAAGTGAAAAACAAACAGGGGCAATAAATTTAACAGTAGCAAAGATGAGAAAAACCAGCACTGAAGATTCAAAATAATACACAGAGGTGGCAGCAGTCCCCATTCCAGACCATCCCTTCTGGAGCCTCTCTGGACTTGCACCTTCCACAAATCATCCGCTCATGAAATAACACTGGAGGACTCCCGGGTATCACTGATGCTGCAGTTCCCAACAATAACTAGCAAGGTATTGCTAGTTAGTTATAACTAGCTAGTTATTTTACCAAGGAAGACAATAGGTAAAACACATCACGGAAGATAAAGCCCACAGCATTTTCCCCAGAGTAGGTAACTGCCAAGTTTGGCAGAGGGCACATCAACAGATGCAGCCTACAGCCTGAGGAAAGAAGTCCCTTCAGCAGGGAAGGGATGAATCCCCGAACACCGAAGGAGGTAACCTGCAATGCAGAGCACAGTGCTGTGAGGCAGCTGATATTACTCCTAACTCACATGCAAGACCAAGTACAGAGAAAGACTGGCAACGAGCACCTGTGAACCACCACCACTCAGTAAAGTCATCCCAATTCCCTGGCTTGTTTTCAAAACTATGAACACCTGAACTGGTCCTGCAATACTCACAGAACCAAAAAAAACCACCCCACCCTTTATCATTAAGCAAAGCATATATAACTTTGCATTTTAACAGACATGTTCTGACCACATCTGTTCACAAGGAGCAATCATCTACATTTTACTTTAACTAAAACACAGAAGAGAGAAATCTGAGAAATTATATCTGCTGTGCAAGTAAAAACCACTTACACAGAGCTTGGAAAGCATAAAGTGCTACATATGAGATCTTTACTCAACCTCCAGATCACGGGCTAAGCTATCACCATGCACAACCTAAAAGGCTGCATAAGGTACAAGCCAGTAGGAATTAGGACAAGTATTACTCCTTCAACAAGCATGCACTTTTTACTAGGAGAAAACTGCTTACATAACTGATTTCCAAGCATGCACAAGCTGAATTATGATTTCATTCATCAAAAAAATGTTACATACCAGCATTGGGCTACTTTCTGCCTCGATGTGAGGATCATGTCACTAGAAAAGCACCAGCTTTATCAATTCTAATTAGGAGCAGAGGAAGTAGCAAAGATGTCAGCTATAAAAAGGAGGAAGTAGAAGACTGGCAACCAGCAGAGTCAGACATCCCTGCGAAGCCATAGTAATTACTAGCTAGATGGTAAGTTAAGAAGAAACAATAATTCTAGTAGCTAAAGAGTAAACTTTCCAGATCAGGTAATTCCCCCAAACCAACTCCAGAAACATCTCCAGACATTTGTGTTGCACTTATTGCTGTGGCATCATACCACTTTTTAACATCCAACCAGCCCACCCTGCAGTAAGGCTGTGAGCCTTGGGGAGAATGGTATTTGTCTGTCTGCAAACTTGCCCTAATCCAAGCTTTCTGGTATCTCGATAAGGAACTGGGCAACTCCTGGTTGGACTTCTCTTGATTGTTACTACAATGCTGCTCCTTGGAGATTCACCCTTCTGAAACAGAATGGGATAATTATTATTAGGGAAAGCTACTACATTTTTGTCCTGGGAACAGGTGAAGATTGATAGTCCTTTTACCACAAAGGGAGCTCGAGAGTTGCAGGCCAGCAGCTGCCTTCTGCTGCCACAGCTCTTGCCCCTTCGTCGACAGCTCCGTCCTCCCGAGGACGCCAAGGCTGCAGACTGCCCCAGACACAGCGGGTTCCTCCCACGAATTCCTTCCACTGGGCCAAAATCTCAGACTTTATGCAACTTTTTAAGGGAACCATGGGAAACTGGACTTCTGCAGGCAATCAGCTCTACGATCTGAACTGAGTAAACAAACATTAAATATCCTGGGTTTTCCCAATGTTCTCTTCTGTTTCAAATGTAGCACAAGGGAAAAGTCACCCTGGATGTACTGAGTAGTTCAGAGCATTGCGTTTCTTTGCTGGGATATCAACCAGGCCTTCTGGCCAGTTTTATGCAGAAGAGAACTCTTCTGGCATTTGGTGCTAATTGGGAACCACAAAAAGCAAAGCCCAGGTGAGCTGCTACTGCAGCGTGGGCCTGCCATACTCGATGGAGGGCAGCCAGCCCCAGCAGCAATCCCACCCAGTGCACTCATGTAGTCTTCATCTCACTCCTGTCAAGTACCAACTAACTGCTTTTTATCTAGATGTTTTTCTCAAGTAGGTACAACTGCAAAATGAAAGTATTCAAGATTTATGGGGGAAAAAAAAGAGGCTGATTACCATCTGCATGCTGTTGGCACGAGATACGATGAGGAGCTTTCTCTTCATAAAAGCACCTTACCGAAAATGGAGATTGAGTACCTGCTACATCGGTATGTACAGCTACAACTCCGCATTCAGGGAGAGACAGGGTTTGCTATGCTACGGTTAAAAAAGGTGTAATGAGCATCAAGTCATTTCACACTGCATTACAAAATGAAACAGTTTGAAGTCTTTGGCAAATCTTTGATGTTTGCTTTTCAATCCTGGTGAGGAGACGTTAACTATTGTCATTATGAACACTTCAATCCACAGGGAGATATAAGAAAAAACCTCAAAGATGAATTTTATTGAAGCGCTACATTTAATCCACTATGCCGCGTCCAATACTGATGACAAAACAACATTCAAAAAGAATTCTTCCACTTTAAATACAACAGATAATGTGTCACTGAAGTAAAACCTCTAAATTGTGGCCAGCTCCTGGGCTATTCTCAAGCCTCAGACGCAAGACTGACATCTTAACTTGTAACCGTGTGATGATGGCTTGACTCTACCCTAAGCTTCTTCCGAATGGAGAATACCAGTGCAGATACCCACTTTTAAACAGCACTTCTTCCTCACCTCCAGCATGCCAGCAGCAGGATATATTTACAAACATCCAAAAGGAGCTGCAACTACTTCCTACTTTTCAGGTTAATTAATAACATATAAATGCAATATGGATTTTAGGGGATTTAACCTCAAGCAGTTTCTAAAATGCTTAGATAGTTGGTATCTAAGCTGAAAAAGAATCGGTATGACGCACTCAAATGACAGAGCAACATTTTCCTATCTGGTGCTTTCCCTAACTTTAAAACAGTATACTTAAGCTGATGACTCAGTTCATCTGAACTGGCTGCTCTCCAAGAGCATCCACTGGTGCCACCATCCCACCTGTGATATCTTGCACAGCTACACAGAATTAAGACTTTTTTTTTTTTTTTTTTAAAGAGGAAGAATTGCTTTCGATTTTAACCAAAGCAACTATGAAACCAAAAGCTTTTATATACACATTTTGGTAATGATCATAACTGGTAAACTGCATGAAGAATAAATATCAGTATTTCAAAAATTGACATCATAACAATACTGCCGTTTGATGCAGCAAGCAGGGACAAAATACAAACAGCACACTCCCAGCAAGTCTATTAAGCTTTACATTGTTGTTGGTAATAGGCAGCACGATAAACTAAGCAAACTGATTTAGACACTGCTTTCCCCAAATGATGCCCCCATGACCATGTTCACGAGCACAAACACTTGCAACATACGATGGGAAACTCGGAGCAATCACGGTGGCAATAGCCTTACACGAGCACTCAAAGCTACAATTTGTCAGCAGTGCACTGTATTTTGGAGCAAATGAAGATTTCTGTACATTTTCACTGCTGAACATTTAAGCAGTAGTTCTCCAAGAAAAGAAAAAATTAGACAGTTTTTGTATTCGCAGTTCTTAACAATAAAGTGGACAAGTCCGGCCAAAATAGTTTCCTAAAAGTAGGTCAAAATACCCATTCAAGATCACTTCTGCATTGGTTTCCTAGCAAATTAATCTACCCACAGATACACGTAACGCGTATCCTGGCGACAGTGAGGCAGAGGAAGAAAACCAAATACATTAATGAGGTAGCTTAGACTGAATAACTGCAGTTAAAAGTTTTATTGAACAAAAGAAGGTAAAACATGGTAGTCCAAGTTCACTGAGCAAAAGCAGCTCTCCTGCTGAAGCTGCACTTTGTGCTAAATAACCTTATTAACTGAAACTATACAGAGGACACATAATATGCAAGTTATCTCAACAGCAAAGGAGAAAAGGTAGATTAAATTTGATCTGATGGAACGATTTGGTCAAATTCAGTGGCTTACGTTAATGTTTCTAGCCCTTATCTACCTACATTCAGTACAGGCATACAGCAGGATATACAACTGCACTGAATTCCCGTTTGTTAACAGTGTGCTCCCATGCAAGCGGAAGCCAATTCTTGAAAAAACCCAAATTTAAAAAACCCAAACATTTTACATCTTTTGTTTGAAGCATCACTCAACTGACTCAGGAAAAACACTCAACATGTTATAAAAAACACCTGGCCTCTACAAGGCCCGCTTCCTGTAGTATGAATATTTCAAAATTATTTTTTATTTCTCCTGTCTGCCTAAGAAACTCCATATGCTCTGAAAGCACCCACAAAGTCAGGTGGGTAAACAGATATGTCAAAAATACTCTGTGAAAAGAGGGAGGTAGCTCAGGCCCGTTGGCAACCGTTTGTGAGAGTTCACATTGATGCAGTCTACCTCCCTTTGTAATCTGCAGTCAAAAATTAAAGGAAGAAGGATTTCAATTATGAAACTTAGTGAAAGAACGTGTTCAATACAAACTCTTCCAATTCAGCTCATTGGGCTTCCAGATGGAAGTTATAAGGTACCTCACACCCAATACACAACATTTAAAAACGTACCCTAAGTCATACATTTTTATAGACAATATCTTGTTTCTTATTTGTTAAACATTTGGCTCCGGTGAGTACATCTCTTTCTTTTATTACCATTTGACAAACATTCTAGGCCAAACAAACAGCACAAGTAACGTTAAAGTCTTTTTTTTCCAGTAATTGTACCAACTGCTGTAGGCTAAGCCTAACAGAAACTACTGAAGAAAAATAACAGACTCCATGACGCAGTGCAAAGGTATTACTACAACATCGTAAGTCAGAGGATGTTTCTAAGGTGCTGAGAGAGGAGACTCTCTAGAAGGTGACCCTGTATTGTCCTCCGGTGGGAAAACAGTGAGAGTGCAGGCTCGAATGCCACCGAGCGATTCGGGAAGGTCAAACACTTTATGCCACTCATCTTTTTCTGGATCGTATTTCTGAACTATTTCCACCATACACCGATTATTCCACGAATATCCTCCAACAACATAGATTTTATTTTCAAAGACAGCAACCCCAACATCGCTTTGCCCACGTAACATGGCGGCAATTGGAGTCCACTGGTCTAGAGTTGGGGAGTAGTATTCACAGCTTAGAACATCATCGTAATCACTGGTGCCTCTAAAGTGATTTCCGCCAATAACATAAAGCTTGTCTCCTACAGTACACATGCAATGCAGACCTCTGACTGTCGTCATCGGCGCCTTCTGAGTCCATTTGTCTGTGTCAGGGTCAAAACACATAAGTTCCTTTTGGAAAGTATCATGGGTAATTCCCCCTAAAGAAAGAAAACACATGTTAAAGCAGTGCTTACTCTAGTGAGCAATAAACAGCAAAAACATACATTTTAGTGAATTAATTCAATTTGCCTTAAAACATCTTCACATTAGCTTACAATAGTCTCACACATATCTACTACATTTCAAATTACATTTTTAGTGTACTTTGTTCTTTCAAATCTGAATATGGAAAGAAGCCATGTCTCAGAGTACTTTATTATATATATAAGATGATGTTGGGAGATGAAAAGCACAAATTCCTACCTATGCTTCATTTTGCCAAAATTATTATTTCTTCATTTACACTTGTTCACTTTGCTAGTTTTGTTTCTCACCATTGTGAAATTAGGAGTAAATTTCCCTGTACAAATTTTAATACAACAGTATCGTGTTCTAGGTAGTCCTACTACACAGCAGAATTTTCTGCAGAAAACTTTTCTCATCGACTTGAATGGAAGAGAGAGAGAGAGGACACAGACTTCAAATATTCTTATGTTAATAGATGCTTATGGTTCTGGCTATTTACCTTCTCAGTGGCTCCCTGCAAAAGCAGATGGAGGGGCTTCAGGGGAAATCACAGGGCGATTTCCCATCAGAGGATGAAGTGTCCCTCCTTTCTGCAAGATCACTAGGCAGGTCGGAAAGCAGTCTCAGCCATTTCAGGCACTGTAGGCTTATTAACTGTGGTTTGCTTCAGACCATACTGCGACTATGCTCGAGTGCTTTAAGTACATAGAGCACACACCGCTGCTGAACAACCTCCTGCCGCCCAGCTGCTCAGCGTCACGCTCTCGCTTGCATTAACTGACTGAGCAATTGCATGGTGTCTACAGGAGTTACACGGGAATGTACTTAACTCTTCATTTAGGCAGCAAAAATTAAACATAGGAAAAATAGAGGGGACTGCACAGTGCTGATAGTTATTGACAGCCATGGCAGTGACAGTGCTCGGTAGCCTGCGAAAGAGCAGACGCCTTGGTGACAAAGAGCCTCTCATCCCACGTTTAGAGAAACACATGTTTATACCCCCGGGGATATCTGAGGGGACAGGAGGTGGAAAAGAAAAATCTGCGGGAAATATACAGCAGCTACAGCAGAGAGCATATACATGTGTTGCCTGCAGTAAAACAAGAAAAAACAGGCAAAAAATACAAACACCAGAACAGTGATTAGAAGCCAACTTACACGGACTTAAGTATAGAAAAATAAATACGAAGCCTTATGTTCAACTTTAAAACAAACCACTATTCTACCCACACGAGCCCCCAGTTCAAAACACCTCGAGGATCAGTCTGTTCCAATGGATCTCCCCGTTGGTTACATTTATACCTAAACACTTTCCCACCACCTTGTCCTCCAGAATTGCAACTCCGTCCTTGGAGGACTTCCCTGAGAGCCATACAGAAGAACACAAACCAGGCTGTGTTCTTCTTCACCCTTCACCCTTGCTATGATCATGGAAAGTACAATCCCTGCCAACGCTGCCAGATGTTCAAACCTAGTGGCAGATATTTAGAACCAAACACGAGGCAGCAATGTGGGTGCAAAGTCTAATCCTTCCCCTCAGTGGGGAAACTGGAATAGGTCTAGTAGAGATCACTGACAGACTGAGATTGAATCCTCTTTAAAACGAGATACCAGATTTTCAGAAAGCCTACTGCCCTCCAGTTAAAAAAAGACATTAAACTAACCTTGGCAACACACAGGACTAAGCATATTACAATTAAAGAGCAGTGAAACTAAGGATACCATTTGTCTACTGTGATTAACATCGAAACTTTTGCCTTCACATTAGCTCAGTAACGACTGATGTTGTTCTTTACAGTATTAAAGCTTCCCAGGCTTTCCAAAATATATCAAAATAGATGTGCTTAATGGTTTTTGCTATATGAGTGTTCAAGTGCTGTTGCCAGAAAAATGTATTCTGACAGTTGAAGTGCATAACTCTGCTTTGCAATTCAGAGCTGCTGTTTAAATATGTAAACGCATAATATTATCTAAAACTGTTGTCTTAGATTCCGCAGTATGTATGTTATTTGGCTGGCTTCATAAGAATTTGAGTCATTGCTTATAAAACAGCAAGCCTACTGTAACTAGAGACTAATTCTTATCGTTTCTGCTGAAACAGGAAAAGTTAAAGTGATTTTTTCAAGTGAGATTATTTGATCATATGAATTATTTACCTGAAATATACATTAATCCTCCATACACAGTTCCAGCATGGCCGTAGTGGGGTTCATTCATTTTTGCGACATAGCTCCATTCATTCATTCTGGGATTGTAACACTCCACAGTAGCTGTTTAAAGCAAACAAGCGAGAATATGAAAATGTTGAATCTAGCAGTGATTTGATTTTGAACACAGTAGCAGTGACATTAATATATGCATAAACAGAGGAAGTATCAATGAGAAAACATTGTTTAGCCGAGGAAGTGTCAAGGGAATTATTGAATATTATGTCTAGAGACAACGCAGAAAAACCTCAAGCTTTGTCCCAGAGGAACAAAAAGGAAGAAAAATCCTCTTGCTCTCTTGCCTTGCATTTGTCTCCTTCCCACTCCTACCCAACAACTAACCTGCCCCAGCTCAGGTACCCTGCCAGAGGTACAGCAGCAGAACATGAGAAGAAAAAGGTGACAAAGTTGGGTGCATTCAGCTTTTCTACCTGTTTTGCTTGTTCAGCCCTCTCCAATGTCTGCTGTAGACTGGTGAGGTAAGGAGTACCCCTAAAACCTATTGCAAAAAGGATCACTGTATCTGAAAAGCAGAACATTTTTCTCAGACCCCTATCTTTAGCAATGTCCCACTCATGCAGAAAATAAGCCAGATTTACTTCTTAGTATTTTGTATTGAAATGGTATGATGCCCTCAAAAGGTGACAGCAGCAGATGACTAAGAATTTTCTATCGTCTTAGCTCTTAAGTACTTGCACAGCAACATACATAGCACATGCAGGTCACTAATTCAAATAGTTTACAAAAGCTGAGCTTTGGAAAAATCCAAGCTGAAACATCACTGAGGTTAGATTGGAGAGAAGAGGTCCCGGTACTGACACACAGCTCCATTTGTGCAATTCTCTTTGTGGGATTAAAACGTTAAAACTATCATGGGATTTATCAAATCGGAAATTGCAGAGGTTAGTACTAAATTAAAAAGCAGCCCAGATCCCAAGTGTCCTTGCAGAAGGCAGTTCTGGGAAGGATTCCTCTCCAGGACATGGGAAGTGATGCAAAGGTCCCAGGAGAAGGCAATAAGCACAGAAGTAGATCTAAATAACGGATCAGAGCAAGTTATGGAGATTGGCAATTTGAATAGCACAATATGACCAGAGCAGAAGATCCTAAAGCACCCTGTAATATAGTGACCTTATGATGCACAAGGCAATTATTAACAACTGGGTTACCTGAAAGGCAAATTAAAACTCACACTAAATAATGAGAATTACGAATCAGATTCTGATGCTTGTTATACAGTGCTACATCTCTGAAGGGAGATGCTTACTGACTGTGCATAGAAAATTTATTCAGTCTTTGAAAGTAGCATTTTACTTGCACTAGAACAAGCTTTTATTCAGTCAAGTGTAGAAAATTAGAGCTCAGCTCTCATGAATCAGTGATAGTGACTTACAGACCAGTATTTCATGTCAACGGAATGAAAGAAAAAAAAATACAGATGCAGAGAATCTTGGCCTTCTACAGGTGTAGAAACTGGTTACAGAGTTAGTGCAAGCCTCAGTACTACCTCTGGTCAATGACACTGTACAGTGACCATAAAGTACCTCCGCCTTGGCTTCAAATCTGTGTTCATTTAAAAACAAAAAATTCTTTGGAGCACTTTAGAAGAGTACGCTACAGCTACGGCTGAATGTGGACGCTTCAGACCACCTCCCAGAGATCCCCAGTCAAGGAAATTTGCAAAAAAGTGCACTAAACAGTGACTTTCTGAACCATGTTTTAACTGCTATGCCATGTATAATTTCTTTATTGCTGCAGAACAGGATGATGTTTTGTAATTCCACGCAAGTAGGATCTCGAGTAGATACCCGCTCAAAACAGAAGCTAATCCTAGTGTCGTTTGTGGTATAAGGCAAAACCTTTCTTTTGAAATAAATTGTACACATTGATTTACAGTTATAAACTGATTAATTTTGTGTTTTTCCACAGTGATTAGAAAAAAAAGGTAATGTCTTGAATACATGCATCCAGATTTAGAAAATCTGCCCAAAATGGACAAGTTTCCAAATAAATTTACTCTAGGAAATCAGTAAACACTAAACACTTCCTACGTTCTAGCTTTCTTGTTACTGCAATTGCCAAATTCAGCCACTTGAAATGAGCCCTGGGCTGTCTTAAATATTACATGCACGTACAGACAGATAGAAATATGCTAAGTAAAGGTATGAAAAGGTATTCAAGCAAGTTTCATGACTTCTGCAAAAAATTTTTGAATTAAAAATTAAAAAAAAAACCTCTAAGTCCAAAATCTCTCTCTAAAAACTTTTGTAGTTTTCCCTTTTTGTGCCCTGCACACTTTGCATACCCAACAAGGACTTACACTGTCATAACTGGCCACTACCACCAGCAAATGCAGGAAACAGCATTTTGCCCAACTAAAAGATATAGGCACACTAAAGATTCGACTCCATAAGCACACCTAAGCTTCAATCTGCGCGTTGCATCTAGGCATACTGGAGTCTTGGGCATCATGCCCAGTATCTGCCCAACACCTAAATCAGCGCTCTTTCTCCTATAAATGTATTAATCCATCCCAATATTCTTTTCTAAAAGGAATCCTCATTTCTACTCTGCTCTATTTAGCAATCAGAAGAACAAAGATGTGCAGAAGCTCCAAGCACAGAGGGAAAACGGATTTGACGTGCAAGTAATTATAGCTGCCCCAGTTCTACCTTGTCAGCAGACCCTTCTAACCTGCCATTAACTGCTATAATGCACCAAAAGTACCATCCTATTTGCTTTCATAACCAGAAGCATCCTCTTTCCCACAGTACTTCTGCTCCATACTGAGGTGAGGAACTTGAAAAATAAGATGTCACATTTAACACTGGAGAACTGTTGATCCCATTTTGCACCAGAGATTGCATTTAAGAGAGAATCCAGAGAACTCTTTGCCAAAATAACCCATCGCTTGAAAATGAGAAGATATAGCATGCAGAAACCAGAATGTGTTACCCTACTAAAACCTTTCTAGCACCAATTCAGAGAGACATTAGTCATCTGAGAAAGACCATTATCAAATCCAAGATCCTTCACTTTCTGATGAGGCCCCAGGATTCCCTCAAACATCACCAGTGAGGCTACAACAGCGTCCCAGAATATTTCAGACAAACCATCTCAATTCATGTCTTGCCTCTGCTGTGCTCTAAAACAAAGCTAATGTATTGCCAAGCTGAAGCAAACTCTGCTGTTCTGTTTGTCCTTTACGTATAGTTGTTTTCCCTATTTCCCTGCAAGGAGATTCATTCATATTCTCTCTTGTAACAAGGTCTCCCCCTCCACTGAAAAGCAAAAAACTTTCAAATTTGAGCTATTAAAGTATCTGTCCAATCAAAAATTAATAAAAAGAAAGCTGGGATATCTTATATAGCATTTTTATAATGAGCACAGTCCACAAAACACTGAAAAGAACCCCTACCTTATTGTAGCTAATATATGTTTTATATATATTGATATACTTTACATACACATATATACACACACAGACTATAAAATGGATAGATTTGTTCTCCCAAAAGCCTGAGTGATTCCATCAGCTTGATCTCTGTTTTAACGGTGGACCTTCTGGCCTGTTTGTACCAATAAATCCAGGGAGGACATGCCACATTTTAACAGAATTAAGCAATCTCCAAAAGACCCAGCGCTTGGGCAGTCCCAGGGGATACTCCGTCTGCACTCATTTCATAGTGTCATCTGTGAGACTATCCGAGAAGTGTACAGGTATTCGCCATGCCTCTGTCAGGAGCTTCAAATGTGTCTTGAGGTTTATTACAGCAGCGCTCAGCAACTGTACTGCTGGTGCGTGTTATGTCTCAAAACCTGGGATTTCTTTTTTTTATTGCATTATTTCTGTAACACAGCTTGCTTTGGTAGAACTCAAAGCTTACTTTGTTCAATTAAACAGAGCTCTGTGTAACGACACATCTTTGTCCGCAGCACGGCAAGGAGTTACCTCAAATAAACTTCTACACAAGGGTCCTTTAGTTCAAACCTTGCTCTGATGTTCACAGCACCAACCAGGCAGCAAGCAGATTGCCCAGCCGAGTGATGATGTAATTTTGTCATCTTAACCCAACAACATTTTATATCTTACATATATCGACAAGGAGTTTTTATGTAAGTGAGGAGCTGCTTGAATTGAGTTAAGCGTCATGCAGGCACCTGGTAATTAAACATCTTCCCATTTCTTGGGCAAGGGTTCAGCTGATCACAACTGTCTTGCTCTAAACCAGAAGAGTCTTCTCTTGCTACCTTTATTGCAGCATGATGAACAAGGTGAATTTGTTTTAATCACAACCCAACATTCCCAGAAGTGTTTAGCAAAATTGCATATACAAAATCTCAAATGCATACATGTTTAGCAACAGCAGAGCCTGAAGTATCTGGAATCTGCATATACTAAATTTTGCAGTACTTAAAGGCACAGCTTCTGCCACCATCAAGCACCACAACTGTACTCTCAAAAACAAAACCAAAAATCTACTTGTCTAAGAGGAGAAATAGCATCCTGTGCTCTGCACAACAGCCTAACTGGGAAATGTCTGTGACCACTGATCCATGCATATCTGTAAATGACATCTTTTTTCTTTAATTTTGTTTCCTTTTCCAGAAAGCCTTGCCTTTTCTTTCACACACGTGGCTTCTCCAGGCTGACCTCTCCCTTGTCGCAGAGGGCTGCTCTCCCTGCCTTCGACTAACACCTTCGGCAGGGGCTGCTTTCACATTTAAGAACCACCAAGCAAACGCGTAGTGGCACGCAGTCTTAGCGGTGGTGCAAATTCTTCCACATCCCTATGCTCTCAGGGACAGAAGTCTGAGTAATTTCATAACACGACAAATTTCAAAGATGCGTACCACATTCTGACGCAGGCACCATCCACCTGCAAATTTACCCTTCCTTACCGATGAACCAATTTTTTCTTAAGTGTGATGCATTGTTAATAAAATAGCTGTGTATTACTGCTTGAGTACATCCTGCTGAGCTAGAAAGTGATACAATGCTCGGAGGAGTCTAAGCATTTGGAAAGCGTCTTGGGCAGGCTCAGTAAAGAACCGTATAAAAACATTTAATTTTTATTCCCGCAGTTTGTCGGGAGGGCAAACAAAACCCACAGAAATTCATTTTAGTAACTTTAATCCTCTGGCCCTTTTCCATACAGAGCTGATCTTCCGGAAAGCCGAATTCAGGGCTTCCAGAGTTTCTCCCTCTATGACAACAAGAGATTGAAATTAGTTTGAACCCAAGGGCAAGTTCTTTAATACCTGTCCAACATACATTTGACCTTTGTTTATATAAAAGCTTGGAGTTTTTCTCATCTGAAGAGAAGAGGAAGTTTAAGCTGGATTTCATTTTTCAGCTGTCAAGGTTTATGAAAGAAACATGAAAACGAGAGGTGACTTGCCTCACAATTAACAGGAGAAGGAACCAAACCCCAAAGCAAAGCACCGAGCGCCCGCAATATTCAGCGTTTACCGAGTGCTTTTCCCATGGAGCGGTCCAGCGATGTTTTCCAGGTCTGTGCGGAAATCCCTGCAGCATTTTAATGATCTCTTTACAGAAGAATTTCAGACAGGTGATAAATTTTGTTTTAATTAAAGCCGCAGAAGAGTCGAGGTCAGCAGAATGACACTGCTTGATCTAATTTAAGAAAAACACTGCGCTTAAGGCCCTGTCTACGCTCAGGCTGCCCTGGCTCAGGGAAGTGTTGTTTCATACTGATTTTGTTAAACTGCCGCAACTTCATCAATGCTCCCACAACCCTGCTCTGTTGAGCTTGTACACTAGGCGCAAACAGCAAGTAGATCATTTGTTACTAATTCAAATCATTAAAAATTTCCCAGTGAAGGCCAGGTTTTCTGATACTCTGAAGATAACGATCTATACACATTAATTTGTAATTAGGTCTTTTCAAGGGTATTACACTTTTAGAGTGACTTTTCAGGTAGATGAAGTGACCTGTAAGAAAGTTAGCATTTTAACTAGAAAACAACAATTTTCCTCTCTGACAGCTAGACATTCAATCTAGAAACCATCCAGATTTAAATCAGAAAATGGCCGTATGGCAAAAACGAGTTATTGCAAAGCAGTTTCCAATGTTTTTTGAAACAGCAGGCATTTTAAAACATCTCATTTTGTCATCCCTCAGACCGATTCTACTGCTCAAAACTGGGTTACTTTTGCTAAAAATTTAAAGTCTGTACGTTTCTTAAAGTTTGTAACATGACCATGAAACAAAGAGTGGATTATCTGAATGGCCAAGATGCATTAAGGAAAAAAATTACAGATGCTGCAGCACAATTTTTGTTTTCTTCAGTGAACTTAAAGACACTACAAGGCATTTGTAAAAAGCCAACCTTCACAGTGAGAGATACTGCTATAAAAAGAGACTTGACCACAAGACATGGCTGAGTGGTGGGAGGAAAGCAGCAAGCCTAAACAAAGTAACAGAAGCAAAACCTTACATCCATATTAAATAATATGTCCAAAATTGATTTATGAAATTTATGATTTACAAAATTGGATTTTTTTGTCAAGTGAAATGAATCATCAGTGGCAAGGAGGGAAAAAAGGAGGCAGCAAGGCAGAGTCATTCATATTAGTGAGAGTTAACTATGTAGTCACAAGATACAATCGAATCACAAGCAAAGTATAAGTAACTGCTAACAACATCCGCAGCAATTTCTCTATGTATTTCCAGTACATCTAGGAAGCAGCAGTGTGACAACTCCGACTTCTTTGTTTTCTCTGCACCTGTTCACAGGGCAGCATAATATTTCAAGGCCTAAAAAGAAAGGCAAGAAGTCCTACTTCAGGCGAAGCACTTACCTAGCTCACCGGCTGCATTTCGACCACCAACGGCGTACAAATGTCCTTTGAGGGCACTTAGGTGGAAGAAGGTGCGCTTCTCATTTAAAGATGCAACTTGCATCCACTTGTTATAGCGAGGATCAAATCTGAAGACCGTGTCAACCGCGGTTTTTCCTTTCGTGTCGTAATTGCTCTGGCCGCCAACGACGTAGAGGAAGTTTCCGATCACAGCGATGCCATGCTGGTACCTCGGTGCATCCATGGGAGCGAGCGATCTCCACTCGTGGGCCTTCTCGTCATACATCCGTAGCTCTTTACTGACGACCAGCTGCTGCCTCAGCACTCCCCCCAACGTCACCAGGTGAGTACTGTCCGACCGGATGGCAGTCCGCTCCGACTGCATGACGGGCTGCATGTACGGCATCATCTGGTAATTGCTGGCTTCCAAAAGCAAGTTCACGCAGGTGTTGTCAGTTCTCATGAAGTCCACCGTCTGAACGTAGTTAATAAGATCCTGGGGCGTCATCAGTGGAAATCTGATGTTCTTCATGAGCTTTGCGGCGAACTCCATCCGAGGCTCCTCGTACCGCAGCCAGCGACAAGCCGCCTTGAAGAGCTCGAGCTCAGTGCAGTGCTTAAGGCTGTTACTTGAAAGCACAAAGGCAAGACGTTCAAAGGGGAGTTTCACAAATTCACCAGTACTTAATAATGCAGGGAAGTTCTTCAGGATGAAATTATTAACATATTTATCCACTTCTGTGAGATTGTATGTGTTGGCAATGCGCCCAACCTCAACACAGTTTTCTAAAGAAACCTATTAAGTAAATAGAAAGATGAATCAAAACACTTTCTTAATTTGGTGTCTAAATGATAATGTAGACTTTAATGAATACTATAGAAGCAGCAATATTTTCATCATTTTGAAATGCTCAAGGTGATTTACACATGAACAAATAAATATTCAATGCGATGCATATATTCATGACTGCAAAGGGAGACCCAATATATTCCATATTTTGAAGAAAAAATGAGACAAGTTGCAAGCAGATGGCATATATTAATTATGTCAGATGTGTTATACAATGATGATACACAGCAATTATACAACACTTCATCTTCGAATGCTCTGCAAACATCATTGCAAGTTAGAAATGTGGAAAATACAGTCACAGGAGAGGTGATTAGCCCAAGGTTACAGAGAATAGTGCAAGAGTAGGGATTACCATTAGACTAATGTATTATTGAACTTGTCCTAATGCAGCCAAAGAAAATGAAGTAGCTACCTCTCTCCCATGCTATGTTTCAGGCAACTTATTTAGAGTGCTCAATCCCATAAATATATTATTTACAAATGAAGAAACGTGCATCTTAAGTAACCTACGCTGGTGTTCTTACAGAACATGTCCATACCATACATAGTAATACACAGCAGTTGAAAATAACACAAAGCTACTGGATTATTTATTATAGGAGGATTCACTCTAGAAACACCCAGTAAATGCAATGCTTTGCCAGTATAAATCATACCCTAACTGAATTCAATATAAAGTAATATATTTTCTTCTTTCCTTATTGCTTACTTCATTTCTCATTGTCTGTTCTTCTGGAGATGGGGCAATCTGCTCATGACTGAAGACGGCACTTCTAAAAACAGTTTATCCCATGACTATATCTTTTAGGTCTTGCTGCATCTATTTTTCTTGCATCATAGGCTCCTTAAATTCTCTTATCTGGGGTCACCAGGCATTCAAGGCAGGGGATGGAGGGAAATGGAAAGGATGGGACAACTTAAAACGGGACCCCAATGAACTTGGCCACTTCACCTAGCTCTAGGACACAGATGCACGGCAAGCCAATTTTCAGAGGCTTCTCACTGAGAATTGCAACCCTCTTGCATTCAGTCCTGAGATTTACACTAACTCAAACTTCATTCGTACATGCTTTCTAGTCACCTTGGCCAACAGCATGTCAGCCATACTCAACCTCAACAATTTCCATAATTTTCTCATGATTCTCATTATATTTGTAATGCCAAAAGAATTTAAGCTCCCAAATCTCATGGTTATTTAAAAAAGATTATAAAGATTGAGGACTGCTACCTGACTGTAGCTTCAGCATTCAAAAGCCTGAAGGTCATGACAGAGATTACAAGATTTTTCTACTGCATAACCTGAATTTAATCATTGCCCTTTACTACCAGACAATTCTAAAAGTCTAATGAGCCTTAGAAGAGTAGATATATTCTTTTTATTCACTAGAAATTGATCTAACATGTCCTAGAATGAATATCCGCAGTCATCAGAAGTCTTTGTTCGCATGTCCTGAAATGCCTTTGGAGAGTCATAGGCTCCATATCTTATTTTTCATCTCTATAAACACTAATCCTGTAATCAAGATTAATCTATGCGATTAGTGTGTGGCAGACTAACAGGATTTCTGTTATAAAGTATCTGTGCAATATATAAATAACTAGGTTATATTGTAAATCTTTGTGATCAAATATATTCCTGCAATGCTTACACTGGAGATAGTGGACTCACTAATTTTACACCGTTAATGACAGATGAACATCACATCGGCAGCATCCAATCACCCCTACTCCTCTCAGAAATTTACTTTATACTGCCTTAATCTATCAGTATTGTACTGTATTCAGGTTTTTCTTTTTTGTTTTTTTCGTGTTATGATTACAACTGGTCCCCATTACGCTCGCGAAATTGTGCACTTTGTTTGGCTTCGTAACAAGCCCATCACTAATCTCAAATTACAGTGCCATAGTGAGTATTTTCTTAAAAGTTACTTTCCTTGCCAAACATGTTATTACCGAATTTACTGTGCTTTGAGATAATAACCAACAAACTACGCTAAAATTCATTCAAAAGAATTATTCCACGGTCATAAAAAGTATCTATTCTTAAATTCTGAGCCAGAAATATAATCCTTTAACAGAATGAAATGTAAGAGTCACTTCTACCTAAATATTTTAAATTGGACAGGGTTAAAGTACAATAAAGCTATTTAAACACTTTAAAAAAACAACACTTCAGTAACTTAATATTTATATTTTTTTTTAAAAAAAGGACTTGTGCTATAGTACTTATGAGAGGTGCAGAAACCGTATTCTCTCCGGAAGCCGGTCCGTCAGGAGCTCAAAAGGAAGGGATCTACTGAAGTGAGCAGCAGGAATGGAAGTGCCAGACAAAAATAAAAGACTGGTTGTACAAAGAATCCAGTGACTAGTAAAGAAGTTGAGATTTTTTGATAAATTCTCTTTTACTTGGGCTTTTTATTTGGTACTCCACTTTGACTACAGGACAGAACTGCTCTTTCACAATGTTTACTCACTACAAAGCAGAAGTAAGACCTCCAGAAAATACTGAAAAGCTTTAAAAAAAAAAAAAAAAGAAAGAAAAAGAAATGTCAAGCACAGCTTGAAAAAAATCAAATGCATAAGCAAAAATGCTTTCTCAAGAAAGCAGTTGACTTATTTCTTCGGAAATTTTGAAACAAGGGCTTCAAGCTCTGATTAAAAAAAAAAAAAAACCCTTAAGTGACTATACCATGCTATAAAAGCAGACACTGAGCAAAATAGCAAGTAATCTGAGAACCCCAGAATAAAACTCAACTTTCTGCGCAAGTTATTTTTATTACTATGTCCTCAAGGCCAGTATCACAGAACATTTAGTCTTATATTTCAAAGACTATTAGACGTCAAAGCACTTAACATGCATCCCTTTCCAACATTTTAAAGAGCTCATATTCCCCTGAAATTCTCAATTTTTTGTGGGTTCCCATACGCAAAAGTCTAGAAATAACAATATAGAAATTCAACCAGCTCAGAAATAGGAATTAATCATGTTTGGGCCCCTCTCCATGCAGGACTGAGAGCTAGCACGGTTCACCACGCATGCTGAAAATGGTAAATCACTCGAGCAGCCCAAAGACTTGGTCCTCAGCTTCCACCTGAGACCAGGATCTCACCCTCCTGCAAGCTGAGCCCACCTTGCTCCCACACCACGTCCTTGTGACCAGACTTTCAAATATTAAGACCACCTTTGACAATTTGCCAGCTGTTACAGAAACGTAAAACAGAACTATAAAAGCAGTCAGATCTATCTGAGCAACTATACCAAAGGTAAAGCCGAGATATTTATTTTCACTGTTTTGGAATACTTTCTGTTTAATTACAGTATAATATTCTATTTCCCATTACACTGTTATTTTCCTCTGAATGTTGTAATTTATTTGGATAGGTTTCTAACCTTCCTCCAGTTTATACACTGCTATTACTCTTACCAAAAGAGTATTGTGCAGGCTCCAGCTCTCCACTCTGAAAACACTTCCCTGCCTTTTTTATTAATTTTCCTTACATTATGGCTCCTTTAGGTATGAACATGGGAGCAATCCTAGCCTATTGTAGCATTCTGCAAAGCTATAAATATTTAAAACTAATACTAAAGAAAAGACAGATAGCACCTCAGGAGATTTTCCAGTGTTTTCACTGGGAGCCCATTCGGCTGCAGAGCAAGTTGGCAAAGTTTGTCAGAACTACTGAGTTCAGGCTCAGGGACAGGAAGGGTGTAAATGCACAACAGAAAAAAACATCTACAAGCCAGCTAAAACATGCATCATTCTTTGAAGGTCTCACTGTTTTCACACAAATTAAGCTGTTACCTTGAGCTTATGCTTTGCTTTGTAAATATTTCCAACATCCTCTTATAAAGGAATACAGTTACATTATGCTTTACATAAGCTGACTTCTATGATTTCTTTAGTAATGGACTTCCCAGACAACTCAAAGACAACCAGGTATTTGTCTGGGAATGGTTACCGCAGCTTTCGGATGCTGCTCTTCACCCAGCTAATTTCAGGGAAAAAAAGCCTCAGACTTGCTCAGAGAACTCATTTAGATTAGAAATGTTAATTTGAGAATGGAGTGAAACTCGTATAATGTGACATAATCTCTGCAAAGCTAAGATATGGTAATTAAAAAAGCAAAACCAAAAAAACCTCAGGCTTGCTCACCAACTCTTGTTCAAACAAATTTTAGAGTAAATTCATTCAAAAATTATTCTTTATACAAGACTGCTGAGAACATCACTAGGCTGAATGTACAGACTCAGTTTTGTCCTCTTTCTCTACAGTTATACAATGAATGAGATTTCTACATTTTAATCTTTTTGACTATTTTCCTCCATGCCAAATGTTCTTGTTCTGCTCAAAAAATTAGTTATGTACCCCTTTACGTAAAGAATGAGGTACCCTGGTTTCAAGAAAGGCCAAGTATTTCTGACAGTTTTAACCTCTAAACGCATTCTGCAATGTATAGAGATCTAACAGAAAAACAGGCATGCTTTACGCAAGTATTCTCAAATCTGGAAAGGTGTCAGGAGCCCCGCAATATTAATGTGTTTCAAAAAACCCTTTAAAATAATAGTCTTTCAGGATAATTTGAAGTAGAGATTGATTATAGATTTACACCCCTTAGACATCAATATAAATCAAAATACGTAAGAATAGAGTATGAATAAAATTAAGAGAATGAATAAAGTCTTCACGATTCTGAGGCTCACCCCTTTCTAAAGGGAATATCAAACACGAGGTTACTTATCCGAACCAAAGCCACGACCGAGGGAATGCTAAGTGGAAGAGCTCCCAAAAACGAGAACACAGCTCCCGCCCAAGGGAGCCGCGCCGACTGTTCCACCTTGCTGTTTACAGCAACCTGACATAGCAGGATTTAAGATTAAGGAAACATTAACTCAATGCTTTGAGAATTGGCCAATTAGAAAATATGCCAAGATAAAAAGCAGCGCTAGAGAGCTCACATGCATCTAACACTTTCTTTATGGAGCAGACTTCTGTTTGCATCTCTGAGTCCTCTTGTTTGCCTAAGTCCTGGTACATGTCTTTAGTAAATAGGCCACGTTTCTGTAGCCTGTGAAACTATGAGATTACCTGCTTATTTGTCATTACGGACATACAGGACACTCTCTGCCAAATAATGTTACGATTCATGCAGAACCCACCACATTCCTTGCTGAAGGTCTGGAGGTGGATTCCTAGTAAGGTACACAAGCGATTAACGTCAGAAAAGCTTAAGGAAACATTAGAAATGATGCCAAGGCACGTCCCTCCAAGCAAAGCTCCTTTCAGAGCACAGCTCTGCAGCTCGCCTGTTCCGCATCCCCACGGAGGAGGTGCCCTTTACTTGCGGGCAGGACAGAGTTGTATTTACCCAGGACTGCAGAGCAGCAGCCAGGCAAGGCACTGGAGCGGCGTATATTGGCATTGCTTACATCCTGTGTGCAAGACAGAATACAGATAGCTCCACCCGTATTAAGAAATTGCACTGTTTAACTATATAAATTAAGTAAATATAACTGAAGCATACAAAATTTATGGAATGAGTCCACCGAATGTAACGCTAGAAGGAGCACAGTCATACAGCGAGACCCTGAAGCCTCTGATATCTGAGATTTAAAAAGGAAAGGATGTTTGAAAAATAAAACCTCTGAAAGACAGCCTAGGCTGACGAAACGCATACATGAGCTGATGTTTAGCATACAGCAAGATTAAACAGTGGAGTATTCAACAGTTCTGTTAACAAGAGGCTGCAGCTCCATGAAAAGGGGAAATATTTCACATCAGGTTTCTTTGCTTACATGAAGACGGAACCCAGGAAAAAGCCTACACAAGTAGAAGCTGGGTTACCACTTAAGCGGAATCTTTAAAATCTGTCTTGCCGTTGGGGAAGAAATGATCTTGCTTGTCTTTTAATATAGAGACAGGACAGGACACCGGCACTGAAGGGGAAGAAAAGGGTGTTACTGAAGTGCCTCCCATGGAGTGGGTTCAGGACCTGAGTTTTTAATCTCAATTATAAATAAAAATCAGCAGGCCAACTCTAAACTGTAAAGAGACTGTACTGCATTGCAACTACACTATACTTGTTTGCAAGGCAAACTTTTCCACTGCATAAAAGCAACCCTGATTCAAGCTGCATGTGCATTTCCTTCTAAATTAAACAGTACTGCTGGAGCAGGGGGTTGCTACTTGTGGGCAGTCCCCTGCTTACAAAACAAAGTTATTTTGTTCATTGTGAAAAAAAATTTTCCAGTGGGCATTTGGGGCCATTTTTAGTCCTAGAATAAAAAGGTAATCAACATAAAATTCTTGTAGCTACTTTTCTCACATAACTGACATTTCTCTAACATACCTATTAGCAATCCCTTTAGAAGGTGCATTATACTAAAGGACTGTGACCAAGCTCGCCAATTCAGAGAGATGATGTAAAGGTTTCTGTGGGGATCACTACAATTGTGCGCTTCACTCCTCAAAACAAAAAGGTTTACATAAAGTGTATTAACTTGGGCAACAACATGACAGCTCGCTCTTCTGGTAGTTTTTCAGTTGAACTCAACAATTGGCTTTCTTACAGAAAGATAGAGAATGTAAGAGCATAAACTAAGAAATCCAGTAGGGAATCTGTGAACTATAATTACTGCTGCCATCACCATCACTGAAATGCAGTTAGAAATTAAAGTTACTGTCATATGGTATAATATTCATATCAAATCCACCCTATACATAACACTCAAAAGAGAAAAGACTTTCATAATTTCCTTGAAATTTTCCTTCTAGATCTTACACTGTGTGAATAGAAATTATGACTAATGGCAAATTTAAGGCCTTAACTTTGCCTATTATTTAGTCACTGTTGGGGAGAAAAAAAAAGACCTTTATCATTTTGAATGTGAAACATGAGTAGCATCAAAATGTCTTACCCCAGAGATAAGAAACACTTTACAGAAGTCCAAAACAGGTAAAATCTGCAAAAAACTGGCAGCTTCCAGAGTGTCCTGAAGGTTGTCCATGTTAAGGGAAAGTTTTGCAGTATAAATGAAATCAATGATCTTCTTTAAGCCTATTTTGTTCACACCGTGAAGCTTAATGCACATTAAATCCTGCTCCTTCATTCCTCCTGAGAAAGACACAGAGGTAAATTTATATGAGCATTTTGATTAGGACTGATTCACACTCAGCACTGAGCATGTGCTTGAGTGTCCAAGTGATGGTGATTTAGAGATGGGCACACACATTACTTTAACAGAAACACCACCTGTGAACATGGCCTTGAAGTAATCACTCGCAGAAGCCATCATTGCTCTGTGAACTGGAAACACTTCGTCACCATCGCCGGGAACTAACGTCACATCGCAGAGCAAACCTTCCACTCGCAGCTGGTCAAAACCCTGCAAGAGGAGCACAAGGTGAAGCCTGTTTGATTTGAGGGAGGAGCAGGAGTCTCTTGCTTCCCTTAAGTGAAAAGGGAAATTTATTGACTTTTATTCACATACACACATACACATAGTTTCAAAAAGTCAGAGGAATAAGCTGTCATCTTACATACCGTAATATCTATACTAAATGGTAACTATTCACTGGAAAACTGAAGCAGAATAATAATTATTTTCCCTAAATGACTGAAGAATGCAAAGCATACCGTGCCTAATAAAGTAGCCTTACTCATTACTTACATTGTTTTCAGGAAGGAGTTTGTTTCAACAGCTCATACTCCATAAGCTGTTTTAGGTAGGGATGGATATCATCGCTTTGTGACCTACCATTCTGGACACGCACTCATTCCAGATGCATTTCTGTTCCACACCATTCAAGCGCTCTGCAACCTAAGAGGCTGCAAAATGCTGGGGCTTGCAAGGAAAGTGGTCACCTGGTTACATGATTATCAAATTTACTATCAAAGTTAAGAAGACAAGCTCCAAAATACGCTCTTATATTAGTGTATCTGCTCTGCTTCCTTTTCTGAAGTACTTACTCTGAAGTACAGTGCTAACTGTAATAAAAAAGCAGTCATCTGCAACAGTATGCTAAAGAAAGATCTTCCTCCAAATGTACGCCCGGTTGGACATAGTGGTGGATGAGGGCAATGCTAGCCTCCTTCATGCACTGCAGAACAAAAGCTCAAACATAAAATAATTTCCTCCAGCCAGGCATATCACCATTTTTTCCCAGTACTAACAAACATGCAAATATTGCCTTTAACATTTTAACACTTAAGGAAGTCTTGGCATCAGCTCCTAGGATTTCAAATTAAAGATACCTTAAAGAAAGGCTGTATTTTTAAAACTAAAAAGGTAAGCAGGAAAGGACACTCAAATTTGTCCAAGAGAAAAGAACAGAGTACAAATGAAGAGGTGAATTATCAGCTCTAATAAATGCCAGAAGCCAACACAGGATTATGTTCTATAGCATCTTCTGTGATATTTATTGCCAAGCTTTCAGACCAATGTCAAACCAGCAGCATAACTCATGACACGGAGTTGCACTGAAGCCAGGACTCTCTACAGGTCATAAGAAAATGGACTGTAATTATGGTATCAGGCTTGCAAGACAATGGCAATAAATAGGGGAAGCAGGACTCCTCTATCAGTAGCAGCCTTCAACAGCAAAGAAATACGGAGACTTCCCACATTCCTGATAGCTCCTTCCACCTCATCCAGCACAGCTAATTTCTGATGCACAACAGATCAGATATTTTGCAATTCACAAACTCAAGCAAACCCCTTATTCTCAGCTCTTCCAAAACTGATGTATTTCAAGGACTTGAGTTTTCACAAAAACACAGCTTTACAACTATCTGTTCTCCATTAGCTCAAATTGTGAAGACAAGACCAGGATGAGGAAGAAATAACATCTCGACACTTTGCCTAGGCTTCCCAATATTCTTATTTGCTGTTATGTCCTTCCCCACATTAAAAGCAAGCATGTTTGCTGCTAGCACATTCAGGATACAGTCTCCTCCTCATAATGTACGAACGGAGCACAGCACAACCCTGCATCTGGAGTTTTATGGGTTTGTTCTCCCCACTTCTCTCCTTCACTGATGGCAGTTCTCCAAGGAACTATGCCATACTCAACGCATACCTAAGCCTGCACTCCTGAGAAAGCATCTGCGGAAAAGTAGCAAGAACCATCCAAGTTTTAAGCTTGGCTCTTTATGATGTGTAAAATCTCCAGTAGAAACGAGAAGATAAAACGCTTTTATATTTAGATTCTTAAAGTTTGAGAGGATAATGTTTATATCTGTTAGAAGAAAGCACTACCATATGGCAGCCCTGTATAATTCCATAGTTCGCTTGCGGCTAAACAGACAAAAAAAGTACAACAGGGAACCAAGGTACCAGTTTTAAGACATTGCACCTCAAGATAACGACACCGCTACAACCTTCCCATCAGAATGGTACTTCACGTAGAAGACAGCATGGCTGCAGTGATCTGCATGGGCTTCACATCTACAGTGAGACGATCTTACCATTTAATTTGTTTTCTTAGCATAAGTTCAGACAAGCAGAACTGCTAATCTATAGAACACAAGCATGGTAGGAAAAATAAAGTTTCGTGGAAGCTAGCTGATACAGTTTTGAATAAATAAATACATTTTGGTCTGATTTTAGAGCACAGCCAATCCCCTTTCATCTCCTTTTCTTCTCTTTTGTAGGCTCTACAGCACCTTTGCTACATGGTCAAAAGTTCTGTTGTTTTGTTTTTTTTTTAAATACATAACTTTTGAAGACTAAAAAAGAAATACAGACCAGCAAAACTGATAGATTTATCAACAGGGAAGATTCTGCATTTTGAGAAACAGGGATATTCATTTGTGACTGACAAAAGTTAAAGTCACCCACTATCTGCAGCATAACAGCTACTCTAATCCACACTAACTGCAAGAACGTGAAACTCGTTGATTCAGTAGCTATTAATATCTTGTTTGCCTAGCTAATTGCCAGACTGCAGATCATTTCACAGGTAGTTCTGTAGAACACAGTTACAGTGACTTAAAAAAAAATAATAAAGTATCTATCCAGAAAATAGAGCATCTCTATATGCAGACAAAGCAGGCTCTCCAGCAATGTGTGGGCTCCTTTGCTGCTGTGCAGAAGTCACAGGCAGTTGGCTGTTTTTCCAAAGGCCAGATTTTTCAAGCTGTTGCTGGAAGCTGAACCTTTAACTCCCAGGAAGAGGAATGACGAGCCACGCTGCTTTGGGGCACTGTCAGCACAGCACGCAAGCACACGCTTTCCAAGGCTTTTCAGGAATTGCTAGTCTGAAGAGGTTGTGGGGTGGAGGGATCACTCACAGAGCCTTCAAAATTCTCCATACAGGTCATTACCAACACAAGAGTATGCAATTACCTGTAATACCACAGAACTGTGCGTATTGCTGGTGAAAAATCTCGTAGTCCCTGTCTTCGAAGACTGTAGATGGGCAGAGACGCCCATATCGCTGCTCCCCAGAGAGACTTTCATATGAGGATCCTCCTCTTCCACCAGAGATCTGAGAAGATTAGAACAGAGATGCCTTAGGAGCAAATTCACCTTCATTCAGTGCCCTTGCGTGTTAAAACCACAGTCTTCTCGGGGAAAACGCAACAGCACAGAGGCTATGGGGCAAAATCAGCAGGCAACACAACCGGTCCTTATCATCTAACCTAGGAAAGGGAAGTGTCAGCATGTCTAAACAATCTAACTTAGAATTTTAATTTTTAGCTTTTTTTCATTTTTTCCCCTAAGATTAAGAAACTGGGGCACCATTGTATTTCTATTTGTGCTTCCAGTACTTTAGGATGTTTTCAGGCATTCAGCATTCAAAGTCAAATATCTCACCATGTCAGATTGCCACGGAAAGCTAAAAGCTAAAACATTAAAGGTAATTTTAAAGCTTAGTAATTTCATTTCTATAGGCCGTATCAGCTCGCTGAAGTACAAAAATAACAATAGAAAACATATCTAGTGAAGTCTCAAACAGTAAGTTTAAACAACTTTTAGAAACATGCAACTAGAAGAACTCTTCTAGGATATGAAATTCAGTACTGGATTATTGCAGGCAACCACTTCATATAATTTTCACTTAATATTTGTTAGTGTGAAGAGTCAGTACATGTGATCTTGATTCCAAACAATTATTGTCCAATCTATATAGGAAGGGCTACTTTTACATAGCCCTGTTAAAAAATTACCGCCTGTTACTGACCCATCACTTTAAATCTTGAGATGTAAAGTATATTTACATAAAGAGATGTGCATATAAAATTCTACCTACCCTAACCTGTAATTATTGTAAGATACAAATAAACCTCATCTCTAGAAATATTAATAACTAGTTCCCATGATTTCCATGATTTAATATACTAACTATTGGCACGCACACCAACGTAATGCATGCTCTCTCTATAGATGGGCATATATACAATATTAATTAGCAAACATACGCTGTTAACTCACAGATGAGGGTATTTTCATTATTAATAAAGACTCCATATTTCCAAAAAGATTCATAGACATTTGACATAAGTGCTGCAAGTCTCAGATACAAAAAAGCTCTCCAGATTTTTACATGCAGGTAAAAACATTGGCCTCCAAACTAGTTTCAGAAATTACTTTAAATAAGCAACAAGAATGTGTTTAAATTTGTTCCCCTCTCCTTCCTCCCAAGATTTGACTGGGATCACTATGTAAGGACAAAACAGGAATTTGTAGATGAAAAATAATTTAAGTTTCCCCCTTTTTTTTGGTATGTTGACTACTTAGAGCAGTTTCTGAAACCGAGGAATTTTTCTGATAGCACTGATGTGCCTTGTTCAAACCCATGGTTACTTTAGGTCAGCTACGAAAACATACTCAAAACAAATTCACCATTCGACAGTTTACATGGGTTTGAAACAGTGAGATTTTATGCACACAGACAGAACGGATTGTAGGAACAAGGGTACAGCTAAATCGCTTTGACTTCTAATGCAGTAACCCAATATTCATACATCCAAAAAATTACATTAAATGTGGATGTACTGTAGGATGCAATAGCTCAGTCATTTTAAAAACAGTGATGTTCAATTTATAAAACAAATGCAGAGTGTGGTTTAAATAAAATGTTTTTTACATAGTATATCATACTCAAAAAAGCGTTCTCCAAGCTATCCTTGGCATACAATAAATGTATCATTCAACGCAACGCAGCAGCAAAGCAGCTCCTAGCTTGCGACCCGAAAGATTTTTTGCTTATTTTGTTCTAGTTCTTTGTTAGTTCGAACATAATCACATCAAGGCAAGTCTACTGTGATTTCAAAGGACATTCAGTCTTTAAATTTGTTTACATGTCTTTCTAAGAGAAGAAACACAAAATAATGCTGGGAGACTTGTGAGCGTGGGCAGGAAAGAGCTGCAGATTCAGCTAGCATTAATTTGACTGCATATGCTCTTGAAAGATCTTCCAAAGACGTCAGATCAGATACCCATTATGTGAAGGGGCTTTTACAAGACTCTCTTTAAACTCGGAAGAAAACAGAAGATGCGCTCCTCAATCATTGCAGGGCAGGGGGGGAGCAAACCAACTTGCTTGCCAGCTGGGAATGGGCTTTTTATCATGGTTGCCACACGCTATTTCCATTTCTCAACAGCTAGCATACTTTATAATGTCTGCAAATGAAGGCAAAGACCTTGACCATGATGCATTTATTCAACAGCAGTAGTAAGAGAGACCACTTTTCTGGGCAGGCCGCTAGGAAGCGGCAGTATTTCAGTCGCTGTCACACAGCTCCCTTGTAGGAGGTCCAGCAAGCCAGCAGCCACCATCACCACGAGCACTTCCCCACCCAGACCGGGCCGAACGCCACGCTGCTACCACAAAGTGTGCTGAAACGCTGGAAAAGCGAGGAAAAGCAAGGAAAAGCAACCTACCCAAAATACATTTCATTCGGGCGTTTACCACCTTGGATCTGAAGTCCTACCAGTAGGAGACTAGTAAATACTGGAAAGAGCACGCGCTCTGCAACTTGCATACACTGGCAAAAGGCAGTAAACAACAGTCTGCTTGGCACTGCCCTGGTAGTGGCTTTGGCACCGTCCCTGCTAGTGTTTGCCAATACAGAGCACATGGTGAATTTTATACACATCTCTGAACATAAACTGCATAAAACTTTTCAAGCTTTGTCCTAAAAGGGCCTCCAACATGTGTCATACCTGACTATAGCACACACAACAGAGAGAATACAATATATTTTCAAACACTTGTAATACTTACAAAACCATGCATTTAACCGAGCTGAGATGTGGCGACAAGCAATTATTTCCCCTATCTGATTTTCAGTAGATAACAGGCAGTTGTCTAAGCTCTCTATCACACACACAAGCTCAGCAGCTCACAAGCCGCTCCGCACAGAACTGCCTTGGTGCTATTCTGCAGAAGACACTTTCATTCTCTTCTACGATTGCTGTTAGATACGTACAGGATATAATATAGCTTGTGTACGCTAATTAGACATTAAAAATGCAAATCTGAATGCTGTAAACATCCACCACAAATATAAACGTCACAGTTCTAATCTCAAGTGCTAACCTGGCTGCATTTGAGTCAGTGGGAAAAATTTCAAAGATAACCACACAATACTGTTCTTATAATACCAGTCTTTGCTTTATATTCAAACAACCGTTATGGGGCCTTTAATGTTTGTAATACACAAATGCTTCTAAGAGCCTACTGCCAACACAGAGACCTAGTCCATATTAAAGAGACAAAAGTAAGTTCCTGTAAAGATGCATTGTCCTAATCAAACAAATCAACTATGCCACTTCAACTGCATCTCATTCAACATTTCAGGATTTCTCCTCTCTGAAGTCAGGATACTGTTCTCCTTTCCAGAAGGTTACTGCAAGTTTAAATAAAATCCACAAACAATTTTTTAATCTCCTCTCATTCCCATTCAAAGGAAAAAAAAGTGCTGTTTTATATACACTGCATCTTTCACCTACAGCTCACTTAACAGCGGAGGAAGGGCCAGCACACGCTGCTGTGATGCAGAAAGGGACATTTAGGAGTTTATTTTGGCAAAAGTCACAGTGCAAGTCAGCAGTAAGAGCTGGAAACCGCACACCGATCTGCTGCCCCCCAGTCCTGTGACGTATGCGCAGAAGGAAGCAGCACTCCCAAAGCGACCAGATATTCTGAATTTGCCGCTGGCATCGTACCAGTTTCAATATTTATCTTCACATAACAGTAGAAGCTACGCACCTTTGCGAGGCAATGGAAATGCAACAGCGCCTGCACATTGCATTGATACCAGAAGACAAAGAAATGAAAACAAGTACTACAGTATGCCTAAGAAGATTCAAACACGAATATTCAAGCCCAGCTCCGCCGCTCAGGTCCAGGCCACAGAGGTCCACGGGGGTCTGCAGCCGGCCGGATCCCCGGCGCACGCACAGCGAGCACATCCGCCTTGCTGCAGCGCTGCTACCAGCTGCATTATTTATATTCATTAACATAGGTCTGCCAAGCGCTTTAACTAATTAGATAATAATGAATGTAAATATATTGATTTTTACTGTAAGTGCAGTATATCATGATTAAGCATACTACCAAAGAAGAAAGCTGATTCGTTTTCTAATTAATCCTATTGTTCTGATCAATAGAAGCCATTAAACAAGAAGTGCAGCGGGAGCATTTTTAATGAGGGTGAAAAAAAGTTGGTGGAGACAACTACAGCAGTGATAATTCACAAGAAGTCATGATAAATATGGATATTAACCCCACTTCCAACATACCCACTTGGTCTGCAGAGTTTGTCATAGCAATTAAAGGACCCACGAGGATCTCTTCATTTATCTTCTCTTTACATTTATCCTTTTTAATCTTGCTTATCCACTAGAAGTTACCTGAACACCCTCTTAGGCATTTGTGCAATTATCTTAGAAGTGGAAAGATGACCATAAGCCAAATGCTGAGCTACAAAAAATATTAAAATAGTTTAAGAGTGGAGAAGATGAAGTTTAAATAAGAACAATTCAGTAATATCATTCTACATTCACCTCATTTATTTGAGAGAGATAAAGTTCAGTGGCTTTTAAACGCTAGTCAGTCAGGTATATAATTCCCCAAAGCTAATCAAAACACAGGACAAAATGCAGAGGGGTAACAACAGGAACGAGCAGCCTCTGTTAATGAAGAGATGACTGGAAGATGAAAGTCATCACAACAGGTCTTTGTAACGAGTTTCTAAGTTTAATTGCTAGCACCTACAGGGAGGAGAGAGGCATCTGTAAGCATCTGGACCTGCACAAGCATTAGGGAGCTGAGTGTTTCCGGAAAATATTGAAGAAATTTGAAAAATACGCAGACGAAAGCATTTGCAGGTCTGCTCTCCGTTCCTGCTCCCAATTCTGTACGCAGTCTCTCCAGAGTATTTGCAGTGATTTACGTAGGCTGCCAGCACTGACCTCAAAAGAGCGGTACGTATGGCGATAACCCAACGGTGAGGACAGGACACGAGCCGGCAGTCGGACCGAGAGTGCGAACCTTGCTCGATCCATACCCGCGGCTCGGCTGACGGAGGCACCATCTCCATCTCCATCTCGGGTGCAACCGGAATTGGTACCTTCCTTCAAAACTGAGCTTAAGTGATGGCACTTTCCAGCCAACACTGACAAATATTTCTGAATTGGCTTGAATTACGACCTGATTCACAGCAGCAGTAGCCGAATTGCTTTCTAAAGCACTTAGCAAATATTAACCTGTTAAAATAGTTAAAAGACATACAAGTGACTTACAATAAGCACAGATCTGTGGAAACTTTTACTCTTGACTACTACATTCAGCTGCAGAATTGCCATTTTGTACAGCACTCAGTGACAGCGATGAAATAAAGCAATTATTCTGATGCTTCCTTAGTAAGAAACTGAGCTCACGCTGATGCGACGGAAACAAGGCAACTACAGAAATTATTATTGTGAACTTGTTCATGTACATCAGTAAAGCCCTGATCTGCTGGACATGGTCAGAACACAGCGCGCGGTCTTGGCACGCAGAAGAAGAGCCTACATCGACAGCTATTTCAGAGGACATGTTCCCCAATTTATTTTAAAACCCACAGTCTCTACATAACTCAGTAAAAGCCTACCAAAGCAATATTGCCCAGACAGAGCATCTTAATTCAGTGAAGCTCAATGGCTTGTTTCTGAAAGGATTATAACCTTATTTTCTTTGTCAAATTACTATCCACCGAACCATGACTGCAAGTGCTCTGGTCACTGGTAAGTGGCATCTTCAGAAACTACCCTTGGCATGTGCCAGTACTCTGGTATTTATCAGCAAATGAAGAACTGGATTTCAATTTCATATTATGACGTTCTTATCACAGGAAAAATCTTTACTATTTTATGATCTATCAAAAAATCTGCTATATTACAGGGCTACAGTGCATGAAGCTGAGTATATGTTTTGCCAATAAAACTATTAATGAAAAGGGCAACTGAAATACAATGAAAGTTTCAGCTATTATTAGAATATGTAGTAATTCTTTACTTTGCATGCCTAGTCTGCCAAAATACATTCTTAGTATGCTTAGTCTGCCAAAAAATAATTTAAGTATTGACTGTCTCACTGTCTTCCTCTCATGAACAGATGTTCCAGCTTCTTGAGTAATGAATCTAGGAATTCCCCAATAACCTACGTGACCACCTAAGAGCTCAATAAGTGTAACTGTTACAGCAGTGTTGTATAAAAAACCTCATCATGCTGATATAAAGACAGACAAATATTATTATAATGCAGATGAACAAGTTGCATAATCATGGCATTTCACATTTCTTCCATTCTGCATCTTCGACCCACATTTTTGGGAAATTCTTTATCCCTGCAGTTACTCTTACTCTTGTCCTCCCCTAAAATAACTTCTCATCTTTTTATCACTCCTTTTCAACAGGAGTTTCTGTAACTTCATTCTTCTGTGGTAGCAGTAAAAGTAACCACTTCTATCATTTGTTCACAATTACTTATTATAAAAACACAGTACAAGTTTGCACAGGAAACCCAAGTTTAAATTTTCCAAATATATGCGTGACTTCAGCCAGAAGAGAAAAAGACAAAAGGCAATTTTTGCTCTGACGGGTTGACAGGCTGATCTCTCTAACAGATCAACCAAAACATTTAGCAAGGACGCTCCTGGAGCTGTCGTTTTGGAGGCGTACGGGTACTGGCACGGTGCATTCGGGTTCACGCTCTGTATCCTTCACTGCTGCTGAGGGTCTGAAATGAGGATGGAGAAAAGAGCAGCACTGGAAGGCACCGCTAAATGACCTGTCGTACTTAAAACGCACCCCAATTCCTACTCCTAAGGCTTCTACGATGAGCACTAGTCACACGCGATCTGCTTCAGATGGCACCGTTTTTACTGCACAATTTAAAAGATGCTTTCTGATAGATGAGCTACAGAGATGGGATAGTTCACCTAGAAATACTTTGCATTTGTCAGGTTACTGACACACATTTCCTACCTTTTCTCTCTCACCTAGAAGAGCAGGTAAACTGCGTTTTCATGCTGCTTACTTGAAAAGGGTCACCACAACCCAAAGTTAACAATCGTTACTGCCAATGGATTAACGCTGCTGTTAGCTACTGCGGCGCGAATTCAGAGCTTGTAGTTGAATATCACACTCTTTACACCTGAACCTGTTTATAGAGCAGAATATAACGGCAGAATATTTAAACTTTTATTTGGTAACCCGATATCGAGCCCCTCTAAATCTGAATTCAAGGAGAAGCTCCATAACTGCAATTGCTGAAGGTATCGAAACCACCAGGGGAACGAGGACAGGCTCAGATGTGGGCTTCAGCGACTCGGACACAGAAGCGGAGTCAGGCTCAAGGCAGGTTATTCTGGAAACTGAGTTTGCGGGACCAGTGCAGAAACATCTCGTCGTTCTCAATTTACGTTTTTCCTCCAGAATATAAAGTCTCTTTGGACTGCCACACAAAATCACAAGTCGTGGCATGAAGCCTCTACCCAAGCACGCAAGCTCATGGTGGACACAGAAACAAGACAAGCTAGTAGAGAGACTTGGATGACTAAGTAAGTGGTGACTGTCCCAAATGCTAACGGAGCTGGGTGGAAGGGAGGAGGCAGGGAGAAGTGAGGATGCTCTCCACATCGCTTGACCCTTTTTAAGGCTACGATGGCACCAAAGCCAGCACAAAATTAGGTCCCACAAAGCCAGCAGAAGAGGACTGAGCAGTATCATCATCATCATGCTCCCTCACCCACAGCACAGCCAGACTGCTCAGGTGCCATCTCCGAGGACACACGCACAAAAAACACCTCAAAATCCCTGCTTAAAAACCAAACTCCATCAGACATTTCAAACTGTTTGCTGCGTAATTACAGCCCCCTGGTTAAACCAAATTTGTTTTCCACCAAAACAAAGCAGTATTTGGCTCAGTCCTTGCTATCAAGCTTTTGTCCCTACCAGTATTTCACCTCTCTGGGAGCCTTAATATAACACCCGCATTTATCTATTTGACAAAGGGTTTACATTCATTAAGCCATTTCTAGCTCAAATTTGCAGACTCAAATTGTGTAATGACTCTAAATTAGAAATAGTTCTCTAATGACATTTTGCCAAAGCTGTCGTTAGGCTATTGATTTCTATCATTTAGAACAGAAAAAGCAGTGCAAGCACGCGTGCTTTGTAGCTTTTCCACGGAAGCAGAACTACTTTAATTTCCTTGAAGTTCAAAAAGGTAAAATACAACCATCACTCAGAGGCTCCACTTTTAGGATGTACGTTGTCAGTGTAGCCCAATATTCTGCCCCTTGTATTTAGTCTTAAGCGTCCAAAATGCAACTCATAACCAGAGCCAGGCAGCTGGGCACCTCCCAGGCAGTACAAAACACTTAAAAACATTCTGCCTTCACAAGTGGACTACAGATGTGACATGTCTTTAAATTTAGTTCATTTATACACGTAGAAATTGTTAAACTGGCAGAAGGAAAGCAAAATTAATGGACTAAAACCCATATTTGTCTATCTAAGGTGGTATCTGTGCATTCAAGATTTGGTCACTCATTCCCTTGCATTGCTGTATCACACCTAGGAACTCCTTCCCATATCCCCTCTTTCTGTCCATATGCTATCCAGGATAGTCTTGATAGCTTAAAAGCTATCAAAAAAAGACAAAAATATTCTGACATTACAGTTTGCTATTTAACCCTTGCTCCTTCTGCTACCGAGGTCTGTTCTATTATTCCTCTTCCTTTATGATTTATCACAGTTGTTTCATCATTTCTTTATTACAATCTCCTGCCTTTTTTTATTACTTCAAATTGTAAAATATTTTTCCCCCCCAGACCACAAAGAGTTTAAAATCTAAGCATGTCAGATAACAAGTGTGGGCTATTTGTCAATGCCATGAAAAACACATTTTTGCAACTTAGGTATTGCAAGGGTTTTTTTCCTCAGTCATTGCTAGACAAAGTAATATAGCAATAATACGAATGTGCACCTCCATTTAATGTCACATCTACACATTTTACACCGCTATTCCCACTATCATCACTTAGAACAAGGGACTTCTTTCTAAACCCCAATATTCACCAACTACTTGCTACAAAAATCCATGGGCACCCCCAAACTTCAGTGGAAACTGCTGTATCACAACGAAGGCTGGCGAGCAGCAAGTGACAGCAGTCACTGCATAACAATGTTTTGGAAAATAACAAGGAAATAATGGCAAAAATGACAAACTGGCAGATCTGATGTTCTGGCAGAATGGGCTGAGCAACATATTCAAGATAGTCCAGAAAGACACTTTAGCATGTCACAACATGATTTCAATATTGCAACATCATCCTGCACGAAGAGCAGAGAGGGATTTGGAGAACCACAGCGTCACCAGCAAAGCCTGTGCAGAAAGAGCACTGGATCTGGGAACCATCGGGACAACCAGTTTCTCTTTTGTTTTGGCCAATTAAAGCTACAACAAAATTTCACATCTCCAACTTACAATATCCTACTGAAATACCTAGTATTTTAAAACGACAGCGAAAGTATGACTAACAAGCACAAATGAGAAGTCTATGAAGAAAATGGCTGAGATTAAAAGCTGCCTTCTATTTTCAGAAAATAATCCTCTTTTATTCCCCCCACCCCCAATTCAGCTGTTTGCATGCATTTTCGGATTATTTTAAAAAATATCTGGGGACACCTGCACGTTGACTTCCAGCCTGTGGAAATCTGGAATATGTAGGAAGCAATTGCTTAGAATGGAAACGCGGCCAAAGACCGGTGAGTCTTTGCTTTGGGGTGAATAAGGGGCAGCCTGTCAAATTCCCCAAAGCCCAGCAAAACAGTTTATTTGCTGAATATGACCAATGAAAATGGCAGAGACACATAGGGTGGTCTCAAGAAAGAAAACTGCATAGTACAGATGGTCTCTGATGAATTACTTGTTACGGCAGAAACACCTTTTCCCTGTTAAGTACACAACATTGTATAGCATAAATTTAAGTTCATTGTAGAGCAAATCAGAGATTGGGGAGAAGACACAAAAGCTTTAACTGATATAAGCAGCTAAAACTAACACCGATCACTCCCGAGTATTGAGAATTTCTTCAACTCTTCTACGTAGTAACTGATTTCCATTACAGTACAGCATTTCCTATCAGACAAATTTAAAAACACAGGACTCTGGACACACATACTTTGTTGCAAAGGCTTTAATGATAATGAATTTGTATCATCACACTTGTTTATTTCTCTTAACTTTAGCCAGTTATTTATGAAAACACATTCAAAGGATAGTTTCCATTTAAAGTATCAAAACGCTGTTCAACATAAAAAGCTAGACGACACGAAGGTTACAAACCAGTTATTCTGCATTAAGAATTTCTTAAATTTCACTTAGTTTTTTAAACACAGCATCCTGAGGATTGAAAACACCGAACACCTAGCTTTTCAGAAAGCAATCGTTCTCGCATGAAATCAGAATTATAGAAGTTCTCCTTATCCTCATTTCTATTTAGTGAACTCTTGAACTCTTTTTGGAAGGCATGATAGCACTCTAACATCCAGAGTTTCCACATACAGCTCTTCAGTCATGTTAACGGAAGATCTAAACAAATTTAGAAAACAGTATTAAGGACACGCTGCTTCTGGGAAGAAGTAAGAGAATTCCCCTTTCAGTTCGCAATGTGTTAGATGACATGATCGCTGCTCATTCAATAATTAGGACGCATATTCTGATATACTTTAAGCTGCACTTATATAATGAAATTCTGTGCTGTTCCCCACCCTCTCTAAAGCAGTGTTTCAATACTTCTAATTATGCCAGTCAGGGTTTTTTGTTTCTTTTTAAATGTGGCCACCAATGCCCACCTACAATTGCAAGGAACGCCGCGTTCCCAACACACCATTACTCGCTTTGTCCTTTCCTCTAGTTCACTTGCTCAACTAGGCCTGCCCCAAGTAGATATGCATATATGCATATATATATATATATATATATATATATATAAAAATACATATATAATTTCACTAGTGGAGCATACACTTGCTTCATAGCTGTTGCACTCATTTCTACAAAAGGAATCTATACCCTGAACTTCAATGACATACGTGCCATGAAAGAAAGTGTAAAATAACCTGATAAAGGCATGCGTGTGCATACACATCTGCAAATTGGCAGTTCAAGCACTACAGTCAGGCTGCGTTATACCTACGCCTGTTGTTCACACGCCAACGCTCCCATTGTAACGCTGCCTGTTCTTCCCCAGAAACCACCCCCGCGGCTCTCGCCCAACTGGTGGAAAAGCTCAAGCTGCTCTGGACCAGTTCCACCAGAGGCCAGGGGACATCTGCGTTTCCCTGCAAGGGACATTTCGCCCTCTGCGTAATGTGAAGAGTTACTCTTGCAGTTAAGGATATTCTGAAAATATCCGTGAATTGTACCTGTACCTCGGGGGGAACAACAGCACCAGCCGAGAAGCAGCGATTCACTGCTTCCCCTTTCCACGGCCTGGAAAGCAGTACTGGGACCAGTGAAAACAGCAGACTTCCCCCTAACAGAGCCATGTATTTCTCTACAAACTCATCAGCTCAGCTCAGAGAGGTGCTGGCTTTCACACGCTGCCTGGGTACAAACCCCGTCCAGCAGAAGACTCCCCTAAAAGAGCGCTTTGTCTTCCCGCGGCACCTTTGGAACCAAGCACAGACTTTAAAACCAGGAATTGCAGGTAAACTGATCCGGCTACAAGACTTACAGGACAATTAACCATTTTACAGTGGTACTTTGTACATGGGCGCCTGCTCCATCCACGAAGCCGGACGGCCACGTAACCGCAAGCCTCCGCTTTCCAATGTGGTGAAACTGTGGCAGAGTTCAGGTATCAGGTACACAAACCAAATAAACCGCTAATAAAATCGAGGGCACCTGACAATCGGTTTAACCCCTACCAAAGCTGCTTATAAACAGTAAGTAGGATGAAGCATTTAAAGTTAAGGTCAACTTTACCAGAAAAACTTGAAAAGTTTGCAATTCCACTTCACATAAAAAAAAATACTTTAAAATCACCCTACTATCACCAATATATTTTACGTTCCAAATTGCACTACAAGATTATAAAATACGATTTAGATGTCAAGTATTAAAGGGATTAAGGGTTCAATTATACATTTATATATTCTAGATCCAAAATGTTAAGTATAAAAATGTTGTAAATCTTAAGATCTGTAAATGCAAGAGTCCTATGGTCATATATTTGACATCAGTAGATGTTCCATTTCACATGTCACGTCCTCTTGAGTCTTACTTGAAACATAAGTCTTTTCTCAACATGTAGAGTACTACTGATGAAAGAAAACTTATAAATATCAGCGTTAAAAGCCCCTACATTTAGCAAGTTTAGTGTAATCTTTGCAATGAAAAAGAAAAAATGAATTCCATCGCCTATTTTCCTGGTCAACCTAAATCACAAGGCTGTTTTTAGCAGCTGATATATACTATCTAATCAAATAGGTGCCATCTTGTAATGTTTCTCATTCTTTATAATATGAGGTATGAATAATTTTAATGTTACATTTAAGAGTCCTGCTAACGTCAGGACTTATGCATCAGTGAAGAAATATATCTCTGTGAGCGTTGGGGTGCATTGTATCATGAGACAAAGATGATTAAGACTGCTGATCACAGTTTCCATGCTCCAGATAAGGGCAGCATCAGAGAGTTATGCACGATTACTAAACAAGACCACATACTTTTAGCACATTGAGATAATCAGCCGTATGATCTCCATAACAAATGCTGGAGCCTACACAGATTAGGTATTTAATGGCAATACATGAAGGAAGTGCTCAGTTTCAGCAGCAGATATATCAGATTAGTTTCTTCCTTGCATTTTATAAATCCTATAGCTTAAAAAACAAAACCAAAATCAGACAACACTCAAGTCGTTATTTCCCCGAAATCGCTTTCAAGTCCTCACAACTCTTTTTTCCATACTTTTTCTGTATTTAGTCATTTTAATAAACTCATAGCAACTAGCAATTTATTGGAAACAGCTGATTTTCTAATAGCCTTAAGCATGTTTGACACATCCAAAGGCAAAGCTGAAGAACTTCCATGCGAATCGGTGTTAAAACGGGAGGGCGGGTGGCACGGAGGCAGGTGAGCTGCCGAGCGCCAGCCCTTCTCCCCGAGAACAATAGTGACCACGCTCACGCCGGGCCCCTCGTGTTGTTTCAGCCCTGCTGATCAACACCATGACTCCTACCACACACGCAGATATTTACCGAACCTGTAAATACATACATGCATTTCTTACGGCACGTACCTACAGCAGAGGAAGCAAAAGCCTATCTACGAAAAGACAATATAAGCTTAAAAGTACAAATATCATAGCTATTCTGCTAGAATACTATTGGGAAGCAGTAGCTTCTATAATAATTTTCCAGAAACCATCCACAATGTTATATGTGTGTTTTTTAAAGCAACTCTTCCTCATTTTGAAAGAGCTGCTTCCTTAAACAAAGCCAGAAGCAAGCAGAGTAGCCTACTCTTAGTTTTATTTCAGAAAGAAAAAGCCACCTGTATATGCGAATACAAAGCTCACAGCAACAAAAGGTGAATATAAGCTTTACCAAGATTTGGCAAGACAGACAAAGGCATACTGTTTTCACGTGTATTGAAATACTCATTTATATTAAGCTTCTGGACATGGAAAACCTGAATAAGCTGGGGTTTTTTTCCAGATATTAATGATTTACATTTATGTTTTCAGCTTTTATTGTAACTCTTTAAAATATAAGGCATTACATTTGTATTAAGGCTAGGACTTTAAAGAACAGATCAGGAGCAAAGCAGGATTTTTTCTTTTTTTCTTAAGCACAAGAACTCACAGAAGCAGAAGTGCACTGCCGTACAGCAGGTGATCCCATGCTCGGCTGCAGGAGGAGGGAACGGCAGCACACACACTCCGAACAAAGCCTGCCTCAAAGCTTCAACTTCTCAATTCAAGATCAGCTCTACAAATTCACACCAACACGAAGTTTGCAAATGAACATTTCGGGTATTTTTACAAGCATGGCTTAATCTGCCCCATTTCTCTACGTTCCAACAAAGAGGGAAAGACTCGACACAACATCCACCATGAAACATCCAGGATAAAGTCTGAGGGTCCACACAGAAAAACAAGGTAAAATACTGAGTGCCAATGTCATTCAATAAACAACAGGGTATTTTGCCACAGGGTAGTCTCACGAAAGCAATCCCACCTTATTATCCTCATTTCTCTCACTTACATGTATGCTGGAGAAAGTGGCGATGACCTGGATGTTTTAAGCACAGGAACTGGGAATTTCCAGATAGCAGGAGAGCTCGTTTTCCATTTCAATGGCATGTTGTCACCACGGTACTACAATAACAGCAAACAGCGTTTCCATAACAGACTACCAACTAGGACTTCCATTCCACACGCTACCAGCACAGCAGCGGCTGCTGCGGAGCAGGAGGAAGCAATTCTGCCAGTGCCCTTAAACGGAGGCTTCCGAGCTGCAAAACAGGGCTGCAAGGCATCTCCTCTTAAATCCTGCTGTCCCCTAAAGCGAGATGATGATTCTATCGCTCTAACTCAACAATAGTGCCACCTCGTTCGGGAAGCGCTGACTGCAGTATATGGTTAAAAAAAAAAAAAAAAAAAAAAAAGACTGCACTGTGCACACCAGCACAATGCAGCTTTATTTAGGAAAAGCAGCTAATTTTTAAAAGACTCTTTCTGATGCTATTGTTCTGCCTTAGCAGGGACACTGCAGCACTGTACTATATTCTCTCCCTATTAACCTGGTTTCTGACCAATGGAAGCAGGAAAAAAAAAAGGAAGGGTTTCATACGAAAATGAAGCAACATACCTACTCAGAATACACTTGTCATCCTCTGAGCATTCTTCTTTTGAGCTGCAACAATACAAATGGGATATAAATCTCAGCATAGCCTTAGGCCACGGCTAATAGAGATCAGTGACTAAATTCAGCAGCCTGTTTTCCTCCTGTGCAAGCTCTGGCCAAACAATACAAGAATGCCATTATGGAAAAAGCCCATTGCAAAAATCAGTCCTTCTAATCCATAGCTAGGAAGACAAAATAAAGCATAAATCGCTGCAGGTTTCTGCATGCTCTTCTAACAGCTTCTGGTTCAGGATGCTCTCATTTTCCTATTCTCATTTCCAGGGAGGATGAGCAAGATCTCATGCATTTTACAACATGCTATGGGAACACAAATACCACTCTGGCTCCTGCAGCGGAGGAGCACGCTGCTAATAGCCGTCCTCGCAGGGACGCTATCAACAACCTAATCCCGAGCAGCTCCCCCCCGGCAGCTCCCAAACCGCCTGAACGGCGAGGAAGCAGCCGGTCACGCAGGTGTCCGTCAGGGACCACGCTGCTGCCCCGTGCCGCTCCGGGACCTCCCGGGGCAGGCGGAGGGGAGCTTGGATGACATGCTAATAAAAACGGGATGGAGAATTTAACAAGGTATCGTGCACCAGCAGCTAGGGTTTTTTGGGGGGGGGGGGGGGGGGGAGAGAGAGAAAATGCAGAGCTTCAGCTATGTTGACAACCCCCCTCACCAAAAAGCACCCTGATAACGTATTCCATCAGGAGAACAAAACAACATTTATGACACTTATTCTACAGATTTCAGAACGGTCTCACGACAATTTCTCTTTTCGCCAGGTTAGTTTAATCCTATCGCCACAAAGCCAACACCCTGTCACGCGGTGCTGAGCGGCACAGAGCAGAACCGGGAGCAGAATGGCTATAAATATTTTTTAAGCATTTTAACAGCATTTCGTGGCACTCTGATAGGTTTATCAAAATAGAGGTGAAACCTACACTATCAAGTTTATTTTGGGGATGAAATCACTAGGCAACACTTGCTGCTTCTGCAGCCTGTGATGATTATAGGAAGTGTTCCCCCAAAAATAGTTTTGGGGTTTTAAAGCTGTTATCATAACCGCAGGTAATGAACTAAAATAATCCAGGATGATCCTACCTCGGGACTAACCCAAAAGCAGATACACCTATTTGACAAGCAGCCGAAAAGCTCTCTCCCAGCACTTCGAATAAGTTTACACTATGTGTTAGCTGTATTAATACTGGCAAAAAATTTCATAGAAACTACTACTTGAAGGATGTTACACAGATATTTGCTGCATAGGGCAACAAAACCTGTATATGCTATAAACACTGAGAAACGCTAGTCCTGCAAATAGCAAGTATGCATTTTTAGCGTAAACAAGGATTCTTTCTTTTGGTAAAAGCACCTGTGCATTGACATGCTAACGGGAAAGCTGGCTCTCTGCACATATGGCAAAGAGTGCATGCAGTCTCGTACTCACACGTGTAGCCAGACTACTAGATCATGCCCTATCTGCATCGAAGGCCTGCAAGTTAAGTTCAAAGAGAAGCTAGATAGCAAGTATTAAAACCACAAAGGAAAAAAAAAAAAACAAGTTTTGAATTAGTATACCCAATTTTGTTTTTACATTTACCATTATACAGACAGCATCTTAAAATACAATGCGTAAGTGCTGCTACTCCCTCATGCAAAGTGCCCAGCCAGTGAAACCAACTAGTAAGTGTTTTAAGCCGTCTGCCTACGCCTGCTCTGCCCAGCCCAAGGAGCTGATTACGGATTTTATTAGCTGCAGCAATGCTCATATAAAAGCAAGGTGCCAAGGACACTCAAGGCGCAACTTTTTGGAAAATAACTCTTGCAATATCCTCTATATCTGTCTTTTGAGCAGAGAAGAAAAAAGCAAGGTTAAGCAATCCGGGCATTCCCAGCCACTGACTTGGTATTTAAGTCGACGAACATACACCCAGGGAGCAGAAGTCCCTTGTCATTTCTGACCCCAGTGAGATCATTCGGTGCAGAGGGCGACATGAGCGCTCGGACACCTACTCTCCTCTGGCTGCTGCTGTTCTTGCTTATTTTTCCACTTAATTTACAAGCAACCTAATCAAAACCTTTACAGTAAGACTAAAAAGCAGCACACCAGCACGCTCATTAGGCCAGAGTTTAACGACCAAAGAGCTTTACAACAGTAAACTTAATGTTTTTAAAGGGCATGAATGCCAAGCACTACCCAACTTCATCTCCTCCCGATGCTAAGCACGCTACCGGCGCAAGCAGTCAATCAAAACCACGGCACGGGGGAAGCAGCGCTGCCAGGTACTCCAAAAATAACCCCAGGCTTTTGACTTGCAAAAGAACGAACCATGTGAGGGATGAATCACCTATCTGCACCCAGGTGGGCAACCAAATCAAGTACAACTGTTTCTTCTTGACAGTCACGAATTGGTTGCATATTCCCAGAGAAAAGACTGCCAAAAATATCATATGCTTTACATAAAGTACTCTTACGATAACAAAAAATCTTAGTATACTATTCAATTCTTTTAATGGAGACTAAGATAATGGTTTAGTCATACGTTTAATAATACACAAAAATAACCCATCTGATCTCCGGGACTATATTACGCCCACTCGGTATATGGTATTTTCTTACCTGGCATTTCAACGTGTTGCCCTTAGTCCCCAGCTTGACCGGTACCCAAGGCCAACAGCAGCATTGCAGCTCCGGGCAGAGCCCTCCTTGCAGGGGAAACAGTTGTTTTTAGGCAAGTGCTGTAGACACACACATTTCCAGCACTGATCTGGAGATCTGCTTTTCTCCAGCAGCCAGGAGTTGAAAGGCCCACGGTAACGGCACTGATTACAGGAGAGAAGATGCTGGGGCCACCGCACTGCTGAAGTTGGTCATCTTCCATATTTTTCCTCACACACAGGTTCATTTTCAAGATTATAAGCAAGTTATAAAAGCTAGATGCTTGTAATTGTATTGTACTCGTTACCTGAATCTCTCACACGGCTCTCACTCTGTATACAAAGGAGAAGGGGAAGCGTTTCATTTGGGGTGCTCGTTCCCATGCTCACGTCTCCAAAGCTGCACCGAGCAGACTGCCACCACGGCAAATAACCAACCTCACACCATCCACTTCTGCAGAAAACTCCTCCGTAAAGTCATGGAGCAGGTGGCATAAGAGGCAGGGAAAGCAAGAACGAACGGAGGGCGGGCAGGATCCCAAGCTGCTGTTTCAGAGACCTCAACACTCAACGAGGCCAGAAATGGCCACGACCACGGCCGCACACCAGCGCGGGTCTCATCCCCCAAACATGTACCAGAGCGCCTAACAGAGTGAGACATTTCTTATCGCCCTCCCACCACCCTCGATGTCCTTCCTCACTGCTGACCAACGAGCGAGATTTGGCCCCAAACAAGAGGAGCGGGCGGGCAGCAAGGAGCGAACCGCACGCAGGCAACGGCGGCAGTGCCTGCAAGCGGGCCGCTCGCCGGCCACCACAGCCCTTCCTTCTGCAACTCTGCAGTCCTCTGCAGAGGACTGCAATCAAAACCGTTTCCCTTGTGATTCCTTCCTTTTTCTTGCAACATCCTTTTTTTTTCCCTTCGTGCAATTTAATGCTTTCAGCTGCTACCACGTTTTGCACGTACCGATTGCCAACACATATGCTTTTGCTGCCTTTTACCAAAAAGCACTGCGTTATAAAACTCAAATTCTTCTCGTACAAAAACACAAGCATACTGTGCTGTGTCACATGTGTTTCCAACAAATAACTTCTGAACCATCTCTAAATCTCCCATAAGATGCCCCTTCGGGGGCTTTCAAAGAAGAACAAGTCACAGGGAGAAAGATGCATCTGAACATAGCGGCAATGCAAGAAGATCCTTGTCGGAAAATATTATCCTTAGCCTTGGAATGCCACATGAATTTTATAGAAAATTAAGCATCGTAAAAGTTATCTTCTAGACATGCCACTGAATTTCCAATCTTTAAACAGTTAAAAGGCAAAAACGTTTGCCCAGTCCACTGCTCAGCTATGGCTATGAAATTGCTGCTCTGCTTTAACAGGCGTTTTAACTCCCTGCTTTTATTCATTTACTAAGTCTCTGCAGAACGGAAAGCACTAGGTGGAAAGCGTTAGGCGATAGGGAAACTTTCTCAAAGCCCTGCAAACCCTTCGCAGCGTGACCTGAACCCTACCTGCACCTCCACAACCCCGCGCGTCTTCCAGCCTGGCATAAGGAGGCATGCCGAAAGCTGCAGCGACTGTGACGCACACCTCCCAATTTCACCCAGAAACGCAGACAACAGAAAGGTCTAAATATTTACTGAGTCATGAAAATGATATTTTCTAATTAAGCTACTTTCTACTGAAAAAGCATTTCTTAATATAAGAAAAAGTGTCAGACTATGACAGACAAAAATAGGCTAAAATGCTGCTGTTGGTTAGTATCTGTAAACACCTTCGGACTTTTGAGATTTCCTCTCAACATCTACATTCTAAAAATCGGTGGATTTAAAGCCATTTTTCCATTTAAAAAAAAACTGTTATATGATATTAGCTCTAACAAAACACTTGCTTCAAACTGAGGGCAGAAACTCAGTTAAACAGCGGAAGAAATTTTTCTGGTCTTTTGTGTAACTTGAAACTACCAATGTGCTGAACTGTTGTGTAGTACTACACATTTTAATACAGAAGAAAATTAAACAAAACCTCCAAAAAAATCTGATAAAACATTCCAGAAGACATGGAGCCCAAATGCAATAGCCATTTGGAAAATCAGCTTTCTAAATGTGATTCTCAAAGCACAGGCCTAGAAACAGAATAAAGGCAAATAAGGATGCGTAACACTTCTCTGCAGGCCTCCTAAAAATTTACGGTGTGTTTAATTGACTTTCCTTATTCACCTCCCTGTTCCCCTTCACACTGATGCTTCTCATGCCTTCACCCCTGGCTTTTCAATCTATTAAACTGCGGCTGTCCTGATTACTGGAAAAAAACAACTAAAAGATGGAGCCTCCTGTACTGCCCTATATGCAAGCCAGCTAATTAATACAACACAAAAAATACAAATTAATACAAAAAATATTAGTAGCAAATCTCATATGAAGGTAAAGCAAATCCTTGACTGAAAAAGAGAGTGCAGATGAGACCAGTGGAGTTATGCCTGCAGTCTCCTTACCATGACACTGAAACATTCCCCAAATATTAAAACTTTACAGAAAAAGCAGCAACATGCATCTGGCAACGCTTTTCCTGAAGCTACAACTTTTCTAGAAGCCTCAGAGATCTGTCTTACAAGGAAATAGTCTTTCAATTAGATTTGTTTAAACAAAGAAATAGGCATTAATATAGCTGAAGACAGAATTATGCATGTGCTTTGACTTACTATCTACTATGTTGTCTCAAAGAATTTTTTACAAGTGTGGAGGAGGGACCTCAGACACCAGATATATATTGCAGCATCTTTTTGAAGCAGTGGCATGGCAGACAGGAAGATGCACCAGGTTTCATCAATGGCAGAGAGATGCCTAAAAAAAGTTATTCTCAAGCTTAATTAATTCCTTTAAACTGGGCCAACGACTCATGAAAGCATGAGGAATAGTCACAGAGAGAAAAGCACAAAAAAGTAGATAAACTAGGTTTGTGGCCAACCCCTCCCACTGTCTACATGCCATAAACGGTGCAAGTTCCGGTCTCTGTTGCAATATACGTAGGGCTACTTCTAAAACTGGAAGAAAAACCACCAAGTCTTTAAATATTGAGTGAAGCAGCCAGGCTTCCATTCAGGGCATGTACCACGTGCTTAACAGAAAGTCCTGCAGCTTGCCACCCACCCACTCAGCGTTTTTTCCTACAAAAAAACAGGAACTTGCTGCAGTAATGCTTTAGAATGCATCATTTCGGAGAAAAATATTGTTTTATATATATATATATATATATGCATACTATATACATACACACATAATATACACTCACTATATATAAATATATATACATAATATATAATGAATATATAATGAAGTGTGTAACTCGATATCTGACAACGCCATTTCCCCTTCCTTCAACACCTCAGTTGGAAAGAAAGATCTGAAGTCTCATGTGATTTTCATCCTACCAAAACACATATTCCTCAACAAACCAGACAGGTAGCAGCAGCTGCCCGACCGAGACGTCATCGCATCGAGCACAGAGTTTCTCCATCACCCAGCAAGAACGAGCCCAGCTGCATAAACATATTCCTCAAAAATCCACAACCCTGCTCCTTGCAATTATCATCCATTAGCAAGAAAAATAGCTTGAAAGCCTATGAAGTTTCTGACACTAATCAGCAACACTAAACGGTAAACAAATTTATTTCCTATCAGGTCACAGAGATAACATTGTCAAACAGACAAACAAACAAGGTAAATCTAAAGTCAGCTTCCCAGAAACTCAGCAGAAAAGGGACACTTACAAGAAATGAGAAGAACCACTAATCTGGATAGTGTTTGCAGTCTTTACTCTGGGAACATTCAGTAAGCTTACTTTAGTAAAATAACAAATTATGTGTATTTTGTAACTATGCAGTGTCAGAAATGTCAAACACATTCCTAAGTGTGTATTTCATGAAAGTACTTTTTATTTTGCTCCCCTTGTGGATGCCCTGCATCTTCTCATCGAGCAAATGAGAGCAAAGCCCTCTAAACTGGAGGTAAGATCTCTAGCAGGAGATCACTTCCAAGAGCTGAGATGCTCTGTTAACTGCAGGCTACAAGTCATGACACTGGTAACACCAAAACCTCAGCTCTGCTTGGTTGAACTACTACCTACAGAGAAGGCAGTAGGTAAAATAAGTTCTTAAAACCAAAGCAAGTTAATGAACGTTTCCAACTTCTGATCTAAGCCTGTGCACTCTACTGATGACATACAGCTAAAAAGAAATGCTTCTGAATTAATGTTGACTTATTCGAAGTACTGAGCTTATCTTGCCGGGTCACTGCATACCCATTTTTAACAAAATCCCATAGAAATCTGAACGCATAGTCACAGCAGTTAGACTGATCCTGTGTAAAACAATTGGTCTGAAGCAACAGTTACTTTAATTAGATCAATCTGTGAACTACAAAATCTATAAACATCTTCTCCACAGCTGTTATCATCTGTGGTCTGCACAACTCCATTTAGTAAAGCACGCCTAGACACATTCACACGTCAGACCCACATGATGCAAATATATCAGGCAGTTTAGTAACTAAAAGGAAGCCAGGAGTGAGCTCCAGTCACTAACAGCTTCAGCATTTCCTGCACAATACATTGCAAATTGCAAATGAACAATACCGTGTTTATTAACATATTTGGAAAATATTCTCAAAATAGCAGTTTCTAGGCTTTTTTTGCATTATTTACATGGAATCTGTTAGTCATTTTGCATTCCCTAAGCCTTATTATTGTCTTTACCCATTGGGGTGAGCTTTTGCTGCTGCATGTGCACACGAAGCATTCCCTCCTCAAAGGGGCAGGCAGGGGGAGGCAAGAACGAAGTCCATTAAGCCACTACAGACACACACAGCAACAACAGCAATCTGTTTTTTTCAAAGACAAAGATGAACTTTTTGTGAACACAGGAATTCCCACTGCGTTGTCACTGGTGGATCCCGTCTGCTAACCCACAACCTACATCACCTGCAAGGAGGGCAGGCTGAAGGCATCATCTGAAGGCCAAAGCCCCTCGGGCAAGACCAAAGGTTGCAGAGATTGCAAAGGTTTCGAGGAAGATGCTGGTGCTCAAGGCCAGCTTGTCGGAAATCCTGATGTGCAATTTGTAGGCCAAGGAACAGCGGGGACACTTCTTCTAGGAGACTTGAAGCTACTATACCAGACTGCATAGTCATTTCACTGCTGCTCGCTGCATCACTTTAAGGAGCCACAAAAGACACAATATTAAAAGAGATTCCATCAATTTAATTATTTGCCATTAGCTAGCCTGAAGTATAAATTAGGTATAGATTTTATTGAACTGGCAACTCATTGTTAAAAGTTCAGCTTGTCTTCATAAACAAGGGTGTAAGGAAAGGCTTACATAGCAAAACGCTACGTTTCAAATTTATCACTGATACTAGCATTTCCCATATTCACCACTGCCAACCCCCCCCCCCACAAGCTATAGCTTCTATACACTAGAAAAGAGATGAAGCCTTCAGATCATTCCAGCTAAACAGCTGAAATGGGCCACATGAGACAAAGGGATATTGTACTAAAACCCCAGGCTTTAAATTGCCTCCTTTCAATTTCCTTGCCTATAAGCCTGAGGCGATCACAAATCAGCTCCTCCTGTTTGACCAAGGTAGGTGCAGTCCAAAGACTCCTACCGGAAAGCCAGCACGGGCGGGGGAGCCTCCCGAGCTTATTTTCTCAGGATCCTCCCTTCCTCAGCAGATTACACTAGTGATAACCTCTACATTACCTGTTTCCAAATGGAAAGCAAAACGGAGCAACCTAGTTTGCACTTGTGCTGCTGCTTTGCTGTTCTCAACAGCAGCAGGGAGAAATTGAGAGTGGTTAGTTTTCACGGGTTTTTTCACTTGGGGAGAGCCAGGAGCAAAGTCGCAGAAAAATGTGTTTGCAGCTCAAGGAAGATTTACACCTCAGCCATATCTGGAACAATCTCCAGTCTTAAAGGCACTGAACAGCTTTAGTTGCAAAGCTTGGCTTCTACAGAATTGGACACTGCCTATTCAAAAGATATCTGATCATCTATAGCAAAATGAGGATTTCTGCTAATTCCACGGTCAAGTTAACAGAGGACTCGAAAGCCACAGCCTTTAACATCTGATCTGACGGGGCAGGAGGGTCAATGAGTATGTTCATGCCACAGAATTAGCACAACTTTAGTAATTTATTATGAACTTATTTTTAAAAGCTGCATGAAGAAGATTTTCAAAATGTAATCCTTGCATACAATTAGATTTTTCTAGGAAATAAAAAAAAGTAAGAATGATCACAAAAATGACTGCTTCAGATTAAACAGTTCAATGTGTTTGAAATATACTATTATATTCTATTTCTAATTCATCAGATGCCAGCAGTGCTGCATAATAGTTAAATCACAAAAAGAGAATTATTAACTGCACTCTCCCCTAGTATCTACGTGGATATAAACTTAAAGAAATCTGTGCAAAGTTTCTAAAGATGAAGGTTACTAAGTATTTTACTCGAGCTTTTTACAGTAGACAAATGTACCAGCCATGAATTCACTTCCAAAGGCAGATTTAAAGTGACAGTTTTAGGATACTCACTTAGCAGACTGGAACAAGTTTGCAGTTATACATCCCTATATAGTGACAACAGCAACTATCCAGATAATTTAGGATCAACTCAGGGCACGTTGTTTTGCATGAAGAAAACTGTACGTAGCAAGAAAAGTCTGAGCACAAGGCTGTTTTTAGAAAGACTCACAGCAGAATGATAATCTGACATTTGGAGTCACAAAATCATGAAGTGTTCAAACCAAAGAGCTTAGACTCTCCTGATTATAAACCATTATGGAATACAAGTTTCAGGAATATTTTAAATCACATTTAGGTTCGCTAAGGACGCCACAATGAACTTCAATGTTTTAAAACACGAAAGATAGCTTGGTGCTTTCAAACATTTCCATGTAGCAGTTTATAGGGTTCCCACTGATGAGCCATTTTACCGCACTACTGTACGGGCTAGGCGAAGCTCTCTACGGCTTCATAGATGGTGTTGCACATCAGACCACAGCACTTCATCCTGACGAACCGCCCTGCCGCAGCACGCACGCACCTGGAAGCCTCTGCCACGGCTTGAGGAGGAGAGAGCTGCACCGCGGTGGGTCGAGGGACACAGAAGCTGGAGGACGGGTACCGGGAGCGGTGCTGTAACACCACTTCCCTTCCACCTGCCGTCGTAGGACGTAAGTCAGCAAAAGAAATAGCCAACAATTCTGCAAACGCTGTTAGATTTTTATGCAAAATGGTCACATCTCATCTGTGCTACTCTAGTGAAGCTCAGCAGGCTCAGGAAAGACTGCATTAGCAGGGAGGGGAAAGAAAATAAATAAATAAATAAATAGACGAGCATAGTGCAGAGGTCCTTGGGGTGACATGGCATCACACAGCTATGATGTGCGAAAGGGCTCTACCAAAGTGAGCCATCACTAACCAAGAAATATTTTAATTTCTTCTGTAGCTGCAGCCATCTACATTTCTACAGCTGAAAACTTTCTCGGATTGAACACACAGCATACCAAACTCTCATAACTGAGTTGAGACAGGCTTTTCTTTGATATATAGTTTGAAGTAACTCAAACTCAAAACTGCTGTAATTCAGGTGTTTGTCTGCCAGAGGGAGCTGAAGGAAAGAGAAAAAACTCCCATATATTTAAATACTTCAAGTTTTCTGTCCTACACCAATTCATTTAACTATTCAGCAAAATCAGGTTTTACTGCAAAATCACCACACATAAGCCTTCCCCCCACCAAACTGCTGTTTCACCCCTGCACAAGGGTCTCAACCAACAGCTCTAGAGTCAACTCCAACCCCACCACTGTGAAACTGAACACTTGGACTTAAAAGTTATCTAAAAATTTGTAGTTGATTGAGCAAGAAATATTGGGAAAAATTTTAGTATTATTTCTTCCTACACTTTGTTCCTCTTCAAACTAAATAACCCTAATTGTTTTCCTTTTCCACTGTAAAAAGTTCTTAGCTCTCCAGTCACTTTCATTGCTTTCTTCTACACTGCTGACAACCGGTTCCTGGATATCTTCAAGGGTGGTGCTCAGAAACAGACACAGCACGCCACGTGGGGCCTTCCAAAACCCAGCACAACACACAAACTACTTCAAGCTGATGTAGGACAGATCTGTCGCTGGCTATGCAGTGCCTGAAACTCCCAAATGCAGTATCTACCTCCCAAGCCAAGACCCAGTCCGTGTCTCAGATCTTCCCTGAAGAACTGCTGCTCAACCTTTCCTTTCCCAGTTTTGAGTCCCCTCTCCTCAGCCACTCCATCAATACGCCCTGTCTCAAAATGGAAGCAATTCCTCCTTTCGGGATACACTTAACTGCTTTTTGATCCACCCTCTATCTAGTCCAGCAATAGGCTTCTCTAGCTTCTTATGAAAGTGTTGGCGAGATGGTATCTAATGCCATATTACAGTTATTACATCAGCTTCTTTCCTTCTGATGAATTGCAAAACTCTGCAAAGGCCAAGTTTCCAGTTTGCCGCAACAATATCACACTGAAAACTGATTTTCATTTCAGTGCTTATTGGTCTTTTTTGCACGCACTTTCTACTTACTGCTTCAAAAAACTGTTAGGAATACACCTATAAATCTGCATGTAGGTGGAGTTGCTATGGCATAAAGCTTTAATTTATACTGTATTAATGGTTTATTTTTGCATAGCACCAGCTAACATGGAGAGCTTAAAGCAGGCTGAAGTTGGTCTCATTTTGCAGATTAAAGGCAAAATGTCTAAACTTGTTCATGGGAAAAAAGATTCTGTAAAGCAGCTCGGGAAAAAAATTCCACTCTACACATGATGGACAGTCCTTTCTCTCCAACCTGTGATTCAGTTAAACTACTTCCAACTTCAAAAATTTTAGCCATAAAAGCCAACATGAACCCCACCAGAGCTTTTGCATTTTGAAAAAAACAGCAGAATGTGTGCATCTTTAAATAACTGCTTTAAATTTAAAGCACTAAACTGATCAGATTTCCCTCAGATCAAAATTTGAGCTTTTAAAAATAAGCTTAGCAGTATCCTGAGTATTTCTTGCACTTGAAACAGTTTTAGGAAATTCAGTTATGCCACCTTCTGGTATGCAGAAGAACTGCTCTACCAGACAAATCCTCAATTTTCACAAATTTCCATTTTAAATGGGAAAAAACCACCATACGCAGAAGATTCACTTAAATAGGACAGAGATGCAAAATATGACTGAGGCTTTTTTTGGTTGGTTGGTTTTTCCTCGTGTCAATAGCTTTGTACATTAGCTTGTAGGAGCTGGCACCCAGCCTCAGAGCGCCTGGGGCTGTGCCACCTCCCGTCACACGGAGCATGTTCCCCTGCCTTACCTGCTGTGCGGTACGAGCTGCTCTGCTCTTCGCCCCATCTCAACAGCCATACAAGTGACTCGGAGAAGGTACGGAAGGGTGAAAAGGATGAGCAAGCATATTTCTGTACGAGGAACAACTTGTTGACTAGACTTAACAACGCAGAAGAGAGATAACCGAGAATACATACATTAATGGTGCATAATGTCACAAAAAGCATGGCAAAGGTGAACAAGGAGTACTCATTCACCACATCTCCAACACAATAAATAGGGAGTATCAAATCAAGCTAGTCAGGAAAAAAAAGAAAAAAAAGAAAAAAGCAAGCAGCAGAGATGTTTCTTCACAGAGCACGTGCTTCGGCTATCAAGTTATCAGCTTTCCAGTAGCAATTTCCTATTACAACAACACATATGGATTCAAAGCAGCAGCTGTACAAAGTAATAAAAAAATCCATCCAGAGCTATAAACAGGGCAACATCCATCACTGGTCTAGAAGGTCCCTGAGCATAAGCAGCCACAGGCTGGGAGATGATACTGTGGAAGTCTCATCACGTATTTGTCCTGTTCTCGTGCTCTTCCCTGAACACTCACTATTGGCCATAGTCAGAGACTCGATACGGGACTGGACAGACCTCACCTGAACCAGGACAGAATCCTTGTGAGACCTGCAGATGCCCTATAAAACACGTAAATACATAAATGTTTTGGACTAACAAGTAGGTCCAACAGAGTTACCATACAAGGCCAGCAAACAAACTTCTTTACCTTATCTCCCACCAAAGCATCGTTAATACTGCAGTAGGACAAATACACTGAGCTGCAAGGTATAAACGCCTTTCCTTCTCTGCATTGCATCTGGAACTACGCAAAATGATCTGTGCTGTTAAGCACATGATGAAGAATGAAGTTAAGCCAGGAATGTTACAAGAACTTTGATTGTTTCCAAGTTTCTGCAGAAACTAAGCTTTCATTGTAAAATTGTTTCTAGATTTCACAGTTCCACATGCAACTTTTCAGACAGAAAAAGCAGAGCATCTTTAGAAAAGGGAAAGGTATGAAAACAGGTAAGAAATTATGTTGACAAAAGCATGCAGATAACCGACTCCAACATTTTTCAGCTCTGATGCTCAACCATTGCTCACAAGACACATCCACAAATTCTCCAATTTTAGTCACTCTTTTCCCCACAAATTAGTTACTTGGGCCATAGTTTACCATTGTAAGTTTGAACTAGACAAGTTTAACCACATGAGTTTAAAATGTAATCATGCCCAGATACTTGCAGACAGGTAACAATCAACAGACACAGCTGAAATATGAGAATGTCTATGAGCATCCCCATTTGCTCATCACACTTCCCAATAAGCCTTTGTATACTGTCAGTTACATATTCAGCTCTTAGCAGTGTATGTTTTATTGTATAATCATTTTCTGAATCTCTAAACAAAGCAAAGCTTATGTTAAGCAAAACTTTGCTCTAACATGTTCTTACTATTAAGGTTTTTCACTAATTCTTAAGTTCAGCATTTTGGTTTCTGGAGATACTGTGATTACTATTTTGCCTACACAAGGCAGAACGATCGCAACATGAGAAGGGTATACACACATGATGAGAAGCACAGCCATCACCAGAAGTCATGCTGGAACAACAGCTTCTTCTTTACCTGCATCCTTCTCAAGAACCACTGCAGAAGTAACTAATACAACACGAAGGTTGCACAACGAACCCTCAGAAGAACCAAGACAGTAACTCAGGCCAGGCACAATGTGACTGCAGCCACCTAAACAAAGTATTGCATGAAAAAATGTAATGGTGTCATCTCAGAAAATGACGTGTTAAAATAATCAAGCTAAACGATTAAAAAAAAACACACATAAAAAAGATCAAGGTCTGACATCAGTCATTGCTGGATTGTTCCTGCCTGCACATGTATTTCAAGGTACTTTAACTACGACTGCAGAGAAGCATTTCTGCAGTTTAGCAAAGCACTTCTTCACTCGCCTGGAACTCTGCATCTACATCCCAAACCTCACGCTGAAAGCGCTGCTGGCCTCTGCTGAGTCAAGGGAAATCTCAAATGAACTCGGTGCTTTCATGGCACTGAAAACCCTTGAAAGCTGAAGCCTTTGAGGTCTTTGAGTAGAATACACAGGAAACATGAAAAGGAAGAAAGATTAATTTGGGGGCACCTGGGAAATCTCAGCTGAGGCACCACTCCAACTCCAGCAGCACAGGATACAGTAGTCAGATTAGGAAGGGCAATCAGCCAGGTATTTATTCAATAGGGTCAGTACTGAACATAAAGCAAAATCCAGTTGTTAGATCAGAGATAAAAACTAACATTTGCCACAAGAGTCTTTGTAAACACTGAATTAAAAACTACACAGGGAAACCAACAGTTGCAGCAATTACCGGACCACGGGAGTTTTACACAGACGCTATTACACAAGTCTATCCTTTCTTCAGTGCTTCTGATCAAATTTCTGAAAACTTGCACTCAGGCTCATATCCTGAATCAAGAAACAACATGCATAAACATACCTTTTTCTATCAGATTTGTTAACTGAAGCAGAAACGTAAGCAAAGTACCAACACCTTGCGGCACAAAAAGTAGCTGCTCAAGAGAAACATTTTTTCTTTGTGCTAAAGTTCTGCTGGACCCTGGAAGGAGCTTTTTAGGATTTCTGAACAGTACCAAATTCAAGCACAAACTACTGATTTACTAAAAGGAAAGAGACTTCTTTTGAGACTAAGGGAAACGTTAAATAATTATGTTCAACAAACAGCTAAGAAGTTTTTCAGGATTTCTCAATCATCACATCGAGCGCTCCTATGTAAAATAACTGAATTCCAGTACTCGCAGATAAGCACTCTATTCATGATCATCTTTCACCAACACGACAGAGCAAATGCAGAAGCCACAGTATGACTAAGCTTTTGTTTCCCTGATGTAATCTGATGAAAGAGCACAGGATCCGAGGGACACGTATCGCATTCGGAAAAAGTAGGACAATTATCAAGTCTGGATTTGCCTTTCAGTTGTCAAATGCACATAATAAATTCTTTATAACAGCAAACTTCAGTAATGGGATTCAGCTCATTCACCCTCCTTCCCCCTCCCTCTGCCCCCTGGTTCTGCACTGTAAGTGGTCTCATAGCCCAGTACTTTAGCTGTCCGGAAAACAAGGCCATCCCTGTTCTTAAGCAGTGCTCTTCGTTACTCCCAAGCCCCGCAGAGCAGGGAGACGGCCAGCCTAACTCCGGATCAGACCAGGGTGCCCTCCTATAATTACTCCTCATCAGCCAAAGTCTTCGTCACACCCCACTAACCAGCAGCAACGAGAAGGATTTCCGATTTACGATGACAGACGGTGAAGTCCTGCTAACACCACGGTAAAGCCTGTGAGCAAAATCCAAGCAAGATTACTATATAGTGTACTGCATAGGCCCAGCTCTAATGCTTATCTGAAAACAGGACCAAACACAGTCACATTTGCTAAGTACCGGGGAGAGGGAGGAGGAGGGGAGAAAGCCTCGCTGTGCAGGCAAAGAGGAACCCAGGCAGCACCCGAGATGCTGCTGTGCCAGGCGAGGAGAGCTTCGCAAAGCCTGCAAACTCCCCTGCTCCGGTTCTCATGTTCTGCTTTACTCCCACACTGCTCTGACTCACCCCAGTCACATCGAGCTACGTTTTCAGCAACCACAAATACGGCTTTGCTACCCTCGTCCAGCTGGGGTACAGAGAAATTGCTGACTTGTTGATACGTGGCCTTCACGCTCTCCGAGAGAGCGGCAGTAAATGGAGAGCACGTGGAAATCAAAGACATTTACTTCAAACGAAGTTTCCTTCCAGATGTTCTGCAGGCACATCTCCATCAACCTGGCTGTCAGCTGCGTTTCAGGTGAGCTGAGGCAGAAAAATGACACTAGAAGTCTGGAATTTGGCAGCTGCATATTGAAAACTTTTGATAGCCAAAGCGATGGATCTGGAAGCGATAATGTAGCTTGGGAAGATGGAAGGAAATAAGCAAAATGCTCAGATTTCAGGAATGTCATGGATCGGTCAGGTATAGATATACATGTAAGATGAGGCAGAGCAGTGGTAGTAGAAACACCACCTGAAAGGTTTTGCTGGCAACATACTTTTGCATTTCAATAGTGTATTTTTATTTTCAGCTGCTAAATTTACTATTACCTGCAGAAACAAATATCATATTGATACCTGGATTTCAGTGTACATCTTGCTTTCAAAATATCTACGGACTCAGTAGTCCCCAGGCAATAGCAGAACATACTGTCCAAAAAACCAACTGCAGTTGGTTTCCCTTAACAGCCTTCACCGACTCTGCAGGATGCTTCTATAACACCTCTGAAGATCATGAAAAAACTTTAATAGTTACTTTGATTTTCTCTGTCCGGTGCATGACAGTAATCCAAATAACCTAGCACTTCTCATTTTTACAAGGTATGCTTAACTGTTGGTAAGTTTGAAGTGCAGCTCATTAAAACAAATCAGTTACCTTAAGATGCAAAAATCTACCCATCTCCCTGTATAGCGAACACCCAAATAAGACTGGGCATCTTGTTTTTCCAGCATAGTCTCCACCACTGCATAATTATTCTCCAAAATATGCTTGATTTTGCATCCAAGTGAACTGCAACCTGAATCACAGACACTTCCCAGATGTCCAAAGACAATGGAGCTATCAGAAAAATATTACCAGGGTGCATGTGTGAACATGCACATGTGGATGAATTTTAGCATTGAAAAAATGGGTCATAGAAGTGTATTTTTCACAACGCAAGGTCAGGGTTTTTTGGCATTCAGGTTTTTGGGTTTTGGCTGTTTCTGTTTCCTTCAAGTAAGGTACAAATTCCACGGAAGTCCTTGAGGGTTTTTTGGGTATTTTTTAAATATAGGAAGTACCAATAAAGTACTTAGCACCCACAAAGAAGTATTTTTGCCTTTTTAAAATTAGGTCACTTCTTTTAAACAGCAAAATGAAACAAAACAGATGCATCAATAGAAAAGTTCTGGTTTTTCCCCCTCCTCTTTCTTTATGAATCAGTAACAACCCATTTATGCTTGACTAATGTCTCGGGACATTGATTATAGTTGTAAACACCAAGAAGTATTTTCTGGGAGGAAGGAACATGAAAAAACATGTTTATTCATCAACAGATGGCATTCCTAAACAGACTACAAGACGAATTTAAGGATAGCATTCCGCTTTTCGAGATCACAACTTTTATTTCAAATGTGTTTATTTAGATGGTCACCTGCTCACTAGCTAAAGTGGCTTAAACTGCATAGTAAAACAATTCATTTTTGAAACAGCAGCAGCTATTTAAGAGTTGCACTTTCCTGCACAATATTAACTTTCAAAAATTTGGCCAGTGCATACCCAAAAGTGACATGCACAGTTTAAATATAGGGTGGCAATGGATAAATTACTTATGTGCAGAAAAAACAGGTCTAAGGGAGAATGTTATACATGTTTTTTTGAGTAGATGATTCTAGATTTAGGACTCAAACATTTTCTTGTGATACAGCATTAAGTTGCTTTGGCTAAAACTTCTTTTTTTAACCTCATGCATTCAAACAAAGCCCAAAGGGAGCCAGGAAACAGTCACGCCTGCTCTCCACCCACCTCCCAACAGGAGAGCACTGCAACAGGCACCTCCACCCAAGTGGCAGAAGACAATCAGAAATACAAAAACAAAGGGGAAGGTGACAATCGGCAGGACATTACATTACGCTGCTAATATCTTGCCATGAGTTGGAGAACTTTAGAAAGTCTTTTTTTCTTCTTCAAAAAAAAAACTGCTCACACAGTATTGAGCATAGTACAGAACAGATTTTCCAAGCAGCCAAACTTAGTTTGAAATTTTACCCACCCTATTAAAAGCAATACGCCTCTTTCATAGATAAAAAAAACCTATTTTAAATCCTATTTGCTGTCCACATCAATATCAAGTTACAAACATTTCACGCGTCAGAGGCACCATAGCGCACACAGTATACAAAGACTGCATTCACACAGATGTTAGCAGTCAGCCGGCACATATAGAGGAAGCTCAACTGCAACTAACCCAAAAATGCATTTGAACCAAAACCAAAAAAAACAGCTTTGGAATATGGAGAAGGGTGTTTCCAATTTGAACCACTGCTCCCTTCTTCATGCAAAAAAATGTAAACACAGTGCACCCTATGTTGTGCTACCCATCTAGTCACCAAGCCTGTACATAAACTGCTAGCTATACAACTGCAAATTATGCAAAAAGTTGATGCTTTTAATTAAGTATTCTATCAACAAAAGAAAATTTTTAGCTAGATAGTCAAAAATAAGATTTTTCAAATTCAAGTCAATACAGAAGCTGTCAGTTTTTACTTTATTACACCTGAAGCTGTGGAGGGTTTGGTTAAAAAAATTAATTTGGAAAGCTCAAAGCGTTCACTGGGGGAATGCAAGCTTTTGACTGAAGAGGTTAATTCTTCAATTGAAGTTAAGAAATCATTTCCTCCTAAACAAGCACACCAAACACATATACCGTACTGAAACTGGATGTGAACAAAACTGTCCAATAAACAAAACAAAAACAAAAACAAAAGAACTTTTCATCACCTGAAAAAACCCACTGGATTTTTTCCAGTTCTTTATTTTCTAAATTTAGTTCTTACATGAATATATTTGAAAAGTTTCATGTAAAAACACCAGCGTTCCCATTTCAAAGGAAAACGAACCTGCTCTAAAATACTAAAGTGTACGTGCTAAAAATGTAGAAAGTAAGTGCACAGAACTAATTACAAGGAGAGAAAATACAGGTAATGTCACTGCTGGGGGGAGAAAGAGGCATGACTAGTAAATAAAAGCAAGTGTTAGAGCATAACTAGAAGGAAATAGGATGGAGCAAAGTATAAGTCGGTTTACTAGAACCTGGAAACTTTTGAAGATGGACAGAACTTCTTCATTATAATTCTAAGGAAAGCTTTCAGAGTCTATTCTTCGGTTTTTACAGCATTATTCATTAAATAGCCATTCTCTATTTTAAGCAGAAACGTGGCTGACCAAATAGTGCTAAAAGGCTATAGACGTTCACTGATTTGTAGCAGTACACAAGAATTTCACTCATACATAAGGATGAAAAATGAAACTTGAGACTGAATACGCTCAAGTAATCAGGTTACCACAAACGCATCCAGTAAGACAAAAGGCACTTGTGTGCCTGTTTCCAAAAAAAAAAAAAAAAAAAAAAAAAAAAAAAAAAGCAGAAAAATCTTTTGCTTCTGGTCCCAGCCCAAGCATACTGGTGAGAATAACCGCTGAAGCGGAGAGCAGAATACCAGTGAGACTGGTCATTCTTCAAGACAGATTTAGCTACTGCCAAAACATAACTTCAATAATTTACTGTGTTGTCCCATAAATTATCTGCTTAGACTGAGACAATAATACACAAGATCAGTCAAAGAAGCTACAACTCTAGTTGCCCAGTCAGGAGGCTAAAACTCACTAAGCAGGATAAGGTTGCTTAACGTCAATATAAGCTTCAGAGCAGAAATAATTGAGCATTTATTCTTAAGGAACATGCTCAAAACAGCCTTTTCAATATATTACCCTCAATAAATAAAAGCTCTAAACTCCCGTAATAAATAATCCAAATGAACAATGAGGAAGTCTTAAACGACATTAACAGAAGACCATTAGTCACGATGCCGTTTCATCTAGCAATATTTTCAGCCACCCACAAAGGAAAACAGATTCCTAGCAACACTACCGAACACTCACACTCACGCTGCAGTTGTTTATTATTTGATATAGTGGGGCAGAGAGACAGGGATCTGTCACTTCCTCAAGCAAAAATCAAAGCAAAACAATTGTTCTTGGTGCAGCAGAGCTCCTTTACAGGACTATCCAGCATCCAGTGTGCAGATATAGTAACACTTAATCCATCTGAAGGACGTGTCAGAATGGTTCGTGCAAGCAACTATTTCATGAGAAATTTAGTAAAGACACCTAAGCTTTTGTTTTCCTTTGCATTTTATTAAACCTGAAGTTCCTACTTCAGCTACAAAAAGCATGAAAAATAATCAAGATATCAATACCTCTCAGTCTTTAAATGGAAAGATACTGCACTAGAAACAAATACTGATTTTTCTGGTTTCTTTAAAAGAATGAAACCAATAGTCCTAACATCTTAAGTTAAACAGATCAGACCAGACAACCATTAATAGAAAAGGAACAGAAAGTACAGCGAAAGACAAAAATGTAACCTGATTTCAGGAAGCTGTAAAACAGTTTCAGATGCTTAAACATAATTGATCCTTTATTAAGGACTTCTTTTCAAGACAGGAAGACACTGAACGAGGTTGCTGAGATTCCTTCCAAGACAAGGTAAGCATCTCAACTCTTGCCCTGAATCCCTTTTAAAAAATAATTAAGTAGCAGAAGTGGCAGATAAAGTGTAATGAAGAAAGAAACAGCTGTATTCCATATATTTTAGGACAAAAATCCCTTTCCAGCCATATCAGAAATCAATGTTTTAGCATATTCTGAAAGGTTTGATAATTAATTTTGTCACTGCCTACTCGTAAAATTGGCCTTTGATAGCTAAAAGCAGATGCGATGGCAGCTAGACCAACTAGATCAGAAAAATCCACAGAAATCCTGGATTAGGGAAGTGCAAGGGGAACGCTGTTGGGGTTTTTCGGGTTTGTTTGAAAAAATTATATATTTCACAGTTTGAGAAACAAATTAGTTTATGGACAGAATCATATACTAGGCCCTTTCATTTCTCAAGTCACTTGCTACTTTGCTTTTACAGATTCCTTCTGCTTTCCAGATGGGAAAAAAGCTTTCAGGCTGCCATCCTAAAAAAAGCCACCAAATACGGACACTCCTCCATGAACGTAGCCCCTTGCAACGTACCTGTCGTGGAGCACTGCTGACATCTCCCCTCGGAGCACAGAATGATCCATGCCGGCGAGGTTAGTAACTCCCCTGTTGACCAAAGGAGATAAAATGCAACATGTAATTTTAGACAAGAGTAGCTGTCCTAAAGCATGCTTAGCACCATAGAACACATGAAGTTGCAGCCAGCAACTGCCAAAGATTTGTGAAGTCCATCCGTTGTTCTGATAGGAAAATGAGGCCTTTTTTTTTTTTTTTAAACTAAATCCCAGAAAGCCATGAAGCAGACAAGAGATGTACTCTAAAATTTCTTCAAGCACAACAGTATCTGCCTGCTGTTCATTTCAGTATCACCTTTTGAGCTTTTTAAAGAAAAAAAAAAGTCAAGACTATCAAGAGCAGCAGCAGAAAGAAAACTGACTTGGGAAGAAATTCCATCAACTGCAAAATCTCAAGTTAAAAAAGGACAAAAAATACTGACAATATTAAAAAAGTACCAATCTTGATGGAAAGCTTCTATCTCATGATAAATTACATTTCTAGGATTTTTTTAAAGTCTTCCACAAACTTACTGCCTACAAACCATCTTTGCACAAATTTTCTCTCTACTGTTCAGCTGTGATGCCTATATTTCTGCTATTCCCTTGACTACCATAAACTTCAATTAGTTTTCCTTTGCTTGCAAAGATGGGCTCTAATCTAGGATGCTAATTTCTGATTAGTGTTGTGTGTCTTGCATTCATGCGTGCATTAGGAACTCAAGGAGATCATTTAGGAGATAAAATAATCACAGTACTCAGTTTCAATGCCAGGACCAAAGCTTTGCTGCTCCTCAACTTTGTATGTATGAACTGAAATATAAGGCCTACTCTTTAAAATAAATAGTAAACAAAATGAGAGAATGGCATTGTTCTCTATTTTCTCATCTTGGTTCACCCTGGAGAAGAGAAGGCTCGGCAGGATATAACCACAGGTTTTCAACATCTGAAATGTCACTATGGAGAAGATGGACGTACTCCCTTCACAAGGATGCACAGCAACAGGACAAAAGGCAACAGGCTCAAGTTGCATCAGAGGAAATTCCGTCTGGATATAAGGAGAAAAACCATGAACAAAAGAAGAAACCTCTGCACAATGAGAAGAATTAAACACTGGAATAGGTCGCTCAGAGAGGTGGTAGTCTCCCCCTCACTGGAAACATTCAATGTTCAGCCTGACAGGGCCCAGGATGACTTAACCTAAAACCCTGCTTTCACCTCCAGAAGACCTTTCTAAGCTAGACTTTTCTGCAATACTATAATCTTGCACTAAGAAGAAAAGAAAGAGAGAGCTTCAGTAGAGATGATCTTCAAATGACATTAAAAAATGTGAGTTTGGTTCTTCTGGTTTTGTTTTTTTTGTTTTTTGAATAAACATGGAAAAGAACTTTGTGGGCAACCAAACCAACATCAATAGATCTTGATACAGAAAGTTAGATTTCTGCACCCTTTAAATCCCTGAGATTTAAAGCAGCTGTTTAAAAATGCACCTTTTGCATATAAACCTCCATTCTGCAATAAAAACACTGAGTTGTTTTTAAATTTTCCACTCACTATTAAAGAATATTAGGCTTAAATTCTGTATCCAATAAAGATCAGAGGACTAGAAATCAGAGTTCCAAATGGCAGGAAAACAAGGCCAAAAATAATTGCTTGTGAACTAACAATTAAAATAGCTTATCTGACTCAAGCCAAAACGTGCGACCCAGGGCACGCAGCAGCTCAGAAGCACTTATCCTTCCTCAGAAGTTCAAAATTAGAACTAGGCACTTAGAGTGTCTTAAAATAAGGGTATCTAATGAAGTGATACGACTTTCAGTCCAGGTGTATTTCCCTGCCTGTGAAGCACTTTGAACATACTACATGCATATAGCACAGCAGCTGCTACTTTTAACACTTACTACTTCCTCCTCTTTATTCTTCGTTAAAAATCTTCCTTGAAAAAAATCTGTATTATGCACTGAAGAAATTACTTTCCAATGAAAAATCAGCTTTAGAAGTCACTTTTGTCACCACAGAGCATTCCAGACAACAGGAATATGCTCTGCAACATCACTGAATTTTAGTAGCAGTTTTCTTGGCGAAAGCTTCTAGGAATGAAAATGAAATTAAAAGTTGAACTAGGTCCTCAGACATGTTAATAATATAAAGCTTTTCATGAATGCGACAATATTTATATGCAAAACAGTCTTTTCATTTGTTCTTTTAGACCCATGTATTACCTCGAGTCTTTGGACAGATCTGCATTTAAGCTTTTCATCTTGCTGCGCGGTTATATCACTACAGACGCGCAATTTTGTCTGACGGGAAATTTGTTCGGGAGGAGAGGAGAAGAGTGTTTTGTTTGCTTCACCTTTTTCCCTTGGGAAGAGGGTGGAGGTATAGCAAATATGACATGTGCTGTTTCTTTAAACACTTTACACATTTATACTAGCAAAAGCCTTAACCTAATAGTTACATCAGCAAACAGTTCTCACCAGTTTATTTCATCAAACCAGCTGGAAAAGTGTGTTGCTTGCATAAGAGGAGTTACTGTCAAACATTTAACATTTTTTTCCTGTAACTATTTCTATGTCTTTAGAACAATTTTGCCCCTTGTTACCTACTCGGGTAAAATCCACCTTGCACGGAATTAAGTTATTTTGGTTTCAGACAAATTCCACATTTCTTAATCCTTTGAAACTCTGCTGAATGTCCTCCCGGCTTGTCACTTCAGCCACGTTAATCTGTTTCAGCACATCCATCCGGCGCTCCTGCTTCTCTCGGCACATCAAGCACAAAAGGCTGCTTCCCAAGGTCCTTCAGGGCTCAGCTTTGCTGCAGTTGCTACGTTTATTCCCCTTAATTAGATCAACCTTTGGCAAACTGTCCAATAAGCACTTCTACAGCTTCTTTCATGTGACCCCTTACGCATGAAGGTGCTTTTTTATAAAAAGGCCATGGTGATTTCTCCTTCAGAATGACCACCACACTAAGTCAGCAATGATGCACGGCATTTGTCAGAGGGCTGATACATTGCAACTATTTCTTCTTGGTCTGATTTCCTATCGATCCCCATCTGTCCCTGCTCTCTCATTTTGCACTCTTGGCTTATAAGCAATTTGAAAGACGTTTTGCATTTGTACACTGGCAATGCTGGTCAGGTGAGTATTTAAGCAATGTATTACCCAAACAGAGCTTGTGCAAAGCAGGTATTGAGCTGTACTCTGCAGCTAGCATTTTTACAAAACAAAGAGCAGGAACACAGCAGCTTCAATTCAATTCAATACAAAAGAATGAAAGCTCCATGCTCCAGTCATCCAGATGAAGTTTAAAAAAAACACTTAATTCTTAAAAGTTCATAAATCTCTTCAACAATCCCTCTAAAACCTTATTTCTGAATTTAAGACCCAAGACTTCTTCCTCCAGTAAGACAGACTACCTGTGAGCCTTTGCAGCCAGAAGCAGGAGTTGAAGGTTGACAAACCACAGGTTAGCAGGACCAGTGCAAGCACCTACCTACTACTGAGGTAGCACTTTGCATCTCCAAATCTGTGCAAACAACCGAAACATTTATTTCTGCCCAACAGCCACCAAAACTAAACACAAGAGGCGTAAGCTGATGGCTGAGCGCTCTGCTAGCATGAGAGCAGCACAAAGGCTCGGGCCTTCCTGCTGCAGGTTATTCTGATCGAGCAGCAAGCGCACAACTGCAGCCTATGTTGTGTCAGGACTGCTTATGAGCCAGCATTAAATGGAACAAAATATATATACGTATATGTATATTTCCCATGGATTTTTTTCTTTAATTGAAAAGACACCAAAACAAATGTTCCTTGCCACATTTAAAAATCAGCGCATTTTTTCCAAAGCTATTTAGTTTTCACTTCTTGTAGCAAAACCAAGAGACCATCATTAAAGTGTGAAACTGCCCAAAGCCTAAAATTTAAGGAAGCTTCTGTTCCTGAAAAAACACCACACTTCATATTGCACACAGGCATTCATTAAAACTCAGCATTAAGCATATGCTGGATGAGTTCAGACTTCCTGAAATATCATTTACAAACAACAATTTCAAGAAAGCCACGTACACTAAAAAGGAAGTGAGACTGTTTAATAGAACAGGATCCACTACACTGAACTCCATAATACAAAACCATATTTAAAATCAGTACAAGTAATTCTTGTTATACGTAAACCATCCTATTGCAAAGCTAGTGTGTAGAGCAGACAGAGCACTGTTAAAGCAACATGAACATCTGGCTTGTGATAAATACAGCCTAACACGAGGGAGACAAGCTGACACTGAGAAACATTAGCAATGTGCATATTATAAAGCTCCAAAAGATGTACTGCCTTACTCTCATCCTCTTATAAGATCCTGAAGTCACCCAGGATGCCTGCACCAAATCAAAACACAAACTATTGCACTGTGGAGCTACAGCAGCCTTAAGATGTTGTATAGACAGCAAATTAAACTTCCACAGCTGTTATATGGGAAAAGAAAAAGCTTTATACAGTTTGTAATGCAATCCAAGTTTTAATCTCAGAACAAACTGGCAATTTCAACCTCTGGATAGTATTTGCATTTGTTATAGCACAATCATGCTAGAAGTGGATTGTTTCATTGTCTAACTACACTGGCATCCGTGCCCTTGCAGACCTTGACTCTCAAGTCAATCTGTGTCCAACAGTCATGGGCTTCGTAATTTGAACCATAAGAGCAACAAGTCTGACAATACCAATGTCACTGTTAAATTTCAAAACAAACACGGAGTGGCATTTTATAGAACGATTTATGAAACTGAAGTTTAAAGTTGAACCTGTCTGCTTACAGACTCTAAATAGATGTAGGATAATAGCCGGACTTAAAAAAAAAAAAAAAACTTACTGTACTTTATTTCTAAAGGTGATCTGAAACAAGGCAGATAATCTTCCCACACTGATGACACTGAAGATGTCACTACCTCCGACCCGTACCCTTGTGCCTAGCTTTGCAGCCAACAGCCTCATCGAAGTCACGGCTCTTCCCCACTGCTCCGTTCCACCACCCACGTGCCTCTCCAGCCTGTAGTAGAAGCAGCACCTCTTTCCACATCCACCTTTTCAGGCTGCATTTAATGTTCTGGATAGTAAAACAAGCAGGCTGGCAACTGGCTAGCCTACATTCACCTAAGGAGCCTCACGGGTGGCAGCTTGCCCTCTTCCCTCCCATTCTTCAATACCCTCATTTTATCACCAGCAAACATAGCTTTTACCTGAAAACTACCATAGATGAAAAAGCTCTTTGAGACATGGCATCATGCTTTTACAGAATGAGGCAGAGCATGCAAACCGACTCGTTACTACAGGCTGTTGCCCATGATACCAGGTCAGGACACTGCACAGAAGAGTCTCAACTCACAGCACTGAAACTGCAGTAGCAGATAGCAGCATTTTTGCAATATTGAGATGTAGGTACCAAAGTATTGTTTTAAATACTGTTATGAGTAAGTCCACTGATTAAATATTTCATGCCTTGATTTGCACACTGAACCAAGTTTTATCTCACATATTTACAGAAAGGTGAACAAAAGTATTACCAAGCTTTTTGGCTGGACCAAAGAAAACATCTACTCAATTTGATGTAAAGTATTCCTAAAATGTTTAAGTCATTACAGAATCATTATATCATCAGTGCTTTATGAAGGACTTTCACTTCTCACCTGCACTCTTCTTCCTTCACAAAGCCTTGGGCCAATAGCAGTAACCTATGGTTATGAATTCAGTACATTAAAGCTCACTCATTATCATGTACGTAATACATTCATGCTGGTGAAGCGGATCCCTTGACAAAGTCCGATTAGATAAGCATCGCTTTTAAAAAAGCGCACAGAAGCAATCCAACAAATATGACAAAAGTCAAAGATAAAAGCCTCTATTATCTCCACTAAGACAACAGAACTAATGACCTTTGGATATCACTTTCTCCTCACTAGCAGAGGGAAAAAAAAATCCTGTTAATAAACCAACTGCTGCCTGCCAGTTATTTTAAGAGTGTAAAGCTTTATGTTGTTACCAAGACCTGGGAAGGCCAGAGGAACATATTAGTCCATTCACTAGGACACCGAATAGCTTAGATACAGCATGTCCCTTCAGTGTCCAGCTTGTCACATACACCCCTAATCTACTGATTACTGAGGGCACAGCTCAAGTACCTATTACTACTGTACAAATTAGACTCACTGAGACAAGGGCAGGTGTCAAGCTGAACAAGGCACCCTCATTCCGCCTGTCAGGCTCGCGGAGCACGAGCAGAATAGGAAAGCAGCACGCAGCTTTGCATTTTGGTCAGAAGTATTTTATTTCCACAATTTAATTTTTATCAAGTATACTTATGAATTAATATTTTTTTTTAATTTGTGAATGTGGGAATTAATACTATTAAAAGAAAAAACTTCTATTGCGTGCTTGCACTTTATTAATAAAGAAACTTAATGCACTAAAGTTGCAGTATATATTTTAAACCCTTGAAAGCTTGCTGCTTGAGTATTCAAAGGAAAAACATTTTTCCCACTTCTAACGAGAAATTCTGTACATTCAAAACTGCACAGTAATATTCACAATAACAATAAAAAACAGATCAATAGCAATTCCCTTTATACATCCCACAAACTTTATAAAAAATGGGTAAGTATCACTCAGGGAGAGATACTGCATCACAGAGGTTAAAGCCAAGGTTATGATCATGCAGAACCGGAAAAATAACCTCCACCCTGCAACAAGGACTAAAATCTATTCAGCTAACAAGATATCCAATTATATCTTACCCATATTCACCCTTACTATAATCCTGTAAGAATTAATCAAACTAGCCATATAGATATTACCTTTGCTTGCTACTAATGCTGACACAGAGGAGCCTTAACGTAGGCACATCCAGAGACACTGCTCATGGTGGGTGTCATTGGCTGTAAGCTTTATCCGCTCTCTCTCAAATATCAGAGCACAACTTGACCCAACCGTATGTTAAAGACTGAAAAGCCGACTGCTCTGGAGCTAAGAGTCCTTAACAGCAGCGATCTGCATGAATTAAACACTACCCCCTCCCTAAACAATTGCTGTGTATATTTTTCAGAGCTGGTTCTGAAAATTACCATAGTAAAATACATCCAACATCTGCAAATATATTCAAAGAAAAAATTATGCATCAGTCAATGTGATATCACTAGGAAAACATTTCATTTAATGTATGTAGACTGATACTTGAAATATTCATACCTAAATTATATTTCTGGTAAACAAATCAAGTTATGATTTTATTAACCTGGTATTGAAGATGCCTTATTAAAAGGAATGGTGAATTTATTTCTCAACTGTACAGACCAGACTGACTCACAAGTTCTGCTTTTTTCATTCACTTTTAAAGCTTCCATAAAGCTACATCAAAAGCTAGGTAAAGAACTACTAAAAAAAAAAAAAAAAAAGATTCTGAGTTATGAAAAAAGTCTCCTTTGTCTAAGGATGAACATGATAGCCTAGCAAGCTGAAACAAAAGATTCTGTTACAAGCCAGGGCTTTGGCCATATCCTTTCACTCTCATTACTAACAGCAGAAATATCTTTTGATAAGTTTGGGGAATTTAAACATGGATAATTTTTAAAACAGCATTATCCACTGAATGATTATTCAGTCTTAAAGAATATGTAGACCACCGGGCAGCTCCTACCCAGTTTGCTGGGTCAGAAACAGGACTGCTGAAAGATCGAATGCTCCTTGTGCCTCCAAGACAGTGAAGAGCTGCATGAAGCAGCATTCGCGGGATCCAGGGATTTTGCTTGGCAGTGCTGCCTAGCATGCACAAACACCGAGAACGACACGAGCCGGGACCGACAGAGCAGACAACCCACCAGCACGGTTACCTGCAAAAGGCTTCACAGAAACAAATTCTAGGATATGAGAAACTATCTCACTGGGACAGAATTTCCCCAAAAGCTTTGTATAAACATCTCATCTCGACTGGAAGGAACCATAAGAAATTCTCGAATGCTGAAGAGTATATTCTTCAATGACTCTTCAAACACCGTGCGGCAGTGAGGTCTGTTCAGGTTGTCCCTCTGCTCGAGGCACCAGAGAGGAACGACGAGACAGAAGAGATGCTCTCCACCAAAAGCTGCAGAAGCTGCTCTGTAGGGGCAGAGGAGACTCCAGGCACTCCTCACTGACAAAAACTCCCCACTGCAGTCCATGTTAACAACTGTTAGACCAGAGGTGACCCTGCTCATTTCTGTAAGCACAGTTGGGTAAGAAGAATGAAAGTCCATTCACCTACTGTGTTTTCCATATCATTGCTACTGTCAGCCAACTGTGGCAAAGCCTTCACGGGCTTTGGCCAGAGAGAATGGTCTAAAGTTCACAGAGTAAACCAAATCAACACTGCGTCTCCTGGATAAGTCAGCTAGATCAGCAGAAGGATTTCTTCTGCTGCTTCGTGAAGAATCCAGCACCTAGCCAGGACACCGGAACAACGAAAACCTCGGGCAGCCTTCCTGAGCTGGCAAGCAGAGCCTGGAAAAAGCCAAGGGAAAGACAACTAGAAGCCAATACTGTCTTGAGGTAGATTTCACTGAAAGCAAGACAGGCTGCCTCCCACTATTTGTGCATACTGAATCTTACAAATCACAAAACCCTATCTATGAAAATATGCAAAAGGCTCCAGAGTAAGAGAAGCGCAAAAACAGTTTTAAAACTTTTTTGTTAGACCTAGGTAATGAAAAAAGGCAAATACAGAGTGAGAATCCAAACAAGTTCCAGCTTAAGAGTTAAAGCTATTACTAGTTTGTTATAACAAAAGGAGATTTTTCAATTAAAAATTTTCCTGGTGTAACAATACTCCTATAACTACAAAAAAGAATTAAATGGAGGTGCCCCAGGTAACAGCAGCTCTTCTAATATAGGCTCCAACTCTTCAGTGCCAAGAAAAGCGCTGAAGTTGTCCACGAACGTACCATTCTCCTAGATAGCTATCATTAGGACAGAACAGTACCTCCAGAGTATCCCATCCTAAGGCTTAAATAGAAGCATTCAAGACCACGTTACTCATATTATGCTTAAAGCAAACAAAAATAAAAACTAAGCACAAAGTCTATTGTGGAAAATCCTAAAATAATTTTATAACACTCTTCTTTTAATAGTAGAGAACTAAAATTTAGCAAAATTACTGCTAAGGATCCGCAAGGAAACCCTGGCACCTAGCCACCTCAAAAGAGCAAGCCGTCAGATGAGTCTACAGCACTACCAAAGTAGCACACTTACAGAGTCCCTCAGACAAATAAGGCATCACAGCAAGTAATTGCAATCATAAAAAATGACTGTTTCCACAAAAGTAAGCACTTTAGGTACTTCGGTACAGTTATATGCTGTCTTTGAGACTCTTCGCTTCCTGTCATATTTTTGGAAGAGTAGTTTAGCCACGTAACATCAGAATATCGTTGCATTCCAGCACAGGGACGCAAACTGAAAACTTTCAGGAAACTTTTCAGTTTCTGCAGACCACCACTATTCCCACCTTTGCAAGTTTGATGCTCCCGACAATCAAAATTAGGCATGGAGAAGTACTAACAAGAGCTTAATTACACCGGCAGAAAATCTGTCATGCAGAATAGGTAGCGCCTCTCGGGCTTCATAGCAGTAGTTCTGCAAGCACCTAATTATTCGTACTAAAGGTGATCCATGGACCCAGCATCAGTTTCCACTGGTGTCTGCAACAGCGTTCAGAGGCAATAGCAAAAGCCTTCGGTAGACTGATCACAGTGGAAAAGTTAGGCGGCATGGTTAATCGTTCATGAAGCCACGCAGATCCCATTGTTCAGCCCTCCAGCTCTTTATTGCAAACTTCAGCTTTGCCTGTTCTTTCCCTGCAGGGCCCTGTATTTGCGGCTTTCCAGAACCAAGTGAAAATTTTAGGCAAAGGACACAGTTACTCTAAATTAGAAAGAAGAGAATAAATTCTTACTTTCTCTCTCAAATCTCACAAAGCATTTTGGGCTTCTTTTAACAAAAGAAAAAAAGAGCACACATTTCAGTTACTCACAAAGTGTCTCTCCACATCATCTCTGATGAGCGAAAATATCTCCTCTGCTCTTCATGCACCTGTAGTCAAACAAAAAGAAAATGAACTGAAGCAGAGAGCCACAGACAGACATCCAGAAGTAGCATTCTGCCTCTCAAATCCCATGTATTTTAGGAAAACAAAACAAGATTTCTCTAAATATTCATGCACAGTATGGCTTTTTCCCTGTTTCACTAACTTTCTACAGTAAAAACAGAAATAAAGGAACAAAAGAGAAGAAAAATGTTTCTTATTTGTATGTATTGCATGACTACTGCTCCTTCCTGCTGTGCAAACAAGGATGAATTATGAAAACTAATCAAGGGAACAGAGAGAGCACATGCCCTAGATTTTTCAAATAATCTCTTGGTTTAACCCAGTTGTTCCTGAGCCTGCCTATCCCATGAACAATTTACTAAAATGGAAGCTGTGACTCATTATTTTAAAAGTCACCTTTTATTTTAAGAGTGAGGGAGAGAAACAGCTCGCATTATTTATGTGCAGTAAGTAATGACACTAATTTGTACAGAGGAAAAAAGGCCTAAATCTTAATGAGCTCCATTTTTGAGATCTAATAACAGTTGATCACAAAGCTATAGCTGTGTTTGATTTTTTCAATCTCTAAGAGTATGATATCTTTCAGTCATTAATCAAAAAAAAAAAAAAAAGACTAGTCTACCTTCAGGTTTGTGAGCTCACACCTCCACTTGAAGGTACAGTGGTAAGTTGTAATATTTCAATTTGCTGCTGTCATTCTGCAGCAAGCATTGCAAAATATAAGCTATGCAATACACTTGAAGAAAGCCACACTTAAATCTCTGGTCTTGTGTATATTTTGCTTTTTTAAACATAAATGAGCAACAACACACAACAGTAAATGAGTATTGCTGCATATGTTCACAAAACAACAAACATATATAGCATTCAAAATGTTTGGTTGCTTTATATATTTTAAAAAGTGCAAGAACTTCTGCAAATCATTAGTCACTATTTCCCCTCGTCACCCCCGAAACAAAACCCTACCAATTACATATAAAATTCTGACTTCAGAGAATAAGCCACAAGCAATGCTCATTTAAGATTCTGTCTAAAATCTGATTTTGTTACACACAGTGTTTGTAAGCATGAATTATAAATTCACTGCGTTCTTTGCAAGACTTCAGAAGTGCCATAACGGAGACGGCATCAAACAGAATCCTTTAGCAGCAGCTAAACCCTTCTCTTCCCTCCCCACCGAGGTCTGAGCTGCTGGCAGGATAGGGTGGTTCCTAACCCCAGCACTGCAGCACCTCAGGACAGTCTTTCAGATAAACCTCAGGTTTTCCTCTACTAAAGAAGCCTGCTGAGTAAATAGGATATGCTTTATCCATCCTCCATCAAAAAACCAGCACATTCAAAAAGCACCATGGTCACCCAAACTGCTTTCCTAGAATTGTACTCAGGAAAAGGTCACTTGTCAAATCCTGTATCATGTACAGTAGGGTTAATATAATTAGAACAGATACGGCATCAGTTGTTTTACAATCCTATGGGTATTTCGCAGATGTATCTGATGAGGCAAATACATTACACAACTCTACAAGGTGATCAAAAGACAAGTCCTCTCCACTTTGCAAAAAATCTAAGGCTTCCAAGAGATTAAGTGCATTTCAAGAAATAAAGGAAGCTGGCCTGGTCTGGGGCTAGCGTACACTAGAGATAGTTTTGTACATGTAGTTATGCATCTCCTATCCATATACCCCTTGCCAAGGTCAAAACAGTTATTTTGGTAGGCTCTTTAACAGGATTGCTTATCTGTACGTATCAGCTAGAATACTCACTCCAGCTTCCTCAAAGATTGGGAAGAAAACCAGATTTATCAATTATTCTCAGCAAACAAATGTGACTTTTTTTTAATCCTTCCACTTTACATAACTTCCCTAATCAGGTTACTCCCAGTCCACTTAGTTACAAATTTGTGGAATTTATTTTGGGAGAAAGAGGTAAGTGGGCTATTCACACAAAAAACTAGAACTAAATCCTTGGCAAATCTGCTTCACCTTCTTCTACAGTTTGACACTGTAGATAGGCCAAGCTATTCATACACAGCCACCACTGCACTACTTCTAATAACTTCCTCAGCCTGTTTCACCAGTTTCAAACAAAAAAACACTGGAGTGACTTCAAAAATGAAATACCTGATATCTGTCCATCTCCTCCCCTTACCTGAATGTTTCCTTGGGAAATGGGATTTCAGCTAAAAGGCTTACAGACTGTCTACTCACATTATTCTGCTCGTGAAAGACTGCCGAGCCAATTACAGTGGCAGGGGAAAGTTGAGTTATTTTTTAAGTTTGGGGGCTTTTCTTTTTCTGAACCACTGCTGAGGGGACAGAAGATGCAGAGCCTCTCCTGAGCTGTGTGCTGTGTGTGTGGCTGGCTTGCAGCAGAAAATCGTGAGGAATGTTACATATATCATTTTATTGCACATAGGAGAAAATTAAAGATTACAGAAAACAGTGCACAATAGGTAACCTAATGTATGTAAGTTCTACAACTGGCAGCTGAAGAATTTTCTTCCAATAAAATACAAAATTCAGCAAATGCGTGGGAAATATTTACAGTGTCATTACCATAGAAATTCAGATGGTTCAAACGCTATTTAAAAAAAAAGAGTATGAACAAACTTTTTAATTTGCACTTGAATGATGGAGCTGCTATCAACTTCTCCATTCTCACCATCAATTCTACATGCCCAACACACAAATATGAAAATTTCACACCTCTGCTTACAACTACCCACTACGTCCTCAAAAAGGAAACATCTGATCACCAGGACTGACTTGGCTCGCCCCTGCTAGAACCTGGGGGCTGAATTCGTCACCACTGTGCAAGTTTTTTAAGTCTCTCTGGTTTCGGTTCTTTGCTGTTATTGCTGCTCTTTTTGCTGTTAAAGGATTTTTAAGCGCTCCTTGGAGACCCAAGCAAGAGTCATGCATTTTGCCGTCATTCTTTCTGACGCACAAAAGCAAATACATACGCTTACGAATAATGATTCATTTCCCATATAATCATTATATTTGTTGTAATGACCTCCAGCATGAATTTAGGCGTATAGTTTAAAAGTGGTGTGGTTGAGCGCCATGGGAAATCGCTTAGCATTTCACAGGCAAGTTAAACTACTTGCAATACTGACTTTGGAGAACATATAAAAATCACTGCATATGCTGGTAATATGCTGGGGCACACAAATATTTTTTGTGCAGAAATTAAAATTTAGAACTTTGTTCAGAAATTACAAAGCCCGAAGCGGCTGTGATTTAGCCTGAGCTACAGCGTAACGCAGGCAGCCACCACCACTTGCCTTCCTCGTGCTGGACCTGACAAACCAACCAGCTGCACAGGTGAACAGAAAACTACTGTGCAAGGGAAAACGAACCCACTCCACACAGCAGTTTTCCACCAGATGAGCAAGCTGACCCAGCTCCCCTGGTGTCAGCCACATGTTCTAGGCACACGCTCGGCAACTGGGCGCAGAAAGCCGGATTGTCCCTTCCAGCAGCAGCTGATTAAATTTGACATTGAACTACACCCTTAAACGTAGCATAGCTTTAATCTCTAGAGAGAATCTCTCTCTAAATAGAGAGAAAAGTGTAAGATAAAAATGCCTTTTTAGTCATAAAGTAGTAGCTAGACTAACCTAATGGCAGTTTCCAGGGAGAACTTCCCACAAGTTTTTGGATCTTCCTATTTTTCATAATGCACATCGGAGCTGCACGATGTGGAAGCAGTATTAACAGGCATCAGGCATCACCTGATAATCACTAGTGAAGAAGCAGAATCATTAACAGGTTCCACCTACAAACTAGGGGTATATGAATGCTTCAATGCGTTCAATAGAAACTACATCCATGCACAAAACCCCCATATCTTGGGCTACAGGATATACAAAAACTGAAATTACCAACTTATTTCAGTCAACCAATTTACTGCCCTTTGAAAAACCCAGTGTCATAAAGGAAGCCACGAACAAGCTGTTGAAATACAACTCCAGGGAGCAGAAAAAACATTAACCTAACAGAAACGCGTAGCTGTGTTAAGGGAAGAAGTTGTACCACCCAAAGGGATGCTATCATGCTAGCTAACTGTCATATACATCAATTAACTAATGTCCTTTGTTAATGCACTGAAAAATAAGTTCCATAAAAAAATATCTAAGCCCAGGGAAGCAGCTTTTCTCCCGCTGGGCTGAGCCACACGGAGCCCAGCTCCACCGGCGGCCGCTCCGGCAGCGGTCCCAGATTGGGACCACGGGACAGAGACACGGAGACGGCTGCAGGTGACATCCCACCACGACAAGGAGCTGTGGCTAAAGGAAGGCTTCTAATAACGACCTCTCCTGAAAGTATGAAGTTGCAAACTCTTAAACTGGATGGATCGCTTCTCTTTGTCAGGAGCTCTGTTTTGAGGGTGCGAGCCACAAATTTACAGATGTCAACTAAATTCTGCGCCAGAAGAGTTAATCAAAAGGACAGTTCCACTACAGGCCAAAGCCAAATGGTTGTAAGAAAGGCTTAAAACCTGTGAAACTTCAGAGTAAAACAAAAGCAAAAAAGTTCAGAACATTAAAAACCACTTTCCCATTTTCTGCCATCAAACGTTTTGGTACTCCTCTGCTGTATTATACACTAGCCTACCAGAGCCACCTGCTTCACCGAGAAATTAAATCCTTCATATTCCCTTGCGCTATCATCCAAGCAGCCATGCGACAAGCCACCCTGCAACCCCTTCTACTCAACTCCGAGCGTTTCCACCCGTTGTTACCTTATCCAGCCACGTCCTTTACCTGCAGGCTCCATCTAAACCACATCCTTGGAAAAAAAAATCTACGTATGCTAATAAAGGCCTGGGAAAAATGCTTTTAGACTAAGTTAGTCAGCATGATCTCGAACCAACCACTGTCAGGACACCTACCAATTCGAGAGTGCTGTTAACGAGCAAAGTTTTAAGCTAAGGGAAGACCAGGCTACAGATCAACTTAAAAGCATTAGTCTTTTGGTTTTTAACAGCTATTTTGAGCATACCTTAAAAAAAAAAAAAAAAAAAAGAAAGAAACCAAGGAAGGAACTGAACTCATCTGGGAAACACTACAGCATAAGGCAAGACAGAGCACAAGACGGCACACACCATTCCCTGGCTTATCGTAAGCCAAATAAACACCATGAGAGGGGAATAAGATGCACTTGCTTCACGTGCTGGCAACTTCGCTTATTAATGCCATACAGACTTTTTCTAACACTGCAGGTTTAATACTGCAGGTGAGATTTGGATTTCTAATGCTACTTGCCCTGCAAACAAACATTAAGAATCTCCTGAACACAAGGACATTGAACATAGGTACGACAGCAGCCCAGGTCTTCTGGCCCCAATACCCACCCCGTATCCAGAACCAACTGGTAGATAGAAAAACATCATTCTTGACTGAGAACCACTTTTATCCTTAAAGTTCCTCTTAACTACACTACGCATGAAGGATTATTCACTGTTATTATGTACATTTGTTCACAGCCCCACAAGAAATGACCAGGTTCTGGGCAAAGAACAAACAGTTGAACGGTGAAGTTCGTTAAACGGGACAATTTAAACTGAACAAACTCTCTACCCCAAAGCAGCACAACTTCAGTTTAGGTCTGCCTAAGCATGATCAAAGAACAAATTAATGCTTTAGCCACACTCTAGAAAGACTTCTAAATTAGCTATTTATAATATGCAATATACATGTCTAACTTTATATTTTATATTTATATGTCTTTTTCAGCTATGTTGAACAAACTTATCAAAGAAGGTGAAAGTAGATTTTTAACAGTATCGTGTTGTGTTGCATAAACAATTTGTGCACGTACAAAACTAAACGGCTTCCTGTGTCTTTACTCAGTTGTTCGGATAAATGACCTAAGGCTACATAGTTTTGAGCCACAGTCACCATTTAAACAAATAGAGTTTTCATTGAAAGACTTCTGAGTTTTTCAAGATATTCAACGTTTTGTCTAATGCTTCAAATATATTAATCAGCTTTTGAAAGTCCCACGTAAAACAGTCCTCCTGTGAAAGATTTAAACAAGACACGGCCAGAGAGTTCCACAAAAGAAAATTAAATATATTTCATCAACATTTTCAAGTTAAGCATTTAAACTGCTGTGAAGCATTTAGATACAGGAGCTTCCAAGTGCCGTTCATTTCCAATTGATTATATCCAATTTGTGATACTATTACCATACAAAAGCCTTCTAATCTCCATCTCAAAAGCGACTGACAGATAGTGTCAACAGCACCAAACTGAGCTGAAGTTTACACTTTTACTAACATGCTACTCACCCACACACAGTCTCTCATAAGTCATCTATTTTCCACTGATAAAAATCAGGCAGAATAATTTTCAGTGAATCCATTTAAGGATTCCTATTGCAATATCCAGAAAAGACTAGATAAAACATACATAGCATGTACATACATATTTATTCCTGTATCCTTAAAAATGAAAAGTTTCAGATTACTAATAACAACACAAAAATATCTGATTATTTCATTAAATGTAAACACTCAAGAATATCTTTGAAGGTGCTTGCCTTCATGGGAACATAAACTATTTAATCAATTTCTATTAAATGCTAAGCTTCATATAAGAAAAACACCAGAGAAGTCAGATATGAAAGGTCTGACTACAGACCAGTTCAGCCAAATTACCTGCCCCGTAGCAGTTGCTCCAGGAATAGTGCAAGTAGCGTGACTAATAGGGAATGCTATACTCTCACAGCATATAATTATAATTATTAATTATCATAATGCACCCCCCATGATAGCCTGCCCACCTCCAGCATCCTCCTGGCTGCAGAGGCTCCCCAGTACGGTCTCCCAGGCCAAAGAGCCCTCCCCTGCCGAGCCGGCCCTCTGAACGCGAGCGGCTGATGCTCCCTGAACTAAACATCTGAACAGTGCATTTCTCGTTTCCTCTTCTAAAGATGCCTGTGAGCACCTTCATGCAGCACTTGTGAGAACTGCGCAGAATTCCTAAAACTGCTACTAGATGGCAAAGCAACTATCAAATCAAAATTTTTCACGACTTCTAATTTACAACTCAAGTTTGCAATTTTTCAGTATAACAGATTTACTGTGCTGCCTCATTACTACATGAAAAGCTGGAAGGACATCTACACTAAACTACAGAAAGTGTTGCCTAGCTAAGTTAATTGAACAGAAGCAGTTTCACTGGGCCCCAGATTTTTTATTTTTATTTTTAATTAGTTGCATACACAAAGCATCTCAACTTTCTTACTGTTCATGGCAGGATCCCAGGGCTATGTTTCGCCATTCCCAAGTAGTCCAGGTTAATTTTGACATCTAGAACAAGGTTCAGGAAGAGAAAAAAAATTGTCACACACGCTTGCACGCTATTATTCACTACAGATTTTATTTAAAAGCACTACAAAGCACATCATCTCCAGAAGCGTTAACTATTACTTTCTGCAGCTCTTTGAGCTCCATCTCCACTCTGAGTGGGAAATTGGATACTCCCCCCTTTTTGCCTGAAGGGAAAGTTCATTTAACTCACTACAAATCTGTCCTGCCCTGCTCTCTTCCGTGTATACTGAGCATTTATAACATATTTCTTCAAGACCAGGGCTGCAAATAAAAATCAATTTCAATTCAACAGTAGTGTGGGAGAAAAAGTTAACTTTTGCTTTGAAACTCATCAGTCCTATCTCAGACACAGCATTTCCTTAGAGCCTCCATTTTACATAAATCGCTGAAATGCATACGAATCGCAGTGCTTTCAACAGAAGTAAGGCCTTGCACCATCGCGCTAAACCAAGCACGCTTTCCATAGATTCACCGCACAGCAGGAAGCTCCCTGGATGGCCTTGCAGGGGGGACACAAACAGGCCAAAGTTAGCTTAGAGCGGGCTGTGAAATCTTGCACCCTATCTCCCTGCGGAGAAGGAGCGATTGGAGAGCAGAAGTGGGGAGGAGAGACTGCTTTGCATGTTCAGATTGAGTAGGTATTGTGTGTCCAATTAGGAAAAAAAAAGTCACTCAAAAACACAAGGAATAATTAGCAGGGTGTCCCCCCAGCCCTTTTTTTAATTCATTGTAACCCAAAGCACAGCAAGGAAACACCGGCAGCAACGCTGCCTGCTTTTACTTCCTCTGCATTTTCTCTCAGAAAGCAAGAAAAATGGCAACGTAACTCGTACATAATTTGGCAGCTTGTATTCACATATCCAAACAGTACCCGGAAGGGTCACCTCTACCATTAAATGAAAGAAAACATAAGAACAACAGCTTTCTAAGTACAAGCACCTGCCAACCTGAAGTGTAATCATTCTTCCAGCAAAAACAATACAACGATCCTATTGACAACAAAATCCTATAGAAGCTTTACGTTAACTAATAAAAACTGCCAAAAAATGAAACACTAGATGCTACAGAGCATTCAAACTTCACCAAAACGACGGAGTTATCTGAAGATCAGAGAGGCTATTGCAGTCTTATTTCATGAAACTTGCTTCCTCTTGATATTTCTCCTTAAGAGGCATCAAATTATTTTTCTTTTGTATATGCAGTATGGGCAGCCATCAAAGACCTACATTCAAGGCTTAAAGGAGTATTAACACGGCAAGGATGACATAAGAGTCTTCCTGCTGAATCGTGTACAAGAGCCGTTCTTGGGAAGAAAACCATGAAGTTCTGACATTAGAAAATAGTATCTGCTGGCAAGGAGCCCCCCAAAACTGGGCATAAGACGCAGGCTTCCCGCCATCGCCTAGCTGAACATTTTGCATAACCTGCATCTATGCAAAGCAGTGTCAGGCTCCTCCAGCGACGCAACACGACAGTGGAGGCCCTCACGAAAGGCCGTCAGTAACGAAAAACGGGAACAATGTGCGGCTTGTTAGACACATCTGGGATGGCACTGAAACAATGAAGTCAACACAAAGATAGCATTTTTCCCTCCAACCCACTCATTTTTTCCTCCTCCCATTTCTTTTTCCATCATTATTTATTCTCGAGTCCACGTTCTGGAGTGTAAAGTGTTGCCATGCAACCTCTTCTCTCGCACTTTCTCATCTTCCAGGCCAGCTCCCTCCTACCATTACTTTTACTGATGAATAAACAATCTGAGCTGCTAAGTGGGGCCGTTCACGGCCGTCGCGTGGACTGTTCTGCACGCACGCGGGGAGCGCGGGACACTCGGCTGCTCGGCGCTTGCCAGACTGGCAGCACCGGTTTGCGCTACAGCCATCTCCTCTCCGCCCCAATAAGCCATGCGTAAACTTCTTCATCCATCCCACACCAGCATAAAACCGCTACAGCCTCGCCAAAAGATACATCCATTCTCTGCAGGGAATACGAACCGGGATTCTCTTACTCCACCTGTAATTGCAGGGTTATTTATAGCAGAGAGGCCACGTTTCTGTTAAGCGCACTCTCAGCTTAAGCCCTGCACTCGGCTCTCCTCCTCTTGGCACAGCTATGCCAGGGCAAGAGTTCACCATCGCTCTCGGCAACAGGTTACCAGCTCAGCAGCCCCTAAGTACTTTCTAACCTATTTACTCAGGATCAACCGCTACAAAGACCGATTATTTAGCCTGTTTAAACCCCCCCTGCTTATTTCAGTTGTCGTGCTGCAGAAGAGCTCACGTAATTGTCTCAGCTGCCACAGATAAGGGTTATAGCCCCCTACCCCTTCCACAAGCCAGCAAGGACAGCCAACATCAGAGACGGTCAAGATATCCCTGATGGCACCACCAGAGAAACTCGGGCTCTCTGAATGCTTGTTGCCTTCCAAGGAAGGAGTTTTAAGAAGCAGGCATGCCCCGCTTACAGGGTCTGTGCAGTCCTGTCCAGCTTCACCCCGCTTTCAGAGAAGACACAACCCAACACGCAGGGCTCTGCTTGCGGGGAACACCAACACCAGCAGCAACCTAACATGGCACACAAGCCCCTGCCCTTGAAGGAAGGCGAGAGATGTCTGCAAACCCATCAAGTGGCCTCAGGGCTACATACTTTGAAGGATAAAAATGATACCACAACAGGCTTAAGTTAGTCAACATGTTTACTAAGACCCCGCCTACCATGCTCGCTGTTTAGTTACTCCCCTGTACCTCCAATCTCCCACCACATACACCATAATAACAAGTGGAAGAAAGACTACAGCAGGCATAAGATAAGATTTAGGAACAGAAACTGCCTTTTGCTCTGCACGTGAAGCATGATCACATCGATGTCTGGGTCCATCACTGCAGCTCTTAAGCAGTACCGTCAGTTTTACAAGAAAAAAAACTGAGAGGATAACAATAGTACAAGTTAGACGTAAGTATTACGAAAACCTATACAATATAGTTTTTCCATGAGTGATCACCATTTTCTTTAAAAGGATTAAAAGTTTGACACCCTAAAATGTAAAGCCAGCCAAAAATAGTAAACTTTCTAGAAGTCCGTGCCATCAATTATACAGATCCACAACAGCATTCTATTAATACAGAAGAAAATCAAAGTTAATGTAGGAAAAAACGCATGGCCTCTATCTCCTTGCAAAAAGGAGATGCTTAGGGGAGTTGGATCATGATCTATTTACAGCCTCACTGCAAATTCCTCCAACTATTCCAATTTACATTAAGAAAAGCTGCTAAACTGTTCCTGAAAAAGATTCGCCTGCTTGCAAAGATGTGGGCCAGACCCTCTCGTAGTTGGTGATATCACCAGCCTCACCAAGATAACTGGATGAGATAACACTTTTCCACTAACTCCGAGATAGCTGATATCATAATCATCTCATTACTCCTCTCCTTTACATAGTAAAACTGCTGGCCTGGAAATTAAGGACACGAGTTTCACACGCAGGAGGAAGAGCTGGTACCAAGTCCCACCTGGAGTACTGAACTGCCCACACTAGCCCTTCCATCCATCGCTGGTATGTTCTTCTGCCCTTTAGCATCAGCGTTTGATACTGCTCAAACCTAACTGAGAAGGGAGCGCGAATGCTTAAGCACTTAGCATTAGTCCTCCGTGAGAAACGCTACCAGCCGCAAGAGGCCGGTGTGATCTGCATACCTGCCGAGGGCTGGCGACGCGCGGCAATTCTCATGTTCGAGTAAAGGCAGCTCAGCGAGATTGCACCCGATCAGACTGATCCTTCCACTTTTCTGCTGCTCAAGTGTTTAAGCCCTGATTTATAGTTTGAGGGCTGAAGCTTGCCAAGTCTTCAGTTTATATAAAATATAACTCATAGGGCGTATTTTATATATAAGAAAAATATGAAAGATACCTTTTTCATTCCATGGTATAAGTTTAGGAACAACAGGACAGGAGAGTCTAGCTTCGTTTTCTAGGTGTCATAACAACACTGCTCAACTACTAACTCAATGTTCAAGGGAACAAAACTGACTCCTCAGTTAAATTCTGTTCTTGTTAAAAACCTTTCAATATAAACTTGCAATAAGTCATTAATAAGTGACAGTGATACCTACAACTACATGCATATTTTATAATTTTTAGTTGCTACTACTTAAAAAGTTGTTCATTGGTAGTGAGTGGAAAGATGACCTTGGGGGGGGGAAAAAAATGGATGAACTACTAATACAAGCCTTGTACAGCTCTGGCCCTCCTGGTAGATAATCAGATTCTTTAAAAAAAAAAAAAAAATGCAGAGCGCATACCAAAATACCGCTGCCCTTCTAAGCCTGCGGGACTCCAGTGCCACTCGGCTCTCTTTAAGGAACGGATGTGCTAGTCACTTCCCCTGCTCTATGCAAAGCCTGCGGGCAGCAACGAGCTGGCCCAGAATCATGCCTGCTTCATAAATACGGCAGCTACTCGAACGAGGCAGGGACCGCGACGCCAGGAGTCGACAAGGCAGAAGAACAACCCGTTTCTTCCTCTGGGCTTCCTTCAGGAGCCCGAGAGCACCTGCGAGCATCTTCGACTCCTCCCAGAGCTAAGAGACGAAGCTTTCCCACACCTTAATTCAGAGTGGAGTTTCATATTCACGTTTTCAGTAAAATATTTACGTGGACCATCCAGCTCCTGGGCAGTTGCAAAGCTTGACAGACGTCGACCCAGGAACACCTCCCTAAAAGGCAGCTGGAAAGGTCAGCGGCGCCAAGGGCGAGCCCTGCGAGGTGGAGTTGGACGCTCCATCGCCCCAGCCCCAGCCGCCCTGCTTCCCCTCCACGCACCTCCAGCCCCGCCATTCCCACCTCTGCTTGCAAGAGCAGTAGCAAGGTGTAGCCCCAGGGTGAGTTAAACTGATAAAAAAAATCATTACTGAGTGGGTTTGTTTCCCATTAGATAAGCAGCATGAAAGAATCTGCCCTGCAATCACACAAGTGTGGGTGCTGCAAAGGGAGCTGCAGGAGTCTGCAGCAGCCGCGAGGCAGGACCATCCCCTTCCTGGCAGCAGCCCTAAAATGTATCAGATTAGCTGCAGCACCAAACTGCCCCCAAAGTCTACAGCATCAGATTTAGCCCTTCAAGTGGGAATCATACAGTTAATTTTCAATCCCTAACACATTTATGGATATGCTTAAAATTTAAAAGAAATGAAAACCTGACATTTATTTCTCTTATAAAACTATTTAAATATACAGAAAATATACTACATCAATGTACAATGTAGAAACAGAGCTTCAATTTTAAAGGTCCAATTTTTGTGCCAGTACAGCAAAAAAAATTACTGGTATTTTACATCATCTTGACATGCTGCTGGATATTTCACATTTGCATTATCAGATAAGGTCAGTTATTCAGAAGAATCAAAGTTCCCACGATGCTAAATGAAATGCAAGTGGAGCACATTCAACTTGAAACTAGAAAAACAGACCACTTGCACAGAGGTCCTAGAAAACAACCAGGAGAAAGGAATCAGATTGAATTTCACCTGTACAGCCTTGCTTTACTGGATCTACACGATTATCTCCTAACATTTAATCATTAACTCTTGCATAACTCAAAACTATATTTTATTTTTCTCGTAACATGGAACCCAACCTTCCTTGTAACAGTCTGCTGTTGACCAGATGGAAGTGTAATCAAGCTGGCTCACAACGTACCATGGTTCTCATTTGTTGCGTCGCTAAATCCTGGTCTGCAATCTCTGAGCGATACAGAAGGATGAAAATGGCCTGCTCAGTTTGTATTTCTCACCAAGAACAAGGCAACAAAATTCTTCCTTCGCTTCCCCCCAACGATGGAAATTTAAATTCACAAAGGAACTAACACATTGAGACGAGCCAAGCACTGCAATACCTGTTAAAATACTTCTAAGTCCTCAGAGCTGGGACAGCTATTCGTCTTCCCATCCCCAGTTTTAACCACCGGGCCAGCGCAACACCTTCTCACGTGCTTTGAACCACTTGGACTGTTCATAGTCGGCTCCATCTCCAGTCCCATCCACACCTATAGGAAGAGACATAAGCGGTTTTGTCCTGCCGATATCCTTCCACGTGCACCACTGTGTGTCTAGGCACCCTCCAAAATAGCGTCCCTCAGAAAGGAACAGCAGAATACATAAGCTGACAGTCCAAGTAGGCACATGGCACCTGCTAAGACCGACACTTTAATACAGAAATAGGAAAAGATCTTAAGCTTCCTCAAGACTTAAGCAACATCAGGATGGGGCAAAAGATTTAAGAACTCCTCGGACAACAAAACTTCTGCTTACAATCTACTTTCACCTGTACATAAGTATTCGCACATCTTAAGTATTTCCTACTAAAAGAAACAAACAGAACAGCTTTAAAAATGGAGAATGTATTGGCACTGCCCAGCAAATCTCACAGATTTTACAACTATAGACTATGCCAACAGCAGCTGCATCAATCAAAGAGCTTAAAACAAAAGCCCCAAGAAATCACATGACCAGCATCATTAGTATTTATAAAAGCACTGTTTCCACAAAAGGAAACAAAATGACATATTTTTCACAGTGAGTTTAAAGCCAAACATTGATTAACACCACAAATCAGCAGTTGCTGCATTATCCAGAAACTTGATATACCCGATTCACTTAAAAATAGCTTCTCAAAATAGGCAGGGAAGACATCAAATTCATTACAGAACAGGCTATTTCACTGACCATAAGAGCGCTTTTGAATTTTCTTCTGATTAGTCTTCCAAAATACGCAAGTCACTTAAAGGAATCAAACTGAGATTTTGTCCCAGTTTGCAAGCCCTCCATGCATTCAAACAGATCCTCTCCTACCTCTTAATCCAAAAGCTGTCTTCAATAAATGCACTTCTGAAATGTTTTGTCACCAATATCAAGTCTCACATTGCAACGCCCTGTATCTCACATTGAGGCACCTACAGTCCCAGCTGATTTGTCAATGCTTTCCTAAACAGCATACCCGCTACCTTCACTATACGCTGTGCTTTCACCCTGAAACACCCACCACAGTGTAAAACTTTTGGAGGCAATGCTATTTTCATCTGACTCATTTGCATAAATAAGTTTTCCTTTATGTAAGTTCAAGATCTCTGATACTGAATATGTACTGAAAGCATGCCTTCTCAGCATGCCTGAGACGATTATTTAACACTGCTTACCTATTTCCTAGGGTTTTTTTTCCTAGACACTTTCCTTAGGCATAGCAAATATACTAAGAAGTAATTCTTCCAGACTAGTTTTTTAATCAAGCTCTAGTCTGACAACTTTAGGAAACCTGTTGCATGGCAAATAGTTAAAAGAAAATGGTAAAAACGCTTCCATCCAGTATTTCAACAATGCCCTTAAAGTAGAAGATATGCTGCCCCATGCATTTAAGCTTTCACCTCCCACTCGCACTGACACCCATATACACTGTTGGATTTGTGATAAAGGCACTTAGCCATGAGAAACTAGCCTAAGGCCATTTAGGTCAACTTTCATAAGCTACTAAGAGTCATTAGGAAAGTTCTGTACTATTGATATAGCAAAATGGCCAAACACTGAATACCTTCCCTGAGACAGCTAGCTCTTAAAACAAACACTTCCAATTGTTTGATTTGTTCAATTTTACCTTGACGCAATTCCTTAGAAAGTTTTGCCAGCACAGATATCACCTAGAAGAGTAAAGCAGAGAAAAAACCCATGCACTAAGCATCACAACTATTTCAGCAATAATAACAACTATGAGAAAGAAGAGCAGTTTTGACAGCTTTGATTGTGGTGTTTGCGGAGGCGATATAGTAATGCTAGCAGAAACATTTCTAGCAGAACACATTGCAAATTCATTTGGAGCCTCAACCAACACGTCTCTCTGTAGCGCAGACTAATTACCCCTTCGAAACAGCTGGACCACACTAAGAATACGCAGCCCTCGAGTAACACTGGTGCAACTTTTAGTTCAGAAGCAGAGGTTATGCCTTTAGATCCAGACCTCCTGGGCTTGATCCCCACTGTTGAAGAACCATATACAAGGATATTACATGGAGAAACACTAAATAGTCTGAGATTTTCTTTAAATGAACTCTAAGAATTAAATGCTTTATCCATTTTCTTCTGCTTGCTGTAAAAGAAAAATTTAAAAGTTACCAGTATTCAGGGAGAAAGAGCAAGCTTTTACTCTGCATGCCCAGTCCCCACGCCAGCACGCAGCCCCTGCTGCACCAGCTGCATTTTGCTTCTCCTCTGAGCCCCCTTAGAGCTCAACGTTCATCATCGATCTCTGTCTTCAGCAGTGACACCAGCTGAAAACGCTCCCTCTTTGCTCCACCGCACTCAGCCCCATAGAGCGGTGAGCCAACTCCTCACAACATTGGTTTAGATGATCCCAGCGGTCAATCTTCTCCCCATGGTCATGCAGTCCTATCGTCTGCGGGACCACACTGCAAACTGGATCAGGAAGTCTCTGCGCGTTCCTTTTTTTCTGGCCAGATGAATCTGCTGACCTACTTCACACCACGGGATCACCAGAAGTTGCGCCAGCGAGACCACAAGCAGCAGAATTCCTCAAGTCACCATGACTGCGATAAACTGGGTACAGCTGAACCGTTGCCTCAGATGACTTTCAGTTGAGGGAATTATAGAGCAGCAGAAACTATTTAAAATGAAAGAAAAGCTGGCTGGGGCGAAGCCACTTAAATTCATTTTTGATACCTGGTGTCAAGCCAATGCTCACTAGAAACAGTCTTCCTTCTTTGAAGCAGAGCGGTATGTTAATTCGTGCTGGCAGCTCCCTGCAATTTTTTGAACTTCACAAGCGAGGGAAAAATGTTTAGAAGCACAATTTTAGAAATCACAGAATCAAAGAGATCATAAGAGCAGCATTCAAGGTATCATTTAGTTCTAGCTGCTACCCAAACTTTCTACTATCAACACTCTGCAGTGTATTCTAGCATTAAATGGGATTGCATTGCAGAACAGGCTCCACCATGAAATCAGAGAAGTGGGGAGAGTGCCCCAAGGTGCTTCATTAGCATTATCTGCCTATAGCTCACTGGGGAAAGAATAAGGAAGGCTCTGCCGTGGCATTCCATTCAAATGCATGAGCCGCACTTAAATAAGGGAGATACTTCTGATGCCGACTTCACCGCAGGTCCAAGGCAGCATCAGTTTCATTAACACTCAGAGCATTCAAGCTAAGGAGCCCTTTGCCGTACGAAACAGAAAAACGACATGCGCCTCGCAGCTCCCGAATTATACAAAGGACACAAGTGAAAAGCTGGGGAGGTCTCGAGTTAACACCACTTTTCACGAGCAGAAGAAAAGTCCTGAACAGCAGCTCGTAAAAACAGAGCTTGGCCTAAATTTTATGCGAATAGGGTAAAGAGACTAGCAAGTTAATCACAGCCTACAGTAACACCCGTTTCTAAAGGCCGCATCACAGACTAATCCCTCAGATTCCTTCCTGCATCCACAACTCAACTGGCCTATTTAAAGACCACGAAACAATAAACGCCGATGAGCAGAAAGTGTTAGGGGGAAAGAAAGAAAATGATTACAACGACTACAAAACAATGCCTGGAAAAGCAGGGCTGAAGCGCTAAGACACTTTTTAGGAAAGAGGCACAACGCGCACCAGTCCCTGCCCCACAGCGAGCCACCAGCAGCACTGCCTAAAGGCAGGAGGGACCTGCTCCCACAGAGGGTCCCGCTTCGTCCCTGCCACCGCTGCCCGGACCCTCTCCTGGAGACCCCTGCGCCGGCCCTCGCTCACCGCCCCCCTCGGCCCCACACACCGCCCCACACCTCCCTGCAGCACCCTCTCTCCCTCGCTCTCGCAACGAGGCTACACTTCCCATTGCAAACAGCACACACCCCCCTTGTAGAGCAGCCCCCGCTGCAAACAGGGTAACCCCCAAGTGCAAACAAGGTGCCCCGACCTCGTCCCCCTGCCCTTGCCAAGGCGGTACTTTTCCCCTTGCAAATGGGGCACCCTCCCATTGTCCCCCCCCTTGCAAACAGGGCATCCCCCGTTGCGAACGGGGCACCCTTCCTTTGTCCCCCCCTTGCAAACGGGGCACCCCCCACTGCAAAAAGAGCACCCTTTCCTTGTGTTTTCTTCGCCAACAGAGCACCCTTCCCTCGCCCCCCACTTGCAAACAAAGCCCCCCCCACTGCAAACGGGACACTCTTCCTTTGTCCCCCCCTTGCAAACGGGGCACACTTCCCTTGCCCCCCCCGCAAACGGAGCACTCCTCCCTCGCCCCCCCCCCAACAGGCACCTTGCCCCGCGGGCACAGGGCACCCGGCGCCCCTCGGCAGCAGGCGGCCCCCCGGCAGGCAGCGCTCCCGCGCCCTCAGGGCAGCCCCCTGCCCCCGCAAAGAGCGGCCCCCCCTCGCCCCCCGGCCCCGCTCCGCGCACCGCGGCGGCCCCGCTGCCCCCGCCGGCCGCCCCGGGCACACAGGCCCCGCAGGACGCAGGCCCCCGGCGCCCGCGGGACCCCGGCGGGGGCAGAGCCGGCAGCGCCCCCCCCGCGCCCCCTCTCACCTGCGGGCCGCGGCTGCCCGCCCGGCCCCGGCCGCGGGCCCCGCTCCGCAGCGTCCCCCAAGTCCCGCGCGCGGACCGGGAGCGCGGCCCCGCTCCCCGCGCCCGCCCGCCCGCCGCTGCCTGGCCCCGCCTCCCGTCACCGCCCGCGCCAACATGGCGGGCCGCGCGCAGGCGCCGCGCGGGGCGGGGGCGGGGCCAAGGGAGGGGCGGGGCTTCGCCGCAGGGGGCGGGGCGTCCACCCTGCAAGCTCCGCCCCCTGCCCCCAACTCGTGTTTTGGGGTGTTTTGGCTCCCTCGCGGGGAGAGCGGGGGGTGGGGGCGCGGGGTGGGGGCTCTCCCACCGCCAGCGGCGAACAGCTTGTTTTGTTCTGCACGAGCAAACGCGTCACAAAACTTACTCCAGGGGTCTATTTAAAATACTTTTTAGGAGGAAAACCGTTTGCGTCCGCAGATTAAGTTGTGAAACTTAACTAATATGAACGGCAGTTGTGCAAAAAAAGTATTCTGTCGGCGATCTAAGTAGGCTTAACTTGAGATCAGCGCTATTTCCAAGTGAAAGTCTCCTCGCGTTCCTCTTCCTCCTTCCAGCGGCTGCTGCTCTTCCTTGGGAGCTGCTGTTCTGCTGCTGTCCTGCCTGCGTCGCCTCCTGCGAACCCATCTTCCTTCCTGAACCCCCGCACTCAGCACGTTTCTGGCGGCAGGTAACCTCAGGTCGGACAGTGCCGTAGTGAAACCCCTTAGTCCTCATGGAGGCGGAGGAATTTCAGCAGTGCAGTTCTGGGCAAAACATGGGGCAAAACTACTTAGGAAGCGGTGGGCGCCTTCCCGCCAAGGCCGCCGCCACCTCTCCTCGCAGCTCTGTGACTTCGGCCTGGCGAGCGTCTCGTCCTCAGAGATGCCAGATTTCACCCTAAAGGAAAACGTCAGCAAAAACGTGAAACCGTATCACAGCATTTGATACGTTTGCAGGTTGGATACCATTGTGCATTTGATGCCATCTGCATATCCCTGAAGTTGCATACTTTTAAACTTGCATTTTATCTAGAGATTTTCAGAAGTGGCTCGTCAAAGGCAGTGCATCATCTGTCTTGCAGAGAAAGAGACTCTGGTTAAGTCATTCCAACAGTTTTTGAGACAGTTTCAGGTTCACTTCTGTTCCCTTCAGATCATTAACATCAACCGAAGCAAAATCAAGCCCAGGGAGCCAACTCATCACTACGATCCGGATGGCGAGAAGTCATTGCCTGCTTCGCAGAGTAAAGCATTTTTGTATGTATTTGCCTACTTCCATCCTCGAAATGGCCTCTTGCGTGAGGCAATGCCAAACTACTCACCTTTCAGAGCTTTGGGTTCATCTCTGTTGAGAAGAGACATGGACACAGGGACGCGCTGGATATTTCCCAGATGTTTCCAGATAGGATGGCTGCAACCTTGGAATGTGCTCACTGGGATGATTTTACAGAAGGCTGGTTGTAATAGTTAGTTCCTCACCTTCTTATGTATTTATTTTCATTCGAAAGGAAATCAAATCTGCTGCTTATTTAAGCTGTAGCTATAAAACATATGCCCCTCTAGATACAATGCTCTTTCAGCTCTTTTTACCCACAGAGCAGGTTAATGTCTCTGCAGCACATTTAAAGTGGGATTTTGTCCAAGTTTCAAACCCATCCCACACTTGTAACCACACCAAAATTTAATGCCTCTCATTACTTGCTTACACGGCTGAGAGTGGTTTTTACAGCCCAGGTTCCATCTCATCTCTCGTCTCAATATACCCACTTGTTTCCTAAGGACTCGGCAAACTAATCGAGGGTTATTAGTGCTCCCGTGGTCTTCTAACACTTCCACCCTGCCAACTGGGCAGGTTTTCTCGGACGTACCTGGGGCCCCTCAGCACCAAACCCCCCAGATCTGCCCCCGAAGCCCCAAAGAGAGCACAGGCCAGCAGGGCAAAGCTCTGCTTGCTGACCTGTGTGTTGCTACCACGGATTAACCCTTCTCGTGAATGGCAGTCCTACAGAAAATCTGTGTACTAGGATCGCTCTAATGTTATGCCGTGGTTAACACAATTTGTCTAAAAATAGTTATTCATTTCTCTGCAAAGCTTGAGATCTCTGTTACATATTTTACAGCAAGGAAACCACCTTGACATTGCTCTAGAATCACAAAATATAAACATGACACAAGACAAATATACAAAATTACTAATGTAAAGCAATTCATGGGGTAAGTTTTTTTAACATAACTTTACCACAAATCCATAACTACATACGTTTCCTATTAAAGTCTAAATAAAGTGTAGTTCCTTTCAGAACAATGTTCTAAGCATTTGTGCCCCCAAATCTGACATTTGATAACTATACTGAACAGCATTTGCTGTAGCCAGGGATGTTTTTCAGCACCTAACAATATAAAGAATGAACAAAACTGCCAGTCCAGAAAGAGTATGTTTATATTCACCTCACACTCATTTTGTGTTGGTATTGCAGATCGTATAAAGAGAATAATACCCATTAAGCAGCAATATTTCCTGTTTAAAAATTTTACAGCTTGATTTTATCTAAAAAGAAAAAATAATTCATGCCCACCACTTGGGCTACAGGAAATTATTTGCGAACATTTTCCATAAATTATGCAGAATTTGTTATAAAGGTGAACACAGAACTTTGGTAAGGAGGAACTAAGCGCTATTAAGCTCTAATTCCCTGTGACAAGGTACGCTCACTGTTTGAGATCCTGCAGATATTCACTTATTTGAGCCTGTGAATAGTCGCAGTGGGAGTAGCCGTGCAGTTGCAGTTAGGAATATTGTATGTAGAGCAGCATTTCTTCAACTATTTTGATTTTCATTCCCTGCCAACAGGAACGCTACAGTCCATGTCCCCTTCTTTGAGTACTCCAAGCGCAGTGCTGTAGGTACAGATGCATCAGTCTGCTTCGTGCTCTGGAAGCTGGCTCTTGTGCTCCGTGGACACTATTTCCACCTTGCATTTCTCCTTGCAGCATTTGCAGGCTGCAGTTTGGAAAACAGAGACTTCCAGGATCCGGCCCTTAATGCTCCCTCGGCACTGGAAATTTTCTGTGCCGAGTCGATCCGCACGTTCATGCCAGAGTAACAGCTGGGCAGAATTAACATCACTCTAAAAGGAGAGAGGAGATGCATGTTGGTCAACAGGTAAACCCTGAAAGCACATTCCCTGGTTAAGTCCTTCATTTCAAATCTTTGACTTTCACCCTTCGCCCACAGCTATGGACAGCTCGACTCCATCCTCACGCATATCTTTCACTGCCTTTGCGAAGTTCGCCAATTAGTCTGGTCCCTGCTAACGCACAACAAATCCTACAGCGCAGGTTTTTCCGAGTTGCTGAAGTTAAAGTTAACATCTGCTCAGCAACCCCGGCTTGTTCCCACCAGCCGACGTCCTGTCCCGACGGCCAGCGCCGGCAGCCAGGCTGCGCGCGGAAGCGCTCGGCAGCAGACCATCTGCCACCGCTCTCCGACTATTGCTCCCGCCGCCGGGCGGGGAAAGGGATTTGAACAGCAGTAAATCATGTTTGCCAAGGCTGGCAGAGCCTCACAAAAATCCTTTGCAGAGCAGAGTGTATCCGAGTCCTGCTCTTGCTGTTTTCTCGCAGTGTGAATTGGAAATTTCCTGGAGGAAGTTACTGAACTGAAGAATCCGTAGTGGTAGGTTCAATTTTTCCAGAACAGCTGGGAAAATGCTGCTCTCCCGCTGCTCTCCCGCTCTGTCCTCTGCTTTGTGCTCGTTCCCAGAGGCATCCAGGAGGTCCCAGTCACTTCCCAGGAATTCCAGCGAGGAAGGTCACTCCAGTGATGAGACTCCAGGCTAATGCTGTATCTTCTGAGCCACTGGCACCGTGGTAGGACGAAAGCCTTGGACACGGCTATGGAGCCGGCCGCAGGCAGCCAGGCACCATCGGTCGGCTCTCCGGGATGGCGGCAGGCGAGCCAGACCTGCCGGGTACCACGGGGGAGCTTCCGTGTGGGTCTGTGCCCCCACCGAAATCCTGCTGAGGCAGGGGCATGGGAACGGGCAACGGGTCCAAGTGACTCCAAACCCAGCACCGCTCCGTATCCACCAGTGTGGAGAAACGGCCACATCGGGTTGTCACTTAGCCATGGACTTGTAGCCCAGCCCTCTGGGACCCCCAAACATATTTGCTAACTACAAATATGTTAAAGTTTGGTGCAGAAAGTGCCTGAATTGTCTGTCCTTGTAGAACCAGTGCCTTTACCACCCAAAAGTGCTGGATGTATCGGAGTTTCTCTGTGCTTAGAAGAGGAAACAGCTGACCAGTACATGTTGCCACACATTAGCGTTTTAAATGAAAACCCCAACACAGATAAATTCTGTGTGTACAAGCCTTGAATTTCAACTTGTTTTCACCATCCGGTCATTTCCACAAATGCAAAACGAGTACAAAACACCAACTTAATGAGTGATTTTTGTTCGTACCGCTTTTTAACATCTCGTCTCTCTTCGCTGTCTGTGTGGTCTCCCACCAGGGAAAGGACATTTGCTGCGGCGAGAGAGAAGCGCTGTTTCCACAGTCTGCACTTCTCTTCCAGGCAAAACTGTAACAGGATGTGGAACAACTCAGCATGAACATCACCGCTCTCCTCTGAGAGACATTTCCAACGTAAATGAAGCATTTCGCTAGAGAGACGCAGTCAAAATATTAAAATATGTAGGAAGGGGGAACTGTCGTGGCCACTGAGCATTAAAATTCATCGTGTGTGAAAAAAGCAAAAATGTTCAGCGCACGATTGATCAAAACCTTCAGAGTCTGGAGGGATAAATGAAATGTGAAAGAAGCGGAAGGAAAGCTGGGAAAATCGGAGAAGACTACTTCAGGGAGTAGAGTCAGTAAGTGACATTCAGCCAAAAGGGAGGACAGCAGCGCAATCCGAGGTTTAAGTGCCTCAGGAATTTGGAATCGTTGCAAAATTTAACATAGCAGCTACAAAGGCAGGATCTGACCTAAATATGCCACTTAAATTTTCACGTTGTCCAGTGCTGCAATAACTCTAGTTCAAGAACATGAAGAACTCAAGTGAAGGTAACGCTGACATTTTAATGATTTTTTTTTAGCTCACAAGTGATAATGATTGCTAAATGAGTCATGGTTTTTAAGAAGCACCAGTAAATCTTATCTGTTGTATTATCCAGGCTTTGTATGAGTTAGCGCAGTCAGGATCACCCAGTCAATCATTCCTTTCACTGCCCAGAATGCAAGTTATCACAGCGGGCACACAAAATGTTTTATGTACTTAGTCTTCCAAATTCTTGCCTGATTTCAACATTTACATTTGTGATAAGGACTTCCTCATCTTGCATTGACTAAGCTGTTTGGAAAGCCTTCCTCTGGCACAAAAACACCAACAAACACCAAGCCTTCACTAACTGCAGCCTGCCAGTCGCAGCCTGCAGCCTTCCCTTACCTCTGAAGATTTCCTTCAAGGAAAACACACAGTATTGAAATGTGCTGATTTGCTCCAAACATCATTCTGCGCTTTATCTTTTTTTTTCCTCCAGCTAATCTCAGGAGAGCAGAATTTTGGATTGGGAGTAATAGCTATTTTTAAAACAGATTTCTTTGTGCTACCAAAATACTAACATCTCTCAAATGGCCAGGGAGTGGTTTTCCTTCGTGGCCGTAGAGAGCTCTTCCAGCAGCTATGGAGCCTCGCGGGACGTGTTGAAGAACACAGTACCAGGACTCAGCAGAGCTGCTTGTCCCATAATTCAGGGGCTCTTCCAAAATAGCCTTCATCTGTAAGCCATACAGGAATTTCTCCTGTAAAATCTTTCTTGCTTGCTCTCTTTGAGGTATATGTTTATGAAGAGTAGCAGGGTTACTTAATTTTTGAGTTGTACTATTTATCTATATAACTCTAGTTCTTAATTTTGTATACTGGTTTTGAGACAGTCGGGAGAAGGGAGGGAATTTACAGCTTGAGTTGGATTTTCAGAAACTCTGAAGTCTTGGTTGTCTGATTTTTTTTAAGCCAAATTTATATCTTCATCTCCCCTTTTCCAGCGTTTTTATCTGGCTTTTACCATCTTAGAGAAAAAATAGCCAAATGCATTTCCTTTTCATTGTTAGGCAGTAAGTGAAGCAAGTGCGAGTAAGGCAAAGATTCCAACAAATGTCAAAGGAAAAGAGCAAAATACAGTACTTGGCTTCAACTATACATGTTTCTACAATGGGCTACAATACGTCTTTTAATATCACTCCCACCAATGGCTCTTTTTTTCCTGGAATGTCTATACAGCAAAACTCACAAGGCACTGAGCTTTGATGTGCTAGCGTGGGGATGCTTCATGATTCATTAAATAATTACATTCTCATTTATCATACGCAAGTTCAAACAGTCAACAAAACCGCTAGGCTAATCAATATCTTCTACAAGGCCTCATTATTCTTCTAGTTTGAGCAATAACTACAACATTTTTTGCAGAAACTTTACTAGTCGCTGCACAAAACTGTTTTCATCTCTGTAGGCTGCATGTTCTCCAGGCTGGGCAACGTATCATTGCATGCTCATACGCTTTTGTTCCCCTCTGGCAAATGGTATTAATTCCTCACATATGACTGCAAGTCAGCTCTGATAACGTGAGAGGAATTAAAGAAAAAATTTTTAATCCTTTTTCTCAAACTTCTGTAAAATCATCTTGCTTTCAAACCATAAAACTGGCGGCAGAGGTATCATAAAGAGTAAGCACGGAGCTCAGCGTTCCTCCTCCTGCCAGGAACGAGGCAGGTAAAGCAGCGCGCTGTTATCGCCCGCCCTGCTCCCGCACGTGGAACGAGGTGGATGAAGAATGTGCACCAGCAGAAGACATTGAAATGATCATTTATCAAATTATCATATATCACTACAATATCAAACCAAGATACAGACTTCTATCATACGTTATTTTAATATCATAACTATTAAGAACCAGATCTTGCTCGCCTGCTGCAAACACTCGTGCCCGTTTCTGCAGCGCTGCTCATGTGAAGGTGTAAGACCTGACCAAAGCTGGACGTGACACAGCCCAGCTGTGCTCTAGTGGAAGAGCTGACTGCTACCCCTCTCAACACCACAAGAGCTGTACAAACAAGTAACAGTATATTCCCGTTCTCCAGGATGTAAGTTGATAAGTGTGCTTTCGGGGGCAATCGATGGTTCTCATAGCCAAGCAATACGTCTTTAGGTTCACTTCCAGTTAAAGACCATAATGAATATAAAATAAATTATTGATGACTGTCAGGAAACACATTGCCAAATCTATCTCCAAGCAAGAACAGTTCAATGGCTCCAAGTGGAGCAAATTTAGCAACTGTCGGTGATTTGGAAGTTTTCCATTAATCAGCTGAGCTGACCCCGTAGCAAAGCTTGGTACGTACTACACTGCTCCTAAACCTAGTCAGGGGACCCATACAGAACTATCCGCTTTGTATTTCCAGGACTAATGCTTCAAAACTAAGTTTGAAGTTGCCACAGGATGCAATGCAGTGCCTCATCACGATCTTCCCCAAAGCAATAGCGTACATATTAAATTCCCACGTTCTCCTCCTTGGAGGCAGAAAAAATGACAGATTTAGCCACGTCTAGTACGGCTCAACTAGGCTGCAGGAGCAATAACAAACTGTTTATTTGCTATGTTATTTCTTCAGAGATAAACAAATGGTCATAAAATGTGCTTGTACCGTTGAGACGCTGGCTGCAGTGTGCCCGCAGTAGCGGCACAATCTAATGAAACCAGCCTATCTCATAACGGAGTATTTTACTGCAGGAGCTGCACGGATATAAATCCTTAATTATGAGTTGTGGCTGCACAAAAAGTGCATGCCCTTTTCTTTCTGACCAGCAAAAGAGTATTGACTTAGGAGGGCAAACAAAAAAATGCATTCAGTCTAACAGTTTAGCAGTAGTGGAATATTTCAACCACTTGCACGCAAAATTTGTAAGACTAAGATTTGTAAGACCAGAGAGGACAGTGGGCAACTTGAGAGTTCAGCCTGGGTAAATGGCACAAGGAAGGTAAAATGCACAAACAGAAATGCACCATAACACATCAGAAGAGAAATAACCTGAGCTCCTTGTGCATTTGCAGACTAGATACCAAAGAGACTCATGGCTCTGCAGGGTCTCCGCATGGATTTCTGTTCTCACCAGAGAGATTTACCCTCTTTACGAGCTTTCTAGCCTGATTTTCATTGAGTGAGGCATGTGTGGTGATGAACAACAGCAGTCAGGTCATAATATCGTGGTTTCACTGTTTCCGGTCAACCTCCCACAAAACGTATGGCCACGGGAGCGTGCCTGAGCCAGAGCCCCCGGTTACACAAGCTCTGTGTCCGTCGACAGCTCATCCTTGAAGAAGGAAGATAAAACATGGCAGAAAATCCCTGAAAAGCTGCTTGGCGGATTTCCTCTGCCAGGCTGCAGCGACTACCCACTGACTTGAAGATTTTCTGCTGTTTTACACAGATTTTCAGCTCCTGTCCCCCTCGGATGTAAAAGCGAAGTTTTGTCTATGAGAAAAGCATTGCACAAAGGCAGCACAGCCTGCACGGGTGGTGTTGAATGGAGGCTTGTAGGAGCAATCCCATCTGGCTGTACCAGAGCTCGACTTACTCCGTACCCCTGGTCTTGCTGAGTCGGGTAAAATTACGGAAAACGATTTTTTCGCAGGACACCCACCTGAACGGCTTTCCTCCCCAGCACCTCACGGGCTTTTCTTGTCACCTTTCTTATAGCTGTGAAAACATCAAACCATGCAGAGGGCAGCCAAGGAGCACCTCATTTCCTTCTCCTTGTTTGTCCACTAATGTCTTACACAGATGTAGCAGACAAGGCAGCTGAATTAATTGCAATAAAGCGTCGTAAAAATGACATCAGCAGCTGCTCTGTAGCGGCTGCAACACATCCAGCTGCAGGCCATTTCCTCAGCGCTCTCCGCACTTGCCTCCCGCAGACCACGGAGCAGCTCGGTGCTGCTCCCGGGGCCGCGCAAGAAGCCTGGAACGGCTTCGGCTAGATCAGCCCCGCTGTCCCAGGCTGGCTGCCGCTGAGTCCAGGCTACAGAGGAGAAACGAGTCTGTCCTCTCACTTCTGAATGACAGAAATGCTCAGGCCACATTTACTTTTTTAATATATCATTATATACATATATTATTATACACATATATTATTATATAAAATATACTTATATATATATATATTTTTTTAATATATATATTTATTGTTATGGTGTGCACAGCCTTTGTGCAGTGGCGAGGAGGAAATCCTCCCAAGCAACATCTGGATATCTTGCCCGGCTAAGCGCTGCCCGGGGCTGGTAGCTGAAATTCCTCCTTCCGCCGTTTCCGATCGCTCTGCGGTCGGTGCGGGCCACAACTGCTGTCTCTGCAACACCCCTTTGAGCCAAAAAAGACGCTGTTTAGTTATGATACCTAAGGCGAATATAAAATAAATTGGAATGGGATTCAGTAGAAATATTGTGTTAAAGTGTGTCTGGCAGGTGATGCAACCCCTCGACACGTGCGATAGCCCCTGCCCTGCAGATGCTTCCCGTACAGCCAGGAGAAACAAAACGCGGTGAGATTTGGGGCACCACGGTCTGTACGTGCACGTAGAGGAACAGTGCAATTTGGGGTGGCTGGAGCAGGAGGTACCCGAACGGGGGAGAACCGAATTTCCCTGCACACGGCATCGCTACGAGGGCTGAGAACAGCCCTGAGCTCGTCACGCTCCGCAGCCGACCCCGGTCTCTTGCCAGTCGTGGGGCTCTTGCAGAGGACACCGACCATCCCGGCACGGCTGGGGGGTCGTATTGCTCCCTTTTAATCACAGCCCTCCTGGTCTGGCCCTGCTGCCCCGCTCAGCACACTGGCACCCAGCCAGGGAGGGCTCCCACTGTGAAAAGGTGCCGGGGGGCCCAGTGGGGTCCCTCGCACCCCCCGTGGCTGCATGCCCCATGGCAACCAGCCCCCCAGCTGAAAATACCGAGGATTTTAACCTTTCTTTCTTTTTTAGTTAAAAAAAAAGGGAGGAATTTGCATCGTCCCTTCTCATTTTCCTTTGTTTTTTGCCCAGTGCTGTTTCCCGGCCAGCCTGTGCATCCTGGTCGGGCGAGGTGACTCCCAAAAGAGTCACTTTGTTCAAAAATGCGGATTCTCATTAATGAGGATTCTCATTAAACGGGAATAACCACTTCTGTCCTCGCAGCTGCTCTGTATGCCGGCATCGCTGCTCAGCCCCCCTCGGTCTCCTTGCACAAGCAGTTTGCACGCAGCGCTCCAGCAGCAGCTCCCCAGGGCCAAATCCAGCGCGGTGCTGAGTCGACTGCCCTCGCAGGGGAAAGACGGACACGGGGGTATTTATTTCCAGGGATCTCTCTCCCTGCCGGCAGTGCTGCTGATGCTCGGCGCTGCAGACCGGCGGCCTGGCTGCCACTTTCCTTGTCCCGCAGCTCCCGAGGGGGCTGAGGAACGGCACTTTAATACAGTGCATCTGAATTTTAATTGAATCGTAGCCTGCAGCGAAGTGGGAAGGCAGTAAAGTCAAGCTTCAGCGCTTCACTGCATAGTGCGTGTGCCATCGTACCTCCAAAACAGCCGATTGCCTCTGTACCAAACGGGCTGCTCTGGCTCCTTGCATTTTAGCGGAAGCATATATATATGGTCAGTTTATTACTTCCTAAATTTGGTTACAAATTTTCCTTATTTCAATAAAGTCACCCACAAGCATACTCAATGCGATGATTACGCGTTTGGATGCCGTGTTCATGCCAATAGGTTGCATTTTTTCACCTGTGGCTCCGAGAGCTGCGCAGATTTTCTGCGTAAGCTAGGATTTGGTAAGAACTACTGCAAGGACCAGGTTTTAGAGACAACCCCTCCCGCGGCACGGGGCCTCGCTAAGGCGATGCAGGAGAGAAATCGGTGCTGCCCGCGCCTCGTGCTGACCGCAGACGGACGCATGCACTGCAGTGGCTGGAAGCTCCTCGGGAAACCAAACAAAAAAACAACTCTTGTGCATGCTAAATAGCGTAAAAATAAGTGGCACAGACCACTTCAAAAACTGTATGAGTCACTGCGCGCTTTGCAGCTCCCCAGCTTGCCTGCTGTTTGAACAGGGACCTGCGGCAGCTGCGGATTTATTTGATCTAGATACATGTTAGCCCGCTTAAATCATCACGTCTGGTTTTCACAGCGCAATTCCAGCCCGGGGCTGCAAACCGCAGAGCAGGTGTCGGAGAGGTGAGAAAGCACCAGAAGAAGCATCCCGGTCCCCGGCATCTGTGTGCAAGGGGAAGAGAAACCCCAGACGAGAGAGGTGGCCCAGGGGGACCCGAAATACGGGGGAGAGTGGGCAGAAAGGCCAGGAGCCCCGAGCAGAGCAGCTTCCTGCTGTTTTTTTCAGGAGTTTCCTTGCTTTAAAGAATGTCATAATTGCACAAAAAGCAATTTTACATTCAAGAGCAAAACTTCCTTGGTAGCTTCCAGTTCACCTTCGGAAGAGAAACCATTTTCCCCACTTAGCTTCAGGGAACCTATCCAGCATCCTCCACAAGGACATTCCCTCACTCATTTTGTACCTTTTGGGACTCATTTAATGTGCATGGAATATATGAACAAATAAGGGGTGGTATGCCAATTCCTTGAAATGTCTGTGATCTAGAATAGCAATCTTTATTATTTACATAAAAGGAAAAATAATAACATTTGCAAGAAATGAGCGGCCACCTAGGAGCTTCAAACCATGGCTACACCAGCTGCACTCACCAGTTTGCAGCTCATCGGAGAAGCAAAGGCTATTTTATTAGCGTGCAGAGGTGATTTTTGCATGTACAGGACCCTGAATGGAAAAGGCAAAACTGGCAGAACTTTATCCATCTTTAGTAATGGCAGAGCAGCAGTTAATATTGAATGTAGCAAATGCCCAAACTGGCAGGAGCAGCATTTCACCCTAAAATCTTTGGGAGCCAGCAGCAGTGCTGGGAGGTGAGTGCCCCACTGCCCAGCACCCCGTCCTCCTCTGTGGTTATTGCCCCTGCTTTAGATGAGACAAAGCTATTGCTCTGCTCTCTGTCCCAGCTGTTTACATCTTGCAGTAACGCTCCTCAGGGTACAAGGAAAGGTCCAAAACCAAAAGTGCAAAATTAGGACAGACACAGCCTCCAGGGCCAGGCTGCTCGAAAGCCGTCCCTGACGTTACCTCCGGGCTTTTGTTTTCCCTGCTGGATTGTTTCTCTGCAAGGTCTCAGGTAGATGCTCTTTAATTCAGTTTATTTAAACTTAATTCAAAGGAGAAGGAGTGCTTGTCTTCGGGGACATCAGTCCCGCGCTCAGCACCAGACACGCTGACACCAGCGATATCCTGTAAGAGCCTCTGCGCCCTGGGAAAACCAGCGGCAGCAAGACGCAGAGGATGCTGGTGGAAGCCACAGCCTGTTCTCTTTTCCTCATAGCACTTGCTCATAACTGATCGAGCAGGACTGTGCCAGAGGGAAGCGCATGGATGTATCGCTGATGCTAAGCCACCATGTAGCTGTGGTTGGAAGTCACCCTCTCAGTCACCTCCGACCAGCCAGCAGACCCCATCCTGCTCAGCAGACTGTGACCAAGGCTCAGCTGAGACCTGGAGAGGAGGAGAGCACACGGTGTTTCTGGCCATGAAGGCTCAGCACATCGCACAGACCACGCACTTCTTCCCAGGAACACGGCAGCATCCGCATTCCTGAACCGTGTCCCCTCTTACACCACTTGCTCATACTGACTCAAACACCAAGTCTTGGGCCTGAAATATCTCATGTGACCGTTTAGAGACCCAAGGTGAAAACACTCCTTGCACAATGAGGCTCTCCACCGTGAGGGCAGGAGATATGGACCTCCTGGGGGACCGGCCTCAGGCTCAGAGGTGAACTGTCCCCAGGAAGGACGAGCTATCACAACCATCCTCTTCTTCCTCCTCAAGTGCAGGTGCATTTCATCAACCTGCTCACCTAACCTAAGTGTGATTTATATTTTAAAACTACCAAAACTAGATAGCACCACGCTTGCTTGTGCCCTTGGGAGAGGCAGGAAGAACAGCTAGTGAGAGACGCCGGCCACACTGCTCCATGGACGGTGCTGGGCACCCCCAGAAAAGCACAGTACAAGAGCATATATGGATTAGGCCAGGATGCAGTAGAGCTTATTCAGCTCAAGCACGGTGTAGATGAAAGCTGCACATGTTCATGGGGAGTAATTGTCTGTTCTACAGTGGCAGAAACCACCTTCCTTGCAGGACTAACTTTTTCAAATCTGGCAGTCCAAAGTTGCTTCTTCTTCTCCGGTTCATTTGCTTTTCCATCCCTTGGGAACACCGTCGCGACAAGCAGTTAATGCAGGGAACGTTGCAGTTGCAGGGAGGCTTCCTCGTTCCAGCTGTGCAGAGCAAAAGCGTAAAGGTCCTGCTCCAGCCCTCTGTGTTGCAAGCTGGTCAGCACGCTGACTTTATGAGCAGTAAATATCACTTCTTGATTTAAATAAATTATATGGAAACATGGATATTCAAAACCATGGTTTTATTTGAGTCATCAGGGTGCCAGCTCCGCAGAGACTTCAATTTGTGCCTAGAGAAGAGAATATGTTTAAACCACTGCTGGGCCTTGCTGCGTTAGGCATTTCTGAGCCTCCAGGTTGCTCTGAAGCCACTCGCTGGGGGAGATTCCCAAAGGATCCAAGGGAAAATTGAAAGCCATTGAGATCCAGCAACACCTGAGCACTTGACAGGTACTTTTTGTGCCTTTTAAAATATCCCCTCTGACTCTAAGATCGCAGTTTGGCTTTTCAGGAGGTTGCCGAGATACTGTTTTTCTTGTCCCAGAATGTTTTGCTTTCATGATTCCCTAAGGAGAAATTGGCTGACAAAAATAAGTGCTCAGTAATTTTTAGACTTCAGTTGTGGATACCATTCCCTTCCAGATGGAAATAAATCTCCACTTCCCATTTTGTTGCATACATACAATTCCTTGTGCCTGCTTATAGTTAGGTGATTTTGTAGCCGTTTACCCTGTTACTTAGCCCATGTGCTGAAGTTTCACAAACGTAACATCAGAGGTCCTGCTCCTTCAAAACAATTCTGCCTGTGGTTAAAAGTGACTTGTTAACCAGATGTGCATGTGCTACATGCACTCAATGATATTTTTATCCCTCTGTTTTCTTCCATGATTAAAGGTTTTATCATACAAGCTGGCGCTCTGAAACTGCTGCCCGAGTTCATCACCGCAACACGGTGCCGCAGCCCGCGTTGTACCTCCGTCTGGGCAAACCAGGCTGGTGCACGTGCACGTCCCGATGCGTCTGCAGGGAGCACGGCTGCGGCTTCGGCGGCGGGACGGGGCGGACACCGCGTCTGCGAACCGAGTGCGGCGATTTCGCTTCTCCCATCAGGCAAGAGCAGCTGCGCGAGCACGCGGCCGCGGGAAAGCACGCGGCATCCAGATAACAAACGTGACTTGTGCAACAAATATCCGACTGGAAATGCAGACAGCATAACTGAGATACCCATCTGCTGCGGAAAAGCCTCCCGAGGAGTTGAGTTACACCCTTCGGACGTCACAGATCCAACGACAGCTCAGCTGCCCCTCCTGGGAATTAGCACAGGAGCTCGTTCCCCATGTGGGGGAAACTGCCTTTAATCAAAGCCGGGGTTATCCTTGGGAAGGGGAGGGTCAGCACCAGTGGGGTCCCTGCAGTGATGCCTCCGGCTGCTCCTGGGGGTTTTGGGGCTTGGGAAGGCAGCAGCCTCTGAGCAGCTTGGCCCAATGCTTTCCCGTTGCTGGGGGCAGCCGTGGCAGTGCAGGAGCGCTTGGTCCTTCAGGCCAGAGCGTTTGCAATCCGCTGGGTGAGCAACAGAGCAAGCTGCTGCTCTGAAGATAGAGGTAAAGATGAGTCATCCCCCTCCGGAGCAGCTGCTTCCAAGTTACTGGGTGGGCAGGACGTTTCTTTCAATAATGTTGATTTTTTTTTCCCCTTGATCTTCAAAGGTGCAATGTAGAGAGAGAGCAAAACAGCTCCAAACCGCACACGTGCGAGAAGATGGGGTGATTTCGCTTGGAGCGAGCCCTGGGAAACCACTGCGTCTGCACGTTGCCAGCAAGACCCAGCCCAGGATTTTCTGGTTATGCTTTCTCAGGAGATAACATGCTATCTGCTAAATCAACATTTTCCCCAGAACATTTCCGCTGTGCTGACGTCCTTATTTCTCACCAAGAAATGAAATATTTCATTCTGCACCATCTCCCCCAGGCTTAATGCCTGTCACTCTGCAGTGCCAAGTCGAAACATTTCCTATTTCCCCTCCGGCCGAGCTGCCACCGTGTCAAGCGGAGGATGGTCCCGAAACCGGCCTGGGGCTGTCTCCCGTGAGGAGGATGCGGCAGGAGACCCCGAACCGCCTCTCCGGAGGTGTGAGTGGGTAGGCGATGCCCTGCGCAAACACCCAGCCGTTTGAGGGGGCACGGATACACTTCCAGCATGGCAGATGGCTGGGGACCTGCCTGGGACAAATTGGGAGCCGAGTCCTCATACGATATCTCCCCGGGCACAGTGGTAGTGCTGGCCCAGCACTGGCCCAGAGTGAAATGCTTTGGCAAATGCTTTGGCTCCTGTTTGCATCCTCCTTGACTCCAGAAGGGCTACGGCTGCTCTGCAAAACTGGCTCATCTTTGCTGCAGCCCGGTGCAGTTTGTGCTTTCTTATTGCTCGTGCTGACCCACAGCAAATGAGCAGCAAAAGTCCCGTTAGCATTTCCCACGACAGCCACCTCGCAAGCCCGCAGCTGGGCGTTATCTGCATCTACGCAGCAGCAAATCCCGAGCCAGAGCCCCGGCATCTCCTTGGATTAGGCGCTTTGTGCTGTAACCAGATCATCCATGCTCAGCACGCGGCAGTGCGGCTTTCGCTGCTCTGGGAAGTCCCCTGGGTCAGGAATTTGGACACTTCTGGGTCTTGGAGGACTTCAGACTGGTGGGCCCCAAAGCAGATTTTCGCGTAGCTTCACAGCCCTGACTGGCTTCATGATGGTGTAAATCAGCATGAAAAATTGGACCAATATGGGACCCTCTTGAGACCTAATGAGCCATGATAGGCAGAAGTACAGAAATCACGACCGGCTGAAGAGCAAATCGAATGCAAGTGGCTGGGATGGCAGCGGAACTCAGATTTCAGCACGCTGAGGGCCAGACACATCCCACAAAAGCATGAACGTTGTGTTTCCAGCAAACCACTCTTCCCAGCACCAGCTCGAGGTGGGCGCGTGGAAGCAGCCCGAGTGACACGTCCCGCCATGTCCCCGAGCCCGTTGCTCTGCAGCATGTGCTCCTGGGAGATCGCGCTGTGCTGCCGTCCCCTGCGTATGGGCCTGCCAGACCATTAACCCAGCTCACATTAGAGCATTTTAATTTGCAAGTCCTGAAATCAGCACCAAAGGCCTTGGAGAAGAGCTGCTGCCACGACAGCACTGAATCCAGCCCCATGCTCGTCTGCAGGGTGAAGGACAGACCGCCACGGCCACTGCCACCAGCCGTCCCTGCCTGGCCCGGCCGCTGCGCCCCAAAGCACTGCCATCCTGCGTGAATGATAAATGCAATAACAAGCCAGAGCTGCATTTCACCTGGTCTCCAAGGGGAAGCTCAGTTATGGTGGGACTGTGGCTCGGGGACACTGGCACCTCCATCCCAGGCTCGCGGCTCTCTCCTGCCCCGGCCCAGCTCCAGCACCGCACAGATGGTGCCGGCTCCGGGGTGCAACCCCGCTCCCACTGCGCCTCCGTGATCATGCGAATATGAGGAAATTAGCAGATTAGTTGGTCTGACCTATTTTTGGTGGGTTTCCACCCAGCTCCATGTTTTTATTCCCGACGCCACCCAGGGCTGGGACTCGGGGATGGAGGGATGCTCCAGGCCAGACCCCCGAGGGAAAGGTGGGCGCCCACCCTGCATCCCGGGGCAGCGGGCGAGCATCACCGCGCACAGCACTGCAGCGCTGGCACACGAGCCCCGGAAAACCGCCCTGAGCAAACGCCGCACTTCTGCCTCAAAACAGCTCACGGAAAATCCCCCCAGTGCAACCAGTCTGTGCCAGGCAGCAGCCTCCTGGCCAGCATTGCTGGGCCCTGGAGAGAGAGAAGAAATGGTCTTCCTGGGGCTCAACACCATGAGGACGGGGCTCCGCGGGGATGGATGCTCTTTCCCCCGCATGCTCCAAGCACTGCTGCTGCTTTCAGCTTTACTCCTCGCAATGTGCCCTTTCCTGCGGTCATCCGTCCTGGTCTGTAAGGGGTACGGGCTGACATTCGGGCTTCGCAGATGTAGCATCACTTGCGAGCACAAAGGTTCTGCCTGCTTAAATTAAGTTTTACCCCAGATGTTATTTAGGAGTTTCTGTCATCTCCTCACCAAAATGTTGCTGTTTGCCCTTGTGCCAGCTGACGGGGCCCTGGCCCGGGCTCCCCAGCAGCGGCAGCTCCCGCGCGTGGCCCCGCTCAGGGTCAGGAGCCCCGGGAAGAGGCTTCCCGAGGCCACGTGTGCCGGGCAGGCAGCCACGGCCCCGGGCTGCCATCCGCACCTCCGTCTGCGGCTCCAAGGTTCATTCAGACAGATACCTACTGGGCTTTAAACACACGGTAGCATCACTTAAAGTATTTTCTTCCATTCTTCAAGATGTCCTTCAGTATGTTTCTTTGTGTGCCTGTGCTGTGTGCATGGAGCAGCTCTTCCCCAACAGGTTTATTCTGCCCCAGCGAGGACCAGGCTTCCCTATGTGCTCAGTAGAATTAAATGTTCATTTTGCTGTTGCAAAAACAAACAAGGGGTTAAAACGTGCAAGGCAAGAGGATCCTATCTTGTGTTTCTGAGCCACGGATGAATGCGATCAGCTCCCTGGTCTCCCCGTGCCCCTCAGCCTCGGCTGCGCCGCGCAGAGATGCTTTGCCTCAGCTCCGTCCTGCTCCGGACAGGCTCCGGCCTCCGGAGCTCTTGCGCTGGGAGCGGACAGCAGGTTTGCCACCGACGCTGCCAGCAAGCAGGGCATGAATGGCCGTTAAATGCTGTTAAATACTGTGACTTTATCTGGGAGACCTGGAGGTTGCAATGGCTGCAGCGGTGCCTGCGAGGGCAGGAGGGGGAGAGCAGCCTGCGCGGGACCGTCCCCAGCTGGTCCCTTGCAGCGAGGCGGAGGGGAGGGCAATAGCGGAGGATGAGGTTGGGCTGAGAGCGACCGTGCCATAAAAGCAGGCAAGCGGACGGGTCCCAAGCGGCTGAGCACACATGAGTTCAGCTCACGTGTGGAGGCAGAGATGGCAGCTCTCTGGGCACGGCGGTGGCTCCTGCCCGGCCCCTTGGAGGGAGGCATGATCCGTGTTCCCTAAAGCACAGCTCTGGCTCCCGGGTACCAGCGGCAGGGCAGGACCTCTCCCCTCGCAGGACCTGTATCAAGCTCCCTTCGTCCCCGGGGACCAGCGAGCCGAAAGCCTCCGGCGTGGGTTTGCCCTCGGCACAGCAGTGCTGCCGGGGTGCCCGGCCAGGGCCACTTCTGACTCCCCCCAGCAGCCCCTGGGGCGCAGCACTTTGCTCAAAACCCAGGTAATTTCTACCAGACATAACACTTCTCCCGTATTTTTTAATCTATAGCCATGCTTCACCACTTCCCTTTCTTTTTTTGCTGCTGCAGCCCAGTTTATTCGTTGCCTCTTTGATATGTCCTTGCCCCGGGGACCCCCTGCAGCCCGCAGCACATCAGTTCGCAGCCGCTGCAAAAAAACCAGGGCAGGACAGAGACATTTTGCCTTTTGGCTGATTTTGTTAAAACAATCTTCAGCCTCGCCGGCCGGAGCCGCTTGCTGCAGGCAGCGCGCGGGGCCCCAGCGCCACCGCCTGGGGACGGGTCCGGTGCCCCCCCCCCGCTGCCCGCCGGGGTGATGGGCGCGGGGCGGCTTGGGTCGCATGGGCTGCCGGATCGGCGCCCCGGACTCTGTGCTTCCCGGTGAAAAATCTCAGCTCTTTCTGCAGTGCGCTCTGAAAAGCTGGAAAACGTCTCCACATTTTTTTTTTCATTCTCTTTTCACATCAGCTGTTGCGTTTCCAGATCTGCTCCGGCCAGAGGGAATCACCCGCGGGAGGATGGACACTCGCGTGGAGGAGGTCTTGCGGGAGCGGCACGGTCACAGCCGATATTCCCACGGGATTGCTTTTCCCACGTGCAATGAGCATTTGCTGCAGCTGTGACCCTGCGATGCAATACAGCGGCTGGCGGGGTGGTGGCCGCAATGGCTGCGAGCTCCAAAATCCCTTAGAGCAAGAGATATGAGGGTGATTGCACAGCCTTAGCATACACCGCGCTTTTCTGCAGGCAGTAGCAAGGCCGTTTCCACCAAATTGAGCACTGCGGGATGTCCGGGATGAGCCCGGGCCACCGCGTCCTCCCCAGGCTGCACACGCACAGCCCTGCACTCGGGCCACAGCAGGGGCTGCGCCACTCCGGCAGCCGGCTGCAGCTAAAATAAGTTACGTCTCCCTTGTTGTTTCTTGGCTTTAAAAGTTCAAACTGTTTGTGTTTTTCCTGGTGTTAGTCATGCACACAGATTGGGAGCCTAACCTGTAATTCTGGCTCTGCTGCTGTTATAAACATTCACGCTGCGCTCGTCTGAAGCAGGATGGGAGCAGAAACCTTTTCATTTCATCCCAGCAGAGGAGTTTAATCCAGGACTCTGACATTTCAATTACTTAGCAATGCATATTTAACATTTAGCTGTGCACGGCTAAAATTAAACCAAGAGGAGGAAAAATGTTGTATATAAACAGCTATAAGAATTCTATTTAAAGTCAGTAAAAGCCAAAAATTTAGATTAAAGATCTAAACAAAGACCTTAACGTAGCTTCTTTTGCCTATTAGGCTGTATGATTTATGGAGCTCTGTTAAAGACGGAATGGCTGCGATTTCTATTTCTCCCCGTTTTTGAGTTTTTGGCTGATGAGGTAGAGAAAAGTGTGAAATCTTGCAAATGCCCCCAGGATGGGAAAACCCTTTCTACGTGACGCGGGTCACAGGCGGGCGCACGCCGGTGATCCCGCTCCAGGGGTTCGCTGCAGCCGTGCAGGCAGCCGCCCCGGCACGTCTCATCGCTGCAGGGAGCAGGCGTGCAGCTTTGCAAGCCCGCAGACTGTAAGGTGATGGTATAAGCAACACACCGGCGCTTCTGCCCCTCATGTGGCACTTATAGGCTCCTATAGCCTTCTTCAGCCTCGTCTCTCGTGTTGCAGCCAGGCTGTGAGCTCCCGGGGCAGGACGTTTCTCCCGCTGTGCAGACGCGAGCCTGGTGCCGAGGCTCGTCGACAGCTCGGCATCGACTTGCTGCAGTGAGCGAAGTGCTCGGCAGTTCGGCTCTCTCACACAACTGCACCGTTACAGAGGATCTTCAATTTTATATGCTTTAACATTGCTGCTTTCCGCATCCCCATAGATGGTTCTTTATTGCTCACTGCCAAAGAGATTTTGACTCTTCTATAAAATAAGCACAATAAATTTGTTTCTTTTCAGTGTAATGCCAAGATGTCGCAGAGCTGTTTCAGCCCACCTGGGTGCACAGTGTGGCTCCGAGCAGCACGTGGTACCCAGGCTTTCCGAGCCAACCCTCTCCTCCGTGCAGAAGCTATTGCTGGGTGTTACCTGGTTTGGTGCCCGTGGCGGTGGGCACCGGGGATCTGCAGCCTCAGCCCCCTGAGCAGAGCAGGGGCAAGGCGAGAGGCCGTCCTGGCCCTGCCGAGCCCACAGGCTGGGCTGGGGGATGAGCACGATGGACGGGACGGGAGAATGGGAAAGCAAGGGAGAAATGCTGCCGGGCTGCAGCCGCCCCGCGAGCTGGCCGCCGGGGAGAGGAGCTTCCAGCTCCGGCTCACCATGTGTAGGACACAGCTGGGTTTCTGCACATCCTAAATATTCCTGGGATTCTTATTATTTTTTATTGAAACGAAGCTGCAGGAAATGACGGGAGGTGAGGATGGACGTGCAGGTGTCGGCAAAGCCGCTCCGTCCTCGCCCGCACGCCGCAGGAGCTGGCCCGGTCGGATAATCAGCAGCACTATGAGCGCCGCATTCCTGGAGCTGCTTTTACACATGTCCCCTGACATCTCCATCAGCTTCACAGCACATATCAACACCCGTGGAAGAGAGATTTATTTCCATTAATAATGCATTTGCTGCTAGCAGTGAAAAATAAGTCAAATATTGTTGGTCTTGTCTAAGAAAAAATATATAGGCCACATGGTGCCCTTTGAAAGCTCAGTGACAGTGGTGCTAAACTCGCTGCTGGAGAGATGGGCAGGTTGTCTCGTGGCTGCTGAGCACGCGGCGAGGCCAAATGCAGCCCTCTCAGGGACGCATCCATCCTCCTTTACAGGAAAAGTAAATGCGGACTCTTATTAAATGCAATACCACATAATAATCTGCTGTTCCCTTACCCAGTGCTTGTGCCATTAACAGCGGATGTTGACCCAAACGTGGGAATGGCCTTTTCCAATATCCTACCGTTAATCCTTATCGGCCTTGCGGCCGTGTTCGGAGCTCTCCCTCAGCTATGTTTTCTGGATGCTATTAAGCAAATGAATTGCTTCTGCTGGCTGCAGTTAAAGAGAGCTATGCAGCCCGAAGGGGACACAAACGGAGCTGCACCCCAGGAATTCACCGCACCGTGTGCGAGCCTTCAAATGAAGTGCAACGGCGAAAAAAATTACATTCCCCACTGGAAAGGAAAAAGCAGAGATAACGTGAGCTCAAGTACAGACCAGATGCATCAGTTGGGGAGCTAACAGATCGGGATATTTATTGCTATTGATATACCCTCAAAAAATACAGTCCATCTCTACTACGTAGCCCCTTCTACCCGCCTTGCTCTCCCACGCCTGGCAGCTGGGCTTGCAAATATTCCCTGGTTTGGGGCTCTGCAGAGAGCAAAAATAGACTGTTTCATTTCTTCTGGGAGCCAGAACCCGTCAAGAGAAAAAGAAGCAGAACAAGGCCCTAGGAGTAAATAGTAATTATCATCAAAAGCACGGATATATATATAAACTGGGGTTAAACTAAGACTAAGGTTGAGGCAGAAAACCACGAAAGCAGGAGCATTGGAAGCGAGGGCTGGGCGGTGTGGTCAAGCACGGCAGCGTTTCGGGACCTCCCGGCAAGTGCCGGCATTTCGCTCGGCTTTTTGTGGGGGTTTTACAGACGGGTCACGGAGCTGCTGGAGGGAGCGGCCGGGGCTTTCGTGGAGAAGGATGCAAATTTTGAGGAAAGCACTGTAACCCAAGCTCGGGGGGTGCAAACACGTGCACCGAGCGAAGCCAGGGCTCATATGTGAGGGAGCCCATGAACTCCTGCACCCAGAGCCGGGACCTCCGGGACCAGCACAGGCTGTGCAGCTCCAGGTCCTCTCTTGGCCTGGTGGATGCCCCTGCGACAAGAACTGCTTCACTTTTCTCCGTGAAAATCCTATATTCTTTCCTTTGCGTGACTTTGAGTCACTTTTGCAATTGTTCTGTGGAGGAATGGAGTCCAAAATGCAGTCGTACAGCCAGTAAAAGTGGGGGAAAGCGTAACGCGTGGCTCCGCGCCGTGGCGAGGCACCCGTGCCGGTTCACAAGCTGGCAGCGGGCTGCTGGACATTGGAAGGTGAAGCGTACAGAAAGCAAAGACGTGAGGACTGTGCGTGAGTGCACACGCATCCACTGAGCATCTCCAGACAAAAATAAAGCCCGGAAATTCGGAGGATGGAGCATTTGCATTGGCAAAGGCTGAGGCACAACCCATCTGCACATGCAGAAGTCACCAGTGTGCCAGCAAGAAGGAATAAAGCGCAAGTCTGGGTAATTAAATCAGTTTATTTGGGAGCGCAGATGGTGTAGCGCAAATCTGAGCAGCTGGGAAAGTCTTCGAATACAAACCCACGAGCAGCCCACGCCGTGGGAGGGCTGCAGAGGGGCAGACATGGCTTTCGCACCTTCTCCTATTCCAGTTGGTGACCCCGAGTTTGCAGCTCACCTTCAATTTAGTAGCTGCACTACCTCCTACTTCAATTTTTTGGATAGCATCCCATAAAAATAATACAAATTATTAATAACTCTTCCACCAAACCAGCTGGCTGCTCCGGTTCTGGAAGCAGGGAGCCCTCCCCAGATATCTCGGGCTTTGCTCAGCCCATCCGGGCCTCTCCGCGGCAGGGATGGGCGGTCACCGCTCAGCTCCGGAGAGCCGCTTCCCAGCCCAGTGCGAGGGGAGGCAGGTCTGGGCTGGGCTCCCCCATTTGCAAGGGCACAGCCCTCCATGGGTGGTGACCCACCTCCCAGCCGCCTTGTCCCGGGGTTGGAAAGGCAGGAAGATCTGCTGTTCCTGGAGACCTGCGGCTTCATGCTGGCTGCAACATCTGGGCTGCAAGCAGGAGGCAGTTAGCACCGAAGCGGCTGTGTCGGGATCGGAGACTGCAGGACGCTGCCTGAGCGCAGCCTGCCTTGTTCACGCGGTTCATCTCCAGCGTGAGGCTTCACCCACCAACTCTGCAAAGTCTCCGGGTGCCGGAATACCTTTCCCTCTGAATTGCGGCAGGAAAAGCCTGCCTTGTCCCTGCTGGGAAGCCTTGCTCCAGATGCGCAGGTGCACCTCCAGATGTGCACGTGGTTTTCTCTCCTGCAAGGCGACCGGCGCGGAGCCCTTTCCCCGTCCCAGCAAGGGACGGTGCTCCTTCCAGCACCGATGGCTCTGCCAGCCTCCTGGCCCACATAAGTGCAAAACTCCCCCACCGCCAAGAGCCGAGGGCGAGAACCGAAATCAGGATTTCCATCGATCGCTGTCAAAGGAGTTGGCAAGGGCAGAGCCGTCCGTGTGCGTGAGCGGCATGTGGCTTTTCCTGCTCTCCCGCTCCGCCGAGAGCCGTGCAGGCTCGGTGCTCGGGACTGCAAATCCGAGGGAATCACCTGCTTTTATCTGACCACGGACACCGTTTCCAAGCCACATCACAGCCCCACGGAGTCTTCAGCTCTGGTCATGTGTTAGACCCGGACCCTCCTCTCCCCAGGGTGAAGCGGCACCAGCAGTTTGTCCGGCGTGCATCTCCCTGCTCACACCGCGGGTGTCCGAGACCCACCACCGGCTACACCGCGGCACGGAGCCAGCTCCAAGTTCTCTCTACACATACTTCTCGCCCTTATTTTTTTAATGCATGGATAAAATCTAATTTTGCTTTAAAAGCTTATGCCCCTGGGTGACAAGATGGATCAAGAGACGGGTAATATCTTGCAGAGGCCATAAATCTACCCTGTATCTGCCCACAGCGGGTATTCTCAGATGCTGATGTGGCCCCGTGGAGGTAGCAAGACGTATCTGCCAACTTCAGCCCCACGAGCAAATGAGCTAGGAGACAACTGAGCAGGACTCCCGCGGTTCAGCGGATGCAGCCACGTAGGCTGGAAGTCAGCTCGGTGGTGGGAAAAGAAGGGAGAGCTTCCACACCTGCTAGCAAATACCCCCGGTGGTTTCGACAGCACGGTCCCGCTGACACCGCGGGGTGCCCGGGCCGGCTGACGCGTGAGCCCGGACCCTGGGAGCCCTTCGGGGACGCTCGCGTCTCAGCCAAGGAGGATGGGAATCACCATGCTCAGCTCAGGAGCAGAGCACGGACGGCAGGTCCTCAGCGACCAGGAGGTCAAAAAGCGGTTCAAGCCCTGAAAACAGGCTGAATTTGTAAATTATTTTATACCAAAACCTCCTAGCACATATACGGTCCACTGTGTCAACGAGCCTGCTGTTTCCAAGGCTCTTCTCCCCCGAGCACAAGTCCCCACCGCCTCCGTCTGCACCAACCCCAGGCAGAAAACGCCTGGGCCGTTCACAACTGCACTTTCATTTCCCTCCTCCTTCACTCCGCAGCTACAGGGTTTCCTCCGTGCCACAAAACCCGAAGTAAGTTGGGCAGCTGCCGTCAGGCGCTGGCAAGCGGCTGAGCAGCTCCGGCAGCTCGCAAGCGCTCGCTGCCCCGGCCTCCGGCGCTGCCTCCCCGCCGAGGGCGGCATCACTCCCGTCTTCAAGAATTTAGAGAGCATCCTGCTTTCGCTAATGCAGTCGGCGTGTTTGGCCGTCCCTTAGAGCAGCAACATGGAGCAATGAATCACGCGGCAGCAAATTTCTGTGCTAGTTGTTTGCCCAAATCCTTCGCCACAAAAGCGCAAGGTGTAAGCTGGGCCTGGCCTCCGCGTTTTTAAGAGGAATCGGGCAAATTGCTCATGTGTTTCCAGTTTGTGTCCTTTTGGTCTCCCCAGTGCTTCTGCTGGCTTGGTGGATAAGCTTTGGGATTTGGGGAGAAAAAAGGGACGTGGCTGCACGCTGCGTGTGCGTGCATGGGGGGGGTGCGTGCTTGCACACACGCACACGCCCGCACACACGTGTCAGTGTCCATGTGTGTCTCCCTCAGAGGTCACTGGTTTGACATGATCCTGCTTTGGCTCCAAAACACTGCAGATATTACACGGAAAAGCATCCCAGGTTTCGAGGGGAAGCTTCCTTCCTCTGCGAATTCTTGTCGATCACCTAATTCGATGGCCGAGCAAGAAGGACCAGAAGATCAGATGAAAATTTATTGGAAAGAAGATGCCGGGAAAACCAAATAAGGAACCATGTAATTTAATTCCTGCTACCGGTTTCAGATGTTCATTACAGAAGTTAATCGGAAAAAATCCTTTTGAAATTTCTTAGCAATTCATCTACCAGGGTATCTTAATTCCCTGTCATCTAATTCTCACTGTTATCTCCATGCTGCTTTCCCCCTGTGGCCAAACTAATAGGAAAAAATCCAGCGGGGCCCGGCGTGGTGGCGGTGCAGCTTCCCCGTCTCTCGGCTGCGCCGGAGCGGGAGGGTGGGCTGGGGCCGTGCCAGTGGCTGGAAGCACAAGGACGGTGCAGCGCTCGGTGCAAACCAAGGTGCCGGGGGCACAGCAAGGCCACCTCTGCCCCTGTCACCCAGCGTGCCGGGCTGCGTGGCTCTGGGATGCAGCCCTGCGGCCCAGAGCGTGTGAAGGGTGCTGGTGTGCGGTGCGGTGCGCGGCACTGTCTTGGGGTGTACCTTACGGCGTGGGGTGCACTGCACTGCAAAGGGGGAACTGGGGGGCACAGTGCCACTGCAAGGGTGCACAGCACTGCCTGGGGCACACGGCGCTGCATGGGGTAAAATGGGGTACATGATGTTGCAGAGGGTGCACAGCGCTGCACAGGGTGAGCGGGGGTGCACGGTGCTGTGTGCAGTGCACAGTGCTGCTGCAGAGGGTGCATTGGGATGCACAGCACTGCTTGGGGTGCATGCTGCTGCTGCTGGGGGTGCACCGGGGTGCACGGCACCGCTAGGGGTGCACTAGGATGCATGGGGGTACATGGAGCTGCACAGGGGTGTGCGGCACTGCACGGAGTCATGCAGCACTGCAGGGGGTGCACAGCGCTGCAGGGGGTGCACGGAGCTGCACTGGGGTGCATGGCGCTGCAGGAGGTGCACAGTGCAGCACGGGGGTGCACGGCGCTGCAGAGGGTGCACGGAGCTGCACTGGGGTGTGGGGTGCTGCAGGGGTGCACAGCTCAGTACCAGGGTGCACGGCGCTGCAGGGGGTGCACGGAGCTGCACTGCGGTGTGGGGTGCTGCAGGGGGTGCACAGCTCAGTACCGGGGTGCACGGCGCTGCAGGGGGTGCACGGAGCTGCACTGGGGTGTGGGGTGCTGCAGGGGGTGCACAGCTCAGTACCGGGGTGCACGGCGCTGCAGGGGGTGCACGGGGGTGCACTGCGGTGTGGGGTGCTGCAGGGGGTGCACAGCTCAGTACCGGGGTGCACGGCGCTGCAGGGGGTGCACGGGGGTGCACTGCGGTGTGGGGTGCTGCAGGGGGTGCACAGCTCAGTACCGGGGTGCACGGCGCTGCAGGGGGTGCACGGGGGTGCACTGGGGTGTGGGGTGCTGCAGGGGGTGCACAGCTCAGTACCGGGGTGCACGGCGCTGCAGGGGGTGCACGGGGGTGCAGGGTGCACGGCGCTGCACGGCGCGGGCGCACTGCGCAGCCCGCCGCGCCCAACGCCGCCGCTAGGAGGCGTCGCAGTGTGCATGGGGGGGCTCTGCCCCGCCCTTTGCCTTAGCGTGACGTCACGGCGTGCGGGTCCACCCCGGCCGCTTGCCCTCACTTCCCTTCTCTCCGCGCACTTCCGCCCGGTAGGGGGCGGTGCCAGCGCCGCTCTCGCGAGAGCCGTGCGGCCCCCGCCCGCTCGCCCTGCCTTGAGGTGGCCGCGGCCGCGCTGCGCTGCGCTGCTGGCGGCTCGTCCCGGCGCGGTGCGGTGCGGCCCGGCGCCGCCATGGCCTCCGACAGCGACACCGAGGAGTTCTACGACGCGCCCGAGGACGTGCACCTGGCGGGCGCCTCCCCCGCGCCGTGAGTCCGCCGCGGCCGCCGCCCTGCCCTGCCCTGCCCTGCCTCCCTCAGCGCGGCCCTGAGGGGAGGCGGCGGCTCGCGACCGTTACGGCCGTTGGGGAGCTGCGGCGGGGAAGGGGCTGCCCGCGGCCCCCCGCACCGCGGGGCCGCGCGCTCGGGGCGGGGGCGGCTCGTGGGTCCCGGCCGCGGGCAGGCGGGGCTGCGCTTGGCCGTGGGGCGGCTGAGCGACTGGCAAGCCCGAAAGTCGAGAGGATGCGAAGAAATCAAGCCGCTGTCGGTGCACTTTGTGAGGCTTGCGGGGCTGGCAGTAGCCATTATCTTGATGAGATCATATCTGCCTTCCTTGGGCAGACAACACGTAGTTTCCAGAGAAGACGTGCAGCGATAAATCTAGGTCCCAACAGAGCTAATCTCTGAAATTTGATAAGAGTAACCGATTTTCTGAAAAGTCGGAGTAAGATTCCTCTGAGGCTAACTGTTGCTGCGTGCGAAACAACTTGTGGTGCGCTGTGTCGTTCGCTTTTGATGGTTATGCCTCTGTGTGCTGTGTATTGCATTTAGTCATGGTGTGGTTCAGTGTAGTGGATTTTTAACATGACTTTATAATGGTAATTCCTACTGCTGTTACCTCAAACTGAACTGAACTGAACCCCTATGTCATGGTGCAGCCGAATGCACTCCCACTTCTTAAAATGTAAATCTCTCTCTTTCTGGTTGTATGTTGAATAAGTGGAGTTGTATCAGTTCTACTTTTCACACAGTGTGGACCAGATCTCTCCATCACTTGATCTCATAGGGTGAGGTTTCATGTACGGTAGGTACAGTAGTTGTCTGAAGAGTGATAAAATAGATTGTGGGGTCCGTCCATTTGAAGCTTTAATTGACTAAGCGCTTGTTTTAATCTGTATATCGGTGGTCACTGGATGCTTAGAACAAAGGAAAAACTAGGTTTACTCTGCTCCTACACACATCCTGTGTCAAAGCTTTTCTGAACTTAGCTTTTTAAGTAGCCCTGTGAAAAGCATATCTTGGCATACAGTTCCGCAAGATGCAGTGAGCCAAATCAACAGCTTGCTATTGCTGAAATAGCAGTATGAAATGAGGTCTTGCTCCAGCTGCTTACCTTGCACTGCACTGGTGATTATTGAACTCTTCTATGTGTTGCTTTAACTCTAAGTAATTGAAAACAGCTGAAAACTGGAAACAGCAAAAACTATTTTGCGTGTTCAGATAGCTAACAAAAGGGTCGGGGAGGTGTGAAGGAGTTGGATTGGTGTGGCTAGAAGTAGGAGAGGCAGGAAGGAGAAAACAGATCTTTTGCTAGACATGAGCTATTAAATCTGGCTCGGGTGCAAATGCAGCCATAGCTTACTGTCACTGAGGTGTGTGCTAGGGTTGGTAGGCTTCTGTGTATAACGTGTAATAACTGCATTTCCTAGCTTGCATGTGATGTAAATAATGCTGTACGTTCAGATTTTGAAGATTCCCCCAACTTTTATCTAAGCAGAATTTCATTTTATGAAGTCATGCATTAGAGATTAAAACTGAAGATGCCTTTTTATTTTTATATTGCGCTTCCATAACCTGTAAGGACGCACCATTGACTGAAATCGATAGAATTCAACTGGCTTGAGTCAAGTAAGGAGGTGATCTCAGAGGGCTTAGTGGGCAATCCAGATACCGAATGCATAATAGTACTAACAATACCAAGAGTATTTTTCTCTAAGCTTTGAGATTTCTCAAGAGATAAATTGAGGTTTGAGTGTGGCACTTCTCGGAAGCTGGCTAGTAGATCATAGTTCTGAGACTTCTGCATGTGTAATGTGAATTGGGATGCACCAAAAAAACCAATCAAAACCTCATGGGAGGAAGGACAGCTGAAAACAAGTGGATATTGCTCTCTGCATTTTGAATTATCTGCTTGTGCAGTAAGCACTCCGATCAGCAAAAATGCCTGGAGATCATTTTTCGCAGCATGTGCTGTAGCTAGTTTTCCCAAAGCTGTATAGGTGTATTTGCCCTCATGATTCATATGGGGTTTTAAGGAGGTTTTATAGTTCCTCCCTCCTGCCCAGAGTTCTGCGTGGGGAAGTTCAGTAACTGCTGATACAGAACTTCTGAAAGTGATGACAACTGAATGTTTATGTAAGCTTACTGACTTCTCTGCTATTTAATTGTTTCTGCTAATTGTCTTCTCTCATGTGCAAAAGTAGCATTTTCAAGTTGCTGTAAGCTTCCAATTCCCATCATAAGTCAAGTGGCACTGAGGTTTAAGAACCTTATCGAGGAAAGCACCGTATCTGTATCATCAAACGCATGCATAACTGGTGCTATTTAAGGATTAATTAGCAAAAATTACAGAACTTGTTACAGAATGTTTATTTCAGATGATTATGGGCTGAGATAGCTCTACAGGATTGATGACTTCTGTAAGATGAAGTGTGTTAAACCAGATATTTGGAGACTACTGCATCCTCTCTGGCTAGGCCTGCATGCTGCTTCACTTTTGCTGTATGTTTTCCTTTTTATGTGCAACTGTGCTCTTGACAGCACATATGGAGAGTGTCCATCTATTGGATAACTGGGTCCCAAACTATGTCTGTTTCCATTAGTTTTTGTAGACCCTAAAAAAAATCTACGTGCCTGTGTAGACCAGTCAATGAAGTCATCTGTTTCAATGCCTTCCACTAGCCAGTGGAGGGGGAATCGGAGGTATTGTGGCAGAAGATAATCAAGAAGGCCGAAGATGTGGTAACCCTGTGTACGCTATGTACAGATGTCCTTTGTCACTCTGCTTGCAAAAGACTATAACCATAGTAGAGGTCTAGAAAAAGATAACGAAATTATTAGAGGCATGAACACTCCCCTGAAGGAGAACCACAGTTTCGAGAGGAGGAAAATATGAAGTAAGGCACACTTGTTCAGATGCAAGCATGTGACTGGCCCTTTTATGTCTTATTTATAAGAAAAAGGGGCCACCCACTCTGAAATGAAGAACTGCCAAGCAGTTTGAACATCATATGCCTAATAGTAAAAGGCCGGTTTGTGTGTAGTGTACTCTTATCCTAAAAATTGTTACAAGAAACTAAACAAAAGGTACTGTATCCAAGAGACAGTGTGAATAATGAGAAATATCCTTTAATACCTTAATTAGTTTAAGTTCTTGAATTCTAACCTAAGTAATCCTGTCTTTCTGAAGTTGCTTCTGTATTTCTCCTGAAGCATCGAGTTTTCTTTTCTGTAGGAAATTAGATAATGCTGAGTTGTACCCTGATGGCACATGGGACATGCTTAGCAGAACCTTTGCTTGTGTGTATATTAGCCAACATCCAGAACTGATCTCGGCAGCACAGAGATGTAGTATGGAGCATTAGTTCTGTCAGCCTAGGAGCTTGCTGCACTGCAGACAAGCTTCTGTGCTCTGAGTTAGCTGAAGTTCCCGAGTGCTTTCCAAGGGTAGCCGAGGGTGCATTGCAGTGATGAATCCTTGTGGTTTCAAAAGTGGGGACTACTGCAGAGAGCTGCATCAAGAATAATTGTAGCTTCCAGGCCAGCTATAGGTTAGGGGGAGGAAAGCATCATATGCCTCTGCAAGCTGAAGAACAGCAGTAAATATCTTCACTGGGCTGGCTGTGGTTAAACATGTATCTTCTGTACAATATACTATTGTACATTCACTCTTTCCATTTGCCTGTTAACATACCTTCTGTGTAACACTATAGATCATTTTAGGAGAGCAGGCAGGTTAGCCCTGGGGTTTTGACCAAAACCAGTTGTTCTTAATGCTTCCCCACACAGACACTTTTTTTTTTTTTTTAAAGGCTCAGATAAATTTTATCAAGCATGTGCTGAAAATGGAAGCTTAGTGAAGATTCAGACCCTTGTTTGAATAGGTACTAGCTTGAAGTTACCAAGTAGTGGGAAAGGCAGCTTTGTATAGCCTGGTCAGGAATCAGGATGAATTTGAAGGCTGAATCAATGCAAAAATAACATTCTTTAGGAGCTTACCTGACCTTCAGACAGCTAGTTATTTTTGTGCAGGTAAAATAGGATTTTTTTTTCCTTAATCTTTATAGATAACCTTGAACATCCCCTTTGTTAAACTAGTGCTATCATGGCCAGTGTTACAAAAGAAAACTTAAGTTATAGAATGCATTTCAAATAAAATGCTTCTAAGATCCGTTGTTGTCAAATGTGTAATCCCGTTATTTACCGAACAATAATACATAACAACAAAATTAAGTATTTGCCTTAAGTTTTCTGTGGTAATGTCAGTCTTTGTGTTATTCCTGGTAACCCTGTAAAGTTGCAGAACTTCCAAAGCAAGATCAATATTTGATCAGTGGATTGATCTTCATAGCAAATCTTTTCAGACACCTTTGCCCCTATATATACTTTTTTAAAAAGTACAGGCATTTCAGATACTGTATCTGCAAACCTAGTGGCTTAAAGTAAAACTAAGAGGGGAAAAGGCTGGTAACTTCAAGTGCTTGGGAAAGTGAGACCATTGCAGAATAATGTTAAACTGCAGGAGACTTCAGTTATCAACTTCTTCTATGAGGTACTGTGTCTTTATAAATGTAACGGCACATAAGAAACTAGTTGTTACTTTGATAAGGGTGCGATGTGCACATAGTTCAAATACTCTTCAGGCAAGCTGCTAAATTTATTTGGTTATACTATAAACTGGCCTGGTGTTATTGCCAAACCATTATGGAAGCTTTGGAATGTTTTAAAAGTATGTAATTTCCATGACAAAGGTTAATCTTAACATAAGTATTGTATATTTGATAATCAAGCTCTCAGTGCTGTTTTATATTCTATACCTGCTATCTTAGTAATCTTTGTCACTTGAGTAGCTTTTTCCTAAGGCATTTGAGTAATGCATGAGAGTGGGTAATAACATCTGTTTTAGTTTGAGTGCAGATTTTCCAGGAAACTGATTATGTAGCCAAAGAAGTTAGAAATGGAAACAAGGTCTTTTGAACCTCAAATTTTGTGTTACCAGTGCAGGAATGATTTGCCTGTACCAGGAGTGACATGCAAATTGGTGGGAAGTGTCTCAATAAAAAGCTATAAAGTATGTATTTGCAGTTGAGAGATTTGCACTTTCTTTAGGCTGTGAAGTCTGAGCAGTGCTTGGTACAGTGGGACCCTGCTCTTTGTAACTGTATTTTATTGCTGAAGAATTAATGAAGCACTGACACACAGGTTTGTCACTGTTTCTATTGAAATCCATGGGTGTTTAGTGCAACTGAAAATGTTTCAGTAACTGGAAGTCCAAAACAGACTGGCCTTCTGGCCTTCCCTGGCAATATATTGATATGGGAAATGAAAGACACATGTTTGCTCTTCAGGTCGAAATACTGATTTTTGCCTTTTTTTGCATACTGGGGTTAGCATTTCCTTCTAGAAAGAATACGCCTTGTCTCAAGTGTACGTATCTGGGCAGAAATGTGTAGGTTTAAGAGATTATATATAAATCCACTGAACTTTCTTGCTTTCTTAAGCTCACATTTATACAGTGGAGTTTCCTTTTTGCCATAAAACACTTTCAGGTGGTAAACAAAAGAATTGATACTTAATTTTTGGCATAACAATGATAGCTTAAAATGAAATGGAAATAACGTTATTTTTTGGAAGGTATTGTCCCTTGAAACTATCATTTTGGAGGCTGGAGATCAAAATAAGACAGATCTCTGTATTTATATATATTGTTAGTACAAGATGATATAAATTGTCCAGTGTCACTGAACTCAGCAGCCAGTTGGGATACTTGTGCAATCCAGGTTGCATGCAGCCTGTAAAGTAGTAAACTGTAGTTTGTTCTCCACTTGTAGCCAACAAACTTCTTTATATCCAAGTAAGATGCTGTTAATCAAAGTCAGCGATGTGACTAAATATGTGAATACTGAAGATCTTGTGAAAATGCAAGTTCAGGGTGTAGTAACAGTTGACAGTTTGCTGGTTAGGCTTGATGCTGGTTGGACTTGATTGGTGACCTAGAGAGAAGTAATTATTTGATACCAGTCCCCTAAGATACCTTGTTCTTCCCTCTAGTTAAACAAAAGACTCTGTGAATGGATGCTACTGCAACTCACTATTTCAGAGTATATGTTTGTAGAAAGCAAATAGCACAAAACTGATGTAGATGATTATACTGAGCATAATAGTTAGAAGCAAGAGCTTGCATTTGCTAGAGAAGTTGAAGAGTTGAATGGATATGATGGTGTTGATACTACAGGTAAGGATTTGTGCACTTGGTCTGGAGGATACTTAGAGCATTCACACTTCTTGCTGAAAGTTTTGCTTTTCTTTGCTGTCCAACTTGTGCTTTCTATAAATGCCACTTTTAAATTCTCTCTAATGAGACATGTTTTTAAATGTGCCTTAGGAATAGCATCAGTTTATTAGAAAAGAGTGATAGAAATATGATTTCTCATAACTGTTGCTGAGAAACTTTTGGGGATTATAGGACCTCTGGGGCCTACATATTATAGGAGCTGTGGGGGTGTATCTCAGGGATAGTTGGGCACTTGACTCTGTTTAGAGCCTTTTGTGTAAAGGAGCAGTATCAGATGCATTCACTTTGCTAATCTAATGTATGAAGTACACATTCACTCTAAAGGAAGACTGCCTTATAGATTTTGTTCAATATGAAGCTTATTGTGATGAGTGTGTTTTTGTTTTGTTTTTCTTGGAGCTCTACCTAAATCTAGCTTCTTCTTTCTATCAGGTCACCGACAAAGGTTGGATCTCATGTACTAAAGGTATGTTTCTTCACAAAACCAATCAAATACTTATTGAAGAACAGTGTTGAGCATTTTTACCAAACGTAGACATACTGTGATGGTCTAACAGCTACACAGATAGAAAATTACAGACTCCCCTTGTTGTAGGGAGCAGTTGTGCTGCTATCTCTTGAATTTCCAGCTTCCCTTTTATTTAGGGTATGTTAACATGTCTTGAAACTAATTTTACTCTGAAACTTATATTTGTAGTTTAATTGAGCTGTACTTAATTATTAGACAATCCTCTTTCAAGTGATTTGTGAGTAATAAGTCTCTGCAGAGCTTGGGGTTTGGTCTGATTTATATGAAATAGTTGACTTTAGTCCTTTCTGTCATCAAAATAAGAAAAGTCTTAGTGTTTGTACTTCAAAAGCCTCCCCTTTAGGTTATATGAAAATAAAAGACTATATTTAGCTTAATGAGGCAGGGTTGCCACTTCCCACGCAGGTAATCAGTATGCTGCATCTGTGCATAGTGACAGTGCAGCTGAATCTGACACTTAAGTAGTTTAGGAGTTGGAACATTGTACAGATAACATTCACTGCCTGGTCTCAGAGGGGCCAAAGGTAATGCTGTGTTGTAGGAGTGCTATACACTCCTACGTAGAATAAAAAAGCCTCAACATTTTGTCCTGAAAATGTTGGGCAATCGTAGTGAAAACAGTGTTTCCGATTAGTCAGTAGTGGTAGAAACTAAGTGATAGCAGTCTGATCCCCAGCTGTCAGTGAATCAATAGTCTTTTTACAGTGATATCATTTGGGAACAGATTTTTATTTTGTTCTGCTTAATGTTCCTTTAATAATACAATGTTAAATGTTTAAGCCTTTCAAGAAATATAATTCTATTATTTTCTGACTAAACTCAGTGCAGCCGATCCACTTCAAAACTTGTATGTCAATGGAAATGGGAATTTTTAACTATAAAGTTCTGTATATTGCGTGTAGGGTTCTCTTCTTAAGTATCTTCCTAAGTCACTTGCTCAAAACTAACTTTATCTAAAGGTGAAAAAGTAGTTGCTTCTCTGCTTGGTACCATGTCAGCTCACTGAATGTGTGACTAATGGTATAGTTTGTCTTGGAGCAAGTTAGAAATATTCAAGTCCAAAGTTTAACAGGTGTGAGTTTAATGTCAACAGAATTAGTAATTAATATAATGGGCTTCTGTAGACATGAATTACTCTTAAATATTTAAGTTGTCATACCTTTGAAGATTAGTTTTAGTGATAAAGCAAAATAGAACACACAGTTTAGAAAGGATATTTTTATGGAAGTGGGGGAAGGAGTGGACAGGAGGAATTTTTCTAGTGATTGCAGCTGTCTCTGCTTGATACGGCATTTCTTGAGGTCAGAACTCTCTGAAATGGATGTCTACCTAGGGTTTTTCAAGTGTGCTGTAGTACTTTAGTATGCTGTTAAGATTCTGTTGTTTGTGACTGACCAGCTGAAGGTTGTCTCTATAGTTTAGTATAGGTTTATAGTTAGTATAGCTGGCATCTAGTATTTCTGACCAAGCATTCATTTAGTAACAACAGATTTTAATGTTGCTTCATATACTGGCTAGTCGTCTTTAAAAAAAAAAAAAAAAAAAAAAAAAAATCTGAGGAGAAATTTGTTATGTATCTGTACTAGGTGGTCACTCTGTCAGTCTTGTCAGGGTCCAAAAAATATGTAGTGGTCCTTTCAAATAACTGTTGAGAAATGAATATTATGCTTCTGTTTATTATGGAGGCTGTGTGTCATGCACATTTCCAAACCAGTATAAGCTGAATTAAATTCATAGTTTAACAAAATTATTTTATAGTAGCAAGAATGTCTCTGGGGACTTAAATGTTCTGGAGTAAGAATTGAGGACTGCTGGCCTCAATTCTTACCTCAACAGAAATAAAAAGAAAGTTTCCTGTCTGTAGACAGGATGAATATAACAGCTTTTTTGTTTAGTACTGTGCAGGCTGTCTCTTTATGTACAGTAGTGCGAAATGCTTTTAGTATATACTGCTGTCAGATGTTTAAACAGTAATGTGTTAAAACACAGCAGAATACTTGTCCTTTCAGTTGTCTGACTGGTTGTAGCTTTCTTTGTTAATTCATCTTAATTCAAGAACTTTTTACTACCCTTTTCCTATGTCTTCCCTCTTCCCCCCCCCCACCCCCCCCGGTAGGATACAGACAGCAAACTACACAAAGCTGGAAATGAAGCTTCTGTACAAGAAATGAAACACGATGATTCAAAAGAGGTAAGTTAAATGGTGCTCTTCGTTTTCAGCATAGTACTAGAAACATTAAATTATTTAAAGAACACTAATCAGGCCTCATCCTGAAACTAGATGAACAGTCTCACTAATGTTACTGATAAATTCTAATGTATGCTAAAGGGTAAATATCAGGCTGACTATTTTCAAAACATTTTTAGGGTTCACTGTTAATTTACTTGTCTAATTTTCAGGATCATTTATTGCTGGGTGTAAGAACCTCTGAAGAGCTGAGCACCTTTTGTTGCCTAACTTCCTCTCTCAAAATATAAGTTTATTAAAGAGTAATAAAATGCAAGGGGAATTAGTCACTTTGTCTTATCTTTCAGATAGGCCTATTTCTGCACCTGGGTTCTGGTTTCCTGAGTTTTTAAACAAAATATATTTTGTATACAAAGCAACTCTTCAATGGAAGAGTTTTTGTGGCATTGTACAGACTGACTGGTAAGTGCTCCCCAGGATTGCCTGATACTTAACAGCGGGATGGTTTTATTTCATTTTTTTCCCCTAGATTATTGACAGTATTATAGAAGAAAGCCAGAAGGTACAACAACTAGATAATGATTCTTTAGCTTCTAGAGGAAAAGAACTGTGTATTCCAACTTCAGATGCAAATGCTTGGATTTCTGGAGCAGGCATCATTAGTAGTATCCCAGAAGTATTATCTCCTAAAATATCATTACAAGAAGATCCCAGAGAACCAGTGCATCAGAGTGTGTGTAAGGACACTGAATTGGCCTCTGGGAAACTTTTGCTTACTTCTGAGCAACAAGAAACTAATAAACTCACAGAAGTTACCAATGCAGCTGACCACAAAATCAGTGAAACAGAAGCACAAGAAGAAACATCAAAAAATGAGGAAGTAACAAACAAGAAAGAAGCAAATGCTTTAGAACAAGTGGCTTCAGATTTATCTACCAAAGACCTTTCTGGAACAGAAGAAATGCCACCAGCAAAACCACCAAGGCAGCTTACTGTAGAACCCGATATAGTTGCTAGCACAAAGAAGCCTGTCCCAGCCCGGCCGCCACCTCCAACAAATGTTCCTCCTCCAAGACCACCACCGCCTGCCCGGCCTGCTCCACCACCGCGGAAGAAGAAGAGTGAACTGGATTTCGAAGTACAAAAACCTGTTTTAGAAGGCAAGTATTCTGTCTAGATGACTTTAGTTATCTACAGGGTTACTGTTTTCCTGCTTTGAGTGAATAATCATTAAATTTCTTGATTTCAGACTAGTTGACCTATTAACAAGGAAAAAAATCCTGTAACTGTCTTAGCTTCAGACTTAAAGTGTAGCAGAATTCCGCTTTGAATTACAGGTGTCTCTACTACACAGGCTTTTTTGTCAGCTAACACCTTCTACCAAAGTAGCTACTTCTGTAAGCAATGAGAAGTGGCCATGGCAATATGGGAGGGGAGGGGGATTATGCTAACTATCAGAATAATCAAGTGACCCTTTTTTTCCACAAGGCTGCCACAAGCCTGAAGTTGCATGTTTCAGAAGAAGTGTGTGCAATCTGTATCAGCATGGAAATACAGATCGAGATGTAAACCGAGGTGTCATGAATATGAGTAATCCTGGGACACTAGAAAAACTGTCAGAAGAAAAAAGCAATTTGCTAATAAAACTTCTTAGAGGACTAGGCTTGAAATCATCCCTGTGCCTCCAGCTATGTATTAAAATATAATCGATAAGATAGATTCAGTGGCAACTGATTTAAAATAAAACAAAAAAAATTGCCAGAAAGGGCATTTAGGAGTGCAACAATGATGTTAGGTTTCTAGTAAGCTCTAGCCTGTCTATGGGTAGTGTTATGTTCTTCCTAATACGAAATCTCTTTTCAGTTCCTCGAGAGCATTTTACAACTGGTGGTCTCTTAACTCCAAGTACAGTGACAGAAGGCATGCCCAAAGACTCTCAGCCTTCTCTGGATTTGGCAAGTGCAACTAGTGGAGATAAAATAGTTACTGCACAGGTACTGGGAAATAGTTATAACTCTTAGACTAGCTGTAACACTTTCTATGTAACACTAGAGATCATGTATTCTGTGTCTGCAAAATTTCAGGAAAATGGGAAAGCAGCTGATGGCCAAACAGCAAATGAAGTACTTGGGCCACAAAGACCAAGGTCTAATTCTGGAAGAGAGCTCACAGATGAGGTATTAGTGATTGTGGTCTGTACATAATACATTCTTGTGCTTGCTTTTTCCAGTCTGTTGAAGGAATTAGAAAAGTCTCAGGTCATTCTTTCCACTCTGAGCGCTATATGTTGTGACCAGGGACCTGAACAGCAAAAGCTAGCATACTGTGCTTCCTGTATAAGAACTTTGTGGTCCCTGAGTCACTAGGTATTACGGTGTTTGAAGGAGTGAGCTGCGGTAGATATGGAATGCTGTGAGCTGGTTTGTAGATATACAGACATGTTATAAGATTTCAGTATGAAGGAATGCTAGCAAACTTGACATTGCCATGCATCTGAAAGGGAAAGGAGTTAGTAGAAGGGAATAACTTTACTAATGTTAGGAAGTGGGTTCTTCAGTTAATAACTTCCATTAATCTTAATGATGTTATGAAGCTGTTGCCAGCTGTGCGTGTATATTTGTATGTATAGCTTTTTTGCTATTGCTGAACAGGTTATTCAACAGTGTACTCATGCTCCAGGAAAAACTTCTTTCCCTTTGTGTAGTACTAGCTATGTCTAAATGTATTTTCTCTAAATGTATTTTCGTGTGGGTAAAGTTTGTCTTTGCCTAAATCTAAACTAAAACTGTTAGAAGAACTGAAAAGGGAAAGGCTTCGAAATCTTTCAATTACATATGTTTGATGTCAGCGTGGAAGGTGTCAGGCAATGGCAAATGCCTACATAGCTGCATTTCAGATTTATGAAGTGGAAGCTTTTGATGGCGTGTAATTGTTAATCTGCGTATAGCTGCTGGAGTATTATTTAATTAATTTTAGCGTAAGCTTATTCCTGTAAATTCAGTCTTTGTCATGTAAATACATAATGAATTACAGAATTTCCCATTAAGACAAATAACCCGTAAGACTTGATTTCTGTTTTGCTGTAGGTTTGGGGGCTTAATGAAATCACCCTGGTTTCACATCTTATTTTTCCGTAGGAAATTCTAGCAAGTGTAATGATAAAAAACCTTGATACAGGTGAAGAAATACCCCTGAGTTTGGCAGAAGAAAAGTTGCCAACAGGCATCAATCCCTTGACTTTGCATATCATGAGGAGGACTAAAGAATATGTCAGGTATGAATGGAGATAGCTTTCAAATTTTTCTGATAGTGCTGTGCTGATATTCTATGCATGTAGCACAACTCTATTTTTTATGCACGTAAGGGAGTCCCAACCCATCTGTTTCTTACTGTCTAACATGAGTGATAATTCCCAGTTCTCAATAAACTAGGCTATTTATTGAGGCAGCAGAATTGTTTTGTGAATCTTTGTATCTTAAGTTGACTAAAGATTGATATCACTGGAACTTGACAGGCAAGTATCTCTGAAAATTCAGCTGAATTTTAGTTAATAATAGATGTACTAAATCTATTTAATTCAGAACTTTATGCTCAAGTACTGTGTGTTTATGTTAACTCCTCCTGTAATTTTTTTTCAGTGTTTAATTTGGTAGACCTTGGTGCTGTGAAGGTCTGCAGTCATCACTATAGCTGAGCGCTTTGAGGTTTCCCTTGCTTTCAACAAAGCTTTAGGCCATTGTAATGTTTAAAACTGAATCTGTTTGTGGACTGTAATAGACTAAAGCAGTTCCTTAATGATCAGAAAATCATGTCGTTCTAGACACTTATTTCAAAGGCCTGAATTTATGTGCATTATACATCAGACAATTTTTAGGTTTTTAGCGTTGCTGTGTAGCAGTGGAAAGCTCACTTCTGTAGAACCTTACTCTTCTGTGTAAAAAAATTCTTACTGTGAATTCAGAGTTAAGCAATGTTACCTTATTTGATATATATATGGAAAAGAAAGTATACAAAAACTTGTTCTCATATGTAATTTATTTTGTCTGCTTTTAGCTTTCCAGACTTTAAGCTTACTGCGATGCTTTGAGTTTGCAGAAGAGAGTAATATATAGCTTGGCATCTAGAGAGCATATGCCTCAGGACTGCAAGATATGTTGCATTACTTGCTGAACATCATGTGCTTTTGATGTGCCATGTTAAGGAGTAAAGATGGGTCCTAAATAATGATCCTACTTTAATAATGTTTCATTCGATTTGGGCTCATTATGGTTTTGTACTAAATGATGATCACTTCTGTGTTTCCTAGTAATGACGCAGCACAGTCTGATGATGAAGACAAAATGCAGACACAGCAAACAGATTCTGATGGAGGGAGGTTAAAACAAAAAACGTAAGATGCTATTTCATGTCCTTACAAAGAAAAGGCAGTTCTGCTCTGTTTTATTAAACTGAGGCTCCCCTTCTGACTTTTGAAAAAATTTATCTTTTTTTAAGTACAAGTAATAACTGAAACTGTATGAGCCCATTGTTCTGTAGTTAAACTGATGATTGTGACTGCTGTCAAGCTAAATGCTTATTTTAAGAAGCAATAATGGAAGGAGATAATACTGCATTTCAAATCATAACTTTTGATTCATAATAACAAAAAATAAGAATTTTCTGGTATTATATGCTGAAAAAGTACTCTTGTTTTTTAAGGACCCAGCTGAAAAAGTTCCTGGGTAAATCCGTAAAGCGAGCAAAGCACCTTGCTGAAGAATATGGGGAACGTGCTGTAAATAAAGTTAAGAGTGTTCGAGATGAAGGTCAGTGAAACTGAATATTTTTAAAAATAGGATAGTCTTTGATTCCTAGAAGCCCAAGGATAAACAGCTGGCTGAGGGACATCATCTGCTTTATACAGTTCATCACAACGTGGCTTTTAAGAGCTAAAGCTTGTAGCTGAGTGGACGTTCCGAGACTATCAGGTTACAGGGATGAATCCTTGTAAAGTGGTAGTTGAGGGACCTTTTCGGCTAACTCAGTTGAGTCATTTTTTCTTGTGCTGTTAGAAAGTTGTCTGGATTCAAAATGTAAACTTTCTGGAGAGCTCTTCCAGCAAAAGTAGAAGTGGGGATTATCATTACTATTTTTATGTAATAAAATGGTTTTCTGATTACTTATCCCAGCATTAGAATTCTCATGTAGCTTGAATTCCTATTAGAAGGCTTCCCGGTTAAAACTGAACCTTCTTCCTCTCCTTACTGTCTCATTAGTATTCCTTCTTTCAGGCAGACTTCTAGTACTTCAGTAAGCTAATGTAGCACACTCAGAAATAAGTGCCATAGAACTGCTGCACCTTAGCATTCTGTGTTGCCAGTGGCTGTTTGCCCCAGCTCTTTTGTCTGTTCACATCCTCCATGGACTAATTACTGGGCCATTTCAGCACATTCGATGGGAAGAAACAAAATGCAATGACTGCTTTTCAGTACATATTAAACTGCCAAAAATGACTCAGTGCAGGATGCGATGAATGCAAGAGCTGATGCAAGAAGGGAGGCAGAACAAAAATTGATAGCAATTATTTTGGCTGAGTGTATATATTCACTGCAACCTAAAACTAGTGTAGATGTATTTTTAGACCTTGACGCAACAGCACCCTTGTCTTGCTTTAAGATCTTAAAATTGGTTATAGAGAGTTGTTGATTCAAGGCTAATCGGCTATCAGAAAGTATTGGCAAATGTTTACTGATAGAATAAATGTTCGCTGCAATATACTTCTAAATTTGTGTTCCTCTTAGTCTTCCATACAGATCAAGATGATCCTTCTTCAAGTGATGATGAAGGGATGCCATACACAAGACCAGTTAAGTTCAAAGCAGCACATGGCTTCAAGGGACCCTATGACTTTGAACAAATTAAAGTAGTTCAGGATCTCAGTGGAGAGCATATGGTAAGTCTGTGAAGTTTCAGTTGTGGCTTTGCTCAATCTGTTCAGCCTGAGATTGAACTTCAAGTATTCATCTATGTGATGACCTCCAGAAATGAGGGCTGTGGTCAACTACCAGAACTGAGCACAGAGCAGCAAGTTCAGATTTTGACCCAACCTAGCAGTGAACAAAATAATCTGCCCGTTGTGAGTGCAAGAGGTATGAATCCAAGTATTGAACAGAACTACTAGATAGGCTCTGGAGGTGAAAGTGGGGAGAGATTCATGGGATATGTGAATTGTGATGATCAGGGGAAGAGACTGGGATGTGAGGTTTGCAAAGAGATGACTGTGGCATGTAAGGCAGAAAAACTACCTATTTGTCACTGTTGGAAGTGTGTGTGTTCCCCCACAGAATCTGAAATGGATTCTAGAATTCCAGACTCCCCTAATTCTTCTGCTGGCAGCAACTATCTGACAACAATTAAAACTGACCCTCATTTTAACCCTTAAGCTAAGGATGATGGCTTACAGCAATCAGTTTGGCAGCTGAAGAGTTCCAGCTATCGTTCAGAGCTAATGTTTCCAGTCCTACTGGTACTCAATTTGTGTTAATTTCCATCATGCCAATAGTTTGCTGCTTAAAACTTAGAAAGTTTTCCAAAAGGTATTCTGAAAGGATGCTAGGTTGGCAGTCAAATGACTAATTAAATAGCTGTTCATTAAATAACAAGAAAATGGAATATTGTATGTGTGTGATACTGTGCTTTATTGGCTATTATTAAAACTTTGTATTTGAGAAAGAATTGTTGTCTTTACGAGCTTTGCAAAACGTCATGCCGTAGCTGTGATTTATTAAATACATGTAGTACTTATTTTGGGTGCCAGAATTGATGTAACCAAGCACAGTTTCTCCCCTCCTGCCCCAAAAATCGTTAGTACAGCTTGTGCTAACTTTAGGTGCAGCTACAAATACTCGCCCTTTCTGCAAATCAAACCGCAGGTTATAAGTCACTAAAAATGGGTATGCTTAGTAACAATCAGCAAACCAATGATAGGCAGAATGCTGTGGCAGTGCTGAGCTCCCTTAGCTATCAAACAGTCCTAGTTTCTACAGTAAAACTGCTTGTGCGCTGATCTTGCAATGTGTTTCTGCAAGTATGTTCCACAAACCGCTGGTTTTGACAACTACCTTTCAGTGCCTTGATCTACAATTTGAATGTTTTACTTGTGGTATCTTGTAAAGGTACTAAATCATGTCAGTTGACATGATAGAAAGGCTTTCTGGTATGGGAAAAGGCACTTCTCGTAAAGCTGAAACAATGAACTCTTTATTTTGACAGGGTGCTGTTTGGACAATGAAATTCTCTCACTGTGGTCGATTACTTGCATCTGCAGGACAGGACAATGTAGTGAGAATATGGGTTTTAAAGAATGCTTTTGACTATTTCAATAATATGCGAATGAAATACAACACAGAAGGTATCCTTCTATGTATCACTATAGCTGTAAAACACTAAAAATTACAGTTATTTAGGAACTTCGTAATGGACGTGGGGTTTCTGCCTGTGTTCTAGGCCGTGTCTCTCCCTCCCCATCTCAAGAGAGTCTGAATTCTTCAAAGTCTGATACTGATGCAGGGGTATGTACACTAGCTGTTGCAAGGGAGGAGGCTACTTTGGGGAAGGGAGGGTTGCAGTGTTCTATAATGTGAGATCTTCATTGTGACTTTAGCCAAACACATATTGTCATTTCTCATCAGTAAAAAGTTTTTTATTCTGTATCTTTGAGGCGTGGGTGAACTGTGTTATTAATAAATAGACATCTTCAGTCAAATACTGTTTTTCTATGTGTATGGAATACAAGCAAGAAACAAAGTAGCTAAACTTAATGCTTTACAAAATCTGCATAGCTTCCCTGTGGCTTTCTGCTAGCTAACTCATCTCTGGGTGGAATTTTGAGTGAACTACTAAAAGAGGCTGGGGGAATGTTGAATTTCCTGTCCTAGTGTTTTGCCTTACAGTATTATTTAACGTTAGCATCTGACTTGATGACTCTTTGAGGAAGGCCAAGCTGAGCAATGGGATACTCAGTATATTAAAATATATCATTCTTTAATATTTCACATCTGTATAGACTATAATGAAACATGAACAACCAGAAGTATTAGAACAATGTTGCTTGTAGAGTGTTTGGATACTTTAATGAACTTTACATTAAAATTAATGTATTTATTTCTGGTTTTGATCTTCAGTAGTGTAAGAAACACATGATAAAATTAGGGTTTTAAGCAAAGATTTTAGCAGTAACATCAGTAAAAATATGTGCCATTTTGGTGCGATGGGGAGAGGTCATTTCTTATCAAAGATAAGCTAATATGCATGGCTAACCACACACACACTAAGGATATTGTTTTGTATTAGTTCTTTACTGGACAGCTTTTGTATAGGGACTTTTGGTTTTCTTTTATTTCGCACCTGTTTATTCTGAAAGGATCTTTTATTATGAAGTTAATGTTTTTGATGTGCACTAGGAACATGGAAACTTTAACTCACAGTTTATACTCTAAGTTGGAATACAGTTTTCAAGGTTGGTATACTTTGTTCCAAAAGCTGATCTTAAGATGTTTGCTTAAATTGCTGTCTTAAGCTTATCCCATTGAAATAAAAGCTGCATTGATGGACAATGTAGAGCTTAATCTTGTAATTTCAGGCTGATGTATCACAGCCCATTGTGCTTGAAAAATGACTGTTTGTTACTACTGTGTCATTCTTTTAAATGTCACTAGAATTGTTCTCCAAACTATTATTGGCCTTGTACCTTTTATAAGCAATAATTGCTTTTGAATTATTTGTAGTATTTCCAGCTAATGTTTTCTAATGTTTCTAAACACTTATCTGATAGATTTGCAGTGGAGTTGACGAAGACCCAGATGATAAAAATGCCCCATTTCGTCAACGACCGTTTTGCAAATACAAAGGACATACTGCAGACCTTCTTGATCTTTCCTGGTCTAAAGTAAGGCACCTTAAAATAGACTACATAGTTCTTCTGTGGTTTTATGGTTTTCTTTTTTTCAGTTACTGTTGGAACTATGTATCTAAACAATATGAAACAATTACTGCAGTTAGAGATAAGGTTTGTTAAGAGAGCACTTATCCCACTATTCAGTTGGAATAAAGTGAACAAAATTCTTGGACTTAGTGTTCCTTCATTAAGCTTTATTAAAAAAATCAAGCTAGTAATAACTACCATTGTGTATTCAATAATGAAGCTAAACTGTTTAGAGTAGAAGGAAAGGAATTTCCACTGAGCTATTATGTGACTTTTGATTTACGGTGTTACTGCTTCTCTTGCCTTCAGTATGCTTCACTGTTTTTATGCAAAGTATACAGGTTCTAAAGTTACTGCTATGTATCTGAAAAGAATTAATCCGAAGATTTCAGCTGTTATGGAGCTAATTCAGTTAATTCTCTGTATTGGAATAGACTTCTTTAAGAACGCAGTCTGGCTGAAGGAGCTTAGGCAGGAGAGGCTCTCACCCCTTCTCTGAAACCCACTGTGCAGTATTTTCTCTGAATACTCTAATTTACAAGTTTCTCTTCCATTGAGATTTCTCTAGAAAAATTACTGTAGCTAGGCATCAGTGCCCTGGTGTTAAAGAAAACACTAATCAGTATTGATAACTTTGATAAAACATTTTATCTGAAAAGATGAGTATCGTGACAGCAGAGCAATTGGTGAGACTTCCTTCCTTTAGTCCTCAGGATGCTGCAGTTAAAGAAACTTTTTTTACGAAGAGTTACCCTGTTCCTGCTGGATCACTGCTCTTCCGAAACATTAACTTCGTCAGCAACTGAAATTAATTTTTGTGTTGTGAATAGAGTATTTTGTCTTAATATGTGAAACTAAGCAGTTCTGACAGCATCGTCTTGTTTGAAGAGAAGTTTCAAAAATTCCCTCCATCATTTCCCATAGAATGAAGAAAGGGGAGTAGGGGAAGATCAAAAAATACTTTTGTTTTATTCTACTTTACAGCTATACTCAGTGCCTCAAAAGTACTGTCCTAAAGAAAACTGCAGAATGCTTCATCAGGTTACATTGCTTAGTGAACCAGTGTTACAACTGCTAACTAAATATATTCATCAGGGATCAAGCATTGGGACATTGGAGCTGATGCTTTTCAGCTGCAAGAAAGCTAGCATTTAAGTGTTATAATCCAAGCAAGAATACAAGGTATCAGATTATTTCTGTATTTTGTTACTTCTGTGTCTATTAATAAACCACATATTTCTCTCGCTTGTCCCACAGAATTACTTCTTGCTTTCTTCCTCTATGGACAAAACTGTCAGACTGTGGCACATATCAAGAAGAGAGTGTCTCTGCTGTTTCCAGCATATAGACTTTGTCACTGCTATAGCATTCCATCCCAGAGTAAGTGTAGTTGTTCTCTTTTCTCCTGAGAGGGAGGATTTGAAATAGGAGTCCTCCCCCTGTATTTCCAAATAAAGAATAAAATGGGCTTGTAAATTTGAAAATATCTCAGTTGGATAGTATTCCAGAACTTTAAGCGTTCATCTTCGTGAAAGTTCGTCAGGAATGTTCCTGTGGTTTAACCATTTGTAGGCATGATGCTGAAAGTGAATTTTTATTTTGGCTATAACCTCACAGCTGGCATAGTTTTGAATAACTTGTTGAAAAGTCAGAAGTTCCAAACCGGGAAGTTGCAATTAGGTATTAGGGGGAACAGTTTATAATGATGTAGAACAGGTTGTCTCGAGAGTACATGGAATCCTTGGAGATATTCAAAACTTGCCTGGATTGACTCTGTACAACCAGATTTAAACATCGAAGTTGCCCTTGTTTTGAGCAGGGAAGGTTGGACCACAGACCTCGGAAGGTCCCTTCCAACTTCATAATTAAAAACCAACAAAAACCCTGTAACATAAAGCTTCATAATATTAATAAAATTGAAGGAGAGGAAAAGCATTTTTCAGTGTTCCCTAGAAATGGTCATATATAGCTGGTAAATGCATCGTGAATTCATGTGGGAATTCTTATTTGGGAGGTTCTGGAGAGAAGCCATTTGGAAACGGGGCAGTAAAGTTCTAGGAAATATTTCAGGATGTACATATAGCACAAGCTAGGAGTAATGCAGTGTGTCCCCTCAGGATGACAGGTACTTCTTAAGTGGTTCACTGGATGGGAAACTCCGACTCTGGAACATTCCTGACAAAAAAGTGGCACTATGGAATGAAGTAGATGGGCAGACAAAATTGATTACAGCTGCCAACTTCTGTCAAAATGGCAAATATGCAGTCATTGGCACATATGATGGAAGATGCATCTTCTATGACACAGAGGTAAAAAGTTTGAGACTGTCTATTTGAAAAATTTTCTTTGTCATGTTAAATTGCAAATGGTTTAAAATCGCGCTTATTATGTAAGTATCGGGAAACAAATCTATTAGAACTTAAAGCAAAATATTTTAGAACTGAAGCTTTTACACACCTATTTTGAGTAAGGATACACTTTTATTTCTTTTCAGCACTTGAAGTACCATACACAAATACATGTGCGTTCTACCAGAGGCCGAAACAGAGTTGGAAGAAAAATTACAGGCATTGAACCCTTGCCTGGAGAAAATAAGGTACTGTATTTCAGTGCAGCTTCAGCTCAGTATTGAAGTCTAATACTTATATCCAATGCTCGGTAAGTTTGTGCTAAGCTTTTTGTTTGCTGTCACTAGCTTAAATCAGAAGTCTTCTGACGTTACTAAAATAAAAGCACTTTTTGCTGGTTTAGACTAATAGAAAAAATTCTATTCTGCCACTATGCAGTATTTTAATGACATTATGTAAAAGTGAAAAAATGCTCACAGCTGACTTTCAAAGAAAACTTCTTTGGCATAACTAACCTTTCCAAATGAATGATGAATTCATGAAATGTGCTTCATGCAGAAGCTGAAAAGAAGGTGAAAGTTCCAAAGCTGTAAGCAGAAAGTGTACCCCATTCTTCAGAATGGGTCCTTTTGTTTAACTTCAGTCTGATCTGAGGTCTTATGTTGAAAGGGTCAAATTCTCAAGCACAGAATATGCTGTTGGGTATTAAAGTCATAATCTAAAACTGGAGAGTTTCTCACTTGTGTGTAAAGTTTCAGGTGTACCTGGGATCAACAGCTGGCTTTAACAGAGTAGTAAACTACCAGCTGTTATTTCCTGGTGTTGTGTTCTTGCCACTGATACTTACATAGCTGACTTGATTCCAAAGATATACAGAAGATTCAGAAATTAGCACTTGCATCAAGTGCTGTGCTTGGCATGTTGGATCATTTAAGGAAGCACAGTTCAAGGAACTTTTTTAAAAAGCAAGTAGGAAATTCTGTAATCTGACAGTGATAGTGTTTCAAGGGTTGTCACAACTTTGTTGAATAAAATGATTTGATAAATAGAAATAGTCGATATTTATGATATCTGCCCTGGTACCCCATTCATAGTGTCATCTTGAGACTTACTGCTAACCTGTGGTCTGCTCCTTTTTGAAGGTGCCAGAAGAGGGCTAATCAGCTGAATGCTCTTACTCATTCTGGTGACCCTTTCATGGAGCTCGTTGTTTCTTATTGAAAAGTGCATGTAAATTTCTGATCTCGGAAAATGTGAAAAGGAAGCAAACTTCCATTGACCAAGGAAAGCTCAGTTTGTTTATATAAAGAGTAATGGCCTCTAAATTGTGCTTTGTGATTGACAGGCCATGACTTTCCAGGAATCTACCTTAATGGAACAGCTGTTCTGCTATATTACTGTAGAATGTGTTCCAAAATACCTTTGCAAATTGGTGACTGTTCTTTGGGCCCACATTTTACTTTGGTAAAGAATAGCTCTTCTGGTTGAGACAAGTCCTTATGTTCTTGACGTGCAGTGAAGTTGTCTTCTGTCTGTTATCATAGGACCAGAAAGGAGAATGGCATTGTCCTAAAACTTGGCCACTTCTTTGGGACTATCCTTTGCCTATGTCACTTCGTGTATTTTTTCTATTAAAAGAACTGGGAATTCTGACTGAATTGTGGTGCTCCTTCTTATGCATGATAAATTGATAGTTCCTAATGGCTTCCACTTTTAAATTTTCACTATTTTCTCTCTAGATACTGGTGACATCAAATGACTCCAGAATCAGATTGTACGACCTAAGAGATCTGTCTTTATCCATGAAATACAAGGGCTATGTCAACAGCAGCAGTCAAATCAAAGCCAGTTTTAGGTAAGGAAGTACTATGGCAATGGAGTTGGTGAATTTCAGAAATACTGTGGGTGAAGCAGAGAGGTTTTTGTTATCTGTGTAACCTGGTATGAAACAGAGCTTCTGAAATGCCACTAACTAGGAATACCAAACTAACTGGGAAGGCTATGGTCCGGAATGACAAACCTGCTTATGAGCAGGGAGCTTACAGGAATGAGTGAATCCTTTTGCATTGACAGTATGTGTGTATCCATTATTATTACTGTAAAGGCAGGAAGTATCCTAGAACTGTAGGGCTGGAACACCGTATCTTTTTTTTTTTTCTCCGCTGTGGTAAATAGGTTTTATTTCCTTAATTTCATCATGTACTGGTGCGGATGAGTGTTAGTCACCCAACTGTTGTTCAAGGCTGTTGGTCATTGCCTGTGTATCTTCACTGTCAGCATACAGCTTGCAGATCTGAGTTGGAGGTTGTTTCTGTTTCCTTGTGCTGTCTTAAGCATCATCTTTGACTTGGAGTGTATTGCTGTGACTGTCACGGAAATACTCATTTGTAAGGTAGAAAAGAGGGACGAGGAGGAGGTTTGTTCCATACTCTTGTTAAATTGAATCTTGCAGATGCCAAGGGGGAAAAATGCTTGGATGTTGGTTTAACCTGAACATTTGGGCAGAGGGAGAGGGTGATGCCCAAGGAATAATGTCAGGTTTAATCTTGCTTGTCAGCTGTTAGCCATAGAAGTATCTTTAAGGCTGAGAGCATTTTACAAATCAAATCATCTCTGCTCACAAGGCTGTAGGATAGATAGTACTAGAGTTTAATTATGCTTTTAGATATGTGGCATACATATGCAGTAGGATTAAAGATAAATATTTGAGTTGGATTTTCATGTGCTATTTTGTCCCTGTGTGTGTTATGCAGTTACTTGGTTTTCTTGTTGGATGCCTTTCTCTTTCCACGTGTGTGGATCTTACATACCTGTAATAGAAATTGTTTACAATATGTTACATATCGGATTGGGTGTTCACACAGGTTCCAGTCCAAAACAGCAGCAAATTGCAGCTAAAGATCATGTCACTTTCTCGTTGTTGAGCATAGCTGTTGGATTAACCCCCTTCGTTATCGGAAGCTGCAGGAAAACATCTTCTGTGCACCATGATGAAATCAAGCTCTTGCATCAGTTGTGTGCTCTTCATGAGGACTGTTTTTTCCAGAGGGATAGCATCGAAGAGCCTGCATGCACCCTTGTTAAAAGGACTGCATATTTGTTGAGCTGCAGTCACCAACATAAAGGATCAAATTGGATTGTGAATTTAGCCTCACTGTGTTTGTAAAACGACAAGTCATCTTGGAACAGCTTTTGAACAGCTAGGAAGAGTAATGCTTTTTTTTTCTTCTTTGTATCCATAGCCATGACTTTACCTACATTGTAAGTGGTTCAGAAGATAAATATGTGTATATTTGGAGTACGTACCATGACTTGAGCAAGTTTACGTCTGTAAGAAGAGACCGTAATGACTTCTGGGAAGGCATTAAAGGTAAAAAATCATCATTTTCCCAGCAGTGTTATTCATTTAGCTTTAACAAATTATTAGTTTTCTAGAAGCAGGGTATGTTAGTAACTTGTGGGTTTTTAATGAGTGGAATCTGTCAGAAAACCTCGTCTTCAGGAAACGCTTCACAGATGCATGACTGGGGTAGCAAGAAATGGGTTTGAAGTCTGAGTAGCTAGGAGCAAGTCCAACTTCTGCCAGTGAAACATTACATTCATCCAGAATCTTTGACTGATCATCATTATAAAAGTGAACTACTCAAAATATTCATCAATCCTTAGAGGTTCCATTTTATGGAAAAGTGACTTTGAAACCAAATGCAAGTTTTTCTTTCATTGCAGGATTTAAAAAAAAAAAAAAAGCCCCTATCTGCTTTGCTGCTTCCCCCCCCCCCCCCCAAAAAAAAAAAAATCCTGGGAAATACAAGACCATGTTTATATTAAATGTGTGTTTTGGCAGTCTTGCCAGTTGGTTTGGGGGACTTGCAGGAACTTCTGAGATCCTCAAGCTTATAAAATGAGGACAATTGCTCCTTGAATGAGTGTATCTGGTGCCACTAGCACTGAGATTCTTGGGTCTGTACTCTAATTTATGCGTGCTATTCTTACAAAATTAGCAGTTCCTTGAAACAAGGTAATCAAAATTGGATTGTCTTTCTGAAGCACACAATGCAGTGGTCACATCTGCGATTTTTGCTCCCAATCCTGGTTTGATGGTGTCACTGGAAACTTCTGAAAAGCAAGAGGTTGAAAGTAAGGGAGAAGACTCTGAAACATCAGATACCATACCCTCTGGTAGGTGTTTAAGATAAGCTTTGTTTGATACTGACTGAAAGGAAAACTTATATGTTTTGCAAGAAGGAAAAGGTTATAAAGAGTATTTTCAAGTTGGGAGGTTTCTCAAGGAGGAAAATCCTTGCAGGGGAATGGATATACTCATATCCTAGCAGTTGAACATTTTGGCAGCAAATGCATTCTTAAAACCACTTAGGATGTGTGAAGTGAGGGGCATAGATGTAGTCCTGTGTATTTTAGGAGTATTTCTTTCACATCTGAGCTATTTTGAGGTAGAGCTATACCCATATTTAATAACAAGTCCCTCTTCTGGAAATGCACATGCTTCTTGAAGTAATGGCTCGATAACAGGCAGGTGATAGAGGAAGAGGGATGTCATGCTTATAGCTCTTTTTTTATTATGAGCTTGATTTTAAGAACTGACCATTTATTTTCTTTCCTTATTAAGGAGCTTTGAAGACGGATCACACAGAAGTGCTTTTATCAGCTGACTTTACTGGAGCAATCAAAGTCTTCATTAACAAAAAGAAATATGTATCTTAATTGTTTTGCAACTGACAGCATAAAGCTATGGTACTGTGGGATTGAATTTCCATAAATAATGTGGGCAAAAGCAAAGTATCTAATATAATAATGTTGCAGGCTGATTTATTTTTAAAATCTTTATTTTAAAGCTACTCAAATACTGGATCCTTTGAAAGCAGTGACAACCTATTAATGCCGGGGCTTGTAGAATAGAAAGGAATGTGTAAAAATAATCCTGCCAAACATCAGAGTGTAAACTTTCCAAGAGCAGTTGTTTTGCAACATAGTTGTGAACATGCACAGGTTTCTGCACCAAATGTATCCACACATGTGTGTGCCTTTTGGTTACATGCACTAATTTGAACATATATCAAGAGGATTTTAGTGGTGCTTGTGGCCACTAGATGTCAGGAATGGGGGTGGGAAGGGAAGGATAGAGGGATGGCTGGAAAAATGCTAAATGACCTAGCTTGATCTTTGCACAAAATTCCATTTGAGAAAGATCTTGAATTTGCAGTAGCTATTGTTCAGAATTTTAAGTTATGCAAGTTTTTGATGGGTCAGCAACCATGTGTAAATGTTTTTATAAATTTCTCAACTTCAGGATATGAAAACTTTTTGTTGTCTTTTAATTGTTGTGGACTTTAGATTCCTTTCTTATATATAATTTTTTGCACACTGGAGCACAATACTTATGTGTAAAGAATTCTCTCATTCCTTGTTGATGGGCACCAGGCTATATTCACCTTCCAGGTAAAATTAAGCTGCATTAGATATTCTTATATTTTACAACTATGTAAAATAAACTGTTTACATTTTTTTAAGCTTTGTAGCTTAAAGTTTTAAGTTCTTCTTGTTTGTTTAGTGTCACTGAATTTTGAAAGTCTTTGTAAATATGCATATAAAACACCTATGAAGTAACATTCTGGGCATCATAACCCATGAAATGTTATTGATGGTCAAGTGTTTTAGAGGACATATATATCATTAAACTTGGTCACACACTTGGAAATTGTTGCTTCTTTTCCATTTTCATTCATAAATTTGCCTTTTGTGTGAATAGTTTCTGCCTTTTTCTCAGATCATTGGTCTTGCATGCACTTGCTCACTTTTGAGTTCTGCTTTTTCTGATCTGTCACTTCTTCGATGACAGATTTCTTTCTGAAGTAATAGGGAATGGCATACTGGAACTAGATATTAAGCAGAATTAAGCGTAATTATATGATAGTTTAGTGTGAGGAGGGGAGTTCCAAAGTGCGTAAAGAATCCTCTCCTTCCCAATAGTGGGGGGGGGGAAAATGGAAAGACAGGAAATTAGGCTTACTCTTTTAATTCATTTACACTCAGATGAATTTGACCATGGCTTTGTGTAAAAGAATTATCTTGAACAAGAAAGGAAGACGTTGCAAGGGGCTACATAGTCTGACAAACTGTATAATAAATGCAGAAGTGGTACATGCTATAGAAAATGATTCTTAGTTGATACTTTTAAGTGTGATTCGTTGATTTGAAAATACTTGTATAGATGAGACAAGCTGTCTTGTGTTAGGATATTTTGGTTACTTAGAGCTCCTCTGAACTGACACAGGTGAAGAAATGTTACAAAACAAAGACATTTAGTTTTTGACTCCCAAAAATGTGTTTCTGTAATAAGTTATATATGTGCAAGACTGTGCTTGATTAATTTTGTTTCCTATGGTCTAGTCCCAGACATTTCTGGAATCTGCTTTAGATGTTCCACACTTTTAGAGGGAAATACAAGCTTTGAAGAAGAAAAAAAAGCTGTTTTCTGCAGTAGAGTGCAGTGTGAACACCATCGCTCTGTCAAATATACTGTCTCCCTAGTGTCTTGGCACACATGGCCTTGCTGTCTCTGGAACTAGAAGCCCAGACTGGAGGAAAAGGCATATGGGCTTTGCATTGGTCTTCTGGGGGCACACTTATTTTTGGGTGTCCTGCCGTCCTGTTGCTGGATTCCAGTATTATCATTAAAATAGCAATTGCAGAAATTGGTAGTGAATAACAGGAGGAGGGAATGCTTATTAGTGGGTATGAAATCCAAATAAGAGAAAGGGATTGGAGACCTGGTGCCTGTCAGCATGCAGTGTTGAAGCTAGATTTGGGACTGAGTGAGCTTCAGGAGGGATCCTGCAACATTAATGACACCCATCTTGGTAGATTGTTTTTAAATGTTCTGTGCAAAGTGTCTGCTCTTTAACACCTTAGTGATCTGAATGATTTCTCAGAGATTTAAACATGACTGTTTTGGAGACTTAAGAAGTCAGACGTTGCTTTCTCCCTGTCACTGCCAGAAGTTCTGTTAACAGGTCAGATGCATTTTAAGTACTCAGCACTTCATAAAAGTTGTTGTTATTTTTCATTACCAGTCCATTAACCATTACTGGCAGTAAACAAAGCTGATCTTGAGGAAAATGTTTGGCTTCTTTCTTGTCCCTGGCCATAGCTTCTCTTTGAACCATGCCACTAGCAAGCACTTACAGCCCTGTCCTCTGCCCAGCTCTGCCCCCTCATCCACAGACAGGACAAATGAGCAGGGCCCCTTGTTTGCACCTCTCCTGCTGAGGACCCTGCTGGGGGGCCCACCCAGACCCCCACTGTCTGTCCTGCTTCTGCTCAGCTCCTAAAGCAGCATTTTATCACCAGAATTTTAATACTGCAAATCCCAAGATTTGGGGGGGGAGAAGCAAATGCAAAACAAGCCAAGCAATAAAGAGACAAGAGCTCTTCTCTGGGTAAAACAAAAACCTGATTCAAATGATTCGGCAGGGCAACAGCAACATCTGCCAGCCGCCTGTCCTGAGCTGACAGTGGCTGTGAAGGGTGGTGCCTGCTCACGGCTTCCCCCCTCTCAGCACCCACAGCTGTCTTTCAGGTGAAGCAGGGGCTTTTTACACTTCTGAGGCGCTCTCTTTAAAAAATGGCCCAGCTGGATACCTGCGGGTTTGCGCTGCTTCTCAGGTTTCTCCTCCAAGCGTACAAGGGATCTAGCCAGGAGAGCAAACCCCTACCAGCACCACCTTCCCTACCCAAATAAACCAGGAACCTCCTGGCAAACGTGGTGCCCGTTTTTCATCGCTAACATTGTCTGTCCTTTGCAAGGAAGCCTGCGACAAAGACCTCCTGAGTGAACTCCTGGACGTGGTTGTTTGGGTCGGGTATGTTTGCTCTGGGGTTAATCCCCTCGTATACACACTCTTCAATAAAACCTATCGCAGGGCTTTTTCCAATTATATCTGCTGCCAATACAAGACCAGTAAAAAATCAGCGCTGCGACAGAATCAGTGTCTGAATGTTGCTTTGACAGCATTATACGGGAAAGATCTGACTTTAACTAGTTACCGAAATGGCAATGAACTCAACAGCATGGAACTAGATGAAGCTGAGGAGGGTCTAGAAATGCAGCCAGGGACTTCAGAGCTCTCCATAAACAGCTGTAATGTTGTAAGCGAAAGAGTGAGCTGTGTGTAAAGGCAGCTCACACAGCCTTCTGCTACGGTGTATCTGTAGCCAAAATATATTGTGTAAAAATGCGTTGGTCAAAGGACAATGTAAATATTGCATTCTGAACAAAGCTTTTTTTCTTTTTCAAAGAAAAAAGTTGTCTTTCCAGTCCAGTACTTAAAATCAAATATATTAATATACTGCAGTGAAGTTTAAGGTTCTATATTTACTGTTAATACTAGATCAGAAATATTAGTTACTTTGCATATGTCATGGACAAACTGTTTGAATTTTTCTTCCAGTACATGAACAAAAATACTGAATATTATCTCAGGTGGCATTTGCTGGAGTCCAGAATGGCGCGTTAATAGTTATATATCAAATACATGCTATTAGACTTGGTCAGTATAACTTTCTTTTTCCAGTTGACAGTAAATATATACTTTAAATCCTCACCCACGTTTGTGCCGTGTAAAGACTGTACAGAATCCTGGCAGAGAGGCGTCATGAGAGCGTGGCAGCATTGCAGTCACTTGGGCAGATGTGGCGTGTTACAGGTCAGGTCACGGCTTGCTGGCATCTTGGGACAAGCTCACGCCTCAAGGGACCTCTCTTATGTTTTGGCTCCCTCTCCAAACCTGCTAAAATTGGATCTTTAAATGCTGCAGGAGTCAGGTTTTCTTGGACTTGAAAAGCAATCTGAATCTGTGTGTGTTCAGGGAAGGCTGAAAGGGGATAGTCAAAACTGGCTGCTCTTCCAACTTGATTCTAAGTGAACTTCAGAGCATAGGTGAATGCTAAACTGCTCTGCTGTTTACTGGGAATCTCAAGCATTAGGAATTTATTTTTTTCCTCTCACTGTCTGATGTCCCTACATGTATCTACGTGTGCACATATAGAGAGAACGTATCTAGTTTGTTTGAGAACTGCATATAGGCATACTGGTTTTGCTTTGTTTTGTGAATGTGTGGACAAACTGGAAAGCTAGAGGGAACTGTTGGCTGGTTCTGAGGATGTAAGATACTACTATTGTGATTCCAAGTTCTTTCTGCCATTGGTTAGGACTACTGCTTTCCTGCTGTTTTGCAAATTGTATTGGCCTGCTGCCAGGATGCTAAAGAGACTTTTCAGTTAACACAATTAGAATTTGTAATTCTTTTCTATATGTGCTTTAGTGACAGTACTTCGGGTTTCTGTGTGGAAAGTAGATCAGAATACAATGATAAGTAAATGGAGCATATATAATTAGTTAAGCCAAGTGCTATGTACAAAAAAAACAGGCCATTCAGAAAAGGACTGTAGTACTTGTTTAATTTTAAGCCTGTGGGTAAATTAGACTGCGGTAAGTGATAAGCATATACTTAGAGCTACACACACAAATTTGTGCTTGCAACTGCTCTAACTCCTTTGATTTTGGTAGGATTCATGCTTAACCTCAAGCATGTCAGTAATACCCTCCTGAATGAGGGCCATCATTATATTATCATGACTATCAGAACAGTTCACTCCTTTTCCATTTACTTCCTCTGGTTTTACATCTAGATGTCTGAATATCATTTCTGTCTTTTTAGTCCTACTAGGCATTGCCTAGGTGAATTTGTGTCCAAGTTTTTCACTTCTTCAGCAGGTTTTGTCTTTGTCGAAATAACTACTAAGTGGTCTGAGAAAAAGTTGGGATCAGTGGTTTTTCTGAACTGTCCTCTAAGAGTATTATCTTTTAGGGGTTTTTTTTCCTAACACCATCTTGATGATTTTATGAACATCATAGCAGTTTTAACATGAACACTTAATTCTGAATGGAGTTGCTAAACTTTAGAAACTGCCTTTGGTATGTTACTGTTTTTGGTTGTGCTACCTATCCATCGGAAACATTTTAGAATGGTTTTAACATGGGCAGTGTTCTTCTCTTTCTTGTTTCTGTTGTGTCATGTTCAAATGCTCTAGATGATGCTTCTGTTTTTCATCACCTGGGTTGAGAAAGGTCTTTGGGATGATCCCTGTCGTATATTAAAAATATTTTTAACTGGAAGTTTCAGTATTTCAGAAAATCTGTAATTAATGTTTAAATTGAAAGGCTACAAATGATTCCACAGTCCGTATAACACTTCTGATGGTGTCTTTGGTGATTTTTGTCAGTAGAGGCCAGAGAAAATGCTGGGTCATGGAATTCAGCTTGCTTTGATACGGCATTTGGGCACTTTTGCCTTTTATTTTTTGGCTTGTTTGGACCTTTCCCTGTTGTCAAGTGAAGAATGCTAGTCATGAAACTACAAAAGCTTTATTTAAAAAAAAAAAAAAAGGAAAAAAAACCTTTTTGGTGCACCCAACTGTTTTCTGTAAGCCTAAGTAAATTTCTGCAGTACAGGACGTAGTCTGAAGAAAGTTGCCGCAGGCTGCTGGACTGATTCAAAAGACTGAACAATTTGTAAGCCAAGTACAGACCCAGATGACAGGCTGGTATTGTTCTGTTCCATCACTCTGTGCTTTGAGGCCTGACTGTTAGGACAAAAGAACATTAATCCTCGGCTCTGATGCCAACCCAGGAAATTCTTACAAGACTTTCAGAGTAGCTGTTCCATAGGATGGACCCAGGCAGCACTTAATGAGCCCCCCGTAATATGAATTTAATGTCAGGCAACAGCAGGCTCTCTCCTCCAAGCTAACCTTTGATCTCCTTGATTAAGAATCTAACCCACAACTGGGTGTGTTTTCACAAGCGTGGGAATGCTCTAGGTACATTATTCAATTCACATGGGCTTGTGCTCTAGATCATTTGGGTGCTTTGAGAAAAACATCTGCCTAACAGAAAGCTTAAGAACTGAAGTACGGGTGCTGTCGGTGCCAGTGCCATCATCTGTGACGCATGAAAGGTCCAGGACAAAGAGAAGAAAACCACCTCAATGCTGTCAGCAGGTGGACTTACACCTCATCAGAGCCCTGCAACATGAGAACAGCCACATGAGTGGGAGCTACTGACATACCTGAAAAAATTCTTTGCTTTTCTTTAGGGCAGTGTCATAGTTCTGCTGATGCTGCAAAAGCAAGGGAAGTTTTTGTCTTGGGAAGGAGAGAGAGCTGCCTAGAAGAGTTCACTGGGCTGCCACCCGTAGGAAAAACCCAACCAGCCCTCACTCAGTAACTTAAAGGGCTGCTGTCCTCCCTCTGGGGAAAAGCTTGGGGGTGCGTGGACAGGTTGGCCAAGACTGCATTCCTCCACATGGAAATGATGGAGTGACATGGAGTTCCAGATTAAATATCAGAGCTTCTTTTAGACCAGGCCACTCTTCAACTTCAGGCACTTTGATATTCAGTGGGTGATTTTTATTGTCATTGCTTTTGCTTGTGTCTCTGTGGATTCTTTCCACAGGACCAGACTGGTAGTACAGCAAGGTCCATATATTTAGCAATGAAACTTTACCTACAATTGCTTTACTCTTAGAAAGAACTTGAATTGCTGAACTAATTGATAAAACACTCTGTTCTGCCTACAGTTCCCTTGTCTGTGCTCAGCACACTTCTGAATACTGTGCTGGAGCCAAGCCTGTAAATCAACCAGCTCTTTGTGCCTGCTTGACTTGTCTTGTTTCTGGGTTCAGTCAAGCATATTTGCCTAGAGAAGTATTTCCTTCAGAACAGGACTTCAGCCCCATTCCTGCCTTCTGTGGCACTGCTCAAGAGGAATGACAAAGCCTCCTTCTGGAAGGAAGGAGCTCTTCGTTGGTTCTGGGCAAGTCTGGCTGTGGAGTGCCTTGCCCCTGCTCCATAATGGACCCACTGACCCCAGGGAGGGTCACACTTGGACAAGGTGTTCAGAAAAAGGCACTGGTAGGCACAGGCCTCTCTGCAGCCTGCCATGGGCACCGCCTCAACCCTTGGCACGTGTATTCGTGCACAAGGAGGAGGAGTTCCTGCAATTGCCCCTGTGGCTCCTCGCTCTTGTTTTATTTGGAAACAGTGGAAACAGCAGCCTCAAACATTCCTTTTTTTTTTTTTTAATCACCTTTGGATTTTGGTATTTTTTGTACAAGAGACTCCAGAAAAAAGGATTATGTGCTAAGTGGCGACAACCACGTAGTATCGCAACACTGTCAGAGCTAAGTTAATTCAGTGCAGAGCTCACGTTCCCTGCTCGGCTTACTGTCCAGACCTTTTCCACCAGTATGGTCCAAGTCTTTCTGTGTCATGAAGTACAGAAAGAACAAAACCAAAAAGCTAGTGCATTAGAAATCTGACTTGCTGGTGAGATCTGAACCTTTTAAAGCAGCTGAGGAGACAGGATTCATGAGGCCTCTTGTAAGACAACAGATCTTTGTCTCAAGAAATTAAACTACAGCGGATGGGTTTACACACTGGTAAAATTTGTGTTCCGAAAAATTGTAACTGCTCTAAAGTATTATTGTGTTATTATGAAATATTGAGAGCTGAAGCATGGGAGTCATTGCAGCGTGTGCCAAATGGCAGAGAAATGGGAACTCTATGTTATAAGCCATGAATCCCTTTGCTGTGAAACATTTCCACCCTCTGCAAGAAAATGCTTCAGTTTTCCTGTGCAACTGTCTTTGTACCTGAGGAGACGTCCCTATGCTTGTAACAGCAGTGACCTCAGAGCCCTTCTGGGAGACCACTGAAGTAAGTGAAGACTTTGTGCGATTCTTACCGTTAACTGATTAGGTTGGTTAGTTCCTAAAGGGAAAAATAAATAAAGCTTCAATATGTAAATATTCTGCCCAGGAAAATGCATTGATCACAGGGTTAAGTAAGAGTTCCTGCAAGTGCAGGACTAATGCATCGCTTGAAAGAAAGTTCAAGATATAGAAGGTAAATGTGATAATTGTTTAGTGTCGCCTTATACGATTAGCATTGCCACTCGCTTGTATTTTTGGATACATTATTTGCTGTGCTAGCACCTAGTGTGGAACAGTAGTGAGGCTTTTAGGAGATAGTAAAAAAAAAAGAAAAAAAAACTAAAAACCCTAAAAAAGACAGGCTGTAATGGGTTCAGCCAACATCCCAGTGGAGGATTGTTCTGGAAAGACAGCGTGTTCCCATCTGCACAGCTAGACGACAACAGCAAAGCTTTTTGTGAGCACTCGTGCAAGGCTATGAACAGACTGTTTGTGCTGTTCCTCTCTCATATATGTGGGTCTTATACATAACTAAGAGGTAACTCTAACTGTACGTAAACCTGCTTTTAAAAGAAGCCCAAGAGACTTCTCTAACTTCCATATGCACCTAGCAGCCCTTCTGAAGAAGGGACCTGGATCATTTCCCGAGTGAGTTCCTTTTTGTCTAATACAGTAAATACTGACAAAGGCCCTTTAGAAGCAGGATGAGTCTGAGATAAGTCTATAGTGCAGGGTGCAGATTCTGTAGCATGCTTTCAAGGACTTACTGTGGGTAGATCTAGCCACAGCAGTGAAGCGCTGCACTGAAACTCATAAGGTCCTGCAGCTACTAAATTGCTTCCAGTCCTTAAGCAGGCTTGCATTTCTTTGAAATAGTCTGCAGTTCCTCGGACACACCCTCCTAACCTCTGGCCCATGGGGAGCTCCATTATTTTTAATAGCCCTCATTTATTACCTGTAGCTTTTTTTCCTAATTAATAGATATCCAGTAACACAGTTCAGATTTTGAAAGGATGAGGGATTCTTGTATTGGCCTTGCCTGATTTAAGTGCTGTACTTCACACTGTAGAGCATGTTGCCAAAAAGACTTATTTGAATGGTGGTGACCCCTCTGTGTTGTTTTCCAGTTTGGTTTGAATATCTGTACTACACTGTTCACTGGGCCAATACTGTCTGTATGAGGCGTACAGTGATGCTAGGGACAGGGCAGTAGATTAAAGGGATTTGCTGCACTGTTGGTACTCTATTAGCACTATTTCACTTCCTGTTAGTGCAGCGAGGAGTTTTCTCATCACTCCCTTGCAGACCTGTGAACTCTTTCCCATGAAGGTGGACGCTGGCGGGAGCTCACAGGATGCACCAACAGCTGTGGACACACCGTGGCTATCATCACCTTCCATCCCCAGGAACTAAGGCAGGTGAATATGTGGAGAAGAGTGGCCCTGGCAGGAAGTACAGCAGCATTTGGTCCTGCTGTATGTCAGTGCTCGCTCAGGTGGTGACTTTCTGGGGAAAGGCAGCGTTTAGACCTCCGCCTGTTCCTCTCCCTTTGTCGGGGGAGCCCAGCTGCCACTGCACCATTCTGGGTAAGTCAGCAGAGGGCAGCGCTTTAACAGCAAGGACTTCTTAGCCCTGAATTAAGGACCAGTTTGCTGTTATGCAGCTGAAGTATGCTCCCTTCACCTGCACAGAGAAGCCAGTGATGGCTTCCTATTCAGAGTCCCGTGGACAAACCTAGTGTTAAGTGATACGAGTCAGTAGACAGGGCATGTGGCATGCAGGGGATAATGGCAGTAGGTGTCTAAGATCTGTTAAACCTCAACTGGAGATAGTGTCCAAACTCTGGTGTTTCTGCTATATCTAGCCCTGCATAGGGCTCATAACAGTGTCAGTGCTATACTGGACTTTTCATGGAAGCACCAGACCTGCTGGCTGAGCTGTGTGTATTGCTAAGAAGAGAGGTCTAATCCGATTACCCAAATACAGAGTTTTTCCTTTCTTGCTCTTGACAGGAGGCAGCGGCTACAGAGAAGGCATTGCTTAAGGAATTCTTCACGTGTGGACCTGGAGCAGTCTCTGGCTTGGCTCTATTATAGAGAGGTAAATGTGCAGACACGATTATAAAAAGGCACAATTATAAAAGTGCTTATCTTGAAGCAGCTGAAATACATTAATATACCACAGCTCTACCTCACAGGAATTTTGAAGCTGGGAAACTGAAGGTGCAGTAGCACTGTATAACCCTATAGCTCCCAGCAAAACAGCATGTCTGGATATGGGTTACTGAGTCCAGTGAGTTCACTGCAGGAATATAGACCCCTATCGAATGAAGTGAAGTCAATGGGATTATCCACCAGTTTAAGATTAATCACATAGTTAAATGTTTTTGTGGGACAGGCCCATCTGCAGGTGATAAAACGGTCCAAAGATAACCAGTGAAGGTACCACAAAACAGGATTATTTTGTAATGATACTGTCTTTTTTCTGGGATGGCTTCTGAGAAATGAAATCTTAACCAACCTTCCAGCTTGTCCAAGAGGTTTTCACAGCTGGTTCAGGAGTCCAATATAGGTGGTTCCAGAGCTCACATCAGTGTCAGTTGCAGACTCTGATGGATATTAGCCAGACGAGAGAGTCTTCCTTAATGTATCCTGTGTGCTACTGCGCTACCTGATAACACTGGGAAGGATTCCTCTGCTGGTCTAATAGAAAGCCCTTTGCATGTTCTGTTTTCTGTAGGCTATGCTGTCCACCAGATCTGGAGAAGAAGCTGGCCAGAAAGCTGTTTCCACCCATGTTCACTACGTTTCAACATATTTCCTCACTGTTCGTTGTGAGCTGGTGCTGCTGCTCACCCACTGATCAGCCAGGCAGGTATGAAGGCTTCTGAGGGGCTGGGAAGCAAGTCTTGGATGGTCCGAAGGCTGGAATGGATGTGATTAGGGTTTTAACTTTTTTTTTAAGTTGCATAAAGACACATAAATCTCCTTTCGCTGTTAAATTGGGTTGTCTGACTACACTCTTTTCTATGAGAACATTCAGATTTCCAGGGTGAAAAGATTGTCTGTAGCACTGTATCATCCCTCCCTCTCCTTCAAATCGCCCCTTTGGCTGCTAGTTGAAGTAGCCTGGACAGCTCTTCATCTGCACCCTGACACTGTGTGTTTTCACAATCAGTGCACATACTACAAAGCACTGAAATCCCCTGTATTTTCTTATGTCACTAATTCCCTGCTTGCTCCAAGGATATTTCAGGGTTTTGTTTTGTTTTGTGTTGTTTTCTTAAGTCAATAGTGGACTAGCTTAGAGGAAACTACAGGAACCAGAAATCCTTGTGATTCATGGAGAAAAATGATCACTTTCAAAGTCAGAAAAATATTTCCTATACAAACTTCAACAGCAATGTTGACTTGTTGCCACATAGATAAGGGGGCAAGGAGGATAATATTTCACAGAATGGTTGAGGTTGGAAGAGACCTATGGAGATCATTTAGTCCAACACCCTGCTCAAGCAGGGTCACCTAAAGCACATTGCCCAGGATGGCGTCCAGACGGCTTTTGAATATCTCCAAGGAAGGAGACTCCACAATCTCTCTGGGCAACCTGTTCCAGTGCTCTGTTACCCTCACAGTAAAGAAGTTTTTCCTCATGTTCAGACAGAACCTCCTGTGTTTCAGTTTGTGCCCATTGCCTCTCGTCCTATCGCTGGTCACTACTGAGAAAAGTCTGGCCCTGTCTTCTTTATACCCTTCCTTCAGATGCTTATACACATTGATAAGATCCTCCTTCAGTTTTCCCTTCTCCAGGCTGAAGAGTCCCAGCTCTCTCAGCCTTTCCTCATATGAGAGATGCTCCAGTCCCTTAGTCATCTTAGTAGCCCTCCACTGGACTCGATTCAGTAGCTCCCTATCTCTTTTATTGGGGAGAACTGGACACAGTACTCCAGATGCAGCCTCACCAGGGCTGAGTAGAGGGGGAGGATCACCTCCCTCGACCTGCTGGCGATGCTCTTCCTACTGCAACCCGGGATACCACTGGCCATCTTGGCCACAAAGGCACATTGCTGGCTCATGGTCAACTTGTTGTCTACCACGACCCCCAGTGCTTCTCTGCAGCGCTTCTTTCCAGCAGATCAGCCCCCAGCCTGTACTGGTGCATGGGGTTATTCCTCTCTAGGTGCAGGACCCTGCACTTCCCTTTGTTGAACTTCATGAGGTTCCTCTCCACCCAACTCTCCAGCCTGTCCAGGTCTCCCTGAATGGCAGCACTGCCCTCTGGGGTATCAGCCACTCCTCCCAGTTTTGGATCATCAGCAAACTTGCTGAGGAGGCACTCTGTCCCTTCATCCAGGGGGATGAATTGATGAATAAGTTGAACAATACCGGACCCAGTATTGACCCCTGGGGGACACCACTGGCTACAGGCCTTCGACTAGACTTTGTGCCACTGATCACAACAACCCTCTGAGCTCTGCCATTCAGCCAGTTCTCAATCCACTGCACTGTCCACTCATCTCGCTAGGACTTCCTGAGCTTGCCTATGAGGATGTTATGGGAGACAGTGTCAAAGGCCCTGCTGAAGCCAGGGTAGACAACATCCACTGCTCTCCCTTCATCTATTCAGCCAGTCATCCCATCATAGAAGGCTCTCAGATTGGTTAAGCATGATTTCCCCTTGGTGAATCCATGCTGACTACTCCTGATCACCTTCTTATCCTTCACATGCTTAGAGATGGCATCCAGGATGAGCTGTTCCATTATTTTTCTAGGGATGGCGGTGAGGCTGACTGGCCTGTAGTTTCCTAGGTCCTCCTTGCCCTTTTTGAAGACTGAAGTGACACTGGCTTTCTTCCAGTCCTCAGGCACCTCTCCTCTTCTCTGTGTCCTTTCAAAGATGATTGGGAGTGGCTTAACAATGACATCTGTCAGCTCCCTCAGCACTCATGGATGCATCCCATCAGGGCCCATGGACTTCTGGATGTTGAGTTTTCTGAAATGATCTCTAACCTGATCCTCCTCAACCAAGGGAAAATCTTCCTTTCTGCAGACTTTCTCCCTGGTCTCCAGGGTCTGGGATTCCTGAGGGATGATCTTAGCAGTAAAGATTGAAGCAAAGACGGCATTCAGTATCTCTGCCTTTTCTGTATCATTCGTGACCAAGGCCCCTGCACCATTCAGTAGCAAGCCCACATTTTCCCTAGTTTTCCTTTTGTTACTGATGTACTTAAAGAAGCCCTTCTTGCTGTTCTTGACATCCTTTGCCAGATTAAATTCCAGATGAGCCTTGGTCTTCCTAGTTGCATCTGTGCATCCTTGGATAACGTTCCTACATTCCTCCCAAGTGGCCTGTCCCTGCTTCCACATTCTGTACACTTCCTGCTTATGCCTGAGTTTTGCTAGGAGCTCCTTGTTCATCCATGCAGGACTTCTGCTCCCTTTGCTTGACTTCTTCCTCATTGGGATGCACTGCTCTTGAGCCTGGAGGAAGCGATCCTTGAATATTAACGAGCTATCTTGGACGCCTCTTCTTTCTAGGGCACCATCCCATAGGAGTCTTCCAAGAAGGTCCCTGAAGAGGCCAAAGTTAGCTCTCCTGAAGTCCAGGATCCTACTTTTTTCCCTGCTTCGTCCTTGCAGGATCCTAAACTCCGCCATCTCATGGTCACTGCAGCCAAGGCTGCCCCTAGCCTTCTGTCTATTCCTCCTCCCATCCTTCTCCCTCACTAGCAAGATAGAAGCCTGGGCCCCAAAACCCCTGACCATGGTCCCCAGAGCTCTGAAATCCCCTTTGATAGTTTCCAGGTTGCCCTTGGTATCGTTGGTACCCACATGGAAAAGCAGCAGTGGGTAAGTCAGACAAGTGGACAAGCCTTGGCAGTCTTTCTGTGACATCCCGGATTCGAGCCCCCAGCACGCAGCAAACCTCTGTAGACAAGAGGTCAAGTCGGCAGATGGGCAAATTCTCCATTAACTCTCCCTAGCTTAGGCACCACAGCAGGCAGTAAGAATTTGGCCCCAAGTGAACGGTCAATGCAGAGGATGACCTTCTGCACAATGGAAATGTCACGTGAAATACCTGAGCCTGCACGTCGTCCTGTGCCTTTGCGCAGCTCCTCACACAATGGTCTGTGTGTCCTGGGCTGCACGCAACACCAACTCTGACTCAGCTCCCACAACATGGAGGTGTCTACCTGGCTGAGCAGACCACAGGCCGCTCAGCAAGCTGAAGGGAAGCAGAGGTTTATCTGGGAAGTGGGTTGGAGGGTGGTTTGTTGTGGGCGCTCCATGGAGATGTCCACATATTCACTGGTGGAGGTGAAGGGCGGCAGAGCCGAGTGTTCCCATGCCGGACATCGCAGTGATTGCTGCATTGCTTGTCTCGCATGATCATGCTGTGCCTGTCCTGGCATTCATTCCTGAAAACTCATTTCCAGCTAGTTTACTAGAAGTAGCTTGTGCAGACCTAGCTATGACATATCCCAGACTGGCAAACTAACGTCTTGTACTAGCTGCAGTCTACAAGCTCCAAATTTTACAGCTGCGGTGAGACAGTATTTAAAATCTCAGAGACAGAAATGGCCCTCTGTATAGCAGAAATTACAAGCTTTGGCCCTGTGTCTAACCTTTGGGGAATTGCCCAGCTTCTGACAGTCTGTGATGATGTCTCTGCGGAAGAAATCGTACACTGAAGAAAAGCATCTTGCTTGCTTCCAAAGTTATACTCTTTCTTTCATTCAGCCACCATAAAGGACACTATCATCTTCACAGTTCCTACATATTTCTTCCTAATTTTAAGGGAGGCAGATATAGGGACAAAAACTGAGGATTATTCAGAAGTCTTATGACTGAGGCTATGAGAGATTTGAATGGAAATAACAATTAAACTCAAGAAAAGAAATTCACACTACAGGTCACTGCAATCCCAACTTTTCCCCTTATGTACTCAAGCCAAGGAGGATTTATTCCCCTTTGTGATTTAGACTTTGCTAAACTTCTCTGAAAATAGTTCATATATCACAGAGAAGAATTTCCACAGGAAACATAAATACATCCATGGAAAGAAGGAAAATTTTTTCCTTGTCTCTGGGAATGGATAAGAAAGGAAGAGAGCTGACGCCAAATACTAATGATGAGTGGAGGAATCCATCCAAAGAACCGATCCATTGAGAATACTAAAACTATCCTAGAGTCATAGACATATAAAAATCTAGTACAGAACAATGTCTTTTCCACTAATATAAGCTTAGATTCAAGAAGATATTTAAGCATATGCTTAAGTCAAAGCTGTTCAGAACAGCCGTGAAGTGAATTGTTGCAGTTAACTTCAGCTTTTATATGTTTTTCAGCTCTGTGGATATCAGTTGGAGTTAAACATAGCTAAAATTAAGTACATGCTTAAGAACTATCTGGAAGGGAAATGTTTTCTTCTACTGGGACCATATAAAACATTTTTCAATTTCTTTGCTTCAGGAAGAGTTTATATTAAAGTTGTAGTTGAGGGGACACAGCTGAGGATACTCAGCAGCTGATAAGTTTTGATAAATTGAGAAGGAAATAAGTTCAATCTGAATGAAATTTAAACCACATCTTTAAAATGCAGGGTGACTCATACACTGACATGTATGCATAGATCCATTGTGTATATGGATATATATATGTGAACACATGTACGTGCCATGTGAACACAAGTCTGCCGTGCATCACAGGCCTCTTGCTTACACACAGTGGGTGACAGCCAAGACCCATCGCAGAGGGAAATAAAGGGCTGGTTTTGTGTACTAACACCCCTGCTCCCTGCAAAATAGTGCCTCGGACTTGTGATCCCTAAACAGGCAGGAGTGACCGGAGCCTCCCAAGAACCAAAGGGGGGCTGGGAAACATTCCCGTCTTGCTTCACTGGATGGGAAAGGAAGGTGGCCACAGCTAGTGCAGTAGGTGCTGGGTTGCTCTGCACCATGCAGCATTAAGCAGCCCTGCTGGGTTGCAGGTGCTGGCTTTCCCCACCATCAGGGCTCCTCGCTACAGGCTTTTACTAAATCCCTTGTGCAGTGCAGTCACAGAGGACTTGCATCGCTGTATCCCACCTCAGGAGGCCACAACCTGCTCCTGAGCACCTCCTTTCAAGCTTCCCGCTCAGTCCCACGTGCCAGTGGGCTTTCACCTCCATCCTCACAAGGGAGCGGAAGCAGCCAGCAAGTGTGAGGGGAGTTGGTCACTTTGGCAGGGTTGAATGAGGCTGAGCTCTTACGTGGGCTGGAGCTGCTTTTCCCACCCAGCTCTGCAGCACAGCAAAAATTGCTGGGGCTCATCTCACCCAAGACTAAGGTACCTCAGGAGCTGGAAACACTATCCTGCTCAGAGGATGTACATGAGGCCAAAGCACTGATATTGCTAGTCTCCAGCTCTCGGGTGGGTTTGAGGGAACTGTTAACTGGAACAGATTTACCTGTGCAAGGATGGTTTCTCCTGGCATGGATCGAAAGAGCAATAGTCTGCAGTGCAGACTGTCAAGCTCTGTCTCCTCAGAGAGATGATCAAAGGTTGGAGGTAATACATGGGCTTTCCCTTCCCTAATCTATGCCTTAGAAAGGGACCCTTTGGGAGGGGTGGGATGGGACTTAAAACTCCTCATAGCAAGATAACTCTAAATGTTAGTGCTTCACTATCTCACATGGCATGAGATCATGTTGATGATGGGCTGGGACTAAATGTCAGCCACAAGGACATCATTTTTGCGTGCCATCATGCAGTACAAGAATTACAAAGCAAAACCTACAAGCCTTCTTCAAGCGATTGAATTTGACATAGCTGAATGAACAATTTAATTGGGTTAGTCCTTTGTCAACCCTGCTAAGAAATCTTTTATGAAGTAGTAGGCAATTAATTCACATTCTAGACAATGGTTCAATAAAATGCTTTCCAGCTTCTCTGACATATGGAATTCCACATGGTCTGTAATCAGATGTTCTCCAAATCACACTTTATCACTCCTTAACTCCTTGACAGTTTAACATAAACAAGCACTGAATTCATTAAGTTGCATTTTTTAAGCTTTCTAATTAATAGAAACAGCTGAAGTTCAAACCCTCAAATATATGTTAAAGGCTTAACTTTCAACATATATACCACTGTAAGACCTGCTTATTATTAACATTTGAGGTGTTATGCAAAGCACCTTTTGTTGTCTTGTTCTTGATTGTTCTGTAAAATGTAGACTTCCCATACTTTAACGTAAAGTAGTCAACAGTAGTTTCCAAGTTGGCCTTGGTATTGTTGGTACCCACATGGAAGAGCAGCAGGGGATCGGACAGATGAACAAGCCTTGCAGTCTTTCCATGACATCCCGGATTTGAGCCCCCAGCACGCAGCAAACCTCTCTAGACAAGAGGTCAGGTCGGCAGATGGGTGCCTCTGTCCCCTGCAGCAGGGAGTTACCCACTACAATCACTCTCCGCTTCTTCCAGGTGTTCCTGCGTGGTACAGCGTCCATCAGCTCAGTTGCTTCACTTGAAGCCATGCCCAGCTCCTCCTTGGTTTGGAGGTCACTGAACTTGTTCATCAACAGCAAGGTTTCAGAAGGAGCAAGAGCCTTTCTCTTCCTAAGAGAAGTGACCACTTTCCAGCCTTTATCTTCTACAGGGTTATGACTCACTGTTCCACACAGCACAGAGCCCCCTTGCATCTCCACTGCTATGGGGGGGTTGAGACTCTTGAAGCTGTAGGATCTCCAAGAATATCCTATCTATCTGTCGCTCATCTTCTTGGATGCTACACAGCCTGCTTAATTCCTGCTCTAACTCCTTCACCTGACAACACAACTCATCAAGAGCACATCTTCTGCAGAAAAGTTGACTGTCAGCCCCAACCACTCCCTGCAGCCTGCAGAGTTGCATCCGCTGTCAGGAGGCCTGTCTGGGTGAAAGCCTCCGACACGGCAGATACAGCAGCTCCAATGGCTGCTGGAGAATACGCTCAGTGGTGTGTCATAACCGTATCTGAGGAAGCGTATGCTACTGTGACTGGGGACAAAGGCACCTTATTGCACCCTTCTGCACAAACCGCAGCCTCGGTCCACTGCACTCTGGGAGCTGCATTCTAGGCTTGGCTCTTACATAGACCTCTCCCTAGCACTGACTGACTGGGTGCTGGACCCACTCTAATCAAGGGTCACCTGGAACAAAGGCCCCAACTCCCTATGATCAGGGGCAGCCAACAGAGCTCATTAGCAGCAGCTGCACCTAGCTAGAGCTTTCTCAGGAGGAGTTAAGGCCTCCTGTAGCTGTCCTTGCCTAGCTCTACTGACTTGTCTGCAGCAAGCATCTTCTAACTCCTTGGAGGGTCCCAGAAGGCCCCCACAACTTCCAGCAAAGTTCTCAGAAGGTTCTGAGCAGAGCCCAGACACTGCTGCACAAACTGCTGCCTCTGCTTGCTGCTTCTTTCTTTAGACTGAAATGAAGAGATTTCAGAGCCTCTCTTCTTCCACAGCCCCTTCTCATGTTTTTCTTTGCTGATGTGCTTGCCGGTAACAAAGTATGAACTGTCCCCTGGAACGTCAGCATCGAGAGACCGTTTCCTTATCAGGTTGCTCTGCAGTAGCTAATTCAGAAACCTGGTTTATTTTGTCCTGCCATTTACATTGTTTGGCAAGCTGCAGAGTTCAAATCTACCTGAGGTGCTTTTCCTATCGCTGTTTTTTCCATCAGCTCTTCCGAAGATAAAGTTGCTACAGGCTGGAAATAGGTTTGGATCAGCCAAGAATTCCCTTTTGTTTTTGAACTCCTTGTTGTTTCAGGGGATCTATTTCATTTTTTCGAGTTCTGATATTTATGTTGTATTGAAGATTCCTTTTGGATTGGGTGGGTCACCCAAGCCTGAAAAGCAGTTGAGCACACTTCTCCGGTCAGGCTGCTGAATTTGACTCTTTTCTCAGAAAGAGGAATTCCCTGTCTGAATTGGGTGAGTAAAGGGTGACAGAAAACATGAAGAGCTGCTTGTCCTAAAGACAGTCTCAGCCTATAGCAAAGATGCTTGCTTTGTTCAGAGAATCTGTTGTTCTTTGTGGTTCATGTGCTCCCAATAAATGGACATGTCTGGGAAAAGGGTAGCCAATCCATCAGCTGTAATCCGTCTGCTGGAGGGCCCGGTGCTCAGTGCTCTTGATTGAATCTGTTAAGGGCAAGTGACAGGCTCTGGCTGCTTATGTGGGAAGATGGAGCTGTCTGGGCATTTTTAGGAACTGGCCAGAAAAAATTATTTTACAAAAATGTGTACTGAAATAATGAAAATGGAAGCCATTTTGACAACACTTATGCTTTGTAAAAGCCTGTGTTTTTCATCTTCCCCTACAGTCAGAATGACTAGAGACCTCAAGTCAGAAAATATAGAGGTGAAAATGTTAGCACATTTGAGGCCATGAGTTCCCCATGGTAGGCTGAGGAGAGTTCAGTTCTCTGAGGCATTGCAGTGCCTCAGCACCTCCAGAATCCCCTGCATTTTTCTGTGTGCAATTCTTAAACTGATAAGCCATCCTTTGCTTTCCCCGTGCTCAAGGAGATGAAAAACACAACTCTTTCAACCTTGGGCTTGTCTTGTCACAGTGGTGTTGTGACTATTGTTCTCTTGCCTTAATATTCATTGCACTTGAGACTCTTATTCTGATGTTTAATCTTCCTGAGAGGGAGTCACTGCTTTCTACATGTTGTTTTCATGTGATATGTCCTTCCCATTGCGTCTGTTTTCCTTTTGTTTTCATGCTCAGCTCCAGAAAACGGCCTCACTGTTCTCTGGTCTTCCATGGGTCCTTGAGTGGGATGCTCGTGTGCAGCTGATTGCATGCAGCCCCTTGCTGGCACCACATCAAGCTCACAACCCTATCAGGAACTTCTTGCTTCTGGCTGGATAAACAAGGGGTGGGTGTGCTAAGCATGATTTTATTTCCTGTCAAGTGACCCATCACAGCATTCTTCTCCTCAGCCCCTTGCAAACCTTCTGGTTCTCAGAGCTGCTTCTGAACTAGCAAACTGAAGGCAGCGCTGGCCCCGATCATCTGTGTTCTGCTAGCTAGTGTTCACCCGCACAGTGTCCAGCCTTGTCGGAGGAACTGTAGGGGCCAAGGACTGTTCCCAGCAGGCAGGATGAGCAAGGCTACCCTGTTCTGGGAAGAGTAGCCGTATGGGCACAAGCCATGCTGTGTTACCTGCCCTCTCTAGGTATGGACATAGCCCAGGACATCATAGTGTGGTGGCTAGAGCTATATGGTGTGACAATTTGAAGTGGCTAGTAAAACCTCTGCAAGTATGTGCATGAGCCTAGGAATAAGGAAGTGAACCTCAGCGCTCTGCTGCTGGAATTACGTGTGTCACAAAGTTTTTTGCTTCTTAATTTGAACTGATTTGGAAAAGCCTTAAGAAAGGATGTTTCTGAGAATGTTAATTCTCCAGTTAATGAGCTACCCCTATTCCTGTCCCTCCTATACTAGACATTTGAGAATTAGTAGATGAGATTAAAATTTCAGACTTGTTTTGCCTCTAGTATAGGAAATCAGAGTTTTGTTTAATATGAAATGGTGTCTAGTGCCCCTTCAGTGAACTGCTAAAAAGCAGAACAACAACTGGCTTGTATGCTTTAGAAGTCGTAAATACCATTTTACATGGTTTGGATCATAATAGCTGTATTCATTACCCCCTACAGATTGGCTCTAATAATCTAAACAACTTCTCTATATGTTGCGTGACTGACAGCATGCCTATAATTCCAGTGAAGCCCTTGGAAATTGTATTTAATCAGCAATATGGCATAATGTGTGTAAATTCCTTATGACTATGGGCAACTCTATCCAATTCAGTGTTGATACTGCTCATGTAGTTAATGGATATGCTGCTTATTTAATGTTTACTTGCATTGTATTTTACTGTGGAGCCATAGCAGACAATAAAATAAGCAAAAAGATTAATAGTAAATCTTTAAGGTACAAAATTTAAAGAAAGGCTTAATGGATCTCTCTAGCCCTATTATAATTTCAGAATCACCACCCTTAAAGCAATGCACAATGGTAAAGTAACAAGGACTAGAGTTTAATTTCAGTGTTAAGGAACCTTTCATTGACAAGCTTTTTTGTCATTTTTGCAGGCAGGCAGGCAGATAGGGTCATGACCCCTATAATCAAAGCACTTTCCTACAGCAAACCGTATCGGCTGGAGACGGTGAGTAATAGCATCTTGTCCTGGATGCAGCTTAGCTACGTGCTCCTTGGAAGCAGAGCCACAGGCGCACAGCTAGTATGGCAAGGGCACAGCTTGGGCAGAGCTGCTTGGAAAGCCCCAGTCCCAAATGCGCCATCTGCCCCGTCTGGGCCCTCAGACCTGCTCCCCTGGGTGGTAGAGTTAGAAATACCCCGTGGTTTCACGTGGAGGCTGGCTTCCTTTGGATGGGTCCCAGCACCAGCGTGCCCTCGCTGGGCGATGTGCTGCTGCATCCCTGCAGCCACAGCGAAAGAGCCTCCACTGCGCCTGTGGCGAGGGAGCACCGCCCCGGGGCTGGCGGGGTCCGGCCCTTCTGTGGCACCGGCCAGCCCGGGGGCTGCTGGCCGTCCCCCCGCGAGGCCCCGGGAGCCCCTGCCAGGCTTTGCGCGTTGGAGCGGGATGGGTGTGGGTGCCGGGGCGGGGGGCAGCCCAGCAGCCGGGCCCGGCCCTGGCACAGGCAGGCGCAGGGTGAGGCGCCGGGGAGCCCCAGCCGGGAGGCGCGGCGCTCCGAGAGGCACCTGCTGCGGGAGGCCGGGGCGGACAAAGCGGGGCCGCGCCGGGGGGCTCGGCGGGGCGGGGCGAGCCGAGCGCCGGGGCCCTCCCCGTCCCCGTCCCCATCTCCATCCCCGTCCCCGTCCTCGTCCCCGCCCGCCGCCGGGGCGGCTCCGCCCGCCCCCGGCCCGGCCCCGCCGCGCCGCGCCCGCCGCCGGCAGGGAGGCAGGAGCCTTCGGCGCGGCTCGGCTCGGCTCGGCGCGGCCCGGGCCATGTCGCCATGTCCGACGTGAGGAAGTTCACGAAGCGGCTCAGCAAGCCGGGCACGGCGGCCGAGCTGCGGCAGAGCGTCTCGGAGGCGGTGCGCAGCTCCTTCGTGCTGGTGAGCGCGGCGCCGCGGGGCCGGGCGGGGCATCGCGGCGCGACCGGGAGCCCCGCGCGTGGCCCGGCCCGGCCCGGCCCCGCGGAACCGCGGGCAGCATCGCGGCGGGGCCGAGGCAGCGCCGCGCCCGGCTCGGCCCGGCTTGGCCCGCGGGCGGCGGGGACACGAGGCTGGGCTGGCCCCAGGCGCGGCGCCGGGGCTGGGGATGGAGATGGCGATGGGGCTGGGGCTGGGGCATGGCTGTGCGGGGAAAGAGGTGGGCAGGGGCCAGGGAAGGAGCAGGGCAGGGCACGGGGCAGGGGCTGGGCAGGACAGGGCCAGGGAAGGAGCTGGGCAGGGGCTGGGCAGAGCTGGGCAAGGCAGGGGATGGGGGAGGGCAGGTCCGGGGCAGAATTTACCTCTTCGGGTTTGTGTTGTGTTTTTGCTTTCCACCTTCAACCCCATTTGCCGCTTGCTGTTACTGTGCTTATTTGAATACGGTTCAGAGATGTGAGGATCTCAAGGGCTGACACTTTCACCACCCAGGGCTGGTTGGTGCTTCTGTGGTGGGAGCAGGAATTAACAAGAATCTGGCTGTGTAGGACAGGTAACTAAGTGTGCCCAGCATAAGGTGCAGGCGATGCAAAACTGGCAAGTGCAGAGGGTGGTACTGAAGGGCATGGCTTGGCAAGGTGAGACACCCCTATAGGCACTGGCATTAGCCGGGAGTCCAGCGTGTCCTGGGAGTCTAACTCAAACGTCTGGTGTGAAAATCACGTGCTTTATCAGATGCGTTTCATCCCTGCATGTGGGATGCTGCAGCAGGTTGTCTTTGTTACGATCGCAGCTGTGCAAACGTTCACTGCTGTACCCCGCGGTGGAGGTTGGGGTCAGTTCAAAGCTTCCCTGGGCTTCGTTGGATATATTTCATCATTGCTCATTGAATTACTCTAGTATGCAATCAAGTTTGACCTTGACTTTGATGGAAGGTTAGTCGATGGGACACTCAGCAAGTGCAATACAAGTTCAGTGAATAATTCTTACTCATTCTATGCTGGTAGATTAATGGTAAAATAAATGGAGGATTTCAAACAATTCTTTTTAAAACAGAATTTTCTTGCAAATATACTAATTTCTAAGGTTGAAAAAAATATTGCGATAATCCTGTGTGACTTCCTGCTGCCGTGGCTATTGTTTCCTGTACACAGTTGTTTAGGGATGCTTACAGGCTTTCATGTGTTTTGTTTTCACTCTTCCATAAACGATACATAGGGATAAATGCTTTCTAAAAGCTGATGGAACCTCTCATTAAAAATGAAATCGTTTGCATAGGACCCGAAGAGCTTCGGTATCCTACAGGCAAATGCTCACTCAGTGCCTGTGCCAGGTGCCTGCTGTCAGAGAGTGGAAGGGTGGGTGGACTGCAGATGAAAACAAACAAAACCCTGACAGCGACCTGAAGGAAGCTAATCCAGGGAGCCAGCAGTGTTCAGCACCCATCAGTAGCCACACTCTCTTTGTTCCTCTCTAGGGTTTCAATACACACACCATCCCCCTCCTGACTTTCTCTCTTTTTCTGATGGGCAGATGTCCCAGAGCTGCTGTACTGCTTAGTGTGTTTGCAGCCAAGCACTGGAGGAGGGTGAGGGCAGGTGTCTCTGTTTCCTAGATCTTGGCAGAGTTTCCTGCTTTTGACAGTTTAGCAGCGAGGGATAAATCCAAGCACTTCTGCATCACTAGGAAGAGCCATAAGGCACTGCAGTATCCAGGGAGTGGTGAAGGAGGTGGTGTGAGCTTGTGAGAGTATCTCAGATGAGCACTTCGGACTCTTTCACCAACTCAGGACTAAGTATGTGGTTCTCGTATTGCTCCAAGGCACAGATGGTTCCTCTGCATCCACCAGGTCCTTGCCCCTTCTAGGAAGGGATGTCCCCATCCTGGTGTGCTGGTCGTCGGGAGAGTGGAGATGGGATCCCAGGAGAAGGTACTGGGGAGCGGTGGAGAGGGGGGAGACTGAAAAGCTGTAGATTATGATCCTACTTCCAAGCTGAGGCTCAGTCTGGAGCTGCCCACTTGACATAAACGCATCCCATGCCCATGCAGCTGCCTTCTCACCGTGGGGCAGAGTTCAGGACACCCATTGGCTCCGGTGGCAGCTGTGTGGGTAGGCAGGCTGCAGTCAAGGTCAGGCCAAGAGCTCTGCAATGACCCTGGGGCAGTGCTGAGCCTGTGTTCATAGGTACTGCTGGGAGGCAGGGTGTGGTAGGTACATGCACTGGTACTTGGCAAGTGTTGGAGCAGGCTTGCAGTGTGGTGTGTCCCAATTCCAGAGTGGTGTCAGAAGCTGGGGGCATGTGGCTGTACCACCTGCCCAGAGGAACTGTGGTGAAAGCTGCTGTTTGCAGGAGACCAATCAGTCTCTATGAAGCAGGCTGGAGTTACACTACTGACCTTGATTGGCAGGATCACATCCTTTTCCTGCAGCCTGAACATAGCCGATGATGTTAAGTCAATAAGAACCTTGAATGGTTTAATACTTCCTGAGACCCTAGGGATACTCTGCCTGAAGTAGTCTCGGTGATCCTGTGAGATAGCTTCACTGTCTGCCTGTCTTGGGGCAAGACAGATCCATGGCAGTGAGCATGGAGGAGACCAAGGGATGGGGAGCACATAAGAGGCCTCGTTTGCCCTGCTGGAGAACTAATATTGCATGCACCATAACACACAGCTCACGTCTTCTGCAGGAGCAGGTGCCGTAGGGCTCCTTTACCGCTTAGACTGAGTTGGCATTTTGGGCATTCGAGTCACTCCCTTGAGACAAGGAACCGTCTTAGAGTAGGAAACCATTTGCACTCAGAGAATGAAATACTACTAAATGAAAATGTCTCATCGAGGAGAGCTTTTAACATCATGGAATAGGTCAGCTTGTGCAGAGCCATAATTCATGCTTTAAAGGAGACGCAGCTCCAGCCAGGAGTGTTCTGCTCTTGTGAAGCCAACCTGTGTGTGTGCGCGTGATGTCTTGTATAATGCAGCTCAGATAGTGTTGTCCTGCATGTGCAATGGAGCTCTTTCTGTGTTATTTCTGTTCCTGGTTTTATGCTTTCCTAGCACCAGGAGATTAGTTACACTTCTCTTTGGTGTTCAAACCTGGAGTAAGGTTCAGTGGGAGTTTGGTTGGTGACTTCTGGCAGGGCTTCACTCCTTGTGCCTGTGAAAGGAAAGCAGTAGATGCATCATTCCTATTCCTCACTCCTAGCCTTTCCAAGGTGTCCTGTGGTTCCCGTGTCGTGATGTTAAGTTGTTGTCCTTTGGGCTAGCTGCAAGGCTGCACACTGTTCACGTCATGGAATAAGCCAAGCTGTAATCCTGATTTGTAGTAGCGAAAGTGCTGACCATGGTGGGGAACTCATCCTTCCCCATGGATGGGGAAGGATCAAGTGCAGCTTTCGCTTGGTGTTTTGTTTCCTCTGACTGTGCTGGTATTCCTAGTGCCCCGGCTGTCGTTCTGGCCCTGCATCGCGTTCACAGCACAGATGGGCTGTGTAGGGGAGGTCTTGGTGAGAAAAACGAATGCAGCAGGAACCCCTTGAAAGTCTGCAGAGCCCTACAGAGCAGAGCCGCAAGCGCATGGGGTGCTTCGGGCAGCAGGAGCATGTGAGAAGCCTAATTCGCTCTCCACGCTTTTCTTAGCATAGTTGCAGGGCAGGTTGTATCAGTTGCAGATTTGAATGGTCCCTGATGCATGCTACTGATTATAAATTAGTGCATGGAATTTTGGCAGAATAATTGATAAACAAGGTCACCATTTAAATAAAAAGACAAATATAGCAAAGACATTAGGTTGCTTGGTGGGATAAATGACATGTGGGAAGATACAATAGTTCTAAGTTTTGCTTAAAGAGAGGAACAGTCAAAGCCTAAGTGCAATAGTTTAAACTGCTCTTAACTGAAAGATTGTCTGCAGTTTAAACCTCAGGGCACTAAAAGTAAAATACAATATTAGAACTATAACTTTAAACCCAGAATACAAAGTGCTGGTGGTCTCTGGGGAGAAACAGCCAGGCTAGAACTCAAGGAGAGCAGCCAGGGGACCTTTGGCAGTGAAGACTTTGGTGATTTTGACTCAGACCTTTGATAAAATGTCCATCCTCCCCTCTTCTTCATACTGAGGATGCTGCTGAGTATTAATGGAAAGGTCATGTATCAAGGGAGGGAAAACCTGTACCAAGTCTTTGGTCGACATGAGGTTTGTTCAGCTCTGGGAACGTTGCAAGAGAAGGCTCAGCCCGTGCCAGGAGGATTCACACGTGCTCCAGGGTGTGTGTTCCCTGGCCTGGCAGAGGTCCCTGCACGCTTCCTCTTTCTTTCATCCTTCATCACATCATTGCTCTCCCTGCCAGGGAATTGCCCAGCGTTGTTAGAGTTCGGCAGTTAAAGAGCACGTGCTGCATGAGTGAGATCCATAATCTGGTGTCTAGCAGCACTGCCGGAAAAATAGCAAGGCTCTACCTTCTGCTTGGGACCTATATCAGTTGCACAGGGTCACTTATTGCCCTGTGTGAAAGCAAGACCAACACTGAGCCAGGGCTTTGCTACACCTCCCCTTCCTCATGGGAGCGGTGCGCTCGGCAGCACCTGGCTCGGATGAGGAGAGGGCTGTATGTCAAGCCCGTTGCAAGCTTTCCAAAGGTGTCGTTCTCTGCGTGGTGACAGAGGAATAAAATGTATGGGAGACATGAGATCAGAGGAGCAAGCGTTTGACAAAACCCAGACAATCTATTTTCCCACAGTGCTGCCAAAACTAGTCAGCTGGTGGCAATTTTAAGTCTCCCACAATTACTCCTATTTTCTATAGATCATTTCTATGCAGATTAACTGAAGATACATTTACAGCTTCGCCATAGCAACTTACAAAGGATGCAGACCCAGAGTGTCTTATCCAAGAAGGAGCAGCTGCGCAGGCTTTGCCCGCGCTGACTGCCAGCCAGCTCGGCGGCGCGGTCCCCGTGCACCCCATGGCACAGCTCGGCGGTGTGTCCCCAGGCCCAGTGACATACCTCAGCTACACATGTGCCAGCACACAGACATCCAGCAATCGCAGAGTGGGAGAGCCTCAACTTGCAAATGACTGTGTAGGTTCTCACCATACAGAGATATTCAAACCAAGAGCGTCCTGTCTCCTGCGTTATGTGGGGCTGTGGGATGTGCTCTCTGAACCCTCATCATTAGACTGTGGCGGTGTGCCAAGAGAAGGTGGTGGAGTTCTTTGATCCTGGCTGGGCTGGGCTTGTATGTGTGGCTCCGTTTCAAGTGCAAAATTGGAGATAAAAAGCTCCCTAGCAATGATATTAAGATGGTTTTGACTAGAGGCAGAAAGGTATTTTGTTCTTTTCATGGGTCTTTTCAGCTTCATTTGTATTATTTATGACTGGATTTGCACCCATGCGGAGGAAATCAGCTTTCTGCATAAAATCCTCTTTTAATAAGCTAAATTCTCTTTGATCAACGTGATGACTGTGTATGTGCTGTGCTTGTAGCGATCTTGGTGCTCTCAAGATAGACTGAATATATGCGTTTGCTCTAGGGTATAGTCAGTACGCTGTATTTGCATAATTTAAGCGGCTAAAGCGACGTATTAGAGAGATGGAGGAAATTCTGTCCCTGATGAAGTGGGCGGGAGTTTTGCTGTCAGTCGAGCTAGGGCAGCTTTTAGCAGTGCGGCAGGGTAACTCCGGAGCCTGCCGCCTCGTCTCGCTCGGATGACTTCCGTGGAAGTGTTCGCAGAGAGATTATTGCTCACCAAGACTTATTCAAGAAAACACTTAAATACATTCTTTAAAATTATTCACACGCTTTCCCAAATCAGGGCTCGTGTGCACTGAGGGGCTGAATTTAGCTCAGGGCTGGCTGGGTGCCGTGAAGATGGCCCTCGGCAGTGCGTACGGTGCAAGTGGCCTGGTTTGTTCCTGCCTGAGCGTACAGCATTTGCGCAGTGGAAGAAGGGCCCTGGGAGCTGTTTTACAGAGAGGAAGAGGCTGGGGCAGGCTCTCGATAGGCACCTGACCCTTCCTAAGCACATCATTAGAATAAATCTGTGCCCTTCTGCCCAGTGCAGGAAAGCTCTGAGGAAGAAAGCAGAGCATCCAGCCCTCACGCTCATGTATATATATACCTCTTACCACATTTTGCCAGCCGTGTGGCCAGGGTTTGAGTACTTGCTGGGCAGGGCTGAGTGGTTTGTTCTGTGCCAGAAATGGTATCATGAAAATGCAGGTGTCCCTGCATTGACAGCATCTGCCCCGACCTGCCACTGTCAATGCAGTGAAACGCCTGGAACAGATGGTTGTTGTTGGTGCCTGCAGCTAATGCCAGCAATGCGGTTGAGGATTTGATGCACTTAAAATCCAGTGAGGGGATGGCTCTACGGCTTTGTTTCAGCCCCTTTCAGGGCTGAAACAGTCCCCCCCCCAGGACCGGGAGCATTTGAACCTGGGCTGTTGTAGTGCGTGTTGTAACACCCTTTTATATATGCATTTTGGTGGCTCTTACAGTATTTCACTAAGTCCCTTGCACACTGATTTCTTATTTTTAATGATGTAGAATTACACAAAGCTTTTGACATTTCTGTGGCCTGCGAATGCAAGTCACGGTCGCACAAGGCAGCTGAACAGCAGCCAGTCCTGGGGCGCAAGTGTCCTCTAGCTTCCCTAGTGAATTAGCCTCCTCATTGCTCTCCTGCCCAAGGAGGAACAGCAGAGTTTCACATGCCTTTGTGGCCGTTGCTGTCATCTCAGAAACGCTGGAGTACATTTCCCTGCCACCCTTTCCCTCGATCTCTTTCATTCTCTTAAAAAGTACAAATCAAAGCTCTCCCTTGCTGGTTCCTCTCTCCTTCAGCACAGCCTCGTCTCGTCTTTACAGGTTTTCCCTGCCTCCCGCCGCTTCTCTAATGGGGTCAGGTCTATTCATTCCTACCCCTTTCTCTCCGTTCTGGCTGAAAGGCATTTTCTCTCTCTGCTCTTATTAATATCTCCTGCCATCGGGCTGTCCCTGGGAGTGGCTGTGGGGGAAACGAGCCTGCCCGTTTCGGTCCAGAGAGCTCCCCGCTCTCCTCCGGCTCCCGGCTTTCCTGTGGGGTGACATCCTTGCTGTGGCCCCTGCCTGTGCACAGCCAGGACCCCCTCCTCATCCGCCAGAGCAGGGGGCACAGCAGCAGCTGCAGCTGGAAAGTCTCCATCTCCCCTTCACGTAATTAGGACGTGGTCATGTCAAAGTGCCTGATGTTGTTCTCTGTAACAGCTCCTGTGCAAGATAGGGAAATACCACTGTCTCCTCTTGGTTGCTGAAGGAAGTAGGGAGTGGCACAAGAAATGCCAAATCCTGCTTGTCCTCCTCCAGTTTAGCTGATTTTGAGCAGAGTAGGGCTAACAGCTGTATTTTGGCAGTGGTCAGGAGCCTTGGTTCTGGCTTGGAGCTGTGTTACGCTAGGAGGGGTGCAGATGAAGAGCAAGGACCGTGACCTGCTTGCCGAGGGTTTAGGAGCATGAGGTAACCAGGCAGCAGCAGGTCCCGCAGAAAAGCAGAAGCTGCGGCTCACCCGTTTCTCCGCGGGTGCTGACGTGGGTGGTTCGCGGATCCGGTGAATCCATGCGCGGTGAAGGGCCCCACGCTGGAGCAGGCGCAGGCAGAGGTGGGTGAGGGAGTCGGGCCGCCCCGTCAGGCAGCGGGCGCAGCAGGGACTGGTTCTGTGCCTGCCGCACTGGCCAGCAAGAGGGGCCCAGTCCATGTCTGATCCCTCTGGGAGAAGACACGCTGTGAGTGCATCAGAGATGCAGACATCTCCTGTACCAGAGTAGTCTGGAGGAGTCTGGCATCGCCGCCACTTCATGAGTGGTCACTGTGAAGGGGATCATGCTGCCTTTCCCCCTCTTCTAAAGTAATGTTTCACTGCTGGAGAAAGGAGCCTCGGTCTCTTGGAAGGAGGAGATGATGGAGCTGGCTGGGATGGTTGAATACAGCACAGAGCTGGCTTTCAGGGCAGCAAACCAAACTCCCCCCGGACAGCCTCTTTCCAAAGCAGCGTGATGGTCCAGGAAAGCCACATGCAACTCACGTTTCCCTGGCAGTCCTGCCTTTACTTCTCTGCCTGGGTTGTCCTAAGTACACTCTTGTCACTTTGCCTAATGGAGTTGAGAGTTTAGGCTGGAGTTTATACACGTGTCCTAATCTGGGGGGAGCTTTCAGGTGCTTTCCTTGACAGCAGCATTTTGCCTGTAGCTGGTTTGAGATTGGGTTGATGCAGCGCAGAGTCTGTCTAGCCAGGAACTAAAGAGGCTCTTTTAGAGCATGCATCCACTCTCTTTTGGGGAGAACAGTGTTTGACTTTGCAGCCTTTGCAGCAGTCTGCACCGGTGTGCAATTCCTGCAGTCCGAAGACAGAGCTGCAGAAGGAACCCAGGGGCTGACGCAAACAACTTCCTGAGCTGGTTAAATCAGCACTGACATCTCTGCGTTTTGACTTTACTGTTGTGGGTGGTTACCGTATTGCTAAGGCAACCCAAAAAACCTACTATGACTTCCTGCTTTGTTTTCCTCAGCCTTGCTGCATGGGCTTGGGCAAGTCACTTAACCGTGGCCTGTCTCACTTCACACGCCAGCAAAGCAGAAAGGAGCGTTTCCCCTGCCTCCCTGGTGGTGTTCTCGTTCGGGGAGCTGCTGCGCAGTTGGCTTGGCCCAGCACGCATGCAGCTTCTTGAGTGAAAAACAAGGGTTTTTAGGAGCAGGCAGGAAAAGGCGGGGTTCTGCTGATGTGCAGTTAATTGTTTTAAGATGTTCTGAACGCGGCTATTCTGGAACTGAATGCTAAATATGGAACTGATACTATATAAATAAATGACGAAATACCAGTGACATCTGAAAAACACTTTGGAATCCTCCAGTTAATAGCTTACATAAATAACATATTATTGTTATTGTAATTATTATTTCCTTTTTTAAGCATGCGTGTGCTTGCAAAATGTTTGGAGAAGGCATATCTGGCAGAAATTCAAATGCCCCATGGAAACCAGTAGCCTTTTGCCAAATACTATTAATGTTGTTATTTTCAGAGGAGAAAGTCAAATCTGTGCTGTGTTTCCATATCTCACGTGCTCTGTGCCAGATGCTCAGCTGAATGCAAGTGTAGCTCTGCTGATGTGGAGATGCGCTGATCCCTCCCCCGTTCCTCGTGCAGAAGGGTTGGATTCCACCCGGGATGTACCTACGCAGGCAGGGACACGCGTGACTTCAGGCGTTGTATTTGGGGACTGGAGATGCAGTGGCAGTCCGTACTGAGCTGTCACCGATGTCTGTCGCACAGGAGCACTTGGTGATCCCGGGGAAGGTCAGGGCACGAGATCCCTCCTTGCACACAGCGAACAAGGGGAGCAAAAGCAACCTCAGATGGTGGCCCAGGTTAACAGCCTTGTGCAGGAGTGGTGCTGCATCATCTTGGGTGGGTGTCTGTGTCCGAGCTGGGCCATGTGTATCCTCTTGACTCTGCTCTCCTCTGGGGCATCATTTTCACAGATGGAGTGTGACAGTGAAGTGCACGTGGGCTGCAGTGGCAGCACTGCATCACGCCCTGTGCTGCCGGCAGTCTGGCTGTGATCTCTTACCGCTTCATGGCAGTGCAGTTTGTTTCTGGTGACTGCTTTCTTTAGCTCAAATGATTATGCAAAAAACTCAGCTTTCGCGAAACAGCAACATTCCTGGCCATCATGGCTGCAGAACGAAGTTTAAAAAATATGGTCTCCTTAAGGCTGAGAAGGAAAGTGAAGAACTATACACTGATTATCCTGGCTTCCTATAATTTCTAAGCCAATTTGAAGATATTTTAGGGCATGACTGTTTTGTTTGCCAGGCCTAAGCAGTACTGATAGGGTAAATATTTGGCTGTCTTCATCAAACATCAACTTTCTGACTGCTTCTCCAAGCCTTCTCCAAACTGGCATCATAAACTAATGCAATACCTACTATCAGAAGCAAAGAAAGTTCATAACTGCAAACACTTGGTTTGTCATTAGAGAATTGGGCATTACATTGAAAAAGGAAACATACGGTTAAAAAATACCCTTTTGTGTGGTTCTGAGGTAGATTCACCATGGTAATTTGTGGCGTGCATCATAGCCTGTTCAGGCCATGATTTGCTGCAAAGACCAGCTCAGACTCTGCCTGCAGATGAACAGCGTGATCCCGAGTGGATGCGATCGCTGTCAATACGCAGTGGCCCAGTTCCTGGCCTGTGTTTGCCTCAGTGCATGCAACACAGCTGGCCAAAGGCTGGAGGGGGGATAGTTCAGCAAGTAAATCCTGATCCAAGCGCACTGTGAGGATTTTTTGCTGTAATTCGGTGGAAGAGATTTCCCCTCAGACTCCAGGGTCATAGGGCCCCGTCTGTCCTTCGTAATGTTCAGAGGGGCTCTCAGCCTCGGGCCGCACGGGCTGCGGGGCCTCCTTTGGGCCTGCTGCCACCCGAGGATGTCAAGGCAAGAGGAGCGAGGCGTGGGTGGCTGAGACTGCTTTTGCACAGGGCCGGAGCGGAGGGACTCAAGGGAGAGGGGCCAGGCTCTAGCTCGGCACTTTCAGATGGAAAGAGTGAGTCATTTTCACTGCAAGTGTTTTCTTGCAGGGTGCCAGGACTGTGTACCCGACCTCCCCTTCTTTGCCACATGGCTTTTTATTTCTGTGAGAGTGCTTGTCAAACCCAGCCACCCCCATATCTCTAGAGCAGGGGGGGAGAGGGGCACAGAAGCCTTGCACTGTTTGCACTCTGTTTCAGAGCTGGGGAACGGTGTAGACTGGCACGTAACTCCTGTATGGAGGTGGGAATGGAGGGGCTGTCACCCAGGCCCCTGTCTAATGAGATCCCTGGGAATTATGCACTTGCAGCTGTGTCTCCTGCTGGGAGCTGGAGAGGCCAGAAAGGGTTAAAGGCCTCGTTAAGGTGCACCTGGGCACCTTTAGCCATGTGAACCCAGTTCTGGGTATAAAAGAGAAGGCCTGCAGCTTGCTGAGGACTGGGAAAGAGAGAGCATGCTGGAGCACAGCTGAGGGAGCATTTGTTTCCAAGGTTTAGGATGAGCTCTGCAGGGGACCCTGCTGAAGGCATCAGCTAGCATCTCCTCTGGGAGCCTGTTCTGCTGGGAGGGGGATCTGTTTGCTGCTTGGAGAGAAGAGACCTCAGTGGGCAGGCGTGCCCTCTCCCGGCAATGCAGGCTGCCAGCCAGGCCAGGCAGAGATCTGCTTGCGTATGTCAGTCTGGCCACTGCAAGCCTGTGTCCTGCTTTCCTCTTTCTGCCCCTGGCCACAAAGCATCCGTGTGCTGAGAGCACCTGTGTGAGGTGGTATTGCCAGCTTCACTCTGGCCTGCAGGACTTGGGGGGAGCTGGGAGTGGGGTGCAGGATGGGCCGCTTGCAGCATGCAGTGGCAGAGCAGGGCTGGGGCTGTAGGGACACTGCATCCCTAGGTGCCCACAGCATTAAATGATGCTGTTTTGGAGGATGCTTGCTCACTGCCTGAGGGAGGGCTATGCAGAGCATTGCTCTGAATTTCTTCATACCTGTTCTCTCCCTGGTGGGCTCCTTTTCCTCAGCTCAGCCTCCTCCCTCATCTCAAGCCCTTCCTGATTGCCCACTGGTGCTCCTCTCACCCGTCTGCAGTGCACGTCCGCTCCGCCAGCTCCTTGCAGCATGCCTTTCCCTGTCTCCCTGTCTCTCCCAGCCGCGCAGCCCCAGTGTTTGCACAAGCCCTGTTTCCCATAACATCGCCTCCGTTCAGCTGGCTTCATCTCCAGCTGAACAAAACATGCATCCCCAATCCCACCTGCCTCTGCACCATCTTAGACCAGCTCCTGACACCTCTCCCCACTTCCTGTGCTCCTTCTCCTTGGAAGGTTTTCCTCTTTCAACCAGTTCACAAAATGCTCAGCATGTTGATGTTTCCATCCGACAGTCCCTGTCTCTCCCATGTCCCAGGTACAGATATTTCCTGTGTGGTCTTCAGCCCCATGCTCACTCACTCTCTCTTTCTCCTCTGCATACCATCTCCCTTTCCATGGGCATCTCTCCTAGCCTCTCCCATCTGTAAGGAGAGCTGTGCACACTTGGCCACACTTGCATCTTCAGCTACTGCTTCCCTTCCTTTCATCTCTGTACTTCTTGAACATGCTCCTTGCAATCACTGCTGTGGTTTGTACCCTCTAATTGCAACCTGGCTGTTCCCATGTCAGCCACTGCTGCCTCATGCTTGGCTGAAGCTGCCCACGCTGGGCTCTGCCGAGTTCACGAGTCTGGCCTCCCCTCACTTCTCCTCGCCCTTCGGCTGTCTCCAGCGCCCTTTGCTGTGCTCTTCCTCAAAGCATGCACGCACAGGCTTTCCACAGTCCCCTTTCCTCCCTCTTCTTCCCCTCGCTGTTCTCAGCCCTGGACATGTGCCTTCCTGCTTTGCCCTCGGTCCCCCATGCCCTGCTCTCTGGGTCAGGGTATTCGCCCAAGAGCTGCTCTTGTCTCAGCACTGGTGCCTCTCAGATGCTTTGCTCTACTCCAGATCTGCCCTTCTGTCTCCAGACTCGCGTCAGCCTTTCTGAGAGCATCACCTCCACGCGGCCCTCTGTCAGGCCTGTAGCCTATGTGCTGTCCTTCACCTGAAGCTTTCCAAGGGTTTTTGAGTCAGGATTGCATCCGAGTCCTACAGACTCTTCCTGTGGAGCCTGCCTGGGATGCAGCTCTTTTGTGCCTCCAGCACGGCTAGGATTCTGGGCATTCACCTGGAGTTTTCAAATTTCCTTCTCTCTGGCCAGTGTAAAAATAGTTTTGGCCTGCTTATACCCAGCTGTGTTGACTATTTTCCATCCTTGTGGTTTTACCATCTCACCCCAGGCTCTGCTGTTAGATCCAGCCCATTGGACCCTGCTGCTGCTTGCTGGGTTTGCAGCAGGCTCCTGGGCACAAAGTCCCCATCAGCTGGGAAAGAGCCCATGAGAGCTACATCATTGCTCTCGAGTGTTCACTCCCTGGAGCATCCCATCCCGAACCCCAGAGAAAGCGTGTGGGGTCTGGCCGTGTGGTGGGCAGCATTTCCCGGGCGTACCAGCCTGCGACAGGCAGGCCTGGGGCGGCCCGTCGGACCCCAGCAGGAGCAGGGTCTCAGCGCGGTGGGCACCCAGGGCCAGGGACGAGTCCCATGTTTGAGCTCCTGAATCATGGTGATCGCTTCCAGACGCTGCACAGGCAAACGCAGGGTTTCCCTGGTTGCACTGTTCATCCTTACTCCCAAGTTCCTGCAGTGATGAATTGTGTGAGAATCTCAGCTTTTTTAGGTGAAGTTCTCTAGTTGTCATTCAAGCTTGAGTTAGAGCCTGACGATGTGATCATACAGCAGCACAGCAACCGGGGGCAGAAAAAGAGTCCCAAACCTGCTATTTAAAAGAAAAAAAAGAACTTTTACGGACCAAATAATTTCAGAGAACCTTGACTCATGATCTTTGAATCCTTGGCTTTGGAAAAGCTTTTTTATGGATAAAAATTCCTCAGTTCCATGTACCCATACATGCTGTCAAGTGAATTTTCTCAGTTCCCAGATTCCATATAAATTCTCCCATTTACTGACAAGTTTCATGAGAAAAATCCAGAGCTGTGGAGATTTCCTCAGTCTCCGAGGTATTTCCAATTGCATATTGCAACGGGAAGCAGTCCCTCTCTGCCTGGCGGTGTTGCCAGTCGCAGGAGTGATCTGACTGTGGCTAGTTTTCCTGAAGGGCAGTTGTACTCTTCCTTTTTTTTCTCTTTAGCTTTTAATCAGTTCCCCAGCTTGACTTTGCCTCCTGTTTTCTATGTGCTTCTTCTACTTGGTCCTTTACGTTTTGTTTTTAAATTTCAGCTTGGCTTTGCACACAAGTGCAACTACTGCTCCATCTATTGCAGGGCGGCAAGAGATGAAATAGATATGCTGTAAAATGCTCACTAAAATTTTGGGAACAGTCGTGCAGTCTGAGGCAATATATTTTTATATACGTGTGGTCTGTGCTATTTCCTTTCTTTTCTGTCGGATGCTCTGAAGAATCATCACTTTTAATATTCAGATTACTTGCATCTTTCTAGTTGCTTTGCGAACGTGGATTTTGTGTACGGCATTGAGCTTCCTGGCTGAGGATGTGAGAAAATGTGATGTCCAGCAGGTCGCCTCACCCCCGAGATTTTGGGGGGAAGGCGCAGAGGAAGCCTTGCAGGGAAGGCTGAGCCTTTCACTGGGCAGGCTGAAAAATATTGCGTGTGTTGGCCGTTAGCGCTGTGGCTCTTGCAATGAGAAACGAAAGGCGAGCGTCGTGTCGTTTTTACGCCCGGGCTGTGGGTTTTGGGGGATGACATCCGCTGTGCAGCAGGAAACGTGAGCCGGCAGCCGATGCTGCGCTCCCGTTAGCCCAAAGGGCCAAGGGAGTTGGTTAAAGCGGAGCTAAGCCCGTTGGCTTTGCAGTTTGGTGTTTCCTTCTCTGGATCTTGCTGTGGGTAGACAACATTAGTCTGTCTTTTTTGTTTTAAATGAGAGCCAGCCTGAAAGGGCTGGAAGTACAAAAGCTTTCTGATAATCCAGCTTCTTAGGATTTCCTCCCCTTGGTTAACGCGTGGTTTCCTTGCTGTTCCCCAGTGCTTTGTGGCCGTGGCCGAGGACCATGCGAAGCTTTCTCCTGGTCCCTGTCGCGGCATACGTCCGGCGGCGGTTTGCGTTTGGGTCGGAGGAGGGCTGCTGGGCGAGCAGGGCCGGGAAGGAGGAGGCCCTTGGCTTGCTTTGTGCCCGCGCTGGGCCGAAGGCAGAGCCTCGCGTTGGTGTTTGTGGGCATGTTTCTGTTGAAGTCATGTATTGAATTTCCTGTTAAAATGCCAGCCAAGCTGCTCCTTGGTAGACAGTCAGTAGCGTAACAGAAAGGCCGTTGTTTTGCCTGCGCCGTTGTCCGAGCGGAGCCTTGTGACCCAGCTCCGATGGGGATCCGAGCACCGCGGTGCTCTTCCTCGCGCTCCTGCCTTCACGGAGCGGCGGTCTCGGGGCAGGAGCTCTATCCGAGAGCCGCGTGTCTCCTGCCCGCGGGGTCCCCTCGCCCTTCCCGCGGGCTGACGCGCTGGGGAGGTTCGTGCTCATCTTTGCCCATGCAGCTGGACCGTCGTTGCCGGACAGGGCCGTGGGGTGCAGCAGTCGGCCCCTGCATGAAGTGGGGAGCAGAGGGAGAAAGGTGATGTTGCAATGCAAAAATGCAGCTCCCGTGTAGGTTTAAAGTATATTCCGGTTGCACCTGGCAACCAGAAGCAATACGATCAAGGGTTGTACGAAGGGACTGTGACAAGGTACGGCCTTTCCCTTCCCAAGGTTTTTCTGTCTTCCTGAAAAAACAGCTTCCCACTGGAGTTGGTGGGGATTTTCTTATTGGAAATAATGTTTTGGTCAAGGAGCCGCACGAGACGGCACCTCCTGGGACCTGCCCACGCTGCCGCTGCTCGAGAGGTCTGAGAAAGCCGTGCAGCAGCGGGGTGTACCCGTCTGCCCAGCCGGGGTCAAAGCTGCCGGGTGTTCCTTGGAGAAGAGGGCTTGCTTTGGCACAACCGCATGTTTTTTGCCTGCAGAAGTGTGTTGGTGTTGTTGTTGGACCGGCAGCATTTCTTTGTTCTTGGATATTGGCTTCCCCCGTGGAGGAATTTGTGGTTTCTAAGACTCTAATTGCTTTAGACTAATAGTTTTTCCTCTGCTTTCGTAATGATTTTGGTGGGTGCCATCTGCTGCTGTGACAGCACCGGGCAGCGAGCGGCTGAACCGCCTGTGCTGGGAGGCACGTGCACTTTAACTGGGCTCCTCAGAAAAACTAAGACTTCAGGATCTGATTTCGGGGCTTAAAGCCCGTGGGGCCATTGCAGCGGGGCTGCAGTGTGCCCGACCCATCCGGATGGGTGGTGCACGGGCTCCTTCCTCGACGGCGGGCAGAGGACAGACTGTGTCCTTTCATTAGCAGCCGCTTTGCTTGCAAACGGTTTGACCTACATCTTTCAGCTTTGCTTGGGAGCTGCTGCTCCGTTTGCCGGCCTGGCCGCATCCTGCTCGGCGCAAAGGGCGAGCGTGGCCAGAGTGCCGCGGCTCTCTGCCACCTTCCCTCGCTGGGAGGATGGGGGCCCTTGAAGTCACTACCTGTAGTTGTCATCAGACCCTTCCAGGATGACTGCCGGGACTTTGTCTGATCTTCAGAGGTGTTAAAACTAGAAAAGAAATGTGTTACCATTAAAAAAAAAAAAAGAAAGAAAAAGAAAAACTTTTTAAAAGAACAACTTCTGATGCACAGTCCCAGTTTCAGGATGACGTTTCAGTATAAAACAGGTCTAAAAATACTGAGTAATCTCAAGGCCCGAGTGCTGAGTACCCGAAGCCACTTTCTAATGCTTTAGCAACGTGAAGGGCTCTTGGAGGGAATCTAATTTACCGTTACAACCGCCGCCGGAGCGGGGTGAGAGGGGAGTCGGCATGACCGCAAGCTCAGGCTTACGGCGCCAGTTTAACCCGCTTACGCTGCTGGGTTTTGCCGGAATTGCTGCAGCGATTGGCAGCAAGGAGAACAAACGCGACAGGTTTGCAGAGAGCCGTACTGGCCCGTCGTGGCCCTGCTGCCATCCGCGGGGGCCTGCCGGGCGCAGGGACGTGCCGTGCTGGGACTCACGGAGCCAGGTGCTGCGGCGAGGGGGGATGCCTGGTCCCCCTCCTCCTCCTCCTCCTCCACACGCTGGGCCCGTGCACAGGAGAGCAGCTCCAGGACGTCCGGCTCCTCGCTAACAAGGCTTGGCAAATTTTCAGGAGCACGTTGCATTATCCTGGAATGAGACTGGTGTTGTAGGTGATTAATCACAACTCAGTTGAGCATTTAAAGAGCATCAGGCCAACCGAACCAAGAGGTTCCTTTTCTCTGGCTTCTGCTTCTTGAGTTTTAGGGACTCGGGGGGGTTTTGGGGTTGTCTCTATTTTGCTACAAGCCGAGATTCCCGGTTCACCCCGAATCCTGGTTCCAGGAGCACATTTGCCACCCTGGCGCCCCAAATCCTTGGGGATGGGGGGAGCAGGGCGCCAGCCCCGGGAGCATCCCTTGGGGGCTCCTGACCATTGCTGCTCCCTGGTCGTTTCTCGGGTCCGCCCGAGCATCTGTAACCTTCCTGCTCCTGCTGCCCTTTCCTCCGAGGGCTCCACCGCAAAATCCCAGTGGAGGAGGTGATTTAGGCAGTGATCTGAAGCTTCAGCGCTTAGCGCAGGCTCTCTGCAGAGCAACCTTTGCCTTTCACGCCATTAATCTGGTGGGCTCATCCCTGCGATGGCTCCGACGTTTCTGCTAGCACAAGGTTTTTTTCAGGCCTGCGAGATTTCTTTCAGGCCCGTGTTAGGCATGAGGCAGAGTTTTCCAGAGGGTGATTAAAAGGGAATAGTTTCAAATATCGGAGCTAATCCCTGCTGGCTTCCTGCAGCATAGAAAAGAGCTGTTTTGAGTAAAAAACTGTCTGGGGCAGGAGATAAATTTTTTTTTCTTTTTTTTCCCTTGCCAAGAGTAAGAGCTGCTTCGTGGACAGCCAGAAGCACAGCAGAGAGCGTGTGCTCAGCGAAGGGCTGGGTGGGAATCGCTCTGCCCAGAGGCTCACACAGGACCCAGGCATCACCTCCGTTATTAAGATTGGCTTTAATTGAGCATGGGCTTTGTGCTCTCCTCCATCAGAGAGGCTACTGGGATGTTCTTCTGCTTCTGGATGCCATTCTAGGAAACACAGAATAAAAGGTGCCTGCCTCACATTTCTGCCGTGCTGTGGGGAAATGTTCTCGTCTCGGTTTTGCTTTCTGAACTTTTTAAAAGCTTGCTAGTGCTGTGCCTGGGTGGAAAAACAGCTTCCATCCGATAAGGCTGGTCCTTTGGGCTGGAGAAGCCAGAAGCAGCAGGGCAGAGACTGCTGTGCATTCCATGCTCCAGCCTGATGGACCATCCAGGCCTCCTACAGACCTTGGATTTTTATTCTCTTTTTACCACAAAGCATGGCAAAAAAGGAAAAGAACATTTTTTCTGCAATTTTTCAGTTTTTAAACATGCTTGTTTTATCAGAAGATATCAATATCATTATGCAGAGATCATTTTCTGCATGTGTCAGAAAAAAAGATTAAAACAAGGTGTGCTATTTTTGTTTAACTGTAAATTCACACCTGCCTGCTGTGTTTGGAAATACCAGGGATGCAGTGGTCCTCTTCCGCAGAAAGCAGCACTTCTATCTCTTCTATTGCAACTTTGGAGGAAACCCCTGTGGCCCAGACGCAGTTCAGAGGAACATCTCCAGAGGAGACCCAGGAGAAGGTGCAGAGCCGAGTATGGTCCAGCCAGGGCCAGGACCGAGAGATGCTCTGCAGGGGAGTGAGCACCGTGGTGATGGGCAGTGACATGGAGCCAGAGAGAGCAAGAAGTGCGTAGCAGCGTCCTGGGGAGGTCAGAAAGTGCTGCTGGCAGAGGAGGAGGAAAGATTTCTGGTCTTCATGCATGCAAAGCAAAGCAGCCCCAGCAGGAGTTTGTGTGCTTGAGTAAAGACTGCAGGAGCTCAGGCTCCTGTTACTGAACTGGCTGGCCAAAGAGGACGTCAAACCTGTTTGTGTGCCCAAAGGGAGGATTAGATGTTCTCAGGTTGGATGCGTCTTTCTGGCCTCTTCAGACCATTGTGTCTTCCTTTAACATTGCACCTCTGATGCTCTCGTCCTAACATACCTGGCCTGATTATGAGTGCATTTATTTTAAGGAAATTAATAATGGCATGTAAAAATCGTCTCCACAGTGATGAATTTAACTAGATATGTCTCCTGAAGGGAGTGAAGGTAATACAGTTAATAATGATTTATACTTCTTCTTTGTGTTAGCGTGACTGTGTTAGTAACTGCTGGTAATGCCTTTGGTAATGCTGGTAATAGCAATTACAGGGACTTAATTCACACTCAAATCTTTTAAGTTCTGGAGACTAATTCTCAAAAAAAATTCCAAGAATGCAAACCCTGAGCAAGTGGAGGCTCAGTGCTGGAAGCAGATAAAACAGGTCTGACATTTCCACGAGGATCCTCTCAGAAGGAAGCTCCCTCTCGCCATTTGAATGCCGCTGGGGTTATCCGCGGGAGGCACCATGCCTTGCCCAGCTTTCTCAAGCGTGTCCAGGACAGCATCTCCTTCCCTCCAACCTGTGGGCAGGGATGGGGCCCAGCTGCCTCTGGAGGTGCAGAGTTCCCCAAAACAAGCCCCGTAGCATCATCCCCATCTCCCTGCTGCTGTCCCATCTGCAGGGGAGCCTCAGCCAGGGCACCGCTGGGCACTCGCGCTACGAGGACCGGCTGCATGGGCTGGGGCTGTCTGCAAAGGGAGATCATGGCTCCTGGGCTGCAGCACAGCATCTGCACACCGCCGCCTCCGACCGCCTGGGAGACCTCGCCAGGCTGGGGGAAGCGTGCGGGGGACGTGACCACCCCCCAAATGGTCCTCACCTGGAGTCGCGTTACCGGCTGTTACGACAGCTGCCACCCCAAAGCCCCAGCACCAGCTCCACTCGAACGTGGGAGATGCCCAGCTGTCATGAGAACAAAACCGTGGCTCATATTTGCTGTGAAGAGCTCCACAACGTTACTCACTGTGTCCTAGAGACTCAGAAACGAAAAACACGGGACAGGAACCTTTGGTTGTGATTGTTGCTGGAAGAGTGGTGGTGATTTCTCGGCTTATCTCATGCATCATCAGCAACGTTCGGCTGCTTGGACACTTGGTGGTAACTGCTACTTCCCTGGGGGTTTGGCCCTATCTGCCTGGGGCTCAGCTGGTGGCTGGGGGAATTGAGCCGTTCAGGTGCGGACACGGTGCCCGCAAGAGCACAGCCATCACTAGGGCACAGACGTGATACGGTGCTGAGCTTCCAGTCCTCACTGTTTTTCTCACTCAAGCTGCAGGTTCTGCTGTCTTTGTCAAGAGACCTTGTGCTGGTCTCGTTTTTAATTCGGGGAGCGTGCTACATGACCAGTTCGTCTCAGCAAAAAAAATTCAGCTGTGGGGTGAAGCCTGCTGCTGATGCGAAATCATCTGGCGTTCCTCTTCCAAGGGTGCAGAGCCCAAACGCTCAGTGCTGCAAGGGAGTTATCTCCGAGAGCCACGTGCCTGCCTGGCATCACGCGGCTGCTGGCAGGGTTTAACGAACACTGTCCATAGGGTGGCCAGGCATCAGTACGCTTTCAGTCAAGCTTCAAAATAAGGCAAAGTTGAGGCATCAGAATTTGCTTTCCCTTTATTATGACCATTCACTACATACAGAATCATGTGTTTGCTTTTGAAGTAAATTTTAATTTTCACAAGTCTAGTGCTAAGTGCCAAACTCTTGCTTTTGAAATCTGAAGCCTAGAACTAGACAGCTGGGGTGTTTTTCCTGCTTTGGAAGTTGCCTTTATGGTTTTCTCAGATTTTCTTAAACTCTGTTTTCTGAACTTGTAACATGGATAAAAGTAATGCAATAGAGCATAATGGCTTTGCACTGTCTTCAAATGACCATCTTTATGAACTCATTCCCTTTTGCGAAGGAAATGAGCTTTTTTGACCCATGTTTTCTGTGCGAGATGTCAGATGAAGGGAAAAAAAGATGTTTGGCTCAGATGCAGTGCTTTTAGCAACAATAGAAACTCAGAGAGAACAGCCAACTGCTTTGTGTTGCAAATAGTAATTTGCCAGCAACAGTGTTATGAGAGCAACGATGTTTAGTACTTAGCTGCCCCTGCTGACACTGAGCATGCAAGTGATGCCAGTTGGTGCTGGCAAGTTGGAGTGGGAGAAAGTGAAGCAGTTGCTGTCGCTAAGTGTGTTTATTCCTGGTTTATAGAGGCCTCATTCTCCTAATAGTTTACTCTTATGGCTCAAGGGATTTTAGAGGAGTTCCTCTTACTTCCCAAAAATGTAAGTTAGAGCAAAACCAGGCCCCGGACTTTTCGAGCCTTGGGCTGTCGCTGAGCTGTGATTTATGAAGAGGGTTTTTCTGTGTTTCTAGAGGGATGCTGATCTTCCTTCCGTACAGTGAGATCCCTGTGCCGGAGGTCGTAACAGCTGGCTTGCTTTCATCTCCCCAAGTGGCACGTTTCCAGATGTGGTGCGAATCTCCTCAGCTCGTATAACAAAACCAGCTTCAAGCTGAGAGGAGTCAGTGTAGGAGTTTGATTCAGGCCATATTTCTTTTGAGCTGTGCTGATGAGCTATTCTTACTTAGAGAAGCTGAAACTTGCAGCTGTTAAAGCTATGGCATATCCAGGAGGATTACGTGCTCCGTTAAGAAACTGGAGACTCTACTTGGACCAGAGCAGCACAGTGCTTTGTTTCTTCCTATCATTTGTTACCAGGCACAAGTCACTTAACCTTGTTTTCCTCTCTGTAACACGTGAACGTCAGTGGTTGCTTTCCTCTCTGTAACACGTAAACGTCAGTGGTTGCTCACACCATATGAGTGTCGCATTGCCGAATTAATGAGCAGTCCACTGGTAATGTGTTTTGAAATCATCAGGCTAAATTAACTGATTTTATAAATTAACTGATTATATACTGATTTTTATATATATTTTTATATGTATGTATGTATAATTTATGTATATATTTTTATATATAAATTTAACTACTTCTATTTTTCCTACAGGAAAAAACCAAAGTGGTTGAACCGCTGGACTACGAGAATGTGATTCTTCAACGTAAAGTTCAGATCTACAGTGATCCTCTGCGGGACTTGCTGATATTTCCAATAGAAGATGTGTCTGTGAGTTTGTACTGGCTACTTCTCATGTTTGAGGCTCACTCATCTCCAGTCCTGCTTACTCTGGAAAATTTCTACTGCTAGCCACATGTTGATTTTTGGCTGTGCTACCAACAAGTAAAACTGAAATGACCCGCTGGTGATTTGGGTCCAACATATTTATTAAAAGCAAGTATCAAGTCCTAAAGACCTAGTCTGCACTGAAACCATTTTTTCCTTTTCCCTGCAGATCTCAGTCATTGGTCGGCAGAGAAGAACTGTCCAGTCTACAGTGCCAGAGGATGCCCTAAAAAAAGCTCAGAGTCTCTTTGTCAAAGAGGTAAGAGCCAAAGTCTCGGCAGCACCTGCCTTCAGCGCTTTCTCCCATAGGTAAGAAGCTCTGCTGTGGCTCGGAGGTTGCAGATTACCTGTTCTTCCTCGTAGGGGTAGTGCTGGTCACTCCAGCAGGCCAGCAGCGCTAGCTAGTTGTCACTGGTGCCTCTTGTGCAGCGGTTCTTTGGAGCCGGGTTTTGCTGGCAGACAAGGCCTGTGGCTGGGCTGCGAGGGACCGGAGTGCAGCGGGGCAGGGGCATGGACTAGGTTGCAGCCTGAATCATACAAATTGGTTGTGTAAAATGCTGCCCTCTGAGATCATTCCCACAAATGGGTGGAGACAACTCCCGAGTGATGCTCAGTGTTGAATTAGAGGCACCATGCTTCCGAGGGCAGGAAATTGGTCCTTTCTGAAAGACAGTCTCCTCCCAAATAACTACTCATTTTTTAAAGTCTTGGAGTTATGTAAATAAAAAATCAATAGCTGTGTGGCAGGCCAGATGCTGTGTGTTTGTGTCTCTGCGCTGAAAATGTTCCTTATGAAATTCTGTACTGCAGCACAAAATAAGTGAGACGGCTTTGTTCATACCCTTTCCATTTGGGCTTACCTCACCAAGCAGTTTGTAACCCTTTGGACTTGTGCATGGTTTGGTTTTTTGTTTTTTGCTTGTTCTAGTTTGCAAAGAACTGTATTGTTTTCCTTTCAGTGCATAAAAACCTACAGCTCGGACTGGCACGTGGTGAACTACAAGTATGAGGAATACTCAGGAGACTTTCGAATGTTGCCATGGTAAGTGTTGCTCTCCCCTGGAATACTAATATGTCGTTATAGGGCTGTCATTTGCTCTGGCTTAAGAGAAACAGCCTGCCCTGATGTTTGCTTTTTCCTAATGCCTGTCCTGCAACGGGCCCCCCCTCCTGAGGTATGTCACACTCGGAAGGTTTGAGAGCTGGAGATCCGTGCTAGCACATCACCATTGCTCACAGCTGCATCAGGGAGCTGCCGACAGTATTGCAAGTGTGGGTCGTTACTTCACATCCTATTAACCAGCATGCAAACAGCCCCCCTCCATCTGCGATAGGAAAGGACTAAACTTGGGGTGTTTGGCAGGATAAATAGTGCTGGCAGCATCTGCTCGTCCTGAATCAGGAGCCCTGTTGCCTCCTCGGGCTGATGCTATCTGCATGCTGGATGCTGCGTTCCTGTGCCGAGAGGATCCCATTTGTGCCCTGTGCCATGGGGAAGTTGTTTTACAACTTCAGTCCAGTGGCATAATATTACTATTAATGTTGGCAGTGCTGGAGAGTTACGTGCTGTGAGACAGCAGTCCTTGCCAGTCATTCCAGCCCCAAAGCTAATCAGTTTTAGACAAGCGTATACATCTCTGATTTCTGATGGATTGTTGTTTTCTCCGCGGCGGCGCCTGTGCTGCTCCCACTCTCTGCTCTGTGCGTGTTTGGAGCGCTGTTCAGACTACCCGTGGGCTGGCAGGTTGTTAATTGGTTCTTGTTAATTGACTGAGGCGGATCTGTTCTGAGGATCTTGCAGGGAAGTGAAGCAGCGATGGAGTGTCATTGCTGATCCGATTGCATTAAAATTTGTGGATAATCTCGCAGTCTGATCTGATTTGGGTGTTTTGCAAGATGGAAGATAGACTGGCCTGCTGGTTCTCTGTATTGCACAAATGCAAGTCAGCAAAAACTCTGCAGAATCAGACAATAACATGGCAAAAGCCAGCTGCATGCTATTTGTGTTTAACTACCATGAAATGCACTCAGAAGTTAGCTCTCCCCAGCTGTACAGAGCTGTAAGTCTGGTGAAATCTTCTACAGGAGGACAGTTCTGGTGTGCTCCATAATCTGCAGTTTAGCTGCTGGTTCTGGATCCAGCATCAGACAGTGGGCTCAGAGCACCTTTATTCCTCAGTCATTAAAAATTAAAATGTATTATGATTTCAGCAAATCCTTTAGGCCAGACAAGATTCCAAGCCATGTGTTTGAAATTGATGAAGACTTTGAAAAGGATGAGGTAAGTGGATTTTTTTTCTTACCTGTTGCACTGTAATATCTGTTACAAAGCAGATTTCACAAGGCAAAGTCAGAATACATTTCCAGGAGTGGTTTTCTGCTGAGATGCATTGTCCTGCAGATTTGGGGCCAAAATTGGGACAGCGATTTATTTGGAAGTGTTGCAAAATAATCCCTTGGAGCCAAGAATCTCCTCAATTAGGTGAAGGATTAACCTTAACATTTTTCATGGCATTTTCACTTGATATGGTACAGCAGCAGAAGAGAAAAGAAGGAAGTCAAAAATCTTGCTAAGTAAAATTCTTTGTGTCTAAAATTGAATGTGGACAGGTTGGTTTTCAACTGCACACTACAATACAGCAGTATCAGGGTCTTAAAACAGTTTGTGCTCTGCCTCATAATGCACAGTTCTTAATCAGTCACTTCTACCCAGTATATGCATAGTGTATCATACCTGTACTGTATGGGCCTGACACACTATGAATATAATTCCCTGTAGAAATATTCAGAGGCATTCACTTCCTCTGGAGGTCAGCATGTGTGTGCTAACCCAGTTGTAGGGAAGATTTGCAGCCCTGAAGCTTTTCCGTTTGGGTGAGCTGGCAACGCTAAAAATCCAGGATATCTCAAACCTTGCAGTCATTTGGGGCTATTGTGATGCCTTGTTTTCCCATGTATGTCATGTTTTCCCCATCTGCAAAAGAAAAATAATATTTTTCTGTCTCAGGTACCACGTGAAGCTTAATTCACAGGCTTGGCCTTAATAACATTTAGTTTATAGTATGAGGAGTTTAGCCCAGATGTTTAAAATAAGCTCAGCACCAAAATGCCGCTGCTGAGGAACTTACTGAGGAGAAAGGGAAGTTTTTCTTGCCAAAGCTGAAGATTTGAAAGGGCTGTTTCATGTGCATTTCTAACAACTGCTGTTTATGTCCCAACACACTTCAGCCCCAGACTGGGATGGCTTTTCCGTAAATGGAAATGTGTTATCAAGTTTGGCCTTAAATTTCTTGGCTGTTTTGTCAGTTTGCATCACATCATTAACTTGGGCTGTTATCTCTTTAATTGTATCTTGTCTGGGCTAGAGAGAGAGCTGTGCAGTATGCTATCAGCTTGCTTCTGAAAAAGAAAAAGGACAAAAATATACTATCAAAATTTAGTGGAGAATTTTTTCCCCTCTGATCAGTTCCCAAATACTCACACAAGTGAAATTTCCGATGTCGCTCATGGAAGGGCATTCCAAGTGCTCTGGCAGATACTTTAGCATTTACATCTTTTGGCATGGCCCTATCTAACTTATTCTTATATAACTTCCTGACAGAGCATTTACATTAGAATTAAGTAATGGAAATTTGAGTGAAAGAAATTTCTTGATGAAAAAAGGTGAACCATTATAAAGGAGAAATAATGGGTTGTTTTAGCCATGGCAATAAAGCATTAGAAAATTTACTTTGTCATTGGAAGTTTGAAGAGTAAAAACCTGCCATTTGGGATCCAGGGGACAATATAAACCAGTCCCTTGATAGCTCATCAACAGAGAGGCTATCTCTGCTACTCATTCACTAGAAGCAGGCCCAGGGCAAGTTATTTCATCACCCCGAGATCTTGTTTGCCTCCGTCTCCAGTGGAGGCTACAGGTAAGTATGGGTGGAGGGCCATTCTCCCTCCCTGGCACCAGGACTCAGGACCAGAGATTGAAATCCCAGCTGGTATGCCAAGAGCAGATTAGTTGGGTCACTTGAAATGTTTTGTGTTGATTAACGTGGAACATTTCAATTAAATTTCAACTTTTTGGGGCAGGGGGGAGAAGTTTACTTAAATATAAAATAGAAAGTTGATTTATACAACAACAAATGATGAAATAAATCTGGAGTTCTGCATTTTGCAAGTGGTCAAACAGACCATTTTGAAAATGTGCTACTTCCTCTTCCCCCAGTTTTTGAAATACTGCATAAGAACCAACGTGTGTTTCTGAATTGCAAAATTGCGATGCAGCTCTGTCAGTGTGGGTGCAATTTTTCCTTTTAAAAGTGACCCGAGCCAGCCTATTTTGCCTCTTTCTTGGAAAGAAATAACCCTTATGTTTCTTGTGATACACTGTACATGTAGCTGTAACTGTTACATATACCTTGTACTTTAGCTATCTTGCTGTAGTGAAAACGGATCACTTTCTGGTGTAGACACGTGCCTTGTGTCCAAGGGGAGCTTTGCACTGGAGGCCCGGGAGGCAGTTAAGGTGACCTCTTCTTTTGATCTTCTGCTCTCTCCTAGGATTCCTCGTCACTGTGCTCCCAGAAGGGCGGCGTGATAAAGCAAGGCTGGCTGCATAAAGCAAATGTAAATAGCACAATCACTGTTACCATGAAGGTGAGGTGGATCCCGTGTTGTATTACTTATGAATGGAGCACAGTCCCCCTTAAGTGCAGAGCACGTCTCTAAAGCTAGCAGGAGTGCAGCTGTGGGATTCTGGCTTGGATGGATGTCCAGCCCTCTTGCAGAATATCCCAAGTTGCACTGAAAACCCAGTCTGGAAACAGTCTTAGACCCTTCCCTCCCCAGAATATAAGACTAATGTACTTCAAATCGTGATAGGCAAGCTGAACAAAAAGGTAAAGTGCATTCTAGTAAACCTCAGATTGCTTTCTGAATGGGCAGCTGAGACACAGAAGAGGAAAATGATTTAAATAACTAAAACAAAATAAGCTTTCTGAATTGCTAGTTTCCTCACTGGTAGAAAATATTCATGGAGACCAGCTTTGAATTTAAATGACAAGTCTTTGCTTGAAAAGCAGGGATGATGTCACTGAGAAGACAGAGAATTACTGACCTGAAAAGCAACAGCTGCAATGTCTGCTATTCTCTGTTGTGCATAATCCAGCATGACATTGCTCAGATTTTGCAGTGGTAGTTTTTAATAGCTCCACCACAGATTTTTGCTGTGGCAATAAGTCTATCTATTCTTTTACCATGCAGCTGCCTTGTTACTGCATAAAGAGAATATTAGGTAGTCATGCTCAACTGTGCATCTGAAGGATGGCTGCTGCGAGGCTCTTTGCTTTGTTAGCCTATTAGTAAATCTCAAAAAGCTCAGTTGTTCTGAGGCTCAATTCAGCAAGTTATGTATGCATGAGAAGTGGCACAGGACAATTCACATGCCCAATTTTAATTTGAGCTTTAAAATGACTCCTCATGAGCTTGAAGGCATAGACAGAATAGGGATTTCTAATTCTCTGCTTTTCTGAGTAGCAAGGTCAGAGAGCTAGCCGTTTCTGCCCCTGTCACTTCTGGAGCAGCTATCATATATGTTCAAAGCAGTTAGTTACATGCATGCTTGACTGAGGCCCTTGTAGTACTTACTGATGGCCTCAGTGCCCAGCATCTCAGACCCACCGTTCAGAGACGCTGTCTGAACTACACTGACTTCAGTTCTATTAATAAGGTCTGTAGAGTCTCTAGTGAAATTCAGAAATCAAACCACACAAAATCAGTGGCCATTTTCTGAGCTGGCTTGCAAAACACCTCCTAAGACAGGTGTGAGAAATTTGAGGATTTTGAAAGTCTTCAGCCTTATTGGCACTTTGAGAGGCTGCTGTCCTGTTGCAGAAGCAGACTTGCCCATCTCTTGGGTACTGACTCTTTCATTACTGTGAGGTACTGAGCCGCTGGTACCTCGCATTGCTGCTAAGCATGTGCAGAATGTCTTTTGTGGTGAGTCAGCCTGCAAGTGAAATGTAATTAGGCTACAGATGCCTACCTTTGTTTCAGAATAAATTTTCCTTTGCAAAGAACTTCCCTGGTTTGGCCCAGCAGTGTCTGGTATTTTGTTTTGAATTAATTCAGTGTGCTGCACTGCACTGTGGCATAAGGATTTTCTCTCTTCTTTCTCTCTGCCAAAATGGACCTCCCCAGTCCTCTAGCTGTCCCTCTGCCTTTGCTGTGCTCACCACTAGCATCTGTAGCCTGATCAGAGGGGATGTTCCCCCTATTCTTGGGTTTATATTATTCATACCAAATGATTAGTGTTTTCTGACAGTTATTTCTGATGGCAGTGCTTACAAGAGGGGGAAAGATGATAGGAATAGTGTTTGCTGCTTGCTTCTGCATTTCCCTCAAACAGATTGAGAAGTTCCAAATGTTTTAGCATGAAATCCCATACCTCATAAGGGATATCAGCCCTGTAAAATCTAGAGAGATCTACCAGTACAGTGGAGATGCTTTGATTCTTGCGATCCCCCTTGCCCTGGCTTCCTGCGTGATTCTCCTAGTAGTGATCTCCAGCACCTATGAAATACGCGCTGTTTCTTACAGACTGGACAGCATATGGTACTACCTTAAGTGCTGCCGAAATGGTCTCCTGAGTTGTGGTCCAATGTCTGTTGGACAGACAGAACCAACGCAAGTTCATGAAAATAGGCTTGTATTTTTCAAACAAAGATGTAAGTGTGGATTACAGAGTGTTATTTGGCTTGCATTCAGGAGCTAGGGAGCATTACTTTGTGAAGATGAAGGAGACTGGAGCCAGCTGAGGGGTGGGCTGGAAGCCCTGAGACTTTGCTTTAGGTGGGTGAACTTGTAATAGCAACAATGACATTAAAATTAAAGATGAAGCAGCAATCTCTCATTAAAAAAAAAAAAAACAAACAGAAAAAACAAGTAATATCCAAAGTGGTGAATTTGCAATATTCTAGGATCACCAGGGTTTCTTTTAGGATATTTTCTCAACAGCAGGAAGGCAGATTCTGAAAATGAGGCTGTCATTAGGGATATACAGCAGAGTGAATACTTACATGCGAGAAACTTTGTGCTGTTGCAGGTGTTCAAGAGGAGATATTTTTACTTGTCACAACTCACTGATGGCTCCTATATTCTTAATTCCTACAAAGATGAGAAAATATCAAAAGAATCCAAAGGCTGTATTTTCTTGGATGCTTGCAACGACGTTGTTCAGGTAGGTGTGCTTTCTGCGTGGCTGTACATGGGCATGCGCCTTGCTAGCTCAGAGGTAGAAATGCTTTCTTCAGGGCTGTAACATCAAGAGGTGAAGGCACGGATTTACAAACTAACTCAAAGCTGGTTTGCTCTGTCAGGCAATCTGATTAAAAGCCAGGCAAGGGGTTGCATAATGGTGCCATCATTTTGCCCAGACAGGCAACAAGCAGAAGATACTGCTGTCAGAGTAAAATCAAAGGATTTCATTGTTACCTGATCTGCTTTTTCCCTGCTGTCTGCCTCCTCTACCTGGTTATTGTAGGCCAGGTGTCTTCCAGGACACCCTGAGGTTTGAGGCCAGTATCTACTTGGTGTGATTTAGTCTTGTGCACCTTCCTTTTGTGTTTGCTACATGCACTGGCTTGTTGTTTCTGAAGTTAGAAGTTTGCTCCATGCAAATATGGAGCCCTTTGGGACTTCTCAGCTGTAAAGGGCCTGCGAGGTTTTAGGAGCAGGTATCTGTGTGGGGCTTAAACTTGGGCTTGCTTTGTTATGCTGGTAGTGAAGTGCAGCAATGAAGAGCTGGTGTGCCTTCTGCCATTGCTGCCTCTGTGCTGAAGCTTCAAGCGCAGAGTGTAGTGGAGCTAGTGCAGGACAGTTTAAATTACCCTGGCTGTTTCCTTCAGCATGGATGAGTCAGAGCAGTGCATTTCCATAGATATTTATCTTTCTGAATACAGTAAAAGCAGTAATGCACATGCCTTGGTGATGTACAGGATGTACTTCCCGGGTTGCATCAGATTTGCCTGGGCTTCTCATTAGAAAATGCTGTTCAAAGGCCAGAAGATCTCAGAAAATTTGCATTGAACCACTAGCTTTTAGATAGATGCCTGTAAGTATCCTGGAGTGCAACATTACTTACTGTGTTGGACAAAACCAGTTCCTGGCTTCCCTGGATAAATTAAAGGTCTCATGACATAAGAAGGAGCTTGGTCCTGTTTCTCCCAATGTGGCAACTGTGGTTCAGTCCGGCTTGCTTCCACTCTCGGAGCAGCTAGCAACCGTGGAGCCACAGACTGCTTATTCACAGTCGTAAAGCTCTTTGTGACTGCTGCAGGGGAGGTGCTGCGTCAAGGAGGATGCTTGTGGTGTTATGTGATTTTCCCTATCTTGGTATTTCAGTTTAGGTTGCTTTTTTTGAGAGGACACTTGTAACAGGTACTGAGCTGAGTAGTTGAGGAAAGTGTAATACAAAGCTTGCCCTTTTTTTGTTTGTTCGTTCAGTGTCCTAAAATGCGCCGTTATGCATTTGAGCTCAAGACGATAGATAAGTACAGCCACTATCTCGCAGCTGAAACTGAGCAGGAGATGGAAGAGTGGCTGGTAACTCTCAGAAAGATCATTCAGAGCAATGCCGAGAGTTTGGTGCAAGAGAAGAAAGATACTGTGGAATCTGTGCAAGGTCAGTTTATAAATAAATACCTACATTCATCCTTCTCCAGCAGGATGCAAGCAATGTGCCTGTAGAACCATTTCCTTTTATTTCTAGATTAATCACAAGAATTGTGCCTAACACATGATATCATGTAGAAGGTCTTAATATAATGTAGATAGTCTGAAAAATAAAAGCAGAGTGAAACACAACCCTTCCTCTGGATGGGAAATCCATGGCACAGTTTCAAGACTCCTGGAAAACTGGCCCTGAGGTAAAATTCTGCTTTGGAAAGACCTAGCAGGATGTAATTGTACACTCTGGTACTAGTAATGTATGGAAAAGTCTTGCTTCTGAGGAATAGAAAAGTCTCCATAAACTGTTCCTGCGCTATTGTAAGCAAATGTTGCAGGATGCTCTCTGGCAGCCGGGAATAAGATGGCACTCCCGCAGTTGTCTTGGACATCTGTGTTTTGTGTCCCTACAGATGATGAGTCAAGTACCCAGGGAAAATCAGAGAACATCCTGGAGAGCCTGGAGAGGAGCATGCATCCAGAGCTGATGAAGGTATTATGTTTGCAGAGCTCCCTTTCCCGGCCCCATAGCTAGTTCTCTCTCACTTCTGTGAAGGAAATTTTCCACGTTCTGTGACATGCTAAAGGTCAATCCCAAACTGCAGCTCTGGGGGAGCTGGGCCGGCAGCAGATGCTGCTGCTGTCTCTAGCATTTTGTCTGCCCAAGGATGGAGCTGGGATAGCTCTAAGGTTTGGAACTGCCCCACAGATAGCTCCATGCTCCTCACCTCCAAGTGTGGGGCTTCTTCACAAAGAAGAACCAGACTTACTGTGAGTGTAGGGACATGGTGGTTAGCATTGATCACTCCTGCTCAGCAGGGATGACTGTCTTGGATAAGACTGCTAAGGGGGAGTTATATGGCACCTGGTATTGTATATGATCCAGACAGTAGCTGCCTACTTCTGTCTTTTTTCTCATTTAGCAGAGCCACATTGCTTTAGTCAAACCGTACAGTGCTTGTGGGTATAGCTGGGCAGCCTTGCGTCATCTCGCATATCACAAGGAGGACCTGCAGAATACTTATTTTGTTTTGCATCTATTCTTTCCAAATACGAATGCTTGCATCTCTGTGGCCAGGCAGTAACATCAATGCTTTCCTTTGTCCTAGTATGGAAGAGAAACAGATCAGCTGAACAAACTGAGCAGAAATGACGGAAGACAAAACCTCTTTTCTTTTGACCCAGAAGTCCAGGTAAACATCCCCCCATTTCTCTCTCTCTGTAAGAGCCTCCTTGGCATCATGCCTCCCCTGTTCCCTTGCGTGGCTGCAGCGTTCACCTGCAGATGCAGTGTCTCTTTTGGTGGATTGGAGGATAGATGTGCAGCCCGTGTCCCTGCCGAAGAGCACAACAAGCAGGATATCTGTGCCTGCCTCCCTGGTGTACCAGTGCTGGTAGTCAGTGAGAACTGAACATGTCAATGCTCAGCTGGTAACTCAGAAAAAGGGAGCACTCACAACACTTCCGCAGGTGGCCTCCTTTCAGCTTTGCTGGTTTTGTATAATGCCTCGTGATACTACTGAATTACAAACCCATCCTCTGGGCCTTTGAGCTGCATGGGCTCAGCATGGCCGGAGTACGGAGCAGTGACACCAAACATGGCCATGGGGATTTATAGGAACAGCCTCAGTTTCCAGAGGGTTTACAAATGTAGGGTGAAACGCAAATTAAAAAAATACCACATGCTGTTTTCATTACGCTGGACTCACTGAGCTCACTGACGATCTGGCTTGTTTTCTTCTCAGCTTTGATGTCTTTGCTGACCCCTCTGCCCAGGCCCAGGTGTGGGATTTCAGTGAAATGAGTTGCAATTGTTAATGCAGTTTTAGAGAATCGTTCCAAGTTATTTCATCATTTCTGGTTTTCTTTCTGGCGTGCTTTGGCTTGTTCCCACCTATGAAAAAGAACATTCTGGTTTAACAGGGAAATGTGATTAGTTTTTGAAAGCTTTAGTTGTACCAAGCAAACTTCTCTTGGCACTTCTTTAGGAGCTTTGCCCCAGGCTTATCTTCTTTGTATCATGCAGGAGACTTGGTTTTTTGAAGAGAAATGTTGAAAAGTTTCCTGTATTCTAGTCAGATGATAAAAGTGGAAATATCTTTCACTGTAGTGTGCAGAGAGTCCAAGATACCTTTTTTTCTAACCAAATATAGGGCTAAACTGACTGTGCCCTTTCTGTGTACACAGAGCTCTTCATTATGCTGTGGGTCAAAGTCAGAGCTGCTGTGACAGTGGACCTCCAAAATCACTGCCCCAGTCAATGCTGGTGTTTATGTGCATGCTTGCATGCCTGGTGCTAAGAAAGCTGGGAGAGGAAACATATACCTGCAAGGTACTTTCCTCCTAGAAAGGAAATTGGGAGAACAATGGGAAGACTTTCCCAGAACTGGATTAACAATTACAGCCTGTTTTGCAGAAGTTGCTTGATTGTGAGAAAGCAACGTCCTGGTTTTGTCATGCTGGTTTCTGCAGGATACGAGGGGGAAAAACAGTAGCATTGTGCCAGATCCACCATGAGAGACGTGCTGCTGTTTTGGGGTGTTTGGTAGCTCTGTGTCCCTAGTGTCCAGCAGAGTAGGTATGGTGACGGCTGAGGATCTTTATTTGGCTGATGGTATTTTGGCTGCATATATGTCTGCTGTCTGAGAAGGTTTATGTTGAGGCACAGGCCAGCCATAGGCATTCTCGGTTAGGAAAGAAGTGATTATAATCAAGATTGTTTGGATTTTCCAGCCAGCTCTGAAGTCTTTGTTGCTTCTTACCACGCAGGTTAGCACTGTGCTAGAAACACCTTATGGTTTGAGATGTTGTTCGCAATCCCAACGGCTTGTGCCTTCTCTCTATTTCAGGCACAGGGACCATCTCTTAAAGTAGTCAGATCTTCAAAGTGGAAGATACTTTTCTGAATGTAACGACGGCTTATGTTCTGCTTTCTTCCCCAAGCTCTAAATGGTGTTTGGGAAGATCCCCAGGGTAACAGCAAAGCAGGAAGGAACTGAAATCGTACTGAGGTTTAGTTTTCTGTGCTCTAAAAACCAGATGGCTAAAAATCAATACATCCTCATGAATTCATGTCCTGAACGCATTTGTGTAACATCACTGAATGGCACTCATTTGTGAACGTCCTGTACTTCTTGTACGACTTAAAAAATTGGTTAAAACAATATTAGCTGTAATGTAATCCCTTAACATTATTCAGGGGTTTATTTTCATTTTTAATGAGACCAGATCTGTTTGTTTGATGTCTAGAGGCTAGACTTCTCAGGAATTGAGCCAGACGTGAAGCCATTTGAGGAAAAGTGCAGCAGGCGCTTCGTGGTGTACTGCCAGGACTTGTCCCTCAACCTCCTCGCTCAGCTCAGCGACAGGTCGGAAGGAGGACCCACCAACGTAAGGAGAGCTCTGGCATTTCCAGCTTTGTTGTCTTTCACCTCCCTAGCGACAAAAACCTATGGCAGAGTAATCTGGATGTATAAAAATGTCCCATTCTGCCATGAGCTCCGATGGGACCTGAACGGACAGGGTCTACAGGTCCAGGGTCGTTGCAGGATCTGTCTGCCCTTGTATTATTGTGTTCCAAAAATATGGCCGAGGAGGGGTCTGTTTGCTGTTTAACAGGATGCTGGATCCTGACATGCCTAGGTCTGCCGGGAACTGGGACCGCAGTGAAACCAGTGGTTTGGAGGCATGGGGAATGGGGAGCACATGTCTGAGATTCTGGGCCCCTGCTAAAATCCTGTTGGTGAATGATTAAGCTCCATCTCCAGACCACTCACTGCTGTGTTTTATTTCATTTCCCCTAATGTTAAGGAGTTTCCTTGTTCTGAAACCTTCTTCTGACTCTCAGCCTGGCTGTATTCATGGCCATTTTATTATGTGCATTTGTTGTAGTGCCAATGTTGTGCTTTAGCCTGGCTTTTCTGAGCCTCTGATGTCTGTAGACAGCAGTCATATCTCTGCTTAGCCTTTGTTCTGTCGGGCTGAACAGACCAGGCTCTTCCAGTCTTCTCTCCCAAGATATGTTCCCTAATCTCTCATCCTGTACTCCCTCCAGCTGGAGTCAACCCTTTGAGCAAGGTTGCCCAGAACAGCAGATAGCATCGCAGGAGAGGCAGAGCCACTGGGAGTTCCCAGTCTCTGCAAACCCTGTCTGATGCCTCTTAGAAGTTCAAAAGCTTTTCTCATGATGATTTCACACTGGCGCTCGCAGCCATCATGGGATCAGCTAGTACACCACACTTGTTCTTCTCAGCTGATGAGTGCTGCCCATGGCAGAGATTCTTGTTATTAATCCCTAATCGCACCCAGAGCAGGACCTAATCAGCACATTTTTAGTATTGATGTAATGCCTCCAAGTTATGCTGTAATGTCTCAGAAACACTACAGTCTTATCTTCAGGCCTTCGCTTTTATCTTTACGTGGAAGCATGCCTGCTAGGATCTTTGAACTAAAAATATGTAAATTTGTTACCACTTGCATTGTGCTGTGAAGGTCAGTAGTGAGTTCAGCTTGGTGTGAGATGGCCCGCAGAGTTCCCCCTGAGAGGCAAATCTTGCACATGCAGTTCCAAAACAGTCTTAACCTTGTATTTGAGCTCTGTCGGATGGGAGGTGGTTTATGCTGACTTTCCTTCTGTGCCCCACTGACAGCAACCAACAAACACTTTGCGTGTCTTGGTAGTAGATAGCTGAAGCTGGGCAATGCCGAGCTGATTTACTTTGGGACAGTGACATGCAAAGTCATCTTTAGCATGTGAACATAATCACTCTTTAGTTGAATTCTTTCTCATTGCAAAGGATAAACAGTTGTAACTGATGGATCAGGGTCATCTTTTCTTCCTGACCTCATAGCTTACTATTTACATAAAAACCCCTATGGATTTCACTCTTTATAATTCATTGATGGTTTTAAAATAACTTTGCTTAAATTAACTAGACTAAAATGCAAGAATATGCAACAAAAAATGTATGTATTTATAAAGCAAATAAGTATGCAGTATTTGTAAGAATCTTTTCAAGGTAAAATTCTGGTACACAAAACTAAAGATGCAAAAGGCAAAGCCAGCAGGCAATGCAATGCAATATTCTCAATGTTCTTGAGCATGTACCATGCATCTTTTTGACATATACATTCAATCAAATTTCCAGGTGGAGCCCTTTTTTCTAAGCTTGGCATTATTTGACCTGAAAAATAATTGCAAGATTTCAGCTGACTTCCATGTGGACTTGAACCCTCCGTCTGTCCGTGATATGTTGCTGGATAACTCCACACCTGGGGCAGAGGGCTCCAAGGGGCGATCGCCAGGCGAGAGTCTTGTGCATGGAGTCCCTGAGTCTTGTCTGCGCTATATAAAACGGGTAAAGAACTGACTTTCTCCTCTCCATCTGTATCTCTGTTGATGCTGTGGCTGTTCAGTATCATTGCTGTGTGTTGTTACTCACTATGTGGACCAGTGCTTGTGAGCTGTCGCTGTAAACGGCCTTGCATGGTTGTGCAGGGCTTGGTTTAGAAACAGCCCAGAAAGATGGCCTTTCCTCCAAAAAGCCATCAGCCCTCTCGACTGACCATATCTCTCTCACCTCATGAGCTAAAATGAGGACAGATGAATCAAATGGAAGAACAGAAGCCAGCATTTCCCATGGGCTTTGGGCTTTTGTTGGCTTTGGGTTGCTTTGTTTTGGTCAGCGTCTGAAGCTGATTGCCCCTCGTGCTCGCTGGTAGCGGTAGGCAAAGCACCAGCTGGCGTGTCAGCAGCACCCAGAGCGGGTCTTGCGTGGGCTGCGGGAGGAGGGCGGCAAGCTGATCGGAGCCAAGTCTGGCAGTGCGAGTAGGGTGTCCAGCTTTCTGACAGCCTGCTGTCTGTTTGTTGTAGGGTGTTTTCTCCGTGACTGACCCTCATGTGGAAATCTTCCTGGTGGCCCGCGTGGAGAAGGTGCTGCAGGGCAGCATTACGCACTGTGCAGAGCCGTACATAAAAAACTCGGACCCGGGGAAGGTATTTGATGGGGCTGTGAGAGTATCTTCTTGGTGATGCTGTCTGTTGCTCCTGGGAGTAGTGTGATCTGGAACGTGGGATGTTCCTGCTGCCCTTGAACTTTCTTTCTGGCAAATATTGGTCTTTATCCATTCTGCTACTTGTGCTGTTCCCAGGCTGGCATCAGCCAGGCTGTCCTGGGAGAACTCAGTTTCTTCCCCTGGAAGGAGGCAGAGGACTTTCAGAAAGAGTCAAGCAGCTGGAGCAGGGAGGCCTTTCCTCACTGCACGTCAGCAAGGCAGGTCCCCCTCTGGCAGCACCAAAGTGGGACACTTCATCCCCTGAGAGAGGCTGCACTGCTGCGTGGTGCTATACCCGGTGTTTCAGATTGGTGCCTGGCTCGTTTGCACTGGATTGCCGCAGTCATGTTTTAGTAGCAACAGAACATAGGCTTTACCCTTTTCTCTGCTCATCCTGCCTCTCTCATGCTCTATGGAGGGTGCTGTGACCATATGGGGGAACATATGCCACCGGTGCTCAGTGAGAGGCCCTGGTCCTGACTGCAGTAGGCTCTGTGTGTGCCGGGCAGAGCTGACGAAGCCTTGCTGCAGCTGGTAAAAACGGTCCCAGGAAAATCAGTGTGTGCTGGGCATCTCATAAATGATGGCATTCGCTCTGCACATTTTGTAAGCCTGTACAGGATGAGCCAGCTACAGTCAGATTTGGAAATATACTGCTAATACCCTTTTATATCTCACAGTTTAATGTAGAATCAAGTGGAGTTTTAATATGACTGTGCCTTTTATATCTTTGCAAAAGTAATAAATGTGCATATTGTGAAGTGACAGTGATTTTTCTATCAACTGCTTAGGCAGTTGTTAAGTTGTGTGTCTGCAAAACTGCATGTTGTGGAACGTGGAGAGTTTCTCCCTGGAGAGTGTGACATTCTTTATTTCTTTCCCAGGACAGCGTGGGAGCAGTGGCGCACGTTGACCTTGTCTCTTATTTTTTGCAGACTGCCCAGAAGGTCCATAAGGTAGCCAAGCAGGTGTGCAGCCGGCTGGGGCAGTACAGGATGCCCTTCGGCTGGGCTGCCAGGTTAGTAGTCTCGGACCTCGCTTTGGCCATTACGGGAGCTGCTGCTGGAAGTTATCTGGGAGGATATCAGGCTAAATGGGCGAAGAGCCAAACTGCTGAAGTCCGTGGAGTTGCATGGAGGCAACACAGGGCAGAATCTGACTCTGATTCCTGAGACAGAATTTGGATTGGCTGAAATACTCTATCCAGAATTAGAAACAAAGTATTAAAAAGTAAACAGTGCTGGGAAGACAGTAACCTTCCTGCTGACCTGTAGCTACTGATATCAGGGCAGGACATTCTTGGGGACAAGTTACGCCCTCCCTTTCTACTACGGGATCTGGTGCAGAAATCCCTCCTGGCACCAGCCATTGCTGGGGAGGGGATAAGAGTGGGGGACCTTCTGGTCTGGCTGTGGCAATCAGCTGAGGTGTGGCACCCATCTTTGTCTCTGCTTTAATTAATGTTCTTGGGAATGACTGGAGATCGTGATGCCATTCCCTCACTGTTCTTCTACTGCGGCTGATAAAAGTACATCTGTGCTAGCAGAGGAAGGTACTACAGGCAAGTTCATCACTGCCACTGCATCCTATTGCTGCCTTGCTATCTGATGCTAACACGAGGAATTGTAATGACATAGGAACACCAGATGACTATCACACTGGGCTGTGATTTCATGGTGTGCAGCTTACACTGTGTATTCTTGAGCTGGATTTTCCTGTGACATTTTCCACTCAGCTTCAGGAGCGTGTTTCAGGGATGCGGTTCATTCTCAGGAGCCAGCGCACAGCCTGTGCAGTGCCTCAGCCCTCTTTCAAGGGTTGCCTCAGCCTCAGGGTGTGCTCTATGTGTGCCTCAACTTTGACCAGCTTTGGATTTGTTCCTGCTGGGTAAAGAGCTGCGTTTGGAGTCCAAGAAGTTGAGCACACAAGAGCCTGGTGTGGGGAGCTGTGTCGCTCTGCGTCCCTGGAACAGCTTCCTTGTGGGCTTCGGAGGAAGTTGTTTGCACAGAAAGGCAGTAGGGATGCTTCAAGTCCTTACTATACACAGTTTTCTGCAGTCTTTATATTCAAGGGCAAAGATGCAAGTGTTCATGAAGGAGTAGTACGATGTTCTGCTTTGGGTTCAGGAGGAAGCTCATGCCTGTCCTGAGACTTGTCTTCACTAAGCGCTCCTTTCCTGGGACGTATTCCAAGCTCTGGCCCCATGTGGGGATGAGTAACCAGGAAGATACTTTACCACTTGGCCTCGGAGGAAGGGGACTGAAATGAGTGATGCCACATGCAGTTTTACGCGACAGGCAGAGGTCTTGGTGTTGGTTGGTGCTGCAGGCTTGCGTGTGGGGTCTAAGCCTCGGGTGAGGATGGGAGAGTGATGGGGAGACCTGGAGGCATTCAGAACAGTTGCAAGCCAGTGAACCTCTCACCAGATGAAAAGTGCCCTTCAGCCTGATGTGTCAAAGATCTCGGATGTCTGCCTATTTATCAACATATAGGAAATGTGTCCTGTCTTTTTTGCAGGCCAGTTTTTAAAGACTCACAAGGAACTCTGGATTTTGAAGGAAAATTCTCCCCTCTGTACAAGCAAGACAGTGGCAAACTCTCAAATGAAGATATGCTGAAGCTTTTAGCAGAGTATAAGAAGTAAGTGTAAGAGACTGGTGCAGAGGCTGAACAGGCATTTTAATATACATTTTTAAAGAGTAAGTGTAAGCATGAGATGACAGTTTCTAAAATACTCAGAGTAACAAAAAGCCATGCTGATCTTTTCAGCACATGAGCTTTCAAGATTCACACTCTTGTTCCTTTCTCCCTAATGCAGACCAGAGAAGACAAAACTACAAGTCATTCCAGCCCAGTTAAACATTGTCATCAAAGACATCCCGCTAGACTTCACAAGTAAGGATCTTGGATCTGAAAATAAATTCTGATGGTGCTGGCCCTCAGGTGTTAATGGAGCGGTTTTGCTATTTCATTAAAAAGGAGGATCTCAGGGCTGCAATGAGAAATGAGTGGTTCAGCACAGCTGCTGACTCCTAAGTCTTTCGGATGGATTCTGTGGAGGGGCATGATGCAAGCACAACGGTTTACTTTAGGGGTGCATATGCTTTGCAGTTTGGTTATCACATTCTAAATCTAAAGGAAACCCCCTGTCTGCTTTTGCTATTATTATTACACCAATCTCATGTAGCATTTTTCATCTATAGCACCAGAGGGCTTCACAAATATGGTCAGTGTGATTCTTCACTTTGCATATGAGGAAACCAAGGCAAAGAAAGGACTCATGACCTGTTCGGTGTCACCTCAGGGCCTGCGGCAGCTCATGTCACAGGTTCTCTAGCCAAGTCCTCTGTCTGAAAGGTTTTCTGGTAGACTTCATTTTTTTTGTTCTTTTTGAAGGCCATCACTTGAGTTGAACTGTCCTTTGTGATGGATGCTTCAGTCAGGTGATATTTGCATGATTTATGAAAAAGTAACTTAATAGGTCAAATTCCTGGAAGTGTCAAGGTGCAAATCCAGGGAGGGGCTGGGCAGAGCAGTGGCCCCAGCCCAGATATAAATATTTCATAAGACTCTTTGGCTTTGCCCAGAACTGCAGGAGAGTGCCACTGTCTTGCCCTCCTTCCTGCTGGCAAGGAGAGCAGAGTCTGATGGTGCCTCCACACTCATCTTTCCTCGGTATTGCTAGTGCAATTGGGGACTGCAGATGTTGCATGATCAAGAGGAGAATTTTCTCAAATCACTTCAAAGAGAGTGGGACAAATCCTGCTGCCTGGTCAACACACATGACCCTCTGGCTGAAGAGAAGTGGGTGCTCAGGAGCAATGGCAGAATTTCAGACCAACAGATTTCCCGTCACATTAGCTGTACTTACCAAGTTTGTCAGACGTGTGCTCATCTGGGCTTTCCTCCCCTTCTAGATTGTGTCACGGCTTCTTATATCCCTATAAAGCCCTTTGAAAAGAGCTGTGAGAACATTGCAGTTGAAGTGGAGGAGCTTGTCCCAGAAGTTGCCAAATACTGTTATCCCTTCACTGTCTACAAAAACCACCTCTACGTCTACCCCTTGCATTTGAAGTATGAGAACCAGAAGGTGTTTGCGAAGGTGAGCAACCCAGAAGGCAGGCTGCAGACAGACGCAGCATGATCTAGGGTGATGCTGATCTGTAGCAATAGCTCATTCTCCTATTCTCCCTCATTTCAGGCGAGGAATATTGCCGTCTGTATTGAGTTCAGGGATTCGGATGAAGCTGATGCCAGGCCATTAAAGGTGGGTACCTGTTATTTCTAGGGATCTGGAGCTGCCATTTGCTTCCAGTTGTGTAGTGTATGGCAGCCCGCCTGAGCAGGACAACAGCAAAACACTGAGCTTTGATGCTGGCTGTTTTAATTTGATCAGGTAATTTATGGTGGCAGGTATCCTGAATCCAGCTTCTCATTTTTCATTCCAGTGTATATATGGCAAACCTGGAGGTCCTCTCTTGACAACAAATGCATATGCTGCCGTGCTGCATCACAACCAAAGTCCAGAGTTTTACGATGAGGTAAAAACAAAACAGTGAGAAATAACAGACTTGCCTGGATCCTGCAAAGCCAGCTGGCTTTTTAGGACACCTCTTTTTCCAGGGCTGGGTAGAATGAGGATAAAAGTGATCACCAGGCCTTTGTCTCAGTAGAAGGGCTCAGCAGAGCCCTTTTGACTTTCTCAATTTTTAATGCCAGTTTGTTTTCTGCTGTCTTTATTGTCACGCTTTGTGCACTCCAATCACACACCCCCATTAATAAGTAATGTGCAAATGTGATGAAAATGTTAGCCAGGAGTTATCTAAGATGGGTAGAAACATGTCTTGTGTAACTGCATACAACATAACATTTGTGAAATAAAATAGAACTTAAAGAACTCCACAATTAAAAATACAGTCTTATCTATCATGATATCATTTTAGATTAAAATTGAGCTTCCAATTCACCTCCATCAAAAGCATCATTTGCTTTTCACCTTCTATCATGTCAGCTGTGAAATTAATACAAAGACAACATCGAAAAAACAAGACACCGTTGAAACTCAAGGTATGTTCGCTGCTTAAATTACTTCTATTGGAGTGTAAGAGTCCAAAATGGAATAAATGTTGGGACATGAAAAAATATTTGATTAAAATACTAGCCTATTTGAATTTACTTTTTTTAAAACCACCTAATACAAATAATGAATCTAAACTGGAATAGAACACAATGTTTTCAGTGCATACTAAAGCTCAACTTTTTGCTGCAACGTGACAACTATTTCTGTGTGATCATGACTTGGCTGGCATCAATGAACGATGAATCCTATCGTGAGTCAAGTCACCAACAAAAGTTTGGTGCAAGATCAGGGCCTCAGGGGCTGATTCTGCCGGCACTGAGCATGTGTAAGTGACTGAGCACACCCAAGTCCGGTTGGATGGGACTCTCCTTGCAGCCAGTCCTTGGGCAACTGATGGACCCTCATCCTGGTGCATGAGCCTTATGCACCATTTCTGTCCCAGAAACCCACTCCTTGGTTCCTGAGATCATGGTTGTGTTGTGTCTGAATTTCATTCACTAAGTCCTCAGGTGAAACGTGCTTTGACAAGGCTGACATGATTGATCCCAGCCTAGTTGAAGCCACTTGCACAGCTGTGGGCTGGACTTCCTCAGTGAGACACAGCTCCTACTGGAGTTTGAGATAAACGTATATCGCTGTGGGTGTACTAACTTTGGACCATTGATTGCCTCCACAGTGGGATACGCCTGGGTCCCATTGCTGAAGGATGGACGGATTATCACCTTGGAGCAGCATTTGCCTGTTTCATCCAACCTTCCACCTGGCTACTTGGGTCCTGGAGACACAGAGTCACGAAGGGTAGGAAGGCCATTTAAAATGGGCTTAAACATAACAGGAAGAAGCCAGCTGAGTTTTTGTTACTTCTGTAAATTCTGGGCTTGTGTTTGTGTTGTGCACATCTTTAGCCCAGTTAGCTGTTCAGGGAAGCATCCCCTGGATGCATGGCTGGAAAGATTCCTACTGCAGTGAAGCCCCTGAAGCTTCCAGTTCTTAGGGGTGGGAACCAGGACACTTTTATTCCGCTTTCCATGGCTGTAAGGCTTGCAGAGACTATTTGTTGTGATTGCCTAGACTGGGTGGTTGCACCTGGTGTGCAACACGTGGTGTGTAGCTGCAGCTGGGGGGGGGGGGGGTGCTGCTGCTGTTGGGGGGTGTCCTGTTCTTCCACCCCACACAGTGCCTTCTGACCAGGCTTCTATCTGCACAAAGCCACTTTCTCACCACAATCTGAAACCAAATACCTCAGTGTTGTCTGTTCGCAGCAGTCCAGTGTGGATGCGAAGTGGGTGGATGGAGCAAAGCCGCTGTTTAAAGTCAAAATCCATTTGAACTCCACCATTTACACCCAGGTAAGCTGAGCACCTCGTTCTTAAAGACTCCCAACAAATGCGGAGGAAATGACTGCTGAATCCCTACTGCTGCTCTGCTGTAGGGGCTGCGGGAAGGGGCTACCGGGTTTGTGGAGCAGCACTGAGATATTTCTGTAGCAGCAGATCTGGGATCACTTGCAGGGAGTCCGTCCTTTGTGTGGACGTGATAAGGTGGTTGTGTGACTGAGCCCTGGGAGAGGCTAGTGTTTTCTTGGCTGATTGCACTGTAACTGCCAGGACCAAGGAAACCTTTGAGCAAAAGAGCTGCTTAGATGACGTGAAAGAGTGAAGAGCTGCTGGAGATGGGAGGTTTCCCCAGGTATTAGTCTGTTCACTGAATTAAGAAAAAAAAGTGTGCTGACAACAGCAGGCTTTTCACAAGAAAACAGAGCCCTAATTTCCCTTCGAGATCCGTTCAGGCAGTTTTGCCCAGTCATTGTGTGCAGTGCTGCCTTACGGTGGTGATGGACTTCCCCGGGCTTCTTGCGAAGTGCAGCGGATATCCCCGCGCCTCCCGTCTGTGCTGCCCGCAGGGGAATGCCCTTGGCAGGGCTCCTCGTACGGTGCCAGATGCAGTCAGCTTCGTTTACGTTCGCTGCAACTTGTTTTCAGTGTCATCTAAGCCTGGTTTGGGGTCTTACTGATTCTGCACAGTACGGAAAGCAGCACGGTAGTCCCACTTCCCTACAAGTGATGTTCCCAGATGTTTTTCAGGGTTAAATAACCCAATAATAAAATGTAAGCTTGGAGGAGGAGGGAGAGGAATGGACAATCACAGGAAAGGCGAGAGAGCCTCAGGTGGACTGTAGGAGATTGGCGGGGCAGTCCCAAAGAATCGCAGCTAGGAAAGGAAGGCTCCTGCTTCTCCAAGCCGCAGTTGGACGGGGTCAGGGCTCAGGGTAGTGCAATCAGGAGCATTTTAACAATGGTGGCAGTTTTGTGCTTAATCTTGAAATTAGCTGGGACCTAGAGGATGGGCAGTGACTGGGAACCTTGGAAAAGGCAGGAAGCAGTACTGTAGTCCAGGGAGAAGGCATCTGGGGACCAAGGCAGTGCCACGGGTAGCGATGCGGGGCTCGCTAGAGACGTGGCCCTGGCCTGCGGCTGCAGGTGTGCCAGTGGCTTTGCAGGTAGAGGCTGTGGAACAGGGTGGGCTGGCAAAGACTGAGGCTGCTGCACTGAACTTGCTTTTCGTCTCTTCCAGGACATGCACTTGCACAAATTCTTCCAGTACTGCCAGCTGGTTCAGGCGGGAGCTAAGGAAGTCCCAGGAGAGCTTATTAAATACCTGAAGGTGAACAGTGCCTTTCAGTGGGCTTTGGTTATGTTTTTATGGCCCATCAGACCAGACCGCTGCACATGTAGACACATGCACTGCCTGCAGCATCCAGGACTGGTGCATTGTGCACAATCCTTACCTTCTCCTTCGCTTGCTGACACGTCTGCCCGCTGTTTGTGTACCGCTTCCTGCTGCCTTTCGCGGGAGGTGCAAACAGGCAGTTAGCATCGCTCTGCTGTGCTCCTGGCAAATTCTCTTCCTGGAGGGCTCAGGCACTCCTCAGCAGGCACAAGCTGCAAGGGGCTTCTCCACCTGCTGCATTAGACCCGATTTAAACCTTTAAATTGTAGCACGATCTCTTGTTTTCAGGAATTTTTTACATTTAACACAGGATTTTTGTTCAGGCAGAAAAAGATCTGTGAGAGTGTAACTCGGTTACAGTGAAATTGAATTGTAGATGACCTGTGATTTTTGGCATTCCCTGCAGCATGAGTAAGGGCCTAGGAGCAGGCCCAAGGAAGGCTTCTGCAGGGAATAACTTTCCTGGCTGTTTACTGTCCTTGTTTCCTTTCTGAACAGCCTGTTTTCAAGTGTGCTGCTGTAGCAACAGCTCCACTTACAGTGTTGGGAATTTATTATCACAAAGTTACTGGGTGTGTTTCAGATAATATATAAATATTTTAAGCAATAAAAATAATGGCAGGCTTTTAAGCCAAGCATTAAAACAGTAGTTGCCTTGTTGAGAGCATTTCATGAAGGAACTGGTTAGGTCCCAGCCCTGCCTAGCCACAGGGATCCCACTGCAGCCTTGCAGGGAGAGAGACATTTACATGCTAACCACAAGTTAGGGCCTCCCACCATCAATACCTCAATTATTTAAGTACTTCAGTAATTTAAATACCTCAATACAGATTTAAGAACCTTCCTTTAGATTTGCAAGTTTGAAAATTGAAAATGAAACAGTGACTTCATAGACTTGTACCTTCAGACCCAGGTGAAATAAGACGTCTATGAGATGGGTGAAGGGTGTATGCATCAGATGATCTTGGCCTTCACTAAGTCCCTTCAATCCTATTTCCAATATCAAGCTGTGCTTTTTGGGGAAAAGTCTCGCAGAAAGTAATTGGATGTCAAGTTTACTTGCTCCAAAGGCACTTGTGAAAATGGGACTTGATCGCTTCAGAAAACTGTCCCAAGCGAGAAGAGTTGGGAACAGAACTTCAGCCGTAAACTTTGGGTTACTGGGGTCAGATCATAGCATGTGACCTCTAATTAAGTCATAGCTGCCTGGGCACATCTGAGAGGAGGATTAGTACCTGTCAGGAGTGATTCATGTTGCTCCCTGAAGGCTCTGAGTAAGCAGTGGTGTAGGTCCAAGTCCTCCTGCCCTCTGACAGGCTGAAGCCCACACCCTGAAGCATTTGCTAATGCCTGTCCTATTGCCACAGAAATGTCTGTGGACTATAAATATTTCACAACATCTGTAAAATATTGAACTAAAAGTGTCTGTGTTTTGAACATTTGTTTTAGTGTTTGCACGCCATGGAGATCCAAGTAATGATTCAGTTTCTACCTGTAATTCTTATGCAACTATTTAGAGTCCTTACAAATGTGACCCAGGAAGATGAAGTCGCTGTCAACTGCACCATGTGAGTGTCTGGTAAACCATGCATCTTTCTTCAGTTACAAATGCAAAGCCACAAACTGCAGTGCAAATCAGGGTGTGGTTTCCTGGTACAAGGTGTTAAGTGGCAGCATTGGCTGTCCTGGATGTCCAGGCTGGCCTCCCACCAGGCGCTGTGAACCGCCAGCTGCTCTCTTCTCCTGGCACACGCAGGTGGCGTGGGGCAGCATGGAGTCCTTGTCCTGAGAGCACGTGCAAATGAAAAAAAGAGCCGTGCAGGGAAAGTTGTGTTATTTTAAAGACAGCTGCTGGGAAGGAGCACTGGAGACAGCGGGGATACTTAAGCCTGTGATGCCCATGCAAATTAACCCTCCTGGTTTATTTTTCAAAGGAAACCTGATATTTTGTCACTTATGACAAGAAATTCATTAGCAGTTTTCCAAAATGACATTTCTGTTAAAGATCCTGCAGAGTTCTCCAAATTCCTTTCTGAGGGATGCCAGAATGGAAACTGGCACCAGGGACTTGGATATTTGTCGTATCTGTCACTTCATTTGGTTCAAATGCTTCATTAAGGAGGTTTAAGATCTCCTGCTGTTACTTGGGGCAGGGTTTGCTGGTGGGAGGCTTCTGGTTGTGAAGATAGCTGAGCTACTGAGGTGTCGAAAGGCTCCAGAGTGCGTGTGAGCGTCCTGGGCTGCCACGGCAGACGTGGTTGCAACAGGGACCCTGCAGGCCAGGCTCCTGTCTCAGGAGTATTGCTCAAAATCCCTTGGCGTTGGGATGTGTGTTACGCCGTAGAGGTAGCTGCTGCATACACGTTGGCCCAGACCATATAGCTCTATGGCCAGAAGTACGGGATTTTTTGTTTAACCAGGCTCTGCAACGTCTGCAGCCCCAAGAGGGCAGTGCTGACTAGGGCCTGATCGCGGGGGAGTGCCGCCGCCAGATGTGCCGCTCGCGCAGGGCCCAGCCACCTTTCCTTCCTCGCTCTGCTCGCGACACAAGTTAGTCGATCGACTGAAAACACGCAGGCTGATTCTTCCTTTGCAAAGTGGTGTAATGCAAAGGGGAATGCTGGAAGTTGCTCCCTGGAGACCTTAACGCTTGCTCCGACTCTGGGAAATGCTTTGCCTCCTCCTGCTGAAAACCTCTGGCTCCCCTGAACCCTGCTTCTCCAGGGATGCGGGGCCTGCCGAGGCTGCAGTCCTCACCCAGCTCGCTGCCGTGGGTGCAGGTGGTGGGCACTCATCCTGCTCAAAGCGCTGCGTAATCCCGCTCTGCTCAAATCGCAGGGGCAATCAGGGGGAAGCGAGTGACTCCAGCCACCTGCTGAACGACCACCTCCCAAGTTCAACCCCAGAGAGAGCTTTTCAAAGCTCTGCTTCTTCCTTTCCAGGTTTAGCTCAGTGTTTCATGACAACTATTTTGTCATCCAGGCTTTGAGTGGAATTTAAAATCCATCTTATCTGATAAATTGCTTGTAAAATCTTCCCTCTGTGGTTTGGCCTGCGGGGTCTGTGACAAAGAGCAGTAGTTTGTTGTTCCCTCTGACTGCAAGTGGAATGTAAATCCCTGATGTTGGCCAGGGAACCCAGGTGCTTGCTGCCTTCGTAAACTCCCTGGAGTGCTTCCAGCGGGCTGGCATGCTCTCCACCGTCTGCATGTCCCCAGTGAACTGCAAGAAAACTGCACGCCAGAAAATAACATAGTGCAAATAACGAGGAGCGAGGGAGGATAAATGTGACATAAATTTAGTAAAAATGAGCCTTCAGAATTAATCAGTTCAGGAGATTCAGGAAGGTGTCAGACTATAACAACCGTGGAGACTTCTTTCCCCTTTTCAGCAGAGGTTTTGTGGGCTTTCTGTATTGATCTTGTGGACTTTTTCTAGTATTACAGTTGTTAATTAGCACTCTAATTAGCATTAGGAGAGGGCTCACAGTGAAGCCAGGCTCAATATGTGGTAAGCTGTATGGTGTGGAGGAGTCTTTAGCGTGCGTTTGCTCTCCGCTTGGCAGTTCTGTAGATACAGCCGCTGTTGGGTGACACCAGCCAAAGAAAATGAGGTGCAGAGCAGACAAACTTCATATGCTTGTTTTAAACTTGGCTGACACCCGAGTGTTGTTCGGGTGTCTAATGCTCACTGCAACGCGAGTTGAAGTTGCTGCAGGCCTTTAATCCTGGCATGCGCTGAGGATAAAGAGGTGTCCCGCAGGGAGGCTGGAGCATCTAATGCAGCTGGTCAAGGTGACACCTCATCCAGGACCAACGCAGGGAAAAGGCTTTGGCCGCCTCGGCTCTGCATGCTCTGTTGAGGGGCTGTGCTGTGGCAAGGATGGTGCAGCCGCAGGAGCTGTGTAGGGGAATGGGCGGCAGGCACTGATGGCTGGGGAAAATACCGGTCGTTGGCTGGAGAACTGGGCTCTTTGTAAACCAGGCTCTGCCAGGAATGAGGCTTTCGGGGCTGAACAAGGCTCGGGCAGCAGCTGTGTCTGCGAGCCAGAGGAGCTCGCCCTTGCTGCAGGCTGAACACGAGCCATGTTTCTCCTCAGGGTTCTCCTGCACATCGTGTCCAAGTGCCATGAGGAAGGCCTGGACCACTACTTGCGCTCTTTCATAAAGGTCAGTCACAACACCACGCTGCTCTGTGAAGCTGCTCGCTGCGAGCAGGCACGCTGCTGACGCTGTTCCTCTTGCCTCTCAGTACGTCTTTCGAGCCGAGAAACCCAGTGCCACGCAGGCGAAGATGACCCACGAAATCCTGGTCCTTTCCATGGCCACCATCTTGAAGCAATCAGCAGATTTTCTAGCCATCAATAAGCTACTCAAGGTAAGTATTGGCAATACTTGGCTACCAAAAGTATCGGGGAGGAAGAGAAGGGTGTAAAGCCCAGCACCCCGCCTGTCCAAGCCCACGGCAGGAGCAAAGCCTGCGTGCAGGAGCCAAGCTGCCAGGGCAGCTCTTTGTATCCACATCCTTGCGGTTCCCCCCTTCCAACAGCGAGGAATTGTTGCCAGGAGCCTGACTGTGCCAAGGCACATAGCAGGACGGAGCAAAGGGGGTTCATTTTGCCGGTTTTATCTGCTTCCTTCAAGCCACCCGAGGCTGGTAGGACGTCTCCAAGTAGCAAAGGCACCCACACAACACCAGCTGCCCAAGCACAGCCTTGCCACTGCAGGGCTTTACCCCGGCATAGAGCAGAGCCCTGTCCTAATGCTCCAAATCCATTTTAAAAGGCTTATTTGGAACAGGCAAGAAGTGAGGAGTTCAGTTTAAAAGGCTGTTTAAATTTGAACCCTCCTTCATACACTGCTGCTTCCCCACGTAGTCAAACACGTTCGGTCCCGCTGAGAAGTATAATAGTGTTCTTTGTTCATTCTAGTACTCGTGGTTTTTCTTTGAAGCACTGGCAAAGTCAATGGCAATATACCTACTGGAAGAAAACAAAATTAAGGTAAAAATAAATTAGTTTGCTGCATTACGGAGCCATCACAAACTAACTCTCCCTCAAAATTATTCTGAAAAATTATGTAATTCTCTTTCTTTATACAAACCCTGACAAAGCTAGTCAGATCTTTCCTTTTTCCCTTTTATTTTTTCCTTTTCCCTTTTTTTTCCCCTTTTTCCCTTTCCTCATAATTTAAAAGTTCTAAATCTCCTTGCAGTTCGTGCAACCTCTTTTTCTGTTACTAGCTACTGGAGTTTCAGCCGGCGCTTTCTTTGTGCCAGTATTTTGTTAGGAAATAACCTAAACAAACGCTAAAGGAAGCTTATGCCTGGACTCGGTCCTGCCTGCAGCAGTGACTATATGACATGCTCTTGGTTTCAGCTTCCCAGAGGCCAGCGGTTCCCCGACTCCTACCAGCATGCACTGCATTCGCTGCTGCTTGCCATAATTCCTCACGTGACCATTCGCTATAACGAAATTCCCGAGGAGTCCAGGAATGTCAGTTTTAGCTTGGCTAACTTCCTGAAGGTCAGCAATTTCTTTCCTTCTCCCAGGCTTTAAGGAAAAAATGATTAGAAGCAAGGAACAAGCAAACAGATGTTTGTACTCAATCATCTCAGCGGTTTCCTCGGCAATGAAAACTCGGGGGGGTTTAGCTTTCGCAGGGACAGAAAGAAGCTGTAACCCCCATAGGCTATCTGGGGTTTTAGTCATGCCTAGCAACCGTTCAAAACCTGAGCTGAAATATATGTGCTCTCATTTTAAATATTTCTGTTGTCCACTAGAGACCTAAGTGAGGTCATCCAAGTAATTTCAGAGAAACAGTCAAGTGAATTTTGGGAAGTGAGCAGCAGCCTAGAGGATCAAATTTGACTGCTGGCAGGATGGTAGTACAGAGAAGATTTAAGATTATTGTTTCCTTTAATGATCGTTCATACATTGTTATGTTTTCTGCAGCGCTGTTTGACCTTTATGGACAGAGGATTCGTTTTTAACTTGATAAATGATTACATTTCTGGATTCAGCCCGAAAGACCCTAAGGTAAGCAGGGTATTTCTTGAAAGACGGTCTGCAGTTGTACATATTACAGCAGTCAAAGCTCTGTAAGGACTATTTTATACCACTGCTGGAGGACCTTTAAACACAGTTCCTGCAGAGTCTTCTGCAGGCAGAGACCCCTTTGTCTGGGCCAAGAGCCTGCATGCATCTAAGCTTTAAAACAAGGTAAAGAGTCAAAACAGTTGAACTGAAGGAGGGATTGGTTAGTAGTCTGGATGACAAAGGTAACAGATGCGTCAGAGAGAAGAGAATAGGGAGTGTCTGGGCAGTAAAAGGCAGGAATTCCCTGTCTCAAGCGATAGTTGCATGCCGTGACACTTCGAAGGACTAGACAAAAATCTGCTGATTATTACTGAGGTTCAGCGAGTACTGTTAGGATTCCCTGCGGAAGAAACACACTGAACTGGGAGAAAATGAGTCAAACTGGAATCATATTTTGTGTTTCTCTGTTTTCTTTTTTCCTCAGCTCCTGGTTGAATACAAGTTTGAATTCCTTCAAACCATTTGCAACCACGAGCACTACATTCCTCTGAACTTACCAATGACCTTCTCCAAACCCAAGCTGCAGCGAGTTCAAGGTATGTCTTTTCTCAAGAGACTGGCTAGACAGCTATTATTTATTGGTCTTGGTGGCCTTTGACCAGATGGAACTTGGATTAGTATCAAATAAATGCATGTCTTGGTTAGCCTGATTTACATTAACCACAGGACAAGATACTATTCTGGCACTTTTACATTATTGAGCTCCAGACTGGTCTGCAGTCAGTCCTTTCAGTATTTCCTATCTTTAAGTTTGCATTGGATTAACAATATCCAAAAGAAATTGCCTCTATTTCAGTAAATATAGTAAATAGTGCAAGTGTAATCCTTTGTTCCCACAACCGTCAGCATGCCCCAAAAAGCAAGATGTCTCATTGACAGGGCAGTAGCTGATGGAGATACAGGAGGACAGATTCAGTTCATTGCTCTGCTGTCAGCTCTCTCTGTGGCCACAGGAAGGTGATTTAGATTCCTTCTGCTTTCACTTTGAAACAAGAGTACAGCCACGTACTCTGCGTTTGAGCCTGTGCTCAAGCGTGGGCTCGAGGCAGCCAGTGAAGAGCTTGGGCCCGTGCCAGTCTTTAGTGCATACCAAGCATGTGCCTACACATGGCACCGCCATGTATCCAGCCTTGTCTTGCAGTCACACCGTGTTGCTTTTGATCCTGCTGTTGCTCGCTGCAGGGCAGAGGGGATTTGTAAGGAGCTGAGCTCGATGCTGTGCAACAGGACAGATGGCTGCGGCTGTGCTGCACATGACAGTGTGGACACACAGCTCCGAGCCCAGGAGCGTGCCTGGCCGGCCTCCTGAGATTAGTGTAGATGCAGCCTCATTCCCTCTGGGTCCTGATGCCTCGTCTGTGCTAGGTAAATACACTAAAGATTGCAAGGTTTGGGTGCTCACAGCCTGGCCAAGCACCAGAGATGGGAGTGAGTATGGGGATCTTCCCGTGTGAAAGCCTAGCAGATTTATTCTGATGGAGGCAATGGGATGCTTGGCTGAGCCTTTGGGTGCAGCTATATAAATCCCATAATGGTTCCCTTTACATCCAGGTGGCCGAAGCAACAATAAGTCACATTTTTTCTTCATTTTGGTATGTTCTCTGAGCTTTCTGGGCCAGCTGCTAATCTGTTACACTCACATCAGTTTGGCTACTTGTCTGGCATAGCTTAACAAAGTGCACTGCTAGAAATGGCTAAGAAAGGCACAAAACATCACACAACCCCAGCGCCTCCCCATTGCTTATTGGCAGCATGATAACATACAAACGCTTTTTCTTGGTTAGCGTTCAGCTCTGCATTTGCAATGGTTAAGCTGACAAGCTGCTAGAGCAGCTCATCTTTTCTCCTCTGTTTTACTATGACTAGGACTTGCCAGGTGAGGTTTTATTTTCAAAATGTTTATTTTAAAATAATGGTACTAATTGCCATTCACACGCATCTCTGGCAGCAGAGTAGCCTATCGTCGTTCAGCAGAAGCCCCATCGGGTGGTGCTTGTGCTCCACCTGCCATGGTGGAGACTTGTGATGGGGCATCTCTGTTGCAAATTCGGCCGTTTTTATGAACAGGCCTAGGGTTACAGGGGACAGAGACCCCAGAGGCCGGGAGAGACCCTGTGCACATCACCGAGGAGATGGGATGCCTCACCTCTTTGTCAGCTCACTTGAGCAAAGAGAGGGGATGTGCCCACTGATCCTCTCTAGTGTTCTGTTACTGAGAAAAGAAGGAATAGCCTCCAGGGCTTCTGCAGAAGTCGGTGTAGACAGGCAGGCAGGCAGAGCACATCCCTGTGACCACATCCTGTTGAGTTTCAGAGGCATCTTGGAGCAGTTCCTCTGAGATGTCTCCGCTAACAGGATGCTGCCTGCTGGTCTGCATCCCTGCTGCCTTGCCTGGGAGACACGTGGGCATCATCAGCCAGAGCAAACCCTGCAGCCTGTCCGCAGAATCAGCAGGACGGAATTGTTTTTGCAATCTTGTGATGGCGAAAAACCCAAGAAGTTGATAAAAGTTGGAAGTTAAGCAATAGCCTTACAAATAGTGTTAAGACATGAAGTGCTGTCCCATTTTCCAAGGTCTAGAACATTACTTATTCCTGTTCATTTTTGCTGTCTTTTTATTTGTCCCTTTTCTTTTTACGCTTAAATTAGATTTTTTTTCATTTGCTGTGGAACGGTTCGCTTCAGTAGGTAGGTCCAACGGAGATCCCTGAATCCTCTAATGTCAAATTAAATATACAGCCACCAATCAACTAGCTTGCATCCAGTTAATGAAATAACCATGGTGTGTGATTCTTAGGCATTTGCTAACATGACTAACAATGAAAGCTAGATAATGCTCCAGATTGCTTTCTCTTTCCTCTGAATCAGACTTTCACAAACCAGTAAATGCTACTTATGAATCAATCAACTTAAAAATATCTTTAAAATATTCTGTGGCAACGGGACAGAACTGCTGGAACCCTTTGGCTGGGATTTTCAAAGCTCTGTGTGTGCACTATGGCTCACCGCAGAGAAACTTTCACACCTGTGGGGTTTTCAAGAAGCCATCCAAGCTGAGCACACAGCGTTTGTTCCCTTTGGGGAAAGAATGCACAGCTTTGGGGTTATCCCTCTGGGAGGCTTACTGCCATCATGCAACAGTCAAATTCTGCCCATCGAAACTCTGATTAGGCATGTGGGCTGCCCAAAAGACACAACGGTGTCAGGGCAAGGTCATTCCTAGCAGCCTGAGTGCACATGCAGCCTGGGCTGCAACCTTCTCTGTCGCTTCTCTGCTACTGTACGCAGGCGAGTTGGTGACAGTGATGCCTCACCCGTACAGCAGCCACTGCTTTGATCACGGTATGGATATTGCCTGCGTCTACAGGAGGCACAGGGTACAAGTTAAGCTAACTAAGGTGGTTAGATGATGGGCTGCCTTTCTCCTCAGAGTCAGTGGAGCTTGTAACATCTGCTTCTGGAAAGCTAACACGATCTCACAGCATGGGGCAAGTAGCTCCTGGCATCCTGCCCTGGCTCCCCGGCTCCTCGCAGGGGCATTGGAAGCCCGGCTGTATAAACCATCGGAGGATACAGTAGCGCTCACTTGGCACCGTGTCCTTGTTTGCATCCCTCAGGCTTTTCAGCAGCAGCAGTATTTGCCTTTGTTCTGCTCTCTGACCCTGGCTAACAGGGACGCACATCCCCTGAGGATGCAGAACAAATTGCAGAGATGGCATGCTAGGGCTCGATGACCATGATAAATGCACCCTCTCCGCTGCCCGTTACCCCTGCGGTGGTCAGCACCTCCATTGCCTGGGTGGTTTGGGGATTCATGAGACCACCCCCCATCAGGAGCAAAGCTGTCCCGAGGCAGCAAGTAGAGCTGTCCTTCCCTATTTCATCCATCTCTGGCTTTACAATTAGTCTTTGGAGCACCGAGGTTTGAAAAGCATCCCACCACAGAGATCCTTCGTTTAGCAGCTGCTGAAGCAGTGAGGGCCAAAATTAATGATTAGCCAGAACTGGAAGAGGGCAAGTTCTTTGATATGGCTTAATCTACTGGGAGGAAAGGCTGTAGTCAGTGCAGCCTCATTAAAAGATTCCTGCACTGTAGGAGAATGAGTGATAAACCATCCTTATGAACTGTTTTGGCTTACATGACTGTTCTGTCTTGCCCTGAATAGATTCTAGGAACAGTTTCCTTAACCATTTCCTTGCTGTTTCTTTCAGATGTAAATCTTGAATACAGTTTAACTGACGAGTATTGCAAGCATCATTTCCTAGTGGGGATGCTTCTCAGAGAAGCCTCTGTTGCCTTGCAGGACAACTATGATATCAGATATACGGCCATCGCAGTCTTAAAAAATCTCTTGATAAAGCATGCCTTCGACAACAGATACCAGCACAAGGTCAGGCATATTTTGTTGGTTTTTAAATATAATGTTCTTGAATTTCCTGCAAAGACACACATCAGAGTTTCAGATTTTGCATAGTGCATTTTAGGGTATTCTAATTACTTTTTAGAGAACTGTTCTAAGTCACTGATAGTTACGGCATTACAGTAATAGTTCTAAGGAATCGTCTAGGAATACAGATAATGCAGTCTGCTAATTGCAGCGCTCTTATCCATGCTGAGTATTTAGGTAATAAAGCTCTGAGCCAGTAAGGAATTTGAGAGTGCCATTAGCCAGGAGGCTGTTCAGAATTAAGCAACATCAGTGTTCTTCTGGACTTGGAGTTAAATTAATATCTTGCATTAATATACTCTAATTAGGAAACAGGACTGATCTCTGTTACAAGTTGACTGCGTGTTTCACTAATTGGTGAATCAGAGCATTCTCACGGGATGCTGGGTTTCTGCTGGATAGCCCTTCTGCTTTCTCCAGGCAGAGGATTAGCATGTAGTATCGCTGAAAGAGCTCGGAGGTGGGCTCGTTTCCTTTCTTGATGCTGATCCCTGTGATCCACCTATCCTTGAAAGCACTGAGCTACCTCTGCGAATACTGGCTGTCCTTGCTCTGGGTTGAAAGCCGGTCTCTGTTTAATGTTATCTCCTCAAATTGCTCCTAATCCGCTGCATTCCTGGTTTGGCCTGGGAACATGGATTGCCCCCTGGGCACGAAGGCTGGCAGAAGTGACCCCCACGCACTGGGGACTCCTGCCCTTTTGCGGGCACTGGAGCCAGCTCCCTCGTCTTCCTTCTCGGCATGTCTGGCAGCGTCGCTGCGAGGAGGTGGGCTTGCCTTTCTCTGCAGCGAGATCCCTGGTGGTCGCACTGCCTGGAAACCCAACCGCGGCACGGTGGGCGGCCGGGCGCAGCAGAGCAGGAGTGACTTGGTCTGGCTGGCGCGGGGGCAGGATGCTCAGCTGCCTGCCTGGAGCTGGGCGTGAGGCACCACCTCTCTGGCGGGACGGTCCGGACGTGCCCGAGGCTGCCGGCACAGGCTCCCTGCAGCTGCAGAAACCCTGCGTTTGTTGCCAGAGAAGGTTTTCTCAACCCCTGGACGTTTTCAAGATTTCTTTCAATTTTGTCATCCTGAATCAGAAGAAAAAGTTAAATTCTTGTGTCAGTCCAAACGTGCGATTCAATTTACAAGCCTTACATTTTTTAACTTTTCTGTCAAGTCCGAAGTAACCAATTTCTAACAAAAAGGAGTTTGGGGTGTATGAGCCTTGCATTTAGAAAAGGTCAGGCAGACCATTTTTGATCATTTCAAAACTTGAAAAACGAATCTGCATCAGTCAATCCAGGTCAACCCATTCCTACAAACTGTGTCATCCAGAAGCATTTTCCATGGAGAATTCCTGACGGGAAGCAATAGTCATCACGAGGCACGGAACAAGTATTTGTGTTGCATTGCTCGCGGGTGTTGCACTTGAAAGCCAACCTGTGCAAGTGAAGTGCCAGTCAGAGCCAGGAAATCCAGGATTTAGTTTGTCACGCTTCCTCTATGACCAGGAATGTCACTCAGCCTCCAAAATCCCTGTCTGCCTGGAGCTAGCTGCTGGAAGGTGAACACCTAACTGCAGCTCTGCCAGTGGAAGTGAGAAGCCAAATGAGTCCACGTCCTCACAGATACCGTATGCAGCGTGTAAAAAAAAAAAAAAAAGAGCTCAAGAGTTTTCTGTTTTTCACCCGCAGCCTGTTGAAACCCTAGGCTCTTACCTGTGTTTTCCTCCCTGCCTGTGTTTCAGAACCAGCAGGCAAAGATCGCTCAGCTCTACCTGCCGCTCTTCGGGCTGCTCCTGGAGAACATCCAGCGCGTGGCTGGCCGCGACACCCTCTGCCCCGGCGCAGCTGCCGCCAGCCCGGTGAGCAAAGCCCGGCGACCGCCCGGCGCTCTTCCCTCCTCCTCGGACCCGCTCGCCCCGTGCCCCGCGCTGTGCAGCTTGAACTGTCCGCGGCTGGGCTTATTCTTTTCTCCCCATAGCCCAGTGATGTCCTTGTTTTTTAATTTCACTTTTCCTGTGAGGTTGCTCTGGTTGCAGCACTGTGTGCAATAGCAAGCCTTTTGCTTGCTGTTGTTTTAAGGTAACCCTGTGCTATGTGTCCAATATTGTGAGGTGCAATGAGGGGAGGTTAGTCCCTCTGTGTGCAACGAGTTATAACAGGACTCAGCCTTAGACTCAGGCAACTTTACTTAGGAGCTGCCTGTCTGCTTTAGGGCAGTGTGTGGTTCCCAGGTGGGCTCAGCCTTGCAGACTAGACTTTCCTCCTTGTTCAGAGCAAAATTTAAAAAAGACATTCAAATGAAACAAACAATTTCAGATCAAATGAAGAAAAACAGAAGGAAAAATTTGCTATAACTTCAGTATGTTTTGCCATTCTTTGTGCAGCTCCCCAAGTCATTTGTCTCCTTGTTATGGAAGTAAGAAAATAGATGTTTTTTCATCTGTGTTTTACAAGGCTGCTCTAATTTACCTTTTTATTTCATTATTCTCTTCCATACTTTGAAGAGGTGTTATCTTCCACTGGTGACAAAAAGCCTCTTATTGCTTTGCAGGCATCCAGAGATGAATTCATGTACAATTTTGCATCCCCCTCAAACAGATCCAGTCTGATTGCAGACAAAGACACAGGTAAATTAATTTTTCTAATCTTTAACTTTCTCATTACTTTAAATGAAGCTGTTGCTAGTGCTCAGTACTTCACAGCTGGTAAGCAGCCCTCACCCAAAACCTCCTCTCAAGAGGCAAACGTCCCCTCTGAGCTCATATTCTTTTCCCCAAATGTTGTGTGACCCTAGCTGCTCTTTCCAGGTTAATCACCCATCTTTTCTGTCCGAATCACCTGCTCCGTGCAATGGTGGTAATGGGCAGCACCCTGCGGCGTGCAGGTGCTAACGGGGTCGTTGTGGGGTTTGTTATTTTTTGCAGCCTGTGGAGCAGCACTTCCAAACGGGCACGGCATAAAGAGAGAGGACTCGAAAGGATCCCTGAACTTGGAGGGGGCAACGGGTTCCCCGGATCAGTGTGAAAATGTAATGTATCTGGGGTTAGAAGGACCGGCGCTCACTGCACGGACCCATAGCCCGTGCCCAGGCTGTGCCAGAAGGGAGAGGGGGGCGGGAGAAGGAGTCCCCTCTGATGATGTTCTCAAAAGCCAGCTTAAAAATTTCTCCATTTGGAAGCAAACAGGTTCGTGTTTAATAGAGGAGGTCAGACCCACTGATCTGGTACGCTTTCCGTCTTTAGAATCTCTGAGCCAAAAATACAAACCGGTGAAAAATGACTTATTAAACATGAAAAGCAAAATCCACACGGAAAATCTCTGCTTATCCGTACGCAGACGTATTTTCTGTGCTTGGTTTGAGCCTGGCCGAGCAGTGCTTCATGCGTGGTGCTGGGAGCTGGTGTCCGTACGCAGCTGGGAGGCAAAGCACCGTGACCTGAGATTTCCTGTGACCATTGACTTGAGGGAGGATGAGGCACTTGTAGGAAAACCGGCGCAAATTAATAACCATAATCCCAAATTTGCAGTAAATGACTGTGGTCAAACCACAGAGGTCTGGCCCCAAGTATTAAAAGAGCGTGCACTCTCCTTGTTGCCAGATTACGCGTATGGAAATCGGGTATTTGTGCAACCCAGCCCTGATTTTCCTCAAGGCGCTTTGCAGATGTCTTGGGTTGGCATGCATCATTCCTGGGCCTTTAGCAGCTTTGGCCTTTATGACAAGTATGGCAAAGATTATCTGGGCTGCCACCGGCTCTGTCCTGACAGGCTCAGGAGAGGTGGAGCACTCCCAGCTCCCCTGCGTGAATCACGAAAAGACGAGACCAAGTTTAGCCAAACACTTGAATATCAAAATGTTCGTATGCAGCAAAGCTCTAAGGATATACTTCAGCTCCGCTGGTAGCAATGCCTGACTGGTTTGCAGGAAACGGTATTGTTTTCAGCTCAGTTCTTGTCGCCCTCTTCTATGGCCCAGAAGGTACAGTTTTCAGAGTAGCCAAAAACTGCTTCTGTATTAATAAATGTCGTATCTACAAAGCCATTTAAAAGCAGTGCTGTGACCAGTTCTCTAGTGTGGAGGTGCACAGCTTTAACACTGCTGAACAGAGGCAAGACACATTGCTTATTGCCTGTTCTCTTTGGGCGAGTTGTGGGCTGACTTGATAGCTTGGCATGGGCCGGCAGTAAAGTTCTGGCTGTAGCGCTGTATCTCCAACTCTGAAGTGAATGTTTAATTCTGTTTTCTTATGACTCACATCCATAGCCTGTCCCAGAATAAACAACAAATAAGACCTCTGGGTTGCTCTTCCAACATGCGAGGCACAACTTAAAAAGAAGAGTCCTGCTTAGAGCTTAATTGTATCCATTTGTCAGAGGATATGGCTGGGGCTTGCAGACAGAATGCAAAAAAATTGGTGAAACTTTGAAAGTCTGGTCTTTCCCACCACAGAATAATCAGCCTTTCCCACACAGGTTGACTCACCAGAAGTTATTTCAGTTAGCTTTGTCTAAGCCATCAAATTGGGGGGGAGAGAACACTTCTAAACATCAAAAAAAAAAAAATCCTTTTTTAAGCTGAAAGTTCCTATTTTTCTACTCACTGTGACATTTTGTTTTGAAGTGTATCTGTTTAAACAGAAAGTTAGAATCTTGCTTTGAGTCTTGAAAGCTAATGAACTATTTTGTTTGACAAGAACTGACTTCAAAAATGTCACAGAACTTAAAAGCTCCTCTAGAAAACTTTAGAAAGCAGGGGAAGTGAAAGCAGAGTTGCCATGTGTTTGGCTGGATATGTCATTCTTCTCCACCCAGAAATATTTTTCTGGGCAGAAAAGAGTTTGGCCATTTGTCCAGGATTTCCAGACAAGTGCCTGCTGGATGAGCAGCAGCCCGGGTGGATGAGATGTCTCCAAAGCGTGTCACATGCGATGCTGTCGGGCTGTGCACGCAGGGGGGAGAGCAGAAACGCCAGCAGGCCCAGCAAGTGCCCGTGTTGTTCTACATAACATCTGGCCCCACGCTCCCCTCTGGCACAGCCTGAGCCACCTCGGCCGCGGCAGCTGGCCTCTGCATCACGTCCGTGTCTCGTTAGATCCGCAGAAGCTCCACGAGGAGCAGCGTGTCGCAGTGCAGCCGCCTGGACCAGTTTGAGATCCGGACGCTCCTGATGTGCTACCTCTACATTGTGAAGATGATCTCTGAAGGTTGGTGACTCTCGTGCGCTGGGGGCATGCACTGGGGTGGGCAGCCAGAAAGGCAAGAGACCATCACTGGCTGTTTTGGTCTGAAAGATAGGTTTTTGGGGTTTTTTTTATCTCATTGGATTATTTTTTCTTTCAGATACTCTTTTAGCTTACTGGAACAAATTCTCCCCCCAAGAGCTGATAAACGTCCTTGTGCTTCTGGAGTGAGTATCAGGACGCTCAAACGCTGCACCGTTGCACTGTTAAACCCTCGTGCAATGCAGCACTGGCAAAGAAGAAACGACTGCCCTGTGCCTCTCAAGATGCCCGTTTTCCTGTGCAGTGCTAGAGGTGTCTGGCCAGGATATAAGGAAATAGTTTTCCTCCTCTGGGTGATTTCTATTGCCGGAGCGAGGCGGAGCGGCTGCTGTCCTGCACGCAGCAGCCCGGGCTGTGGGGAGGGTGCCCAGCTGCCCAGGGGAGAGCAGGGCTCACAGCGCTGGCACCCACAGCAACTGGCACCAGCCCCGCTTTGCAGCGGGCTTGGTGGAAGAGATGGGTGGGGAGCACTGTAAAGTTCAGAGACCTTGGGTATGAGGTCAAGGAAAGCATAAATATATGCCCCAAACCCTCGCGCGCAGAGGAGTGTGTTCGCAGGCAGGGACGGGGTCGATCTGGAATGTTTGGGGTCATTCCTAATCTGCAGGATCTTTAACAGGTATTTTCTTTTCTTTCTTTCTAGAGTGTGTTTATTTCACTTCAGATACGTGGGGAAGAGAAATATTGCCAGGTATCGTGCTCTTCCGCCGGGCGCCGCGGGGCCCCTCCCCGCGCTCCTGGCTGCGGCTGCGGCAGGAAGGGAGCATGCGCGCCCGTGCCAGGCCAGCCCCAGCACGCAGGAAGCCGCGGGGGCCGGGATGCTGCTCGCTGCCTTGAGGCCAGGGCAGCATCCCGTCACCTTAGCACTCTGCCGCTTCCCTCCAGCGCCGGCATGAGACCGCGGTGCTGCCAGCTGCCTGCGCGTGTTTGCAATGGCCCCTGCAGTCAGTGCAGGTGAAACACGAGTCGCGGGCTCCGTCTCGGTGGCCCTGAGCAGCAGCCCTGCTGCTTCATTGGCCATAGGGCCATCTGGCGCAGGCAAGACCAGCTCTGCTGAGACCTGGCCAGCTCTGCTGGGATTGTCCAGCATGAGGTTAGCACCTTGGAGGGCGGCCAGGACTCCAGCCCGGTGCCTCGTGTAACCTGTAGTGGTGCGGCTGCTACTGCTCGTCCAAATCCTCAGCCTTAGCTTGCCCTTGTAGGGTGCACGATGCCTGGTTATCCAAGCACGTGGGAGCCGATAGGAAATCTCAGACGATGCCAGCACTCCGCAGCAGACCTGGCGGGATGCAGGTGCGACTCCAGCATCTGGGCAGCTTGGAGACCTCCTTCACTCTCAATCACAGTATGTACCGAGGAGTGAAGTGGGACTGTGGAGTTTTAGCCTCTTAAAAACTGCACGTAGCCTTTTTCCACTCACTCCTTGTTGCTTTGGGATATTTACGCTCTGGAGAAGTACTGTGATCACTGGTGTCTCTGCAACATTCCTAAAGTTGGGGGAGCGCAGGTGGTGAAATTTCAGACAGTCCCTTTAAAATCAGCCTGGGGACTCAGTACTTGCGTAGCTTTTCCTCTCCCCAGTCTCGACTCAGCTCCCTCGCTGAGAGTGGGTGCAGGAGACCCCCGGGTTTGGGCAGTGAGCAGGGCAGGTGGGAGAGCTGCCCTGGGGCAGAAGTTTGGCCCCATGCAGAGACCTGGACCAGCTCTAAGTCTCTCCACGTGGCTGAGTTTCCCCCCTTGAGGCACGCTGCAGTTTCCCCTCCATGGATGCTGCCTGGGCACCTCGTTCTGTCTGGTTTTGAAGACAGTCAAATTAAGTGAAGATACTGACATTTGTTTCCTTGGGTGGCATCAGGCAGAGACAGCTTCTCTAAACGGAGCTGGCAAATCCAGCCAAATAGCAAATTCTTGCTATTCTTACCTCATCTTCCAGCATCCAGAGAAGTGTAAGGGGAGAACCTTATAAATGTATCAGCTGTTAGGTCTTGTGGGAGCTGTAGCGTTGAACACCGTTTGCTCCTGATTTGCTTTCTGTCCGCAGATGCAGGCACATCAGAAGCCGATATTGTGCACCAGGCGTTACTGGAGGGCAATATTGCCACCGAAGTGTGCCTGACGGTCCTGGACACCATCTCTTTTTTCACTCAGAGTTTCAAGGTCAGCACTGAAATCAAGAATACTGTAGAGAAGCGTGCTCTGTTTCTGTATGTTTGTTCATTTTGGTGATCTGTTCTCCTAGCGAGGCTGATAATGGAAGGCAAATGATTGGCAGTTTGTTTATTTTCCAAAATGCTGAGTGTTTCACAGGATCTCAGAGTAATTACACACTTATGCAATCTTACACTTTGTTCTAAATTGCAAGGCCAGAGAAAATTATGTGGGCATTATACCATGAGTGTGGGCATTACAAAAATAGAATAAGAGGAAATGTGCATCGTAGAGAAAGGAGGGACCAGCGGAGAGGGAAATGGAGGTCTAGCATTCTTAGAACAGTCTATTTTCTACCAGCGATTGCTTGGAAGCAAGGCCCGGATTTCTTTGAATTGCTACGCACGGATGTCTGTGGGCAAAAGCATTCCAGCTGCCATTACCAGTTCAGACAGGACCAGCACCACCAGTATAAGTCTTCTCCATTTTGTGAATCACACTTTTGGCAGTCATTGACATCCGCAAGAATCAAACCCCTGTGATGGAGAGAGCCGGTTGGCAGCACAGTGTTGAAATATTGCTCCAGCAAAGCTCTTCCTCGGAATGTGATTAGAGGAATCCCACTCATAGCAGTGTCTTGCATAATGGCACAAGGACAAGGATTTCAGAGTAAGCACAGTGAAGATCTCCTTTTTAGATATATCGAGTAACACAATGAGAAAGGTCTCATCCTCTGCTCCTGTTACACAGCGAGAAACCAACCTAGGTGCACATGTTAAATTACCGTGTAATAGCTTGGTTACAGCGGAAGGTTTTAGAAGCAAGAGTTAAAACTTGCTTGACATTCACAGTTTTCTCTTTTTGAATATAGCTGAACCACAAAACAATGTGATTTTCAAACCACAGGATAGACTGGATTCCCTTCCGCTTTAATGGGCTTCTGCTTTGCTTTTATGGTCATACAGTGTTACCACACAGAAGTGTGCTCTATGCTGCAGTAAAAGTGCTGATACTTTTCTTATCAGCAGAGTAAGTGGGGCTCAGTTAAAGAGTATGGACTGTAAGCTTACCCAGCTCCACAAGGTGTGTGTAGGATGTCAAAGACAAACCAGAGCCCGGGCAACCCCGGGGCTGGCAACCAAACAGAGACGATTGATCTCCCGGGAGTACAGGGCTTCCGCGTTCCTGCCAGGTGGCTGTGAGGTGCCAGGCTTCCTGCACAGGGGCTCCAAGGATCGCCGCGGGCAAGGGCCAGCCCAAGGGCTTGACTGTGCCACAGTCAGTAGGTGTGCGCGATAGAGCTTGTAGGTGCACACACAGTGGTTGTTTGTCTGGGACTTCCCAGCAATAAGAACTTTCAGAGATTCTGGAAAGGGCCCAAATCTTCTTTTTCTGGTCTGGAAAGAAGTCTTTTCCAGGCAGAAAAAGTAGACATAGGCAAAATAACTCTGACACCAAGTTATCTTAATCCTCTCGAGATAATGCCATTTTACCATCTTTGTGCAGGGGAAGTGGGAGATGGGTTCCCAGAAGGTGCAGACTGCCAAAATCTTGCAAACACAAGGGAACTGTACTGATTTACTGCAGCTAAGAATCTTTCCAGTGAAAAGATATGTAAATGTCATTCTCTCTCTCTCTTTCTCTTTGGGCTGCAAAAAAACCACTTGTTGAGACTCATAAAAAGAAACAGGAAAAACAGAATGAGAACTACGCTGATAATAGCTTGTTTTGTTTAAAATGACTCTGGGAACTGGTGAAAATTTGTGCAAATCATTGAGTTAGGTTTTGGAATTAATGGTGCAAAAATGGTTAAATATTTTTGCTTTATTTTCTGTTATAAAAATGTCCCTATTCCTTATCTGGCTTAAGAATTGATGTGATTAATTATGTAAAATTATCTCCGTCATTTCCAGCTTCAGGCACAGTGTTTCTGCAAAATTAATTCTCTCCTTCCTTTCCAGACCCAGCTCTTAAGCAACGATGGCCATAATCCACTCATGAAGAAGGTTTTTGATATTCATCTTGCTTTTCTCAAAAATGGGCAATCAGAAGCAGCTCTTAAGCATGTGTTCGCCTCTCTAAGAGCTTTCATTAGCAAGGTATGTAATACATAATGCCAAAGGTTCAGTAGAATTTACATATGCTTGAGAGAAGAGACCAATATGCTTAAGCTATTAAATTGCCATTTGTGCTGTTTGAAGATGAGTTTTAGAAAACTCATCAGTTCCACCAAAAGCTGGTGCTTCTTGAATTTTCTCCCCAAAGAGGCAACATTGCTAACAAAACTACTGCTAGAACAGTACTTGCACGCTGGACCTGCTCATCTGCTAGCTTCAGGCTGCGTTTGAGAGAGGGTAGTAGCAGCTGGACCTCTTCTACAGCCTTCTGACTTCCCAAGCCCTGGAACACAGTGAGGCTGCTGAATCCCCTGAGCTCAAGCAGAGTCAAAGCCACATGAGAGCTGTGACTGATGCTGTTGCTAACATTTACCTTCTTGTTTGTCAAAACCTGCTGCTTCTCATAAATACGTTCTTTTAGACCAAATGTGCATGCAACCTCCATTGCTTCCATGCTGCACAGTCATGATAAATTCAAAATGAATTAAAAGCTACCAAATCACTTGAATGCAACACTTAATTGACTAAGTTCACTTAATGAACTAAATTCGTGTGGCTTAAGATTGCAGCCAGGTACCACAGTATGTGATTGAAATGCATTTAAGAAGTATTGCTGGCAGAGGTATCTGGTACTAGTCACTGAACCAAGTTTGATGCTAAAGAAAGAGACCCCTACAAAGGTGGAAAAAGTCTGTGCTGTGAACATCTTACTATAACCACACAGTAAAGCTAAGAGCTGGTGTGAATATGCCTAGGGCTGATTTTTGGCTTGTCGTAAGCAGACACAAAAGAAGCAAGAAAATACAGAAGTCCTGCTAGCTATCTACCTGGCTCCAGACAGAATGGTTTCCTACTTGGTGTTTTTCAATGGGACTTCTTAAAGCTTGCCAAATTGAGAACAGGCACTGGGCAGGAATCACTCAGTTCTCCTACTAGGTTTAATACTCTACCTTTTATTTACCTGTTTATTGTTCTACCTTTACTAGTGTCTTTTAAGTTCTCTGCTTGACTCTGATCTGCTTAGCTCTGAAATATGTCCTGCTGCAGATCTGTGCACAACCACACAGTCCCTTCTTCATCTCTCTTTCCATTATTAGATGAAAGTATATTTAGCCCAAAATATTTGTTTCTTGCCTATAGCAAATAAGAGACTTTCCTTGCCTCTCTGGCCAATTTTCTGTGGCTGTTTAATTGTGAAGCCAAGCCTGCACACCTGCTCAATCAGGCCTTGCCATCAGCTTTCAAACCTGGAGCCCTTCAGGGGTTACATGCTTGCTTTGCAAAGCGATGATTGCAGTACTGCTGGCTGCCTTCGCTGCTGCAAGGATGGGCAGTTGGGCAGTTTTCTTGGATTTATGCAAGCCTGAATCCACACTGGCATCGTGGGTCTTCAGAGATTTGAAAAATTGATTTCAGTTAATTTTTCACATTTCCCCTAAGACAGGACACAGTGTTACTTCTGTAAAAGCAAGATATGAGCCCAGCAGATGGTATCTATAAGGAAGTGTTTTCTTTGCCAACTCTGTAACCACATGAGTTCCAAACTTCCTTTTAAGTCCTCTAAAATGCTTTTCTAAGTCCAAAAGTGACAATAAAATAGCCAGCATCACTGTGTTTCATGGCAAGTGCAAGGATGGCAAGTTTTTCTGCGAGTTTATTTTAACATATGAAAACTGCACTGTCGTGTTCTGAGTTTCATATCGCTGTTAGCTGGTTAGTGTATCAGTGTTAACTTCAAGTAAAACAAAAGTGAACTATACCTTTGAGGCAGTTAAAAAGGACAAAGTTGTCGTTTTTATGGCCTTCTGTAGCTAATAATAACAATGTAAAAAATCCCCCTTTTATCTGGTGTCACATAGTGTGTCACACAGTTTGGTGTCCATCACTAGTGGATACTGGAGGAGAAAAGCTTCCTGGTGTCATAGTTATTCTACATCCCAAAATCTGTATTTAAAGTACTTTGCCCTTTTGCATTAAACTTATTATTTGATAGGCAAGAGACTTAAAAAAGAAATCTTGAGAAAGTGCAGAGCAAGGTCTGTAATTGTTTGCATGTTTGGTTTTGGTTTTAAAATGAATGCTGCTTGCGTGCATGCGTGCCAGGAATTTGGGAAGGAAGCTGTCTCCGTTTTATCGACTGGGAAGAGTCAATAAAAGCAAGATTGCTTTTGTTTTACACCCTAGGTTTTCTTAAAATCCAAATCCTTCTTTTCAGAGTGTCAGTTACAGACAAATATATATTCACATGCTTGGGAATGGTCACTAAATTAAGAGTTATGAAGGAGAACGTGCGCAGGGTGGAGGCTCGGATAATTTGCCCTGCGGCAGGCTGGCTTCGCCTATGTTTGAGTAGCTCGAACATGTGGATCTAAGAGTGACGGAAAGCGTGCCCCGTGATGTCCCTCGGTGCAGGGAGGCTGGGGAGAGCGTGAGGGGCGTCGCACCCCAGGCCACGGAGGAGCAGGATAGCAGAGCCTTGCTGTGCCAGCCCTCTCTCCTTTCCAGAGACAGCTGGCTCGGGAAGCTTTTCCCTGGCCTGTTAGCAATTCCCCCTGGCCACATCCTGAGATGCCTTTCCTCCCTAGCGGTGCCATCGACGGTAGCAGCCTGTGTCCAGCCTGCCGCCCACGGGTGAGCTTTGCAAGGGGCTGGGGAGCACCAAGCTGTCCGCTGAGCTCGCCCGCGGCTCGTAAGCAGCATCCTGGCAGCTGTGATTCAGTCTGCTCCCCGGGATGGTGGTTGCAGCCTCCCCTGGGGTTGCGAGGAGGACTTGGCGTGTCCTGGCGCCCGCTGCGGCTGCCCTGCCCTGGGGCCCCTCTCGTGCCTGTCTAGGATCCACTCGCTGCATTGGCTCCTGTTGTGGCTGTCCGTATTGGGGCCGGATCAGAGCTGTGCTCCTCCAGAGCACGCAGAGCACGCATCCCCTCGCGTGCGCTCTCCCAGCGCTTCCCAGCTCACGTCCGCCTGCCAGCTGGAGAGCTGCAGGCAGCACCTGGCCAGATCTCCAGCAGGCATAAACCCTTGGGTCACTGCCCCGGGCCCGGCGCCAAGAGGGTTTGCCTCTGCTCAGGATCAGTGCCCCGGAAGGGAGTTGCCCTGGCGGGCAGGTTCCCTGTGAACAGACTTTCCCCCAGAGCTGGCGCAGCGTGGAGGGGAGGGCACAGGGAAGGGATCTTGGACTTGTTCCGCAGCAGATTCCCGGACAAAGTTGTTCTCACTAGCACTGGGTTGGAAACATCTGGAAAAACCTCTTCCATGCAGGCAAGCAGTGATGCATCTTGAAAACAAGCGCTGGCTACCTCTCTTTGGTTGCCCATGTGCTGCCCAGGCTTGCCCGATCCCGCACCGCTGCGGCCCGCTCTGGGCTAACTCCAGTGCTGAGCGTGACTCCGTCTTGCCATGGAAGGAGGATTGCATTACAGCCAGCAGCAGTTACTCAACAGCCCCTTTCCTGAGCGCACACATGGCACGCTTGGCCCTGTGTTACCATGATGGTTATTTGCTGCTTTTCTTTTCCCGTATTTTTTCCTGAAAATATTTTTGGCCGGAGGCAGCGAACACCGAGAGTTTGGACAGCGTGCTCTGGCTGCCTTGCAACCCGGGTGGCTCGGTGTAATTCCCACGGCATAGTCTGGCCAGCCGCAGCTGCTACATTGCTGTTTCAAAACCCTTTTCACCAGCACGCCATGGCGGTGGCTGCAGCAGTACCTACGAGCTTCTCTCAATCATAATTAATGCAAGAAGAGAGGGATGAAGTAGCAGCTCTGGGCTCGGACTTGGAGGATGTGACTGAATACCGTGGCGGTATTTGCCGTCGTGTCCCCTAGGGAGTCGGCGCTGGGGCAGACAGACGTGGCTCATGGACCGTGGCCCATGAGGACCACTGGGTCCTCAGTGAGCTGAGCACATTTCTCCGCTGAGCGAACAAAAATGTGCGGTTCCCTCTGCTGCCTCTCTGCCTCCAGGGAATCCCATGGTGTTTTTTTGCTTGTTGACATTGCTGGCGTTTAGCTTCATAAAATAGCAAAATAAACAAGAAGGAGAAGAAGATGCTTTATAAACAAAGTAGATTAGCACTAGGAGTCATGTGGAGGGAGTTACTGCATTTGCTGCTTTGCATTTCTAATTTCTGATTGATACTTGGGTTCCTGTGTGCGTTCAGCAAACCGTGCCAGGCTTCCGGCGCTGCGGGGGGGCCGGTCCCCAAGGCGCTGCTGCCCGGAGCCCCCGGAGCCCTGGCTCCCTGCGGGAACACAGGGGAAAAATCCTTGAGGCAGCAACGTTTCCCTGTGCAGGAGCAGGCGTTGGGATCTCTGGGCTCTGCTGAAATGTGAAGGGGATCAGACGCTGAAAACGGAGCGTTTTCATGGAGGGAGCACCCACGTGCGATGCCCACGCAGCCTCCGTTCCCCCCCGGGAAGCGTCGGTGCCAGCCGCTGCGGCTGCGGAGGCGGCTGCGTGCCACCGCCACCGTCCTTCCTTGTTCTGCTTCCCCGCGCCAACCCCGCTGCGGCCGGCGCCGGGGGGAAGTCGTGTGCTGCGCCGGCACCCGGCTCTCCGGCGAGCCCGCCGCGAAGGCTGGCCACCCAGCCGGGGCAGAGCCCCGCTGCAGCACCCGGTTTTGGGCTTACCCTGCTGCTGCCTGCGGCCAGCTCTGCCCGCGGGGCAGCAGGGCAGCCTCGCTGCGTGTTTCCAGTTCGCCGGGGCAAGCAAGCTTCTCGTTTGCTTTCCTGAGGGCAGTCATACGAATTTAGGCATTTTTTCGGAGATGCGTGGACGTAGCTCGGTGAGCACTGCGGGCCGGGTTTCCTGGCAGAGTCACTCTCGCGGGTGGGCTCTGGCGCGTTCACCGATGGCTCACGCGGCAGCCTTTGGTGGGAACGTCCGAAGCACCTCTCTTCTCGGCCCTGCTGCCTGTTTTCATGACACTCATAAGAAACTTCTGCCTCTCCAGTTCAGTGAGAATTTGCCAATGAACCCGAAAGTTTTTAGAGGAGGAGATAGACGGAACGGATGAACACATCCCCAAACAGCGGGACAGCAAAGGTCTCGTCGCTCTAGGAAGTGTGGTTAAAAATAGTCCCTGGATTCATTCCCACAAATACTTTTCAGCGCAAAACTCTGGTAGAAGTTTTACATAGGCTGTTCAGGCTGGAGCCCAGTGTGTAGCCCCTCTACCCCGATCCATCTGAGCCCCATGGGTGTAATTTAGCAGTGCATGTTCTAATACTTGTGTGTGTCTCGTGAAGTTTCCCTCGGCGTTCTTCAAGGGAAGGGTGAACATGTGTGCTGCCCTCTGCTACGAGATCCTGAAGTGTTGCACGTCAAAGCTGGCCTCCACTAGGAATGAGGCTTCTGCTCTTCTGTATCTCCTGATGAGAAATAACTTTGAGTTCACCAAGAGGAGAACGTTTCTGAGAACGCATCTTCAGGTCAGTGAACAGGAAACAGGTAGCCAGCAGTCCACCTCAGATTTCATGAACTTACACATCAAGAGCTTGACTGTATATTGCCCTAATAGCTGTGTGTCATCTACTGTCTCCGGAGGAACTTGTCACATACTTCTAAAAAGAGCAAATATTGCAATTATTGGGTCAAAAATCCTCTTGATTTCCAGGCTTTGCCTAATTCCTCTTTTCATTGATTGGCCAAGTCAGACTCCAAGATGTTGATTTTTTGGAATCACGGCTGAAAGACACATCTCTGCCCTGGAGGCTGGCTGGGATGGGGTGGGAAGGACGGGAGGAAGAGGTGCCTTTGGCTCAGGAGGAGGAATTTTTCTGGAGCTGCTTTTGCAGCATTGCTTTTTTGAAGCAAAGTTAGATATCTAGAGGGGCAGATGAACACCACCTGGGTTGTAATAAATCACAGAGGAAGAGAACTGATGTACTAACTATCGCATTAGGATTTGTATTAAGATCATTATATTGCTAATTGTGTGAACTTGGTGTTCAGCAAAGCCATTTGGTACTCTGGAGACTATTTGTCCCTGAGAGATGTGACAGAGAAGCCACAACAACCGTCATTTACGCTGTGAGAAAGACATGATCTTTTCGTATGAATGTCTTATGTAACTGTGACAATAAAACACCTCTACAGGGCTTTGTTTAAATAAAACCCCTGCCCTTTCCTAACAGATAATAATTGCAGTGAGCCAGTTAATAGCAGATGTGGCACTCAGCGGTGGGACAAGGTTTCAGGACTCCTTGCTCATCATTAACAACTTTGCAAACAGTGATAGGCCTATGAAGGTAAGCCTGAGAAAATAAATCATGTCATGTGCTATCAGCTACTGGGGACAAGAGTGGGAAAGCACTCAAGAAAATCGTGTTTAAGGATAAAACTAATGAATGGAATTGCATGATTTATAAGCTCATATTGGGCTGTGTTTGTTCAGTAAACAAGGATTATGCCAACAGCAATATGGCCAGCTGCTTAGGCAGATCATGCTCCATCCATTGGGCTTAAAGCCAAAAGGAGGGAGCACTGTAATTCAGATTATGCTTTGCCCAGTGTATTGCTTTCAAGATTATCCAGAGAGCTTTCCAAGAACTTCCAGCACTGAGAGGGATGACAAGCGAGGGCCTGGCATTTCTATTGCCTAGAAGTATCAATTAGCAGGAAGTAAAACTAATTAACTGATTTTCAGCGATATAAAGAAAGTCCTCTTTCATAGAGATTAATGTTTGTAATATATTTTCACTTTGCTCTCTGTGTTTCTTTGGAAAACAATTATCTACCCTTGTGTTAAAACGAACAGCTTCTCCCAAACCCATTGAACAATATACCAACCCCACTGAACGATGCTCCGCTGTGCACCCTGTAACTACAGATATAAGACAGAAAAAAATGGGAAGTATTTTATAGTTGTGTGATCATCCTGTGACGTAAAGATGGAATGGGAACTTCAGTTAGGTGTTGAATTCCGATACAACAAAATTATGCTCAGGACATACCTGACGAAGACCTTGGTTCTCTTCTGTACATAGATGTTTATTTGAAAAGGTTTCACTGAGCCACGCTTTGCTGGTTGTATTTTGCATCGTGTGACCATTGTTATACATGTCTCGTATACCTATACTGTGCCCAGTTGTGGGCCCCCCAGTACGAGAGAGACTTCAGCAAGCTGGAGAGGATGCAGCGCGTGGCCACGAAGATGGCCGGGGAGCCGGAGCGCAGGGAGGGGGAAAGTGAACCAGGCTTGCTCAGCATGGAGAAGGGAAAGCTGAGGGAGGATCTAACTGCTGCTTTCCACCACCAAAAAGGGAGGCTGTAGAGATGATAGTCAGACTCCTCTCAGAAGTAGCAGGTCACAGGACAGGAGGCAATGGGCACAGGTTGCTGCATGGGAAATTCCAGTTTTACATGAAGAAAACATTCTTCCCCAAGAGACTCGTGTAGTCTTAGGGCAGGGCCCTGAAAGGAGGTGGGATCTCTGTCCTTAGAGATTATCAGAGCTTGGCTGGACGAGCCCCGAGCTTTATCTTTGACATTCGCCCTACTCTGAGCAGGGGATTGGACTAGAGTCTGTAATTCTGTGATTATCTAGCTTTTCCTCTTTCCTATTTATTACATTCCTGCGGTGGGCAGCTCTACAGATGTCTTTGGTGCTGTAGGAATTAGTAACAACATCAGAGACTAACAAGCTGGATGTTGAATGAAATGGGAGCTAGTTCAGGAATGGTTTAAAGCCCCTTTCCGTGGCGTTCACACGCTCGGAGCAGTTCTGTCTCACTCTCACACCAGCCCAGCAGGTCACCGAGGTACCCACCTCACTTCAGCTCAGGAATAACCAGCCCGATG